>NC_136928.1:667500-3322500 GCF_949752795.1 Hyperoodon ampullatus
TTTAAAGAAGTAGAATAGAAAGATAATTCAGTGTTTCCTTCAGGATGGTTGATAAAACATGTGGCTTCACAGGCAGACATAAGCTCTCTTGAACGTATTAATACAAGCTGTGCCTTCCTAATAAAGAAATTTTGGTAAATTCTATTTTGTATGCTTCTCATTAAAAAAAAAAAAAAGTTGAGTATGTTTCCAAGAGGAGAAAATGTCTATGTTGACAAGATGGTAATGAGAACCAAACTGTCAGTTTACAATTTTACACATTGTTGTTTAGAAGAATTTCCCATAGATTAGCCTCTGGTGCCATACATTTCAGCTATGGTTTCTTCTCCACTACCCACATTTTTCTGGTAGTTCTGGGCACTACAAGGTATATTCATATTATAATATGTTCTTTGACTCTGAATCTTTCCATCATGATGTCAGATAGGACAGCACAGTTTAAGGTAATAAGAGTATTCCTGGAAGATACTTCTACACTAAGATGACTATGTAAAGTGTCTGCTAGCCATGTAAATATATCCAATACATGCAACTGGTATGTATTATCAACTAACCTTTCTTTTACACAGATCTCAAACATTTTACTCTATACAAGGGAATTGTGACTGAGAGGCAGATGGAAAAGAAAGAAACAGTAGTCTTAAGTGATTGCAGCTAAGATATCTTACTTGTGAACACATTTTTGCCCCCCACCCCAGGCTTTATAAGAGGGAGGTCCAGAAGTTAAGTCTCCTTAGCTTCACAGTAATTTACTCTTCCCTCTGCTGGGAAGTGCTGATTGTGTGAAGCTGCCCTTAGGCACATATACCCAAACTCTTCCCTGGGAAATTGCCACTCCACCATTCAAGAGCAATGTTGGATGAGACTTGAGACTCCCAGGCTATGCTCTGAAAAGTGAATTCCAAGGACACATCCTATGCTCTCATATTGGCCCTAAAAATATGTCTTAAGTTCCCATCACATATGCAGCACCTGAAACTTGAGGTAAGGACCTGATTCTATTCTTGGATATCCCAGCAGCATCAAAGTTCTCATTAACTTCCTGCTAGTTTTCCCTTATTGCTGACTGGAATTCTTACCTCATTTAAAGAAGAAAAATTTTATGATATTACACCTTTTCTTTTTCTAACTCTGTATGTTATGGTATAAACTCCACACCTTTTGTTCTCCAAGCTTGGTCCTTGTTCTTTCTAAGCTAGACCATTTTGTTTTAAGAATTCAAAATGAAAATTATTTCCCTCTCATAAACCCAGTTCTTATAAATCAATAGTGCACTGGCTTTCAAGACTATTCTCTTAACCCAAGATTTGAAAGTCTGTTTGAGAACCAAAAAGTCAAGAAAATGACTCTTCTTTGTCTATGTGTTTGCTTCCTCTGAGTGCTCTTTGGGAAAAAAAAAAAAAGCTACTTCTGACAACTAAACAAGGGAGGGTAGACTATGGGACAGGAAAAAGTGATCTATCAATATCTCAACACATGTTTCTGCTTTAGAAAGTACTGATTTGGGCTTCTAGGTACCAGAAAGATTAACTAGAATAATTGTGATAAATTATTATCAATGGGGGAGCTGTGATATCAGTAAGAGTCCCATTAGACACAAATAGAATGGGATTTAGGTGCTTCCAAATTTTTGGAAGGGCTTAAAATAGCAGGTTCTAGGCTAGGTCTCTAGAAATGACTTTTGGAACAAAACTGACCAAGAGATCTGTACTTGTGCCATAGTTAGAAATTTGGTAAATCAATAAGACATTGTACCCAATTCTGGCTCCAGGATCACACACCACTCCATTTCTAACTGGGGATCAAACAGCTGCCACCAGAGGAGTTAGCTCCTGGACATTTACATGCCAATTAGAGCCATAATTAGCAACATGGATGTCTCACATGCTGTCACCTCCTTCCCTAAGAACTCGGTTCTAAATTCAGGCCTCACATGAATGCATCAGATCATTTTAGTGCAGAGACATCTGGAACATATAATTTTCAGCTTCCCAGCCTCTGTAGTAGAAAAGAGGAAGGCACACTAGGAGGAGGTTGGAAGAGGTGTTAGCGTCCCAACTTGTCATCTACCTGCCAGAGCTGTGTACCTTATCCTACCTCTGGGAGCTACATCTTTGCCTCATCCCTTCTGATTGGCATATAATCCATTCCACCTTGGATCTTCCCGGAGGTAAACCTATGTCTTCTTTTACCTGATGGAATTTCTATAAATAGCCCTAGGACTATTCATCCCCATGAGATAGCCTTGAATGTAAGTGTGTTCTTCCACTTCCATCCCATTTGTCTTAGATTCTGGGGTGTGACTTGTGTACAAACCAAATTTTGATGCTGGAAACAATCTAGCTTTACTTTCCAAATAACAAGTTTAAAAAACCTCATTTTGGTACAAACAATGCTCTCATAAAGGGTCCTAACATCAATGATTGAAATTCTGATTTCTTGACACAAAATTGGAGAGATTCAGGTTGTTTGTACTGTGAGAGTCTTACTTTTCTCAACAAACATGCATCTTGGCTATAAAATATTGTGTGGGGTCATGACCCCATTAAATTCTGTAAATTAAATTTCAATTGTTTATTATAGTAAATTATATCAGACCAAGAATAAAGGAGTCTGTAGAAACAATATCATTTAATCATGGAGAAACTGAAAGCATTTTATTCATGATGGAGCATAAATAGCATGTTTAGATTTCATTATTTAATAAAAATTGATATAAATTAGCTTTTCTCCTAATTTAGTTTCATTCAGGCATTCCTTTTATTTCCTCTTAATTCACTCATTCATAGAGTCAGTACAGAAAGGTATGAAAGACATTAATCTTAATCTCATAATAATTTTAGCAAAGGTCCCTTGTTCATGTCTAGGTAGTATTTTACTTCCTTCCATTGTGACACTAAAACTCAATATGTTGGTAGGATGAGTGATAGGAGAAATAGACACAGGTTATAACAATGCATACAGTTATCTGGAATCTTCCAACAGTGTCATTAGGTGTCCTCTGGGACATGACCTTCCTTCCATCACCTTCTACCACCTGGCACTCAATGAGATGGCCATACTTACATGAAAGCACTTCACATACTCCTCTTGACTTCAACACTGGCCTCACAGGGAAACCCTGTGGCTGTGCCTAGACACTGTACACTTCTGCCTCCTGCACTTCTCTATTACCCATATCAATCTACCATTCGGCCCTGGGCCTTCTGATCCTTGAAAGTGTCCTGGGGTGGAGTGTTCCTCAGGAACTATAGAAGTGTCCCTTGGATGGAGGGACCCCCACCTCAGTGTGGATCAGGACTCCTGCCCACTTTTATCCCCTCTAGCTGGAGTACGGCAGAGTGCCCAGTTCCTCTCCCTTGTCTGTGAACAAGGACATGGACCCATGTTATCAGGTAAGGAAATGCTGTAAGGATCTGTCTCCATACCAGGAATAAAAGTTGGCAATCAAACATTCATCCACTTATTTTCTTTGGAGCCTCTGTACTCCTCTGAATCCCTAGCTACCCCCCAACACACACACACACACACACACACACACACACACGCACACACACACACAGACACACTCACCCCTGTAAGCTATGAGAGCAGATAATTTTGAAATCTCATATATCACCAACCCCATAGCAGAGTTCTTGGGTGACAGTGGGAGCTGCTGCCTCTGCAGCTGGTGCACAGATAAATTCAAACCTGCTATATATGCTTATTGAAGTATAGTTCATGTATTGGTTTGGCCAAAAAGTTCATGCAGATTTTTACGTAAGATGTTATGGAAAAACCCAAACGAAATTTATGGCCAACCCAATAAAATATTACATAAGTTACAAGTGTACAATATAGTAATTCACAATTCTTAACGTTATACTCCATTTATAGTTATTTTAAAATATTGGCTATATTTCCTGTGTTATAAATATAAAGATGAATTTATCCTTATGCTTGTTTTATACATAACAGTTTGTACCTTTTAATCCCCACCCCTATATTGCCCCTCCTCCCTTCCCTCTCCCTGTTGTTAACCACTAGCTTGTTCTCTATGTCTGTATGTCTGTTTCTCTTTTGTTATATTCATTTGTTTGTTGTATTTTTTAGATTCCATGTAAGTGATATCACACAGTACTTAAAACCGGCTATTTTTAAAAGGTCCATTTGCTGCTTTCAGTCAACCCATGCTGTTGTTTACATATGGCCTTCCTGTTACTCTCTTGCTACCTTAATTTTGTTTGGTTTTGATTTAAAGCTTTGTTTTCATTTTACATGAAAAATAAAAAAAGGAAAACACAAAAAAGAAATCTCTCTACATTCTTACATCTATCTCTTGAGCCCAAGATGTCACAGTCCTTTCACAGCTTATTGCTTCAGCCTAGAATATTAATACATGTCTTTCTAAAAATTATGGAATATTCCAGACACAGAGAGTTGTAAAGAATGACATAACAAATGGCCAAGTGTCTACCATGTATCTGACTTAAGATGCAAAATATTATCAATGCATTTGAAGACTCCTGTATACTTCCTGATCAAATTTTCCTCTCCGCCACAGGTATTCTGATTTTATTCTGATACACATTTCTTAGCTTTTCCTATGCTCTTTGGTCTATTTATTTTTAGGTAACGCAGTTAAACTGGGGAGTATTCCCTGGCTCTCCTTTGCCCCAGTGGTATCTGTTTTCAGCACGGACCTGTATAATGTCAGGGAATAGAGGGAGGTGTGGTCTTGATTTACAACTGAAAACCTGGCTTCTAAGGTATCTCACCAGATCCTCACACCTGGCCACTTTCCAAGACGAGGACATTGAGATGTCCATATATCCAACCAGCCCCTGAAAGTTGTCAGTGTGCCCTCTACCGGCCATGAGCCTCTCCAGGACCAGAGAACTAACTTCACTGAAAATGAAAATCTCTTTTGAGGATGTACCAGGACCTGGGAAGCATCTTCTCTGATTCAACCAGAGTTTCACAAACTGTGCTTTGCATTTTCATCTGGAGAAATGTTTGCTTTGATAAAAAAATATGTCAAAGAAACTGAGCTTTAACTTTTATTCTTGCACATGTATATGTTTCAGTCACCATCTTTGTACATACAGATTGGTCCATAGTATAAATTCCTAGATATAAAATTTCAGGATTAAAGAAAATACAAATTTCAAAGACTTTTGTACATATTAGAGATTGCTCTTTGGAAAAATTGTGTCTATGCACACCTCAACGTTTGAGGACAACCATGGCTTGATTACTCATTTTAGGTTGTGCTCTTTGTTACATATCAATTAACTTCAACTTATTGGTGGCATTATTAAAATTCTCTAACATTAAGTTTTGTCTACTTGATTTACCAGATTGGTTGGTGGTATGTCAAACTATCTCACTACTGTCTTTCAGCTTACGTTTATCTTACTAACAGTTTATGCTATTTGCACAGAATGATTTTTATAACTTCATGTGACCTATACATGTCATCAGTTGTTAAATGATCCTATGTATTCCATTCCATGTGTTTGAGCTTGAATTCTTTTGTGTGTGTGTGTGTGTGTACAGTAAATGTTGTTGAAGAAATGAAGGACAGTGCCTAGCCAAGTCCCTGGTGTGAGGTACATTTGAAATAAATCCTACCTACCTTTCAGGAGCCCTTTCTGTTACAAGAGTGGGCTGTCTCCTTTTATAATAGACTCTTTGTAAAGCTCCATCATTTCAAATGTGATTTTCTAATCTTCATATTAGTAGTTCCTCCTCGCTCATATTCTTCTTTCATATTCTTTAGGCTCTTTTATCTAATCAAAGGGTGAGACAAGTCTAACTTCCTCCTCACTTTGCCAGCCTGACAGCTGAGGCTTTGGTGGCTGCTTAGAGAGCAAGAATAAAGACCCCGTGGGCATGGGTCTTATAATTTACTGTGTGTAAGAACCACCCAGGGAGCTTGTTAAAGTTCAGAGTAGTGGGTCTCCCCACTATAGAAGCTGATTTGTTAGGTTGAGAGTTAGGTCCTGAAATCTGTATCTTAAAGCACAGCCAGGTGTTTTTGATACAAGGGGTCTTCAAATGACACTTTGAGGAGCACTCTCCATAGGACCCAATTTCTCCCACTATTTAGGGATTTTAGGACTGCCAAAGTTTGGAAGTTCAGCATGGGTTGACATTTTCCCTTCACTAGTATCTCAGATGGCTTATATTTGTTAATTTACAAGGGTAACCTTAATCTGCAAAAAGAAAATTAATCTCTGAAAGCTAATTAAGGGTGTTATCATAAATCTTCCTTCAGACACCAACATCTATAGGGGCTTGCTCTTCTGATTAGTGAGCTCAGGGCCAGGAGGTTTCCCTTCCAGTGTGTCTGCATGGGATATTGATTTTAAAGGCCAAAGAGGAACCTAGGGAATCTGACCCTGCAGCAGGAATTTCTAAAATACAAGATAGTGATATCATAAGTTTGGGCTGTAATAGTTGCTCTAAAGCCATGTGCCACCTTGCAGAGGAATGACCATTTCAACATTCAAATCTTGTTGGGGGAATGGGAAGATGAGGGAGGAGCAAAGAAACAGATCAAGGAGAGTTCCCCTATTACTTGTGTCTCGCATCTGTGTGGAGGGTGGGGTCACCTGTACATCTGAAGAAAGAAAAAGGGGGAGCGATCAGAATTACAAAGCAGTTGAGGCCAATGGTGAATCCTGTAAAAGTTCTCTGATTCCTCCCAAGCATCTTTTGTACCACATGGTGAATGCTTGATTAGAATCACAAAGACAAGTATCTTACTTATGCAGAGAACATGCATCATACAGACATGAGTTTTGAAAGACTACAGTGTTTCCATGTTTCTGGAATTAGTTGATCACATTGAAACATTGAGATTTCATATAAAAATCCAGGTTTCTGGTTTTCCCTGGAAAATGGGAAGATCTGAACACATTGGGCCCTCACTCTGTCTGGTAACCTTAGTTGGAGCTAAGGAACCAGCTGTCTCTGAGAAAGACCTCTCAATCTTCCACATCTGCATTCCTCAACTATTGTTTTACCTACCAGTCACCAAGTGCTTTTGGCCTTACACGTGATATTTAAAAGCTGCCTTTCACATGTAATGAATTCTTTTCAACTCATCTGACAAGATATGGTTTCACACTCTTACAGTGAGTTTCCTGTCTTCCAGTCACTGTCCCTGTGGAAGAGACCAGGGGGGCCAAAGGTATTCCCAAGTCAGCCCTTGTTTGCCTAGCAGAGATGCCTATCAATCCCCTCTTCTGCTGCTCTAATAATGACCTCCAGCAAGGGTGACTTCCAGCAAGAGTGACCAAGTCATCCTGGTTTGTTGGAGTTATTCCTCATTTTAACACTGAAAGTCCCACTTCCTGGAAAACTCCTCAATCCCAGGCAAGCTGGGACAGTTGCTCAACCTATCTCCAGTTGGCCAAAGGGACTTTGGAATTTGGGGCTGTGGGCATCAAGCTCGGAAGCACATTCTTCAGCTCCACCTGCCCTAGCTTTGGAAAGCTCAAAGCGTTGTCGGGAGAAGTTCTAAGCAACCTATCATAAGAAAACTTGTATGCTGACAAGGGAGGAGCAATTTATGATGTACTGTGTCTTTCTGTAGGAATGGGAAATTAGACTTCTTCCTATTCCTTCTTTGTATATTTAATGTAACTGAACAAGGAATTAATGGTTACGGATGGCCAACAATCTTACCTGGGTGCATCTGCCTCCTGCCCAGCTGGACACTCGCTGTGTACCTGGACTCCTGGATCCAAGGGAGAAAGTTTTTCCTGTAATTATAAGGATGGTAGAGGTTGTAGAAAGACTGACTCCATAACACTCGCGTCCAATTTTTGACTCAGACATTTCATTTCAAATGTTTTGGGGACTATTGTTTATGAAAGTGGAGGTTAGCCTGTGCCAACTTATAAGATCCAGATACATAGGTGTGGTACAAACCCATGATTGTATCTATCTATGAGTTTTATTTTGTTCACATTCTTACTTTCTTTTACAGTCTAAAAATTAATATGTGCTTTTAATGGAAATATCCAAAACATTCAGACAAGTGTAAAGAGAAAAAATAATCCATTATTCCTCACATAAACTTTTATCAACTTTATAATTTTATTTAAAAATTTTTTTATTGAAGTATAGTTGGTTTACAATGTTGTGTGAGTTTCTGGTGTACAGTAAAGTGATTCAGTTACACACCCACATATTTTTTTTCTTTTTCACATTATTTTCCATTAAAAGTTATTACAAACTATTGAATATAGTTTCCTGTGCCAGTGGTCCCCAACCTTTTTGGCAGCAGAGACCTGCTTCATGGAAGACAATTTTTCCATGGACAGTGGTAGGGGGGAGGCAGGGGGAGAAGGGATGGCTCAGGCGGTAATGTGAGCAATGGTTCAGGCAGTAATGCACGTCATGGCGAGCGATGACGAGTGATGGGAAACAGCAGGTGAAGCTTCACTCGTTTACCCGCCATTCACCTCCTGCTCTGAAGCCCTCACCGGTCAGCGGCCCAGAGGTTGGGGACCACTGCCATATGCTATACAATAACTCCTTGTTGTTTATCTATTTTATATATAGTCGTGTGTATCTGTTCATCACAAGCTCCTAATTTATCCCTCCCCCGCCCACCCCTTTGGTAACCATAAGTTTGTTTTCTATGTCCATGAGTCTGTTTCTGTTTTGTAAACCAGTTCATTTGTATCATTTTTTAGATTCCACATATATGTGATATCATATGATATATGTCTTTGTCTGACTTACTTCACTTAGTATGATAATGTCTAGGTGCACCCATGTTGCTGCAAATGGCATTATTTCCTTCTTTTTATGGCTGAATAATATTCCATTGTATATATGTGCCACATCTTCTTTATCCATTCACCTGTTGATGGACACTTAGGTTGCTCCCATGTCTTGTCTATTGTAAATAGTGCTGCTATGAACTTTGGGGTGCATGTATCTTTTCAAATTAGAGAGTTGTTTTCAGATATATGCCCAGGAGTGGGATTGCTGGATCATATGGTAACTCTATTTTTAGCTTTTTAAGGAATCTTCATACTGTTCTGCATAGTGGCTGCACCATTCCTACCAACAGTGTAGGAGGGTTCCCTTTTCTCCACACCCTCTCCAGCATTTATTACTTGTAGACTTTTTTTTTTTTGGCTGCATCAGATCTTAGTGTGGCAGGTGGGATCTTCATTGCAGTGTGTGGGTTTCTCTCTAGTTGTGGCGGGTGGGCTCCAGAGCATGCAGGCTCTAGTGTGCGTGGGCTTAGTTGCCCTGCAGCATGTGGGATCTTAGTTCCCTGACCAGGGATCGAACCCACGTCCCCTGCATTGGAAGGCGGATTCTTAACCACTAGACCACCAGGAAAGTTCCTATTTGTAAACTTTTTGATGATGCCCATTCTGACTGGTGTGAGGTGATACATCATAGTTTTGATTTGCATTTCTCTAATAATTAGCAATTCAACTTTATAATTTGAATCTTATAATTTGTATCATATAACTCGTATCTTCCTTCTTTCACTTAATGTTACTTCATTAGCAAAGATGCCATTAAAAAAATATTTCACAACTGAGAGAACATAGGTACAGAACCAGTGGAGATGATGCTGATGCTCGGCTAGCTGTGGAGTGGGAGCAAGGTCCTGGAGCTGCCTACTCTGCCAGGCTTTCACCCTCTAGTGACTAATACCTCAAAAATCTATGTCAGCATCAAATATACCTAGAGAGCAATATACTATAGTTATATATGTGGGTATAATACATGCACATAGTTTTAAATTAGAAATCAAATGCTACTAAATGGCTACTAGAAGCTACGATTACTATCTTTTTCTTTTCTTCTGGCATTTATCTCTATATTTCAAATACACAAACATACATCACCTGCAATAAAGTCAATAAACATCTAAATGTACACACACACTCATATACACAGATATATACATGTGTCTGTTTGAATATTATTTATTGACTTTATTGTATTACAGGTGAAGTGTTTTGTGTCATTTGTTTATTTGTTACCACATTCTTTTTTATTCCTACTGTTCCATCCTCTTAATATGGCTATATGAAAGTTTGGGAGTCAATCTGTATTCCTCAGTTTTATCATTTTGACTATGCAAACATTGTTCACTGCTGCTCCAAACTGAGTACTGTGATTACATCTTTCTTAGAGAAGTGGCTTAGAACCTGACAATCTGAGTTTGAATTCCACTCTGGTACCTTAGGTACATCACTGCTCTATTATTCCCTCACTGTATAATAGAGAGATCAAGAATATCAACTTGTTAGGGTGATTTTAAAGATTAAATGAGTTTACATGTAACAAGGCTTAGAACATTAGTCTCATATCAGGAGCATTCAATAAAATTTAGCTATAATTATTGCTCAACTTATTTTGTACTATGGTATTAATATTGCCCCACTAAAATTTTGGCTTTTGTTTTAATCTCTTAGTCTTTTCACACCATTTACTGGTTCTATAAAACACCTCAAACCAACTTCCTACACCTTCAGATATATCAGGTAGTCTTTCAGGGTTGAGGGATTTATAAGAGTGGTAGGGCTTATGGTAAGCTGGAGGAGGTATCCACTCAGAGGTTCTCTGTCTGCTTGGTGCACAGCTGTCCCCAGAGCTCTTCTTGCCAACATCCTTGGATTTTCCTGGCCTTCCTTCTATCTGAGACCCTGGCTTACTGAGCCCTATGCTCTTCTCTTTTTGGTGTAACTCCTTGCTTTGGTAGAAATCATCCATCTGTGGCTTCTTGAGAATATTTGAGCCAGGCTAAATTCAGGCATAGTTTTTGAGATTTTGCTTGTCAAAATATGCCTTTATTCTATTTTTCTACTTAATTGACGGTTTGGTTAAATATAGACCTCTAGGTCAAAAATCTGATTTTTAAAGGTATTTTTGTTTTCTGGCCTATAGTGATCCTGTTGAGAAAGTCTACTGCCACTCTCATTCCAGTCTTTTGTCTGAGACCTGATTCTCCTTTCTGGAAGAATTTAGACTCTTCTATTTATCTCCAGTGTTCTGGGATTTCATAATCATGTTTGTGTGTTGTGGTTCCCCCCTTCCACCCCCGCCCCCCATTCATTGTGCTGGGCACTCATTGGGCTGAGAAATCTGGAAATGAATATTTTTAGTTCTGGAAAATGTCCTTGCATTTCTTTTCTTTGATCATTTTTGTTCCCACTAATTTAATTAATTCTCCTATTAGTAGGATGTTGGCCCTCCCAATGGGTTCCCTGATTTTCTGCCTTTCTCATCTTTGTCTTTTCTTCTGCTTTCCAGGAAATAGTCCCAGTTTTGTCTTCCAAACACTTTACTGGATGAATTCTTAGCTATCAGGTTTTTAAATTTCTAAGATGATAGCACCACTCGTTAGCAGCAAATTTAACTTTATGAATAGAACATAATTTACTTAAATTTTCTCCTAACATTGGGCACTTTGATAGATTACAAATTTTTATAGAAAATGAGGCAATAAACATATAAATATATCTGCAACTACAGATCCAATGAATTCAATACAATTTTTCAAAAGTGAACGTACTGAGACAAATAATATGAATATTTTAAAGTTCTTTGTTATTGGCTTATTTTTCATTTCATTTTTTATTGAAATATAGTTGACATGCAATATTATTAGTTTCAGTTGTACTATATAGTGATTTGGTATTTTCACACATTATAAAATGATATCATGATAGGTGTAATAACCATCTGTCTCCATACAAAGTTATTACAATATTGCTGATGATATTCCTTATGCTGTATATTACATCCTTATCACTTATTTTATAACTGGAGATTTGTAACTGTTAATCCAGTTCATCTACTTTATCCATTCCTCTATCATTGGACACTTAGGTTGCTGCCATATCTTGGCTATTGTAAATAATGTTGCAATGAACATAGGGATGTATATATCTTTTTGAATTAGTGTTTTTATTTTCTTAAATAAATACCCAGAAATGAAATTCCTGGATCATATGACAGGTCCTTTTTAAATTTTTTGAGGAAATTCCATATTGTTTTCCATAGTGGCAGCACCAATTTGCAAACCCACCAGCAGTGTACCAGGATTCCCTTTTCTCTACATCCTTGCCAACACTTGTTTTTTGTTGTCTTACTGATAACTGCCATCTGACAGATGTGAGATAGTATCTCACTGTGGTTTTGGTTTGCATTTCCCTGATGATTAGTGACAGCAATCATCTTTTTTATGTGCCTGTTGGTCATCTGCATGTCTTTGGAAAAATGTCATTTCAGGTCCTCTGCCCATTTATTAATCAGATTGGGTTGTTTTTTGTTTTGTTCTTTTGTTTTTTGCTGTTGAGTTGTATGATATGAGTTCTTTGCATATTTTGGATATTAACCACTTATCGTATATATTGATTGTTAATACCTTCTCCCATTCAGTAGGCTGAATTTTCGTTTTGTTGATGGTCTCCTTCACTGTGCAAAACTTTTTAGTTTAGTGTGCTCCCTTTTACTTATTTTTGCCTTTATTTCCCTTACCTGAGGAGACATAGCCGAAAAAGTATGCCTAAGACTGATGACAAAGAATGTATTGCCTATGTATTCTTCTTGGAGTTTTATGGTTTCAGGTCTTTGAGTTTATTTTTGTACATGTTGTGAGAAAGTTTGATTATAGTTTTCCCAACATTATTTATTGAAGAGGGAGATTTTCCCCCAATGTAGATTAACTGACCATATAAGTGGGGGTTTATTTCTGGCTGCTCTATTCTGTTCCATTGATCTATGTGTCTGTTTTTGTGCCAGCATTATGACACTGTTGTGATTAGTATAGCTTTGTAGTATATTTTGAAATTAGGGAGCAACTTTGTTCTTCTTTCTCAAGATTGCTTTGGCTACTTGGGTCTTTTGTGTTTCTACACAAATTTTAAAATATTTTGTTCTTTTTCTGTGAAAAATTACTTTGTATTTTGATATGGATTGCACTGAATCTGTAGATTGCCTTGTGTAGCATGTTTATTTTAACAATATTATTTCTTCCAATCCATGAACACATTATATCTTTCCATTTGTTTGTGTCTTCTTCAACTTCTTTCATAAATGTCTTATTTTTTTTTACCTTTTACCTCTTTGGTAAGATTTATTCCTATGTATATTCTTTTTTTATGCAGTTGTAAATGGAATTGTTTTCTTAATTTCTTTTTCTGATAGTTCTATATTAGCGTGTAGAAAAACAACATATTTCTGTACATTCATTTTGTATCCTGCCTCTTTAATGAATTCATTTATTGTTTGAATAGTTTGTGGTGGCATCTTTATGATTTTCTATGTATAGTATCATGTCATCTGCAAGCAGTGACAAATTTACTTCTTCCTTTTCAGCCTGAATTACTTTTTTCTTTTTCTTGTATGATTCCTGTGGCTAGGACTTCCAATAGTATGTTGAACAAAAGTGGCAAGAGTGGGTATCCTTGTCTTGTCCTTGATCTTAGGGGAAAGACTTTCAGCTTTTAATCATCGAGTACGATGTTGGCTATCAGTTTGTCATATAAACCTTTATTACCTTTATTGTGTTCAGGTATGTACCTTATACCTCCTTTGTTGAGAGTTCTTATCATAAATGGATGTTAAATTTTGTCAAAATCCTTTTCTGCATCTATTGAAATGATCATATGATTTTTTATTCTTCAATTTGTTAATATGGTGTATCCTATTGATTTGCAGAAAACTGAAGCATCTTTTTATCCCAGAGATAGATCCTAGTTGATCAAGGTGTATAATACTTTTAATGTACTGTTGAATTCTGCTTGCTAATATTTTGTTGAGGATTTTTGCATCTATGTTTATCAGTGATTTTAGCCCATAATTTTCCTTTTTTTTTTTGTGGTATCTTTGTTCTGGCTTTGGTATCAGGGTGATGCTGGCCTCATAGAATGAGTTGGAAAGCATTCCTTCCTCTTCAGGTTTTTGGTATAATGTGAGAAAAATAAATGTAGAATTCCCCTATAAAGGCATCTGGTCTTGGACTTTTGTTTGTTGGGAGTTTCTTTACTACTGATTCAATTTCATTACTGGTAATTGGTCTGTTCATATTTTGTCTTTCTTCCTGCTTCAATCTTGGGAGATAGTACATTTATAGGAATTTGTCCATATCTTCTAGGTTGTCCCTTTTTTTGGTGTATTATTGTTCATAATAATCTCTTATGATAATTTGTATTTATTTGGTATCAGGTGTAACTTCTTTTTCATTTCTGATTTTATTTATTTGGGCTCTCTTTTTTTTTTTTTTTTTTTTTTTTTCTTGATGAGTCCAGCTAAGGTCATTTTTCTCCAGGTATTTTTTATTTTCCTCTTTGGTTTCTTCAGTGACCTATTGATTGTTTGGTAGCATATTGTTTAGCTTTCACATGTTTGTGGCAGGGTTTCTTCCAGTTTTTTCTTGTAGTTTATTTCCAGTTTCATAACATTGATGACCTATGGAATCATACTTGGAACCAAGATGGAAAAAATGCTTCATAAGATTTCAGTCTTCTTAAATTTACTGAGACTTGTTTTGTGATCTGGCATGTGATCTATCCTGGAGCATATTCCATGTGCACTTGAAAAGAATGTGTATTCTATTGTTTTTGGATGGAATGTTTATATATATATATATATTTACATAGTTATATATGTATATATTTATTAAGTTTATCTGTTCTAATGTATCATTTAAGTAAACTGTTTCCTTATTGATTTTATGTCTGGATGATCTGCACATTGATGTACATGGGTTGTTAAAATTGCCTGTTATTATTGTGTTGCTGTCAACTTCTGTCTTTATGTTGTTAACATTAGCTTTATGTATTTAGGTGCTCTTATGTTGGGTGCATATATATTTACAATTGTTATATCTTCTTCTTGGATTTATTTTTTTTTTTTTTTTTTTTTTTTTTTTTTTTTTTTTTTTGCGGTACGCGGGCCTCTCACTGTTGTGGTCTCTCCCGTTGCGGAGCACAGGCTCCGGATGCGCAGGCTCAGCGGCCATGGCTCACGGGCCCAGCCGCTCCGCGGCATATGGGATCCTCCCAGACCGGGGCACGAACCCGTATCCCCTGCATCGGCAGGCGGACTCTCAACCACTGCGCCACCAGGGAGGCCCGGATTTATTTTTTTATTATTATGTAATGTCCTTGCCTCTTGTTACTGTTTTTGTTTTAAAGTCTATTTATCTGATATAAGTATTGCTACTGTGACTTTCTTTTCATTTCCATTTTCATGGAATACCTTTTCTCCAACTCCTCACTTTCAGTCTGTGTGTGTATCTTTAGATCTGACCTGAGGTGAGTCTTGTAGGTAGCATATATTTGGGTATTGTTTTTTATCCATTCAGCCACTCTACGTCTTTTGATTGGATCAGTTAGTCCAGTTACATTTAAAGTAATCATTGATAGGTTCATTTTACCATTATGTTCAACTGGAAAACATCTGATTATTTTTGTAGTAGTTGTTTTTGTTGTTTTGATTTCTTTCTTTGTCTCCTTTTGCTCTCTTCCTTTGTTAATGTTTTTTTAAACTTTTATGTATGTATGTATGTATGTATTCAGGCTGCACTGTACAGCTTGTGGGATCTTAGTTCCTCAACAGGGATTGAACCCGGGCCCTGGCAGTGAAAGCACTGAGTCTTAACCACTGGACTGCCAGGGATTTACCCTCTTCCTTTGTTTTTTGGTGACTATTTTTTGTTTTATGTTTTGATTCCTTTGTCTTCTTTGTGTGTGTATCTAGTACAGATTTTTGGTTTGTAGTTACCATTAGGTTTATTTTTAACAATCTATATATTTACATATAATTATTTTAAGTTGCTGATCTCAAGTTTGAAAGCATTCAAACAACCCTGCATAATTACTCCTCCTCCCATGTTTACTGTTTTTGACATCATATTTATATCTTATTATCCCTTAAATATTTATTGTGGATCTATATGATTTTACTACTTTTGTCATTTAACCTTTCTACTAGCTTTGTAAGTGGTTGATCTACTACCTTTACTCTATATTTGCCTTACAAATGAGACATTTCCTCCTGTAAATTTTATTTTTCTAGTTGTGGCCTTTCTTTTCTGCTTAGAGAAGTCCCTTTAACATTTCTTGTGTGAAGCTGGTGTCATGGTGCTTGACTCTTTTAGCGTTTGCTTGTCTGGAAAACTTTTGCTCCCTTCTTCAAGTGTGAATTCTTGGTTGTAAGTTTCTCCCTTTCCTCACTTTAAATATATCATTCCACTCTCTTCTGTCCTGCAGACTTTTTGCTGAAAATCAACTCATAGTCTTATGGGTGTTCCTTTCCTTGTATGTAACTAGCTGCTTTTCCTTTGCTGCTTTTAATATTCTCTCTTTATCTTTAACTTTTTGGCATTATAATTACAATGTATCTTGGTGTGGTCTTTTTTGGGTTGAGCCTGTTTGGAACTCTTTGTGATTCCTGGACCCGGAAGTCTGTTTCCTTTGCCAGGTTAAGGAGATTGTTACTTCTTATGTCTTCAACTATGTTCTTTGCCTCTCTCACTTTTGTCTTTCTGTGACACTTATAATGAGAAATTTAGGATGTTTGATGTTGTCACAGAGGTCTCTTAAACTGTCCTCATTTAAAAAAATTCTTCTCTTTTTTTCTGTTCAGCTTGAGTGATTTTCACTATTCTGTCTTCCAGTTTGCTGATTTGTTCCTCTGTATCATTCACCCTGTGCAGAGGCTGCCAACTGCTGGTGGGTAGGGATGGGTCTTGTCATGGCTGGCTGCACAGCCAAGGGGGTCTAGGTCCTGGTGCTGGGCCACTTGTGGGTAGGGCCAGGTCATGATGTAGCTGGCTACAGAGTCTGAGGGGTCCTGGGATTAATTCTGGCCCAGTGGTGAGAGGAACCAAGGTCTCAGTGTGACTGGCTCTGGGGTTAGTTGTCTTGGAGTTAGTGTCAGCCTGCTGATGAGTATGACCATGGACCAGAGGCGTCCCAAGACTGCTGTTGGCCTGATAGTTGTTGGGGCCTGACATGGCTTGCTGCAGGGTCCATGGTGTTCCAGATCTAGTGTAAGCACACTTGTGGGTAGGATCAGATCCTGAGGTGGTAGACTATTGGACCCAAAATGTCCCAGTGCTGGTGTCTGCACATTGATGGGTGGGGCCAAGGCCCAGAGAATCTTGGGGATGGTGCCAGACCACTAGTGGGAAAAGCTGGGTCCTTGGGTCTCTGGCTGTGGGGTTAGGGGTCCCTGAGATGGGTTGGCCCACTGGTGAATGGGGCCAGAATCTAAGGGGTTAGTTCTGGACCACTGGATGGTGGAGTCAAGTTCCTGCATCTCTGGCTATAGGCCTGGGGTTCCTGAAGCTGGTTTTGGCCCAGTGGTGGCTGGAGATGAGGCCTGAGGGGTCCCAGAGCTGGTGTCTGTCCCGTGGTGGGTGAGGCCAGGTCCTGGGGCTAATGCTGGTCAAATGGTGGACACAGCTGGGTCCTGTGGTCTCTGGCTATGAGAACGAGGAGTCCTGGAGCTGGTGGGTGGCTCTGTTGTTTGGCTCTGGGGCCCTGGGTGTCCTGAGGTTAGAGCAGTCCCACTGGTGCATGGGACCAGGCCATGGGCCCTTCGTGGGTGGGGCCAGCTCCACTAGCTCTGAGCTAGAGGTACTTTGGAGAATAAATAGGAAGTAATTGCATCCACCCTTGAAATTATGAGAAAGAAAGAGAACAGCAGCTATTGGAGGTGAGATAATGAATAAATATCAATAATTAAGTGTGAGCAGGAATTCAGAACAATAGATGACCATGAAATAATAAACAATCTTAGAATGGGGCAGGGGCTTAATCCACTGTACTTGAAAATGAAAGGAAGGATGACCTCAGAAGGCTAGATGACCTAGAAACATTTGGATTATACATTGTCGTTGTTTGTCTCATTTTTCTCCTCCTGCTGCACTCCATATCTAACTTATTCCCTTATTTGTTCCCCTAAATTGCATCTCTCTTTAGACTTACTTACCTGGAGATTGACTGGAATTATTATGACCTTTTTCAAGCCTAATAATTTATTGTCTACTCTTAGGAGACAGCTTATTTGACCCTAAATTTTTATAATAAATAAGAAACATGATCCTATTCTTTATAATTATAGTTTCCAAGGGTGATTAAAACAGATTTCTAGCCATAGCTTATAATATGACTGAGACATGAGTCATAGACTCAGCAGTGAAGTAAGCTACTATCTTCTATCCTCCATTGTTTCGATAAGAAGCCAACCATGATTTACATCATTGTTCTACTGTATGAAATACGTTATTTTTCTCTGGCTACTTTAATTTTTTCCCTTATCTTTAGATTTTACCAGTTTGACTATGTGTCTTTTTTTTTTTTTTTTTTTTTTTTAATTTTTATTTTTTGCTTTATCACAAATTTAATCAGTTATATGTATACATATGTTCCCATATCCCCTCCCTTTTGCGTCTCCCTCCCACCCTCCCTATCCCACCCCTCCAGGCGGTCACAAAGCACCGAGCTGATCTCCCTGTGCTATGCGGCTGCTTCCCACTAGCTATCTACCTTACGTTTGGTAGTGTATATATGTCCATGCCGCTCTTTCACTTTGTCACAGCTTACCCTTCCCCCTCCCCATATCCTCAAGTCCATTCTCTAGTAGGTCTGTGTCTTTATTCCTGTCTTACCCCTATGTTCTTCATGACCTTTTTTTTTCTTAAATTCCATATATATGTGTCAGCATACAGTATTTGTCTTTCTCTTTCTGACTTACTTCACTCTGTATGACAGACTCTAGGTCCATCCACCTCATTACAAATAGTTCAATTTCATTTCTTTTTATGGCTGAGTAATATTCCATTGTATGTATGTGCCACATCTTCTTTACCCATTCATCCAATGATGGACACTTAGGTTGTTTCCATCTCCGGGCTATTGTAAATAGGGCTGCTATGAACATTTTGGTACATGTCTCTTTTTGAATTATGGTTTTCTCAGGGTATATGCCCAGTAGTGGGATTGCAGGGTCATATGGTAGTTCTATTTGTAGTTTTTTAAGGAACCTCCATACCGTTCTCCATAGTGGCTGTACCAATTCACATTCCCACCAGCAGTGCAAGAGTGTTCCCTTTTTTCCACACCCTCTCCAGCATTTATTGTTTCTAGATTTTTTGATGATGGCCATTCTGACTGGTGTGAGATGATATCTCATTGTAGTTTTGATTTGCATTTCTCTAATTAGTAAAGATGTTGAGCATCCTTTCATGTGTTTGTTGGCAGTCTGTATATCTTCTGTGGAGAAATGTCTATTTAGGTCTTCTGCCCATTTTTGGATTGGGTTGTTTGTTTTTTTGTTATTGAGCTGCATGAGCTGCTTATAAATTTTGGAGATTAATCCTTTGTCAGTTGCTTCATTTGCAAATATTTTCTCCCATTCTGAGGGTTGTCTTTTGGTCTTGTTTATGGTTTCCTTTGCTGTGCAAAAGCTTTTAAGTTTCATTAGGTCCCATGTGTTTATTTTTGTCTTTATTTCCATTTCTCTAGGAGGTGGGTCAAAAAGGATCTTGCTGTGATTTATGTCATAGAGTGTTCTGCCTATGTTGTCCTCTAAGAGTTTGATAGTGTCTGGCCTTACATTTAGGTCTTTAATCCATTTTGAGCTTATTTTTGTGTATGGTGTTAGGGAGTGATCGAATCTCATACTTTTACATGTCCCTGTCCAGTTTTCCCAACACCACTTATTGAAGAGACTGTCCTTTCTCCACTGTACATTCCTGCCTCCTTTATCAAAGATAAGGTGACCATATGTCCGTGGGTTTATCTCTGGGCTTTCTATCCTGTTCCATTGATCTATCTTTCTGTTTCTGTGCCAGTACCATACTGTCTTGATTACTGCAGCTTTGTAGTATAGTCTGAAGTCAGGGAGCCTGATTCCTCCAGCTCCATTTTTCGTTCTCAAGATTGCTTTGGCTATTCGGGGTCTTTTGTGTTTCCATACAAATTGTGAAATTTTTTGTTCTAGTTCTGTGAAAAATGCCAGTGGTATTTTGATAGGGATTGCATTGAATCTGTAGATTGCTTTGGGTAGTAGAGTCATTTTCACAATGTTGATTCTTCCAATCCAAGAACATGGTACATCTCTCCATCTATTTGTATCATCTTTAATTTCTTTCATCAGTGTCTTATAATTTTCTGCATACAGGTCTTTTGTCTCCTTAGGTAGGTTTATTCCTAGATATTTTATTCTTTTTGTTGCAATGGTAAATGGGAGTGTTTCCTTGATTTCACTTTCAGATTTTTCATCATTAGTATATAGGAATGCCAGAGATTTCTGTGCATTAATTTTGTATCCTGCAACTTTACCAAATTCATTGATTAGCTCTAGTAGTTTTCTGGTAGCATCTTTAGGATTCTCTATGTATAATATCATGTCATCTGCAAACAGTGACAGCTTTACTTCTTCTTTTCCAATTTGGATTCCTTTTATTTGCTTTTCTTCTCTGATTGCTGTGGCTAAAACTTCCAAAACTATGTTGAATAAGAGTGGTGAGAGTGGGCAACCTTGTCTTGTTCCTGATCTTAGTGGAAATGGTTTCAGTTTTTCACCATTGAGGACGATGCTGGCTGTGGGTTTGTCATATATGGCCTTTATTATGTTGAGGAAAGTTCCCTCTATGCCTACTTTCTGCAGGGTTTTTATCATGAATGGGTGTTGAATTTTGTCGAAAGCTTTCTCTGCATCTATTGAGATGATCATATGGTTTTTCTCCTTCAATTTGTTAATATGGTGTATCACGTTGATTGATTTGCGTATATTGAAGAATCCTTGCATTCCTGGGATAAACCCCACTTGATCATGGTGTATGATCCTTTTAATGTGCTGTTGGATTCTGTTTGCTAGTATTTTGTTGAGGATTTTTGCATCTATGTTCATCAGTGATATTGGCCTGTAGTTTTCTTTCTTTGTGACATCCTTGTCTGGTTTTGGTATCAAGGTGATGGTGGCCTCGTAGAATGAGTTTGGGAGTGTTCCTCCCTCTGCTATATTTTGGAAGAGTTTGAGAAGGATAGGCGTTAGCTCTTCTCTAAATGCTTGATAGAATTCGCCTGTGAAGCCATCTGGTCCTGGGCTTTTGTTTGTTGGAAGATTTTTTATCACAGTTTCAATTTCAGTGCTTGTGATTGGTCTGTTCATATGTTCTATTTCTTCCTGATTCAGTCTTGGCAGGTTGTGCATTTCTAAGAATTTGTCCATTTCTTCCAGGTTGTCCATTTTATTGGCATAGAGTTGCTTATAGTAATCTCTCACGATCTTTTGTATTTCTGCAGTGTCAGTTGTTACTTCTCCTTTTTCATTTCTAATTCTATTGATTTGAGTCTTCTCCCTTTTTTTCTTGATGAGTCTGGCTAATGGTTTATCAATTTTGTTTATCTTCTCAAAGAACCAGCTTTTAGTTTTATTGATCTTTGCTATTGTTTCCTTCATTTCTTTTTCATTTATTTCTGATCTGATTTTTATGATTTCTTTCCTTCTGCTAACTTTGGGATGTTTTTGTTCTTCTTTCTCTAATTGCTTTAGGTGCAAGGTTAGGTTGTTTAGTCGAGATATTTCCTGTTTCTTAAGGTGGGATTGTATTGCTATAAACTTCCCTCTTAGAACTGCTTTTGCTGCATCCCATAGGTTTTGGGTCGTCGTGTCTCCATTGTCATTTGTTTCTAGGTATTTTTTTATTTCCTCTTTGATTTCTTCAGTGATCACTTCGTTATTAAGTAATGTATTGTTTAGCCTCCATGTGTTTGTATTTTTTATAGCTCTTTTCCTGTAATTGATATCTAGTCTCATAGCATTGTGGTCGGAAAAGATACTTGATACAATTTCAATTTTCTTAAATTTACCAAGGCTTGATTTGTGACCCAAGATATGATCTATCCTGGAGAATGTTCCATGAGCACTTGAGAAAAATGTGTATTCTGTTGTTTTTGGATGGAATGTCCTATAAATATCAATTAAGTCCATCTTGTTTAATGTATCATTTAAAGCTTGTGTTTCCTTATTTATTTTCATTTTGGATGATCTGTCCATTGGTGAAAGTGGGGTGTTAAAGTCCCCTACTATGATTGTGTTACTGTCGATTTCTCCTTTTATGGCTGTTAGTGTTTGCCTTATGTATTGAGGTGCTCCTATGTTGGGTGCATAAATATTTACAATTGTTATATCTTCTTCTTGGATCGATCCCTTGATCATTATGTAGTGTCCTTCTTTGTCTCTTCTAGTAGTCTTTATTTTAAAGTCTATTTTGTCTGATATGAGAATTGCTACTCCAGCTTTCTTTTGGTTTCCATTTGCATGGAATATCTTTTTCCATCCCCTTACTTTCAGTCTGTATGTGTCTCTAGGTCTGAAGTGGGTCTCTTGTAGACAGCATATATATGGGTCTTGTTTTTGTATCCATTCAGCCAATCTGTGTCTTTTGGTGGGAGCGTTTAGTCCATTTACATTTAAGGTAATTATCGATATGTATGTTCCTATGCCCATTTTCTTAATTGTTTTGGGTTCGTTATTGTAGGTCTTTTCCTTCTGTTGTGTTTCTTGCCTAGAGAAGTTCCTTTAGCATTTGTTGTAAAGCTGGTTTGGTGGTGCTGAACTCTCTCAGCTTTTGCTTGTCTGTAAACGTTTTAATTTCTCCATCAAATCTGAATGAGATCCTTGCTGGGTAGAGTAATCTTGGTTGCAGGTTTCTCTCCTTCATCACTTTAATTATGTCCTGCCACTCCCTTCTGGCTTGTAGAGTTTCTGCTGAGAGATCAGCTGTTATCCTGATGGGGATTCCCTTGTGTGTTATTTGTTGTTTTTGCCTTGCTGCTTTTAATATGATTTCTTTGTGTTTAATTTTTGACAGTTTGATTAATATGTGTCTTGGCGTATTTCTCCTTGGATTTATTCTGTATGGGACTCTCTGTGCTTCTTGGACTTGATTAACTATTTCCTTTCCCATATTAGGGAAGTTTTCAACTATAATCTCTTCAAATATTTTCTCAGTCCCTTTCTTTTTCTCTTCTTCTTCTGGAACCCCTATAATTCGAATGTTGGTGCGTTTAATGTTGTCCCAGAGGTCTCTGATATTGTCCTCTGTTCTTTTCATTCTTTTCTCTTTATTTTGCTCTGCATTAGTTATTTCCACTATTTTATCTTCCACCTCACTTATCCGTTCTTCTGCCTCAGTTATTCTGCTATTGATCCCATCTAGAGTATTTTTCATTTCATTTATTGTGTTTTTAATCGATGCTTGATTCATCTTTAGTTCTACTAGGTCCTTGTTAACTGTTTCTTGCATTTTGTCTATTCTATTTCCAAGATTTTGGATCATCTTTACTATCATTATTCTGAATTCTTTTTCAGATAGACTGCCTATTACCTCTTCATTTGTTAGGTCTGGTGGGTTTTTATCTTGCTCCTTCTCCTGCTGTGTGTTTTTCTGTCTTCTCATTTTGCTTATGTTACTGTGTTTGGGGTCTCCTTTTTGCCGGCTGCAGGTTCGTAGTTCCTGTTGTTTTTGGTGTCTGTCCCCAGTGGCTAAGGTTGGTTTAGTGGGTTGTGTAGGTTTCCTGGTCGAGGGGACTAGTGCCTGTGTTCTGGTGGATGAGGCTGGATCTTGTCTTTCTGGTGGGCAGGTCCACGTCTGGTGGTGTGTTTTGGGGTGTCTGCAGACTTTTTATGATTTTAGGCCACCTCTCTGCTAATGGGTGGCGTTGTGTTCCTGTCTTGCTAGTTGTTTGGCATAGGGTGTCCAGCACTGTAGCTTGCTGGTCGTTGAGTGAAGCTGGGTGCTGGTGTTGAGATGGAGATCTCTGGAAGATTTTCGCGTTTGATATTATGTGGAGCTGGGAGGTCTCTTGTGGACCAGTGTCCTGAAGTTGGCTCTCCCACCTCAGAGGCACAGTACTGACTCCTGGCTCCTCAATTTGGGATGATTTGTTGTCTATTCATGTATTCCACAGATGCAGGGTACATCAAGTTGATTGTGGAGCTTTAATCCGCTGCTTCTGAGGCTGCTGGGAGAGGTTTCCCTTTCTCTTCTTTGTTCTCACAGCTCCCGGGTCTCAGCTTTGGATTTGGCCCCGCCTCTGCGTGTAGGTCGCCGGAGGGCGTCTGTTCTTCGCTCAGACAGGAAAGGGTTAAAGGAGCAGCCTCTTCGGGAACTCTGGCTCACTCAGGCCGGGCGGGAGGGAGGGGCACGGAGTGCGGGGCGAGCCTGCAGCGGCAGAGGTCGGCGTGACGTTGCACCAGCCCGAGGCACGCCGTGCGTTCTCCCAGGGAAGCCGCCCCTGGATCCCGGGACCCCGGCAGTGGCGGGCTGCTCAGGCTCCCGGAAGGGCGGTGTGGACAGTGACCTGCGCTCGCACACGGGCTTCTTGGCGGCGGCAGCAGCAGCCCCAGCGTCCCACGCCCGTCACTGGGCTCCGCGCTTTCAGTCGCGACTCGCGCCCGTCTGTGGAGCCCCTTTAAGCAGCGCTCTTAATCCCCTCTCCTCGCGCAGCAGGAAACCAAGAGGGAAGAACAAGTCTCTTGCCTCTTCGGCAGCTCCAGAGTTCTCCCGGACTCCCTCCCGGCCAGCTGTGGCACACTAGCCCCCTTCAGGCTGAGTTCTCGCCGCCAGCCCCAGTCCTCTCCCTGCGCTCTGACCGAAGCCCGAGCCTCAGCTTCCAGCGCCGCCCGCCCCGGCGGGCGAGCAGACAAGCCTCTCGGGCTGGTGAGTGCCGCTCGGCACCGATCCTCTGTGCGGGAATCTCTCCGCTTTGCCCTACCCAGGTATGTGGGGAGTTTCTTGCCTTTTGGGAGGTCTGGGGTCTTCTGCCAGCGTTCAGTAGGTGTTCTGTAGGAGTTGTTCCACGTGTAGCTGTATTTCTGGTGTATCCGTGAGGAGGAAGGTGATCTCCGCGTCTTACTCTTCCGCCATCTTACCCGGAAGTCCTCTGACTATGTGTCTTGATGTAACTATCTGCTTGATGTTTGTGTGGCATTTTGAATCTCTAAGTTGATGGCTTTCATAAATTGTATTCATTAGTTCTTTAAGAATTTTTTCTCCCTTCTTTCTCTTTTCTCCTTCCAGTACTCCAACTGTGTATGTATTAAGCTGCTAAATAAATGGTTCCACAGGCGTTTGAGGGGCTCTGATGATTTTAAGTCAATCTTTTTCTCTATAACCTTCAGATTAGATAATTCCTTTTGATCCATTTTCAAATCAACTGACTTCTGCTATTTCCAATCTATAGTTAAGTCAATCCAATGAATTTTCATTTCAATAATTTTATTTTTCAGCTCTAGCATTTACATTTGTTTCTTTAACATAGCATCTATTATGCTATTTTCCACTTGGTTATTTATTGCTGAGATTTTCCACTTGATTATTTATTGCTCATATATTTTTCTTTAAGTTCTTAAACATATTTGTAAGAGCTGCTTTAAAGTTCTTTTTTGCTAATTACAGCATGTAGGTAAACTTGGGATTGGTTTTTATTTTCACTTCCTCCTTCTCCTTCAGTATGGCCATGATTTTCATGTTTCTTCACATGTCTCATGACTTTATTGAAAACTGGAGATTATGAGTTTTGGAGTTTTAACTGGAGATACTGTACATGTTGAGAGCTGCAAAGTGTCAAGGTGGTCAATCTAGCCAAACTAAATCCTTAGTTCACTTTTTGTGATAGTATAAGCAAGAGGTCAAAAAAAAAAAAAAGAGTATTGTTGGCTCTCCCAATGTTCCCAGTGACAAGGGTCAGTTGGATCACTGCAGCTGGGGAACCAAAAGTTCCTGCTATTTTCTGGAACTGGATGCCAGGGTGAGAGAGAGGGGAAGAACTAGGACTGGAAAAGACTGAGTCAGAGTAGGGAAAAGTATCCTCTTGGAACTTTGATAAGGAAATCTTGGCAGAAGAGTCTGAACATGTCTTAGCTGAACATCCTCCCCACCCTCCTCCTTCCCCACATAAGGAGGTCTCTGAATGTAAGTGCCTGGGATAGAATTGAAGATATTCATAAGAGCATAGTCAGCCCAGGGATAGGAAGTGACTGAGTCCATTACTACAACTACCTTCAGAGGACACAGGGCACTAGCTGTGCACCAAATCAGATGTGAAGAGAGCAGCTTTTCTCCCTATGAGGCTTGCTAGGTAAATTTTGTAACTGTCTATGGTCAGGCCTGAAAGATCACACATAGGATTCTGACCTGCAGCTAACTCCAGTAGAGGCTTTAGGTTCTGTCATGCTCCTCTGGAAAGTGATTTTTTTTTTTCTAGCAAGAGTTAACTTGGCTAGACTCAAACTACAAACTCTCTTTGTTTCAATTGGCAGCTGCTAAAATCTTCATTAGTTCTTTCAGCCTCTGGCTGCTGCTTTGTGATCAGACTTACTTGGGTCTCTCCCTTATTTGTGTAGTTTGGCAGCTAATCAAAGTTTTGGGCATATTTTAAATGAATATTTTGGGGTTCAATCGCTCTGAAACATCGTTCCTTCTAGAATTTCTCCCATGTAATAAGTTGAGTTGTGGATATATCCACATTGCAATCTCAGGAACCTGTGAACTTTACCTTATATGGCAAAAGATGTGATAGTTAAGAATCTTGAGAGGAGAAATTTATCCTTGATCATTTTGGTGGGCCCTAAATGCAATCACATATATCATTATAAGGAAGAAGCGGAGGGAGTTTTGAGACAGACAAACAGAGGAGAAGACGGGCAGAAGAGGAAGAGTCAGAGATTCGAGTGATGTGCCTACAAATGAAGGAATGCCTGGAACCAAGAAGCTAGAAATGGTAAGGGATTGAGTTTCCCCAGAGCCACCAGAAGGAGCATGGTCCTGTAAACACCTTGATTTCATACTACTGATTTTCAGAACTATAAGAGAATAACTTTCTCTTGTTTCAAGCCACGCAGTTTGTGGTAATTTTTTACAGCAGCCAAAGGAAACAACTAAACCTCCTAACTTTCTGGCTGCTCTGCCACTCTGACCTTTGTCCTCTGACACCTCAAGACAGTAAGGCTGTTGAAGTCTGTGGTTTGGTAAATGGAAACAAGAATCATCAAGAAGGAAAAAATAAAGGGAGTTTCATGGTTAAGGTCCCACAGCAAGTTAATGGCCAATCGATGTCATCATTATTTCTTTGTAGATGTGGTGTGATTTTTCGGCATTCAGACACTTTCCCTGTCCACGTTGCCTCTGTGGTGCCTAAAATCCTATCATCACTAAGGAGAAGTTTTATATGAATAGTAAAGAATTTCTGGCTTTTAGGGTCTTCCATTATGATGGAACTACTCTCAGATGAGGTAACAACTTCTTCCACAAATGAACATGACAGTGAAACTCTGTGGGGCTCCTGGGCATGGAAGCCTATGCACGTTTCCTCTTTCTTTTTTGAAGGGAATAGACTCCAGCCTCCATGACCTTCCCTGAGTTCCAAAGGGCAGATTCAAACAGCTGCTAATCAGGGAAGGGAAGGGATGCAGAGACAAGGGAGGGGCAATCAAGAAACAATAGTACAGCCTTGGGGCAGTTCTAGTTCTGCTTCAAGGGATACACATAACAATATCTTTGAGCTCTTTACAGAACTAAAACTCCCAATAAATGAAAGACATCAGCATTCTTCATTCCAGAGAAGATCACCTTAGACCAGATTAAAGGAACCGGGAAACTCATCAAGAGATTACCTGAAACCAGATTAAAGGAGTGCAGGCCCTGCACACATCCTAATCTGATCAGCAACCCCACTCTTGAACTTTTGCTATAAAAATCCTCATCGAAGCAATAAAGCTATTCGTTTCAGCATCAACAATATTGAAAACAAACTTAAAACGAGGCTCTGTGGGAAAGAGACAATGTTAGCCATCTTTGGGAGGGTAAGGACATGACCCATTTCCACTGATTGCTACTTCATTCCTTAGCTTCCACAATATTTAGCTTATATATTTAACACCCAGAACTAGGATCAAAGTGTGCTGTTGAGCCAGGCAGATTGAAGGGAAAAGATAGCCTAGGAATGGAAGAAGTGGCAGGAAGATATGTAAAGTAGCTGACCTAAAATTATGTACTAATTAAATTAAGGTGGATTAATTTCTCCAGAGGGTGGCAGGATGTTTTGTTTAGATGGGGTGAGGTAATTGAAGCTGTTTTGTAATTCATCACTGAAGTTACAGCTTATCACTCTTATTTCCCATGGAGGCCTAACCATAAGTAAGCAGAGTATGCTACCCAGAGGTTTGGAATGTGCTTGTTTTATTTCTATTTAAATGCAGTGCTGAACCCAAGTCTTGTGGTTATATGATTGCTAGGGTCTTCAGTGGAAGATTTAATTCCTCAGTACATCAGAATATGTCCAAGTTGTCATGGTAGTGCTGAGCATAGTTGGATATGAATGACATAATCAATTAAGGAAATCGTCAATCTATTAATAAATTAATAAATGCTAATTGACTGTAGAAAAGTGGGTTAAGCATTTTAGGGGGATATAAATAAGCATAAGAAGTCCCTGTCCTTAAATTATGTAGGAAATACTGAAAGGCCATTTTCAGTCCTATAGACCTCAACTCACTGTACCAATATTAACCACAACCTGTAGCTTCATTCCAAGTCCATTATAGGTATATCAGGCACTCCTTTCCCTGAGAGAACTCTGGGAATCATTTGCCATCACCAGACTGCCGTGAGTGACACATGCATGAGACTACATTAACATTGACACACAACTTCCTCTTCTACCGCTGCTTGGGGACTCTTCATTTAACTGGCCTTCTGCCTTAGTTCCTAGGTATTTGTTTTATTTTATTTGTTTGTTCCTGTTCTTCTTATTAATGGAGCACAGCCCTGAACACCAGCTCAGTCTCAAGGTACCTGCTACCCTTAGTCTCTTTGCCCTAGCACTAAAGCAAGATTTCTTCACTTTGGCATTATCAACATTTAGGGTAGAATGATTCTTTGTTGTGGGTGGCTGTTCTGTGGATTGAAGGATGCTCTAGCAGCATCCTGGCCTCTAATCACTAGATGCCATTAGAACCAACTATTTCCCTCCCAGGTATGACAATCAAAAGTGTTTCCTCCAGATATTGCCAAATGTCTTGGTGGGGCAAAATCACCGTGAATTCAGAATCCTTACTCTAGACCCTCCTATACATCTCTCCATTGACTCAGAAAGACTTCCTTTATCTAGGAGTTGTTGACTATAATCATAAACTTCTTACCTTTACTTTTTTATCCTCCCACAAGTAGACTAAGCATTTAATATTTATTTTCTTAATGCCTAGGAGGCTAAGTACTTCCATCCTTGAGCCAAGCTCTACTGAAGATGGATGCTGACTGGAATCAGACTGAGGTTGACAATATCCTTTAGAGTTGATAATTTGGAGAGTTAGCTGGCTGGTTATGCTTAGTACACAAGTTGGCTTGTCCATCCCACTTCTACCTCCCCACCTGATAGAACAGGCTTGTACTTGCCTAACAACTGAGAACACTTAGTACACATTCAGATAGGGCCATGTTTTTTATGGCAAACATAAAACCACAAGAAGGTTCCTAACACTGTAAAGCAGTATACAATAAATGCAGAGTGAAAGATGGCTGCCATTAACTGGGATAATTGTGGAGCATCTGCAACTTGAATTGGGCTTTAAAGAAAGGGATGATTTGATGGAGTAAAAGTAGGAGAGTAAGGGAGTCAGTAATTATAAGTGTTTCATGTGCAAAAATTAATATGAGCAGTGCAAAAATTTGGGAAAAACATGATATGCCTTGGAGGGCCAATGTTATGAGGAAATGACCCAGATAGGAAAGAATGAAGATGTTCAGGTGTGAAAATACACAAGAATTTTTCAACAGTAGTTTGAAGGTATGCCTGTCTAGAGTGATTAATATGTAAAAAAAATTTAAGTATCCCTTAGAAGACGCCTGTCTTCTGACAGAGAGGACCTGAGAAAAGGTGTACGTGATCAGATACACTGTTCATCAACAAAAATACATTGGCAAAATTCTCCTAATTGTAGGAAAAGAAATGAACAGGCAAGAAATTTATGAAGTTTTTGAGAAAAAATGAATATGGGGACCTGTCTCCAATGTCAAGAGTGAAAGTTTGGGAAAGAGGAGATCAAGCTGGCAGAGTAGAGGGACATAAAGCTCAACCCCTCCTACAAATACATCAAAAATACACCTACATGTGGAAAAATTCTCACAGTATACCTATTGAAAGCTTGCAGAAGGTCTCATCCAACTAGAGCTGCAGGAAAGATTCCCATGTAACTGGGTAAAAAGGAGAAGAGGAATCGGGATGGGACCTGGGTTTCTGGGAGGGAGCTGTGAAACAGGAAAGGTTCTTTCACTCTGGAGCCTCCTTCACTGGCTGTGAGGTTCATCAAGACAGATAGGGAGATTCGGGGGCTTGAGAGGAGAGTGTGGAAGCTGGCCTGAAGCCAAACAGGGTAGAGAGAGGCCAGCACAGATGGTCCTTGCCACATCATCACACTTCCCAGCCCGAAACATGTACCTGCTGGTGTGTGCAGTGACTGGCTGCTGAAACTCAAGCTTCAGTGGACTGACCTGGGGAGAAAACTCAGCTTTGCTGTGAAGAGACAGCCTGAAGGGCCTGGAGTGTAGCCTGGACCAAAACTGGAGCAGGATGGAATGCAGGTTCACAATAGGAGCCCCATTGTCAACATAGGAAGGGAAGGGTGTGGGTTACCATTGTAGCCTCATTGTGTGCTCACAGCAGGGGACAGCTCCAGCCATCACAGGCTTCGCAAACTTTGTGGGTGCACACATGGGGAGGCAGGGCTAAAATCGGAGCCAATTACCAGCACTCCCACTGTGGACATGGAGTTGTGGCTTTGGGGGATTTTTCCACTGGTGGCTTTGTGAATCTGCACACAGGCCTGAGGTACATCTAAGCCAATTACGGGCACTCACACAGCAGAGGTGACACCTGAGGGCAGCATCAGCAACCGTGATCTTTTTGGGCGTGCACAGCAGGTGGCAGGCAGCATCACAGAGCTACACGTCCCAGAAGACAGCTCCTGGGGAAGAACCTGCAATGGCTCCTTTCCCAGAGGGAGCAATCCAGTCCCACCTACCTCACACTGAAGCTTATAATTGGATGTTGGGGCTTCTACTTCAATAACTGGGGAGCAGACTCTGTCTCTGACAGGGCATTGACAACCGCAGAGCAAAGAGGTGGCCCCACCCAACATCCACTGCAGGCTCTGGTCACCACAATACCAAACACACCCCCTATCAAGGGGACAAGGGTCAGCACAATCTGAGGAAAGATGTGGCAAACATCAATAACAAAAAGCAAACCTTGAACCAAAAATATTGGACCCTCATAGTCTACACATGGCTGTTCCCAAATAAAAACAACCCTTCAATACCACAGTAGATAACTGTTTCTCCTAAATTCATAGAGTAAAATGAAAAAGCATAGGAACTGCCCTTTTCAATTAAAAAAACAACAGAAATTCCCCTGAAAGAATAAACAATGAAACAAACCTCTGGTAGACCAGGCCACCAGAACCTGAATTCAAAAAGGAGGTAATAAAAATGCTGAAGGTACTAAGGAAGACTATTGATAGAAATGTGGATCACTATAGCAAGGAACTAGAAAATATAAAGAGGAGCCAATCAAAATTAGAAAACGAAATTACCAAGATGAAAACCAACCTAGAAGCAGTGAATAGAAGACTAAATGAAACAAGAAAACAAATAAGTTACCTGGAAGATAGAATAATGCAAATCACCCAATCAGAACATCAGACAGAAGGGCAAAAAAAGAAAGAAAGCAATATATGAGATCTATGGGATAATATAAAATGACAACCAATTCATCATGGAGTTCCAGGAGGAAAGGAGAGAGAGAAGGGCATCAAAAATGTATTTGAAAAAAAAAATGTATTTGAAGAAATTATGGCTGAAAACTTCCCAAACCTAAAGAAGGAAACAGATATCCAGGTACAGAAAGCATAAAGGGTCCCCAAAAGATGAACCCAAACAGACCCACACCAAGACATATAATATACATATTATTATAAACATACAATCAGAAAACATGTTCAGGTAAGACAGCTGCTGAAAGAGTTACATGAACACCTGAATAAAACATTACAATAACAGTAAGTATCCTTAAGGAGATTCAAGAAACTAAACAAAAACATTTTGGCTAAAATACTCTACATCTGTATTAAAAGACCCAAGGGAAAGGTTTAGAAAAATCAAGTGCAAGAAATATATTTGAACACAAATCAGAAATACAAAAAAGATGGAAACCATGAGGAAATTTTAAAGAAACTTTCAGAATCACGTTCAAAAAAAATTTTTTTTTACTGCAATTCACACAAGGCTGTAATGGAAATTAAAATTTCACAAAACAATACTTACCCTTACTCTATGTGTTATGCACTCTGACATTTCTATTCTGTCATTTCATTTTTTAGATACTAGTTACCACCAAGGGGTGAAGCATAGTTTTTAAAACATTCACAGAATGAATACAAGAGACATAGCATGACAAAAATAAGAGTCCCAAAAGGAGAAAAAAGGACTAATGGAAAAGAGGTAATAATTTCAAAAAATACTAGAAGAAAATTTTCTTGAGATGAAGAAAGGACTCATCTAGTTTCATGCTTCATTTTAAATAACAGACCCCTTTATTTCCAAAACTTGCTTAAAGAGAAGACTGACTCAAAGTACTTGATAAAAAGCACAGACCACTGAGCCCCAATCCAGTCCTACCAATTTAGAATTTTTAGGAGAAAATGATAACATGTTTATTTAACAAGCAATTCAAGATATTCTTATCATCTGAGAAATTTGGAAAACACTTAGACCTCTTTTAAGCTCCCCAAACTTTAATGTGCATACGAGTCACCTACAGTCTTTTTTAAAATACATTTTTATTGGAGTATAATTGCTTTACAATGTTGTGTTAGTTTCTGCTGTATAACAAAGTGAATCAGCTATATGTATACATATATCCCCATATCCCCTCTTGCGTCTCCCTCCCACCCTCCCTCTCCCATCCCTCTAGGTGGTCTCAAAGTACTGAGATGATCTCCCTGTGAAGTTGCTTCCCACTAGCTATCTGTCTTACATTTGGTAATGTATATATATCAATGCTACTCTCTCACTTCATCCCACTTTACCCTTCTCCCTCCCCGTGTCCTCAGGTACATTCTCTACATCTGCGTTTTTATTCCCGTCTTTCCCCTAGGTTCATCAGAACCTTTTTTTTTTTTTTTTCAGATACCATATATATGTGTTAGCATATGGTATTTGTTTTTATCTTTCTGACTTACTTCACTCTGTATGACAGACTCTAGGTCCATACACCTCACTGCAAATAACTCAGTTTGGTTTCTTTTATGGCTGAGTAATATTCCATTGTATACATATTCCACATCTTCTTTATCCATTCATCTATTGATGGACACTTATGTTGCCTCCATGTCCTGGCTATTGTAAATAGTGCTGCAATGAACACTGTGTAATAAGACCTACAGTATTATTAAAATGCCTACCTAGTTTGATAGTTCTGCATTGACCCAAGCACTTACATTCCCAAGTAGATTCCGGGTGATGCCAATGTTGCTGGTTCAGGGACCAGGAGTAATACTTTGGCCATAGTTAAAGATTAGATGCTTCACAGTTCATTTTTTGATACATAACATTGATACCAAACCTTATCAAGATAGAAGAGGAAAAAAAGGTAGACATGAATCTCGCTTAGGCAAATAGATGCAAAATTGTTAAATAAAACATGAGCAATTTGATTCCAGCAATGTATCAAAGGAATGATATAGCTTCTGACCAAGCAGAATTCGTGCCAGGAAGGTTAGGGTAGGTCAGTGTTTGGGTCAGTGATGGGAAGTCTATCCATTTAATGCATTGTGTCAACAAGTTAGTGAAAAAAATTGCACATTCATATCAACAAATCCCGAAAAAGGCATTAAAAAAAAGAAATGATATGACATTCCAATGAAAACTTCAAGGCAAAATATAGTAGAAGGAAGCTATTTAAACATAAAAGGCTGTTTAGCAAATTTAACAACAAATATTATCCTAAATGGTAAAAAACCAAAGCCATCCTAATTAACTTCAGAAACTGTATGGAAATACCTGCTATCACTGTTTTGAATTCGACTTTGTCTTGGAAGGTAAAGGAAATTCAATGAGACAAGAAAATGCTAAAGCTGTGATTGAAAACTACAGAAACTCAAGTGGAAAACACTAGAATTTTCTTGAATAAGAAATTTAGTAGAATAGCTAGGTCACACTCACACAGACACATATAAACAAATACATATACACAGAAGTCAATAGGCTTTCTTTGATCTAGGGTAAAAAACGAAAATGTTTCATTTACAATAGAAACAAAACACATGGAAATACATTTAATCAAAAGACTGGATCTATTTTAACCAAAATTATAAAATCTTTTTTGAAAGGCATAAAACAAGACTTAAAGAAATGGAAAGGCATACCATGTTCTTGGAAGAAAAAATCTAGTATCAAAAATGTCAATTTTGGGCTTCCCTGGTGGCACAGTGGTTGAGAGCCTGCCTGCCGATGCAGGGGACACGGGTTCGTGACCTGGTCCGGGAAGATCCCACATGCTGCAGAGCGGCTGGACCCATGAGCCATGGCCGCTGAGCCTGCGCATCCGGAGCCTGTGCTCCACAACAGGAGAGGCCACAACAGTGAGGGGCCCGCGTACCACAAAAAAAAAAAAAAAGGTCAATTTTGTCAAAATTAAATAAATTACAGGCAGTTCCAATTAGAATAGTACAGTAGTCTATTTTGTTTGGAATTTTAAAAGTTGAATTAAAAATACTAAAATTTAAATGTGATGTCCCAAAATAGATAAGAAAACCATGATATGAGCACTTATGTGAACTTGCCTTACCAGTATCAGAATATTTTATTTCTGTGTTAGTCAGGATAAGCTACTATATCATAGTGAGTAACAAATTAATCCCAAACCCTAGTGCTTTAACACAAGAAGAATTCATTTCTTGCTTATGCTACATGTCCATAATGATTTGGCAGGGGACTGTGTCATGCAGTCACTCCGGAATTCCAGATGATTGGGACCTGTCCTCTTGTAGCTGCATCATTTGGGACTTGGCAGGAGACAATATATGGAGAAATCTCTCTCTCTCTCTCTCACTCTCTTTCTTGTACTCCCTCCCCTGCCCCCCCACACACACTTCTATGCTTTAGCCTGGAAGTGATACATATCATTTCCACTAACAACCTGTTGGCTGAATTAGTTGGCTCTGCCTCATTGCAAGGGGGCTAGGAAAAGTAAGAGCTCATATGAATTATAAGTATAATGTTGCTATAGAAATAGATAAATATATCAGTGGGAAAGACTGGAGAATATAAATATTAAATCACATATATTCAAAAATTTATTCTATGACAAGGATAATGATTTAATTCACTATGAAAGTGGATAGAGCTGTGAAAATGAGCAAACTATATGAAAAAAGTATTTTACATGATATAAAATAGCAAACTCGAGGTGAATTAAAGACCTTAATGTAAAAAAAAAGAAACAGTAAAAAACTGAAAAGAAAATCTAGGAAACAATGTGAAAAAAGCCAGGATTTGGGGAGGTTCTTTTAAGCCAGAACTTAAAAAACCCGAAAACTATTAAAGCAAATACAGAGTACTTAAAAATTGTTTACATTTTTATGGAAAATACATAAATTCAAGAGATAAATAATAACACTAGAAAAAATATTTGAAATATTCATGACATGCAAAGTGTTTATACCTATAACATACAAAGAGCACCTAGAAAAAAATGACCAGAAAGCAATCCAACAGAAAAAGGGACAAAGGGGTATGAATAGACAACTTATAAAAGGGAAAATCCACATAACCAAAAATATTAAAAGAAGTTGTCCAAATTCTCTAGTTGTCAGGAAAATAAACACTATGTATTAACAATGTTAACATATTTTACATATTTTAGACTGACAAAACTAAAAAATCCTTAATATCCATTACTGTAGGTGATGTGGGGAAAACAGTAATTTAATCACTAGTGAAATGTTATAGTGTTATACCTTTTTAGAAGGCAATCTGGCAACATAAAATAGAAACATACAACACATACATATATGCATATGAATATAAACACAATCCATTACCTAGCAATTCCACTTGGAATCTATCCCATTGAAATAAAGCATCGGACTGTGGAGACATAAAAATGTTTACAGTAGCATTGTCTTTAGCATCAAAAACTGGAAGCAAAGTGAATTTTAATACAAATAGGGAAGAGAGTGTATAAATTCTGATGCATCTATACCACAAGAATAATATTTAGCCATTGAAAAGAATGAGTTAAATCTACCTGTTGTCTCTGAAGCATCCAAGCAATGTTTTGAGTGAGAAAAACAAAATTCAGGTGATAGTGAAAATCCTATATGTGTAAATGTATGGCTATTGTGCTTGTATTTCTGCCTATATGCTATTAAAGGGCCTGGACAAATAAGAAAGAATTTATACTAAGTTGTCAACAGAATTTTCTTTGAGCCTGGTGGGTCTGTGTTGTGTGCCAAGGAGGAAGTTCAGTAGAAAGGAGAGCTAAGGAAACAAATATCAACTCTTGGAGAAAAAAAGCATATATAGGATCTTACTGATAAAATTTTGCAAAGTTATTCCCTGTGTGGGGAAGGAGTGATGCCAGAGCAAGTCCCTGCTTAGAAGGGGTGTGTGTGTGTGTGTGTGTGTGTGTGTGTGTGTGTGTGTGTGTGAATTAAGGACAACTTTTGCTACTGTATGGCTGAGGCATTTTATTAATGTGAAACTATCATGAATATGCTTTGTTTTTTATGTGGGAAAGAAATTAACTTCAGCAAATCATACATACTTAGGACATGGTTACCAGTCATGAGGACCCAGGAACAGGAAGGAGCCACCTAGGGCAGCCTCACCTCTTCGGGGCCAGGAATGCAGACTCTTGAAGACCAGAGTAAGAAATGTAGGTGTTCTTCTGAGTTAGCTGGACCTTGGGGGACTTTAAGCAGGGTGACATGATTTGACATATGAAATGTATATATGGGATATTCTCCTCCCTGTCACCCTCAGCCTCCTCTCATCCTTAACATTCTTCAGGCTTAACATTCAAATCCACAGATATGATTTTCTACACTCTTCCCTGGTTCCCCTCATTGTCTAGATTAATGCCTGCCTCTTCTCTTATCAGGCCTAATACCTTTGCTCGTCATAATACTGCCCATTTTGTGTAGGTAATTGTCTCTTTCTCTGTCACTATGCTGTAAATGTTTTCTAGGCTATATCCACAGCACAGTAGTACCTGGTTCAAATTATCGTCTTGCCCCACTAATGGAGGATTAATAGATAAATCCTGATTTTTTAGCATTTATTTTAAATTTATTTATATTTAGCTTTTATTATATACTTAGGATTTATTCTCTTTCTCCCCACCCCACCCGCAAGCACTGAGTAAAATTCCTTTAGAAAAAGTCAGGCCGTCTCCACCGGACGGGGAGAAAGAGGGAAAGATAGCTTTAAGACAGCTTGGGAGGAGAAATTAAAGGTGGACAGACACATACATACTCACGCTCTCTGTCAGCTCTTCGAGGTGGTGGAAGCAGCAGTGAGAGATCCAGAGTGGAAGAGAAGGTGTTCCCTTCCACAAGAAGGCTCTCCTTTGCTGCCTCTCTGAATGGGGTGGGGTGGGGTGGGGTGGGATGGGGCAGGGTGGGCACTGTTCTTTTCAAGGTATCACTGGAGTTTTCTTTTCAGGGTTTAAGGGTGCTTGGAGGACCAGGCAGTGCAATATGCGATTCATATAAACGCTGAAATTCCAGGATTCAACAAAAGCAGAGTGAACTAGCAGATTCCCCGAAAGCATCGGATTTTAGCCCGGCTTAAATCCATACAATACGTTTCTGAACATTAAAGCGCTTCCCGCGAGATACTTTGCTCCCTCTCAGGAGAAGCGCTCAACCAGGCAGAACGAGTGCATCAACTCGGCTCCCAGTCGAGCGCCGGCTTACTCAAATCCGAGCTTCCGCGCCCATCTCAGCCCACATCCCACAGTTCCGAGTCCCCGCAGTGAAAGGTGCGGGATCGGGCAGAGGGGTAGATGGCCCCCAGAAAGGCTCGGGAGATTCGAGTGCCCACGGACCCTCATCTCCCAGGGCGTCTGGCTGGAACGTCCTCAGAACCTCAGTCCACCTCGGTTTCTGCAAAACAGTTGGCACCTACTGGCGAACCCCTCTCAGCTTCTCCCAGCGCCCTGTACCAACTTGGCCATTTGAAATGGTCTTGGACTAGGAGAAGAGGCCTCGAAGCCCGCCAGGGGCGGGTCTGGGGTGGGGAGATAAGGCGAACAGACATGCCCTCTAGTATTTATGCAAATCTGGCAGCCGGGTGGGGAGAGGAGGAAGAGCCCCCGACGCCACCCCGGGACCGGCTCTGGCCCACAGGCCGGAGAGGCGCGGAGGCAGAGGCTGCTGGTCTCGGGACGGCCAACGCGAGGCCGCAGTGGGTGCTGGCAGAGAGCCCAGAGATGCGCGCCTGGGAGACATACCGCTTCGCAGGGAGCTCAGCCCAGTCCCCACTGCCTGCGCGGGGACCTCATCTGGAGAGCGCCACTGGAGCTTTTCATGGGGTGAGGGGTGGCTGGGGAAGCTGTCCCCAAAGCTTAGAACCTATCACTGCTTCCCAGGGGAATCGGCCTGCTAGGGAAAGGAACTAGGTATTTTGGGAGTGTTTCGGGCTGGAGCGAGGCCCGGAGCGAGCGCTGGCACGTCGCCCCCACACTTGGCCAACTCCGACCGCCAGAAGCAGGGGCCTCTGCAGAGCTATGGCAGCATTCCTGCCCTCCCTGGATGTTGAGCGTCCATCGCTACAGCTCTTTTGTGAATCCTTCCTTTCCCCTTGGTTCATCTGGGGTTCCAGCTGCGGACCCCATCTGGCGCAGTTACTCCGAGGTGACCTATCTAGCGCCCCCTCGAGGAGTGCGTGGGGAACCCGGCTTGCAGACTCTCACAGCAGGTAGCAGCAAAAGGCTCGGTGGCTGTGATGGTGCAGTGAGACAGTTGTCAACAGATGGTGCAGCTGCAGCTCTGCGCAAGGGGGCTGGCGAGCACGTAGCCAGGTACGGCCCCTTCCCAGTGACGTCTTCACAGTGGGTTATAAAGACCTCACGCGCAGGCTGCCGAGGTTCTGCTAACTCCCGAGCTGAGCAGGACCCGAGCCAAGAGGCGCCTGCAAAGCTGCAGACAGTGGCGGCGGTGGCGGTGGTAGCGAAAGCAAAGGAAAAAATCTCCAGCTGGGCGCAGGGCCCCGGAATTCCTGCCACAGGCTCTGAACTTTGACAGGTCGTGCTGTGACTAATACCCCCACCCCCACCTTCGCCCCGAAGTCCTCACGCAGCACAAGGCTTTGCCTTTCCCGCTGCAGATAGGAGGAATAACAGTTGCAAGCAGCAGCAGGTGCAGAAAGGTGGAGGATCTCTGCTTCCTGGAACCGTGACCCGTGGAATTTCTTTCTCTTTTCCAGCTCCACGCAGGAGAGACGCTGTCTCCAGATTACAGAACTCAAGTGCTTTCTGAAGCTCGAAAGTGGAGGAATTCAAAGCCACCAAGGGCATACAGCACATCTAGAAGCTTTTATCTTAGTGCCAAGTCTTCTGCTTACAAAGAAAGAGTTCAGCCCAGAAAGAGCCTGCAGCCCTCCTGTCCTGGTTAAACAGGACTCTGACCCCAGGCGCTGGCTCAGGACCCTGCTGCAAAGGATTTGCGTGTGTGTGTACAGAGAGGAAGGTTTAATCGCTTAGCAGAAGAATGAATAACGTCCTCCCTGTGGACTCAGACCTCTTCCCAAACATCTCCACCAACACCTCGGAGCCCAACCAGTTTGTGCAGCCGGCCTGGCAAATTGTCCTTTGGGCAGCTGCCTACACAGTCATTGTGGTGACCTCCGTGGTGGGCAACGTGGTGGTGATGTGGATCATCTTGGCTCACAAGAGGATGAGGACAGTTACTAACTATTTCCTGGTGAACCTGGCCTTCGCAGAGGCCTCCATGGCTGCATTCAATACAGTGGTGAACTTCACTTATGCTGTCCACAACGAGTGGTACTATGGCCTGTTCTACTGCAAATTCCACAACTTCTTCCCCATTGCTGCTGTCTTTGCCAGTATCTACTCCATGACAGCTGTGGCCTTCGATAGGTGAGCTTGCCCTTTGTGGAAAAGGGAAAAAAATCCTTAAAGGAAGATAGCATTGCTATGGAGCTTCAGGGTTGGATAGTGCCTGGTTCAAGGTGGAGATTGGCCACCTGAACCCCTGGATTTATACTGACAGTTAGCTGAATCAGTTGTTGATGGGGGATTTTATCTTATCTCACGATTTTCTTTTCTATTTCTCTTTCTTTTTCTACTCTTTTTCACCCATCACCAGTCTCCCTTCCTTTATGTATACATCCCACCTTTTTTCTTCATTTCTCTCTTTTATTTTTCCCTTCTCCACTCATCTTGCTGACATTTTCCGTTCAACTCCTACTTTGCTTCTTTCCATATATTCCTTCTCTCTTTTGCCTTTAAAGCCTGAAGGGGATATCCAGGATGTGGCCAAGGGGCCAACCCCTGGCTAGGGCTTTGTGAATCCTTGCAGGCCTGCTATTCAGCTGTACAGCCTTTTGATACCTTCCAGTTTTAAGTATACATAGGACAACTTTCTCATTTTCAATTTTTCCTGAATATTCAGGAACTTTCTGCTCCCAACACAACTCTCCAATATTATTTGCATGTGAAGAGCATTTTATTAGAATCATGAAATACTCAGGATTCTAATCCAGCTCTCTCTATGCTGCTAGGGGCTCTCATTCAGAAAAGAGAGGCAGTTATGTTGTTCTGAAGGAATTCCACAGTTAAGGATCCAAGAGTTTTTCTAAACTTCTCTGGCCATGTGAGGACAATGTTTTTAGCCTCTCTGCATCTACAGAGAAACATGCTTGCCAAAGGCAATTAAAGGCAATTGAAAGCTCTTTCCCTCCTGCACCCAACAGGCTAGGGTTTGAGAGGCTGATTAAAAGTGAAAATGTTGGCATTTTCACATATTGGAGCTACAGTTCTGGAATGAAAGTGTCCTAAGGTGACATGATGGAAAATTGATCATTAGAGCACAGCTCTATTTGTATTGACTTTTTTGTGGGTGTCCTAGGTCGCTAATGTGTATATCTATGGGTATACAAGTGTTAAACGTTTACCTAGGATGTGGAGGTATGTTTAAAACACCTACCACTGTGATTTTAAAATGAGTTCTTTTGATGGCCTTGCTGAGATAAATGAATATGAGAAGCCCAATGAAGGAGCTAAGAGAAAAACTTCAAAAAAATCATTCCCAAATTACTGAATTCTTTTGCATAGATATTTGTAATTGATTTGAGGCCTTTTGCAGGTTCTGTAGTCAATGATCACTTTTAAAATCAGAGAAAACAATGTTTCCTTTGCAGTGATGTCCAAATGCTAATTTTTAAGTTCCCTTTATGCAACTCTTAAGTGCTTAATATGTTGTGTGTAAAATAAGTTGTGGTGAATCAATTTATACTTTAAATGTAGAAGGGAAGCCAGTTACTCAAAGTGGTAGTGAAGTGAATTCTTTTGTAAATTTATCTCTTATGCTATTCTGGTTTTTAGATATTTGGTTTGCTGAAAGTGAGGTACCTGTAATCTTTCTGCACTGACTTGCTCTTTTAACTTCACATCAGCCCCCTTAAACTTAGAAAACTCACAGCATGATGTATAACTGATTATATGTGCAGTGAAACCTGGTGCCTTTTCGGCCTTACACACGCTGTCTTGATTATCCTTAAATTAGAGGGGAAGTTGGTATTTTTGCTACACCGGGTACTTGTGTGAGCTCAGGGGAGACCTGACAGTCAGCATGAGCCCAAGCATTCAGTAGCTGATGGAACACCAGAGGACAGCTCTCTTGCTTTGGCTTACACAGAAATGACATGTTCCACAGCCCTTCTCCTTCTCTTTGAACTTAGAAGGTTAGGGGCAAGATTCAGGGTCAAACTCTTCAGTGGGTTGGGCAAGGAGCCAGATTTTGGCTGCTTTGACTCTGGCATCACAGGTTCCACTGTTTCTCTCCAGGCAAACCATAGACCCTGACCCTTCATGACACCTGCTCAGTGAGGTCAGAGGATCTCTGGTGTCAGAGCTGAGAGCAATGACAACAAGAAATGTCACCTGTGCCTGATGTGCAGATTATCAGTGGCATGCTCAGGGCTAGAGTTCAAGGTAGAGTTAAGGATGATGCCTCAAGGCTGTGTCGCCAAGTCCTCCAAGTGTTCCTTCTGTTTTTCCTTGCTCAGCCTCATGAGCTGAGTACATTAATCTCCTCAGGCCCTCTGATGAATCTAGCTCCACCACAGGCATGGTCATCAATTCTCTCCCAAGAATGCTTTAGAAAGGAAGAGACCTCCAGCTCTTTCCATATGAATGATCGCTTCTTTCTCCATCATGACAATGCAGACTTTGAGGAAAGGTTAAATTATCTTTTTGTATGCTCCTTGAATTTTTAACAGATAATCTTTGAATCATCTTAAAAATGAAAGCAACGTGGTTTTCCAGATTATAAAATTAAACCTTGTTCATGAAGGACATAGAAACAAAAATACAAATCAACCATTAATTCACAATGCAACAGTAACACCTGTTAACAGTTGAATTTCTTTTATGACTATTACACTACATAATTGAAGTCAGAGTCTAGATAATTTTGTAGCTTACTTTTTTCCATTTATATTAATGGAAAACATTAATAATATTTTCCCATGTTATTAAAAAGTCTTCAGTCACATAATCATAGTGGCTTCCTATTATTCCATTTTATGAATGTGCCATTATTACTTTAACCATCTCCCTACTGCTGGGAATCTAGGTGATGTCTAGATTTTTTTGCCATTATGATTAAAGTACTAATAAACGTTTCTGTATGATAATTTTATTTTGCTTTCTTGAATATTTCTTTAGGGTAGATTTCCCAGAAGTAGAATTACTGGGTCAAATGAAATGAAATTTTTAAAAACATTTCATCCTAATTTTAAAAGACTATAAACTCTGGGCAGAGCAAGGAACATTTCTCTGCTGTCTTGTTTATCTTCTCAGAACAGAGAAGAGTGCTTGGCACTTAACAGTCACTACATGTTTATTGATTAAATGAATGAATGAATGAATAAAATAATACATGTTCCTGGAAGAACATCATCAATGGCATGCTCAGGGTTACATTAGGCATAAGGCTTCAAGGCTGTATCTCCAAGTCCTCCATTTAAAAAAAATGTAAAAAATCTACAATTCCACTATTGACAGTTAACCTTTTAAAAGTCTGGAATGCTAGCTTATACTTTTTCTGTGTTATTTATACCACATAAAGTCACTCATACTTTTTAAGATAAATTTTGGATCATAATAAAAACAGTTTCAGCAGCTGTTTTTTTGTGTGTGTTTTGTTTTGTCCCTTAGCATCATGTCATGGCCATTTTCTATGTCATGAAATAGTTTTCAAAATAGGATTTTTAATGGATGTATTATATTGCAAGGCTGTAATCATTTATTTAACCATTCCTCTATTTTTAGATGTATATTGTTTCCATTTTCAATGATTACAAGTAACTTAGAAATTAATATCCTTGACACAAATCTTTAGAGCATCCCTTGTTCTTTTCATAAAATAAACTCCTTAAAGTTAAATAGTTAGGTCAAACCGTCTTGGTAAACTATGCCAAATTTCCTTCTAGAAACAAAATGTAAGCAAAGAAAAAACTTCAGCTGCAGATTGTAGAACTAATTTGAATCTTTCTTGTAATCTTTCCATAGAATGAGGGGAGAGAGGGAATGAATGAGATCCCCTTCAGAAGGAATACTTATTTACTGAAGGCAATGACTACCTAGAATTTTAAAAAGCTGCAGAGATAAATATACTAAATAATATCATGTCTAACTCTAATTAAACTCCAAAAAACACCAGGGACTTTACTTTTTAAAACTCCATAAGATTTTTAAATTCCTTCCTATTGTACAAACTAAAAGGTGTGTGTGATGTTTCATGAAATTAGAAGCTGGAGGACACTGAGAGGTGACACCATTTTTCAGGAGCCAGTGATGATGACTGGTTCTAGTTTTGTGGAGCAACATCTAAGAAGAGAGGAGGGGGGATCCAATCCTTAAGCCCCGCAAGACGGGCTACAAAGGCAAAAGGTAACCTGACTTGGAACTTAGCACACAGCAACAGGAAGCTCAGAAAAGCTTTGGTCTGATAACACTGCTTCTCTACCTGGTAGGGGCAGTTATAATTTCAGCAAGATGAAAGGTGAAAGTTGCTCACTACTCAGATTGGCTCCAGATATGTTGTATTTGAGTGAAAGAAAACATCCAATGATGGTCTCTGGACAATATGAAATTTGGTCAGGACCAAAAATATAGTTCCTCAGATAGGGGTAATGGTTGAAGATAGAAGAGGGAATGAACTCTCTGAGAGATTAAAAGAGGAACCAAGAGTAAAGACATGCATAAATAACAAAACTCTGCCTATTACTTCCCTGGTATCCATTTCACTCTGTTCCAGTCATACTCAGCTACAAGTCTAAATAGCCTGCTTCCCAAGTCTCTGCTAGACCTGAGGTCTGTCCTTGAACCTCACCTTGTTGACAGACTTGGATCTCAGGGTAGTCCTTCTCCATCACCCAGAGACGAGTCTTAGATCCCAAGATCCTTTACACTAATTTAGATAGATCTTACAATCCATGACTAAGCACCTGAGTGTTGATGAGAATGTCCATTCACTAGAAGCTCATCCACAATAACTGACCATCTTTCCAAATCAGGAATCTCGAATATCAGGGTTGATGCAGATCAACTTGAGTTGTTACATCTTGGATGAGTCATTTTGGCTGCAGAATTTTTCCTGGAGAGGTATAATGCCCACCTACTCTCTGGAGTTGCCCCACTGCACTTACCACATCCTCTCCCTATTCATATGACCCCCCCTGCAGTGTCCTGAATGGTCAAGGCCCTTGGTGGTGAGGATGGGGTTAGCTATCAGAAACATAAATAGGTTCAAATGGGGGAAAATAAAGAGCAATTCTCAATGTAAAAGCATGTAGTAGGAGCACAAGACTTTGTTATTTTTATTGTTGTTGAATTAGCAAATGGCAGAATAATGATCATGAGGGAGAAACACACAGTTAACCTTGGACAAAGATCATCAGTCCATCAAGGGATGGGCCCACCAGGTAAGGTGGTTCCTGAATCAGGGCTTCATGTCTTCCCTCAAAGGGCTTATACTACATAATGAGGCAAATAAGACTGATTTAAAGATAACTACAACATAAGGTGTTATGTGATAGGTTTCACAGGTATTGTACAGACAAATTCTATAGGAGGGAAGAGGAGGGAGGTTATCTAGCAACAGTGATCAAGGAAGACCTCAAATGGTGGCAACTGATTTGGACCTTGAAGATTAGATAAGATTTTTAGAGAAGAAGATAAATAATGGTGACATTCTAGGTAAAAGAAACAGTGTGACAAAAGTATGGAAGTAAAAAGTTGCAAAGTGTTTGGGGAGAATGACAGGCTGACTCAACTGAAGCGAATTCACAACCGAATCAAGGAACGAATGGAGGAGTTGGTCAGAAGAAAATGAGTCGATTTTGTTGGATTTTATGTGAAAATATAATGATTAGTTGGAAATGCCCAACAAACAGTTTAAGAGATGGGGCTAGAGAATGAGAACCCAGGGACCAAAATGTTTACTTAGGAATTTTCCAAACAGATGGCTTATGGGAGAGCTGAAAATAGAGAACATCTCTTTTACCTATATATGTGTTTCCAGAGAAGAGACCAAAGATTCATGGAAATGTGCTATCAGGCAATAGGAGGGGAAAATGAAGAAACAGAGAGTTAGTGGAATAATCAGGATATGAGGAGTGACAAAAATTAAGAGAGGAAAATTGTGGTGGGTTATATTAATTATAGCGTCATTAGAATCCAAGGATGATGACATTGATTTTGGCAATTAGAGAACATAGGTGAGCTGTGATAATGTCAGCAAAGTATGATAAGGGGGTATAAAGTTAGATGGCAGTGAGGGAAATGGCCTCTTCCTCATCCATCCATCCATCTATCCATTCATGAAACCATTTTTGAGCCCTTAACTATGTACCAGATGCTGAGGCAGTAAAACATTGCCTTTATCCTTCTGCTCTCTGTCTTCAGCTATTGACGAATTTATGAGCACCGTTATAACCCAATGTAATAAGTACCATGCAGAGGGAGTTTGGAGACAAAGCAAAGAACTGTCCTTCGGAAGATGGGAAACACGGTAAAATAAAGCAAAGAAGAGGAGGGGAGGAGGAAAGAAAGCAAAGTACAGAGAAAACAATGTGGAGTTTGGGTTTTTAAAAATAAACTTCAAGAGCACTGGATCAGGGAATTATCATAAGTATTTATTAATGTTTGTCACTTGGAAACTAGAAAGGAGATTTTATGTTAATAAAATTTATAATGATACCTTATGATGCATGCTCTCCAATCCATTGTCTCATCAAATCTTCAGTACCAATGGGGATTGTGTTTCCACCTTGTAAAGACTATTAGAAACAATTTCTTTTAGCATCATCCTCTCCACTCCCTCATAGCTTGGAGACCCATGCAATTTTCATCTATGTGCCTTAGATATCTGCCTGTATACTCCTGTTCAAGGTGGCTTTTGAGTGCTATATCATTTAAGGAAAGTGATGAAAGGGCCCTACTGTGTCAGAGAGGATGTTAGAGCACTTTTGACAAGTTTTCACTCAAATAGTAATTCAACCCCATAACCTTCTAGACGAGGTCATTGTAAGAGGATCAAATTCTGCTTAAATATTTTACTCAATTTGTCTCATTTGTTAAATCCATTCCATTTTGAATCATTATAAAATTATTCCTTTTGTTGAAGGAATAATGCCCCTGATTTGGGTCTGCTCTTACTAGTATAATGTTTCTTCCATGTGGCCGTCTCTGATAGATCCCTCCTGAAGCTTCTCTATCCTTGGTTAACTGTCCCTGATTCCTTCATCTTTCCATCTTCATTGGTCTCTACTTGCTATTCCTGTTTGCTAATGGTCCTTTTAAATGAGAGTTTAACTAATGTCAGGAACTGAGCATTACCCTGTTACAATCACCTTGTCCATATCTTCCTGCTGTGGGGCTGGCATACTACTTGGTGACTTTGTCTTCTTAGACTTAGTTCAGGTGTCACCTCCACCAAGAAGCTGACCTTAATCTACAAGTCTAGATGAGGTGTCCTTTTTATATATTCCTATGTCATTTATGCAACTCTCTGTAACTTATTGGTCTCTCCCACACCTCCCTACCCACTAAATTGCAAACACCATGAAAACAGGAATGCTTTATCTGGTTTCCTCTTACCAGCAGCTATCCAGTTGCCTGGCACAGAATAGGTACTCATTAAAGTGTTTATAGTGGTTGATATGACTGTACCTCTCTTCTGCACACATCAACCAAAATCTAAAAGCTAGATCCAATGCATCAGACAGACTTCAAAGCACACCTATGATGACATGTTTTGAAGCAAAAGAAAAATCAGGCCAAATTTATGTCTACCACGGAGTTTTGCTACAATATAGAACACTTTTGGTTTAGGACTCCCTGTTCAAGAATAACTACATGTACTAATTCACCTTGTCTCTTCCATACTCCACTTGACTTGTCCCCACTGGATTCCTGACCCACACACTGTCCCCAACAGGTATTACACCCCAGGAGAACACCTTTAGTTGAAAGAGGTGTTTATCATTTCTACCTTACCTCCAGTCTATCAAGGCATACTGATAACTGAGATATTTCATGAACACTTCTGTGGCCCAACTGTTGCCAACACCTCTGGCTTTTTCTCCAACAGCCCTGCTAGCAACAGGCAGTGAACTCTCTGCTTTACTTAGCCTTCCTGAGGCAGGACCAGCAAAAACCTCTCTTCCATCCAGCCCTACAAGTCCTATAACTACAGTGGTTGTCTGAACACCTAGACTATACCATGTTAAAATACCACCACAAACACAGCAAAATTCCAGCAGAGTGGCCTGAGAAAGTCATAGACCTGGAGGACAGATGGGGAAACTGACTTACATTGCCCAAACCTTCTCTCTTGCCACATTTAGAAGCTATGATTACAACTTATTAGAAGGGGAAATATGAGGCTCTATGGATAAGAACCCCAGGGATGAAAAGACGGTTTAATGATGCCCATGTGACATAAATCTTAGCATGAGTATTAATACATGAACTGCCTTAGGAACTTTGTCTAAGCAGCCTGGAGTCTGATGCCCTTTCCTTCTCTTTATAATTCTTTACTAAATCTACTTTCCAATTCAGCTTTATCATTACGTTTAATATTTGGGACTCTCCGTGAAGTGCCTTTCATGTCCTTTGTATAAGAATGTCTTTTAATAACCTTACATCTGACCTTTGATTATGGAGTTTAGTGTAGGAAAGAGCACAAGCAGTGGATTCCAACAGTGGTTCTACCACTTACTAGATATGTGAATATGGGCAAGATACTTAACCTCTCTGGGCCTCAATTTCCCCATCTGATAAAAGGGATATTAATAAAAGTTACCTTGTGGAATATTGCTGCGAGGAGAGAAGGAAAAGGAAAGGAATGGAAAGATTTGAAAAGTTCCTGATCTGTGATCTCCAATAAACACTGACACACCATTATAGCCATTATACACACCCATTTCTGTCAGCCTCCTCTTGGATTCCTTCTATATTAGGTATAACAGCAATAAGGTGAAACAATTATATCCTTCGCCCCAATAAATATAGTTTAAAATACTTCTAATTGGGTCACCAAACCTGTTGCTAAATGCCATCCAGCTTCTTTCCCACCTGTAGAGATGCACACACCTTCTACCAGAAGCCAAGCATTTGGATATTGTATACTGTTGACCCTTGAACAACAGGAGTTTGAATTGCATGGGTCCACTTATACCCAGATTTGTTTCAATAGTAAATAATATAGTTCTACTCAGTCAGTGACTGGTTGAATCCACAGATATGGAGGAACAGAAGGCAGGCTATAAATTATACTGTGGATTTTCAAGGGTTGGTTCCTCTGAGCCCTGTATTGTTCAAGAGTCAACTGTATTACAGCCCAGAAAAACCAAATCATTTTCTTTTATACCATCTCCAAAATTACACAGTCACTTCCTACATCCTGTATGTCCCAAAGTCACCACCCTCACATGAAGCATCATTTTCAAGTTTAATGACTAGGGAGAACTTGGTTATAGCAAAAAACTCTTACTTGCTGCATGTGTTTTCATTGATACTTAATTTGTATTTCTTTTGCCTTTGAACACATCTTCTAAATCTTGGAAGTTTTCTTATAAATCTAGTTTGTATGTATTAAACATCCACTTTCCCTTGTCCTGGGACTAATGCTCAATTTGCTATTAAGTATGAGATGGCGTCCTTCTACCTAAACATTTAGCAACATTTTCAAACTTAATCAATTGAACGATCTTACGTATTTCCAATTAGTCACAAAATTTTATAAACAAATCAAATAAGCTTAAAAATGTAAACATCACATTTAAACTTGTAAATTTCACGAAATATTTCAAACTATAATTGCAAACTTAATACATCTGGTCTTGTTAAAACTTAAGATCCCTAACTGGATGATTTATAAATAGGAGAAACAAAATCTTTCTCAGAACTTACATAATTTCAGCAAAGCTAATAAATCAAAACTTCTAAATTAACATATCAAATTCTCTTAAAACATGTCAACCTCCTAAGAACTACACTTACAAATTCAATAAATGAGGTTCTCATGAGTATCTAAACAATGACTATGATATTACTTAGTTAAATCTTCTTAAGTATTTCACTTAAAATTATAAATCTGGTAGGTCAAATTCTCTAATATTTCAGATTCTCATTTCCAACATATTAAAAACAATCACACATAAAGTAACATATACTGCTCATAAAACTTACTTCTACACCCACACTTCTTACATAGAAGTACCACTTCTCCACTGTCTATTAACTTTTAAAAAATGCCTTGCTATGGTTACAGAGTTACACAAGCAGAGGTGGCAGAATCATCTTCTCCTTAAGGAGCCACTGAGTTTCTGGAATCAGGGTTGAGCCAGAGATCTGAATCTGGGTGTGCCTTTCAGGGGTCTTGCCCAGAGCTGCCACCCAATACCCTGTGCCCTTTTCACAGTGGAGCTCTGCTGGCTCAGTGCCCAAGGTACCACCCACACATTGCTACTGGAATTGACTTTTGTAGGCCCACTGTGTCTGGTATTTCTGTGGCTTCCTTCAAGTTTTACCCCTTACCAAATTTCATCTTAACATTTTATCATCTGATTTACCTAGATGGAATCACACAGAGCTTCAGGCCATACTTAGTTCGCATCCAACTGCTTTACTACCTGAGTAGAACTAGCTGCATACTGTATTCTTTTTTATTTTACCTTCTTATCAACTTCCATTTTGGACTAGCTCCAAATGATATGGATAAAATGACAAAAAAACAAAAACAAAAACTACCATCTGTCCTGGTTCCTTCAGTTTCTTTTCTGGGACTTTGATGTCATGAAAAATATGTGCCAGAATTTTTATGGATGTATCCTGTCTCTTCACATGAATCATTAAAAATGGAAGGGCCTCCTTAGGACCCACTGGGCCTTTGACTTCTGGAACACACAGGGCTGAGTCCATGTTGACAGCCTGGAGGCTTCAGGACACAACAGGGTAGAGTTTGTGCTAATGGGAGCCAAGTCTCCTCAGGACTTGCTGGGTCTTCAGCTTTGGGATGTTGTGGGGTCCAGTTCACACTGATGGGAGCCCCGTCTCCTCTGGACCTGCTGGGAGGTGGTGCAGCTGAAGGAAAAGGTAATCCACAGGACCCAAGACATGGTAGCTACTAATATACTATTCCCATGGTGCCCCTTAATAACATGAGGACTCCCGGAAAGGAAACAAATATCACAATTTGGTTGAATTTGGTCTGGCCATGTGGCTGACAGGGTCTTTTTCCTTGGCCTGGTGTCAGGTTTGTGCCTCTGAGGTGGGAGAGGTGACTTCAGGATATTAGTCCACCAGAGACCTCCCAGCTCCACATAGTATCAAATGGTAAAAGCTCTCCCAGAGATCTCCATCTCAATGCTAAGACCCAGCTTCACTCAGTGATCAGCAAGCCACAGGTCTGGAAACCGTATGACAAACAACGAGCAAGAAAGGAACACAACACCATCCATTAGCAGAGAGGCTGCCTCAAATCATAATAAGGTCACAGGCACCCCAAAACACACAATCGAGGACAGTGCTGCCCACCAGAAAGACAAGATCCAACCTCATCCACCAGAACACAGGCACCAGTCTCCTCCACCCGTAAAGTTGGAGTAGCAACCCACTGAAACAACCTTAGCCACTGGGGGCAGACACCAAACACAGTGGGAACCACAAACCCACAGCCTGCAAACAGGAGTCCCTAAACACAGTAAGTTAAGCAAAATGAGAAGACAGAGAAATATGCAGCTGATGAAGGAGCAAAGTAAAAACCCACCAGACCAAAGAAATGAAGAGGAAATAGACAGTCTACTTGGAAAAGAATTCAGAGTAATGATAGTAAAGATGAGCCAAAATCTTGAAAGTAAAATGGAGAAGATACAAGAAATGTTTAACAAGGAGCTAGAAGAACTAAAGAGCAAACAAACAATGATGAGCAAGACAATAAATGAAATTAAAAATTCTCTAGAAGGAATCAGTAGCAGAATGACTGAGGCAGAAGAAGGATAGGTGACCTGGAAGATACAATAGTGGAAATAAGTACTGCAGAGCAGAATAAAGAAAAAAGAATGAAAAGAATTGAGGACAATCTCAGAGACTTCTGAGACAACATTAAATGGAACAGAATTCAAATTAAAAGGATCCCGGAAGAAGACGAGAAAAAAAAAAAAAGGGCTGAGAAAGTATTTGAGGAGATTATAGTTCAAAACTTCCTCGATATGTGAAAAGAAATAGACAATCAAGTCCAGGAAGCACAGAAAGTCACATACAGGATAAATCCAGGAGAAACATTCCAAGACACATAATAATGAAATTATCAAAAATTAAATACAAAGAAAAAATATTAAAAGCAGCAAGGGAAAAACAACAAATAAAATACAAGGGAATCCACATAAGGTTAACAGAAACTCTGAAAGACAGAAGAGAGTGGTAAGGCATATTTAAAGTAATGAAAGAGAAAAACCTACAACCAAGATTACTTTACTGAGCAAGAATCTCTTTCAGAATCAATGGAGAAATTAAAGCCTTCACAGACAAGCAAAAGCTAAGAGAATTCAGCATCACCAAACAAGCTTTACAACAAATACTAAAGGAATATCTCCAGGCAGTAAACACAAGAGAAGAAAAAAATACCTACAATAACAAATGCAAAACAATTAAGAAAATGGTAAGAGGAACATATATATTGATAATTACCTTAAAGGTAAATGGATTAAATACTCCAACCAAAAGACACAGACTGACTGAATGGATACAAAAACAAGACCCATATAAATGCTGTCTACAAGAGACCCACCTCAGACCTAGGGACACATACAGACTAAAAGTGAGGGGATGGAAAAAGATATTCCATACAAATGGAAATCAAAAGAAAGCTGGAGTAGCAATTCTCATACCAGAAAAAATAGACTTTACAATAGACTATTACAAGAGACAAAGAAGGACATTACATAATGAACAAGGGATCAATCCAAGAAGAAGATATAAAAATTGTAAATATTTATGCACCCAACATAGGAGCACCTCAATACATAAGGCAAATGCTAACAGCCATAAAAAGGGAAATCGAAAGAAATACAATGATAGTAGTGAATTTTAACACCCCACTTTCACCAATGGACAGATCATCCAAAATGAAAATAAATAAGGAAACATAACCTTCAAATGACACATTAAACAAGATATATATATGGCTGATTCACTTTGTTATAAAGCAGAAACTAACACACCATTGCAAAGCAATTATACTTCAATAAAGATGTTTAAAAAATTATTTTTTTTAAATGGAGGGGTAAGTGCCTGTTGGTTTGACAAATCCAGGCTCTCAGCATGTTTCACATCTGTGCCTAGAGACGTTATGTGCCTACTGTGTAAAAGGTCTAAATAGCAGTTTCCATTCCTTAGTGGCAAGGCTATTATTCTTGGAGCCTGGAAGACTTGAATCATCCAAATGGATAATGAGATTTTCCTTTCTTCAGATCAGCTGGGTTACCCTATGTGAACAGAGTCTCATGTCTTTTTCACAGCTTTAGGCGTTCTGAGTTCCTTTACCTCACCTTCTTTCTCAGCGTCATAGGTTTCAGATAACAAAATAAATGATGCTCTGTTCTTACAGCTGAACCCAGTACTCTAAGCCATATATGGACTGATGAGCATTCAACCTCACAAATCGCACAGCTGCCTTCAGGGACAGTGCTGAACAGTCATACCAGCTACCCTTCCAATCTATCATAGAATATAACAGAGACATTAATTTTTTTTTTTTTTTTTTTTTGCGATACACGGGCCTCTCACTGTTGTGGCCTCTCCCGTTGCGGAGCACAGGCTCCGGACGCGCAGGCCCAGTGGCCATAGCTCACGGGCCCCGCCGCTCCGCGGCATGTGGGATCTTCCTGGAACAGGGCACGAACCCATGTCCCCTGCATTGGCAGGCGGACTCCCAACCACTGCACCACCAGGGAAGCCCCAGAGACATTAACTTTTAAAAGCATTATTTGTACATTTAGTGGCATGAGGTGAGATTAGGAGGATAAACTTAAATACCAAACTTGTACAATTACTTAATTAACTAAATTTTACTGTGGAGAAATTTCCTCTTGAATAATTAATACGTTTCATAAGAGTATTTGTCTGACTCTGAAAATGTTTTTAAAAACCTCATTAAATATTCTTCTATAAGATCATGTATAATGGTTACAAAGTGTTATAATTTTAATAATCCCATCTCCAAAAAATTTGTAGGTGTTTCTAACTTTTGCTACAATATGTGATTTGTTATTGGTACGTTTTAGCTAAATTTGCACACAGGCACAATTATTAGGATAAATTCTTAGAAAAAAGGCTATTAAGGGTGTCAGATATTTATAAGGCTTTGGCTTCATTCTGCTAAATTGGTATTCAGAAAGTTTTAACAATTTAACAGGATGAATCAGAAAATATAGACCCATTGTATAGGAGTGCTACTTTCCCCATATTCCTAACAATTTCACGGATATATTTTCCAATTTTAAAGATTAAAATTGTTAATTATGATTGATTTCTTACTATTAAGATTGAATATTTTTGTATATTTATTATTCCTTTAGAATTCACTTTTTGCGCATTACCTACTTACGACCCTAGATTTTATTTTATTCTTCTTTTTTAAATTAAATTTAATTTTTTTATACAGCAGGTTCTTATTAGTTATCTATTTTATACATATTAATGTATATATGTCAATCTTAATCTCCCAATTAATCCCACCACCACCACCCCCACACACACCTCTCTTTTCCTCCTTGGTGTCCATAGGTTTGTTTTCTACACCTGTGTCTCTATTTCTGCCTTACAAACTGGTTCATCTGTAACATTTCTCTAGATTCCACATATATGTATTAATGTAAGGCATTTGATTTACTCTTTCTCACTTTACTCTGTATGACAGTCTCTAGGTCCATCCACGTCTCTACAAATGACCTAATTTCATTCCTTTTTAATATTCCATTGCATATATGTACCACATCTTCTTTATCCATTCGTCTGTCAATGGGCATTTGAGTTTATTTTTGTGTATGGTGTAGGGAGTGTTCTTTTTTTTAAACATCTTTATTGGAGTATAATTGCTTTACAATCGTGTGTTAGTTTCTGCTTTATAACAAAGTGAATCAGCTATACATATACACATATCCCCATATCTCCTCCTTTGGTGTCTCTCTCCCACCCTCCCGATCCCACCCCTGTAGGTGGTAACAAAGCACAGAGCTGATATCCCTATGATATGCGGTTCCTTCCCACCAGCTATCTATTTTACATTTGGTAGTATATATAAGTCCATGCCACTCTCTCACTTCATCCCAGCTTACCCTTCCCACTCCCCGTGTCTTCAAGTCCATTCTCTATGTCTGCATCTTTTTTCCTGTCCTGCCCCTAGGTTGTTCATAACATTTTTTTTTAGATTCGATATATACAGGTTAGTATAAGCTATTTGTTTTTCTCTTTCTGACTTACTTCATTCTATATGACAGACTCTATGTCCATCCACCTCACTACAAATAACTCAGTTCCGTTTCTTTTTATGGCTGAATAATATTCCATTGTATATATGTGCCACATCTTCTTTATCCATTCATCTGTCAATGAACACTTAGGTTGCTTCCATGTCCTGGCTATTGTAAATAGAGCTGCAATGAACATTGTGGTACATGACTCTTTTTGAATTATGCTTTTTTCAGGGTATATGCCCAGTAGTGAGAGTGCTGTGTAGCATGGTAGTTCTATTTGTAGTTTTTAAGGAACCTCCATACTGTTCTCCATAGTGGCTGTATCAATTTACATTGCCATGAACAGTGCACGAGGGTTCATTAGGGAGGGTTCTAATTTCACTCTTTTACATGTAGCTGTCCAGCTTTCCCAGCACCACTTATTGAAGAGACTGTCTTTTCTCCATTGTATATCCTTGCCTCTTTTTTCATAGATTAGTTGACCATAGGTGCATGGGTTTACCTCTGGACTTTCTAACCTGTTTCATTAATCTGTATTTCTGGTTTTGTGCCAGTACCATATTGTCTTGATTACTGTAGCTTTGCAGTATAGTCTGAAGTCAGGGAGTGTGATTCCTCCAGCTCCATTTTTTTCCATCAAGATTGCTTTGGCTATTCAGGGTTTTCTGTGTCTGCACACAAATTTGAAGACTTTTTGTTCTGGTTCTTTAAAAAAAATGCTGTTGGTAATTTGAGAAGGATTGCATTGAATCTGTAATTATTTTGGGTAATGTAGTCATTTTCACAATATTGATTCTTCCATTCTAAGAATATGGTGTATCTCTCCATCTGTCTGTGTTGTCTTTGATTTCTTTCATCAGTGTCTTATAGTTTTCTGAGTACAGGTCTTTTACCTCCTTATGTAGGTTTATTCCTAGGTATTTTATATTCGCAGTGGTGAATGGGATTGTTTACTTGATTTCTCTTTCTGATCTTTCATTGTTAGTGTGTAGGAATGCAAGAGATTTCTGTGCATTAATTTTGTATCCTTCAAATTTACCAAATACATTGATTAGCTCTAGTAGTTTTCTGATGGCATCTTTAGGGTTATCTAAGTATAGTATCATGTCATTTGCAAACAGTGGTCGTTTTTCTTCTTCTTTTCCAATTTGTATTTCTTTTTTTTTTCTTTTTCTTCTCTGATTGCCATGGCTGAGACTTCAAAACTATCTTGAATAATACTGGTGACAGTGGACATCCTTGTCTTGTTCCTGATCTTAGAGGAAATGCTTTCATTTTTTTCACCAAATTGAGAATGATATTTGCTGTTGGTTTGTCATATATGGCCTTTATTATGTTGAGGTAAGTTCCCTCTATGTCCACTTTCTGGAGTTTTTATTATAAATGGGTTGAATTTTGTCAAAAGCTTTTTCCTGCATCTATTGAGATGATAATATGGTTTTTATTCTTCAGTTTGTTAATATGGTGTATCACATTGATTGATTTGCGTATATTGAAGAATGCTTGCATCCCTAGGATAAATCCCACTTGATCATTTTGTATGATCATTTTAATGAGTTTTTGGATTCTCTTTGCTAGTATTTTGTTGAGGATTTTGCATCTATATTCATCAGAGATATTGGTCTGTAATTTTCTTTTCTTTTTTTTTTTTTTTTTTTTTTGTAGTATCTTTGGTATTGGTATCAGGGTGATGGTTGCTTCGCAGAATGAGTTTGGGAATGGTCCTTCCTCTGCAATTTTTTGGAAGAGTTTGAGAAGGATAGGTGTTATCTCTTCTCTAAATGTTTGATAGAATTCGCCTGTGAAGCCATCTGTTCCTGGACTTTTGTTTGTTGGAGGGTTTTTAACCACAGTTTCAATTTCATTACCTGTGATTTGTCTGTTCATATTTTCTATTTCTTACTGGTTCAGTCTTGGAAGGTTATACCTTTCTAAGAAGTTGTCCATTTCTTCCAGGTTGTCCATTTTATTGGTCCTGAGTTGCTTGCAGTAGTCTCTTAGGATGCTTTGTATTTCTGTGGTGTCCGTTGTATCTTCTCTTTTTTTAATTCTAATATTATTGTTTTGAGTCCTTGCCTTCTTTCTTGATTAATCTGGCTAAATGCTTATCAATTTTGTTTATCCTCTCAAAGAACCAACTTTTAGTTTTATTGATCTTTGCTCTGTTTCCTTTGTTTCTATTTCATTACTTCTGCTCTGATCTTTATGATTTCTTTCCTTCTCCTAACTTTGGGTTTTGTTTGTTCTTCTTTTTCTATTTTCTTGAGGTGTAAAATTAGATTTTTTTTTTTTTTTTAGCCACCCTTCGCTTTGCACTTGGACACACGATCCAGCACTCGAATCTTCCTTGCTAGTACGTGTTTGTTTTCTTAGACATTTCTCTAGTGGTTTTTGTACCTTTACTACCTTCCCACCTAAGACTCCTTGAGAACAAAAGCATGTGTCCAGCATCTTTTCTACTTTCTTGGGGTCCCCTTGCAGTCTTCGGGTAACTGGTTTTGCTCTACACCAGTCTTCTAACATGTGTCACAAATGAAAAGAGAGTCAAGTCAGACACAAATTTCTCAGATCCTCTCACCTGATTTCATGCCTCTCCCTCCCAGGCCTTGGCTGTTTCTTGGCTGCCTTTGTGCCTCAGTAGTAGAGCTGCACACTAGACATTCGGTCCGTCACCCAAGGCCCAGCAGCTGCAAACCGGAGTCTCCACTTGGTCCTGCTGTACCGCAGTGTGTGGATCTGGCTGCCACTCACCATCTAGCTGGATGTTGCAACCCTGAAATGCAGAGCAAATAACTCCCTGAAAGGAGGATTTTGACCTGTTTGAGCCAGGAGATGTGAGGAACCCAGGAAGAGACATTCTCTAGTTCTCCCTCCCTCTAATGGACTGTTTCCAAGTTTCTCAGCACAACACTCCAGAAATCATTCCAAGTAAACCTGATATATGTACTGGCCAAGAGACCAGGTAATTTTCTTAGAACCCTAAAATACAACATGTCTCAAATCGTTACAGGTTCCGAGGAAGTCTTCCATTAAAAGACTTATTTAACGTCATACAACCCAGAATTTTCCAAACATACAGGACCACTGGACTGTGCAAAGCATTCTTTTTTTTTTTTTTTTTGTTATTTTTTATTACACTTTTTTTTTTGCTTTATAACAAATTTAATCAGTTATACATATACATATGTTCCCATATCCCCTCCCTTTTGCGACTCCCTCCCACCCTCCCTATCCCACCCCTCCAGGCGGTCACAAAGCACCGAGCTGATCTCCCTGTGCTATGCGGCTGCTTCCCACTAGCTATCTACCTTACGTTTGGTAGTGTATATATGTCCATGCCTCTCTCTCGCTTTGCCACAGCTTACCCTTCCCCCTCCCCATATCCTCAAGTCCATTCTCTAGTAGGTCTGTGTCTTTATTCCTGTCTTACCCCGATGTTCTTCATGACATTTTTTTTCTTAAATTCCATATATATGTGTCAGCATACAGTATTTGTCTTTCTCTTTCTGACTTACTTCACTCTGTATGACAGACTCTAGGTCCATCCACCTCATTACAAATAGCTCAATTTCATTTCTTTTTATGGCTGAGTAATATTCCATTGTATATATGTGCCACATCTTCTTTACCCATTCATCCAATGATGGACACTTAGGTTGTTTCCATCTCCGGGCTATTGTAAATAGGGCTGCTATGAACATTTTGGTACATGTCTCTTTTTGAATTATGGTTTTCTCAGGGTATATGCCCAGTAGTGGGATTGCTGGGTCATATGGTAGTTCTTTTTGTAGTTTTTTAAGGAACCTCCATGCCTTTCTCCATAGTGGCTGTACCAATTCACATTCCCACCAGCAGTGCAAGAGTGATCCCTTTTTTCCACACCCTCTCCAGCATTTATTGTTTCTAGATTTTTTGATGATGGCCATTCTGACTGGTGTGAGATGATATCTCATTGTAGTTTTGATGTGCATTTCTCTAATGAGTAAAGATGTTGAGCATCCTTTCATGTGTTTGTTGGCAGTCTGTATATCTTCTGTGGAGAAATGTCTATTTAGGTCTTCTGCCCATTTTTGGATTGGGTTGTTTGTTTTTTTGTTATTGAGCTGCATGAGCTGCTTATAAATTTTGGAGATTAATCCTTTGTCAGTTGCTTCATTTGCAAATATTTTCTCCCATTCTGAGGGTTGTCTTTTGGTCTTGTTTATGGTTTCCTTTGCTGTGCAAAAGCTTTGAAGTTTCATTAGGTCCCATTTGTTTATCTTTGTTTTTATTTCCATTTCTCTAGGAGGTGGGTCAAAAAGGATCTTGCTGTGATTTATGTCATAGAGTGTTCTGCCTATGTTTTCCTCTAAGAGGTTGATAGTGTCTGGCCTTACATTTAGGTCTTTAATCTATTTTGAGCTTATTTTTGTGTATGGTGTTAGGGAGTGATCTAATCTCATACTTTTACATGTCCCTGTCCAGTTTTCCCAGCACCACTTATTGAAGAGGCTGTCCTTTCTCCACTGTACATTCCTGCCTCCTTTATCAAAGATAAGGTGACCATATGTCCGTGGGTTTATCTCTGGGCTTTCTATCCTGTTCCATTGATCTATCTTTCTGTTTTTGTGCCAGTACCATACTGTCTTGATTACTGTAGCTTTGTAGTATAGTCTGAAGTCAGGGAGCCTGATTCCTCCAGCTCCATTTTTCATTCTCAAGATTGCTTTGGCTATTCGGGGTCTTTTGTGTTTCCATACAAATTGTGAAATTTTTTGTTCTAGTTCTGTGAAAAATGCCAGTGGTAGTTTGATAGGGATTGCATTGAATCTGTAGATTGCTTTGGGTAGTAGAGTCATTTTCACAATGTTGATTCTTCCAATCCAAGAACATGGTACATCTCTCCATCTATTTGTATCATCTTTAATTTCTTTCATCAGTGTCTTATAATTTTCTGCATGCAGGTCTTTTGTCTCCTTAGGTAGGTTTATTCCTAGATATTTTATTCTTTTTGTTGCAATGGTAAATGGGAGTGTTTCCTTGATTCCACTTTCAGATTTTTCATCATTAGTATATAGGAATGCCAGAGATTTCTGTGCATTAATTTTGTATCCTGCAACTTTACCAAATTCATTGATTACCTCTAGTAGTTTTCTGGTAGCATCTTTAGGATTCTTTATGTATAGTATCATGTCATCTGCAAACAGTGACAGCTTTACTTCTTCTTTTCCGATTTGGATTCCTTTTATTTCCTTTTCTTCTCTGATTTCTGTGGCTAAAACTTCCAAAACTATGTTGAATAAGAGTGGTGAGAGTGGGCAACCTTGTCTTGTTCATGATCTTAGTGGAAATGCTTTCAGTTTTTCACCATTGAGGACGATGCTGGCTGTGGGTTTGTCATATATGGCCTTTATTATGTTGAGGAAAGTTCCCTCTATGCCTACTTCCTGCAGGGTTTTTATCATAAATGGGTGTTGAATTTTGTCGAAAGCTTTCTCTGCATCTATTGAGATGATCATATGGTTTTTCTCCTTCAATTTGTTAATATGGTGTATCACGTTGATTGATTTGCATATATTGAAGAATCCTTGCATTCCTGGAATAAACCCCACTTGATCATGGTGTATGATCCTTTTAATGTGCTGTTGGATTCTGTTTGCTAGTATTTTGTTGAGGATTTTTGCATCTATGTTCATCAGTGATATTGGCCTATAGTTTTCTTTCTTTGTGACATCCTTGTCTGATTTTGGTATCAAGGTGATGGTGGCCTTGTAGAATGAGTTTGGGAGTGTTCCTCCCTCTGCTACATTTTGGAAGAGTTTGAGAAGGATAGGTGTTAGCTCTTCTCTAAATGCTTGATAGAATTTGCCTGTGAAGCCATCTGGTCCTGGGCTTTTGTTTGTTGGAAGATTTTTAATCACAGTTTCAATTTCAGTGTTTGTGATTGGTCTGTTCATATTTTCTATTTCTTCCTGATTCAGTCTTGGCAGGTTGTGGATTTCTAAGAATTTGTCCATTTCTTCCAAGTTGTCCATTTTATTGGCATAGAGTTGCTTATAGTAATCTCTCATGGGGGGCTTCCCTGGTGGCGCAGTGGTTGAGAGTCTGCCTGCCGATGCAGGGGACACGGGTTCGTGCCCCGGTCTGGGAAGATCCCACATGCCGCGGAGCAACTGGGCCCGTGAGCCAAAATTACTGAGCCTGCGCGTCTGGAGCCTGTGCTCCACAACAAAGAGAGGCCGCGACAGTGAGAGGTCCGCGCACCGCGATGAAGAGTGGCCCCCGCTAGCCACAACTAGAGAAAGCCCTCGCACAGAAACGAAGACCCAACATAGCCAAAAATAAATAAATAAAGCAAACTGCCAACAAGTAAAAATAAACACTATAAAAAAAAAAATAAATAAGTAATCTCTCATGATCTTTTGTATTTCTGCAGTGTCAGTTGTTATTTCTCCTTTTTCATTTCTAATTCTATTGATTTGAGTCTTCTCCCTTTTTTTCTTGATGAGTCTGGCTAATGGTTGATCAATTTTGTTTATCTTCTCAAAGAACCAGCTTTTAGTTTTATTGATCTTTGCTATCGTTTCCTTCATTTCTTTTTCATTTATTTCTGATCTGATTTTTGTGATTTCTTTCCTTCTGCTAACTTTGGGATGTTTTTGTTCTTCTTTCTCTAATTGCTTTCGGTGCAATGTTAGGTTGTTTATTCGAGATGTTTCCTGTTTCTTAAGGTGGGATTGTATTGTTATAAACTTCCCTCTTAGAACTGCTTTTGCTGCATCCCATAGGTTATGGGTCGTCGTGTCTCCATTGTCATTTGTTTCTAGGTATTTTTTAATTTCCTCTTTGATTTCTTCAGTGATCACTTCGTTATTAAGTAGTATATTGTTTAGCCTCCATGTGTTTGTATTTTTTACAGCTCTTTTCCTGTAATTGATATCTAGTCTCATAGCATTGTGGTCGGAAAAGATACTTGATACAATTTCAATTTTCTTAAATTTACCAAGGCTTGATTTGTGACTGAAGATATGATCTATCCTGGAGAATGTTCCATGAGCACTTGAGAAAAAATGTGTATTCTGTTGTTTTTGGATGGAATGTCCTATAAATATCAATTAAGTCCATCTTGTTTAATGTATCATTTAAAGCTTGTGTTTCCTTATTTATTTTCATTTTGGATGATCTGTCCATTGGTGAAAGTGGGGTGTTAAAGTCCCCTACTATGATTGTGTTACTGTCGATTTCTCCTTTTATGGCTGTTAGTATTTGCCTTATGTATTGAGGTGCTCCTATGTTTGGTGCATAAATATTTACAATTGTTATATCTTCTTCTTGGATCGATCCCTTGATCATTATGTAGTGTCCTTCTTTGTCTCTTCTAGTAGTCTTTATTTTAAAGTCTATTTTGTCTGATATGAGAATTGGTACTCCAGCTTTCTTTTGGTTTCCATTTGCATGGAATATCTTTTTCCATCCCCTTACTTTCAGTCTGTATGTGTCTCTAGGTCTGAAGTGGGTCTCCTGTAGACAGCATATATATGGGTCTTGTTTTTGTATCCATTCAGCCAGTCTGTGTCTTTTGGTGGGAGCATTTAGTCCATTTACGTTTAAGGTAATTATCAATATGTATGTTCCTATTCCCATTTTCTTAAATGTTTTGGGTTCGTTATTGTAGGTCTTTTCCTTCTGTTGTGTTTCTTGCCTAGAGAAGTTCCTTTAGCATTTGTTGTAAAGCTGGTTTGGTGGTGCTGAACTCTCTCAGCTTTTGCTTGTCTGTAAACGTTTTAATTTCTCCATCAAATCTGAATGAGATCCTTGCTGTGTAGAGTAATCTTGGTTTCAGGTTCTTCTCCTTCATCACTTTAATTATGTCCTGCCACTCCCTTCTGGCTTGTAGAGTTTCTGCTGAGAGATCAGCTGTTATCCTGATGGGGATTCCCTTGTGTGTTATTTGTTGTTTTTGCCTTGCTGCTTTTAATATGATTTCTTTGTGTTTAATTTTTGACAGTTTGATTAATATGTGTCTTGGTGTATTTCTCCTTGGATTTTTTCTGTATGGGACTCTCTGTGCCTCCTGGACTTGATTAACTATTTCCTTTCCCATATTAGGGAAGTTTTCAACTATAATCTCTTCAAATATTTTCTCAGTCCCTTTCTTTTTCTCTTCTTCTTCTGGAACCCCTATAATTCGAATGTTGGTGCGTTTACTGTTGTCCCAGAGGTCTCTGAGACTGTCCTCAGTTCTTCTCATTCTTTTTTCTTTATTTTGCTCTGCAGCAGTTATTTCCACTATTTTATCTTCCACCTCACTTATCCGTTCTTCTGCCTCAGTTATTCTGCTATTGATCCCATCTAGAGTATTTTTCATTTCATTTATTGTGTTTTTAATCGATGCTTGATTCATCTTTAGTTCTTCTAGGTCCTTGTTAACTGTTTCTTGCATATTGTCTATTCTATTTCCAAGATTTTGGATCTTGGAAATAGAATCTTGGATCATCTTTACCATCATTATTCTGAATTCTTTTTTCAGGTAGACTACCTATTACCTCTTCATTTGTTAGGTCTGGTGGGTTTTTATCTTGCTCCTTCTCCTGCTGTGTGTTTTTCTGTCTTCTCATTTTGCTTATGTTACTGTGTTTGGGGTCTCCTTTTTGCAGGCTGCAGGTTCGTAGTTCCCGTTGTTTTTGGTGTCTGTCCCCAGTGGCTAAGGTTGGTTTAGTGGGTTGTGTAGGCTTCCTGGTGGAGGGGACTAGTGCCTGTGTTCTGGTGGATGAGGCTGGATCTTGTCTTTCTGGTGGGCAGGTCCACGTCTGGTGGTGTGTTTTGGGGTGTCTGCGGACTTTTTATGATTTTAGGCCACCTCTCTGCTAATGGGTGGCGTTGTGTTCCTGTCTTGCTAGTTGTTTGGCATAGGGTGTCCAGCACTGTAGCTTGCTGGTCGTTGAGTGAAGCTGGGTGCTGGTGTTGAGATGGAGATCTCTGGAAGATTTTTGCCGTTTGATATTATGTGGAGCTGGGAGGTCTCTTGTGGACCAGTGTCCTGAAGTTGGCTCTCCCACCTCAGAGGCACAGCACTGACTCCTGGCTCCTCAATTTGGGATGATTTGTTGTCTATTCATGTATTCCACAGATGCAGGGTACATCAAGTTGATTGTGGAGCTTTAATCCGCTGCTTCTGAGGCTGCTGGGAGAGGTTTCCCTTTCTCTTCTTTGTTCTCACAGCTCCTGCGTCTCAGCTTTGGATTTGGCCCCGCCTCTGCGTGTAGGTCGCCGGAGGGCGCCTGTTCTTCGCTCAGACAGGACAGGGTTAAAGGAGCAGCCTCTTCGGGGACTCTGGCTCAATCAGGCCGGGCGGGAGGGAGGGGCACGGGGTGCGGGGCGAGCCTGCAGCGGCAGAGGTCGGCGTGAAGTTGCACCAGCCCCAGGCGCGCCGTGCGTTCTCCCAGGGAAGCCGCCCCTGGATCCCGGGACCCCGGCAGTGGCGGGCTGCACAGGCTCCCGGAAGGGCGGTGTGGACAGTGACCTGCGCTCGCACACAGGCTTCTTGGCGGCGGCAGCAGCAGCCCCAGCGTCCCACGCCCGTCACTGGGCTCCGCGCTTTCAGCCGCGACTCGCGCCCGTCTGTGGAGCCCCTTTAAGCAGCGCTCTTAATCCCCTCTCCTCGCGCACCAGGAAACCAAGAGGGAAGAAAAAGTCTCTTGCCTCTTCGGCAGCTCCAGAGTTTTCCCGGACTCCCTCCCGGCTAGCTGTGGCACATTAGCCCCCTTCAGGCTGAGTTCTCGCCGCCAGCCCCAGTCCTCTCCCTGCGCTCTGACCGAAGCCCGAGCCTCAGCTTCCAGCGCCGCCCGCCCCGGCGGGCGAGCAGACAAGCCTCTCGGGCTGGTGAGTGCCGCTCGGCACCGCTCCTCTGTGCGGGAATCTCTCCGCTTTGCCCTACCGAGGTACGTGGGGAGTTTCTTGCCTTTTGGGAGGTCTGGGGTCTTCTGCCAGCGTTCAGTAGGTGTTCTGTAGGAGTTGTTCCACGTGTAGCTGTATTTCTGGTGTATCCGTGGGGAGGAAGGTGATCTCTGCGTCTTACTCTTCCGCCATCTTACCCGAAAGTCTAGATTGTTTTGTTGAGATTTTTCTTGTTTCTTGAAGTAGGATTTTATTGCTATAAACTTCCCCCTTATAACTGCTTTTGCTGCATCCATGGGTTTCGGGTTGTCATGTTTTCATTGTCATTGTTTTTAGGTATTTTTGAATTTCCTCTTTGATTTCTTCAGTGATCTCTTGGTTACTTAGTAGCGTATTGTTTAGGCTGCATGTGTTTGTGTTTTTTATGTTTTTTCCCCTGTAATTTATTTCTAATCTCATAGCATTGTGTTTGGAAAAGATGATTTCAATTTTCTTAAATTTACTGAGGCTTGATTTGTGACCCAACATGTGATATACCCTGGAGAATACTTCGTGTGCATGTGAGAAGAAAGTTTAATCTGCTGTTTTCGGATGGAATGTCCTATAAATATCAATTAAATCTCTCTGGTCTATTGTGTCATTTAAAGCTTCTGTTTCCTTATTGATTTTCTGTCTGGATGATCTGTCCATTGGTGTAAGTGAGGTATTAAAGTACCCAACTATTATTGTGTTAGTGTCAAATTCCTCTTTTATAGCTGTTATCATTTGCCTTATCTATTGTGGTGCTCCTATGTTCAGTGAATATATAGTTATATTTGTCATATCTTCTTCTTGGATTGATCCCTTGATCATTATGTAGTGTCCTTCCTTGTCTCTTGTAATATTCTCTATTCTAAAGTCTATTTTTTCTGATATGAGAATTGCTACTCCAGTTTTCTTTTGATTTCCATTTGCATGGAATATATTTTTCAATCACCTCACTTTCAGTCTGTATGTGTCCCTAGGTCTGAAGTGGGTCTCTTGTAGACAGCATATATATGGGTCTTGGTTTGTATCCATTCAGCAAGCCTGTGTGTTTTGTTTGGAGCATTTAATCCATTCACATTTAAAGAAATTATCAATATGTATGTTCCTGTTACCTTTTCCTTAATTGTTTTGTTTTTGTAGGTCCTTTTCTTCTCTTGTGTTTCCCACTTAGAGGAGTTCCTTTAGCATTTGTTGTAGAGCTGGTTTGGTGGTGCTGAATTCTCTTAGCTTTTGCTTGTCTGTAAAGCTTTTGATTTCTCTGTTGAATCTGAATGAGATCCTTACTGGGTAGAGTTATCTTCCTTGCAGATTCTTCCCTTTCATCACTTTAAATATATCGTGCCACTCCCTTCTGGCTTGTAGAGTTTCTGCTGAGAAATCAGCTGTTAACCTTATGGGAGCTCCTTTGTATGTTATTTGTCATTTTTCCCTTGTTCCTTTTAATACTTTGTCTTTAATTTTTTTTCAGTTTGATTAATATGTGTCCCAGCATGTTTCTCCTTGGGTTTATCCTGCCTGGGACTCTCTGCAGTTTCTGGATTGGGTGGCTATTTCCTTTCCCATGTTAGGGAAGTTTTCAACTATAATCTCTTCAAATATTTTTTGGGTCCTTTCTCTGTCTCTTCTCCTTCTGGGACACTTATAATATGAATGTTTGTGCGTTTAATGTTGTTCCAGTGGTTTCTTAGTCTATCTTCATTTCTTTTCATTCTTTTTTCTTTATTCTGTTCCACAGCAGTAAATTCCACCATTCTGTTTTCCAGGTCACTTATACGTTCTTCTGCCTCAGTTATTCTGCTATTGATTCCTTCTAGTATATTTTTCATTTCACTTATTGTGTTGCTCATCTCTGTTCTTCTCTAATTCTTCTAGGTCTTTGTTCTGTAATTCTTCTAGGTCTTTGTTACACATTTCTTACATCTTCTCGATCTTTGCCTCCATTCTTTTACCAAGGTCCTGGATCATCTTCACTATCATTATTCTGAATTCATTTTCTGAAGGTTGCCTATCTCCACTTCATTTTGTTGTTTTTCTGGGGTTTTATCTTGTTCCTTCATCTGGTACATAGTCCTCTGCCTTTTCATTTTGTCTTTCTTTCTGCAAATGTGGTTTTTGTTCCACAGGGTGCAGGATTGTAGTTCTTGCTTCTGCTGTCTGCCCTCTGGTGGGTGAGGCTATCTAAGAGGCTTGTGCAAGCTTCCTCATGACCCTGGATTTTAAAATTTACATCTCCATGTTTAAGTTACATATTAAATTGCAACAACTGTATATTAAGGATATAGCCTTTTGACTGTCATACACTGCAAATATTTTTCCATGTTTCTGGTTAAAATTTCAATTTCCTCTTCAGTGATTATCTTAATTTAAATTATTTTTTTAAATAGATACATCCATCTCTCTTTCCTTTTATGGTTTCTCCCTTTGGTTTTATGCTTAGAGAGCCCTTCCTCAACCTAAAAGTAAACAAATATGAATAAACTACTTCATTTGCTTTTATATTTTAGAGATTTTTTCTTAAATTGTTAATCCATCAGTAATTTAATTTAGATTATGTCTAATTTTTTAAATGCCATATATGTTTATCTGTTGTCCAAACACTATTTATTGAAAGATCATTTCCCTACTGATTTGAGATTTTTCCTTTGTTGGACTCTGAATTTTATGGATACTTGAGCTGTGTTTTGATTTATCTGTTTTGCTGCCTGACTATTCCTTTAATAGTACTGGCATGAAATTGTTCATCTTGATAAATTCTGGATTCATTATTTACAATTTCTCTATTGAAAAGTTCTAATTGAATTTTTGTTGGAAAAGCATTAAATGTATTAAATTTAGAAATTAACTTTAGCTGTAATTGTTGGCATATCAAGCTTTTTTTTCAATGTATACACATTGTGTATTTTCTATGTATTCAAGCCCATATGTTTTCTTATACAATTTTTTTGTGTTTTTCTTCATATAACACTTCACATTTCTTTAACCATTTAACAATGTAATATTTTTAATTGCTAATTAAAATGCAATTATTTCCCCAAGGTTTTTCTAATGGTTATTGTTGGTGTACTAGAAAGCTATTGATATTTTTTATAATCATTTTGAAACCATGTCTTAATGAACCTTTCATAGCTGAAATCCTGTTTTTCCTGTTGTATTTCTCAGATTTTCCTGATAATTGTATAGCCTATAAATTATTATATTTTATATTTTTATTTTATATACAGTGTTGTGTCCTCCTCTAGCAAAAATTAGATCTTTCAGAACAATATTTGTTAAAACTGGTAATAGTAAGCATCTTTTCCTATCTCTGACTTTTAAGGAAAGTTTCTCTTAATAATACTGTTACTATGTTGGTTTGTTGGTTTAAGAAAGGCATTTTAAAATTACTTCATCAATTTCCTGTTTACCAAGAGAGTTAATCAGATCTAGATTTTTAAAAAGTATAGTTGATATTATGTTAGTTTCAGATGTACGGTGAAGTGATTCAGTTATACATACAGTATATATTATATATATAGTATATATATTATATATAGTATGTATAAATATGAAATATATATATATTTCATACTATTTTCCATTATAGTTTATTACAAGATATTGAATATAATATCCTGTGTTATAGAGGAAATCCTGTTGCTTATTATTTTATGTATGGTAGTTTTTATCTGTTAATCCCATACTCCTAATTTGTCTTTCCCCCCTTTCCCATAGTTTCACCTAGTTTGTTTTCTATATCTGTGAGTCTGTTTCTGTTTTGTATATACATGCGCTTGTATATTTTTAGATTCCACATGTAAGTGACATCATACATCATACAGTATTTGTCTTTTTCTGTCTGATTTTTTTCACTAAGTGTAATATTCTCTAGGTCCATACATATTGCTGCAAATGGCAAAATTTTCACTCTTTTTTATGGCTAAGTAAAATTCTATTTCATATATATATATATATATATATATATCTCACAGCTTATTAAGCCAATCATCTTTGATGGTTACGTGGGTTGTTTCCATTTCTTGGCTATTGTAAATAGTGCTACTATGAATATTGGGGTGTCTGTATCTTTTCAAATTAGACTTTTCATTTTTTTCCAGATATGTACCCAAGAGTGGGATTCCTGGGTCATGTGGTAGCTCTATTTTAATTTTTTAAGGAAACTCCATACTGTTTTCCACAACAGCCGCACCAATTTACATTCCCACCAACAGCGTAGGAGGGTTCCCTCTTATTCGCACTTTCTCCAGCATTTATTATTTGTAGAGTTTTTGATGATAGCTATTCTGACAGGTGTGAGGTGATACCACATGTGGTTTCAACTTACATTTCTCTGATGATTAGCAATGGTGAGCATGTTTTCATTTGCCTGTTGGTCATCAGTATGTCTTCTTTGGAGAAATGTCTATTTGGGTTTTCTGCCCATTTTCTGAATGGTTGTTTTTTTTTTTTTTTTTGATTTTGAGTTTTATGAGTGGTTTGTATATTTTGGATATCAACCCCTGATGGGTCACATCATTTGCAAATATTTCTCCCTTTCCTAGGTTGTCTTTCATTTTCTTAATGGCTTTCTTCACTGTGAAAAACTTATAAGTTTGATTAGGTCCATTTCATTTATTTTTCCTTTTATTTACCTTGGGAGAGTGATCTAAGAAAATATTGTTACAGTTTATGTCCAAGACTGTTTTGCCTATGTTCTCTTCTAGGAGTTTTATAATGTCTTGTCTTTTATTTAGGTTTTGAAACCATTTCAAGTTTATTTTTGTATTGGTGTAAGGGAGTGTTCTAATTTCATTGATTTACATGTGGCTGTCCAGCTTTCCCTGCACCACTTGTTGAAGATACTGTCTTTTCTCCATTGTATATTCTTGCCTTCTTTGTCATATATTAATTTACTGTAGGTCTGTGGGTTTATTTCTGGGCTTTCTATCCTGTTCCACTGATCTATATGTCTGTGTGCCAATACCATGCTCTTATGATTAACTTTATAGTATAGTCTGAAGACTGGAAGGGTTATGCCTACAGCTTTGCTCTTTTTCCTCAGGATTGCTTTCGATCTTCTGTGGTTTCATGTAAATTTTAGGGTTATTTGGCCTAGTTCTCTGAAAAGTGTTGTGGGTATTTTAATAGGGATTGCATTAAATTTGTAGATTGCTTTGGGTAGCATGGCCATTTTCACAATATTAATTCTTCCAATCCAAGAGCATGGGCTATCCTTCCATTTCTTTGAATCAACTCCAATTTCCTTTATCAAAAATGTTTTATAGTTTTCAGCATATAGGTCTTTCACTTCCTTGGTTAATTATATTCCTAGGTACTTTTTGGACCTAATTTTAAATGGGATTATTATTTTACTTTCTCTCCCTGATATTTTATTGTTCATGTAAAGAAATGCAAACAGATTTTTGTATATTAATCTTGTATCCTGCTTCCTTGATGAATTCATTTTGTTCTAATACTTTTGGGGTGGAGACTTTAGGATTTTTCTTTATGTAGAAAAAATGATGATTATGTCATCTGCAAATACAGTAAGATGCTTACATATGAATGAGTTCTGTTCTGAGAGTGCATTCTTAATCCCAATTTGTTTGTAAGTCCAACAAAGTTAGCCTAGGTACCCAGTTAACACAAAAGGCTATACAGTACTATACAGTAATAGGTTTATAATACTTTTCACACAAATAATACATAAAAAACAAACACAAAAAATAAAGAAAACATTTTTAATATTACAGTACAGTACCTTGAAAAGTAGAGTAGTACAGTACAACAGCTGGCATACAGGGGCTGGCATTGAGTGAACAGGCAAGAAGAGTTACTGACTGGAAGAGGGAGAGGAGGTGGGAGATGGTAGAGCTGAAGGATCATCAGCAATAGGAGATGGAGGGCAAGGTGCAATTTCACTCACTCCTGACGTTGATGGAATGCACGTTTGCATCCTTGAAAGTTCACATCTTGAAGGTTCGTATGTAAGGGACCTACTGTAGTGACAATTCGACCTCTTCCCTTCCAATTTGGATGCCATTCATTTCTTTTTCTTGTCTGATTGCTGTGGCTAAGACTCCAATGCTATGCGGAAGAGAAGTGGTGAAGTGGGCATTCTTGTCTTATTCCTGAATTTAACAAGAAGTCTTTCAGCTATTCACCATTGAGTACTATGTCAGCTGTGGGTTTGTCATAAATGGCTTTCATTATGTTGAGATTTGTTCTCTCTATTCCCAATTTGGTGAGAATTTTTATCATGAATGGATGTTGAATTTTGTCAAATGCTTTCTCTGCATTTATTGAGATGATCATGTGTTTTTTGTCTTTCCTTTTGTTAATATGCTGTATCACACTGATTGATGTATCCTTGCAAACCTGGAATGAATCCAACTTGATTATGGTGTATGAAGCTTTTTATGTCCTGTTGGATTTGGTTTGATAATGTTTTGTTGAGGATATTTGCATCTATATTCTTCAGAGGTATTGGTCTGTAATTTTCTTTTTTTGTAGTATATTTGTCTGGTTTGGGTATCAGGGTGATTGTGGCTTCATACAGTGAATTTGAGAGTGTTCACTCCTTTTCAATTTTTTGAAATAGTTTAAGAAGGAAAAAAAAGTATTAGTATAAGTTCTTCTTTGTATGTTTGGTAGAATTCCCCAGTGAAGTGGTCTGATCCTGAATTTTTGTTTGGAGGGAGATTTTTTTTATTACAGATTCTATTCCACTTCTAGTGGTGATCTGTTCAAGTTATGTTTCTTCATGACCCCATTTTGGCAATCTGTCCATTTCTAGAAACTTGTCCATTTCTTCAATTTGTTAGCATATAACTATTCATAGTATTCTCTTATGATCTCTTTTTGAGGATTTTTGCATCTATGTTCATCAGTGATATTGGCCTGTAACTTTCTTTCTTTGTAGTATCCTTGTCTGGCTTTGGTATCGGGGTGATGGTGGGGCTGGGGTTTGGGGCATTGTAGCTTCATGAATTGAGGTACTTGTGCTGCTGCCTAGGATCTGGGCTGCCTCTCTGGTAGACTTCTTCTGGGGCCTATCTGCCCCAGATCTAATGCTAAGCTGTGGTGTGGAGTGGGAAGAGCTGTGGCACTCTTGTTGGGAAACAAATCACTGAGTACACCTGCCCAGGGCCTGTCTTCCTAAGATTCAGCACTTAGCCACTGTGTGTTCTTGTAGCATCAGCCAGTGCATGCATTGACAATTGTCTTCTGGGCTCAGCCTGGATCACAGCTCAGGCAACTTGCTGTGTCTCTGCATAAATAGACTGAATCTTTTCCCTGATCTTGCATCAGGCTGTGGTGTGGAGTTGAGTGGGGTTGGAGCATTCACCCCTTCAGACTGGGAAATGCAGCAAGGTGGCAGCTGCCTATACAGGTCCCTCTCTGCCTTGATTGTTAGCAAGCCAGCACTGCTCGCCAGTAGAGTCAAGGCTTCCACAGCCCTTCTATCTGTCTCAACATATTTCTCAGCAAGCAAGGGCGCTTGTCTTCTCCATGCAGGACCCCAGGGCTCAGATGTGCAGTTTGTGAGTCAATCTTCTCTCTCCTCAGGGCGAGAGTCCACCTCTGTGGACCTTCTCGTCCTTACAGATCCCTCCCAGGGTAGCAGGTCCTGACCTGATGCCTTCTTTTTCACAACCTACCTGGTTATGTGGAGATTTTTCTTACAGCTTTGGTTGTATAGGAGATCTTTTGCCAGTTTCCTGTTAGTTTACTGTGAGAATTGTTCCACATGTAGATGTATTTTTGATGAGTTTGTGGGGGGAGGTGAGCTCCATGTCCACCTACTCCACCACCTTGTTCCCACTCCAGATCTAGACATTTAACTTACTAGTTTTTTTTTTTTTTTTTTTTTGGAGGGGGGAGCATTCATCAAAACATTTTTTTCTATTGCCTGGTTTCCTAGTTTTAAACTACTCTAGAGCTCCTAGAATAAACAGTATTTGGTCTTATGCTTGGCTCTAAATTTGCTTGCTAATATTTTATTTAAATCTTTGTGTCTTTGCTGTAAAGACCAATTGCCATTTCACCTTTTTTGATGCTGTCTTTTCAAGTTTTTGTTTCAGGGCTATAAGTGAAATAGGTATTTTCTAAAATTTATTCTGTTGGCTGGAAATAAACGAACTTTGGCAAGAAGCTTATGTAGCTTCCCACTTTTTATCTGTTTACTCATCACACAGTAGTACAGGGCATTTCCCAGGCCCTCCAGATGAAGCAAAAGAAAAAAAAAAACACAATAGGTTGTTGATTCAGAAAACCAGTGGGAGTGAGGTCGACACAGTAGTTTGCAGATATCACCCTCTCAGTTTAAAAGCCTCACCAGCAAATGATATAAACACATGGAAAGAACCCAAGCCACACACGTTTGTGAGAATGATCAGTGCAAAACCAGCCCCAGGCAGAGCAGGAAAGATGCCAGCAGTAGTTTTCGGTGAATTGAAGTCCTTAATTAGAGGGAGAGGCTGAGCCTTGATGCACCATCTTTTTTTTTTCCTGCCACAATATGCAGTGTCCCAGGAGAGACAACACCTCATGGGCAGACAGATTTGGGGAAAATGAAACAAATAAGCAAAATATAGCAGCAAATACTTTATCAACTTGGGAGTACATTTTGTAAGACATTCAACAAGCCTGTGGTTAATAAAACTGCTTATATAAGGACCTCAGTTTAGAGAGCAAAATAAGCATTGCAATTTTTAAAATTAAACTTTACTTTTAAAACATGGAGTTTTACTTTTTCCAGACTCTCTCTTCCCAAAACAATATGAATAAGGCATGCCAATATCACTGATGAACATAGATGCAAAACTCTCCAACAAAATACTAGCAATCCAAATCCAGTAATACATTAAAAGGATCATATACCATGATCAAGTAGGATTTATCCCAGTGATGCAAGGATATTTCAATATCCACAAATCAATCAGTATGATACACTGCATAACAAACTGACAAATAAAAACCATATGATCACCTCAATAGATGCAGAAAAATATTTTGACAAAATTCAATACCCATTTATGATAAAAACTCTCCAGAATGTGGGCATACAGGGATCATACCTCAACATAATAAAGGCCATATATGACAAAGTGACAGCTAACAGCATACTCAATGGTGAAAAGCTGAAAACCTTTCCTCTAAGATCAGGAACAAAACAAGGATGTCCACTCTCACTACTTTTATTCAACATAGTTTCAGAAGTCCTAGCCATGGCAATCAGAGAAGAAAATAAAAAGAATCCAAATTGGAAAAGAAGAAGTAAAACTGTCACTGTGGGCAGATGACATGATTCTATACATAGAAAATCTTGAAGACACCACCAGAAAACTAGAAGAGCTCATCAATGAATTTAGGTAAAGTGGCAGGATACAAAATTAATACACAAAAATCTGTTGCATTTCTATACACAAACAATGAATGATCAGAAAGAGAAATTCAAGAAGCAATCCTATTTACTATCACAGCAAGAAAAATAAAATACATAGGAATAGACCTACTTAAGTGGACAAAAGTCCTGTGCCCCCAAAACTATGACTATATTAGTCCATGCTACTCTCTAACTTCATCCCAGCTTACCGTTCCCCCTCCCAGTGCCCTCAAGTCCGTTCTCTACATCTGCATCATCATTCCTGTGCTGCCCCTAGGTTCTTCATAACCAATTTTTTTTCTTTTTTATATTCCATATATATGTGATAGAACACGGTATTTGTTTTTCTCTTTCTGACTTACTTCACTCTGTATGACAGACTCTAGGTCCATCCACCTCACTGCAAATAACTCAATTTTGATTCTGTTTATGGCTGAGCAATATTCCATTGTATATAGGTGCCACATCTTCTTTACCCATTCATCTGTCGATGGACACTTAGGTTGCTTCCATATCCTAGCTACTGTACATAGAGCTGCAATGAACATTATGGTACATGACTCTTTTTGAATTAGTTAAGGTATGTTACACTGTGTGCCTCTACCACATTTTTTTTTAATTCTATCATTTTTCTTAAAGAAGTATTTAGGTTAGGTCATGAAAACACTATATTTTTGGATGGCTTTGACCTTCATAAAGCTGATTTTGTAAACTTTTAATTGTATGGCTGTCTTCTGAATTTGCAGATATCACAAAGGAATAACATTTTATTCTAAGATGCACTTTCAGAACCTTCTTTTGTTCATGATGTGCAAATAGATTTCCAGTATGCTTCTGAGTAATGTTAATGGGAAGATTTCCAAAATTTCCTCTTTTTCTTTCCTTTCCTTTTTTTTTTTTTTTTTAAATAGTCTGTACTTGTTAGAGTCTTGGTTGGGCTTCTCCAACTCAGTTTTGACTAATTCATCCAATATTCACACTGGATTAGTGATTACCTGATTCACCCACTTACTCTTAATCCAGAACTGCCCAGGTTTTCTCTGCAAGCTGAAGAGAAGACATGGCTCAATTCCACAAGCTGAATTTGTACACAGGGTGTCCATTTTTTTTATTTGCAACTTTTCCTAGGAATTCACTTTTTGGGGAGTCTACATACTTGTTTATATGCAGCTGGTATTTTAGGGTCATTTTCTATTAACTTTTTAGCCATTAATGTTCTTGTCATGATAAATATGCCTGATCTGCTTCTGCTTTATATTATTATTTGTTGTTATTGTTGTCTATTTACTGTTTTCTGGTTTATACCCTCTTTACTACATGAACTGTGTTTTCTTTGACTTTGTTTCCACTAGTGATTTGAAAGTTACATACTCTGTAGTTAACTTTTGGGGTTCCAATTGTACATTTAAAAAAATTTGACACTATTCTCCTTATCACTGCCAAGGCCAAGAATAAAACTGTATTTGTTGCATAGCTCTATGAAAAAGTAACATTTTAGCATGCATTTTTAATTCCTCTTTACTTTCACTGACTCACCCAGCTTTAAAAGTTATATATGGGGCTTCCCTGGTGGAGCAGTGGTTGAGAGTCCGCCTACCGATGCAGGGGACATGGGTTCGTGCCCTGGTCTGGGAAGATCCCACATGCCGCGGAGCGGCTGGTCCCGTGAGCCATGGCCGCTGAGCCTGTGCTCTGCAATGGGAGAGACCACGATGGTGAGAGGCCCGCGTGCCGCAAAAAAAAAAAAAAAAAAAAAAAGTTATATATGGATTTTTTTTCTAGTGTAAAACCATTATATTGAGAGGCTTGGTAGGGGTATCAAAGAGCTGAGAGTGAAATCTGAAGTCCTCAGCCTCTCTGGGATCTCCCCAGCCTTACTGTCAGAGAAAGATATATATGGGACTTCATTTTTATTGGAATATAGTTGCTTTACAATGTTGTGTTAGTTTCTGCTGTACAACGAAGTGAGTCAGCTATATGTATACATATATCCCCACCCTCTTGGACCTCCCTCCCACTCCCCCCACATCCCACCCATCTAGGTCATCACAGAGCACCAAGCTGAGCTCCAGTGCTATACAGTAGGTTCCCACTAGCTATGTTACACATGGTAGTGTATGTATGTCAATCCTAATCTCCCAATTCGTCCCACCTTCCCCTTCCCCCCGTGTCCACATGACTCATGCTTTTATGCTATATATTTTCTCCTTTAAGAGCTATTTTTAAACATTTGTATTGTCTTATAGTAATATTAAACTACTATTAAATGTTGATTTTATTTAAATTATTGCAATGTTGGCCATAATCTTTTTAGTCAGCAACTTTCCTTTATTTGCACTCTGTGAGTTGTTTCTCTCCAATTAAATAATGTCTTTGGTGTTGCTGTTGTTGTTGTTGTTTACAAGGAAGGTATGGCTGGTATATTTTCTGAGCTTTTATGTTCCTGAGAACTTCTTTCTGTTGCCTGAACACGTTAATAGTAACTTAGGTAGAAGATTCTCAGACTATAAGATTTCTCCTCCCATAATTTTATAAATGTGGTTCCTTTGTTTTCTGGAATTTTATAGTAGGAAAGAATTATGAGACCAGCCTAATATTTTTTTCCTATAGGCAAAATGTGTATCTTCTTGAATGGCTGGTAGAATTCTTCTTTAACTCTTTTCTTCTTTTTAATTTATTAATTTATTAATTTATTTTTGGCTGTGTTGGGTCTTCATTGCTGAATGCGGGCTTTCTATTGTTGCAGAGAGCTGGGGCTACTCTTCATTTCAGCGTGCAGGCTTCTCATTGTGGTGGCTTCTCTTCTTGTGGAGCATGGGATCTAGGTGCGTGGGTTCAGTAGTTGTAGCTCATGGGTTCTAGAGCGCAGGGTCAGTAGTTATGGCACACGGGCTTAGTTGCTCCGCGGCATGTGAGATCTTCCTGGACCAGGGATTGAACCCATGTCCCCTGCATTGGCAGGCATTTTCTTAACTACTGCACCACCGGGGAAGTCCCTCTTTTTTAACTGTTGAAATAAGAAAAGAATATATATCAAAGTGTCTCTAAGTGTGTATTCCCTCTCCCACATACATTGATTTTGTTTAGTATAAGCAGCCCTAGATATTTATTCAACTTAGGAACATTTTTCTTTTATGTCTGAAGTCATTACTTCTGCTCAAATTATTTAGTTCTCCTGTTCAAGAACCCTAACTTCCTCATTATTTTTATTTTGTTGTCATTTTCCTTTTCATTCTGGAACAACTTCTAAAGCTGGTTCATTCATTTCTAATTTGCTTTTCTGCAATTGATTTACTCCAATGCTGAAATCACTTCTGTAGACACATTTTTAACTCCTTCAAAATTGTTTCTCATTTCAATCAACTCTTTTTTTCATTCCTGCCTCTTATTTTGGCTATATACTTCTTTTTTAATTTCAGCTTTTATTCCTTTGATCTCGTCTTTCATCTGTTTCGTGGAGTTCATATTATCCTGAATACTTTTTAAAGCCCAAAGCAACTGCATTATAAAATTTATTTCTGTAAACCACAGTAAGTCTTTTTTTCCCCAAAACTGTGTTCTTTCTCTGCCTTTTGAGTACGTTCTCCTCCTTTCATAATACACACTCATAATTTATTGGCTCTAAGTTCAATTTTTTTCTATTTATTCATCTTTAAATGTGGAAAGTTCTTCTCAGGCTAAGGTTTACTGTAAGTGCCATATTTTTTTTAACTTGGCTTCCCTCACTGTCCACATAATTGCTGATAAGATTCTCATTTCTGATCTTCAGATCAAGTCTTGTTTGATATGTTCTAGTTCTTTTTTTTTTTTTTTTTTTTTTTACTGTTTTGCAGTCTTTTATTTAGTATTGCCAGGAGGAGACATCTAGTTCTACTGCCTATTTATCTTTTCATCAGTGACAATGATTCCTACACACTAGTTCTTTACTTACCTGACCCAGTGAATTGTAGGTTTCCTTGCCACATAGTAAATGCTCAGTAGATGTGTTCTCTAGTATTCAACAGAACTCCCAGAACATACCACAACTCCATCAGGCTCAGCTCCTTCCAGCTGCCAACCTGACCCTTCTAGATATAGGCACTCCCAGTAACACAGCATTGTGGGTAAGAACTTATGCAAGAACTGATGCAAGAAAACAGCAATTAATGCCAGGGAAGAAGTAGCAATATGGCTCCAGTTATTCTAGAAGGCAGATCTAGGTTAGCTTCTCTTTCTCCAGTAGAAAGACTCCATGTTTCTAAGGGAAGGATTTGTGGTAGACATATAGCTTTATAAAGCTATGAATGTCCTACCACCCTTTTCCTTTCTCCTACCTGTAAGTTTCCTCAGAACTATGGTTGATAGAAATTCTTTTTGTTTCCTGCCATAAACTCGGGAATACTCAGAGTTTCCAGTTTTATTGAAAATAGTTTCTTGGAATTGAAGAAGTTGGAGGAGAAAAAACATGATTTATTAGATTTTTTAATAAAAAGATAATACAACAATTAATTATTTAGACTTAACTGTGTTCAGTACTTACCAGTTGACCTTTTATAACACAGCGTCACCATTTGTTTACTTTGATTTGTGTCTTAGCTGGTACAAGTACTTAATACTTCAAATGATTTAACTGGCATAGGCATATTGTTTGTGGTCTTCTTTCTGAACACTTTCAAGTCTAGAATTAGTTAATAGCCAAGCTGGACTAGAAATACGTCTCCTATTCCTTGGCCTTTCCTACCAAATTAGCTGCTTTACTTGTCTCTCAAAAAAAATACCAATAAAAACTTGTTTTATCAGCTCATGGTTGTTTTAAGAATTAAATGAGAAGATATATCTAAAGCACTTAGTACAAAACCCTTAGAGTTGCTATTTCTGTTTTACAAATACAGAAACAGATGCTCAGAGATTGACAACTTGCTGGAAGCCACAAAGCTTGTCAGAGGCAGAACCAGGGCTGGGACATGGGACAACTGAATTCAGAGCAGAGGCTCAACTCTCAGTAAACAGCAAGCATCTCACAGACCACAGATTTCTCTTTTCAGTTCTGCTATCCTCTGGCATGTTAATTTGAGGAATACTCAGCTTTCAGGGCTCAGCTCCCAAATTAGATTATGTTGCAAACAGTCAGCTGTCTCCCTGTGCTATAGCGCATGCTCAGCAGGCATTTCAACAAGAATTAATTGATGAAAATATATGACAACCACCCAAAGCTGACAAAAACAACTTTTACCCCTGCTGATAAAAACTAACAGATTCTAAGGTTAGAGCTTTACTTGAAGCTTGGATTAAAGACCCCCTCTTAGGACCATTTCCATTTATCTATTTAAATATATATTTTACCTTGGATAATAGCTGTGCTGTTCCTGCCCCTTATAGTAATCCCTTTTATTATGTCAGACCCAAAGAATACACAATACACCTGCTCCACTCAGGAAAAAGGCAGAGAGTAAAGGAGACTTAGGAAGTTTTGGAAATCTCTCCTTGTCCACTATTTCTAATCAAAATTATACTGATTAGGTAGTTACCTGGAATAATGCTTTCCCCACAAATGCCTAGGCATTCACACACCTGAAGATCTCAGAGACATTAACCTGAAATGAATTAGATCACAAAGTAATGAGGAGTGTTGGAGAACCAACCTGGGTCATAGTTAGAACTTCATATTCTCTCTGTCTTCAACTGTCTCTATGATCTTAGAGAAATTCTCAACATAGCAAGGCTTCCATTTTCTCATACATAAAATAAGGTTTAGACCTAACCTATGAGGTGATAATGAGAATTACATAAATCCATATGTGTCTATGCAAGTTCTCTGAGAAACCAGCTCTGAACTAAAGGTTATTTCCATGGGAACTTGGACTCAGAATGCCCCTACTTCCCTGTCTCTAGGTAGAAACACCATAAATTGCTTCACAGTTGTGAATTCTCTCTCAATAGTAAGAAGATTTTCACTCAGGTTCCTTCCCACATCTTCCTGATAGTGGCCAGTAACCAGAGCTGAAAGAATGGAATGAAATATTGAAATTGTTCACCTCAAATTGTCCACATCTTCCTGAATAAAATAAATACATTTATATATTTTTCCTTTTGTTTTGGAATATAGTTACCCCTGGGAGTGAGGGCAGTGCATCCCTGTGCCTGGCCTCTGCCCTGGGGTTCCCATTGATGCCACTTGTCAAGGTTCCGATCCAGGGCTATTTGGGTGTTGCCTGGACTATCTATGTCCCTTTTTATGGCACATTGTACATGAACTGATGGGGAACTAAGTGAGTGCAACCCTCCATTTTCAGCTCTTACTGGTACCTTCTCTGAGCCCACTAAGTCAAATCCTTGTCTTTGTAGGTCTTTACCTTGTCTGGGTCCTCTCTTTTAGGAGTGTAAGAAAGAGAAGTGTGGGACCTAATCAAGCAGACAGGTGGCCTTTACTTCCATGGATGGATGAGGAAACTACAGTGGGCATGTGATACAAAGGAAAATGGAAGGGAAGATGATTTGTTCAGGTTTGGTGGAGTGGGGTCTAGCCTTCCTCCATGTCTCAGTTACTAGCTTGTTCCAAGTTAGCATTCTTTCCTCTTTCACTTTCCTTCTCAATGCTTCCCCAACCCCCATCTTACCACTATCACAAACTTGGAATAAAGCTGAGGAGACATCACTTCCAGCCTCTATTTCCAGTCACCAGTGATCCAGGGCAGTGACTGGGATGCTTTGGAGAGATGAGTCCTTTGGAGAGATGGATGGAGCACCCAGCCCCCACCCCCACTCCCATCATGATGGATGAAGAGGTATCAGCATCACCCTGTGGACATACAAAGGCTTTCTTATTTTCCTATTCAACGTAATAGAAATGCAGTGTATCCTTACATTGCATTATCTCTTTATCTCCTTTAGGAGAAAACTAAACTTGAATGAACATAATAAAATACAATGTAAAAATACAAATTGGAGCAGGGGTTGGCAAAATTTCTGGAAAAGGTCAATATATTAGTTTCCTAGTTTTTAACAAGTTACCACAACTTAGGTGGCTTAAAACAACAGAATATTAGTTTCTCACAGTTCTGGGAATCAGAAGTGTAAAATCAAAGTGTTAGCAGGTATGCATTTCCTCCAAAGGCTCTACAGAAGAATCCTTACTTGCCCTTTCCAGCTTCTGGTGGTTCCAGGAGTTTCTTGGTTTGTGGCTATGTAATTTCAATCTCTGCCTCCATTTTCATATGGCCTTCTCCTCTGTGTCTGCATGCGTCATCACCTCTGTCTCTTACAAGAACACTTGTCATTGTATTTGAGGTCCATCCTGATAAATCTAGGATGATCTCATCTCAAGATCCTTAATTTAATCTGCAAAGACTCTTTTTCTAAATCAGGTGACTTTCACAGGGGCTAGATATCAGGGCATGACAATATCTTTTGGGGGGACACCACTCAACCCATGACAGTCAGATAGTAAGTATTTTAGGCTTTATGGGCCATAAATGTTGCAACTATTTTATGTCCCAAATACTTGATTCTGCTACTGCAGCACAAAGGCAGCCATAGACAATGCATAAATAAATGAGTGTGGCTGTAGTCCAGGAAAATTTAATTTATGGACACTGAGATTCAAATTCCATAGAATTTTCACATTATGAAATATTTTCCTTTTTATTTTTTTTATCAGCCATTAAAAAATGTAAAAACCATTCTTTGCCCATAGACCGTATAAAAAGACAGGCAGTAGGCCAGATTTGGCCCACAGGCTGTAATTTGCTGATCCTGGGTTGGAATTATAGAATATATTTTAAATTATCTTGATTTCTTTTTGGAGGCCTCCTTTAACCTTCAAATGAGGCCAACTATCTTTTCTGCGTCTTCATTATTCTAAAAGCTTCTGTGTCTTTTGACATACCTTGTGACTGCTCTCCTTTTCAAACCTCTTCCTCCAGCCATGTGGATATGATAAAATGTAAATGTGGCTTCACAAGAAATATGATAATGGAGGATAATATGGTGACTCTCTAAGGCAGGAAGGTGATGGTCTTGACCTTGTTTATGTGTATCTCAGCTATATGACCCATAAGAACAGGATATGGTGACTTCTATGGAAGGAATAGAACCTCCCACAAATGAGCTTGGCCAGATGTGCCATTGGGGTGGGAGATGAATGGAGCTAATGACATTAGAGAGAGAGAAACAGAGACAGAGAGAGGAGAGAAAGGGGAAAGAAGAGCATGTAAACAAAGAGAAGGGGAAATGGGGAAAAGAAGGGAGAGAAAAGAGAAAGAAAGATGAAATCAGGTTGCTAAAGGCAGAAGAGGAAGTTAAATCCAAATAATGCTAAGGTAGCTTGAGGCTTATTAAGCCATACCAGGAGAGAGAGCAATTAGAGACATCTTAGAGCTGAGGAGAATTAAGACGTGTTAGGAGCTGAAATCTCAAGAATGGAGAGAAATCCTTGAAGGCCAAGGGCAGGATGAACAAGAACACTGGATCTTAAGGAAAGTTCCTGGCTGTTTGGGGGTTTGTTTTGTTATTTTTAAAATGGCAGACAAGGTGTAACAACCTTCTAAAATTAACAAAGTAAGTTGTATTTAGCAGCCCTTTCCTTTAGTATGGAGAAGTGGCGTCCAGGAGGACTGTGCTTGGTATGAATTTCTGTGAACAAAAGAATGGGGAAAGTTTAGATTTCCAGGGAGAAGGGGCGCTTCCTCAGGCCACCGTGACTGAGGTAGAAGTGGACTGGATGTGGGCTCTGAAGCCGGCTGCACAGGGTGGGCCAGAAGTGGTGATGGGGTCATAACAGGATCTGAGCAGTACTTTGGAGAGTGATTCAGGGGACTCCTCTGACAGCAAGGGGATGCAGGGTGGATGGACAGAGAGAGACTGGGTAAAGAAAACCAGAGAACATAAGACAGTTAAGAGTGTGGGGAGGAAGAGATTTTCTTCTACTCTTCTAGGTTCTCCTGGCTGGTCTAAGAGTTAAATTGACATGAGACAGATTAACAGGAGAAAATCAAATTTTACTAACATGGGAGAGACCCAGGAGAATTGAGTAACTTGCCAAAATGGCCTCAACCTTTATCTTAAATACCATCTTCAGCTAAAGACAAAAGAGGATGTAGGAGCTAGGGGTTTGGGACTTCACAGGGGAAGGCCATTCACATGGAGATGAAAAAGCAAATATTTGATTAAAAAAATTTGCCGGGCCATGCAGAGATAATGGGACACAGGGAGGAATTTTAACAAATGGACTTTTCTAGGTTCCTCCGTCTCTACACACCTAGTTCATAATTATCTATGATGATAGCTGTCTTCCTAAAACATGTCCTCTGTCTACATTCTTTTAGGCAGTTAGGGGGAAGGTCAAAGTTTCTTACTGATTCTTTTGGGACTTGAATGTTTTCAGCTTGAAATAATCTGCATGCCAGAGATATTTTGGGGTGGCAAGTTTTGTTTCCCTACAGTGGCCTCTGGCCTCAGTCCAGGCAGGATGAATAAGAGCCTGCCCCACAGGTGATGAAAGGGAGAAGAAAGTTGGGAAACCCTTTTCAGAGAGGGACCATGGCTGGGTGGCTAACAGGCTGGCATTTTTCACTCAGATGTGCTGGGTTTGGTCTTGAATCCCTGGTGGTTTTTGCTTGACTGATTATCTCCCTGGAGCCAAACTTCCAGTTAGAAACCTCTCAGAGTAGGCAGCTTCAGAAACACAGTTCTTCTTCATGACATGCTCAGTCTGGAGGGTCTAACTTCTCCCATGTGGGCTCCTCAGGGGTGTTGCTGTTTGGGAGTTTTAAGGAACAGGACGTTCATACCTCAGCAGCAATAGTGTGACCCTCATTGTTGGAATCCAAGGGGAAGTCAGGAGCCTGGGAGGAAGGCAGCATCATGCTCAGCTTTCCTATGGGTCAAGCACTGCTTTGGGCACTAGGAGGGGAACCCGAGAGCTAGTGTTCCGCACAGCCAGCCCCCAACCCCCATCCTTCAATTAACCCCCGTCCTTCCGTTAACAAACAAGCTCAACCTTTATTGAAATCCTTCAGCCAGGCTAGTCCTTTACCAAGGCTGATGATGTCCTTATATAGCAGGGACACCTCAGTTGTTTTCTTTGTACAACACCCTGAATAAAGCTGAGTAGTGCTGTACAGAGTCAGCAACTTCAGTAAAATGTTTAATGAGTCTAGTTAGAGTATTTACATAATGCCAATGACCTATAATTAGCGTGAGTAGGGGAGAGAACGTGCAAGGAGTCAAATTCTTACACGTAGGAGTTAAGACTGTCTCCTCTGTTTTGTTCCCTGGGTTTTCCTGCCTGAATCTTCTGCCCTGATAAGTTAAAAGGGTTAGCAGCCGTGTGGAAGGAAATGGGAAATGTGTTGGGTGATTTTCAGGAATCTTGCTGCTGCTTCTCCCTCAGTGATATATACCTACTCTAAGAATTAAGAGGTTTGTTTTAATAGTCTTTGTTCTGATTCTAAAAACGAATCCTAGGTCCTTAGATCTGGAAGAGATCTCAGAGCACAGGCAGCCAACATTGGTATTTGACAAATGGAGTCAGTGACCCTCAGAAGGGAGTAACTTGTCCTGGGTGAGTTACCTCATTTCAATGTCAGGATTATCTTCCCTTTGGGTAATTTTTCAAAATGTCCCACTGCGGTATGGATGACGTCAGAAGATTCCTGTCAACTTCTGCTTCCATGCCATGCCAGAGTATCTCATTAATTCAATCAAGGTGATTGTGACTATCGTGTCATTCCCACTCAGCTATCCTGCTGAACTTTTGCTTAAAACAATTCTTCCAATAGGTATTGGCCCCATCTCTCTTTGGGATTTAATAGTCATTGACCCATCTACTGAGGATGGCAGAGTGTGTTGTGCAGTCTGCTCTACCAGGGAGCATGTCACTATTCCCTTAGAAATGAATTACTCAATGGGAAAAGAGTTCAAGTAATGAGGAGAGCTGTGATTGAAAGTCATGTTTAGTGGCATTTATCAATTGTGTATTAAGCATAATTGAACACCTATTGTGTATCAACTGCTAAGCTTGCTGTTTTCAGAGTCAGAAGGAATCAGACCTCTGACACTTCGACTCTTGGCTTTTTGGCTGAACTAAGAGCCTGGATGTCCATTTTCAGGGTTCCCATAGCCTTTTGAACATACATTTATTAAAGTTCTTATCTCACTGTGTTGTAATTCAGTGCTATCACGTTTCTTTCTTTCTTTCTTTTTTTTTTTTTTTTTTACTAAACTCCAAGCTCTTCAAGAGCAACTCAGTGTCATTCATCTCTGTGAACCTTACCCCTAGCAAAGTGCCTGGTGTTTCATAGATGCCTAATGAATACATTTTGTAGGGATGGATGAAAGAAGGAATAAATGTGGGGCTAAGCCCATTATGTTATCACCACTTGACACTTGTCACTGAAATGTTCCATTAAGGGTTTGGAGAAACGTCAGTGCCGTGAATATTTGAGATCACAGCAACAGAGGGGAAGGACAATTGAAATGTCAGCTGGTTTGGGCCATGTGCCAAACATCCTGGGGTGGGGGGGTGGTTGGTAGGGATGCTTTCCAGCTAAGTTCTGGGAAGGAACATAGTACTTATATAAGTGCTGGCATCTACTTACAGAAACAGGAAAACACTCCACCACCTCACTTGACTGGAACTGGAATTCTGGTCTCCATTTGATGGCTGAAGCAATGCAGGGCATTGTAAAACATTTCAGATCTGTTGGTTTCCCTGGCAGCTTAATTTGAGTCAGTGCAGAAGCACAGAGCAGATCATGTGTCTGTATTAACAAGCCTGTAGAACCTCCCTTGGGCTGAAAAAACAGGACTACAGAGGAAGTGATGGGAAAATTTTTAAGGACCATTATCTCAGGGCCATCATCTTTAACACATTTCATGTTATAACATTGCCTGGAAGTTGGCCAGAACTAACAATAACACCTGTATAACATCTGTTTTATAGTGGTTTATAATTTGTAAAACATTTCACAGTCATTATCACACTTTTTTTGGCAACTGCAACTCCACTTTATAGAAGAGGAAATTGAGACTCTTTAAGGTTTGTTGACTTCACACAGTAACTGGTCGATTCCATGTGTACTGTCTCCTCTGTGGTTATTAGCATCACAAGAAATTCAGTAATCCTTATCCCAACTTTGGCACTCCCCAATTCCACTGAAACTATTCTTGCCATTGTGACCAGCAATCTCCTAGAAGCCAAATATCATGGACTCTTCCATTTTTATCTTGCCTGATCCTCCTGTAACAAATGACCATGTGGACTACTTCCTACTTCTTAAGGCAGTCTTCTTTGGTTTCTATGATGCTGTTCCCTCCTGGTTTTCCTCCTCTGTCTTAAAACACACCTTTTCAATATCATTTACTGGCACCTCTGTCCCTGTGCACATTATGTTGGTATTCTCCAGGATTTGGTCTTTGGCCCTTTTCTCTTTGTACTCCACACTCTCCTAAGGAATCTCATCTATGTTCATGGCTACAACCATTAACTTGACAGTGGTAACTCCCAAATCTCTGTTGCCAGATCTCTTATCTGAATTCAAGTTGTATAACTGATGTGATTGCTGCATCTCTCCACCTATATGTGCAAATTCCACACACTAGATTGTTCTAACATTACAGTATTGGATATGCCCATTCAGCAGGGTATAGTGTTTCTTCACGTATTCAACTTTTCATTATTTCTTTCAGTAAAGGAATATTTAGTAGTTTTCTTCATACAGATTTTACATTTTACTTCTAAGTTTTATATACCTTCATGACTATTGTGATATGATCTTATTTCCATTATGATTTATAAATGGCTATGCTAGTATGTAAAGAATCTATTAGTTGTTACACATTTGTTTTGAAACCATCTTCCGAAATCTCTAATTAGTTTTATCTGTTTTTCAGTTGATTCTTCTTGGTTTTGTAGATAGGCTATTATCTGTAAGTAATGATAGTTTTCTCTCACTTTACACTATTTAAGCCTCTTACTCCTTTTCTCATCTTAATTGCATGGGCTAGCCTAGAACAATATTACCACCAGCAATAATAATCATTAGGCCACTTCAATTTTTCATCATAAATCTTAATATCCTTTCACTACTAAATTAAATCTATGTATATACTTTATTTTATTGAGGGAATATCATTCTATTTCTATTTTACATTAGTAAATGATGTTAATTTTTATTAACCATCTTATAATTATCCAAAAAAGATATTTTTTCTCCTTTGATCTAGGCATATAATAGATGATATTAATAGATTTTCTGATATTGAATTGTCTTTTCAGTAATTTTTTTTTCTAGAAATTGCCCCATTTAATTTAAAAACTGAAAATTTTATTTACCTCAGGGGACCACATTCTAAATTTATTAATTATTGCCTCCCTTTCTAGAATTCCTATTATACTATATTTTTTCTCCTAAACTCACCCCTCATATCTCTTATATTTTATGTATTATGTTTGTTTTGTCTTTTGCTTCTGAGTTTTGGGAAAATTTCTGAAACTGAACTTTTGAGTCACTGATGTGATTTTCTTTTTTCTTTTTTTTTTTGCGGTATGCAGGCCTCTCACTGCTGTGGCCTCTCCCACTGTGGAGCACAGGCTCCGGACGCACAGACTCAGTGGCCATGGCTCACGGGCCCAGCTGCTCCGCAGCACGTGGGATCCTCCCAGACTGTGGCATGAACCCGCGTCCCCTCCATCGGCAGGCGGACCCTCAACCACTGCGCCACCATGGAAGCCCCACTGATATGATTTTCTATGCTATCTAATCTGTTATTCACTACTACCACTGGCAAATAAAATCCGAAATTTAAAAAGAATTTAAAATTTATAAGATAAATGTATGTTTTAAAAAGTTAAATTAGTTTACAAATTTAAATGTTTAAGAACAATATTTCCTGACATCAGATTTTTGCTTTTAGATGGGGTGGGTGCTTAAATCCCAAGTTTTATTGAGAATATGAATCAATTTTGTTTTGTTTCTTGTTATAACTTTTACTTTTTGGAGTAAACTTCCTTCAGAGAACATTTATTCTAATTCTTCAGATGTATTTTCTTCATTCAAATTGCTGAATCATTTCATATAACTGACTTTTCTAACCCTGTTCATGGCTGTGAGTTACAATATTTTCTGTCAGAGATCATGGGGATACTTGTTCTAATCTTAAGTTTAAGAAAAAGAGAAAAGCAGAAGTCTGCAGCTTTAGTTTTGTAGGACTACAGTTGGCTGTGAAGATTGGGAAAAGGCTATAGCTAGAAACATCTGTACAAAAGAGAACCTGGTGTTGTGATAAATAATTTCTTCAAGGCCATAGCATAAGTCCCTGGTTGACTCTGAACCCCACAGGCTATGTCCACACTTTTAATCATCACAACTCTCAATCCTGGAAGGGCTCCATCTATCAGCTCCCACTGTATTTCCTGAACACTTATGAAACCCATGCCTTTTGTCCCAATCATGGCCCCATGGAGTCCTGGGCCTGCTGCTCAAAGTTAAGAACACTTGTGCCAAGTCAGAATTCCCCTAAACTGTGGAAACTAAGAAAGTAATTACAAACGAAGGCAGTCTCATGGCGGGGAGCTTCACTGCTAAGTAGATGGGAAATCACTCCTCTTCTTCTTATGCACAGAACTGGAAGCATTGGTCACAAGTTAATGAAGACTACTAGCACCACATTTTTACAATATATTAGACAGTATAATGCTGTAAGTGCTCGGTCTCTAGAGCCACACTCCTTGGGTCCAAATGCTAGCTCTTTTACTAGCTGTGTGACTGATGAACATAGTTACCTTCCCTGTGCTATGGTGTCTTCATCTGTACTAGGGGGATAATAATAACCCATCAGTGTGGATAGTGATAACACTCACCTATCATGGAGTATCATGATGTAAAGCATTCCAGACAATGGCTACACAGAGTAATGCTCGGTCATTGTTAACTCATGTAAAGGCTGTCATCACTTATGGTTCAAGGAAGGCATCACTCCCTGATTATTCTTTTTTATATTTCTTTGGATATTTCTATGGAAATTTGAGAAAGAGTAGAGTTAAATGTGTAAGCCCAAATGTCTATCTTGTTCCAGAAATTCTGAAGTAATCTTTCTGAAATGAAAGCTGATCATTTCACTCCCTGATTTAAACATTTAAATGTAGTCCACATCAAATAGGGTAAAATTCAAACTTGTTGGTGCCATCAACAAGGCCACCTGGAATCTAGCTCACCTTCCAGCCTTTTCTCTAACCTTCTCCTCTCTCATACCCCAGGCTCCAGCCCAACCAAACCTCCTGGCTCATCATGGTAGTGCACTTTATTTGCTCTATTGCAATTCTGAAGGCTCACTTCAGATATTGCCTCCTCTGTGAAGCCCAGAGTTGTACCAGCAGACCCTTCCTTGGTATCCACACTGAACCCAGTGCAGGTTTCTCTATAATGTACATGTAAGGCTTTATTCTCAACTGCCATGGTTGTTGGAATCAACTAGGGAGCTTATCAACAATACAAATAATGGCTCTGGAAGATTCCAGTTCATTAGGTTAGGAATCCATATAAATTATAAAACAGCTAAGGTGATTCTGAGGACCAATCAAGTTTGGGTTAGTAGTACCTCCTCTATAGTTAACAACTGCCCTCTGGTTAACAAGCCTCCTCTCTTGTTAGGTCCTCCTTTCTGGTTAACCTACCCTCCCTTCTGATGAGCATGTTCTCCTCTCTGGTTAACTTGCCCTCCCCTCTGGTTAGCGAGCCCTACTCTCTCTAATAGGCCATGGATTTCTTTCAAGCAGGCACCATGTCTTATCTGTCTTATGTCCCCAAAATCGTACACAGTTCCAGGCACTTAAAAATGTGTTGCGTGAATGAATGAACGAATGAATTACTGAATCACCTTTCCCCTAAATGTTCCAGCCTACAGTCTCCGAGGTGTTTCTGTCTTTTATTGTTCATTGCTTTTGCCCACTCCCAGTTGAATATCGGGGACTTAACTGAGGAGCTTATAAGTGAGTCAGAAACCATTGTTTCTACCTTGGCAACATATGCCAGACTTGGTTGTCAAACTTAGAGTGAATCTTCTGTCTTCTTGAGAATGGAAACCCAGGGAATCAGAGGGGTTATTGAGTAGCAGCTTCCTCCTGAGACTTAAATATTTGGCAACTTCAGGCTTGGCATGAGGACTGGCATAAAAACAAAACAAACAAACAAACAAACAAACAAAAACCTGAACATCTAGAAAGCACAAGCCAGCATCTTAAATGGACTTAGTGGTGTGCTAGACAGGACATAGGAGAAAGGCTAGAGACTCTAGAATTGAGCCATTCTCTCCTCCACTAGCTTCTACTGGCTGTGTTACTTTAGGCAAGTCATCAACTACTCTGAACCTCAGTGTTCTCATCCACAGAAAAAGGGATGAATACAGGATATCACAGGGTTCATATGAGATTAAAAGGAACAGTATATGTGAAAGCATTGAGTATAGTGTAAGAAATGTTTCCTCTCTCCTTTCTGTCATATCTTGGGTGTTGGCATGGAAAATTGCAGCAGAACAGTAGAGAGCAACGAGAAACTTGGGCTTGGACTCTCACAGTGAGATGGGGCAGAGAGTGGGGTATGCAGCTGAAGGAAACTGGAGAGTTCAGTCTAGCAAGTAGACCACAGTTTCAGAAGGTATGAAAAACAGACCATTGAGATAGACCACGCAAGCCACCTTCTTAGAATATCCAAGAATATTCATAGGGTTTCTGTAACAGGAGATGGCATAACACGTTTTTGGCACATAACAGTGCTCTTTGGGGAAAGGACCATACCTCATTCATCTGTGTAGTTCTAGTGCCTATTGAGTGCCTGATAGAGGACCAATAAATATCTGTATATTGAATAGTGGGAGGACAAAGTCATAGCTTGACACCATCTCTCCCTTGCTCTTTCCTAGTTCCTCAGTCCTCCAGATGATGTGTGATGTGAATAAGTTGACGTTTACTGAGGGTCATACAGGCCATTTTGTTCATGCTCCTGCCTTCACACCTGGATGTGCTTAAGCCATTCCAGACAGACTTCTGTTTCCTGTGCTACTCTCCACAGTGCCTAGGATCCACATAGCTTGCTCTTGCATGGTGACTGAACTTTCTTCTCTCAGATAAAGTCATGAGTGTCACAAAACACTGTTATTAAGGAGGGTTTCCTGTTGGAGAGGCATCAAGTCCTGTTTAATGTGTCAGGAAAATTTATCATTTAAAGCTCCATATGTTTTCTAAGGAAGGTGGGTCCCATTATGAGTTAGCTTTGCTCTCCTGAGACCCTATGGATTTGGATTTGCAAACTGAAAGAACTGGAGCGTTCCACATTCTGAAGGGAGAGTGACTTGGGATTTCTAAGGCAATCCAAGAGAAGAGAAAGAGCCAACAAGATGATGTGAGTTACTCAGTGAGACACTCCTGTGCTCTCTAAATCCCAGTTCTTACTAGACTCTCCAACTTGTATGGAAACCAATAAAAAGTGAGTTTTACATCCAGGTGAATGAGGGGAAAAAATAGCCTATGCACTTAGGAACTAGTTACAATGGGAACCATGAAAAGAAAGACCATGAGAATCCCCACACATCATGAATGGGGCCTTGAACTTTACCAAGATTACAAAACTAAGAGTTTGAGCCAAATTAATCTGTACCACTGAAGGGCAAGGTAGGGACATCTCAAGTAATACCTGTATCCTCTGAACTTGGCATCAATCTAGACACCACAAAGAATGCATAATTAACATGCAAACTGTCCTTGTCCTCAAGGGGCATACAGTCTCATTGTACAGACAAGACATAAAGCCATTGGACAATGTGCTTTCAGGCTGCATTTTAGTTTCAGTACAGTAATGGAGGTGATTAAAGAAAGGCTTTGAGCAGGGCTTCTTGAGAGGTCAACCTGAGTTGAGTCTTAAAAGGGAGGTGAGAGTATTGAGTATGACAGAATACAAGAACAGCTTTTTCAAGAGCTCCCTGTCAGAATTTAAAACAGACCAGTCAGGAAGTACCCAAGAAGAAAAAAACAGCTCTATACACTGCTCATTTTAAGCATATACCTCAAATAATTTGCCTGTGTAAACTTCTTTTTTCCTTTTAATGACTTTTTAAAGTCATTTCACCAGATGGATATTTACCTGACTTGGTTCTTTTTCTAAAATAAAACAAAACAAAAACAAACAAGAATAAAACAAAAGGAAATTTTTTGCTGTCACTTTTAGCATCCTACCTTCGTTTTCTTTCATCCTTGGCCTTTTTCTGGATTAATTTGAGTTGGAGAAACTCATGCACTTGCCACTCACCCAATCCTCTACTCACAGCAAAGTGTGTAGAGTGTCTAATAGACACGCTATTAATAATAGAGTGTCTACTCTCTACTCTCTTGTAATAGAGCAGGCTACTTTGAGAAATTCGGTTGTAACTTCCAAAGGCCAATGGGTAGAATTATTTCCATTTCCATTGTGGCCAGGAAACGTAGAGATAATCTTACAGTGTCCCAAAATTGACTCTGCATATGATGGGACTTCAATTTCCATTTTAATGGAAACATGTTGATTTAAAAGGAGCAAAAGGGCTTCCCTGGTGGCGCAGTGGTTGCGAGTCCGCCTGCTGATGCAGGGGACACGGGTTCGTGCCCCGGTCCGGGAAAATCCCACATGCCGCGGAGCGGCTGGGCCCGTGAGCCATGGCCGCTGAGCCTGCGCGTCCGGAGCCTGTGCTCCGCAACGGGAGAGTCCACAACAGTGAGAGGCCCGTGTACCACACACAAAAAAAAATAAAATAAAATAAAATAAATAAAATAAAATAAAAGGAGCAAAAGCATATTTCTGAATTATATGTCTTCTCTCCCCATTAACAACCTGGACGTGTATGGGCTACATTTTTATTCCAGTTCTGTTGGGGGGCACTGATCAGGGCTGTTGTGTACCTGATACCTGATCTTTCTTACCTCTCTGCCTTATTGATTCCCCTCCTGAATGAGATGTTAGTATCTTGGCTATGTCTCAAATAAACTTACAATTCAGGTTTTTGTTTCTTCCTCAGTGGAGCCTCTCAAACCCTTTATCTTCAGCTCAACAGGAAGGTAACTTTGTTATCAGATTATTGAATGCTAATGATTTACTTGCTTATATATGAGGAAAAGAAAGATCTGAAATATTCAATTATATACACAAAAGTTCCTGGTTCTCTATATGGGGAACCCAGTGTGACTGAAGTGCATAGAAAGATGCTGCTTTACACAGCTTCACTTAGTGGGAAGGAAAGCCCCGTGGGTCAGATAGAGCTAAACAGACCCGTTGTTATGCCTTTGTAGCCACAGCAGGGAAGCCAGAAGCACGGATTCTCCTTTACCACTCTCATTTTAGTAGAAAAATTACAGGTGCTGAAGTCAGACAGCCTGGACTCCAATCTTGCCTGATCCCTAACTCCAGCCCAATAGGCCTATTCAGACAACTCCTTCTGCCCCAATTCCTCACTAGCAATGGGACCTTGGGCATATAATGGAATTGCTTTGTGTCTCAGTTTCCTTATGGGCAAAATATAAGAGATAATACTTGGGTAACCGAACATTTTATAGCAAATAAAAAACCAGAATAATGCCTGGACAGCCCCAGTTAAACATCCCATATTGAATGCTTAAACAAATGCTCATTTGATTTCCCTTTCCTTTAGAAGGTTAAATTAATGATTTGACTGTTTAGTGCAGGGGTGGGCACACTATGACCAATGGCCCAAAGGCATCCAGCTACCTGCTTTTATAAGTGAAGTTTCACTGGAACACAGCCACACATGTGCATTTGTATATTGCCTGTGGCGGTCACTCAACAGCCGTTGAGTGAAAAATGGCAGAGTTGAGTATTTGCAATAAAGGCCATATGGGGGGTCGGATCAAGATGGCAGAGTAGAAAGACATGGAACTTACCTCCCCCTGACAAACACATAAAAAATACATCTACATGTGTAACAATTCTCACTGAAAACCAACTGGAAACTGGCAGAAAGATTCCTGTACGACCAAGGCTGTAAGAAAAATCCATATATAATCAGGTAGGACGGGAAGAAAAGTGATGAGATCGGGACCTGTGCCCCTGGGAGGGGATTCGGAGGAAAAGGGAGATTACACAGACAGATACCCACCCTGGGGAGTGAGTGATGAGAGCCAGAGATCGGACGCCCCAATCCTGGGTCTTATGCAGGGAAGACGAGCTCCTTTGGCTGGTTGGAGGACCACTGGAACTTAGAGGAGGGCTGTGGGAAGACTGAACTCCACTTGTGAGGAGTGCATGCATGCTGGCATGCCCTCAAGACAGAGTGGAGAGGGTGATTAGAAAACTGATCCAGTGGCTGCTGGGTTTCCTGCAACACCTTCAGCATTACCCCAGCCCAAGCCAAGTGAACACTCCAACCGCACTCACTCCACGTCAGAGCTTCACACAGGACCTAGGGCCGCCACAACCAGGGAGAAAACTCAGCCATGGGACTCAGAGGTGACCTGGTCCTAGGATGGGACAGCAGTGGCCATTGTTGGGGCTTTTACTCAAGCAGCACCTCAGAAAAAACCCAGAACTCTGATAGCGACCACTTTACCACAACTCACACCCTGATATGACTGAAAGATCACACAGGCCTGCCTGATTTGCAGTACAGCTCCACAACAGGGCAGGGTGACAGAGGTTGGGGGGGGGTGATTGGCAGTGAGAGACAGAGGAGATTTGGACCCAAGGCTGTGTCTGAGCAGAGTGAGAGAAATAATTGCTAATACAGGCTTCCCATGCTTCAGCACTCTCCCCCTCCGGGGCAAAGGTACTGGTGCTAGGAGAGGGGAAAGCACACAGTTAAAAGAAAAAAAGCCAGCTCAGGCCCATACTCACGGCTTCTGCCCCAGCAACTTAGGATCAGATCCCAACCCCAATAGGGCAGTGTTGGCCACTGAGCAGATGGAAACCCCACCTCACACACGGCTCCAGCTTTATCCCTTCTGTCTCCAACCCCACCTCCTTCCACCTCTTAGCACACCCTGAGAAAAGATGTATCTTGTCTCCATGTCAAATTCAGCTCACCCACCAAAGGCATTGGGCACACACATAGTCTGTATAGTGATGCTCTCAAATAAAAACACCCCTTCAAGACTGCCATAGGTAAATGTTTCACCTAAATTCATAGAGGCAGAAAATGTTAAGCAAAATGAAAAGACAGAGGAGCTGGTTTCAATTGAAAATGCAAGAGAAAACTCCTGAAAGAATAAACAATAAAACAGAAATAAGCAATTTACCAAATAAAGAATTCAACTTTGGTAATAAGAAGGTTAACTGAATTAAGACCAAAACCAAAGACACTTTAAAAAACAGAAAATTACAAACCAATATCTTTGATGAATATAGATGCAAAAATCCCCAATAAGGTGTCAGCAAATCAAATCCAACAATATATAAAAAGGATCATACACCATGATCAAATGGGATTTATTCCAGGGATGCAAGGATAGTCCAGTATTCACAAATCAAGCAAGGTGATACACAACATTAACAAAATGAAGGATAAAAATCACATGATCATCTTAAAAAGTTGGCAGAAGAACTGAATAGATATTTTTGTAAACAGAAAGTGCAGATGGTCAACAGGCACATGAAAAGATGCTGAACGTTGTTAATCATCAGGGAAATGCAAATCAAAATCATAATAAGATGTCACCACACACCTATCAGAATGATCATCATCAAAAAAAACACAAATAACAAATACTAGGATGTAGAGAAAAGGGAAACCTCCTACCCTGTTGGTGGGAATGTAGATTGGTGTAGCCATTGAGGAAAACAATGTGGAGATTTCTCAAAATACTAAAAATAGAACTTCCATATGACCCAGCAATTCCACTTCTGGGTATACATTCGAAAGACAGAAACACTAGATCAAAAAGATACATGCACCCCAATGCTCATAACAGAATTATTTACAATTGCTAAGTGTCCATCAACAGATGAATGGATGAAGAAGATATGGTATGTATATACAATGAAATATTACTCAGCCATTAAAAAGAATGAAATAATGCCATTTGCAGCAACATGGATGAAACTGGAGATTATCATATTAAGTGAAGTACGTTAGACAGGGAAAGACAAGTATCATGTAATATTGCTTATATGCAGAATCTTAAAGAAAATGATACAAACGAACTTGTTTACAAAACAGAAACAGACTCACAGACTTAGAGAATGAACTTATGGTTACTGGGGGGAAGGGGGGAATAGACTGGGAGTTTGGGATTGGCATATAGACAGACTTTTTCTTGCTTCTTTGTTTCCTGGTGCACAAAGAGGGGATTAAGAGAGCCACTTAAAGGAGCTCCAGAGATGGACGCGAGCTGCGGCTATGAGCGTGGACACCAGAGATAAGCATGAGATGTTAAGGCTGCTGACGCAGCCACCAAGAAGCCTGTGTGCAAGCACAGGTCACTATCCACAACTCCCCTCCTGGGAGCCAGTGCAGCCCGCCACTGCCAGGATCCCGTGATCCAGGGACAACTTCCCAAGGAGAACATACGGCGCACCTCAGGCTGGTGCAATATCACGCTGGCCTCTGCCACCACAGGCTCGCGCTGAACTACCTACCCCTCCCTCCGCCCTTCCTGAGTGAGCCAGAGCCCCCAAATCAACTGCTCCTTTAACCCCGTCCTGTCTAAGCAAAGAACAGACGCCCTCAGGTGACCTACATGCATAGGCAGGGCCAAATCCAAAGCTGAAACGCAGGAGCTGTGCGAACAAGAGAAAGGGAAATCTCTCCCAGCAGCTTCAGAAGGAGCGGATTAAATCCTCAAAATCAAGCTGATGTACCCAGCATCAGTGGAATACCTGAATAGGCAACAAATCATCCCAAATTGAGGAGGTGGACTTTGGGAGCAAAGATATATATATTTTTTCCCTTTTTCTCTTTTTGTGAGTGTGTATGTGTAGGCTTCTGTATGTGATTATGTCTGTATAGCTTTGCTTTTCCCAATTGTCCTGGGTTTGGTCTGTCCTTTTTTTTTTTTTTTTTAAGTATAGTTTTTAGTGCTTGTTATCATTGGTGGATTTGTTTTTTGGTTTGGTTGCACTCTTCTTTCTTTTTTTATTACTTAAAATTTTTTTAATAATTATTTTTAGTTTTTATTTCAATAATTTTATTTTATTTTACCTTCTTCTTTCTTTCTTCCTTTTGGTCCTCACTTTTATTCTGAGCCGTGTGGATGACAGGATCTTGATACTCCAGTCAGGTGTCAGGGCTGGGCCTCTGAGGCAGGAGAGCCAGGATATTGGTCCACAAGAGACCTCCCACTTCCACATAATATCAAATGGCGAAAATCCCTCAGAGATCTCCACATCAATGTCAAGACCCAGCTCAACTCAATGACCAGCAAGGTCCAGTGCTGGACACCCTAGGCAAAACAACTACGAAGACAGGAACACAAACCCACCCATTAGCAGAGAGGCTACCTAAAATCATAATAAGGCCACAGAAACCACAGAAACCAAAAAGTTCCACCAGAAGTGGATCTGCCCACAATAAAGACAAGACCCAGACTCATCAACTAGAATGCAGGCACTAGTCCCCTCCACCAGGGAACTTACACAGCCCACTGAATCAACCTTAGCCACTGGGGGCAGAAACCAAAAACAACAGGAATAACGAACCTGAAGCCAGTGAAAAGGAGACCCCAAACACAGTATGTTAAGCAAATGAGAAGACATAGAAAAACACAGCAGATGAAGGACCAAGGTAAAAACCAACCACACCTAACAAATGAAGAGGAAATAGGCAGTCTACCTGAAAAATAATTCAGATTAATGATAGTAAAGATGATCCAAAATCTTGGAAATAGAATGCAGAAAATAAAAGAAACATTTAACAAGACCGAGAAGAAATAAAGAGCAAACAAACAGTGATGAACAACACAATAACTGAAATGAAAAATTTTCTAGAAAGGATCAATAGCAGAATAACTGAGGCAGAAGACCGGGTAAGTGACCTGGGAGATAAAATAGTGAAAATAACTACTGCTGAGAAGAAAAAAGAAAAGAAAAGAACTGAGGACAGCCTCAGAAACCTCTGGGACAATATTAAACGCACCAACATTCGCATTATAGGGGTCCCAGAAGAAGAAGAGAAAAAGAAAGGGACTGAGAAAATATTTGAAGAGATTATATATGAAAATTTCCCTAATGTGGGAAAGGAAATAGTTAATCAAGTCCAGGAAGCACAGAGAGTCCCATACAGGATAAATCCAAGGAGAAACATGCCAAGACACATATAAATCAAACTATCAAAAATTAAATACAAAGAAAAAATACTAAAAGCAGCAAGGGAAAAACAACAAATAACATACAAGGGAATCCCTATAAGGTTAACAGCTGATGTTTCAGCAGAATCTCTGCAAGCCAGAAGGGAGTGGCAGGACATATTTAAAGTGATGAAAGGGAATAACCTTCAACCAAGATTACTCTACCCAGCAAGGATCTCATTCAAATTTGACAGAGAAAATAAAACCTTTACAGACAAGCAAAAGTTAAGAGAATTCAGCACCACCAAACCAGCTTTACAACAAATGCTAAAGGAACTTATCTAGGCAGGAAACACAAAACAAGGAAAAGACCTAAAATAACAAACCCAAAACAATTCAGGAAATGGTAATAGAAATATACATATCGATAATTACCTTAAATGTAAGTGGATTAGATGTTCCCACCAGAAGACATAGACTGGCTGAATGGATACAAAAACAAGACCCATATATATGCTGTCCACAAGAGACCCACTTCAGACCTAGGGACACATAAACACTGAAAGTGACGTCATGGAAAAAGTTATTCCGTTCAAATGGAAATCAAAGAAAGCTGGAGTAGCAATTCTCATGTCAGACAAAATAGACTTTAAAATAAAGACTATTAGAAGAAACAAAGAAAGACACTACATAATGATCAAGGGATCAATCCAAGAAGAAGATGTAACAATTGTAAATATTTACACACCCAACATAGGTGAACTTCAATACCTAAGGAAAATACTAACAGCTATAAAAGGGGAAATCAACAGTAACACAATCATAGTAGGGGCTTCTAACACCCCACTTTCACCAATGGAAAGATCATCAAAAATGAAAATAAATAGGGAAACAGAAGCTTTAAAGGATACTTTACACAAGATGGAATAATTGACATTTATAGGACATTCCATCCAAAAACAACAGAGTACACTTTCTTCTCAAGGGATCATGGAATATTCTCCATGATAGATCATACCTTGGGTCATAAATCAACCTTTGGTAAATTTAAGTAAATTGAAATCGTATCAAGTATCTTTTCCAACCACAGTGCTATGAGACTAGATATCAATTACAGGAAAAAAATCTATAAAAAATAAAAACACATGGAGGGTAAACAATACACTACTTAATAACCAAGAGATCATTGAAGAAATTAAAGAGGAAATCAAAAAATACCTAGAAACAAATGACAACGAAAACACCACGACCCAAAACCTATGGAATGCAGCAAAAGCTGTTCTAAGATGGAAGTTTATAGCAATACAATCCTACCTCAAGAAACAAGAAGTATCTCAATTAAACAACATAAACTTACAACTAAAGCAATTATAGAAAGAAGAACAAAAAAAATGTTAGCAGAAAGAAAGAAATCATAAAGATCACATCATACATAAATGAAAAAGAAATGAAGGAAACGATAGCAAAGATCAATAAAACTGAAGGCTATTTTTTTGAGAAGATAAACAAAATTGACAAACCATTAGCCAGACTCATCAAGAAAAAAAGGGAGAAGACTCAAATCAATAGAATTAGAAATGAAAAAGGAGAAGTAACAACTGACACTGCAGAAATACAAAGGATCATGAGGGATTACTACAAGCACCTATATGCCAATAAAATGGACACCTGGAAGAAATGGACAAATTCTTTTTTTTTTTTTTTTGCGGTACGCAGGCCTCTCACTGCTGTGGCCTCTCCCATTGCGGAGCACAGGCTCCGGATGCGCAGGCTCAGCGGCCACGGCTCACGGGCCCTGCCGCTCCGTGGCATGTGGGATCTTCCCGGACTGGGGCACAAACCCGTGTCCCCTGCATCGGCAGGTGGACTCTCAACCACTGCGCCACCAGGGAAGCCCTGGACATATTCTTAGAAAAGCGCAACTTTCCAGGACTGAACCAGGAAGAAATAGAAAATATAAACAGACAAATCACAAGCACTGAAATTGACATTGTGATTAAAAATCTTCCAACAAACAAAAGCCCAGGACCAGATGGCTTCAAGGGAGGATTCTCTCAAATATTTAGAGAAGAGCTAACACCTATCCTTCTCAAAATCTTCTAAAATATAGCAGCAGGAGGAACACTCCCAAACTCATTCTCTGAGGTCACCATTACCATGATAACAAAAACAGACAAAGATGTCACAAAGAAAGAAATCTACAGGTCAATATCACTGATGAACATAGATGCAAAAATACTGAACAAAATGCTAGCAAACAGAATCCAACAGCACATTAAAGGGATCATACAGCATGATCAAGTGAGATTTATCCCAGGAATGAACGGATTCTTGAATACACGCAGATGAATCAATGTGATAAACAATATTAACAGATTGAAGGAGAAAAACCATATGATCATCTCAATAGATACAGAAAAATCTTTTGACAAAGTTCAATACACTTTTATGATAAAAAAAAAAACCTCCAGAAAGTAGGCATAGAGGGAACTTACCTCAACACAATAAAGGCCATATATGACAAAGTGACAGCTAACATCATTCTCAATGGTGGAAAACTGAAACCATTTCCTCTAAGATGAGGTACAAGACAAGGTTGTCCACTCTCACCACTATTATTCAACATAGTATTGGAAGTTTTAGCCACAGCAATCAGAGAAGAAAAAGAAATAAAAGGAATCCAAATCAGAAAAAATGAAGTAAAGCTATCACTCTTTGCAGATGACATGATACTACACATAAACAATCCTAAAGATGCTACCAGAAAACTACTAGAGCTAATCAATGAATTTGGTAAAGTAGCACGATACAAATTAATGCACAGATATCTCCGGCATTTCTACACACTAATGAGTGAAAAATCTGAAAGAGAAATTAAGGAAACAGTCCCATTTACCATTGCAACAAAAGGAATAAAATACCTAGGAATAAACCTACCTAAGGAGACAAAAGACCTGTATGCAGTAAACTATAAGACACTGATGAAAGAAATTAAAGATGATACAAATAGATGGAGAAATATACCATGTTATTGGATTGGAAGAGTCAATGTTGTGAAAATGACTATACTACCCATAGCAATCTACAGATTCAGTGCAATCCCTATCAAACTACCAATGGCATTTTTTACAGAACTAGAACAAAAAATTTCACAATTTGTATGCAAATGAAAAAGACCCCAAATAGCAAAAGCCAACTTGAGGAAAAAGTGGAGCTGGAGCAATCAGGCTCCTGGGCTTCAGATTATACTACAAAGCTACAGTAACCAGGAGAGTATGGTACCGGCATAAAACCAGAAATATAGATCAATGGAACAGGATAGAAAGCACAGAGATAAACCCATGTATATATGGTCACCTTAATTTTAATAAAGAAAGCAAGAGTATACAATGGAGAAAAGACTATCTCTTCAGTAAGTGGCACTGGGAAAACTGGACAGGTACATGTAAAAGAATGAATTAGAACACTCCCTAACACTATACACAAAAATAAACTCAAAATGGATTAAAGACCTAAATGTAAGGCTAGACACTATAAAACTCTTAGAGGAAAACATAGTCAGAACACTCTATGACATAAATCACAGCAAGATGCTTTTGGACCCACTTGCTAGAGAAATGGAAATAAAAACAAAAATAAACAAATGGTACCTTATGAAACTTAAAAGCTTTTACACAGCAAAGGAAACCATAAACAAGGCGAAAAAACAACCCTCGTAATTGGAGAAAGTATTTGCAACTGACAAAGGATTAATCTCCAAATTTACAAGCAGCTCATACAGCTCAATATCAAAAAAAAAAAACAAAACCAAAACCAAAAACAAAAAATAAAACAACTACCCAGTCCAAAACTGGGCAGATGACCTAAATAGGTATTTCTCCAAATAAGATATACATATTGTCAACAAACATGAAAGGATGCTCAACATCACTAATCATCAGAGAAATGCAAATCAAACTTCAGTGAGGTATCACCTCACACCAGTCAGAATGCCATCAGCAAAAAATCTACAAACAATAAATGCTGGACAGGGTGTGGAGAAAAGGGAACCCTCTTACACTGTTGGTGGGAATGGAAATTGATACAGCCACTATGGAGAACAGTATGGACGCTCCTTAAGAAACTAAAATTATAACTACGATATGACCCAGCAATCTCACTACTGGGCATATACCCTGAGAAAACCGTAATTCCAAAAGAGTCTTGTAACACAATGTCCATTGCAGCTCTATTTACATTAGCTTGGACATGGAAGCAACCTAAGTGTCCATCAACAGATGAATGGAATAAGAAGATGTGACAATATATATAATGGAATATTACTCAGCCATAAAATAAAATGAAACTGAGTTATTTGTAGTGAGGTGGATGGACCTAGAGACTGTCATACAGAGTGAAGTAAGTCAGAAAGATTAAAATAAATACCGTATGCTAACACATATATATGGAATCTAAAAAAAAGGAGAAGAAAATGGTTCTGAAGAACCTAGGGGCAGGACAGGAATAAAGACGCAGATGTAGAGAATGGACTTGAGGACATGGGGAGTGGGAAGGGACGAAGTGAGAGAGTGGCATTGACCTCTTTATACTACCAAATGTAAACTAGATATCTATTGGGATGCAGCTGCAAAGCACAGGGAGTTCAGCTTGGTGCTCTGTAACCACCTAGAGGGGTGGGATAGGGAGGGTGTGAGGAAGACACAAGGTGGAGGAGATATGAGGATATATGTATGTATGTGTATATATATATATATATATATATATATATATATATATATAGCTGATTCACTTTGTTATAAAGCAGAATGTAACCACCTTTGTAAAGCAATTATACTCCAATGACATTGTTAAAAAAATTAAAAGATCAAAAGCTGGTTTTTTGCAAAGATAAATAGAATTGATAAACCTTTATCCAAACTCATCAAGAAATAAAGGGAGAGAGTTCAAATCACATAGAAGAAATGGACATAGTCTTAGAAAGGTATGACCCTCCAAGACTGAACCAGGAAGAAATAGAAAATATGAACAGGCCAATCACAAGTACTGAAATTGAAACTGTGATTAAAATCTTCCAACAAACAAAAGTCTAGTACCAGATGGCTTCACAGGCGAATTCTATCAAACATTTAGAGACAAGTTAACACTTATCCCTCTCAAGCGCCTCCAAAAAATTGCAGAGGAAGGAATAATTACAAACTCATTCTATGAGGCCGCCATCACACTGATACCAAAACCAGACAAAGATGCCACAGAAAAAGAAAATCATAGGCCAATATCACTGATGAACATAGATGTAAAAAATCTTCAAGAAAATACTAGCAATCGAAATCCAACAGTACATTATGATGTACTCCATGATCAATTGGATTTATCCCAGGGATGCCAGGGTTTTTCAATATCCACAAATCAATCAGTGTGATACACCACATAACAAATTGAGGAATAAAACCCATATGATTGTCTAAATAGATGCAGAAACCCTTTTGACAAATTCAACACCCAATTATGACAAAAACCCTCCAGAAAGTAGGCATAGAGGGAACTTACCTCAACATAGTAAAGGCCATATATGACAAACCTAACACTAACATCATGCTCACTGGTGAAAAGCTGAAAGCATTTCCTCTAAGATCAGGAACAAGATAAGGAGGTCAACTCTCACCACTTTTATTCAACATAGTTTTGGAAGTCCTTGCCATGGCATTAAAGCAGAAAAAGAATAAAATAAATGCAAACTGGAAAGGAAGAAGTAAAACTCTCACAGTTTGCAGATGACACGATACTGTACCTAGAAAATCCTAAAGATGCCACTAGAAAAATACTAGAGCTCATCAATGAATTTGGTAACGTTTCAGGATACAAAATTAATACACAGATATCTCTTGCACTTCTCTACAGTAACAACAACAAAAGGTCAGAAAGAGAAATTAAAGAAACAATCCCATTTACCATTGCATCAAAAAGAACAAAACACCTAGGAATATAACTACCTAAGGATACAAAGGACCTGTACTCCAAAATCTGTAAGATGCTGATGAAAGTAATTGAAGGTGACACAAACAAATGGAAAGATATACCATATTCTGGATTGAAAGAAGCAATATTGTCAAAAAGACTCTCCTACCCAAGGCAATCTACAGAGTCAATGCCATCCCTATCAAATTACCAATGGCATTTTTCACAGAACTAGAACAAAGTATGTTAAAATTTGTATGGAGGCACAAAAGACACCGAATAGCCAAAATAATCTTGAGGAAAAAAACAGCTAGAGGAATCAGGCTCCTTGACTTTAGACTATACTATGAAACTACAGTCATCAAAACAGTATGGTACTGGCACAAAATCAGAAATATAGATCAATGGGATAGGATAGAAAGCCCAGAAATAAATTATGATGTACTCCATGTACCTATGGTCAATTAATCTCTGACAAAAGAGACAAGACTATACAATGGAAGAAAGACAGTCTCTTCAATAAATGATGCTGGGAAAACTGGACATCCACATGTAAAAAAAATGAACTTACAACATTCTTTAACACCATATACAAAAATAACATATACAAAAATAAACTCAAAATGGATTAAAGCCTAAATGTAAGACTAAGACTGGTTACTATAAAACTCTTAGAGGAAAACTTAGGCAGAACATACTTTGACATAAATCACAGCAATATCTTTTTTGATCTGTCTCCTAGACAGATCAAACATAAACAAATGGGACCTAATTAAACTCAAAACCTATTGCACAGCAAAGGAAACCATGAACAAAACAAAAAGACAACCCACAGAATGGGAGAAAGTATTTGCAAACAATGCAACTGACAAGGGATCAGTCTCCAAAATTTACAAACAGCTCATGTAACTCAATATGAAAAAAACAAACAATCCAATCAAAAAATGGGCTGAAGACCTAAACAGACATTTCTCCACATAAGACATACAGATGACCAAGAGGCACATGAAAAGATGTTCAATATCACTAAGTATTAGAGAAATACAAATCAAAACTACAATGAGATATCACCTCACACTTGTCAGAATGGCCATCATCAAAAAGTCTACAAACAGTAAATACTGGAGAGGGTGTGGAGAAAAGGGAACCCTCCTACACTGTTGGTGGGAACGTAAACTGGTACAGCCACTGTGGAGAACAGTATGGAGGTTCCTTAAGGAACTTAAAATAGAGCTACCATATGATCCAGTAATCCCACTCTTTGGCATATATCCAGAGAAAAACATTGTTCAAAAGGATACATGCACCCCAATGTTCATTGTAGCACTGTTTACAATAGCCAGGACATGGAAGCAACCTAATTGTCCATCAACAGATGAATACATAAAGAAGATGTAGTATATATGAAATGGAATATTACTCAGTCATTACAAAGAATGAAATAATGTGATTTGCAGCAACATGGATGGACCTGGAGAGTATCATAGTAAGTGAAGTCAGACAGGGAAAGACAAATACCATATGATATCGCTTATATGCAGAATCTTTAAAAAATGATACAAATGTACTTTTTTTTTTTTTTTTTGTGGTACGCGGGCCTCTCACTGTTGTGGCCTCTCCCGTTGCGGAGCACAGGCTCCGGATGCACAGGCTCAGCAGCCATGGCTCACGGGCCCAGCCGCTCCACGGCATATGGGATCCTCCCAGACCGGGGCACGAACCCGTATCCCCTGCATCGGCAGGCGGACTCTCAACCACTGCGCCACCAGGGAGGCCCCAAATGTACTTATTTACAAAACAGAAACAGATTCACAGAGAAGGAACTTATGGTTACCAGAGGTGAAGGGTGGGTGGGAGGGATAGATTGGGAGTTTGGGATTGACATGTACACACTACTCTTGTATTTAAAATGGATAACCAACAAGTACCTACTGTATAGCACAGGGAACTCTGCTTAATGCTCTGTAATAATGTAAGTGGGGAAAGAATTTTAAAAAAGAATAGACACATGCATATTTATAACTGAATCACTTTGCTGTACACCTGAAACTAACAAAACATTGTTAATCAACTATGCTCCAATAGAGTAAAATAAAAATTAAAAAAAAACACAGAGATTGATATCTGGATGTGAATGATCCAGAGACTATTAAATGCTAACCTACCCACACCAGCTACCCCAGCTCCTTTTAAAGCTTCCATTATAGAAAGTGGGATTGCTTAAAAGCCTTCATTACAAACAGATTGGTAGATTAAAATACCAGCATCCCTACTGACATCAGGTAGTGTGTGGTTTTAACTTGTTTGCTTTTCCTTTTATTTGTTTGTTTTTAATATGGAATAAACATCTTTGCCCATTTTTTATAAAATGGCTGCCTTCATTGTCTATGTCTCCAGTGGGAGTCCCAGTTCCCTCTTACCTCTCTGAGGGGTTCTCTAAGATCAGCCAGTGGGTCTGACCCAGTCTCCTTTCAAATTACTGCTTCTGCAGTGGGTCTCAGAAAGTGTGAAATTTTGCATGTACCCTTCAAGCCCAGAGTCTGTTTCCCAAAGCCCTCCAGCTCTCCCATATGCAAACTTGGTTAGCCTTCAAACCCCAGTGTTTGGGGACTCACCTTCCCAGTAAAGGACCTCTGGGATTGGGAGCCCTATGGGGGACTTGGGCCCCTCACTCCTTGGGAAGAACCTCTGCAATTGTGATTATCCTCCTATTTGTTGGTCACCTCACCAGGATTGTGGGTCTTAACTATACCATGTCTTTGCCCCCCATCCCACCTGTATCCTTGTGGTTCCTTCTTTATATAGATGTGGAAAATCTTTTTGGCTCATCTTCACGTCATTCTCACTAATTTTGGTGTGTCCATGGGAGGAGTCGAGCTCAGGGACTTCCTACTCTGTCATCTTGGCTGTTCCTCAAAACACTCAGGATATTATATTTGGTTTAGACCTTTACTGCATTTTACCCATAGTCCATTTCAGTCCTTAGTCATGTACCCTTTTATGGTAACCCTGGCTGGAGACTCTACATCTGAATCATATTTGAACCACATTGGTCCACCTGAATAGGACAACTTAGACAACAGTCAGCCACATCCCCTCCTTCAATTCACTCTAAATTGTCACAGGCTCTTGGTGCCATCTGTCTTTGTACCCATTTCTTATGGTCTTGTTTACTGCAATCTTGCTGTCATTTGGTACTTTTTGAAATGAGTCCACCAACAGTGTTATGGATCTACTTGGGCTTGGAGGCAAAAAATTCATGCTATTTAGAGTTGTACATAACATAGCAGTGAGAATGTGAGAGGCTCTGCCATTACCACAATGATTTAGTAGATGACTCTGTGTCATCTCTATTGGCTTCTCAAAGACCTCTTTGGTTATAAGTTGTGAGATTTGTCTTAGTTAAGTAGATAAAGTTGCTAGTCAAATGATCTGGCTAAATAAGTTCCCTGAATTTTGATGATTAAAGAAATGTCCTGGAAGAAAACCCCAACTGATGAAATATTAGCAACCTCAGGTAGAAAGACTATGTGCTCCTTAAAATGGAAGGGAGGGGAGTAAGAGAAAGGATGAAGTGACCTCTTGTTCAGAGGAAGAGCCAAAGGATGATGCCCTGTAGAAAGACTGAGTTTTGTTTTGTACAGTTCCCAACATATTGGTCAATGCAGAATTTATTTGACAAATAATTATTGAGAATTTAAGGGCTTAATGTCAAGATCTAGGAAATTCTGAAGACCTGGGTCCAGTGAGATCACTCCTGCAGGATGATCCTGGATGTCTGTATGACAGAAAACACTGAGCAATAATTATTCTCACATATTTTCAGACTGGGAGAAACAAAGGTATAATATGCATGTACTTCTCCTGCTGCATGTATTTTTATTCAACAACCATTTATGGAGCCCCTTCCATGTGCCAAGAAATTTGTATATTCATTTATTAAATTAAGCTTTCATTGAGTATTTACTATATCCTAGGCACTGAGGAAGCCAAGGATACCAGCATGAATAAGTCACAGCAACTACCATCCTCAAAGAATCTGTGGAGGATAAAGAGAGAAGAGATAGCCATGCTCTCAGCTGTCACCCCTCCTGGTCATTTGAACCCAGAGAGATGCAATCCCTCAAAGGAAACTTGTACCATCACAGGAAGAGTGAGTGGGGATAAGGGAGGGAGAGCAAGGACTGGAATTGGAGGGGAAAGTGTAGAAGAAGGATGTGGAAAGACAGATCTCCTAGCCGAGGAAAGACATTCTGTTTGCCAAATGACTTAGGGCTGGTATAGGTGAAAGTTATGAGAATACTGCAGCTTGTCAGAAGATTGGAATTCTTTCTCACAATAAGATTGTTTCACTCTGTGTTTTTAAAAATGTGCAGGCTTATATTTTGCCAGACTTAAAGCACTATATGGAAAGTTCTTTTTATAAAGCAAAATCATGCAGGAGGAAGACAGCACCTCAAGTTTTCATCAGAGAGGCCACATAAAATTCAAATCAGAGCTCATGGCCTGCCATGGGACTGAAACAACCTGAAGTGGAGAACATAATCTACATCTCACACAGCCTCCAGACAGTCTCTCTGGTAGCCTGATGATTAATGCATAAACTAGAAAGACATTTCATTGACTGCCTTCTAGTCCCATGAGCACAATGTAGCCAATAAATATTTATTGAATGTAATTTCCTGGGGCTTGCAGCACTTACTCTGTGATAACTTACAGGCGAATAAGCAAGAATTGTTTGGGGTGGTTACAAATAAATATATAAATGTATGTTAATGGAATCCAAAATACAAATGGACAGTAAGAAAGGAAATATGTATCCTTCTGCAGACAAGTCATCCAAGTGGTACTAGATTTGGGGTAAATAAGAAAGAAGTGCATTACACAAGCCCCAGAAGTGAGAATTGCAAGAGAGAAAGAAGAAAGGAAAAAAGGGAGGAAGGAGATTTATAAATGGCTCTATTTCATACAAATGAAAATATATACGTTTTTTAAAGTCAATCTTTTTTAGTGTCTCTGGCTTTATGTGTACAATACTTTCATCTGTCACTGAAATAGCTCCTACACTCAGGAAATGGCAGAGTTAACTGAAATGGGCTTCCAAATTACAATTTTTGCAATAAAAATAAAATATGGCTTTCTGCTATCCATTCGGAGGTACAGCACCAATATGCTTATGTGATCCCCCTTAAGCCCCAGTCACATTAGATTCTGAGCCATGTATCACCAATTCGTCCATGAGGATGATTGTTAGGTTAAATTTGTTTAAGTCTGAACATTTATTCTGAGTTAAAAGTAAATTAAAAATTTGCATTTGAGATAATATCCAAAAGGGACAGTGTAATCACCACATTCTCCCTTGTGCATCCTCTCTAAGCTCCTGTGAAGTCTGAGAATGCACAGACACAGTGAAAGCAAGAGCCTGGGAGGTGCTGAAGCTGAGACAGGCATCTTCATGGCCGCATGTCCAGCTTTGTAGGGGAAAGATCTTGTCTCTTGGAAATTCTTCAGTAAGTAATTCTACAATTTTAATGCAAACACTCAAAAGAGACTCTAGTCATGACCAACCAGGTCCAGCCCTTCAGCAAACTGGAAAGAAGATAATAGTGATTGCACAAATCCACATCCATTGGCTCTGATTCTAGGATTGCCACAACCACCACATGACTAAAAAGGAAACAAAGGTTTCATTGCTGTCAGGCAGCAGGAAAAAGGGAGAACAAAGAGGGAAGTCAAGACTTCTCAGTATTCTTTTCAGGATACCACCCTAAGTATGGAAGGTCATCAGGTCTGCAGTATGCTGGACCTCCCTTGGAAGTAGCCAGACAATGCTTGATTCACTGCAGGTTGAGAGTTGTCTTTGCCCTTTCTTTTTAATTAATTTATTTGTGTATTTATTTATGTATTTATGTATTTATTTATTTATCGCGGTACACGGGCCTCTCACTGTTGTGGCCTCTTCCGTTGCGGAGCACAGGCTCCAGACGCACAGGCTCAGCAGCCATGGCTCACAGGCCAAGCCGCTCCGCGGTATGTGGGATCTTCCCGGACCAGGGCACGAACCCGTGTCCCCTGCATCGGCAGGCAGACTCTCAACCACTGCGCCACCAGGGAAGCCCTGCTCTTTCTTTTTTATATATAAATGTATTTATTATTTATTTATTTTTGGCTGCGTTGGGTCTTCCTTGTTGCGTGCGGGCATTCTCTAGTTGCGGCGGGCGGAGGCTACTCTTCATTGTGGTGCGTGGGCTTCTCATTACAGCAGCTTCTCTTGTGGAGCACGGGCTCTAGGCACGCAGGCTTTGGTAGTTGTGGCGTGTGGGCTCAGTATTTGTGGTTCACGGGCTCTAGAGTGCAGGCTCAGTAGTTGTGATGCACAGGTTTAGTTGCCCCGTGGCATGTGGCATCTTCCCAAACCAAGGCTCGAACCTGTGTCCCCTGCATTGGCAGGCAGATTCTTAACCACTGTGCCACCAGGGAAATCCCTGTCTTTGTCTTTTCAATGCTCTGTAGATGGTAGTTGAGTAACAGACTTTATGGCCACCAAATCAACCAGGGAAATTTGCCCAGAGATTTATAGATTACTACTCACCTCCACCACAATATCTTTTGCAAGTCTCTTTCTAATTCCGCTCTCTCCTGACTTCAAGACTACCTACACTTAGTGTCTTTTTGTTAAAGCATAATTATATTTCCCAAATAGGTGATAACATTTTCAGGGTCATGCTGACACTTTTGTGTGTTTGACAAAGGAGGGGTACAGTGACTTGCTGATATGTCATGACTAAAATATTCAAATAAGAGTGGAGACATGGGTATGAAATGTACAGTGTGAGAAGTCAATAATTATGTAATATCTTTTTATGTTGACAGACCATAACCAGACTTTTTATGGTGATCATTTTGAACTACATAGAAATATCCAATCACTATGCTGTATACCAGGAACTAACATAGTGTTATACTTCAAAAACAAACAAACTCATAGAAAAAGAAGGTCAGATTTGTGGTTTTCAGAGGTGGGGGTTGGGGGAGTGAGAATTGGGTAGAAGTAGCCAAAAGGTAAAAACTTTTCATTATAAGATAAAAAAGTACTGGGGATGTAATGTACAACATGATAAATATAATTGACACTGCTGTATGTTATATATGAAAGTTGTTACGAGAATAAATCCTAAGAGCTCTCATCACAAGGAAAAAAATTACTATCAACCCTTAGAATGTATATATATAAACCACTTTGGTGTACAGTAGAAACTAACACTATATTATAAATCAACAATACTTGAATAAAATAAATTTAAAAAAGACTACCTAACCACTTTCCAAAAGAGGGAGAAGGAAAAGATCCTGGGGATTTCCTTCCGGGGAGCTATCATCAGTTCTGATTACATGTGTAAAAGCTGACCTGAGGCATCCTAATATACTTTCATGTACTGAACACTGTCAGTTACAGAGCAGAGAAGGAAAGCCTAGGTCCCTAGCAAGAAAATCTGGGAAAAGGTGTTCTAAAGTTTAGGATGATAAAAGGACAATCAGGGAAGCCTTCATGAAAACTGAGCCATCAAGCTTCTCAGACAGGGAAGATCTAACTATCATAGCATGGAGAAGGGAAGAAGTCTCTGAATGCTTCTTGCCCTTCAAGCCAGATGCTCAGCAGGCTCACCCCAAATCCAGCAAAGCACACCCCTTTAAGCCTCTTCAATAATCCACCTGCCATTCCGAATCTGCAGCCTCCCTAAGGCTCTGAGGTATTTATCAGATTACCACTTGAGGTCACACATTCTACTGTCATGTTTTGTGGCTGTTTATTTATATGCATTTTCTCCTTGGAGAAATTAGAAGCTCGGAGTTCACAAGGAAACACCGTGCTCTGCGTGCGGCAGGTGCACAGTGTGAATTTGTAGTGCACATACTGAATGAAGTTGCTTTCCTTTTAACCCTGGCCCCAGTTCCAGCCTAGAGATCCTAGAGTCCAAAGACTGTAAAAAAGAATTATGTGGAATTATTTGGAGCCAGCTGACAGCTATTCTATTTGTCTGCTCATTTCTGAAGTCTCCATTGACTATTCAGTCCCATGGAAGCCAGAAACACCAGCCTGTCAGAGAATCAAATGCACGATTCGGAGATTTTGTCAGATACTTAAACCCCAAAGGCAGTATAAGACATAATTCCTACTCTGAAAAAAAATGCATATTTTAAGGGATGGATCCATGAACTCTGCAATAAATAATTGTTTTCACTGTAGACAATATTTATTGGCAGGTGTTAAGAGTGCAAAATAGTAACAAAGGGATGAGAAAAGAGGTTGGTATGGCTCCCCTTCCCCAAGTGAGGACCCTGTAACCAGGCCAGTGAGGTGGGAGTACTTGACTGCAGCCACTTTGAGTCCAGCATCCTCTGGAGAACAAGATTCCAGGCAGGAGGGGTCCTCACAACATGGGGGAAGGGAGCAGTACCCTAGAAGGGATGTGAGCTGTGTTCCATCCCAAGCTGCTTTGTTCCTGTCCACCACACACCTCAAAAGCTCGGCGCAGGGATGTTAGGGGACTGGGTTAAACCTATCCCTTTAAAAGGTAGATGACTTTTTCAATGCAGGAGGCAGAATTGATGTGACTATAACTGATATGAAATGCTGATTGGAATATTTGTTAATCCTAAAATCTTTGTTGAATCTCAAAGTCTATACACAAATTCAGACGTGGACACTCATTCAGATGACACCACTCAGTGCTTGATCCCAAGTAAGAGATGGAGAAATGGCTCCAGACCTAAAGTCATCATTCACTTTGCTTCCCTCTTCCTGCAGAGAGGTTTCATCTACCCTGGGCTTTGATATGCTCAAGTGTGTCTGTCTCAGGATGTGGAGAGTCTCTTTCTCTTCATGAAGCATACTTTATTAGCCATACACTTACTTCTAGATGTTCAAAGAATTGGTGAAGATTTCTCCAGGAGCTGTTGGTTTTTTGTTGGCTTTAGGCCACTGCTTTCTCATTCGTACACATTCACTTCCCTTCAAACTGTATGGACCTGTACAGGATTGCCAGCCTTTTAAACTGCCACACCGGGACTTTAAAAACTACTATTTCTATCACCATTATTCCTTAATCCAAAAAAGGTAAAGACAGGCTTTACATTGACTAAATTCACAAAGTTGTTCTTATTTTTCTTATTTCACTGTAAGCCACTGACATATACTTAGGTATCATGTCCCTAGTATAAGGACAAGGATGAAAATTTCTCTCCTGGAATGTTGCTAGATGGGTTCTAAAATATTAGAAATACATGGCTGAGTTTAGCATTTATGTCATAAAAGTCATAAAGCTTAAGGATAGAATATGAAAAAGAAAATAATTGTAAAAATCACCAGGACTCAAAGGGTTTCTGGAGAATTTTTCACTGGGCAGGAACAATGCATAATCACTAATGCAGATTTTGGTGACCAAATTGGAATTTTGTCCTTTCTTCTCTGTTCCAGGTACATGGCCATCATCCATCCCCTCCAGCCCCGGCTGTCGGCCACAGCCACCAAGGTGGTCATCTGTGTCATCTGGGTCCTGGCTCTCCTCCTGGCCTTCCCCCAGGGCTACTACTCAACCACGGAGACCATGCCCAACCGAGTGGTGTGCATGATCGAATGGCCGGAGCATCCCAACAAGATTTATGAGAAAGTGTGAGTAGAGATGAATTTCAGTGCCTTCTTTGCCCTTTCTTGTTCCTTCTTTCTTTTGTTATTTTGTTGGTTAGGATTTAATTTGTATGTTAGGATTTTATTTGTAAACATTTCTCACAACAACTCTGTGTCAGGTTGATGTGTCCATAATTATCAGGAGACTATTATGTCCCAAATACTATTCTGGACTTTGAATGAAAAGTTTTAAAATATAAGACCTGGATCCTGTTATAGCATACCATTTGGGCACACTACCGTGTCCCTCTTACCAGTGAATTTGCCCTGCCAGTGTCTGCATTTCTTTGCCTGGGAACTTTTTCCTAACCTATAGAATGCCATTTTGCCCTCTTGCACAGCATGCCAGAGGGTAAGGGAATTATCCTTCCCTCCACACTCCCAGCAGCTCTCAAAAACAACTGATGGGGGAACTTCTCTGGTGGTGCAGTGGTTAAGAATCCATCTGCCAATGCAGGGGACAGGGGTTCGAGCCCTGGTCTGGGAAGGTCCCCCATACCGTGGAGCAACTAAGCCAGTGCACCACAACTACTGAGCTTGTGCTCTGAAGCCTGCGAGCCACAACTACTGAAGCCCACACGCCTAGAGCTTGTGCTCCGCAACAAGTGATGCCACCGCAATGAGAAGCCCACGCACTGCAATGAAGAGTAACCCCCGCTCACTGCAACTAGAGAGAGCCTGCACACAGCAACAAAGACCCAACTCAACCAAAAACAAAAACAAAAACAAAAAAACAAAAAAAACCCCCCCCCACACACAAACTGATGGGAGTTGGCATATGAACACTCCAGCTCCCTCCCCCTTCAGGTGGGAGGTCTCTGAGGTGTGTGTTTTACTGTGTTCAGGGTTTCCTCTTGGGATTAAGCTCGAGTCACCCTGGTAGCAGCTGGCTCAATGACACAGGCTTTGTTAGTCCCACTCCCTACTGGTGTTTCTTTCTCCTTCCAAATAAGTCATTTGCATCTGAATCTTTATCTCAGGATGTGTCTCTGGGGAAAATTAAACCAAAACACCTACGGTCTAGGATTTTGCAGCTGGAAAAATACCTATACATGTGAAATGCATGGGAAGGCAAGGCCAGAACATTGAGAACTTATGAGTTACAGGTTCCCCACAGGACAGGCCTGCTTCTCTTCCAGCCACCTGACCGATCACATTTAGGGTTTTTTAAAGCTATCTTGGCACATTTTCCAAGATTTCTTATCTTAGAGGCAACATTAAAATGGTTTATTCTTTGTTTTGTTCTATTCAAGTGAGCAGCAATTTGACATTTATATTATCATCAGTTTTCTGGATTCAAAGCACATTGATAATATGGCTCCTTTTGAAAGTCCTCTATAATTTTCCAACCTTGGGTTTATTAAGTGAATTGTAAAAGAAAGACCACTTGTGTTAGAATCAGAAGATCTGGGTTTTAATTACAAGATTGCCAGTTTCTAGCTATGTGACCCTGGGCAAGAGCACAGTCTCTCCTCGTTGTTAAATGGAATATGATAAAGCGCTGCCTCACATAAAAAACTGTTTTGAAGAGCAAACAAGATAATGTATTCTCACCTTGTAAGCTATTAAATGCCATACGAAAGATAAGATACTGTTATTGAACTAAATTCATTAGACAGTATAATATAATCATTATAGACCTTTGAACTTATTAAATGGTAAAATGAGACACTGTACCTGTTGGCCCTCTAGATTTGAGGGTCCCAAAGCCTGTTGCACACAGAGTTACACTACTGCATCTGTTCCATGGAGCATGGAAATGTGGCTTGCCAGAAAGCGATACATAAAGCTCAGACTTTGCCTTCCAGACACAGACAGCGGGATTTAATTGATCAGGCAGTGGGAGGATTAATGCTTAGCCTAGGAGATGTTGAACATTTTTCTTTCAAGTGAAACTACAAGCCTGAGCAGAGTCACAGCGGGAGAAAGAACATAACCTTACAAGTTGTACAGGAGGACTCATGAACATGTTCAAGCCAGAAGCTTCCCTCAAAAGGGAGGAAAAAACCCCTCTGAATTAAAGCTCATTATATAAACTGCTTCAGAAACTGCCGTCAACTTCATGGACCTTAGCTCAGTTCTTAGTTCTTGTGATCTTTTCAAAGTCTGATCACCTTTCTTCAACTTTTTGCTTCAAATAAGCACAGTTCTTTTATCTTCCAACAAATTCAAATTTTAACTTGGAAATAAAGGCTATTTTCTCATAGATCTCTGGGATATCATGCAAGAAACAGTAGTGTTTAGTGTTTTACTTTTAAACATTTTGCCATTTTATGCTTACTAATGATTAGAAAGTCCCTTTGAGACTCAACGTTTTGGACTGTCCTTTCAAGTTACTTTTAAAGAATTTTGGGTAACTGCTACTGGATGCATGGTTAGGTTTGCCATTATTGTTTATTTCATGATTTTAACCTAAAAAAAAATGGGCCTGGATTAAGAGCTCCTCATTTTATCTATTCAAGATGTATAAAATGTTTATAGATGCAGTAGTAAGTTGAAAGAATCCATATTTGCCATTCACATATTTTCTGTGATACAAGCATAAGTGTAAGCTTTTGCAAATCTATTTTATTTTTGTCAGTATCTGTCATAATGCATCATGATATATTTTTTAGGGAATTTAAATTCCATCAGTTCTAAACTAAGTACTCTATTATATTCTCTTCTATTAGAACTAATGATTGTCATTTCCACAGTACACAGTAATTCCAAATTTGAAACCATAAGGAAACTTTATTTTGAGACAGGGTAAGAGCATAGGCTTGAGAGTTAAATGAGTGATCAACTCCCAGCTACATCTCTCTCTAGTTGAGTCATAATGGTCAAGTTATTCAAGCTTCTAAGCCTAATAGTACAATCCATATAGAGGTGTTGAGAGAAATAAATAAGGTACTTGCTTAGTTCAGTGCCATGCACATTGGAAAGAATCTAGTGAATGTTACCTACTGTTGTTAGCATCATTCATTGATCTGGGTACATGGGCAGAAAACTGGCAGCAGAGAGTGAAATGGGCAAATGCTTAGGCCCAATTCATCTGATGAATAATTTATGCCAGATAATTACACTAAAAGGTTTTGTGAAAATCTTAGATTGCTGCATTTGCCTTCTGGCTACATGGTTAACCTCTAACCCTGATCATTTATCATTTAGATTCTTATTAATACATGGATTAAATTAAGCACTTTTAAAGAAAGGCAATCCAATAAAAGGACAGGCAAAAGATATCCTTATATTTTAAATGACCAATTAATATATAAGGAGGCACACAACTTCATTCATCAACAGTGAAATGAAAAGTAAAACCATAATGAGATCTTACTATCTACCTATTAGACTAGCAAATGTTCAGAAGTCTGACTAAACTAAGCATTTAGAACTTTTGGTGAAGAACCTTAGTAGACTGCTAAAAGTAAACATTGATAAAACCATATTGGAAAACATTTTGTAGTATCTAGAAAAGAAGAAACTATTCACACCCCATAACCCTGCAATTTCACTCAGGGGTAATTAATTACCCTAGAAAAACTCATGCTAGGAACCCACAAACATCTAGATATTGTTTATATCAGCATCATTCTTAAAGCCCTAAACTGGAGATATTCCAAATGTCCATCTTCAGTTAGATGAATATTTTAAATGTGGTACAAGCATGCAATGGAATATTATGTAGTTGACAGAATGAACAAAATGTAACTCCATGCAGCATAAATGGCTCTGGTAAATAAGGTTTTAAAACAAGCAAAATGAAAGGTGGTAATACTACACTGCAAGCAGAAGTAGTCACCATGAAAGTGAAGACTGTGATTATCTTTCAAGGGAGAGAAAGGGATGTGATCAAGAAGGGACACTAGGAGTTGCTTCTGAGGATATGGCATTATATTTCTCCAGCACAATGGTAGTAGCATGAGTGTTTGCTTTAAAATTACTCATAATACCAAGTAGTTTGACTTATGCACTTTTTCTGGAATTTATGTTTCATTTTTATTTAACTTAAAATTAAATGCTGTCCAAAGGTTTTTGTTTTTGCAAGCTCTCAAGATACTGCTTCCATTGGGATAACCCCAAATTTCCTCCATAAGAAATTATCTTCTGAAGTGTGGGCTCTGCCTGGGGTGACATTCATAAGTATTCGTCTCTGAATTAGCCAAAGTATGGATGGGCCCTATTTCATTCTCATGGTTACTTGCATTTTGCCTTGCTAACTCCTATGTGTCATCCCATTTGGAATTTTTCCAATTGGTCTAAGGGAGGTTAGGACAAATTATTGTCCCTGGAAGGATGTGACAAATGTTAACCAGAGAACAAGCCCATAGTCTCTCCACAGCACTCATCCCTTGCTGCTATTATTCATAAGCACGTACCTCTGGGCTACAAAATGCTACAGATAGACTTGGTTCATCTTCCTGGAAAATCATTTAAAACTTCATTTTGCATTTAAAAATATAAATAAATTATGGGGTATAATGAAAATTCTTATAATTTATTTAATCACCCATATTACCATCATTTACAAAGGCTCTAACATTTTGATGAATTTCCATCCAGGGAAATATTGTTCTTAGTTTCTTTTGAAGTGTATTCTGTACCTACAAGTCAACACAAATATAGATTGTTTTCCTTTTTGTAACACAAAATGTAGCTTATTATGCACATTGTTCTGTACCCTGTTTTTTTTTAACTTAATACGTCTTAGAGATCTTTTCATATCAGTTCATGAAGAGCTTCTCTATTCTTTTTTTCAGCTACACAGTACTCCATGTTATAAATGTACAATATTATTTAACCAGTCACTTTTAATGGACTTGAGATTGTCTCCAGCCTTTTGCTATTGGAGTGCTGTCATGAAAAACCTTTACATTTATCATGTAAGGCTATGTGGAGCATAAAAATCCCAAAAATGGAATAGCTGAGTCAAATTTTTATATTTGCCCTCCATACTAATTTACATTCCCACCAGAAATGTGTGAAAGTCTCTATTTCTCCACAGCCTCATCAACAGACTGTATTATCAAGATTTTAGATTTTTACCCACTAAAGTTAAAAATACATTTCTTTTATTAGGAATGGGGTTGAATTTTTTTCATAGTTTGAATCATTTTTATTTACATTTTATAATCAGCCATTTACTGTATCATAAAGAATTTCTTATGTCATTAAACATGTTTCTACAATTTGATGTGAACATATATGTGTGTATGCATATGTAAATAATAGTTTTTTAAACTAATCTCCTTCTTTGAAAATTGATTATTCTAGTGATTTCCCTTAGCTGACTACTAAGACAAAACAGCAAACTTCATAAGCAGGCTGCTTCTAGCTACATCCCTAGATCCCTGCAGGGACAGCTTCAATGTCTTCTGCCATCCACTGTTTATGTCTACAATCTGCAGTTATGGAATGTTATTCTAACATTCATGAAACTGGAGACTTGAGTTCATTATTAATATAGTATTATCATAGTTCGTGATTGAGTCCTGCCATAATTTTAGCAACTTGGCAGCTGTGACTGCTCTCGTGAAACTGTGACACTACCTAGGAAGTCCTATAATGGTAGAGTGATTGACTGGTGAGGAAGAAAAATTTCACGGGTAACCAAAAGTAACTCTTCCCGATGGAGAAAAAAAGCACAGTAAAAGACAAATTAAAGTATAAAGAAGAAATATTTGGCTCTGCAAAATGCAAATTCAGCAGCTTTCAAAATTATTTGGATCCAAGCCCACTCTTGAGGATGCTATCCAGGCTGTCAAGTTGCCGTGGCCCTGGAAGGTTATGGGGTAATACCCCTGAGGACAAGGAAGATGAATGAGCCAATATTTCTTTATCAGAGGGCTCACCAATACGGCCAAGTAAAAGTCTGTAATAAGGATGAAAAATGAGAAATACATCCCAAAGAATGAGATTTAGGCAGCCTGGGGAATTTCAGCTTCCCTGAATCATTTATTAATATTGGTCATATGTCATTTTCTGTTAATTAAACTTCTTTGTACATAACTTTGTGGTAAAGTTTTAGCATGAAGTAAGATGTGCTTATCTGAATTACAAATATTACCAATAGTCCTGGGAAAGGAAACTATGTCAGAAAACAGCATCACTCATGACTATAATTACCTGGAGATTTTGTGGAAGTGTACATGAATGTGGATATATTAACTCTAATATAATTCTTTTATTTTTTATAAATTTATTCATTTTATTTATTTATTTTTGGCTGCATTGGGTCTTCATTGTTGCTCTCGGGCTTTCTCTAGTTGTGGCAACTGGGGGCTACTCTTCGTTGCAGTGCACAGGCTTCTCATTGTGGTAGCTTCTTTTCTTGCAGAGCATGGGCTCTAGGTGCATGGGCTTCAGTAGTTGTGGCATGAAAGCTCAGTAGTTGTGGCACACGGGTTTAGTTGCTCTGTGGCATGTGGGATCTTCCAAGACTAGGTCTCCAAGCCGTGTCCCCTGCATTGGCAGGCAGATTCTTTTTTTTTAAACATCTTTATTGGAGTATAATTGCTTTACAATGTTGTGTTAGTTTCTGCTGTATAGCAAAGTGAATCAGCTATACATATACATATATCCCCTCCCTCTTGCGTCTCCCTCCCATCTTCCCTATCCCACTCCTATAGGTGGTCACAAAGCACTGAGCTAATATCCCTGTGCTATGCAGCTGCTTTCCACTAGCTATCTATTTTACATTTGATAGTGTATATATGTAACTGCCACTCTCTCACTTCGTCCCACCTTCCCCCTCCCTGTGTCCTCAAGTCCATTCTCTACGTCTGGCAGGTGGATTTTTAACCACTGCACCACCAGAGAGGTCCTCTAATATAATTCTTTATTAGTACCAATTGTAACAGAAGACTGTCTTTATTTATAGCATTTTGTCTTTTGTATGTCATGTCCCATCATCTTAGTTGAAATATTTACATTTATACATATCCTTTAGTTTCATTAATAATAATGAAAATTAAAAATCAACTAACTGGTGGAGAATAAGAAGGAAAAAAGAATATTAGAAAAAGTACCTGCAGTTTACTTCCCCAATTTTCCACATTCTTCATTATTTCACAAATAAAAAACAAGTGTGGATCCTTTACCAAGCTGCTCCAGGCCTTGCCAAAAGGGTGTCAGCATATTTGTGGTTCCAGGACTGTTTATGCTAGCTTCTATGATTAATCTCCTCCCTGACACCCACTACATTTATATAGCCCAGCACTCCTAGTATTGTCACTGCTGTTGATGGAAAGCAGTTAAACTGATAAGGAAAAATGCATTGATATTTCAGGGGGAAATGGTTGCATAAAAGCAAGTGTTTAACCCTGACTCTCGGACAAAATAGTTACAGTAAATAAAGTAAAAAAAAGGAGAAGGAGAAGGAAAATCCTACATTAATGCAGAAACTAGGAAGGTTGCCATAAAAATGCCAGAAATTTCACTACATTTCTGGTAGATATTGCACAGATAGAGACAAAGAGAAGGCAGTAGCTACCATGGGAAGTCATGTGCAATACATATGGCAACCCCTAATTTGGAGGTGAAAGTGTAAGCCTGAAAAAGATGGGACTACCAAATTTGGGATTCCTTTGTGCTGTCATGTTAAATTTCCAGAGATACCTGAACTTACTGAAAGAGAAAACACAACCAGGCCTGAAAGTGTAATTGAATGTAAGATTAAATGGACAATTTTCTACAAAACTGTAAATCACATTAATGCAGCTTGAGAGGGGAAGAATGAAAATACTGTTCAAGAGTTACGTTTCATTAGGTCTCATTTGTTTATTTTTGTTTTTATTTCCATTAGTCTAGGAGATGGATCAAAAAGGATCTTCCTGTGATTTATGTCAAAGAGTATTCTGCTTATGTTTTCCTCTAAGAGTTTTACAGTGCCTGGTCTTACACTTGGGTTTCTAATCCATTTTGAGCTTATTTTTGTGTATGGTGTTAGAGAGGGTTCTAATTTCACTCTTTTACATGTAGCTGTCCAGTTTTCCCAACACCACTTATTGAAGAGACTGCCTTTTCTCCATTGTATATCTTTGCCTCCTTTCTCATAGTTTAGTTGACCATAGGTGCTTGGGTTTATCTCTGGGCTTTCTATCCTATTCCATTGATCTATGCTTCTCTTTTTGTGCCAGTACCATATTTTCTTGATTACTGTAGCTTTGTAGTATAGTCTGAAGTCAGGGAGTCTGATTCCTCCAGCTCCATTTGTTTCCCTGAAGACTGCTTTGGCTATTTGGGGCCTTTTGTGTCTCCATACAAATTTTAAGATTTTTTTTGTTTTAGTTCTTTAAAAAAATGCCATTGGTAATTTGATAGGGATTGAATTGAATCTGTAGATTGCTTTGGGTAGTATAGTCATTTTCACAATATTGATTCTTCCAATCCAAGAACATGGTATATCTCTCCATCTGTTTTGTTCTTAGTTTCTTGTGAGCTTTCCAAAATTCCTTTCTGCTTATCAAAAAGGGTTTGACTATATATTCTAATTGTCTCCTTTCTTAACACAAAGTGTCATATATGACATACCATATTCTTGTTTTTTCCACTTACAGTTTAACTTAGATATCCTTTCCCCTTAATATTGAGCAAATAGTCTCATTTTTTTCTTTACAGCTGCATAGTATTACTTTGTATAGAAAAAACATAACTTATTACCTGGCATGATATTGATTTATATTTGGATTGCTCCTAGTGTTTTGCTATTTCAAATAATATTGTAATGAATAGGCTCCACTCTGATAATTTTTCAGTAAAGAAACCTGATGGTTTCGTTTAAACCTTGTGTTTCCCCAATTTACTTGATCATAGAATCCTTCTTTTGATTAACCCCTGATAACATCTCACAGAAATATTGTCCATAATATATATTCTGATGAAACTCTGCACTAATCATAAAAATGTGTTTCTTTCTCACATCTTAAAATGAATATAAATTCCAAATATATTGGAAAGGAGTGAAAACTTTCAAAAAATAACACTCAAGACAAAACTAAAATGAAAGAGATGGTTGGTTTGAGTATAAACATAGATATAGATACAGGTATAGATATATTTGTTAAATACTGAATGCCAGGAAACTCCATGAGAGAGTTTGGCAAATGACAAAGCGAGGGAAAAAAACCCACAATGTATGAGACAAACCACTGATGTAATTAACATAGAGGAGACCTGAGCACCTGTGGTTGGAGCACCAAGTCCAAACCACTGGACTAACAGAGATCTTCAGGTCCCAGGAATATTAGTCAGTGTGAGCTCTCCCAGAAGCCCTCATGTTGGCAATGAGACCTGCCTCCATCCAACTGCCTGCAAACTCCAGTGGTGGAGGCCTCAGACCAAACAATCAGCAAGACAGGAACACAGCCCCACCCATCAAAAAAATGAGATGACCAGAAAACATGTTACAGATGAAGGATTAAGGTAAAAACCTACAAGAGCAAATAAATGAAGAGGAAATAGGCAACATAACTGAAAAAGAATTCAGAGTAACAATAGTAAAGATGATCCAAATAGAAATAGAAATGGAGGCATGGATTGAGAAAATAAAAGAAATGTTTAACAAGGACCTACAAGAACTAAAGAACAAACAAACAGTGACGAACAACACAATAACTGAAATGAAAAATACACTAGAAGGAATCAATAGCAGAATAACTGAGGCAGAAGAATAGATAGGTGAACTGGAGGACAGAATGGTGAAAATAACTGCCATGGAATGGAATAAAGAAAAAAGACTGAAAAGAAATGAGAACATTCTCAGAGACCTCTGGGACAAATTAAATTCACCAAAATTCGAATTTTAGGGGTCCCAGAAGAAAAAGAGAAAAAGATAGGGTCTGAGAAAATATTTGAAGAGATTATAGTCAAAAACTTCCCTGACATGGGAAAGGAAATAGCCACACAGGTCCAGGAAACACAGTCCCGTACAGCATAAACCCAAGAAGAAACACACTAAGACACATATTAATCAAACTAAAAAACAAATATTCATATTCAAGGAAAAAATATTAAAAGCATCAAGAGAAAAGCAACAAATAATATAAAAGAGAATTCCGATAAGGTTATCAGCTGATTTTTCAGCAGAAACTCTGTAGGATCGAAGGGAGTGCCAAGATATATTTAAAGTGATGAAAGGCAAAATCCTACAACAAAGATTACTCTACCCAGCAAGGATCTCACTCAGATTCAACAGAGAAATGTAAAGCTTTACAGACAAGCAAAAGCTAAGAGAATTCAGCACCACCAAACCAACTTTCCAACAAATGCTAAAGGAGCTTCTCTAAGTGGGAAACACAAGAGAAGAATGGGCCTACAAAAACAAACCCTGAACCAGAACCAGCAGCAGCATCACCTGGGAACTTGTTATAAATGCAGATTCTCAGACTTACCTCAGGCATGCTAAGTTGGAAACTGGGTGGGGCCCAGAGTGGGGCCTAGCCCTCCATATTTGTATAAGCCCTCTAGGTGATTCTGAGGCTAGTTTAAGTTTGAGAACCACTGGTACAAGGTAAGGAGTACCTGTGACTTGACTGCAGTATTCTCCCATCACATCCCTGATTCCAAAAAGATGCTCAGCACTCTGAGGGAAAGACCCCACAAAGCTCAGTTAACATGTTTTTATCACCAAGTAAGTATTGGTCTTCAAAAGGGAGGGCTGTTCTTACAGATAGAAGAAGTAGATGCAACCTGCACGTTCTCAGGGTCTCCCTGACACCATAGTCTCTAAACATTTTGATTTCAAGCAGTATCCATACAGCAATCAGGAAGAGGGACTGAGATCAGGTAGGAAACCAGTATGCAGTCACTGCTGCGGTGACTAGAGAACTGAGGCTCCCAAGAAGTCTTCCAGATGAGACAATCAAAGTGAACATTGAAAGTCTGGTAAGACTGGAACAGCCTGTCTGCATTGAACAGCCTGTCTGCACAGAAGAGCCTGTCTGCACGGAACAGCCTGTATGCACAGAACAGCCTATCTGCATGGAACAACCTATCTGTACATAACAGCTTGCACTAAACACCCTGCTTTGCTGAATCTGTGGCTTGTTACTTTAAGAACTCTTCAAGTTTCTTCAAGTTGCAAATTTTAGCATTCAGAGGAGGCAGAATAAGTGGTAAAACTGTGGGGCTTTGCAAAGAAGTGATTGAAAACAAACTATTGATAAAGGAGAAATTGAGTGAATAAGTGGGTTTTCCTTTTTGGAAAAAAATATTGCAGAAAATAAGCATAAATAGTAGAAGAAAATATCACTGGGTGACTAGAGCTAATCAATGAATTTGGTAAAGTTGCAGGATACAAAATTAATGCACAGAAATCTCTTGCATTCCTATACACTAAGAATGAAAGATCAGAAAGAGAAATTAAGGAAATAATCACATTCACCATTGAAACAAAAAGAATAAAATACCTAGGAATAAACCTACCTAAGGAGGTAAAATACCTGTACTCAGAAAACTATAAGACACTGATGAAAGAAATCAAAGATGACACAAACAGATGGAGAGATATACCATGTTCTTGGATTGGAAGAATCAATATTGTGAAAATGATTTTACTACCCAAAGCAATCTACACATTCAATTCAATCCCTATCGAACTACCGGGGGCATTTTTTACAGAACTAGAACAAAAAAAAATCTTAAAATTTGTATGGAGACAAATAACCCTGAATAGTCAAAGCAGTCTTGAGGGGAAAAAAAACGGAGGTGGAGGAGTCAGACTCCTTGACTTCAGACTATACTACAAAGCTACAGTAATCAAGAAAATATGGTATTGGCACAAAAACAGAAATATAGATCAGTGTAACAGGATAGAAAGACCAGAGATAAACCCACGCACCTATGGTAAACTAATCTATGGCAAAGGAGGCAAGGATACACAATGGAGAAAAGACAGTCTCTTCAATAAGTGGTGTTGGGAAAACTGGACAGCTACATGTAAAAGAATGAAATTAGAACCCTCCCTGACACCATACACAAAAATAAACTCAAAATGGATGTAAATGTAAGACCAGACACTATAAAAATCTTAGAGGAAAACATAGGCAGAACACTCTTTGACATAAATCACAGCACGATCTTTTTTGATCCACCTCCTAGAGTAATGGAAGTAAAAACAAAAATAAACAAATGGGACCTAATGAAACTTAAATGCTTTTGCACAGCCAAGGAAACTACAAACAAGATGAAAAGAAAACCCTCAGAATGGGAGAAAATATTTGCAAATGAATCAATGGACAAAGGATTAATCTCTAAAATATATAAATAGCTCATGCAGCTCAATATTAATAAAACAAATAACCCAATCAAAAAATGGGCAGAAGAAATAAATAGACATTTCTCCAAAGAAGACATACAGATGGCCAAGAAGCACGTGAAAAGCTGTTCAACATCACTAATTATTAGAGAAATGCAAATCAAAACCACAATGAGGTATCACCTCACACCAGTCAGAATGGGCATCATCAGAAAATCTACAAAGAACAAATGCTGGAGAGGGTGTGGAGAAAAGAGGGCCCTCTTGCACTGTTGGTGGGAATATAAATTGATACAGCCACTATGGAGAACAGTATGGAGGTTCCTTTAAAAACTAAAAATAGAATTACCATATGACCCCGCAATCCCACTACTGGGCATATACCTAGAGAAAACCATAATTCAAAAAAACACATGCCCCCTGATGTTCATTGCAGCACTATTTACAATAGCCAGGTCATGGAAGCAACCTAAATGCCCATCGACAGAGGAATGGATAAAGAAGATTTGGTACATATATACAATGGAATATCACTCAGTCATAAAAAGGAATGAAATTGGGTCACGTGTAGAGACGTGGATGGATCTAGAGACTGTCATACAGAGTGAAGTAAGTGAGAAAGCGAAAAACAAATATTGTATATTAACTTATATATGTGGAGCCTAGAAAAATGGTACAGATGAACCGGTTTGCAGGGCAGAAATAGAGACACAGTGTAGAGAAGAAACATATGGACACAGAGGGGGAAAAGTGGTGGTGGTGATGGTGGTGGTTGGGTGAATTGGGAGATTGGGATTGACATGTATACACTAATATGTATAAAATAGATAATTAATAAGAACCTACTCTATAAAAAAATAAATAAAATTAAATTTAAAAATTAAAATATATATATATCACTGGGTGACTTTTCTCCAGTGACAAGAAGCTGGCTCTGTGGTCACAGTCCTGCGTTCTACTCTCAGCTCCTCATTTTACCAGCTGTGAATTTCAGAAAGTTAATTAAATTCTAAGCTTTGGTTTCCTTATCTACAAAATGGGATTATGATAGTATCTACCTAATCATTTGTTTTGAGGATTAAAGAAGATAATGCCAGTAAAGTGCATGGCACTGTGCTCTTCACTCAATAAAGTCTAACTTCCAGTTCAGCTATTAATACTATCATTAATGTTATTATGAACACAGTGACCTAGAGTAAACCCCTTAAAATATTAGCTGTTCTTCTTCTTCTTCTTCTTCTTCTTCTTCTTATTATTATTATTATTATTATTATTATTATTATTACTATTATTATTATTATTATTATCAGGAATGCTGAGGCTTTGCATTAAACTCACATCAGAGGGAAAGGCCTATAACTAGCCAGACATGCCAAGGACCATCTGAGAAAAAATACTCTTTCTCAAAATTCAAATAACTTACTAAAATGTCCAACTTACAATGAGCTTCATCTTAAACAGAATAGGATAAGTTGTGCTGTTGTAAGAAACCTCAAAATCTGTTGTTTAACACTGCAAAGGTTTGTTTCTTTCTCATATTCCAATCAGACTCAAATCATTTGGTATCTGTACTCCAAGTGGTAATTCAGAGACCCAGACAGCTTCCATCTGGAGATATATATTTAAGGACCAGGCCTAGAAGTAGCTTAAACTTTGTGGCTCTCACCTACTGATCCTTATTCTAGGATAAGTCTTATCTCTCTCCAAGATAATTATGCTTATATCCGTGAAGCCATTTGTCATTTAGGATAGATTGTCTCATTAACCATGACGATGGTTCTCATCTGAATGTACTAGTTAGTCTATGTCCCTGCACCAAAATTGACCCTAAGTTTAAATCTGACAAGTATGTATTGAGCAGTAAAATCACCTCCTTTATTCTAGAGAATATACTTCCATTAATGCAGCCTTAGATTGCATTTCCTCTTTGGAGGGAGAGGTAAGCAATACTGAACTTAACATCAACTAAAATTGCCATAGATATACAACAGATTCAGTTCCCTCTGATCAGTGTTTGTTCTTCTCTTTTCATTCTGAATAGGAATCTCCATTATGGAAAATGTCCATAAGAAAAACATAAGTTGAAGAGATTTGCTTTCTCTACTTTATCCATTAACATATCATCCATCCATCCAATGCAGGCGGCTAGCCTTATCATCAAAGCTTATTAATGGCAAATGCTGAGAAATGTAACCGTCAAGGCTTGACCAACCCTATTATTTCTTGAACTGACCCCTTCCATCCACCTTGTTGCAGGTACCACATCTGTGTGACTGTGTTGATCTACTTCCTGCCCCTGCTGGTGATAGGTTATGCATACACTGTAGTGGGCATCACACTGTGGGCCAGCGAGATCCCTGGGGACTCCTCTGACCGGTACCACGAGCAAGTCTCTGCCAAGCGCAAGGTGAGCAAAGGGCAAGCAGCACTTAACCCACCCTGGCATACGTGACAGACCGGCAAGCTTATGAGCCCCAGAGCCTCAGGAGACCCAGAGGCAGCAGGCACAAAACTTCCCTGGGTCCTGGGAACAATAGAAGGGAGTGGAGGAAAGAGGAGGGAAGAGATCTTTCTTCAATGTTTTCGTAACCTAGGCCTGCCTGTACAGGTATAAGCCACCTCACTCTCGCCTTAAGGCTAATTGAAAACTGTCAAGTCATTAAAACACAAACACACATATTTAACTACAAAAGGATGAAGATATATTCAGTTCTCTTTTATGATTAAAATTTGACAAAATAGTACATTTACTTGGTTCAAACATCAAAAAGTACTAAAAGAAACAAAATTATGGTGATGGAGAACAGACTAGGAGTTGCCAGGATTAGTACTGCGGGAAGAGTCTGTCTACAAAGGGATAGCATGAGTGAGTTTCTTTCTGATGATGGAGCAGCTATGTATCCTGATTGCTGTGGGTTTTTCACTTATCTCTGCATATGATACAATTTCATAGAACTATACAGTAAAAAAAAATGCATGTAAAAACTGGCAAAATCCAAATGCAGTCTGGTAATAGTATTGCACTATCATCAGTTTCCTGATTTTGATCATGTGGCATAGTTATGTAAGATGATATCATTGGGAGAAGCTGTGTGATGGGTACCTGGGAACTCTCTGACCTATTTTTGCAACTTCTTGGGAGTCTTAAATTATTCGAAAATTAAAAGTCAAAAAATATATTGAGTCTTACCATGAAAGGGCTCCCTCCTTTCTAGGTCCTCCATCTACACAGTTCCCAAATGTGTATGCACGCACACACACACACACACACACACTATGATAACCACAGTTGTTGTTAATCCTTTCAGATACTGTAATGCATTTATAAGCCAAATAAATATATATTCTTTTCTTTCTTACACAAATAGTAAATACACGTTGTTCTTCCTCTCATTTTTATATTTAACAATATCCACAAAATCTTCAAAAATCAATATAGAAAGAGATTTCTCATTCTTTATTTTTCTCTTTTGGTACTTCTTTGCATAGTATTTCATTGTGTGGACGCTAGATAGCTTTTCTTTTTTATTGAAATATAGTTGACTTACAATAGTATGTTAATTTCAGGTGTATTACATAATGATTTGACATTTGCATCCACTAGCACCACAATAATTCTAGTAACCATCTGTCCCCATACAAAGTTAGTAAAATATTACCGACCATATTCTTTATGCTGCTTATTACATCCCCATGACTTATTTAAGGTTTGCACCCCTTAATCCCCTTCACCCATTTCACCCACCTGCCCATCCCCCTTCTTTCTGGCAACCACCCTTTTATTCTCTACATCTTTATGAGTCTGCTTTTGTTTTGTTTGTTTCTTTGTTTTGCTTTTTAGATTCCACATATAAGTGAGATCATGTGATATTTGACTTTCTCTTAGGATAGTACCCTCTATATTCATCCATGTTGTCCCAAATGACAAGATTTTTTAATGTCTGGGTAATATTCCATTGTGTGTGTGTGTGTGTGTGTGTGTGTGTGTGTGTGTGTGTATATATATATATATATATATATATATATATATATATAATATATTTTTATATCCATTCCTCTATCAATGGACATTTAGGTTGCTTCCATATCTGGGCTATTGTAAATAATGCTCCTATAAACATCAGGGTGCATGTATCTTTTCAAAGTGTTTTTGTTTCCTTTGGATAAATACCCAGGGGTGTAGTTGCTGGATCATACGGTAGTTCTATTTTCAATTTGTTGAGGAATCTCCATACTGTTTTCCAGAGTGGCTGCACCAATTTACATTTCCACCAACAGTTTACAAAGGCTCATTTTTCTCCACATCCTTGCCAATGCTTGTTATCTGCTGTCTTTGTGATATAGCCATTCTGACATGTGTGAAGTGATATCTCATTGTGGTTTTGGTTTGATGAGTGATGTTGGGCATCTTTACATGTGCCTTTTGGCCAACTGTATGCCTTATTTGGAAAAACATCTCTTCAGGTCCCTGCCATTTTTTAATGCAGTTGTTTGGTTTTTTTGATGTTGAGTTATAGTAGTTCTTTGTATAGTTTAGATATTAATCCCCTATCAGATATATTATTTGCAAATATTCAGTAAGCTGCCTTTTTGTTTTGTTTATAGTTTCCTTCACTGTGCAAAAGCTTTTCACTTTGATGTAGTCCCATTTGTTAATATTAGCTCTTGTTTCTCTTGTCTGAGGAGACAAATAAAAAAAAATGCTAAGACCAGTGTCAAAAAGGGTGCTTTCTGTTTTCTTCTAGAAGTTTTGTGGTTTCAGGTCTTCCATTTAAGTTTTTAATCCAGTTTGAATTTATTTTTATATATGATGTGAGAATGTAATCCAGTTTTTTTTTTTTTTTTTTTTTGCATGTAGCAGTCAACTTTTCCCAACATGGTTTTTTGAAGAGGCTGTATTTTCCCCACTATAATTCTTGCCTCCTTTCTCATAGATTAATTGACCATATGGGTGTGGGTTTATTTCTGGGATCTCTATTCTGTTCTTTTGAGCTCTGTGTCTGTTTTGTGCCAGTACCATATTATTTTGATTACTGTAGCTTTTAGTATGTTTTTGAAATCAAGAGCATAATGCCTCCAGCTTTGTTCTTCTTTCTCAAGATTGTTATGGCTATTTGGGGTATTTTGTGTTTCTGTATAAGTTTTAGAATTATTTGTTGTAGTTCTGTGAAATTGCCTTTGGTATTTTGATAGATTGCATTGAATCTGTAGGTTGTCTTGGGTAGTATGGTCATTTTAACAATATTAATTCTTCCAATCTGTGAGCATGCTATATCTTGGTTTTTGCTTGTGTCCCCTTCAATTTATTTTATCAGTGCCTTATGGTTTTCCAAGTACAAGTTGTCTACCTCCTTGGTTAGGTTTATTCTTAGGTATTTTATTCTTTTTGATGCAATTGTAAATGGGACTGTTTTCTTAATTTCTCCTTCTGATATTTCAGTGTTAGTATATAGAAATGCAACAGATTTCTGTATATTAATTTTGTATCCTGAAACTTTATTGAATTTGTTTATTAGTTTTAATGGGTTTTGGTGGCTTCCTTAGGATATTCAATGTATAGTATCCTGTCATCTGCAAACAGTGACAGTTTGACTTCTTCCTTTCTAATTTGGATATCTTTTATTTCTTTTTCTTGTCTGATTGATTTGAATAGAACTCCCAATACTATATTGAATAAAAGGAGTGAGAGTGGGCAACGTTTTCTTGTTCCTGATCTTAAGGAAATGCTTTCACCTTTTCACCACTAAGTATGATGTTAGCTATGGGTTTGTCATATATGGCCTTTATATGTTGAGGTATGTTCCCTCTATACCTACTTTGTTGAGAGTTTTTGTCATAAAAAGATACTGAATTTTGTCAAAAGTTTTTTCTGTATCTATGAAAATGATCATATGATTTTTATTCTTCAATTTGTTAGTGTGATGTAACACATTGACTAATTTGCTGATGTTGAAACATCCTTGCATCCCAGGCACAAATTCCACTCAATCATGGTGTATGATCCTTTTAATGTATTGTTGAATTCTGTTTGCTAATATTTTGTTGAGGATTTTGCATCCATGTTCATCAGTTATATTGGTCTGTAATGTACTTATTGCCATTTTGTTAATTGTTTTCTGGTTGTTTTTATAGTTTTTTCTTCTCTCTTTTTTGTTCTCTTACCTTGTGGTTTAATGTCTGCCTTTAATGTTATGTTTGGATTCCTTTCTATTTTTTTCATGTGCATCTTTTAGAGATTTTTTGGTTTGTGGTTACCATGAGGTTTATATATAGCAAACTATATATACATACACATGTGATTTATATTTTTTATTTTTGGCTGCGTTGGGTCTTCATTGCTATGCGCAGACTTTCTCTAGTTGCGGGTTGTGGGGGTTACTCTTCGTTGTGGTGTGAGGGCTTCTCACTGTGGTGGCTTCTCTTGTGGAGCACAGGCTCTAGGTGTGCAGGCTTCAGTAGTTGTGGCATGCGAACTCAGTAGTTGTGGCTCACGGGTTCTAGAGTGCAGGCTCAGTAGTTGTGGTGCATGGGCACTGTGGCATGTGGGATCTTCCCAGACCAGGGCTCGAACCTGTGTCCCCCACATTGTCAGGCAGATTCTTAACCACTGCACCAAAGGGAAGTCCCACATGTGATTATTTTTAAGTTGGTGACCACTTAAGTCTGAACACATTCTAACCACCCTTCATTTTTATTTGCCTCCCCCTCACATTTAATGTTTTTGACATCATATTTTACATCTTTTTGTTTTGTGTATCCCTTAACTACTTATTGTGGATATAGATGATTTTACTACTTTTGTCTTTAATCTTCCTACTAGCTTTATAAGTGGTTGATCTACTATCTTTATTGTATGTTTGCTTTAACCAATGAGATTTTTCCTCTCATAATTTTCATATTTCTGGTTGTGGTCTTTTCTTTTCCCCTTAGAGAAGTCCCTTTAACATTTCTCGTTAAGCCAGTTTAGCGGTGCTAAATTCTTTTAGCTGTTGCTTGTCTTAAAATTTTTATCTCTCCTTCAAATCTGAATGATAGCCTTGCCAGATAGAGTATTCTTGGTTGCATGTTTTATCCTTTCATCACTTTGAATATATGGTGCCACTCCCTTCTGGCCTGCAAAATTTCTACTGAAAAGTCAGCTGACAGTCTTATGGGAGTTCCCATATATGTAACTATTTGTTTCCTCTTGCTGCTCTTAATATTCTCTCTTTATCTTTAATATATGCCATATTAATATAATGTGTATTGGTGTGGGCTGCTTTGGGTTCATCTTGTTTGGGACTCTTTGTGCTTCTTGGACATGGATGTCTGTTCCCTTTCCCAGACTGGGGAACTTTTCAGCTATTATTCCTTCAAATAAGTTCTTTGATGCTTTCTCTCTCTCTTATCCTTCTTGGACCCCTATGATGCAAATATTTGTACACTTTGGTTGTCCCAGAGGTCTCTTAAACTACACTCACTTTTTGTTAATTATTTTCTTTTTTAATTTTTTGTTCTGCTTGGGTGTCTCCCAGTTTGCCGATCCACTCCTCTGTATCACCTAATCCACTGTAGATTCCTTCTAGTGAATTTTTAATTGCAGTTATTGTTTTCTTCAGCTCTGTTTGGTTCTTCTTTATATTTTCTAATTTTATTTAAATTCTCATTGTGTTTATCCATTCTTCTCTCAAGTTCATTGAGCATATTTATTATCATTACTTTGAAATCTTTTTCAAATAGCTTGTTTATCTCCACCTCATTTAGTTATTTTTCTGAGGTTTTGTCTTATGCCTTTGTTGAGAACATATTCCTCTGTCTCCTCAAATTGTGTGTATTTATTTCTCTGTGCTTATTTCTGTGCATTAGGTAAGTTGGTTACATGTTCTGATCTTGGAGAAGTGGCCTTGTGTTGGAACTGTCCTGTGGGGCCCAGCAGTACACTCTCCTCTGATCAACAGAGCTATATGCTCTAGGTGTGCCACCTATGTGTGCTGTGTGGGCCGTTCTGTTGTGGTGGGACTACTGTGGGCATGCTGGTAGGTGAGGCTGGCCCCCAGCCCAGCTCACTGCCGACCCTGCCTTGTGACTGTTGGCCCACTGGTGCACAGGGCCAGGTCCTGGGGCAGCTGGCTGTGGGTCTATGAGGGCCCTGGGGCTGGTACCAGCCCACTGGTGGGTGGGTAACCTCCCAGAGCTGATAGGCTAGAAGAAGAACTCCAAAATGACATTTGCCAAAACCAGTGTCCTCATGGTAGAATGCGCTCCCTAAAATGGCTGCCACTGGTGTTTTTGTCCCCAGGGATGTTCCCAATTGCCTCCTTCTTCTCCAGGAGGCTCTTCAGGGTCAGCAAGTGGGTCTGGCTCAGGCTCCTCTCAAATCACTGCCTCTGTGCTGAGACTCAGAGCATGTGAGATTTTTTGTGGACTCTTTAAGAGCAGAATCTCTGTTTCCTACAGCTCTCTAGTCCTCCTGTGTGCAAGCCCTGCTGGCCTTCAAAGCAAGAGATTCTGAGGGTTTGTCTTCCCAGTGCAGGACCCCCTAGCTGGGGAACCTGATGTAGGGCTCAGACCTCTTGCTCCTTGGGGAGGACCTCTGCAATTGTGATCATCCTTCCATTTGGGGGTGACTTCCCCAGGGGTATGGGTCTTGACTATACTGCACCTCTGTCCCCCCTATCCATCTCATTGTGATTCCTTATTTATATCTTTAGTTCAAGAAAATCTTTTCTGCTAGTCTTCAAGTCGTTCTCATTAATAGCTGCTCTGTAACTAGTTGGTGTGCCCATGGGAGGAGGTGAGCTCAGTGTCTTCCTACTCCACTATCTTGGCCACACCTCTCTTAGGTCATTTTTTCTCTGAAGGTTTCTTGGGAATAAAAAGGAATGGGTTATATCACCCAGTATTCATAAAACCATGTTATTAATATCCCCTTTAAACATCTGACACTCCCTTGCTGCAGCTGTCCAAATCCCACCCCTTCTCTTTCCCTCTCCCTGAGTCTTCACACGTAGAAGCCTGCTCTGGTTCATTGCCCCTTTCCCTCTGCTGCTTCCTCCCCATTCCTGGGTCTTTTCCTCCTGAACACCCATTCCCCTTTGCCCATTAATCTGGTCTCCCTTGGCTTCTCCAGTCATTGCCCAGAAGTATGGTATAACACAGAAGTTCTCAAACATGAGTGCACATCAGAATAATCAGAAGGGCTTGTCAAAGTCTGAATTCTGGGACCCACACACTCAAACTTTTTGATTCAGTTAGCCTGGAAGGGGGTCCAAGAATTTGCATTTCTGACAAGTACTCAAGTTATGGTTATGTTGCTGGTCCTGGGGCCACCCTCTGAGAATCACTGACATAATCAATGTCCTTTGGTACCACATACAAATGGTCCTTCCTCCACCTTGAAAGGTGTTATTATAATTACTTTACACTCCATATCACACTGTGCACAGTCAGAAGGAAGGATAAGAGAGAAAATAACCATGAGAAAGGTAGGATGTGCTGGTGGTCTCACCTGTCTCACCCTCTTGCCAGGTGGTTAAGATGATGATTGTTGTTGTATGCACCTTTGCCATCTGCTGGTTGCCCTTCCACATCTTCTTCCTCCTGCCTTACATCAACCCTGATCTCTACCTGGAGAAGTTTATTCAGCAGGTTTACCTGGCCATCATGTGGCTGGCCATGAGCTCTACAATGTACAACCCCATCATCTACTGCTGCCTCAATGACAGGTAAGAACCCCATCCCCCATACTCTCTCCAGGACAAGAAACTAATCATCACACTGTTCAATCCCTGCTGACTGAACCATGTGATGATTAGTTCTCTGTAGTCTTTACCACTCCCTCTTGTCTTACAGCTGGCTTTCCTCATTTAGGTTGGCTACTTGGGGACTACAAAGACAAATTGTCTTCTTGTCACCATGCAGGAATATGAGCCCTGAGGAGACTTCTTTTTCTTTTCCAAGATGAACCAGAAATCCATGCTTTTATGTGAAATCTTCTGACTTTTAAACACTCGTTACTAAGTCAGTAGTAGAGGGTGAGGTGCAGGGGCAGATAAAAAATCCTCTGTGATTAATATATATAAAGCAGGTTGCAAGCTGGATCAAGTTCAGGAATTGCTCAATCTGTTCTATGGATTCCATGCACAGAGTGCTGTCCATGCAGACAGAGAGAAAGAGAATCAGAGAGAGAGAGAGTCAGAGAGTGATAGTGAGAGAGAGACTGAGACAGAACAAGAGAGAAAGAGAGAGATTGACGTCCCTAGAATAATTATCCACCACATGGCATCTTCTCCCTTCTCTGGTCTCTCATTTTCTTCTTCCCATCCCATCATAAAATCTGGGCAGCTTTGTCCAGTTTCTTCCAGCACTTCCAGCAGGACAGAGTAAGCAAAAAGAAGTCAGAGCCTCAAAGGCCTGATTCTGCCTTTACTTGGCCACAGGGGCCAGGAGAGCCTTCCCTGAAGTGGAAGCCAACCTCAGAAAAGTAAGAGAAGGGAGAGCCATCTAGAATGGTGTTCAGCAATAGGGAATTCACCACTGTGTGCAGAGTCCCCAAGAGGCAGCTGGTATGCCATGGTGGCAGTTCACTCATCTGGAGCACCATCTCAGCCTCTGTGAAAAAGGAGGCAGGAGAAGGAGGGGAGGGGGAGGGGAAAAAGCCTTGTCGCATTTATAGCCAACAGTTATCAGCCTATAATGTGCCTTCTCTGAATGAGACACTCAGGTGTTATGAATTTGGGGACAGATATTCCCTGGGACTTGTCCAAATGGTCTTGTTTGTCTAACTCATGGATTTATCTTTCTTCTAGGAGCCTCATAACATGCCTAAACATTTCTAAGTTTAATCTCCCAAAAGCTGATTCTGAAGGGACATGATTGGCAGAAAGTCAGTGGGCTACTTGAAGGAAAGGACTGAGTCTTGACACAGTATTGTGCATATAGTAAACACTTGGTGAATGTTTTTACTGATGTTGAACTGACCCAAAATCAGCTGACCCTGAACCAGTGGAGGCAGCATATTTTAACAGCCACCCTAAGTACAGACATGCATTTCACATGAACTTGGGTTCTAGTCCTGGATTTGACCTTGATCACTGGCCTTTGAATCTTTTTACCCTTAGCATCTTCAGCTGTCAATTAATTTAAAAAATAATAACACAGTGTCTCATTTGGGTATGTCCACGTATTAAAGAGCTACCACAATGGTGGGAATACCCTCTGAAAGCAGGCCATACTCAAGGATTACCTCTCCTTCCACTCTCTCTTCAGGTTCCGTCTGGGCTTCAAGCAAGCCTTTCGGTGCTGCCCTTTCATTAGTGCTGGTGACTATGAGGGGCTCGAAATGAAATCCACTAGGTACCTCCAGACGCAGAGCAGTGTGTATAAAGTCAGCCGCCTGGAGACCACTGTCTCCACAGTGGTGGGAGCCCATGAGGAAGACCTGGAGGAAGGCCCCAAGGCCATGCCCTCATCCCTGGACAAGACCTCCAATGACTCCTCTCGCAGCGACTCTAAGACCATGATGGAGAACTTCAGCTTCTACTCCAACATGCTCTCCTAGACTACAGGGCCTTCAGTAGGCGCAGTCACCTTTGTCTTTGTCTTGCTTCATTTCATGCATGGATAAATCCTCAATATAGAGACCATAAGAAACACTCTTGCAGCTTGTGAAAGGGTCAGAATAGTTTAGGAAAAACATTCTATTCTGGAGTCAAAAACCTGCATTCTTCTATGTCTTTGCCACCCACATGCTGTGTGACCCAAAACAAATCATCGAACTTCTCTGAGCCTGTACAATGGGAAGGTTAGACTCGATTTTCTCTACAATCCATTCCAAGATTCTAGAATTAACTTTAATTGCATGTTGGCAATCATTTCAGGGTAATTCCTGCAATGCAGCAACAGATCCGACTGATCTGTTTGCCTAGAGCTGCATCTTATTTCAATAAAGGTGTTCTCAGTCTTGCTTAGATTATTTTCCTTTAGCTGGTGGCTCATACTGCATCAGCCTCTGCTTGATAAGGTGAACAAAAGGAGGAGACACATAAAATCTGAATGAAAGATGTAACACTCTCTTCTAAGGACCCATGAAAAGAAGGCATACTTCTGCCCCTTTTTGGCATCTCAATATCTCAGTGCAGTATGGGATTGAGAGCCTCAAGTTTATCTGCATTATGTCCCCAGCGACTGTCCTGAGCAATCAATGCAGATAGAATATGTCCACTGATACTAGCTAATGTCTGTTATGAACCAAGACTCAGGAGAACTGTGCAATACTTAATCTATCTGATCCTTTCTTTCCTTATTTGTAAAACTATGAGCTGAACTACATCATCTAGGTGTTCTTTTGAATTTTAACATTCACTGGTTCAATGATTGTATGAGTCTTTTTTTGTTGTTGTTCAACCAAAAATTTGTAGTCTCAGGAAGAATAGAAGCAGTAAGTCCAGCGAATTAACACCTAGAGATGTAGCAACTGCTAAGACCATGTATCAGTATCCACATATGACATTCTCTGATTTATCCTAAAACTGTGAGCACTTTCCTTCTCCTGAAGATTTTGGCCTTTGACAGAGCAGAGGACTTTGTGTCAAATCCTACATCTCTCTATAAGGCTTTAACAGGCTAAGTCTCCCAGCTGGAGAATGCCACCAGGGAAGAAAAACATGTAGGCTCCCTGCTCTGGCCTTTTGGGTACCTTAGGGCAGGGGCACTCACCTAGATTTTTAGCTTTATACTAGCATAAGACATGAGTTCAGATGCCCAGTGACTGAGGAGGCTGCACCCTGCAACAACACTTGTGGGAAGAGGCCACCTTGCATCTTCCCTTTAGACTCTCTGAATCTCCCCTTCCTTCTGGCCTCCTGTCTAAAAGAGGTGGGATGATCAATCAACCCTACAGAAGAGTCAGTTGACAGAGAGTCATGAACTTAAAGCTTCGTGTCCTGACACAGTTTGGGGGTTATAGCAGGTGAGTGTGCGGTTTCTTTCTGTCTCCCAGATCTGTGCTTTGTCCAGATGTGGCTGAAAGCAGAAACCTCATGTAACTACCATAAATGCCTTCTTCGTGGTTTGAAGAATACATGCACATATTCTGCATCCATCATGTTGAGGGAGAACCGTGCTGCACATAGGGTTTACATCCTTTACCAGCTGTGCTGGCCCTAACCCTACCAGGGCATTGACAGGCCAGGAAGAAGCTATATAGTAACAGTATAAGCCAGAAAGACCTGACAGTCATATCCTCCAAAGCAACATGAGAAGGGTTAAATAAACTAAGAAAACCAGCTCGGTGCAAATATAGGAATGAAACACATAATCTAGGGGCAACAAAAGTCAGTGCCCAAAGCATTAGTTTACTTCTGATAAAGGGTCATGCCATGTATGGATTATCCACTTCAGAGGGATGTAAAGAACTGGTATGATAATGAGAAGTACCTAAGAAGAAAGTGTTAATGAGTAGGGGACATCCCCTCTATGGAAGAGGTTAGAGTTGAATTCAACAAGGTTTATTGAGCACTTGCTCTGGACTTGGCCCTGAGCTGGGGACACACAGCTCCTTCTGTTCTTGAGGAGCCTACCGACAGGCCATTGTTAACTCACAAGTCTTAGTGGGTCTAGGCTGCCCAGCAGGCATGGAGGAAGTTGAGAAGCAGATTTTCCACAGGATTCTAAAGACCCACACTCAACATGGGTAATCGGGCCAAAGACCTTAAGATAGCCTTTTGCAATGAGAGCCCTCTGAGATAATTCCAAAGAGAGCATCAGCCAATCCAGGGGAACTGAAGGGATGCGTTTGGACAGCATCATCACTGCACATAATAGGAGTGTACAGTTTCAAATATGGCAGAACATTTGCTCTGAGAGAGCCCAGCAAGCCTTCCTCTGACCCACTCTCCAACACCCATTTAACTTATAAAATTGTTGTCTCCTCCCATGTGTGAGAAACACCATGATCTGCACTGTGCATTTGTCTCATTCTTATAGAAATCTGTCATCCTGTGTTTATCTCCTAAGTGTTTTTCCTTGATATTCTGTTCAGTAGTAATAGAATATAAGGCATCATGGGGCTATCACTGTTATGTTACTTCCAAAATGTGGGATCCAGTTGCTGTCAGTGAGCTATTTGTATTGTGCTGATTCCTCCTCATTCTTTCACGGAGAGAAGCTGATGTATATAATGGACTCTCAGTAGTACCATAGCAACTGAGGGTTGGGGAGGGACACTATATGGCAAGAACTAAAGGATAAGGGTCCTTGTCTTCCTCACCTCCCACTGGAGTACTAAGACATACTGGAATGTCCTTTCTCTTGGAAGGACTGAGTGGAACCCTTGGAAAAGTGGACTTGGTAGCTAACCTTACTGACCTGGTTTCAGGAAGAATCATGTAAGTGGAGAGGGGTAGTTCTTGAAGTTTCTATGTTTTCCAACCTGAGATCATAGAAAGAATCTCCATATAGAAATAAAGTATGTTTTTAACTGTTTCATGTCACTGTCTCATCTCCAGGGAAACTAAGCACCCTACAAGACGCTGAACGGGGTGGTACTATGAATCTTAATAAATTGCAAAGACCAAAGAATGGAACCCAACACCCAGAAAACTCCTAACTCTGTGACAAAATGGGTTGGCAAGATGTGGGAAATGTTTCCAGATGGGGATCTGGGAAGGTAATATGGGATTGTATGAAGTGACCAACAGTGTCACCTATGAGTAGAGCTGTATCAGTTCAGGTCCTCCTAGAAGCAGACACCAAGATAGAGTCAGAAGTGCAAGAGATTTATTGAGGGAACACTTGGGAAAGATAAGGGGTGAGGAAGGTAAGCAGGGGAGGCCTTGAGACAACTATGCAGATCTGACACCTGTGAAAAAAGGGGGGAGGGGAAGATTGGGCAGGAAGAGCTTCCATATGAGGAGCAGCCCTGAGAAAGTCTCAGCTGGCCCACCAGTGTGCAAAGGGTGCCCAGAGAAAAGCCCCAGCGGGCAGAAATGGCCAGGCCTGGTACCCTCAACATGCTGGCTCACTGACTGGGAGCTCTCCGGGGAGAGGGTGGTCTGCTCTTGAACACTGTGGTGGTCCCTGAAATTACAGCAGCTGGAGGCAGGCAGCTGATGGCACTCCCACTGCCGGGCCTCTCCTGAAGGGAGATCTGTACCATCACTTCCACAGCTGCCACCAGAGCTTTTGTCCAGCCCCCTCTGTTTGAAAACACATATCAGGAAACCCTTGGCAGTATTAGAAACTTCAATGGTTAATCTCTGTAAGCCCGGGCAACCTGAACGGAAGCCCAGGAAGTAGGGGCCACCCTGTACCACCTCACCCCTCAGGCATGCATCCTCAAAAGAGTGATGAACAGCTGTCAGCAAACTTGCGATGACAAAGATTGTAAAGCCTTTTACAAGAGGGAGGTTTTTTTTTAACATCTTTCTTGGAGTATAATTGCTTTACAATGGTGTGTTAGTTTCTGCTTTATAACAAAGTGAATCAGTTATACATATACATATGTCCCCATATCTCTTCCCTCTTGCGTCTCCCTCCCTCCCACCCTCCCTATCCCACCCCTCTAGGTGGTCACAAAGCACTGAGCTGATCTCCCTGTGCTATGCGGCTGCTTCCCACTAGCTATCTATTTTACATTTGGTAGTGTATATATGTCCATGCCACTCTCTCACTTTGTCCCAGCTTACCCTTCCCCCTCCCCGTGTCCTCAAGTCCATTCTCTACGTCTGCGTTAAAAGAGGGAGCTTTGAGGAGAATCTAGGTATCTTCGCAACACGATGAGTATCAGAAACAAATAATAAAGATGTTTCTGTTTAAACTAAGGCATCTTAAGTTGAGGTGCCTGGATAAGCTTCAAGAAATCCACAACCTCCCTTCAAGGCCTTCACAAATCATATGTAAAACACTGTGTGTGTGTGTGTGTGTGTGTGTGTGTGTGTGCAATAAAGGGTGCAAAACCTGAATCTTCTCAGAAGAAATCATTCATCCTCCACTCTCTAGAGAATGAGAGAAAATAAATTGTTTATGGGAGAGGGGTGAGGAGCCCTGAGGCCTTCAGAGCACATTGAGAGGTAGGTGAGCCCTGGGAGAATCAGAGTGGCTGCCATGAAACTTGAAACAACTTTGGAACAAAATCATAATTCACCTCAGGCGCCCAGATGTGTTAAAGCTGTAGAACATCCTTAAAGATGTTGTGGCAGTAAAAACACCAAATTCATGATTAAGGGGTGTGCTCACTTTTCCATGGAAAGATGAATATTTGTTAGCTGAAGAAAGACTAACCTTAGTTACAGGTCAACAAATAATATCAGCTGTGGAGTATTGACATTCTTGTGGAAATGTAAGCACGTTTTCATTTAGTCCTGTGTAGGCACATGTGACCTCATACACGCTGAACGTGCTTAGCTTTAGGAGCCAGTCTGGCTTTGGTAATTCTCCCTGCATAGCTGCCTCAGATTCTTTTCATGAGTAAATGGATTTCTTCAGCTCTGGAACCCAAGAGGGGGTTTCAGTCAAGGACTCAAACAGAGGCAGGCGAGGTAGGGACACACCAAGAGCGTTCCTCTCCATCTTCAAAAGTGAAGGGAGCACTTGACTGTAGAAACTGCTTTCCTGAACTCCACAGGCAATGTTCTGAGACACCCTCATTTATCTTTACCAGTTAGGAAAACAGGGAGGAAGTGGAATGAGGCATGGAAGGGCACATCCCATGAACACCAAATTCAACATAAAATTCAACCTTTGGTTCTGGCTTCTTTCTCAAGCAGTGCAGCTAGCGAGGAGAAAAGGCTGCTAATTAGAAACAAGTGACAAAGTGTATCAGCAATGACATAAGCCCCACCGGGGGTGCTGCCCTTGTCTCACCACGTGCTAGCATGTTAGCAGTATCTATTTCACGAGCTTCAGAGATTTTCCCACAGACAGATTCAAACCCAAGTCCTCTGCATTGTGTTCACATGTCCTTTGTCTCTTTCCTCTTCTTTTTATGTCCAGTATCCTTTTGTACTCCACTCTTTAGTCCAACATTATTTTCATCCCTAGAAACTCTCTCCTCCTAACATAATCCCTGCTGAAATCTCTAGGTTTTAATCCCACTACTCCGGATGCCTTCTTAGTACACAGTTTAATAAGGAGCGTATTTGGTGTAACAGTGAAAACCCACCATCCCTAACAAATTCCCATTTCCTATCTCAAGTACCCTCTTGCCCACTTCATATACCCACTCACCCAGTCTTTTCTTTCACCCCTAACCTCACCTCCCACTCACCCATTTTCTGAAATTAAGAGGGCTTTCAGAGCAGGACTCTGAATTAGTGCCAACACTCAAAAGAAGCAGCTGAAGCAAGAGATCCAGCCACTAAGCTGGGCTGGGAGAACAGCAGACTGAAGAGGGATGCCAGGTTCCAGTGCTGTCATCTCCTAACCATGCCAATACATGAAGTTAAAGAAGAATGTTAGTGCAGGAAGAGGCCAGGCAGTGCATGCTCACTGCCCAGAAAGCTCATTCTGGATCTGGCCGTGCTCCTCTGCCCTTTTCTGACTCTTTGACCCATGTCCATTGCCCTCTTGTTCCATAACCACCGCCTGGAGGAGTACCTGTTTTGGCAAAAGTGTCCTACGGGACAATAACTATTCCTGAAACATGGCAGCCACCTGGGCTGGTCCAGATAGTCAAAAAGAGATGTTGCTGTGGATGATTATGAACATAGTTCTGCGTTGAACTCAGAAATTTGGGGACAACACAAACACTATCTCAAAAAGAGAGGCAGAACTTTTCTGCTTATTTTATACCTATAAGGATTTGACAGCTGATAAGTCAACTTCATCCAATGAAGATTTGCCATGATGTAGCAGGCACTCTGTGGGGGGTTGGAAATATAAATTTCAATAGCACATGGTCCCTGCCCTCAAAAAACTTACAGTCCAGAGGGGTAGACAGAGTTTCACCACAGTCCAGTGGGAGGAATGTCAAAGTAGAGCTGCTGGAAAGAACTCTTGAAGTTTTACCACAACAAATGTTGTCAAAAGACAACAAAATCTTAAGCCCAATGTTTTCCTCAGTGGCAACGCACATACAGTCACTCACAGAAAATGTTTTCCTGTCTCATTGACTGACTTCCACAAACTCCTAAGTTTTCTCATATCAGATGGACATCCTTACTTTTTTAGGTTGTGAAGTTCCAAATTCTTTAACCCTCTTTCAATTGTTGATTTTTCAATTGGGTTTATTGTTAAGTTTAAATCCTCCCAAATCAAAAGTCAGTCCCTCAGTAGTCTCAGTTGAATCTGACCACCACTACCTGTACCCTCACCTCTCTCCAGGTTCCACCTTTGGACCACAGGACTGCTTTCGGCTGCCCTCTGGAGGACTCTATATAAAGGCACAGGTTACGGATTGAAATGAATGAAATATCCAACACTAAAGCCAAATGCCCTCTGCCAGCAGGTGGCGATGTCACTTTAATGTGTCCCAGGAGCCAATGCCATAAGCATGACTCTCCTGTGCCTGGGTGTTTGGGTTATAGATTCAAAGAAAGAAGACACACATTAGGATATGTGGACGTGAAAATGGGGACTTCTCATACAATTGTACTCATCACACATACGATCACCTTTGTTCCCATCAGAGCAGCTCCCAATCTGATTATAGGAGCCAATCATGGGGCTCCACCATGGACTCCTCATGTCATTATCCTTCTCTCCTCTCTAATCTGAAGATCCAACATCCCTAACCATGGTGGGCATTCTGCCAACTCTGGAATACCCTTGTGTTGATCCTAATGTTCCAGTGGGAGTTGTCATAATGGGAGTGAAGAACAGTGGAGAGATATGACCACACGGATAAGCAGAGTAGGTGACATGGCATCTCAGCAGCCCACTCAGAGATACCATGCAACCCCTCTCTTTAAAAAATAACAAGCTTGGGGGAGGAGCTTCAAGATGGCGGCAGAGTAAGACGTGGAGATCACCTTCCTCCCCACAAATACATCAGAAATACATCTACATGGGGAACAATTTCTACAGAACACCTACTGAACGCTGGCAGAAGACCTCAGACCTCCCAAAACGCAAGAAACTCCCCACGTACCTGGGCAGGGCAAAAGAAAAAACAGAGACAAGGAATAGGGACGGGACCTGCACGAGTGGGAAGGAGCTGTGAAGGAGGAAAGGTTTCCATACACTAGGAAGCCCCTTCCCGGGCAGAGACTGCGGGTGGCGGAGGCGGGAGGCTTCGGAGCCGCGGAGAAGAGCGCAGCCACAGGGGTGCGGAGGGCAAAGCGGAGAGATTCCCGCACAGAGGATCGGTGCCGACCGCCACTCACCAGTCCGGGAGGCTTATCTGATCACCCACTGGGACGGGTTGTGGCAGGGAGCTGAGGCTCAGGCTTCACAGGTCGGATCCCAGGGAAAGGACTGGGGTTGGCTGCGTGAACACAGCCTGAAGGGGACTGGTGCACCACAGCTACCTGGGAGGGAGTCCAGGAAAAACTCTGGAGCTGCCAAAGAGGCAAGAGACTTTTTCTTGCCTCATTGTTTCCTGGTGCGCGAAGAGAGGGAATTAAGAGCACCACTTAAAGGAGCTCCAGAGATGGTCGCGAGCCGCGGCAATCAGCGCGGAGCACAGAGATGGGCATGAGATGCTAAGGTTGCTGCTGTAGCCACCAAGAAGCCTGTGTGCAAGCACAAGTCACTATCCACACCTCCCCTGCTGGGAGCCTGTGCAGCCCACCACTGCCAGGGTCCCGTGATCCAGGGACAACTTCCCCGGGAGAACACACGGTGCGCCTCAGGCTGTTGCAAGGTCACGCCTGCCTCTGCTGCCACAGGCTCACCCCACATTCCGTACCACTCCCTCCCCCCCTGAAACAGCTGATCCTTTAACCCCGTTCTGTCTGAGCGAAGAACAGATGCCCTCAGGCGACCTAAATGCAGGGGCAGGGCCAAATCCAAAGCTGAAACCCAGGAGCTGTACGAACAAAGAAGATAAAGGGAAATTTCTCCCAGCAGCCTAAGGAGCAGCGGATTAAATCTCCATAATCAACTTGATGTACCCTGCATCTCTGGAATACCTGAATAGACAAAATATCATCCCAACTTGAGGAGGTGGACTTTGGGAGCAACGATATATATATATATTTTTTTCCCTTTTCTCTTCTTGTGAGTGTGTATGTGTATGCTTCTGTGTGTGATTTTGTCTGTATAGCTTTGCTTTTACCATTTTCCCTAGGGTTCTGTCTGTCCATTTTTTTGTTTTGTTTTCGGATTTTTTTGTATAGTTTTTAGCACTTTTTATCATTGGTGGATTTGTTTTTTGGTTTGGTTGCTCTCTTCTTTCTTTCTTTCTTTTTATTATTTAAAAACATTTTTTAATAATTATTTTTTATTTTAGTAACTTTATTTTATTTTATCTTCTTCTTTCCTTCATCTTTCTATTTTTTCTCCCTTCTATTCTGAGCCGTGTGGATGACAGGCTCTTGGTGCTGTAGACAGGTGTCAGTGCTGTGCATCTGAGGTGGGAGAGCCAAGTTCAGGTCACTGGTCCACAAGAGACCTCCCAGCTCCACATAATATCAAATGGTGAAACTCTCCCAGAGATCTCCATCTCAGTGCCAAGACTCAGCTGCACTCAACGACCAGCAAGCTACAGTGCTGGACACCCTATGCCAAACAAGTAGCAAGACAGGAACACAACCACATCCATTAGCAGAGAGGCTGCCTAAAATCATAATAAGGCCACAGACACCCCAAAACACACCACCAGACGTGGAACTGTCCACCAGAAATACAAGATCAGCTTCATCCACCAGAATACGGGCACTAGTCCCCTCCGCCAGGAAGACTACACAACCCACTGAACCAACCTTAGCAACTGGAGACAGACACCCAAAACAATAGGAACTATGAAGCTGCAGCCAGCGGAAATGAGACCTCAAACACAGTAAGTTAAGCAAAATGAGAAGACAGAGAAACACAGAGCAGATGAAGGAGCAAGGCAAAAACCCACCATACTTAGCAAATGATGAGGAAATAGGCAGTCTACCTGAAAAAGAATTCAGAATAATGATAGTAAAGATGATCCAAAATCTTGGAAATAGAATGGAGAAAATACAAGAAACGTTTGACAATGACCTAGGAAAACTAAAGAGCAAACAAACAGTGGTGAACAACAGAAAAAGTGAAATTAAAAATTCTCTACAAAGGATCAATAGCAGAATAACTGAGGCAGAAGAATGGATAAGTGACCTGGAATATAAAATAGTGGAAATAACCACTGCAGAGCAGAATAAAGAAAAAAGAATGAAAAGAATTGAGGACACTCTCATAGACCTCTGTGACAACAGTAAATGCACCAACATTCGAATGATAGGGGTCACAGAAGAAGAGAAAAAGAAAGTGATGAAAATATATTTGAAGAGATTATAGTTGAAACTTCCATAATATGGGAAAGGAAATAGTTAATCAAGTCCAGGAAGCACAGAGAGTCCCATACAGGATAAATCCTAGGAGAAACATGCAAAGACACATATTAATCAAACTATAAAACATTAAATACAAAGAAAAAATATTAAAGGCAGCAAGGTAAAAACAACAAATAACACACAAGGGCATCCCCATAAGCTTAACAGCTGATCCTTCAGCAGAAACTCTGAAAGCCAGAAGGCAGTGGCAGGACATATTTAAAGTGATGAAGGAGAAACACCTATAACCAAGATTACTCTACCCAGCAAGGATCTCATTCAGATTTGATGAGAAATTAAAACGTTTACAGACAAGCAAAAGCTGAGAGAGTTCAGCACCACCAAACCAGCTTTACAACAAATGCTAGAGGACCTTCTCTAGGCAAGAACACAAGAGAAGGAAAAGACCTACAATAACAAAACCAAAACAACTAAGAAAATGGGAAGAGGAACATACATATCCATAATTACCTTAAATGTAAATGGATTAAATGCTCCCACCAAAAGACACAGACTGGCTGAATGGATACAAAAACAAGACCCATATATATGCTGTCTACAAGAGACCCACTTCAGACCTAGAGACACATGCAGACTGAAAGTGAGGGGATGGAAAAAGATATTCCATGCAAATGGAAACCAAAAGAAAGCTGGAGTAGCAATTCTCATATCAGACAAAATAGACTTTAAAATAAAGACCATTAGAAGAGACAAAGAAGGACACTACATAATGATCAAGGGATCGATCCAAGAAGAAGATGTAACTATTGTAAATATTTACGCACCCAACATAGGAGCACCTCAATACATAAGGCAAATACTAACAGCCATAAAAGGGGAAATTGACAGTAACACATTCATAGTAGGGGACTTTCACACCCCATTTTCACCAATGGACAGATCATCCAAAGTGAAAATAAAAATGGAAACACAAGCTTTAAATGATACATTAAAGAAGGTGGACTTAATTGATATTTATAGGACATTCCATTCGAAAACAACAGAATACACATTTTTCTCAAGTGCTCATGGAACATTCTCCAGGATAGATCATATCTTGGGTCACAAATCAAGCCTTGGTAAATTTAAGAAAATTGAAATTGTATCAAGTATCTTTTCCGACCATAATGCCATGAGACTAGATATCAATTCCAGGAAAAGTTCTGTAAAAAATAAAAATACATGGAGGCTAAACAATACAGTACTTAATAAAGAAGTGATCACTGAAGAAATCAAAGAGGAAATAAAAAAATACCTAGAAACAAATGACAATGGAGGCATGACGACCCAAAACCTATGGGATGCAGCAAAAGCAGTTCTAAGAGGGAAGTTTATAGCAATACAATCCTACCTCAAGAAAGAGAAACATCTTGAATAAACAACCTAACCTTGCACCTAAAGCAATTAGAGAAAGAAGAACAAAAAAACCCCAAAGTTAGCAGAAGGAAGGAAATCATAAAGATCAGATGAGAAATAAATGAAAAAGAAATGAAGGAAATGATAGCAAAGATCAATAAAACTAAAAGCTGGTTCTTTGAGAAGATAAACAAAATTGATCAACCATTAGCCAGACTCATCAAGAAGGGAGAAGACTTAAATCAATAGAATTAGAAATGAAAAAGAAGTAACAACTGACACTGCAGAAATACAAAAGATCATGAGAGATTACTACAAGCAACTCTATGCCGATAAAATGGACAACTGGGAAGACATGGACAAATTCTTAGAAATGCACAATGTACCAAGACTTAATCAGGAAGAAATAAAAAATATGAACAGACCAATCACAAGAACTGAAATTGAAACTGTGATTTAAAATGTTCCAACAAACAAAAGCCCAGGACCAGATGGCTTCACAGGCGAATTCTATCAAACATTTAGAGAAGAGCTAACACCTATCCTTCTCAAACTCTTCCAAAATATAGCAGAGGGAGGAACATCCCCAAACTCATTCTACGAGGCCACCATCATCCTGATACCAAAATCAGACAAGGATGTCACAAAGAAAGAAAACTACAGGCCAATATCACTGATGAACATAGATGCTAAAATCCTCAACAAAATGCTAGCAAACAGAATCCAACAGCACATTAAAAGGACCATACACCATGATCAAGTGGGGTTTATTCCAGGAATGCAAGGATTCTTCAATATACGCAAATCAATCAACGTGATACACCATATTAACAAATTGAAGGAGAAAAAACATATAATAGTCTCAATAGATGCAGAGAAAGCTTCCAACAAAATTCAACACCGATTTATGATAAAACCCTGCAGAAAGTAGGTAAAGAGGGAACTTTCCTCAATATAATAAAGGCAATATATGAAAAACCCACAGCCAACATCATCCTCAATGGTGAAAAATTGAAAGCATTTCCACTAAGATCAGGAACAAGACAAGATTGCCCACTCTCACCACTCTTACTCAACATACTTTTGGAAGTTTTATCCACAGCAATCAGAGAAGAAATGGAAATAAAAGGAATCCAAATCGGAAAAGAAGAAGTAAAGCTGTCACTGTTTGCAGATGACATGATACTATACATAGAGAATCCTAATGATGCTACCAGAAAATTATTAGAGCTAATCAATGAATTTGGTAAAGTAGCAGGATTCAAAATTAATGCACAGAAATCTCTGGCATTCCTATACAAAAATGATGAAAAATCTGAAAGTGAAATCAAGAAAACACTCCCATTTACCATTGCTACAAAAAGAATAAAATATCTAGGAATAAACCTACCTAAGGAGACAAAAGACCTGTATGCAGAAAATTATAAGACACTGATGAAAGAAATTAAAGATGATACAAATAGATGGAGAGATATACCATGTTCTTGGATTGGAAGAATCAACATTGTGAAAATGACTCTACTACCCAAGCAATCTACAGATTCAATGCAATCCTTACCAAACTACCACTGGCATTTTTCACAGAACTAGAACAAAAAATTTCACAATTTGTATGGAAACACAAAAGACCCTGAATAGCCAAAGCAATCTTGAGAATGAAAAACGGAGCTGGAGGAATCAGGCTCCCACACTTCAGACTATACTACAAAGCTACAGTAATCGAGACAGTATGGTACTGGCACAAAAACAGAAAGATAGATCAATGGAACAGGATAGAAAGCCCAGAGATAAACCCACGCACATATGGTCACCTTATCTTTGATAAAGGAGGCAGGAATGTACAGTGGAGAAAGGACAGCCTCTTCAATAAGTAGTGCTGGGAAAACTGGACAGGTACATGTAAAAGTATGAGATTAGATCACTCCCTAAAACCATACACAAAAATAAGCTCAATATGGATTAAAGACCTAAATATAAGGCCAGAAACTATCAACCTCTTAGAGGAAAACATAGGCAGAACGCTCTATGACATAAATCACAGCAAGATCCTTTTTGACCCACCTCCCAGAGAAGTGGAAATAAAAACAAAAATAAACAAATGGGACCTAATGAAACTTCAAAGCTTTTGCACAGCAAAGGAAACCATAAACAAGACCAAAAGACAACCCTCAGAATGGGAGAAAATATTTGCAAATGAAGCAACTGACAAAGGATCCATCTCCAAAATTTATAAGCAGCTCATGCAGCTCAATAACAAAAACACAAACAACCCAATCCAAAAATGGGCAGAAGACCTAAACAGACATTTCTCCAAAGAAGATATACAGCCTGCCAGCAAACACATGAAAGAATGCTCAACATCCTTAATCATTAGAGAAATGCAAATCAAAACTACAATGAGATATCATCTCACACCAGTCAGAATGGCCATCATCAAAAAATCTAGAAACAATAAATGCTGGATACAGTGTGGAGAAAAGGGAACTCTCTTGCACTGTTGGTGGGCATGTGAATTGGTACAGCCACTATGGAGAACAGTATGGAGGTTCCTTAAAAAACTACAAATAGAACTACCATATGACCCAGCAATCCCACTATTCAGCCTATAACTTTATGCGAGTTCCCTTGTACGTTATTTGTCATTTTTCCCTTGCTTTTAATATTTTTTCTTTGTGTTTAATGTTTTGTCAGTTTGATTACTATGTGTCTCAACGTGTTCCTCCTTGGGTTTATCCTGCCTGAGATTCATCATTTACTGGACTTGGGTGACTGTTTCTTTTCCCATGTTAGGAAAGTTTTTAGCAGTTATCTCTTCAAATGTTTTTTCAGGCCCTTCTCCTTCTGGGACCCCTATAATGCAAATGTAGGTGCATATAATGTTGTCCAAGAGGTCTCTTAGACTGTTTTCAATTCTTTTTTCTTTATTCTGTTCCATGGCAGTGATTTCCGCCATTCTGTCTTCAAGCTCTCTTATCTGTTCTTCTGCCTCAGTAATTCTGATATTGATTCCTTCTAGTGTACATTTTGTTTCAGTTTTTGTATTGGTCATCTCTGTTTTTTTGTTCTTTAGTTCGTCTAGGCCTTTGTTAAACATTTCTTGTATCTTCTCAATCCTTTACCAGTGAGCTTTCCCGTTTGTGCCTCCATTCTTTTTCCAAGATCTTGGATCATCTTTACTATCATTACTCTGAATTCTTTTTCAGATTTAGATTGCCGATCTCCTCTTCACTTAGTTGTTCTTGTAGGTTTGTATCTTGCTCCTTCATCTGCAACATATTTCTTTGTCATATAATTTTGTCAAACTTACTGTGTTTGTGGTCTCCTTTCCACAGGCTGCAGGATCATAGGTCCTCTTTCTTCTGGTGTCTGTCCCCTGGTGGGTAAGGTTGGTCCAGAGGCCAATGCCATTATCCCCTTGAAAGAGGGTTTGACTGGTATTGTGGTGAAAAGAGTCTGCCCTGGATATTAAGTGGGGCCTCGCGTTTGCTCTGTGGTTGTCCCTGCCCTGCCAGGGTCAGGGTCTGCTCTCTGGTTATTGGAGTAGAAGCCCCCAGATATGTGTCTTCATTGTGTTTCTGATCTGTCATGTGAGGTAGTTGGGATTTCAGCACTTCCACTGTGAAAGAAGCCACTGAGTGTTCCTCCTCTGTAGCTGTTCACCTGTGAATGTGCTCTGTTGTGTCCCTTTCACCCACTGTATGGGCTCAAAAATTACACTGTTGTTGGCACTGCTCTTGGTCCCACCTTAACTGTGGGTGAGCCAGCAATTGACCCTGGTGTCCCTCAGGCATTGTTTTCACCAGGCCACTGGCACAGATACACTGAGATCAGGTCCCAGGACTGCAGTACCTGTGCATCTGGACTTGCTGTGAGAGCTATGGAGGCAGCTCAGACTCTGGCCTGGCCCAACCCCAGCATGTATGTGCCCACAAAGCCCATAGCTGTTAAAGCCAGACCCATCCCAGCTGCTGGAGCACTTGTTGTCCTTTTCAATGTTTCTCAGGTGCTGAATTTAGGAAGCCATCAGTGGAGGTGTAACTCCACAGTTTGCGCAGCCATGAGGAGAGATTCCAGCTCTTCTTCCTTACTCACATGGCCAACCCCTGGGGCCAAGCTGTGGTTTCAGCCCTTCCTCTGCGTGTCTTCCTCCCACCACAGTCTGTCCCAGAGGTTGCTGGAGCACAGGAGTCCATCAGGCAGGAAGGACCTGAGGTGGTGATCAGGGTGAGTGGGTCACCCAGGCAGGGCAGGTGGGGGCAGAGGAGGCGATGGCAGGGGCACATGAGCCTGCTCTGGTGGGAGCCCTCCCTAGTGCCCATGGAGGCAGGGCCAGCATGTGAGGAGAGAGGCTGCAATGGTGGCCCAGCCCTTTGTGCATCACTCAATGATGGCACTTCTCTTCTGTGGCAGTCTGGGTTTCCTCCACGAGCATTCCCATTTGTGGAGCTCCTCACTCCCATCCCCTCAGGCTGCCTCCTCCCTGGGTTTGCTCTCCAAACCCCATGTTCCAGTACTCAGCCCCCTTGCGCAGTGGTGGACAACTGTCTCAGCCTGGGGTGTGCAGTGCTGTGGCACGGACAATCTGGGTAGGTCTCACTCTGTCCTGCCTGCCACAGACTTGTTGCTAGGATCTCCTCCAAGCCCCTGAAATTCCCCTTCTGTCCCAGTTGATCCCCCAACCAGTGAGGGGGCTTCCACAGATACGGGAACCTCTCCTCACCTTTAACTCTCTGCCAGGGGCTCAAGTCCCATCCTGCTTCCTCTCCTCTTCCTTTTCCTTTCTTCTTTATTTCATCCTACCTGGTTACGTGGGGATCTTTCTTGTCCTTTTAGGTGTCTGAGGACCTCTGCTAGTGTTCAGTGGGTGCTCTGTGAGGACTGTTCCATTTGTAGTTGCATTCTTGACCCATTTGTGGGGAGAGACGAACTCCATGTGCTTCTACTCCTCTGCCATCTTGGAAAGTCCACCAATCAATTTTAAATGTTTGAAATCATATAGAATATATATCCTCCAATCACAATGGAATTATTTTAGGAAGAAAATAATTAATAAAAAGATAGTTAGAAAAATCCCAAAGTAAGCAATATATTTCTAAAACAAAACTCCTGGGTCAAAAAAAATCACATTTTATGGTCACATTTCTAAAAAATAATTTAGAAATTATTCTAAATGGAAAAAAATTATTCTAAATGAAATGATAGTTAAAATATAACATATCAAAAATTTTAGGGTGCAGCACTTAGAGGAAAATGTAGACCTTTAAATACTTGCATTAGAAAAAAGGCTGAAAATTGATTACCTAAGTATGTATTTCAAAAGTTAGAGAAAAATTAGCAAATTAAAACATAATCAAAGCATGATTAGCCTGGTATATAGTAAGTACCATAAAGTGTTAGCTATTATTATTACCCAGCTTAGGGTAAAAATGGGTGTTATATATGCTACATGGTTTACTGAAAGAAACTTACCAGATTGTCTGCCCTGGAATGTGAGTTTAAAACCTGATATGTTAATAAAACAGCAATTCTAATTTTTTAAAGATGAAACAAAGCAAAGACCAATGGTTAAGGACTTCTCTGGTGGTGCAGTGGTTAAGAATCCACCTGCCAATGCAGGGGACACAGGTTCGAGCCCTGGTCCAGAAAGATTTCACATGCCGCAGAGCAACTAAGCCTGTGCGCCACAACTACTGAGCCCGGATGCCACGACTACTGAAGCCCATGTGCCTAAAGACTGCGCTCTGCAACAAGAGAAGCCACTGTAATAAGCAGCCTGTGCGACGAAGAGTAGGCCCCACTTGCTGCAACTAGAGAAAGCCCACATGCAGCAACAGAGACCCCACACAGCCAAAATTTTAATTAATTAATTTAAATTTTTAAATTAAAAAAAAAAAGAGCAATGGTTAAGATGGATAGCTCTAAAGCTAAAGGTACATTGGTTGGACTCCAGGATCTATGGCTGACAAATTATATGACTATTTCCATTATTTATTGCTCTATAACAGACTATCCCAACAGTCAGTGGCTTAAAACACCACCATTTTATTGCATACAATTTTTCGTGTTGGAAATGTGGGTAGGGCTCAGCAAGCAAGTCTCTGTTCCATGTGGCATTAGCAAGGCCCCTGCACGCGGCGGCATTCAGCTAGTGACTAGGCTGGGCTAACAGGTCCAAGATGGCTTCACCCACAGGACAAGGCTTAGGTGGGGCTGTCAGCTAGCACACTCTGGTTCTCCTCCACATGGCCTCTATCTCCACATGGTCTCTATTATCATATGGCCTCTGTCTCCAGCAGCCTGGACTTTACATGGGGGTCAAGTTAGTAGGAGAATGAAAACAGACTCTGCAAGGCCTCCAAAAGAAATCATAAACAAAATGAAAAGGCAACCATAAGAATGGGAGAAAATATTTTCAAAGGATGTGACTGACAAGGGGTTAATCTCCAAAATATACAAACAGCTCATAGCAAAAAAAAAAAATAATATCAAAAAAACAACCCAATCAAAAAATTGGCAGAAGATCTAAACAGACATTTCTCCAAACAAGACATACAGATGGCCAAGAGGCACATGAAAAGATGCTCAACATCACTAATTATTAGAAAAATGCAAATCAAAACTACAATGAGATATCACCTCACATGAGTCAGAATGTCCATCATCAAAAAGTCTACAAATAATAAATGCTGGAGAGGGTGTGGAGAAAAGGAACCCTCCTACACTGCCAGTGGGAATGTAAATTGGTGCAACCACTATGGAAAACAGTATGAGGACCCTTAGAAAAATAAAAATAGAGCTACCATACGATCCTGTAATCCCACTCCTGAGCATATATCCAGAGAAAACCATAACTTGAAAATATGCATGTACCCCAGTGTTCATTGCAGCACTATTTACAATAGTCAAGACATGGAAGAAACCTAAATGTCCATCGACAGAGGAATGGATAAAGAAGATGTGGTACATGTACGCAATGGAATATTACTCAGCCATAAAAAAAGAATGAAATAATGCCATTTGCAGCAACATGGATTGACCTAGAGATTATCATACTGAGTGAAGTAAGCCAGACAAAGACAAATATCATATGATATTGCTTATATGTGGAATCTTAAAAAAATGATATAAATGAACCTATTTACAAAACAGAAATAGACCCACAGACATAGAAAATAAATTTATGGTTACCAAAGGCAAAAGTAGGGGGAAGGGATAAATTAGGAATTTGGCATTAACATATATACACTACTGTGTACAAAATAGATAACCAACAAGGACCTACTATATAGCACAGGGAACTCTACTTAATATTTTGTAATAACCTAAAAGGGAAAAGAATCTGAAAAAGAATATATATATATATATACAATGAATCACTGATTCGCTTTGGTGTATACCTGAAACTAACACAACATTGTAAATCAACTATACTTTAATTTTTAAAAAAAAGAAGTTGTACCATATCTCTTTCATTGCATTCCATTGGTCAAAGCAAGTCACAGACCAGTCCAGTTTAAGGAAAAGAGAAATAGACTACACCTCTTGATAGAAGTGACAAAGTCACTTTGAAAAAGTAGAAGAGATTGTTGTCACAATCTTTGGAAACAATACACTACAGGGACCTTGAGCAATTTACTCATACTTTCTGTGCCTCAGTTCCCCCACCTGTAGAGGGAGATGATACTAATTCCCAGGTTGCCCTGAAAATTAAGTGAGAAAAAATATGATGAACTTAGATGCGTCTAATGCAGTGATTCTGAAAACTTGGTATTTATTAAATGTTTATTAAAAAAAGATTCCTGGACCCCACCCTCTAGAGTTTCAGATTGAGCAGGTCTGGGGTAGAGCCCTCAAATTTCCATTTTTAAAAGTTCCCAGGTGATGCTATTGCTGCTGGTCTTCAACCACGCTTTAAGTAGTACTGGGATGGTATACAATCAGCACTCAATAACTCTTAGCTATTTTTATTGTAAACAAAAGAGGAAAAAAATAATTATAGACAGCTTTGCTATTTTTAGACCCTGAAGGCACAAGGAAGTAACATTATTGTCTTTCTCTCCCCTGAAGGAAAGAGTTTGTATGTGTTAAAAAATAAATTGCAAAATGGGACTAAATGCATGGCTGAGCCTTTCAATGCTGGGGTTCACTGAGGGCCAGTCAATGAGGAAGCCTCCTTAAGCAAGCACGTTTGGAGCTATGCAGCAAAGGATAGATAGAAACAAGACAAAGGGGAGAAGGGCCTTCCAGGAAAACACATGAAGAGATGTACATCAGTCATAGTCACTATGTGCACTGTTCAATGGGTTATTTTTTTAAATCAGGCAATGTGGCAGAACTGTAAGGGAAGAAAAGAATATTCATCCTACATAATCCCCAGGCCTCCACAGCCCCATTTTTCTCATCTAGAATCAGGATGCCAAGCTTTGTCAGCTCCACTGTATCATTATCCAGCCTGGGCCTCTCCAAGTTGTCATGGTAACAGAATAACTTTATCTCCTGCTTTTTCTCACAAACTATTCAAAGGAATGAAATGCCATGACACCAGCCTATCTCCCATTTTCAGCTGAATTTCTTTGGAAACTGCATGTTCGCAAGAGCAGATTTATGAATTCTCAGGGTTGAGGCCTCTCTTTTGTGGGTAACCCTTGTCAGAAATCTAACCCTTTGTTTTCTGAAGCAATGTGTGACCCTGTACTTCAGCTCTGGGAGCCCTTGACTTTTGCAGGCTGAGTCCCATGTTCCCTGTGGCTTTGAATGTATCTGTTTTCTCAATGAGAAAGAAGTAAATGCAGTTTTAATGCCAAATTTATTCCAGCCCTATGCCACATCACCCTGCTCAATAACAATCCTCAGAAGGAAAAGGAGAACACAATTTAATTTCTAGATACTGTAAGGATTAATTGGGCTTTTTTTTTTTCTTCTAGAGTCAGCTCTCATGGTTTCATATCATCTACTTTAAGTTAAAAGAATCCTCAAATGTGTAGTGCTTAGGTCACACTTAAACTTGCATCAGAATCAACTGGGGGGCTTGTTAAAACACATTGCTGGCATTTCTGATTCAGCAGGTATGGAAGGGGTCTGAGAATTTATATTTCTAACAAGTTCCCAGATGATGTTGATACTGCTGTCTGGGGACCACACTTTGAGCACCATCAATAGTTGCTGAGGCTAGTTAGTAAGGCTGTGAATGACCAACAGTTGGTAAACTCCGGGAATGCACCTCTAGTTAGCCTGTTAAAAGCAGGGGTGGGCAGGGGAAGGGCTCTCACAGTACTTGCAGATAGAAGATATTGGTTCCACATCTACATTTCCCCACCCCAACTAAATAATTTGTCCTCGTAGGCAAGTCATAGAACTTCTCTAAGACAAAATTTGACCTTAAAATAATAATAATATCCCCTTACTTAACTTTGCAAAGTTATTGTTCTAATTGAATACAACAAAGTGTGTGAGGCTACTCAGTCAGTGGGGAACTGCTAAATAAACACAAGCTGTTAAGCGTGTTGCTGCCAAGACTAACTCTTTTCATAACTATCGAAATGAAATTTTATTCATATTCTCAAGGCCACCTCAAAGGTTACCTCCTCAGGAACATGGCCCCTAATCCCCATCGACAGAATTGATCCTTTTCTCATCAAAACTGCCACAATATTTAGTTTATACCTCTCTTTTGATACTTAATTTTTGTAAGATGTAAAATCTGATAAGTTACATGCCTGTCTCCCCCATAGATGCTGAGCTCTTTGAAGACAGGACACATGTCTTTTTTACCTTTCGAAGTTCTGAACCCCACCTTCATTCTTAGCACAGTGTTATACACTTTTAAGCATTTAATAAATACTTGTTTGAATAAATAAATAAATAAAAACATTAAGTCACATATCCTTGATTTCAGATAAGATGATAACATATACACAGTGTATACCTGCATTCTTCCCCTCCTCTCTCACAACCTCACTACCCAAATATATATATATATATATATATATATATATATATATATATATATATATATATATACTGTATATATTATATGTAATATATAGGCTGTATTTACTATGTCATATTACATATATATATATATACACACACACACACACACATACACACATACACACAAATAATAAAGAGTGAACTCAAGAAACTAAGACTTGTAACTTGTGGCCATATCCAGCATGGCTCTCCCAGTTTACATGGTTCAGGTACCCTCAAGGTAGACTCTTTGGAAGATGGAAGCAAGCTGGATAGTGAGCAACTCTCAGCCCCACACCAGATGGTTGACCTCTACCAGGACCAGCTCCCAAGAAAAGAAGCAACAGGACAGAGACTGCCAGACCTGAGATTTCCCTTGATAATATGGCTCCCAGTGCTGTGCTGTGGGCATTGACCTTGGCCATGCAAGCCTGGGTGGGATCAGATAAACTAGAATTAGTGAAGATCTGTATGTTTTCAGCTGTCTTGGCCACTAGAATTCTGCAACTGCAGAACACCACCACCCCTGCCTTTTCTTTCTTAAGGATCTTGGTTACAAGAGAAGACTGGGTGGAAAGTAAGGAACAAAACACCATAATTTTCATGAAGCCTATCCAGGAATCACTAGACACCTTCAACTAACCAGGAAGCTCCCACACCTTGTCAGCATCTTGACTAGCAGAGAGGGAAAGCCTGATGACCCCATTCCATGAGCAAGTGCAGATGAGTTGCCAATAACCTTGGCCTCAAGCTCAGGAGGGAGCACCAGATCAATTGTACAGTCCTAAACAGAACAGAGGTCACTTCTTTCTCTATATATCTGGGAACATCTTCCCCTAGGCAGCATGTTTATCTGGAATTCTTGGCATGGGGTGTAGAGGGTAGATTCTAATAGGAAACCTAGGCAACACTGGCTACAGAAACTTGAGATGAAGGAGAAGACACAGGTTGGTCAAATGGCCCAGCCACAGACCTCAGCCAGAGGAAGCCCCAGTTAGACCAAGGAGAGGTAGACCAAGGGCCACAGCAGTGGCAATGCACTGCACCTGACACTCATCCTTGTCCACAGCCCTCTGCAGGGACAATCTTCAAGGTCCCCACTCTTGCAGGGGTATGGAGTGCTCATATGCATAAATCTCCTTTGGACTTGGTTTTTCTGAGACTGTCTCTGAATTTCTGTCAAAAAAAGCAAAGACCCAACCAGGAATATAATGGCCTGACACCTCTGGGGCCCTGATCTCAGCACCTAGATGGCCTTCCTTCTTCTTGATTTCACGTCTGTCCTCTTTAATGTCAATAATGAACAGAAAATATTTAAACAAAATTTACAAACCCAATTCACATATTAAAATATTTTAATCAACCCTGGTTTTTGTCATCTGCAATTGAACACCACTTTATTATTATTGTGTAAATAGTCCCCAAAATACATTTTCTCATTTAAATACCACAGGAAACTGAATACCTAAGAGGCTGTCATTTGTAACTGTCACTCACCTCTTCTAAGTCCAACAAGATAAATGGGTTATGGAGAATTTTCTTTCTTTATACTCTGCACCTCAGTGTCTACTCACTTAAAATAATTCTTGCTCTGTGCCATAAAATATTTAAAAATATAATATTCTGTTTATCTTTTAAAGTGCATTTCTGGTGACATTCAGTATAAAAATCCCTATAAAATGCCCTCCTCCAAAATGTGTGTACTGGAGCCCTGTGTACTTTTTTTTTTTTTTTTTTTTTTTTTTGCGGTACGCGGGCCTCTCACTGTTGTGGCCCCTCCCGTTGTGGAGCACAGGCTCCGGACGCACAGGCTCAGCGGCCATGGCTCATGGGCCCAGCCACTCCGCGGCATGTGGGATCTTCCCGGACCAGGGCACGAACCCGTGTCCCCTGCATCGGCAGGCGGACTCTCAACCACTGCGCCACCAGGGAAGCCCAGCCCTGTGTACTTTTAAAATCACCCTCAGTATCCTGGGTCCTCTGTCACTTGCCCAAATTTGGTGGATTTGTTCACTGCAGCCATGCTTGTCATCAGATTCATACCCTCCTTCGTGTCATTTAAGGAAATGGCCAATAGGATGCACAAGGCCCTGCGGGTTTTCAGAGTCTGGAATTTTCTTTTTTCTACCAAGTAATTTGAAAGTGGTTTCTTCAAACCAGCTAGAAAGCCAACTATTTCTGAATGTGACTCAGATGAAAGAAGACAACAGGAAAGCACTTTGAAGGAGACCATGAGGGGGAAGCTCATTCAATCCAAGATACTTTTTAATCAGCTACCTTCTACTTGGCCCAGAAGAATAAGGAAGAGAAAAATAAAAAGCAAAAAGGGATGGCTAAAATGAGCAGTACTTATTGGTGTCCCACCCAAGAGGAAAACAAGGATTTAATAACTATGATACTTTAAACTTTAGAGCACTTCTAAATTTTCAAAGTAATTTTACATGTATTATCTCTTTGTATTCTTCTAGCAGTAGTGCAGGAAGGATTGTTTCCATTTGTATTATTGTTATTCTCCTAATTATTATCTCTGCTTAACAGAGACCAAGGACAGGGCTGGAAGAATATGGCAAATCACCTTATACACATGAGAGCAAGTGGCTTTTGTCCTTAAAGACTCTTCTGTTTTACACATTATGAAGTACATTTTTCCCAAGGTCCTGCCAGTGACTTCAAGATGGAACATGGTTAGGGACTTCCCTGGTGGCACAGTCGTTAAGAATCCACCTGCCAATGCAGGGGACACAGGTTCGATTTCTGGTCCAGGAAGATCCCACATGATGCGGAGCAACTAAGCCCATGTGCCACAACTACTGAGACTGCGTGCTGTACCTACTGAAGCCCATGCACCTAGAGCCCGTGCTCCACAACAAAAAAAAAACACCACAATGAGAAGCCCACGCACTGCAATGAAGAGTAGCCCCTGCTCGCAGCAACTAGAGAAAGCCTGCGTGCAGCAACAAACACCCAACGCAGCCAAAAGAAAAAAAAAAAGATGGAACATGGTTAGAAAGTGAGGAAGGTAAGGGACTGGGCAAGAAGTGGGGTACAAGGAGGGAAAAGCAAATGGTCCCACATGTGGGCTGTGAACAGAAGTGCCAGGAGCATGCTGGAGGCCACTGTAAGGAGCCATATCAGCCCACTGATCTCATAGCCAGCTGGACAGGGGATGGTTGGGTTGTCAAGATCTAACCAAAAGATTCTAAGAAACATGGGGTTTACTGAAAAATTGATGAAGCTACACCAGCAATACCCATTTGAAGTCCCCAACCCAGATTAGGGTATTAGGAAAACACTTTTAGTGGCAGACAAAATTTTTCATCATTGTAGAGAGTTCTGCTGGACAGTGCTGGTCTAGACTAGATTTGAAATTATCTAGGCAGTAGATGATAACAGGGTCCCCTCGTTACCTGGGCCCTAAAGGCAGTGGTGTGACTCTGAGTCAAGTCCTCACTTGGTAGAGCTAACAGATCTGCTTACGGACTCCACAGGAAGACCATGTACCAGTCCATAGGACAGCATTTGCCCGCAGGAGGGTAAGTGGCTAAAAAGGAAGCTACCTAGTAAATACTGGAGGTACATCTTCCCCTTTTCCAGACAATGCAATTCTAATTCAAAAGTCCAGGACTTCCCTGGTGGTCCAGTGGTTAAGACTCCGTGCTTCCACTACAGCGGGCGTGGGTTCAATCCCTGGTGGAGGAACTAAGATCCCACATGCCACGTGGTGCAGCCAAAAGAAAAAATAGAAATTCAAAAGTCCTTTGCCCCCCCACACAACTTCACCCATTCCTTAAAGGTCTTAGAAGGCCAATTGGCAATACCGATTAGACTAAAGGAGAGACAAAGAGCTCCTCAAGAAAGATTCTGCTCTTTCACCTTAGGACATGTATCTTTCTTCCCAGAGACTTGTGTTTTCTTCTCTCAGAATTAGGAAGGATGGTACCAAAGCTCCATTGCTCACTTACTGGGAATCTGGCTGGATTGGGGACCACAAATAAGTGCTTGTTTGTGTGGCATCAGCCATTTTTCATTAACCCCCACATTTCTGAGAATCTTCTTGCTGGATCTTTACAACACAACCATCCTGTGGGATATATACCTCTTTTTATATACCAGTTGACTGTTCCATGTGATTTTATCCCAGCCCAGGAAAATCTTAGGCCCACCAGATCCAAGCAAGTGCCAAGACATCAGAGCCAAAAGTAGTGATTTTTTTGTGCATTACTATGAAGGCTGGAGTCAAAATGAACTAGGAGGTAATGAGATATATAGAAACAGATATGACTCAGAAATAGAAGATTCAGGTGAGGAACCAAGGACCAGGACAAAAGATGGAATATGTTAAAAAAAAAAAAAAAAAACAGAGGTGGATGGCCTAGGTACTGTTAACCAAAACTTCAGAAATGGAGACCTGATTGAAATAAAGAGGCATTTATTTGAGGTTTGTTAGGACTGCAGCCCAGGAGATCCAAAAAGCACTTAAATTATGTTCTGTTGAACTACAAAATGGAGGAGGTTTATAAAGGCAAAAAAACACAAGGTTGCATAAGTTGTTTGTCAAGAATTAGGATTGGAGCTGGCAGGAAGTATGGGTGCTTGTTAAATAAGGATTGGCTGGGGTCTGAAATGATTACATAGATGCAAAGGACAGAATTGGGGTGACTTTGAAACTACAAGGTTGTAACTAGCAGCTTAACAGGTATTGTTTTGAAAATGGCTGGTAGTGTCCTTGAGTTTGATACAGTTTAGAGAAAATTCAACTTCTCAGTGATGCAGAAACATGTCTGAAACCATATCCACAATGGCTACCTGGCTCCATTTTGGATGCCTGAACCATAGTTACTCCATTTTGATTTTTAAATGATCTTAAATATGTCATCAGTACTAAGAAGTACACCAAAACAAATGGCCCAGGACCCCCACAGCACTGGGCTTGGGGATCCAGGCTGTCAGGGTGGTCATCTGCCCACAGTGTCTCTTCTAAATCTGTTGGCCACACTGCCCTTTGGCCATAACAGTTAATCATATCCTGTACCCAATATACAGAGTCAACAAAGCCAGAAGCTACCTTTGGGGCTTTTCTTTGCTCTCCCTCCATTCCACCATAGTCATGTCCCGTCTAGAGTGTACAGTGCAAATCCCGAATCTAGAACTAGATTAGCTGGTAACCTCACCTCCTTGGAATATTGGTAAAAATAAAGTCTGAGGAAATACATGCATAAAGGTCTCCAAACAACAAAAATAATGGTGTTAAAGTTACTGCAGTCTACTTATGGGATTAGTCTTCAATCTCTCATTCAGAATGTATTGATCTTATTTTACACCACATAGTAACAAGTTTAACTGTCTGGTTTATCAGTCCACAGCAAATGTGAAGCAAAAAATCAGGGAAAGGAGACCAAACATTATAAAAGAGACATAAGGTCAACTCACAAAGCACAAGTTGCGGCCATTTAGTATAGCATTAAACTATTCCACTTCATAACAGTAGCTTCCAGTAATTAGCGCAAAATGATTATATTATGTCCAGTTTTCTCTGCTTAAGTCACAGATTTTTCATAATAATTCAGAGATTAAAGATACTGGTTTATGTGCTAAGCTGTATCTCTTTTTTTGTTTTATTTTCATCTTTTTATTTTACCCTTGAAGAAAGGAGGAAGAAGTTACTTTCTTCTCTCGAGACCTAGCAGAGGTGGATCCTGCAAAATGATGATCCAGTTACAGAAAGTGGAATAAAGGTCACCAGAGGCGGCAGGGAGGGAGAAATGAGAAGCCATTGTTCAATGCATATAGAATTTCTGTTCAGGATGATGAAAAAGTCCTGGAAATGGATAGTGGTGATGGTTGTACAACATAGTAAATATAACTAATGCCACTAAATTGTACCTGTACACTTAAAATGATCAAAATGGTAAATTTGATGTTATGTACATTTTACCACAATAAAAATAAACTAATTAATTAATTAAAGATTAAAAGGCAGCCCAGCTAGGGAGCTATAGAGTGGGGGAAGGGAAAAATCTCCGGGAAGGAACTCTAGGAGACATGATCTCTACCATGCAGTTTGAATTTTCCTTTTCTGCATGGTAATTAGCACCTGTTCTCACCAAATCTTCAGGTAAAGCCTGCTCTAGGCTGTTCTTTGGAGAGAAAAAGTAAGTCATTTCTGGACTATGATGAAAGCACAGTCACCTGGAGAAAGAGTAATGAGAAGAAGTATTGACCAGCAGAGGAGCTATTGGCTACGGCTGCACGTGGGAATGAAAGGATATGGAGGACATGTGAGCATTCCCTGGAGCCTCTCAGGAACAGCAATGGAAGGAATTCTCTCACAGCCTGGACTCCCACAGGCTGTGAGCCACGTACTAAAGGCTGGACCACTGGCTACAACCCTAACTTCTTCCCTGACCCCAGCATCTTCTCAGATTTCTACCCAGCCAGGCTCCACTACATGCACTGTGGCACTGGCAGCCTCTTGGGGACACTTTGGACTTGAATCCAACATTACCCAGAGTCCTCCTGCAGCTGAGACATTCTGGTCACCTTCCATCCCCCAATCCATCCCATCCTCCTCATGCCCAGCCCCTCCTAGAGTTATTGCCACCCTCACTCCTAGGATCCCCACTGAAGCCAGCTTCACCCAAGCCCCAGGAAGGATCACAGAGTTCTACTGTGGCTGACACCTCTTCCTCAAGCACAGAGCCACCTCTGTTGGCCCAGAGCTCCATCCAATACAATTTTTTCAATTCTGTTGGTCACCAGGGGCTAAAGTAAATCCAGGAGCATCTCACTGCTCAGGTACTATAACCTTCCTCCACCTGGTCCTAGGTGCCATCATTATCAAAATACAGCTCTTAGGGTCCCTCTAATATGGTGTAGTGTGGGGCTGACTGGTCCCTGGTACCACTCTGTGTGACCCCTCTTGAGAGTAGCTGAAGGATCTAAAACCAGCCTCGGGTGCTGCTTAATTTTCTTGCTATTTAGGACTCCCTGGATACAGCTAAGCATGAGATGCCTGTATCAGTCAAGGCCCCAGCATCCTGAACTGAGATGTCACATGCAACTTTGGATAATTTGAGAGCAGTTTACTAAGGGACTATTTACAAAAGTGTAGGCAAGGAGTAGGGACTTCACAAGGAGCAATGTGGTAGCCCAAAGTCAGAAACAGCCATCATCTCACCCCTAGGACTGAAGGGGTGAAGGAGGTGTGATTAAGGGAACTCGAAGATGAGGAGGCTAAGTTGAGAGGAGGTCTGCCAAAAGCTGAGGCCTTTGGTCAAGGGTCACAGCTACTTGTGGCGATCCCACAGGGAGAAAGGAAATGTACATTGGCTTGACTCTCCCTCTCTCTATCCCATCTCCTGTGGAGACTGAAGGAAGCCCACTGATGTAAGGGCATGCAGTTCAGCTTCCCAGGGCACAGGGCAGCATGGAGGAGGATGCAGGTGGATGATAACCAGCACGGTGTCCCTGTCCTTGGTAACTGAACATCACTCACCTGCATAGTGCTGACTAATATGTGCCCACAGTGCTGGTGACAGGGTAGGAGGGGGAGGGAAGACTAAGGTAACCTATGAGAGTTTCAAACCCAGACATTGAGACACAAACCCAAAGAAGGCAGATTAAAGATCTGAGCAAGACAGATCTTCCTGGCCACATTTAGTGCTCCCAGCACTGGGTACAGCTCCCTCTCTCCTTTCCTACCCTCTCACTCACTGGCTGATTTCCCACTCAAAAATAGTGTTAATAACACAATTTTTAAAATCAACCCATAAAGACATAAATAAGCAATTTATAGACAAAGAAATACAAATGACTTACCAACATATGAAAACATGCTCAATCTCATAATTTATGAATTGCTAAAGTACTAATTTTTTAAACCTCTCATACTGGAAAAGATTAAAAGATTCAATGATACACAATACCTGCATGATTATGAAGAAACTATTGGTAGCAATATAAATTGATGAAATTTCTTTGGAGGATCATAAATTTAAGATTTACATATTCATTAATTTAGCAATCTTACTTCCAGAAAGGTTTTCTATAAATACTCTCCCACATGCAAGCAAAAAACTCAAGAAGGATATTCGTTTCCACATTGTATGTAAAAACAAGGATTTGGGATTAGGATTGGAAGAATCCTAATTGGTTAAAAATAGAGGACTGTTTAAATAAATATGGTTTGTACATACAATGTAATACTACATAACAGACTTAAAAAATAGATACATATTGTGCTTGTAAGGAAACATCTCTAAGATATGTTATTACATAAAAAGCAAGGTACAGGACAATAGGTATAGTATGGCCCTATTTGTGGAGGTTTTTGGGTTTTGGGGTGGGGGGGTGGAGGTTGGTGTTTTTTTTGGATGGACCCATAATCAATTAGAATATGGGCCATGAAAAAAGTAAGTTCATTTTTTCCCACCACTTCTGCTTAAACTCACCTTGTGTGCTTGTTCTTTTTCTGCATTCCAGATGAAATTGCTGGCAGGTCCTATAGTTTTCAGCCACTCCTAGATAATTTAAAATCCCCCAGTCACATTCAGTTATAAGAAAAACCTCATTTTAGTAATTTAACAATCCATAGAGTATAGCAGCTAAAACTCAAGTCTCATCCAATGTCAAACTTCCCTTCTCTGTCAGTCTAGGCCTGCTGTCTGCCCGGTCGGTGCTGTTGGGGGTGGGGCTATGGTGGGGCGAATTTGGCTGCTCTCTCTTCCCTACTCACCTTCCCCAGTCGCTTGCTGGCTGCAGTTTCTGGCCCACCCACCCCACGTCAGGGTGCAGGAGAAGAGGGCCTATAGGGAGAGGTTAGTCTTCTGTGGCTGATGCAGAGGTAATGGAGCCTGGCTCTCTGAGTGTGACAGATGCAGAGTTTCCAGATGTTTTACAGAGAGCTATTATAAGATTTGATTTTTCTTTTTTCCCTCCCTTTTTGAAGCTCCTCGCACTGAGGACTGATAGTTATGGCTCCCTTACCCCAGGAGCTGTCTCTTGTCTGGCTGTAGACAACCACTTCCTCAGGCCCACACATTCACTCTGTTGGGATCTCATGGTCCCACCAGGAAATCTTCCTTGGTGGAACCCAAAGCAACCCTAAGCTACTCCCCAAACCCAAGAGGATCCACATCTTGTCCCCTCAAAACATGCATTTTTGCTACACAGCTACTGAAAATGGAGCCCAGTTCTAAGGTAGCCACCTCTCTTCATTCAACCCCCAGGTAGACAGCTCAAAACAGCCTTTTCACCTTCTGCAGACAGAAACAGATGCATCTTTATTTCTAACAGATACCAGGTAACAAGGTCCAGCCCTCTGGGAGATGGACTTAAAGCCCTCTCACTTGGCCAAGCACACTGACAACATCCTCTGAAGAAACCTCTCAGCCTCTATGCCCACTACTCTTATTGGCCAGGAGAGGGTTGCTAATACAGCCAATCCTCTCTCACCATCTCTCAGCACAACCTATAAAGGCAGTTGACCCAGTGTAAGTATAGAGCATCTACAGTACTTTTGCAGGCCTTTGGGCCTCACTCAAAAGGAAGAAAGAGTGCTACTTCAACATCTTATTGCATATACATATATCCATGTATAAGCAAAAAAAAAGTTCTGGAAGGATTATACAAGAAATCATCCACAGTGATAAACTCTGAGGGTTAATTGGGGGACCAGGATGAGAGGGAAATTTACTTTTCATTGTATACCCTTCTATATTTTTAATCATTTTTATAATGGCATGTATTACTTTTAAAACTAAACAAAAATCTAGTCAATACATTTTAAAATACTAGAGAGATTTTTATACCTCAAGATCAAAAAGACTTCATTGATACAATGGTAAGTAAAACACCAAACAATTACAAAATATATTAGAAAATATGATCTCATTTATAATAGCAACCAAAGAGATAAAATACAAGACAAGGACAAAATCTGTCAAAAGTAAACTTTAAAATTCTACTGAAGAACATAATAGAATAATTGAATAAATGGAAAAACATATTTTGTTCTTGAAAGACTTAATAGTTTAAAGATGTCAATTCTCCCTAAATTAAACAATAAAAGTATACAATCTCAATAAAATCCCAATGGGTTTTGGAGGGATGTAAGGGGGGTGGGGAGACTAGGCAAGTTGATTATAAAATTCATATAGACAGTAAAAATTAAAGATGGACTAGGAAAACTCTTTTAGGCCAACCAGAGAGCAGAATATTTTGTATTGTTCTGGTAATTAAAACCATTTGATAAACTTCTGAGCAAACACAACCATTGAAACACCACCAAAAGAACAGTGAAGTAATAAAATTATAAGCCAAAAATCCAAAGAGAATGGGAGGAAGAGAGGAAGCTATAAACTGGGTGCTTTATGGAGTAGAGGGGGATAAGAATGAGGAGGGGTTTTCCCCTATAGACCCTGGAAAACCTCAGGACACAGAGGAACAAAGTTCTAAGGAATGTAAAGATGAGGCAAGGGGCTAAAAACATAGACATTAGTTGAAATTTTATTTACAGGGAGATCCAAATCCCCTACATCCCTTCCCCAAGCCTGCCAAGGTAAATAATAGCCTCCACTATCCCACCAGATACCATTGATTTCTTTTCTGGGAAAACAGAAATTGAAAAGTAAAATGACTTTCAACCTAGCATCTAGCCTGTACTGAGCCAAACTATCAAGTCAACATGTGGCTGGAATAAAGACATTTTCAGACATGTAATGACTCACAGAACATACAGTTCTGAAGAAGTAAGTGCATGTGATACTGTAATTTATAATAATTTGTATATTTGGTCTTTGTCCCCATTCCTGGCACAGAGCTCTTAAAAACTTTATATATCCTAAGTGTTAAAAACACTAGGAGAAGAGCCTGAACCAAGCTGGTGGAGTAGAAGGACGTGCTCTCACTCCCTCTTGCGAGAACACCAGAATCACAACTAGCTGCTGGACAATCAGCAACAGGAAGACACTGGAACTCACCAAAAAAGATACCCACATCCAAAGACAAAGGAGAAGCCACAATAGGATGGTAGGAGGGGCACAATCACAGTAAAACCAAACCCCATCACCACTGGGTGGGTGACTCATAGACTGCAGAACACTTATACCACAGAAGTCCACCCACTGCAGTGAAGGCTCTGAGCCCCATGTCAGGCTTCCAAACCTGGGGGTCCGGCAAAGGGAGGAGGAATTTCTTGAGAGTCAGACTTTGAGGGCTAGTGGGTTTTGATTACAGGACTTTGACAGGACTGGAGGAAACAGAGACTCCACTCTTGGAGGGCACACACAAAGTAGTGTGCACATCGGGACCCAGGGGAAGGAGCAGTGACCCAGGGGAGACTGAACCAGACCTTCCTGCTAGTGTTGGAGGGTCTCCTGCAGAGGAGGGGTGTGGCTATGGCTCACCGTGGAGACAAGGACACTGGCAGCAGAAGTTCTGGGAAGTACTCCTTGGCGTGAGCCCTCCCAGAGTCTGCCATTAGCCCAACCAAACAGCCTAGGTAGGCTCCAGTGTTGGGTTGCCTCACACCAAACAACCAACAGAGAGGGAACCCAGCCCGACCCATCAGCAGTCAAGCAGATTAAAGTTTTACTGAGCTCTGCCCACCAGAGCAACAGTCAGCTCTACCCACCACCAGTCCCACCCATCAGGAAACTTGCACAAGCCTCTTACATAGCCTTATCCACCAGAGGACAGACAGGAGAAGCAAGAACTACAATCCTGAAGTCTGTGGAACAAAAACCACATTCACAGAAAGATAGACAAGATGAAAAGGCAGAGGGCTATGAACCAGAAGAAGGAACAAGATAAAACCCCAGAAAAACAACTAAGTGAAGTGGAGATAGGCAACCTTCCAGAAAAAGAATTCAGAATAATGATAGTGAAGATCATCCAGGACCTCGGAGAAAGAATGGAGGCAAAGCTCGAGAAGATGCAAGAAATGTTTAACAAAGAACTAGAAGAATTAAAGAACAAACAAACAGAGATGAACAATACAATAACTGAAATGAAAACTACACTAAAAGGAATCAATAGCAGAATAACTGGCGCAGAAAGACAGATAAGTGACCTGGAAGACAGAATGGTGGAATTCACTGCTGCAGAACAGAATAAAGAAAAAAGAATGAAAAGAAATGAAGGCAGCCTAAGAGACCTCTGCGACAACACTAAATGCAACAACATACGTATTATAGGGGGTCCCAGAAGGAGAAGAGAGAGAGAAAGTAACAGCAAAAATATTTCAAGAGATTATAGTCTAAAACTTCCCTAATATGGGAAAGGAAATAGCCACCCAGGTCCAGGAAGCACAGAGAGTCCCATACAGGATAAACCCAAGGACAAACACGTTGAGACACATAGTAATCAAATGGGCAAAAATTAAAGACAAAGAAAAATTATTGAAAGCAACAAGGGAAAAATGACAAATAACATACAAGGGAACTCCCATAAGGTTAACAGCTGATTTCTCAGCAGAAACTCTACAAGCCAGAAGGGCATGGCATGATATAGTTAAAGTGATGAAAGGGAAGAACGTACAACCAAGATTACTCTACCCGGCAAGGATCTCATTCATATTCAATGGAGAAAGCAAAAGCTTTACAGACAAGCAAAAGCTAAGAGAATTCAGCACCACCAAACCAGCTCTACAACAAATTCTAAAGGAACTTCTCTAAGTGTGAAACACAAGAGAAGAAAAGGACCTACAAAAACAAACCCAAAACAATTAAGAAAATGGTCATAGGAACATAGATATCGATAATTACCCTAAACGTGAATGGATTAAATGCTCCAACAAAAACACAGGCTCACTGAATGGATACAAAAACAAGACCCATGCATACACTGTCTGCAAGAGACCCACTTGCGACCCAGGGACACATACAGACTGCAAGTGAGGGGATGGAAAAAGATATTCCATGCAAATGGAAATCAAAAGAAAGCTGGAGTATCAATATTCATATCAGATAAAATAGACTTTAAAATAAAGAATGTTACAAGAGGCAAGGAAGGACACTACATAATGATCAAGGGATCATCCAAGAAGAAGATATAACAATTATAAATATATATGCACCCAACATAGGAGCACCTCAATACATAAGGCAACTGCTAACAGCTATAAAAGAGGAAATTGACAGTAACACAATAATAGTTGGGGACTTTATCACCTCACTTACATCAATGGACAGTCATGCAAAATGAAAATAAATAAGGAAACAGAAGCTTTAAATGACACAATAGACCAGATAGATTTAAATGATATTTATAGGACATTCCATCCAAAAAGAGCAGATTACACTATCTTCTCAAGTGTGCACGGAACATTCTCCAGGATAGATCATATCTTCGGTCACAAATCAAGCCTTGGCAAATTTAAGAAATTTGAAATCTTATCAGGTATCTTTTCTGACCACAATGCTATGAGACTAGATATAAATTACAGGAAACAATCTGTAAAACCCACAAATACATGGAGGCTAAACAATACACTACTAAATAACCAAGAGATCACTGAAGAAATCAAAGAGGAAATCAAAGGATACATAGAAACAAATGATAAAGAAAACTCGACAACACAAAACCTATGGGATGCAGCAAAAGCAGTTCTAAGAGTGAAGTTTATAGCAATACAATCCTACTTCAAGAAACAAGAAACTTCTCAAATAAACAATCTAACCATACACCTCAAGCATTTAGAGAAAGAAGAACAAACAAAAACCCCAAAGTTAATAGAAGGAAAGAAATCATAGGGATCAGATCAGAAAGGAATGAAAAGAAATGAAGGAAACAATAGCAAAGATCAATAAAACTAAAAGCTGGTTCTTTGAGAAGATAAACAAAGTTGATAAACCATTAGCCAGACTCATCAAGAAAAAAAAAGGGAGAAGACTCAAAGCAATAGAATTAGAAATGAAAAAGGAGAAGTAACAACTGACACTATAGAAATACAAAGGATCATGAGAGATTACTACTAGCAACTATATGCCAATAAAGTGGACAACCTGGAAGAAATGGACATATTCTTCGAAAAGCACAACCTCCTGAGACTGAACCAGGAAAAAGTAGAAAATATAAACCAACCAATCACGAGCACTGAAATTGAAATTGTGATTAAAAATCTTCCAACAAACAAAAGCCCAGGACCAGATGGATTCACAGGTGAATTCTATCAAACATTTAGAGAAGAGCTAACACCTATCCTTCTCAAACTCTTCCAAAATATAGCACAGGGAGGAACACTCCCAAACTATTTCTACGAGGCTATGATCACCCCGATACAAAAGCAGACAAAGATGTCACACAAAAAAAGAAAACTACAAACCAATACCACTGATGAACATAGATGCAAAAATCCTTAACAAAATACTAACAAACAGAATCCAACAGCACATTAAAAGGATCATATGCCATGATCAAGTGGGGTTTATCTCAGGAATGCAAGGATTCTTCAATATATGCAAATCAATCAATGTGATAAACCATATTAACAAATTGAAGGAGAAAAACCATATGATCATCTCAATAGATGCAGGAAAACATTTTGACAATATTCAACTCCCATTGATGATAAAAAGCTTCCAGAAAGTAGGCATAGAGGGAACTTACCTCAACATAATAAAGGCCATATATGACAAACCCACAACCAACATCATTCTCAATGGTGAAAAACTGAAAGTATTTCCACTAAGATCAGGAAGACTAGGTTGCCCACTCTCACCACTCTTACTCAACATACTTTTGGAAGTTTTAGCCACAGCAATCAGAGAAGAAAAGGAAATAAAAGGAATCCAAATGGGAAAAGAAGAAGTAAAGCTGTCACTGTTTGCAGATGACATGATACTACACATAGAGAATCCTAAAGATGCTACCAGAAAATGACTAGAGCTAATCAATGAATTTGGTAAAGTAGCAGGATACAAAATTAATGCACAGAAATCTCTGGCATTCCTATACAAAAATGATGAAAAATCAGAAAGTGAAATTAAGAAAACACTCCCATTTACCATTGCAACAAAAAGAATAAAATATCTAGGAATAAACCTAAGGAGACAAAAGACCTGTATGCAGAAAATTATAAGACACTGATGAAAGAAATTAAAGATGATACAAATAGATGGAGAGATATACAATGTTCTTGGATTGGAAGAATCAACATTGTGAAAATGACTCTACTACACAAAGCAACCTACAGATTCAATGCAACCCCTATCAAATTACCACTGGCATTTTTCACAGAACTAGAACAACAAATTTCACAATTTGTATGAAAACACAAAAGACCCCGAATAGCCAAAGCAATCTTGAGAACGAAAAACAGAGCTGGAGGAATCAAGCTCCCTGACTTCAGACTATACTACAAAGCTACAGTAATCAAGACAGTATGGTACTGGCACAAAAACAGAAATATAGATCAATGGAACAGGATAGAAAGCCCAGAGATAAACCCACACACTTATGGTCGCCTTATCTTTGATAAAGAAGGCAAGAATATACAATGGAGAAAAGACAGCCTCTGCAATAGGTGGTGCTGGGAAAACTGGACAGCTACATATAAAAGAATGAAATTAGAACACTCCCTAACGCCATACACAAAAATAAACTCAAAATAGGTTAAACACCTAAATGTAAGTCCAGACACTATCAACCTCTTAGAGGAAAACATAGGCAGAACACTCTATGACATAAATCACAGCTAGATCCTTTTTGACCCACCACCTAGAGAAATGGAAATAAAAACAAATAAATGGGACCTAATGAAACTTAACAGTTTTTGCACAGCAAAGGAAACCATAAACAGGATAAAAAGACTACCCTCAGAATGGGAGAGAATATTTGTAAATGAAGCAACTGACAAAGGATTAATCTTCAGTATATACAGGGAGCTCACGCAGCTCATTATCAAAAAAACAAGCAATCCAATCCAAAAATGGGCAGAAGATCTAAATAGACATTTCTCCAAAGAAGATATACAGATTGCTAACAAACACATGAAAGAATGCTCAACATGAGTAATCATTAGAGAAATGCAAATCAAAACTACAATGAGGTATCACCTCACACCAGTCCGAATGGCCATCATTTAAAAAGCTACAAACAATAAATGCTGGAGAGGTTGTGGAGAACAGGGAACCCTCTTGCACTCTTGGTGGGAATGTAAATTGCTACAGCCACTATGGAGAACATTATGGAGGTTCCTTAAAAACATAAAAATACGACCCAGCAATCCCATTACTGGGCTGGGCACATACCCTGAGAAAACCATAATTCAAAGTCATGTACCACAATGTTCATTGCAGCACTATTTACAACAGCCAGGACACGGAAGCAACCTAAGTGTCCATCGACAGATGAATGGATAAAGAAGATGTGGCACATATACACAATGTAATATTACTCAGCTATAAAAAGAAATGAAATTGAGTTATTTGTAGTGAGGTGGATCGACCTAAAGACTGTCATACAGAGTGAAGTAAGTCAGAAATAGAAAAACAAATACCGTTTGCTAACACATGTATATGGAATCTAAAAAGAAAAAAAAGAAATAATTGTTTCTGAAGAACCTAGGGGCAGGAACAGGTATAAAGACATAGACGTAGAGAACGGACTTGAGGACACGGGGAGGGGGAAGGGTAAACTGGGACGAAGTGAGAGAGTGGCATGGACATATATACACTACCAAATGTAAAATAGATAGCTAGCGGGAAGCAGCCACATAGCACAGGGAGATCAGCTTGGTGCTTTGTGACCACCTACAGGGGTGGGATAGGGCGGATGGGAGGGAGACGCAAGAGGGAGGAGATATGGGGATATATGTTTGTGTATAGCTGATTCACTTTGTTATACAGCAGCAACTCACACATCATTGTAAAGCAATTATACTCCAATAAAGATGTTAAAAAAATTATACATGTATAAATCTGAAAAACGCATACAAAATGTTGGAAGGCTAATACAGCAAACTACTAACAGTGGTTACTATAGGGACAGAGAGCTTAATGATGGACCTTGATTCTAGGGAACTTCCACATTTTAATCTATCTTCTGTGTTACTTAATTTTTTTAAGTTATCATAGATTCATGGACTACTTTTTTTAAATATAAATATTTTAACAATTTTTTTCAAACAAGTCTTTTACTTGTTTTACACCAGAGCCCAATTGGGGGTACCATGAAGCAGGCGGACCCTGTCCCCAGCCTCATGAAGCTGGCAGTCTCCTGGGAGACAGGGACAGGGAAACAAGCACTGGTTCAAGAGTTTGCTGAGCCCTATGATGAGGAGAGAAAGGGCATGTCGGAGCATAGAGCGAGGGCACCTACCTTCACCTAGCGGGTGGCCTGGAAATTTTCTCAAGCCTTAGACATAAAAAAGGGTAGAAGTCAGAAGGCAAATGGGGGAGAGAATGAGCAGAAAGTACAACGGGCAGAGGGAACAGCATCTGCAAAGCCAGAGACCATGGCTCCCTAAGGAAATCCAGAGTGGCTAGAGTTCAAGGAAAGGGGGGAGAAGAAACAAGCATAGAGAGGTAGTCAAGGTCCCATCAGAAACCTTGTAAAGAAAGACCTTGTAAGGTCTTATTAAGCAGGTTGGACTTTATCCTAGAAGCAAATAGGTATTCAGAGAGGGCCTGAAGCAGAAAAGCTGATGGATCCACCCTTTAGCACGATCAGTTAATCAGCATCTCTTCCTCCAGACTATATCAGCTGTGAAGCATGGCATTCTTACCTTCATTGCCTTACAACTGCAAAGTTTTCTCATCTTTTAGAACACTGCGTAGTGTTTTCCTAGTGTCATCTGAAGGAAGACCATCCATCCATCTGTCCCCAGCTTATAACTCCTGGCTCTTATTGCCAACTTTAACAGACACTTTTCCCTAGGGCCAACTACACCATCATTGCTAAACTACTAGCTATATAATATGATGAGAATCAAACACAGAAAAAAAAAAAAAAAAAAAAGCCCTTTTTACAAGTTTAGTGTGGAAGAATCTCCTGGTGAAATCCATGGGCAGGTCTGTTTAGCCATTCTAGGCCCCATGGGGCCCAGACTGCATTCTTGAACATTGGCACATACCACAATTAACACCTCAACCCGTCCTTGCCACAGACACTAATCTGCTGGCATCTGCCGGCACCAGCACTCTCCCCTTCCTGCCTCCCACTGCCACCTTCGCTTAAGGTTTCCTCTTATCTTGTGCCCAAACATCTGCTTTAAGGCCATAGTCTATCTCTTAAGCTCTGAGCTTGAGTATTTCCCATGACAATGAGCTCTGTTGGGAATTTTCTCTCCGTTTCTGTAATGTCTGATATTTTTCTCTATTAGGGCACATATTCTGACTTATAGACATTTTCACCCTTACAAACTGCTTTGTGAAATCACTGTGATTCATGTCACTCGTAATTAGGAATGAAAATTAGGAGAAAACCAATTTAGCTTCTTGCTTTTAGCATGACAAGAGAATAATCCAGAAATTATCCCTAAGGTTTTCATTCAGCATTCACCTGGTATTTTACTATCTCAAAGCACCAAAGGCAAATAAGAAATACTATCACCCATTGTTTTGAAATATAGTTTCACAGTTGTTTATTCAGATATCACATATTTCTTTAAAACAAATTGAGGGTCTTTAGTAAATTCACTATCTTTGTGTAATTTTAGAAGCCAAACATTGATCTTTGCTTCATGACAATCTGGTGTGACATTCCTGAGATAGGACAGATGACTTCTACAACTCTCACTGCCCTGCTGCTCTCTGGTCAGTCTCTATTTTTTTTGAAGTATAGTCGATTTAAATATTATATTAGTTTCAGGTATACAGCATAGTGATTCAGTATTTTTACAGATTATATACTCCATTAAAAGTTATTACAAAATAGTGGCTATAATTCCCTGTGCTATACAATATACCCTTGTTGTTTACCTATTTTATACATAGTGGTTTGTATATGTTAATCCCATACCCCTAATTTGCCCCTCCCCCTTCCCTGTCCCCTCTGGTAACCACTAGTTTGTTTTCTATATCTGTGAGTCTGTTTCTGTTTTGCATATACATTCGTTTGTATTATTTTTTAGATTCCACATATAAGTGATATCATACAGTATTTGTCTTTCTCTGTCTGACTTATTTCAGTAAGCATAATGTTCTATAAATGGCAGAATTTCATTCTTTTTCTATGGCTCAGTACACTGTTGGCGGGAATGTAAATTGGTGCAGCCACTATAGAAAACGGTATGGAGGTTTCTCAGAAACCTAAAAATAGAACTACCATATGACACAGAAATTCCACTTCTGGGTATATATCCAGAAAAAAACAAAAACAATAATTAGAAAAGACATGTACCCCAACGTTCATAGCAGCACTATTTACAATTGCCAAGATATGGAAGCAACCCAAGTTGCTTCATTCAACAGGTGAATGGTCAGTCTCTATTTACCTTCTTCAATAAGGTAGAGATGTGCTCATTGTCAGCTCATCAAGAAAACACTGTGAACTGACAGGTATAGACATCTTTTTAAAAGCATGTCTTTCTCTGTTCACTGTATTAGACTCTATTTGGCAGTGGGGAGCAAAAGGAACATGTTGTCTGTCTTGGGTAAAAGCTCTCCAGCATCCCCAAAGAGGTCCTTTACAGTGACATTAATAATCTCAGTATGTCTCAGACTAAGAAACCTGGGGTTGCCAGCACATCAAAATGAACTTTTCTCAGAAGCAAACTCTCATTAACCAAGCCCAATGTCTGATGTGCAGACATGTCTCCATTTATGCTGTTTCCCTTATGTGTGTTTGGCAGAGCCCTCATTTCTTATTTAGAGCTTTTATTATCATAGACAAGCCACATTCAGAATAGAAAGGGTTTCAATGCTCAGTAAGTATTACTGAAGGCTGACACTGAAGTTGACAAAAGCTGTAGTAGCAGTACCCAGTGTTGATTCAACACTGTGTTCCCAGCATGGTATTGAGGGTTTTACTAGCATTATCTCATTGTGACCCTCACAATAACGTTATGGACCTTATGGAGTAGTGATCGTTATTATCACCGAGGCTTAGAAATGTTAATATACCCACAATCCCGCAGGTAAGAGTTACAAAATTGAGATGCTGTGGCTGAGACTTCTAGATGTCCACCAAAATCTGTCCATCACTTGACCATAACAATAGAGTTGTGGCTGGACACATGGCCCCCTAGGCAGAAACTATTTCCTCACTGTCATTTCAACTAGATGTGGCTACTTGACTAAGTATGGATAAATGAGATTTGAACTGATGTATACAACTCCTTAGTCCTCTCCAACTTAAAAGATGAGTCCCTTGTCCTGCTAACACTCTCTTTCCCTTCCTGTGAACTGGAACTGGACTTGGAGATCACCCAGCTTTGGTCTAGAGTTACTCTGTCAAATACAGTAACCACTAGACACCTGTGGCCATTTAAATTTAAATTAATTAAAATTAAGCAAAATTAAAAATTTAGTTCCTCAGCCACATTTCAACTGCTAGTCACGTATGGCTGGTGACTATCATTGTACACCACAGATGTAGACCATTTCCATCATCACAGAAAGTTCTTCTGGGCAGTACTATACAGTTGGTAACCACAAAGCAATGAGACAGAAGGATCCTGGATTCCAAATGACCCCACAGAACAGAGCTGCTCTGCTAGTCTACACCAGTTGAATTGTTACATGGAGGAGAAATAAACTTCTACTTGATTTAAGCCAGTGTATTTTGGGAGATGTTTGTTACAGCAAATTAGTTTTTACCCTAATACAGAAAACTAGGGGTGTCACTGCCAGGTAATCCAGCACAACAGCCAGTGAGTGGTGGGTCTTTCTCACCCGCCCCATGGTTTCCACTGCCTAGAGACTGGACATTTGTGTTTTGATTATTTTAGATCTGGTCCGTGATGTCCCACAATTTTGACCTGTGCAGATCACCTTCTCTTCATTCTACAGCATATCCTCTCTCTTCCTCCACCTGTTGGATGTTGTTACCACCTGATACATTGAAATATTTATAGAACTCTATAAATATGGGCATAATGCAGCCTGCAGATTCTCCCAAATGTGACCAAAACACCTCAGTTCTCTCCTGTATCATTTCCTATAAGAAGTTTACTTCTAATATGTGTGTATTCTGACTGTATGCAATTTTCCAATACATCCCTTGCTTGGCAAGTCAGTAATCTACAATGCAGAACAACTCTTACAAGGAGTGAAATATTCCCTATGCATAAGGCCGCCAATCCTCTTGTTTCCCTGTAATGATGCAACATGGACAGAAAACTCATAGCTGGAAATGGCCCTATTCATTCATAAAGAGAAATCACTGTCACGGTGAATGGAAATAGAACACATTCCCATGATCAGCGCCTTCTCCACCTGGGGCAGAGCTACCTGTGAAGCCAGGTCAGCACCAAATTGTTGCTTGGGAATGTGGGCTCAGAGCAAATGGAGCACAATATACAATTCCAGTGGTTGAAGGCACCTGAATAGGACAGGCTGTCATGCCTGGTCAATGGGACCACAATACTCAGAGGCACTGGCTCAAGCTACCCTACCTAGTGGAGAATGGGGCCCACCAACATATCTCTGGGACTCCTTCCTCACTTTCACGACTGAACAGTGCCCCCTACTGATTGACACATTCTTCTAGATATATTTGATCAGGCCTAGCTGAATCTGGGAGCAACTCAGCCTCTGAACTCAGCTTGACTTTGAGGTTCCACTTTCAGAGGGCAATCTTCCTTCCGCTTATTTCCAAATTCTTGGGAAAAACACACCATAGCTCATATACTAGAGCATATTATCATAAGTAAAGGGCTTTGATCATGGGATTCTGAGCAGAGCCTCACACTTGTTTCCTCTGGACTGAACGAAATCTTAACAGCAGGGATGATACATTTCTGAGGTTCAGATAGCCTACAGTGAAACAGAAGTAAAAACTCTGGATAGTGCACTTGATATACTGCTTGGGGAGAGTTTGGGAGGCTTCCGGGCCAGAATCCATAGAAAAAATATAATTGTCATTTCTCAGAAAACACAGAGGAAATTCCTAAAATTGTCACAGCCTTAACCTGATTTGGCAGAAGAAATCACGTCCACCAAGGGGTGGTCTAAAGGTGGTCACCTTCACCAAAGGCTTGGGGAGCGAGTCTCCCTCTGCTGGTTATGGCCCAGAAATGTAGGAGTCCTTAAATTCCTAAGCCACCTGCCAGCTTTATGCTAGCATTTCAGGACCACTTCTTACTATGAGAGTGACTGCTTTATTAATGATAGTTCAACAGACATGATGAAGGACCCATGCCCTGCCCTTCGGATTTACATTTTCCTGTAGACCAGAAGTCTGTGGATCAGTGCCAGGGAAAAAATTACCTGGAGAAGTTGCTTTTAAAAAAGAGAGAGAGCAAGAGAGATTCTTGGAGTTCCAACCTTGAGGTCCTGATTCATTAGGTCTGGGGGGTGGTATGGTCCAGAAATTGGCATTTTTAACAAATGCTGCAGAAGAATCTGATACATAGTCAAGTTTTGGAACTAGTCTTCAGAGCAGTAATTTCCAAACTGAATTCCCATCAAGAGACACATAGCAGGGACTGCTCACTCTTATGACACTCTGAAGGATACAGCCTTAGTTATGTGCAAGTCTTACCATGCCAGCACTAACTGTACCCGTAAGCTCCCATTGAGAGAATACATTACAGTGTACATGAGAATGGTTTTAACTAGGAAGGGCCTTAAATCGACTCTAATAAATTTATTTTAAAGTCAACTATTGTTAGTAACAAGTCACTTGTGAATGTGTTGATAGCAACACATCTATATCATAGCTGTTCCACAGTGGGGTTTGAAGACACAGCATCAGTCACCTCTTCCGGAAGCAATGGAAGCAATGGGAGTTTTGGGGGTAGAAATCCTCAAGGTCTGGGAGATGACTGTCCTTGCCTTGGGTGGGGAGGTAGTTTATCTTAATTTCTTCTGGTTGGGATGTAACTTTCCTTTCTCACACTCATCATTTTTGAGTCTCAATGCATCACTAAAATATTCATTTGGATTACAGAAATTTACTCCCGAGTGGTTCTCCTTCCACATTCCCATGTCCTGCAGGACCAGAATGGATCTGTTCATCTCAGCACCTGTGCTGCACAAAAAAAATGTTTGGTGGACTGGACTTTTGGATGCCTCCTATCTCTTTCATTTTCACTTGGTCTCTCATGGGATTGCAATGGTCTTTATTTTCCCAACATGTTATTTTGAAAAATTTTAAAAGGAAAAGTTGACTCACAACCCAGGTTATATAATTGTTATATATAATCTGTTTTATCACATATTTCTTCATCTATCAATCCATCTTATTTCTGATTCATTTCAAAGTAAGTAGTAGATACCATTACATACTGCCTTTAAACACTTCAGTATGCACGTCAACTAGAATACAAAATTTGTCTATGGGAATTTTTTAAGGTAAAATTTACATACAGTGAACTGCAATAATCTTAAATGTACCATTTGCTGAATGTTGACAAACACAAACCTCCGTATGATCCACACACCTACAGAGATATAGAACATAGAAAATTCCCTCAAGCCTCTTCCCAGGCAATTCTCACCTCCATCCCTTAGAGACAACAATGCTCTTATTTTTTTCCACCATAGTTAATTTGACCTGTTCTAGAGCTTTATATAAATGGAATTATACAGTATTACTTTTTTGTGAACACAGATAAGGCAAAATGTAACCTGGCTTCCAGAAAATTGGGATATTTTATCACTCTTAGGAAACCATTAGGCAATACTGGGCCAAGCAATCTCAAGCCCAGCTCAGAGATTTTAGTGGTTAGTTCCAACCCAGCATCAAAAAGTTCCTAGTTCTGGTCCCTCCTTACATCAGTCTCCTCCTAGTTCTGGCCCCTCCTCTCACATCATAACAATTTGCATCACATTATATGCAATGCAGAAAAGAACAGAGATGAAAGCTTTAAAAAAAATTTTCCACCACCTAGAAATAACCATTAACATTAGGTAGAAAATCACCCTAGGCACATTTCAATGAGAGAAAGATGGGTAGGATGAGGGACACATCCGTGATACAATCAAATCCCACACCCACCAGGTGGGTGACCCACAAACTGGAAAATAATTATATCACAGTTTCTCCCATAGGAGTGAGAGTTCTGAGCCTCATGTCAGCCTTCCCAGTCTGGGGGTCTGGCACTGGGAGGAGGAGCCACCAAAGCACTTGGCTTTGAGGGCCAGTGGGGCTTGATCACAGGAACTCCACTGGACTGGGGGAAACAGAAACGCCACTCTTTGAGGGCATACACAAGGTCTAGGGCCCACCAGGACCCAGGGGGAAAAGCAGTGACTTCACAGGAGCCTGGGCCAGACCAACTTGCTCGTCTTGGAGGGTCACCTGGGGAGGTGGGGGGCAACTGTGGTTCACTGTGGGGACAAGGACACTGGTGGCAGAGGTACTGGGGAGTACTCACTGGCATGAGCTGTCCTGGAGGCTGCCATTTTGACAAGGTCAAATGCACAAACATTTGCATTATAGGGGTCCCAGAAGAAGAGGGAGAGAAAGGGCCTGAGAAAATATTTGAAGAGATAATAGCTGAAAACTTCCCTAATGTGGGAAAGGAAACAGTCACGGAAGTTCAGGAAGCACAGAGTCTCGTACAGGGTAAACCCAAGGAGGAACACACCAAGACAAATATTAATCAAATTGACAAAAATTAAAGACAAAGAGAAAATATTAAAAGCAACTAGGGAAAAGCAACAAATGGCATACAAGGGAATTCCCAGAAGGTTATCAGCTGATTTTTCAGCAGAAACTCTGCAGGCCAGAAGGGAGTGACATGATAAATTCAAAGTGATGAAAGGGGAAAACCTACAACCAAGAATACTCTACCCAGCAAGGCTCTCATTCAGATTCAAAGGAGAAATCAAAAGCTTTAGAGACAAGCAAAAGCTAAGAGAATTTAGCACCACCAAACCAGCTTTACAACAAATGCTAAAGGAACTTCTCTAAGTAAAGGGGTTGGGGGGAGAGACCACAACTAGAAATAAGAAAATCACAAAGGGGAAAGCCCACTGGTAAAGGCAAACATACAATAAAAGCAGGAAATCATCCACACACAAATATGATATCAAATCTAGCAACCATGATGAGAGGAGAGTACAAAGGTAGGAAATGGGAATTGCATTTGAAATTAAGAGACTAGTAACTTAAACAACCTTGTACACATATAGACTGCTTTATCAAAACTTCATGGGAAATGCAAACCAAAAAACTACAATAGCTACACACACAAAAAAGAAAAACCAACCCAAACACAACACTAAAGATGGTCATCAAACCACAAGAGAACAAAAGAGGAAGGGAAGAAAAAAGACCTAAAAAAACAAACCCAAAACAATTAATAAAATGGCAGTAAGAACATACATATCAGTAATTACCTTAAATGTAAATGGATTAAATGCTCCAACCAAAAGACACAGACTGGCTGAATGGATACAAAAACAAGACCCGTATATATGCTATCTACCAGAGACCCACTTCAAATCTAGGCACACATATAGAATGAAAGTGATAGGATGGAAAAACGTATTCCATGCAAATGGAAATCAAAAGAAAGCTAGAGCAGCAATACTCGTATCAGAAAAAATAGACTTTAAAATAAAGAGTGATACAAGAGACAAGGAAGGACACTACATAGTGATCAAAGAATCAATCCAAGAAGATATAACAATTATAAATATATATTCACCCAACATAGGAGCACCTCAGTACATAAGGCAAATACTAACAGCTATAAAAGAGGAAATCGACAGTAACACAATAATAGTGGGGGACTCTAACAACCTACTTTTATCAATGGACAGATCACCCAGAAAGAAAATCAATAAGGAAACAAAGGCCTTAAATGACACATTAGACCAGATGAACTTAATTGATATCTATAGAACATTCCATCCGAAAGCAGCAGAATACACTTTTTTTTCAAATGCACATGGAACATTCTTCAGGATAGATCACATCTTGGGCTATAAATCAAGCCTCAGTAAATTTAAGAAAACTGAAATCACATCAAGCATCTTTTCTGACCACAACATATGAGATTGAAATCAACTACAAGAAAAAAGATGCAAAAAATACAAACAAGGGAGGCTAAACAATATGCTATTAAACAACTAATGGATCACTGAAGAAATCAAAGAGGAAATCAAAAAAATACCTAGAGACAAATGAAAAGAAAAACACGACTCTCCAAAACCTATGAGATGCAGCAAAAGCAGTTCTAAGAGGGAAGTTTATAGCAATACACATGCTAGCAAGGATGCAGAACAACTGAAATTCTCAAACACTGCTGGTATAAATGCAAAATGGTACTGGTACTTTGGAAAAGTTTGGCAGATTCTTTAAAAAGTAAACGTATGTTTACAAGATGCAGCATTCCCACTCCTATGTATTTACCCAAGAGACATGAAAAGTTAATGTTCACACAAAAACCTACATGCAAATATTTACAGCACCTTTATTCATAATCACCAAAAACTGGCAAATATCCCTCAATTGGGGAATGGATAAACAAAATGTGGTACATACATTCCATACAATGGAATACTACACAGAAATAAAAAGAAACAAACTACTGATACACATGATATAAATGAATCTTAAATGCATTATTAAGGAAGCCAGGCTCAAAAGTCTACAAACTGTATGATTCCATTTATGAAGGCAAACTATGTGGGCAATAAATAGATCAGTGGTTGCCAGGAGCTGGCACACTGGTTGGGTGGGAGAGGACTATAAACAGGCAGCAACGAGGGAATTTTTGTGGTGGTGTAACTTTTCTAATCTTTGATTGAGATGGTCATTAAATGCATTTATCAAAACTCATAAAACTATACACTAAAAGGGGTGAATTTTGCTGAAAAAAAAGGGCAGTTCATAAAAGAAAAACATGTCATATGGAAGAAACTTTAGAATAACCCACTCAACTGATAAGAGGGAAAACTCAGGAAGGGTAAGTGATAAACACAGTTTTATCTAATGTAGTAGGAGTAGTGAGATGAGAACCAAAGTCTCTTGACCCGTCCAGGATCCTTTCTACTACAGCAATATTTTCCAGTGCTGTTTTACCTTGACCCCCAGTAAGAAATACACCATTATCACAATTATCACACATTATCGCAGCTTAAACCAACACTCATTTATTATCTTACAGTTCTGCAGGTTAGAAGTCTGGCACAGTGTGACCAGATTATCTGCTCTGGGTCTCACCAGGCCAAAGTGAAGGTATCAGCTGGCCTGGGCTTTTTCTGGAGGCTCTAAGGGACAACCCATTTCCAAGACCAGGCAAGTTACCGGCAGAATTCAGTTCAATGCAGTTATGGGACTGAGGTCATTTCCTTGCTGTCAGCCAGCCGTTGTTCTCATCTTCTAAAGGCTGCCACATTCCTTGGCTCATGACCCTCTCCATCTTCAAAGCCAGCAACAATAGATCATGTCCTTTTCATGCTTTGAATCTTTCTGATGTCCTCTTCTGCCACATCTCTATAACTTCTACCCTCAGCCAGGAGAAAGCTCTGCTTTTAAGAGTTCATGTGATTACTTTGGGGCTGGCCAGATAATCCAGGATAATCTATTTTAAAGTCTACTGATTAGTAACCTTAATTACATATGCAACATTCCCTCTTGCCATGTAACATATTCACAAGCATGACACCAGGGGCAAAGGACATGGGGCCAAAACTGCCCACCACATAGATTTTCCACAATGATGTAGTATACACACATATAAATGAAACAAACTTACCTTTCACTCAGTTCAACACTCCACTGCTTTTAATATATTATTTTAAAATGACAGTGGCAACATAGTACATTGATTTCAGGTCCTATTAATGGGCTGCAACCTCTAAGTTTATCTTGAAAAAAGGTCTGCATTCCCTTTTAAATTCCAATCTGCAATAATACAAGGCCCATGGAAGGGCCTCAGGGGCCTGGGTAACCCCTGAAATTATATGCAAAGTTCTGGTACTAACTAATCCTAAGAAAAACAGACAAACCCATGTCGGGGACAGTCTGTTGGATACCTCCCCAGTGCTACTGAAGGCTATCATGGTCATGAAAAGAGAAAACAGAACAGAGGAGATTGGGAGACATGACAAGTAAACGCAATGTACTGGATAGGATCTTAGAACAGAAAAAGGATATTAATGGGAAAACTGGAGAAATCCAAAAAGCCTGGAGTTTAGTTAATAGTGATGTAAATGTCAGTTTTTTAGGTTTGACAAATGTACCTGGCAATGTAAGATGTTAACAATGGGGAACTAGGTGAGGAGTATACAAGAACTCTGGACTATCTTTGCAGCTTTTCTGTAAATCAGTATTATTCTAAAAGAAAATTTACTTATAAAACAAGATTGAGCATCTGCACGTGCTTCTAGGGAGATTTATAGACTTTATACCTTCTATTCATGATCCAAAAATATTTAAGTCCCACTGTCCAAGGCTTCCTGCTGCTTTCCTTAACCACTACTTTCTAAGCACTCTGCCTCCTTCCTCCTATGTCACCCACACCTTCTCTCAAAAAACAAGATTTAACTAGGGCCTGGGGAAGGGAAGAATGGGGAATTATTTTCTAATGGGTTCAGTTTCAGTGTGGGCAGATGAAAAATATTCTGGAGATGGATGATGGTGATAACAATGGGAATAAATGCCACACAACTGTACACTTAAAAGTGGTTAAAATGATACATTTTATGTTATGTATATTTTACAATTTTAAAACTAAAGGAATGCGTACTGATACATGCTATAACATAGATAAACCTTACAAAACATTATCTTAAGTGAAAGAAGGCAGACACGAAATACTACCTATTATGTAATTCCCTTAACAATGCTCTAAAATTGACTACAGCAACAGTTTTACATATCTGTGAATATATTAAAAGCTACTGAAATGTACACTTTAAATGGGTAAATTGTATGGTAGGTGAATTATATCTCAATAAAGCTACTGAAGTATTTTAACTGGTTTTAAATCTAGGATCACATTTATTTGACCTCTGAAGACCTTAAGTGACCTCCTATAAATTCTGGAGCCACACTCTGCTGATGTGCTAAAAAAAAAAAATGAACAAATAAATGAAAGACTGGGGTTTACAATGGCTAGCAGGGAAGATCAGAAAAATCTGTGGCTAGAAATGGCAGCTCTCCAGTCATGAGGCAAGAGCAAAGGCAAGATTATACAACACACTAGGTTGAGGCTGATCAGAAACTTTTATTTGGTCCTTATCATTTATTAAGCAACCTACAAAATCATTTTCGATATCTCTACCACAAGCAGCAGCAGCTGCATCCAGGCCAGAAATGGAAGACACAAGTAGTGGAAGACCTTATAAAGAAAAGCTAACAGGTGAGATCTCTGCTTATCCAGGCTTAGGTGAAGGCAGAACAGGAAAAGTGTGTAAGTCCAGTATTCCAAAGACTCTTCTTCAAAGCTGAGACCTGCAGAGGGCCTAGCTGAAGGATGCAGGTACAGGCTCACAAAACTGCCCAGGCTCAGCAATCAATCCAAAGTACCTAAAAACACAAAGAGCAATGTTGAAAGCAAAGTGCCTCAAGAGCTGGATGAATGTAGCAAACTGGGCAAAGTTAAGTGGCAGCTGCTTTGGTACTGGCAGTTCTTCTAAGACCAAAATACTCATTTTGAGGAATATCCATCCAAAAGATCCTTGGGGAAGAACATGTCATTACAGAGGCTGGGCAGTTGGGTCTGGAGAGTTCAATTTAGAGGTGGGAAAAGGGCTAAGAAATTGTGTTGGTTAATGAGCAACTGTGGAGACTACAACAAGGGGTGAGTGATACAAAATAAATAAGTTCTCTAAGCAGAGTTTTTAATCTTTGAAAAAGTTCCAGGTCAAGATGGGAAACTGGGACTTCCCTGGTGGGGCAGTGGTTAAGAATCCTCCTGCCATTGTAGGGGACATGGGTTCGATCCCTGGTCTGGGAAGATCCCACATGCCACGGAGCAAATAAGCCCGTGTGCCACAACTACTGAGCCTGCACTCTAGAATCTGAGAGCCACAAGTACTGAGCCCACATGCTGCAACTACTGAAGCCCACATGCCAGAGCCCATGCTCCACAACAAGACAAGCCACCACCATGAGAAGCCTGCGCACCACAACAAAGAGTAGCCTCCACTCGCCGCAACTAGAGAAAGCCTGCACGCAGCAATGAAGACCCAATGCAGCCAAAAATAATATTTTTTTTTAATTTAAAAAAAAGGTGGGACACTGGACCCTCAAGTTTGTATGCCCTCCCATGCAAGATTCCACTTGAAAGGAAAAAAATCTTTTAACAGGTATATAAATCTACAACAAAGAGATTTGGTTGAAACAAAAAACTGACTGACAGAAATCTGACTGAAGTGTGTTTATAAACAGGGCAGAGGAAAATAAGCCTACAATAAACACAGAGCGGGGCGCAGCAGAGGTGGGAACCCATCTAACTAGGAAACTCATGGGGAGGATCTAGACTGACACCAAAAATGACAGAAAGAGATGCAAGGCTAACATGGGTAATGACTCAAGGGTCTATATGAGAAACAGTTGACCCCATCTCCTCACAACCCTCCCTGTGTGCAGCACTACCAGAAAACAAGCATTTAAACTAAATCTAACTTGAAAAAAAATCAGCAGGCTCTCTTCTAAAGAACTAAATGAATTATCTGGAGAACCAGAGCAGCTTCTGAAAATTCCAGCTTCCCACAGTCAAGTTTTCTGCAATTCTGGCCTTTGGAGGTCCCCAATATAACATCTGGTCCCACCCCCTACCCACACTAAAGTAAAACTGCAAGGCAAAAACCACCCTCCATACACATACATACACAGGTTCCAAAGAGCTTTCTTATTCCCTCATTCTAAAATAGAATAAAAATTACAAGGCATTTGAAGAAAGCCTATCCAGTAAAAGGAAAGATTTGAAAGAATAATTCAGGGAAAAGAACAAATAAGAAAAGAACAAAACAAAGCAAAAATACCTCAAAAATTTTTTAATAGCCTCTGCTTCCAATAATGGCAAATTTCTGCTGATACCAACTGATAGAGCTGATTAAACTATTTTTAGAAAGAAAACCCTTCAGGAATTAAACAGGCCTCAAGAAAAGGCAAACCCAAAGTCTAGAGAAGGCAAAAACACAAAGAAAACCCAGCCTCCAAAACTGCTTTAACCTCAGGGGAATCGGCCAATCCAAAAGAGAGCTGAGAAACTTTTGCGATTTTGGTTGAGCAAATGAAGGGTCAAATCTGAGAATCTGCCCAAGTGGAAAGGTTTGATAATTGCCCCCTTTCTAAAAGCTGGATTCCCAAAAGGCTACACCCTCAGAGTAAGGCTGAACTAGAATTAAATCAGTCCCCTCACAGACCTGCCATCACAGTTTATATCACCACAGTGATCAAGGAATCCTCAAGTCCTAGATTCAAAAAGGAGGCTCTGCACTGATACATGCCCCTAGGTGTCTTGCAGAAGCAAATGAAAATCTTTGAAGACAGGTCTCATTATACTGGCCTCAAATAATTATCCAACAAATAATTTTTTCAAATATTAATACAATGACAAATATACCAAGATAGGGCTTCCCTTGTGGCGCAGTGGTTGAGAGTCTGCCTGCCGATGCAGGGGACGTGGGTTCATGCCCCAGTCCAGGAAGATCCCACATGCTGCAGAGCGGCTAGGCGCGTGAGCCATGGCCACTGAGCCTGCACGTCTGGAGCCTGTGCTCCGCAACGGGAGAGGGCACAACGGTGAGAGGCCCGCGTACCGAAAAAAAAAATATATATATATATATATATATATACCAAGATAACTAGGCAAATAGAAAAAGACCATGAGACGGTACCAACAGAAACAAAAGACAGAAAAGTAAATAAATAAGCCAGGCTTAAAAGGCTTTGGATATTAGATTGGACACAGACTATAAACAATTGTACATACTATATTTAGTGAAATAAAAGACAAGCTTCAAAACATCTGCAGCAAATACAAAGTGACAAAATAGATTTGAAAAATAACTAAATGGAATTCACAGAAAATGAAATATACAAAAACAAGAACTAATAAATCAACAGGAAAGTTTAAAGGAGACAAGTACCACTGAACAGAGAGTTAATAAACTGAAAGGTCAGAAAAATTACATAGAATACATCACGGAGAGGCAAAATGATGGCTGACTTTTAGCATACGTTTAATGTGAATCCCAGAGAGAAAGGAGAAAGAACAAGAGAAAGGAGAGAGAAAGAGACTTCTCCAGGACAGATGAAAGACATCAATCCATAGATTTAAAAAGCCTAAGCAGACTACATAAAAGGAAATTATACCTAATGAGTGAAACTACAGAAAAAATAAAGAGAAAATCTTCAAAGTAGACAGAAAAAAGGGACAAATTTGCTTCAAAAGTGAGAAGAATGATTGTTTCAAGGTGCTAAAACAAAGTTCCACCTAGAATTCTATATTCAGCAAAATATCTTTCAATAAAGAAAGTAAATCAGTGAGCCAGAGCAGGTAGAGAAAAAAAGTAAAATAAAGGCTTTTTTATACCAAAAAAGCAGAGTTTGCTACCATCAGACCCTTTAGGATTTACTTCAGAAAGAAAGAAACGATCACAAACGGAGGAGCAGAAATATAAAAAGGAAGGATGACCAAAGACAGTATAAATATATGGATAAATTTATATGTCATTGCCTACATAATATAGCAATAATATAGCCTTATGTGGACTGACAAAGACAACACAAAATAGGTGACAATACCAGCATAAGTGGGGGATGAGGGACTTGTAAATTCAGCTAATGGATTCTAAGATCCCATTTTGTTGAGGATAAAGGGAAAGGTACTAACACTAGGCTCTGATAAATTAAGGATGCATGTAGTAACTGGTAGAGTAGCAAAAAAAAAGAGTATACAACTTCCAAATTGATAGAGGGAAAACTGAATAAATTATACTCAAAAAAAGGTAAAAAATGGAAAGAAAAAAATAAAATATAAAATAAGACAGATAGAAAGCACAAAATAAGATGGTACTTCTAACCCATATATATCATTAACTACATTAAATTAAATGCCCCACTTAAAGACAAAGAATATAAGCCTTAAAATAATTCACATCACACACATCAAAAATACATCCACATGTGGAGGAATTCTCACTGAAAACTACCTGGAGACTGGCAGAACTCCTGTACAACCAAAGCTGTAAGAAAGATCCACACAGAGTCAGGTAGGAAGGGAAGAGAAGTGGTCAGGTCAGGACAGGCTTGGAGATCCTCCCTGGGTAGTGAGCAGTTTGAATCACAACATGGGCACCCCAGCTCTGGGGTCCAACACAAGGAAGACGAGTCCTCTTAGCTGGTTTGAAATCCAGTGGGACTGACAGTGTGGCTGTAAGAAACCTAGACTCCGCTCGTGAAGGGCGCACACACGCTTGCTTACTCCCAAAACAAGGCGCAGGAAGCAGACTGAAACTGTGACCACCCAGTGCGTGCCCCAGCCCACACCACGCACCCCCTCCAGCCCCCCTTACTCCACAGCACAGCTCCACACTAGGGCAAAGGCTGCCACAGCTGAGGAGAGCACACAGTTGTGAGGGATGGAGCCGGCTTGGATCTGGCACAGCATCTGAATAGAGCAAGGGAACCCATGACTGGTGGTCACAGGGCAGCAAATCAGGAGTGGTCTGGAGTTCTGACTGGTGCTGGGACCACCCCAGCGCGTACCCCAGTCCACGCCAAATGCCCACTCTGGCCCCTCTTGCTCCACAGCAGTTCCCCACTAGGGCAAAGGCTGCCACTGCAGAGGAAAGTGCACAACTGTAGAGAACAGAGTGGGCTCAAACCTGGCACAGCACCCGAACAGGGAAAGGGCAGCCATTACTAGCATTCACAGGGGCAGCACAGCACAAGCAGTCTGTAGCTCTGACTGGTGCCAGGACCATCCAAGTGCAGGCACCAGCCTCCACTGGATGCCCAATCCGGCCCCTCTGGTTCCAGCACTGCTCCCCTCGGAGCAAAGGTGCTGATGTGGGGAGGGGGGAAGAGCACACACTCAAAGTGAACAGAACCAACTCAGACCCTGCTCTCAGGGTTTCTGCTCCAGCAATCTGGGACCTGACACCATTCCTGATAGGGCAGTGTTGGCAACTGAGGAGTGGAGAAGACCCAGCTCGCACCTGCCTCTGGCTCCAGCCCCTCCATGTCCAGCCCCACCTTCTACCAAGGTGATAGCTGCCAGCACACTCTGGGGTAAGATGTGACTTGTGTTCACCTCAGATCCAGCTCTCCCATCAAAGCCACTGAGCACACACAGACTATACAGTGATGCTCCCACACAAGCACCCCCCTTCAAGACCAGGATGGGTAACTGTTTCACCTAATTTCACAGAGACAGAGAAAGTTAAGCAAAATGAGAAGACAAAGGAATTTCTTTAAAATGAATGAACAAGGAAAAAACCCTGAAAAAATAACTAATGAATCAGAAATAAGTAATTTACCAGATAAAAAGTTCAAAGCATTAGTAACAAGAATGCTAACTGAACTAGGGAAAAGAACAGATGAACAGTGAAAATTTTTACAAGGAACTAGAAAGTATATGAAAGAACTAGTCAGAACGGAAATGAAAAACACCCCAGAAGGAATTAACAGAAGACTAGGTGATACAGAAGAATGCAAAAATGATCTGAAGATAGAATAATGGAAATCACCCAATCAGAACGGCAAAAAGAAAAACATTAAAAAATGAATATAGTATAAGGGACCTCTGGGACAACATCAAGCATACCAACATTCAAACTATAGAGGTCCCAGAAGAAGAGGGAGAGAGGGAGGGATCAAAAATGTATTTGATGAAATTATGGCTGAATACTTCCTGATCCTGAAGAAGGAAACCGATATCCAGATAAATAAAGCAGAAATGTTAAAGAGTCTTCTTTATGTGGAAAATGAAAGGCTACAACAGGAAGGAAGAATCTATAGGAAAGGAAAAATCCCACTTGTATAGGCAAATATATATGAAAAGGCTGTGGATCAATCTCTGAAATAAGCTAGTATGAAGATTAAAAGACAAAAACCAGAGAATTCCTTGGTGGTCCAGTGGTTAGGACTCAGCGCTTTCACTGCTGTGGGCCCAGGTTTAGTCCCTGGTCAGAGAACTAAGATCCCATAAGCCACATAGCACAGCCACAAAAAAAAAAAAAAAAAAAAAAGGATAAAAAATTGTAAAATCAACTATAACTACAATAACAGTTAAGGAATAAACATAAAGATGTAAAATATGACATCAAAACCATAAAACATAGGGGAATGGAGTGAAAAAATGTACATCTTTTAGAATGTGTTTGAACTTAAATGACTACCAGTTTAAAACATGTAGTTATATATAGGTCAACACATATGAACCCCATGGTAACCACAAATCAAAAGCCTATAACAGATAAACAAAAACTAGAGAGAAAGGAACACAAGCATAACACTAAACAGAATCATCAAAGCATAAGGGAAGAAACTAAAAGCAGAAGAACAGGAAAGAACTATAAAAACCAGAAAACAATGAACAAAATGGCAGTAAGTATGTACCTATCAATAATGATCTTAAATGTCAATGGACTAAATGCTCCAATCATAAGCATAGGGTGGCTGACTGGATGAAAAAACAATACCTATCTATTATGCTGCTTACAAGAGACCCACCTCAAAGCTTCAGACATACACAGACTGAAAGTGTGGGGATGGAAAAAGATATTTCATGCAAACGGAAATGACAAGAAAGCTGGGGTAGCAATAGTCCTCTCAGACCTGAAAATAGCCTTTAAGACAAAGTCTATAACAAAAGACAAAGAAGGGCATTATATAATGATAAAGGGATCAATACAAAGATAGGATGTAACATTCAATAACATATGCACCTAATATAGGAGTACCTAGTACATAAAGCAAACAGTAACAGACATAAAGGGAGAAACTGAGAGTAATACAATAGTAGTAGGGGACTTTGACACCCCACTTACATCAGTGGACAGATAAGCCATATACAAAGTCAATAAGGAAACTGTGGTCATAAATGACATATCAGACCGGTTAACTTAAAAGATACCTACAGGATATTCCACCCCAAAACAACAGAATACACATTCTTTTCAAATGCACAAAGAATGCTCTCCAGGACAGATCACATGCCAGTTAACTAAACAAGTCTCAACAAATTTAAGAGGGTAGAAATTATATCAAGCATTTTTTCCCACCACAATGGTGTGAAACCAGAAATCAATCACAGGAAGAAAAATGGGGAAAATACAAACATGCGGAGACTAAACATATGCTACTAAAAAACCAATGGGTCACTGAAGAAATCCAAGAGAAAATCAGAAACTACCTCAAGACAGATAAAAATGGAAACACAACTTTCCAAAATCTATGGGATGCAGCAAAAGCAGTTCTAAGAGAAAAGTTTGGAGCAACAGAGGCCTACCTCGAGAAATGAGAAAAATCTCAAAGAACGTAACCTACCACCTAAAAGAATTAGAAGAAAAAAGACAAAGCCGAAAGTCAGCAGAACAAAGGTAACAATAAAAATCAGACAGGAAAAAAATGAAACAGAGAAACATAAAATGATAGAAAAGATCAATGAAACCAAGAGCTGGTTTTTTGAAAAGATAAACAAAATTGAAAAGTCTTTAGTCAACTCATCAAGAAAAAAAGAGGATCCAAATAAACAAAATAAGAGATACAAAAAAATCATAAGAGAATACTACCAACAGTTATATGCCAACAAATTGGGCAATCTAGAAGAAATGGATACATTTCTAGAAATAGACAACATTCCAAGACTGAATGAGAAAGAAATAGATAATCTGAACAGCTGGACCGCCAGTAGTGAAACTACTATTAATCAAAAAACACCCAGCAAACAAAACTCCAGGACCAGATGGCTTCACAGAGAAATTCTACCAAACGTATAAAGAAGAGCTAGTACCTATCCTCAGACTATTCCAAAAACCTGGAGGATGAAACACTCCCAAATTCATTCTACAGTAAGACCACCATTACCCTGATACCAAAACCAGACAAAGAAACTACAAACAAAAAAATTACAGGCCAATTATCACTGATGAATATAAATGCTAACACCCTCAACAAAATACTAGCAAACCAAATCCAACAATATATTTAAAAAGGATCATACACCATGATCAAGTAGAATTTATTCCAGGGATGCAAGGATAGTTCAATACGTACAAATCAATCAATGTGATACACCACATTAACAAAAGGAAAGACAAAAACTACATGACCATCTTAACAGATGCAGAAAAAGCATTTAACAAAATCCTACACCCTTTTATGATAAAAACGCTCATCAATGTTGTTCCTACCAGACTGGCAAAATCAAACCCTGATAATACCAAGTGTTGGTGAGAATGAGGAACACTGGGAACTGTCATACACTGCTGATAGAAATGTGAATCAAGTATACAGGATGTTTGGCAGTATCCACAAAAGATATACATATTCTATGCCATACTCATTCCATAAGGAAAGGTTTAGAAAAGAATATATATATATATATATACACATATATAAACATACTTGCATTAAAATACCCAGAAGATACACAAGAGACTAATAACCACTACCTGAAGGTAGGGGACCTATATGAGGGATTAAAGGACAGAGAGGGTAGAGGAAGACTGTTCACAATACCGTTTTTCAACTTCTACACTCAACCTATATAGCATGGAAGATCTAATTATGATAAGGAGGTATGTTTTCAGCCTTGACACAAAGTGAGAGCTAGAAGTGAGCTAAAAATGGGAAAGGAAGGAATAAGAGAACTAACAGTCATACCTTACAAAGTGAGGAGTCAACAAAAAAAATACGTATTTTAGTATGTTATATAAATTGTAAAGGTAACAGAGGAACTAAAAATAATGATAAAACTACAAAAAATCAGAAAGGAGGGAAGGGACTGATAGGGTAGTATAGGTTAGCCAAACCTTCATTTATCATAGCAGGAAGTCAAAAGATAAGATCTACAGTTGATAAATCAACAACAAAGCATATTATTCAGAAATATAAGAAGCCATCTGAAAAGTTAAAAACAGAAATAATAAAAGGATGAGGGCCATTTCATTATAAGTCGTTAGGTAACTATTTCACTTTTAAACAGGAATATATACTGACTCAATTAAAAAGAAAAAAAATTTCACTTAGAACATACACATCTAAGGACATAAGAACATTTATTTTACCAGGTACAAAATAATATAATACTGACTAAATCCAAGGGGGCTATAATGACCAAAATTCAGATCTACTAATGTAGGATAGAGCAGAGGGATTCAACTACTCAGATTATTGAATCCAAAGATGAAAATGAACACATCCACCACTCATTAAATGACCATTTATTAAAAATCCAAGCCAAGCACTATGCATGGTATAGGCTAAAGTGGAAAACCTTGCTAAGTTCTCTCCACTTCTATTCCTAACACCCTCCAATTTATCATCCTGGCACCAGAGGTTGGCAGTTTTATGTCTTTCAATAGAAATTTGATCACATCGCTCATCTCTTTGAAAAGATGGTAATTAAAAATAAACAGGTAGGAGTGTTCACTTCAGCAGTACACTTACTAAAATTGTAACGATACAGGGAAGGTTAGTGTGGTCCCTGTGCAAGGATGACACACAAATTCATGAAGTATTCCATATTTAAAAATAAAATAAAATAAAAATAAACAGGTAGAGTTAGGCTCCAAACATTTTTGATTGAGGAACTGATAGGATGTCAGTCACAAGAAATTGTCTGCCTTAGGTAGGCAGCTAACAAGTTATTTTTAAGAAAAATGAGTAATCAGAAAAGAGACTTTAAAAAGATCTACAAATTAAGAGAATACTCAATAATCTAGGCTCAAAGCTAGCCATGGGAATATATCTTAAAAGACATTTAAAAGAATATATCAAGAGGGCCGGGGGCCTAGGTTGATTACAGATGCAGAACAAAGGAGTAAAAATAGTGAAATAAATAATTCAAGAAAAGATTTCTGAAAGGAATGAGGCTTCAGGGAGGTAGTTGAGAACATCCTGGTGTGATAAAGGTGAGAATGAACTGAAGGTGCATGGCTTTCGCAAAGCTCTTCAATCAGAATATATGTAGGGAATAGTAAGCTGATCAGACTTAGGAATTAAGTAGGAGAGAGAGCTCTAAGAGAAGTTAGTTAAAATGAGGTATCTCAAATATTTTCTACTTCAATGACAAGATTTAGTTAGTATACAAGAGTTAATCTAAAATTCCTAAGAACAAATAGATACAGGCCAGAACAGAATCTCACTGTGGCAAAATAATCACTTTACACAGACTGCTGAAGAAGAAAAAAGAACAAGAAGCAACCCTTTAAATGTTGGCAATCATTTCTGATCTCTAGCATTATGATGAGGGGTAAGATTTATATGTAAGAATGGAGATCAAAGTAAGAATCAAACTTCTGAATCCACCTAACTACACTGGGGTCTTTATAGTCCCTCCCATTTTTTTATGGTTAAGCAGTTTTCAGGAAGAAGTTCTAACTACCCAAGGGAATTTGAATTAGAATTTGTTTTTCCTATCTTAATAGGAAATACGGAGAAAGAATCATTCCTACATGAACAAGGAAGAACCAGGCCATCAGTTTTCTTTATATAAAATAAGTTTTTTATCAGTTTTATAAGAACCAGGCCATCAGTTTTATTTATATAAAATAAGTTTTGTATCAGTTTTATAAGAACCAGGCCATCAGTTTTATTTATATAAAATAAGTTTTGTATTAGTTTTATAAGAACCAGGCCATCAGTTTTATGAACTCAGATCGTTAGCACGGGAAAGACAGGTGGAAATGATTACCCCGTGATAGAGAACTCACCTTCCAGGAAAGCAAATTCATCCACAGCTTCTATTGCATTATCTGAAACACAAGGTAAAGAGACACCTGAATAACTGTGGTCATTTGGGCATCAACCTCTTACAAAAGCACAACCCACAGTGAAGGGCATGAGGCTTTATGCAAATTAGGGCATTTATATAATTCTTCCCTTGCTATCTTGAGATCCATATCTACTCCACCACCAAATCTTACATATCAGCTGTCTCTCTGAGAGTAAGAAAATAAGAAAAGCCTGGTTAAATACTGCTCACTGAGGGGAACATCTTTGCTCTGAAAGTCATCAGAGAAGTGTTGCCTATACAGAAGGGAAAGCGAGATTATGGTATATGAAAGCTTCCAGATGTTCTAGGGTTACCAGCTAAAAAGCAGAGTCAGAAATCAAACCTCTACTTTCTAGGTGAATAAAAAACAGGCAAGCCTGGTACCATATAGCAGAAGGTATAAAGGGGTCTAGTTAGCTTTGGCAACATCTAAACTCCTTCGGTTCTCTGTCCCAGCACCTCTCCAGCCACCCAAAGCAGATTTTCAAAAGGTAGGGTTTTCTGGCACTGTGGCAGCCCAAGAGAAAACAGCGTAGGAAGAGACCTGTGGCACCGCTCATCTTACAGTGATGCCGTCTTAAACAGTGTAAGGGAAAACCTCGCCCAGCCCTCTCGTCTGCCCCCAGATCCAAGACACCACAGTGACACTCTACCCAAATCTCTCCTCTGAAGGGTCTTCCTCTTCCCCTGTTGAGCACAACAGTAGGCATCTTTTGCAATGGTTTCCACAAACAGTTCCTGTGAAGAAAAGCAGAAAAAAAATTTAAAAAACAATAAAAGTTATAATAAACAAACCAAAATTGAAAAAACAAAACCACCAAGCAGAGTTGTATGGATGAATACTAGTACAATTCTTGTGTGTGCTTCTGTTGGCGGCGGGGGAACGGACAGGGGTGAAAGAGAGGTTCGCAGGGAAGCTGAAGGTTCTCCTGGACTTCATAAAAGTCTAGTCCCTCACCCCTCCTGCAGTCGCCCATGACACATCCGTCCCTCCCTCACTTGTAGATCCACCACACTCATTTGCTTGAGGGTCCTACAAGTTCAGTGTTAGACTGGAGATGCAAATTAAAGCCGTGCCCAGGCCCTCATGAAGAGGTAGGTATGTTAGAAAAACCAGTACAACCACTTTACGTGACCCTTTCTCCGTCCTCCCTTCCTATGCTCACACCTCAGAATCCGGCCCCAGAACCTCTCTCAGCTCCCGGCGCTCAGCACACCCCGCCCCAGATCCTCTTCTGGCTCCCCGCGTTCCCCAAACCTGGCCCAAAGGCTCGCTAAGCCCCGCCCTTCGGAAAGGCCCCGAGCCCCGCCCCTCGCCAGACACCCACCCCCCGCCACCCCATTGTGCCCCGGCCGCACCGCGGCTCGTGCCAGAATGAAGATGGCTTCCTGTCCTGCGAGCGTCACGTCGGGGTCCGCCTTCACCAAGGCCTTCACTCGCGCCAGAGGCAGCCTCGAGAGACGAGCCCCGGGCGCAATCGTCGGGGCATGGGGCTGCGGAGCCGCGGCGTCCCCACCGGTGCCCTCCTCCTCCCGGAAAGCCCCGTTTCCAGCCGCCACAGCCGCCATCCGGGCCCCGAGAGTGCTGCGCGCAGCCGCCGACTGTGTGCACGCAAGCGGTGCCGGCCCCCTTCTCGCGCGCGCTGGAAGCCACGCCCCCTACGGGCGCGTGACTCCGCCCCTCACGCGGCGGGGCGCCAGACTTTTTGCCACTCGCAGCGCTTCTGGGGTCCTGGGGGCCTGTCTTGCCGTCAGAGATGACTCTCACGCGCCATCCTGCCTAGTTGAGCCCTCTTTTGAGAAATTTGATTGTAAAAGTAAACACAGCAGTAATAGAAATATATAGAGGAGAAACTTGAACAAGTTTACGTGCTACTGGAAGAGACAGTAAAGTAAGAGCAATAAAAATGTAGGAGGGGGCTTCCCAGGGGGCTTCCCAGGGGGCGCAGTGGTTGAGAATCTGCCTGCTAATGCAGGGGACACGGGTTCGACCCCGGGTCTGGGAAGATCACACTATGCCGCGGAGCACCTGGGCCCGTGAGCCACAACTACTGAGCCTGCGCGTCTGGATCCTGTGCTGGGCAACAAGAGAGGCCGCGACAGTGAGAGGCCCGCGCACCGCGATGAAGAGTGGCCCCCGCTCGCCGCAACTAGAGAAAGCCCTCGCACAGAAACGAAGACCCAACACAGCCAAAAATAAATTAATTAATTTTTAAAAAACGTAGGAGGGAAAAGAAACAAGTTATGGACATCCTTTCAACAATTCTTCCCTCTTTCTCGTGACAAAACCTCATCTATATCAGTTAGGGTCCAATTAGGAGAAAGAAACCGCACAGGGTTTGAGCAGGGAAAGTAATTTGAACAGGAAAGTTTAATATAAAAATTCCTACCTTTAACAGGGAATTGACTATTAAGGGGCAAAGAAAAGTCTGAAGAATAGAGGAATTGCATGTATGTTCCCGGGGCTGGGGTAGAAAACCCAAGGATGGAATGAACATGGGAGAGCACCCCCTCCCACCAGAGCTGAGATCAAGATCTTGTTGCAGAGGGCCAGCCACGACTCACTGAAGTGCCCGCTGGCAGGACTCATGGGCAATTCACTTCTCTGGGGTGTTTTGGAAGGATGCCTAAGGAGAGGTGCTGCACACTGCTGGCCACTGTGCTCCACAAAAACCTGCTCCCAAAACACACTGGGACCAGGAAATGCCCCCTTTTGTCCTCCAGTGCACTCTACTGATACAGCATAACATCCTAACATCGTAATCATCTGGCTGAGAAGAAACGTTCTGACATCACCAGCAAGCAATGAAGATGGATCTGGAGCTAAGAGACAATAGGCTGATAGCGGCACACCACACCAGGTTAAATCGAATCCTATGCCTATAATACAGTGACACCCATGCAGCTGTATGTGGATAGAGAGAACAACAAACAACTTCAACAACAAAAAACCAACTGACTGGTCTTACCAGTCTTGTCCTCAGTCTCAAGTGAAAATGAAGGCAGCCAACAATCCCACCACATTCTGCCCACTTGCCTACTCACCAGATGATTATTTGATACCTTCTCCTCAATCCACTTGGCTCTCTCTGCTGATGATATCAGTTGCTATTCCACAGAGAAGCTAGAAGCACTGAGAATGGAGCTTCCGCCGACTCTCATCACTACGCCTATACACCTAACAGTACCTACACCCAGATGCTCTGCCTTCCCACCTGCCACTGGACTGAAATGTCAGTGATCCTCTCCAAAGCCATCCCCTCCACGTTTGTCCATTAGATTCGTAACCCTTCTTACCTCCTCAAGGAAATCACTCTGGCATCTCTTTTCTCTCTCTTGCTTTTGCTCCCTTGCTGTCTTTCTCTCCCTCTGCTGAACCATCCCTATCAGCATACATCTTTTTTTTTTTTTTAGAACTTTGTATATACCCTTTATTAGCTTCTGGCAATGGATGTTGCTGGGGAGAACTGTTAAATGAGCTTGTTTTTTTTTTTTTTTTTTGCCTTATAGAAGAAAAAATGTAGAAAGTACATTACATGTATTACATAACATTACATGTAACGTTATGTAATATATATTTTACATAATATTGTAAATATATGCACATACACGTATACATTAACACGTGGGTTTTGATATGTATGCATCAATTTTTGTTTTACTATTGTGTGTTTTTTCAGTATACAGATTTACTTCATTTAAGGAATAATTTTTGTTTTTATGGTGGGTTTTTTTGTGGTTTTGGGGGGGGGTTAATTAATTAATTAATTAATTAATTTTATTTTGTTGTGCCAGGTCTTAGTTGCAGCATGTGAACCCTTAGTTGCAACATGTATGCAGGATCTAGTTCCCCGAACAGGGATTGAACCCGGGTCCCCTGCATTGGGAGCATGGAGTCCTAACCACTGCGCCACCAGGGAAGGCCCTATAGTGTTTTTAATGGTTGAATATCTTTTCAGGGATACTAGTTATCCCCAAGTTAGATCATCTTTGTCCTCCATGTTGATTGCCTTATAATTGTTTTGATTTTGTTCTTTTTTCATTCATTGTGGTTACATTAAGCCTTTGTTTCATGTCAGTAATTCATTTTATAGCTGTGTTTATCTGCTTTCTTTTGTTTCTAATTTACTTATCAGTTTTATAATAATGGCATCTCGGCTCTTAATCTGTTTCCATAGCTATATAAACAACCATTTAGTCTCATTCTGTTTTTTCATCATTTGCCATCTGAGTTCTTGTTTTAAGTCTTATTAAAATTTTAAATCACATGAAGCACTTGTGGGCAATTTTTCTGTTTCATAGAGCATGTTTTCTTCCAGATGGGGTTCTTCAACTGTCTTTTGTATACCACCTGCCATTCTTTTAATATTTTACTGTAGCATATTTGTACATTTTCCATACTCTTTTGTTATTTTTAAAAATGTTGCCTGTACTTAATGGGAGAAGTTCTAGTTAGTCTTCTACTTGCTTGATATAACATGAATGAATTTTCCATGACTCCTTATAATCTATTTGTCCTTTTTGAGTAGTGGTGGGTCCAGTATTTTTTTTTATTTACATCTTTATTGGAGTATCATTGCTTTACATTGTCATGTTAGTTGCTGCTGTATAACAAAGTGAATCAGCTGTACATATACATATATCCCCATATTCCCTCCCTCTTGCGTCTCCCTCCTACCCTCCCTATCCCACCCCTCTAGGTGGTCACAAAGCACCGAGCTGATCTCCCTGTGCTATGTGGCTGCTTCCTACTAGCTGTCTATTTTACATTTGGTAGTGTATATATGTCCATGCTACTCTCTCACTTTGTCCCAGCTTACCCTTCCCCCTCCCCATGTCCTCAAGTCCATTCTCTAGTAGGTCTGCGTCTTTATTCCTGTCCTGCCCCTAGGTTCTTCAGAACCATTTTTTTTTAAAGATTCCATATATATGTGTTAGCATACGGTATTTGTTTTTCTCTTTCTGACTTACTTCACTCTGTATGACAGACTCTAGGTCCATCCACCTCACTACAAATAACTCTATTTCGTTCCTTTTTATGGCTGAGTAATATTCCATTGTATATATGTGCCACATCTTCTTTATCTGTTCATCTGTCGATGGACACTTAAGTTGCTTCCATGTCCTGGCTATTGTAAATAGAGCTGCAATGAACATTGTGGTACATGACTCTTTTCGAATTATGGTTTTCTCAGGGTATATGCCCAGAAGTGGGATTGCTGGGTCATATGGTAGTTCTATTTATAGTTTTTTAAGGAACCTCCATACTGTTCTCCATAGTGGCTGTATCAGTTTACATTCCCACCAACAGTGCAAGAGTGTTCCCTTTTCTCCACACCCTCTCCAGCATTTATTGTTTCTAGATTTTTTGATGATGGCCATTCTGACTGGTGTGAGGTGCTACTCATTGTAGTTTTGATTTGCATTTCTCTAATGATTAGTGATGTTGAGCATCCTTTCATGTGTTTGTTGTCAATCTGTATATCTTTTTGGAGAAATGTCTATTTAGGACTTCTGCCCATTTTTGGATTCAATTGTTTTGTTTTTTTTTTGATACTGAGTTGCATGAGCTGTTTGTATATTTTGGAGATTAATTCTTTGTCAGTTGCTTCATTTGCAAATATTTTCTCCCATTCTGAGGGTTGTCTTTTGGTCTTGTTTATGGTTTCCTTTGCTGTGCAAGAGCTTTTAAGTTTCATTAGGTCCCATTTGTTTATTTCTGTTTTTATTTCCATTTCTCTAGGAGGTGGGTCAGAAAGGGTCTTGCTGTGATTTATGTCATACAGTGTTCTGCCTATGTTTTCCTCTAAGAGTTTTGTAGTGTCTGGCTTTACATTTAAGTCTTTAATCCATTTTGAGGTTTGTGTGTTTGTGTGTGTGTATGGTGTTAGGGGGCAGCATACGTCTTTACAAAAAAATCACTCGTGACTCTACACACTCCTGTAACTTCTGCTTCATTTTTTTTTTTTGAAAACATTTTTTTAATTTTTTATTTATTTATTTTTATTTTTGGCTGTGTTGGGTCTTCTTGTTGCATGCAGGCTTTCTCTAATTGCAGCGAGCGGGGGTTACTCTTCATTGTGGTGTGCAGACTTCTCATTGTGGTGGCTTATCTTGTTGTGGAGCATGGGCTCTAGGCCTGTGGGTTTCAGTAGTTGTGGCATGTGGCTCAGTAGTTGTGGCACACAGGCTTAGTTGCTCCGCGGCATGTGGGATCTTCCTGGACCAGGGCTTGAACCTGTGTCCCCTGCATTGGCAGGTGGATTCTTAACCACTGCGCAACCAGGGAAGTCCCTTCTGCCTCAGTTCTTTGCTCTTATTTGCAACAAAAGTCTTTTGCACACTTATCTATATTCATTGTCTCCAATTTTTCCCTTTTCGCTCCCTTTTGCACTTATTCCAGTGAGGTATCTATCACCACCAGTCCACTGAGGCTGCATTTTCAAGATCACCAATGACCAGGGCCACCCCTGATGTGCAGGAACCTGGAAAGATAGTTTTTAATGGCTCTTGTCTATCTAAACAATTTGATTTTAAAATGTATTTCAAAATTTATGGGCCCATGTGAAGTGTTGATATTTAATCAATGAAGATTTAGCATCATCAATAGAGGTATTTACATATTTGTTCATTGTATTAAGACTGCACATGAAGACTCTTCATAGAGTCCAGGCATCAATTATTCCTGTTCAGGTGCAGGAAACATCTTTTTATGCTCTTTTGGCTTATGTTACATCTCTCACAGTGAGAAAAAGGCAGCAACACAATAGCGATAGCAATTGCTCACAATGCCAGAGCTCTTTGAAACCTGTTTGTATTGAAACAGTATGGTTTTGTGTTTGGGTTTTTTGTTTGTTTTTTGTGCCTCTTCAGTCCTCTAATCCCATTTATTTAATTCTGCTTGCATCATTACTCATGACACTGCAACATGGATTATGGCACCTGTGCATACTCTCTCAAATGGTGTCTCTGTGCTTCATTGATGATGACCAAAAAATGCAAGCCTTACCAAGTCTTGTATGCATGAAAGTATGAATGATAATCAATTTTCTGATTACGTTAAATTTTCTGCTTGAAGTTTGATAATGTTAACATAGAACAACACATCCTCAAACCACATATTCTCTCGAATTCTTTAGGCTGTAATCACTGCATTTTTAGAATGTAATCATTTTTAGTGTTGCCTGCAGCCCTGCTTCCAAACACTACCATCAACAGGGAGGAGAGGTAAGGAGACATGAATGGAGCAAGGAAAACAGTCCTGGTAACACAAAATATGTTTATTCCTTGTTGGACATAGCTTAAGACTGACCTGGGAAAGCACACTATCACCATATCACTTGGAGACAAGAGAGGACATTGGTTGGAAGAGCCTGTTGGCATTGCAAAGCAATATTCTTAAAAACCCTCAGAGGAGGTATGCACAGCCATCCCAGGAGGACTTTCTGATGTATGGTACAAAGCCTGAGGAGGGCATGGGATGACAATCCCCAGTGGCAAGGGGGTATATACAGGATAAAGAATGCCTGCCACCTTCCTACACCTTTGAGTGCTATAAATCAGAGATGACACTATGGTTGGAACACAGATGGGTGAGAGCTGAGGCATGGGCCCACACATGCAGCTCAAGTCTGAGTATTGGCAGTGGATCATTAGTAGCCCAGTGCCCTGTGTCTGATGTGAGAGTCACCCTAAATCAGTGTGTCAGTTGCATTCTGGTGACCCAATCTCACACAATTCCATATCAGCCAGTAGGAGCAATTTAGTTGCCAGGCTGTCCTCCCAGACCAAGGCCCAGCCAAGAGTCCTCAGAGGACCCTATTGGCACAAATCTTGGGGTTCCTCAAGACAACAGGTCAACCCTACAAGTGGAGTAGAGGTTCAGAGAGTGCCCCCACAGTGAGAGAAACCAAGGATTGGGTTCCACACATGTTCCTGTCTAAAGACAGGCGCTGTCATTTGTCCCCAACTCCTGGGGTCTACCATGACTAAGTGATCCCTACTAGAAGAAGAGATCTGATAACCCCATTTATATTTTTCCACTTGCATTGTTGCCCAAGCTTCTCTCCAGGGATCCTCATTTTTGTTCGAGTCTTTACCTTACCCTTGATCACTTTAAGGCACAGATATAAAATTCCTCATTGTGGGGCTTCCCTGGTGGCACAGTGGTTGAGAGTCCGCCTGCCGATGCAGGGGACACGGGTTCGTGCCCTGGTCTGGGAAGATCCCACATGCCGCGGAGGGGCTAGGCCTGTGAGCCATGGCCGCTGAGCCTGCGCGTCCGGAGCCTGTGCTCCGCAACGGGAGAGGCCACAACAGTGAGAGGCCCGCGTGCCGCAAAAAAAAAAAAAAAAAAATCCTCATTGTGAAGAATTAATTTTTATAGTCTTTGGAGATACCCAATGATTCATTAGGAAGTTTGTTTTTCCAAACATGCTATAGAGTCACAGAATTTCCAAGCTTGAAGCGATTTGAGACATTCATAAAATCATAGACATTCAGATCTGGAGGAGCTTTAGGGTCATTCAGATCAATTCTTTATTTCTGAATTCCCTCTTTCTAAGACTCCTTTCTTGGTTTCCATAACATCCAGTACCCTAGATTCCCTCCTAGCTTTCTAGTCACTCTTTCTCAGTCTCCTTTGAAGGCTACTTTTTCCAGAGCTAAACCTTCATACTCTTTTGCTCACTCTAGATCCCTAGGTGAGCTCATCCAGGCCCATGGCTTTAAATACCATCTATATGCTAATGATTCCCAAATTTATATTTCCAACCCCACACTCTCCAAGAAGTTTCAAGCTCATATATCCAACTGTCTATTCCTTGCCACTAGCATAACTCTCAAAAGTCTCAAACTTGAAATGCTTAAAAACGGACTCTAGATTTTACCTTTCACACATATCAATGAGTTCCTCCCTTAGTATTCCAATCAAAGGAAATGACTCCACAATCCATATAGATACCAAAGCTTGAAACCCCAGAATCCTTATTCTTACTTACTTTCTTTTCCCTCAGTTTCACATCCAGTCTGTTAATAAATTTTTTCCATTCTTCCCACCTTTTTTCAAGTGCATCTACTTCTCTTAATCTCCCATGCCAACATTCTTATCCAAGCCATCATCATCTATATCTCCTCTGGACCACTCCAGTAGTGTCCTAACTGGTTTTCCCTATTCCAGTACCACCTCAATCCATGCTCTGTGTAGCAACTGGAGGATTCTTTCAAGGTGTGAATTTAAATCTTAAATAATTCAGTGACTCCCACTGTACCCACAATAAATTCCAAACTCACATTACTGCTTCAAATGGCTCTGTCACCTCTAACCTCATCTCATACATACCCTCTTGCTCACTGTGCTCCCGTATTGCTGGCCTTTCATTGCTTTGAACACACCAAGCTTTTTCCACCCGCAGGGACTTCACATACTAGGACCTCTTCCTGGAATATTCTTCTACTAATTTCTTCTTTAGGTCATAGTTTGTCATGGTTTTAAACACATCTACAAATTCTTGGGCTTTAACCTATCAAAATGTCGGATCTGATTTTCCCTCCCCTTGCTTCCAATGAATAAAATGCTGCAGAAGTGACCCTGTTTAAAGTGACTCTGACTTCTAAAACTAGGTCAAAAAAGGTGATACAGCTTCCAACTTGGTTCTCTCTCGGGAGGCTCACCCTTGGAACCCAGCCACCATGAAAGGAGCCACATGGAGAGGACACATGCAGGTGTCTTAGCTGACTGCCCAGTTCAGGTCCCTAGCAACAGCCAGCATCAACCACTAGACATGTAAATGAGGAAGATTTCAGATGAGTTCAGTCCCCATCCTCCAAGCTGCCCCAGTTGATGCTAGGTAGAACAGAGACATGCTCTACCAAGCCCCACCTAAATAACAGATTTGTCAGCAAAATAACAGCTACCATTGTTTTAAGCTGCTAAGTTTTGGGGTCGTTTGTTGCATAGCAATAGATGTCTGGAATACAGCCGATATGTCCCCTTCTCAGAACTGCCCTCCCTGACCATCCTATCTAAGTGTCTGCTGGTTCCATCCACCACTAATAAATGATTAATCATTATTATTAACTTCAATGCCCAGCCTAGTGCCTGGCACATAGGAGGTGCTCAGTGAATACTTGTGGAATGATCGATTAAGTGAGTGAATACTCTTGTCACATGTGAAGTTATCAGTCATTAATAAGATGGAAGTTTGTTTAATCATTTGCAGGGTGGTAACATCAAACATCAACTCAGATAGAGGGAAGGGGACTTACAGAGCATGCTCTCCTGGTGCTGCTGCACGGGCAGGGTGGGCAGACTTGATGGCCACCACTCAGGGGCCTAGATAACTAGCAGTCACTAGGGCCTGGGAAAGTAGAGAGGGAGCCCCAAAGACACTAGTCCTGGTGTCAATGCAGCAGACAGCCTGCCTTATCTGTTATTGAGGAAACAAGTGACTCTCCTTGTTATCTGTTATGCCTGCCAGCGCATGTCTTTCTCAGAGGTGGCATATTCCCAATTTGGAAAACAGAAGACAGGTGGACTGAGGCAGAAGAATTTCAGAGAATCATTCATGCAAGAGATGCTTCACCGTAGCAGAGTTGATAATGACAAACATGTCAGATGATTGAGTTTCAGGCTGGTTCCTGGGGGCCCTGTTCATTGCTTTCCACTCCAGCCTGTGGTTTCCTTGGTGACAGGACAGCTGCTGGGCAGATGGCAGCTTTGGGACCACCTGACTAGCTTTGAAGCTAACTGACTCTGACAGCTTTGATTGGAATGAAAAGATTTAGGGTTCCTACTGGCTTTCTTAAATTAAGCCCTCCCTCCTGGAGTGAGTTTGTTTTTAAATGTTGCATTAGATTAGGGGATTTTCCTGTGACAAGAGAGTTCCTTTACCATAGATGTTGACTAGTTGGGGTTGCTGACAGGTTTCCTGAGGTTGGGTTCCTCAAAGCAGCTCAGCCAGGCAAGGCCACACCCTCATCTGTCCCTCAAAGCAATGCCTCTCAGTGGTGTGTACCAATCAGGTCTCAATGGGAAAACAGAAACCACACCAGTTATTTTTTTTTTTTACAATTTTATTGCAGTATAATTGCTTCACAATGGTGTATTAGTTTCTGCTTTATAACAAAGTGAATCAGTTATACATATACATCTGTTCCCATATCCCTTCCCTCTTGCGTCTCCCTCCCTCCCACCCTCCCCATCCCACCCCTCCAGTCAGTCACAAAGCACCGAGCTGATTTCCCTATGCTATGCGGCTGATTCCCACTAGCTATCTACCTTACGTTTGGTAGTGTATATATGTCCATGCCTCTCTCTCACTTTGTCAAAGCTTACCCTCCCCCCTCTCCATATCTTCAAGTCCATTCTCAAGTAGGTCTCTGTCTTTATTTCTGTTTTACCCCTAGATTCTTCATGACATTTTTTCTTAAATTCCATATATATATGTTAGCATATGGTATTTGTCTTCCTCTTTGTGACTTACTTCACTCTGTATGACAGACTCTAGGTCTATCCACCTCATTACAAATAGCTCAATTTCGTTTCTTTTTATGGCTGAGTAATATTCCATTGTATATATGTGCCACATCTTCTTTATCCATTCATCAGATGATGGACACTTAGGTTGTTTCCATCTCTGGGCTATTGTAAATAGAGCTGCAATGAACATTTTGGTACATGACTCATTTTGAATTATGGTTTTCTCAGGGTATATGCCCAGTAGTGGGATTGCTGGGTGATATGGTAGTTCTATTTGTAGTTTTTTAAGGAACCTCCATACTGTTCTCCATAGTGGCTGTACCAATTCACATTCCCACCAGCAGTGCAAGAGTGTTCCCTTTTCTCCACACCCTCTCCAGCATTTATTGTTTCTAGATTTTTTCATGATGGCCATTCTGACTGGTATGAGATGATATCTCATTGTAGTTTTGATTTGCATTTCTCTAATGATTAAGGATGTTGAGCATTCTTTCATGTGTTTGTTGGCAGTCTGTATATCTTCTTTGGAGAAATGTCTATTTAGGTCTTCTGCCCACTTTTGGATTGGGTTGTTTGTTCTTTTGCTATTGAGCTGAACGAGCTGCTTATAAATTTTGGAGATTAATTCTTTGTCAGTTGCTTCATTTGCAAATATTTTCTCCCATTCTGAGGGTTGCCTTTTGGTCTTGTTTATGGTTTCCTTTGCTATGCAAAAGCTTTGAAGTTTCATTAGGTCCCATTTGTTTATTTTTGTTTTTATTTCCATTTCTCTAGGAGGTGGGGCAAAAAGGATCTTGCTGTGATTTATGTCATAGAGTGTTCTGCCTATGTTTTCCTCTAAGAGTTTGATGTTGTCTGGCCTGACACTTAGGTCTTTAATCCATTTTGAGTTTATGTTTGTGTGTGGTGTTAGGGAGTGATCTAATCTCATACTTTTACATGTCCCTGTCCAGTTTTCCCAGCACCACTTATTGAAGAGGCTGTCCTTTCTCCACTGTACATTCCTGCCTCCCTTATCAAAGATAAGGTGACCATATGTGCATGGGTTTATCTCTAGGCTTTCTATCCTGTTCCATTGATCTATCTTTCTGTTTTTGTGCCAGTACCATACTGTCTTGATTACTGTAGCTTTGTAGTATAGTCTGAAGTCCAGGAGCCTGATTCCTCCAGCTCTGTTTTTCGTTCTCAAGATTGCTTTGGCTATTCAGGGTCTTTTGTGTTTCCATACAAATTGTGAAATTTTTTGTTCTAGTTCTGTGAAAAATGCCAGTGGTAGTTTGATAGGGATTTTATTGAATCTATAGATTGCTTTAGGTAGTAGAGTCATTTTCAAAATGTTGATTCTTCCAATCCAGGAACATGGTATATCTCTCCATCTATTTGTATCATCTTTAATTTCTTTCATCAGTGTCTTATGATTTTCTGCATACAGGTCTTTTGTCTCCTTAGGTAGGTGTATTCCTAGATATTTTATTCTTTTTGTTGCAATGCACACCAGTTATTTTGACAGAAAGAATTTAACTTAGGCAATAGGTGATACAAGTACTGGAGGCTGAAAAGGTAAGAAAGGAATTTCAAGATAAACACAGAGGCTGTAGTTGCAGCAGGCAGCTCCATCTCTGGGACTGGAGAGCAAGGGGAAGAGATTGAGGTCCTAATTCTTTAGAAGTTTGGCAGAGGAGCCCTGCAGAGCTGGAACCCAGACCTCCAAGGAGGGGCAACTGCCTAGCATCTGTGAGGTAGATGCTGGGAGTGTAGAAAAAATTGGAAACTGGAACACATAGCTATTAGAAAGAACAGTCATTGCTAGAGTTATGCTCATGGGAGCAAGAAGCAGTGAGGAAGGAGCGAGTCCCTGCTCCCTCCTCCAGCCTTGTAACCCAGATTGTTGACAGAGCCTAACCTGGAGCTAGCTGGCCACAGAGAATTGTGGTTTTCAAAGTCACAGCCCCAGTGTCACAGAGTAGAGTGTAAAAGGGTGGGTCTGAGCTGAGAGACATTAGCTTCATAACCAGCACAGGATTTTGAACAAAAGGATCACAGTAGATGACGAGATAGAACACCCAGGCCACGAATACCCACACCTTCTCTTTCACTGGTGGAAATCACCCATGTTTACTTAGTTCTTTGCACATTACAGAGAACTTCTTACATTGTCTTATTTAAAGGCAGATAATGAGAACATGGGAGAAACTGCCTATGCGTTCTGGCCCTGAGGAGAACGGGAGACTGTCCTGTGTCCAACATTGGTCCACTCTGCCCCCACTTTGTCCCTGAGCTCCTGCCCTCGGGGCCTAGAACGGCCAGGTGCAGACTGATCTGTGCTTCTCTCATCTAGTGCATTTCCAACAGATCTGGATGTTTCCAACTTGTTCCTCAGGAGCAGGTGGGAGGGTCACCAAACAGGACAGTCACCCTGCCCTCCAACCCTGTTTCAGCCAGAATAGCTCCACAGCATTTATTTATCATATTTGGTTTCCAAATCAGTTTACATTTGAAGAGGAAGTTGTGCAGGGAACAACAGCTGGCAGCCCCTTGCCCTAGAGGGAGAGCCTTCAAACTGCCACTGCCAAGTGTGCCAACAAGGCTGACTTCCAGTTGTCTCCTCCTCTGAGATGTCCTCTCTCCCTACAAGTCTGAGGCAAGTATCAGTCCCTGTTTGTCCCCTTCAGAGGCTGACCCTCCCCAAAACCTCTTAAGAGTGTCCCTTCAAAGGCATGTTGCTGGGTGGTCCACTCAGTGTTCAATGTCTGGGTGCAGGGGTTGCGCCCATTTGTATGTAGGTATAATTTGAGGTGTTGTTTTTTGTTCATAAGTTAGTTGATGTGTTTTTCTGCAAGAAATCTTTTAATCCACCTTAGAGGAAGAGAAGGGTAGGAAAGGGGTGACGTGACTCAGCAGGAAGGGAGGAATAATATTTTTCCTTTCCCAAATACACCCCAAGCTTATACCTGCCCCTAACATTTGTAAGAGTATACATGGAGGCAGTGGGCCCATACTCCCACCTTCTCTTCCCACTCCCAATCCCACCCAGCAGGCATTAAACACACACCTCAAACCACATGTCTAAATCCTATCCAAAAGCCCTCTACAAACAGCTGCCCTTAGCTACCCCTGAGACTTAGGTGAGCTCACCATAGGCAGGACAGATGGGGAAGAGGCTCATGAAGCCCTGGAAGAGAATGGGGTATTTGGGCAGGGAATTTTGAAGCCCAAGTACCCAAATACAGTCTAAAGGGAGGGACTGACCTTGGTTGGCACAGACTTCTTGGCCTGTGGACTTCTTATCCTGTGGGAAGGGGTCAGCCCCCACCAGGGCCAGGACAAGCGTCCTGAAATCAAGGCTCAGGATTGTAGCCTGAGAGGACAAGAGGCTGCCTGGGTAAAGCAGAGACCAGAAGGAGTCACTAGGCAGCCAGCTTCCTTCTGCAGTCCCCACCCAAGCAGGTACCCCTACACGAGGGCAAGAAGCAGGAGAAGTCAAGATAAGGGGCCAGTGCCCAACAGCAGTGTCCTGTGGCAATGAGGGCAGGGGTAGCCACAGCTATGCAGGCTGGCCAGGGGGCCACTTCCTTATCAGAAGCCTGAAGGAGCTTCATTAAGACCCCCACAGACCTCCAGGATTCCCGCATGACAGGTGAAGGAGGTGGGCTCTCCAAAGATGGACACTGGGCCACACCCTGGCTGATGGTGGGGGCAGGGGGAAGGTGAAGTGGTAGTTGCTTACAAACTAACTCTAGAAAAGCAGAAATATGATGTTTTCACTTTGTTGCGCTTGTCAATTTTAAGTCTTTTCCCAATTCTGCCCACCACCACCATACTCTCTTAAGGTTCAGAGTTCTTGCGTTTACAACCCTTCATTTTAGTGCCTAATATATCTTTTTTTAAACTTTTCATATGGAGAAATTCAGTGAAAGGTAAAAGTAGATAGAAGAGTACAATGAACCCATATGTACCCATCACCCCAATCTTGTTCTATCCAAAATCCCATCTATTTCTCCCCTCCTGTGTTATTTTGAGGCAATCCCAAGTATCATTTGGTTCCATCATTTAATATTTCAGTGTATATCTCTTTAAATTGATTATTTAAAAAAATTACCTCAATACCTCTATTAAGGAAGATAAAAATTCCTTAATATTATCAAATATCCACTCAGTGTTCTCATTTCTTTGTCTCCTAAATATCGCTTGAGGTGCTTTGGGAGGGACCCTGGCAGGAGCACAATGTGAGACAGGACAAGAGTGGACCTGGCTGTGGTCCAGGCCAGGTGAGTGCTAAAGGTTCAAATGGGGGAAGAAATGGTAGGAGATGCCCAGGGAGCATGGGACCATGAACCAGCACTGAGCAGAGGGGACAGAATCCTCTCCTGTTCCTTCCCAACCAGAGGGAAAGTGGAGGTTTGAATAAGAAAGCACCATCAGAGAACAGCCAAGTTCCTTTTCCTCCCTCCTCTAGGGGACACCTTCTTTGCATACTCACTCCCAACACTTTCGTCTCCCTTCACAGCCTGGAGGCTCCTGAAAGGGAGACACTTTCTCCTTCACCTGCTCATCTGCAATGCAAACAAGGTACTTGGTAAATAGTAGGTGTTTGAGAAATGGTTTACTGGGCACTACCTGGCTAGACAGCTGGATGGCCATTGTTGGAGTACAGGGCAGGCTACTGCAAAATGTGCCTCAATGGCCTATTGATTATTTTGAATTAAAGTTACTGAAGAAATGCCCAATGCAAGAGGGACACCCTGTCCCTCCCTTCTGTCTCCCTGAGGGCAGGAAATAAAGGTGCACTCCTGCCTCTGAAGGTAAAGTCCCTTATCTCCAGAGACAGGGAATTTAGGCCCAGAAGCCTATATAAACAAACTTTGTATGAGTGAAAAAATGTTGCCTGCCATATCAGTAGACAAAGGATATTGCAGCCATCAAGCCATGACGTTACAGTCACCCTGATGATGAACCCTGAGGGAACTCAGAATAGAAACAGGATGCCCGCCATCAAGCCATCAGCCACTGCCACAAGTGTACATCCTGAGGAGACTCAGGATGAGACACACAGGATACTGGCCCCAGATAGCTGAGGTCCATATCAAATGAATGATTTCAGTGAGTCCAGATTCTTGCATCTTCCCATACATAGAAAATTGCTCAATTCCTAAACTTGAGATGTCTGATTTTCTTTAATCAACAGTAATCTTTTGATGTTCCGACTACCTGGGCTTTGTTGCAGATCTCCTGTGTATCCTGGCTCCTCCCTCTCCTCTTCAGGGCAGTCCCTCAGAGCCATCTGGCAGGCTGAGTCCCAGGCCGAAGTCCTCAGTTTTGCCCGCCAAATAAAACATATTTCTTAACTTTCAGGTTGTGCACTTTTTCAGTTGACACTTATTACTTCTTTAATTTACTAGCCCAAGCCCAAACTCTGTTTAGAGATTCTTCACTAACTGGACACCCAAAACCTAACTGTTTTTGTCTTGCCAATTCCTCACAAATGTATTCTTTCTTTGTCTAAAAGTATTAAAGCTGTGCCTGCTTTGGCCACTTCTTAGGTCCCATTTCAGTGAGACCCCCATGAACATTAATTAAACTTTATTTTTCTCCTGTTAATCTGTCTTGTGTCAATGTTATTATTGGTCCAGCCACAAGGACTCAAGAGGGACGAAGGGAGAAATTTCCCCCTCCCCCACACTGCTCAGATCATCAGAGGGAAGCAGGTTGCCGAGTTGGGAGCCTGCAGATGCTGGCGCCAGACTGCCTGGGTTCTAGCCCTACCCCTGCGACTTTCTAAATGAGCAATCTTAGACAAATTATTTAACCTCTGTACCTGAGTTTCTTCACTATAAAACAGAAATTTATATTTTAAAAATGATTTTATTATGTACCTTTGAGGTAATGTGGATAAAGTACTTAGAACCATGCTTGACACCGAGTAAGTATGCTGGAAAAGCCACGCACTTGCTGTTATTGTTATTATGATAGATGTCAACTGAAAAAAAAAATGCACAACCTAAAAGTTGAGAACTGTGTTTTATCCGGCAGACTTTCTGAGGACTCAAGCCCAGGAGGCAGCATTTCAGCTCTGAAGGACTGCTCCAAAGAGGTGAGGGAGGAGCCAGGTTATCTAAGGGTTTTTGAAACAAAGACCAGGGAGTCAGAACCTCAAAAGATTACTGTTAATTAAAGAAAACCAGACACCTCAAGTTAAGGAACTTAGTGCTTTCTATGTAGGGGAAAATACTAGAGTCTGGGCTCATTGAAATCAGTCCTTTGATACGCACCTTAGTTATCTGGGGCCAGCATCCTGTGCTTTCCCAATCTGAGTCCCCTCCGCGTGCACCACTGGGGGTGGCTGCAGTGTGTGACCACTGGGCAGCCTGTTTGTTTCCATCCTGAGTTCCCTCAGGGCTCACCATCGGGGTGGCTACAGTGGCTGATGGCTTGATGGCTGCAACATCCTTTACTTACTGATATGGTAGGTGGCATTCTTAGCCCACATAGATAAATAACATTTTGTGTGTGGGCGTGTTGCAACTGTCAGCCATCAGCAGAGGTGTGACTCCTTCACCTGCTGGCATGAGAGGCTTAGATATCACCCAAGAGGCACCGCAAGGCAGCAGTCCCCTTCTCCCTCCCCAACTAACATTCCAGAGCTATCTGCAAGGAGGCCCAAGAGCTAGGGGAGGCGAAGTCCCCCTGCCACGGCTATGTTTTGTCCCAGAGATGGCAGTGCGTCCACTGGGGCCCAGGCTGCTCTCTTGCCAGGGACCTGCCTGTCGCCGGCTGTGCGCCCCGCCGGTGCAACCGGGACTACTGCCGAGGGGCACCTGCGAGCAGCGGGCGCCATCTGGAGGCCACCTCAGAATCTGCGGGGATGCCGCGTGCACTTCGGGTGGTGGCAAGGTCCTTTCATTCTATTTCATCCCTTAAATCATTTATTAAGCCACTGCTGTGTGTTAAGCTCTGGCAATGTAGGCAGAAGTAAAGATAACGTCTCTTCTCCCATGGCATTCATGGCATGATGGAGAAGACAGACCCTCAACAAATGTGCAATACCAAGGGCTGGAAAAGAGATGGATACAAAGGAAGGAATAACTAACACGGTCATCCCCCGAGAAGTTTATTGGTGCCAGAGACAGTCCAAGGCAATAAAAATAAAGAAAGGAACAAAACAGTGCTCCTGCTCCCAGGGAGCTCATTGTGCGGAGGACAGACAAGCAAATTTAGAGGTAAGGTGTAATAGGAAATAACAAATCTCACTCCATATTACATCTTTTTTTTTACTTTAATCTTTGTTTTCTGATGTTTTTGCTACAAGTTAATCACTAAGGCGATGTTGCCTATACCTTAAAGTATACATATGGTCCATCTCTGGAATCCTGCCCCCATGCCTGAATGTTAAACTAAAATATCCTTGTTCAGCTCACAGAAAACTTCCTGGCCCTTCCCACCTGTGAATGGCTGCAGAGAAGAAGAAATTAATACATCCCTTCCTGGGAATGTATTAATTTTATTTATCTCAATTTATCTAGCCAAAACCAGGAAATATTTGCAACAATTTATGGCCTTTTCACTGTACCTCCTCATCTCCCCACTTTGTTCTATAAAAGAAAGTAGAATCGAGACCCTGGCAAGATGGTTCTTTAGTAATGGCACAGTCCACCGTCTTCTTGGACTCCTGGCTTTCCGAATAAAGTCATTATTCCTTGCCCCACCACCTTGTCTCTCAATGTATTGGCCTGTTGTGTAGTGAGCGGTAGGAACTTGGACTTGGTTGCAAGGGACAGACCTAAGAAGGAATTAGAGGTGTCCAGAGGGAGGTCAGGGAAATTTTCCAATTTTCCAGTCTTGAAGAATGGGCAGCATTTTGCCAGGTTGGGAGGTGGGGGAAGAGTATCTTCTGTAAAATTGTGGAAGCAAAAAGAAAGGATATGGGTTGGAGAGGGGCAATTTTCTGTGTCTGAAGGAAAGAAACACAGAAGAGAAGTTCTGGACCTGGGACTGGAAAAGGAGGTGTGGTCAGATCCTGAAGGGCTTGGTTTGACAGATGAAAAAGTTCAAACCTGATCCAAAGGGCAGCAGGGAGCATCAGAGGTTCTAAAGCAGAGCTCTGTGCAATAGAAAGCTCACTCCGAAATGCAGAAGTGAAGATGGGAGAGAAAGCTAACAGCTCAAACCTGTATGTGCCAGGGACATGCAGAGAGAGCGCTTGATATCCAGTTTTATTTTTAATCCTCTAAATTGGTCTATTGGTTAAGAACTATCATTATTCCAATTTACTAACGGATAAAACAGGCAGCCATCAAATGCCCACTAGATTCAAGCTAAGTTCAAACCCACCAGGTTCAAGCTAAGTTCAAAGTCAGCCAGCTGTGGAGCCTGAGCTCTTCAGCGGGATGAGCAAAGCCAGTGGTGCTGGTGAAAGGGGCAGCACTGCAGTGGGTAAGAGTAGACTCAAGGCCTGCTTGGTAGGTGGAACCAACAGTATTTAATGATTGTCAGATCTGTAAGATGAAGACTAGGAAAGAGCTGACAATGAGACTCTAATAAAAAATTTGTTTTTGAGATAAATTTTAGACCTGAAAAAAACTAATTGGTCATCCAGAACAGCCCCCTGTTCTACCCATGCTTCCAGCACTGCATCAACCCCCATGCATCTGTACCTATATTTCTGCCTCTCCCCACCCTGCCCAGGAAGGATGAGGCTGCAGTTCCCAAATGCAGGCCTCCATTGGATCCCAACCTTGTGCCTACTCACGGCGACCACTTCATCCATTGGCTCATCTCAGACCACCTGAATAATTTTTTATCTTTCTACTGAATCATACCCCAAAACATACGCCCACTATAATTTCCCCATCCTAAAACCAACTCCCTGACCCCAAAATCTCTCCCCACAATCACCACTCTATTTTACTCAGACTCCACTTTCTCCTCTTATTTTTTCTTGAAGCCATTTCAGTCAATTTCATTCCCACAACTCCACCAAAATTGCTTTTCTTGTGATCAATAATCACTCCACATTGAGAGTTTTCATCTTAAGTGACCTGTCAGCAGCATTCAACACACCTGAGTCAGTACACTCTCCAAAATGAGTTCAACCTGGGCTGTCACAGAACATCACAAAGGCACCCTCTGCTGATCCAAGAGTCCTAACACCAAATGCATCATAATTAATCTGATCATGAACCTGTTTTGGGCTCACATGGAAGATCCAAGACCCCCAGCTAGCAATTTCCCTTCTCTCCCCCATCATTATTTATTCACTGCCTGTCTCTACTGGGTCATTCTCATCATATTAAAAACATGCTACAACTCTATTTACAATAGCCAGGACATGGAACCAACCTAAGTGTCTGTCAACAGATGAATGGATAAAGAAGATGTGGCACATATATACAATGGAATGTTACTCAGCCATAAAAAGAAACGAAATTGAGTTATTTGTAGTGAGGTGGATGGACCTAGAGTCTGTCATACAGAGTGAAGTAAGTCAGAAAGAGAAAAACAAATACCATATGCTAACACATATATATGGAATCTAAAAAAAAAAGGTTCTGAAGAACTAGGGGCAGGACAGGAATAAAGACGCAGATGTAGAGAATGGACTTGAGGACACAGGGAGGGGGCTATGTAAGCTGGGATGAAGTGAGAGAGTGGCATGAACATATATACACTACCAAATGTAAAATAGACAGCTAGTGGGAAACAGCCGCATAGCACAGGTAGATCAGCTCGGTGCTTTGCGACAATCTAGAGGGGTGGGATAGGGAGGGTGGGAGGGAGACGCAAGAGGCAGGAGATATGAGGATATATGTCTATGTATATCTGATTCACTTTTTTATAAAACAGAAACTAACACACCATTGTAAAGCAATTATACTCCAATAAAGATGTTAAAAATAAATAATTAATTAAAACATGCTGCAATTCTTCCCATCTTGAAAAATAACCTGTCAGCCCTCTATCCCACTCACTTCTCTGTCTCATTTCCCTTCTGCTGTCTTACAGAACTCTTCTAAAGACTCAACAATGCTCACTGCCTCTGGTCTCCTTCTCTGCTTTCTGGAAAACACCTCACCCTCCCTCAAACTGCTTTGGTCCATCCAGATCAGCAATGACCTCCCTCTGCCAAATGCAATGGTCAACAGTGCAGCTCCTTTCCTACCTCATCTTCCAGGCCTCTCAACTTCCGAAATTCTTAAGATTTAGTCTGTAACATCTTTTTTCTCTCACGGTTTACTCATTTTTAAGGTGATCTCATGAAATCCCATGATTTTCATATATTTATTAATTTAGGACTTCTTAACTGTTGTCCCTCGCCTTAACCGTCTCCAGAACTTCAGTTCCACATACTCAACTACTGACTCAACATCTCTGTCTGGATATCAAATTAGCAGCTCAAACTCCATATGTCCAAAACAAAACTTATCTCCTTCCTTTCCTTTCTTCCTTACCTCTTCCCTTCTTCTCTACCTTCTTCTCTTTCTTTCTTCTCTTTTCTTTCTTTACTTATAATAATAGGGAATTTCAATCATCCACAAAAGTAGATAGATGGACTGGTATAACAAATCCCCATGCACCCGTCACAGAGGTTCAACCATTACTAACTTGAGGCCAATCTTGTTTCTCTTCCCTCCAGCCCTGTATTATTTTGAAGCCAATCCCAGACACAGATATTGCATCATTTCAACTGTGCCTATTTCAGTGTTTATCTCTAAAAGATAAGACCTCATTTTTAAACACGATCATCTTACCAATAGTCAGTCACAGAAAATAACACTTTCTTAATGTCATAACCAGTCAGTATTCACATTTCCAATAGACTAATAATTTTTTGGTAAGTTTGTTTGAACCAGGATCCAAATAAGACCTACACAGCGTGATTTTTTAACATCTTTATTGGAGTATAATTGCTTTACAATGGTGTGAGAGTTTCTGCTTTATAACAAAGTGAATCAGCTATGCATAAACATATATCCCCATATCTCCTCCCTCTTGCGTCTCCCTCCCACCCTCCCTATCCCACCCCTCTAGGTGGTCACAAAGCACCGAGCTGATCTCCCTGTGCTATACAGCTGTTTCCCACTAGCTATCTATTTTACATTTAGTAGTACACATAAGTCCATGCCACTTTGTCTCAGCGTACACTTCCCCCTCCCCGTGTCCTCAAGCCCATTCTCTACATCTGCGTCTTTATTCCTGTCCTTCCCCTGGGTTATTCAGAACCAATTTTTTTTTATTCTATATATATGTGTTATAATATGGTATTTGTTTTTCTCTTTCTGACTTACTTCACTCTGTATGACAGACTCTAGGTCCATCCACCTCACTAAAAATAACTCAATTTCGTTTCTTTCTATGGCTGAGCAAAATTCTATTGTATATATGTGCCACATCTTCTTTATCCATTCATCTGTCGATGGACACTTAAGTTGCTTCCATGTCCTGGCTATTGTAAATAGAGCTGCAATGAACCTTGTGGTACATGATTCTTTTTGAATTATGGTTTTTCTCAGTGTATATGCCCATTAGTGGAATTGCTGGGTCGTATGGTAGTTCTATTTTTAGTTTTTTAAGGAACATCCATACTGTTCTCCAGAGTGGCTGTATCAACTTACATTCCCATCAACAGTGCAAGAGGGTTCCCTTTTCTCCACACCCTCAACAGCATTTATTCTTTGTAGATTTTTTATGATGGTCATTCTGACTGGGGTGAGGTGCTCCCTCATTGTAGTTTTGATTTGCATTTCTCTAATGATTAGTAATGTTGAGCATTCTTTCATGTCTTTGCTGGCTATCTGAATATCTTCTTTGGAGAAATGTCTATTAGGGCCTCTACCCATATTTCGATTGGGTTGTTTGTTTTTTTGATATTGAGCTGCATGAGCTGCTTGTAAATTTTGAAGATTAATCCTTTGTCAGTTGCATCATTTGCAAATATTTTCTCCCATTCTGAGGGTTGCCTTTTCATCTTGTTTATGGTTTCCTTTACTTTGCAAAAGCTTTTAAGTATCATTAAGTCCCATTTGTTTATTTTTGGTTTTATTTCCATTTCTCTAGGAGGTGGGGCAAAAAGGATCTTGCTATGATTTATGTCATAGAGTGTTTTGCCTATGTTTTCCTCTAAGAGTTTTAAACTGTCTGGTCTTACATTTAGGTCTTTAATCCATTTTGAGTTGATTTTTGTGTACAGTGTTAGGGAGTATTCTAATTTCATTCTTTTACATGTAGCTGTCCAGTTTTCCTAATACCATTTATTGAACAGACTGTCTTTTCTCCATTGTATATTCTTGCCTCCTTTATCAAAAATAAGGTGACCATAGGTGCACGGGTTTACCTCTGGGTTTCTATCCTGTTCCATAGATATGTATTTCTGTTTTTGTGTGAGTACCGTACTGTCTTGATTACTGTAGCTTTGTAGTATAGTCTGAAGTCAGGGACCCTAATTCCTCCAGCTCCATTTTTCTTTCTCAAGATTGCTTTGGCTATTTGTGGTCTTTAGTGTTTCCATACAAACTGTGAAATTTTTTGTTCTAGTTCTGTGAAAAAGGCCATTGGTAGTTTGATAGGGATTGCATTGAATCTGTAGATTGCTTTGGGTAGTAGAGTCATTTTCACAAGATTGATTCTTCCTATCCAAAAACATCTTTCCATCTGTTTGTATCATCTTTAATATCTTTAATCAATGTCTTATAGTTTTCTGCATACAGGTGTTTTGTCTCCTTAGGTAGGTTTATTCCTAGGTATTTTATTCTTTTTGGTGCAATGGTAAAGGGGAGTGTTTCCTAATTTCTCTTTCAGATTTTTCATCATTAGTGTATAGGAATGCAAGAGATTTCTGTGCATTAATTTTGTATCCTTCTACTTTACCAAATTCATTGATTAGCTCTAGTAGTTTTCTAGTAGTATCTTTAGGATTCTCTATGTATAGTATCATGTTATCTGCAAACAGTGACAGTTTTACTTCTTCTTTTCCGATTTGGATTCTTTTTATTTCTTTTTCTTCTCTGATTGCTGTGTCTAAAACTTCCAAAACTATGTTGAATGATAGTGGTGAGACTGGGCAACCTTGTCTTGTTCCTGATCTTAGTGGAAACGGTTTCAGTTATTCACCATTGAGAACAATGTCGGCTGTGGGTTTGTCATATATGGTCTTTATTATATTGAGGAAAGTTCCCTCTATGCCTACTTTCTGTAGAGTTTTTATCAAAAATGGGTGTGTTTTTTGAATTTTTGAATTTTATTTATTTATTGTTTTATTCAACAGGTTCTTATTAGTTATCCATTATATACATATTAGTGTGTATATGTCAATCCCAATCTTGCAATTCATCACACCACCAGCCCCCTCCCACCTCTTTCCTCCCTTGGTGTCCATACGTATGTTCTCTACATCTGTTTCTCAATTTTTGCCCTGAAAACCAGTTCATCTGTACCATTTTTTCTATGTACAACATATATGCATTAATATACAATAATGTTTTTCTCTTTCTGACTTACTTCACTCTGTAGGACAGTCTTGAGATTCATTCACATCTCTACAAATGACCCAATTGCGTTCCTTTTTATGGCTGAGTAATATTCCATTGTATATATGTACCACATCTTCTTTATGCATTCCTATGTCAATGGGCATTTGGTTGCTTCCATGACCTGGCTATTGTTAATAGTGCTGCAATGAACATTGGGGTGCATGTGTATTTTTGAATTATGGTTTTCTCTGGGTGAATGCCCAGTAGTGGGATTGCTGGGTCATATGGTAATTCTATTTTTAGTTTTTTACAGAACCTCCATACTGTTCTCCAAAGTGGCTCTATCATTTTATATTCCCACCAGCAGTTGAAGAGGGTTCCCTTTTCTCCACACCCTCTCCAGCATTTGTTGTTTGTAGATTTTCTGATGATGCCCATTCTAACTTGTTTGAGGTGATACCTCACTGTAGTTTTGATTTGCATTTCTCTAATAATTAGTGATGTTGAGCATCCTTTCATGTGTTTGTTGGCAATCTGTATATCTTCTTTGGAGAAATGTCTATTTAGGTCTTCTGCCCATTTTTGGATTGGGTTGTTTGTTTTTTTGATATTGAGCTGCAAGAGCTGTTTATATATTTTGGAGATTAATCCTGTGCCCATTGATTCATTAGCAAATATTTTCTCCCTTTCTGAGGGTTGTGCTTCCATCCTGTTTATGATTTCCTTTGCTGTGCAAAAGCTTTTAGATTTCCTTAGGTCCCATTTGTTTATTTCTGTTTTTATTTCCATTTCTCTAGGAGGTGGGGTCAAAAAGGATCTTGCTGTGATTTATGTCAAAGAGCATTCTACCTATATTTTCCTCTAAAAGTTTAATAATGTCCAGTCTTACATTTATGTCTCTAATGCATTTTGAGTTTATTTTTGTGTATAGTGTTAGGGAGTGTTCTAATTTCATTCTTTTACATGTATCTGTCCAGTTTTCCCAGCACCACCTATTGAAGAGGCTGTCTTTTCGCCACCATAGATTAGTTGACCATAGGTGCATGGGTTTATCTCTGGGCTTTCTATTCCATTGATCTATATTCCTGTTTTTGTGTCAGTACCATACTATTTTGGTGACTGTAGCTTTGTAGTATAGTCTGATGTCTGGGAGCCCGATTCCTCCAGCTCTGTTTTTCTTTCTCAGGATTGCTTTGGCTATTCAGGGTCCTTTGTGTTTCCAATAAATTTTAAAAATTTTAGTTCTACTTCTGTAAAAATTGCCATTGGTAGTTTCATAGGGATTGCACTGAATCTGTAGATTGCTTTGAGTAGTATAGTCATTTTCATAATATTTATTCTTCCAATCCAATAACATGGTATATCTCTCCATCTGTTTGTATCATCTTTAATTAATTTCATCAGTGTCTTATAGATTTCTCAATGAAGGTCTTTTGTCTCCCTAAGTAGGTTTATTCCTAGGCATTTTATTTTTGTTGTTGTTGTTGCAATGGCAAATGGGAGTGTTTCCTTAATTTCTCTTTCTGATTTTTCATCATTAGTGTATAGGAATGCAAGAGATTTCTGTGCATTAAATTTGTATCCTGCAGCTTTACCAAATTTATTGTTCAGCTCTAGTAATTTTCTGGTGGCATCTTTAGGACTCTCTATGTATAGTATCATGTCATATACAAACAGTGATAGTATTACTACTTCTTTTCCAATTTGTTTCTTTTTATTTCTTTTTCTTCTCTGATTGCTGTGGCTAGGACTTCCAAAACTATGTTGAATAATAGTGGCAAGAGTGGACATCCTTGTCTTGTTCCTGATCTTAGAGGAAATGCTTTCAGCTTTCAACCATTGAGAATGATGTTTGCTGTGGTATGTCGTATATGGCCTTTATTATGTTGAGGTAGGTCCCCTCTATGCCCACTTTCTGGAGAGTATTTATCATAAATCAGTGTTGAATTTTGTCAAAAGCTTTTTCTGCATTTATTGAGTTGATCATATGGTATTTATTCTTCAATTTGTTAATATGGTGAATCACATTGATTGATTCGCATATATTGAAGAATCCTTGCATCCCTGGGTTAAACCCCACTTGATCACTGTGTATGATATTTTTAATGTGCTGTTAGGTTCTGTGTGCTAGTATTTTGTTGAGGATTTTTGCATCTATGTTCATCAGTGGTATTGGCCTGTAGTTTTCTTTCTTTGTGACATCTTTGTCTGGTTTTGGTATCAGAGTGATGGTAGCCTCATAGAATGAGTTTGGGAGTGTTCCTCCATCTGCTGTATTTTGGAACAGTTTGAGAAGGAAAGGTGTTAGCCCTTCTCTAAATGTTTGATAGAATTTGCCTGTGAATCCATCTGGTCCTGGGCTTTTGTTTGTTGGAAGATTTTTAATCACAGTCTCAATTTCAGTGCTTGTGATTGGTCTGTTTATATTTTCTATTTCTTCCTGGTTCAGTCTCGGAAGGTTGTGCTTTTCTATTTTCTATTTTCAAATTTACTGATTTGTCCATTTCTTCCAGGTTGTCCATTTTATTGGCATAGTGTTACTTGTAGTAATCTCTCATGATCCTTTGTATTTCTGCAGTTTCAGTTGTTACTTCTCCATTTTGATTTCTAATTCTATGAATTTCAGTCTTCTTTTTTTTCTTTATGAGTTTGGCTAATGCTTTATCAATTTTGTTTATCTTCTCAAAGAACAAGCTTTTAGTTTTGTTGATCTTTGCTATTATTTCCTTCATTACTTTTCCATTTATTTCTCATCTGGTCTTTATGATTTCTTTCCTTCTGCTAACTTTGGGGGATTTTTGTTCTTCTTTCTCTAATTGCTTTAGGTGTAAGGTTAGGGTTTTTATTTGAGATGTTTCTTGTTTCTTGAGGTAGGATTGTATTGCTATAAACTTCCCTCTTAGAACTGCTTTTACTGCACCCCATAGATTTTGGGTCATTGTGTTTTTGTTGTCATTTGTCTCTAGGTATTTTTTGATTTCCTTTTTGATTTCTTCAGTGATCTCTTGGTTATTAAGTAGTGTATTGTTTAGCCTCCATGTGTTTGTATTTTTTACAGATTTTTTCATTTAATTGATGTCTAGTATCAGCATTGTGGTCAGAAAAGATACTTGATACGATTTCAATTTTCTTAAATTTACCAAGGCTTGATTTGTGACCCAAGGTATGATCTATCCTGGAGAATGTTCCATGAGCACTTGAGAAGAAAGTATATTCTGTTGTTTTTGGATGGAGTGTCCTATAAATACCAATTAAGTCCATCTGGTTTAATGTATCATTTAAAGTTTATGATTCCTTATTTATTTTCATTTTGGATCATCTGTCCATTGGTGAAAGTGGCGTGTTAAAGTCCCCTACACTGATTGTGTTACTGTCGATTTCCCCTTTTATGGCTGTTAGCATTTGCCTTATGTATTGGGGTGCTCATATGCTGGGTGCATAAGTATTTACAATTGTTATATCTTCTTCCTGGATTGATCCCTTGATCATTATGTAGTGTCCTTCTTTGTCTCCTGTAATAGTCGTTGTTTTAAAATCTGTTTTGTCTGATATGAGAATTGCTACTCCCGGTTTCTTTTGATTTCCATTTGCATGAAATAGCTTTTTCCATTCCCTCACTCTCCGTCTGTATGTTTCCCAGGTCTGAAGTGGCTCTCTTGTACACAGCATATATATGTGTCATGCTTTTGTATCCATTCAGCCAGTCTATGTCTTTTGGTTGGAGCATTTAATCCATTTACATTTTAGGTAATTATCGATATGTATGTTCCTATTACCATTTTCTTAATTGTTTTGGTTTTGTTATTGTAGGTCTTTTCTTTCTCTTGTGTTTCCTTCCTAGAGAATTTCCTTTAGCATTTGTTGTAAAGCTGGTTTGGTGGTGCTGAATTCTTTTAGCTTTTGCTTGTCTGTAAAGGTTTTAATTTTTCTATCGAATTTGAAAGAGATCTTTGCTGGGTAGAGTAATCTTGATTGTAGGTTTTTCTCTTTCATCACTTTAAATATGTCCTGCCACTCCCTTCTGGCATGCAGCTGTTAACCTTATGGGGATTCCCTTGTATGTTATTTGTTGTTTTTCCCTTGCTGCTTTTAATATTTTTTCCTCATATTTAATTTTTGTAAGATTGATTAATATGTGTTTTGTCATGTTTCTCCTTGTATGAATCCTGAATGGGACTCTCTGTGCTTCCTGGAATTGATTCACTCTTTCCTTTCCCATATTAGGGAAGTTTTCAACTATAATCTCTTCAAATATTTTCTCCGTCCCTTTCTTTTTCTCTTCTTCCTCTGGGACCCCTATCATTCGAATGTTGGTGCACTTAATGTTTTCCCAGAGGTCTCTGAGACTGTCCTCAGTTCTTTTCATTTTTTTTTCTTTATTCTGCTCTGCAGTAGTTACTTCCACTATTTTATCTTCCAGGTCACTTATCCGTTCTTCTGCCTCAGTTATTCTGCTATTGATGCCTTCTAGAGAATATTTAATTTCATTTATTGTGTTGTTCATCATTGTTTGTTTGCTCTTTAGTTCTTCTAGTCCTTGTTAAACACTTCTTATATTTTCTCCATTCTATTTCCAAGATTTTGGATCATCTTTACTATCATTACCCTGAATTCTTTTTCAGGTAGCCTGCCTATTCCCTCTTTGTTTGTTTGGTCTGGTGAGTTTTTACCTTGCTCCTTTATTTGCTGTGTGTTTCTCTGTCTTCCCATTTGGCTTAACTTACTGTGTTTGGGGTCTGCTTCTCGCAGGCTGCAGGTTCATAGTTCACGGGTTTTTTGGTGTCTGCCCCCAGTGGCTAATGTTGGTTTAGTGGGTTGTGTAGGCTTCCAGGTGGAGTGGACTGGTGCCTGTGTTCTGGTGGATGAGTGTGGAGCTTGTGTTTCTGGAGGGCAGGACAGCCTCTGGTGGTGCGTTTTGGGGTTTCTGTGACCTTATTATGATTTTAGCAGCCTCTCTGCTAATGCGTGGAGTTGTGTTCCTGTCTTTCTAGTTGTTTGGCATAGGGTGTCCAGCACTGTACCTTGCTGGTCGTTGAGTGGAGCTGGGTCTTAGTGTTGAGATGGAGATCACTGGGAGAGCTTCACCATTTGATATTCCGTGAAGCCAGGAAGTCTCTGGTGGACCAATATCCTGATCTCAGCTCTCCCACCTCAGAGGCACAGGCCTAATACTCGGCCAGAGCACCAAGACCCTCTCAGCCACACAGCTCAGAAGAAAAGGGAGAAAAAAAGAAAGAAACAAGGAAAGAAAAAATAAAATAAAGAGAAATAAATTCATTAAAATAAAAAATGATTATTAATCTTTGTTCGCACAGCTCCCGGGGTTCAGCTGTGGATCTGGTTCAGCCTCTGCGTGTAGGTCTCCTGAGGGTGTGTGTTTTTCTCTCAGACAGGACGGGGTTAAAGGAGCAGCTTATTCGGGGGTCTGGCTCACTCAGGCCGGGGGGAAGGAGGGTTACGGAATGCGGGGCGAACCTGCGGAGGCAGAGGCTGACCTGACGTTGCAACAGCCTGAGGCGTGCCGTGTGTTCTCCCGGGAAAGTTATCCCTGGATCATGGGACCCTGGCAGTGGTGGGCTGCACAGGCTCCCAGGAGGGGAGGTGTGGGTAGTGACCTGTGCTTGCACACAGTCTTCTTGGTGGCTGCAGCAGCAGCCTTAGTGTCTCATGCCCATCTCTGGTGTCCGCACTGATAGCCGTGGCTCGCACCCGTCTCTGGAGCTCGTTTAGGCGGTGCTCTGAATCCCCTCTCCTCGCACACCCCGAAACAATGGTCTCCTGCCTCTTAGTCAGTTCCAGACTTTCTCCTGGACTCCCTCCCGGCTAGCTGTGGTGCACTAGCCCCCTTCAGGCTGTGTTCACACAGCCAACCCCAGTCCTCTCCCTGGGGTCTGACCTCCGAAGCCCGAGCCTCAACCTCCAGCCCCCGCCCGCCCCAGCGGGTGAGCAGACAAGCCTCTCAGGCTGCTGACTGCTGGTCGGCACCGATCCTCTGTGCGGGAATCTCTTTGCTTTGCCCTCCGCACCCCTGTTTCTGCGCTCTCCTCCGTGGCTCCGAAGCTTCCCCACCACCACCCCACCCCCACCCCCACCCCATCTCTGCCCGCGAAGGGGCCTGTAGTGTGTGGAAAGCTTTCCTCCTTCAAGCTCCCTCCCGCTGGTGCAAGTCCAGTCCCTATTCTTTTGTTTCTGTTTTTTCTTTTTTCTTTTACCCTACCCAGGTACGTGGGGAGTTTCTTCCCTTTTGGGAGGTCTGAGGTCTTCTGCCAGCGTTCAGTAGGTGTTCTGTAGAAATTGTTCCCCATGTAGATGTATTTCTGATGTATTTGTGGGGAGGAATGGGATCTCCACGTCTCACTCCTCTGCCATAGCTGCCTTGTGATTTTTTGATATATATTTTAAGTCTTTTTTAATCTATAGGTTCTTCCCCTTGTCTTTTTCTTTTCAACTTACTTGTTGAAACAAGGCCATTTCTTCCACAGAATTTTCCTCATTTTGGATTTTGCTGAATGCACCCCATGGTTTAGCTTAACATGTTCCACACTCTTCTGTATTACCTGCAAATTGGTATTTGGATTCTAGACATGGAGGTTCAGACTTCCATCAGGAGGCACACAATGTCTGCTTCTCTCTCTTTTTGTCATATTCAGAGCAGTTTATGCTCATTGCCTAGGCCTAATACCTCATTAATATTGTCAAATGGTGATATTCAAATTCTATCATTCTTTTTCATTCATTAGCTGGGGTACTTCTGTGAAGAGAAACTTACCCTCATCTACTATTTTGTTACCCGGTGTATAGTTTATATAGGAAAAGCAGGATAAACGCTTGATTCTTTCCTTTTATTAACCACTTTTCAGAATAATGGGTTGGTCCCCTATCATTTTCCAACACAAGCAAATTAAGAGAACAATTTTCATATCATCATAAACATCTTTGTTCTAAACATCTTTGATGATGTTTAAATCCATTGCAGTTTGATCCTTATTGATGCTCCCCGTATCCCATCTTTAGCAAACGGTTTAGTCCTTCTGCCAGGATCATAATTGTCTTTGATAACTTCCTGGCTACCTGATGTTTCAAGATGCCCCAGGTTCATCTGCATTTCCTGCCCCTGATCTGGGATCAGCAAACCTGAGACATGATGTTTGAAGACCATAATCTGGGTGCTAGGGTGACTGTTGTTCCTGAGTTGGTTCAAAACAGATCTGGTTTCTCCTCAAAACCTGCCCCTCTCCTAGTGCTTTCCCCATCTCAGTGGATGACAACTCCATTCTTCCTGTTACTTAGGCCAAAAACCTTGAGTCAGCTTTGATCCTCTCTTTCCTTCACATTCCCTATCTATTCTACTAGTAAATCTATTGACTTTATCTTCAAAACGCATCCAGACTCTGACAACTTCTCACCTCTGGCACTGCTACCTGCCTGGTCTATCATCTGTCACCTGATTTATTTCAATAGCCTCATAACTGTTTTCTCTGTGTCTGCCTATTCTCTACATGGCAGCAAATGTGCTCTTTTTAAAAACATAACTCAGCTCTTGGCATTACTGTGCTCAAAACCATTTCCAATGACTTCTCATTTCACTTGGAGCAAGTTCCAACAGCCTTACAATGATTTGTACGGTCTTTTTCTTTATATTCACTTTATTTTTATTCCATATTATATTCCATATTTTTATTCCCATTATTATAAACATGACTTGACCTCATCTCAAAATGAAGAGAAAAGAGTGATCATGATTTGTCTCGAGAAAGTAAAATTGCTAAAATGAATATTTTAGAATTCAGAGTTTGGTACTTTCCTTAGTGGTCCATGAAACACAAAATAATGAGAGATTATGCATTACCATTGGAGCTGAATTCAGAATGAAGATCATATTCCATAATTGAGTGTCTGGTGCAAACAATGCATTGTATACATTGTCTCTAGTTAGTACTATGCTATGGGGAAACTGCATTATAGAACCCAATACAGTTGTATGATTTCCATCTATCAAGAAGTTTTATAATTTAGTCTTTATATTCATGGAGATAAAGGGAATATGCTTGTACAAAACCTTTTTATCTTCCTCTTCATAAAGTAGCTTTATCATATAATTTATAAAATATATTTTTTTCATGTATTAAATGATATTTATGATAGTTATTTTTTAAATATAGGGGAAAGTGGCTACATTTATTGACAGGCTTAAAAGGTAAAATATCTTTAATTTAATAATCTTTTTAAAAAATATTCTTAATATCAAAACTTATGCTCTTGTTTCCTTCTTTATGCTCTTGTTTTCTTAAACAGAGTACATCAATAATAATCTCATTTCTTTTGATTCTTTGTAATTTTCATTATTTAGTGGCACATTTTCCACCCTAATTTAGTATAAGGATAAGTTCAGAACCTCGTGAGCTATATAAAGTGGAGCTGCTTGCCACCCCTCCCCTCCAAAGTGTCTTAAAGTCCTTTGCTTTGTTGTGTCCATGTGCCTGAGTTTTTGACTTTAGTTTATCACCCTTGTATTTGCTAGAGGGCTGTTATCTGTCCTTCATTCTTTCTTGTATCCATTTATCCAGTTTTTAAAAATCATGCTGAGAGACTGGAGATAATCCTCAGACAGAGCATCCCTCTGTGACAGAGCATCCCTCTGTAACAGAGCTCAACTTCGGCAAATCACTTCTGCTATAATTTGTGGGGGCAGGGTGGAGGCAGTGTGGTTGACAGGAATAAATGGACTGGCATATGGCATATGAAAAGTGCCTGGCTTCCAGCGATACCCTACTGCATTTGTATTGACTGCCCGAAGGCTTTCCTTATCAGTGACAGCTATCCTCCTGGATAAATGAAAATTTTTGCCACGTATTTCAAAATATCACTCTATTTTGATTATTACATAACCAAGAATCATACATCTGAGAAGTTTCACAGCCCCACACTCAAGGCAAGGAGTAATGCCTGTTGTGTGCGTTCATTTACTCCATAAAAAGAGGCAGGGGCTAGAAAGATGATTACATGAGCTATAATATATAATATAATATTATCACAACTACCACAAAGCCCATTAATTCAAGGTATGAGACTGAGTTACCAAACCAAGTTTCACATGCAGACATTGCATATCACCTGAAGGTTCTCTAACCTGGGTGTTGAATGAGTGAGTTGAGGCAAGAGGGAGAGGGAACATCCGGATATGAGATTGGGCATCTGGAGTAATTTACTGGTTGTGGAGTTCCAGGGGCCTAGAGGAAGGGTTGAGAGGAGGACGGAGTGAATGATTAGATCAGAGAAAGAAAGTTCCGGGCAGTCTGGAGATGTTGGGGCTATAGAAGAGAAAAGAACTCTAGGAAAGGAATGTTTGCAACACTGACTGATGAAATCAGAGTTGTCATGTGAGGTGTGCTGTCCCACTGACCCTACGCAGGGTGGATGCTGGAGCTAGTGGACAGAAGATTTTGCTCTGCCTATTTGGGGCAGGCTCTGCCCAGTGACAGTGGACTTGTGCAGTGAGGGGCCTGGAGGCCTCTCCTTTAGCTTTTGGTGGGGGTGGTACTGATCCCTGACCTCACTCTGCCTAGTGAGGTGGTGCCAGTGGGAAATATTACATAGCTCTCCCCGCTCCACACTCTGATTAAATGTCCTTTCCCAGCCTTCTACAAAAGTATCCCTCATCCAATTTACAGATAAGTCAGGATTCAGCATTGAATCATCAGCAAAAAAAATTTATACTAGAGAGCCAGAAGAGACAATGATAGAAAGGCAAAAGAAACAGTGTGAGCAGGAGAAAAATAAGAATTCTAGGGTTTCCATAAACACAGAGGGAAGAGAACTTGAAAGTCTCTGTATGCAAAACAAAGCCAGGAGAGGCCCCAAGCACCTCAGTGAGAGGTTAGGCTACCCAGGCGCGAGTTTCACAGAGCGCACTTCTTCAGAGCCAGCCTGCACTCTGCTCCCACTACAACATTCAGGTGGGAAATCTAGATTATTGATTTACAATAAACCTAACTGACTATTGAGTTATTATTGATGTACAGCACACCACTGTGGCTTTTCTTTTAGACTGTCCAGGGTGAACCACCTGCCTTGGGAAGTCTGGCCATCTCTTTAAGATATTCAGCCCTCTCTAGCTGTAGATGGGTGCTGTTGGGGGTACCTATGCGGGATGAGGATATGCACAATGGGAACCCAGAGGTCCTAGAGTTGCCGGTGGAGTGAGCGGCTGCACAGGGCCCTGAACACACATGGCAGACAAAGACTCTGCTCATTCCCCCTATACCTCACTACTCTCACCAGGAGTGGACACGCCTTCTTAGCAACGTCTTCCTCCCTCCTCCCTTCTCCATCCCCTCCGCCTTTGAAATCTTGTCTATAATGTAGGAATCAAAGGAAACACACACAATTTTAAATCAATCTGCTTGTTTGGAGAATCTAAATAAAAAATATCCATCCAGTGCCTAAGGCTGGAGCTGCTTCCAGTCTTGAAAGTGAATCAGAGACCCAAAGAGGAATTTTGGGACAAGGGTCATCAGGAAGAGAATGGTGGGATGGTTCCCTAAGCGGGGGCAGTTCCCATATGCCCCCACAACCAACCACACAGGGTGTCTCCGAGGCAGAGCTCCTGACAGCCCAGGCATGGGGTGCCAGTATGACCTCCAGGGCTGCCATCTGTTCAGCAGGGTCTGGGCAGCATCTGGTGCGAGATGGGATGTGTTTCTGGGCAGGGCTGTGACAGGCTCCAGGTAGCAGGGGCTCTCCAACAGGCTGGGCTGGCTCAGAAAGCAGGGTGACCACAGTGTGCTTAAAGACTAGAGGCCTTTCTCAGGTGCCACTGGACTGTGCTCGTCCCAGGGATTCCTGCTTCATCCTTGGGAGGGGAAAAAAACTCCAATAATACTTGACGTTGGACATCTCATTCTCTTGGTGAGGGAGGGCTCAGAGCTAATTTCAGTACTGTGACATTTCTTGCATCCAAATGTTGTGAAGAAAATTATTACTTTCTTCTGCATAATGTATATAAATTAAATAATGCAAATGTACAAAGGTCATTTTCCAGATGTTTTTTCTGTATGGAGCATGGGAAAATGGCCTTAGGGCAACATCTGAGGCCTGGAAATTTGTAGAAACTTGCCAAGGAAAGAGTCACTTGGTCCTGCTTGGTCCCACCCAGATAGAAGGCAGAGCTGGTCCCCTGGGGCAATCCTGGCACCCCAAGGTGAGGATATTTCTGGCATGACGGAGTAACCAAAAATAGTCTCAGAAATACACCCTTCCCAGTCCCCGGGGTCAGCAAGCAGCTGCAGATTGTTCTGGCATTTCCCACTGCTTATTAAGAAGGAAAACATTTAATAAAACAGAGAGTACACATTTGTCCCTCAGCGGACCTGAAGTCTCAGCACTGCCAAGGGTACTGATTCCTGTTTATTTCCACGTTCCAATTGGCACCATTCATGCCTGCATTCCCTGGAAATGGTTTTGCAGACTGGAGAACAGAGACCATCATGGGAGAAAGAAACGTGTTTATCACTAAATGATGGAAGGCAAAAGGCCACATCATCTCCTGATAATGCAGAGAGGAAGGCCTCCTCCCCGCCCCCACTGCCTGTGGGTGGGACCCTGAGGGCCTGTTTTGTGAGGTTTCCTACGATGCTTGTACCTAAGCCTGGATGACCACCAAGGTGCAAGGATTTTCGGGTAACCACACCAGCAGCAGACAGAGCTTACAAATAACAGAACACAAATGTTCAAGCTGGGTGAGGAGCTTAAATCCCCTCATTTTACAGAGCAGGATGGCAGGCCAAGAAATGTAGATGAGTCATCCACACAATCTACAGTGGCAAATGTCATCCTTTGTCCATACCAGTGCTCTTACCAACCTAGGGCAGTGAGTGCCATGTGAAATCTTTGACATTGATTTCAAGAATATTAGGAAACAGACAAACAATAACTGCTGTCCAAGAAGAAAACAAAGGCCACCTATAATTTACCACCAAGAAACTCAGAAGTAACTAATGTTAATCATCTAGAACTTATCCACAGTCACTCTGCCTCTGTGCTTGTGCCTCTCTTTCTTTGCCTAATTTTATGCACTATACCAGAAAAATACAGAGTTTTTAGACACCTCTAGAAGGGTTACAGCATTGCCCATATACTAGACCACAAAGGAAGACTTGACAAATTCCAAATATTGAATATCAAACAGACCATGTTCTCAGACCATAATGCAAAAAAATTAGAAATGAATAACAAAAGATAGTCTAAAAAACATATTACTGGAAACTTCCCTGGTGGTACAGTGGTTAAGAATCTGCCTGCCAATGCAGGGGACACGGGTTCGAGCCCTGGTCTGGGAAGATCCCACATGCCATGGAGCAGCTAAACCCATGAGCCACAACTGCTGAGCCTGCGCTCTAGAGCCCATGAGCCGCAACTACTGAACCCACGTGCTGTAACTACTGAAGCCTGCATGCTACAACTATTGCAGCCCACGCACCTAGAGCCTGCACTCTGCAACGAGAGAAGCCACTGAAATGAGAAGCCCATGCACCGCAACGAAGAGTAGCCCCCGCTCACTGCAACTACAGAAAGCTTGCACGTAGCAACAAAGACCCAAAGTAGACCAAAAAAAAAAAAAAAAAAAAAAGTACTGCAAACTAAATAAGAGAGTATTGAATTTTATAAGGTGAAAAAAAAAGCATATACTACATTAATTACTTAGAATTCCAGTGAAATGGCAATGTATTAAAATTTGTGGGACTTAAAAACAGTAGATGGAGGGGAATGTATAACTTCAAATATAAGCTAAACAGTTCACTTAAGAAGCTGAAAAAGGAGCAACAAAGCAAGCTCAAGAAACAAGAAGGAAAAAAATAGGGTGAAAAATAAATGAAGGAGAAAAAAACAAAAAAAAATTAACAAAATTCATAAGCTAATTCTTTTGAAAGGTTAATGAAATAAAATTCTGGCAAGATTGATCAAGAAAAGGGGTGAGAAAGAGACATTATACATTGAAATATGCAAATATACAATAAAAGGGGAACAATTACAGACACATAAAAATAAAAGAATAATGCAAGAACCACTCTGAAGTAGTCTTGCTAAAATGCTAAATCTATCAATACATTTGATGAAGAATTGAGATTAAACTACAAATTTACAGGAATACAGAGGACAGGGGAGCATGTCAAACTAGAGATGCAATCATGGGAAACTCTAGACAATGTGATTTCTTCAGAAGAGAGGAAAACAGAGTTGGAAGGGAGCAGAAGGCTATGAGAGATTAGAAGACAGGTGACCAAGCACAACATGTAGATTTTGTTTGGATTATTATTTTAAAAAATTGTATTGACATTTATGAGACAATTGGAAGTCTAAAAGCTGACTAGGTGTTTCTTGACATTGAGGAATTATGAGTATTTGGGGAGGAGGTGATGGCATTGTGGATAGGTTGGAAAAAGAGAGTTCTTATCTTTATACCAGAGCATTTGTAGTGGTCATGATAAAATGTCTGAGGTTTGCTTCAAAATAATATGAGGAGATGAGCATGGGGCTATAGACCAAATAAGACTGGCCATGAGTTAATAACTATTGAAACACAGAGGATTCAGTAATCTATTCTGTATACTTTCACATATGTAAATGAAAAAAGAAAGAAAACTGCTCAGCCTTTTTTGTGAAGTTATGTAATTTTTATCTAAAAGCAGATCAGGACAATACAAAAGAAAAAAATGATGGCCTCATTTCACTTATGAATGAGAATGCAAAAAATAATTCACTTATGAATGAGAATGCAAAAAATAAAATACCAGGTGAACTAATCCAACAACGTACTAAAAGATATAATTTATCTCAGTAATAAAGGAAGATTTTCCAGAGAATGCATCGATGCTATTCATTACAGTAAAGCCTAAAGGAGAAAAAACATGCATCTCTTTCAATAGATGCAGAAAAAGCCTTTAATGTTGTACAACAGCTGCTTAAGATTTTATAATTAAAAAAAAATCTTAGCAAACTAGGAATAGAAAAAAGATGTTCCTTAAATTGGTACCCTAAAACCAACATCAAACATTTTTCTCAATGGAGAAAATTTAGGCACATTTCTTTTAAGACTGGGAAGAAGACAAAAATGTACTACTGGGACTTCCCTGCTGGTCCAGTGGTAAAGAATCCACCCTGCAATGCAGGGGACATGGGTTCCATCTCTGGTAGGGGAATAAGATGCCACATGCCACAGGGCAAATAAACCTGCGTGCCACAACTACTGAGCCTGCATGCCTCAACTAGAGAGCCCGCTTGCTGCAAACTACAGAGCCCATGCGCTCTGGAGTCCATGTGCCACAACTAGAGAAAGGAAAACCCACATGCCACAACTAGAGAGAAGCCCGTGCACCACAACTAGAGAGGAGCCCAAGCGCCACAGCAAAGAGCCTGCATGCAACCGATTCCGTGTGCCACAACTAAAACCAGAAACAGCCAAAAATAAAAATAAATAAGTAAATAAAAAATAAATTTTAAAAAGTGTACTTTTACTGATACTGTATAGCATTGCTAGAGATCCTAATCAATGTGGTAAGAAAAGAAAACAAAAAGTTTTAGCAATTGAAGGGAAAAATAAAACAAATTATTTATTTAAAAATATGGTAATCTACATAGAAAAAAACAACAGAATAAATAACCTACTGCAATTAATAATAAAATTGAGCAAGTTTATCGGATATAAGATCAACATACACAAATTGCTAACTTTTCTCTACACCAGTGCTTCCCAACAAGGAGTGATTTTGCCTCTCAGGTAGGATTGATAAATTGGACAAATAATATTTAAAAGGATACCTAGTCTAATTTGAATTTTGGATAAGAAATAAATAATTAAACATGTCCCATGGGACAAAATATTGGGTTCAGTGTTTTATGTGGGTATCCCACTCCCACAGGACTTTTGGCAATGTCTGAAGACATTTTCAGACTTTGAAGGGAAGGGCTGCTATGGGCATCTGATGGTGTAAGACAGGAATGGTGCTAACATCCTACAAGGCACAGGACAGCCCTCACAACAAAGCCCCAAAGCCCTCACATCCAGCCCCAAATCTTAACAGTGCCAAGGCCAAGAATCCCTGTAATAATCAACAAGAAAATATAATAAAAATCAAGGATTGTGCACAAGTATAAACTGTCTGGGTATTAACTTAAAGAATTCACAAAACCTCTATAAAGAAAACTTTGAAAATCTGAGAAAAGCAGAAAAGATTATAATACACATAATCTTGTAACGTTCTTGTAAACATTCAAAAGGTCAATTCTACCTCCCAAATCAGTCATTTCTTTGTAACTGTAACCAAAATTTAAGCTGATTTTTTTCAGAGATATGATAAACTTATTCTAAAATTTACATGGAGGAATAAAGGACCAACCATGAATAGCACAAAGTTGAAAAAGAAAAGAGGGAAGACTTGCCCTGCTAGATATTAAGGCACACTAGAAAGTCATGGTAATAGAAACAGTCTGTTAGTGGTTCAAGGACAAATGCAAACAGTCAATGGGGCAGAAAGAAGTACTTAGAAACAGAGCCTTGGGAACTTAATATATTTCAGAAGAGGGGTCACAAATCAGTGGGAAAGGGCAGACTCACTAATAACATGGAGAAACAAACATGTACTCTGCCTGATAGTACATAGAAAGATGGACTCCCTAATGATTTTACATCAACCCTTTAAAATAAAAAGTAAAACTATTAATAAAATTAATACGACAATGTTAATGGGCTAAGGGCAAGAAAGGTCAAAAGTACAAAACATAAAGCAAAAAGAATTGGTGGATTTGGTTATACCAAAAGAAAATATTCCTAGTCAACAAAGGATGTTGTGGACTAAATTGACAGATCAGGAGAAGATACAATACCTGAAGCCAACAAAGGACTGATCATCTAGATTAAATAAGGGCTTCCAGCAAATCAGAAAGAGAAAACAAAGAACCCTGGTTGAAAAATCAGCAAAGAATACAAACAGGCAATTAACTGAAAGAAACATAAAAAGAGATGCTCAAAGTCATAGTGGAGAAACGTAAATTAAAACAATCAGACGCACTCATTTTAATCACATTCATAAAAAGTAGAAAACAGGATAATGCCAAGTGTTGTGACAATTCGCTGCTGGTGGGATTAGTGGCTGGGGGCAGACTTTCGGGGGAGAGTAACTCGGCAGGAGAGGGTCAAATTAAGCAAAGGCACAACCTACGCTCCAGCTCTCCTGCTCCTGGGTGGGTACATGCCCAGAGAGATAATTACAAAGATGATTAATGTGCAAGGATGCTTGTCGCCGTGATGTTGGTGTAGCTGGAGCTGAGTCACTCCACATGTCCATCACTGGAAGTACAGGTGGGAAAACAAAGTGCATGCACACAGTGAGATATTCATGCAGTAACTGGAAGTAAAGAATCAGATGTGCCCAAGAGCAGCATCCATGAGTCTTTCAGAAAAAAAAAACAATTTTTAGCCAATAGCATTTTGTAAATTAAAAAAGCATCAACAGAGGAAAGGATAAAGAAGATGTGGTACATAACACAGTGGAATATTACTCACACAGAAAAAGGAACGAGGGGCTTCCCTGGTGGCTCAGTGGTTGAGAGTCCGCCTGCCGATGCAGGGGACACGGGTTCGTGCCCAGGTCCGGGAAGATCCCACATGCCATGGAGCGGCTGGGCCCGTGAGCCATGGCCGCTGAGCCTGCGCGTCTGGAGCCTGTGCTCCGCAACAGGAGAGTCCACAACAGTGAGAGGCCCGCGTACCACAAAAAAAAAAAAAAAAAAAAAAAAAAGAAGGAATGAAACTGGGTCATTTGTAGAGAGGTGATTGGGCCTAGAAACTGTCATACAGAGTGAAGTAAGTCAGAAAGAGAAAAACAAATATCGTATATTTAAGCATATATGTGGAATCCAGAAAAAATGGTATAGATGATCTTATTTGCAAAACAGAAATAGTGACACACACGTAGAGAACAAACATATACCAAGGGGGGGAAGGTGGGGAGGTGGGATGAATTGGGAGATTGGGATTGACATATACACTACTGATACTATGTATAAAATAGATAACTAATGAGAACCTACTGTATAACTCAGGGAACCCTACTCAGTGCTCTGTGGTGACCTAAATGGGAAGGAAATCCAAAAGAGAGGGGATATATGTATACGTATAACTGATTCACTTTGCTGTACAGTACAAATAATACAACATTGTAAAGCAACTATACTCGAATAAAAATTAAGTTTAAAAAAGCATGCACACAAGACACAAAAATAAGCTGCACATCAATACAATAACATGGTTGCCACTTGTGAGTGGAGAATGGACAAGAGGTTAAAAGACAATAAGAAAATAAAAAAGCAAGAAAGCTCCTTGCAAAGACTAGAAAATGCCTTGAATTGAGGGAGGCGGGGTGTGAGTAATCTAGCCTTCTGCCCCTGGTGCCCCCAAAAAATGAAAACAAAGAAGGGAGTGAAAGGTAAGACAGGCTGGCAGAGGCTGGAAAAGCTATTTCCAAGCTGGAAGCAACCTGGGTGCAGGAAATAGATTTCCCAGTGGTGAGGAGCCCTACAGAGGAGGTGGGAGTTGGGTAGGGAGAAGCCTGTGGGAAACCCATGAGTACGGGTGGCCCAGAGGCTTTCAGGGTCTCTGAGTGCAGAAACCTGAGAAAACTCCCTTCTGAGCATCTTGTCCAGTATTATAATCCATGGGGAATTAAGGGTCTATGTCCACCCAGGAGTCCCACTGGGAAAAGGGAGGGCTCTTCTCCGAGGCTCTGCGATGGAGCAGCAGCGACCTAAGGAGGGCGGTGCTACCAAAGTTGCCCTGAGCAGCTGGCAGCTGAAGCTGGCAGGTCCAGCAGAGTGGCCTGCTCCAGAGCCCCACAGGGGTGTCCAAGTCACAGAGGTGGGGAAATCTGAGGGAGAGCTGCTGAGGAATGGGGCTAAGGCCCCATACTGTTTCGTAACATACTTTCAGCATCCTGTCGACAGTTTCTGATACCAAATATCCTTCAGTAACACTGTAATGGTTTTACAGGGTACATGCCCCTCACTTTATTTAGCTCCAGGTCCCACCCTCCCCGGCTCTGTTCTGCCTCACAGTAGGGTAAGCCAACGGGAGACACTGCAGAAAACTGGACGGTGGGAGGGAGAAGACAGGGTATTTCTAACCACCTCCCACTCCAGCTCTGTGGTTCCAGCTTTCGGAATCTGGCCCAGCCATTGGGATAGAAGCGGAGTTTTTTTGATGTTGCTAATCTCTGGGTTGCTTCTCTATACTGTGGGACTTCTCAGCTCTCCTATCACCTGCATAACCAAGTCCTTGTGTTAAAATCTGTTCGAAATAACTGGAGTAGATTGTCTTCCTGACCGGACCCTGGTACAAGGTAGGCAGACCCACAGTATGGAGTTCCCCTATTTTGTTAGTTTAAGTTATACAGTCGCCAGTACCCTTAAAGCTAAATCTTGGTCTCCAACTATGTGTACTTCCTCTGCACAAATTTCTAGAAAAGTACACAAAACATGGATATTGACTATTTTTGGTGGATATTGCCTATTTCCCTCCTAAATAATTATACCTTGCATTTCCACCAATAGTATATGAGAATGCTCCTGTAATCTCACTAATGTGAAGTCGGAAAAATAGGGTCTAATCTAAATTCCTTTTCCTTTATCACCAGCTAGGTTGAGTTTTGTGCGCTGGCTATCTCTAGCACTCTGTTAGCCTTGGTCTGCCTCTCCCTTCAGTTATTGTCAAACAGGGCCATGTCAAAGTCAGTGGGCATCACCAGGAACCTGTGAGAAGTTTATTTCCTAGGTTTGTATTCTGCTTATTAGGGAGAGGGTTTGAAAGACCGTAAGGATAGGACAGAGGCAAGTGCTTTTTAGATGTTCATATAAGGGCTTCATATCCTGAATGTGAATCACATATGCCTACACAGAGACTACCCAGAGTCCCTGAGGGTTCTGCTACATCTCAGCCAAACTGTTTAAACAGTAGACTGCTGGGCCAGCCATGGTTCTTCAGTGGTGCTTGAAATCTAGGGGCTCAAAGACGGCCTAGGGAAGGTCATCTACCTTCCCGTTCCATTGGGACTGTGTTTCTGGAGTGAGAAATATCTGGGGTCAAGGCCAAGAGTTAGCTACATGCCTGTCAAGCACATATAGTCAAAATCAAAACACTCATCAACTACTCAGATGGGCCAGGAAGTACTAATATCCTCAAAAGGTGACTGCACTCTTGAAAAATGCTCATGAATCACACACTGAATATTTTGAAAAATGTTAAAATTTATTAATAGTTAACATCACACAGTTAATTCAACTAGTTCTTTATTGTACATGACATCTTCACTAGACTGAGGGCTCAAGGATTTGAGATGATCTGCTATTGAGCACATCCCAGTCAAAGACTGAGAGTCAATGTATTTACATGGGCAAAGCAGCGTCAGCAAGGAACTGTCACCTAACTGTGGGAACACAAACATTCAAACTGCATTTTCCAGCTTTCCTTTTTGAAAACCAACAACACATCTTAAATAGCCACACACACAGCTCTACCTTTTAAAAATGTGCAATTTCATAGATGGTGCCTGATTTTCAAGTTGAAAAGTTAAGGTTCATTTCTATTTCTTGAGCATCCTTTAATGAAACACAAATCTAGACACTGTTCCAGTACAAGTTTGATAAATGTGCAAAAATTGGGTGCTATTGAGTCGTGTCTTTCCATTTTTCTGTTTTGATCCTCGTATCCTACTGAACATTGTTAAAAGGCCATCCCCTCTTTATTATGAAGTATTCAGGTTTAACGTGTGGGGGTGCGATCATTTTAGGGCAGAAGTGGGCTTTCAGATTCAGAATTAACTGTACTCTAAACAGCAGGGTAAGGAAGGTTTTATGTCTCCCCTCACCACGGCCCCAACCCCGCACCAAGCAGTTTGAAATGAACACTTCTTGCCAAAACAGCTCAGCGTAAGGAAGTCTGTGGACAACACCTCTCGTAGAACATTTACAAAACAAACTGAAGGCGAAGTTTGCTAGGAGGGCACAAATCCACCAAAAGCGCTGTCCCTGAAGTTTCGTTTGTTTGATTGTTTGTTTTGGTTTGGTTTGCTATCAACAATTAGACAATTTTTTAAATGTTTTTGGTGGCTTCGTTTATCTTGTTAGAGAGGTTTAAAATACTAATAACTGCCCTAAGAATGGAGATTTCTAAGCAGAGTCTATTTGAAATGATTCCTGTTTCCTTTGTTAACATCTCATGTAATATGGCTCCAGGAAAGTCCCTAGATTGAGCAGCCAGTTTCTGTGGTTTCTTCAATCCATAGCCCCAGCCTCCTTCACGCTGTCCCCAGCCACCTTCCAAGTTTCTGAGTCTGCAGGGAAAGGAGCTGGCAAGGAGCTGCTTGGCCATTCGCTCACCCTAAAGAGGCGTTCCTTCTCTTCCTGCAGATGAATGAGGTATTTCTAGTAACCAATCAGTGTCTTCATCTCCCATCCTTTAACTACACTGGTCTACTAATGAGACCCTGTGTATTTACAGACTTAACAAATTAACATATAAATACGTTACATACAACCGATCGTTCCGTACAGTGTCAAAATGAAGGAGCGGATGTACTTCAGGAACTAAATACATTTCAAATATAAGTTAAAACGAAAATACAGTGTTTCCACTTCTGCAGGAAAAAATGTTTAAACAGAACAAAAAGTCTTCCCTCCCCCAAAGGTCCACTGCTTATGGATGACTTGTGAACCCACAAGGAGACGTGACAACAAGCCCACTCACAGGACTCTTGGCTTTGGTTTTGCTTGCTCGGACTCAGGATGCTTCGATTCCAGGAACAGCATCCACTGGAACCCACTAGGCAAACGCCTAACGATGAGGTTGAGGAGGGGCTGCTACATGGCTATCCATGGGCTTCCCCTCCATTGCGGGCCCTCCTCCCTGCCTATGGGAGAATCAGGCTCAAGTCAGTGGAGACCTCTCAGATCTCTGAGAGGAGAAATAGCATCAACTTCCATGCTGGGGGATGCTCTCCACCTAGAAATGTCATGTTCAGGCTCCAAGGTGAAGCAACCATATTTTTTCATTAGTGTCCCCACCCTGTAGGATTATACAGGGACATGGAATTTGGCCAGGGGGATTACGAAAGGTTAAATTTTTTTTTCAAGTTTTAAGAGAACCAATGGTAATTGTTGTGACAAGTGCGAACAAATCCTTACTTCAAATTGTATTTATCTCAGGAGGGCTAAGCCTTGGGTACCAGACTCTACAGTGAGTAGACAGAGACAAAACCCCGTCCCATAATGTCCTCTCTGCCAAGGAAAAGCCAAGGGGTCTGTCTCTGACACAAGGGGATCAACTTATAATTTAAAGCAGGAAAGAAGGGAAACCAGAGGAAGTCCTTCCAATTTCAGGGGCTCTACCGCTGTCCAGCCTCTCGGATGCGACAGGCCACAGCAGTGATGAGAGCCGCCCCCTTCCCGCTGCCATCCTCCGACTCCAGGAAGGACACATCACATTTTGGAGCCAAGTCCTTCACCGTCTCATGCATGACTTTGGCAAAGCTGGAAAAGTTGGGAAGAAGACAGAAAAAAATACCTTAGTCATCATTGATTTGTGTCCTCAGAGATGGGACCCTAAGAAGTGATGCTGGAAACCCAGGAATAATTGAGATGGGAAAGAGGATGACAGCTACCATGTACTAAACACTAGGTATTGTGTTTCAGAAAACTGAAGCTTGGAGAGACTAGCAACGTGCCCAAATTCTATGTCACAGTGGGCAAGTGGGAAGCTAAGATTCAACTCTAGGACAAAAGTCTGAGATTCTGGCAAGCTGTGTTCTTAAAACTAAGCAGTGAAAGAGAAGTTCAGCAGTCGTGGACTCCACAAGCATACCTTGCAGAAGTGTATATATAACCTGTTCATCAACTCTGGAGGGAAGGATGAAGCGCCACGTGTGTGATATTCTATTTTCCAGAGGTATTAACTCACATCAGACTCATATCTAACCCAAAATGTCATTAAAGGCAAAAGGAGCAGACTTAGGAAGGTGTGTTGAAAGATGACAGAAATCACAGATTCTTCCTGATATGGAACTAGAGAAAGAGACAGTTTGTCATCATCTCCCCACCATAGCAGGGACAAGTTGCTCCTCCCCATCTGCAGAGCTGAGGACAGAGGCTCCTAACACCAAGCCCCAGTGCTGGTGGCTGGACTTCTGGCCCCCTTCCGACCCTCACTTGGGACTGAGGTTCCTATTTTCACAACGACACTGATCATCAACAAGAGAAACTCGGAACTTCTCAAGGTCCAGTCTTTTCACTAACTGTGTAGACTCTGGGCAAGTTTCTCAGCTCCCTGAAACAATCATGGTGACAATTCAATCGATGAGTCTCTCCATCCTACCTCATGTCCAGGCAAGGGGCACAGCTCTATTCTTTTAACTTTTAGTTGAAGAGCTTCTAGGGGAGAGGGACTGAGGCACTTCCTAATTTTAAAACAATTTATTCAACATATGCAAGTGAGGGAAGAAAGGAGAAGAGAAATAGTGATGAGAGGAGAAAAGGGAGAAGAGATGGAGAAAGACAGGAAAAAGAGTAAAAAGAAAAGGGAATTCAGTACTTCCATACCACAGGTGAGGGTGGAAAACTTCTTCTACAGAGGGCCAGACGATAGGTATTTTGAGCTCTGTAGGTCATATGGTCTGCTGTTATAGCCAAAAGCAGCCACGGACAACACATAAACAAGTGGGTGTGGCTGTATTCCAATACAACTTTAGTTACAAAAACGCTTGTAGCTAAAATCTGCCAACCCCTACCCTAGACTGTAGAAAAAAATCTTGATCCAGAGTTCCAGCATACATTTACTAGAATGTTGACAGGAGCACTGCTTATAATAGTCAAAACCTAGAAATAACCCAAATATTCATCATTAGAATAAATTATAGTATAGTCATTCAAAGGTATGCTATACAGCCTTGAAAATGAATTAACTATGATTGCAGACTTCAGTGTGGATGCATCTCAAAACCATAAATGTGGTGTGAGAAAAGTCAGTCACAAAAGAAAAGATGTCATATGGTAAGTTCAAAATTAAGTAAAACTAAACAATGTAGATGCATAGGTAGATATATGGAGGGGGAAAAGGAAGCAATAGACTTAATCACCCCAGCACTCACTCATGGTAGGGGGGACTGAAGTGTGCAGTTGGGAGGGGCTCACAGGGGGCTTCCTAGCTGGGTGGTAAAACACAGACCTACTTCTAGTTATTAATCTTTAAACTATTATATATATATATATATATATATATTATATGCACTCTTTGGAATGTCTGATAATTTGTCATAAAATAAAGAGAGAGAGAAAGGAAAGCAAGGAAAGAATGGTGAGAAAGAGGGCGAACGATGGGCAGGAAGAGTGGAGATCAGGCACTCACTGAGGATGTAGCTTGTAGAGGGTCCCGTCCACGCCCACTGTCACTTTGAGGGTGTCCAGCCCACGGTTCTCTCGTATTTTGTCCACCACGGCGGCCATGCCTGCACCACAGAGCTGGGCTGCCCGCCGCGCCACCACAGTGCACACCTCCTTGACAATGATGCTGTCATCACAGGTGCTCTCGAGCCCTAGGTGGTGCAGGATGGCGCGGACCTGCAGCAGGGCCAGGCAGTCACTGGGCCAGGAGGAGAGAGTGAGTGGTCAGTCACATACTTAGAGGGCCTGGTGGCCTGCCACTCCGGGGCCTGGCTCCTTCATCAGAAGTGGTTCTGGGGGACCTGGCCTTCCGAGAGCTGGGGGTAAAAGCCACTGCCCCTGAGAGGTGGTTCCGTTCTTAAACTCAGTTCAGGAACTAGTGCTCATCTCACTGACCCTCACAGAGAGAACACGAAGAAACAGCTCCTTATGCCACTTTGCCCAGGCAAGGTAGGGCACTGCTGCTACAAAACTGACACTCAAAACAAAAGGAAATTCACTGTCCATGTATTCCACTTGGAAATATTGACAGTAAAGACAGTGATGATGCTCATATGCGACAGTTTTCAGTTTCAAGGCCCTTTCCTGTCCAATCTCTCATTGTTCACAGGTCAGCAGGACAAGCATCACCCACCAACATTAAATGCCTGTTCTATTCCTACTCCCCCACTCTGGGTTGTCTGAAATCTACTTGTGCACTATTTATGAAACAAAGATAAATAAAATTATAAGAAGAAAATAAAGACATGCAAACTAGAACAATATTCTATTCACTGGTGCAGATGCCCTAGGGCCCCACTCATGTACGCCAACCAGTTCCTGTTGTCCTATATGCATGAGAGTAATAATGACACAGCATTAATTTTTAAAAGGCTCTGAAATTCAGTATTCTAATTTGGAGCAGACTTCTCCACCATTAGACTGGAGGAAGAAGGCTTTGCTTTAATGAGCCGCCACAAGGCATGTTTCTGCATTGCCTGACATACCAACCTCACCCAATCCTGGTTGCCTTATTACTGCAGCCAGCACTTAAGAAGAACCCTTTTGCCAAGCATAAGTGCTTTAGTGGGTTATCTTCCTCCGTGCATTCCAATTTACATTCTATGAGCAGCTATATTTCTTTCTACCTTTGAAATTGTTCTAAAACCCAACAATACTTCTTTGCACAGGCTCATCCAGCTTACCATGATTTTTCATGAGAATATTATATATTTTCCCTTAAAATGCCAACAGTTCATAACGTACTTTAAAACAACACTATATAGATACAAACATGTGAGCTACTAAACTGACCTTTATGTAAGCCACACCCTGATCTTACTTGAACTGTGCAAATCCCAGCTTGTCTGTCCATGAAAAGGGGAATATACAGTCTATCCTATTCCAGGTCCTAAATTCTCACCTCTCAATCTGAGACAGGAACTTGGTTTCAAAGATTCCCCGTGTCTTGAGCCGCTCCGAGATGCGGCCACGGAAGAGCAGCCCATGCTTGGTGAAATCGATGAGGATGTTACGCACAATTTCGCCCAAGTACATGCCGCTGATCATTTTCTCGAACCTGCAATGCAGGTAATGTTCATGGAGGTTAAGAAGGAAGATGGCGGGATGTGCTGAGACACACCAGCTCCGTCACCCCCATCGCATTAGAAGGTAGAGGGCATACAGCTTCCCCTTCGTGGGAAGGAAATGCTACTTGACTCACTGAGGCAGGATTCCTGGCATCCACACATACTGACTCATAGCCTTCGGTAAAACGTGTCCTGAGGCCCAAGGGGTTCCCTGAGATTGACCCTGTTTTATGGTTTCATTTCCCTTCCAAGGCTTATTCCCAACTCCTCAAGAAGGAACCCACACCCAAACCCCACCACACTTCCAGAAGGCTAAGATGCTGTCTTAATCCCCTGCGTTGCTGAGAATTTAGCATGCCTTCTCTTCAGCCTAGTCACTTATTGCTCAAGTAACTAGTGCCAGCTGGAGACCCCTGTTCTGGCCACTAGGACGAAACATGACTACTCGGTGGCGTGAGGGTCTTCTGGCTCTACCTCGTGCCTTTAAAAACTCAATGTTCTCGGTTTCAACCAAAACCCCATCATCATTCAATCTTGTCTTACTCCAGCCTGTTTCTTTCATTAATGTTGCCTGCCTGGCTCCTGGAGGCATTTTAGCCTGTGACCTCTACTATAAACAAATATTTTGCAAAGTATATTCTGCAGAAGTATGGTCCCTGATTAATCTAGTTAGGAAACACTATGTTCAACCTCTTCCTAATGGGATCCCACCATACCAGGGGCTTTGTGATGCTGGGGCTACCCCCTTGTCCAGTATGACAGTAGAGGGTGCTATATACTGGATGGATGGAGGAGAAAGAAGTTTGCTGCTATTGCTTCCTATTCCTATCTGCCTCACCCCAGCAATGCTTCTTCACCCTGTAGGCAGCAGGTGGTTCAACTGTCTGTTTTTCCTCAAGTTCCAGCTCTAGGTTTTAATACTCTCTCCCACCTGTTCTCCTAGTCCTCAGGGTAGGAGCTGATTGCTACCTATACTAACTGCTCCTCAGCATCCCTTTTGTCCTTTCATCCCTCTAAAACCTGTGTGACCAGTTCCCTATGAAATTCTCCTTGCAACATAACTGTTGTGATTTGTTTTCCCAACTGGACTTCAAGAACCTCACAGTGCAGCAGGGGAAAAAGGACTTAACCCAGAACTTTCCAGATGTATTTGACAAGAAGCCCTTGCCAAAGAAATCTCTTCTATTAACATCTCAAGAGAATGGGTGTCCCGGGATTTGCTGTTGTGGAGGACCAGATCACTCGTCACTGTTCAGCTCTGAGATGAACATACCAGGGCCTACATGCAGTCGGGTGCCTACCTCTGTTTGCCAGGGTTGAGGGAAAGTTCATCCACAGCTGCATCAAATTCTGTGCGGAGGTCCTCGAGGCATCCGTTGTCCCCGAAGGCCCCCCACTCCATGTTGACACACATCCTCCCCTCATCCCCTTCCACCAGCTCCACATTCCGCATCTCCTCCATGTAGCAGGCGTTGCTGCCCGTGCCTGCCAATCAAGAGACGTCCGCCAGGGCCTCACTCTGCACTTTCCGCCCTCCCACCCTAGGCTGTGTGTCCCCACGCAGGAAGGACAGCCCGAGTCCTTACCAACAATGAGGCCAACTTCACAGTGAGGGTCTTCATAGCCACAGGTCATCATAGTCCCAACTGTGTCATTCACCACAGCAACCACATCCAGGTCAAACTCCTGAGAGCAAGAGCAGATCCCAATCCACAAATGAACCACAATATTCTCCCTTCAGACCCTTGCAAGGGAGATTTAAATGTATCTGGAACGTGTAAGGCAGGGCTCATTTTCTCTGCTCCAATATCACCTCTTCAGAGACCTTCCCTGGTTATGCTAAGACTGTCCTTCCCCAGCCCACTCACCCTGTCCCCACCCAGCTTCATCCTCCTTCATAGCTCAGGAGCACCTGACATTAGCTCATGCGATTGTTTATATAACAAGAGCTTTCTGTGGGCGTTCCTGAATCCCTAGTTGCCAAGAGTAGGGCTTGACACACAGTGTACACTCACCAACTGCTGAAGGACTAAGTTAACTCTCCCTCTGACCAACACAACTGCACTTAACCCTTCCCCCAGCTCTGAGCACACAGATCACTCGGGCCCCACGGCACGCCACTCCCACCTCTCGCCGGTGGATGGCTTCCTTCAGCAGCGTGACCACGTCCTCACCCTCGCAGCCAGATGCCTTGAAGCCTTTAGTCCACTTGAGGAGGATGCTCTGAAAATCACACATGGGCAGGGATGTGGATATCAGAGAAGGGCTCCTGGGTCATTTTCTAGTTCACAACCTCACAGGTTATACAGATGTCCTTTAAAAACCAATCATCTCACCCACAAACTATTCTAAACCTGTTTCACCTACTAGGAGTGCCTACTATGCAACAGGTACTGGGCTAGGCACAACCCATGTGTTACAACGTTTAATCCTCACAGCACTTTTGTGAAATGTTTATCATTATCATGCCTATTTTACAGGTAACTGTAGCTCTGGAGTAACTTGCCCAAGGCCTACAGCTTGGAAGAGAGGAGGACTCACCCCCAGGCCCACCAATTCCAATGGATGGGCTCATAAGCACCATACGACTGCCCCTGCCAAGGAACTAAGTTCTATACACTTGTTTCTTTCACTGGGAAAAGCAGTTTGCCCTGTACATCGTACAGAGGGGCGGGTTTGTGTCTCTAAATTTTCAGACTCTAGTATGAAGTGAACATGTACCCTTCACTGTGTCAAAGGGCTCTCCAGGAGCAGATACATGGTGGCTTTCAATATGGGGGACTGTTTCATATACTGTTCCCTCGTTCCCTCTTTGCTGCCATAGCCCATCAGGGAACAAACATCAAGGACCCCCAGGCCCCCTTCCTGAGAGGTCAGAACCTATAAGTGGGCTGTGTGCTCACTATCCACCCACTTGTATGGTTTCTCCACGACTTGCTTGGTTGTTTATACCAACCAGCTTGGCATTTCACGGCCCAGGAGTTTGGTCTCACAAGTCCCGCTGTGTTCAGATCCCAGGAAATTCGGAAAAACAAAGTACAATCTCAGCAGTGGCCTGGTTTACACACCCACATCCAAACAACTATGTGCTTATCTCCACCTGATTTTCTTGTCTACAAATTAGCTTGACGTCTCTGATGAAATTTTGTATTTGGCACTTTCAAAATGTACAAAATGTTCAAATTACATTATTGCAGGTGGTCCTTAATAATAAGACATGGAGAGGCCCCAACAGCTGAGGACAACTGCCCGTGGCCACCAGCTAATCCAGGCAGCTTGAGGCCTCTGGACCTCAGCACCTGCTGGTTTTCCCATCAACAGGGTGATCTCAGCAGAGCAGAATCCAGCTTACAGACAGAACAGCAGACAAAACCCGGCTTCTGCTTCGTTTGTTCTTAGTTTTCACAGTTCTAGACAGAATGCATGTTCCTTACAGAAACTTAGAACATATGGTATAAAGTCCAATACAATGACCTGGAATTTTACAATTCAAGCACTAACAGAAACAGTTAACATGCCTTGGGAGCTACTAGATAAATATATAAACATATATACATGTTGCTATATTTGAAAAGTAAGATAGTGTCTGTTAAAAATATTTCAGTAGGAAAAGTCTGGAAGCATATACACTGGAATGTTATGTTTTTATCTTCCTATTAATCATGTTTTATATATTTCTGTTATAGAGATTATACTTTTCTTAAAAATATTTTTTTAGTCTTACCACCAGTGTTCTCCCAAATCATTGAAATTTCTTTTAAAAAGTAGTTGCTGATATGAGGCAGTGAATGACTCATGATTTAACTATTTCCCAACTGTTGGACAACTTGGTTTGTTTCTACTGACTTATAATAAGCAATGTTTCATTAAATATCACATAAATATTTATACACGTTTGATAAGTCCTTTTGGTAAACTGATGCAAATGTGAAGGCTTTAAAAATCAATGCATTGACACTGAAAAGAATAATATGTTGAGACAAAGAAGTCGGAAGAGCTAAAAGCAATGCTGGACTAGCTACCACTGGACAAACGTTAACAGCTGTTGGGAAATACTGGATTAGGCAGGGTTTTTATTGCGGGACTTCCTAAAACCTTACCTGTGCTAGTGCACGTGGTGAATTTAACTCTCAGAAGGGAGGAGTAGGAGGCATTTACCAAACTCAACTGAGCAGCGTAAGGCCTGCTGGTCCAGGGACCCTGTTGGAAACACAGGCCTTTTCCTGCCACTGGGCCAAGCCCACTGTACCTATGGCTGTTCCCACCTACACGCCTTTCTCCATACTGCCAGGCCTGCCTGCCTTTCTTCCTCAGCAACTCATTCTTCTGACCAAGTAGTCCTCATGCCTTCCAGGTATGTGCTCAGATTAACATCATCCTCAGGGCTTCATCATTCCACTGCTGCCACATTCCAAAGAGCAGCTCTTGCTTTTCTGAGCTTGCTTCCTCAGTCCAGTTTGTTTGTAAGCACCTATAGCAGGAACCATGTCCTTTGTACCCTGGTAGCTCCATCCACAGCCTATGTCCACCTGTACCAAGCATGTAAGCTTCTAGAACACCGATCGAGACAAAGAGAAACAACTGCTTAAATAAGAGTATTCTGATATCTAACATACCGATCATCTGCCCTGAGTAAGCCTAGGCATTGCCTACTCAGCCCTCCTACACGTCAACACACCCATGTCCAGAATATGTGGGAGCACCAGCTCTTCAACTACCTGCTTCATTCATCCGAGGCAAGTTGACAGGGAATGAAAAGCAAAGGTGACACTAGAGAAACACCAGGGCAGCCAAGGGAGATGGAGTGAAATGTCCTGAGCCCAAAACAGGAGCCTCAGGAGCAGTTGAGCCTAACTGACAGCATGGACTCATGTGTCAGTAAACCGGAATGAAATCATGGCTTAGCCACTCCCAAGCTATAGGACCTGCAAGATATTTGGCATGTCCCCAGACATTGTTTTCCTTTCTGCAAAACGGGTATACAAACACCTACCTTATATGGTTGCTCTAAGGGTTAAATGAGATTACACACACAGGAAGCCTAGGAGTACCTCGCATAAAATGCTGTAAAAATGTCAGTTGTTGATATTATTAGCATCATCATGATTATCCCAAGGATTGTTACCTGCTTGACCTCTACCAGCTCTGACTTGCTCATTCCCATCAACAAGCCCTTCCCCATGACTGGTCACTCATGCCCTTGTTTTCTTCCTCGCAGCTCAGCATTCTCCCCTGCTCGAAACTCCGGCTGGTTCAGGGTCAGCACAGCCCATAGGAGAGCCCTCCAGGAAGGCACTATTACCTCGTCCAGGCTGTTCTGCTGGCAGGGGAAGGAGAAGGTGAAACCCAGAGGCAGGGACACACCCTTCATGCCCATGTACTCAAGGAAGTCGGCGATGCACTGGACGATGTGGTCAAAAAGCTGCAAGGAGAAATGGGGCTCTGAGACGGGGACCCCTGGCCCGGGCGTGCCGCCCCACCAGGGTCTGGGCACCAGCTCGAGGCCTCCACCCAGGAGAAACACCAGCTCAGGCATGCACCTAAGCAAAGGCCAGCCCAGGGCCCTAGCCCATGTAGCCCTCCCCAGGACCACAGGTGAGCAGAGAAAGCACTGTCCTCCCAGGTGAGAAGTGGGTGTCTCCTGGGGTCCCCTCCCAGAGGTGCCACCCTGCCTCACCTCATCCCCTGTGCCATGCATGACCTCCCGTGGGATAGAGTAGATCTTGTTGTGCATCTCCACTCCACGTCGCTTCCCATTCCGCACGCGCACCAGCAAGACCCGGAAATTGGTACCCCCAAGGTCCAAGGCCAGGAAGTCACCTTTCTCTGGAAAATAAGCCCAGGAAGATGGTGCGTTGGGGCTGGAGAGAGTGACAGTCTAAACGCCTTCCCCTAACAGGGAGCTCTCCCAGGAGGCCCTGGACAACCTCAGGGTGATGGACTGTGAGCTCCACCTAATGAAAAAGAAAATAAGATCCCCGGGACCAGAACCCTGCTGGCTCCTTAGTGGTTCTCAAATGAATTCAAGTTGTGGGGCCCCAGCAGTCACAATGAGCTCCAGAGCACAGGAAAGAAATGGTGATACAGTATACTCCAGAATACAAAGACACGCCACTTGTACTAAATCAAAGGCCACTTTATATAAGTTTCTAGAATACAGAAGGAACAACAGAGTCCAACTCTTTAAAGGAAACTGAAGGGACATTCTTCTAGAATGAGAAAACCCTCCTTTTTAGGATAGTCACAACGCACTACGTGTGTCACACACAGTTTCCATGCAACCCTCAGGCAGCCCTAAGAGGGAGGCATTGCATTCCCCTCTATGGAGGAGAGAGATCTGGCTGTGCTTAGGGCCACATAGCCAGAAGATGGTAGAGCTGGGACCGAGTTCCAGTCTCCAGCTCTGGAACCTGTACCAGATGTACCACACTGGCCTGGTCAATGATCATTTTTCTGAATTGGGAAAAGACCTCCATTTCTTAGATTGCAAGACCTAGAGCAGGGGTCAGCAATCTTTTTCTGTAAAGGGCTGGGCAGTAAACATTTTAGGCCTTATGATCCATAGTCCCTGCTGCAACCATACAACTTGGCCGTGGTAGCGCAAAGCAGCCATAAACAGCATGTAGGCAAATGGGCATGGCTGTGTACTAATAGAACTTTATTTACAGAAATAGGCAGTGGGTCATATTTAGCCCATGGACCTCAGTTTGCCAACCCCTGGCCTTATAAGAGCTAGCCCTGGAACCAAAATTCCTGATTTGAATCCCAGCTCTGCCATTTTTCGAGCTGTGTGAAGTTGGGCAGGTTTCTTAATTTCTCTGTGACTAGGTTTTGTGCAAAACGGAATAGCTTATTAACAAACAAAATTAACTGCTAATCTCTGTTAACAGTTAAAAATTAAATGAACTAATATGTGTAGAATGCTTAGAGGAGCATTTGACACATAGTAAGCATTCATTAAGTATTTACTATTATCACCATTCAGTTTTAGCAGAGGAATGCCTTGGTTGAGACCACTGAACACTAGAATTTCCCAGTACTATAGCTGAAGAAACATTGTCAACAGTCTGGCCTGAACACCCAATGCTAAGGCTAAGGGAGTCCTCCCACAGCAATTGAACCCTGTGGTGAGCTGGGTGGCAGCCCTGCCGCATACCTGTGCCATCAGGGGTGGCACACACATAGGTGGGCAGCATCTTGACGGGGGCAGTGGTGTGAGTCTCCTTGCTCAGACCTCGCTCCATTTCTACCTTCATCCTCCTCTTGACCTCCAGCAGCTGCTCATGGCTCAGCTTCAGAGGCTCCAGGGTCTTCTGGCGGGCTCGGTGTTGATCGGCCAGCCGGTAGGCCACTGCTGTCACCATGGCTGCCCCCTTGCCACTGCCGTCCTCAGAGCGGAGGAAGCGGATGTCGCAGTCGGGCACCAGGCGCCGCACGGTCTTGTGAAGACGCTTGGCGAAACTGCAGTCACAGACGTGGGGTAAGAGGTGGGTGTCCACAGTTAGAGTAAATGGTACACATGGTTGGGGCAGTAGCTCACCACCTCAGCCCAAATGACACCCTACCTCCTCCCCCTACTCTTTCCCAAGTTAAGGGTCACTGTATAAAAGCTCGGGTGGCCTTCTGGGAAGCCAGTGGCACCTGCACGCACTCACAGAAGACCCCTTTCCCCTAGGCCACAGTTCCTTTGCCCAACTTATCAGCCTCAGGTGATTCTGACGCCAACTACTATTCATGCTTCGTTCTTCATTTCATTAGATGCTGCTTATGAAAGACCCAAAAAATAAAACAGTCAAAATGCTCTTCTGGACTTTGGCTTCTCTTTGGCCCATTTCTGCCAACAATCCTAGAGGTGTCTGAACAGCTAAAGATCATAGGTGTGTTCAGCAAGAAATTCTTGTGTGGTGGCTGCTTGGAGCCATGGTCTCCAGGGCTACTCCAAGCGTGGCATATAGGCCACCAGCATCGCTGGGGGCTGTTAGAGATACAGGATCTCAGGCTGAACACAGACCTTCTGAATCAGAATCTGCCTCTTAACAAGATCCCCAAGTAATTCGTGTGCAGTTTAAAGTTTTGGAGCTTTGGACGAGGAGCCCAGGGAATGGAATAGCTGAGACCTTCCACATCTACCTTCACTTAATGAAGGCCCATTGACCTGGCGCTCATATTAGGTGAAAATGATGGGATAGTAAGTGGGCACAATTGAGAGAAATCCTTCAGGTCCCAACTGAAATTTGAGTATTTCAGCACTTATGACCAAGGGATCAAAACACGGAGGGCAGGTCAGGATCAAATCAATACCCAGGTGAGCCAGAGAAGCTGGAAATAAGAGGGTGCAGAAAAAGAGCCCCTAGAAGCCAGGAGAGCTCTGAGTAAAGCCCTAGTTGGCAGCCTTCAGAAATAGCCTCCACCCACGCCAAGGAAAACACACTCCCAGCTCCCGCTTGCCCCACTGGGAGCTTTTATTCTACAAAGAACCTCAACTCTGTGGTCCATCTCCACCACCCCACAGTGCCAAACAGGGTTCCCGTGGAGTCAGGCCTCTCAGAGGCCCCGAATGCTGGCTCACTGGGGATGCTTCTTGTAGACAGAACCGTCCACCCCGATGGTGGAGCGCAGCCGCTCCTCGCCCTTGTTCTCCTTGATGCGCCGCAGGACGGCTGCCAGCGTAGCCGCGCACAGGCTGGCTGAGCGTGTGGACACGATCTGGCAGACCCGGTGAGTGGCCACACAGTCCTGCTGTGTCGGGTCCAGGCCCAGCCGCACCAGGATCTCACGGGCCTTCCGGATGCCATCCTTCTCCCTGGGAAACAGAAACAGCGTGTGGGCAGGGGTCCACTCACTGTGGCCAGTGGGCGGGGTATGTGGGCCGACAAAGAAAGCCCTCGGCTCCAGCAAACACTATGTCCCAGGGAGGGCAGACACCCAGCTCACTGCTCTGTCTACCTATGGGGGGGCGGGGAGCAGTGAATAAGGAGGAGAGGAACACACACACACACAAACACACACACACTCACACACACACACACACACACACACACACACACACACAGTATTTCAGGTGCCCATTTTTCCCCCAGCGAGAACAACTAATTTTTCTCACGCACATCCTATGGGAGGACACGGCCCTGGCCTTGGGGCTTTTATGCACCAAGTTGTGTGTGTGTGAGTTTGCCTTCCTCAGGTTAGTGGGAATGGTGTCCCTCTGACCACAGGAGCCCAGCTGTGGAGCCCATCCTATTTTCTCTCTATAAGGCAGTCAGAGTCTATTGCACTTCACAATGGAGTCAGCACTGCTTTACCTTGCGTCTAAAGATGGCGATAAAGGGTTGATGTTATGAGATTAGCTCTCTTCTTAGGGGAACTAAGAGCCACACGAATATGAGTACTGTCATCCCCTCCAACTTTAACAAGTAGGTACCATTCCTTCAAGAATTCCACTTAAAACAAAGTCATTTGAACTGTCTCACTGCTCTCTTTAGCACCAAAATCACCTCCTCCCCACCATCTGGTCCCTGAGACAAGGCCTCATCCAGCGACAAGTGGAAGTCTCAAGGACAGGAAGCCAGACCCAGCCCTTTGGATGCTGTTAACTGAAAACAAAACTCAGGCCACCCTCACTCCCATGCCTGCCGCTCTGTGAAGATGTAGGTAGGCCTCAGCCCTACCTTTTGGAAATAAAGGGGTCAATCTCGGGGCCATCCAAGGACCTATTTTTCCGTTATGAAGCAGGGTCAGGACAGAGCCCTTTTTGAAAATCACCAACAGGGAATGAAATGTCAGAGCTTCAGGAGAAGGGAAAGGAAGTAGATGCAAGTGAGTCGTTAAAGGACCCACAGGGAGCCTCCAGCATTAAGCTTAGGTCCCTGGGCCAGGCAGGAACACGAGTGCAAAAGCACGAGTCCCTGCATGGGGGCCAGCTGTCCCCAGCACCATGAGTCACTTTGGTAGTCGGCACGCTCAAGACAGACAAGAGTGGAGACTCTCTGGCCAGTGACATCAAGCCACAGGCCTGCCATGTGAGGCCCAGGCCTCACACTGGGGGAGACCCTCCTGCCATCCACATTTGAAGGATCAAGGGCCCGTGCGTCTTCCTCATTCCCCGGCCACCTGTCCACCCTTCTGGGGTCCCAGTGAACAGAGAAGGGCCCGAAGCTTACCCTTCAATATCTGAAACATCTTTGGTCTCAAAGTGGCCCGTGGCGAGGAGTTCGGGGCTGAGCTTCCCCCCAAAAAGCAGCTCCTCCTTGGCCATCTTCACTAGGATAAGCCTCACCAGCTCCCCCATGTACATTCCACTGATCATCTTCTCAAATCTGCCGGGAGGGACACACCAAAAAAATTAAGTCTCTGCTGCCAGTGAACTCGCAACCTCCTTGTGGAAGCAGCATGCACACACGTGGGGCTGATGCAGGACAAAGCGCTAACTTGTGTGGCACTGACTAGGAGTGAGAGGTGTAGAGAAGTGATGGTATTTCCTTCTCTGGCAAGGAAACGCTCGTTTAAAATGAAATCTTATGTAGAACCTCAATATTGATTTACAAGAGGAAAAAAAAGGTCAATCTGATTACATTTGGGACACAGGGCCAGCAGCTCATCACCTCACACTGTCCCTCCCCTTGCAGGCCATTTGTGGATTCCTGAGAAAACTGTGGAAACAGCCTGGGTGGGGGAGGATGATGAGACAAGAGTAGAAGGACAGGTTGGCACAGGTGAGACGGGGGACCAAGTGCCAGGTGGTCTTGGGAATCTGGGAGTGAGCCATGTTGTAAGTTTCCGAGGAGGAAGGTGACAGGATAGCTGAGAGGGCAGTTGGGTAATTTATTTTTTCAACACTAGGTGACACTGTTTTCTTTACAAGATCATCTTTCTGGCTTACATATGTGACCGGAGAAACCAAGCCCTTACAATTCTTTCTAGCAAAAAAAGGCCCTTTCTTGGTATCTTAGAAAGGATCTAGGTCCTAGAGAGAGGAGGCGTGCAGGGCAGGGCCTTGGGGCACTAATCTACGCAGACCTTCAGAGGAGGCCCACAGCAGGGGTGTGGATGGGATTCCGACGTCACCTGGTGCAAACTATAGAGAGGAAGCCGGGCCCTCGGGAAGTGACTTGCTCAAGACCCAAAGCCAGGTATGGCAGGACCGGAGCTAAGTGGAGAGCTGGCAAAACTGCCTGAGCAGAAGGTATGTTTAAAATGTTTAAGCACCAGCACAGGCACGCTGCCTGAGAGGTGGCCCAGCTTCAACAGTAAGGAACTCACAGGTCTGCTTCTTCACCTTCTCCAAAACAGCTGGTTCTACGACAGATAGGGCAGGGGGCCAGTGGGGCTCTGAAGTGTGAGTGGTAAAAGGTTTTATTTCAGTTTTTAAAAACACTTTGTTTCAGTCAATGTTTGGAAAATATTTATTTAGAAACATATAAAGAGTGAAAAAAAGTTCCTCCTCAAGCCCAGTAATAACTTCAGGGACAGCTGACACGTTGGTACATGTCCTCTCAGCATTTTTTTTTTTCTTTTTGAGCAGTTTTTTCAGTCCATGGATTTCTCACCAGCCATGGCAGACACAGCCAGTCTATGAAATGGACTCATGTTTCAACATGTGAGAGAAGCTTGTGACTTAAATAAACTGTGCTTTGAGGAAGCAAGGACTCCCCCTGTAAAGAAAAGGACTCTCTTTTATAAAGCTGGTTTATAGGGTTGGATTTTCCTCTCCAAGCAGGGGTTGGTACTAGAAGATTTCCTACAACAGTCACAACACCAGTAAGACCAGAGTGGGCATGGGAATTCCCTGGTGGTCCAGTTGTTAGGACTCCACGCTTTCACTGCCCAGGGCCCTGTTCAGTCCCTGGTTGGGGAACTAAGATCCCGCAAGCCTCGAAAAAAGACCACAGAGGGCCTGATTGCTCAAAACGTTTTGTAACTGCCTTCAGAGCTTGCAGCAATCCCTGTTTCAAGATCTTTACTAAGGACATTGGGCAAATGTTTGTGAGAGTGAAATAATGTTTTGTAAGAATCAAAAGTAACTAAAGGGCTTCCCTGGTGGCGCAGTGGTTGAGAGTCCGCCTGCCGATGCAGGGGACACGGGTTCGTGCCCCGGTCCGGGAAGATCCCACATGCCGTGGAGAGGCTGGGCCCGTGAGCCATGGCTGCTGAGCCTGCGCGTCCGGAGCCTGTGCTCCGCAACGGGTGAGGCCACAACAGTGAGAGGCCCACGTACCGCAAAAAAAAAAAAGTAACTAAAAACCAAGTCTGACCAGGTTGGAGAGACTTCAGGGGTCCAAAATGCTAGAGCCCCTCCTCCAGGCCACTCCAGGATCCTGGCTGGACCACAGGTCCAGGGAAGGTGGCCAAATGGGCTCCTTAACCAACTTTTCTACAGGCCTTGGGTCTGGCTACGGCTGGAGCGGGATGCCCTGGGACTGCTGCGACCCAGCCTAGCTCATAATAGACAACGCTGCAGGGGTCTGAGTCAGAACCTCAGCCAGTAATTAGGAGCCAACTCTCACAGCTTCATCCCCTGGGCAGTGACAGAGCTGGGAACTACAAAAGGAGCTTTCAGATCCCTACTCTTTGCCATCTCAACATGGCTTTCCTTATGTGGTGCACAAACTGTTTCTATGGACAGCTTACAGGCTAAAGGTGGAAAGAAAAAGCGGGCCGCACACTTAGAATACGAAGAATACGACCTTCTTAAATGACTGCTCTGAGAGACCCAGTCACATCATTACCCACAATCTGTTTTGTCCGCTTGCTCTATCTTTTTTAGAGCTCTCTCAGCACCTGATAGTCACAATGTATTAGGAAGCACAGCATTCCCATAAAGCAGTGGGTGTCTTGGCAACTTTTGGGGGCTCTAAGGTTGTCAAGTAAAAATGAGAACTACCCCTGGCCCTGGCCAGCCCCCACCTCAGCTCTGGAGCCCACCCCCTGAGCCCACCGCACACAGGGCGGCTGCTTACAGTTGCTTCCCGGGGTTCAGAGAGCCCATGTCGATCTCCTGGTCAAACTCCGTGCGGATGTCATCGAGCGCGCCATCATCCCCGAAGGCTCCCCACTCCATGTTGATACACATACGGCCCTCATCACCCTCCACCATGTCGATGTGGCGCATCTCTTCCATGTAGCAAGCATTGCTGCCCGTGCCTGGACAAAACAAGGGACTGGTCAGCACCCACCCGCACCATCCTCCCCCCAAACCCCACATCCCTCCTAAACCTCTCTCCTGAGACCACCCAGGGTGGCTGGGATTCCTCGGTGCAGACTCCCAACGTCCCAACATGGTCCAACCCACTACCACCCACAACTCCACAAGTCCTGGCTCAGCCCTCCAAAGTGACCGCACCATTATCTTCCAATATGAAGTATTCAATACAAAGGAACATCCAGGCCATGGACCCCTCCTCTCTTTGCAGCCCACCCCCGCAATCCATCGGCCAGCACTGCTTCTCACACCCAGTGCTCACGCACCCACAATGAGACCAATCTCGCAGTTCTGGTCATCATAACCACAGGTCATCATGGTCCCAACTGTGTCATTCACCACTGCCACAATGTCAATATCAAAGTCCTGCAGGGATAAAAGGGGGGCTTCTGACTTTCACTGTTACAGAAAGGTTACAGATGTGAAGATGAAGAGAAAGAGCAGTAAGACACACAGCTCAAGTGCAAGGCTAGAGCTGGAAACTGGGTCCAGATCCAGTCTAACAGCAGCATCTCACTCCCCACCCTGCTGGTCCTCATCTTGGAGGACTTCGCTGACCGCAGCCCTGCGGTCTAGTTCACAGCCATCACTGCACTGAGAAGAGCCCGTCTTATCATTTTCTTCTCATTCTCTTTTTTCTTTTCTTTCTCTCCGTCCCTCCCGGAAGGTCTTGTCCTTCTGTGACAAGACCTTTATCATGTCCTTTCTCTATCTTGTTCCACCCTGATATCAATATCATCCCAACTTTCTCATTTGAAAATGATATTCGAGTCTTCTTCAGATTAAGAACTAAAGGCTTTTTTCTTGTACCAAGACTAAGATTAGTTGTCCATCATGCTGATATGAAGACCCCAAAGGCATTTGATCATATATAAGATCACTGGTGTGTTAACTATCTCTCAATATAGGTATGTCACTATGCAGCACACCTTAAACTTATACAGAGCTGGATCTCAATAAAACTGGAAAAAAATAAAGATTATTGAGTAACATAGCAGAGAAGAAGAAAAGAAAACTTCTCATTAAGAATCACAAAATATTCTCATGCTGATTTGAGGACCGACAGGGAAAGACTTCAGAGTGGACCCAAAAGAATGTAAAGAGCCTCCAGACCCCAAGCTCCTGCCTCCCCGTCTCTGCCCTACTCACCCCTCTCCTCTGGATGGCTTTCCGGATCAGAGTAACCACATCTTTCCCTTCCACACCACTGGACTTGAACCCCTTGGTCCATGAGACCAGGAAACTCTGGAAAAGGACCAAGGAATATTGATTCGTCACAAAACTCAACCACGCTCCTCATCATTAGGAGACCTCTTCCATGGGGCTAAACTAAACTAAAGTCATGACTGAATTTGTATATTTCTTCCTGACTAGTCTAGGAAGGAGAAACTCTGTCAATGACCAAGAAAGGAGACTAAATGAATGATTTATTGCCCCCAAGAAGTGGAAAGAGCAGGTTGTAGAAATGCCAAAATAAGACACTTGTATCCTAACGTCATTAGCTTTCAACGATGTCTATCATAACACTTTAGAACAAAGGAGTCCCAGACTACTTTCTCACTCCTGTTTCCCTAAGAGGGATAAGGATAATGTGCAATGTATATGGTCCTGCAAATTGCCATCTGACAGTGATAAAAACCCCTCTTCTCCGATACCCCTGTACCATCACTCTCACACATACCTACACAAACTCTCCCAGAAGGATACAACTCCCAATACTCAAACACTGTCCACTCGATCCATCAGAGCAACCTCCTTTACAACCTCCATTGTAAAGGTAGCAGGTGGCTCAGAGTTCTTCCCAGTCCTCCCAGTCCAAAGAAGGAAGCAACAAAAGTGTCTGAAGAACTCATCTTACCTCGTCTAGTTTTGTTTGGAGACAGGGGAATGAGAAGGTAAAACCCAAAGGGAGCTTCTTGTCTTTGATTTGTAGCTTATCCATGAAGTTGGCCAGGCATTCAGCAATGTGGTCAAACAGCTAAGGGCACACAACACAGGAAGATGAGCAGGGAGGCAGAATAGCATAGAGATGAAGAGCATGGACTTTGGGCTCAGAAAGGAACAGCTTAGCTGAATGCGTGCAAGATATGTATCCCCTCTGAAGTTTTAATTTGTTCATCTATAAAATGGGGGTGATAATTGTACCTGCCCATGAGTTACCAAAAGAATTAAATGAGTCAATACATATAAGGACTTAACACTAGTTCGTGATTATTAAATATTGTCTTCCACTTAAACCATTTATCCAAACCACTGTCAAAATAACTGCATTAGGCAGGGGAAATCATGGCAAAAGCTAATCAGAAAGTCATCACAAGCCCTGGTAACGGAATATCCTTTGGTGGCTCTGTCAGAGCCTCGCTTGACGTGGATGCACAGCTGACGGTCTTACCAGAAAGGGCAGCCCATCTCACTGCCAAGAAGTATTTTAGCATCCCTGTCTCTTGTGATTGGGGGAGGGGCTGGGACATTCTCTGTTAGCATTCTATAAATGAACGTAACGAAAATAAATAACTTTTATATTTTTCCTCCGCTCTAGAAAACCAATTTCCTGGGGGCAATTCCGAGAAGTTAGTTTTGTTTTCTAACTTCAGTATGGAACACCCAAGTGAGTCCACAAACAGCCCTGAAGATTAAATAGGGTTTTATGGGTGGGCAGCATCACTATTCTAAGGAGGGCCCAAGGTCCCTAGGAAAAATCCTAAGCCTAAGAAATCATCCAGACTTTCAACCTGCCCCAAAGCTCGCAGTCCCATGGCTTCCTTTTTGCCCACTCAACATCCCCAAAGAGAAATTGGTGACCATTCCAGAGACTGAGGCCAGGAACATTCTGGTGCAAAAAGTAAGCAAAGGTCAAAAAGACTGAGGAGCAGACATAGAGAATGGACTTGAGGACACGGGGAGGGGGAAGGGTAAGCTGGGACAAAGTGAGACAGTGACATGGACTTAAATATACTACCAAAAGTAAAATAGATAGCTAGTGGGAAGCAGCTGCATAGCACAGGGAGATCAGCTTGGTGCTTTGTGTCCACCTAGAGGGGTGGGATAGGGAGGGTGTGAGGGAGACACCAGAGGAAGGAGATATGGGGATATATGTATATATATAGCTGACTCACTTTGTTATAAAGCAGAAACTGACACACCATTGTAAAGCAATTATACTCCAATAAAGATGTTTAAAAAAAAAAAGAGAGAGAGACTGAGCAGGTTCCAAGAGCCATGTTCACCAGATGGTAAAATCTAAAGGCCAAGGGAGGTGAAAGTGGACAACATTCCTTTCCTTCTCCAGGCAGAAGCAAGGAAGATTCCACTAAACCTGGGGTCCCCAAAGTGTGGTCCACAGCAGCATCACCATCATGTTACAAATGCAAATTCTAGGGCCCAAACCTAAACCTGCTGAATCAGAAGGTGTGGTAGAGCTCCAGGTGATCCTGAAGCAGTGGTTTGAGACCCACTGCACTAAACCACAAAAGTGTTTGCATTTATAAAGGACTGAGAGGCTTGGGGTGGCAGGGTAGATTGAGAGATGCACTGGCTCCCCAGATGTCTGGGGTATGCTCAGTAAAAGGCTAGGAAGACAAGACAAGCCCCTCCTAGAAGGGGACCAGCTCTAACTGAACTTCCCACATCGATCCTGTCTGTCTGATCATGTGCAAAATTAACCTCAACTGATGCTGAAACTCTCAATTTCCAAACCAAAACATTCTCAAGAGCAAACACTGGGCAATGACAGGGCTCTCTCACTAAGAGGATCCCCAATGCAAAGTGCCAACTCCCTTGACCAGAGATCAAGTATTTTAATGTGGAAATAGGGTTTCTAGACAGATACTCAGCAAGTTCTGTTCTGTTGGGAATTTGATCAGAGACAAAGTTTACAAGAGGGTTAAACAAATTCCCAGCACCTTCTTCCTGGTGCTCTAGTCAAAATGATCTTTAGTACAATAGTTTTTATCCAAAAAAAGGAAGTTGAAGAAGCTGTGCAAAGAGATAAGGCCAATCAACAGAGATGGGGGGAGGGATTGGAAAAAGTAAAATGGTTTCCCCTCAACCAGCCCTGATCACTGCTCTCTTTCCAATTGCACTACCTACAGGGGAAGGCAGAAAAAAAAAAGAGAGAGACAGTGAAGACGCATTAAATAATGTGTTGCCCAATAGAGTAGCCACTAGCCATCTGTGGCTATTTCAATTAATTAGAATTTTAAAAAATTAAAAAGTCCCTTCCTCAGTCACACCAGCCATATTTCAAGTGCTCAATGCTACACGTAGCTATTGGCTGCCTCACTAGACAGGGCAGATATCAAATGGTTCCACCACCGTAAACAGTTCTATTGGACAGTTCTGAGCTAGAAGAACCTACAGCTCTTTAAAAGAGGGTAAAAGGAGACCATCTGCTTCCTTTAAAGGACGACTATATCCTTTTCAGTTAACTGATGATCTAAGGATAAGCTACTGAGAGAAACAGCTAACACCTTCCTGCCATAAAAAGGCTCAAAGAGCATCATTTTATGAAAGTAGAAAGGTTTCCTCTTCCTTATTGGTCTGAGAATCTGTTCACTCCCTTTCCCGCAGGAAACACCTGAAAAAATCTAAAGTGGCTGCTATTACCATTTGTAATTCACTGCTCTCATGTGGAAGTTCATGTGGCAGAAGACAGACTGTGTCCAGGGGCCCGCACTGCCCCGGTTCGTAGATCTTCAAAAACTTTTGCAAGTTTTGAGTTTGGTGATTTGGTCTCGGTTTTAACTAAATTTTATTTTTTAAATCCATTTGTTTTCCTATAGTTAATTAAAAGATTGATACCTAATATTTTAAAAAAGAAAGAAAAAGGAAAAGATAGGAAAAAAAGCATCAGTAATTCCACCACTAAAATAGCAGCAATGAATTTCCTTCCAGTCTTTTTACCAAGTGTTTTCTGCTGCTTTTAGGATAATAGCATTCTTTCTCTTTCTTAGGATGGAATAAGCACCTATATTTTCTAGTTTTCTTTGTTTCATTTTTATATAGCATTTTTTTCCATTTATTTGAAGGATTCTTAATATCACAGTAGATTCATAGTTTCTTCTAGATGGGTCTCATAGATTCTTTTGGACTAACACATTTTGTTTCAGTATACTGGAGCCACGTGACAACCTCAGTGCAGCTCAAATCCCACTGTCCCAGAGACTCAGCCTCCCGTGTCCAACACCAGCATTAAAACAAGGAAAACAGGTTTACCCTCAGGGCCACCCCCAAGGACATAAAAGGGTCTAAAAATATCTCCCCCATATGTCCTATTCATGGTCCAAAATTCCTTTCCCAGGTGGCCTGCTGTGGTGGGAAGAACAGTGCACTGGAAGTGAGAAGGTTCCACCTCCTCCAAGCTCTAAGGCTCAAGAGATGACCATGCAGGAAGAGCATCTTACTTAGATTTCATTTTCTCCATTCACTCTTTTATTGAGTACATATTAGGTATAATAAAATACAGCAGGAATAGCCAGCACTCAAGAGTGATCCCTAGAGCTATGAATGTCTTTGGTGATTCCTCTCCATGGACTGAGAGCAGCTGTAGTAGGAGTAGAAAGAACATCCCAAGGAAGCTTTTCTAGAGCAGGTGAAAGGGGACACCCAAGAGCAGAGAACAGTGGCTGGACCTGTGGCCATCACCCACTAACAAGCCAGATACTTCTGGTGTGGTAGCAATGAGTGCCCCCTCTGTAGGAAGGCTCTCCTGGGAGAACTCTTGAGAGGGAGAGCCCCAGAGGGCCTGCCCTGCAGGATCTCACATCTGCATGAGCACCAGCCCCTTTGGAGAGTGCTCCCTACTCTGGAAGCAGGGGCAGGTAGTAGGGACCCTGGACCACCATCTTGCCTAGTTCCAGGAAGCACCCATGGACTACATAATGTGGCCTAAACAGTGGAGCCTCCTGGAGTTGGACAAACACAGACTCCTGTCATATGGGTCTTTGTGTCTAGCCTCTGGCCCCTCCCACCCCTGTAATCTAAGGCCAAGTCACTCAATCTTTCAAAGCCCAATTCCACATCTAGAAAATGGAGATAGTAGGAGAACCCAGCCTTAGGGCTAGTGCGAGGGTAAAATTAGGAAATCTATACAAAGCGCTTTCACTCAGCCTGACTCCTGTCAGCTCTTCCTCCTGATGGTTGCTCACCCACTTCAACACAACATGTATTACTTTCTGTGGGCTGATATGTGTGTCTTGGTGGTCCAGTTGGACTTGAAGCCCTGGAGGGGGAGGACCAGGACTTTGATTCCCAGCAAGGATCAGTGGCCCAGGGTCCAGTAGATGCTCAACACATGTTTGGACACTATCATGACAGCAACGCCATCCTTGCTCGTTCTCTTCTAGCTATTACTGAGACGACTCTTACTTGGATTTCACATTTCTTCTCCATCCACTCTTTTTATTGTATGTGCCGAGTACAAAATGTGACTCTAGAGGTCACAGAGATATGGGGATGACTAAGCATGATTTGGGGTCAGAGTGGAAGCACGCGGAGCCCACTGCAGTGCCAGGTAGAACAGACTCCCAGAAGCTGGATTTTAGTGTTTTCTCAACAGGTTCCCATTCCTGTGTGTAAAACCTCTTCTGTTTCAGAAAGCACAAAAAAGAGAGAGCAAATAACCAAAAAGGCAAAGAGGCAGGTTCCATTTCATGCAATGCTATGCTAACAACTGTGAGTCAGAGGGCTACAGAATGACCACCGTGGCAGGTGGCAGTGTCAAACCACAGCAGTGTATTCTACTTTACTTGACACTAACCATAGGTGTCCAGGTATATTGGCCCAGCCTCCTGGCAGCAGGCTTTCCTCAATAACCAGTGCCTGCAAGCACACCTCAAATGAGATGGAAAATCAAAAGCTCTCCCACTAAAGCACCTCCAGACCCTGGGGCCTTGTGCACACACTCCCTGCCCTCTGGCCATGTGCACCTCTCCTGATGGAGGCCCCCCACCTAGCCTCCAGGCATGGAGGGGGACCACCCAGCAAAGAGAGGACAGGGAATCTGAGCCTCAGTCAAGATCTCCTCCCTCCAGACCACAGAGAAGGAGCAGTATCCGCTCCTGTGGGGTCCAGAGCCCCAGTGGCCACTGCAAGAGATGGGTCATACCTGGGTGCCACTGCCTCGCATGATGTCCTCGGGAATGGCGTAGATCTGGTTCTCCATCTCAACCTTCTGGAGTCCATTGTCTGTTACTTTCACCCAAAGCACACGGAAGTTGGTCCCTCCAAGGTCCAGAGCCAGGAATTCTCCATGTTCTGCAGAGAGAAGGACCACTATTAGTTTGGGAAGGACAAGGTGTAACTGTTTCACAGAGACCAAAACTTAAAACCCAAGAATCCTGCCATAAACACTGGTCATCTCTGGGTGATGAGGTGGCCAGCGGGTCTTTTTTCTACACACTTTTATGTATTGTCTGATTCTTTTTCTTAATGCTAAACACTTCTATATTACTTTCAGAATTCACATAAAGAATCAGACAGTTTCACATCCATTGATAGGGTGCCCACCCCCTCACAAGAGCTATTTCCCAAGGGCTTTCAGACAAGTCCCCATCAAACTCACAGGGCCCATCAAGCCCTGCACCAGGAGAGCAGGCCTCAGGTTTTTGGGGGGTGTTTTTGTTTGTTGTTTTAAATTAATTAATTCATGTCTGGCTATGTTGGGTCTTTGTTGCTGCGCACAGGCTTTCTCTAGTTGCATCGAGCGGGGGCTACTCTTCATTGCGGTGTGCGGGCTTCTCATTGCAGTGGCTTCCCTTGTTGCGGAGCATGGGCTCTAGGCATGCAGGCTCAGTAGTTGTGGCTCTCGGGCTCTAGAGCGCAAGCTCAGTAGTCGTGGTGTACAGGCTTAGTTGCTCCGCGGCATGTGGGATCTCCCTGGGCCAGAGCTCAAACCCGTGTCCCCTGCATTGGCAGGCAGCTTCTTAACCACTGCGCCACCAGGGAAGTCCCCCAGGCCTCAGTTTTGTTCTTCATGGTCCCAGGACACCCAGCACGCTGCTACCAGCTTGTGGCCCCCGGGCCTTTTGCCAAATTGTGATCCCTGAACAAAATTTATTCTTTAATGTTTGCATACAGTGACAGCAACATCTCTTGGCAGGATGAGGGTCACATGATGGAGTGGGATGGGATCCAGCTGGCTATAAGTTAAGAGGCCTAGCAAATAAGTCACGTAGGTGCCCCCACCAATAAAAGATCCCAGGTGCTGACTTAAGAGGATATAAGACAAGAGTCAGGCCACTCAGACAAGCCACAAGGCTGGGGCAGGGCCGGGAGAAGGAGACTCCACAGACACAAGTGGGTCAAGGCCTTCAGGTGTCACCAGGAAGGTACAGTCCAGTCTCTCCAGGAAATAAGCAGTGCAGAACAGGAAACATCCAGATTCCAGACGAGAATACCAGCTACAGGGACACGTGCCATCGTACAGCACAGAATGGAAGTGCTGAAGAGGCTCGGAGGCCAGAGCCAGGGCTGGGGCCCAGCGGGGGAGGCAAGGGCTGGGGAACAAGGCGGGCCCGTCCCCTCAGCAGCCTCTTCAACCAGTACCGCTCCACCAGTCTTCCAATGTCCTGCCGCACACCTTCTTGAAGGATACATGATTATTTCCGGGGGGATTCACTTGTTGGCATGTTTGTCAACACTCGGCCCCTTTCCTGATGGAAGACTTGCCACTGAAGTAAGGGAGAATGGATCGGAGGGTCAGGAAAGCGCTCTGACTAAATGAAACAAGGATTTATTCTGACCCACTTCCTCTCAGCAGCAATAACTGTTTGGCCCTGAGAAAAGCTACATCTGCCCAGCTCCCTGAGGGCACTTACCCACACAACCCCTACAGTCCAGAGGGGCAACTTGGGATGGGCATCATTCACCCGACATTCCATGGGGATTTGCCTCCACACAGCAATGGCTTGCTGGTAACAATATACAGAGATTGGCTCTGGAGCCCACATTACCTGCATCAGAACCCCAGCCACTTTTTGGCCGTGGCAAATTCCTGAGCCTCGGAGCCTCAGCTGCCTCATCTCTAGAGCAGGAACATCATACCTCATGTGGCTGAGGTGAGGGAAAGAGCAGATAATGTGCGTCAAGGACCCAGCACAGTGCCAAGAACTCAGGACACACTAAATAAGTACTAGAAACTTGCCATCCACGCTCTCGGCAAACACTGCCTGACACCCACACTTAAAAGTCTCCCAGGCCCAGTAATAGGACTGCCTCTCAGACTGAAACAAGTAAAAGCAACATTCTGAGGGGAGACTGAAGAAACCTGTCCAAGGAAAGCCATTGAAATCTTCTCCAGTGACTTTAGCATTCCTCCTCAGGGGTACTAATTTTCCGTCCCTTCCCTGGCATCTGGAGGTCCCCCCAGCCCTCTAGCTACAGTCACTAGATAGCTTGGGTAACCTCAACACCATCTGGGGAGACTGCCCCTCTTGTGGCCATGGATGACTTTTCCAGGCACTTCAGTTCTGAGCCTCCCCTGGTAGTGGGACGTCAGCCAGTTTGTAGGGAAAACTATGTGTGGTTGTCATGGGGGATGAAAAGGAAAATCAAAGATGAACTGCCTGCATCAGCACTCTGCCCCAGGACACATGAATCTGCTGAATCGGCACCCGTGGGGGATTGAGGCTGCCGAGGCTGCCCCTGGTTGGTCATGATTCAAGGCCAGCCCAGCTGGATTCACTGGAGAGGACAGCTCCATGAAGAATGGTGGTTTTGCAGTATTTGCTGATGGACTGAAGGGAAAGCACAAGGAATATGGTGCTGCTGATACTTCCGTCCCCAGGAAGGAATGTCACTCTCTTCAGGCTCCACCAGATCAGACACTCCTCTGCATCCCTCCTCCCTGATGCTCCCTCCACAAACACACGTGATCACAACTACCATAGCCAAAGACTTTATTCCTTCCAGAGTCCAATATCTCTGAGGCAGGCCCAGCATCATGACTCCTGGAGCTAAATCCTAAGGTGACCCCTTGGGACAGTGGATGGACCCCTACCCTAGTGCCTGCCTCTACACGACCCATGAGAGGCCCTCACACAGAGAACCAGCAAGCTTTGCTTTGAATTCCAGCTCAGCCGCGTCACTACCTGTATGGCTTCTCTGAGCGTGTCACCTCAGCTGCAGAACAGGGCTCATAACGCTGACTTTCCCAGGGGTCATGAGCTTACGTGAAATACAGAACACATTATGTGAATATATCGGTACACCGTAAGCCATCAATAAACAGTGCTGCTGTCACTGTTATTACTCCTTTGGTTATGTAGCTCCTCTCCTATCCCTACCTAGTCCTATCCTACTCCTGGCCCAGGTCCTACCTACACTGTCAACCTTCCGGGACATCCCAGAAGCCCAGAGCAGAGAGTGTGTGATGTCGTGTGAAGGAGGATGGCATCTATGGGCCTGGGACAGTCAGACTGGACGTGCAGGAGCGAGGTTGCGGGGCAGGAGAACACGTCTACAGCAGGTTTCTTGAGTACACAGCCCCAGGGTGGACGACCCAGTAAGGTCCAGCGAGATCATTCTGCTGAATGAGTATACTTGGTATTTGAGGCAATGTATTAAGAAAACATCTCATATTGCATCTGCTTATTGATGGTTCATTTATTAAACAAAATATTTGAGGAGACCGTAAGACCAGAGGTAAGATTTCTTTTATTGTTAAGCATGCTGTTATGTCTAGAAAACAATTTTAATACCTGATTTTTAAAATGTTCAAACAGTACAAAAGTGGAAAAAATGAAAAGCAAACATCTCTTCTCTTCTCCATGCCCCAAAAGGAACCATTATTAACGCTTCTTGAGTGTCCTTAGATACATTTATATTATAAAAACAGGGAAGACTGTTAACTGACACATTCTAAGAAAAGAGTTTGAATTGCTGGTTCTAAGGATTTATGTTTTTGATTACCAAAGATATTAGCAAATTAACTTCCTAAAAATTCTCTCCAAATTCCACATAAACCAACAGGTGGGTGTCACTGTCACCAGTGTCCTATGTTATGCACAATTAATCTTTGCCAACCTCATAGGTCAAAGTGGCAGCTCATTTTTTAAACTTGGTTTCTTTCCTTTGTGTAGGTTAGACATTTTGAATTATTGACTGGCATTGTGAATTCTTTCTTCTGTGAATTTTCTGCTCACATGTTTTGCCTTTTAAAAATATATATTCATTATTTTCTTAATAACATAAAAGAGCTCTTTGCATATTAATGAAACTAGTTTTGTTGGTCGTATATCTGCAATTATTTTTCTCCAGTGGGATATTTGTCTTCACTGCCCTTTCCAAATCTCTCCAGTTACTTCTAAATGTTGTCACCACCACTGCTAAAATAAAAGAAGCAAGGTTTCACCATAGGTTTATTTAAAAGATCAAATTCATCTTATACTTTCTTATGTGACTTTTTGAAAAAAATGAAGCCCAGAACCCTGTCTTCATCTCTCTTGTCTCTGGGACACAGTTCAGACCTTCCCACTTGCATCTGGATTATTGTGGCAATAAAACAATGGAAAGACAGAGGCAGGTGTGGAGGAGGTTTAGTTAATTTAAGGCCCACCATGTAGATATTTTTAAAAGAAGAGAAATATGTTGTGTGATATTCATAAACATTATCTCATTAATCCTCAACAAGCCTATTGGACATCATAATCCCAATTTCCAGATAAGAAAACTAAGGCTCAGGTCAAGTAACTGAAACCAAGATTTAAATCCAAGTCTAGCTCTCTAGCAAAGTTTTCTACTGCAGTGAGCAAGAAGGCTGCTCATGAGAAAGTTGTAAATCCTCAAATAAGGAATTCTTTATTATTGGGACTTCCCTGGTGGTCCAATGGTTAGGGCTTTGCGTTTTCACTGCTGAGGACCCGGGTTCAGCACCTGGTTGGGGAACTAAAATCCTGCAAGCCACGTGGTGTGGCAAAAAAAAAAAAAAAAAAAGGAATTCATTATCGATGCCAAGAGCATAAAACCCAGAGGTTGCCACAGGCTCTAAGCTGGCCTGGGTGGCAAAGGAAGTGACACTGTGGTTCAGAAGCTGAGTCACTTAGTTAAGATCATACAGGGGTAAACAACTGCTGGATTTGACCCCAAGTTCATCTGACCCCAGCACCCGTGACAGTCCCTATGCACCTCACCCATATCTCTTGTGGTGCTGGTTCCTGGAAGCTGAGGATTACCTGACGCAGAATCTAGGATGGAAGCAAATAAGCCATAAAGTGATGAAAAATACAGCAAAAATTCCCTAATCTTTATCAGTAATTTGGCCCATCCCTCTGGGCCAAATGTTCTCAAACTTGAGTGGGAGGTGGCAGACACACATCCACTGGCAAGAGGTGACACACCCTTCTCCCCAAAGGAACCCAGGACCTACTAAGGCTTTTTGAGGCAGGTTTTTTTGGTAACCGCAGATTGGTGCCGCCTCAGACAATTATACCAAACCTCCATTCCCACCTTACTGGACACTCTCCAATCTCTCTCTGATGAAGGTTCTCCTAATTAAGAACATCCCCCTCCAAAAGCAGACAAAAGAAGAGGTAACAACCCTCTATCGAAAGGAAATAAGGGGGCTTTCCTGGTGGCGCAGTGGTTAAGAATCCGCCTGCCAATGCAGGGGACACGGCTTCAAGCCCTGGTCCAGGCAGATCCCAAATGCCACAGAGCAACTAAGCCTGTGCGCCACAACTACTGAGCCTGCGAGCCACAGCTACTGAGCCCGCAAGCCACAACTACTGAAGCCCATGCACGGCAGTGAACAGTAGCACGTGCTCACCCCAACTAGAGAAAGCCCGCATACAGCAATGAAGACCCAACACAGCCAAGAATAAAATAAATAAATTAAAAAAATAAAAAAGGAAATAAGGACTCATAGTTAAGAGGAACTGGCGAGAGGAGTATTAGGTCTGGCCACCCTCCATCGAATTACCCAATGGTTAAGAGTCAAGTTGCTGGGCTTCCCTGGTGGTGCAGTGGTTGAGAATCTGTGTGCCAATGCAGGGGACACAGGTTCGAGCCCTGGTCCAGGAAGATCCCACATGCCGCGGAGCAACTAAGCCCACACACGACAACGACTGAGCCCGCACTCTAGAGCCCATGAGCCACAACTACTGAGCCCGCGTGCCACAACTACTGAAGCCCGCGTGCCCAGAGCCCGTGCTCCACAAGAGAAGCCACTGCAACGAGAAGCCCGCACACTGCAACAAAGAGTAGCCCCCGCACACCACAACTAGAGAAAAGCCTGCGCACAGCAAAGAAGACCCAACGCAGCCGTAAATAAATAAATAAATAAATTTATTTTTTAAAAAGGGATTCAAGTTGTTCCCCCTGGCAGAGTGTTTGCTGACTCATTTCCCATCCTGGACTACCATTCTGCCCACTCGCAGTGGGGATCTTATCAAATACATACGGTCAGCGGGATAAAGGGGTTTCAGTTTCTCCTGGGCACTCACCTGTCCCAGGGAAAGGCTGAAGAGGACTAAAATGGCATCTAAGAAAGTAACCGCCTGGACATGATAGTCACTGTCCTCTCGGCTGATGGGACGTCACTAATGTATTGGAGCGGGCCATAACTCCAGCATTATTCAAGTCACCCACTAACAATGTCCACGCAGTTTGCGAGGGGTGAGGGTCAGATGAACTTCCCGACAGTCTATTTTCAATCACTAGGTATTTGCCACTAATTAAAATAGATCACCACCTGTTCCTCCCATCAGGCGCTCAGAGCAGTGTGCCAGCCCGTGTACAAAGGAAGACTTGTGAACAGAACAGGTCCGGTTTGGTTTTGCATTTTTAAGCAGCAGTGCCCTTTTGTCGAAGGCCACTGTGTCCAGAAGTGGCAGAGCCCTGCCTTGTTCAGGCTAGAGCCAGAGCCCAGGCCCTCACCCTGGGCAGGGCTTCTTCAGGTGACCGAATGGACTTCTTCAGAGGCCCCCTTTAAACAAACAGCTTTGATGCAGCGTTCCCAGAGCTCTGAGGATCCTTGAAGGTGCCATAGTGCCTGCTAGCACTCCCGCGACAGACGGCTAAGAAGGTATGGCACGGACTCCAATTGAGAGGCGACTAAAAATCTCTAGGTCTTGAGTAGGTAATCCAGCAAAACTAACTTTGCCAGACACAGGTCTCAAGGTACGTATTTCCCAAGTACCTGGAAACACCACAGTCACTACCACCTCTGGCAGCCTCTTTTTAAGTTCCAAGATTTCGGATACTCCATTATAGTACAACAACAAGATGCTGAATGCCAAAATGTAGAAACAGAGAAACATAAAGCTGCTTCAGTTGAAGGGAGGGGCCTGGAGCACATACCACTTTGTAAGTGCCCCCCAAAACTCCCAAAACACCATCAGAAAGCACCACCCTGCTGCTTTTATACTCAGGAAATGTTTCTTAAGCTCAAAATATGTGCCACTCACAGAGAAATGTTATACTAGCTTTACAGATGTGAAACCACTCTTCAAAGGATTAAAATATGATTATCTTTCAGTACTGTGTAGGCGTTGAGTGTGTTAAGATTTTCAGGCAGGCCGACATGGGTTCAAATCCCATTTTAACATGTATTAGCCATATAAATACAGGTAAATTATTAGAAATCTGATACTCAGATTTCATTATCTGTTAAAAGGGGACAGTCATAACCTCCTGTCTAACCAGCACCTCCCCATTACTCACCAGGATACAGAGACACAGACACACAGACACACAGTCTTTGGTCAAGAATCAATGCAATGAATGCGTAAGGTGTTTGGCACAATGCCTGGTGTATATAAAATGTTTAATAAACTCCAGTTACCACTATATGGAGGCTATTTATCAATACAATCTTCATTTTATATTGTAGTCACCATATAAATCCACTTATTAATTTGCATGTATGTGAGCTATTGATCTATGTCTCCACTACATAGCTGTTGATACAATGCTGAGCAACCAAGATAGGGCTCCTTTCAGGGTAAAGGGCTCCTTTACCAGCCTCCATGCACCCTATCACCAGCCTAGTCTCTCTTTATCATGTCATGTGCTTGCATTATATGACCTAGTATCATTTCCTTTATGATGATAAATGATATCCTTATGTCCCCAATAATTTGCACTCTTCAAAAGTGGGGCACAAGGCTGCTCAGCACATTGCTGCCCCAGAGAGGACCAGCCTCAGAGGGGACTCTATTGAATGAACTGAACAGCTAGTTCTGAGTTACAAATAGAAGAATGAATGTATTGTGCTAGCAGTGTTGGGGGCCTCTAGTGATATGCCTAAGGGCCCAGGCTTTGGAACACAGATGGCTGGGTTCAAATCCCAATGCTTCTACTTGCTCATTATGTGACTTTGGGCCAAGTTGCCTAATCTCTCTAAATCTAGTTTCTTTTTCTCTAAAACAGGGTTTATGATGTCTACCATTGAATCACTGTGAGAATTAATGAGATAGCTCAAATACAGTGCTTAGCATAGTACCTGGCATTTATAAGCCTACATTTTAAAATTATCATGATCATCATCATCATCATTCCCTGCTCTCGAGGGAATGAAGTCTAGCTAGAGGGTAGAGATACATTCACCCGTAAAAAAATAATTCACAATTCAGGGAAGTGGGGAAGTATCAAAAGATCAATACAGCAAAGGCTTCATCTCACTCTGCCTTAAGACATGTTTATATCTAAACAATCTTGCCAAGACAATGAGGGCAATAAAGATACTACAAAGATAATTTATTTCTAAATTGGGACGCTGGAGAAAAAAAAACTTGTTAAAAATGTAAATTATTTATTAAATAAATAAATAAATTGGCATGCTGGAATATTTGTAGAATTTTAGTTGGGTCTACTTGAGCTTCTTATTATAATGGTACAAAGTCAACCCATATTTATGGTCAATTTTAAAAGATAATAATCTGATTTGCTCCAGAAACTTTTGTTCAGCAACATGAGCCAATGTAAAGCATGAATCTTAGGGCCTTGGAGTCAAGACTACCTATGCTCAAAGTCCAACTCTGCCACTAACTGTACGCAGGTGACCTTGCAATCTCTTTTAGCCTCAGTTGCCTTATTTTTAAATTGGAAATGTCTCTCTTGTAGAGTTTGCATGGAGAGTAAAACAGATTGCTTACATGAACAGATATCATGGGTGGTCATTAAATGATATCAGCTATTCCTACATTTCCCCTTAAGATGGAACTGTCCTCTGAAAGCCAGATACCTTGTGATGTGTGTAGTGGGCCCTCTGACAAGGCTGTGATTGGGGCTGGTACTGCAATCACATGCATAATCCAGCTTAGGTTAGGGCTGCCTACAGAGAGGTCAAGATGGTGAGATTCCTGACAGATACAAATAAACATTTTCTCTATTCAACTCTGCACTGCCAAAAAAAAAAGGGTTGGGGGGAGTCACAGACAATAATTATTGGGGCAAGTGGAACTCTCACACAGCATTGGTGGGAGTATAAAATAGCTCAACCACTTTGGAAACCAAAGTTCAAACCACTTTGGTCTGGGAGTTTCTTATAAATTAAACACATCCCAAACCCTATGACCCAGAAATTCCACTCCTAGTTGTTGACTCAAGAAAAGGAAGAAAACAAAAACATATGTCCACAAAGAAGCTTGTGTAAGAATGTTTATAGTAGCTTTCATCAAAAACTGGAAACAGCCCAGGTGTCCATAGAATTCATGTCATATAGGATTCCAATCACACCTCAGAATCGGGAACCAAAAAGGAACTACTGATATACACAACACGGATAAAGCCCACATTTTGATGGGTAAATGAAGCCTTGCATAAAGAGTAAATATTATATGATTGTATATATGGGAAGTTCTAGAACAGGCAAAACAAATACATGTGGAAAATTTAAAACAGTGATTACTTCTGGGGGTTGGGGACAGGGACTGCCTGGGAAGGTGCAGCAGGGAGCTTCCTGGGCTGATAATGTTTTCTATCTTGATAGGGGTTGTATTAAACAGGTATACGTATTTGTCAACTCATCAGATGATATTTAAGATTTGCATCTCGTACGAAATTTTACAACAAAAGAAAAAAGAGCAAATATTGAACTCTGGTTAATAATGGGCCTGCTGAAGTTCTGGGGTTGAAATGAGCTGATTTCTGCAATTTACTTTGCAATGCCTCAAATAAAACAAGAGGGACTGATGGGAGGAAGGAGAGAGGAGTGTGATAAAACAAATCTAGTTAAAATATCAATGTAGACTCTAGGTAGTCTGTATATGGATGTTCATTATACAATTCTTTCAACTTTTTAAAACTGTCTTAGAGAAAAAAACAAATAAGGAGCATTTTTATATACATACCAGCTTTCACCAAATTCAGTCACCTAAGTAAGATATTCTTGGACCATTTACATTTTCATTTTCATCTGTGCCAACTATGTTTCTTTGCACTGCATGGTCCACACAGTCTACGAAGCACAGATGTTTTAAAATCAGCCCCCACAGGGTTCTGACTGGTGACATTCTCTTCCTCCTCACAGAGAGCTCAAACCATAATTTGGAAGTTCATATTTCATGTGTGTAATGGAAGCCTCCATCATAAACGAATGGCCTAAAACTTCCTGAAGTCTCTCCCACATTCTCTACCAGGTCTTTGATTACCATTAAATAGCTGAGACCTGATTTATGAAAGCTGGAACCTGGTCCTTGCTCCAAAATGCAGGGAGGGCCTCCAACGATGGGGATGAACCCTCATACCTGCTCCCTCCAATCAAAAGGACCTGGGAGATTCACTCACCCTCTCTCAGTAAAATCGGTGTTGGCTGTGAGTCTTGCCACAGTGGCTGCATAGAATTGGGTTTACAACACACATGGGAAGGTTACATAACCGATTCCCCCTTAATTCTCAGAGAGCCAACCCTCTGATGTTTCTTCTTTTTACAAATGAGAAAATGGAGGAATAGGGCATAAGTGAACTGCTGTAAAGCACACAGCTTGAATTCAAACCCTTTTAAACCTAGAATTCTGATCTTCACCCCTCACCACACACTGCCCTGAAACCACCTCTCACCCCTGGCAAGAAAGAGCCAATTTTACAAAGGTCTGACCAGGACAAAACTGAGTAAGGAGCGTTTAAGACAGTGGCTTTCACACTGCAAGCTGAAAAAGAAATTAGTGAGCCCTGACTGGAGACAGTTTTAAAGTATAGAAGATAATAGATCTGGGGCTTCCCTGGTGGTGCAGTGGTCAAGAATCCACCTGCCAATGCAGGGGACACAGGTTGGAGCCCTGGTGCGGGAAGATCCCACAAGCTGCTGAGCAACTAAGCCCGTGCACCACAACTACTGAGCCTGAGCTCTGGAGCCCGCGAGCCACAACTACTGAGCTCACATGCCACAACTACTGAAGCCCACATGCCTAGAGCCCGTGCTCCACAAGAGAAGCCACTGCAACGAGAAGCCCGCACACCGCAATGAAGAGTAGCCCCCACTCGCTGCAACTAGAGAAAGCCTGTGCGCAGCAACGAAGACCCAATGCAGCCAAGAATGAATGAATGAATGAATTTTTTTAAAAAAGAAGATAATAGATCTGTCACATTCAAGAATAAACATTAGGCTTTCCTGGTGGCGCAGTGGCTGAGAGTCCGCCTGCCGATGCAGAGGACATGGGTTCGTGCCCCGGTCTGGGAAGATCCCACATGCCGCAGAGCGGCTGGGCCCGTGAGCCATGGCCGCTGAGTCTGCGTGTCCAGAGCCTGTGCTCCACAACGGGAGAGGCCACAACAGTGAGAGGCCCGAGTAGAGCAAAAAAAAAAAGAATAAACATTAGTTCCTGAAACTTGTTTTGGTTGTATATCAACATTCATATGTATGTGTTCCTTGCTGTGAGTATGTAGTCCAAAAAAGTTAGAGAGCCACTGACTAAGTCCCTTTAGAGCAGAGGTTTAGATATGAGGTTTAATTTCCCAGATATGAAAAAGTAACACTGGAAAGGGCTGAGCAAGGTTCTGAGGAAGACTAGCCTGCAGCAGGCACCACTTGAGCAAGGCCTCTAGCCTTCTGCAGAAGAGAAGCACAGTCACCAACAGCAGCAACAGTGCCGGGACTGCGGCCTTGGCCAGCAAGCAGATGCACCAGCCAAGCCTCACAGGCTGTGTGACCACGTCCAGGGAAAGGCAGTTGTCCCTGCACACAACCGCTCTCGCGTTTCTCCTCTCAGCACTTCACTGGGGTGCCAATAAAAAGAAGAATGTTCATTGTTGACAGGCTTTATCTAGTGAAGAGTCACTGGCCCTCACTGCCACACTCCACAGCACACAGCCCAACTAACAAAATACAAAACTCAAAACCTTGATGTTGAGCACTTTCAATTATATTCCCTCAGGCTTCCCTCCCAGTTCCATTTTCTTTCTCTCTCTCCAGAAGCAACCCCTATCATTTATCTGGTACACATTTTCCAGTTTATATCCTAACAATTTTAGGATGTGTGTGTGTCCATGAGCAACATAGAGCATTACTTGGAGAGGGATTTTAAAATAATATTCAACTACTATGAGGTACATGTCCTTCTGCAATTTTTCACTCTTTGTTTTTTAAATGTATCCATATTTATACATATTTTGTAACATGCTATATTGTATCCCATCACACGCACAGTCTATAAACTGTTCCCAGTATGCTGTCATTATAAGCGGCACTGCCATGAACATTCTCAGACCTGTCTCCTCGAGTTCACATGGGAATCTGTTCAAGGTATAGTTGGAAGTAGAATTGCTAGTTGTCATATACATATATTTTCAACTTAACTAGTCACTGCCAACCTCACACTCCGGGTGAAACACTACCAATAGCTCAGTACATATCCTTGAGGTTTTACACCCCTGTACACACATATATACATATATGTGTATATATATATTCTGTAAAATCACACACGTGATTTTACAGAATATGAATTTACATAAATCTATCTCATGCTTTATGATGGGTTGCAGAGGACTGTTTTCTGCATTAATTGACCAGTGCCCAACTGATGGACATTAAAGGGTTTTTCCCTCATTACAGTAAGTCAAGGAACTTTGTGCATAAATACACTGACACACTACCTCCAGGACATGTGTAGAACAGACCAGGACTGCTGGATCCACCTCTTATTTTTACAAAGGAGAAAAGGCTGAGTCCCAGAGACCTGGGATGAGGAGTTGGCCCACAGCAAATGAGGAATGAAAGGGCTGGGGACCCCATTTCCTACAGTCTGGTCTCTAGTACTCTAGGGGGCACCTGCTCTGCTTAAGTAAATAAAACATCCCAATACACAGTATTCCTTTCACACGCTGTCTCCGTTTACACTGTAGAATCTGAGGTAATAAAGAGGTACTCTGGGTATCACAAAAGTCATGTAAAATCTCCCTGCTTCTGTGTGGAAAGAAGATCAGGCAGACAAGTCTTGCACCAGGACCCTCCCACCCCAAGAAGCCTACAGGAGTCAGCCTCTGGCGCCTGTCCTCAGTCCAGGCAACTCAAATGCATAGAAGCCAAAATCATGCCTGCTGCTCCACTGTGGGTAGAGATGGGACAAAGACAGGCTCCCGGGACTCTGGCCCGAGGTCAGGGAAAGAGACTCAATGATCACACAATACAGCAACGGATGCAAACTCTAAGAGGCAGTGGGAGGTCTCCATGCTCCAATCTCAGGAAAACAATGAGAATAGAAAAAGTTGGCCCCATACCTAGTTCTCCCCAACAAACTTACTCACTTAAGTAAGTAATTACAAACTTAATCCAGGCCAGACATCCACTCCCAACCCCATTTCAAAAAATTTCCACTGAGCATATGCGTCCTCTGGTCCTGAGTGTACAGGCTCACACGTGCACATACACACATAATGTATCAAGTTCAGTCTTGATGCCTGGCGTTTGGCATATATGAGTTTGAATCCTGACTCAGCTTCTCATTAGCTATATGACCTTAGGCAAGTTATCTGACCATCCAGGCTTCCAACTCCTCATCTTTAAAAAAAAAAAAAAAAAAAGTACTTAAAATTTGTACCTACCCTATAGGGTTTTGTGAAAAGTAAATAAGTTACTACATGTAGGTGCTCAGAAAAGCTGTTAGCCCATAATATATATTTCGAAAATATTTAAGATACTTGCTTAGTGCTAGTGCCTGAAATAAAGACAAGGTCCCTGGTCTTAAGGAGCTAGTAAATTTATCAGAATGTCAAATAAAAACAGTAAAAGCAGGTGTGGCTGCCAGTCAGAGGGAGTGGTTGGTAGTAAATGTGCCATTCTAGAGGGCACATGAGGGGTATCCGAGAACTGGAGGAGGCCCCTCACCTCAAGAAGTTCTTTGAAGGGCTGAGTCACACACTCTCAGAACAATCCTGAACAAGGTCACACCCTCAACGTTGGGTTCCAAGGCTTTAGCAAACACATACTTATTTTAGAAATGGTAGAAAGGTACAAAATCTTGTTAGACAAACGGGTCCCCGAAGACTCTCAAGCAAGTAAGCCTCAGGGACACAGACGTGACGGAAACACTGAAGGCATGTGGTGCAGACAAGCAAGCCCTGTCCTGTGCCTTTCCCCGCCGGCCCCTCCCCAGGGATTCTCTGTGGATGCAGATGCTTCACCAGCGACCAGGAAGCATTTTGGACTTCTGCCGTCCCTCCGGTTCTCAGACTCTGGGCTTCCTGCTTCCTCCATCACCCTGGCAGCTGCCCCCTGGGCTCTTTCTCTCACCCTCTATATATAGCCATCCCACACCCTTCACGCCTCGTGGCCCCAGAGGTACCTCATCTCTAAAATGGAGGGTTGTCATGAGGATTAAATGAAACAAACTGTGTGAAAGTGCTGGCACGACTTGGTTCCGTCCCCTTCTCTGAGGATGTTGCCACCCCTGGGCAGCTGGGCTCAACACCCTGGCATCACCTTTGAATCCTCTCTGGTCTCTGCCCGCTACATTCCACCAGGACCATGCCCTTTGCTCTACCATCCACCCATCACCACCCCCCTCCCCCATGCTACATAAACTGCTGATGATGTGCATTACCAAGACAGTTCTGCTCACACCCCTCAAAAACTTTCAGTGACTCCCCAATGCCTATTACTGAAGAAAGACTCAGTGTTTCAGGTGTGCATGCAAGGCCTTCTGAATCTAGCCCCAACCCACCTTCCAACTTCAGTCTCCATCAAGTCCCTTTTCTCCAGTTTAATTAAATCACTTGCTGGGCGGTGCATCATGAAATAGACTCTGCATCCAAATAAGGGGATAGCACAAAGCTTGACAGGTTCGAATTGCACAGTTTCAGAGCCTTTAATACCTTAATATGTACCATGTCTCTTTCACATTCTTCCAAATTTATTTGGACTTCTAGTAGTCTTTATTCATGGAGTTCAAAACACAGTCTAGAACAATCTATACCACACTGTTTCTGCAACAAGTCTGTGGAATGTGCCAGTTAGATGGGCCCGAGAGTGACTGACATGGCCTATGGCCGTGACCATATTAGGCACGTTTGTTATTCATCACTTTCATTGTGTGCAATCTCAGTGAAGCTGTAAAATCCCAAACTGAGCCAAACAGCCTTTCTCAGCACATGGATGGGAAACAAATGGCTGACAGCAGTACCCCGGAAGGCTGACAAAGACTTACTTCTCCCTTGACTGCCAGGACTTCCATTCAAATCCCTGCATGCTTAAGTTAACAAGGGTTGGCTTCTGAGGCTTGAAACCAAAGAACCTTCACTGTTGTATATAGTTCTTTGGGTCCCTAAGCAAAGTTACCCAAATCTCTCCCAGGCAATGGAGCACCCAGAGCCTTCCCCCAGGGGTATAGTACCTGTCCCATCTGGAGTAGACCTCACAAAGGTAGGCAGCATTTTTACTGAAGAAGTGGGGTGGGTGGTAGCTCCAAGCCCTTTCTCCATCTCCTTGCGGAACCGCTTAGCGATCTCCAGAAGGGTCTCATCAGAAAGACGCATGTGGTAGAGATACTGGTCAACCTGAAAGAGGAAAATGAGGGCAGCAACCTCTATGTTAAATGGATTATGGCATGCATCTACATCATGGAACATCACTCAGCTCCTCAAAAGGATAAAATCTGTTATGTACGGAAGGTTATTATTAAAGACCGTTTAACCAGACTCTATGACAGGACTTGTCTTTAAAAAAAGAAAAAAAAAACTAAACTAAAAATTAAAATTAAATTTTATTTCTGGAGAATGTTAAGGACCAGGGGAAAGGCCAATTAGGGAAAAGAAGAGTTCTTTTCAGAAAGGTTGAGTTTAAACGCCTATGGCAACATCCCTGGAGCTGGGGTTCATTACTGGCCCTCATCTCTTGTCCTGCCCCACACTCGTAAGGCCAGTCACACCAACCCTATTACCCCTCACCGCAGGCCAAGCAGCCATAGCTTCTTGCCTGGACTAATAAAATCCCCAATTCTACAATACTTTTACCTCTTCCATCCATTTTCCATCCCCAGACAGACTACTATTCCCCTGCTTAAAGCCTTTCAGTCTTCCCATTGGCACCAAACCCTAAATCCTTCCAAGGCCCTACCTATATAGCCAGGCCTCTCCCACTCCCCATCTCACTGTGTGCCTCTGCACTCCTTGTGCAGATCAGCCTTGGTTCAGTCCCCCAGCTCACCCGACTTGCCCTTCCCTGCCTAGAAGACCGTCCATGCCCCACAGCTCCTCACTCCGCCCGTCATCTGCGGGTCCCTCACCAATCCTTCAGGCCTCTCTGCACAGAGGCCTTCTCTATTCTCCCTAATAAAACAATCAGACTTCACTGTTTTTTCTGCACACTCACTTTTCCCTTCACAACACCATCCCCAATTTGGAAATACATATTGATTAGTGTCCAAATCATAAGCACCAAGGGCAAGAAGAACCATGACTATTATTTGTTCACCTTGCATCCCTGGAGCCTAGCACACTGCCTGACACATTAACAGAGGCTGGATACATGAGGTAAAGCAACCTCCCCCAACCTCAGAGGCAGAGGCAGCTCTCCCTAGTCATTTCATTTATCTTGCTTCCGACATAAATTTACAAGAACTTTTCCCAGATTTAACACCAGGAGAAGGAAAAACAACAGAAGTCCCCCTCAGACAGTCTGTTTCTTGAAAGCTGTCATCTGCCCCGGCTATGGATATTCCCAGTTTTCTCCTATCAGGAAAATGTCTGATAGAAATTCATCCAAGGAGGCGCACAAGTTTCCACAATATCCCTGTTCTCAGCAGCAGTGTCCAGGACAGGTAAGGCTGCTGGCCACAAAGGGTAGGAGTACAATCAGGACCCTTGGACCAGGTCATAGCTGTGCCCTCAAGGTATAAGGGTGGTGGTCCTGGTACTCCCAGCCTCATCAGTAGACTGGGGGACCAGAAGGAACCCTGGTCTTCCCAGCTTCAAAACTCCAAGATTCCCAAGGGCAAAGCTTGGCCAATGACCACTACCACTGCTTGTCATGCAGGGTTTTAAATCTGCAGAAATGAGGATTTCCCCAAATTCCCTTGCTGCCAGCTTTTATTAAAGAGCTACAGCAGACATCTAACTCCATTGGTCTAAACCAGGACGACTCCAACCATCCATTCTGTTTTCTGATTTCAGGCTCCTGGCACCTCAATTGCCTTGAGCCCACTGTCTGCCTCAGCCTCCTAGGGCTGTGGGGCACCAGCCCCCACACCAAGCTGGGTCACTGATCTGGGCTTCCTACAATCCTGGGGAGCCAGGGTGCTCCTGAGGAGGCTGGCCTCCCCCACAATGACATCTGAGGCTCCCAGGAGGAAAAAGCATACAGCCTCAGACAAGTTCTCTCCCTATTAGTGCAGTGGGAGACAAATTGCTGGAGACTCTGAGCCCAAGGCAACTTAAATCACCCCAGAGGCCTCCTGTTCCAGACCCAATGACGCCTGGGCTGGCCCAGGAACACTACATTATGGCTTACGCATCTCAGTGCTAGCATACAAAGTCCCAGCCACCAGACCAGAGGCCAATGCCAAGCCACGTCCAGGTACAGCCTGAGAGGCCCTCAGAGGCAACAGTAATAACAGCAAACCCTTCAGCAAAACCTGTTTTCAAGGTTTTATACCCATTAACTCATTTAATCCTCATAACAGCCCTGTGAGGTAGGTAGTGGTATCTCCTCCATTCTACCAAAAGGGAAAGGCAACATGCCCAACATCACGCAGGTGCAAAAAGCTAAGCCAGGACTGGACAGGGCAGCCCAGCTCATCTGTGCTCTTGTCTGCTCTGCTTGACGAACGCCCCTCTCTGCTGAACAGCAGGGTCTATACAGGCCAAATGGCACTACAGCACATTCAGGCTGGCCATGTCCACTAAAAGGCCATCTTCTATTCCAGTCATCCCACCACACAGATATGAAGGGCAAACAGTGGAGGGCATGGCCCATGGGGCTGCCCTGGCAGATCAGAAGGCAGCAGACATATCTCTAGACACTATCATGAGTTTGACACATGACTAATTTGGAGCTCCCACATTACTACTTTCCCAAAGAGGTCCAGAGCCCTCGCTGCCATCCACCCCCACCTCCATGGATGGCTCCGGATGTTGCAAAGGAAGCAAGAGAGCTCCTGTGTGGGAAAGCAAAGCCTGTACTGCCTTGTTAAGAGGCTGCACGGTCACTTCTTGGAGTGTGAGGTCACGGGCACAAAAGGGCAGATGTGGAATGGCCATAACTCTACAGCGGCCATGCGTAATTTAACTCTGACATTTAAACTGCTACAAGGCTTGTTGGAAATCCAGTCCTAACTCTCAAAGAACCTAACAAGCTAAACAGTCAGACTTTACTCAAATCATGTTGCCCTTTACCCAAGAGATTATAATCATCTTTCAGTGTTCAGTGACAGATGAAAACGATGATGATGATGATCGTTACAGTAGCTAAACATTTACCAAGCATTTCTTACCTGCCAGAAGCCATCCTATGGGTTTACTGACTTGACTTCCTTGTTCTTCTGTAAAACTTCTACATCCCTGTCTTACAGGTCACTTGGTGAGGGGCAGAACTAGGATTCAAACTGAGGCGTCTGGCTCTAAAGCCAGGCCCTTAGGACCACCACCGTCGCCTTTCCTGTGGACCCTCTTAGTGCGGGAGGGCACTCTCTGCCCTGTAGTTTCTTGGATGACCTCAGTGCTTTGATTTCCTCTCCATCAGATGAGACTAAGAGAAAGGAGATGGGACAGCTATGAAAAATGCAACTATAGCACCTTGGCCCAAACTTCTTCTCTTTGGGCCATGATGATGGGCATGATGATGCATCCTCCCTGAGTTTCTTAGGGCCACTCAGGAAGGGATGATTAATCACCTGATATTACAGCTTCCTAAACACACCACTGAGGCCCACCTAGCCTTGGTCAGCACTGCTGTGTTGACTGAAGGGTGGCCAAGGGCAGCAGAAGTTAGAAACAAGAAGCAGTCTCCATACAGAGACCTTTTTCCTGGATTGGGAAGGAAGGAAATGAACTTGGCGTAATCCTGCCAACTTGCACTCACAGTGCAGCCAGAGGGAGGGAGCGCAAGGAAGGAGCAAAGTCATGGGAGAACGTCGTTGCTGTTACCAGATGCAAACAGCATAGTAAGACTATGGCTAAAAACTACTAACTCTTAGAAGGGATCTTGGGGTAATGTGAGCTCAAAATCCCACTGAATATAGCATTTGAGTTTACCTAGTTTGTTCCTCTCACCCCAATAGTCATCAGGCCTAGGTTTGAATGTTTCCAAGCATGACAGGCTCACCACTTCTCAAAGCTGGTTAGCTTCTACTGTTGGTCAGCTCTAGTTATTAGAAAGCTTTTCCTCAATCTGAGATAAATCTACTTTCTGATAATTTCCATCTATTCTCTATTCTGCCACTTGGGATAATAGTTCCCAAACTTGGCTGCACATTACAATGACACACTAAGAATTCCAAAGATCTATTCCAGACTAATCAAACTGACACCTTGAGGTCTGTCTGGGTGCTCAAACATCTCCCCCTCTCCTTTGGCTGGTATCCACCATGTCAATAATGTAATAATGATGGGCTATGTTCTGGTCAACACTGCTCAAGGTCATTTTTACCACTTTCTGCCTGGGATCTTTGAAAGTCATTACTTAAGACATTAGGCTAAAGTGTGAAATAATCCTGTGTTGATCCTGGGCGCTGGGAGTTGGAGACAAACCCTGTACTTGTTGAAAACAAATTTCAGTTGTTGGAAACTATCAAAGTAGAAACATTCAAGCCAACCCTTATTTAGTAGCTGGTTGTGGTGAAGTACAGGCTGTGGCATCAGAAAAATCAGTGTTCAAATCCTGGCTGTAGCATTTGTACAGGTGTCTGAGTCCCAGTTTCCTCCCTCTAAAGTGGGAGGACTAGCACTCACAACAGAGTCACTGGCATAAATGAGGTGACGTATGTAAAGCTCTCCATCCATCTAACCTTGTTTTCTACCCGTTTTCCTCTTCTTCTGCCAGACTCATCTCTGCCAAGGGGCACCCTCAGAGGATCAAGGACATTTCTTAACCCTATTGAGTCATATTGGGGTTAGCAAAACAGGGGCTACCCAGAGACAAGGAACTAAAGAGAGATAGTAGTTTTAGATACATCTATTTAGCAATCTTGAGATTAGAACTTCCTCATTGGGCAATTCTGGTCAATTTCTTTCTTCCCCTAACACACTAGTCCATGCCTGCCTCCTCTACAGAACTGTGGGTACAGGCAGGAGAAGTTCTAAAGAGAAACTGGAAACAAGCAGGCCCTTTAGGGCCTTCCCAGGTACAAAAGCCTTTCCGGGGCTTCCCTGGTGGCTCAGTGGTTGAGAGTCCGCCTGCCGATGCAGGGGACACGGGTTCGTGCCCCGGTCCGGGAGGATCCCACGTGCCGCGGAGCGGCTGGGCCCGTGAGCCATGGCCGCTGAGCCTGCGCGTCCAGAGCCTGTGCTCCGCAACGGGAGAGGCCACAACAGTGAGAGGCCCACGAACTGCAAAAAAAAAAAAAAAAAAAAAAAAAAAAAGCCTTTCCGAGCCCTGGTTCATGTTTGTGGGGAAAAGGCTTCAGCCTTCTAGGCTTTCGCAGAGTTCTAAAGGGCAGATTCAAACAGTTACTAACTAGGGAAGGGAGGGAATGCAGAAACAAAGGAGGAGCAGTCAAGAAACAATAGTGAAGCGATAAAGCAGAGTCCTGGTTCCTCCTCAGGGGATACACATAACAATTACCTGTGAGTTCTTCTGCAAGAACTAAGGCCCCCATCCAGATGGAGGATGGGAACTTCAGGCTCAGCACAAGATTCCTGCAGCACCGCCCAGTTACCTCACCACCAACCAATCAGAAGAAAGTCACATACCTTGCAGCCCTCACCCCAAAATGTGCCTATGAAAACTCTTCCCTGAAAACAATCAAGGGAGTTCAAGTCTTTTAAGCACGAGCCACCCGTTCTCCCTGCACGGTCCTTGCAACAAACCTTTCCAAACCCCAACATTTCCGTGTATTTGGCCCCACCGTTTGTCGGGCACGTGAACTTATGTTCAACAACAAAATTAACCCCATACTATTTATAAAATAAGAGAACACTCCAAATGGAAAGCCCATCTCTTTAAGTGCCCACAGTTTCGTCCAGACTAGCACTAAAGAGGGGAAACTGTGTCATAGCAATGACGCAAGGGATAGAGGAAGTAGAATATCACCCTTGCAGAGGCTCCACTTCAAAGAGTGCAGTGGCTCAGGTGTGGCAGACACAGCCCCAGCCTGGTATGAGGAAGCCCAGCAAGGAAAGCCTGGAGGTGAGAGCTAGAAAGGAACCTCAGAGAAACTGAGGTCAAGGTAACAGCCTTGACTAAGGTCACAGAGTTGACACTAGAATCTGGATCACCCAGATCCCTTACTCTATTGTCAGAAACAATAAATGATAATCCTACCCCCAAGCATCCCCAAGGGCCTATATCACCTTGCAGGCCAATTTCAGTTGAATGGCTAGTGACCTTCCCTGGATTGTGAGGACACCCTATCTGGTCCCAGTGGGAAAATGGTCCTGATCAAACTACTTACATGCAGAAAAGAACAATATTCCAACGTTGAGACTTTGTTATATAAACTGCTATAAATCCTACCTTGAATACCTTAAGAGGTCTCAAAGGAAAGTGTAGAAGAAACCTTAAATTTCAACATCTAAATCTGTAAGATTCCTATCATACAACCCCTGAATTGCTGACCCCAGATTCTCTCATTTTATAGCCTATGTTGAAAACCAATTACATGCAAAGCACTGTAGTATACAGGAACATAATTTAAAAAGAAATCAGTTGTGGAGATGGATAGTGGTGATAGTTGTATGTGAATGTACTTAATGCCACTGAATTGTACACTTTAAATATATATACAGTTGACCCTTGAACTACACAGGGGTTGGAGTGCCAACCCTCACACAGTGGAAAATCCACAGTCGGCACTCCTTATACATAGTTATGCATCCAACCAACCGCAAATCATGCAGTAATGTAGTACTATAGAATATATTTATTGAAAAAAATTCACATATAAGTGGACCCATACAGTTCAAACCCATATTGTTCAAGGGTCAACTTTATACACACACACACACACACACACACACACACACACAAATGTTTTTTAAATTTTTTTAAGAAATCAGGATTCCTGTTCTCTAGGACTTTATAAGACAGCACAGAACTCAACTCATTATAGACTCAATCAATGTCTCTGAAATGAATGGAGGGATGGGTCTTAGGAGATAAGAAAGGCAAGAGCAATGCAAAGCAGCCCATGGGAAGTGTCACATGTATGAGTAAGTGGCCTGTGAGACTGGCATTCTGGGGAGATTTCTTCCGGGCTAAGAACATACATATCCAACATACATGTCATTGGATGTATGTTGACGTGGAGACAGTAGGGAGATCATGTGAAAAGGCTCAGAAGGTGTGGGCAAGCCCAAGATCCTAGAAGGAGGTTATGAACTTTAGAACCAGAAAGCCACTCGCCTCACTACATTGCATTAGCTCCCTTTTGCAATGCCTTCATATTAGTAGGATTTAATCCTATCACCTTTAATCATGGGAAGGAAGAATCATAAAGATCACCCCACTGTGTAAAGTTGCTGTGTTGTTCACTGATCAGTCAATTCTCTGTAGGGTTTAATGTCAGGAGAAAGTCTGGCTGCCCAGAGTCACTGTGCTTCCTGCTACAGGCCAATGAAATTAAAACAACTGACTCAAGGAGAGCTGTCCTGGGCTTCCTTGGTGGCGCAGTGGTTGGGAATCCACCTGCCTAAGGCAGGGGTTGCGGGTTCGAGCCCTGGTCTGGGAAAATCCCACATGCCTCGGAGCAACTAAGCCCATGCTCCAGAACTGCTGAGCCTGCGTTCTACAGCCAGTGAGCCAGAACTGCTGGGCCCACGTGCCACAACTACTGAAGCCCACGCACCGCAAAGAAGAGTGGCCCCCGCTCGCCACAACTAAAGGAAAGCCTGCGCACAGCAATGAAGACCCAAAGGAGCCAAAAATAAATAAAATTAATAAATAAATAAATTTATTTGAAAAAAGGAGAGCTGTCCTTTTTGACTATCAGGAAGCTCAGGGCTCTGTACTCGACTTTAATGAACTAAGTTTTCTGATAATCATTCCTGCCTGTTCCATGACTCTTATTCTAGAAGTCCTTTCAATGGAAGCTGAACCACATCACCTAATTCTTTTAATAAGTAGGCAGAAACTAAATAATACATGATCAAGCAAATGCTCATCAGTCATCCCTACAGAACCCACCCTCCTGGTAGAAGGGTGAATTCAAGTGACCAAACTGGATAAGACAGCAACTCCATAAGCATAGTCAGAGCCAAGGACACAGGGACACCCTGAGGCACTATTGCACTGCTGGACTTCTTTCTCCAGTCTTTGGGTATTTCTGATTTAGTACCTAGAACCTTCTCTCCAGGAGGTGCTGAATGAACACTAGCTAATTCCTACATTTTAGCTTCTTCTAGACCTCAAGCACACCAAGTGACTGAATTTTAGCTTTCCTAGCACTCGTGTTTTTGTCCTAAAGATACAATCAGGTGTATATATATATTATATATATACTGTGTATATATAATATATATGTATATTATATATATATGTGTATATATATAATATATATATTATATATATATATTAGACCAGACTCCAAGGATCCAACCTAGCCTCCTAGAAAGAAATTTAGGAAGGATCACACCCTCTTGAAGTGAAGGGCTTTGACTACTCTCATCTGCTTTAATTCAACTATAGTCAAAACAGGGTTAGAGAGGCCGGGGCAGGGTACTATACAGCAATGAGAAGGCAGTACTTACCGTCACCTGCAACTACATATATAGATGAATGTCACAATATAAAGTTGGGTAAAAAAAAGCCAGATACAAAAGGGAACAGATCATATGAGTCCATTTATAGTAAGTACAGAAACAGATCTATGCCAGTAGAAGTCAGGATAGTGATTATATTTAGTGGGGGGTATATCTGCTATTGTTGGTAATAATTTGTTACTGGATCTGGGTGGTGGTTACCTGGTGTGTTCAGTTTTCTATATCAATTATACTTCTATTTAAAAACATAGGAAGGAAAAAGGACAAGGCACTGATTAGGCCCTAGTCTACCTACTCACATGGTAGGGCCAAAGAGGTCAAATCAGAGGGGAATGCCATAACCTAAATGCAGCCATACACAGCCTTCCAGTGACTCTATGTGCTGACACATGCTTGCAACTTAGTTTCAAAAGATTTTCATATCTTCCATTATTCCTTTGCCAGTGTTTTACTGCAAATCTTTGACAAGGAAACCAAGGTTTGAAGAAGCTTCCCCAAACCATAGGCCAAAGTCCCTGACAGGACCCATAACATCCAGTGGCCAGATGAGTGCCCTAACCTGGGGCATAGGTGTGCCCACACAGGGAAAGCTAGGTAACTGCTGTCAGTGGCCTCATTAATAATAATGTCTTCACAGACTCCTCCTGGGAGGACCAAGATTGTGCAAAGAGCAGCAAGTTTATCCTGTAATGTTGCCAAGCCAAGGCCAGATGTTTCCGATAAGATTTTTTTAAAAAGGATGAATTGGGGAGAAAAAGACACAGCAGATCCGGATTCTTTAAGGCTCCTGTCCTCTGAAACGCAGCTAACAAAGTGACAGATCTGCCTCGACACTTTTTTCAGATGGGACAAGGCGGACCCCCACTAGGGCGGCGTGCCACCTCAGGGAGATTCCAGCTGACGCACTGTGTACTCACATGGCTGGAGCAGTGCAGGGTGAGTGTGGAGCTCACTGAGGAGGCTTACAGGCCACTCCTCCAGGATCCTGTTGCACCGTGAGTCACAGGGTTTCCTGTTCTTCTAGTTCTTGGGCTGCATCGAGTTACAGCCAGACAGACCTCAGGCAGTAGCACCTGTCTGGGGTCCAGGAGACAGGCATTTGGGACGCCTGTTCCGGGACCCTCCTATCCTCAAACTATGGGGCAGCAGTGCAAAGGAATAATATGTCCCCATTCGTCCACACATAATGATTGAGCACTAAATTGAGTGTGCCAGCGCCAGGTGCTGAGGATACTGGGATAAAGAAGACCCTTCTGCCTGCAAGTGTTCAGTCTATTGGTAGGAGGCAAATATGTCAACAAGTTATTATAAACTGAAGGAGTAAGGACAGAGAGTAAGCACTCTCTTTCACTATAACAAAAGACAGATTTACAATCACTTAAATCACACACATCATTACAATTTTGAGGAGTTTTTGTCTCGAAAAGGTTAAACATGTGTGTTGACCCCATGCCTAGAATGGTCCCCTACTCTGGCCTAACAAACTCCCACTTGTCCTTCAGGGCCCATACAAACGGCCTCTCCCCAAATACCTTCCCCAAATTCCCAGCTGGTTATACTAACACACTTTTGACACTTGTGTCTCTTGCTCTCACTGGTCCCAGAGGACTAAAAGGCACTGACTACATGTTCCCAACTTCATATTTGTGATGCCAGAGCTATCTCAGTACTGAGATACAGTAGATGCTCAAGACATATTTGTTATGGTGACGTCAAGGGGTGACAGGAATGCCGAGGAGAAGAGTGAGAGAGTAACTTGGGTACAGGGGAAGAGCTGGCTACTGCAGACTGCCCAGGTGCTCAGAGCCTGGCCTTGTTCTTCAGGCCTGGGTCCACACTGCATGTGATCCTGGCAGCAGCAGAGTTTCCTCTCCATCTACCTGGCTGCCCTGGCCAGTGCCCCAGATCCCCTAGGGGTCGAACTCTGCCTCCCCTGGCAGCCCCATGTCAAGGACCAGAGTCTGCCCCGAGCCCATATGCCCACAGGGGCATCCGAACTACCCACTCTTGTCTGCTGCCAACTGTCCACCTGCTGGACCAAATCACTTTGGGTCTGTCTCCTTGTACCATGTCCAGCCCCGACCTTCCCAGTCTATTCAACCCACCCCAGACACACCCACCATAAGCAGGGCAACCATATATCCCAGTTTGCCCAGGACAATCTGTTTACAGTGTGGTAGCACCATAACTGTTAACAGTGTCCCATTTTACTCTCAAAAGTGGCCCAGTTTGGACAATAAATTATAGGGTCACCTTAGGTACAGGCTACAAAGCAAATCCTGCTCATGGTTCTTGGGGAGCCCACACCTGAATGATGAGAAGAGCTCATTCTATGCCAATGGTGCTGAAAGGAATCTGGGTTTCCTTTCAGGAAATGGTGGAGAAACTGGGTTCTTGGCTGGTCCCTTAGTACATGGCACCTGGTTTCCTCAACTGCAAAATAAAGGATTTGGACGAGATGATCTCAAAGGTCCCTTCCCAACTGACCCCGGACTGATAACCCCATGAAACTGAAAGACAACTGGCTATCTCCAGTTGTCCCAGGCAGCCCCACACTGGGGCTAAGGGCCTGGGCTCTGGAATCATACTGCCTGGGTTTGAATTCTGGCTTGCCTTTGAGCAAGGTACTGTCCCTTTTTGTGCCTTGGTGTCTTCATCTGAATAATAGGTAATAATAATGTCTACCCTGGAGGGCTGCCTGAGGATGACCTGGGTTGTAGTAGAGTTCACAGACAGAGCCCAGCACTTCGTAAGTGGTGTACATGTTTTTTTAATTTAAGACCTTTGGGAATTGAGGGGAAAAGAGAACTGGTGGGACATGGCTGGAAGGCTCCATTAGAAGGGTTTGAGAGAGGAAAACATGGGAGGAAGCATGAGGAACTTTTGTCCCTCAAATGGGAAAAAGGAAAAGTGATAGCTTCAAATTCCCTTACTTAGCCCAAATCAAAGCTGTCCAATGGCTTATCTGGTTTCATTCCTTTATCAGACAATATGGCGAAGCCAGAAGGAAGAGGTTGGGAACAAGGCCTTCCAAGAACATAGACCATCTCCAGGCCTCCGGGCAGGGATGCTGAGCTAAAGGTGAGAAGAGGCAGGAAGGCTGGGTGAGGTGGGTGGGCACCGAGGGCTCCCAGAGCCAGGGTCTCAGGTCTGACTCACTCTCCAGGGAAGGACTATTAAGGAATTACTTAGAGATCCACAGACAGAAGTGCAAAAAGCATGGCACTTCAAGGAAAAGGAGATTGTCTAGCTCCTGCTCCCATGGAAACAAGGCCAAGACTCCCAACCAAGTTTGGACAAGACAAAGGCTGTACAGGGATGGGGGGGAGTAGAGAGTGGGTTCCACACAGAGGGTCCTCTCAGACTTTGTCAAGAACCCCAAGCACCTCAGTGTCAGAAGGGCCCAGAGTCTACATATGAGGGGCATAGAGCTCTCTGCTGAGAACCAAGATGGCCAGGGACTCTCCATTCAATGTGCCAGAAAATGTGAGAATGACTGTTCCCTTCATTGAAACTCCAGGGGTCAGTGGACTGAAACCTACCATGACCCGGTCCTATGACTCAACAGCACAAGGCACCTCAAGTGGTTCCCCCAGTGGGAAGCCAGAGTCTGGGGCAGATGTGAGGAAGTGTGAACAAGCATCTCATTGGCCAACTTCAGCATAAGTGGCCTCAGCAACTGCCATTGGAGCCCCTGTGATTCTGCCCTCCAGGGGAGGTACCGACAGGGAGTGAACTAGACTTCTACAGGGAAAAGGGGTTGAAAATGCTGTGACTCTTCAGTGAAGCTTTGTCTCTCACGACTTCTCAAGGAGGACGCTTCAAGCTGAGGTGCACCAAAATGCCCCAGGCAACCCAGAGACACCCCCCTCCACCCAATGGGGATGCTGTATCCCCAGAAGACCAGAAGGAAAGCAAGTTAGAGGAAGAGCTCAGAAATGGGTCTCCTATGCCCGGAAGAGAGAAGGCTTTAGACGTTGGACGGGGCAGTGAGGAAGCTTCCTTATTCCTCAGCTTTAGGGACTGTCCATCCTTCTGTCTGTCCTGTCCTCTGCTCTAATCCAACGTAAGACAGAGAACAGAAATGGGCCAGAACCCTTACGCCCTAAAAGTCCTTAGGAAAAAAGAAGCGGGGCCCCTTTTGCTTCTGCCTTAGATGGATAGCGCAGTCAGGTATCCGAGAGTGTGTCTATCTCTGTGTACTAATATTTGACACATAAAATGTTGGCTATGTAGCAGGCACAGCTCTAAGAATGTCACATATATTCACTCTCTCTTAAATCCTTACAAAGACCCCATTAAGGTGTTTCCACTCTCCATTTTACAAGTGGAAGAAACTGAGGCCTAGAGAGATTAAATAACTGGCCCAAAGTTCACACAGCTGGTTTGTGGTGAGCCAGGATTCCACCCCAGGGAGCCTGGCTCTACTTCTCAGCACACAGCCTCTCCCAGTGACTGCTAGACTGTCCCTGAGATAGGAGTTCCACCAGCTCACATGCCTGCCTTGTTCAGAAGCCTGGAAGATGCCTGGCCTTCAGGGAAACCCCAGCAACAGCCAGGGTGAGGTTCTCCTGGGGTCAGCTGAGCAAACTTCTCTCCCACTGGCCTCCTGGAGTGCTTACCTTGCCCACATCTTTCTGGCTGAAAACAGAAAAACAGTTACTCAGGTAACCCACACTTCAGCCAGGGGTCATGGACATCTGCTAACTACTGTGGTCTGCAGACCTCACCTTAAATTCATCTTTTGTAAAAGGCCACTTCCCACCATGACTATCCCATGACATGGCACACTGAGAGCTAAGAACTATGGTCCTAGTTGCAGCTACTACTAAGTAGCTGTATGACCATTAGCAATGCACTATAATACTGGAATGGGGGATAGACCATGTTCTTCTGATGCAGTTTCTCAACCTATAGATATTTGGGGTCAGAAAAGTCTTTTTTTTTTTTTGGCAGGGGGGCTGTCCTGGGCATTGTAGGATGTTTAGCATTATCCCTTGCCTCTGCTTACTAGATGCAAAAACACATCTTCATCCACCTGCCTGTGACAACCAAAAATGTCTTCAGACACCACCAAAGTCCACCTGGGGGATGAAATCACTAATAGTTGAAAACCACTGCTCTAAAGGAGTAGTTAAAAAACAAACAAACAACAACAACAAAAAACCACAGGCTTCGCCCTTGTAAATTGGGGTAGGGTAAAAACTCTTGCTCTTTATGATAGGCTGGGTAGCCCCTCACAAGATTATCCAGCCCAAAATGTCAATAGCACCAAGGTTGAGAGACCTGCTTTAGAGGTAAGCAGGAACATCTACCTGTGATCTATGGTGTGAGATATTAAGTTGCAGCCAGCGAACTCCGTGATTTGATTTGCCACACCTCCACCCCCACTACTTTGGAAAGTCAAAGACAGACAACACACAGTGTTGGAAAACAGACCAAACTTGCTGACTTCAAAACTCAACAATGATAATGAGGAACCAGTTATCAAGAGCCATCTTTTAAACCGGAAGTATCTGAACAAAGGAAGCCAGTTTTCTGGGGTTCCTGAGCTCTTTTAGTATATCAGATCTCCTTACTATGGCTGCCAGACTTTGAGAAAACTGTTGCGGTTGGTGTTGTTTTGAGTCTCCCTGGAAAAGGGTCCCTAGCTGCCCTCAAACTCCTCAGGGCGCTAGAAAAGTTCAACTTTGAAAAGTGATGTTAAAAAAAAAAAAAAAATGTTGGCTTTGTCTGAGGAGCCTCAGAGAGAATTTTAATTCATTCAGGGGTAAAGAAAAAAGTGCTTCTTGGCCGCTCTCTGAAATAGAAATTTGACAATACAAAATAAATGGATGATTAGTAAAAGCTACAAAATATTCCTGCTACCATCAATTGTCTTCGGAGCAGGAAAGAGACTTGGTACTAAGATACTAAGTTGAACAAATGAGGCAAATTGTACCTGTCAATGTCAGTTAACTCAGCCAAAAATAATCTTACTAAGGTTTTAATCAGTACTTTACTCCCATACTTTCATCCCCTATCTGAAGATTAATGGCACATAGTAGGTGCTCAAAAAATATCAGTTGAGATTCCCTTGAGGTCCCTAATTCCCTATCCCATGGGAATGACTGCCATGACCTTTTAGTGGATGTAAAGTATCTATTTCTAGAACCTCATCTCACCAGACAGCTGAAAGGTGTCTTAGTCTCAATTTCCCACATAGTAACTATATACCACAGTAGGTTCTCAAAAAACAGTAAACTCTTATCTCTCAGGGATTCTGTTGAGTCTTTCTGCTTCCAAGATATTCTCCCCTCTCATTAACTCCAGAGTTGAAAGCTACCCCTCACTAACGTAGTAAAGAGCCCAAGTGAACTATCTATATTCCAAGATTGTATGTCGCCAGTCTGTGTGTGTTAAAATAATCGGTTAATGGCTAAAGGAAGGCATGTATATTTCAGTTCACTTCCATGGTTAATCCTGATTCTCATTCTTAAGAGACAAAAATCCTGTATCTTGTGTACTATTTATAGCTCAATTAATTAAAAGAATCCTCTAACTCTCCAGACAGGACAAAAACCCTTGGTTGCTGGAGGACAGCAGACACCCTTTTTCTCTCTTCCCCTCTCTCTCCCCGCCTCCCTTTCCCCTCAGGATCAGTCTCACGCCAAGCCTCAGGCCTTGGGGAGGGAATAGCTCACTGTCTTTCCCTCCAAGCGCCCCCGCAACCCTTGGATACCCACCCCTTCAGCCCAGTACCAGCGCCCCGCCTCCAGCTGCCTCTCACTCTCCTCCACTTCCTGCAGCCCTTGTTCCGCTTCTTTCCCCAGGAAGGTCCACTCCTTCATTCTTGGACTCACTGAACACCTCACCAGTGGCCATAAACTGGCTGTAAAGGTGAACAGCTAGGATTCTCCCTGCCCTGTAACCACCAACTCCAATGTATGATGGAATGATACAAATGCCACACAAAATCACCTAGTGTGACCAGGTGTGACATTTAGAGGAATGGTGATTCAAGTCTTCGGGAATGCAGCTAGAGACGATGAGGCTGAGGTGGGGGGTGGGGTCAGGGAGCAATCAGTATACAGTCTTTTTTTTGAAGTATAGTTGATTTACAATGTTGTGTTAGTTTCTGGTATACAGTAAAGTGATTCAGTTATACATGTATATATATATATATTTTTTTATATTCTTTTCCATTATGGTTTATTACAGGATGTTGAATATAGTCCCCTGTGCTATATAGGAGGACCTTATTGTTTATCGGGTTTTTTTGTTTTTTTTTTTTTTGCGGTACGCAAGCCTCTCACTCTTGTGGCCTCTCCCGTTGCAGAGCACAGGCTCCGGACGCACAGGCTCGGCGGCCATGGCTCACGGGCCCAGCCGCTCAGCGGCATGTGGGATCTTCCCGGACCGGGGCACAAACCCGCGTCCCCTGCATCGGCAGGCGGACTCCCAACCACTGCGTCACCGGGAAGCCCTGTTTCTCTATGTTATACATAGGAGTTTGTATCTGCTGATCCCAAACCCCTAATGTATTCCTCCCCCACCCTCTTTCCCCGTTGGTAGCCATTAGTTTGTTTTCTATGTCAGGGAGTCTGTTTCTGTTTCATAAATAAGTTCATTTGTGTCATATTAGATTCCACATATAAGTTATAGTATGCAGTCTTCTGAAATGATCCAGTCTGGCTCCAGAGAGAGACTGGAAACAAACCCTAGGAGGCCTCTGAAGTAACCCAGAGACCAGCTGACCAAGGTAAAGCAATCAGAAAGGAAAGTCAGTGAAATGGGTCCGGGGCTCCCAGTCAGAATAATCAGAGGGTACTGGTGCCACTAATCTGACCAAGAGAAGAGCTAGCTGCATTTCTGGACATGCTGGGTGAGGGTGCCGCCAGCATCCAAGAGTGAACACAGACACGGGTCAGGATGGGGTCTTCTGATGGTCCCAGAGGCAGGGGGTGTGGTCAAGAGCATGGGCCTCTGGAGCCCAAATGCATGGCTTCAATTTCCAGCCTTTACAAAAAAGCTAGTGACCTTGAACAAGTCACTCTGTGCCTCAGGTCCTTACCAGTAAAACAGGGATGCTGCTAATAGTATCTACTTCATGGTGTTGTTATGAATGTTAACGAGCTAACATATGTAAAGAGCTTAAAACCACGTGGTTCATAGTAAATGCTATGTGTTTGCTCTTCAGTTTCAAAGTGTCAATCAGCACAAAACACTGGGCTTGTCTATCAGGGGACAAGTGATAATGATGGGGCTAGTTTTGGGCAGGTGAACCTAAACTTTCCCTGCCTCAGTCTACAACCCAGATTATGTAAAATGATAGGGATTTCAGAAGAGTTCAAATCAAGGCCTTTTCAAAACACTGTAAAACTCAAGCTTCAACCTTCTCTCCTAATTCTTCCTTCTAGTAGCAACTTTAAAAGATCCTTCCAAAATATTCTCTCTGATTCTCTCCCTATTTCTTAACTGCTGCTGGAAACAGGCAGCTTTGCTCACCTAAGATGGGAGGCCAAGTCCCAGCTTCCACACCTGCTCAGTTAAGGCCTGACTCAATTCTGCCCCCATTGGTAATTTGGGGGAAATACACCCAAGTGTCCCTGAGACACTTGACAGGCTGCAAATGTAGAGAAGACTCCAAGAAAGACCTTTTCACATTGCTGTACTTAATCATCACAACTTCCTAAAGTGAAGAAGGTTGCTGTTGTCATCCCTGCTTTACAAAAAGAAATTGGCAGTCCAAAGAAGCAAAGTGACTTGCTCAGAGTCCTGTGGTTAATAAACCACAAAACAGAGATTAGAACTCATTTCTACATAATCTGGTTAATTCTCGTCCCAGTTTGGGACTAAAGCTATGACCCCCTCCCCATTCCAGGCCAGGAAGGTTCCAGTCCTAGCCTCCATCCTCTGGTTTGGGGGAGGGTAAATTTGTGGTCCTAGGTTCCTTCCTCTGGACAGGGGGTGAGTAAATTTAAATGTCCTGGGGCAATATTCACCCAACTGAGAAGACCTCTCCTGAATTAATGGTCCTCCAGCTGGGACTTGCCAAGAGATGACAGTCACAAGGGTTAACTCACTTCTTGGGCAAAGAAGCCCAACGAAGTTGCCAAGGTCCTGCCGGATCACAGACTCGTTCTTAAATAAACTGAATTAAAGTGCAGGGCAGAGCCTTATCCCAGGATTGAGTTAGAAAGTAACAGCCACTTACAAGCAGACTAAAACTCAACTAAACCAGCGGCCGTCTGCTCCCTACTCCAGTCTGAGGCTAAGTAATGTCATGGTATCTTGGGGTTCATCTGCCACGGCTTTGAAAACCCTGCGATGGCAACCCACTTTCCTCTCCTTTGCTCTCAGGATCCCCAGAATGGGAGTATGAGCAGATCGCCCCACAGAAAGATAATGTCAAAACATTTGCCCAAAAATGTGTTCCCATTGAGATACAGAAATTTCAAGTATGTAATTGAGCAACGCTGTCATTGACTCACAGATCTGGACACCCTCCACCCCCGCCCCAGCCCACCCTCTCGTCTCAAGTCCTAGCTGAGGCCCAGGGCCAGGAGCCAATCCCGAAATCCCGAGCGTTTCAGAAACTCAATTCTCCCCAGAGAGCGCCTGGGGCCCAGCCTAGCCCCACCCCCTCTCCATACCCAGAGGCACAGAGAGCGAGTCTCCCCGGCGGGGCCAGAGGCTTTGTCTTACGTAAAAGACCTGGCCCGAGCAAGAGCTCGGACTTAGGCGGGGTGCTGCTGAGACAGAAGTGGGCAGACAGGTCGGGGCTTACGACAGGGAAAAGCTCGTTTTCAGAAGGACAGAAATCTCCAGGAAGACGGCAAAGAGGGGAAAAGGGGGTGTTGGTCCTCTCGGAGAAACTTTTAGGTACACCAGAAGTAACATCCAAAGTCCGCCCCCCATTTGGAGGCGGGCCCGAGGATGGGGTACTCAAGGCGGGGCGGCCCCGAGGCAGGCGCTGGGAATGGGCGTGGTGGGGGGCGTACGCCCCTCGCGGAGCCACAGTTCCGGGCGCCTCAGTTCCGGGGAAGGGGTGCGGCGGGCGGAGTTTCTCTGACCCTTTCCCAGCTTCTTCCCGCGTGGTCTTCTCCCCAAGCCCACCTCCGCAAGGCCGTGAGGAACGCTAGGGGGAATCGTAGGTCCCCAAAATGTGGTCCTTTAGCGCGGGAGGAACCCAGGCAACCCCGCGCGGCAGCGGAGCCTTCCCCCAACCCACCCCCCCGCCACGATTCTCCCCACGTGCTCTGGCCGGAACTCAGGCTGCGAAAGGGGGGCTCCTCCCACGTGGGCCCAGCAGTCAAAGACTACGTGCCGGGTGGCCCGCCCCTCCAAAAAAAAAAGCGCGAGCGCGCGCAGGGCCGCAGAGAGGGAGAGCCGCGCGGTGCGCGAGCCCCGGAGCCTCGCACGCGCGCACACGTCTGCCCGTGCCTAGCGGACGTGGCTCCTCCAGCCCAGGACTTTCCCCGCCGCGCTGATATTTTCCGCGTCCGCGGGCCGGAATGGGGAGGAAGCGGGTCCCCGCAGGGTCTAAGAGGAGAGTCCCAGCCGGCCGGGACCCCGGAGAGAGGGCCGGGGACAAAGCAACGTTGTCAGGCGAGCCAGCCGCCCCCGCCCGCGCTTACTTACCTTCTGCACTTGGTCATGGTTGAGCTCCGTAAAGAAGTAGGCGAGCAGATGCGAGGCGATCATCCTGCCGCGGCCCGACGGCGCCGAGCTGGGAAACCTTGGCTGGAGCGCGTGCGGGGGAGGAGGGCGGCGCGGTGTGACCGCTTTGTAGCCGGGCTTGGAGGCCCGGTCGGGAGCGGTGAGTCCGGGAGGCACACAAAGAAGGCGCACGATGGCGCGCCCAGCTGCAGGGTCTCGGGTCTCTAAAAACAGGTTCTGAGAGTCACAGCTGCTGAAGGACCAAGAATCACTGCCAGCGACGTGCTGGGATGCCCCACTGTCAAGGTACTAACTTCAGCCACAGAATCACTAAGGCTCAACTTGAGAAGAATAGCAGCTTGGCTCCACTAGGGCGACAGGACCTCTCCGGCTCACACGCGCGCTGCTCTCGCCCGCGGATCTTCTCGGCTCGATGACACGCTGGTGCTAGCGGCGGCCCGGGACTCCTGCGCTGGAGTTTCGTGCAACAATGTGGCTTATTGAGGGGTTGCCGGCTCGCGGGCCGCCGGGTCAGTGACGCGCGCACGCCCATTGGCTGCGCGGGGAGGGTGTGTGTGCCCACGGGCCGCCCGCCGCCGCGGTGCAGCCAGTCAGAGCGGACGGCCCGCGGGCGCGGCCGCTCAGACACCCGAGCCGGCAAGCTGGAGGGGCGCACCCGGGGCGGGGGGAGGGGCCAGGCAGCATGGATGAGACGTGTGGTCCGTGGCAACAGGCTGGGGCGGAAAGGCGCATGAGCCACCGCCGCGTCAGGCCCAGCTCTGGGTCGGGGGGGCGCATAATCACAGACCCGGAGTGTGGGGTGACTGGAAAGACGGGTCACCGGACTTGCACACGCCCTGGGCGGGAGAGAAACACTGTCTGGCATCTCGGGGTCATGTGAGGGGCCCCCGCTACTGGGTCACATTTCTGAAGCATCTTAGTTCTCACCTATTGTGGCTCCAGGCGCCCGCGCAATGCTAATGCAAAGTGAGCCGCCGCAACTGCCGCTTACTTTATGCCAGGCACCACAAAACTGAATGGATGTGAGTTTCACTAACCTTGTTTTACAGATGAGGAAACAGAGCCCTTAAGAGACTTGCCCAAGGTCACACAGTTAATGAGTGGCAGGTAAGCGAAGAAACCCACGTCCGTCTGTCTTTGAGGCCCTCTTCTTTTCCCTATTATCCCATCCTGCCACTGTAAGAGCCGGGAAGTAGAAAGCAGGAAAAGAACTTTGTCTGCAGCTGTGGGACTGATGCATGGGTGAAACTGGGTGCGTGATAAGTGTGTAACCAAATGATCCTGGACATGTGTGGGGTGGGGTGGCTTATGGATGCTGAGAGGAGTAGGAGCCCCAGCCACAGCTAATGCCTGGCACCAAACGTTTTTTGTTTTTCCTTTTTTTTTTTTTTCTAATTTTATTGAAGTATAGTTGATTTACAATGTTGTGTTCATTTCTGCTGTACAGCAAAGTGAAGCAGTTATATATTCTTTTTATATATTCTTTTTATATATATATTATATATTATATAAATTATATATATTTATATACTATATAAATTATATATATAAATTATATATGAATTATATATTATCTATATATATATTATATATATCTTATTCTTTTTATATATTCTTTTTCATATTCTTTTCCATATGGTTTATCACAGGGTATTGAATCTAGTTCCCTGTGCTATACAGTAGGACCTTGTTGTTTATCCATCCTACATATAACAGTTTGCATCTGCTAACCCCAGACTCCCAATCCTTCCTCCCTCCCCCCCACCTGCAACTACAAGTCTGTTCTCTGTGTCTGTGAGTCTTTTTCTGTTCCATAGATATGTTCATTTGTATCGTATTTTAGCTTACATACATAAGTGATATCATATGATATTTGTCTTTCTCTTTATGACTTACTTCACTTAGCACGAGAAACTCTAGGTCTACCCATGTTGCTGCAAATGGCATTATTTCATTCATTTTTATGGCTGGGTAATATTCCATTGTATATACATACCATATCTTCTTGATCCATTCATCTATAGATGGATATTTAGGTTTTTTCCATGTCTTGGCTATTGTAAATAGTGCTGCAATGAACATCGGGTGCATGTATCTTTTCAAATTATAGTTTTGTCTGGGTATATGTCCAGGAGTGGGATTGATGGATCATATGCTGGCACCAGACTTTTATACATGGTGGAAGCCAGCAAGAGTGAGTGCAGCCTCCGGGAGACTGGTGATTGTGGAGAATAGCAAGCCTGGGGTTGGAAAGGCCGCAGGGGAGGGAAGGTGAGGGTTTGCAGTGTTCTCCTGAGGAGTTTCTCCTTCTCTCATAAACAGTGGGGTGCTATCTGCAATGTATAATAATAATAATAAAACACAATATTAAATGTTCATTGTTGGAAAATAAGAATATACAAATAGAAAAAACATAAACATCCATGATCTAGCCTCTCAGCAAAACTTCTTGAAAGCTATGTACCCTTGCCAGCTACACATTTTCTCCCCTCCCTCCCTTACTGCAATCAGGCTTGGGTCCAAAACTGCTTTGGTCATAGTCACCATAATGACCTACAAAGTGCCAAATCGTCTGTTCCTATCTCTTCTTTTTTCATTTAACTTAATTTTTTATTTGATGTATAGTTGATTTACAACGTCATGTTAGTTTCAGGTGTATGGCACAGTGATTCAGTTGTGTGTGTGTGTATATTCTTTTTCAGGTTCTTTTCCCTTATAGGTTATTACAGAATACTGAGTATAGTCCCCTGTGCCACACAGCAGTAGGTCCTTGTTGGTTATCTATTCCTATCTCTTTTGTACCCTTGTCTTACTCCACCTCTCAGGGATGTTGTGCACAGTTGACCAAATCCCTCATCTGGACGCACCATCCTCTGCTGAGCCAGGGAAGCTCTACCCTCACTCTCCAGGTTCCTCCGCCCCCGTTTTCACTACTGGTAAACGCTGGCGTGTTCCAGGGCTGTCCTTCACCCTCCTCTCTGATCCAGTTACACTCTCTCCCTGGTGTTCCCTGCCAGCCCCATGACAGTTATATCATTTACACGCTGATGATTCACAAATGTAAATCTACAGCGAGGACCTCTCCCAGAGTTCCAGACCTATTTCTCCAGCTACCATTTGTCATCTCCCACTGAAGTGACTGGCGTCTCACACTTAACATGTCCAAAGCTGAGCTCAACGTCTCTTCCCAGATCTATTCCCTTCCCGGTTGTCTCAGCAAATTGTGTCACCACCACCCTACATCATCCTTCATTCCTTCCTACCACTCACCTGCATGTCCAGTTAACCCATCAGCAGTCAGTTTGGTCCCTAAAATAGATCCTATTAATTGACCTCTTCTCTCCGTGTCCTCGGACACCTCCTAGCCAAGCCACCAGCAACTCAGCCAGAGCCGATACCACATTGCCCTACCTTGCCCCCTGCTTCCACTCATGCCTACCTCCACCCTGACCCCTATAGTCAGTTCTTTACTCAGGGGCCAGAGTGACCTGTAAAATATAAACCATTCTGTGTCTCTCCTGGGCTCAAGTTTAATGTCTTCCAAACTTAGAATAAAATTCAAACTCCTGACAATGGCCTCTAAGTCTTTATATGATATGGCTTCTGCCTCCCTGTCCACCCCACTCTATGCTACTTTCCCCAGTACACTGCTTGGCACTCACCCTAGGATGTTTTCCTCGAAAATGTCAAACTCTTTCCCACCCAAGGGCCTTAACTCTTCCTTTTTCTTCTTTCTGAAATATTCTTCTCCAGATCTGTGTCCAGCTGTCTCTTCCTCCATATTGAGGTTCAACCAAAATATCACCTCCTCAGAGGACTTTCCCCTGACCAGTTTATCTCAAGGAGTTCCCCAAGTCACTATCACATAACTCTGATTTCCTATTGATTTTCCGTATATTCTTTAGGGCAGGATCTGTACCTATGCTGTTTCCTCATATCCACAGGGCCTAAAATGGTTCCTGTCACATGGTAGGCATGCAATAAATATTTGTTGGATAAATGAATAGAAAAAATCTTAGAGATAGCCATTTTTCACATTTTTTATAACAATTCGTACACCCAACATCTCTCACCTGATTGCAACAGTCTCATAACTGGGCTTCCCTCTTTAGATATAGAAACACCATAGATATATAGGTTTAGCTATCCAACAGAGATTCTTAGAGAAGTGATGTGATCTGATTTGCTTTTTTAGGGCAATAATTGCCCTCCATGTGGATACAGGAGAAGGAGGTCAGAGACCAGAGGCAGAAAGAGGCTGAAGCTGAAAGATAGGACCAGGGCCTGAACGAAGTTAAGGGTGGGTAGGGAAGTCAGGCTATAGGTTTAGATGTTTCAAAGCCTGAGGTGGAATTGATGGCTTTGGCTAGGAGTGGGGGAGGAAGAGGAGGATACCTACTGCTTAGAAATACTTGGAAACCCAATGGTCCAGTGCTACAAAACCTGTTGACCCCAGGAAAATGGGACCAAACCCAGTGGGTCATGTTAGCTATGATCCCTTCTCCATACACTAATTTTAGAGCCTTTTCCCCACTCCCCTCTTTGGTCCCATTTCATGGACCAGATAATAATCACAAGGTACTTTAAGTGCATATTATCTCTTACAAATCTCCCAATCCTGAGCGGTGGCTGGAGTAGGTATTGTTATAAGCCCCAAGTTATACATGGGAAACTAAAAGGTATTACTCACTCAAGGCTGAGACTTACATCTTTGACTTTTCTGGCTCCAAACTCCATGCCTGGAATTTATTATTTATTGATCCTTAGATCTCTCTCTCTCTCTCGCTCTCTCTCTCTCTCTCTCTCAGACACATACACACAGAGAGAGAGACACACACAAATGTTGAAGAGTAATAACACATCCATGTAATTTACATTCCACAACCCCAAGAGAGAAACCAATCAGCAAATATTTATTAAGCAAACCCTTGCTATGTTCAGGACAGTCTGTTTTTACACAAGGCTGGCTCTTGCCTCACATAGGACTGACCTGAGCCCGACTGTTAGGCTTCAGGGAGCTGCACTGGGAAAAGGCCACTTTGCCAAGAGACCTCTACTTGCCAAATATTCCTTTTTCTAATTAGAATTTATCAAGTTTGCAACATGTTATAAGTAATGGGATTTCGTAGAGAATTTTAAGACTGAGCATGGGCCTGCCCTGAATATAAATATTAGGACTACTTGTATTGCATTGTCTTTAACGCTGGGCACTAATAATCTGCATAATCTCTTGTGTTTCACAGTTCAATGTATGAATTTGAGGGATTGGGAAAAAGAGGCATTTAAAAGCAGTTAAAATTGAAAAATAGAAGCCACAGTGTACACAGCAATCTAATTTTATCTGTCACAGTTGCAAACTGAACCCATTCAAGCTAGTTTAAGCAGAAAAGGAGTTTACTGAAGAATCTATAGTCCCTTTCAGGATCTTCAGCAGGGCCAGAGACTCAGACTCAGAGGCTAGCCATCCAAGCATGATGTGCAAGTTATACCATCAAACTCCATTGGTAAAAATGCTATCGTTGTGGCCACTGGGCTCAGACATCTCTGCCGAACTCCTGATTCTGGGCACAGGATTTTACAGCCAGGACGTGCCATAGACACCTTTGAGAGTTAGATGTCTGTCTCTCATCATCCTTGCTAGAAGGAATTCTGCACGGCACCCCTTTATTTATGGTATTTGCTTCTGAACTGACATCTTACTGTTGGTTACCAGAGCCTGGGCCACATGCCCATGCTCTAGCTGCAAGGAAAGCTGGGGAAACAGGCCCATGGGGTCAGGAGTCACAATTTGGAGAAGTCCTAAATTAAGAAGGGTGTTCAAAGGGGCTGGGCAGGCCCAAAGCTTGACAACACATCCACCACACCCAACAGTTACTGAATGCACTGCATTGCAAAGTTTAAGACAATCCACAGATTCAATGCAATCCCTATCAAATACCAATGGCATTTTTCACAGAATGAAAAATTCTAAAATTTGTAGGGAAACACAAATAGCCAAAATAATCCTGAGAAAGAAGAAAAAAACTGAAGGTATCATGTGCCCTGATTTCAAACTATACCACAAAGCTACAGTCATCAAAACAGTATGTACTGGCACAAAAATATACACATAGATCAATGGAACATAATAGAAAGCCCAGAAATAAACCCACACTTATATGGTCACTTAATCTATGACAAAGGAAGCAAGCATATAAAGTGGAGAAAAGACAGCCTCTTCAATAAATGATGTTAGGAAAACTGGACAGCTACATGCAAAAGAATCAGACTGGACCACTTTCTCACACCACATACAAAAACTCAAACTGGATTCAAGACTTAAGTGTAAGACCATAAAACACCTAGAAGAAAACATAAGCAGTACTCTCTTTGACATCAGTCTTAGCAATATTTTTTTTTTGGCTATGTGTCCTTAGGCAAGGGAAACAAAAGCAAAAATAAACAAATGACACTACATCAAACTAAAAAGCTTTTGCACAGTGAAAGAAACTATCAACAGAACGAAAAGGCCATCTACTAAATGGGAGAATATATTTACAAGCAATATATTTGATAAGGCGTTATATCCAAAATATACAAAAACACATACAACTCAACAAACAATCCAATTTAAAAATGGGCAGAGGACCTACATAGACATTTTTCTAAAGAAGACATACAGTAGGCCAACAGACACATGAAAGGATGATCAACATCACTGATCATCAGGGAAATGCCAATCAAAACCACAATGAGATATCACGTCACACCACCAGAATGGCTATCATAAAAAGACAACAAATAAATGTTGGTAAGGGTGTGGAGAAAAGTGAACCCTCATGCACTGTTGATGGGAATGTTAATTGGTGCAGCCACTATGAAAAACAGTGTGGAGATTCCTCAAAAAATTAGAAATAGAACTATAATATGATCCACTAATTCCACTTCTGGTTATTTTTCCAAAGAAAACAAAAACATTAATTTGAAAAGATATGTGCAATCCCTATATTCATGGCATCATTATTTACAATAGCCAAGATATGGAAGCACCTAAATGCCCATCCATAGATGAATGGATAAAAAAGATGTATATACATACAATGGAATATTACTTAGCCATTAAAAAGAATGAAATCTTGCATTTGTGACAACATGGATGGACCTAGAGGTTATTATGTTAAGTGAAATAAGTCAGACCTCTACCATATGATTTCACTTATATCTAAAAAACAAAACAAACGAACAAACGAACTTTTAAAATAGGGTATCTGTATTCAATGGGAAGGAGAAAATAGTCAGCAGGCTAAATGACACCAGGAGAACTAACTATAAATGAATTGACCTGGCTGGATGATTCACCCTCTCCACACACATTCTGTAACCCAGTGCCTCTCCACAGATGTATTCAGTGTCACAGTAAATGAGGAAAAGGCCACTATGAAATATTGCCATGAGTCCCCCCTGCAGTGCCATCCTAAACATGAGGGCTATCGTGTCTGATCCCCTCATCCCGATGGCCACAGGATTATGTATCCCCCAAACAGTTTGCCTGAGAAGAGCATGGTGGCATGCTGAGGGTGGCATGGGAACCCTGTGTGGTCTCAGGCCTTTCTGAGCCCTAGTTTCCTCCTCTGCAAAGTGGAGATCATGAGACAGAATATACAAAGACATTAGTTCAGAGCCTGGTACATGGTGGATCCTGAATACCAGTTACCTAAGCACATCACTCATAATATCAAGTTTCTGTGCGGTAAGAACTCAGTAATTAAAGAAAACTCCAGATGTCAGAAACAGCAAATGTCCTATCTTGGGGACATAGGAGAGATTGGTTTGTTCTGAATGGCATGCAGTGTTCTGGTCTAGAGGGCAGATTTCAGTGGGGATTGGCAGGAGGGAAGCTGGGCAGGTAGGCAGGGAAGGCTCAGCCAAAAGGGAAGTAATAGAATCCCATCAGCACTCAAAAGCACAGCACCTAGGCTGGAAACACTGTGGAGGACAGATTGGTGGGAAGTGAGACTGAAGTCCTGGGGAAAGATGCTGAAGGCCACTACTAGGCTTATGACAGAAGGACAGAGATGTGAAATTAGTGAGAAAAGTATGAGATAGCCCAAACAGGGCATAATAAAAGATTGCAAGTGAGGGGTGGAGACAGGAAAGACTCCAAGACAGTGGTTCTCAGCGTTGAGCTGCTCTTTGGAAAAATGGTGTACCATATATAAGAAAAAGAAATTTTAAAAACCCTTGAGTTGGACTTCCCTGGTGGCGCAGTGGTTAAAAATCTGCCTGCCAATTCAGGGGACACAGGTTCGATCCCTGGTCCGGAAAGATCCCACGTGCCGCAGAGCAACTAAGCCAGAGCACCACAACTACTGAGCCTGCGCTCTAGAGCTCACGAGCCATAACTACTGAAGCCTGCGCGCCTAGAGCCTGTGCCCCGCAACAAGAGAAGTCACCGCAATGAAAAGCCCGCGCACCACAATGAAGAGTAGCCCCTGCTCTCCACAGCTAGAGAAAGCCCGTGGGCAGCAACGAAGACCCAACACAGCCATAAATAAATAAATAAATAAATAAATAGATTTATTTAAAAAAAAAAACAAAAACCTTGAGTAAAGGAGACAGAGAGTTCAAAGGAAAGGAAAAAATGGCTATTTGATGTAGGAAAAATTATTAACATCACTCAGAATAGCGAAAATGCAAATTTAAAACATATTGATGTACCATTTTTCACCCATCAGCTTGGCAGAAATCAAATAATCATAACACACCCTACCACAGGGAAAGAGCTACTGTTTTTTCCAGCACATTGTTGACAGGAGAACACAGGCTCCATGAGGTCAGTTTGACACTGTCCATCAATTACAAGTACTCCTGCCCGTTGATCCTGAGATCCCATTTTTCTTACAGGCATACCTACACATGTTGTGTAAATTTATTCACTGGGGCATAATTTGTCATAATAAGGCTGGGACCAACCTAAATCCTATTATCTGTGGACTTGTTAGGTAAATTAAAGCACATCCATACAATGGAATTACTTAGTCATCACATATTAAAAAACAAAGAGGCTAAGTATTAATATGGAATGATCAGTAAGATTCAGTTAAGTCAAAAATACAAGATGTAGGGGCTTCCCTGGTGGCGCAGTGGTTGGGAGTCCGCCTGCTGATGCAGGGGACGCGGGTTCATGCTCCGGTCTGGGAGGATCCCACGTGCTGCGGAGCGGCTGGGCCCGTGAGCCATGGCCGCTGAGCCTGCGCGTGCAGAGCCTGTGCTCCGCAACGGGAGAGGCCACAACAGTGAGAGGCCCGCGTACCACACACACACACACACACACACACAAAAATACAAGATGTAGAACAGTGTGCATACAAAGTTATTAGTGTATAAAAAGGAACTGAAAATAAAATAAACATATACCTGTGTAGTATAGTCATAAACTTTCTTCTGGATAGAGGAACTGGGTGATTGGTAGACAGGCATAGGAGGGAGACTTTTTTGTGTAATCTTTTACACCAGGTACAAGTATTATTTATTCACAAAAAAAAAGGAATTAAATTAATAAAACTACCTAGTAGTGTGAAGGCAACACAATCGAATGAAAAGGACTTGGGGTTAGACACATGAATCCACCAAATGTGAAAAGTTGAAGTTAAAAAAAAAAACGATGCTCAGCCCACACACCGGTCCAATTACATCAGAATCTTGTGAGGAGGGTAGGGGGAACCCAGGCATCAATAATTTTTAAAGTTCCCCAGGTGATTCCAATGTGCAGGCAATGGTTTAAACAAAAAAATGACAGTAGCAACTCTGGTGTTTTGGCTTCAGTGTTTGGGGGGGATCAGCTGAGCCTGTGTCAGTCTTAGCATTGAAATCTGACTCCTCCACCCATAAGCACAGCTTGATCCCTTTGCACTTCTCTGTATCTGTTTCTGTCCCAGCATCATCTGGTCCTTATCTTTGTAGCTTCCTCACCCCTGCCCCCTAGACAACAGGAGCTCAGTTTTCTTATGAACTTGCCAGAAAGCCAAGTAAACTTCTTAACATCCTGTCACTTCAGTGGTGGGAAATGTATTACTTTTAATTAAGAAGGCAATTGTCCCAGCAGGAATGAGTGGGGGCCCTATCACCCGATGACTTCAGTTTGGATGATTTCAGGTTCAAGGAACGGAACACTCTGACTCCAACAATAAAGATACTTGTTGTTTCAAATAAAAAGCTTCCTGGTGGTGGGCTGGGCTCCAGGCTGGGTGTATTAGGGCTCTGGCCCCACTTCTCTGAGAATGTCTTGGCCTTGTCTTGCTCCCTGAGCTGGCTTCATCTTCATGCTGGTAGCAAGATAGCTGCAATGTGTCCAGATTTCATCCACAAACTACAAGATCCAGAGAAAGAGAAAGGACTTGCCTCCTCCTGGGTTTCTTTCTTATAAGGGAAAAAAAAAACATATCCTGAAACTCCCAGTAGCCTTCTTTCCCCTTAATCTCATTAGTCAAATAGCCACATACCCATTCTAAACCCAGTTATCTTGAAAGAGGAGTAAGGTTATCATGGTTGGTTTACACCAGTGGTTCTATGCTGGGAGGGTGATTTTGCCTCCCAGGAGACATTTGACAATAACTGAAGACATTTTGGGTTGTTTCAACTGGAGTTGGAGGTGCTACTAGCAAAGATGCTGCCCAACATTCTATAATCACACAAAAGCCCCAACAACAGAGAATTATCCAGTCCAAAATGTCAAGAGTATCAAGACTGAGACACCTGGCTTAGACCAACCAGGGGCCATCCCTGGAGCTGAGGACAGGGTTACCTTCCCCTAGTCATTTGGTAGACCCCAAACAATATCAGGTTTTTTTAGGGAAAAGAAGGGATGTGGTAGGCAGCCAACAGTGTCCCCTATATTACTTCTTCAAAGGTTTTAGGGTCCAGCACCTGCCTCCTGCAGAGTAATCCAGACACAGAATTTATAAACTGATGGAGAAATCAAACAGAATACATGGAACTATAGTCCCAGAACCCAGTGAGGCTAACATTCGTGATTTAATATTTATATTTTTGCAAAACTAGAAGGCTGGCACTCAAAATGGCCACAAGACACTTGCTCATTGGTCAATCAAAGAACATTAAAACTTTGCTTCTCTAAACCTTATCAGAGGGGACAGTGTGACATCACTCTTGGTAGGATTTTAGCCATCAGAGAAAATATGTGGTTGGCTGCTCCACTTGCAACACTGGTGTGTGTCTCAAAGAGACATGGAAGTTCAGGGAGTCAAGATTAAAGTATCAGCTAAAACATCCAGAACGATATATCCCTGTTCTTTGGTTTTTAGCTGAGACGGTTATTTGTCCAGTATCTCTTTAGCCTAAAAACAAAACCATTAATTACAAAGACCAACTTTTTAGAGCAAAGAACAGGGTTGACATGCCATCCTGGAAACTGTGTATGTCTGTATAGATTTCTGATTACTAAGCCTCTGGAAATATCTTGAGAACTAACTCATGCCTACAGAACAGGCACAAACTTCTGGTGTCATCAGGACTCAGCCACCCCCAGTGGATGGCAGCTGGTTTCCATGCCAACATGACTCTATCCCAGAATTCTGTTCTATAACTTAGTTTTATTAAACCTAAAACTTCATTCACCCCATGGTTCATATCCCCATACGTTATAGTCACTACCTGTGGTAGTCATTAGCTCTAGTGACCAAATATTTCTAGTTCTCCCTCTAAGTTCACGGTAGGATTGCATAACCCCGTCCCTTTAAATTTAGATGTGATCATGTGACTTGCTTTGGTCAATGAAAACTTCAGCAAGTGCACACCAAAAACTGAGCTTTGGCTATATCATGGAAGCACAGAGACAGTCTCTATCAATCTGGATCCCTAAGTGAAGATGACATGGAGCAGATGTAATGTCAACCTGTAATGTTGGTTTTAGGGAGTATAACCCACTTTATCCTGACTGATACCGTCCCCAAAATGTTGACTCCCCTCCAGTCATTTGTTTCCTCCTGCATCTTCTCCATGTATTGCTCCAAGTTTGCTCTCCTCCATCTAATTTCCTACCTCTATTTTCACACCCCAATGTCTACAGTATGCCTTCTGGAGGCCCAGTTTTGTACCAGAGAAATTCTCCTACATCCTTAGCTTCTCTGCAGAATGTGTCCTTTACCTCTGGACCTTACCTGAACCCTGGCTCTCCTCTAGAGGCTTCTCTTCCTGAGGGTTGGCAGGTGAGATCGGAATTCCCAGTGCCAATGCTGGCTCTATTCTTGAGTAAAAGTCCCACTTCTTTAAGACTCACAGCCTCCAGCTGGGTCACCCCAGGTCTTTCCTCATTTTACTGACATCCTGCCCTCTTGGGCACCTGGATCATAGTCTTCCTGTCTTCTCCAAGTCCTGCAGAATCCTGGGAGATTTCAACAGCCCCATGGACAACTACCAAGGACCCCAGCCTCATAGCTTCTGGACCTTTCCATATCCAGCGACCTCCACCCTCTTTGTATTCTGGTCATTCTCTCTGAGGCTACATCCTGAACCTTGTCACCACTCAGAATTGTTTCCCTTCTGCAGTCAAAGCTATGATGAAATGGAGGTATGATGAAATGGCTCAGTAGGTTGAGTTGCACTGGATTCTAAGCAAACTTCCTCTTCCCAAACTATGTCCTAGAGCAGAGGTTCTCAAATTTTAATGACTTTTTCTTATGACCTGGGGATCTTGTTAAAAGGAAGACTCTGTTAAGCAGGTCTGGAGTGAGACCTGAGATTCTACATTTCTAACAAGCTCCTAGGTAATAGTCATGTCTCTGGTCCATGGACCTTACTTTGAGTCACAAGGAGTTAAGAGCCCATGAAACCTGGCTACCCTGTGCTTTCTATTCTTCCTATAAGAAGAGCTCACCACTACCTCTTTGAGTTCTAATCAATCCCTGTATAACCTGCCCCCCAAATAGAGACCTGCCTCAAGGAGTCCAGTGAACTGTGAGTTCTGTCTGGAGTTTTACATTTTGACTTTTAATTTTTAAAAGAATCTCAGATGTAAATGGTTCACTATTCTTCGATGCACAGCACACTCTCATCAGCCCATGAAATGTCCCGCTACTTGTAGTTCATTTCTTTTCATTTTCATTTTTTTAACTCTTCAACCCTGATAGCTGCACCTTTTTCCTCCCCAACACTTATCATAGACGAACGCTCTAGTATGTTTGCTATAGGTCATTAAACATGCATGCATTCAACCTTGTAAGATGAGTTGTGTATGCTTATGTTTTTAAACTATATAAATGATGTGCAATTTACAAAGACAAAAACATGAGACCTTCCTATGAGGTCTTGTTGTGGGCTTCCTCTGATGAGGTGGCTGAGATTCATGACCCCCTTATTTATATAGCAAGAGAATGTGCCACTTATTTTTTGAACCAACCCAGGAGAGTCTCTATTTCTTGCAACCAAAATAACTCAAGGAACACACTACATCATAGGGTGGTTGTGAGCTCAGCTGAGAGCAAGATGTGGTGTCTAGACATCCCCGGCCCGTTGCTCCTAAAATGTCAGACCCTCTTGTGTTGTAGCTGGCAAAGGACTGGATGATGAGTGATTTAGGCCAGGATTAAGAGTTCAGTCTCCATATGGCCCAGTTAGCTTTGTTAGATACCTACAGCACCCCAACACTAACCTAAAATACTGTTGTAACCCCTTTGACATAATGATAGAAGTTAAAAAGTTTAAATCATGATTAGACAGACCAGAGACAGACCCAGAGACAGACCCAGAGACATATAGGGGTTTAGTATATGCTAAAAGTGGTTTTTCAAGTCAGTGAAGAAAAGATGGATTAACTAATAAATAGTGTTAGAGCATCAGGGTGATGATCGGTGAAGAAAAATTAATTTGGATTATTATCTTACTGCTTACAACAAAATAAATTCCAGATGAAACAAAGATTTACATGTTAAAAAATTAATTATTAGAAAAAAATCATGGGAAAATTTTTGCAGTAACCTCCAATTAAAGCTTTTCTAAGCATCACACAAAACCCCAGATTCCTGGGCTTCCCTGGTGGCACAGTGGTTGAGAGTCCGCCTGCCGATGCAGGGGACACGGGCTCATGCCCCGGTCCGGGAAGATCCCACATGCCACAGAGCGGCTGGGCCCGTGAGCCATGGCCGCTGAGTCTGCGCGTCCGGAGCCTGTGCTCCGCAACGGGAGAGGCCACAACAGTGAGAGGCCCGCGTACTGCAAAAAAAAAAAAAAAAAAAAAAAACCAGATTCCTTAAAAGAAAGATGAATTTAGCTACATTAAAAAAATTTTATCAAAACAAGCCTACCATAAACAACCTTCCTTAAAATATAATTACTTACAATTCAATAAGAAAAAGACCATTATCCTATTTGAAAAAATGGGCAAGAATATGAAGAGATCATAGAAAAGCAAATATAAATGCTCTAAACATATGAAAATATACTTGAGTTCACTTATAATAGGAAAAATGTAAATTAGAGTTACAATAGTGATACACTTTTTCAGCTCACATATTGACAACTTTGAAAGATTTTAGAAACTACACTGACAAAAATGTATGGGAATAGACACTCTTGTAAGTTACTCCAGACAGCAATTTGACAATATATCAGATTAAAAATAAACATACCTTTTGACTTCTAGGAATATATTCACAGATATACATGAATATGTGTGAAATTACACATCATTTTATTAATGCAAATTATAAATTTGCCTAAATAATGGAATACTATATGCAGCTATAAAAAGTTATAAAGCTTTTGGATTATTGAAGCAGAACATGTCCAAAGGAAAGAGAAGGCTGCAGAACAATGTAAGAGTGGGAAGAGGGGAAGGAGAGTGAAAATATATGCATGTTTGTAACTACATAGAAGATCTCCAGAAGGTTATGCAAGAAAGTTACAGAGGGGAAGTGGGGGCAGTGTGGGCAGGGGAGAGAGACAACATTTCATGTTTACCTTTTCATACCCGCTGAATTTTATAGCATGTGCATCGTTATAAAATATAATGAAATTTTAAACAATTAATAAATATATCTAAGGCAGTTTTTTCCAGCAGAACTCTGGTGTCCATTAAGTTATGCTTCTAATTTCTATTGACTGTAGATACAAACAAACAAAAAAGGAAGTAGAAAGAGACTCTGGAGAGGGTCTGTTTTTATTCTGGGGTTTGGTTTCTCTAGGCATTTAGTGATGAAGTAATGCCTGCTTTCTTAAACCACAAGAGCATGAGGAACAGCTCTCCCTCCCTCATGAGAGACAGCTACAGTGTAGCCTCAGAGAGTGGGTGTCAGGTCACAAAGCTAACCTACTGGTGGTGAGAGCGAGTGCTTGCTGGTGGGGGCAGGCAGGAGGTGGAGGCTCTCTAGCCAAGGCAGTTGGCAAGCCCAGAGGGAAGGACGCAAGCACCATGTTGATTCAGCAGTCACCCCCAAGGCAAGGGCCAGAATGCCGGAGACCCCTCTGCAATGCAGGACCCAAAAAGAGAGGGCAGTCTTCTGGGCATGGAGAATGGAGCACCAAAAAGATAAATAAGTAGCAGAGGCAGAACACAGCAGCTTGAAGGGGCAAAGACTATCAGGGTATGGAATGGGGGTGCAAGAGGAGGGAGAAAGGCAGAGGTTCAGCCTGGCTGAGGCAGAGAATACCCATCTCTCTTCATTTTGTGTCTGGTGAACATCTCAAGAGATAAGGCCTAGTACTGTGCAGGCTGAGTTCGCATTCAGGGTAATAATAGTGTGTTAATATTTATTCCCACTTAGAGAATGATCAGCACACAGTTCTAAGAGCTTTGACAGATGGGACTCTCAGAGAAGCACCCAGCATGTCACGCCCTCATGCTTCAAGTTCTCTCAGTATTGGTGCCATGTTGCTGCTTAATTCATCTTTGTTCAGCCTGTAAGACCCTGTTCCCTTGCCCTGTAGGCTTTCATTCATTCATCCATTCATTCAACAGGAATTTATTGAGTACCTGTTATACCAAGCACTGTATTAAACTCAGACAGACAGTGGTTAACATAAGAAATATGCTCTTTACCTTCATGGAGCTTACGGCATTTTCAAGACAGTTAAAAAGTAAAAACCCAAATAAATATATAATACAAATTATGATACAAGCTATGAGGGGAGAGTGTGGTGCTCTGAGAGTGAGAAGCCAGCAGCCCATTTTGAATTGTGTGATCAGGAAAGAGGGGTGCCTTGATACGTAGCCTCAGTGGACACTGCATGATGTGCATGGTATCCCAGATGCCAGCCAGGCAGAGTGGGGCCAAAAAGCCTTCCAGGAGAGGGAACAGTATGCTCAAAGGCAACAGAATAGGAAACAGTTTGGCAAGGACAAGTCACTGTGGGAAGTACATGAAGGAAAGGGTGTGAGATGAGGCTCAGATTCATGGAGAAGCTAGAGGGCTACGAGAGGAACTTTATGTTCTAAAGGGTACTACACAGGTGAGCGACACAATTCACTGTATAAATATTTTAAAGCCACTCTGACTACTGTCTGGAGCATGGATTGGAAGAGAGTAGGTAACCAGTAAGAGGCCCTTGAGTCAGCCAACAAAAGATGAAGGATGCAGCAAGGGGTGATGGCTGCAGAGAGGAAGAACAGTGCAGAGTCAAGACATGTTTGGAGATAGAACCGCCAACACTCGCTGGTAGATTGGATGGGAGAGGTGAAGAATGACTCCAGGTTTCTGGCTTAAGCAAATGGATAGTACCATTTTTTGAGGGGAATATGGGGAAGAATGGACTCAGCAGGTAGATCCAGGGTACCATCTTGGACATGCTCAGTTGAAATGCTTGTGTTAATCTAAGTGGAGATGACAAGTAGACAGCTGGTTCTATGACTTTTTTCATATCAGAGATCTGGCTGGAGATAAAACATGGGAGTTGTCCGCATAAGACTGTATTGAAAGTCATGGGAAAGGATGAGATTCCCCTAGTGATGGAGTGTGGACAAAGAAGCTTTAGTTTCTAACGTGTTTGAAATTTTTGTCTCCCATTCATTATCAACCATGCCACATAAACTTTTTCTGAAGCACCTAGGAGCAAGTCTCTACCTTTGTATTTAGCAGTATGGACAGGTGAAACTAATTTCTTTTCTTACCAGCAGATGTTTGACCAACTCAGTGTTTATGATGTCCTAGAGTCTCAGCTTTCTCTCTCATGTGAGAATCCTTGATTTATTCTCTACTTCTTTACCTCTGATTCTGGGTCTATTCACACTTTGATTAAAAGGTCTTTTAATCAGTTAGGGCATAATAATATTACTCTATAAGATTTCAAGGATGGGTTAGAAACAGAGGTGAGGATACTAGAGAATCAGTTTGTATGGGTTTCAGTGGATCCAGAAGTTGGATGACCAGCAGGCCTCAAGGAGAACTCAAACACTGCAGCTTTGCTTACCAGCAGTCTGCCAATGTCTCTCTGCGGATCTAACATTTATGTTTTTTTTAACTTATTTATTTTTTTGGATCTAACATTTATATTCCTCAATAGGGAGTATTTGGTTGGACTTGTTTGGCCCATTCAATATAGGTCCCTTTTACTGAGCTAAGTTTTTCTTCAAGCCACCTCACAATGGGTTGAGCTCCATGATGTTCAGTCTATACCTAGTTGCCTTTGGTATGGATAACAATCCCTGATTCAGTAAGTCATTGTCCTGGAAACAAGCTTAGTCTCATTCAATGTACAGGCCTGGGTCACTGCAACAGATGCAGCTTCCACTTCAGCCCTCTAGCCTCAGAAGAGGCAGAGGATACACCCTCCTTGAGAACATTGGCCTGAAGGAACCACAGTTCCTAGTCCCACCTTTAGGGCTGTTGCTATAACTCATCCTCATGTGAAGGTGCCAGAAGGTGAATCTCCATCATCCCAGTGAGAATGTAAAGTAAGTAGACTGGTGGCTTAGAAGGACTTCCCAGGGGTGGAAGCTTACTCTCTTCAACTACCTCATAAAATCTCTCACCAGGGTGTATTACTGCTCTATTTTACAACTCTTATCTGCAAAGATCTATATGCATTTTATTTCTCTCAAACTTGAGAAAATTCTTTAGGAGAGTTTTTGAACATTCCTTATACACCTCTTAATTATAAGCTCAGGATGTGAGTCCAAATAAATAAAATTGATCAAGTTTTACAAAATTTCAAGCTAGAAAGGGACCTGAGAGATTTGAGGTAAAAAGAATCAAAGTAGCTTGAAGACCTGATCAGTGAAGGATCATTAAACTGTGTATAGACAAGTGGAACTTCCCTTTAAGGGAGAACTTCAGATACATAATGGTCAGATCTTTGAGACATTTTAAAGAATGCCAGTGTAATAGAAGATTTGACCTTTTAGGTCAACTGGAAAATTCACCTGTGTATTATAGGTCCAATGGGAGAAAGAGGTAGGAAGTGAAGGAAATTAATCACCCCATTGGCTCATCATTATTAGAGCCTTGCCACGTTAAGGGACAATTCTACAGAGTTCTCTGGCATTTCTGCATATCTTGGGATCAGAGCTCTGCCTGCCTTTTTTCCAGACTATGTTTTCAGGAATATCTATACAGCAAACCACCTTGAAGACAGAGATGGTGTCTTCCTCCAGAGTATGAGACAAATTTGTTTACTGTCCAGTATGATAAAGATAGTGTCTCCCTAAAGGGAACCCTCGTACATTGTTAGTGGGAATGTAAATTGGTGCAGCCACTATGAAAAACAGTATGGAGGTTCCTTAAAAAAAACTAGAAATAGAGCTACCATTTGATCCAGCAATCCCACTATTGGGTGTACATCTGGAAAAAAAGGAAAACTCTAATTTGAAAAGATATGTGCACCCCAATGTTCATGGAAACACTATTTACAATAGCCAAGACATGGAAACAGCCCAATCGACCATCAACAGAAAATTGACTTAAGATGTGGTATACACACACACACACACACACACACATATATGTGTGTGTGTATACATATATACACACACACATATATATATACACACAAATATATACATGTATATATATATACACAAATATGTACATATACATATATATATATATATAATGGAATATTACCCAGTCTTAAAAAAGAATGAAGCATTGCCATTTGCAGCAACATGGATGGACCTAGAGAAGTAAGTGAAGTACTTCACTTAGGGAAGTAAACCAGACAGAGAAAGACAAATGATATCACTTATATGTGGGATCTAAAAATATACAAATGAATCTATATACAAAACAGAAACAGGCTCACAGACACAGAAAACAACTTACGGTTACCAAAGGAGAGAGGGAGGGAGGGACAAATTAGGAATACGGGATTAACAGATACAAACTACTGTACATAAAATAGATAAGCAACAAGGATTTACTGTATAGCACAGGGATTATATTCAATATCTTGCAATAACATATAACGGAATAATCTGAAAAAAATAACTGACTCACTTTGCTATGCACCTGAAAATAACACAACATTATAAATCAACTATACTTCTATAAAAATTTTTTTAATTTTAAAAATAAAAAAGATAGTGTCTCCCTTCAGGACAAAGTTCAGGTAGGCTTACTATCCATCATAAAAGATCTGAGTTCCCTAAAATTGGGGTTCCTCTCTTAAAATGTAACCCACTACATGTGCAGGCATTACTTGGCTCTTTCATGTCACCCTGTAGAAATTGGGGTTTGATGAAACAATGTAAAAATTATGTTACTCTAGCTACTACTATTGCTGTGAGTAATAAGCTGTCCTTTGTCTCTGGCCCAGGAATCTTGTGTCTTCTGCCAGCATCCATGAGGCAGCCTTATAGCTTTCAAGTCAGATAAAATCTCAAACCCTTCACAATTCTTGACTGTTTGGCACCTGTGAAAGTAATTTTAGCACAGGACTTAACAGCAGTGTTAAGGATATCAAGAATCATGTTGGATCTTTCAAATAAAACTTCCCTGACACTCAAATGGAGTTCTTTTATTTCTTCAGACTGTCAGACTGCATGAACAAATACATAGTACTGCATTTTTCATGAGACTCTAAATTCGAAAGCTTCTTTCAGAAGTTCTTCCAAAAAGTCTCAGCACTGAATGAAGTTTGGGGGACAAGAAATAATGATCATCTGTAACAGTGGTCACACAACTGGACCAGATGTTTTTAAGTTCTCCTCACTGATGGCAGCCAAGACCCTCACCCCTCCACCACACCAAGAGCTCTCCTTCCTCCCTCCTGACTAAAGCTGGACTCTGCTTCCTCACCACTCCCACTGCTTTTCTCTCTAAAATCCTTCAAATCCACCTGCTTCTTTCATCTCTGCTGCCTCCTCCAAAATCCAGACTCTCATCTCTTTCTAAGCTTCCTCTCAGCTTTCAACCTCTCCCCTTCCAACCCAGATCTTACATGGCCATCAGAATTTACAACTTCCTCGGATCCACATCACCTTCATCAGGGGCTTTCAAACCAGGAAAACCTGATAGACAGCTGCTGGTATCTGTTTGATATATTGGACTTCTGTTAAGATTATTTTGAGGAAAAAAAAAGAGTTCTACTGCTTTAAAACTTGTTGAAAAATGCTAGCCTGAAAGATAAACTTCAAGCCTTTAGCTTATCATTCAAAGCCTTTCATAATATTGCCATGTCTCCTAACCCTCCCTCCACCTTCAGAAGCCCTACACTTTAGTAATTGTATCTACGTCCGTATCACCTAAAGTTGTTTGGGTTTTGGGGTTTTCTTTTTGTTTTTGTTTTTTACCACACTGCTGCTTTGATCAAGCCACATGGCACATGGTGTCAAGTCCAAACTACTTCAGTTCGTAATCATCACTCTCCCTGTCCTAATCTCCTCCCTGGCACAAACTCTCCCCTCTGGCAAGCTTAGTCCCTTCTTAGTGGAAAATGGGCTCCTATGAGCCTCCTTTGAACCTTTGTTTACATTATGGCTGCACCTTTTCTCTCTGCTGTCCTTCCCTTCCACCTAGGAGTGCCCTTCCTCCACCGTCCCAAATACGAGATACGTATAACTACAGTGGCCAAAGCCACCTCTGATCACTCCAGCCCATGGAGAACTCATAGTGGTGTGTGTGTGTGTGTGTGTGTGTGTCCCCAACCTATGCTTTAACTCCATGGAGGTAGAAACATTTCAACGCACCCCACACTGCGTCTTCTCTCCCCCAACCCTCATACACATACTTGTATCTGGCAATAGCAGATTCCCAGTAAACAGATGTTGTTTCTTGGAACTCAAGAATCTTTCCTTCTGCTTTCCCCACCTTTCCACTCGAGTAACACAAATTCCTGATGCACCACATTATCTCTGATTCTTGACTCAAGCTGTGTGCTCCCTTATCGCCCTACTTTCCAACTTGAAAGGCCCTGTCCTCTTCTACCTTCATTACCTACCCAATCCCTACTTATTCTCCAAGATGCAGTTCAGTCACCACCTTTTTATGTAGCCCAAGTTCTGTGTCATCCTATATGACAACTTCAACTATGAGGTTGATTCATTCTATGTCTGGATTCAAAGTTTCATGATCTTATCATTGACTTAATAGATCCATGTCAAATTTTGTATCCTACTAACAGATATTACCTCTAATACGTTTTTCATCATATCACTTATCACCTTGTATCACAAATGTCTGCTTCTGTGTCTGCCTCACGCTAAGAGATGATAAATTCCTTGGGGGGAAAAGGACTGTGTCTTTTATCCATCTTTGTGTTTTCATCACACAGCATATTCTATGTGTTCAACAAATATTTGTTAAATGAAAATGTGAGTTTTTGCAGCTACTTAGCTGTGATAGTTAGCTTTATGTGTCAATTTGATTAGGCTCTGGTGCTCTGATGTTTGGTCAAACTATCTTTTAAATGTAATTACATTTAAATCAGTAGACTTTGAGTAAAGCAGATTACTCTCCATAGTCATCCAATTAATTGAAGTCCTTAAGAGAAAAATACTGACATACCCCAGAGGAAGAAGGAATTCTGCCTCTCTGGAGAACCCTAATACATCAATTGTGGTTATAGAAGTGAAGGTAGCAGTTAGCTAGGATGATCCAAAGTTGGCAATTGACAGGGCAGTTGGAGCAAAAGGGCAAAGGAAAGGGAATTGAAAGTTTGGGCATAAGAGTGACTGAAATAATGGGTTGTGGAAGCTTAAGCTGGGTGGGAAGGACAAAGGAGTCAACCAGAAGAGGCTCAATGGATGGTGAGAAAATAGAAGGATGACAAGACCAGAGATCTCAATGAGACTGAAGAAACAGGTGTGTAGACACAGGTCTAAAAGTCAGAGAAGAGTGCCATCTGAGGTGCTAAATGGGTACAAGATTTCTGAGATGGTGCTGGTTCTGACCATGACACCATCCAGATGTGGTTCATAGAAATGGACAAGTGAAGAAAAGTGTAGAACCTTCTATTAGTAAGGGTTCTACAGAGAAACAGAGCCTATAGGATGTGTGTGGATAAAGAGAGGAATTTATTTTAAGGAATTGGGTTATGTGACTGGGGGGACTGGCAAATTTGAAATCTGCAGGACAGACCAGCAGGCTGGAGGCTCAGGGAAGAGCTTATGTTACATTCCATATACCTTATATTCCATAAACATCGTTTCAAAATTTTACTATTATAAGAAATAAACATACTTGTATAAAATAGGGTCAATTTTTCTAAGTATTTCATGTATGTACAACTTTGTACCTTAAGAAAACACACTGTCTTTTTCCAAAACATATATCTCTGGACTGTGGATCAACCAAATGAGTGTTGAAATTGCAGAGCATGCCAGGTGGAGAGGAAGCATATGGGCCATGATCCTAAATCTATAAAGCTTTTTTTCTTCCATGTTTTCTCTCTTGACTTGCCATGATGTTGGGTTTTTTTGTTATTTATTTATTTTTGGCTGCATTGGGTCTTCCTTGCTGCACATGGGCTTTCTCAGGTTGTGGTGAGAGGAAGCTACTCTTTGTTGTGGTTCACGGTCTTCTCAATGCGGTGGCTTCTCTTGTTGCGGAGCACAGGCTCTAGGCATCCGGGCTTCAGTAGTTGTGGCACACGGGCTTAGTTGCTCTGCAGCACGTGGGATCTTCCCGGACAAGGGCTAGAACCCGTGTCCCCTGCATTGGCGGGTGGATTCTTAACCACTGCGCCACCAGGGAAGCCCTGCCATGATGTTTTTCTTTTTCTTTTTTAAAATTATTATTTATTTTATTATTATTTTTTTTTTATTTATAGCTGTGTTGAGTCTTCATTGCTGTGCACGGCTTTCTCTAGTTGTGGTGAGCAGGAGCTACTCTTCCTTGCGGTGTGCGGGCTTCTCATTTTGGTGGCTTCTCTTGTTGTGAAGCACAGGCTCTAGGCACGTGGGCTTCAGTAGTTGTGGCACATGGGCTCAGTAGTTGTGGCTCACGGGCTCTAGAGTGCAGGCTCAGTAGTTGTGGCGCATGGGTTTAGGTGCACCGCAGCATGTGGGATCTTCCCAGACCAGGGCTCAAACCCGTGTTCCCTGCAATGACAGGCAGATTCTTAACCACTGTGCCACCAGGGAAGTCCCCATGATGCTTTTCATTTGCTATTTAATGTCGTTCTGAGTGCAGAAAAAATTAAAAATTTAAATTATTAGTATGAAGTATACTGTTCATCTTTATGTGGAATGCCGGTTTTATATGCAAACGCAAGAGCATTTACATCATATAACTCATATGCAGAATCACTAAAATCACAGAATCTGTATTTTTTAGTTGGTACATGCTACAAAATGAGTATTTCATTTTTATCAGAACAAAACTAACTCACCTGTTTTAACTTCACTTCTTAATGTATACAATTCTACCTACCTTAGGCTTACTGAGGAGTAAGGAAGGACTGAAAGGAGAAGGAACTTTGCTTTCTATGTCATCATTTTCAGAGTAAGTGGTTGGCTGATGCAGTAAGAAAGGATACGACAGTGTTCCTCAATTGTTTCTGTTTCTTAAAATGCCTTCTTTTCTGCCTGTGTAGCAAGTCCTAGTTGAAATGGAAAATGTGGCTTCTGGGGCTATAAAATAGAATTCCGTGCCCATTGGGCATCATGAATGCCATATGGATGGGCAACAAGGGCTAGCAGACACATGTTGTAAGTGTCTCCTCTGTTCATGTTCGTGCTCCATCGTCTCATTGGACTTCACTTACTAAACACAAGTTCAAAGATAAGATTATTAAGAATTTCAAGATGGCAACAGCGGATCATTAAGCCAAGTGTGAGGCCCTTCTGAGCATGGAGCCCTGATGTAGCTACACAGGTCACATGCCCATGAACCATCAGTGTCAGTGATGAGACAAAGAGACATTGTTCTTAAAAGATTGGTTTCTGAAGAACAAAGGAGACAGCAGAGGAGTGATGTGATAGGAAAGATTTTTGAGAGCAGTGATAACCTTTGCTTCCTGCTAAATATCCCAGGAATGCTGGAAAATGCTATATATTCTCTGTTTATAGGATACAAAAATTTAATATAGATCTATTAAATAAATCATGAGATCAGGAAATTTTGAATCCAGATATAGGTGGATTGACCTCATGGTTAAAATGGCCCAAGATGGCACAGACCTTGAGCTGGGCAAAAACACAATAATCTGGGACACTAGAACCTCAAGGACTAGGAAGAAGATCCACAGGGCACACTGGTAAGACAGGCGGATACTGTCCCAAAGGAGAAAGGGTTTTAGAAGAAGGTGAAGGAAAATGTTTCAGGAAGAGCAACAAAATGCTAGAAGAATTCTGACAACCTGCCCCCACTCCCTACATGGTAGCTGGTGAATGAACAGCCCAGTGCTTCCCAGAGAGAACCAGATTTCCAAAAGGCAGGGGAAGGTTTTGTTTGTTCGTTTTTGTTTATTTTAAAGAGATTCAGGCTACAAGGAGGTTTCTGGGAAGACCTTAAAGATGGCCAAGGAATAAGATGTGGAGATCACCTTCCTCACCACAGATACATCAGCAATACATCTACATGTGAAACAACTCCTACAGAACACCTACTGAACGCTGACAGAAGACTGCAGACTTCCCAAAAGTCATGTGGCTGACAGGGTCTTGGTGCTCCGGCTGGGTGTCAGGCCTGTGCCTCTGAGGTGAGGGACCCGAGTTCAGGCCATTGGCCCACAAAAGAACTCCCAGCTCCACGTATTACAAATGGTGAAAGCTCTCCCAGAGTTCTCCATCTCAACGCTAAGACCCAGCTCCACGCAACGAGCAGCAACCTAGACTGCTCGACTCCCTGTGCCAGACAACTAGCAAGGCAGGAACACAACCCCAACCATTAGAAGAGAGGCTGCCTAATAGCATAATAAGGCCACAGCCCCAAAACACACCACCAGACACAGTCCTGCCCACCAGAAAGACAAGACCCAGCCTCATCCACCAGAACTCAGGCACCAGTTCCCTCCACCAGGAAGCCTACACAACCCACTGAACCAACCTTAGCCACTGGGGACAGACACCAAAAACAACGGGAACTACAAATCTGCATCCTGTAAAAAGGAGACACCAAACACAGTAAGTTAAGCAAAAGGAGAAGACAGAGAAACACATAGTAAATGAAGGATCAAGGTAAAAACCCACCAGACCAAAAAAATGAAGAGGAAATAGGCAGTTTACCTGAAAAATAATTCAGAGTAATGATTGTAAAGATGATCCAAAATCTTGGAAATAGAATGGAGAAAATACAAGAAATGTTTAACAAGGAACTAGAAGAACAAAAGAGCAAACAAACAAAGATGAACAACACAGTGAATGAAATTAAAAATTCTCTAGAAGGAATCAATAGCAGAATAACTGAGGTAGAAGAACGGATAAGTGACCTGGAAGGTAAAATAGTGGAAATAACTAATGCAGAGCAGAATAAAGAAAAAAGAATGAAAAGAATTGAGGACAGTCTCAGAGACCTCTGGGACAATATTAAATGCACCAACATTCAAATTATAGGGGTCCCAGAAGAAGAAGAGAAAAAGAAAGGGACTGAGAAAATATTTGAAGAGATTATAGTTGAACACTTCCCAAATATGGAAAAGGAAAGAGTCAATCAAGTCCAGGAAGTGCAGAGAGTCCCATACAGGATAAATCCAAGGAGAAACATGCAAAGACACATATTAATCAAACTATGAAAAATTAAATACAAAGAAAAGATATTAAAAGCAGCAAGGGAAAAACAACAAATAACATACAAGGGAATCCCCATAAGGTTAACAGCTGATTCGCAGCAGAAACTCTACAAGCCAGAAGGGAGTGGCACAATATATTTAAAGTGATGAAAGGGAAAAAGCTACAATCAACGTTACTCTACCGAGCAAGGATCTCATTCAGATTTGACGGAGAAATGAAACCTTTACAGGCAAGCAAAAGCTAAGAGAATTCAGCACCACTAAACCAGCTCTACAACAAATGCTAAAGGAGCTGGGCAAAAACACAATAATCCTTTAGCTCTAAAACAAATGCTAAAGGAACTTCTCTAAGTGAGAAACACAAGAGAAGAAAAGGACCTACAAAAACAAACCCAAAACAATTAAGAAAATGGTAATAGGAACATACATATTGATAACTACCTTAAATATAAATGGATTAAATGCTCCAATCAAAAGACATAGACTGGCTGAATGCATACAAAAACAAGACCCATATATATGCTTTCTACAAGAGACCCACTTCAGAACTAGGGACACATACAGACTGAAAGTGAGGGGATGGAAAAAGATATTCCATGCAAATTGAAATTAAAAAAAAGCTGGGGTAACAATTCTCATATAAGACAGAATAGACTTTAAAATAAAGACTATCACAAGAGACAAAGAAGGACACTACATAATTATCAAAGGATCAACCCAAAAAGAAGATATAACAATTGTAAATATACATGCACTCAACATAGGAGCACCTCAATACGTAAGGCAAATGCTAACAAACATAAAAGGGAAAATCAACAGTAACACAATCATAGTAGGGGACATTTTAACACCTCACTTTCAGCAGTGGACAGATCATCCAAAATAAAAATAAATAAGGAAACACAAGCTTTAAATGATACATTAGACAAGATGGACTTAATTGATATATATAGGACATTCCATCCAAAAACAAGAGAATACGCTTTCTTCTCAAGTGCTCATGGAACATTCTCCAGGATAGATCATGTCTTGGGTCACAAATCAAGCCTTGGTAAATTTAAGAAAATTGAAATCGTATCAAGTATCTTTTCAGATCACAACACTATGACACTAGATATCAATTACAGAAAAAAATCTGTAAAAAATACAAACACAAGGAGGCTAAACAATACACTACTTAGTAATGAAGTGATCACTGAAGAAATCAAAGAGGAAATTAAAAAATACCTAGAAACAAATGACAATGGAGACACAATGACCCATAACCTATGGGATGCAGCAAAAGCAGTTCTAAGAGGGAAGTTTATAGCAATACAATCCTACCTCAAGAAACAAGAAACAGGGCTTCCCTGGTGGCACAGTGGTTGAGAGTCCACCTGCCAATGCAGGGGACATGGGTTCGTGCCCCGGTCCAGGAAGATCCCACATGCCGCAGAGCAGCTGGGTCCGTGAGCCATGGCCGCTGAGCCTGCACATCTGGAGCCTGTGCTCTGCAACAGGAGAGGCCACAGCAGTGAGAGGCCCGCATACCACACACACACAAAAAAAGAAACATCTCAAATAAACAACCTAACCTTACAACTAAAGCAATTAGAGAAAGAACAAAAAACCCCCAAAGTTAGCAGAAGGAAAGAAATCATAAAGATCAGCTCAGAAATAAATGAAAAAGAAATGAAGAAAACAATAGCAAACATCAACACAACTGAAAGCTGGTTCTTTGAGAGGATAAACAAAATTGATAAACTATTAGCCTGACTCATCAAGAAAAAAAAGAGAGAAGACTCAGACCAATAGAATTAGAAATGAAAAAGGAGAAGTAACAACTGACACTACAGAAATACAAAGGATCATGAGAGATTACTACAAGCAACTATATGCCAATAAAATGGATAACCTGGAAGAAATGGGCAAATCCTTAGAAAAGCACAACATTCCGAGACTGAACCAGGAAGAAATAGAAAATATAAACGGACAATCACAAGCACTGAAATTGAGACTGTGATTTAAAATCTTCCAACAAACAAGATCCCAGGACCAGATGACTTCAAGGAGAATTCCATCAAATATTTAGAGAAGAGCTAACACCTATCCTTCTCAAACTCTTCCAAAATATAGCAGAGGAAGAATACTCCCAAACTCATTCTACAAGGCCACCATCACCCTGATACCAAAACCAGACAAAGATGTCACAAATAAAGAAAACTATAGGCCAATTTCACTGATGAACATAGATTCAAAAATCCTCAACAAAATACTAGCAAACAGAATCCAACAACACATTAAAAGGGTCATACACCATGATCAAATGGGGTTTATCCCAGGAATGCAAGGATTCTTCAATATACACAAATCTATCAATGTGATAAACTGTAGTAATAAATTGAAGGAGAAAAACCATATTAGCATCTCAATAGATGCAGAAAAAGCTTTTGACAAAATTCAACACCCATTTATGATAAAAATCCTCCAGAAGGTAAGCATAGAGGGAAATTACCTCAACATAATAAAGGCCATATATGACAAACCCACAGCCAACCTCATTCTCAATGGTGAAAAACTGAAACCATTTCCCCTAAGATCAGGATCAAGAAAAGGTTGTCCACTTTCACCACTATTATTCAACATAGTTTTGGAAGTTTTAGCCACAGCAATCAGAGAAGAAAAAGAAATTAAAGGAATACAAATCAGAAAAGCAGAAGTAAAGCCGTCACTGTTTGCAGAGGACATGATACTATACATAGAGAATCCTAAAGATGCTACCAGAAAACGACTAGAGCTAATCAATGGATTTGGCAAAGTAGCAGGATACAAAATTAATGCACAGAAATCTCTGGCATTCCTATACACTAATGATGAAAAATCTGAAAGAGAAATTCAGGAAACATTCCCATCTACCACTGCAACAAAAAGAATGAAATACCTAGGAATAAACCTACCTAAGGAGACAAAAGACCTGTATGCAGAAAACTATAAGACACTGATGAAAGAAATTAAAGATAATACAAACAGGGCTTCCCTGGTGGCGCAGTGGTTGGGAGCCCGCCTGCCGATGCAGGGGACACGGGTTCGTGCCCCGGTCCGGGAGGATCCCACATGCCGCGGAGCGGCTGGTCCCGTGAGCCATGGCCGTTGAGCCTGCGCGTCCGGAGCCTGTGCTCCACAATGGGAGAGGCCACAACAGCGCGAGGCCCACATACCGAAAAAAATAAAATAAAAATAAAAAAGATAATACAAACAGATGAAGAGATATATCATGTTCTTGGATTGGAAGAATCAACATTGTGCAAATGACTATACTAGCCAAAGCAATCTACAGATTCAATGCAATCCCTATCAAACTACCACTGGCATTTTTCACAGAACTAGAACAAAAAGTTTCACAGTTTGATGGAAACAGAAATAGCCAAAGTTTGTATGGAAACCCCGAATAGCCAAAGCAATCTTGAGAAAGAATAATGGAGCTGGAGGAATCAGGCTCCCAGACTTCAGAATATACAAGAAAGCTACAGTAATAAAGACAGTATGGTACTGTCACAAAAACATAAGTACACATCAATTGAACACAATAGAAAGCCCAGAGATAAACCCACGCACCTATGGTCACCTTATTTTGTATAAAGGAGGCAAGACTATACAATGGAGAAAAAGCCTCTTCAATAAGTGGTGTGGGAAAACTGGACAGCTACATGTTAAAGAATGAAATTAGAACACTCCCTAGCACTGTATACAAAAATAAACTCAAAATGGATTAAAAACCCAAATGTGAGACCAGAAACCATCAAACTCTTAGAGAAAAACATAAGCAGAACACCCTATGACATAAATCATAGTAAGATCCTTTTGACCCACCTCCTAGAGAAATGGAAATAAAAACAGAAATAAACAATTGGGGTCTAATGATACTTAAAAGCTTTTGCACAGCAAAGAAAAACATAAACAAGATGAAAAGCCAACCCTCAGAATGGGTGAAAATATTTTCAAATGAAGCAAGTGACAAAGGATTAATCTCCAAAATTTACAAGCACCTCATGCAGCTCAGTAACAAAAAAACAAACAACCCAATCCAAAAATGGGCAGAAGACCTAAATAGACATTTCTCCAAAGAAGATATACAGATTGCCAACAAACACCTGAAAGGATGCTGAACATCACTAATCATTAGAGAAATGCAAATCAAAACTGCAATGAGGTATCACCTCACACCAGTTAGAATGGCCATCATCAAAAAATCTACAAACAATAAATGCTGATGAGGGTGTGGAGAAAAGGGAACCCTCTTGCACAGCTGGTGGGAATGTAAATTGATACAGCCATTATGGAGAACAGTATGGAGGTTCCTTAAAAAACTAAAAATAGAAATACCATATGACCCAGCAATCCCACTACTGGGCATATACCCTGAGAAAACCATAATTCAAAAAGAGATGTGTACCACAGTGTTCACTGCAGCTCTATTTACAATAGCCAGGACATGGAAGCAACTTAAGTGTCCATCGACATATGAATGGATAAAGAAGATGTGGCACATATATATAATGGAATATTACTCAGTCATAAAAAGGAATGAAATTGAGTTATTTGTAGTGAGGTGGATGGACATAGAGTCTGTCATACAGAGTGAAATAAGTCAGAAAGAGATAAACAAATACCGTATGCTAACACATATATATGGAATCTAAAGAAAAAAAAATGGTTCTGAAGAACCTAGTGTCAGGAAGGGAATAAAGATGCAGATGTAGAGAATGGACTTGAGGACCCAGGGAGGGGGAAGAGTAAGCTGGGACGAAGTGAGCGAGTGGCATGGACATATATACACTACCAAATGTAAAATAGATAGTTAGTGGGAAACACCCACATAGCACAGGGAGATCAGCTCTGTGCTTAGTGACCACCTAGAGGGGTGGGATAGGGAAGGTGGGAGGGAGACGCAAGTGGGAGGAAATATGGGGATATATGTATATGTATAGCGATTCACTTTGTTATACAGCAGAAACTAACACACCATTGTAAAGCAACTATGCTCCAATAAAGATGTTTAAAATTTTTTTTAATAAATAAATAAAATAAGGAGGTTTGTTTATGATAACCAATGGTTCCAGAGACATATTGCAATGAAACTTGAATTCTGAGCGTAAAAGACATTTGAAGTTAGGTGGGAGTAACTGGGCTGAAGTCCAGAAGGAAGTCTTATCTTTCTAAAGTTATTATCTTTCTAAAATTCAACTGCTAATCATTTTGCATGGCTCCCAAACTCCTCTCAAGGTGGCCTCCCATCTTTCGCTCAAGCCCTTAGTGCTTAGCACTGACCACCAATATAACAAGGTATTCATCAATGTTAGCTCTAGGTAGCAGAAGCATGGATGATTTTATTCTTCTTCTTTTTACTGTCCCTGTAGTGAGTTGCATAATGTCCCCTCCCCCCCAATTCGTCCAATCCATGTCCAGTCAGAACCCCAGAATGTGACCTTATTTGTAAAAAGAATAATTAGTAAAGGATCTCAAGATGAAATAATCCTGGATTTAGGGTGGGTCCTAACTCCAATGCTTCGTGTCCTTATAAGAAGAGGAAAAGACAAAGATACAGAGTAGAAGGTAATGTGAAGAGGGAGGTGAAGACTGGATTGATGCATCTACAGGCCAAAGAATGCCTGGGATTGCTGGCAACCAGGAAACCAGGAAAAGCTAGGAGAGGCATCAGCTTTCCCCCTCAGAGACTCCAGAAGGTATCAACCTGCCAAGAACTTGACCTTTGGACTTCTGGCCTCCTGAACTATGAAAGAAGAAACTTCTGTGGCTTTAGGCCACCCAATTTGTGATAATTTGTTACAGCAACCCTAGGAAACTAATACAGTCCCATATTTCAATTTTTTTTGTATTGATTATATATTACTATATCCTTTAACTTAAATCAAAGTTTCATGGCTCTACTTTTGCCTATCTTTTAAATATTATATTCTTGTCTGTCTTTCTAGCCTCCCTCCTACGCCTCTTCATCTCAGAGCTTCCTCTTTCTCTTTTCTTACAATGGACCATCTTGCAGTTTCACTATATGCCATGTCTTTACATATTCTGTCCCACAGGACCAGCTTCATGGACACATGACCAGGGCAGTCATACAGGGCTCCAAATCAGAGGGCTCTCTGGGTGGTTGCTGTCTTGAAATTCTTAATAATTATGTCTTTGAATTTGTAAGTGAAGTCCAATGGGGTAATGGAGCATGCACAAAGGCTCAGAGCCTCGGCTCCTGTGTGATCCCACTTCCACCGCCTACGTGGGATGAGTTTTTGGCCATCTGCTCCTTGCCCTGGAGCCCACTGTCCCCCTTCCCACTTCATAACAACTGCTGCCCTCTGCCTGTGTGACAACTGGGTCATTGCCCAGGTCATTGCCTCCATTGTCCTCCAGCCCCAGGGCAATGAGTGCCTGAGTGAGGAGGGTCAAGGTGAGGTGTGCTTCCTGGAGGAGGTGGTGGTGACCATCCCTGCCCTGATCTGGCAGTGCTCTGGTGATGATTTTTGGCAGGTGACTCAGTAACGACCCCTTTCCCACCCCTGACACAGGTTCTCAGCATGTCCCTGCACAGAGGTTGAAGTCTCTTGGGGGAAACCCATCAGACCAGAGTTGGGGCAGTGAGCCCGTGGGAAGGGGAGAATGATTTCTCAGCCCTCTGGCCAGGCTTCACTTTGCAATGGGCCCTACAAACCATACAGCCGACCCTGCTGTTTCCTCTTACTGGGGTGCCCTTCACCCCTTCTCTCCCTGTTTAACACAAAATAATAATAACCATAGTAGTAACTATTATTTACTGAACTCTTTACTATATACTAAACACTTTAGACTGTAAGGAAGATAAGACCTACAGGGGTGGTTGTATTTCTAAGTAGGGTTTCAGAGTAAAGTAAACGCAGGTAAAGCAGAGATGGTTTCCAGGTGAGGGATCTGAGAGTCCGAGGTGCTGGAGCTGGTGGCCGTGAGGGATGCACCCCTGACCTCCTTGTTCTGTGGGGAGGCCCAGGTGGGAGGCGCTGTCCTTGGATAATGGGAACAAGCAGGGAGCAACTGCAGAGTCTTGAGAACCAGCAAGGAGCACACTGTAACACCCTAGAACTAGATGACCTAGTGCCTTCTGAGGACCTCTTTTGGGTTACTTCCAGATCTTTTTTTTTTTTTTTTTTTAATTTATGGCTGCATTGGGTCTTTGTTGCTGTGCATGGGCTTTCTCTAGTTGCAGCGAGTGGGAGCTACTCTTCATTGCTGTGCGTGAGCTTCTCATTGGGTGGCTTTTCTTCTTGTGGAGCATGAGCCCTAGGCGTGCGGGCTTCAGTAGTTGTGGCACATGGGCCCTAGAGCACGCGTGCTTCAGTAGTTGTGGTACATGGGCTCAGTAGTTGTTGTGCATGGGTTTAGTTGCTCCATGGCTTGTGGAATCTTCCCGGACCAGGGATCGAACCCATGTCCCTTGCACTGGCAGGTAGATTCTTAACCACTGCGCCACCAGGGAAGTCCCAGATCTTTTTTAACCCAAAGTGAGAAGCAACTAAATTTGAGCAAGCACTGTGAAGTTTGTCCCTCCCAGATGCTTCTCTGACTGTAAATAAAATCCCAACTAATCACTCAACTGCAAGACCTCATCTCGCTGCCATTATGTCAGAGAAGAGGACCTATCTAGGGCTTAAAGAACCAACCCAGGGAACCCCACACAAACGGTGGGCTAATAGATGATTGAGGCAACTGGTTCTTTTTTGCCAGCTCACCAGGAGCAAGGAGCACTGTCCCAGCTTAGGCATGCTTTAAACCAGTGGTTTTCAGGTTTCAACATGCAGGCTAATTAAAACAGAGCTGGGCTCTAGCCCCAGAGTTTCAGCTGCAATACATCTGGGGTGGGGCCTAAGAATTTGCATTTCTAACAAGTTTCCAGGCAAGGGCAGTGCTGCTGGTCTAAGGACCACATTTTGAGGGCCACAGCTTTAAACCCAGAGCAGAGTAGGCTAATGGCCTTTGAAAAGAGGACTCCACAAGCACAGTCCCCAGCACGGCTGTCATCAAGCTCCCATCCCATCTCCTCCCACAAATATTCCAACTTCCAAACGCACCTGACCTCCTGTAGTTATCCAAAACCTCCCCACTATTTCACATGTCTATGCCTTTGTTTTCTTAAATGCAGAACCATATAAAAATAAAATAAGAATCAACTCTAATTCTGCTACCCAAGACATAACTGACACTGACATTTGGCTGTGCCTGTGCCGGGTTAGAAAGGATAGAGTGAGTTGCCAGCAAGTTACTTTGGAGCAAAGATTGCAAATAAATCTTTCAAGTGCTGGCTTTTAAATGCTCAAGTGTAAAGCAGCAGCACCGTTGCCTCAGGAAAGGTGGTACAAGACATTCTTTCATGTCACAAGGACTGCTCTTCTAATGAAGGTTTGCCAGTTTTTGAAATAATATCTCCTTGTGTAGCATTTTACAAAACACATTGGAATATGTTGTCTTATTTGGGTTAACCGTTTGCTGAAAGAGGGTTTGTGACTTGTTCAAGGTTTAGTAAACATAAGTCAAGACAGAAATCCTTATCTCCAGGCTCCGGGCTCTGCTCTTCCCACGTGGTGAGGTTTTCTACCAAGGTCTCACAGCTGTGACCACAGCATGTTGTCCACTTCCTGAGGTGGTGTCCTGACAATTATAGTTACATTGTTTGCCACCCCTAGCAGCTTTTTCTCTTGTAGAGGTGTACCCTCCCCAACTCTGTCCCCCACTGTCCCCAGCCAAATGCCCTGGGACAGAAACTGTAGGGAGCTCAAAGCCATCATCTCCTGGTCATTCTCTCCTGGTCACCTCTGTACCCTGCTCCAGGCCCCTCTCCCCACCACCCCATGTTTCTCCTCACTCTGATTGCTGGTCACAAAGGGAATATTCAGAATTAAACTCTTGGATGGTGAGGGGTAGTGGGAAATTATGGAAACCATCTGGCCCAGGAGACCCTGGAGCTGGAAGCCTGGAAGCTGTCCACTTACTCACTGGGTAAACGGGGACAAGAAACTTCTTTCTTTGTAAAAGTTGGATGATAATAGGATGTAACAGTGAGGAACTGAGGAACAGATTTAAGCAACTTTCATTAACAGCTGATGAAAACAATGATAAGGTCCCTAAAGCTCAAGGAGAAGGGATGAGCCTCTGATGGGGGAGAGGCTTTGGAGTCACAGGGAAAAAGTGGTGGAGAAGGTAGTTGGAACCAAAGATAATGTTTATCAACAGGCTCTTAGCTCTCCCAATGTAGTTTGGGCACAGATTTTCTAAGGGTATTAAAATCTCATAGGTTGCCTTCCCCGTTCTACTTGCACTTATATACTTGCTCCCTCCCCCTCAGCCTCCTTCCTACAAACAGACAGATACTCTCTCTCCCTCTCTCTCTCTCTCTCTCTCTCACACACACACACACACACACACACACACACACACACACAGAGAGAGAGGTAGCACCTCCTGTGTGCACACATACATTACTGCTAAAGACCCTTCTTTTAAACTAGTGGTTTTCAAACTTTAATATGCATTAAAATCACTTTCCTGCTCTTCAGCTACATCGTGGAAAAAGACATTGTCACAGCTGCCTGTGAGTGATCCTGATGTCTCCTCCACTGACAAGGACAGCTGGGGGTTCAGTGCTCCACCATTGTGGTAGAGTGACCTGTATAGAAGTAGCCATCAGGACTCAAGGCACAGGGACTGTGTCTATCCCGAGTCATAGCTTAGATATCCTCTCCCCATGTCCAGGTAGTATGGAGTCTTATTGTTTTAAATCAGCTTTACAAGGTATGATTCACACACATTTAAATTTACCAATTTTAAATGTATAATTTAATGAATTTTGACAAATATATACAGTCATGTAAGGACCACCACAATTATATGGTATTATATATCACCTCTCCAAAATTCACCTGGGCAACTGGTGTGCCCCCAGCAACCACCAATCTATTTATATCCCTATAGTTTTGCCTTTTCAAAAAGTCATGGAACATGCAGTATGTAGCCTTTGTTTTCTGGTTTCTTTCCATAGCATAATGCTTTTGAGAGTCATCCATTTTCTTGCTTATATTGATAGTTCATTCCTTTTCATTTCTGAGTAGTATTCCATTGTGTGGATGTGACACAGTTTGTTCATCTGCTCACCAGTCGAGAGACATTGGGTTGTTTCCAGCTTGAGATAGTACGAATAAAGCTGCTATAAATATTCCCACACAGGTCTTTCAGTAAAACATTTTTATTTCTCTTGGTTTAATACTTAAGAGTAAGATTGCTGGGTCATATGGTAAGAGTATGTTTAAACCTTCTAAAAATCTACAAAACTGTTGTCCCAAGTGGCTGTATCATTTTGCATTCCCACCAGCAGCGTATGAGGTTTCTATTGCTCTGAATTCCTGTAAACACTTGGTATTGTCAGGTTTTTTAAAGCCACTCTAGTAGGTAGGTACATAGTGATGGCTCATTATGGCTTTAATTTGCATGTTCTTAGTTACTAATGATGTTGATCATCATTTTGTGTGATTATTTGTCATCTGTACCTCATCTAATGTGAAGTATCTGTTCAAACCTTTTGCCCATGTCTTACTTAGTTGGTTTATGTATTCTGGATACAAGCCTCTATCAGGTATGTGTTTTACAAATTGTTCCTCCCAGTCTGTGGCTTTTCTTTTCCTTTTTTAAACAGTGTTTTTTAAAGAGCAAAGATTGTTTTAAGTGTTCACTCTTGGGATGTAGGTGAGGTTACTTCAGGAAGATACTGCCAACTACTTTTCTGACACGACTTCCTTTTCTGACAAGAATCATGAACTGAGGCATCAGGAGGAGAGTCTGCATCTGGATTTCAGGAAGACATTTTAAATTTGTATCAGTTTGCTAGGTCTGCCACAACTCAATACTATAGACTAGGTGGCTTAACAACAATTTATTTCTGAAAGTTCTGGAAGGTGGAAGTCCAAGATCAAGGTGTTGGCAGGGTTGGTTTCTCCTGAGGCCTCTCTCCTTGGGTTGCAGGTGGCTACCTTCTCACTGTGTCTTCACATGGTCTTTTCTCTGTGTGCATAGATCCCTAGTGTCTATTCATTTGTCCAAATTTCCTCTTCTTATAAAGACAGCAGTCAGAATGGATTAGGGCCCACCCTAACAGGCTCATTTTAACTTAATCACCCTTTTAAAGGCCCTATATTCAAATATGGCCACATTCTGAGGTACTAGGGGTTAGGGCTTCAACACAGGAATTTTAGGGGCCAAAATTCAGCCCATAACAGAATTATATGCTCGCTTATGTGGGACCAGCCAACAAGGCCCTTAGAATTTAAAGACTCACTCTGATATACTAACTAATTTTCCTGTTTCCATTCTTGCCCCCACAAAACTATTTTCAAAACAGCAGCCATAATTACTCTTAAAATATATGTCAAGTTTTGTCACTTCTCTAATGGCTTCCTGTAGTAGGGTGAATAGTGGGCCCCCAAAGATGTCACATCCTAATTCCCAGAACCTGCAAATATATTACCTTACATGGTAAAAGGGATGTTGTAGATGTACTTCAGTTCATAATCTTGAGATGGATAGAAGTCTTGGATTATCCAGGTGGACCCAATGTAATCACAAGTGTTATAAGAAGGAGGCAGGAGTGTCAGAGTCAGAGAAGGATATGACGACAATAGAAGCAAAGTTTGGAGTGATGTAGCCATGAGCTAAGGAATGCCAACCCAAAGTATCTTTTTTTCTTCTTCTTTCTTTCTTTCTTTCTTTTTTTTTTTCCAGCTGTGCTGCGCTGCTTCAGGATCTTAGTTCCCCGACCAGGGATTGAACCCGGGCCCCGCAGTGGAAACAAAGAGTCCTAACCACTAGACTGCCAGGGAATTCCCACCCCCAAGTTTCTGATTCAGTATGTCTGAGCAGGACCTGCGGTTCTGCATTGTTAACAACCTCCCAGTAATACAGATGCTGCCAATCCCAAAACCACACTGTAAGTAACAAGTGTCTAGAACAGGAAGCTAGAGGTTACAGAGCACCAGGGTCCTAAATCCCACTGTACTGTTACTACCTGACATCAGCCTGTTGCCAGTTCAGGTCATCTTTCATCTCTCTCCCTCCAGAGTTTGTTCACTCTGACCCGACTTAGATTTCTGCTTGAATTTTCCCTGATATGGCCTGAATACACCAGGAGGGCATCGAGTAGTAATGATCAGGTCCTGCTTTTGTCCTAGCTGAGCTGGGCCCCAGACGTTCTGAGCACTGGATCTCTGCCACCAGCCTCTTTTACACCCTCAGCTACACTCCTAATTCATCCCTTTCTCCCTTCCTTCTTTTCTTCCCTCCCCTACCCACTGCTTTTTAGTCACTGGAGTCCTGCATTCACCATATACATGGATTTGCCCATCAGGCTCTCTCTCTGAGTCCATGGCTAGTTCAAGTCCAAAATCAAGCAAAGTTCACTGGTTTCAAACAGCAGCAGTGGTCTCCACCACAGCCCCACTAAAGAACCAGGAGGCTGGAGAAAGGCTGATGGGACAGTGCCTTCCCAGTGCCCAACATAAACAGAATCTTGAAGGTTCTAGGGTAGAAGAAGCAAGGAGTAGATGGAAGCACGCCCAAGGAGAGAACTGAATAAAGAGTTTGTGATGGGGACCAGTGGTATAAGAAGGTTATAGGAGAAATGAAGGGATCGTATACAGCAGAGGATTTGAAAGCTGTTAGAACACTACGTAGCACCATACACAAAAATAAACTCCAAATGAATTAAAGACATAAATATAAGACCAGACACTATAAAACTCTTAGAGGAAAACATAGGAAAAACACTCTTTGGCATAAACCACACTAAGTTCTTTCTTGACCCACCTCCTAGAGTAATGGAAATAAAAACAAAAATAAATAAATGGGACTTAAGTAAACTTAAAAGCTTTTGCACAGCAAAGGAAACCATAAACAAGACAAAAAGACAACCCTCAGAACTGGAGAAAATATTTGCAAATGAAACAACAGACAAAGCATTAATCTCCAAAATATACAAACAGTTCATGGAGCTCAGTATCAAAAGAACAAACAATCCAGTTAAAAAATGGGCAGAACTAAATAGACATTTCACCAAGGAAGACATACAGATGGTCAAGAGGCACATGAAAAATGCTCAACATCACTAATTATTAGAGAAATGCAAATCAAAACTACAATGAGGTAACACCTCACACTGGTCAGAATGGCCATTATCAAAAAATCTAGAAACAATAAATGCTGGAAAGGGTGTGGTGAAAAGGGAACCCTCCTGCACTATTGGTGGGAATGTAAATTGATACAGCCACTATGGAGAACAGTATGGAGGTTCCTTAAAAAACTAAAAATAGAACTACCATATGACCCAGCAATACCACTACTGGGCATATACCCTGAGAAAACCATAATTCAAAAAGAGACGTGTACCACAATGTTCACTGCAGCGCTATTTACAATAACCAGAACATGGAACCAACCTAAATGTCCATCGACAGATGAATGGATAAAGGAGATGTCGCACATATATACAATGGAATATTACCTAGCCATAAAAAGAAATGAAATTGAGTTATCTGCAGTGAGGTCATACACTGCAGTGAGGACCTAGAGTCTGTCATACAGAGTGAAGTAAGTCAGAAAGAGAAAAACAAATACTGTATGCTTACGGATATATATGGAATCTGAAAAAAAAAATGGTACTGATGAACCTAGTTGCAGGGCAGGAATAAAGAGGTAGAGATAGAGAATGGACTTGAGGACATGAGGGTGGGAGGGGGAAGCTGGGGCGAAGTGAGTGTAGCATCGACATATACACACTACCGAATGTAAATATTTGGCTGATGGAAAGCAGCAGCATAGCACAGGAAGATAACCTAGAGAGGTAGGATAGGGAGGATGGGAGGGAGGCTCAAGAGGGAGGGGATATGGGGACATGTGTATGTATATGGCTGAATTGCTTTGTTGTGAAACAGAAACTAACACAGCTTTTTGAGGCAATTATACTCCAATAAAGATCTATTTTAAAAAAAGAAGAGAAAGGTATTATCAACTAAAAAAGACTAGCAATCTAGATCTCTAAATCTTGCCAGTTACAAATGATCTTGTGAGGGACACCAAAGGTTCAGGGCCAAGAATAGAGATTATCTATTCCAGACCCATTCCTGATGTCTTCTTATCTTGACCTCTCCGACTGCTTGGTTCAGAGAGGCAGCCCTCTCTCTTGAATTCCTGCACAGCTGACATGCACAAGATTCAGGTCTTAGTACAGAATTTACACTGGCTGCCCTTTGACATTTGTGGTTTGGTGATTGTAGCCTTTAATTCTGCACAATCTTATTTTATATCCATTGTTTGTTTTTTCAGGTAGAGTGTAAAGTTTTTGAAGGTTGGACTACCTATCACATGGTGGTCCAAAGAGCAAATACTAATTTAGAAACTGAGCTGACTTTTGAACCTAATAATAGCAATGATAATGACAAAGCTAACTTATCTCGTTAATGCTTACAGCAGCAAATGAATCCTTTAATGAGATTTAAGCTATGAAAACTTAATGTTAGAATAGGAAAATTGAAGTGTTTATGGATGAACTGTAAACATGCCTGTGATATGCTTTAAAATACAGAAAGAAAGAAAGAAAGAAAAGAAAGAAAGAAAGAAAAGAAAGAAAGAAAGAAAGAAAGAAAGAAAGAAAGAAAGAAAGAAAGAAAGAAAGAAAGAAAGAAAGAAAAGAAAGGGAGAAAGAGAAAGAAAGGAAAGTTAGAGGGCTAAATAAACAAGAACAGCAAAAGTTGATGGTTGTTAAAGCTGGGTCCTGGATTGAAAGGGGGTTCATTGTTCAATTCTATCCACTTTTTAAGTGTATTTTTAAATTTTCACAATAAAAAGATCAATAAGAGAAAGGTCAGAATGTAATAAATCCTGCAGACAAGCAAGAACTCTTTGAAATTGACCACCTATCCTCCTTTTGGAGGTTAAAGAGAATTATTTAAATGTCCCACATCCACATATATATAGATTTGCCTTTTATCACAACCTCTAGTCCAGCTCAGTGGTTCTTTTTTGGGAGGGGCGGGAGGTGGTAAAATATATATAACATAAAATTTATCATTTTTGAGTGTACGATTCAGGAGCATTCATTACATCTACAAGGTTGTACCACCATCATTAGTGGCTCTTAAGTGTTAAATGTCAGTGTGCAAACGAACTCCTAAGCAGAGTAGGATATGCTTATCCTGAACATTGGACTTCATGGGCAGATGCAGGTCATTGAAGGGAATTTTGACAATAGGAAAGTTTTACTTTAAGCACCAAAGTCACTCACACTCCCCCCCAAGAGACTCCACTCCTCCCCCAGAGTGTCTAGCTCTAAGCTGAGGCCTTGAGCTCACCTCCCCCCAACACACATACACACACACACACACACATACACACACACACATACACACACACACTCACCTCTCACAATTAGAAGAAGGTCCTGAAGTGGAAATTGCATTATTCATTTTGCCTACTAGGATCTGCCCTCCTGGGGTTTGTCCCCTCTGGCCCCTCCCTCTCAGCAAGTTCAGTCTCAGCCCACATTGCCACTAAAACAACAGCCTCCCCATCCCTATATAGGAAGTCCTTGGTTCATAAAGCCCCTGCTTTTTACTTCATTTGGCAGCGTCTGGCTTTGGAGCTGGCTGAGGTGTAAGCCACGCACAACTTGTAGCTGCAACGTGCACATCTGTCAGTCCATCAGAGCCAGTGGGAGACTCTAAAACAGCACCCGTTCCTGGACCTACTGAAGCCAAATCTCCAGAGGTCAGAGGAATGTTTAAAAGCCAAAGTTTGGTGAGCCGGGGGAAGAGTGCGGCAAGATGAGCTTCGATTTAGTTAGGGGCTGGATCACTCAGGGTCTTGAAGGCCATGTTAAAGAGTCTGGGTTGTATTCTGCTCTAATTTCCTCTTTAATGAGCTACAAGGTAGGGAGATATTCTATACTATAAGCTTGCATAGCTTTAATGCAAGCCACTCTGCAAATGCCCATTGTTATATAGTAGTAATAATAATAGCAATAATAATGACAAAGCTAACTAACAATTTGTTGTTTGTTTCAGCCATGAGGCTAAGTGCATTCTCCATCACACTGTAGAGCATGTGTTCAGAAACAGATTCAGTTTTCAGGCTTCATTGATTATATCTTGGCCTTGGAGACTGCAGCCAGAAAATAGTAAAGGTCAGGGGCTCTGAGCAGTATTCGTGTATTTGAAACCTGTAATTTAGAGCCACCTCCAGGGCTAGGGTTGGTAGGAACAATCTGGCAGATCAGAGAATAGTTTTTAAACTAATAAGTTAATTAAGTTAATTCTGGCACATTTTAGCAGCAATCCCGTATCCTTACATGAAACCACTTTGGGATATGTAGCTAAATGCCCTCCTAATACTGAGAACTGAAAGGGATGTATTGAAGGCAGCTATTTTTGTCTATGCTGCTGATCGACTGTCATCTTTTACCAAGAGAGGACTTAGCCTAATTCCTAATCATTGTCAGAAAGCCTGACCAAAGACAAATCTCTAGAATCAACATTGTCATTTATATTCACACCTGCAACATTTAGTTGGCTCATTTTCAACAATTTTATTCACTAAGTTCTATCATTTAGTCACACAGTGGTTCTCAACTCATGGCAGTTTTGCCCCCCGGGGACACTTGGCAATGTCCAGGGACATTTTTGGTTGTCACAACCAAGGAAGCGTGGCAAAGGATGCCATTGGCATCCAGTGTGTAGAGGCCAGGGAAGCTACTAATACCCTATAATGCACAGGTCACCCCCCACAACAAAGAAGTATCTGGCCCAGAAGGTAAAGAATGCCAAAGCTGAGAATCCTTAAGTTACCTGGAAATACATTTTAAGATAACTGTATTTTGGAAGGTTCAACAGGAGATTATATCACTTAATCGTATAAGTTCCCTGAGTTCTTTGTTGATGATTTTTTATGGCCATATTGGATAATTGTTACAACTCTTTGAAGTTTTTCCAGACAAAATATGTTATAGTCATGTTTTTGTGTGAAGAATGTTGAGACTTCCACCACCTACATATTAGGGTTTGTATTGAGCACACCCAGAGTGGTTTTCAGAGGGAAGTCTTGGCTCTCCATGTACTTCAGGCATGTGGTGTGGTCAGTAGCTTTAACTTTCATAGAAGAATGTCCTCTTTACACTCAGCTTGGTTCACAGAACCATGCTTAATCAGCATCACTATCAACCCTCCAGTTCTTGTCCAAGAATGTCACTGTAGCAGGGCAGCTAGCAACCCGGCAGATATACACTCTCTTCCACAGGGGAGCATCATTACCAGACATGGCCAGCTACTGTCTTTCTCAGCATTCCCGCCACCCAACCCTTTGCATCTAAACATGGTCCAGTTGTATGTGCCACTTCTGGGCTGATATGGTTGAGAAGCAGACCCACCGTCACCTTGTCTTCCCCCGTCTGCTGACTGGGAGTGGAGCCAGAAGGTAGATGGAGCCCAGGTTGCTGAGTCACCCGTTGGAGGAAAGCTGCCCACCCATTAGGAACACCTGACATAAGCAGAAATACATTCATGGTAAGCCACTGAGATTTTGAGGTTTGTCTGTAACAGTAGCTAATGTTACCCAAACCCTTCACCTCCTGATTTCTTAATCAGTTATAAAAATTACTCATTATGGAGGAACATCTGAAGCAGAGGTCAGCAAACCATGGCACATGGACCAAATCAGCGTGCTGCCTGTTTTTGAATAGCTACAGTCCACAAGCTAAGAATGGTTTTTACATATTTAAATGGTTGGAGGAAAAAAAACCCTCCAGAAAACATTTTGTGACATATGGAAAGTATAAGAAATGCAAATTGTAGTATCCCAAAATAAAGTCTTATTAGAACTCAGCCACACTCATTTGTTTACAGATTCTCTATGGCTGCCTTTACCCTATGACAGTATTGAGTAGTTGTAATAGAGACCTAATGGCCCTAAAGTCTAAACTATTTACTATCTGGCCCTTTACAGAAAAAGTTTGTCAGCCCCTGGCTTGAAGGATATGCAAACCGCCTATTCGTCTAGATATAATGCTTAGAAGTTCTTCTGCCTCTATTCTGGCAGGAGAGTCTGGAAGGACCAAGAGAGCCTGGAGTTCATGAGGGTCTACTTTGTTTTAACCCCTCTTAGTACAGCTTTCATTGAATAGTTCCAAGGCATATTACAGGACTATTTCTGAGAACCCCAGGAGATACTTCTCTTAGATCTTGGGACCAGGAAAATCTGTGCCACTTCCTTTGTGACAGTCCATGTCTGTGTTCATGCCTGATGTCCTGTTCAGTCTCCCAGTTTCCCTGGACAAAGCACCACCCTAGTCATGCCCTAGAACCCTGAGGCTGAGTCCACATGACCACTGATGGAGTCATGGAATATATACCTACCTGTCTAGTTTTTACCTGCTTATCAGGATATTCATCTCTTTCAAGCTCTTTGGACTTTCTGGATACTGATTGACCTCCAATCTGAACTTCTCATCAGCAACTCTGAGATTTTTCCTGCCAGGGCCACCTTCTTTTCCTCACTGTATCCAATGTGCTGGTCATGGCCAGCCTTGTTCTGCTCCATACTTCTGCCAATAAATGCCATTTTATGTCTGTATAAAACTGAGCTTTGTAGAATGCCCATACTTAGAGGCGGAGAAGGGCAAGAAGATATTTGAGTTCAGCCTGGGTTGAGAACCCCTCTAGGTCCTATAACACCTTCATAGCCCTCATGACATCATATTATATTTGATCTTGTCCTTCATTGTCTCCCCAGTGCCCAGCACAGAGCCTAGTTGCACATATGCATTCAATCAATATTTGCTGAATAAATAAATGAAAAAGGTCTTTCCCTTAGGAAAGACTCAGAGGGAACTGACTTACTAAAGTGAAGGAAAGAAAGTTTCAAGAAAGTATTAGGAGCTCTATTCTTTGACCCTCACGTCTTGCAGCACTGGTGTGGCAGTTGGTGGATGACAGTCACCCAGGAGAGGCTGGATGAGTGCCCATCCATTTCTGATGCTAAAGTACACACTTGAAGCTATGCCTTCCTAAGAGGGTTTCAGTGATGGTCATTTTTTCTTGTACTAAGAGACACTACAGAATGAGGTAATTGGCATCACTGCCATAAAGGCCTGGGACTAGTCAGCTAACATTCTCTTAGTATATTCTCTGCAATTATCTGAGTATCCTTGACATTTACCTCTGTGATTCAAAGTCCTGGCTGTGACTGTTCTCAAGGTGTCTCTATCTCAAGTATATCAGCAGACTCTGCAAGTGATTTGAATTTGCATTCATCTTAATACAGATTCCCAGGGCCCCCCCCAGACACATTTAATAGGAATTCCTGGAGTTGAGCCTAGAAATCTGCATTTCTTAATAAAGATTCTCAGGCGGATCTGGTAACACACTTTGGAATCATCGCTCCACTCCAGTCCTCTCATTTTCCAAGTGAGCAAACAGCCAGGAAGGATGGAAATGACTTAACATTGTCACACTAGGCCAAGATTAGGGCCAGAATGCAGGCCTCCTGACTCCAACTCCAGTGCTCTCTCAACTATGCTGCTCTGCCTTAGAGGCCCCAGACCCTTGTGCCTGGCTTCTGGGAAACTGAGCGAGGCTTAATCATAGCAATCCTGCTCTGCCTGGTCTTGCTCCTAAATGTCATGCAGCCTGTGGCGGCAGGGAGAAGGGCGGGCAGTTGGTGTGATGTGACGTGATCAGCTCTGAGGGGCTTCTCCAGCCACAGTGGCAGAGCTGTAAGCCTGGTGCGAGCCACTGCCCCGCTGGTCTGCTGGGAGCACCGCCACTGCCCCCGCCCCGCAGCTGTTTTCCTACCCAGGCTCCACTCAGCCTCTCCCCATACCACTTGCCGACAGCTCCTCCTCAATTGTGTAGCTTCCCAGAGATGAGAAAAAGGAGGAAAGACAGCTGTGCACGTGTCTCCCTGGAATAAATGGCTACAAAGAAAGGAACCTAGAGGTTGCGAGAGGAAAGGCTGCCCCGGCAGTTTCCATAGCAACGCCTCCATTCTGCCCTAGCAGCTACGTGCTGCCTGGCACGTGTACTTTGCCGGGTCCCTAGAGGGCACTGCTGTCTCTCACTCGCTGATGGTTCAGGAGTGAGTTTCTAATAATGGTATTCAAATAATCCAAATAATAATATCTAAAGGCATTTGTGGGCCCTTGAACCATCTGGAGCACGTGTCTGCAGGCCACCTCGGGAGTGGCCAGGATTTGGGCACCTCTGCCTTTCTACTCCTACCACAGGGCTGGCACGCAGCAGCTGCTTAAAGACTGTTGGATGAATGGCTGAACAAATGAGAGTTTCTCTGAGGCTACAGTCAGCTCTTCTGCACGTGGAGGTGAGAGAAAACCAGAGGCTGGAAGAGAGGAAGCTTTGCCCTCTGCAGTTACGGAAGACACATACTGATCTCCAAATCCCTTCTAAGAGCCTCCCCTCTTCACTCCTCACAAACTGAGTGCTTGCTGGCCCCTCTGAGCTGCAAGCCACCTACACTAAGGAGCCAGTACCAAAGTGCCTCCCCGTCACAGGGACAAATGCTCCCCTCCCTCTGCAGAACCCTCCTGCCATACCACCCCCCGCAAACACACACACACACACTTTGGGAGAGAGGTAGGCAGCAGTGAATCATTAAAGAGGGAATATTAAGTACAGTGATGAAAATGTTTTTAGCAAAGACGAGGGGATGCCTAGAATCCACCCAATCATTTGTCATTGTAATCATAGCCTAGAGCATATTTAAAAACATAGATCTTCAATATCTTTGGTTTTCATATTTGTTTTTTCCTTTTTAATTTTTATTCTTTTTTTTAAAAAATTTTTGGCTGCATTGGGCCTTCGTTGCTGCGTGCAGTCTTTCTCTAGTTGCGGCAAGCGGGGGCTACTCTTCATTGCAGTTCGCAGGCTTCTTGTTGCGGTTGCGTCTCTTGCTGTGGAGCACTGGCTCTAGGCGTGCGGGCTTCAGTAGTTGTGGCACGGGGGCTCAATAGGTGTGCCTCGCAGGCTCTAGAGTGCAGGCTCAGTAGTTGTGGTGCCTGGGCTTAGTTGCTCCGCCACATGTGGGATCTTCCCGGACCAAGGCTCGAACCCGTGTCTCCTGCCTTGGCAGGGGGATTCTTAACCACTGCGACACCAGGGAAGTTCCGGTTTTCACATTTGAAAATAGCAAACAACTCTGGTGAACAAATTAGGTAAATAAGCTGGATAATGCCAGCTTATTTTAATGTGATAAAAGACTCCTTACAACAGGAATAAAGACACAGACCTACTAGAAAATGGACTTGAGGATGTGGGGAGGGGGAAGGGTAAGCTGGGACGAAGTGAGAGAGTGGCATGGACATATATACACTACCAAACGTAAAATAGATAACTAGTGGGAAGCAACCACATAGCACAGGGAGATCAGCTCGGTGCTTTGTGACCACCTAGAGGGGTGGGTTAGGGAGGGTTGGAGGGAGGGAGATGCAAGAGGGAAGAGACATGGGGACATATGTATATGTATAACTGATTCACTTTGTTATAAAGCAGAAACTAACACACCATTGTAAAGCAATTATACTCCAATAAGATGTTAAAGAAAAAGACTCTTTACAGCTTTAATAAAGTGAAAGACTTGGATTTTGTTTGTTTTTACTTTTGCAATTTCAATGAATAATTCAGAAAACATTCCGTGGGTGTGTCTCATGATTAGGCACCCTATCAGACCCTGGGGACCCTGAAAAGTGGTCCTGGGATGGGATGGGGCTCCCTGCCCTGAGGGTAAAAAGTGGTCCCAGCCCACTGGGGAGACAAACAGGACAAACAACTCACCTGCTCCCCACCTGGCCTCAGACCTCATCCACTCCGACACTCCATATCTGCCCAGCCCCTTACTCTTCACCCTCTGCTGGCCCTGTGCCCCAGTGACCCAGGCTGCTGAAAACTGCTGGAGAAAACTCAGCCTCACAGACTGCTATCACTGAAGGTCTATGAGGCCCTCAAAGCTGTCCAGTATTACTTTCTGAGTCTCCTCAATGCTTGCTCGCTTTACCAGCTGCTTTAAATTTTAACCACTCTCCTCATGCCCCTGGGCCACCAGCTCCTCCCTCAGCAGCAGAAGATAACTTATCTCATATTTTCCAGGGAAAATAGAGACTTGGAGTCTGGAGCTCCTTCAAGCCCACCCCACGCACCCAGTTTCATCTGTTTAGGGACCAATCCTCCCCTTATCTCACCCAGGTCAGGGGAGGAGGTGTGTCTGCTCCTGCCCAAAGCTAAGGCCTCCTGCCTAATCCTGAGTTCACTCCCCAGATACCTGGCTCGGGAGCCTTTCCTTTCTACTGATGGTATCCCTGCATCACATGAACATACCCAGGTCTTCCCCAGCTGTTTAAAAACAGGCAGACAATGACAAATCCTAGACCCTTTGTCATTTTAGATGCTACTTTATATTGCTCTTTCCCTCCCCCAGTGAAGCTTTATTTAAAGAAAAAAGTTAAATATTCATAGGGGTCTTTTTTAATCAATATTTTTAAAAGCACACAATGTCTTCTTTATGTCCCAGTCCTCTTCCCAGAGGCTACTATTTTCTTTAACCATTTTCTTACATACATAGAATTATGTCTATCTTTACCCTCTCTCTTGCTGTTTTCACATAATGACAATCATTCCATATTAGCATGTAAAGATCTACCTTAATTTTCTAACATCCCACAGAGTACTCCAAAGTACACAAAATAGACATATCAAAACTTATTTGACAAGTCTTCTATGGATAGGTGTTTGGATTTATCTTTTGCTATTTCAAATAATATTGCAGTTAATAACCTTATACTTATGTCATTTTGTATATGAATATTTTTGTAGTATAAATTCCTAGATGTGAAATTATGCGATCAAATTTTATTCACATTGGGGATTCCAATAGATGTTGCCAAATAGGCCCACCATAGAAAATGTACAAATTTATACTCTCACCAGCAAGGAATAAGAATGACTGTTTCCTAAGGTCCTTACGAACAATTGAGTTATCCAACATTTTTGTCTTTCTCAGTCTAAGTGAAAATGATATTTCAGTGTAGTTTTCATTTTATTTTCTCTTACAATTAGTGAGAATGGTCTTTTTTCGTGTGTTTAAGAATCTTTTGTATTTTCTTTTCTGTAAACTGCCTGTTGTGCCTATGATGACTTTTTCTCTTTTTTTATAAATTTATTTTATTTATTTCGGCTGCATTGGGTATTCGTTGCTTGCGTGTGGGCTTTCTATAGTTGCGGTGAGCTAGGGCTACTCTTCATTGTGCGGGCGTCTCATTGAGGTGGCTTCTCTTGTTGCAGAACATGGGCTCTAGGCGCGCGGGCTTCAGTAGTTGTGGCCCACGGGCTCTAGAGCACAGGCTCAGTAGTTGTGGCACATGGGCTTAGTTGCTCCACGGCATGTGGGATTTTCCCAGACCAGGGCTCGAACCCGTGCCCCCAGCATTGGCAGGCAGATTATTAACCACTGTGCCACCAGGGAAGTCCTATGGTTTTTTTTCTAATGCAATTTTTTATTGTGTAAATGTTTATACAACCTGAAATTTATCATTTCAACTATGTTTAAGTGTACAGTTCAATAGCATTAAGTGCATTCACATTGCTGTGCAACTGTCATCACTATTCATCTCCAGAACTTTGCATCTTACCAAACTGAAACTCCATACCCATTAAACAGTAACTCCTCACTACTGAATTTATCACTTTTTCTTTTGAACTTTTGAGTTTTATATAATACATAGAAAAGCTTTCTCTTTTCCCAGAGTTTTTTTTTAATCTACAGTTTTTCTTTTGGTCAATGCTTCTCAGTCCTGGCTGCATACCAATTACCAGGGGAGCTTTAAAAAATATGAATGCCTAGGCCTTACCTCTAGACCGGTACTGGTCCTTGGCCCTTTAGGAACAGGGCTGCACAGCAGGAAGTGAGCAGCAAGCCAGCGAGTGAAGCTTCATCTGTATTTACAGCTGTTCCCCATTGCTTGCACTACCACCTGAGCTCCGCCTCCTGTCAGATCAGCAGGGGCATTAGATTCTCATAGGAGCTCAAACCCTACTGTGAACTGCACATGTGAGGGATCTAGGTTGCGCGCTCCTCATGAGAATCTAATGCCTGATGATCTGAGGTGGAGCTGAGGCAGTGATGCTAGCGCTGGGGAGCGGCTGCAAATACAGATCATCATTAGCAGAGAGGTTTGAGTATAATAACAGTGAGCATAATAAATCAATTGCTTGCAGATTCATATCAAAACCCTATCAGTGAGTGGCAAGTGACAATTAAGCTGCATCTGATGGAAGGCTTTATAGTGGCAAGTGAGTTGATGTACTTCAGCTGTACAGCTGTATCTGGTGACAGGCTTTAAGTCAGAATCCGACACTTATTTTAGTCTGCTCATGGCCCACCCATTATGTTATTTACCACTTCCATCTGCCCCTCTTTTCTGCACTGCGCACTTGAATCAGTCAGTTTTGGTAAGCCCACAAGCTAACCCTATAGCCAAAATAAGTAAAAAACAAACGACAGTGGAGAGCTTCTGTGAAAAGGGGGAAAGACCCAATGATGAGACCGCAGAAGACTCTAAGACTGCCAACAACAAAAAAGCTGCATTTAAAACAAAATACCGGGCTTCCCTAGTGGCACAATGGTTGAGAGTCCGCCTGCCGATGCAGGGGACATGGGTTCGTGCCCCGGTCCGGGAAGATCCCACATGCCACGGAGCAGCTGGGCCCATGAGCCATGGCCGCTGAGCCTGCACGTCTGGAGCCTGTGCTCCACAACGGGAGAGGCCACAACAGTGAGAGGCCCGCATACCACAAAAAAAAGAAAGAAAGAAAAAAAAAAGAAAATACCAAGAGTCTTACTTAAATTATGGGTTCCTTTGCAACAGGTGATTCATATTCTCCAAGACCGCTTTGTAGAATATGTGGCGACTGGCTATCCAACGAAGACGTGAAACCTTCGAAACTGCTTTGCCACATAGAGCCCAAGCACCCTGCATTAAAAGACAAGCCTTTGGAGTTTTACAAAAGAAAAAAATGTGAACATGAAGAACAGAAGCAATTATTGAGGGCCACCACTTCATCAAATACATCTGCACTGAGAGCATCATTCTCAGTGCCCAACCACATTGCTAGAGCTAAGAAGCTCTTTACTACTGTGAAGAGTTGACCCTGCCTGCTGCTAAGGACACTTGTCATGAACTTTTATGAGAGGCTGCAGTTCAAAATGTAGCATGTGTTCCTCTTTTGTCTAGCGCCATAACTAACTAGACGAATTGATGAAATAGCAGAGGATACTGAGGCACAATTTTTAGAGAAGATTAATGTGTCACCGTGGTACACAATCCAGGTTGACAAGTCTACCGATGTTGACAACAAGGCAACAATGCTTGTTTTTTGTGTGATATATTTTTCAGGAGGACGTGCATGAGAATATGGTACGTGCACTTTTGTTGTCAACCAACACCACAGCTGCAGAACTATTCAAGTCTTTGAATGATTACATATCAGGAAGCCTGAATTGTTCATTTTGTGTCGGTATATGCATGGACTGAGTGGCTGCCATGACTGGATGGCTTTCTGGTTTCACTATTCTGGTCAAAGAGGTCGCTCCTGAATGTAGGTCTACGCACTGTGTCATCCATAGAGAAATGTTGGCTAGCCGAAAAATGTCACCTGAACTTAACAACGTTTTGCAGGATGTGATTAAAATTATCAACACATTAAAGTACACGCCCTTAACTCACGTCTGTTCACGCAGCTCTGTGAGGAGATGGACGCAGAACACACACATCTTCTCTCATACACGGAAGTGAGGTGGCTTTCTAAAGGTAGATCACTGGCCTGAGTTTCTGCATTATGAGAGCCGCTCTAGAGATTTCTTTTAGAAAAACAGTCACCACTGGCAGCACATTTCAGTGACACACAGTGGGTCATAAAACTTGCTTACTTGTGTGACGTGTTCAACCTGCTCAAGGAACTCAATTTGTCACTTCAGGGGAGAACAACTGTGTTCAAGTTGGCAGATAAAGTGGTTGCATTCAAAGCCAAACTGGAATTATGGGGGCGATGAGTTAATATTGGGATTTTTGGCATGTTTCAAACATGAACAGAGATTTTGAAAGAGACTGAGCCAGGGCCTTCTTTCTCCCAGCTGGTGCACGATCACCTATCTCAGCTTTCAAAAGAGTTTGGGCATTACTTCCCAACCACAAAAGACCCCTGAACTGGGAAGGAATGGATCCGCGACCCCTTCATGAGTAAACCAGGTGAATCGACTTTGTCCTTGCTAGAAGAGGATCAACTGCTTGAGATCGCAAGTGACGGTGGCCTTAGAAGTGTGTTTGAGACAACTTCAAATCTCCATAGGTTCTGGAGTAAAGTCAAGGGGGAATATCCTGAGATTGCCACAAAAGCACTGAAAAGCCTGCTTCCACTTCCAACATCCTATCCTTGTGAAGCAGTGTTTTCTGTAGTGATAGCAACCAAAAAGAGATCACGGAGGAGACTGGACATAAGTAACACACTTCGAGTGTCACTGTCTCCCATCATCCCCAGATGGGGCCATCTAGTTGCAGGAAAACAAGCTCAGGGCTCCCACTGATTCTGCATTACGGTGAGTTGCATAATTATTTCATTATATATTACAATGTAATAATAATAGAAATAAAGTGCACAATAAATGTAATGCACTTGAATCATCCCAAAACCATCCCCACCCCAGTCTGTGGAAAAATTGTCTTCCACGCAACCTGTCCCTGGTGCCAGAAAGGTTGGGGACCCCTGCTGTATAATATATCCTTGTAGCGTATTTTATGCCCGATAGTTTGTATCTCTTACTTCCCTACCCCTTTCTTGCTCCTCCCGCACACTTCTCTCCGCTGGTGACCACAATTTTTTCTCTGTATCGTGAGTCTGCTTCTCTTTTGTTGTATTCACCAGTTTGTTGTATTTTTAAGATCGCACCTATTAGTGATATCATACGGTATTTTTCTTTCTCTGTCTGACTTACTTCATTTAGCATAATAATGCCTTCCAAGTTCATCCATTTTGCAAATGGCAAAATTGTGTACATTTTTTATGGTAATTCTTAAATTCCTGAGTTGGTTCTAAAGTTCAGCCAGCATTGAGAACTACTGTTTTTGCATGTTTACAATTTCATCTACTATATTTAAATCTTTGCTTCATATGGAATTTATACTAAGGTAAAGTGTAATGTGAAAGCCAACCTAGTTTTTTTCTAGATGGTTATTCAGTTATTCCAATACCATTTAATAAATGTGGACTATCAAAACTTCAGAACTTCAGAAGAAAGAGAAATTCCTGCCTCTGCCACTTAGTATTTGGTTGATTTGGGGCAAGTGAAACTCTTTATGCCTCACTTTCTTCAGCTGCAAAATGGGGATAATAATACCTCATAGAGTTGCTTTGAAGATTTAAAAAGTTCATAAATTTAAAGCACTTAGAACAGACTCTGGGCCTTAGTAAATTACCATATTAATATGGTACTATTAACATTGCTATTATTTGTTTCAATTCAACAAATGAACACATGGAGAGCCAACACAAATATAATGTAGTGTTACATAATCATTACAAATTATACCTTAAAAGAGTTTAGTTTAAGTGAAAAGAGGTTATAAAATTAACTTATCTAGCTAAAAATGCATATACATTAAGTTCTGCAAAGAAATACAGCAACATATTAGCCATGGTTATGTTACCTGAAAACTGGATTCCTCTCTAAGCCAAAGATCAGGAGAATTTATTACTTGCAGCAAATAAGGAGAACACCAGGGATATTCCCAAAGCAGCATCTCCCTGCACAGCAAATTTGGGGAAGTTTTTTTGTTTGTTTGTTTGTTTTTAATTTCTTTTTTTTTCCTTTGGGGGAAGTTTATGGGGACATACATATTCATGAAGGGGCTTGGGCGGGACAGAGTCTAAGCTTTAGCTGATGGAAGTCACAAGGGTCAGCGAAGGTCAATATCATCATCCCTTAGGTTCCAGTTGCTCTGGTGGTTGAGCACTTCAGGCTAATCTTTATCATTGAAACAGAACTGTGAGTCTTTACACCTGATATATTATCTTTGCTATTGTTACTTCTCTTGCCATAACAGTTTCTGTGTTCTTTTGTTCCCTTAAGATCTTTAATTACTGAGACCTGTTCAAGGGCAAGCATTGTGGCCAGGCTTAGATCACAAAATGGCTTAGGCCAAAAGTGGCTTCTCTTATGTCAAGAAAGCTATGACTGGTTCTCTTTCTCTGGGAAACCCCTACCTTATCTGTTTACAGTTATATTTGAGTGAGAGGAGATCATGAATTATTTTTATTTTCTTCCTTAGTCTTTCTTTTATTTCTCAGACTGCCTACAGTGAGCAGGTATTGCTTATATGGGGGGAGCAGGGGAAGGTTTTAAAGATTGATAAGAAAGGTCTGTCGATCTGGATTCCATCCTTCAGCACATATGCTGCCCTGCCCAATGCAGTTCAAAGGGCCTATTCTCTATATTGCACCCACGTCATGGAGAGCTTTCTGGGGGGTTGTGGCCCAGCATCAGGACTCTGCCTCCAGACTGGTATGAATGGCATATTCTGGGCTTTTCTAACCCAGCTAGTTGCCCTTGCATCCAGCCCGCATTGTGCTTTATCAACTAGGTCATAAAAGACTTCATCAAAAACCTCCATTTGTTCAATCAACAGATATGGATTGAGTCTCTATTCTGCTCCAGGCCTAGTGTATATTTCCTTAATAGATGAGCCTAGAAACAATATTAAAGAAAGAAAAAGTTCAGACTGACATATTCTGTTTTTAAAAATCTCAAACTGAGCACCAGTGATTGTCACTTTCCCATAAGTCTCATGAACTTTTATTATTATTGTTGTTATTATTGTTATTACTATGATTATGATTATGATAAATAATGTAGCCTAGAATCTTCTCTGGGACTGAAGCCAAACACAGCCAGTGGTAGACGAGCGAGACGTGTTCTCTCCCTTGGCCATGCAAATGACTTTTATTTAGCTCTTTTCTTCTAGGCCTCTGTCATAGCCCTTAAATGGCTCAAAGAGCACCAGTGGAGCCATTCCTCTATCCTGAAAACCTTCCAGGAACTGAGATATAATTTATTTGCACCCAGAGTCTGGAGCTCAGCGAAACCAGCAAAATCCTGGAAACTCTTACTTTATCGTGGCATTAGTGTCGCAGAAGCTCAAGGGAACTCCAGAGACTTTTAAAGTGCTAGAGAAAATTTCTCCAGTTTCACTCAAATTCTTTGCAAGCTTCCCAACACCATTGAAAATACTTATTTTTAAAATAAAACCTAAAAATAAAAGCAGATCTGTTCTTTCCTAATGCATAAAAGATTGCTCTAAACTGATAGATGATAAATCAACACTTCAAAGAGCTGAATGGTGATTAATTGAATGGATGGCAAATGAATAAATGAGTGAGTACTCTATAGTAACACAGAGTAGGTCTATCTAACACAAACTCCATATGATAGGTGCCAACAATGGGAAAGTACTTTCCACTTTCAAATTTAGAAGGGAATTAGATATATGAACCAAAGTTCTTTTTTAAAGTGCTAGATCCCTGCTCAGGGAACCAGATCCCACATGCATGCCACAACTAAGAGTTTGCATGCCACAACTAAGGAACCCACGTGCTGCAACTAAGGAGTTGGCGAGCTGCAACTAAGGAGCCCGCGACCCGCATCTAAGACCTGGTGCAACCAGCTAAATAATAAATAAATATTTAAAAATTAATAAATAAATAAACTTAAAATGAAGTGTTACAGAAACATTTAAAATAATGTTGTCTTCAATATGGTGTCTCAGTGTAGCAAGTAGAACATTTCTCTAGGGGTTCGTTATTTTTGGCAGCATCTATTTTACATATATAACCCAGGACTTCTGAGAGCTTAGATAACAAGAGCTTCTTAAGCAAGTGATTCTAGAAGTTTGATCTCTAACAGGGGTCCTCAAGTTTTAGCATGCCTCGGAATCCTCTGGAAGTCTTGTTAAAATATAGATTAAGTTGGGTCCCTACCCCAGACTTTCTGACTAAGCAGGTCTGGGATAAAAAAAAAAAAAAAATCTAGAGGCTAAGGAAAAGAAAGAAAAGGGTGAGAGACACTCTTGTGGGAGGACTTGATTCCTCTGTCACTAGCTGCAGAAAGAGCAAAGGGGGAAAGCGTGACAATGACAGCTAACACTTGTGAGCAAGGCCAATGTGCTCTACACTCCTGTGCATCGACTCAGTTATTCTTCCATCAATCTGAGGACATGTGTATCATTGTCATTGTCAACATCATCATCATCATCATCTGCTTTTAACAGATGAGGAAACTGATGCACAAACTAGTGATTGGAAAAGACAGATTTTAGACCCAAAAGTTTCAACTTCCATTTACCATGCTTAACCCCACAATGCAAACCTTTCTGAGGAATGTCTGACCACTTGGCCATCCTTCACTAGAGTAGATCTTGGATGGTATCTTTCCCCCACACCCTCTCATATAAATGCCTTATGGATAGTTACAGGGTCACTGATAAATTGAGCCCTCCTGTCACTCACCACAGGCAGTGAGGTTGGAGACCCTGACCCCATGAGCACAGGACAATTCAGAGAAAAACACTCCTAGGCGGAGTGAAACTTCTTGGCAGACTGAGGACAAAGTCATATAATCAACAAACATTTACTACAGGCCTCATTGCCACAGGCATTTTACGTACATTATCTCTAAGACCCAACACCTTCCAAGGTAAGTTTTTATCATTTTCCCCATTTCATAGATGAAGAAAATGTAGCTCGGAAAGAGTTAAGTTCATTTAAAGCATTATCATGCCTTGGGCATGTAGTCAGTAGACTGAGGCCTTTATTTCAGGTGCTCACTGGGCTTCCTAGGTCCTACTAAGGCCCAACACTCATTTACGGCTGTGGCTTCAAATCTGAGGTTCTAGGAATCCCTAGGGAATCTGCTGGGGGTTCAGTGGAAGAAAGGAGTGTAGGGGACAAAGGAGGAAATTAGCTTCAAAGAACAATCTCTTTTGAAGAGAGTTTCATGAATTTTTTGTTTGTTTGTTTTATTTTCAATTTGAAAATTACTGACTTGCAGCATTGTTTCTATGAGGGAAAATGTGCTTCAAGTTCCAGACTACACACTTAGGACACAACATGCTCCTACTGCAGGTAACAGAATGACATAACCAATGAGCCAGTGTCACAATGCTGCAAGAGGCAGTAAAAGAAAACCTGGCCTCTCAACCCAGATGTCAAAAGCATTCTAAGCTCAAGAGTAGCTAATGTTATGGCTCCTTTCCTCCTCTTTTAACTAAACACATTTATTCATTCACCAATGATTTATCCAGCCCCCAATATAAGCCAGCAACAAAGGCCAGCATTGAAGGTACCAAGATGAATGAACTCTGGACCCAGCCTTCCATGAGTGGTTAGCCTCCTGGGGGAGATAGATGGGGAATACATGAGCTCTCCCAAGTGGGGCAAGAGTGCAAAGAGACAAAGGGTGTTTCCAAGTGGAATGGTCAAGATTCACAGGGAAGGTAAATCTGGATTGACATTTAAAAGGGACAGCAGCATGTGGGCCCTGGGTTCCAGAACGTGGGGGAGGGCGGTGGATCAGGGGAGTAAGAGGAAAAAGACAGCATACTCTATAGTCTCTTGTTTCATGCAAACACCCACCTGGGCGAGCACCTGTGGATGCTGTTCCCAGTCAGCCCTGAGGTATGCTCACCCCTCCTCTTGCCATGGTCAGTTTCCAAAAACTGGTTGCCCAATCACGTGGCCATGAGTCAGGGCCCTGCCAGGCTGAGTAGGACATGGGTATGGGTGGGAGCGGGGAGACTTGCACAACCCTGAACCACTGAGGTCACCGGAGAAAGCCCAGCCGCGAGAGGAGACCCAGAGTGACCCCTCTAAAGCCTTGGAGGGGGGGACACTGGGCAACAGGATTTCTGGCTTCTCACCTGGGTTGGACCTCTTATGTGGCCTGTCACTTCCCAGACCAGAGCATTAACAGGGATAAAGAGTCTTGTTTCTGTCTATCCCTGTGGGTAAAGGGCGGGCCTAGGAGCTGTTAGAGCCAACACCCCTGACATCCCCAAGCTTGACTTTCTGTTCCAGTGACTGGCACTGGGCACTCCTGAGTTGGAGACTGGGGTCATCACATCTCAGGGGGGTTCCCCCAAGCCTCTGGCAGGGTGGAATGGGGCACCCTTCTGAAGACCACTGCCCTTGGGTTCCTCGGCCAGCTTGGGTCTGAGGGGAGGAAGATGAGGAATGTTGGGTCTCCAATCCAGTTCCGCTCAATGTTGGGGGTTTAAGAGCCAGCCCAAGCTTGTGACAAGTTTGGGGTACAAAACCTCAGTCCCCCATAACCATCTGCTGAGTGAAGGCAGGGAGCCAGGCTAACAGGAATAAAAGCGTATACTACTGGAGATGGTACAGAAAGCAGAGAGTTGGAAACAGAGGAACCTACCGCTTCTCATATCTAGAGCTTGTCACCTCTGAGCTAAAGTCAACAAAGAAACTGCAGTGCAGTGATTCCAAGGGGACATGGCTTTAAGAGGGTACGGGGGGGCATTTGTGATTCTCAGTAGGAGGGGGGGAGAATTTTTACATTCCCTCCAACCACCACCACACCCACCTGCAGAAATTCTGAAACATCTTCCAGGTAAGAATGGCTACAGTATTGGCAGCCAGAAAGGTTCAGTAACTATTGACTGAGCACCTCCTGTGTGTTGATGCCATGTGTGGATTCCTCAGGGCACTGGGAAGACACAGGTAAAGAACCACTGCTCCACTGGATCATCACTCTGGACTTGTCTGAGCGTGACACTTTATTTACTCATAGGACAGTCCAGGAGGGAAGGTCTGAACCAGCGCAACTTCACCATTGGGGTGGGATGGGTGCTGCAGGAAATGACCCTCAGACCCAACCTGATCCCACATGCTCAGCCAGGCAGGCGAGCTTGGGTGTCACTGTCTTGGGTAGTCTCCAGCTCTGGTGGAAGCAGACTGTGAATCGTGTGAGACAAAGCAGGGGTTAACCTCACAGGTGGGCGGATGCAGGCAATATCAACAGAGCCACATTTGGAAGTCTGGTCAGACAGGTTATACACAGTCACGAATCTGTAGCTGACCTTCGGATTTAGGAGAATTCTCCAGTCTTGGGGCTGGGTAACTGGAAGGTATAGGCAGGGAGGCAGGAGTCCTAAGAGGTTACCAGGAAAGGAACCCAGGAACAGAGGACAAAGGTGAGGAAAATGGGGTTACGACCTTGGATCTTGGGAGCTGGCCCTGGATCTCCTTGTCTTGCATCAGATGGGAGAAGGCAGGAGATGGGGAGTCATAAGAGAATATGTATGGGGTGAGCCTTTCAGGGAGGGAACCCATGGGCCCAGAGGAGGAGCAGAATTGGAAGCTGGAGATGGGGGTTGAGCTCCTGGGCAGCAAAGGAACCTGTCATCTGTCTTTTTAAGGTACACAACCAGGACCCCCTCTACACCACATGGGGTCCTCATATGAACTGAAAATGATGCCTCTCTGGGAAGACCAGTTGGGTAGACGCATCAGAGGCACTCAGATGGCACCTTTGCATGAAGAGAAAAACACGGCTCCCTCCTCCAGGTGAAGGTCACAACAGGACTCACAACTTGTGAACAAAACATGAGTTGGATTTCAGTGCCCACTTACTCCCTTGGTCAGCATCTGTGTGCAGTCCACCAGCTGCATGCCTTGTACGTGGATGCCTTGGGAACTGCTTAGGGAGAGGGTGGCGAACCCTCCAGTTCTCCCTGGCACTGGTCGAGTTTGGACCTCCCAACAGAGCAGTGGGTGGGCTTACCTCCGTGGTGGGAGGAGGGAATGTTGAAATTAACTAGTCTGTGCCTTTGAAAACAGGCTCCACACCTCAGCTACAACCCTGCCGGGTCTCCTCTGATTGATTCCTTTTTCACACCATGTTGGAATGTCAAGAATCAGGGCTAATGACACTCCCTCCCTATCTAGAGGCCACAGAGTCATAGCTGGAGAGAGACTGACAAGCTGGTAGCCTCAGTCACAGGCTGATGGCTTGACTCCTGACCTGCAAGTTATAGTAATTACTAGTAACAACTAACATTTATAGAGCATGTTGCAATTTACCAAGTGCTTTCTCACACATGATCTCATTTGCTCCCTGTGAGGCTGGGATGACTGGCCGGCCTCTCATGAATGAGAAGACAGACATGGAGAAGTCTGAGGTGGCTGGGGCAGATGGGAACAGGGTGGGTGGGAGGATGCTCTCTGGGGTCTGACGGCCAGGGCTCCCATCCCAGCTCTGCTATTTTCTGGACACAGAGCAAGTTGCTTCACCTTTTTGTGCCTCAGTTTCTCCATGCGTGAGAGGGGGATATTAGTAGCTACATCACGCAGGAGGTGGTTGTGGCAGTTAAAATACTTAGAGCAGTGCCTGGCATGGAACAAGTGATCCCAGCATAGAGGGCCTGCATTCATAGTCATCTCTAGAAAATAAGATCCACCAATGTGTACTAAATCTCACATCTTTCAGCAGCTCATTTGTGGTACAACTAATACTGGGTCAGATTGCTGTCACGTTTGGGAAATTTAATTGCCCATAAGTTTGCTGATCATGACTTAGCTCCCATACAGATGGACACAGTGGGCTGAGTACTTGGGTAAGGTGCCCACAAATGCAGGTGACAGGGAAGAGGGAAGCACATGCAGCAGGCCGTGGGCTGGACTGGACATTGTGGCCCCCTTTTGCACTGGGCAAAAGGCGGCCAAGTAGGAACACAGGGTTAATGCCCCTTCCCATCTTTCAACAGAAGCCCAGAACACTGACTTTTGATGTGAAATTTCCCGATTTTCAATTTTAGCAACTATTCTGAATTTCTTTAAAACACTGTGTGGGCCAGACCAGAGCCAGCTGCAGGCCCCCCACTTGTGCTGGCTCTCCAGGCCGTCCTCTCTGCCTGCGGGCCCTGGAGCCTTCAGCACTGCTCACCACACATGTCTCTCCAGGCCTGGCCTTGCCTGTCCCCTTGACGGACACCACCTACGTGTTTTGCTCCTTGAGGTCTGTAGGTGGGTAAAATGTCTGCCGTGAGAGCAATAGGGGTTCTGCCTCAAGTTGCCATAAAAATTCATTAGTCCATTACCATGTAATATGAAAAAAAAAACTGTGCTGTGTAAACTAAGCTGAAATGCACTTCCAAATTCAGAAGAGCAATGAAAAATGTTAATGAAGCTCCACATACATGTAAGATACTGTGTGCTCACAGTAATGTTTTAATAATCCTCATCTCAGGGCAGAGGTTCAACACCACAGGAAAACCCCTCACTGAAGAAAGCAACCACAAAGTCATCTCCGCCAACCTCTCATGTAAGATGGAGGAACTGGGAGAAACCTGCCTAAGATCCCAGAGCTGGCTCCCAGCCTCTCAGCACCGACACGCCACTCTCTGTGTGCTCACTAAGCCTACTCTTCCAGGTGTAATGCTCACTTCCTGATTTCCAGGGCCTGTGATCCCCCTCCTCAGGGGACTTCCACATACAGGTCACCCCAAGAATGTTTACTGGGAGCCTTCTGCATAGGCAGGGTAGCCCTTGTAGGGCGCCTTACGTGGTCATACAAGGACCTTCGTGTGTTCCTCCACTTTTCTGAGAGGGGCGTAAAGCGTGCAGGAAGCTACCTGGGCTCAGGGTGTGGTAGATCGCATATGACAACTCGTGAGCCAAGTGGCTGTGACGCATTAGGCCTCGCTGACCCTCCTATTTCCTCTCTCTGGATATGCATGGACACCACTTCCACTTAGTATTGGTATAATTATTATGAGATTCCCCCAGGGGAACAACAAGGTCCCTGAATACAAGAGAGAGTTACACACAGAGAGACACACCGAGCACACACAAGCACAAATGTGCATGCACTGCCGAGGGCCCACAGTCAGAGGGCTGCTGAGGAGGTGGCCCTTGAGAACCCACCCCTGGCCCCCAAGCCAGACGTTAGGTCACCCAGGCTTTCCTGGCACCAAGGGCCAGCAAATGCCTTGCGTGGCTGGGTCTGGTGGCCCCTGTACCTGGCTGACCACTGGCACTGGGTTGCCTTCTCCTTGACTTCTGAATCCATTCGGCAATCCCAGGGCACACTGAGATCAGACTGTTTTAGCAGTGAATTACAGAGACAGTGTTCTCAGCAAGACTAAGGCAACAGGATTAGAATTGAACAGCGCCCATACTCACACTTGAGCAGATAAAGTCACTTGAGCTAGTAGTGTCTAAATTTGAAGAGACTGATATTCAGGGTAGAAAAGATTTTCCAGAGAAGAACAGCCAGGTACTGATGAAGAGCAAAGTTCGGGAGACTATATGGGCAAGGATAGAAGAGGCTGTGGCCCAGGCAAGAGGAATCAGGGGCTTATTCTAAATTCTATCATTGGGATCCTAATTAGCTTAAGAAAACAGCTTAGTCTTCTTGGCTATTGTCTTCTCCACTTATAAAAGGGGTAAAATACCTAGTTGTCAACATGTAGTAAATGCACATGTGCCAAGTGCTGCGTTAAGCACTTTTCGTGTGTGTCTCATTTAATCTTCACAATAAACTAGGTTCCATTATCATTCCCATTGTCCAGAAGCAGAAACTGAAGCTTATGGAAGTTTATTTGCTACCAAAAAGGAGTGATAAATTATCACAGGAGTAGCAGAGAGAGGCTTCACAGAAGAGGTGATGTTGGAATTGTCTTAATAATGAGTAGATGTTTGTTGAGTGGGCAACGTGAGGAAGAGGAGAGCACAGTATATTCTATTTTTTATGGAATAAAGTTTTAGTCCATAAAAAAAGAATCTTTACAGAGATTTATTAATTTGTTAAAATATTTTTCCCAAAGTCTTTCATTTTGTAATACATGATTAAGAAAATATAAAATCTCATTTTAAATAATTCACCATTTGAAGTAAATGGAAATAAAGCAGAGAGTTGAAATTTACTTCACAATGTAGCTTCCAGAAGGTTATTTGTCAAGTTTCATTCTACTATGTTGTATTTGTTTTGTGATTTTAAACAGCAGATGATCCAGGGAGAATTTGAGCCCTGGTAAGGAAAGATACGCACATACTCTGTGTTATGGTCCATACATAGAAATGCTTATCCTCAGAGACAGTTTTATTTTTTGTTTGCATATGTTCAGCTTTATTAGATACTTACAAACAATTTACCAAAATAATTGTACCAATTTACACTTCTATCATCAGTTTAGGAGAATTCACTTTGCTCCATATTCTCACTAGGCTTGATTTGGAACTTTCCATCTTCTTTTTAGCCATTTTCGTGGGTGTGCAGTGGTACATTGTGGCTATAATTTACATTTCCTTGATGATTAATGAAGTTTAGTATGGTTGGTTTAGGGTTGCTTTTTGTTTTCTGTCTGTTGAGCACAGTATATTCTAAGCAGAGGAATCAGCTTGGACCAAGGCCCAGAGATAGTAAATAAGCTGGAAAAGCAAACTGGTGTCCAAGTATGAAAGGCTAAGCTAAGGAGTTGGGCATTCATGGGTCATCAAGGACTTTTTGAGGTGAAAGTAACATGATCAGATTTGCTGGGTGGACTAATTATCTTATAGTGTCTTTTGGTTAAAGTTTTGCATTCTTCATTTATTATGGCTACAATTTACCCTTCCCCACCACTTCCATCTCATTCCCTTTTTTGTTACTCTAGTGGAGTGTATATTTCTGTAACATGTTTAAATCCTTTTTGGAAGAAGACAGGCACTCAGTACCTGCCTACTTACAAATATATGTGTAGGTACACATATAGGTGGTGTCCATGCCAGGGAAGAGAGGCTGGCCAGAGAGACGGAGAAGGAGGTGATTGTTTCTGAGGCATAGAAGGAGCGGTAAAGAGACCGGTCTCAGAAGCCAAGAGGAGAGAGAGCTGGAAGAAGGAGCAGCTGGCTGGCATGTCACATGTTGCCAAGAGATTAAATGGGATGAGGCTAAAAAAAGGTCTTGGGATTGAGTGACGAGAAGGCCACGGGGGACCATGAGGGCAGCTCACTGTACTGTCGAGTCGGACACAAATGGGAGATGAAGAAGTGAAGGCAGCAAGGAGAGACTCATGCATTCGAGAAATCTGAAAAAGGAAAGGTAGAGAAACAGTGATGGTTAAGTGAGGGAGGAGACTCCTATGTGCTTCTTTGTTTGTTTTCTTATAGTTTGTAGGGAGTGGATGAAGAAGGTGAGCTTCAGACAGGTGAAGGGACACAGGGAGAAATAAACCCAGAGGTAAAATAAATCTTTGACCATAAAGATGTCAGGCAATGGAGATGGGGAGAAAGCTAAAATCCAAGCTACAGCCTTCCCTTGAAATGACAGCTGAGGCTGAAATGTGCAATCTGATTGGAAGAATCTAAGAAGAAATACTGTTGAGGTCATTGCCCCAGCTGCACCATTCTGGCCCCGACTCCTCTCCATCCACACACACATGCTTACTCACTTCTTGTCCCCAGGGACAGTCACTTCTTGGGGCCTCCTGAGGCTCCTGGTGGGGTTGGAGCTACCTTGGGTGGTCCGGGAGGGAAGGTGGACCGCACAGGTGAGAGGGAGGGAGGGAGGCAAGGAGAGCAGCAGAGCAGCAAACCAGGGCTATGCGACGCAGGCTCAAGGCTCAGGGATTTCACATTCTAGTTCCAGCTTTGCTTTGAGGGCTGGGTTCCGTTCATTGATGGGCAATTCCTGTTCCGCCTGTTGCACAGTAATGTTTTTATTTCCATTCCAAAGATGAACTCAAAGAAGCTTGTATCCAAAAGAACGATAAAAAAAATTAGTATTGAACATGATGGGAGAGGTCTGGGGCTGCCAGCATATATGTACTGCCACCTGTTCCCGGGTACTTATGTAATCATAGTGCAACACTGAGTCACAGCCACCAGCAGAGCTGAAACACGAGTCAGTCTGTACAACCCCTCAGCCTGAAGCATAGCAGGGGCGTATTTCTTTTTGTTTTTTGGGTGTTTTTTAAGATTTTTAGAAATTTCATGTAATGCCTGAAACATTTATATTAACATATTTCCATACAAATAACCCAAAGTAATAGTTGTAGTAATAGTTGTTTTTGTTTGTTTGTTTGTTTATATTGCAGGTTCTTATTAGTCATCCATTTTATACACATCAGTGTATACATGTCAATCCCAATCGCCCAATTCAGCACACCACCATCCCCAACCCACGGTTTTCTCCCCTTGGTGTCCATATGTTTGTTCTCTACATCTGTGTCTCAACTTCTGCCCTGCAAACCAGTTCATCTGTACCATTTTTCTAGGTTCTAGGTTCCACATATATCCGTTAATATACGATATTTGTTTTTCTCTTTCTGACTTACTTCACTCTGTATGACAGTCTCTAGATACATCCACGTCTCAACAAATGACACAATTTCGTTCCTTTTTATGGCTGAGTAATATTCCATTGTATATATGTACCACAACTTCTTTATCCATTCATCTGTCAATGGGCATTTAGGTTGCTTCCATGACCTGACTATTGTAAATAGTGCTGCAATGAACATTGGGGTGCATGTGTAGTTCTGAATTATGGTTTTCTCTGGGTATATGCCCAGTAGTGGGATTGCTTGGTTGTATGGTAGTTCTATTTTTAGTTTTTTAAGGAACCACCATACTGTTCTCCAGAGTGGCTGTATCAATTTACATTCCCACCAACAGTACAAGAGGGTTCCCACCAACAGTACAAGAGGGTTCCCTTTTCTCCACATGCTCTCCAGGGTTTGTTGTTTGTAGATTTTCTGATGATGCCCATTCTAACTGGTGTGAGGTGATATCTCATTGTAGTTTTGATTTGCATTTCTCTAATAATTAGTGATGCTGAGCAGCTTTTCATGTGCCTCTTGGCCATCTGTATGTCTTCTTTGGAGAAATGTATATTTAGATCTTCTGCCCATTGTTGGATTGGGTTGTTTGTTTCTTTAATATTGAGCTGCATGTGCTGTTTATATGCGCTGTTTATATACTTTGGAGATTAATCCTTTGTCCATTGATCCATTTGTAAATATTTTCCCCCACTCCGAGGGTTGTCTTTTCATCTCTTTTATGGTTTCCTTTGCTGTGCAAAAGCTTTGAAGTTTCATTGGGTCCCATTTGTTTATTTTTATTTCCATTACTCTAGGAGGTGGATCAAAAAAGATCTTGCTGTGATTTATGTCAAAGAGTGTTCTTCCTATGTTTTCCTCTAAGAGTTTTATAGTGTCCAGTCTTACATTTAGGTCTCAAATCCATTTTGAGTTTATTTTTGTGTATGGTGTTAGGCAGTGTACTAATTTCATTCTTTGACATGTAGCTGTCCAGTTTTCCCAGCACCACTTATTGAAGAGACTCTCTTTTCTCCATTGTGTACCTTTGCCTCTTTTGTCATAGATTAGTTGACCATAGGTGCGTGGGTTTATCTCTGGGCTTTCTATCTTGTTCCATTGATCTATGTTTCTGTTTTTCTGCCAGTACCATATTGTCTTGATTACTGTGCCTTTGTAGTATAGTCTGAAGTCAGGGAGTCTGATTCCTCCAGCTCCGTTTTTTTCCCTCAAGACTGCTTTGGCTTTTCGGGGTCTTTTGTGTCTCCATACAAATTTTAAGATGATTTGTTCTAGTTCCATAAAAACTGCCATTGATAATTTGATAGGGATTGCATTGAATCTGTAGATTGCTTTGGGTAGTATAGTCATTTACACAGTGTTGATTCTTCCAATCCAAGAACACGATATATCTCTCCATCTGTTGGTATCATCTTTAATTTCTTTCATCAGTGTCTTATAGTTTCCTGCATACAGATCTTCTGTCTCCCTAGGTAGGTTTATTCCTAGGTATTTTATTCTTTTTGTTGCAATGGTAAATGGGAGTTTTTCCATAATTTCTCTTTCAGATTTTTCATCATTAGTGTATAGGAATGGAAGAGATTTCTGTGCATTAAGTTTGTATCCTACAAATTTAACAAATTCATTGATTAGCTCTAGTAGTTTTCTGGTGGTGTTTTGAGGATTCTTTATATATAGTATCATGTCATCTGCAAACAGTGACAGCTTTACTTCTTCTTTTCCAATTTGTATTCCTTTTATTTCTTTTTCTTCTCTGATTGCCATGGCTAGGACTTCCAAAACTATGTTGAATAATAGTGGTGAGAGTGGACATCCTTGTCTCGCTCCTGATTTTAGAGGAAATGCTTTCAGTTTTTCACCATTGAGAATAATGTTTGCTGTGGGTTTCTTGTATATGACTTTTATTATATTGAGGTAGGTTCCCTTTATGCCCACTTTCTGGAGAGTTTTTATCATAAACTGGTGTTGAATTTTGTCAAAAGTTTCTTCTGCATCTATTGAGATGATCATATAGATTTATTCTTCAATTTGTTAATATGGTGTATCACATTGATTGATTTGCATATATTGAAGAATCCTTATATCCCTGGGATAAATCCCACTTGATCATGGTGTATGATCCCTTTAATGTGTTGGTGAATTTTGTTTGCTACTATTTTGTTGAGGATTTTTGCATCTATATTCATCAGTGATATTGGTCTGTAATTTTCTTTTATTGTAGTATCTTTATCTGGTTTTGGTATCAGGGTGATGGTGGCCTCATAGAATGAGTTTGGGAATGTTCCTTTCTCTGCAAATTTTTACAAGAGTTTGAGAAGGATGGGTGTTAGCTCTTCTCTAAATGTTTGATAGAATTCATCTGTGAAGCTATCTGGTCCTAGACTTTTGTTTGTTGGAAGATTTTTAATCACAGTTTCAATTTCATTACTTGGGATTGGTCTGCTCATATTTTCTGTTTCTTCCTGGTTCAGTTTTGGAAGGTTATACCTTTCTAAGAATTTGTCCATTTCTTCTAGGTTGTCCATTTTATTGGCATAGAGTTGCTTGTAGTAGTCTTTTAGGATGCTTTGTATTTCTGTGGTGTCTGTTGTAACTTCTCCTTTTTCATTTCTAATTTTATTGATTTGAGTCCTCTCCCTCTTTTTCTTGATGAGTCTGGCTAATGGTTTATCAATTTTGTTTATCTTCTCAAGGAACCAGCTTTTAGTTTTATTGATCTTTGTTATTGTTTTCTTTGTTTCTATTTCACTTATTTCTGCTCTGATCTTCAGGATTTCTTTCCTTCTGCTAACTTTGGGTTTTGTTTGTTCTTCTTCCTCTAGTTCCTTTAGGTGTAAGGTTAGATTGTTTACTTGAGATTTTTCTTGTTTCCTGAGGTAGGCTTGTATAGCTATAATCTTCCCTGTTAGAACTGCTTTTGCTGCATCCCATAGGTTTTGGATCATCGTGTTTTCATTGTCATTTGTCTCTAGGTATTTTTTGATTTCCTCTTTGATTTCTTCAGTGATCTCTTGGTTATTTGGTAACATATTGTTTAGCTTCCATGTGTTTGTGTTGTTTACATTTTTTTCCTGTAATTCATTTCTAATCTCATAGCGTTGTTGTCAGAAAAGATGCTTGATATGATGTCAATTTTCTTAAATCTACTGAGGCTTCACTTGTGACCCAAGATGTGATCTATCCTGGAGAATGTTCAGTGTGCACTTGAGAAGAAAGTGTAATCTGCTGTTTTTGGATGGAATGTCCTATAAATATCAATTAAATCTACCTGGTCTATTGTGTCATTTAAAGCTTCTGTTTCCTTATTTATTTTCATTTTGGATGATCTGTGTATTGGTGTAAGTGAGGTGTTAAAGTCCCCCACTATTAATGTGTTACTGTCGATTTCCTCTTTTATAGCTGTTAACAGTTGCCTTATGTATTGAGGTGCTCCTATGTTAGGTGCATTTATAATTGTTATATCTTCTTAGTTTGATCCCTTGATCGTTATGTAGTGTCCTTCCTTGTCTCTTGTAACATTCTTTATTTTAAAGTCTATTTTATCTGATATGAGTATTGCTACTCCAGCTTTCTTTTGATTTCCATTTGCATGGAATATCTTTTTCCATCCCCTCACTTTCAGTCTGTATGTGTCCCTAGGTCTGAAGTGGGTCTCTTGTAGACAGCATATACATGGGTCTTGTTTTTGTATCTATTCAGCAAACCTGTGTCTTTTGGTTGGGGCATTTAATCCATTCATGTTTAAGGTAATTATCGATATGTATGTTCCTATGACCATTTTCTTAACTGTTTTGGGTTTGTTTTTGTAGGTCCTTTTCTTCTCTTGTGTTTCCCACTTAGAGAAGTTCCTTTAGCATTTCTTGTAGGGCTGGTTTGGTGGTGCTGAATTCTCTTAGCTTTTGCTTGTCTGTAAAGCTTTTGATTTCTCCATCGAATCTGGATAAGATCCTTGCTGGGTAGAATAATCTTGGTTGTAGGTTTTTCCCTTTCATCACTTTAAGCATATCATGCCACTCCCTTCTGGCTTGTAGAGTTTCTGCTGATAAATCAGCTGTTAACCTTATGGGAGTTCCCTTGTATGTTATTTGTCGTTTTCCCTTGCTGCTTTCAATAATTTTTTTTGTCTTTAATTTTTGCCAATTTGATTACTATGTGTCTCAGCGCATTTCTCCTTGGGTTTATCCTGTATGGGACTCGCTGCACTTCCTGGACTTGGGTGGCTATTTCCTTTCCCATGTTAGGGAAGTTTTCGACTATAATCTCCTCAGATATTTTCTCTGATCCTTTCTCTCTCTCTTCTCTTTCTGGGACCCCTATAATGGGAATGTTGTTGCATTTAATGTTGTCCCAGAGGTCTCTTAGGCTGTCTTCATTTCTTTTTTCTTTTTTCTTTAGTCTGTTCTGCAGCAGTGAATTCCACCATTTTTTCTTCCAGGTCACTTATCTGTTCTTCTGCCTCAGTTATTCTGTTATTGATTCCTTCTAGTGTAGTTTTCATTTCAATTACTGTATTGTTCATCTCTTTTTGTTGTTCTTTAATTCTTCTTGGTCTTTGTTAAACATTTCTTGCATCTTCTCGATCTTTGCCTCCATTGTTTTTCCAAGGTCCTGGATCATCTTCACTATCATTATTCTGAATTCTTTTTCTGGAAGGTTGCCTATATCCACTTCATTTAGTTGTTTTTCTGAGGTTTTATGTTGTTCCTTCATCTGGTTTATAGCCCTCTGCCTTTTCATTTTGTCTATGTTTCTGTGAATGTGGTTTTTGTTCCACAGGCTTCAGGATTGTAGTTCTTCTTGCTTCTGCTGTCTGCCCTCTGGTGCATGAGGCTATCTCCAGGGTGTATTTCTTTACCTTTCTGTTGCCATGGCCTAGCACAGGAGAGGCCTGTACTTGAGTAGACAGCAACTCAAGATGCTCAAGTCCAGTGCATTGGGAAAGAATCCATGACCTGCAAAATACTTCTCTGAGACAGCAGTAAAAGGCTTTTTACTCCACATCATAAATACATCTGAGAGAGGTAACACATGGAATCCCAGCATTTTAAAGTTGAGCGAAACTGTAGACCTGTCTAGTCAAATCTTTCCCCTTAACAGATTAAGACATTGTGGTCCAGTGTTAGTGTGCAGTAAGAGATTAGCCACCACTCAAGGCTACACAGTGAGATCATAACAGACCGGAGACTTGAACCTGGGTTGCCTGATAGCGAGCCCATGACACTGTAGATACACTAATTTAGTGAGGATATTGCCCTTTTGTATCTCAGGCTGGGAGACAATTGCTTCCCGCCTCACTGTTGCCTCTGTGTGCCTGCTTTCCTCATACAGCCCTAGCGAGGATGACCCCAAAGTGTTTTCCCTTAATCCCAAGTTCTGCTTAAAATTCTCACAGCTAGTTTTTTTTTTTAACATCTTTATTGGAGTATAATTGCTTTACAATGGTGTGTTAGTTTCTGCTTTATAACAAAGTGAATAAGTTATACATATACATATGTTCCCATATCTCTTCCTTCTTGCGTCTCCCTCCCTCCCACCCTCCCTATCCCACCCCTCTAGGTGGTCACAACCCACCGAGCTGATCTCCCTGTGCTATGTGGCTGCTTCCCACTAGCTATCTAGTTTACTTTTGGTAGTGTATATATGTCCATGCCACTCTCTCACTTTGTCACAGCTTACCCTTCCCCCTCCCCATATCCTCAAGTCCATTCTCTAGTAGGTCTGTGTCTTTATTCCTGTCTTACCCTTAGGTTCTTCATGATGTTTTTTTTCACAGCTAGTTTTTAAATGGATAGTATTTGGATTTCAGGTGGAATCTCCAACTCTGGAGCCTCTCTGTCTGTCTGGATGTGGTTCTGTCTCAGACACTCCTAGCTTAGTGACTTTGGGCATGTTATGTAACTTATTTGAATCTCAGTAGCCTCATCTGTGAAAGGGGGATAAAAACAACAGAATTGTTGTGAAATCACTGAAATAATTTACGAAAAGTGCCTAGCACAGAATAAGTGCTCACCAAATGATAGCTACTAGTTAAATGGCAGAAGCACTGCTGCCTTCACAAAGAATGAGGAGTTCCAGCCGGGACCACCCAGGGAATGTTGACTTCATGCTGACACTAAATCCTCATGAAAATCTCTGTCCAGAGCCTTTCTGTGAAGTCCTCAAGTCTCCACCAGCAATGTAAGCACCGTGTGACCTGAATCCTTTCCAGGTCCCTGCTCTAAAGTTGCTGAAGTCCAAATGTAAGAACATCTAAATTGCCACACCCCTCCTGGTTGTCTCTGGCAGAGGCAGCAAGGGATTGTTTGAAGGAGAATGGGTTGTCTTCTCAGCATCCTTCAAAAAAGGTTAAAATGCCACCCACCTGCCCCCGATGTTTGTCCTGCTCTCACTTAATAACCAATTGATTCTGTCATCAGAGTTATCTAAATAAATTATTGCCAGAACATCTTTTGTTTTTCATAATTTTAACTGTTTAAAGCACATATTCTAGGGGAAGGGGACCTGTAAATATTAACAGAACTGAGAGAGGCATCTGATTGGGGACAGCAGGCAGAGCAGAAGGTGGGGTGAGGAGATGGTAAAGCTCTCTGCCTAGTGAGTAACACAGACAAGAAGATATAGGAGGTCAAGAAAGGGGAGGTAACAGTAAGACAGAGTCATATGGAGACGTTAAAGAAAAGGTGGGACTTGAGAAGGACTAGAGCAGGTTGGAGAAGTAGGCTGGGAGGGAGAACCTCCTCAGGTGGTATAACATGAAGATATATTAGGGCAGGATTGTGAGCACTTTTCAAGCCCAGTAAATAGACAAAGGATTCTAGAGGATTGTGAGGTTGGAGAGTAAACTTCAGTCAGATTGTGAAGAATTTGAATCTCTTCTCTAAATCAGTCAATCTGATGATTAAAATTATCTGGAGATCTTTAAAAAATGCCAGATCTTATAAATCAGAATGTTAGAGAGTCAATCCCAAGAACTTATATTTCTTTAAACTTGCCACATGACTCTGCCAAACTGGAAAGTTTTGGAACCACTTTCTTAGGCAATGGACCATGGATAGTCTCTAATCAGGAATCACGATAAAAGTGAGAATTCTAGAAAGCTGAATTGGACAACCGTATGCAAGGTGGGCAGGAGTTGAGGGACAGGAGACAAGGAATCATGAGAAACAATTTCAGTACCCCAGGCAGTGGGTCATGAGGGCCTACAGGAGGGAGGTGGCTAGGGAGAGAGAAAAAAGGGAGTGTTCCAATCCACCTATTATGGTTTGAATTGTGCCCCCCCCCAATTCACAAGTTGATGTCCTAACCCCTGGTACCTCAGAATGTGACCTCATTTGGAAAAGCATCATTGCAGATGTAATTAGTTAAGTTAGGACAAGGTTATTAGGATGGGTCCTAATCTGATGTGACTGGTGTCTTTATAAAAAGGGGAAATTTGGTCACTGGTACAGACACACATATAGGGAAGACGGTGTGAAGAGAAATAGGGAAAAGATGGCCATCAACAGACCAAGGAGAGAGGCCTAGAACAGATTCTTCCCTCACAGCCCTCATAAGGAACCAATCCTGGCAACACCTTGATCTTGGATTTTTAGCCTCCAAAACTGTGAGACAATAAATTTCTGTTTAAGCCACCCAACTTGTACTTGGTTATGGCAACTCTAGCAAAGTAAAATACACCATCTTTTTGGAACCATGTTCCTGAATTCAAGTTACTTCTTCACTTTTTCATGAGGAATGATTCCCCAAAGCCACCTCCTGAGAGGACTAGAAGCAATGGTCGCATGTGTAGGATGCTCTTCTACCTGAGGAGTGAGTAGAGGTGGCTTTTCTGGGTCATTGGTCAGTTGTTCCCAGAACCCACCTGAAAAGTCAAAGAACCAAACTTAGTGATTGAAAATTGCTGGGCAGAAATGCCCATTCTCCCCACCTGAGGAAGTAATCAGTGCCAAGAATCTCAGACAGTGGGTAAAGCCACAGAGGAGATGGGAGACTCATCTTTGTGGAGCCATTAACACTCACTGGTGGCTCATCCAGAAAGAACAGAGATGCAAAGGTGGAACAACCTACAAAAGAAGGTAAACCCTGGCTCTGTAATTTTATGACCTGGCCTTTCCTGAAATAACTGTACTCCTTGGCTAGATGAAGAATTTCCAAGAACTCTATATATCAAGGTCAGTGGCATGATGACCAGGGACAGGCAAGTCTACCACAGAGATCTTGGCCTCCAGCCATTCAGTGCTGCCCTTGCTAACATCGTTGGCCCCCTCGGCCCTTTTACCTGCCAATGCTCTCAACACCAACCCATACTCCAGGTCACTGGCCACCTGCTCACTCTAGAGCTGCCAAGTTTTGCTAGAGAAAGTATCACAACTATTCCACAGGATCTGCTAAGTATTACCATTCCCCAACCACATCTGGGCCCTCCCTGCTTTCACAGTTATCCACCTGAAATTGGCTTCCTGTTGCTTCTTTCTCAGCCCCTGCAAAGAACTTTCTAGGTTCCACAAGTCTCCAGTTTATCCCCATGTCTCTCAGTTTCATCTGAGAATGTCATTTTCATTCTCCTGTGAAGTAAAAATCTTCAGGTATATGCTAGCTCAATTCTGTTTCTCTCCTAGAATTTCTCTCTGTCCACAACCATCTTCTCCTAAATTTCTCCTATTTCAGGGGAAGAGAGGATTTTATTTCCTTGTCCAGGCAAACCCTTCTCTGCTCTAGATCCTATCCCTCATTTTAACATCAATTATCTGATTTATTAAAAAATACTTCTATTACAGAAAAGTCAGACAAATACAAATGATCTGATTTACTTTTTGTGTCTTCAAACTCTTCAGGCTTTCTTGCCTGCAAGCTCAGGTCTCCTCAAGCCTGAAAAACAAAATTTTAAAATTTTGTTTCATAATCTTGCTACTCCCTTGAGCTACTTCCTAATTTCTTTACATTTTTTAATGACCAGATGTTGCCAATGAGCTCTTTCCTTTCTTCCCTTTATTTAACTCCCTATAATCTAGCTTCAATCTCTATTTCTCCACTGAAAATGCCTCTTTCGATGTTTTCACTTTGTTATTTTGAAAGAAATTCAGGCTTAAGAAAAAGTTGCAAAAATTGTGAAAAATGTTTCCATACACACTTTAACCATCTTCTCCAAATGTAACATTTTATATAAACATAGTCCACTTATCAAAACCAAGAAATTAGTGTTGATGTAATTAACAAACAACAGACTTTATTAAAATTTCACCATTGTTTCACCAACATCTAATTCCATCCTTTTAAGAAAGCTTTTTACTAAAGCCACCTTAAAGAACAGTTTTTTAACTTCCTAAGTTCTGAATATAAAAGTTAGGAGTGGTGAGTAGAAAACTTGGAAAAATGTGGAAAGATATAAAGAAGAAAATACAAACCACCCAGATAAAACTATTAATTTACATGGTATACAAGGGACAGAAGGACACAGTAAATGCTACCACCATGGGGATATCATCAGCAAACTCCATACTGTAGAGTTCTTCAAGAAAAACAAAATTCAAGGAACAATTGAAGAAGTGAAGGGGGAACCTGTAGTTTAAAAAAGATTTATGAGCTAGAGTAAGCAGTGGCAATGTGTGAACTATGGATCCCAATTTAAATAAACGAAAAAAAATTTTATAAGACAATTGAGAAACTGTGAACTCTGAATATTTGGTAATCTAAGGAATTATTGGTGGTTTCTAAGTATGATAATGTTTTTGTTTATGTTTGAAGAACATGTATTTTAGAGATACCTGTTGAAATATTTATAGATGATATGACTGCTTCAAAGTAATGGAGTGGGAGAAGCATGTGGGGGTACAGGTGAAACACATTGGCCATGTACTAATAATTGTTGAAGCTGAGTGATGGGTGAATCAGGTTCATTAAAGTATTTTCTCTACTTTTGTGAATGTTTGGAAATTTTCCACCATTAAATGCTTTTTTTAGAAAAGAAGATTAATCTATACAACATCCAAAAAGTCATTAAAAATTAATTTTGGGACTTCCCCAGAGGTCCAGTGGTTAAGACTCTGCCTTCCAATGCAAGAGGCACGGGTTCAATCCCTGGTCGGGGAACTAAGATCCTACATGCCGTGGGGTGCAGCCAAAAACTTAAAAAAAAAAATTAAAGAAATTATACTCCAATAAAGATGTTAATAAAAAATAAATAAAAATAAAAATATCAGCAACTGGCAAAAAAGTGAATTTCAATTTTTGCTTCAGTTTTTCAAATAAACTACACAAGGAATCACATTGTTTAAGACATGGCAAACATAAGCACAAAAATCTGAAGACCTCTATGTCTCCTCCAAGTCTCACTAACTCAAGCCATGTCTCTCTTCTCTGACTCACCCTCAAGCTCTTTGCCCTACCTGGACTCACCTGCCTTCGTCACCACCCTTTCACTCTTGCCTCTTCTTGCCCTCTTCCTGATCTTCACTGATCCTTCATGCAAGTAGCTCCAAGCCCTTCCCAATACCAAGCAATCCAGTCTTTTGAACTCCTTCCAATTCTCAGCTCTGCCTACAACCCTGCTTAGCTCAACAAGAACAGAAGAGCCTGGCAGAAAACAGAGGAAAACACTCCAGTGTATGTTAATATTCTATTCATGTAAAAAAGGTATAAAGACTAAATGAATTTAGGATCATGTTATATATAGTTTGCGGCCTTTCTCTCAATCATTTTATTTATTTATTTATTGTTTAACATTATATTATAAGCACTTTGCCAAATCCTTTAATATTCTTAGAAAACCTGGGTTTTTTCATGTCCACAGAATATTCCACCATATGCATGTACCATAATGTATTTATCTCTTTCTCTAGTGTTAGATAGAGTGACCCACTTAGTTGCCAAAGCACTCAATCCTCTTTCTCTTTTTTTTTTTTTTTTTTTTTTTTTTTTTTTTTGCGGTACGCGGGCCTCTCACTGTTGTGTTCTCTCCCGTTGCGGAGCACAGGCTCCGGACGCACAGGCCCAGCAGCCACGGCTCACGGGCCCAGCCGCTCCGCGGCACATGGGATCCTCCCGGACCGGGGCCCGAACCCGCACCCCCCGCATCAGCAGGCGGACTCCCAACCACTGCGCCACCAGGGAAGCCCTCCTCTTTCTCTTTGATTTTCCATAGTACATGACACTATTGACTGTCCTTCTGCCTTATAAATTTCCTCCATTGGCTTTTTAATGTCCCCTCAGTCTCCCTTCTCACTGATGCCCTACTTCTGTGACTTGTTTTCCTCCAGTTCCTCCCAAAGGTTCTATCTAGGTACCCTCTTGGCCCCCTCTTTTCCTCTCTTTCCTCTCTCTCCATGAGCGGGCACTTTCTTGGCTTTACTGTGAAGGATTCCCAAATCTATACCCTCAGCCCTAACCTCATTCCAGTGTTCCAGACCAGCATCTCCCCTGTCTATTGTGCATGACCACCGAAATATAGTCCAGTATAGTCTCACCAACTCCACTGACCAACCTAAGGGAGCCATCTTTAATTAGCTCCTCTTGCCTCCTTGTGCTTGTCCATGTTGCTGCCACCTCCTCAGGATTCAGCTTGATGCCTTGGAGTCACTGTCCACTCTTTCCTTAACTCTGCACTTCACCAAGTGAGCAAGCCTTACAGAAATCTACTTCTGAAATATCTCCCACAACAATTTCTTATGTCCCATTCTCACTGCTCCACTCTATGTTTGAATTTTCATCCCCTACTTGCATTCACCCCCCTACATGGTCTTTCTTCTTCTGTTTCTGTTCTCTCCAGTCTATCTCATCTCCAACCACCATACTAATCTTCCTAAATGTTGGCTTTAATTGGGTGGCTTACCTGTTCAATAATCTTCAGCAGCTCCACATTACTTACCAAATTGAGTTTTGACATTTAAGGCTCAATTTAATATGACCTGCCAAATAACATCCCCAGTCTTATTTATCACTTCCTCCCACATATATCTTGGAGGGGGAATAGTATGGCTCCAGAGTCAGAGCCCAACCTAGTAGTGCTTTGGCCTTGGGTAAATTATCTGAGCCTCTGCTTTCCCATCTATAAAATGAGAATATTAGCAGTACCTACCTCATGTGTTGTTGTGAGGATAGGATGAGATAAAATACATAAAGCATAAAACCAGGTATTGTTACTATTGTGACATCAATCACTGCAATCAAACTGAATCTCTTGGTTTCCCCATGCAAGTTTTAGGATTTATTTCCCATCCCCCTACTCTTGCTCATAATGTTCCTTCTGCCTGCAGCTTTTACCCACCATCTTCACCTTCTGAAATCCTATACTCAAAGACCCTGCTCTTTCTCTGAATTTTTCCCTCAACCACCAGCCACAAAAGCTCTCTCCTTGCCCCTCTCGACTTTGCTTCCAACACTTCTAAGGCATTTACACTGCTTTCTGGTGAGCTCTATGAATGCTTTATCTTCCCACAAATCAAGACAGGACCATGTCTTCCTAATATTTAATACCCTCTACACAGCCCAGTACAGGGTCTGGCACAGAGCTGAAACTCAGGAAATTTTAATCAAAAGATTAAGTGGATGATAGTTCCTGTTTCTCAACATTAAAGTTTCATCTTGATACCTGTCTATTAAACAAATATTTATTAAGCATCCTATTGATCTTATTAATATATCTTATTAAGACTAGGATTCATGAATATGGTTCTTGCCCTCTCAAAACTTACAGCCTACTTCGGAAGATAATGCTTTCAGAAGGAAAACTGAGAATGAGTTGGAGGAATATTCAACAATGTGTTTAATCAACTATAATCAAATTTCATAGCACATAATCCAGACAGTTTCCTGGGTTGTCAAGCTAGGGAGGAGTTTTTGGAGGAGTTAGAAGGTGAGGAAGGGAGGGACAAAGAAATCTTCACTAGAAGGTTGAGCTCACTGAAAGGCAGACGAATTTAGGCAGGGAAAGTAGAAGGAGGAGTAATTTTACAGCAGAATAATCATTATACCTGCCTTCATGGGGGGAAGGGGGAGATAAGCTAATTAGAATGTGCTACCTACTAAGTTAATGATTCTTTGCACTGGACTATATCAGTAGATGACAATGGATGCCAGCTACACTGTTCACATAATTATCACATAATTATCATAACTATAAACACCAGGGATTAACATCTACCTGTCAGAAGTCCATGTGAGTGATGGGTATCTCCCAAACCTGTAGCTGAATAAAAGCAACTTCAATTTCTGGAAAGTCAGCTTTGATTATGGAAGTTTCTTAGTTTTATGCCTTTTCTATTTTGAAGCTCTAAGTTGCTATTCAGATGAATAAGGTCACCCATATTTCATCGAAGAGAAGTTTTGCCAGTAAGTCACTTTCCTCTCGGCCATATACATATGGCCATAACTCGGAAGGCTTGAGCCGATTCCGAGTTAGGAGATGCAACGTGAGGAATCCTAGAGAGAAAACTACTGCCCCCAAAATTCTCCCCCAAAAGCCTGTCCACACGCCTGAAATGATGCCATTATATATCATGCAGTTGTATCCAGTTCCTTTCTTACAAATGTAGGTATTCCTGAGGAAGGCCACATTTAATCTCGTCTTTTGGGTTTGAATGTGATTAGCATTCATTTGAGGGGAGGAGAGAAGGCATAGAAAGGGACGGAGCATGAGTCCCTGCCAGGAAAAGTGGGGGACAAAATAACTGGTCTGATCTAAAGGGAAAAGCCTCCTGTCCCGAGACTGATGCGCGAGGACCAATCCCTCCGCTTCTGCGGGCTCCTGCAGTGAGCGGGAACGCAGCGCAGTGGAGCCCGCAGGCGCCCAGCCCTCGGACGTGCGGAGCTGCAGGCCTCGCCCGTGCCCTGGGGGGAGAGCACGTGGGAGGGCGGCTGACCCGTCCCATCCGCGGTGGCAGGGGTTGCATTTCTGTCAGGTCTTAGGAAATGCGAGGGGCCGGCCCTGGTGCTGCAGTTTGGCCGCGAAGGGACTGAGATCCACGCAGGATATTGCTCAGGGGACCGCCCCGCACTGGGCCCACAAGGCCTCCTCATGGGGAGTTTCAAGTTCAGCTAGACTGGAGGGGTTTGAATGAATGACGTGTTTTATCCGAAGTCGGAGTTCATGGGTCTTATTTCTGTATCTAACCCCGTTCTTATCTTCTGTTCCCCATTTTCTCTCTCAGGGACTCAACAGCCCCGAGCGTCCTCAACAGACAGCGATCGGTGCTCGTGCTGCCACCTTCAGGTGAAAGGAGAAATTGAGCGCACTGTGGTTGGGTGACCCGTGACTGGAAGGAGGATTTCAGGACAGGATAGACTATATTCCAGATTACTGGAACTTCTGGAATTACTGCCGTTTAAATATATTAATTCTAAAGAGCACAACAATTGACAAAAGACTTGGTCTAGCCTCCACAGGTCCTCTGGAGGTTTCCCTTTGGTTTGTCTTTCCATTTTGTGGATTTGGAAGGGGATTGATGATATACATTTGCACAAATGCAGTTTAGTGCTATAAAACAAACGTTCACCACCAAAGCATGTAATTGATCCACACGGGTCAGAACTGGTGTGTTACCAGTGCCACCTCCCTGATGTCACTGTGATTTCCATCACGGTTGCCTCTGCCCTATGCCTAAATTGCTCAGGGTGGCCCCTGTGACATACCAGTGGTCATCATCTGGGTCGCTCACAGCCCAGTGGGTTACCTCATTACCCTGTATTCTGTGCCACAGTGACTCTTTCTGCAGGCATTCCAATACCATGATTTTGAAAGTGAATGATTATTTTAAAAATAATTTTAGAACAATTCCATTAGAGTGATGGTTAAGAGTATAGACCCTGAGGTTGAGCTGCCTGGTTTAAATCCTGACTCAAACTTTTTAACTTTGTGGCCTTGAGAAAGTCACTTATTCTCTCTATGCCTTACTTTCCTCGTCTACTAAATGGAAGTGATAATACAGTTCCCATAGGACTGTTGTGCATTTTAGGTGAGATAATGCATATGAGTGCATGCAGTGTAAAAAAGAGGATGTGCTCTGAGCTCAAAGCACCCATGTGTGTATTCAGGCTTTGATACTTGCTAGTTTGGGGGATATGAGATGAGTTACTTCACTTCTCTGTGCCTTGGGTTTATCATCTATAAAATGGATATAAGAGCATTATATCACAGGTTATTTATGAAAATTAAATGAAATAGGTCTACTATGCTTAGACACAGTAAGTACTCAAATATTAGTCTTTTAAACCTGAACTAGATTTTGCTATATTCAGCATTTTGTTGCTTGGAAGATTCTGGTTTTTAAACTCCTGTTTGTTCATCAGTTTACAGTTATCTTGAGTACAATTGTATGAAATCCTTCCATTGCCTTGGGAGGTAGATGTCCTCATCCCCATTTTATAGATGAATAAACTGAGGCTCAGGGTGGTTTAGTGACTTACCCTATGTCATACAGCAAGTAGACCAGAATGCACACCCACCTCTTCTCTCCCCAAGACCAGGGCTCTTCTTACTATATCGCTGTTGCCTTTATAATTCTTTTAAATGTGATGAGTACACATTTTATAATCTTTTGTCAAAAATCTATGCAGCACCTGCAATTTTTCAAGTTTTAGCAACTTCCTAAAACCAGACCTCCAAATTTCAAGGGAATAGAGAGAAATACACTTAGAGCCTTTTCTTCTTCGTAACAAAACTTTTCTTCATGACTTATTAATAACTGAGCCCGAGCCCCTCACACTCCTCTTTGAAATGCTCCCCCACAGACTGAAATTACTTCTTTCTTCCTCTTTCTTCCCTGCAGACAGAGAGCTCTGTGAAGCTCAAGACTGAACATGTCAGTTCTCTAAAAGTTCTTCCAATTTCTTTTCTGTAGAAAAGAAATTCAGAGAAGAAACACTTTTTACTGAAAGGAGTCAGGAAACAAGATGACATTTCTTTAAACTCTTGATAGCAGGTCCATCCCAATCTATAGGGAAAGAGATTAAGGATAGATTTGATAATTTGGGGCCAAATATCTCATTGAAGATCTTTCTTTCCTGATTAGTAATAGTAATAATAACAACTAACATTTATCAAATGTCACCCATGAGCAGACACTAAACTAAGCATGTTACACACATGACCTCCATTCAAGTTCTGCAGTAACCATACATACGGGTGCTTTAGTCATCCTCATTTTACTGATAAAGAAGCAATCTGAGAAAGAACTTGGGTTTACCAGCATCACACGACTAGTAAGTAAAGTAGCAGAATTTGGACTTGAACCCAGGTCTGTCTAACACTGAGAGAGGAGGCTCTCCCCTCTGCCTGGCCTGCCCCCCAGGAGTGGCAGGGCAGCTGCTGCTGGCCTTGCGCAGGGAGGGTGCCTGATGCAGAGCAACAGATGGGGTGAGTGAGTGCACATTTCTTACCCTAACCATCTTGATTCCTTCTCTTTGCTTTATTTTCCACCCCAAGCGGCCAGGGTTTATACAAGGATCATCTTCTTTGGCTCCTTCCCTGACTGTGCCTGGCATTCCTGGCCCTGTCTCAGGCCCCAGATAGCTCTCTCCCCTGGTTCCTGGCAGCAGGGGAAGGGGAAATATCCAGTGTCAGAGATCAGCAAAACCCTTCACGTGACAGATGGCCACTCGCCTTCCCAATGAACTGCACCCACGCCTCCAGCGAGCGGTTTCGATTACGTCAGCTAGCTGAGACCTTTTCTGTCCCTCTGCAAGTCCCAAGTGCCCAGTTCCCAGGGAGCAGTTGCTCCTGGCCTACTGGCCAAACATTTCTACTCGGTTCATGCAGTCCTGAACCTCCCCATTCTCTTCCCATGTCCCTGTTTGTCCCTACCCATCAGAACCTCCCAGGGCCAGATATTTTTATGACTGAGGGGCACAGCCAATTTGTTTCTGGGATTTGATTTCTGAATATTCATCAGCTCCAGTAATTTCAACAATAACTGCACAGGTAGCCCCAGAAAATTCGTGGCTTCTGATCCCAAGATATTTTTTTAACTTTTCAAAGGTTGTTTAGAGTTCCAAGCTCATTTTCCTGTCATATCTGGTTCTAGTCATTAGGTCCTGTGGCAGACTCTAGAAACCAACTATCACATACTGAACATCTGTAGTGGAAGACAATGGAAAACCGAACACCTCTACGCCACTTGAGGAAGGAGGGAAAGTAGGTGAAGATTCTTAAAGGCCATTCTGAGCAACTTCAGTCACCATAGAACAAGAGCTTCCCAACTCCCAGATGCAGAGGGACACGGAGAGACCTTGTTAAAAGGCAGATTCTAGGGTCCCTCCCCCAGAGATTCTGATTCCTCAGGTCTGATATGGAGCCCAGAACTTTCAGGGTCAACAGGAGCTCTTCCAATGCAGGAGGTCCATGGATAACACTCAGAGAAAGGCTGCCTGAGGGACAAAGAACACCTGAGAGAGGGAGCTTTCATCCTTTAGGGAGGAGGACTCATGGAGCAAGGATAGAGAGAAGGGTTTCCTGAGGAAAGTGTTCAGAAGGGCGGACAAGCAGAAAGGAGGAGAGTGTGGTACAGATGAGAATGAGGTCGGACACCCCCAGAGGCCACATCCTGAAGGACCTAAAATTTAGGTTCTTTATACAACTCATAAATCCCACATTTCTAGAGACAGTTAGCAAGCTCTCTTAAACATGCACAAGATTGGAAACGCACTATTAATTCTTCTTAGAATTATTTTTATTCTATTGAACCAAAATCTATCTAGTTCCGATCTAATTTTCCATTTGTTTGTTTTTTATATCTTTTTTTTTTTTTTTTTTTGGTCATGCTGTGCGGCATGCGGGATCTTAGTTCCCCAACCAGGGATCAAACCTGTGCCCCCTGCAGTGGAAGCACGGAGTCCTAACCACTGGACTGCCAGGGAATTCACAGGTTCTTTTTTATATCTTCTGTTTCTTTGCTGAGGCATTCTATTTTTCATTTGTTTTACGCATGTTTATAACTGCTTATTGAAGAATTTTTATAACAGCTTCTTCAAAATCGCGATGTTGGCATCTGATGATTGTCATTTCTCATTCAAGTTGAGATTTTCCTAGTCTCTTGACATGGTGAGTGATTTCCTATTATATCCTGGATATTCGGGGACTTGTAAGACTCTAGATCTTATTTAAATGTTCTGTTTAGCAGGCTACTTCTGACACTAGGCCATCAGGGAAAGAGAGTTGCCGCCTCATTACGGAGAGGGAGGAAGGAAGTCCACATTCTCCACCTGGCCTTCACTGACACCCCAGTGTGGGAGGCGCATCTTGTTACTGTTGGGGGTGGGGGCAATGAGAATTCCACCTCCCTGCATGGCCTTCACAGACATCATGGCGGGGGTCATTATGGGGGACACCACCCCTGCTGGGAAGAGATGGGATTCCTCACTGCAGCTAGATGAGGGTAGAAGTTTAGATTCTTCCTACTTGGCCTTTGCCGACAGGCATGGGGCCACCGTTTTTTATATGTGTCATATTTTTCTGTTTCTTTGCATACTTGGTAATTTTGGATTGGATACTAGACATTATAAGCTTCACCTTGTTGGTTGTTCGATATTTTTGTATTCCTATAAATATTCTTGAGCTTAGTTCCAGGATACATTTATTTGGAAATAGTTTGATCCTTTTGGGTTGTGATATTTTAGGGGAGTCCTGAGAAGTGCTCAGTCTAAGGCTACTTGCTCCCCACGACTGAAGCAAGGCCGTTCCGTGTCCACTACCTAGTGCTCCGTGTACACCACTCAATTCTCTATGAATCATTCCCAATCTGGCTGAGAATGGGCACCGTTCCCTGCCCTGCATGAGCACTAAATGCTGTTACTTGTAATTCTCTCAGGTATTTTCTTCACACGCATATGCTGATCACTACTCAGCTGAATTCTTGAGAAGAGCTCTCTGCAGATCTCCAGAGTTCTCTCTTTTGCAGCTCTCTCCTCTCCAATACTCTGCTCTGCAAACTCTAGTCGCTTTGGTCTCTGTTTCTTCAACTCAAAGAGTTTGCCAGGCTCCACTTGGGTGCCCCTCCCTGTGCTGTAGCCTGGAAACTCCTTCAAGGCAGTGAGCTGGAACAGTTGTAGGCCTCACCTCATTTGCTTCTCACATTCTCCCTGTCCTTCATTGCCTGATGTCCAAGTCCTGAAAACCATTGTTCCACATATTTTTTACTTTTCTTTTGTTTTTTTACTTTTGTTGTTGTTGTTGTTTCGGGAAGGCGGGTAAATCTGGACCTGTTATTCCATCTTGGCCAGATCAGAAGTCTTCTAGAGAAATTTTCAACTTTTTATTTCAAAAAAATTCAGACTTTCATAAAAGTTGTGAGAATAGTACAATGAGTGCCTAAGTACACTTTTACTTAGATCCATCAATTGCTAATATTTTGCCTCATTTATTTTACTCTCTCTGGATAGATAGATATATACATGCATGCATACATCATTTTTTTTTTCTGAACCCTTTGAGAGTAGGTTGCAGATATCATGCCCCTTAACCCCTAATATTTCAGCATCTATCTTCTAAGAACAAGGACATTCTCTTATATACCTCAATACAATTTTTTAAATAGGAAAGTTTAACACTGATAACAAACTATTATAAAATATATAGTCTGCATTCAAATTTGCCCAGTCCTTTGTAACAACTTTTTTCCAATCCAGAATTCAATCCAGGATCATGAATTGTATTTATTTTTCAAAGGCATATTTAAAAATATAACCCAAATGAATCCCTACTTGACCCAATGCCTGGTAGTAGAAGAGGTGAGATGCCAGACTTGCCCTGCTAGGCCTGGCCTAGGATTCTGCCCCCAAAGTCCAGTCCCTTTCCCCAGTCTCTACTTCTGCCTTCTGCTCCTCTCCTTTTTCTTCCTATCTAGTGCTTCCAGTCCTGGGGGCTTCCAGGTGGTAGAAAAGAGGGAGTGATATACCAGGGACCACGCCTGGCCACTGCCTCTAGAAACCTCTACCTGGTCCCTGCAGACTAGATGTCTTCCCTGCTCATCTGGCTCTTTGATGAGTGTGAAGTGGAAACCCTCAAAGTACTCAATGGGCATAAAGGCTAATCAAAGGGAAATGAAGAGATTTCAAACAAGTAGACAAACCCAGGAGTGAAAATCAATGAGACGAAAGCTGCCCTGATAGAAAATAAATGATACAAAGGGATCAACCATGAAATATAGTCAGCAAACCTCATCCAGACAGCCTTAGACCAGTACTGCTTGTGTCAGAAGCCTCCCCTTGTCTACTCCAGACTCACCATCTGCTCCTACCTGGCCCTCGTTGCCATTGCACCCATATGCTTTGGCCTTGTGGAAAGGTCTTCGCCCCAGTTGTTGATTACTGAAATCTGACATCAAGTCCACACCAGATCTCCCTCCCTGATCACAGCAGTCAGAAGGACTCCTCTCTTTGCATCTGCATGGCCCTCTGTTGTGTCACGCTTGTGCCACTGATCTGGGTCTGCCTAGACCTTGGGTTCCAAGCCCCCTCCAGACTTCAAGCTTCTATGGTGTCATGGAAAATTTTTAAATGTGTGTATATAACAATATGTACTTTGGAGTCAGACTTGTTTCAAATCCCAACAAATGTATGATCTTGGGCTAGTTTCTAACTTTCTGTGAGCCTCAGTTATAAGCTGAGACCATCACATCTCATGAAATTATGGTGAAAAGTAAATGAAATAAATTATGCAAAGGCCTTAGTTCAGTGTCTGGCACATTTAAAATTTTCATCAAATGTGAGTTTTCTTCCTTTTACTCACTCTTGAATCCCCAAAGCCTAAAATGTGTTGCCAGTAATTTTTATGCAAATTATAATGGCTTATAATTATATGACACTCATTCACACTCATTCAGAAAATATAGAAAACATAGGTCAATCAGAAAATATAAGGAAGCAAAAAGAAAATAGAAAATTTTCTGTAATTTTCAAATCCAAAGATACTAGTATATAAATTGGTATATGTCTTTTGAAGCTTTAAAAAGATATAAGTAGTCATCATAACACACTGTACATGTTGCTTTCTAATCTGCTTTTTAATATGATAACATGTGACAAACATCTTTCATTGTCCATAAATAGATTTATACAACATTATCCATAATGACTACAGAGTGGTCTCGTACAAGGATGTCTCAACTTAGCCAATCCCCTACTCTTGAACATTTAGGTCATTTGCATTTTTTTCACTATATCTAAGCAATTGCTGTAATGAAGAAGCTTGTAAATCTTTGCTCTCATCCTCAATTAAATTCCTTGGAGTGAAATTGCTAAGATCAAGAGTATGTGAAAATATTAATACTTTCAATACACATTGCCAAATTACTCTCCAGAAAGATTATATCAATTTATATTCCTCACCTACTCAAGGTATATAGTCATTCTTTCCTTGTCTTTGACAAAGAGAAAATGGCACCGAATTGATATTTTAATTTCTGTTAAAAAATATGTCACTTGTGGGCTTCCCTGGTGGCACAGTGGTTGAGAGTCCGCCTGCCAATGCAGGGGACGCGGGTTCGTGCCCCGGTCCGGGAAGATCCCACATGCCGCGGAGCGGCTAGGCCCGTGAGCCATGGCCACTGAGCCTGCACTTCCGGAGCCCGTGCTCCGCAACGGGAGAGGCCACAACAGTGAGAGGCCTGCGTAACCCCCCCCACAAAAAAAAATGTCACTTGTGATTGAATGTTGAACTGAATGAATGTACTTCTCCTTTCATACTGACCCTCAAACTAAATTCACCCACACATTTGCAAGCTTTGCTCATCTCGGCTGAGTGCTTATGAAGAGAAAATGATCATAATTTGAATGAAGCAAATTGAAGAACCAAAGGATAAAACAACAAGGAAATCCAGGGATTTCCCTGGTAGTCCAGTGGGTAAGACTCCATGCTCCCAGTGCAGGCGGCCTGGGTTCTATCCCTGGTCAGGGAACTAGATCCCACATGCATGCCACAACTAAGAGTCCACATGCCACAACTAAAGATCCCACGTGCTGCGGCTGAGGATACCACATGCCACAACAAGGATCCCGCGTGCCACAACTGAGACATGGAGCAGCCAAAATAAATGGATAAATAAATATTTTTTTTAAAAAAAAGAACAAGGACATCTGCAGTGTTGGGAGGAACTGAAGAGAAGAGGATCTTGACCTTCAGGAATGAAAGTAAGGCATGTGGGCTGGGTTTGAAGAAGGAGAGAGGATGGGATGGGACAAACCTGGCGACCACTGTAAAGGCAGTTGGGGCTCTGCTACTTGGGAGCATTGTTGGAAATGTCAGTTAAGTGTGAATCCAGCCCACATTAGTAGACAAGTTATAATTTTTATTCACTTATGCCAGCTCATTATATAATATTTGTCCCTTAACAATCATTTTCTCTCATCCTCAATTGGCTAAGTAATAATAATAAAATAACTAACATTTGTTGAGCATTTTCCACATGCCAGGTGCTATATTCTACTTTCATTATCTAATTTGACTGTTACAATGATCCCATGAAGTTTGTGCTATCATGATACCCATTTTACAGATAAGGAAACTGATGCTTAGAGAGATGGAAAGACTTGCTCAAGGCTACAGAGCTAGTAATAGAGGGGGCCAGGATGAGAACACAGGCATGTCTTTCTTTAAAGCTTAAGTTTTTAATCACGACATTTTACAAGAGCCCCCCAGCAAATGAGTTGTACTAGATATTGGTTCAAGGTGAAGGTCAAACAGCCATGAAAAAATAAAGGTTAAGACTCCAATGGCAGAGAGACCTTCAAGATGGTGGAGGAGTAAGACGTGGAGATCACCTTCCTCCCCACAAATACATCTGAAATACATCTACATGTGGAACAACTCCTACAGAACACCTACTGAACGCTGGCAGAAGACCTCAGCCCCCCCAAAAGGCAAGAAACTCCCCACGTACCTGGGTAGGGCAAAAGAAAACAGAATAAACAGAGACAAAAGGATAGGGCCGGGACCTGCACCAGTGGGAGGGAGCCGTGAAGGAGGAAAGGTTTCCACACACTAGGAGCCCCTTCGCGGGTGGAGACTGCGGGTGGCGGAGGGGGAAAGCTTCGGAGCCGCGGAGGACAGCGCAGCCACAGGGGTGCGGAGGGCAAAGCGGAGAGATTCCCGCACAGAGGATCGGTGCCAACCGGCACTCACCAGCCCGAGAGGCTTGTCTGCTCCCCCGCCGGGGCGGGCGGGGCTGGGAGCTGAGGCTCGGGCTCCAGAGGTCAGATCCCAGGGAGAGGACTGGGGTTGACTCCGTGAACACAGCCTGAAGGGGGCTAGTGTGCCATAGCTAGCCGGCAGGGAATCCAGCAAAAAGTCTGGAACTGTCTAAGAGGCAAGAGACCATTGTTTCAGGGTGTGTGAGGAGAAGGGATTCAGAGCAGCGACTAAATGAGCTCCAGGGACGGGCGCGAGCCACTGCTATCAGCGCGGACACCAGAGACAGGAATGAGACACTAAGGCTGCTGCTGCCGCCACCAAGAAGCCTGTGTGCAAGCACAGGTCACTGTCCACACCTCCCCTCCCGGGAGCCTGTGCAGCCCGCCACTGCCAGGGTCCTGCGATCCAGGGACAACTTCCCCGGGAGAAAACACGGCTCGCTTCAGGCTGTTGCATTGTCACACCGGCCTCTGCCTCCATAGGCTCCCCCACATTCCATACCCTGCCTCCCTCTCGGCCTGAGTGAGCCGGAGCCCCCTAATCAGCGGCTCCTTTAACCCCGTCCTGTCTTGGCGGGGAACAGACGTCCTCAGGCAACCTACACGCAGAGGCGGGGCCAAATCCAAAGCTGAACCCCAGGAGCTGTGCGAACAAAGAAGAGAAAGGGGAATCTCTCCCAGCAGCCTCAGGAGCAGCAGATTAAATCTCCACAATCAACTTGATGTACCCTGCATCTGTGGAATACCTGAATAGACAACGAATCATCCCAAAATTCAGGCGGTGGACTTTGGGATCAACTGTAGACTTCGGGTTTACTTTCTGCATCTAATTTGTTTCTGGTTTTCTGTTTATCTTAGTTTAGTATTTAGAGTTTATTATCACTGGTAGATTTGTTTATTGATTTGGTTGCTCTCTTCCTTTTTCTTATTATATATATGATATATATTTTTTCCTTTTTCTCCTTTTGTGAATGTGTATGTGTATGCTTCTCTGTGCAATTTTGTCTGTATAGCTTTGCTTTTACCATTTGTCCTAGGGTTCTGTCTGTCCATTTTCTTTTTGGTTTTTTTTTTTTTTTTTTTTTTTTTGCGGTACGCAGGCCTCTCACCGCTATGGCCTCTCCCGTTGCGGAGCACAGGCTCCGGAGGCGCAGGCTCAGCGGCCATGGCTCATGGGCCCAGCCGCTCCGCTGCATGTGGGATCTTCCCGGACCGGGGCACGAACCCGTGTCCCCTGCATCGGCAGGCGGACTCTCAACCACTGCGCCACCAGGGAAGCCCCCCCCCCACCCCACGCTTGGCTTTTCATGCTACAAAGGTTTGGAATCACTTCAAGACAGAGTTTGGTTCCTACTGAGTCCAAAGCCTGGCCTTAACATAAATGTCATGTTCTCCCTCCAGCCGATTCTGACCAGCCACATGGGGATCCACTGAAGCCACTGTGATGGTTTTCTGTTCCTGTTAGTGTCTTCTCATCACAGCATCTTCCTGGAAAAGGCCAAGATTAGCATTTCATTTCAACGCATTGCAACACAAGCTGCTTCCTAGCAACTAATGGGAGGGTTGAGAGGGTAAAAGGAAAACTTGCTTCACTATTTCCCAGCTAAATTCCACTTCTTTCATGAGACTTTTCCAGACCACTCCTTCCAACAAGTCCTTGGGCTGCATCCCTCCCCTGCTCTCCAGCTCTCTACGCTTCTAGAACATTGCTTGTCTCCATTAGCCATTTATATAATGCCTTGTTTGTTTCATCACCAATTGACATGTGAATGCTGCCTGGTTTCCTTAACCAGATTGGGAGGGCTGGAACTATATTTTAAGATATTTTTATATCTTCCACCAGCTCAGAACATGGTGCTATGCGCCTTCCCTGATCACCTTATTTAAAACTTCAAATGAATCACGCCTCCCTTCCAACCTGGAATATAACTTATTTATTTTGTTTAATATCTGACCCCAATTCGAAGGTAAACTCCAGAAAGACAGGGATTTTTGTCTGTTTTGTTCACTGATTTTTTCCCCAGCATTTAGAACAGTGCCCCATAGTAAACATTCAATAAATGTGTGTTGGATTAATGGATGAATTAAGGGATAAATAATGCAAAAAACTATGAAGTGAAATACCAATATTTATGAGAAGATGATCTTTTTTCCATTTCATCTCTTCAGTGAGTATTTTATGTGTTGCTCTTTATGAATTTCAGGAGGATTTCTTTAGGCTCTCTTATATATTTCATTTATTTCTAGCTCAGGAAATCCTAAGAATAACCACCAGTACTTAACTGAGTTTTCACTATGCACCAGTAACTATATATATTCTCATTTAATCAACACTTCTCTTCCTTAGCTTGATATTGTTAAAATTAATCACTTTACTGATGAGAATCTGAATCTTCTAGAAGGCAAATAACTTGCCTGGTCTCACAGCTAGTAAGTGGTGAAGTCAGGACTTGAACCCAGCCCATTGTGGTTGATCACTGTTCTGCTTTCCTGCCTTAACAGAATTCAGACTTCCAGGATGACCCTTGAGCTTCCTTCCCTAAGATGGCCAGCCCAGCCCAGTCTTCTCATCCAGGATGAGAGACCAAATTTTTGGGATGCTCAGGAAGGGGTGAAAGCCAGCTACCACCCAAGAGAACTAAAGTAGGGTAAGTTTGTGATAGGAAACACAACTGAAGAAAAAAAAAACAAAACAGTTCATGATCACCAAGATTTATTCATTAGATGCTGATGAGCAATTTTAGCTGCTCCATAAACATTAACTGAGGTGGAGATGACTATAGATAAAGTGGGTTTCAGGCAGAGGAAGGAGTTAAGTTTTGGTCATCTTGAACTTGAGATACCTTTTCAGTTCTCAAGAGCAGATGTTGCATAAACAGTTACATACACAAGTTTGAAGTTCAAGCATTAGAGATATGAATTAGGGAGCCAACTATATCATGGAACTTTGTCTAAAGCAAATGCCTCAGGGCTGTCAAACTTGTTTCTTAACTGGCAGAGTCCCAGTCCTGAAGATTCTTTGCTCCCTGCTGCTGCATTACAAAGTTCAAGTTTGCCATATTTCACTTCTCATTAGAGTCCCACTGGGATTCAATGTGTGTGTGTGTGTGTGTGTGTGTGTGTGTGTGTTCAATTGCAATTGTTCAAGGACTGAAATGGTTAACCCCTAGAGATTGCCTCTGAGACTCCCTTTTCCCTGGGCTTCCATGGCTGACCAAGGCACTTGTAAATGAACACATGTTAAAACCATAATCCAGGCCTGGGATCCAACTTGTCTCTTTTCAGTGACTTTGCATACCTCTGATATGAAGCACAGGCGCCATAGTGTGATTTGAGGACCTTCTAATTTCCTTTCTTCTCATATTCTGGGCATAACCTGTATCACCCCCACTAACTACTCAGTCAAAATGCATCCCACCCCTTCCCCCTGCCATGAAGGTGGAGATTACAGAGAATGAGGGTCAAGGGGGCTCAAGGAGCATGGCCAGGGCTCAGAGCTGTTGGCTTGAGGTATCTGAAAAGTACTGACAGAGGGAGGAATAAAAAGAATTTTTAGCAACATTGAGAAACCAGCTGAAGTTGGAAATCATAAATTTGTCCTGGAATCAGTCAGCCTGGATGTGGAATTTTCTCTAGCTGAACTCCAGCAGAGAAAGCAAATAGTAGGATACTTTCAGGGCTGGGGAATGGCCTGACAGGTGCATAGGGAAAGCAAGCGGTGGGTTGTTCATGAGAATGTAGCTGAAACAATTGCCAGTGCATCCCAGGCTGGAGAAAGGAGGAAGGTAAAGCTGGAAGGAACGGATGCCCAGAGTGTCACAGCTAGACAGGCTGTGGGTGAACCTGTGAGGAGCTCAAAGGGATGAAGCATGGGGGACCAGGAAAGACAAGTTGAAGACAGAGGAAACTAATGCAAGTGACACTCCATTGCCCAGTCTGGCTCAGTAAACTCCGCAGCCCCATCTCCTCTCACAAGCAAGGCAGCAGAAATCCTACGCAATCCCCTGTGGCCATGCCATACCCTCCCCATCAGAGATCCCCAGATATCAGGGCTAAGTGAAGCCTTAGCCTCCCAGGAACAACTCAGCCCCTCCAGCTGAATCTCTCCAGTTTCACCTTTTATTATGACACTGGGGTATCTCACAGCATCAAAAGCATAGCTGAAGAATTAAGTCTAAAGAAAACAGCAACCAGGAAAGCCTGGACCTCAAGGACTAGAACCAGGGACTCAAAATTATTTAGACCCTTCTCTCTTTAGATTCTTTCTCTCCTTTGCTCTGCAAGTTATCTTCATTCTTTCTCACTGAAGAAACTTAAGAGCTTGGGCTCTGGAACCAGCTACCTGATATTCTAACTCTAATGCTGTTCATCCATTTCCCAGCTGAATGACCTTAAGCAAGTTACTTGTCCTCCATGTGCCTCAGTTTCCTCATGGAGATAATAATTAGTGCCTACCTCATAGTGTTGCTTGAGGAGTAAATAATTTAACACTCTTAAAGCCCTTGGAAGAGGCCCTGACCCTCCAGGTTCTTTCTCATCCAAGAGAAGAGTTTGGACACCAAGGAGTTAATCAGATATTTACCTTCAAGATTGAAGGTAATAAACTGGGGTCCCATTCAAGCCAATAGTGGGATCCACAGGGATCCAATCTTGTGGATGGGGTGGAGGGGCATCAGGAGCTGTGGTGCTACTCAGAGCCAGGCAGGAGACATACCATTTTGTTAGGAGCAGGGCAATATATTCCAAACCTTGGTAATTACTCTCAGATCCTTACTCTACCATTGCTCCCTTTGATCATCAGTAGATGACCATACCTACTATGCCTAGTCCCCTATATTCAGATTTATCTGCCTTGAAACCCAACCCCATTGTCTTTCCTCCATCTCTGTGAATGAGGTGTCCATTCCTATCCAAGAAGAATCCCTCCTAATGTCTTTTAATATCCCCACAGTCTTCCTCAGGACTGTTGTTCCATCAGCCATCCTCTGTCTCCCCACCCCCCATATATCTTCCATCTCTCACTCTCTCCCAGCCCCTTCCCATTAGCAATGAAACAAGCTCAGGTCTGTCCCACTCTAAAAATAAATAGATTTTCCTAGACTCCCCCTTCCTTAGATCTCCACTTCCCCTCCCAGCCTAGCATCTCAAAAAGTCATCTCCACTCACTTGACTCTACTTCCTCCCCTCCCATTCTCAATTCTCTGTTTTCTAGCTCTCACTTCTCCTAAGAAACTGACATCTCCCCCAACTACGAAAAGCCTGGGCCTCTGCTACATTAGGCATCATTGTTACCCCTACTTTAAACTTTCTCCTCCCTGGGTTTCTATAGTACACTCTCTCTGGTCATTCCCCTGCCTCTCCAACCACTCTTTCTCCATGTCCTTCATGTGTTCTTCCCTCCTTGTCCACCCATCCTTGAACAATCCATTCTCTCTTCATCTCACAGCCTCCCTGAGTGAGCTTATCTATTCTCAAAGTTTCAATCACCCCTTACACAAGCTAATGATTCTCAAATCTATATCCATTAACTTAGTTCTTTCGCCTAAATGTCAGATTATCCATCCAAAAGCCACTGCAGCATCTTCACTTGGGGGTCCCCTGAAACATTACATACTCAGTATGTGGGTTTAGGGGACAGTTCCTAAAACTACATCATATGGAAAATAGTTGAAGACACTAGAGGTGTCTAATCCACAGAGGTGACTCAGATAGATTACAGTGATAAACTGGTCCATGGTGGTCAACTGGGAAAGGAACTGGAGATATTCTGTATGGACCCCAAGGGGTAAGATTCAGACTAGTGATTGGAAAATTGGAGAAGATAGATTTCAGCTAAACCTAAAGAAGACCTTTAGAAGTCAGTGACTCAAATGTGGACTTCGCTACCTTACAAGGTTGTAGGAACTTGGTTACTAACAGCATTCAAGCACCAGGCTTTAAATTCCTTCCAACTCCAGGAATCTATAATTTTGTGAGAAAGCAAAACAGCTTATGAAGATTTGACCAAATGCAGTAAAACCTGGTAATACTGGTGCTGGTGCCAATTGGGCATTGGCTTGCTGGCTGGATTCTCTAATCACCTGAAGTGGAAATAATAGTAGGGACGTTTTAGGATAGCTGAAGGGACAAAAGAATTTGGATAAACTCTCAAGGGCGGAAGGACTGATAGTCAAAGAAAACTCACCATGGCGTGATTTTCTTGGAGGTTTTTGTGCTTAGTTATATTTTTATGGAACCACTCAGTGGATTGAGATTTTGCATTACCCATATTGCAGAGGGACCTTTGAGCTAAAGTTCTGTTTCAACAAACCTAACCGCACATTGCTTGAAGCAGAAGCCTTTGAATCTGGGTGGAACACGATGGCCTGACAACCAGGCTGGAGAGGACTTTTGTCCCTGAGTCTACAGACATCTCTGCCTTCTGAGTAGAGGACAGAAGGCTTGAATTACTGTCTGAAAAAGAATGGTTCCCACTTACAGCCAGCTCCATGTACCTTCATGTGACAAGATACCCCAGCTCGAGGGCAGTTCCCTCCCTGCCCATCCCTGGGCCATCCTGTTCCATAACATGTATTGTACTTGTGCTTTCCTGTTTCCTGGGCTTCTACAACCTCTGCCTCCCTTCTGCCTCTTTAAACCCTTTTACTATGAATAGATTTCACTGACTTCCATATGGCTTTTCATACCTGGATTGTCCAGCTCGACCTGATGCCTTCGGATTGATAATTTGACTGGATTCTTTCCCACAGTACCTCCCATAAGCCCTATATTTTAGAGGGTTCTGCTCTGGCAAGGAACCTATGGGCCCAAAGGGATGTGCTCACTTGGAGTCTTAACCTCCCTCTAGGCCATCCTCCAGGTAACTGAGACAATGGAATTCCCTGTCCATACAGCCCCAAGCCTGCTTCTAGGGCCTGCACAGGCCTCCTCCTTGGGTCTGGAGGGTGGATCTTACTGCCTGTGTTTGAACTTCTAGGCCTGAGGGGGTGGCTGAGGCCAGTGCACAGGGCTCCTTGGGAATCAGGGGTGGAGCCAGGCCAAGGATGAGAAAGGGCAGCTGGAGGCTGACATCTTCCTCTTGTACTCTTGCCCTGGGCCCTGTAAATCCTAGAGGTGCCAGGTATGGAGGCGGAGTAGGCCCAGTCCCTGGTCCCAAGGAACACCAAGGATGCAAGCAAACCAGGTTTCAATGTAGTACTTGAACTAAAGAGTGTTTCTTTCTTCTCTCTTAAGCCTGGAGCCTAGAGCCATCCTTCAACGTGCTACTCTCTGCTCCCTCTGCATGACCTGCATCTCCTCAGCAGGAGGCAGCCCCAGCTCAAAATGCCCCCACCTCAAATCGAAGACCTCAATCTTACATCTGAGCCCCACCCTAGGAGAGGAGCAGGCAGTAAGAGAGTGCTATCTCACCCGTGTCCCTCAGTTTCTTCATCTGTCAAGTGGAAGTTGTAATAACTACTCCTCACATCCCACAAGATCACTTTGAGGATAAAATTAGAATTGCTCACATGATTGCCCAACATCCAAGGTTATTCTGAGCAAAGGCCTCTCAAAGAGAAGTACAGGGAAGAGCTTATTTGGGGCAAGAAACACTGACACTCACGAGACTACATATTATGTATTAGCTATGCCAAGTTTTTAAGTCTAAGCTGGTTCCAACTTAGGAACTTAGGTTATCCAATACGTCTCAGGACTAATGTCCCTCAATTGATGTCAACTGGTATTTACTCAAAAGATGAAACAAAATTCTATATTAGTTCAAGCAGAATATAACTTGGGAATACAGATCTCCAGCAAGGAACAACTCTGGCTGTGGGGAAACAGGCATATTTCTACTCTGCTAATTGGAACGCAAAATGGTGCAGGCCTCATGGAAGGCAGTTTGGCAATCTATCAAAACTACACATGCAGTTATCCTTTGACCTCGTAAACCCACTTCTGGGAATTATTCTACAGATACACCTACATTCCTACAAGATGACATATGTACAAAATTATTTATGGCAGCACAGGTTGTAAAAGCAAAAGATTAGAAATAACCTAAGGGTCCATAAATAGAGACTAGTTAAATATAATATGGTACATCCTTACAGTTCAATATCTTAAACAAGGGAGCTTTTTATGCATTGCTGTGGAAAGATCTCCTTGACACATTGTGTTAGAAAGAGTGGGAAATAAGAAAGCATTTTAATATTTTTAGATTTGCTTGTATTTTCACAAAGAGACACTAGAAGGAGGCATAAGAAATTAATAAAAGAGTTGAGAGAGAGGCTTTTCAATGTACATCTTTTGATAATTTTTCATTTCTAAATGATGTGAATATTTTAACTTTGCAAAACAGAAATTAATAAAGGGAAAAAAAAACCTCTAGAAAGCAAAGGACAAAGAGTACTGGACTAAGCAGCAGAAGATCAGATTTGATTCTGGCTGGGCCTCTGGCCGCCCTGAATTTTCTCAGCTGAAAGACAAGACGGGGTGGCCCTGTCTGCTCTCTGTCCTTCCAGCTCCACTGTTCCATAAATAAGATCCTTTCCTGGATCATGCCCTGTTTTTTATGATGGCTACCTTCTGTGCCCTTCCACTTGTACAGACAATTGCAAGTTAACTGAGTACGTTTAGCACCATTTTCCAGAGAATTCCAGAATCTTACAATCCATATTTGGTTATTCCTCATTCTTGGATTATATTTGTCAGTTGTCCATGTCTCTCTGCTTCTCTCTTAAGCTTTATTCAGAGGCTTTTAAATTTGCTCTTTAACTTGGATTAATCCTTCTAGAAAGCAATTTGGTCATATAAAAGATGAATCATAAAAGTTTAATATAGCATCCTGTTTCTCGGGTAATTAACCTCTATACCAGGGGGCTCCAACCCCAGGGCCGTGGACCAGTACTGGCCCACGGCCTGTTAGGAACCGGGCCGCACAGCAGGAGGTGAGCAGTGGGCTGGCGGGCAAAGTTTTACCTGCTGCTCGCCATCTCTCCCACTTCACTCGCGTTGCCACCTGAACCATCTCCCCACACACCCCCACCCCCAGTCCGTGGAAAAACTGTCTTCCATGAAACCAGTCCCTGGTGCCAAAAGGGTTGGGGACCACTGCTCTATATGACAAAGTCCAGTTCTGTTTTGTTCATTCATTTGGAGTTACTTCTGTTAAGGGTTACGGGAATGAGGAAGGAGGAGCTGGACAGGGGAGTGCAGTGTACCCAGGGGCTCTCGGAGTTGCATGCAGGACAGAGAACCAACGTGAGCTGAGGGCTGTGCTAGGGAGATGCCCTGCACGAGGCTCAGGGAGAGGGGCTAGGCTATAGGCTGATGGAGGAGCGGCACTCTGTGAATGTAAGGCCTCAGCTCCAAAGTTGGTTCTGGGCCCAGCTACAGAGGAGGCGGCTCCACTGTCCCAGCTGGACAACTGCATAATGTTGGTGTAGACAGTGTTGGTATAACCCACTGAGATGCCCAGAGAGCCCAGAACCACAATTTTCTTTCTTTTTTTTTTTCCTTTAAAAATCATTTTTGACCAGAAACTTTTTTAAATTTAAAAAATCCTGATTACCTTCATCCGAACACAATTCTTTTGATTTCTCCATGTTTGCTTCCCAACCCTGATCATAAGAACTTAATTTTCCAGAAGTGGAATAATTATGTAGGTAAGTTTCTGCTGTTTTCGTTTAACTTTATTCTATTAGCCTGTGGCCTCAAAGTCTTCACAATGTGATTATTTTAATGACTAAATGATATTCCACTGCATAGATACACTATGATTTGGTTAACCACTTCCCTATTATGGTGGAGCTTCTTGTACATTTAGACTCCCCATCCATAGAACATTTGCCTTAGAATAAATTCTCAGGAAGAGGAAACTACGTTAAAGGATATGAACATGTTGGACATTTTCACTACTTTCTTACTTTTTTTTTCCTTCCTTGACTTTATCCTACCTCCGGCCATGGAGTTTACTAATACAATCAGGCAGATTATCTGTTTATGTTTGTTGCCAGTATTTGAAGGTGAGGTATTGTTTTTTTGTTTTTTTGTTTTTTTGCGGTACGCGGCCCTCTCACTATTGTGGCCTCTCACGTTGCGGAGCACAGGCTCCGGACGCGTAGGCTCAGCGGCCATGGCTCACGGGCCCAGCCGCTCCACGGCATGTGGGATCCTCCCACACCGGGGGCACGAACCCGCGTCCCCTGCGTCGGCAGGTGGACTCTCAACCACTGCGCCACCAGGGAAGCCCGAGGTATTGTTTTTTATGTATTTGAATAAGCTTTTTTAAACCTGGGTTTAAGTTACTGAAACTATTATTTTAAAAGTAATGCTTGCTCATTGTAAAACTTTGATTGTCTTTTATAAATTTTTGTATAATCTATCATATTGACCCATATAATCTTTTTTTTTTAATTTGTATTGGAGTATAGTTGATTTACAATGTTGTATTAGTTTCAGGTGTACAGCAAAGTGAATCAATTATACATACAGATATAGCCACTCTTTTTTAGATTCTTTTCCCATATAGGTCATTACAGAGTATTGAGAAGAGTTCCCTGTGTTATACAGTAGGTGCTTATTAGTTACCTATTTGATATATACTAGTGTGTATATGACCAATATAATCTTATTGTATTCTTAAACTCTTTCTAAAATTCTCCACTGTTATCTATCATTCTTTCTTTTTTTTTCTGTAGCATCAATTCTTATAAGGCTATTCCTCCACAATAGAAATGAATACTCTAGTCTTTGCTAGCTCTTCCATGACTTGAGTTAGATTTTTTCATAAGCTTATAGACCTGGAGTTGACATTGGTGTGTGGTGTGAGGGTCCCAAAAAGGAGCAGATCTGTCTGATTGCATATATTTTCTAGCATACACAGTCTCACTCCTAGAAAGTCCGTTTGACAATATTACCTGGTAGAGTAGTTTAAGGTTAACCAGTCAACCTACTTACATATTGCTTTTCAAGACTGGACTTAAATTTGTCCAGAAATGTCTTGATCTACACTTCAATATTTCCTACAGCACCTAGCCTTATGCCTTTCCACATGGTAAATGGTCCATAAACATTTGTTAATTTGACCTGATTCAACAACAACAAAAAAAAAATAGAGCTAGCAGCACAGAACTGTTATCTAAAAGAATAATCCAGGGACTTCCCTGGTGGTCCAGTGGCTAAGACTCCATGCTCCCGATGCAGGGGGCCCGGGTTCAATCCCTACTCAGGGAACTAGATCCCACATGCCACAACTAAGAAGTCTGCATGCCGAAATTAAGACCTAATGCAGCCAAATAGTAAAAAAAAATTTTAAATAAATAAATAAAATAATAATCCAGAAGCTGAAGGGTACTGTTTTTAATTACCAGGACATATCCCCACCAGTCAGCCTTTCCCAGCAGAACGTGGGCATGGGCAAGGTTAACAGGGCATGACTGAGGAGCAGACACACTTGGCTTCAAATCCTGCCTCTACAACTTCCCAGCTGGGGGCCTTGAGCAAACTGAGCTCTGCTTTCCTCATTTGTAAAAAAGGCACAGAAGAGCTCCTGGTATGGCTGAAAGAAGGACTAGAAATAAGCCTGGCTCTGGAAAGGTGCTCAGTGAATGTTAATGATTACCACCTTCCTTACCTCCATCGTGTCTTAGAAAACCTAAGTGCTGAAGGATGTGCACAGCTATGGGAAAGCTTGAGTATCAAGCAAGAAATGTGAAAGGTATCCAACCACCACTTCCCCTCACCTCCCCCTCCCCCACACACACATATACATGCGAGAGTTCCAGCCCCAACTGTCTTTGCTAGGACTGTTTTATCAAACCTAGAATAGACTGTTGCCAAGTTATCTAAACTCTGTTTAACTGAGTCAGATTTTATTGATCTAGTTATCTATCACTAAAAGGCTGAATGCTTCCCAACTCATTCTAACACACACACAGCAGTCTGTGAAAAGAGTGGGTTTTGCACAGGGCTTGAAGCATGCTGCCTTTTTGTGAGATTTCCAAGAGCAGCCACTTCCCCTTCCCAGGTTGCAAAATCACTAACACAGGATTCATTCCAAGAAACCAAGGCAGACTCAGCACCAGGACACTTGCAGGCTAAAGGGGAAAATCTGTACCATCATATTAATGGATGCTAGAAAGGTGTTTGACCCAATTTAACATCCATCCTGATTCTCTTAAAAGAAAGATACAAAGCCCTGTTAGTGTTTGAGATATAGAAGGAAGACTCCCTTAATACTATAAGTGTATTAGAAACCAACAGGAAGCATGAAAAAACAGTGGTGAAATCTTAAAGGCACTGCTACTGGGCTTCCCTCGTGGCGCAGGGGTTGAGAGTCCGCCTGCCGATGCAGGGGACACGGGTTCGTGCCCCGGTCTGGGAGGATCCCACATGCCGCGGAGTGGCTGGGCCCGTGAGCCATGGCCGCTGAGCCTACACTTCCGGAGCCTGTGCTCCGCAACGGGAGAGGCCACAACAGTGAGAGGCCCACGTACAGCAAAAAAAAAAAAAAAAAAAAGGCACTGCTATTAAAATTAGGTTCAGGTCAAGAATGAGCTGTATCTGAGCTTGTTCTGGAAGTTCTAGTCAATATGCTGAAATAAGAAAAAGAAAAACAAATTTATCATTATCCTCAGATGATATGATGTTGTTACTCAATAGAGGACTCATTAAAACAAGAAATATCAGGCAAAAGAATCTTATGCAGCTATCAAAAATAATGATGTAGAACTACATATGTTATTGTGGAAAAGTGTCCCAGATATACTATCTAGTGGAAGAAACAGGCTACAAAATACTATTGATTTAATTTAAATATATATTTATATACTTATATTGAATGTGTGTGTGTGTGTGTGTGTGTATAAAGAGAAGTCTGGAAGGAAATTCACCAAAATATATTTAGAGATTATATCTCTGGCCTGTGGGGTTCCAGGTGATTCTTCTTTTTTATACTTTTCTGTATTTTCTGAATGTTTTATAATAAGCATATTTATATAATGGGGAAAAAACCAACAAATCTCCTTTCCTTCTTTTCCCCACAAACATGTGCACATTGGGCATGCATATAAAACTAATTTCAAGATCATTAGGGTGAGCTGTTTTTATCCTAAAGTGATTAGTGTTTGTGACCTAAGGTCACTTCCCAGCTCACCCTCACCTCCCTGAAAAACTAGATTGGTCTGTTCTGTCTGGTCTCTTCCCCTCGGAAGGAGAGCCCCAGATCCATGAGTTCCAGAAAGGCCTAGTCCTGGGCCTGATTCCCCAGGTGACTATGGCCCCTGGTATCAGCACCTACACATAGTCCTAGCCCCATCCTAGCTCTTTGCAAAGAATTCCCAACCCTCTAAGTCTGCTCATCTTGCCCAAAGTTGACAGTGCTCTTCCCTGCAGTCATCCAGCAGAAGTCTTTGCCTCCTCAGTAGGTGGATTTGGAAATCATTCTGGCAATCTCAAGCCTCCATATACCAAGCTCTTTGCCCCACTTCTGGGCTGAAGGTCATGGGCAGAGCATGCCAGGTCCAGTAACTTCATCCCAGGTTTCTTGGGTACCTTAAATGTTCCTCAACTGTGCCCCAGCCTTGTACCTCAGATAGCTGGTTGGGTCCATTCTGCTACCTCATTCCTACTGGCCACAATTTTGTGTCTGAACCCTGCATCTGCCATTGGCCACCTCATCATATATAGACACGTTGCCTGGCATAGGTTGCTGCTATATGTGGTGCATCTGGTCCTCTTCCCAAGTCTCCACTCTGTGCCCTGGAGGTTGTAAGAAGGCCCCTACTGGGTCTCAATGCCTGCTAGAAAGGGGACTGGATTTGCCAACTCCCTGTTTCAACTTGAGTCATAATCTAGCAGCCCCTCCCTTGAGCCTCTTCTTTTACCTCATACTCACCCCACACTCCACCAGCTTTCCTCTTGGTCCAGAACCCATCATGCCATCAGAGGTGGTCAGGCCAGCTCTATAAGGCTGGACATCCTCACCCCAGTCTGGAGCATACCCTTCAAGTTGTTACAACACTGGAGTGAATGACCAAGTCCCAGGATGCCTCAGTAGACTGACATCAAGACTGGTGTTGATTATCTTGGGATTTTAAAAAAGATTGACATAGTCAATCCTCATCTCTCCAGAACCAGCTCCCTATCAGTCTGAACCAGGAAGTAACATACAAATGCCTTCAAATAGATTTGCTTTGAACTTGGTTAACTTTACTTTATAGTCATTTCTACCTAGCTTGGGTATTTGATTTCTAACTCCATAACATTTGAGCAAAAGCGACTAGAAAAGGGGAAAGCAGCAACTACAAGGCAGGCATCAGGAAGTGATAACTGGATAATGATCACATGTAAGGGTTGGAAAAATGTGAAACCTCAGAAGGAAGAAGCAAAAAACCCTATGAATCTGGTATTACCACAAAGCACAATAACGGATGTTTACAACATAACTCCTAGTCACACACAAACATGAGTCACATTCAGCATGCTCCCCAAAGATGCCTAGGTGTTTGCAAAGAACTCTCAGACTTCTGAAGGCTGCCCACCTGCCCAAATTTCAGGGCTCCTCTTTACAGTGCATCCATCAGGAGCTTTTGCACAACCACACTGCACAAGCAACATGGGTCAATTTTCATCATTCGGGTGGCAGTTTTAAGAAACTGATTCAAATCTATTTTTTACTGTTGATACATTTATATACTGATACACTTAAGGCAAATATAGTGTTGTTTTGCTGTATATGTGCAAGTTTCTAGAACTAGCCAATGGAGGGGAAAGAAAGCTGAACCAATGAACTGTTAATGACTTAAGTTTTCTGGTTAACTTTACTTTCCTCATCTGTACAATGGAGTATGTAATACCTGCCTGAAGTACTTCACAAGATTACTGTGAAGATAGGATGTGTAAGTGAAAATTCTGTCTATGGAAAGGAATAAGGAGTGTGCTTTACTGTAGTAATTTATCTTATCGAGATTGAGTCATGGATTAAAATGACAAGAGGAAGGAAAATTACAAGTACATAATACTCAAAGTTAGAGATTAGGTATATCTGGCAGACAGATAATTGGTTTAGAATTGGGCACTGCTCCGAGAGGACCTCATTAGCAATATGCAGTTCTCTGGGAAATAGCGACACCTACTGTACCCTGCCTGGTACTGCAACTGACCTGGAATACAGGAAGCCTTCAAACTTTATTCATGACTTGTGTATAATTTTAGTCAGGCACAAGATACCATTGCAAAAATAAACATTTTTCATAACAGCACTATTTACAATAGCCAAGACATGGAAGCAACCCAAGTGTCCATCAACAAATGAATGGATAAAGAAGATGTGGAGTAGACACACACACACACACACAGAATATTACTCAACCATAAAAAAGAACGAAATAATGCCATTTGAAGCAACATGGATGGACCTAGATATTATCATACTAAGTGAAGCAAGTCATACCGATAGAGACAAATATCATATGATATCAGTTATATGTGGAATCTAAAAAATGATATAAATGAACTTAATTGCAAAACAGAAATAGACTCACAGACATAGAAAACAAACTTATGGTTACCAAAGGGGATAGCGGGTAGAGAGGGATAAATTAGGAATTTGGTATTAACATATACATACTGCTATATATAAAATAGATAAACAACAAGGACCATAAACAACAAGGGACCCATATTCAATATCCTGTAATAAACTATAATGGAAAAGAATCCAAATATATATATACATGTATGTATATGTATAACTGAATCACTTTGCTGTATACCTGAAACTAACACAACATTGTAAATTAACTACACTTCAATTTTTAAAAATTATTTAAAAATTTTTAAATGACCATATAGTATTTTCTGTGGAAAAATCACAATTTTCTTCCATTCAAAAGTAACTTCTATAATTTTTCACTCAAATGTAATACATATTAATTGTAGAAATTTTAAAGAATAAAGATAGTCCAATAACATCATTATCAACACTTACTACTTCATTTAGAGCCACTGCCATCACATCATCGTCATCATTCTCTCCTCATTCTTCTCCTTCTTCTTTCCTTTCTTCCCTTCCCCCCTCCAAAAACAATAGTAAATCAAAAGTAAAATCCCTCACCGGGTTACCACTGCCAACAGCTTGGTGTGTATTATTCCATACATTTTTGTGACAATGGAAGTAAGTATCTATTACAAACAATAATGGACTGAACTGATTGTCATTGATCCCCAGCCAAAGACCACCACGAACACAGCTGTATCTAGGTTTATCATTCTACAGTGAGGGAGAATGCACAGCACAGGGAACTGTGGGGTGTTTCAGTAAGAGACTGTTAGGAAGAACTTACAGCATTCACACTTGTGCTAAGTGGCTTGCAGGAGGGTTTAAGGAAGCAGGGCTTTGCTCTAGATTGGGTGTGGCCAGGAAACAGCATAATTCCATGCTTGGGTACCTTTATAAATCTCACCCAGAAGGAGAGATGACTGGAACTAGGCTAAAGCTGGTGAAGAACAGGTAAAGAAGTAGCAGTCACTTCTATTAGCAGGGACAGGTAGATGCTTGGTCATATTTGTGGTTTGCACAATATTCCAGTTTTGTCTGTGTGCAGACACGATTACAGAGTGGTCTTGTTTTTGTCCCATCCATCACATTGCTGAGTGGCCTTACTTGATGTTGGTGTTCTATGAAACAGGAGAACTCCAGGTCCCCACAGTGATGTCAGGCCAGCTCCTGGCTGTCAGGGGCTGCTCCTCTCTTCCTTATGGTTTTCTCTTTGTTTTAACTTAACAATGTTGTGGACCTTTTTTCAAGTCAATATTGGGTCTAATTTAACCAAATTTCTCTTATTGAAGAATTGGATTTTTCTAATATTTTAGGCATATAAAATACTAAAATGAAAACCTTTAGAAATACGTCTTTGCACACTTATGCCATTATTTCCTAAAAATAATAAATATCCAGAAGCGTAATTATTAGGTCAAATGATACATACATTTTTATGTTTTTAAAAGATATTGCCAGAATGCCTTCCATAGAATCTGTACTAATTTCACATCCAACAATAGGATAGGAGAATACCCAATTCCCCACAAACCCTTGTCAGCACAAAGTATCATCCACCTTTTTTTAAATCTTTGCTAGTTTCACAGACAGAAAAACATCTTGTTTTTATTAAAGTTTTATTATGTAAAATTGGATACACAAAAAAGACCATATAAGGCATATATATGTCTAGACTGTCTCAGTATCTTCAGGGGAGTCCACTTAGAGGTACAAAGTTTTTGTTGGTGTCTCAAGTCTGTTTGTCTAGCTGCCAGTTAAGAAGAGATGTAACAGGAGATTAGCTCAAGATAGTGGAGTAGAAGGACGTGAGTTCACCCCCTTCTTACGAAAACACCAAAATCACAACTAACTGCTGAACAACCACTGACAAAAATACGCTGGAACGTACAAAAAAAGATACCCTACATACAAAGACAAAGAAGAAGCCACTGAGCTTCCCTGGTGGCGCAGTGGTTGAGAGCCCGCCTGCCGATGCGGGCGACACGGGTTCGTGCCCCGGTCTGGTAAGATCCCACATGCTGCGGAGCGGCTAGGCCCGTGAGCCATGGCCGCTGAGCCTGCGTGTTCGGAGCCTGTGCTCCACAACAGGAGAGGCCACAACAGTGAGGGGCCCATGTACCGCAAAAAAAAAAAAAAAAAAAAAAAGAAGAAGAAGCCACAACGAGCTGGTAGGTGGGGCACAATCGTGAATCGTGATAAGATCGAATCCCATACCCACCAGGTGGGCAACACACAAACTGGAAAACAATTATACCACAGAAGTTCTCCCATAGGAGCGAAAGTTCTGAGCCCCACGTCATGCTTCCCTGCCTGGGGGTCTGGCAACAGAAGGAGGAGTCCCCAGAGAATCTGGCTTTGAAGGCCAACAGGGTTTGACTGCAGGACTTCCAAAGGACTGGGAGAAAGAGAAACTCCACTCTTGGATGGCACACAAAGTCTCAGGCACACCAGGACCCAGGGGTAAAAAGCAGTGACCTCATAAGAGACAGGGCCAGACCTACCTGCTAGTATGGGAGGGTCTCCTGCAGAGATGGGGAGCAGCTGTGCCTCACTGCGGGGACAAAGACACAGGCAGCAGCAGTTCTGGGAAGTACTCACTGGCGTGAGTCCTCCCAGAGACTGCCATTAGCCCCACCAAACAGCCTGTAGGCTCCAACGCTGGTATGCCTCAGGCCAAACAACCAACAGGGCAGGAACACAGCCCCACCCATCAGTAGAAAAGTGGCTTAAAATCTCCCCGAGAACAGCCCTGCCCACCAGAGGGACAAGACCCAGCTCCACCCACTACTGAGAAGGAACCAGACCCTCCCATCAGGAAGCCTGCACAAACCTCTTAAGACAGCCTCATCCATCAGAGGGTAGACAGCAGAAGCAAGAATGACAATCCTGCAGCCTGCAGAACAAAAACCACAATCACAGAAAGTCAGTCAAAATGAGAAGGCAGAGGAATTTGTCCCAGATGAAGGAATGCGATGAAACCCCAGAATAACAACTACGTGAAGCGGAGCTAGCCAACCTACCAGAAAGAGTTCAGAATAATGATAGTGAACATGATCCAAGATCTCAGAAAAAGAATGGAGGCAAGGATCAAGAAGATGCAAGAAATGTTTAACAAAGACCTAGGAGAACTAAAGAACAAACCAACAGAGATGAACAATACAATAACTGAAAGGAAAAATACACTAGAAGGAATCAACAGCAGAAGAAGTGAGGCAGAAGAACGGATAAGTGAGCTGGAAGACAGAATGATAGAAATCACCACTACAGAACAGAATAAAGAAAAAAGAAGAAATGAAAACAGTCTAAGAGACTTCTGGGGCAGCATTAAATGCACCAACATTTGCATTATAGGGTCCCAGAAGAAGAAGAAGAGAGAGAGAAAGGACCTGAGAAAATATTTGAAGAGATAATAGCTGAAAACTTCCCCAATGTGGGAAAGAAAAGTCCAGGAAGTGCAGAGAATCCCAGGCAGGAGAAATCCAAGGAGGAGCACACCAAGACACATAGTCATCAAACTGACAAAAATTAAAGACAAAGAAAAAATATTAAAAGCAACAGTGGAAAAATGACAAATAATATACAAGGGAACTCCCAAAATGTTATCAGCTTATTTCTCAGCAGAACCTCTACAGGCCAGCAGGGAGCAGCACAATATATTTAAAGTGATGAAAGGGAAGAACCTACAACAAAGAATACTCTACACAGCAAGGATCTCATTCAGATTCGACAGAGAAATCAAAAGCTTTACAGACAAGCAAAAGCTAAGAGAATTCAGCACCACCAGAGCAGCTTTGCAACAAACCCTAAAGGAACTTCTCTAGGCAGGAAAGAGACCAGCAACTTAAAACAACCTTGTACATATATAGACTGCTATAACAAAACCTCATGGGAACAGCAAACCCCAAAACTACAATACACACACACACAAAAAAAGAAAAAGCAACCCAAACACAACACTAAAGATGGTCATCAAACTACAAGAGAAGAGAACAAGAGAGGAAGGGAGGAAAAAAGACCTACGAAAACAAACCCAAAACAATTAACAAAATGGCAATAGGAACATACATATCAATAATTACCTTAAAAGTAAATGGATTAAATGCTCCAACCAAAAGACACAGACTGAATGGATACAAAAACAAGACCTGTATATATGCTGTCTACAAGAGACCCACTTCAGACCTAGGGATACATACAGACTGAAAGTGAGGGGATGGAAAAAGGTATTCCACACAAATGGAAATCAAAAGAAAGCTGGAGTAGCAATTCTCATATCAGACAAAATAGACTTTAAAATAAAGACTGTTATAAGAGACAAAGAAGGACACTATATAATGATCAAGGGATCAATCCAAGAAGAAGATATAACAATTGTAAATATATATGCACCCAACATAGGAGCACCTCAATATATAAGGCAAATACTAAGAGCCATAAAGGGAGAAATCGACAGCTACACAATAATAATGGGGCACTTTAACACCCCACTTTCATCAATGGACAGATCATCCAGAAGGAAGATCAATAAGGAAACACACGCCTTAAATGACACATTAGACCAGATGTAATTTTCTTTTTTTGGGGTATATTTGTCTGGTTTTGGTATCAGGGTAATGATGGCCTCATAGAATGAGTTTGGGAGTTTTCCTTCCTCTGCAATTTTTTGGAACAGTTTCAGAAGGATAGGTGTTAACTCCTCTCTAAATGTTTGATAGAATTGGCCTGTGAAGCCATCTGGTTCTGGACTTTTGTTTGTTGGGGGTTTTTAAATCACAGTTAAAATTTCAGGCCAACATCACTGGTGGACATACACACAAAAATCCTCAACAAAATACTAGCAATCCAAATCCAACAATACATTAAAAGGATCATATACTATGATCAAGTGAGATTTATCCTAGGGATGCAAGGATTTTTCAATATCCGTAAATCAATCAGTGTGATACACTACATCAACAAATTGAAGAATAAAAACCATATGATCACCTCAATAGATGCAGGAAAAGCTTTTGACAAAATTCAACACCACTTATGATAAAAACTCTCCAGAAAGTGGGCATAGAGGGAACATACCTCAACATAATAAAGGCCACATATGACAAACCTACAGCTAACATTATACTCAACAGTGAAAAGCTGAAAGCATTTCCTCTAAAACCAGGATCAAGACAAGAATGTCTACTCTTGCCACTTTTATTCAACATAGTTTTGAAAGTCCTAGCTATGGAAATCAGAGAAGAGAAAGAAATAAAAGGAATCCAAATTGGAAAATAAGAAGTTAAACTGTCACTGTTTGCAGATGACATGATACTATACATAGAAAATCCTAAAGACACTACCAGAAAACTACTAGAGCTCATCAGTGAATTCGGTAAAGTTGCAGGTCACAAAATTAATACACAGAAATCTGTCGCATTTCTATACACTAAAAATGAAAGATCAGAAAGAGAAATTCAAGAAACAATCTCATTTACCATTGCATTAAAAAGAATAAAATACCTAGGAATAAACCTACCTAAGGAGACAAAAGACCTGCCTGTACTCCAAAAACTATAAGACGCTGATGAAAGAAATCAAAGATGACACACACAGATGGAAAGATACACCATGTTCTTGGATTGGAAGAATCAATAATGTCAAAATGATTATACTACCCAAGGCAATCTACAGATTCAATGCAATCCTTATCAAATTACCCATGGCATTTTTCACAGAATGAGAACAAAAAATCTTAAAATTTGTATGGAGACACAAAAGACCCCAAATAGCCAAAGAAATCTTGAGAAAGCAAAATGGAGCTAGAGGAATTAGGCTCCCTTACTTCAGACTATACTACAAAGCTATAGTCATCAAAAGAGTATGGTACTGGCACAAAGACAGAAATACAGCTCAATGGAACAGGATAGAAAGCCCAGAAATAAGCCCACACACCTACGGTCAATTAATCTATGACAAAGGAGGCAAGACTACACAATGAAGGAAAGACAGCCTCTTCAATAAGTGGTGCTGGGAAAACTGGACAGCTACATGTAGAAAATGAAATTAGAACACTCTTTAACACCACACACAAAAATAAACTCAAAATGGATTAAAGACCTAAATGTAAGACCGGACACTATAAAACTCTTAGAGGAAAACACAGGCAGAACAGTCTCTGACATAAATCGCAGTAAGATCTTTTTTGATCCACCTCCTAGAATAATGGAAATAAAAACAAAAATAAATAAATGGGGCCTAATTAAACTCAAAAGCTTTTGCACAGCAAAGGAAACCATAAACAAAACAAAAAGACAACCCACAGAATGGGAGAAAATATTTGCAAACGATGTGACAGATAAGGGATTAGTCTCCCAAATTTACAAACAGATCATGCAGCTCGGTATCAAAAAAACAAACAACACAATCAAAAAATGGTCAGAAGACCTAATGAGACATTTCTCCAAAGAAGACATACAGATGGCCAAGAGGCACATGAAAAGATGCTCAATATAGCTAATTAGAGAAATGCAACTCAAAACTACAATGAGATATCACCTCACACCAGTCAGAATGGCCATCATCAAAAAAACCTAGAAACAATAAATGCTGGAGAGGGTGTAGAGAAAAGGGAACTCTCCTACACTGTTGGTGGGAATGTAAATTGGTATAGCCACTGTGGAGAACAGTATGGAGGTTCCTTAAAAGACTAAAAGTAGAGCTATCATATGATCCTGAAATCCCACTCCTGGGCATATATCTGGAGAAAACCATGCTCCAAAAGGATACGTGCACCCAATGTTCATTGCAGCACTGTTTACAATAGCGAAGACATGAAAGCAACCTAAACGTCCATCAACAGATGAATGGATAAAGAAGATGTGGTACATATATACAATGGAATAGTACTTAGCCATTAAAAAGAATGAAATAATGCCATTTGCAGCAACAGGGATGGACCTAGAGATTGTCATACTGAGTGAAGTAAGTCAGACAAAGACAAATATCGTATGATATTGCTTATACGTGGAATCTAAAAAAAATGATACAAATGAACTTATTTACAAAACAGAAACAGACTCACAGACTTAGAGAACAAACTTATGGTTAGTAGGGGTGACTGGTGGGGGGAGGGATAGTTAGGGAGTTTGGGATTGACATATACACACTGCTATGTTTAAAACGGATAACCAGCAAGGACCTACTGTATAGCACAGGGAACTCTGCTCAACACTGTGTAACAACCTAAATGGGAAAAGAATTTGAAAAAGAATAGATACATGTATATGTATAACTGAATCAGTTTGCTGTATACTTGAAACTAACACATTGTTAATCAACTATACTCCGATATAAACTAAAAAGTTTAAAAAAAAAGAGAGATGTAAGATGAATGAGGTGTCCATAGGTTGCTTGGGATTGGGACATACCTTCACAATAGTGCTTTTCATAGTGTGTATCTGCCTCCCCCCTGAATTAAGAGCTTCAAAGGGGCAGAGACTGTGTCTTATTCATTTTTTCCAATCTTTAAAATTGTGGTAAAATCACATAAAACTTTCCATCCTAACCATTTTTAAGTGTACAGTTCAGAGGTATTAAATACTTTCATAATATTGTACAACCATCACCACCATCCATCTCCAGACCTCTTTCCACCTTGTAAAACTGAAGCCCTATATGCATTAAACAATAACCCCCATTCCTCTGAGCCCCAGCCCGTGGCCACCACCATTTTACTTGCTATCTCTGTGAATCTGATTACTCTAAGTACCTCATGTAAGTGGAATCATACAGTATTTTTGTGACTGGTTTATTTCACTTATCATAATGTCCTCAAGATTCATCCATGTTGTAGTATATGTCAGAACTGCCTTCCTTTCTAAGTAGTATAAGAAACATGTTGCTTTAAACCACTCAGAATATGGGGTTGTATGTTATTGTGTCATAACAAAGCCTGTCCTGACTAGTACAGCAATAAATACCCAAAAGAATAAGAACTTATCTAGCAACTGTTCCAAGGACAGCTTTGTCATAAACCTTTGTAGTGGTAGCATGTGGACACCTTGGTTTGTCAACTAGGAGCAGGTTCACGCTCCCTTCTTTCTAAGGATGTTTACTTGGGAATTACAAGGTGCTCACGATACAATGAGCTATAGTATTATGACGAGACCACAGACAAATTGCCAAAATCCAGGAAATCTGAGAGGTGATGGGTTTTGAGTCTGATAAAAATTTAATTTGGTGGATATGTATGCAGACAAGCTACACTAGGGGGAATAGCTCCTGCAAAGGGCTGGAAGGAGGCCCTCATCCTCATTTCAGACAACTAGTGGTCACTCAGCTCTAATCTGTCTACAGTCCGTTCTGCTCTCTCAATCTATAGGACAGTTCATAATGCAGGCACTCTGGACTCAGCTAGTTTTAGAAATGCTGGTATTAGTTATAGTGCTCACGGATTTTTCTCCACAACTTATAGGTACAAAAATATTACTTTATTTCTATAAATCAAATTAACCTGGTTCTGAACTCCCAGGCACTTCAGGGGGAAAATATTCTATCTCAGCCATCTTGGGGATGGTTACCCTTCTCCCTAGAACTGAACAAGAATTCAGGGGACTTGTGTGGCTCCCAGCAAAGGGAAGAAGAGCCTCTGGTTCCTGGTTGCTGCTGAGAAGCTCATCATCCGACCTCACACAAAGGATAGGCAGATCCATCCTTCCACATCAAAGCATGGGGACACCTCCTCATAACCCTCAAGGCCTGACTGTCTCCAGCATCCACACCTTCTATCCCACCAGAGCGCTGGAGAAGCTGCATGGAAGCAGGACACAGTTCTACATCACTTAAAGGACAAAACATCCATCTCCATCCTCACCTCAGGGAAGGGTCACTTCTGCTTCCTCACTTCTTATAAAGGAAGGAATAGCTTACCTACCACACACAATTCGGCGTATCTTGAAAGTAGAGCGTCGAGAGCGTGTGCCAAGTCTGTGCACTCGTGGGCTCGCAGGAGAGAATTTCAGTGAATCCACCTGAGGCTGATTAGAACCCCTTACCTGACAGATGTGAAGTACGCCTACAAAGGCCTGAAGGCTGAGCTTTTCCCATGAGTTCTCTTCCTCAGCCTCTGATCAGAGAGGTCTGCTCAGCCTTCTCGACACATAACCTTCAGAGAGTCCCTGGAGTGAACCTCAGCCCTGGGAGGACTGTACTCCCAGCGTCTCAACCCAAAGGACTTGCTTGAAGCTGAGGGCGTGATGTTGGTCTTTGGATCCAGCGTCAGTTGATAACTTCTCCTGTCTCAACCATGGCTCCAGCTGCAGGTGGTGAAAGCCTTTAGCCTGTGGTTCAGCACTGCCAAGCCCTGGAGTCCATGAGATGGGTGCCATACCCACCTGCAGGCAGCAGATTCATCTGTAGCCCTAAACCCTCGGCCCAGTGTGTCTAGGGAAAAGCTAGTCCCATGGACTGGGAACCCTTGGAAAAAAGAGAGGAAGACAGTTCCTGGCTTGCATTTATTTCTCCACAGGACCTGAAGCGGCCCTCTGAAACTGACCCCTCATCTTGGCTCTTCCAAACACCCCTGACTCCACCTAACATCCTCAGGGAGCTAGGTCATTCTCTCTGTCGCTTGCCCCTCCCTACCTCAACCAGGACCTGGTATTTTACATCATTCCAGATGGACCTCTCTGGGACCACACCTTCTCTCTACTGGTCATACAAATTGCCATGTCACAGCAAGGTCTGTCCCTGGGACCCATCAGACAGAATTTTAAAATTGTAGAAATATTTCTTACCGCTTTGATTGCTAGTTTTTCCTCCAGTTGGTGAAAATGATCTTTAAAAATTCCAACCTACTACAACCAAAAAGGCAAGTTCAATCCCCGCACCTGTGAGATAGGATCTCTGTGCAGTTGACCAAGAACAGTCTGTTGTAGCCAGGACCGCCCCCCTCTGACAGGGGCAGAGTAGCCAGGAGGGACAAGGCCCTGCCGATACCTAAAGGAGCCCTCTCCTGCCATCACTTGTGGGGCTACTGGGGACAGGTAGGGAGCCAGGAGACTCCTGGGAAAAGATGTGAGTCTGCCTCCTGTTGGGTTAGGGCCAGCGGTATGCTGGAGTTCACTTGGTTCATGAGAGTGAACAGGGAGCATCTCCTTCTGGCTCTACTTTCAGTAAGGTCACGTGGGTAGCAGCAGACCACTGGTTAGGGGTGACAAGCTGAGAGTCACAATGTATGGACCAGGGACCAGAACCAAAAACAGAGGGGAATTTCAGAGTGAAGGCCAGAAAGTGGGCAATCTTTAGAGTCTGCAGGTAAACACAAACCCAAGCCCCATCCCCAACCCTCTCCCTGGCTGCTTTTATGCGCAAAAGCCAGTCAGGTCTCTGGTTGCCAGAACCCTCACAATTCTACCTGCAGGAACCCTGCACCCTTCTTCACCTCCCTTAGCACTGGATCCTCTCCCATCCCACACCCCCACAGTCCAAAGATAATGCAATCAGTTATTCACACTGTCTCTTTGGGAGCTGGTTCCACATTTCCACGCTGTCACTCACTCCTGGGGCTTGAACTTTCCACAGCCTAAGCCGCAGCTCTCCTCCCTTCAGGCCTGTTTCCGTCCTTCCTCAGTTTTCCTACATTCCTCATCCCATCTTCCTCCAACCAGAGCCACTACCCAAGGACCAAATGCCCCCAATCCACTGTGATCTGGTTCCCCCTCCTTGGGAAGCTCTTCTCCCCTCTTCACAGAGATCCCAGGTCCTACTGAAATCTCCCATTTCCCTTCATTCCTCGAAATGAAACTAATCCATAACCTCAAGAGAGCAGAGTGAGTGAGGATAAACCAAAGAGTACAGAGCCCCCCTCCGTTCCCACATAGAAAGACCAGGAAGGTCGCCAAGACATCTGAAGGTTATGAAAGTGACAGCCCCTGCCTCCCCAAACCTAGACACTGGCAGCCAAGATCTCACCAGAGATGCCCCAGGACAGGATGTCTGTGTGAGGCAATGACTCTCCTCCCACCAAATGAGGCTTAAAGTGACTGCATGTGTCATGCTTACCAGATGGTTAAGCTATATGATTATGGCAGAAGAGGCCAATTTTTACAATAACAACCTCTACTGGTATAGAGAGTGCTTTATTGTTTACATGTTCTCTCATTTAATCCTTGCAGCAACCCTGAGGTAGGTATTATTATCCCCACTTTACAGATGAGTAAGCCATAGTTCCAAGGTTAGATTACTTGCTGAGGAACATACACTTATTAATGGCAAAACCATTGAAAATTCAAAACCCAAGGGGACTCTTGAGTAGTTCACAGGCTGCTGCCAAGGTAAGTAGGGCTGAAAACTTCAACTGGGAAAGGCTGGACCATTCACTGGAGCTCAAGGGAGCCCCTCAGCAGGGATGAATGAGGCACATTCACAGGCCAAGACAGGAACTGAGCAGGAGAAGCCTAGAGCATCTGAGAGTTGTGAAGCAGGAAGAGGTCTTTAAATTTGGTGAGAGCCGACAGTGTCTCCAAATATGCACAGAGCCCACCTTCCAGGAAATGGAGCAACAAGAAGGTATCCAGCGGCTGCCAGTCCAGGGTCTGGCCAAAGGGCAGGAAGAGCTGCCCCTGCCTGGCACCACCTCAGCTTGGCCAACATGTGGTGACCTTGGGGCAGTGGTCCTTTAACTTTGTTAAGGCTTGAAAATCTAATGAGAGTCACAAACCAAGCCCCACCACCACCAGAAAAATACAGACACACGTATACAGACAGCATCTTGCATGTGATTTCAGGGAGGCCATGGACCCCAGGGGAACTCCTGCTTTAGAGCAAGGGTAACCTGAGTAAAGTCATAAAGTCACTGATACAAACCTATCTTTGTGTGGCTTGTATTTCCAACGATTGTTCCACTTTTTTCATCTCCTGATATTTAGAATGTTGTGAAGTTTTAATAGAAGCCAAGGAAAGGGTTCTAGCCAGAGAGAAGAGCAGCTGTGCATGGCAGTGGTGGCAGCCAGGAGGCAAAACCAAAGAGAAAGATGGGGTCAGATGTACCATTGCCTTTCCCACCCAGAAGGTCACTTTGGGAGTTTTTCTCTACTCAACAGAAGGTCTGTGAGAGGTGATGGAGACAGGGAAGTGGTTTTCTCCTTTTAGAAAGGAGAGCCATTCCCTCACTGGCTACAGGGTCTAAAGTCCTGTAGGTATTGCCCTCATTCCAACCTGACCCTCTCAATCTCCCATGAATACACCAGAGCATCAGCCTAGTCATCCATGCACATGTGTCCAGGTCACCTATGAACATCCATGTATTTACACATGCTCTTGCATGGAAGAAGGAAAACTGGGATGGGGTGGATCTCAGGGCAGAGATCCATGTTGCAGGTTAGGAATCATGCACTCTCCACAGAGAATCGGATAAACTGGGAGAACCAGCAAAAGGAGTCAGTGCACATTAGCCCCCTAGCACTTGCAAGGCTCCTCCTTCTGGCCAGGGCCCAACCGGAAAGCAAAGTCACAGCGATGTCCTAGGGCCTAGCCCCAAACTAATGGGCCCAAGACAGTGGGCTGAAGGGGTCATAGGGGTTGAGAGGGCAGGGGCAGGAAAAGCCCTGATTCACTGCAAGAGCAATTCTGATCTCTTATGGGAATCGGGCAAAGCCCTGGCCCTGAGCCCATCCAGGCCCAGAAAAGGCAGACAGGGAATTCGAAGTGATCATTCAAAAGCCAAAGAAAACTCAGAGGCCATGACGATCTTCCATGACCATCGACCCCCAGCGTCCCAATGGTCATTCCATCCAGTGGTCACTCATGCACTAGTGGTTATTTGCCCAGCCCTAGATGGATGTTTCATCACACGTGGCTAGAGGAGCCCCAGTTAACCGAATGTGGGGCGGGCTCGGGCAAGGATCAAGCAGAAAGGGTGGAGGGAAGCCACCAAAGCCACTGCCCCTCTTGGCCAGGGCTAGGGGCAGCCGCTCATCTTCAGGAGAGGGAGAGGGAGGGTCCTGGCTGTAGCTTGTGGTCCCAGATGGTAGCACCCCCAGGTCCAAGCCCACCTTGTCTCTAGCCAGAAGTTCCCTCTGTCGTTGTCGCTGCTGACGCCGCCCAATCAGGAGGAGGGTCAGGGATGCTGCAAAAACTCCCAGGAAGAAGCCTGCCAGTCCAGCCGCCACTATGTGAGCCCGGCTTGGAGCACCCCGCTGGCTGCCCCATACCAAGCTGTAAGCAGCTACCACACGAGCTGCCCCACCTTCCTGACATTCACAGGCATAAGCACCCATGGCCCCTGGGGATATCACCACTTCTAGCCCATCCCGCCGGGGGGTGAGTGCAGTCACTCCGCTGGGCTGGTGCCACACACAGGATGCCCAGGCTGAGCTCGGGGAACATGGTAAGACCACATGTGCAGCTGCAGCCACAGGAACCTCAACCACCACTGGGTGTTCTGCAGAGACAGCAAAAGCACAAAAGGTGGTGAGGCTGTAGGTTGGAGGTGTTAGAGAGAAATGTGGAGTGATACAAGATATGAGAAGGGGCCATGGTACACCAAGCTAAAAAGGGGATTCCCAAAGAGAGTAAGGCTGCCATAACTTCCAGGATACAAGTTTTAAACTAAGTCCAAAAACATAACTTTCTAGGCCCTTTACATCCACTCTACCCACATTCCCTAAACCATACAGACCTCCAGGCTCTTTAGGACACAAAGAAGAGACATCCGCTGACTCTATGTCTTGAACCAGCCTGTAAAGAAGAGAATACTTGATAAATCCAGTGTCAACACCCCCTCTACCCTCCTCAGTACTGAACATTCACTCGCCAATTGCACCTCCCATCATCTCATAAATCACCTCTAGAATTATCAGTCAACATTCTCTTCATCACTAAATTTTTCCCCAATACCTCTTGTACTCATGACATTTGCCGTGTCAAATTCTACAAATATTTCTAGCAGACTACAGAGAATTAAATTTGCACTAGGTCTGTCAGAAAGATGTTTGGTGGGGTACTTTGAAAGAAACACAGGAACCTTCCAAGAAGTATAGCTGGTGGTCCACAACCACAAGATTTCTCTGGAAATCTCTGTTAAAAGATTTCTCTGTTAAGAGAAAGAGAAAACTTCTTTTCTATCAAAGCTAATCAAAATTCTGTGAGGGTCAGTGAGATGACTTTCTGTTTCACAAAAGACCTCAGCTAAAGATACATCTGTGGTTGTCACCAGCACTCCGTTGGTACTGAATACAATGAGAATGAAATCACCTAGAGAGTGCAGGAAAGTGTAAAGAGAAGGACTGAACCCTGAGGAATATCAACATTCAGAAGCTGGATGGAAAAGGAACCAGCAAGGGAGACAGACTGGAGAGTGAGGTAGGGAGAAAAACCAGGAGAATGCAGAGCCATAGAAGGCAACAGGACAGAGTTTTTCAAGGAACAGAGGAGGGGAGTTGTCAACTGTGAAAACACTTCTAAGAGCACTTGTAAAATGAAAACTGAGGGACTTCCCTGGCAGTCCAGTGGTTAAGACTCCACGCTTCCAACGCAGGGGGTGCGGGTTCGATCCCTAGTCGGGGAACTAAGATCCCACATGCTGTGTGGTGCGGCCAAAAAAAAAAAAAAATGAAAATGAAAACTGAGAAGCGTATGGCAACATGGAAATCAACCACACAGTCAGGGCAGGTCCAGCAGGGAGGCAGGGACACTGATGAGGACAGAGAGATGGCTAGTACGGACTGACAGATGGACACACAGGTGACACTAAGAAACACGGCGGGGGGGGCAGCGCTAACCCATGAGAAACAGACACAGACATATGGATAGGCCAGAGCCTGGGGACATCAGGCAAGGAGCCAGTGCCATCACCCTCACCCTTCATGCTCTCCAGTGTGGGCCACACATGCAGCTAGCCGAACGCTCCAGGCACAGACAGGGTCTCGGGCCAGAATGCACTCTGAGCAGCTCTGTAGACGGCCACAGTTGGTTGTGTTTACTTGTGTCACCTCAGTACGGGAGCCAACCAGGAGCCAGCTCTACAGAAAGGGAGGAAGAGAAACACGCTGTATCTCCCAGACTTCAATGTCACAGATTGGCTCTGGACTCAGATATCTCCCCACCAGACTCGCCAAAATCTACAACTCACTTGATACAATTTCATATTCTCAACTGGCTGTGGCTCTGGGAATAAGGCCAGATCCTCAAGAACACTGAGCTGGGCTCCAATCTGCACTGCTCGGTGGAGGTGTCCATCCTCTAGGAAGCAAGCAAGGGACAGGACATAATAACATAACTGTACCTGTGCCTGGGACTCTGACACCTGTATGCATGGGACCCTCTCTATGGCGACAACCTGTGTGCACTGGACGGGCAACTTGCTTGGCTATTAAACATACCTGTCCCCAGATAGAGCACATCATACTCTTTCCCTGAGAGGCTGGGCACCCTGTGGGCTACAACTCTGAGGTAGGTTGTATCTGTAGTGACCAGCAGGGGCTGGCCATCAGCTGGAAACACTGGCCTGTCCATGAGTGGGTGGTCCCGGATGAAGGTGAGCACACGGTCAGGCAGGAAGAGTGACGAGCCAAACTGTTGGAGCTTCATGTTGTTGGTGATGCACTAAAGGAAACACAGGATGAGCGACAAAGCTTCCCAGGGGCCAGGAAGTGTCTGTGATGCCTAGCTGGGCTCTTGTCCTAACGGGGCAATTCAGGCGTGAGGTGAAGAACTGCCCCAGCCCCCTCACCTCTCCAGGTCTGGGCTGGGGTACATCACTGTCCACGACAGGCAGTCCCCTGTTGCAGTCATGTTTAAGCTCTCTGAAGGGACCATTCAGCACTGTCCGAATGTCTTGTGGTCGGAAGGAACAGACGGCAGAGATGGCAGCCCCTTCCCTGGAAGAGTCACAGGTTGGAGCGGGATATTTAGAGGGAACTAGGGGAGGCAGCTCATCCCGTCACGTGAGAGGACCCGTGAGAAACGCACAGGGAGCCATGCGGCCTGCTTCACGGCAGGAGGAGCAGCGCTCCGCGGAGAGCCCACGCCCTCTGGAGGAGACCGCACCGACCTGCACCAGCCCCAGGCATCTCCCACCCCGCAACTCTCCACATCAGGACCCCCTTACCACTGGGAGGAAAAGAGGCCATAAAAGATGGGCGTCCCCGCTCCATGCTCAGGTCGAAGAATGACCATGTCCTGCAGGACACTGGAGGCCCGGCCATGCTCAGGCCCTGGACACAGCAGGTCAGCCTTCAGAAAGGTCGTCCACCTCTGCTGGAGGGTCTTCCGGCCCCCAAGGTCCCCCTGGGGTGACAAGCACATAGGAAGTTCTCTTTAGAAGACCAACATTAGGGGACGACTGTGGAGACCAATACACGTTTGCCCCAGACACACACAGATAGGGAGACAGATGCATAGAAATGCAAGGACAGAGATACAGAGTAACTGACAAGGCCCATGAGGTGTGGGGCGGGCAGGCTCACAACAGTGAGGTTTGTCGTGTTTATAAAGTTCTGCACTACATGCTTTACATAAGTTACCTTGTTTAGTCCTCAAATCGACACCGCCAGAGTCACACAGGCAGTAAGCAGTGTAGCAGGGACTTGAACCCAGGTCTGTCGACAGTTCCTGCCTTTAACCTCTACACTACAGTGTCACACGGGATAATAAGCTGGTAAAAGAGGCCAGAGCCCTTTCGCCACATTCCTCAAGCTCCCAGAAAAGTAGTCACTGCCCATCAAAAAAGGAGAAAGAGGAGAAACACAGAGACCAGAGGAAAAGACAGGAGGACAGGCAGAGTAGAAAACAAGAGAGACAGCTGGGATCAGGGTCTTACCGCACACACACGGGCCACCCTCGGGACCTTAACGTGTTCGTATGAATCAAAAGGTCCGGAAATCTCCGTGAAGAAGAAGTAGATTTCATCGTCTCCGTCTTCATCCCCCCACTCGGCTGGGCTCAAGGCCACTGCTGCAACAAAGGCTGGGGCTGGGGAGACCCCAGATCCCACAGATGTAGCCTGGGGCCACCCAGCCTCCACCCACTCTGTGCCCAGAGCAGCACCACCCCCCTCTGCCCTCTCCCCACCGTTAAGCCAGGATGGCAAAGTCTCTGTCCGAATCCAGTCCTCAGCACGACCCACAGCCCGGGAGATAATCGGCTCCGTCCCCAGGTAGTTTTTCACAGTGGCAACGTAGAGGATGCCCCCTGCAGGGCGACAGGGAGGAGGTGGACTGTCAGACTCACTGAGGAAACTTTCAGAAAGGGTCACAGGCAGAGCAGGGAGCAAAGCAGGGGCAAGAACCCTCAGGGGCTGAGCACACATTAAGTGCCAGGCAATGCGAAGCACGACAGGCATTACCTCACTTAAAATAAACAGAAATAAAGTGCTCCTGGGCAGTAACGGGAACCAGTGTTACGGAAAAACTGCTGGAATGTTCATGTATATGAAGGAAGAATAGAAGCTATCCCTGTGGAAAGCAAGATTTTTTTTGTTGGTCTGTTTCTTGCTGTTGTCGTTTTTAAGGACTTTTCTACCCTATAATTACATGGTAACTTTCCAGGAAGAGGTTTGCTTTGCAGCATGTTCCCATCTTACTTAACTTCTCCCACTACGGTAAATGTCTGAGGGCACTACTGTTCTTTCTGAGTATTAGGGGGTGTATACTGCCCTGGAACAAGTCACAACTTTAAGGTATACTAGCATCATTTAGGGAATTGATCAAAATGCAGATTCCTGGGCCTCGGGCTCAGCAATTCTCACTCAGTAGGGTTGGGGGTTGGCCCAAGAACTACGTTTCAAACAAGCAGTCAGAGTTACTCTGATGTGGGTGATTCAAGAGCTCACTTTGAGAAACACCAACGTAGGGGATTTCTGGATATTTCACAGCCAGCCAGAGGAAACAAGGAGGAATCAGGTCCTCCCTCCTGGCTCCGTGGAGGTGCACAGGTGGTCTAGGGATGGTGGGGGTTGGAGAAGAGAGGAATCAGAGGCGTTCTGGGAAGGAAGGCGAGGTGCAGTTATGCGGGCTGGATGCGAAAGAACTATAACCACGCTGAGCAACACCGCCGAGGGCTCGGACACGAGTGGAGACAATGGCTCGGGGAACAAGAAGGTCACAAACCCCCGGGGGAGTCCTGAGTATCACAGGGACTCTGGAGAGAACAGAGGAGAACAGAGAAGCATCCCTTCACCACCTACTACGTAGGAGGCACTGCGCTGGGTGCTAAGCACATCGTTGTCCCCCCCAAGAGTTCCCATTTGAGTCCAGAAGACAAACGTAGTCAGATACCAGAGGCGTGGACTCGCAGACGTGTGTAGGAGCCCAGAGGAGGACCCAGCCACATCTAACTGGGGGAGCAGCAACTCAGAGGTCACATCGGAGCTGGCTCTGAAGAGCGAGCAATCTGCCAGGTAGAAGGACTTCGGGGGGAAGACAGGCAAGTGGGGAAGAAGGGAGCCATGTTCAGGCATGTGGGGCACTCCCCATGGCTGGCACTCCAGCGGGGCACAGGGGCTGCTGGGCAAGTGAGCAGAGATGAGCTAGAGGTGCAGAGACAGGCACCCAATTGTGATGAATCTGCTCTTCCACGCCAGGAAAATGTGGACTTCATCCTAAAGGTGAGGGCAAAACTGCAGAGATTTTCTTGAGGAGGCATGACATAATTCGTTTTGTTTTTTAGGAAGAAAATGCTAGTTAAAAGGGCCTTCACACAGTCCTGGCAGGACTAAGGCACTGGTAGAGGAAAGAAAGGGGCGGGATGTGGGAGAGATTTCTGAGGTAGAGCCCGTTAACAAGATTTGAACATCAGTTGAATATGAGACGTGAAAGAATGGAGTAAAATAATGTCTCTAAGGTTTCCGCTTATAAGATGGATAATAGAAGATTATGATATTATGAACCAAGCAAAGAAATGACATAAGGCTCATAAAGGAGGTGGCTGGAGAGGAGATGAGTTCAGTTGTTGGACCCACTAAAGTTGATGCGCCTTTGGGACATCTGGTTGGAATCAATCGAACAGAAGGGTGTGGACAATAGGGCCAGAGTCAAGCAGCCTAGGAGTCATGCTTAAGTTACCACAGGAACGTGAAAGCCAGGGAGAAAAGGAAAGCGAGAGAGAGGCCTGGGGCACCATCATTTGAAGGCAACTCAGAAAAGCACTGACTCAGAAGAGTCAGAGAGGCTGGAGAAGCAAGCAAGGCTGGAGTGCTGGAGGCTGGTGCCCAGAAACCCCAGCAAGAGCCGTGGGGTCGTGTGCACTGAGGGAAGCAGCAGAGGGCAGGGCCACCTTGAGGGAAGCATGACGTCCTGGGCTCAGAGATGCTCCTGTGAAGCTGCATGTCTCAGGCACTGAAATGATGACCACTAACACTTAAAAACACTTAATGCAGAGCAAGAAAAGGGTTGGGAGCCCTCTGAGGGCAATAGCAAAGAATTAGAAAGCCCCTTCCTTACTGGGTGGGAGGGAAGACTATACTATCACTCGAGTTTGTGAAAAGAATCCAAGCACTTTGGAGTCAGGAAGGCTTGGGTTTGAACTCTGAATACTTAGTAGTAGTACGATCTTAGGCCATTACCCTTCCTAAGCCTCAGGTTCCTCAAATGTAGAATGGGGATAATACCACCTTCCACCCAGAGCAGTGCTGAGGGTTAAATGAGATAAAAAGCGAGCCCCAGGTAGGGCCTGGCGCACGGCTGGCATTCAATATGTGTTAGGTGCAGCTGCTTAGGAACCTCAGGGGGGCATATGCTTGATTTGTTGCCATAAGGTAGGGGGGCCACAACTATAAAATGGCATCCCATTCCCTTCCAGAGTATTTCATGAGGGAGAAAATCAGATTTGGGGCAAAGGTTCTGGCAGCTAACGGAGCAGCAAATAAGCCAATCCTCAGTAGTTCCAGGGGGAAAAACATGACACAGAAGTCAGAACTGGAATAAAAATTTTCCTAAAAGCATCATACACAAAACACTCTAAAACCGAAACTATTGACAGAAGCTGTGTCATGGATACCCTGAGAATGGGGGAGATGTGGTGGAAGAGACAGTTATGAATATTTTGGAAGTATGACTTGATGTGTTTGAAGGGGAACACTCATAAATATTCTGGAAACGGTAAAGGACCGCAGACAACAATGCAAGGGCCCAGTGGTGGATGGAGGTCAAGTCCCAAAACTTTCTAAGGGGTTAAATGGGGGCAGTCAGCAACTCTGGAGCCTAGGATTGCTGAAGAGCACACTCACCCAGCGGAGAGAGCGGAGGGTCACAAAGGGATAGCAGGAGGGATCGGACACTTTGGGAGGGGGTAGCAGGGCTTCAGATGTTCCACGAGTACTAAGGGGCTCACAACACAATCTTCACACACACACAGAGGAAAAGGAACAACAGCCATCACAGTCACGAGGGCAGAAGTCCACGGGACGACACAAGGTCACCACATGCCCTGAATTTTCCAGAACAGTCAATTTCAAATATTCTGTTGCACTGTTCATACAATAAAATATCCCTGTATGTGCAGTTGTTTGGCAAGTTATTACTGACTAGATCAAGCTAGCAAACATGAAAACGTACATCTGCTATTGGCAAAAGATGATACGCCAAAGAGAGCGATGCCCACGGTGTTGAGTTTAGTGAACAAGGTGGTTAGAAAAAAACACATGGCATAATTCAACCCTATTTTTAAAAAATATGTATATATGTCTGTAGGCACAGGAAAGATTGGAGGAGCTACAACTGGACAGTGTTACTGATGTTTGTTTCTGACTAATGAAATTACAAGTAATTTTTATTTTCTCCTCTCTACTTTTCTGTATTCACTGAACGTTTTTTGTAGTTGGCACCTTTTACTTTTATAACCCCCAAAATTAAGATACTGCCATTTTGGAAATACAAAGAAAAACAAGATTGAAAGCCACAAAGATGAAGAATCACAGCCAAAGAAAAATGACAATTACGTGCAGAAATAGATCCCTACTTGCTCAGATGTAAAGCCTGTGAACATAGACCTCCCAGATATGTTAGCAACCCAACACTGACAGACGATATAAGCCATGGCAGTGAATATTTCACTACACCCTGAAGGGGTTCAAATTTTCACTCTGGTATCAAAATGCTCACTTTTAAAGAAGGTTTATAATAGGAATTATCACTCATTATCTTTAAAAAGAGGGTTTTAAACATGCCCTGGCCTGCCTTCTTCCACTCTCTTTTCTTCTCATGGTCAGAGCTTTGCAGGATAGACAGCTCCTGACCTAATATTCTCTATTTCCTTATCTAAGGTTTATGCCAGCTGGATACCTTTTTTTTTTCTTTTTTTTTTTTTAAACAGCCTATTATCAGGACATAATTACAGATCATTGGAGATGCAGTGTTTACTCTACCTTTTCCTCTCCTGGCATATAGGATTTCTATAACTGTCTTGTTTCGAAGTGTGAATGCTGTCTTGGGGTACACACTCACGGATTTAAGAGATAAGCTTGACCCCAAAATGCTGTCAGCACCCAGTGCACCTGGAACACATACAGGGCTCCTTGGCAGACGCAGTAATCACAAGATGCAGTGAGACCAAAAGGAGACAAGAAAAACACAAGATGGCTTCGCAAAGAGAAAGCAAAGGCTCCCTTCTTCTGCTCTTCTTTATAAGAGCCCTATTTATTATTGAATGTGAGAGGGAGGACCAAAGATGACGAATCACTGCCTCTAGCTTGGGTACCTTGGTGGGTAATGGCACTATGCACTCAGAGAAGGGGACACTGGTGGAGGAGAAGGTTTGGGGGAGGTGAGTGAAGATGATGAGCTCAGTTTGGGACATGCTGACTTTGAGATTCCTGTGGGATATCTAAGTGGAGATGTCTGGAAGGCAGATGGATATGTGGTCTGTAGCTCCAGATAATGTATGGGAGGCATCAGAATCTAGTAGAAGCAGAATCCATGGGGCTAGTTTGGGGAGATCTGGAAGGCATCAGATTGGGAGACATCAGAATGCAGTGGAAACAGAACCCACGGGGCTGGCTGAGATCACAATGACAAAGAATGCAAGAGAAGAGGATCTTAGGTGGAAGTCTCAGGAATATTTAAAGGATGAGTGGAAGACAAAGATGCTGCAAAGAAGACTGAGAAGGAATTGCGGATGTTCTTAGGCTAATGTGAACATTACTGTCAAAACATTTGCATTTTTCCAAATTGGAATAGTGCAAATAGAGACACTGAGATCATTTTTGTTAATTTTATCTCAGTGGAGTACAGATAAATGTCAAATTTGAAGACAAGATATCTGAGACCTTTTCCTAAAGAAATACAAGTACCAATAAACACATGAAAAGCTGTTCGACCTCACTAATAGAAATGTAAATCAAAAACATCAAATTGGACTCTGGAGAAAGTCACTGTTTTATGTTTATTAACTATATTTTTGGGGCTAACTGGCTGTAATGAAACAGGCCCTCTCATCACTGCTGGTAAGACTCACTGGAGAGAAATTTGGCCAAATCCATCAAGTACTATAAAAATCTTTTATATCCTTTGGCCCAGCAATCCTACTTTTTGGATTGACTCATGCGATTAATTAGATTCATGTAAAGGATTTACATAAAAATTTATGTAAAAGGATTCCTTATGCAGCATTATTTATAAAAGCAATAATTTATTTTAAAATCTGAATGCATAATTATATGGGAATAATTAAATAAGTGTGCTACATTCATATGACGAAAAAGTATACAATCACTAAAAATCAAGTTTTGAATAATTAAACAAATTCTATGATGAGAAAATGTTCAGTATACAATAAGTGAAATATGCATGACAATTCCAATTTATTATAAATGTGCACACGCACGCACGCACACACACACACACACACACACACACACACAGAGTATGAGAAAATACTCCGAAATAATAATAGTGGTTACCTGGTGATGACTGAATTACAATAAACTTTTCACTTTCTTCTTTGTACATTTCTATATTTTCTCAATTTTTCACAATGCAAATTGCAATTTTTATAATTTAAAATAAGAAATACTCCTGCCATTATATTCTAATAGTTTCATTACTAAAAGCTCTTTTCTTTCAAAATATGTCTATTATCCTTAAGGACATTTGTATAGCTCCTAACTGGGAATTTTGGTTCTAATTCTTAAATAATATTGCCACTATCTTCTATACTGCTATTTTCAAAACAAAGGGCCAGTAGGACACAATGGATCAACATTAAAAGTTCCAACTAGGGCTTCCCTGGTGGCGCAGTGGTTGAGAGTCCACCTGCCGATGCAGGGGACACGGGTTTGTACCCCGGTCCGGGAAGATCCCACATGCTGCGGAGCGGCTGGGCCCGTGAGCCATGGCCGCTAAGCCTGCGCGTCCGGAGCCTGTGCTCCACAACGGGAGAGGCCACAACAGTGAGAGGCCCGCGTACCACAAAAAAAATACTAATAATAAGTTCCAACTAAATATTGGCATTATGTCAGACCAAGAAAAAATTTAAATTATAGCCCTATAAAGAACTTCAGAGGAAAACTTATAATATTGATATTGACTATGACTTGGACCTGAGACAGAAAAAGCCATGGAGGTACTAGGTCTTGAGCTAGCCATTCTAAACTGTTAGAAAGTGATTTCTGACACCTCCCTCAATTATCAGCTGAAAGGCAACACTAAATTTCATTACCTGGGGGAAAAAAAGACTTAACCTGTTTGAAAATGTTCTTTGTTATACAATTATCTTATCTATGAAATTTGCATTCTTAAACTACATGCTGTGTTCCACTTGCTGAGTAGAACACAGAGAAATTACACACAGATGGTTAAATGTACTTAAAGATGCTGCTTGAAACAAAGTATTTTAATTATTTCAGATTGTTGCAAATGAGAAGTCATTTTGTTGATAAACAATTATGTAGAATCAAGAGACATTCATAACTGCTAAACCTATGAAATCTTTCTTAATGATCTTAATGACTGGCTCAGCGTTTTGCCAAGGATGCTTGATATAAAGCTAAGAAAAATAAACTATTGACTAAACTTTTATTCAAATATGTATGTGTATAAACAAGGTCTCACTGACTTCAACTGTAGATGAATGATAAAAATGACAACTCAAATATCGTATTTACTCGATATATACTTTATGTTCATTTTCAAAAACTTTTGTTATTTCATTACGTTTCAGAAAAGGTAAATCATTAACTGAATGACTAAGAGTGACTTTTTAATATATAAATTTATTTATTTTATATTTATTTTTGGCTGCATTGGGTCTTCGTTGCTGCGTGAGGGCTTTTTCTAGTTGCGGCAAGCGGGGGCTACTCTTCGTTGTGGTGTGTGGGCTTCTCATTGCGGTGGCTTCTCTTGTTGAGGAGCACAGGCTCTAAGTGCACAGGCTTCAGCAGTTGTGGATCGTGGGCTCTAGGGCTCAGTAGTTGTGGCACACAGGCTTAGTTGCTCCGCAGCATGTGGGATCTTCCCGGACCAGGGCTTGAACCCACGTCCCCTGCATTGGCAGGCAGATTCTTGACCACTGCGCCACCAGGGAAGCCTAAGAGTGATTTAATTTATGCAGCTTTTAAGACTTTTCCTACAAATAAAATTGTGCATAAGAAAAGAGTTTAGCGTCCAGTGGTTGAGGCTTTGTCTTCCAATGCAGGGGGTGCGGTTCGATCCCTGGTCAGGGAGCTAGGATCCCACATGCCTCGCGGCCAAAAGGCCAAAGCATAAAACTGAAAGCAATACTGTAACAAATTCAATAAAGACTTAAAAATGGTCCATAACAACAACAACAAATTTTAAGGTTAGATCTTATATCCCAATTTTTGTATTTCATAAAATATTGTGCAATATTTAAATTAAAATTTATATTGTCCAATATTTTATAATAAGGTTTGCAGCAACTTTAGTGAAGGAAGAAAAAAACAGTGTGATAAATGATGCTAAGTCAACTGATTAGTTAGTTGGGAAAAATCAATTTTGATTGCCTTCTCATGCCATTTGTCAAAATAAGTTTCAAATAAATCAGAGTTAAAATGTTTGGGAAAAAATATTTAAGAAGGAAAATTTTATCTGCTCTCTAACTGAAGAAGGATTTAGCTTAAAAAATATAATCACAAAGGAAAAGGTGTAGATTGGAATACTAATATCCTACCTGATAATTGGCCCAAGAACATAAGCAGAGGATTGACCAAAGCAGAAATAAAAATAAGTACTAAAACATGAAAAATGTTCAACTTCACTAATATTCAAAAAAATACAAATTAAAACAAGGTGCTGGGACTTCCCTGGTGATCCAGTGGTTAAGAATCCGCCTTCCAATGCAGGGGAAGCGGGTTCGATCCCTGGTCGGGGAACTAAGATCCCACGTGCCACGGGGCAACTAAGCCCGCGTGCTGCAACTACTGAGTCCATGCACTGTAGAGCCTGTGCGTCACAAGTAGAGAGAAGCCTGCAGCCACAACGAAGAGCCTGCATGACACAACTAAGACCTGACACAGCCAAATACATAAATATTTTTTAAAAGGTGCTATTTTTAGCCTTGAATTAGCACACACACACACACAAATGTTTAATGACAACACAACAGTGTGGTGAAATTTATGTGAAAAAACTCTCATCTACTGCTGATTTAGGGTGTAAATTGGTATACCCTTTCTAAAAACTCAATTAGCAACAGATAATGAGCTGTAAAATATTCACATCCTTTAATATAATAATCCATTTCCAGGAGTCTTAAGGAGGCAATCTAAAATGAGGATAAAAATTTACGTGCAAAAATGTTCACTACAGTATTAGAGACAATAGCAAAAACTTTGAAGTAAACTAAATAAATGAAAATAAATTTACATAAATAATTTGGAATTCTTTGATTAAATTATGATATGCTCACAGGTTGAGTAGCATAATGTCATTAACATTTTTCTTCACAAAGAATTTTTAAATTATATAGAAATGCCTATGATATAAAGTCACGTGACAATATTCAAAATTTTATCCATGTAGCATGACATTTAGAAGTTTCATAAAACACACACTCATAAAATTTCTGTTCACCTGCTTGTTTTACACTCTCATGAGAAAAACCATTGGGCTCTCACTGAATCTGGAGGGTGCATGTGGAGTAAAATACAGGCTAACCTAAAATCCAGGCTATGTCGCACACGAACAGTTCACTCTGTGGCTACCAAAGAATTAGTCAGTCATTCTCCAGAAAAGATTTAGGCATAATCCGTGACAGAACCATTGAACACTTGAGCAACTCTCTATGTATATATAGTTTGTTTGAAGGAAGTAACAGAAGGAATTTCTTTAATAGTCATTACTGATTTTTCTGAGCAACAGAGGACTGGCCAGCCAAATATACGTGCATGAGTATATATGCATGTGGACACACACATTAAAAAGGCTAGAAGGAAATATCCTAAAATACTAGCAGTGGTTTTCAGAGTAGGAATACTCTAAAACTGTGCTGATATGGTAGTCACTAGGTAAGAATGGCTCTTTATATTTAACTTAAAATTACATGAAATTCAATATTCTCCCCTTCAGTCGCACTAGTCACATTTCAAGGGCTCAATAGCCACACGTAACCAGTGGCTACCGTATTACACAGTGAAGATACAGAACAATTCCATCACCACACAAAGTTCTTTTGGACTGTGCTGTTCTAAAAGATTTCTTCTGTTCTTCTTTATACATTTTGCAAATTTATTATAATATTCATTGTAGTAGATTCCTCTTACAAACAGGGAAAAATGACTAAAAGAGATGAGGTTAACAGAGGAAACGTCCACAGTCTACTGTGAACAGTGACGTATTCTCTGGAGAAAAGCAAGAGAAATGATACTCTGTGGGTAAAAGCAGGAGAACACAGGCACTCTGGGAAGAATAGGAAAGGCCAGAAAGAGATGTGGGAATAATAGACATTCTGATCAAAGAAAAGAAAGGACACAGAACTTCCAACAGCAGGGCGGGGAAGGAGGCAATCACAGCAAGAAGTCACAGGTTCTTATCTCTCCCCACTCACCAGCCATTACAGCTGCTGACCGCTGAGCTGGCTCAAAAGGACATTTCCCCCGGCCACTCTCAGGTCTTTCAACCTGCTGGAAACTGGACACATCCTACAGACCAGAAGGGGGCAATTGGTTTAGAGGTCATGGGGAAGTTCATGGTGAGAATTACAAAGATGGTCAGATGAAGAAAAAACCCAATTCCCATTCATCTCCCGTTCCCCCACTACCATCCCCATATTCCCAGTCTGCTATTCCTGATTCCACCACCCATTCCTGCATCTCCTCCCTCTGCCATCCCTCTTTTCATCAGTTTATTCCTCTTCCCTCAATTTCCCTAGTACCCAACACCCACATGCTCTGATGAAGGAACAGCTAGGATGGCACTAGAAGACACCAAGAGCTGAAAGGCAGATCTTTCCTCTGAAATGCTGCTGAACTGCCAGCTTTGCACCTGGCTGGAGAATGTGCTACAGGATGAGGAGGATCAGGGAAGAAAGCAGGCCTCCTGAGGGCTGGAGCACTTAGGAAGGGTAAAGAAAAGTACAGGCTGATACAGGACCATCTGAAGCCCAGGGGTCTAGAGAGAAGGGCCATCCTTCGCCTAATCCCACCCCACGAATAAAAGACTGAACCAGAGTCAAGGATACACAGAAGGAGGGAAGGGAATCTACAGTCAGTGAAGACCTGAAGCTGAGGTCAGGATATGAGAATTTGGCAAGTGTCTTCCTCATCCAGGGACTCCAGAGGGACTAACCCGGGGTGCGGGGGTGGGCAAGAGGTGTAAGAGTCCCACAGAGCCAGCCAGACATTACCTTAGCTGAGCATCCAGCACTAAGAGAGGCTTCAAGATAACATCTAAAAATGAAAATCACAGATGATTTCAACCTGGCCTGACAGGGAAGTTAACTATGGCCAGTTAGGAATCAGTTATGACATGAAGTACCAGGCATGACATCTCCAGTTCACAAACCAGGATGGACATATGGTGCTGCTAGAGCCTTATTGCTGTGATGGTAATTGGAGAACCAACATAGATCTACGTCCCCTGAGCATAAGTGTACCACTGGCCCATTCTGACTGCTCACTTATTTGCTGTAGTTGGCAAACAGGGTTTCATTTTACTGAGACAGCCTTGAAGAAGGCCTGTTAAAATGAGATGTGATCTGATGTCCCCTCAAAGGGAACACTGGGTCAAGAATCTTCCAGAATGGAGGACCCCACAGAAACACAATCATCTGCCCTGTATGGTGGTGGGCACATTGTAGCCAGAGGAGAAAGATGACAGTTCAGTGAGAGATTACCAAGATGTTTGGGCACTCTGAACATGGGGTTATTACCTGCTGCTGTGGCCTGTTTTATCGCCTCCTTTTCTCCACACTGCCTCGCCTTGCCCCCAATTTACTCTCTATACCCACCCCACATTAATATTCCTAGACTATTAGTCACTGACTTAATAAATGCTTGAGCCACAGAATGACAAAAATGGCTCACCATTGCCTCTTTATCCCAAACTACTACTTCTTCTAACCAAACCTGGATCACCTGTTATTCCTAGAAAACAAATTATGCCTGAAACTACTCCGTTACATTTCACCAAGGACTTATAAAGGATGAGCCTTTTCTCAGTTCTCATTCTCTTTGATCTTTTCGCACCACTGGATACTTTTGATTCACTCCCCTCCTTGAAACAGTCTACTTCTTGACTCTTGAAATTCTACCCTCCTGGAGCCCCTTCTCCTATCTGTTGGTTCTCTATCTCCTTTGGTTTCCAGCCTCTAACCATGTCACCTTAGTCTTTTTCACATATACTTTAAAGATCTCATTAATTTTCACATTTCTGCCCAGACTTTCTATGCAAATCATTCCCCAAACTCTCTAAAGCCTGATGTCTTCCAAACTCTAGTCCATGTTTGCACTTGACTGCTGGACTTCCTTTCCTCACAGAGATGATCTACTAAAACTGAACATGTTGAAACTCGTCCTCTTCCAGTTTCCCCAAATGGCATCATCACGTTACCTAAGTTTATAGCCTTTGAGCAAGGGAGCCGATTAACTACATAGGTTATGATTACTGTACGGTCAAAGTGACATTTAATTAGGGTCTGAAAGGATAAGACCACACCACCACATTATCTGAATGTTGAGATTCTTCATTATATCATCATCGTGTCAGCACAGTCCTATCAGCATGAGTTGTAGTGAAGGCAAGTCCCTCAAGTTGAAAGCCAGAGCTACGTAGGCAGGCTCTCACTGAGCTGTGGGGTTAGAAGCCATCCTTTGACTTTGGCCAAGAAGACTGCAAGGCATATAAAGGACCTTTCCTAAGAGGTTGGGGTGAGGGGTAGGGGGAGATGGTCCTTGTTAACATGAAACAAATCAAATGTCACAAGAAACTGAAGCCAGCTAAGGTCTTCTTCCAGGGTGCAGGCTGGACTAGAGGGACAAGGTAGCCGAGCAGAGCCAGATAAACCTGGGTTTGAATCTCAGCTCTGCCTTGGCCAGCTATATATCTCAGACGTTTACCTAACTTTTCAGAACTTCTGTTTCATTCATGTAAATTGGAAATAAATACTATCATGATGTGTCATCACTATCATAATAAATAAATATCATGATATGGTGATAAGAATTAAACTCAATTGTGAATGTAAAGTATCAAGCACCAAGCCTGCGACAGAGTAGACACTCAATTGAATGGGAAGTCTTCTCGTTGTTGTTGCTGTTGTTATATAAGTCTGACATTTTTTCTGTTAACGGCTGGAGCTCCCTCAGAAAAACAAATTAAAATATTTTCCCCCAGTGTCTGATGAGCTGTCACTGAAGGACAACACTCCACGTTGTTGGAACTGGTAGGTCCTATGCTTAGACTTCCTTTTGTGAGAACCTTCATTTCTCTGAGCAATCAACTCTGAGCAAGTTGTTATATCTGGATCAGCTAGTCAAAGTTCTCAGATTGTTACACACAGTCTCAAAGTCATCAGTCTGGGACATGAGAAGCTCAGCACTAAGGATAAGGCGAGGACTTGCTCAAGCAGATGGGGATTGCCAGGTAGCAGGATAAGACAAAGGCAGAAAAGAACATTCAGGAAGTCTAGAGAGCAGTCTCAGGATGCTGAAAGGGTTAACACAGTTGTTAGCTGTACCTTATATTCTCCTACAAACAAGGCTTGGTCAAAGGATGGTCCTTCATTTCATGAGCCTGCAGGATAGGAGGGTTCAGAAAAAGAGCTAAAAGTCGTAGGAGTGCAGTACACAGGCCCCTGGCTTCGTTCTTGTTTGCTGATATTCCTCAAAAATGGATAGGGGTCCAAGTCACACCATTCCTGACAGGTACGTCCAGAACATTTTCTGTCTAGATGCTTATCTAACAACCATTAGGGTCCCACCTCAGAGAGCCAAAGAAGAATAGAAGGCCCTGGGGAACTAACTTGGAGTAATCACATCGTCTGTAAACCATGGCTCTGGTATTCACACCCATGGGCTCCCTGATCCTATGTATACTAGGAAAGGACAAACATGTCAATATGCTACTTCTGTGAGCTTTGTGAGAACTGTAGGGAAACTAGGCCCTCAGCATTAGCTGAAGGGATATAGAGATTTTCAACACCACCCTGAACTGGGAAACCTTCCCAGGATGAGGGAGCTATTGACACCTCAAAAGGGAGTCTATCACCAGCATTATGAAAATAACTCAACATAAATGCAACTAACTCCAAGGACAGCCCAGAGGGACTGACTAAGGCAACCAAGCATATACAATTATAGCATCCTTAAGTCAGAAATATAAGCATGATGTTTAACAAAGAGGTTTGGAGCTACACACTGACTAGATTCATGTGGCAAGGACTACTGCAGGCTGCAGAAGGGTCAAGTCAAGATCTGCCATTAAGGATCAGGGTCAGGAAAGGGAGTTGTTGCACTCCCTCCTACCCCTAGCAGAAAGGGATAAAAAGTGTCCAGTGATATGAAGGACATGTGACTCATCCCAGGGCCTGGTCACACATGTGTGCAGCCAGAGGAACAGTAATTGACTACTGGATAACTGATGAGAAAAGGTGAGGAGTCAAAACATTAACACCCTTCCTAAGATGTCACCAATCCCAGGGACTTTTGAGGTCATGACCACCCTAGATGTGATTAGGAGTATCCATGTCCCAAGCCTGCCTGGGTGTGAGGTTGGAGATGTCCAGGGCTTTAGCAGCAATGAACAGGACCAAGAAGAAAACATGGCCGACAGAGTGCCCACCTTGAAGGCAAGACCCAGAGCATGGGGCCAACAGGTACGACCTTAGCGTGCAGGGACCTCAGAGGCTGTGAGAGCAAAGCCCACACAGGATGAGGCTGACAACGGAGGTGGGGAAGGTGGTAGAAGACAATCACATGCCACGGGAGGAAGAAACAGGTATGGACAGTGCTGATTAAGGAATGGACCCAGGCTCCCTGGACAAAGCATACACAGGACAAGGAAAACATGAGCTGCTGGCCTCTGAAGTTCCTCCCCACAGGCCAGCTGGCATCCTCACTTCCTTCCCCATCCCACTGCGTCCCTCTGTTCACTTTGTATTCTTACCGTCTACAGACAACCTCCCTCCCCCTCCCTTTCATACCCTTCTTCAGTAGACAAAGCCTCTACCCTATGAGGATATCCCTCACCCCAATGCTTATCACGCACAAGGGTTGCCTTAGGCACGACCCCTGTCACAGCCGCTCACAGAAGACCCCTCCCGTCCTTCCACCCCTGTCACTCACAATAACCCCGCACTTCGGATCAAAAGCGAAGGTGCCACAAATGAGGAGGTGAGAGGCATTGGCAATGGCGAGAATCTGGACAAAATTGTGACATTCTTCCTAAGGGTCAGAGATGGTTAGAGAGAATCAGAAGCAGCAGGTACAAGGAAAAGTACTGTTAGGACAGTTATACGCAGCTCTGGGTATGTTGTTAGAGTCCCTGCCTGGGCCCATTGGGATGGGAGCATTGGAGGGGACTGACACAGAGTCAGGGCTGGGCCAAGGCCTCAACTGACATTCAGGCCACGGCCCGGATCTATACCTACCTCCTTCTTGCCTTTCTTCCTACAGTTCTGTCTGTGGGCCTCTGGCACCATCCAGTCAATCTAAGAAAGGAAGAGTGACCATTTCTCTCAGATTCTCACCCAAATTCCTCCCAAGTCAGGCTAGGTGACACAGTTCTACAACCTCCATCAATCTGAAAACTTCAGAGACAACCCCCCGACCACCGAGCACTGTTTTTCATACTGGAGGTCGCTACCCATTAATGAGTAATGAAATCAATTGTGAAATCTCAACCAACTTTATTTTTAATGAAATAGAATATATCAGAATGTATCACATATAGGAGAGTAGATATTGTTTCAAGAAAGTTTCCTTTCAGTACATACTTGGCGTACTGTGTCAAAACGTACCATATATTTCTTACTAAGGGGTGGTCAAAAACGTTTGAAAGTCATTGCCCTAGAGTCATGTGATTTTAATGATTCCACTGCCACCTGAACCCTGGTCACTGTGGCCTCCTCCCCATAATCATGAACCTCTCTCAGAGCCTCCCCAGTCACCATGACCCACCCCCATCGCCTTCAGCTGACACAATGAGGTTGACGATCTACCCTTATTCCTTTTCACCAACATTCCCCCACCACCACCACAACAGCCCCCTTCATATGCCATAAAACCAAGGATCTAATCACATGCTCTAGAATCTGAGGTCCTCCCCACTCTCAACTCTCACCCTGCGAGGTCTCTCCCCTGAAAAGGGCAGGGATAAAGCGAAGATGGTGTCCCGGGCGCCGACATAAAGCATATGGGAAGCAGGATCCACGAGGAGAACGGAGTAATTGTATGTCTGAGGGATGGTGAACCGGGTGAGATAGGAGTCAGCCTCTGGCAGGAAGAGAGGGTGACAGTGAAAAGTGATATCAGCCATCATTTCATAAGGGTTGGGTCCACAGGGGCAAAGCCAAAGGGGCCCATTTTTGTTTTCTTCCAAGTACCATTTATTTAGCAGCCTTAAGGGCAAAAACAAAGCCTTGACAGGCCAACCATTTAACTTCCCCAGGGAAAGATAACGAGTATTTAGCACACAATAAAGCATGCTTTTTCTATAAAAATAGAACACTTCATTAAAATAGCATAAATATTCAGTCTATTTAATAGTTATTTCTATTCATAGCAACATGATACATAATTTGAAAACACCTGTAAAAGGTGTAAGTACTTTTCTCTCTAAATTTCCTTTTCTTAAAAATCACTACTTAATAGTAACTCCTTTTTCCTTAGAAGGGAAATGTCTCACTCTTCTCACCGACACATCCGGAGATCACCTCCTCTCTCTCCCACCACCCTTGACCTCACCCTAATTCTACCCGAAGAGGTAAGAGAGTTGAGGGGGCAAGAAGCGTACGTGCTTTGGAAATGGACCAGCCCAGGTTTAAACGTGGCTCCTTCACTTACCAGACGTACGATCTTGAGTTAGTTACTTGCCCTCTCTGAGCATCACTTTCCTCATCTGTAAACACCACCATCCAGGGTTGTTGAGAATTAAATGAGATAACATATGTGGAAGCATCTGACACATACTACATATTTCACAAATGGTTCCTTTCTTCCATCTTTAAGCATGTGCTCTGTTTGGGCCAAATCTTAACCCATATCAGCATTCAAAATTCTGATCTATTTAAAGATTGTAACAAATAAGTTAGGATGAATTTTTACCTTCCTAGCTCAGTCTCTGGCTCTGGGGACCTGAATGAATACAGCTCTGTTCTACCTGCTTCCTCTGCTCAGCTACCTTCAGGACTAGTAGAATGACCAGCATTCTTAGATGTGCTGATGTATGGAGCCCCACCCACCCAATCCTCCCACACCCATACTCATGTCTGTGCTGTATCCTGACTACTATCCCATGCTTAGTATAAGCCCCGGATCACCCAACCACCCTTCCTATCCCCACCGCTGCCTCGCCTTGTCATATAGACCTCTCTGGACTCCTGGATATGAACCCAGACTGGCAACCTCAACCCCATGTTGTGGCTATTGCTCCAACACAAACTGAAACCCAGGCTCTGACCACAACTCTGTCCTCTGGATTCATAGCATCCCTATATGTCACCGGTCTGAAATGACAGAAGTAACTTAGAAGACTCTAAGTTACTATTACCCGGTTGTGAGTTTTTCCCAACAGGATGTACTCTCGGCTTCACTGGTTCTGTCTGCCCAAGGTGCTAGCACTCACCGCCCACTGAGGAAAACACAAGGTTCATAGCTACACTCATGCCCGCCTCAACAAAGAGCCTTTAAAGTGTGAGTCACTCCAATGATCACTTTTAACCTTGTGGCATCCCCTGGCTTCTTTCACATCTTTTGAAAGGACATCTCCCTCCTCTTTTTTCCTTCTGAAGACTTTGAAAATCATTTAAACAGAATTTTAAATCAACTCGTTGCATCGTTTCCCAGCTGCTCAATATAGGAAATGGGTAGAGGGAACGTTGAGGAGGTTAGGAGGGTTACGGGGGATCGGAACATGGGAGCTGGTGTCAGACACGAGAGGACTGTACGTGGGTTAGGGAAATTCGGGCTGTGAACGGGGCAAGTGGCCCGGAGGAGCTTAGAGCTGATGAGAACCAAATGGATTCGAGAGGTGGGCGGATGGATAATGCCGAGCTGGTAATCGGAAGGATGGGTGCTGGGAGTCGTATGCAAGACCCATGGGTCTGAGAGCAGGACGGGCGTCAGGCTGGCGTGACGGACACAGGTGCGTGTGAGGGAAGAGCGGAGTGAGGGAGAGGAGACTTCGAAATAGAGGGTTTGCGGCAGCCCCCATTCCCCTCCCTGGGCCTCAGGGTCCGCGTCTGCACGGTGAGGGGCGGTTGCCTTTATAAGGGGCCGCGGCAGCCTCCTGGGCTGGTCGTGGTAGCCGAGTCGCCCGGCTCGCTGGAGCAGCACCAAGTGGGGGTCCCGCCCGCAACCGGCCGGGGCTTGGGCGGCGCGGGACGCAGCGGGCTGAGCTGTGCGGGCCCGGGTGCGGCTTCCCGGGTGGGGAGGGCAGGTGGGTTCGGGTACCTGCAGGCGGGGTCTGGGCGCGGCGCGAAGGGATAAAGGCGAGGGTGCACGCGCCTTACCGGAGCTCGGAAGCGAGATCCTGGGCACCGAAGGGGGGACGCGGCCACACACCGGGCCGCTCAGCACCTCCAGCAGCACCAGCAGCAGGGGTAAGGGCGAGGCCGGGGACAGCCCTGAGCGGGGCCGCGCAGCAGAGGCCGGCATTTTTGCCACCGCCCGGCCGCCGGGGTGTGGCGCGCCCGCAGCCTCCTCAGAGCCTCGGCGCCGCCAGCTTCGGCCCCGCTCTGCTCTCGGTGCGGCTGCGCCTGCGGCGGCGGGTTAGAGCGCAACCTGGCTCCGCCCCTTCAAGAAGGAACCAATGATGGGGCTGATTTTCTCCTCAGCCGTAGGGGTTGCGTGGAGGTCGGACTAAGGAGAGAAAAAGCCCAGGCCAGAGAGAGAGGGAGCTAGACCCAGGGGTAGGCGGGGCGTTCTGCCTCGAAAATGGGCTGCACGTGTCACTCCCGGACCCCGAGCGACATTTGCAAAGGTCGCTCCCAAAACTCCAATTTGCATGTCTTGGCTATTGTAAACAGTGCTATGTACACTGGGGTGCATTATCTTTTCAAATTAGAGTTTTTTTCTGGATCTATACCCAAGAGTGTGATTGCAGGATCATATGGTAGGTGTATTTTTAGTTTTTTAAGGAACCTCCATACTATTCTCTATAGTGGCTGCACCAACTTACATTCTAACCAACAGTGCAAGACGGTTCTCTTTTCTCCAAACTCTCTCCAGCATTTATTGTTTGTGGATTTTTTGATGATGGCCATTGTGACTGGTGTGAGGTGATACCTCATTGTAGTTATTTGCATTTCTCTAATAATTAGTGGTGTTGAGCATCTTGTCACGTGCCTGTTGGCCATCTGTATGTCTTCTTTGGAGAAATGTCTGTTTAGGTCTTCTGCCCATTTTTTTATTGGGTGTTTGTTTTCTTGATATTGAACTGCTTGTATATTTGGGAAATTAAGCCCTTGTCGCTTGCATTGTTAGCAAACATTTTCTCCTATTCCGTAGATTGTCTCTTCATTTTGTTTATGGTCTCCTTCACTGTGCAAAAGCTTATAAGTATGATTAGACTTTAGTGGGGTCTTCAAGGAATCAAGTCATACTCCCCCATGTATGGAACAGTCCTTGGCACATTTTCCAATGAATGCTACTTCAGATGGATAAAACAACTTATAGAGAGACATAGAGAAATTTATTGTAGCTGGGAGCAATGGATGGTGTGGAGTTAGTAAGCATATTGTTGGAGGTGGTGTCAGTTATAATAGACCTTGTAACCAAAAACACAAAGTTTTTAAGTCAAAGGATGGCATGACCAAATATATTTTTTAAAAGATATTTCCAACATAAGTGTCTAATCTGGAGATTAGAGACAAGAATATAAATTTGGACTATGTACGAAAGAAGACCTGTTGAGAAGCTATCCTTTATATTGAAACACAGGAAGTCTGTTGGACATTAGATTACAATACCTGGGACATCTGGGTTAAATATTTCTGGTTTTACAATGAGGAGCAGTTGAGGGGAGAAAAGTGGTTATGAGACTAGAACATAAGCAAGTAACTCTTTTCCTATTGGTTCTAACCTATCCTGGACCACTCATGGGTAAGCTGACCTCCTCTTCCCCAACCTGCAACTCAAACAAATAACTTGAGAGGAGTAAAGAAACAATAATCAAGACGGAAACAGGAGAAAGTGCTTGCCCAGTTCTGGTTTGGTCCTAGCATTATCTTTTCCTCTCCTGTGGGCTAATTCAGAGAAGAATTCTCATTCAACCAGATAGAGTTGAAGACCCAGACCAGACAACTGATGAGGACCATGAGGCTCCTATCCCTACTGGATTTTGTCAGAGGTACTATAGGAATCAACAGCAAGTAAATGAAAGTTAGTGTGAGTAGAGGAGGGGCCGATCCTCTTGGAACGTAGAGTCTGAAGAAAGACTTACAAGAGCTTTCTGAGGGCAGACTAACTCCCATGAAGGCAAGGACCATTGTTTGTGTGTCCACTATATCCCAGTCCTAGCACAGTGCCTGACACATAGTGCCCTCAACAGATATTTACTGAATAACAGAGTGACTGACTTATACTAGGGGAGTGGCAAAGATGGTGCAGTAGGAAGACCCTGAGCTCACCGTCTCCCCTGGGCACACCAAGATTACAGCTATTTACAGAGCAACTATTGATGAGAAAAACCAGAAGACCAGTGGAAAAGCTCTTCTACAGCTAAAGATATAAAGAAGGAACCACAACAAGACATGTAGAAGGGGCGGAGATGCAGTATAGTCAAGACCCATATTCCTGGGCGGGTGACCCACAAACAGGAGGATAATTACAATAGCAGAGGTTCTCAGGTCCTGCCCAAGTAGCAAGTGGTCCAAGCCCCGCATCAGGCTCACCAGCCCAGGGGTCCTACACTGGGAAGATGAGCCCCCAAAACATTTGGCTTTGAAGGCTAGCAGGGCTTACTTTCAGGAGAGCCAGAGGGCTGTGGGAAATAGAGACTCTATTCTTAAAGGATGCACACAAAATCTCACGTGCTCTGGGACCCAGGGCAGAAGCAGTAATTTGAAAGTATGCTGGGACTTCCCTGGTGGCACAGTGGTTAAGAATCCGCCTGCCAATGCAGGGGACACAGGTTCGAGCCCTGGTCTGGGAAGATCCCACATGCCATGGAACAACTAAGCCCATGCACTGAAACTACTGAGCCTGCGCTCTAGAGCCCGCGTGCCACAACTACTGAAGTGCTCATGCCTAGAACCCGTGCTCTGCAACAAAGAGTAGCCCCTGCTCGCTACAACTAAAGAAAGCCCACACACAGCAATGAAGACCCAATGAAGCCAAAAATAAATAAATAATTTTTTTTTTAAAAAGAAAGTATCCTGAGTCAGACCCACCTGCTGATCTTGGAGATCCTCCCTGAGATGCTGGAGGCAACTGGAGACATAGACACTGGCAGCAGCCACTTTGGGGAGCTCATTCTACCATGTGGACACTGGTGCTGGCAAGTGCCATTTTGGAATCTGCCCTCCAATTTATTAGCACCAAGATCCTGCCCCACACACCAGCCTTTTGGCACCAGTACTAGGTTGTGTCAGGCCAAGCAATTAGGCAGGTGGAGACACAGCCCTACCCACCAGCAGGCCTGCTGCCTTAAGACCCTTTGAGCCTGCAGCCACCCCTGGACACGGTTCTGTCCACTAGAGGGCCCAGGACCAGGCCCTGAACACAAGTGTGCAGGCACTAGCCCCAGAACCCCCCAAGGCCCTGCAGCCAGAGACCCTGGGACATGGCTCTATCAGTAGGCTGGCACTAGCCCGGTGGCCAGCCTCACCCACCAGTGGGTAGGCACCAACCCCAGGACACCTTGGCCTTGGCCCTGCCCACCAGTGGGCTGATACCAATTCCAGAACCCAAAGCCCTGAACCCAGAGACCCCAGGACCTGGCTCCACCCACCACAGTGCAGGAACTCAGCCTCTCAGCCTGCCATATCAGGACCCAGCCCATGCACCAGTAGGCAGGCACCAGCCCCAGGACTCTGAACTCGAGCCCTGCCCATCAGCAGGCCAACACAAGCACTGGGACATCATGGGCTCTTTTGTCAGCCACTCCAGGATCCAGCCCCACCCATGAGCAGCCCAACACCAGCTCTGGGACCCCCACACACACAGGGCCCTGCAGTCAGAGACCCAGGAACCTGGTTCCACCAACCAGTGACCCAACACTAGACCTGGGACCCCCTGAGGCCCAGCCACACCCACCAGCATGCTGACACTAGATCCAGGAACACCCCCCCCTCCCAGCCCTGCAACCACCCACTCTAGAACCTGGCCTCACCCACCAGTGGCCAGCAGCCTCTGCACAATGCAAGCCTGGCAACCAACTAGAGTGGGGGCCAGCCACACCTACCAGAATGCCCACAATAGTCTGCCCAACAGAAGGACCCATGCAGCACAAATAGGGGGTACCCCAGAGCATAACTCTGGTGACCAGAGGGCAGTTGCAGCTGGGAGGCATAGGATGTCTCTACAAAAAGTCACTTCTCCAATGTTGGAAAGTATAACCAACCTACCACATACACAGAAATAAAAACAGCAAACTAGGCAAAATGAGGTGACAGAGGAATATGTTCCAAACAAAGGAAGAAGATAAAACCCCAGAAGAAGAACTAAGTGAAGTGAAGACAGACAATCTACCCAATAAATAGTTCAAGGTAATGATCATAAAGATGTTCAAAGAACTCAGGAAAGGATTGAATGAACAGAATGAGAAGTTAAAAGTTTTAAACAAAGAGTTAGCAAATATAAAGAACAACCAAATATACATGAAGAATACAATAACTGAAATGAAAAATACACTAGAAGTAATCAACAGTAAATTAGGTGATACAGAAGAATGGATCAGTGAGCTGGAAGACAGAGTAGTAGAAATCACTGAGGCTGAACAGAAAAAAAGAATAAAAATATGTCAGGACAGTTTTAGAGACCTCTAAGACAACAACAAGGATAGTAACATTTACATTATAGGGGTCCCAGAAGGAGAAGAGAGGGAGAAAAGGGCAGATAACATATCCAAAGACCTAATAGCTGAAAATTTCCCTTCCTGGGAAAGGAAACAGACATCTAGGTCCAGGAAGCACAAAGACTCCCAAACAGGATCAGCTCAAAGAGGATCACACCAAGAAGCATTGTAATTAAAATGGCAAAAATTAAAGATAAACAGAGAATATTAAAAGCAGCAAGGGAGGGACTTACCTTGTGGTCCAGTCGCTAAGACTTTGCCTTCCAATGCAGGGGATGTGGGTTCAATCCCTGGTTGGGGAGCTAGATCCCAAGTGCCTTGGGGCCAAAAAACCAAAACATAGAAGCAATGTTGTAACAAATTCAATAAACACTTTAAAAATGGTCCACATCAAAAAAAGTCTTTTTTAAAAAAAAAGCAGCAAGGGAAAAGCATCAAGTTACATTTGAGGGAACTCCCATAAGGGTATCAGCTTATGTCACTGTTTGCAGATAACATGATAATATACATAGAGAATCCTAAAGATACTATCAGAAAACTACTAGAGCTAATCAATGAATTTGGTAATAGCAGGATACAAAATTAATGCACAGAAATCTCTTGCATTCCTATACACTAATAATGAATAACCTGAAAGAGAAATTCATGAAACACTCCCATTTACCATTGCAGCAAAAAGAAGAAAATACCTAGGAATAAGCCTACCTAAGGAGACAAAAGACCTGTATGCAAAAAATGATAAGGCACTGATGAAAGAAATTAAAGATGATACAAACAGATGGAGAGATATACCATGTTCTTGGATTGGAAGAATCAACATTGTGAAAATGACTATACTAGCCAAAGCAATCTACAGATTCAATGCAATCCCTATCAAACGACCAAGGTCATTTTTCACAGAACTGGAACAAAAAATTTCACAATTTGTATGGAAACACAAAAGGCCCCGAATAGCCAAAGCTATCTTGAGAAAGAAAAACAGAGCTGGAGGAATCAGGCTCCCAGACTTCAGACTATACTACACAGCTACAGTAATCAAGACAGTATGGTACTAGCACAAAAACAGAAATATAGATCAATGGTACAGGATAGAAAGCCCAGAGATAAACCCACACACATATGGTTGCCTTATTTTTGATAAAGGAGGCAAGAATATACAATGGAGAAAAGACAGCCTCTTCAGTAAGTGGTGCTGGGAAAACTGGACAGCTACATATAAAAGAATGAAATTAGAACACTCCCTAACACCATACACAAAAATAAACTCAAAATGGATTAAAGACTTAAATGTAAGGCCAGACACTATAAAACTCTTAGAGGAAAACATAGGCAGGACACTCTATGACATAAATCACAGCAAGATCCTTTTTGACCCACCTCCTAGAGAAATGGAAATAAAAACAAAGATAAACAAATGGGACCTAATGAAACTTCAAAGCTTTTGCACAGCAAAGGAAACCATAAACAAGACCAAAAGACAGCCCTCAGAATGGGAGAAAATATTTGCAAATGAAGCGACTGACAAAGGATTAATATCCAAAATTTACAAGTAGCTCATGCAGCTCAATATAAAAAAACCCAATCCAAAAATGGACAGAAGACTTAAATAGACATTTCTCCAAAGAAGATATACAGATTGCCAACAAACACATGAAAGGATGCACAACATTGCTAATCATTAGAGAAATGCAAATCAAAACTACAATGAGGTATCACCTCACACCAGTCAGAATGGCCATCATCAAAAAAACCTACAACAATAAATGCTGGAGAGGGTGTGGAGAAAAGGGAAACCTCTTGCACTGTTGGTGGGAATGTAAATTGATACAGCCACTCTGGAGAACAGTATGGAGTTTCCTTAAAAAACTAAAAATAGAACTACCATACAACCCAGAAATCCCACTACTGGGCATATACCCTGAGAAAACCATAATTCAAAAAGAGTCATGTACCACAATGTCCATTGCAGGTCTATTTAATATAGCCAGGACATGGAAGCAACCTAAGTGTCCACTGACAGATGAACAGATAAAGAAGATGTGCCACATATATACAATGGAATATTACTCAGCCATATAAAGAAACGAAATTGAGTTATTTATAGTGAGGTGGATGGACCTAGAGTCTGTCATACATAGTGAAGTAAGTCAGAAAGAGAAAGACAAATACCATATTCTAACACATATATATGGAATCTAAAAGAAAAAAAAATGGTCCTGAAGAACCTACGGGCAGGATAGGAATAAAGACGCAGACATAGAGAATGGACTTGAGGACATGGGGAGGGGGAAGGGTAAGCTGGGGCAAAGTGAGAGAGGGGCATGGACATATATACACTACCAAACGTAAAATAGATAGCTAGTGGGAAGCAGCCACATAGCACAGGGAGATCAGCTCGGTGCTTTGTGACCACCTAGAAGGGTGGGATATGGAGGGTAGGAGGGAAATGCAAGAGAGAGGAGATATGGGTATATATGTATATGTATTGTTGATTCACTTTGTTATAAAGCAGAAACTAACACAACATTGTAAAGCAATTATACTCCAATAAAGATTTTTTTTAAAAAAAACTAAAAATGTGTTAGACAATTTATATACATCTTTAATAGTAAAACATTGGGAAAATATTTTTTTAGAAAAATATTTTAAATGAGTTTGTATTATATGAAGAGGGGAAATGGCAATTTTCAAATACCTTTTCCATTTGAAAGTACTATTTCTTCATTTTCTTCTTTTTGGCCTATTGTTTAAAAATAATTTTCATATACAGAATTCTTAAATTTTGGTCTCCTAAGTGAAAATTTTCAAAGAACCAAGTTGTTTGGCCTCTACCTTAATAAAATTCTTTACTGGTCAAAAAAAAGTTTGGGGAGGGTATCAGCTGATTTTTCAACAGAAACTCTGCAGGCCAAAAGGGAGTGGCATGATATATTTAAAGTGATGAAAGAGGAAAACCTACAGCCAAGAATACTCTACCCAAAAAGGCTTTCATTTAGATTCAATGGAGAGATCAAAAGTTTTACAGACAAGCAAAAGCTAAACAGTTCAGCACCACGAAACCAGCTTTATAAGAAATGCTAAAGGAACTTCTCTAAGAGAAAAAGAAAAGGCCACAAATAGAAACTTGAAAGTTATGAAAGGAAAAATCTCATTGATAAAGGCATATATACAGTAAAGGTAGTAAATCAATCACATATAAAGCTAGTAGGAAGGTTAAATGACAAAAATAGTAAAGTCATCTATATCCACAATAAGTAGTTAAGGGATACATGAAACAAAAAATGTAAAATATGATATCAAAAACTGTAAAACATGGAGGGAGAAGTAAAAATGCAGGGTTGTTAAAATGTGTTTGATCTTAAGAGATCAGCAACTTAAAATGATTTTATATATATATATATATATATATATGTGTGTGTGTGTGTGTGTGTGTGTGTGTGTGAGTATACACACACACACACACACACACACACAGTAACCACAAACCAAAACCCTATAATAGATGCACACCTGGAAAGAAGAAAAAAATCCAAACACAACACTAAAGATAGTTATCAAATCACAAGAGAACAAAAGAAGAAGAAAGGGACTAATAAGAACTACAAAAACAATGAACAAAATGGCAATAAATACATACTTATCAATAATTACCTTAAATGTAAATGGACTAAATGCTCCAATCAACAAACACAGTGCCTGAATGGATACAAAAACAAGACCCATATATATGCTGCCTACAAAACACTCACTTTAGATCTAAAGACACACAGAGACTGAAAGTAAGGAGACAGGAAAATGTATTCCATGAAAATGGAAATTAAAGGGAAGCCAGGGTAGTGCTCACTTCGGCAGCACATATACTAAAATTAGAACAATACAGAGAAGATTAGCATGGGCCCTGTGCAAGGATGACACACAAATTCATGAAGTGTTCCATATCTTTCTGGGAATTGGAGGTTGGTAGATGCAAACTATTACATTTAGAATGGATAAACAACAAGGTTCTACTGTATAGCACAGGGAACTATATCCAATCTCCTGGGTAAACCATAATGGAAAAGAATATTTTAAAAAGAATATATGTATGTCTATAACTGAGTCACTTTGCTGTACAGCAGAGATTGGCATAACATTGTAAATCAAATATACTTCAATAAAAAAAAGAAAGAAAGTCAGGATAGCAATACTTATTTCAAACAAAACCAACTTTAAAACAGATTGTAACAAGAGACAAGAAAGACATTACATAATCATCAAGGGATCAATCCAAGAAGATATAAAAATTGTAAATATATATCCACCCAACATAGGAGAACCTAAATCCATAAAGCAAACATTAACAGACATAAAGGGAGAAATTGACAGTAACACAATAATAGTAGGGGACTTTAACGCCTCAGTTACATAAATGGACAGATCATCCAGACCCCCCCAAAAAAATCAATAAGGAAACACTGGCCTTAAGTGACACATTATATCAGATGCACTTAATTGATATATAGAGAGCATTCCATCCAAAAGCAGCAAAATGCACATTCTTTTCAAGTACACAGGGAACATTCTCCAGGGTATATCACATGCTAGGACACAAAACAAACCTCAGTAAATTTAAGAAAATTGAAACCATATCAAGCGTCTTTTCTGACCACAACTCTATGAGACAAGAAAAAAATGCAAACACATGGAAGCTAAACAATATGCTACAAAACAATCAATGTATCACTGAAGAAATTTTTTTAAAAACTTGGAGACAAATGTAAATAAAAGCACAACAATACAAAATCTATGAGATGCAGCAAAAGCAGTTCCAAGTGGGAAGTTTACAGTGATACAAACTTACCTCAGGAAACAAAAAAAGCTCAAATAAACAACCTAACCTAACACCTAAAGGAGCTAGAAAAAGAAGTATAAACAAAGACCAAAGTTAATAGAAGGAAATCATAAAGATAGGGCAGAAATAAATGCAATAGAAACTAAAAAAGAATAGAAAAAAATTAGTGAAACTAAGATCTGGTTCTTTGAAAAGATAAACAAAATTGGTAAACATTTAGCCAGACTTGTCAAGAAAAAAAGAGAGAAGGCCCAAATCAATAAAATCTGAAATGAAAAAGGAGAAGGTATAACTGACACCACATAAACACAAAGAATCATAAGCAATTACAACAAACAATTATACACCAATAAAATGGACAACCTAGAAGAAATGGACAAATTCCTAGAAATGTACAATCTCCCAAGAGTAAACCAGGAAGAAATAGAAAATATGAACAGGCTAATTACCAGTAATGAAATTGAATCAGTAACAAAACAACTACCCCCCAAAATAAGTCCAGGACCAAATGGCTTCACAGGAGAATTCTACCAAACATTTAGAGAAGAGTTAACACCTATCCTTCTCAAACTAGTCGAAAAAATTGCAGAGGAAGAAATGCTTCCAAACTCATTCTACAAAGCAGGCATCACACTGATACCAAAACTAGACAAAGATATCACACAAAAAAGAGAAAATTACAGGCCAATATCACTGATGAACATAGATTCAAAAATCCTCAATGAAATAATAGGAAACTGAATTCAGCAATACTTTAAAAGGATCATACACCATGATCAAGTGGGATTTTTCCAGGGATGCAAGGATAACTCAATACTCACAACTTAATCAATGTGATACACCAAATTCATAACTTGAAGAATAAAAATCATATGATAACCTCAATATATGCAGAGAAAGTTTGACAAAAGCAAACATCTATTCATGATAAAAAAAAAACTCTCATTGAAAAATAATAAATTAATTAAGAAAATAAATAAAATAAACTGAAAAAACAAATTATAAAAAAACTCTCATCAAAGTTCATATAAAGGGAACATATCTCAACATAATAAAGGCCATACATGATAAGCCCACAACTAACATCATTCTCAATTGTGATAAGATGAAAGCGTTTGCTCTAAGATCAGGAACAAGACAAGGGTGTCCGCTTTTGCCACTTTTATTCAACACAGTATTGGAAACCTTAGCAATAGCAATCAGGCAAGAAAAGGAAATTAAAGTAATCCAAATTGGAAAGGAAGAAGTAAAACTGTCACTGTTTGCAGATAACATGCTGCTATATATAGAACATTCTCAAGATGCCAACAAAAAAACTACTAGAGCTCATCACTGTTGCACTAAAGTTTCAGGATACAAGATTAATATACAGAAATCAGTTGCATGTCCGTACACTAAGAACAAACTACTGTATCAGAAAGATTAAGAAAAAAAATCACATTTACAACTACATCAAAAAGAATAAAATACCTAGGAATAAATCTAACTAAGGAAGTAAAAGACCTGTACTTGGAAAACTATTATACAGTGATGAAAGAAATTGAAGACTACACAAACATATGGAAAGATATACCATGTTCACGGATTGGAAGAATTAATATTGTTAAAATGACCACACTACCCAAGGCAAGCTACAGATTCAATGCAATCCCTACCAATATAATTCTAAAATTTGTCTGGAAGCACAAAAGACCCTGAAGAGCCAAAACAACCTTGAGAAAAAAGAGCAAAGCTGGAGATATCATGATCCCTGATTTCAAACTATACTACAAAGCTACAGTCATCAAAACAGTATGGTACTGGCAGAAAAACAATCTCATAGGTTAATGGAACAGAATAGAGAGCCCAGAAATGAAGTCATACTTATATGGGCAATTAATCTATGACAAAGAAAGCAAGAATATACGATGGGGAAAAGACAGTCTCTTCAACAAATGGTGCTGGGAAAACTGGATAGCTACATGCAAAAGAATCACACTGGATTACTTTCTCACACCATGCACAAAAGTAATTTCAAAATAGATCAAAGACTTAAATGTAAGATATGAAACCATAAAACTTCTAGAAGAAAACACAGGCAGTATGCTCTTTGACATCAATCTCAGAAGTTTTTTTGTATATGTCTCCTCAGGCAAGGGAAACAAAAGCAAAAATAAACAAATGGGACTAAAGCAAACTGAAAACCTTTTACAGTAAACTGACAAGCTTTTGTAGAGCAAAGAAAAGTATTAACAAAACAGAAAGGGCACCTACTAAATGGGAGATATTTGGAAATGATATATCTGATAAGGGAAAAATGTTCAAAATATACAAATCAATATCAAAAAAACAGTCGAGCTAAAAAATGGGCAGAGAAAAAAAAATAGCAGAGGACCTAAATAGACATTCTTCCAAAGAAGACTTACATATGGGCAACAGGCACATGAAAAGATGCTCAAGATTATTAATATTGGGCTTCCCTGGTGGTGCAGTGGTTAAGAATCCGCCTGCCAATGCAGGAGACACGGGTTCGAGCCCAGGTCCAGGAAGATCCCACACGCCGCAGAGCAACTAAGCCCGGGCACCACAACTATTGAGCCTGTGCTCTAAAAGCTTCGAGCCACAGCTACTGAAGCCCATGCACCTAGATCCCATGCTCTGCAACTAGAGAAGCCACCACAATGAGAAGCCCACACACCACAACAAAGAGTAGTTCCCGCTCACCACAACTAGAGAAAGCCCGCACACAGCAACGAAGACCCAATGCAGCCAAAAATAAATAAATAAATAAATAAAATTGTTAAAAAGATTATTAATATCAGGGATATGCAAATCGGAATCACAACGAGATGTCACCTGACACCTATCAATATGGCTATTATCAAAAAGACAACAAATAACAAGTGTTGGCAAGGATGTGGAGAAAAGAGAACCTCTATACACTGTTGGCGGGAATGTAAATTGGTGCAGGCACTATGGAAAACAGTATGGAGATTCCTCAACCAATAAAAAATAGAACTACCATACAATCCAGCAATTCCACTCCTGAGTATTTGTCTGAAGAAAATGAAAACACTACGTAGAAAAGATATATGCATCTCTATGTTCATTGTAGCATTATTTACAATAGCCAAGATACGGCAGCAACCCAAGAGCCCATCAATAGATGAATGGATAAAGAAGATGCCATATGTAGATATATATCTATATAGATAGATAGATAGATAGATATACACACACATATATACAATGGAATATTACTCAGCCATAAAAAGGAATGAAATCTTGCCACTTGCAACAACATGGATGCACCTAGAGGGTCTTAGGCTAAGTGAAATATTGTCAGACAGAGAATTACAAATATTTTATGATTTCACTTATATGTGGAACCTCAAAAACAAAACAAATGAACAGCCAAGCAGAACACAACAGAAACAGAGTTACAGATACAGAGAACAAACAGCTGGTGGCCAGAGGTGAGGGGCGTTGGGAGGACATGGAAAGAAATTGGTGAGGAAGAGTAACAGGTACAAACTTCCAGTTGCAAAATAAATGAGTTACAAGTATGAAATGCACCGTGTGGGGAGCACTCAATAACTATGTAATACCTTTCCACAGTGAGAGATGGTCACGAGATGTATCGTGGTGTTCACTTTGAAATGTATAGAAACACCAAATCACTGTGTTGTGTAACAGGAACTGACATAGCGTTGAAGGTCAGTTATACTTCCAAAGCACAGCAACACACTCATAGAGAAGAGCTCAGATTAGTGGCTACCAGAGCTGGAGGCAGGTGGGGGTGGGCGGTGGTGGATAAAGGCAGTCAAAAGGTACAAACGTCCAGTTATAAGGTAACTAAGTGCTAGGGATGTAATGTACAATATAAATTACACTGCTGTGTGTTATATATGAAAGTTGTTAAGAGAGTAAATCCTAAGAGCTCTCATCGCAAGAAAAACTGTTTTTATGTCTTTAATTTCACATCTACGTGAGATGATGGATGTTCAGTAAACTCACTGTGGTGAAACTTTCATGGTGTATATAAGTCAAAGCATTATGCTGTACACCTTAAACGTATACAGTACTGCATGTCAATTCTATTTCAATAAAGTTGGAAGAAACAAAAAGTGGCTGCCTGAATGAGTGAATGAATGATGTGGAAGAGAAAGGTTCAGCCCGGGAACATGACGGGGGCACCACTGGAATGCCTCATGGGGCAGGCGTAGCTTGACGAAATGTCACGTTTAGCATAATATTCTCAACAGAAATCCAAAACTCTACCTTAGCACCAAGGAAGGGTTGTTCCCCTGGCGCCCAGGCCTTGAAGAAGGCGGGCCTGAGGTGCAGCCTGAGGTGGACCCGGAGGCGGCGCCCGCAATGAGCCGCCCGGCCTGAGGGGGGCGCCCTCGCACTGCAGACGGACGTGGAGAGCCAGAAGGGCCACGTAGCCGCGTCTTTGCCTTCGCGAAGGAAGGGGTAGGAGCCGGGCTGAGAGCCGCAGGCGGGGAGGACGGCCACGGGCAGCGCCTCGCAGGAAGGACTCGGGCCGGCCCTCAAGCGGCTGCTGGCGGGGAGGGTGCTGGCGAGCAGACACGGGCAGCTGCCGGGGAGGCCTGACGGCCGGAGGCCCGGGTCCGCCGCGTCCGAGCGCGCCCTCCGCAAGCGGTTCTGAGGACCGGAGCCGAGTCTCTTCCGCCGACTCTGCCGGGCCTGGGGGCTGGGTGGCCGATCCGTCAGGCGGCGTGGGCGGCGTGCTGAGGGCGCACGACGCTTTGTGGGGGGCCATGAAGTAGATTAACTTGTAAAGACAAAAGAAAACAGTGAAACCTTAGGGCTGAAGAAAAGGGGTTTTGTTTTATGTTTTTCCTTACGTGAGGGGAGCGGAAATGAAATTGGAGCGCCCACGAAAATCTGTTCGGCTCTTCCACAGCAAGAGGCCAGCTGCCTTTGTGGAGCTGAAGGGCGCGCCAGGGGCTACGAGGGTGGAGGATGGGAGGGGGTGGCCGGCTAGGGCATGGCATGAGGATGGAGAGTCGGGAAGGAGACACATGCAGAATTCCGGAGCCAGGGTAGGGACTTCAGATTTTGTTCCAAGTGTAATTGGAAGCCATTGAAGGGTTTTTGGTAAGGGAGTAACTTGAGGGCTTTTGGTGGTTCAAGGCGTAGATTTAACCAGTTTGCAGGGGGACACCAATAAGTGGGCGTTCTTGTCAAAAGCGGAGGGCATAGGATCACAAGTAGTCAGGTGCTGCTTAGGACTATGCCCAGACACATCAGGTGCATTAATTGACCATGTTTGACAGTATAAGGAAGAGAGCTGCCTTTTACCCCATTTAAAGAACAGTGTTGGAATGGCACACAGTGTGGGATCTAAAAGTGACTGTGGAAGCCGAAACCATTCAAAGTGATCCTAATAATCAATGGGAACAATTACATTTGTTCCGGGATCTCTCAGAATCGTTGTCAAAACATTAGAAATTCTCTTACTGTCAGTTATAAATGTACAGAGAATTGAAAAATAATAAAACTAGAATCTGTTTAGCACACTGTCATTGAAAACATTAGAAACATTGAGAAAGTTTTTTTTCTTTGTAAAAAAACTTATCAGGAATAGTTTGAATAGTGCTTGTGCTTGTCTTCCTCTCAAGCATCTCAAGCAAGCACCTCTTCTACGCCTTACCAAAATGTTATATTCCTTTCTAAGTTTGGATGAGCTTCCAACATTTTATCCTTTGCACTTTCAATTTTGTAAAATATCTCCAAGAGTTCCTTTTATATGAAGTTTTTTGCCAAAGGCACTTTCTCTGAGACATCTTCATGCTTTTTGTCATAACCACTTTCCTCAGTTATGTTAAGTTCACCTCACTAAATTCCTCTCTCTGCCTGTCTAGAGTCTATTCAACAACGGCATTGTCAATATTCTCACACTCAGCTCTTTCTTCGGTTCATTTATGTTTAATTCAACTCTCACTTTCAGCCTTACCACTTATTGTTTCTTGGCTACACTTTCATCTTTTTTGGCCAATTCCCTCTTTCAATTATCTGTTTTTGTAAGATGTCAGTGAGGGTTTATCACTAGGAAACAAGGAAGTAAAACTACCCTCTGCTGTCTGTACTTAACCTGAATAAGAGGTCTGCAGGGACCAGTCACCAACAGAATTTGAAAGAAGTGACGTAATTGATCACTGATCATGATGTGTATCTGTTATTTATGTAGTGATTTGTGGGCTAAAGAGCTAGCTGTGGTTTTTACTTTTGTGTAATTATAGTTAATATTCCATGGTAACTGAAATTAGAACCGTGTTGATGGGGGATTGACTTTAATTAAGTAAATTGTAGTAACCGAGATTTGTGTATATTGGAACCATGCAAAATAAGAAGTGCCTATACTCTAAAATGACAAGAGTTTCAGATTTTAGGGAAGGTAGACAGGGGACATAGAAGCTCATTCTGCATCGAATAAGGCCGTTGTCTGGGTGCTTGTTTGTCTGTGAATCTGTGTGTCAGCCTGAAATTCAGCATTGCACTGGTCTCAGGTACTTGATTTAAAAGTATAGTTAAGAGATACTTACGATATGTACCTTCTTGGTAAATATATTACTCGTTGATTTGAATTTCTAGTTCAAGATTACTCTCAATAGATTAGCATATTCATTTATTTATTTGTTCAGCAGTACAGAGCACACAACTGGAGCTCAATAAAAAAATTGTTGAATGAACAAATGCTGACTTCCTTTATCCAAAAAGGAAAGTTTGAAGGGGAATAACTTCACAGATTCATTTTGAGAAACACATCTATCTATGCACTCTTGGATCACTTATAAAAATCCTAAATTCCAAAGTGTTTCTGAAAATTATCATAAATATTGACATCTTTCTCTTAGACCCAGGGGAAATCAAAGACGCTTTTATTTTCCCTGCATTCTTTAGCTAAAACACAGTAGTACAGAATCATTTCAGTTCCCAGAGGTGGAGACATATTTTTTAATCTAAAAAATATATTCTTTTATGATTGTCCTAATGTTTTTTTGAAATATTTTTGTTATTAAATATAACAATTTAGAGAAAATTTCATAAAATATGAATATATACTTTAATAATTATAAAGTGGACACCCATGTAACCACAATAAAGGTCAAGAAATAGAACATTGCCAACACTCCAGAAACTCCCCTTTTGTCCCTTCTAATAAAGCCCTCCTTCCTTTCTAGAGAAAAATCACTACCTAAATTTTTGTGATAATCATTTCCTTGTTCTTTAAAAATAGTTTTAGCATAATGTACACATTCCTAAACAATATATTTTTGCTTGTCTTTAAAACCTATGTAGATGGAATCATACTATATGTATTCTTTGTATCTTGCTCTTTTATTCAGTATTATGTTTCTTAGAGCCATCCATGTCGTTGCATGTAACTCTAGTTCATTCATTTTCATCGTTGTGTGAATATAGCAGAATTTATCCGTTCTAATATTGATTGAAATTTGTGTTGTTTGCAATCTGGGGTAATTGTGAATGAGACTATTATGAATAGTCTTTTTGCTGCTATGATCTGACTTCGTTCATGTATTCTGGTGCATGTCGTTATTCACAGATTAATGATTGTAAACAAAAAGGATCTACAGATAAATTATTATAACTAGTAAGAGAGTGCAGCAGTGTTGTGCAATACAACATCATTATACAAAAATCAATTTTATTTCTATACATTAGCAACAAAACAAAAATGCAATTTAAGAAGATGTCATTATAAATTAACATTTAAAAAAACAGATCTCTAAGAATAAAATTTTAAAAAGATGGGACCTTTGGGGAAAAGTATGAAATTATAAAGTCTGTAGATTCTTTTAGATTTTCTATATAAACAATCAGTCATATCATCTGCAAACAATGACAGTTTTATTTCTTCCATTGCAATGCCTTTTATTTATGTCTTGCCTTATTGCTACCTTCACTACTGTGTTGAATAGAAGTGATGATAGCAGTCTCCTTGTCTTGGATGGAAAACTTTCAGCCTCACCATTAAGAATGAAATTTGCTCTAGATTTTTGTAAACATATTTTATCAGATTATTCCTATCGTCTATTCCTAGTTTACTAAGACTGATTCTTTATCATGTATGAATTGTTTTTCTGCATCTATTGAGATGATCATATAATTTTTCTCATTTAATATTTTAACGTGATGAATTACAGTGACTTTTTCTAATGCTATGTCAACCTTGTGTTCTTGAGATAAACCCAACTTGGTCATGATGTGTCATTCCTTTTATATATTGCTGTTTTTCAACTTGCTTATATTTTGCTTAGGATTTTTACATCTAAGTTCATGGATGAGATTGTTCTATAATATTTTTTCTTAAAAAAATTATCTGATTTTAGTATCAAAGGTTATGCTAACCTAGTAAAATTAAATGAGTAGTGTTCCTCTCCTATTCTCTGCAAGAATTTGTTTAAGATTGAAATTCTTGGTCTTTGAGAGTAATATGGAACTCATCAATGGAATCATGTGGCCCTGTAGTTTACCTGTGGGAACATATTTGACTACCAATTAAATTTTTTCAGTGGTTATAGACTATTTAGGTTTTTAAATTTTCTTTTTGATTTCGTATTGGTTAAATATGGTTTTCTAGGAATTCGTCCATTTTATTAAACTTACTGGTATAAAGTTGTTCATTATATCCTCTTGTAACCTTTTCCATGTTTGAGGGTTTATAATGATGTTCCCTTCTCATTCCTGATGTTTGTTCCAAGTTCTCATTTGTTCTCCTTTCCAAACCTGAGCCCTGGGGATAAGTGTAAGTAGCAAGTAAAGAAAGAAGGCAAAGATGTTGGAGGTAGAGAAAGCAGCAAGAGCAAATGCACTGAAGTGAATGGTATATTTGGTTTTATTTCAGTAAAAAACTTGAGGTAAACAAAGCCTCTAATAAGGCTGAAGGTCAAGTCATAAAGGGTCTTGAGTGGGTTTTGAAGGGGAAAATGTGGTTATATTTTCATTTTTAAGAATTACTATGTACCAAATAAACACTTTGCTAACCTTTGATAAATAGAGTTGACAAGACAGGTTCTCTGTCCTTGGGAAGCTCACAATACATTATGAGAGGCAGTCATAGAAACAAATTATAATATAGTACAATGCCAATCAAGAAACAAAGTCATGAGGGCAGATAGCTTACTTTGAGACTGAAGTTTGACTTTTTGATTAGTTCCACTCAACATCTCTAAGCATTCTCAGCCTTACATTATAGGCAAACATCTAGATCCCTTGGCAGCTGTTAAGATGGGATAGCCTAGAGAAGCTTGAGTTAGTACCTAGTTTGACTCTTTTCTGGACTTAGTCCCCTAGACCTGTGTGCATTGTTTCAACTTTCAGTTTTATGAAAGCCAATGATTTCTCTTTTCTTCCCTATAGGTGTAGAGAATATCTAACTGGTGGCTACAGTTCCACCCCTGGTCTGGCTGCCATGTATCATGGGCAAACTACTAGTAAAGGGCCGTCTAATTCCATGCAGATTTACCAGCAACCTCCAAGGCTTCTCATTGTGCATATCGCTCTACCGTCCTGGGCTGACCTCTGCTCCAACCTCTGTGAGGCTCTGCAGAATTTTTTCTCTCTAGCCTGCAGCTTGATGGGCCCCAGCCGCATGTCCCTCTTCAGCTTATACGTTGTACAAAATCAGCACGAGTGCATCCTCCCCTTTGTGGTGAGTATATCTATATTTGTTCATTTTATCCTGAAAGCAGATATGAGGTTTCTGGAGCAGAGATCACAGTTTTTATTCTTACAGTAATAACTGTGCCCATTCCCCATACCCAATACCCCACAGGCAACAGAAAGAGCCCGATGTCATCCTACACATGGGGGATTTGTACTGCAGAAGAGGAACCCCAAAATTATTAATATGGGAGTATATATAGGCCACATCTTACCCCCCCCCACCTCCACTCCTGAGAGAGAGAGAGAAAATTTGGCATTTACAGTCCTTTGGAATGTAAGCAACTGACCTCTTTCATCCCTCTTTGAAATGTAAACACAGGGAAGTAAATCTCTAAATTTCTTTAGAGATCTCTGGCTACTCTATCTCCCTTTAAGTTTCTAAGACTTGTCCTTTAACCCAGGTTCCAGGATTTTTTGCTCAGAAAGCCCCAACTGTGCAGAAATATGAAAATATTTTTTCTCTATACTTCCATATAGGACTTAGATGAAACTCCCCCTAGGGTTTCAGAAGGCAAAGGCTGGGCTAAGGGCAATGCTTTTACAAAGCTCTCTCACACATAGACAACTATCTCTTTTCCTCCTCAAACAAATTCAGATCTTCACTTTCTCCCCTTTACAAAGTTCAGAATCTCAGGGGTGGGAAAGACTTCAGAGGTTCTAGTAAATCCTCTTCCTAAGACAGCCATGCTGTTGGGATAGCCAGAAAAGACCTCATGGAGAGCCAGGACTTTTGATTCCTACCTGGTGTGAATAAGACCTCCTCCCACATAGTGTCCATGGAAGCCATGTGGGAGCCTGGACTCCCTCCAACCCATCCAACATTAACAAGGTTTCTATCTCTCCCCCTCCCTATTGAGGTGGTGTCAGAGGATGCCATGTGGGAAGTGGCAGTGAGGCATCTTTTTATCTCCAAGGCAGGATGGTGTCAGTGAAGGCCTAGTGGGAAGCCAGGACTTTTAGGACATTTTTCCTAGTGGAAAGCTTAATGGTAATGAAGCTTACCTACCCCCAGCATGTCAGTGGGGGGGCATATGAGGAAGATGAACTTCCACCCCCACCCAGAGGTAACAAGGCACCCTCCCTTCTGGGATGTAGTTAGAGGCCAAATAGAGTCACACCCCAACCTGACAGTAATTATGTGGAAACCTCACTTCCCCCATTGGTGCAGTGTCAAAATAGGCCTACTAAAGCAGAAGACTTAAACAAGATCCAGAGTCTTACAGCATAATACCCCAAATGTCCAGAATACAAAAAAAAAAAAAAAAAAATCACTCATGATTATCAAGAACCAGGAAAATCCCAACTTGAATGAGAAGACAACAGACACCAATACTGAGATGACACAGGTGTTAGAATTATCTGAAAATGCTTTTGAAGCAGCCATAATAAAAATATTCCAACAAGCAGTTATGAACGTTCTTGCACAAATGGAAAAATATAAAGTCTCACCAAAGGAATAGAAGTATAAAGAAAAACCAAATAGAAATTTTAGGCTGAAAAATGCAATACCCATAATTTTAAAAACAAAAATCTACTATGGATGGGCAAAATGGAGAGGACAGAGGAACTTGAAAACAGAATAGAAATTACCCAATCTCAGCAACAGAGAGAAAAGAGACTTGGAAAAAAAAAATTAGCAAAGCCACAGGGATCTGTGAGACTATAACAAAGAGCTAACATTTATGTCATCACGGTCCAAGAAGAAAGGGACAGGAGGGTGGAGCTGGACAAATATTTAAAGAAATAATCACTGAAAGATTCCCAAATTTGGCAAAAGTTATAAACCTAAAGATTCAAGAGGCTGGTGGAGCCCCAAACAGAATAAACGTAAAGAAATCCATTCTAAGACACATCATAATCAAAATTCTAAAAACTAAAGACAAAGAAAGACTCTTGAGAGTGGGACACTGACACCTTACCTATAAGGGAGAAACAATAAAGTAATGATAGATTCTTTTCATTAGAAACCATGAAGGCCAGAGGAAGTGTCACATTTTTCAAATGCTGAAAGAAAAGAACTGTTAACCTAGAACTCTGTATCCAGTGAAAATATCCTTAAGGAATGAATCAGAAATCAAGATATTCTCAGATGAAGGAAAACTAAGAGAATTTGTCACCAACAGACCTACCTTAACAGAATGGCTAAAGGAAGTTCTTGAATCAGAAAGGAAATTATAAAAGAAAGACTCTTGGAATATCCAGAAGGAAGGAAGAAGAGTGGAAAGAATAAAATATGAATAAAGATAATAGACTTTCTCTAGAGTCTTCTAAATTATATTTGACAATTGAGGCAAAAATTATAACATTGTCTGATATGGTTGTTAGTGCTAGTGTATTTAGAGGAACTATTTAGGATAATTACATTATAAATGGGAGGATAAAAGGACTTAAAGAAAATTAAGGTTTTTACACTTCATTCAAAAAGGTAAAATATTGACACCAGTATACTGTGATAAGGATGTATATGTATAATGCAATACTTAAAACAACCTCTTAAAAAATCTATATAAAGAGATACACTCAGAAACACTATAGATCAATCAAAATGAAATTCTAAGAAAATATTCAATTAACCCACAGGAAGATAGGTAAAAGAAAACAGAGAAATGAAAAACTGAGGGAACAAACAGAAAGCAACAAATAAATCAACAGGCTGACATACCAATAATTACATTAAATGTAAATTGTTTTATGGGCTTCCCTGGTGGCACCTATCCCTGGTCTGGGAAGATCCCACATGCCACGGAGCAACTAAGCCCATGCACCACAATACTGAGCCTGTGCTCTAGAGCCCGCGAGCCACAACTACTGAGCCTGCGTGCTGCAACTACTGAAGCCCATGCACCTGGAGCCCATGCTGTGCAACAAGAGAAGCCGCCACAGTAAGAAGCCCATGCACTGCAACGAAGAGTAGCCCCCACTCGCCGCAACTAGAGAAAGCCCGCATGCAGCAACGAAGACCCAAAGCAGCTAAAAATAAATAAATAAAATAAATAAATTTATTCTTAAAATGTAAATGGTTTTAATACACCAATTAAAAGAAAGAGGGAATTCCCTGTGGTCAAGTGGTTAGGACTCTGTGCTCCCACTGACAGGGGCCCAGGTTCAATCCCTGGTTGGGGAAATAAGATCCCACAAGTTGCGTGGTGTGGCAATAAATAAATAAAAGAGATTGGCGGAGGTGGGGGCATGACCCAACTATATCCTATCTACAGGAAACTAACTTCAAACACAATAAAAGTAGGTTGAAAGTAAAAGGATGGAAAAAGATATAACATGATAACAATCAAAACGTTATTAATATATCAAATTATGTAGACATAATGATAAAAAGAGTCACAGAACAAGAACAAATAGTCCTAAAATTTATATGGAACCCCGAAGACCTAGAATTGCCGAAGCAACCCTGAAGCAAAAGAACAAAGCTGGAGGCATAACCACCGCCCCCCCACTCCCTCCAGACTTCAGACAATACTACAAAGCTACAGTAATCAAAACAGCCTGGGAACTTCCCTGGCGGTCCAGTGGTTAAGACTCCACACTCCCACAGTAGGGGACACGGGTTCAATCCCTGGCCAGGGAACTAAGATCCTGCATGCCGTGTGGTGCAGCCACAAAAAAAGAAAAAAACACCTGTGATATTGGCACAAAAACAGACACTCGGGTCAATGGAACAGAATAGAGAGCCGAGGAATAAGCCCACACACCTACAGTCAATTAATCTTCAACAAAGGAAGCAAGAATATACGATGGAGAAGACAGTCTCTTCAGCAAGTGGTACTGGAAAAGCTGGACAACAACATGTAAATCAGTGAAGTTAGAGCACTCCCTTATGCCATACATAAAAATAAACTCAAAATGGCTTAAAGACTTAAATATAAAGCATGACAGCATAAAACTCCTAGAAAAGAACATAGGCAAAATATTCTCTGACCTAAATTGTAGCCATGTTTTCTTAGGTCATTCTCCCAAGGCAAAAGAAATAAAAGCAAATATAAACAAATGGGACCTAATCAAACTAAGAAACATAAACAAAATGAAAAGACAACCTACAGAATGGGAGAAACTATTTGCAAATGATGTGACCAACAAGGGCTTAATTTCCAAAATATACAAACAGCTCATACAGTTCAATATTAAAAATAAATAAATAAATTTAAAAAATGGGCAGAAGACCTAAATAGACATTTCGCCAAAGAAGGCATACAGATGGCCAACAGGCACATGAAAAGATGCTCAACACTGCTAATTATTAGAGAAATGCAAATAACTGCAATGAGGTATCACCTCACACCAGTCAGAATGGCCATCAAAAAAAGTCTACAAGTAATAAATGCTGGAGAGGTTGTGGAGAACAGGGAACCTCCTGCACTGTTGGTGGGAATGTAAATTGGTGCAGCCACTATAGAGAATAGTATGGGGGTTCCTTAAAAAACTAAAAATAGAGTTACCATTTGATCCAGCTATCCCATTCCTGGGCATATATATCTGGAGGAAACCCTAATTTGAAAAGATACATGCACCCCAGTGTTCATAGCAGCACTGTTTACAATAGCCAAGACATGGAAGCAACCTAAGTGTCCATCGACAGATGAATGGATAAAGAAGATGTGGTATATATATACAATTTTACTCAGCCATAAAAAAGAATGAAATAATGCCATTTGCAGCAACATGAACCTAGAGATTATCATTCTAAGTGAAGTAAGTCAGACAAAGACAAATACTGTATGATACCACTTACGTGTGGAATCTAAAAAAAATGATACAAACTGAATTTGCAAAACAGAAACAGACCCACAGACAGAGAACACAAACTTATGGTTACCAAAGGGGGAAAGGGAGGAGGGATAAATTAGGAGTTTGGGATTAACAGATACACACTACTATATATACAATAGATAAACAAAAAGGGCCTACTGTGTAGCACAGGGAATTATATTCAATATCTTGTAATAACCTATAATGGAAAAGAATATGAAAAAGAATATATATGTGTGTGTATACATATATATGTATCTGAATCACTTTGCTGTACACCTGAAACTAACACAACTGTATCTGAATCACTTTGCTGTACACCTGAAACTAATACAACGTTGTATATCAAGTATAATTTTTAAAAAATTTTTTCCAAAAGAAAAAAAAAGAGTCAATCCAACAAAAGACAGCAATCTTAAATGCGTACCCACTAAACAACAGAGCTGCAAATGTCTGTTAACTGGTCAATGGATAAACACAATGTATAACTCTCACTCCATAAAACTGGAGTTTCCTACAAGTACACTGAGGACAGAGTGAAGGTGATACTGATGTTTACCGCCACACAGCAAGTGTGTTCCTCTGTTGTGCCATCTTCCTCGTGCATGTCTGTCCCATGACCACATTTGGCTGTGATATCTATCTTCTGTCAGGCAATAGGGGTAAAGAAAAGTTGAGAGTGATCTGGAAGGGCAAATGAAGATATTCAGCATAGGAGGCCTTTTGGGAGATGAGCTCATGTCCCAAACAAAGGCAAAAGGATTTCATTACCTTCTTCAATTCACTATGTTCTATGCCTCTGGTACTCCTCAGTACATCTGGCCTTAGATGAATCCCTGATCCCTTATCCACTCCATTAGGAAAGACAGACAGTTCTAGACTAAAAACAGCCTCTGGTAACTCAGGAAAAATTGCCAGCCAAAATTTCCATCCAAACGAACAGTAAGTTCAACCACGGTCAAAAGCTCAAGAAAATCACTGAAACAATGCCATTACCTTATGTATAGAACAGTCCAATCTTTGTTTAAAGAAAAAAATATTACCTTAAATCCATTTTCTCTGACCTATATAAGTATCTGACGTTTTCCATCTGCAGAGTTAGCTCAAAATGTAATTGGAGGAAGACAGCAGGTAGGAAATCTTGCCTGAGTTGAACACCTCAATTTATCTCCTCATATTTAATTTATGAGTATAATAAAATAATTCTGAACTTTTTATGAGAAATCTTGACAAAGGAATTATAATTAAAATATTAGAATTCCTTTTATATCTATTGTGCCCTTAATATAAATAAATTTGACCAAAATGATTAATCTCTCAAAGCAGAGTTTCAGAAGAATTCCATTACTGTGAAGATTTTACCAATTCTTTTACCTTTTCATGAGAACAAAGAAGTTACTTAAATCACATATGATCTACAATGGTATTTGAGGACCAGTAGTGGTCTAATTTGCCTATTACATTTATTTTCTTATCCTTACTTTCTGATCTTCAATAGAATCATTTAAAACCGGCAAATAATAAGAATATATTATATTGAATAGTGTTCAGGTAAACTCCAATAAAGATAATAAACTGTAATTGAGTGCTGCAGGAGGGTGGGGAGAGTAAGAAAAGGAAATATACAAATTTTATTATTGTATAGTGGAGATTTTCATCTCTCATTAATGGATATTGTTAAAGAAATAACTTAGAGGAATTATATAAACATGGAATTATAAAGATAACCCCTAAAACAAATACAAACCTTTCTAATTATGACAAGGGAAACATATATAGGGCAAACAAAGTTACACAGTATAGTGATTTTTCAAAAGCTATGAAAACAGTGTATACCTTAAAATAATATAACTAAAAATAACTAAACTTACCTATTAAAGTACTTTAAAAACAGATTTGATTGAAGAACAAAATTCTACTGTATTCAAGAGACTACAACAAAGTGATTCAGAAAGGTTGAAAATAAAAGGAAGGACAAAGGTATACTAGGCAAGTGCACCCCTGTAATAAAAAAACAAAAAGCATGATTTTAATATCAGACATCATTGAATTTAGAGCAAAAAGCACTAAACACGACTAAGAATGGCACTTTAATGCTAGGACACAAAGCAGAGAAGAGTAGAGCATTATCAAGAGGAGCATAAGAAATATATTCAGTAAGAGAGCTTGTTGGAGGGAGAGTCTATTGAGAGTATATCAGTTTTGAATACCAGTGTACCAAATAACATAGTATCAAAAATTTTTAAAGAAATGTAATGATATGTATGAAAGAAGTCTGCACCTTCCTGAAGTGCTCATGGAATAGTCACAAAAGTTGACCATAGGTTAAGCCACAAATAAACCCCAAAACTTTGATGAATTCCAAAAAGTACAAGTAGATCAGTCAACATTCTCTGAATACAATGCAATAAAACTAGAAATAAATAGCAAATACAGAACAAAAAGTCACTACCTCCTGGAAATTTTTAAGCTATTTAATAGCTTTTGAATCAAAGAGGAAATTAGGCAAAAATTGCAGTATATCTAGAGAATAATAATAATGAAGCACTGCATATCAGAACCTATGTGATAAAAAAAAGTTAATGCTGAGAAAAATTCATATCTTTAAAATATAAATTTCATTATTTTAAATTATATTAGTAAACCAGGAAAACTGAAAATAAATGAAGCAAGCAACTCAAGAAGAAAAGAAGAAACAAGCTTAAGGAAAGCTAAAGGAAGGAAATAATAAAAATAAAAACAAACAGTAGTGAATATGAAAATAGAAAATGGTAGAACAAATGAATAAATCCAAATTTGTTCTTTGGGGAAAAAATAGGAAATAGATCAGCCATTAGTTAACTTAGTTTTTGGAAAAGAGCAGGGGGCGAAGGCACATATACCCAAAATAAGATAAGGAGAAAGTAACCACACTTATGTGAAATGCATAATTCTCCATGAAAATATAATTACCGAAAGTGAATTCAGAAGTGATAGAAACCTGCCATTTCCCATAAAAGGAATAGGGAAAGTTATGAAAGAAGTACCCTCCCCCAAAATAAAGTACTGGAACCAAATGGTTTTGCAGGGGAATAATTCCAAACTTTTAAGGAACAGATTGTTAAAGTTTTTTAACCATTTTATACCACAGAAAGAAAAAAAAATCCTTCCAAATTCTTTTTGTGAAGATAATGTAATATTGATCCTAAAATCCAGCAAACATTACACAGAAAGAAAAACTACAGACCAGTCTCACTTATGACTATCTATTAAACATCCCAAATAAAGTATTGGCAATAGGATCCAGCTCATATTAAAAAATCATCTACAGGGGGCCTCCCTGGTGGCGCAGTGGTTGAGAGTCCGCCTGCCGATGCAGGGGATACGGGTTCGTGCCCCGGTCCGGGAGGATCCCATATGCTGCGGAGCGGCTGGGCCCGTGAGCCATGGCTGCTGAGCCCGCGCGTCCGGAGCCTTGCTCTGCAGCGGGAGAGGCCACAACAGTGAGAGGCCCGCATACGACAAAAAAAAAAAAAAAAAAAAAAAAAAAATCATCTACAGGAATGCAGAAATGGTGCAGTATTGAAATATATTAATATAGTTTACTATGTTACTATATCTAAGAAAAATATGATCGTGTTTATTTCCATACATAGTTTAAAAATGGTGTTTAATAAAGTGCAACATCCAGTCTTATTTTTAAAAACCTTAAAAAATTAGGAACAGGTGGCTATTCCCATAGTGTATGTCTGTGACAACCCAAAAACCAGATCTTACTTAATGAAAAGACACTGAATATATTCCTGTGTAAGACAAGTAAGTTTACTATCATCACTGTTATCTATCAGTATTTTAGAGATTTTCACTGATATAATTGCACACATAAAAAAGAAGTTAGAATATAGAAACAAGGAAAGGAGGGACTTCCCTGGCGGTCCAGTGGTTAAAAACACTCTGCGCTTCTGCTGCAGGGGGGCGCGGATTTGATCCGGGGAACTAAGATCCCACATGCCCTAAAGCATGGCCAAAAAAAAAAAAAGAAATAAGGAAGAAAAAGATAAAATGATCGTTATTTGCAGATTAATGGTAATATATCTAGAAAACCCAAAAGAATCAACTAGAAAATTACTTAAAACAACAAAAGAATTCATGACAATGGTCAGGTACAAATATTAATACAGATATAAGTACGCTTTAGGGCTTCCCTGGTGGTGCAGTGGTTAAGAATCCGCCTGCCAATTCAGGGGACAAGGGTTCGAGCCCTGGTCCGGGAAGATCCCACATGCCGCGGAGCAACTAAGCCTGTGTGCCACAACTACTGAGCCTGCGCTCTGGAGCCCGTGAGCCACAACTACTGAGCCCACATGCCACAACTACTGAAGCTCGTGTGCCTAGAGCACATGCTCTGCAACATGAGAAGCCACTGCAATAAGAAGACTGTGCACCACAACGAAGAGTAGCCCCGCATGCCGCAACTAGAGAAAGACCGCGCAGCTACGAAGACCAAGCACAGCCAAAAATAAATAAATAAATGAATAAAATTTATTTAAAAAAATAATAATAATATGTACCCTTTATATTATTCCAGGACAACAAACCAGAAGTTAAAATGGCAGAAAAGTTCTCATCACAATAATAAAAATGATCAAATAAATGCTTATGAATGAAAATAATAATAAATTCGCAAGATTTATATGAATTAAAATGCTATTGAGAAACACAAAAGAAGACTTGAACAAATGAAAAGTCTTTAGTTCTTGGGAGGACTCAGACCAGAAAGATGTCAGTTATCTCTAAATTAATCTATAAATGTAATCCAATTCCCAGTAAAATTTCTAACAGAAGAACTAGACATCTTGATAATAAAGTTAAAATTAGAAACAAAAAACAAACAAGGATAGCTAGAGACTCTTCCTCTCAAATATTAAACATATTCACAGTGTGATACTGGAAATTGAAAAAACAGAGCAATAGAATACAATTTAAAGTCCAGAAATAGACCCAAATACATGGGGGGATTTAGTGTATAATAATGATGCTATTTAACATTAGTTGGAAAAATTATTCAACAAACTAGATAGCCATGTGGGAAGAAATTAGGTTAGAGTCATACACACAGCTTACACCAGTATAAATTCCAAAAAAAAAAATTTTTTTTAATAAATAAATAAATAAATAAATATATTTATTTATTTATTTAGTTATTTATTTATTTATGGCTGTGTTGGGTCTTCGTTGCTACGCGCTGGCTTTCTCTAGTTGCAGAGAGTGGGGGCTACTCTTTGTTGCGGTGCACAGTCTTCTCATTGTGGTGCCTTCTCTTGTTGCGGAGCATGGGCTCTAGGTGTGCAGGCTTCAGTAGTTGTGGCTCGCGGGCCCTAGAGTGCAGGCTCAGTAGTTGCAGATGGATCAAAGATTTAAATGTAAAAATTGAAAATACCTAAGTACTAGAACAGACTGTATCGGTCTGGGTCCAATCAGGAAACGGAAACCACACAGTGATTTAAACAAGGAAAAAGTATATAGAGTATTTTAACATAGTTTAACATATTAAACTATGATAATATAGCAATTATAAGATATAAGAGAGCTTTTTGTGGTACCCTAGGGCTGAGGGAGAGATCTCAAAGAAGGACAAACTTGGAAAGGGGACCCCTTTCCCAAGGCTGGGGTTTAGACCCAGTTGGAGAATATATGGTTGCAGCTCACTGGATGCAAAGAAGTTCACTGGGGCTTCCCTGGTGGCGCAGTGGTTGAGAGTCCGCCTGCCGATGCAGGGGACGCGGGTTCGTGCCCCGGTCTGGGAGGATCCCACATGCTGCGGAGCGGCTGGGCCCGTGAGCCATGGCTGCTGGGCCTGCGCGTCCGGAGCCTGTGCTCCGCAACGGGAGAGGCCACAGCAGTGAGAAGCCCACGTAATGCAAAAAAAAAAAAAAAAAAAAAAAAAGAAGTTCACTGGTTTGCTCAAGCCAGAGCTGATCCATGGCTACTGGGAAAGCAGGAAGCAACCCTCCAGGTGTAGGCACAGTGGCTGATGCGTAGGCATGCAGAGAGTGGAGAAGCCAATGTGGGCAGGAGGCCTGGAGTAAGCAGTGTCCGTGTTGGAAGAACAGCAGCATTTGGAGGACCACAGGAGACAAAACTTCTGAGGGGATGGACAGGTGAGCAAAGGGAATCAGGCATCAGTGCAGGCAGGAGGCCTGAAGCATGCAGTGTCCGTGCTGAGTGGACAGCTGACAGGTGATCAGGTTAGGGCTGAGAAGTTCCCAATGTCTTAGTCAGCTCGGGCTGTGACTGGCTGGTTTAAACAATAGACATTTATTTTCTCAAGGTTTAGAAGGCTGAAAGTCCAAGATCAAGGTGCCAGCCTGGTCAGGCTCTGGTGAGAGTCCTCCTCCATCTTGCAGACAGCGGCTTTCTCGCTATGTGCTCACATGGCCTTTCCTCAGTGCATGTACATGAAGAGAGAGCTCTGGTGTCTATTCCTCTTCTAAGAGCATCAGTCCCATCATGGAGGCCCCACTCTCATGACCTCATCTAAAGCTAATTACGTCCCAGAGGCCTTGCCTCTAAATACCATCACACTGGGAGTTAGGGCTTCAATTTATGAATTTTAAGGGTAGACAAACATTCAGTCCATAACACCAAGGGGCTACAAGTTCTGGGCATGTGGGTGGAGTACTACCAGGTAACTTCATACCCCACTGGTTTCAGCAGGAGTGCACCTTCCTCCTGCAACGTCCCTCCAGTACACTCTACTCAGAAAACTTAACATCATGATTACTGTAAAGGAGAAAGGCTTAAAGTAGAATTCTGTCTATTATTGCAGAGATATACTGAAGGGTGAATTTTTAGCTGAGAGGCAATAAGTCAACAATTAACATATAGACCATGGGGGAAATATAACAGTAAGAAAGGCCTTTCTAATCATAACACAAAACCCAAAATTCTGAAAATAAAAGATTAATAAATTCAGCTGATAAATATAGAAAATAGAAAATATACACTTGGCCAAAAAAAAAATACTGTGTGTAAAATCTAAAGACAACTGACAATATGAGGAAAAATATTTGCTTCTATATCACATAGGGTTAATTTCCCTAACCACGTAAAGATTTCCTTAAAATCAATAAAGATGGGCTTCCCTGGTGGCGCAGTGGTTGAGAGTCCGCCTGCCGATGCAGGGGACACGGGTTCGTGCCCCGGTCCGGGAGGATCCCACATGCCGCGGAGCAGCTGGGCCCGTGAGCCATGGCTGCTGGGCCTGCGCGTCCGCAGCCTGTGCTCCGCAACGGGAGAGGCCACAGCAATGAGAGGCCCGCGTACTGGAAAAAAAAAAAAATCAATAAAGATAATAACCAACAATCAATAGAAAGTGAGAAATTATATACACAGTTTTCATTAAAGGAAATACACATGATGCTGAAAAATTGAATATGTTCAGTCTCACTTATAAAAGAAATGCAAGTTAAAACTACATTGAGATGCTATTATTTTTCACTTATTTGGCGGGCAAAGATTTTTTTTTAAGTTTAATGACATACTGTTTATGAGAATATAAAGAAGCAGACACCCTTATATGCCATTTATGGGCATATATTTTAACACAATTTCTGTAGTGGGCAATTTGGTATCACAATTTACATACCCTTTAGCCTAGCAAGTCTGTTTTTAATAGGTTTTGTTTTGTTTTGGCTGCACTGGGTCTTCATTGCTGCACGTGGGCTTCTCGAGTTGTGGCACATGGACTCTGGAGTGCATGGGCTTAGTTGCAGTGTGTGGGATCTTAGTTCCCCAACCAGGGATCGAACCCGGGCCCCCTGCATTGGGAGCACAGAGTCTTAACCACTGGACCACCAGGGAAGTCTCACAAGTCTGTTTTTAGAAACTTATCCTATAGATATGTTTTCATATGTGCAAAAATGATTTGAGTATAAGATTATTCATTTCAGCATTGTTTGCAGTAGCAAAAGATTGGAAACAACCTAATGTTAATTAATAGGGAATTGGTTAAAGTTATGGTCCATCCATTAATGGAATACTATGTAGCCGTAAAAATTAAAACACTCTTTATATATTGAATGTAACGATTACCCAAATTTACTCTGCATCAAAATCAAGATACGAAAGAGTATCATAATCTCTTCTATTTTGGTAAGAAGAAAGATCAAGTTTATCATTTATATTTTCTTCCATGTAAAGAAATATCTCTGGAAAGATACCCAATAAGCTAGTAATATTGACTGCCTCCAGTAAAGTACTGGTTAGCTAAAGAACAAGAGTAGGAAGATGACTTTTTCTACATATTTTTTGTAACCTTTGAATCTCGAATGCTTGTTGAATGTGAGAAGAAAAATCGCAACAAAATTTTGGAAACTATTATACATGTGAAAAGTGATAATTGACTTAGCAGTCCCAAGAGAGCTAAATCTTAAGCCAGTAGTGGGAGACCCAAGGAAGAAAGCATTTTAAACCACCAAGTTCTCCAAAGCCTTAGGAATTGGTAAAATCAAGTACTTCTGGAGGTAAGAATGAAGGTAGGGATAAAAGTAGAAAGATGTTGAACATCTGTTTAAAAAGCAGTTTGACATTTAGACGCTCTCTTCTACTCCAAAAGCAACAAACTTATTCGTCACCTTAGATGGGGCATCACAACATGCCCCATACCAATGGACCCCTAGGAATTTCACTGAGGTAGAAGGCCCCTGAATTTTAGTCGAATTTATTTCCTACCCTCTGGCGTACAAATGTCTTACCAATAAGTTAGAGTAGGTGCTACTTCTTGCTCACTAGGTCCACTCAGCATAATGTCATTAATGTAATGGGCCAGTGTGATAGCTTGTGGAAGGGAATGGCAGTCAAAAATCCCTGTGAACTAAATTATGACATAGGGCTGGAGAATTGATATACCCCTTAGGTAGGACAGTGAAGGTGTATTGCTGGCCTTGTCAGCTGAAAGCAAAGTGCTTCTGTGGGACCTTATAGACAGGAGTGGAGAGAAGGCATTTGCCAGATCAATAGCTGCATACCAGGTACCAGGAGATGTGTTAATTTGCTCAAGCAATGAAACCACATCTAGTACAGCAACTGCCGTTGGAGTCACCACCTGGTTAAGTTTATGATAATCCACTATCATTCTCCAAGACCCGTCTGTCTTCTGTACAGGCCATATTGGCAAGTTGAATGGAGATATGCTAGAAATCACCATGCCGGCGTCTTTCAAGTCCTTGATGGTGGCACTAATTTCTGCAATTCCTCCAGAAATTCAGTATTACTTTTATTATTTTCCTAAGTAGAGGCAGTTCTAGAGGCTTCCACTTGGCCTTTCCCACCATAATTGCCCTCACTCCACAGGTCAGGGAACTAATGAGGGGATTCTGCCAGATGTTAGGTATGTCTATTCCAATTATGCTTTCTAAAACTGAGGAAGTAGCCACAGGTTGCATTTGGGGACCCACTGGACCTGATATAAAATTTCGTTGACCACCTGACCTCCACAAGACCCTACTCTGACTAGTGGGCAACAATGATGTTTGGGATCTCCTAGAATTAGTGTCAGTTCATAGCCAGTGTCCAGTAGACCCTGAAATGTCTGATTATCCCCTTTACTTCAGTGTACAGTTACCCTGGTAATGTTCAAATCTTTCTGGTCCTTTTTTGATAGTTTTTTAATTCTTTGTTCATGGTGTTGAATCCCTCTTTTATTTCTTTAAACATCTTAAAGGTACTTAAATATATTTGATAATTCTAATATTTGAAATTGTTGGTATTCTAATTCTCCTGTTGTTTCTGCAGACTCTCTCTCATGATGTTTGTTTCCTCACTGATTTTGTAATTTTGGATTATGAGCCTACCTTAAGCTGATCTTAATGTGTGAGAATTCTGTGAGGCCTGAGTTTAGGGTGTATACCTCTAGAAAGGATTTATGTTTGCTTGAGTCAGGTGCCCTGAGGTGCTATCAACCCAGGACCACTTTAAGTTATGTTTTAAACTTAGGGTTTCCTAGACCCTGCAGATAAAGACAAATCCCAAACCCACACGAGGGGAGATATGTGGTTTCTAGGTCCCAGCAGTGATTTCTTTCTCATTTCTACTCAGAGCTCACATAAGTCAACAAGTTTCATTGTCACCTCCCTTGACCAGCGAGTAGATTCTTTCTAGCCCACCTTTTCACTGAGAAAATAACCTTTTGAATGATCTTAACTTTGAGCCAGGATGGCAGTTCCAACTCTTCTCCTTATGAGGGCCTAAGCCCTTGTCTCCTTCTCCTTTACAACACAAAGCCCTAGGTTCCCAAGATCAAGAAGTAAAGCCAAGGCTTTTATACCTATCTCACACTGTAATTTCCTGTTGTCCCCACTTTGGTACCAGGGGATTTCCCTTAATTTCTTATGAATTCAACTATGCATATAAAAGATATTTGTGCTTTATCTAGTATGTATACTGTTAGGTGGTGGAAGAGTGTGTTTCAGATATCTAGTTTATTTATTTGTAGGTGCTTTTTACATATTAAGAATATTAATGCCATGCTAATCATATACATTGCAAATATTTACCCAGTTTGTTTTTTGTCTTTAACTTTATTCACATTCTCCTTTACTTAACAGAAAATTTTAATTTTTATGTGGTCAGATCTCTTCATTTTTCCCTTTATGGTTTCCTACCTTTGTTGTCATGTTTCCAAAGGCCTTCCCTACCAGAAGATAGTGTCCTTTTTTCCCTACTAGTTTCCTAGTTTATTTTTTCAATAAATTTCTCATTACTGAATAATTTTAGATTCATCAAAAAGTTGCAAAGGCAGTACAGAGAATGCCTATATTTTCTAACTTATATTTTTCTTCCCCCTGAAATTTATTATATGTGCATCCATTTACCATTTATTCAAAAATAATTTGTTTAATAAAACTGTGTTCCAGGTACTGTTCTAGGCCCTCCAGACCTGGCAATGAAGAGATAGATCAGATTCCTCCTTTAGTATATTATTATATTGAGCTTATATTCTAGTGAGATAGACAGACAATAACTTGTCAACATACTTTGGAAAATGTCATTCTAGTGTGACTCTTATCCCTTTCTATTCTGAGGCTATTTATCTCACTTGTTTGTAAAGTTAGTAGAAAGTGGGAATTATGTCTTTTTTTAGGTACCTAGTACATCATAAGCACATAATAATAAATGTTTTTTTAAATGGATGACTGAATGGACCTATGTCATTTACATAGATACTATTTTTTTTTCCACTTATTTTTGTCAGTTGTAGAATAGGGCCATTAAGCCAATACAAACCCCTTCTGTTTAATCAGCAATGTTTTAAGTGCTTTTAGGGTTTGATAGTGATAAAAAATAATAACCACAGCTAACACTGAGTACATACTGTGTGACGTGGACTAAGTCATTTAATAGTTAGTCTGTAAGATAAGTATTTCCATTGTCCCCAGTTTCTAATTGAATACATTTTAGCTTAAGGACTCATAGTCAATAAGAGGAAGAGATAGGTTTGGAACTCAAGTCTATTTGGATCTAAAACCTGAACCAAGACTAGGACTTCTTTAACTAAAGTGCCCACTACTCTTCAACAAACATCCTCTACTCTTGTCAGGCACATTTCCTCTTCCTCTCTGACACATTATATTCACTTTCAACCTCCATAGATGCTTGTATTGAACTTTCAGCCTCTCTACCCCAACACACACACATAAACACTTAAAATGTTGTATTCTTTTTACAAATCTCACCCTTTCAATTCTCAGCCCAATCTCACCCCCTTTCCAACAACACTTACCTTTCTTTTTCTAAATCTCTAAAGTATCAATAGTCTATAACAGTCTCTTTCAACTGGGATACACATACCACTAGGGCTATAAGACTTCCCAGAGTACACAGGAATATATAATTTTAAAGAATTGATATATAGATCCTCAATTTCCACTAGTATTCTTTTCTAAAATTTCTCTGACTAATTATGCCTATGATGAGGGTGTCAGGCTACTTCGTCATTCCCACCATCCCTTTCACAATTACCCTTCTTCCACTTCACAAAGAAAATCCAAAATAAAAAGGAAGAGGTGAGAGGTACAAATCTTTCACCCACTATGAATTTTACTGTGATGAATTGCCATGTGGTTTTAAAACTTGCAGGGGCGGGCTTCCCTGGTGGCGCAGTGGTTGAGAGTCCGCCTGCCGATGCAGGGGACACGGGTTCGTGCCCCGGTCTGGGAAGATCCCACATGCCACGGAGCGGCTGGGCCCGTGAGCCATGGCCGCTGAGCCTGCGCATCCGGAGCCTGCGCTCCGCAACGGGAGAGGCCACAACAGTGAGAGGCCCGTGTACCGCCAAAAAAAAAAAAAAAAAAAAAAAAAAAAAAACTTGCAGGGGCACCAAAGAAGGAATAATTCAAAATACTGGCATCAATGTAAGAAAGTAAATGACTTATGATTGGGTTAAAAATCTTTTGCAACCAGGTGATTTCCAATTTTAACAAAATTTAAGGAAGACTAAATTGAGGGACTTCCCTGGCAGTCCAGTGGTTAAGACTTCACCTTCCAATGCAGGGGGTGCAGGTTCGATCCCTGGTCGGGGAACTAAGATCCCACATGCCTCCTGGCCAAAAAGCAAAACAAAAAAAACAGAACCAATATTGTAACAAATTCAATGAAGACTTTAAAAAATGGTCCACATCAAAAAAAATCTTTAAAAAAAAAGACTAAACTGAGTAGCAGCTGATAGATCATTAAAATAATTTTTATTAGTATTTATATCCCTATATAATTTTTGGCATATAGCTCAGAATGAATTTGACAATTTGATTGACATCTATGTTTATCAGGACGATGGTTCTCAACACTAGAAATCTCCTAGAAAATAGGAATAGGATTAATACTGAATGTTGGTGCCATTCAATCAGTAATTTATTTACTCACACATACCTTAACTAATTGAAAAAAGAACGCAACATGCTCATGCCATTAAGAGATGCATTTCTAATTAAAGTTTATGCTTAATGCCAATAATTATCAAAATAGGTAATATATATGTTGTTTGATCAATTGTATATGAACAATAATTTTAATAATAGTTCAATCTAGATTATTAATTAGAGCCTATAGTCATAGGAAATTTTAAAATCTTACAACATGTAAATATTTTTGACACAGAGAAGTATGATAAGGTGATCAATAAAAAGCTGCCAATCAAAAAATTCTATTACATTATGATAAAACTCTATGAGAAAGTGAAATGGAAATATGAATTCAAGGAGAAAAAGGAATAGTATTAATTTCCATCTGTTAAAAAGAAAGAAGAGCTTGCTCATGTACTTTTTAAATTGAATAATGCAAGTATCAAACCCCTATGATATTTAGATTCTATTGGATTATGTTTTAAAGAGTAGTGGTATAGTTTTATTTTGAAATATTGATATTTAAATATGCTGGAAGTTATATCCTTAACAACTACGTACTTACTTAAAATCTAGATGTCAACTTAAAAACGTATAAAGGAGTATATCATTTTTCATATTCTTTTAGGGAGTACATGAAAAGAAATGCTCAAAGGCTACTAGTCTGTACTTGAGTAGGTTTCTTATCTTCCTATCTAGATTACAAGTTCCCTTTGTGTAAGAGTTATATACTATTTCTTGTGTTTTTCCCAGAGAATCAGGGAGAGGAGCATGTAAGCAAAGTAACATGCTCATGAATTTTATGTGCATTTTGCAAATATTGCTCAATTCTGCTCTTTGATCAGGAGAGTTTCCTTACCCCAAATATAATTCCTCCTCACCCCACCTCCACCTGCTATGGATGCTTGGAATTCCTTCAAATAGTGTCACAAATTTTAATTCCACATTTATTCAAAATGCATATATTCTTAGGAGACGTAATGTCGATCTAGAGTCAGATTAGATTAGATTACTTCCTGAGAACAAGTTTTTGTGAAGGAAAGTGAGGAGAGCCAGGAGATTTACGTGTTGACTCCTTGACCTGACTGCAGACTAAGCCAAGCATCTCCGCTTAAAGTGATCCTGAGGGGCAGATTAGGTAGGACCTTATCAGTTCTAAAATGATCAAAATCCTCATTTCTGATAAAACATCACTCTTGAATAGAGAAGCTCGCTGTGCCTAGACTGACTGAGAAATGAAGATAATGTCTAACAGTGACACTGCTAGGCCTCCAATTTGCAGACCACCCCAAAGTAAAACTAAGCAGTCACAACTGAACCTTCCTTTGGGTGGGTGAATGAGTTAAAACACGTTCTTTCCTGTGTCTAGTAATTCCACATAATCAAAGTCCTTTGGCTGCAAATTTTCCTTCCTCTGGTCTAGGGAAGATGTTAGTGCAGTGCCTAGAACATAATAGGCATTCCATAGATCTTGGTCAAATAAACAGATTTTCAGGAAGGGAAAAGTACTCCTGAGGAGTAATTGATAATGAGATTAGACTGCCAGTTAATCTGAAACCTGAGTCACTGAAGATTTGCATCTTTGATTCATTTTTCTCTGCAGCAAGTGAAAGGGAACTTTGCTAGGCTGCAGGCCTGCATCTCAGAACTCCGCATATTGCAAAGAGAAGGTTGTTTCAGACCACAAGCCACTTCCCTGCAGCTGGCAATAAAGGATGGGCTCCAGCAGTTCAAACAGTACAGTGGACACATGACCACAAGTGCAGCTCTGGCCTACACTTCCCTGGAGGTAAAAGATGGCTTAGGACACTAAGTCATCTTCCCATTTCAGTCCATCTAGATCCTTCATTGTTTGTCATCCTTCTGTTGTTCTCTGTTTCATTCACATTGAAAGTCATGACTAGGTACTCCATTGGGTACATGAGTGACTGTGAGTTAAAACACATTCAGTCTCTAGTAACATCAGGCATCAGACAAATGAGTTTAAAAATAATTATGCTTTCATCTGCATGCTTATTCATCAATTAAAAATGTCTAAGTACAAAAGAGAATTGCATGTATTTAATACTTGCCTTCCAGAGTTTCAAGTTCAACCCAGATTCAGATTGAGCAAGGAGAGAAATCTACATGGAAGTACCACTGTGAGAAAAGAGCATATAAGCTCTCCGATCTTTAGTACACATTTCATGAGTGGAATTTAAGGATTCTATTTCCTTTGTATCCTCAAGAAATCAAAGCACTTTGAGCACGAGGGATACTGCCAATGATTCAAGCAATCTTAAAAACTGAAACACAGTGGGAGACTTCCCTGGCAGTCCAGTGGTTGAGACTCCGCGCTCCCAATGCAGGGTGTGCGGGTTCAATCCCTTATCGGGGAACCCTAGTTGAGGAACTAAGATCCCACATGCTGCAGTATGACCAAAAGAAAACAAAAACTAAAACTAAAACACAGGGATGGCTTCTCATTGGTCACTTTCTGGGGTAGGTTCAGCCTATTTGGAAGGGTCCTGTGATGATCTGTCCCACCAGACCTCTCCCACCAGAATCTGTCAAATGAAATTTGATTTGCAAATTACATATAAATCTTTTTCTTTGCCCTAAAGACAATAGCCACTACCACAGATTTCTGTGGTGTTTAATCCTTCAGATCTAACCTGTTACATTCTAACCTCTGTACCTCAGGGAAGGTAGACACGTTGATTCTTCTATTTATTTCCAGATTACTGTTCTAACTTCACAGCCTGGAAAAGAGGTGGTCAAACAATTGGAGGAAGGATTGAAAGATACAGACATAGTCAGGGTCAGGAGGCTTCAGGTGGTTGAGATCACAAAGGGAGTCCTAGAATGTACGGACTCAGCATCCCCTGTTGAAGAGGCCAGCAACGACGGTAAGAATTAAAAGAAAAGGTTAAAAGAATGGTAAGATTTTAATAAGTAGTATTTTACAGATCAGGAAGATTATTTTCCATGGTCTTTTTTTTTTTTAAGATTTTTTTGATGTGGACCATTTTTAAAGTCTTTATTGAATTTGTTACAATATTGCTTCTGTTTTATGTTTCGGTTTTATGACTGCGAGGCATGTGGAATCTTAGCTCCCTGACCAGGGATCGAACCACTTGCTTTGCAAAGGGAAGTCCTAACCACTGGACCACCAGGGAAGCCTCTTCCATGGTCTTTTTATGTTCTTAAATGAAATGAAGCCAACAGATTTCACTGTGGTTCAGACAGGTGTTTCTAGGTGTTAGAGTTTAATTTTTTAATCATATTTTTAATTTTAGAAACAATATATGTTAATGTAAAACCTGAAATATAGGTATAAAAAGTAAAAATTCCTTCCTCCTCAAGAGATTGGGGTATCCCTCTTAATGCTCCATTAGATAGATAGATAGACAGATAGATAGATAGATAATAGGAAGAAATATTTTATATTTCAATGGGATCATGACATACATAATATTCTGTAATCCTCTTTGCATGTTGTACAGCTATCTATGTTAGTATCTATAGACATGCCTCATTTTTTACTGGATACATGATTTTTTTTACTTTGTGGTTGGACCATAGTTTGTTTAATTGCTTATTAATAAATAATTTGGTTTATTACATTTTGCTATTATAACCAATGCTGTATGAAGAGACTTATATGCACGCCTGGCTTCATTGGCCTATGACCAGTGCGGTCACACAAGGCCCTGCGTTCATAAAGCCCCTATGCTTAGGATTTAATGCTTTTGGGTTGCAGTCTTGAAATTCTTAATCAGTGTTTTGTAAGTGAAGTTTGATGGAACAATGGAACATGTGCCAGGGGATTATAGTCTCGGTTCATATGTGCCCTGCCTACCTCCCACCTCCCCAGGATGGGTTTTGAGTCACTAGCTTCCCAGCCCTGATGTCCCCAGCCCGCCTGCCCCAACCCAGTGACTACTGGCACTCAGATCCCTGCTAATAAATCCCACATAAGTCGCCAGTAATTGTACACTTCCTAGAAGAGAAAATATTCAAACTGAGTCTTAAAGGACAAATAGGAATTAACCAAGCAGAGGAAGAGGAAAGGGCGACTCAAAAAGGAGACCCAGGGACATGAGAAAGCAAGATAAAGCAACTTTCAGAGATGAGCCCATGGTTCCTTATGTCAGGAGCCTGTCAGGCAGACAGGAGTAAGGCTCTAAAGGCAGGCAAGGGTTAGATCAAGAAAGGCCATATATGCCCTAAACCCATTCTAAGACATTTGGATTTCATGCTAAAGCAATGGAAATTTATGAGAAGATTTTTGTCAGGAGATCAAGTAGATACTCTCAGATTACAGCATTTAAAAGGTTTTTAACTGGTTTTAATTTATCCAACACTCAAGTTACAGTTCACCCTCTGTCAGTTCTTTCTGGTTATATTGGTCTTCTCCAAGGTTATACACACCTGGAGGTGTCCACTGTTCTGATACCATTGATCTCTTCCTGGTTCCACATAAATAACCTCACTCTTCCCTTCACGCCCTAATTAGGTTAGGGGGTTGGTAACTAAGGATGTGTTTCCCATCAAATTCTGACACATGTGGATCCTTCCAGCATCATGGACCACTGACATTGCTCTGGTTGGGGCGGGAGGGTGACTAGCCTTGCTGTGTGGTGTATGAGCTCTCAGCCATACACACCCTCTGCTTTTGTCAAGCCAGCCTCCTCACTGACTGTCCTCCTATCTCCATCCCTCCACTTGTAGTCATCTTTTCCTCTGAATTCCTCCCCTTATCCTCTTCCAACCGAATCCCCCCCATCCTTTAAGGCCTAATTCAGGCTCATGACTACTGAATTCATTTTCACTCCTTAGAACAACCACATAGCCTGTGGTCTACACAACACAATTTAGCATTTAATTATATACCACATAGAATTGTTTACCATTGCTTTATTTATTTTTAACGCCTTTATTGGAGTATAATTGCTTTACAATGGTGTGTTAGTTTCTGCTGTATAACAAAGTGAATCAGCTATATGTATACATCTATGTATACATATATACATACACTCGGAGTTGTAAGCAATGTTGAATCTTTAATAAAATGTTTTTCTTCAATTTAGAAAAGCTTATTTAGTTATGTTAAGGCTTATAAGAATGGTCTTAGATTGTATTCTCCATCCTGTAACCCCATAGGAATTGTTTTAAAATTTACTCAAGTAAATGCTTGCTTTAAAGAACCATTTCTTACCCTTGCAAGTGTGGAAATAAGTCATCTGTATACACTTGAAAAGAAATTTAGCTGAAATATCCTGCCTAGCTGTCTCTGTGGTAGTTTTTGTCCAGTTATTTTTTAATTTTTTATTACAAGTAAACATTCCCTATACAGAAGTATAATATAAACAGTTCAAAATGACCCAAAATTCTACCCTCCAGAGATAATTGCTATCAGCAGTGTAGGACACATTCTACTGGATTGCTTTCCTTACACATATAGGGACATGAACATACATGTAATGTTATTAGGGTTTTTGATATCATCCACTTTTACAAAAATGGAAATATATAATACCCACTGATCTGCATTTTTTTATTTAGCTATTTATCCAATAACTTTTTCATTTTGGCATATAGAGATCTAACCCATTCCTTTTAGTAGCTGTGAGGTATTCTAGTGTATAAATTCATCACCATTTATTTAACCATCCAACTGAATTTTTATTTGAACTCTGTGACCTTGAACAAGTTACTTAAACTCTTCATCCCACAATTTTCTCATTTGTAAAATAAGGCTAATAATAGCAGCTATCCTATAGGGTTTTTGCAAGGATTAAATATAACTTGCATGTAAAGTACTTAAAACAGTACCTGGCACATGTGAGCAATGCATAAATGTTTTCTGTTGATATTAATAGTAGTAGTAAGAGTTTGTGAGAGGTGGTGTCCTCGCACAAACTTTTTTTTTTTTTTTTTTGCATTACGCGGGCCTCTCACTACTGTGGCCTCTCCCGTTGTGGAGCACAGGCTCCGGACGCACAGGCTTAACGGCCATGGCTCACGGGCCAAGCCGCTCCGCGGCCTGTGGGTTCTTCCGGGACCGGGGCACAAACCCGTGTCCCCTGCATCGGCAGGCGGACTCTCAACCACTGCGCCACCAGAGAAGCCCTCACACAAACTTTTTACTGAGAAAATTTATATATGCCTTTTTATTGAGAAAATTTCAGGCTCTAATATTTTTTTTTTGAAAAGAAGATGTGACTATAGAATAATTTTTAATTCAAAATCATTCACAATTCCACTACCCCATTACACTGATTTTGTTTTTGCACATTACCTCTCAGTTGTCCACAATCATTTTTAGGTTTCAGAGTTATAATTTATGTATGTAATTTTTTTGTAATTACTATGTTGTACACCTGAAACTAATATAACATTGTAAATCAACTATACTTCAATAAAAAAGAAAGAAATGTATAAATATAATTTACCACATCAACAGATAAAGGTAAAAATTATGTTATCTTAATAGATACAGAAAAACATATGATAAAATTAACATCCATTCATTATTTAAGAAAAGAATCTTGGTGAACTAGGGATAGAAAATAACTTCTGTAACTTGACAAAATGTTTCTATCAAAAATCTACAATACGGTTCTTACTGGTGAAAGATTACCTTCAGGCCTTTACATGCAGCACCATATGAGCAAGTGAAACTAGACTAAGCACAAAGGAAAAAAAAAAAAAGGAGAGTGGCCAAGATGGCAGAGTAGAAAGACCCTGAGCTCACCTCCTCTTGCAAGCACACCAGAATCACAACTATCTGTAGAATAGCCATCAATGAAAAAGACCAGAACCTACCAGAAAAGATCTTCTACGACTAAAGACATAAAGAAGGGACCACAACAAGATTGGTAGGAGGGGCAGACTCACAATATAATCAAGTCCCACATGCCCTGGGTGGGCAACCCTCAAAACAGAGAATAATTATATTGTAGAGGTTCTCCCACAGGAGTGAGAGCTCTGAGTCCCATATCGGGCTCCCCAGCCCAGGGTCCTGCACCAGAAAGATGAGCCCCAGAGCATTTGGCTTTGCAGGCTTAATTTCAGGAATCCCAAAGGTCTGGGGGAAATAGAGACTTCATTCTTAAAGGACACACAAAAAATCTCGCACACACTGGGACCCAGGGCAAAAGCAGTAATTTGATAGAAGCCTGGGCCAGACCTAGCTGCTTGTCTTGGAGAGTCTCCCAGAGAGATGGGGGGCAGCTGCAGCTCACCCTGGGGACATAGGCACTGGCAGCAGCCATATTTGGGAGCTTTCTATCATATGGACACTGGTGCAGGCAGGCACCATCATGGGATCTTCCCTCTAGCTCATTAGCATCAAGACCTGGCCCCACCCAACAACCTGTAGGCACCAATGCTGGGACACCTCAGACCAAACAACTAACTGAGCAGAGACATAGCCCCACCCATCAGCAGACAGGCTGCCTAAAGACTACCTGAGCCCACAGCCACCTCCAGATATGCCTTTAGACACAACCCTGCCCACCAGAAGGCCAAGACCCAGCTCCCGCCCTGCTCTCTGGGAAGCTTGCAGTAACCTCTAGACCAGCCTCACCCACCAGGGGCCAGACACTAAATGCAAGAAAACCACAATCCTGCAGCCTGCAGACCCAGCCCACTGACAACAGGCCAGACCCTACCCTAGGATCAGCTGGGCCCCAGCCCTGCCTACTACCAGGCCAACACAAGCTTTGTGACACCCCAGACCCCATACCCAACTGTGACAGGAATCGCCCTCCGCCCCCCCGCCCCCCCAGCAACCTGATACCAGCTCTGGGATCCCTGGGCCTTACAGCTAGACTCCAGGACCCGGATCTGCCTGCCAATAGACTTGCACTAGCCCCAGGACCTGGCTTCACCCACCAGTGGGCAGGCAACAGACCTAGAGTCTTCTGGACCCTGACTCTGTCCACCAGTGAGCCAGCACTAGCCCCGGGGCCACGTGAGGTTCTATAATTAGCCACCCTGTGACCAGGACCCACTAACCAGCAGCTAGTAGCATCCACACAAGGCAGGGCCTGGCAACCAACCTGGCTAGGGGCCAACAAAGCCTACCAGACTGCCCACGTAACCCACCACAACAGAAGCACCCACACGGCCCTCGTGGGGGGAACCTCTGGAGCATATAACTTGGGTGACAAGAGGAATGTGTGCTGAGGGGATGCATACGACATCTCCTACAGAAGGCCACTTCTCCAAGGTCAAGAAAAGTAACCTAACATATACATAGAAATACAAATAGCAACTTAGACAAAATGAGGCAACAGAGGAACATGTTCCAGACAAAGGGACAAGATAAAACCCCAGAAGAACTAAGTGAAGTGAAGATAGGCAATCTACCCAAGAGAGTTCAGAGTAATGATTGTAAAGATGATCAGAGAAGAATGGATGTACAAGTGAGAAGTTAGAAGTTTTTAACAAAGAGTTAGAAAATATAAAGAACAACCAAACAGAGATGAAGAATACAATAACTGAAATGAAAAATACACTAGAAGGAATCAACAGTAAACTAAATGCTACAGAGGAACGAACCAGTGATCTGGAAGACAGGGTAGTGGAAATCACTGCCGCTGAACAGAAAAAAGAAAAAAATGAAAAGAAATGAGGACAGTTTGAGAGACCTCTGGGACAAAATCAAGTGCACTAATATCCCCATTATAGGGGATATCCAGAAGGAGAAGAGAGAGAAAGGGGCGGAGAACATATTTGAAAACATAATAGCTGAAAACTTCCCTAACCTGGGAAAGGAACAGTCACCCAAGTCCAGGAAGTGCAGAGAGCCCCATACAGGATTAACCCAAAGAGGAACACACCAAGACACATTGTAATTAAAATGACAAAAATTAAAGATAAAGAGAGAATATTAAAAAGCAGCAAGGGAAAGGCAACAAATACCATACAAGGAAACTCCCATAAGGCTATCAGCTGATTTTTCAGCAGAAACTCTTCAGGTCAGAAGGGAGTGGCACAATATATTTAAAGTGGTGAAAGGGAATAACCTATAACCAAGAATACCCAGAAAGATTGCCTTCAAAAATCAGGAATAATACATGGATGCCCCATCTCCTCTTTGATTCAACATAGTTGTCCTAGCCTAGTAAGATAAGAAAAATACTAAATGGTATGAAGATTGAAAAGAAAGAAACAAAACTGTTTTTATTTGAAACATATTTAATTGACTACATTAATAACCAAATTAGTAAGAGTTTAACAAGTTGGCTGGATATAAGATAAACATACAAAAGTCAATAGCATTTCCTCGAAATTGAGTTATCTGTAGTGAGGTGGATGGACCTAGAGTCTGTCACACAGAGTGAAGTAAGTCATAAAGAGAAAAACAAGCACTGTATGCTAACGCCTATATATGGAATCTAGAAAACAAACCCAAAAAAATGGTTCTGAAGAACCTAAGGGCAGGACAGGAATAAAGACACAGATGTAGAGAATGGACTTGAGGATGTGGGGAGGGGGAAGGGTAAGCTGGGACGAAGTGAGAGAGTGGCGTGGACGTATATACACTACCAAAAGTAAAACAGATAGCTAGTGGGAAGCAACCACATAGCACAGGGAGATCAGCTCCATGCTTTGTGACCACCTTGAGGGGTGGGATGGGGAGTGTGGGAGGGAGACACAAGAGGGAGGGGTTATATGTATACGTATAGCTGATTCACTTTGTTATACAGCAGAAACTAACACAACATGGTAAAGCAATTATACTCCAATAAATATGTTTTTTAAAAAGTCAATAGCATTTCTATAATTAGAAACAAACTCTTAGAAACTGCAATTTTTAAAGAAATACCTTTTACAATAATAAAAAAGTAAAGTATTTAGAAATAAATTTTAACAAAAGATGCATAGAATAGTTATTGGGAATAGTTTAAAGCTTTACTGATGCACCTTAAAGAAGATATAATTAAGTGGAGCATGTTAATGGATAGAAACATTCAATATCATAAGGATTCAGTTCTCCCCAAATTGATCTACCAATGTAATTCCAATCAAAATGCTATCAGTTTTTTAATGAACCTGACAAGCTGATCCTAATACATATATTAGATGCTAAGATATATATTAAGGCTAAAGGTTTGCCTTGCCTGATATTAAGATGATGAAAGGGCTATTATAATTAAGACAGTGTTGTATTGACACAGGGAAAGGCAAATAGTCCAGTCTAGAACAGATGAGAGAGCCCAGAAACAGACAGCCACATTATATGAAAACTTGATATGTGGCTGAGTTGAGATGGCAAAGCAATAAGAAAGGATGGATCTAGTCATTAAATCATACTGGAACTATCAGTATTCCGTATGGGAAAAATGAAATTTGACCCCTTCTGCATGCCGTTTACAATACTATATTTTAAATGTATTAAAGATTTAAATATGAAAGTTAAAACTTTTGCAGGAAAATATAGAAGAAAATTTTATCACCAAAGGTAGGAAGGAGGAGGAATAAAGTTTGCTAACCATAAAGTAAAAGATTGATAGGTATGGTTACTTCAAAATTAAGAATGTCTGTCCATCAGAGACACCATGAAGAAAGTGATGACAAATCATAACTATATTTACAACTTATATGACCAATAATGAGTTGGTATCCAGAATAAGGAATGCCTAAAACTCAATTTTTTTAAAAAAGACAATCTAATTTTTAAATAAACAAAAACTCTGAACAGGTATTTCACAAAAGAAGAAATCTCAAAATAAACATAAGAAAAATTCTCACCCTCATTAGTAATCAGGGAAACACAAAACAATGATATCCCATTTTATGCCCACTAGTTTGCAAAAAACTAAGAAGTCTCACCATAGTGTTGGCAATAGCAGAGCATGGAAACTCTTATAGACTGACAGAAAGAATGTAATTTGGTTCACAACTTGTCATTTTGTTGTAAAGTAACAGTCACAATACCCTACAACCTAGCAGTTCCATTCCTAGGAGAATGTCTCTAGAAAAACTTTTACAAATGTGCACTTGGAGACATGTACAAGAATGTGAATATTGACATTATTTAAAAGGCCAGAAATTAGACTACTCAAATGTCCATTGAATGAGGCATGAATAAGTATTACAAGGTTTATTCACAAAGTGGAAATGAGTGAACCATAGCTACCTACAACAATGTAGATAAATCTTTTCAATATTGAGAAAAAAAAGCAGATAACCAAGGATATAGACAATAAGATATCTCTTTATAAGTTGAATAAAGGCTTCATGAGTGTTCATTTTGCTGTTATGCTTCATAGCTTAAATATATGTTGCATGTGTTCATTTGCATATAAAAAATTTATAATGGCTTTCCAAAGAATGACTAAGTAATACATATGACAAAACTAAAACGGCCACTGTGATCAATGCATTTTGGCATCCAGAGGGCATCTGTCCAGGTTGACAGCAGTCTGTACTCATTGGGTATGTAAATCTTTCAACCATTTACAAATCATCTTAATGATGCTGTCAACCAGCCTCCATTTCTCAGCCTTGGTACACAAGGATATCAGGTTCCCTTTCTAAGTGCTCACAAACCATCTGTTTAATATTTCCTCCTAGTCTTTGCTAGGGATTGATGTCAAGCTCTTTTGGAAAGGTATTTTATCCATATGTGTTCTCAGGAAACACCAAATGTTAACAACCCAAACATAGAAGATAAAGATTCATTGCTTCCTAAAGGGTTTCAGAAAAAAAAAATTTTTTTTTTCTACGATTCATGCTTCAGTACAGTTGTCAGGCTCCACTTATTGATTTTTTCTCCTTTCAGTGTCTTCAAAAATAGACCAGAAAATGCAGCTATTCATTGAGTTTGTCTTTGAAAACTACATTAAAGTCATTTCCCTGTGGCTTTAAGACTAAATTAGAACCACTGTCTTATTTACTACCTAAATACTTTTAACACAGAGAGACGTTTATTAACAGAAACCATGGTCTCAGAAAAATGGCAAAAATTGAATTGAAGAATTTTTTTAGAGTTCCATAGAAAATCTAAAGTTATTTGAATATTAGGTCTTTTAAATTTTTTCCTCACCTCTTTTGAGGAATAATTTGCATACTGTAAGTTGCATCCAAAGTATACAATTCAATGAGTTTTGACAGTTGTATATGCCCATCACCACAACCAAGATACAGAACACTTCCATCAATCCCAAAAGATTCCTCTTGCCCCTTTACACTCAATCCCTCTCTCCATCCTTGGCATACACCACTGATCTGTTTTTTGTCTGTAGATTAGTTTGTATTTTATATAAATGGGATCATATAAATGGTATATACTTCTTTTGTGTCTGGCTTTTTTCATTTAGATTTTGAGATTCATCCATGTTGTTTCTATCAACAAGTAGTTGTTAGCTTCTTTTTATTTCTGAGTAGTAGTATATTGTATGACTATGCCACATATTGTTTAACCATTCTGCTGTTAATGGATGTTTCCGTTGTGTCTAGTTTTTGACTGTAGTGTCTAAAGTTCCTACAAATATCTGTACACAAATCTCTGTATGGACATATGTTTTTATTTTTCATGGGTCTTACTGTGTTTATGGTTAATCTTCTTCCATCCACTTATTTTCAACGCATTTGTGTCTTTATACTTAAAGTGTATCTCTTATAGACAGCATAAAATTGGGTCTTGCTTTTTATCCATTATGCTATTCTCTGCTTTTTTTTTGGAGTATATACTCCATTAACATTTACCATAAGTATTGATGTGGTTGGATTTAGGTCAGTCATTTTATTTTTTGTTTGTCCTCTCTGATTTTTCTTCATCTTTTCCCTGCTTTCCTGCTTTCTTTGGATTATTAAACATTTTCAGAATTCTATTTTATCTATTGTCGTTAGCTAATTTTCTTGCATTACTTTTAGTGGTTTCTATAGGGATTACATTATGCATTCTTAACTTTTCAAAGTCTACTTAGAGTCAATATAGTAAACTTCACATAAAATGTAGAAACCTCAAGATTACAGTACTTCACATAAAATATAGAAACCTTGTAGGGATTAAAATATATTTTTAAACTTGTTTATAACCTACTTAGAATTAACATAGTACCATGTCATGGAAAATATACAAACTTTGCAACTATGTAGGTCCATTTATCCCCTACACACACACAGACACACACACACACACATTGTCTTTCTGTTGTAGTTGTTGTGTGTATTACATCCACATTATAAACTTCACAAGGCAATATTATAAATTTTTGCTTTAAACAATCATGTGTATTTTAAAGAAACTAAGAGAAAAATAGTTTTTATATTTACTCTTTCCAGTGTTCTTCATTCATTCCTAAAGATCCAGCTTTCCCTTGGGTATCATTTCCTTCAGCTCAAAGAACTTTAGTATTTCTTGTAGTTTGGTCCTGGTAACGACAAATTCTCTTAGCTGTTATTTTCTGAAAATGTATATTTCACTTTCATTCTTGAAGGATGTTTTTCTTATATATAGACTTATGGGTTGACAGGATTCTCTTCTTTCAGCACATTAAAGATGTTGCTCCACTGTCTTCTGGCCTTCCATGGTTGCTCAATAAAAGTCACAGTCCTTAAATCACTTTCCCCTTTATGTAAAGGATCGTTTTTCTGGCTGCTTTCAAGAATTTTCTCTTTATGTTTGTTTTTAAGCAGGTTTACAATGCTGTGACTAGGCACAGATTTCTTGTTTGGGTTCACTGAGCTTCTTTAATCTGTAAATTTATATCCTTAACCCAATTTGGGAAATTTGCTGCCATTATTTCTTCAAATTTTTTTCTGTCTCATTCCCTCTCTTCACTCCTCTGGGACTCAAATTACCACATGTTAAAACTTTTAAAATTATTCCACAGTTCCCCAAGGCTCTGTGGTATTCTGCCTGTTTGTTTTGTCCAAACTTTTTCTCTCTCTTCTTCAGATCAGATGATCTCTATTGACCTACCTTTAAATTCACTGACTCTCATCTCTCATCTCCAGTCTGCTGTTAAGCTCATGTGGTGAATTTTTTGTTCCGGTGTTGTACTTTTCAGTTCTAAAATTTCCATTTGGTACTTTTTAATATTTTCTATTTCTCTGTTGATATTTCCTATCTTTTCATTCATTATGAACATATTTTCCATTCCTTATGACCATAATTTTAATTATGCTGCTTTAAAGTCCTTGTCTGTTAACTATAACATCTTTGTCATCTTGGGGTTTGCATCTGTGGACTGTATTTTTCCTCTGAAATTGGGCCATATTTTCTGACCCTGTATGCCAAAAACATTTGGATTGTATTTTCTGAATATTATATTGTATAGACTCTGGAATCTATTGTATTACTCTGAAAAATATTTGTTTTAGCAGACAATTAACTTTGTTAGACTCAAACTGCAACATTTCATGGCCTGTAGTAGGCCCCTCCCTCAAATCTCAGTTCCATTCTTTAAGCCTAAACTATGAACTGCTTTCAGTTTGTCCCACCTAGATTCAGCTAGTTGCCTGGACTGAGTTTAAATACATAATTTAAGGCTCTCTGGCTCTGGCTTTCTCCTTCCTTGGATTTATTCCTCGCTCTCCAGGGGCTCTGGTTGCCCCAGGCTGCTTCCCCTGGTAATGCCAGTGAAAGACAGAGGGCTTTCTGTTGAAGCTTTTGTTGTCCCCACACTGCTGTGATCGAGGCTACACTCAGGGCAAAGGTGCAAAAAATGGGGAACTCATTCCCTGCTGGTCACTTACTCCAAGTTTCAACTCCTCTCACAAACCTATCTTTGTTCAGTCTCAAGAGCCCTCGGGTAATTATTTTGTTTTGTTTTGTTTTTTAATACTATCCAGAGTTTGTCTGTTATTTACAGGAAGATCAGTTTGTTAGGTACTGGAACCTAACCAGATTAGAAGGCCCTATTCACTCTTGATCAGTTTGGTTCTTTCTTTTTACCTCTTCTTCCGTCTTCTGTTCAGGTTAATAAGGTCAAGTTTTTCATCATTTCTCTCTGTGTCTTTAGGAGATTATGACTTAAAAGAAGTTCTTCTGATTAAATCCCAACTCTTAATTTCTCCTCTTCTTTCCCCCTCATCTCCTGACACTCAGAAACAAACACACCCCTGCTTTACTTGGCAGATGACTTATATTGCTCCCCACCCAACCTTAGGACAATCTGGCTCCTTCTCTATCTGAAATCATGCCTATCGTATACCTAGCACTAGAGCACTAGTTAGCACAGTACAAATATTGATTGTGGCCAAAAACAGACACAAGTACATATATAAATTTAGTGTAGAATGAAGGTGACAAATCACTAGAGCAAAGATGATTCAAAAATGGTCTGGGTCAAGTGGTTAGCCATCTAGAAAATATTCTAAATGGATCAGGGATATAAATGTAAAGGATATTTTTAAAGTAGTTAAAGAAAACCTTGGTGAATTTTTTTATAATCTCAGCATAGAGAACGGTTTTCTACCTATGACTCAAAATCCAGGTGCAATAATTTATTTAACTACCAAAAATTCATTATGTAAAAATAAAAATCTTAGGCATGGCAAAGATCACCATAAACAAAGTCAAAAGACAACTGAAAAACTAGGAGAAAGTGTTTGCAATTTATATCTCAGGGGGAAAAAAGACAAATATCTCTAATATATAAAGAATACTTAAAAATCAAGGGGAGAGGGCTTCCCTGGTGGCACAGTGGTTGAGAGTCTGCCTGCCGATGCGGGGGACACGGGTTCGTGCCCCGGTCTGGGAAGATCCCACATGCCGCGGAGCGGCTGGGCCCATGAGCCATGGCCGCTGAGCCTGCGCATCTGGAGCCTGTGCTCCACAATGGGAGAGGCCACAACAGTGAGAGGGCCGCGTACCGCAAAAAAAAAAAAAAAAAAAAAATCAAGGGGAGAGACGGGAGGAATCCCCAAGCAAACTGGTAGGACGTGAGGGAACTGAAGGGGGAGGATAAGTGGAGGCTGGACAGGATCGGCACCCCTGAGGTCGGGGAGATCAGGAGAGGCAGGTGGGAGGAGCAGGAGAGGAAAGGAGGGCATTTGCCCTGCCCACTCGAGCCCACGAAGCCTGCTGGGCTCCCAGGTGAGGTCCCCTGCCCTCTGAGACCAGGTGTCCCAGGGGGGCATGCCCGGGGCCCTTCCGTTCAGCTGAGCCTAAGCCCCACCCCCACAGCCCCCAGGGCCTTTTCCAGCCCTGAGGGTCCTAAGCATAGGCCCTGGCTGCTGCCCAAACTTCGCCCTTGCTCAGGCCCCGCCCTCCACAGCCAAGGCCTTTCCCCCCACTTTTTTTTTTCTTTTCCCTCCTCCTCTTTTTTTTTTTTGCGTTACACGGGCTTCTCACTGCTGTGGCCTCTCCCGTTGCGGAGCACAGGCTCCTGACACACAGGCTCAGCGGCCATGGTGCACGGACCCAGCTGCTCCGCGGCATGTGGGATCTTCCCAGACCGGGGCACGAACCCGCGTCCCCTGCATCGGCAGGTGGACTCTCAACCACTGCGCCACCAGGGAAGCCCCCTCCTCCTCTTTTTTACTATTGCAGCACTGTTGTACCGTCCGGTTGTTGTTTTCATCTATATTTTTATTTTTATATTATTACTAACATCTGTTAGTTTCCCAGTCTAATTTTATTTTTTACTTTGTTATTGTTCTTTTTTTTTTCTTTTTGCCGCCCCACGTGGCTTATGGGATCTTGGTTCACAAGCCAAGGGTCAGGCTGAAGCTCCTGCAGTGGGAGCTCCAAGTCCAAACCACTGGACTAACAGAGAACCTCAGACCCCACAGAATATTCATCAGAGTGAGATCTCACGGAGGTCCTCATCTCACCAGCCTACAAACTCCAGTTTTGGAAGTCTCAGGCCAAACAACCAGTAAGACAGGAACACAATCCCACTCATAAAAAAAAAAAAAAAAAATAAGACAGCAAAAAAATATGTCACAGATGAAGGAGCAAGGTAAAAACCTACAAGACTAAATAAATGAAGAGAAAATAGGCAATCTACCTGAAAAAGAATTCAGAGTAATGATAGTAAAGATGATCCAGAATCTTGGTAATAGAATGGAGGCATGGATTGAGAAAATACAAGAAATGTTTAACAAAGATCTGGAAGAACTAAAGAACAAACAAACAGAGATGAATAACACAACAACTGAAATGAAAAATACACTAGAAGGAATCAATAACAGAATAACTGAGGCAGAAGAATGAATAAGTGAGCTGGAAAACAAAATGGTTGAAATAACTGCCTAAGAGCAGAATAAAGAAAAAAGAATGAAAGGAATTAAAGACAATCTCAGAGACCTCTGGGACAACACTAAATGCACCAACATTCGAATTACAGGGGTCCCAGAAGAAGAAGAGAAAAAAAAAAGGTCTGAGAAAATATTTGAAGAGATTATAGTCAAAAATTTCCCAAACATGGGAAAGGAAATAGTCACCCAAGTCCAAGAAGCACAGAGAGTCCCATACAGGATACACCCTAGGAAAAACACAACAAGACACATATTAATCAAACTAACAAAAATTAAATTCAAAGAAAAAATATTAAAAGCAGCAAGGGAAAAACAAACAGTAACATACAAAGGAATCCACAAAGGTTATCAGCTGATTTCTCAGCAGAAACTCTGTAAGCCAGAAGAGAGTGGCAAGATATACTTAAAGTGATGAAAGAGAAAAACCTACAACCAAGATTACCCTATCCAGCAAGGATCTCATTCAGATCTGACGGAGAAATCAAAAGCTTTTCAGAAAAGCAAAAGCTAAGAGAATTCAGCACCGCCAAACCAGCTTTACAACAAATGCTAAAGGAACTTCTCTAGGTGGGAAACACAAGAGAAGGAAAAGACCCACAAAAAGAAACCCAAAACAATTAAGAAAATGGTAGTAGGAACATACATATCGATAATAACCTTGAATTTAAATGGATTAAATGTCCCAACCAGAAGACACAGACTGGCTGAATGGGTCCAAAAATAAGACCCATATATATGTGGCCTATAGGAGACCCACTTCAGACCTAGGGACACATACAGACTGAAAGTCAAGGGATGGAAAAAGATATTCCATGCAAATGGAAATCAAAAGAAAGCTAGAGTAGCAATACTCGTGTCAGATAAAATAGAGTTTAAAATAAAGACTGTTAAAAGAGATAAGGAGGGACACTACATAATGATCAAGGGATCAATCCAAGAAGAAGATATAACATTGTAAATGTTTATGCACTCAACATAGGAGCACCTCAATACGTAAGGCAAATGCTAACAACCATGAATGGAGAAATTGACAGTAACACAATAATAGTAGGGGACTTTAACACCCCACTTACACGAATGGACAGAGCACCCAAACAGAAATTAAATAAGGAAACACAAGCCTTAAATGACACAATAGACCAGATAGATTTAATTGATATTTATAGAACATTCCACCTGAATGTGGCAGAATACACTTTCTTCTCAAGTGCACACGGAACATTCTCCAGGATAGATCACATCTTGGGTCACAAATCAAGCCTTGGAAAATTTTTTAAAATTGAAATCGGGGCTTCCCTGGTGGCATAGTTGTTGAGAGTCCGCCTGCCGATGCAGGGGACAGGGGTTCATTCCCCGGTCCGGGAAGATCCCACATGCCGCGGAGCAGCTGGGCCCGTGAGCCATGGCCTTTGAGCCTGCACGTCTGGAGCCTGTGCTCCGCAATGGGAGAGGCCACAACAGTGAGAGGCCCACATTCCGCAAAAAAAAAAAAAAAAAAAAAAAAAATTGAAATCATATCAAGCATATTTTCTGACCACAATGCTATAAGATTGGAAATCAATTACAGGAAAAAAACTGTAAAAACCACAAATACTTGGAAGCTAAAGAGTGAACTACTAAATAACAAAGAGATCACTGAAGAAATCAAAGAGGAAATTTAAAAATACATAGAAACAAATGACAATGAAAACACGATGACCCAAAACCTATGGGACACAGCAAAAGCAGTTCTAAGAGGGAATTTTATAGCAATTCAATCTCACCCCAAGAAAAATCTCAAACAATCTGACCCTACACTCAAAACAAATAGAGAAAGAAGAACAAAGAAAACCCAAAGTCGGTAGAAGGAAAGAAATCATAAAGATCAGAGCAGAAATAAATGAAATAGAAATGAAGAAAACAATAGCAAAGATCAATAAAACTAAAAGCTTGTTCTTTGAGAAGATAAACAAAATTGATAAACCCTTAGCCAGACTCATCAAGAAAAAAAGTGAGAGGACTCAAATCAATAAAATTAGAAATGAAAAAAGAGAAATCACAACTGACACCACAGAAATACAAAGGATTATAAGTGACTACTACAAACAACTATATGCCAATAAAATGGACAACTACAAAGAAATGGACAAATTCTTGGAAAGGTACAATTTTCCAAGACTGAACCAGGAAGAATTAGAAAATATAAACAGACCTATCACAAGTAATGAAATTGAAACTGTAATTAAAAATCTTCCAACAAACAAAAGTCCAGGACCAGATGGCTTCACAGGCAAATTCTATCAAACATTTAGAGAAGAGCTAACACCAATCCTTCTCAAACTCTTCCAAAAAATTGCAGAGGGAGAAACACTCCCAAATTCATTCTACAAAGCCACCATTACCCTGATACCAAAATCAGAAAAAGACATCACAAAAAAAGAAAATTATACACCAATATCACTGATGAACACAGATGCAAAAATCCTGAACAAAATACTAGCAGACAGAATCCAACAACACATTAAAAGGATCATACACCATGATCAAGTGGGATTTATCCCAGGGATGTAAGGATTCTTCAGTATACGCAAATCAATCAATGTGATACACCACATTAACAAATTAAGGAATAAGAACCATATGATCATCTCAATAGACGTAGAAAAAACTTTTGACAAAATTCAACACCCATTTATGATAAAAACTCTCCAGAAAATGGGCATAGAGGAAACCTACCTCAACATAATAAAGGCCATATATGACAAACCCACAGCAGACATCATACTGAATGGTAAAAAACTGAAAGCATTTCCACTAAGGTCAGGAACAAGACAAGGATATCCACTCTTGCCACTCTTATTCAACATAGTTTTGGAAGTCCTAGCACGGCAATCAGAGAAGAAAAAGGAACACAAATTGGAAAAGAAGAAGTAAAACTGTCACTGTTTGCAGATGGCATGATACTATACATAGAAAATCCTAAAGATGCCACCAGAAAACTACTAGAACTAACCAATGAATTTGGTAAAGTTGCAGGATACAAAATTAATGCACAGAAATCTCTTGCATTCCTATACACTAACAATGAAAAATCAGAAAGAGAAATTAAGGAAACAATCACATTTACCATTGCAACTAAAAGAATAAAATACCTAGGAATAAACCTGCCTAAAGAGGTGAAAGACTTGTACTCAGAAAACTATAAAACACTGATGAAAGAAATCAAAGGTGACATGAACAGATGGAGAAATATACCATGTTCTTGGATTGGAAGAATAAATATTGTGAAAAAGACTATACTACCCAAAGCAATCTACAGATTCAATGCAATCCCTATCAAACTACCAATGGCATTCTTCACAGAATTAGAACAAAAAATTTTACAATTCATATGGAAACACAAAAGACCCCGAATAGCCAAACAATCTTGAGAAAGAAAAACAGAGCTGGAGGAATCAGGCTCCTGACTTCAAACTATACCACAAAGCTACAGTAATCAAGACAGTATGGTACTGGCACAAAAACAAATACAGATCAATGGTACAGGATAGAATGCCCAGAGATAAACCCACGCACATATCACCTAATTTACAACAAAGGAGGCAAGAACATACAATGGAGAAAAGACAGCCTCTTCAGTAAGTGGTGCTGGGAAAACTGGACAGCTACATGTAAATGAATGAAATTAGAACACTACCTAACACCATACCCAAAAATAAACTCCAAATGGATTAAAGTCCTAAATATAAGACCAGACACTATAAAACTCTTAGAGGAAAACATAGGAAAAACACTCTTTGACATAAACCACAGCAAGATCCTTTTTCACCCACCTCCTAGAGTAATGGAAATTAAAAGAAAAATAATCAAAATGGGACTTAATTAAACTTAAAACCTTTTGCACAGCAAAGGAAACAATAAACGAGTCAAAAAGACAACCCTCAGAATGGGAGAAAATATTTGCAAATGAAACAACGAACAAAGGATTAATCTCCAAAATATACAAACATCACATGGAGCTCAATATCAAAAAACAAACAATCCAATTAAAAATTGGGTGGGGCTTCCCTGGTGGCTCAGTGGTTGAGAGTCCGCCTGCTGATGCAGGGGACACGGGTTCGTGCCCCGGTCCGGGAAGATCCCACATGCCGCAGAGCAACTGGGCCTGTGAGCCATGGCCGCTGAGCCTGCGCATCCAGAGCCTGTGCTCCGCAACGGGAGAGGCCACAACAGTGAGAGGCCCGCGTACCACAAAAAAAAAAAAAAAAAAATTGGGTGGAAGACCTAAATAGACATTTCACCAAGAAAGACATACAGATGGCCAATAGGCACATGAAAATATGCTCAACATTACTAATTATTAGAGAAATGCAAATCAAAACTACAATGAGGTATCACCTCACACTGGTCAGAATGGCCATTATCAAAAAATCTAGAAACAGTAAATGCTGGAAAGGGTGTGGTGAAAAGGGAACCCTCCTGCTAACGTATATATATGGAATCTAAAAAAAAAGAAAAAAGAAAATAAAATGGTACTGATGAACCTAGTTCCAGGGCAGGAATAAAGACATAGGCATAGAGAATGGACTTGAGGACACGGGGTGGGAGGGGGAAGCTGGGGCGAAGTGAGAGTAGCATCGACATATATACACTACCGAATGTAAAATAGTTAACTAGTGGGAAGCAGCAGCATAGCACAGGGAGATCAGCTCCGTGCTTTGCAATGACCTAGAGGGGTGGGATAGGGAGGATGGGAGGGAGGCTCAAGAGGGAGAGGATATTGGGACATATGTATGCATATGGCTCATTCACTTTGGTGTACAACAGAAACTAACACAGTATTGTGAAGCAGTTATACTCCAATAAAGATCTATTTTTTTTAAATCAAGGGGAAAAAAAAGACCAAAAACCCTATAGAAAAATGGACAAAAGACATAAACAGATAATTCAAAAAATATTTTTAAATGGTCCTTAAACATATAAAAATATGCTCAACTTCACTCATAATTAGAAAAATGAAAACTAAGACTACACCAACATACCATCTCCCACCTTTAGATCAACAAAAGTTAAAAAGTATGACAACACATTCTGTTGGTGAGGCTACATTTCCATTCATTGCCGGTAGAACGCACAGTGGTACAACACATTTGGAGGTGAATTTGGCAGTATCTAACAAAACTACTTAGGCATTTACTTTTGACTCACCATTCCCACTTCTAAGAATCCAATACCCTGGAGATATACCTCTAACAATATAAAAATGCAAACATATATACAGGATTACAAAGCTATTATACAGTCTTTCTAGATTTTTATTTTTGTTGTTCAGGATATGTTTTAGGGCTTTCTTCAGTTTCTGTGCCTTTTTTTTTTTTTACTATTTCCTTACTCTACCTAACTCCCCAGTAAGTCTTATATTCTTTCTTGGTTCCTCCTACTTTTGTTTTCACCTCAGAGTAGATCTCTCAGCTCGCTTGGGCATTAAAGAGGCAAAATTCCTTGGTCTAGTTCTCAGGGCCTCACCAACAGATTTAATGCCTTCCTAGCCCCACTTCCTCCTTTTCCTAAATAACCATTTCCCTACCCTCCTTCCCCACCTCAGTGCCTATCAAAACACTTCTTCCCAGTCCACTTTTCTAATTTGCATTGCAATCTACATTAAATGCTTTTTGTTTATAGAATATGTAAATTAGTTTGTGCAGGAAAAGAAGGCTTTTAAAATACCTTCTATGTCTAGTGTTTCCCAGGTCAAACTATGCTTTAGATTTTGGTAAATCTCAATCAGTAGTGATCAAACCCTTTTGAAGGTGGGTTGCATTTTTCCCTCAGTAAAATGAAAATAGAGCTAATTGAGACCCATAGATAAAATATTTTTTCTTACACCTAGAATCATGTACTTTAAGAGAAAAATGTCACCAAAAAAAGAAGAAAGAAAGAAATGGCACTGGCATTTAGTAACTAAAATGTTCGTGTGTAGACAGCTGGGAGGGAGCTTTCTAATCTTTCATCCATTATAGTTGCATGATGCTTTAAAGTCTACAAAGTGCTTTCAGGTGTCATCATTTCCTACTCAAATGAACACTAAGCCTAGGTATTATTATCATTCCCACTTTACAGATGAAGAAATTGAACTTAGAGAGATGAAGTGACTGGTCTAAGGTCACAGAGCAAGTTAGGAGCAGAATGGCTAAGATTAGTTTCTTCTGTGCAGTGCAGCATTTACTGAGCTCCTGTTGTATTCCAGACACTGTGCTAGTGCTGAGGGTGCAGAGGTGGATAAGGTGCTACATCTGGTATCCACGGGCATAGAGACACCCTTCCATAACCAGGACCCTCTTTACTGCACCTGCAGGATCTCCTTTCTATTTGCGCTAGCCAGGGCAAGGGCAAGTCGGGCATCTCAAAGCAGGATTGGATGGGAATTCCCTGGTGGTCCAGTGGTTAGGACTCTGCACTTCCACTGCAGGGGGCCTGGGTTGAATCACTGGTCAGGCACTAAGAAGCCATGCAGCTCGACCAAAAAAAAAAAAAAAAAAAAAGCAAGATGGGATGGCAGGGAATATTGTCGACTCCTTGTCACAGGGTGTTGCTCCCACGGCTCCAGATGTGTGGGGATGCAGTGCAGCTTCTCCCTTAGAGAAGTCCCTACCACCAATCACAGGCTTCTTCACCCTTAGAAACACACAGGCCTGAGAAAAAGCAATTCTGAGAAGATTACTTTCCCAGCCAAAGTAATTGCTCTGGAAACAGTTTCTTTCCTGATTCATCTTCTTACTAAGGGCTGAAATATTTGGAATTAGGTTAGGACATGTCTCAGAGCTAGAGGTGCCCACAGGTCCCTATTTTGTCTCTAATAATGTAAATCATCCATCGTGAATCATTAGTATTTCATTCTTTAGTTAACAGTCAAGACTTTTTTTTTTTTTTAGCCCACCTTAGGCTGCACCAGCTTGACCCTCCATCATAAAACTCTCTGGGTAGCTGACTAGGGCTGGAAAAGAGGCATGTCCACTACAAGCTGAGGGATCTCTGCTTGTGTTCTGCTCTTGGGACTCCCAGATTCCTCTCCCGTCTTTCCACCACTGCCCACTACCACCACAGAACAGGAGAGCGTGTGTGGGAGGCCTGGGCTGAGATGTGGGCATCCCACACAAGCTAATAGTTCAGCACACCTTCAAACAAATATTTTTAAAATACTAATTCAACAATTGTTTAGGAGCCAAAGGCTACAAAGAGGAAGAGAAAGGAAAGGAGTGCTGGTTCCATTCTGCCCAGTCTTGCACACTTCCCTCAGCAGAGCCAAAGCCTTGCAGTAATGGAGCCCACCCTTCTTAGAAATAGGTGTAGTGACTACCTGTTGTTACACGAGTGTGTTCCTTTGTGGTGGTCTCACCCTTCACCCCAGCAGTTTGTGCCAGTCCTCACTTCCTCCCTTCTGCTTTAGCCTTCTTGCTATTCCTCCAATATACCAAGCTCATTCTCACTTCAAGACCTTTGACCTTGCTGATTCCTTTATAAGGAACAATCTTTCCACAGATGTTTTCATGATTCAGTCCTTCAGTTGGTTCAAGTCTCTGCTCAACTATTACCTTCTTAAAGCATACTTCTTCCCTGGCTAGCCAAGATAAAGGTTCACACACACACACACACACACACACACACACACACACTTATCCTGATTTATTTTTCTTCATAGTTACCTATTATTATCTGTAATTGTTTTCTGTTTTATTTATTTTCTGTTCTCCCACTAGAATGGTAAACCATGAAAGCAGAGAATTTGTCTTTTTCTTTGTTGACACCAAGCAGCGCCTAGCTCATAGAAGGCACTAAATAAATAATTATTTGAATGACAAATTAAATGAATGAATAAGTGAATGAATGGCCACAGTACTCTCCCTGGGAGAGTATAGTTCTGGGAAATAAATTTTCTCTATCTCATTACACTTCTACTAATGCTTTAACCCCTCTTATAGACTGGGGCCCTAGGAAGATGATCACCACTTGGTCAGTCCTATGCTCACTTCTCTGCAGAGGACACGCTGCCTTAACCCCCACTACCCCTGCCACCTCCTTTCAAGGGGCTTCTCCTTTTTCCCAGGGTCCAATCATTACCACCACAAATGAGGCATATGAGCTCAGAAAGACAAGCTAGACTGCCCCTAACATTTTGAGCTGTCAGAGACTATCCCCTTGCAGTTATTGATTTTAAGACAGTGGTTGAATGACTCTGCACAGTTGTTCCTGAGCAAACTTTGTCTGCTCTGATTACTTATCCTAGTTGTTAACATCCTGAAGCCACTCCTGTATTCACAGAGTAGACAGCACTGATTGTAAACTGACCCAGGAAGGCTAAGGTACCATGATTATATAGTTTCTGTAGTGGTTCTTGACATTTTGGGGGTCACAGAGCTCTTCTGAGAATCTGATAAAAGCTAAGGTCCTATCCTCCTCCTCCACCCCTCCAAAATACACCTATACACATATAGACAAAATTGTATATAATTTCAGGGGTTCCCAGAACCCCTGAAGCCCATCCATAACACTCAAGGACGGGTGACATGATGGTCATTTAGAAAGAAATAGGTTTGGCCTATAGGTCAAGGCCTTTGTGGGACTGGGGAGGATGTGCAGGACTGGCCAGGAGCATCATTTTCCTGGGCTTCTACTTTAGACATTCTATGTCAAGAGAGAAATATAGCCACTATATATGTAAGTATGTGTTAAAGTGTTAAATTCTCCCATTTTAAACACATTTCAATGTTGTAACACTATTTTAGGGTTGACTTCTGAGAAGGATTGCTGCAGGCATCACCTTACTACCTTTAGGCTTTCTTAGACTTTCCCATTATTGTGCCTCTTCCAGAAAAGCTTAGCTCAGTGAAGGATGTCACTGCTTATGGCCACAGGGAGGCAGGGTAAGTCCAAAAGCTGAATGTGAATGCCGGCTGCAGCTAGACTGCAACAGACTAGGCCTTCCTGTCTTGTCAGGGACACCCAGACACTCAGAGCCGCCACCTTCACTCCAGTGACCTTTCTAGGTCATAGCAGTGTGACCAGTCCCTGCTAGCCAGTCAATATGGAAGCTGTTCTTCAACATCTAAGAAGTCTCCTTCCCATTCCCCAGGTTTAGTACATTTAGTTATATTTGTGAGGAACACAGGACCGGGGGTTGATGTTCTTACGTATGTTGGTGGCAGGGAGAAAGTCACCGAGATAAGTGATTGGAAAAAAAAGAATTTTAAAAAAGGAAAGCACATTCTTTTCCTGTAAGAGCAAATCATTTTGTTGATGAGAGAAAAGGAAGAAAATGCCATTTGTTAGACCTACTGCATGCCATTCATGCAGGTAATCATCTCACTTCTTATGCTCCTATAACTATGAAATAAATTGTGCTATCCTAACTTTGCCCAAAGTCACATAGCTAACAACTTTCAAGCCACAATTCAAACCCTGGTCTTTCCACTACATTCCACCACCTTTCATAAACTCAAAAAAAGTTAAGGAAACCTTCAGGAGAAGGTTCAGGAGAAACAAAGTAACAAGTATAATTAGTATTGCCCGTATGGAGTCCACAGATACCCAGGAGGTACTGATTAAAACCAGTAGGGAGGATATAATTAAGCATAACTTCTTGGACAAAGTCAGTTCTGAGCTGGAACCTGGAGGAGCTGCGGGCCATGGATTGACAAGAGTAACAAAAGCACTAAGGAAGGAAGTCACGTGGCAGGGAGACTAGCTCAGTTGAAGCAGAAGAGTTACAGGAAAAAGTAATGAGAGCTGAGGAGGAGGGAGCAATTGTTTAACTCAACAGGTATTTGCTAATCTTCAGCTCTCTGCAAGCTGCTGAGCTGGGGGATGGAGGGGTGGGGGTGTTGATAGGTTCTCAACAGGTAGAGAAGAGGAGGAATGTATTGATATGAGCCATACAGAGTAAGGGAAGAATGGGGGTATTTGAGGAATAATGAGTAGTAACAAATGGTACAGAATGAGTGGAGGGAATGAAGATGACAGCAGGAAGGCAGTATGTGCTCTTTAGGAAAGGAAGGGTCTGACGAAACTATGTCTTAGAAAAATTAACTGGTAGTAAGAAGTACCAGAGGGGAAAGAATGGAGTTCGATGGGACAGCTAAGAGGCTACTGCCATAATCCAGGCACAAGGAAATGACTGTCTGGACCAGTGACAGAGAATACGGAAAAGAAGTTCTCTCTCCAAAGTGTTCTGGTTTACACATTAGTCTTTAGCTTGGATAATGTGACTTTCTGAGAAGGTCCCCTCAAATCTGAAGCATAGCACCTCTATGGCGATTACCTGAGAACTTTTTCAAAGGAAGAAGCTCTGCTCTGTGGTCCTTCCAAGAACCTGTGGGTTAAGAAGTTGGAAAGAACTCTCATACCATATACAAAAATAAACTCAAAATGGATTAAAGGCTTAAATGTAAGACCTGAGACCGTAAAACTTCCAGAAGAAAATATAGGCAGTAAGCTCTTTGGCATCAATCTTAGCAATATTTTTTTTGAATATGTCTCCTCAGGCGAGGGAAACAAAGCAAAAATAACCAAACGGGACTACGACAAACTGAAAAGCTTTTGCACAGTGAAGGGAACTATCGACAAAATGAAAAGCCAGCCCACTGAATGGGAGAAGATATTTGCAAACGATATATCTGAAAAAGGGTTACTATCCAAAATATACAATGAACCTATACAACTCAACATCAAAAAACGAACAACTCGGGGCTTCCCTGGTGGCGCAGTGGTTAAGAATCCGTCTGCCAATGCAGGGGACACGGGCCCAAGCCCTGGTCCGGGAAGATCCCACGTGCCATAGAGCAACTAACCACGTGCACCAAAACTGAGCCTGCACTCCAGAGCCTGCGAGCCACAACTACTGAAGCCCATGCGCCTAGAGCCCATGCTCCGCAACAAGAGAAGCCACCTAGGTGAGAAGCCCATGCACCGCAACGAAGAGTAGCCCCCGCTCGCCACAACTAGAGAAAGCCCGTGCACAGCACTGAAGACCCAGCACAGCCAAAAATAAATAAATTAAATAAATAAAATTTTTTAAAAAATGAACAACCCAATTTAAAAATGGGTAAGGAACCTAGATAGACATTTTTCCAAAGAAGACAGACAGAAGGTCAACAGGCACATGAAAAGCTGCTCAACATCACTAATCATCAGGGAAATGCAAATCAACATCACAATCACTTCACACCTGTCAGAAGGCTATTACCAAAAAGACAGCAAATAATAAATGTTGACAAGGATGTGGCAAAAAGGGAACCCTCATGCACTGTTAGTGGGAATGTAAATTGGTGCAGCTACTATGGAAAACAGTATGGAGTTTCCTCAAAAAATTAAAAATAGAACTACCATATGATCTATCAGTTCCACTCCTGAGTGCTTATTCAAAGAAAAAACACTAATTTGAAAAGATATATGCACCCCTATGTTCATTATAGCACTATTTACAGTAGCCTACATATGGAAGAAACCTAAGTGCCCATCCATAGATGAATGGATAAAGAAGATGTGGTATATATACACAATGGAATATTACTCAGCCATAGGAAAAAAAAGAATGATATCTTGCCATTTGCAGCAACATGGATGAACCTAGAGGGTATTATTCTAAGTGAAATAAGTCAGACAGAGAAAGACAAATACTGTCAGATTTCACTTATATGTGGAATCTAAAAAACAAAACAAATGAACAAACATAACTAAACAGAAACAGAGTCATAGATACAGAGAACAAACAGGTGGTTGCTAGAGGGGAGGAGAGTAGGGAGGGCAGAGTGATAGCTGAGGGAGGGTAAGAGGTACAGACTTTCAATTACAAAATAAGTGAGTCACAGGTATGAGATGTACAGTGTGGGGAGTATAGTCAATAATTACGTAATATCTTTGTATGATGACAGATGGTGGCTAGACTTACCATGATGTTCATTTGGGGATGTATAGAAATATCAAATCACTGTGTTGTGTAGCAGTACCTGACATAGGGTTGTAAGTCAGTTTCACTTCAAAAACCAACAAACTCATAGAAAAAGAGATCAGGTTTGTGGTTACCAGAGGCAGGGAGTGGGGGAGGGTGAATTGAATTAAGGTGGTCAAAAGGTACAAAATTCCACTTATAAGATAAATAAGTACTAGGGATGTAAGGTACAACATAATAAATATAATTAACACTGCTGTACATTATATATGGAAGCTGTTATAGAGTAAATCCTGAGTTCTCATTACAAGAAAAAAATTTTTTGTATTTCTTTAATTTTATATCTATGAGATGATAGATGTTCACTAAACTTATTGTGCTAATCATTTCATGATGTGCATAAGCCAAGTCATTATACTGTACACTTTAATCTTACACAGTGCTATATGTTGATTATATCTCAGTAAAACTGGAAGAGAAAAAAGAAGTTGGAACGAACTTTAGCAACATTGATGGAGTGTCTGCAGGGAAGACTGGCATTTTCCTTCACAGAGGCAACATGTTTCAGGCCTGGTTCTTCAGCTTTACAGAATCAGAAAGTTGATTTTATCAACATCCTCTCAGAGACAGAGTCATCTTATCAAGCTCAAGACTAAAGTATTAGCCAGAATATTTTAGAGGAAGAACCATAACCACTATAATCACCAAGAAGAGCAGAAACTTGACAAACACATCCTGCCATCGGGATGCCTCACAGAGCCAGCACGTGGTCTCCTCTGAGCCATGCTTGGATGATGGCTACCAGCATCTGCCGCTGTTGCTCCCTTCCTCTGTGCTCCATTTCTGGCCAACCCTCTCCCTTTCTAATGGACACATTCATTCTTTGGATAAGCCAGTACCATCCATAGGCTCTAGCCAAATCTTGCTCTGGTCTGTAAGCCATTCTCCTTTTTTTAAATTTATTTATTCTTTATATGGTTTTTTTAATTTATTTAACTTATTTTTGGCTGCGTTGGGTCTTCGTTGCTGTGCTCGGGCTTTCTCTCCAGTTGTGGCAAGCTGCGACTACTCCTCCTTGCAGTACGTGGGCTTTAGGCACGTGGGCTTCAGTAGTTGTGGCTCACGGGCCCAGTTGCTCCACAGCATGTGGGATCTTCCCAGACCAGGGCTCAAACCCATGTTCCCAGCATTGGCAGGCGGATTCTTAACCACTGTGCTACCAGGGAAATCCCCATTCTCCTTTTGTAAGGTGACTGTTTTTCATAGACCTCATCACTCTGTGTTGATTTTATTGTTTAATTATTTGAGGAAACACCTATTGTTCTTATTCCCAGAGTCTCAGCTTTGCTGTTGTCCCCATGTACTGCCCATGGTAGGAATTTCTAATCTTCACCGCTTTCCCTGGGGAGAAAAAAAACACTTATTTGTCTTATCCAAAATTCTGTTGTTTGAACTTGAAGCAATATTATCCTCTCTACTTTTTGAGATCCTTTGTTCAATTTCATTTATTTAGTTCTATATCTGCCTCCTTATGCTTTTTTTGGGGGGGCCTCTCACTGTTGTGGCCTCTCCCATTGCGGAGCACAGGCTCCGGATGCACAGGCTCCAGACTCACAGGCTCAGCGGCCATGGCTCACAGGCCTAGCTGCTCCGCTGCATGTGGGATCTTTCCGGACCGGGGCACGAACCCGCGTCCCCTGCATCGGCAGGTGGACTCTCAACCACTGCGCCACCAGGGAAGCCCTGCCTCCTTATGTTTTAATAACCATTTTGCCTCTCTGAAGAGAAGCTGTTCAGTCATGTCCATACTTCTTACCCAAGTTGAAGTCCAGGCTCAGAAAAATTACTTCTTGTTTTGCCTATGACACAATAAGTTTCACATTATTAAAAAGAACGTTTCTCTTCACTCATGAGGAACGTTTCTTTGACAATGACTTCATATTTATCACTGTAGTACCTGAAAACATAGTAGAGCAGATGAGATTTTAAGGAGAAATGGTCAAGAATAATGTTGCTTTATAAACTCCTTAAGGCAAAGAACATCATATACCTTTGTATATTATTTCATCTTCTAGGTAGTACATAATTAATATTATTGCTTGATGCAATGAATGAAATAGCTAGTAAGCTAATGAACCCTCATAACTATCCACAGAAGATGGTAGAGGTTTTTTTTTTTTAAGTGAAAGCGAGTTTATTTAGAGAGATACACATTCCATAGGCAGAATGTGGTCCGTCACAGAGGGCGAGAGCAGCCGATGGTACAGTTTTAATTATACTGGTCAAAGAGAAATGCATTTGGTGTCCCTTTTCAGCCACAGAATAAGTCGATAAATATAATATGAAGTCACTTAAGTCTCACCACACTTTCCCTGCTTGGGTGCCAATACGTTGGACTGAAGCCCTTTGTTTCCTGTGGAGAGCCTGCCACCTCTGCAGTCTTGTCCTCAGGAATGTCGTTCTAGAAATAAACCAGCTTTCTCCTTGGGGTCCATGAGTCATACATAGAAGTTAATTCATTGGAGCAACTGGCTTTTCTTAGGCCCTTTGTAAAAGTATTTCAGAGAGTCCCTCATGGTGAGGCAAAAAAAAGTCAGGTTCCTCTTCAGTTTCTTTCCAGCTCTTGTCTCATTTCCTATCTCAGTGCTTCCTCCATCACCTTATACTTGGCTTTTACTGACAAACTTTACCTCCAGACCTAGATCCCAATTCCTGAGCTAGTGTTGCCTAAAGAAGGAAGTAGACCATCAAAGCCTCATTACCCCACCTACCTAGTCTCATTCATTCAGATTTGGAGTCAAATCACTCCACCAGACCATCCCTGTCTTCTTGGCTGCTAATCACACTTGTGAGATATAGTATGTCAATGGCAAACTTGTATAATCTGTGTCAGAAGGTGGAACTCAGGAATTCATCTTTTTTTCTTTTGGTCTTTTTTTAATTTATTTTTTTATAACAGAGATAATAACTGAATACATTTTCACTGTGAAACAACAACATAAAACTGAAGTCCCCCTTGTTAACTAAGTATTTAACTTGCATTGGTATATTATTTTTGGCTGTTCTTGTATTCTAGAGTTTTTAAAAATATTCAATATAAGAAATACATGAATACAATAAAATACAAACAGTATAGAAGTATGAATAATAAAAAGTGAATGGATCTCAGCACTCTGCCCCATTTCCTGTCCACTATTAACAGTTTGATAATAGCCTTCCAGAACTTTGTAAGAAGCATTTCCATACATATGTATGCATTTAGGCTAATAGTTTTATTTTTATATAAATGGGTCCATACCATACATCTGTTCTAGAACTTTCTTTATTCACTTACTATCTCCTAGCTTTCCATGTCAGTACATTTAGCTTTACTTTGTTAACAGCTGTATAATACTCCACAGTCTGTGCCATGATTTATTTAAACATTCTCCTATTGATGGGCATTTGAATTGCTTCCTGTTTGGGTTTTTGATTATTTGTTATCACACAGTGCTGTACTGGACATCTTTGCATATGTTTCTTTGTGTACTGTCCAAGAATGTCTCTAGGCTAGATTTCTAGAGGTGGGATTGATGGATCCAAAAATGGGTGCATTTAATATTTTATATTTTTCAAAATTTGTAATAAAAGAATTAAACACTTTAACCACTGTTTCCCTTTCTTCTGCAGAGACTTCTATCCTGGGAACTGATATTGACCTTCAGACTATAGACAATGATATTGTCAGCATGGAGATTTTCTTCAAAGCCTGGCTGCATAACAGTGGAACAGACCAAGAACATGTCCACCTTCTTCTTCCTTCACGGAGTTTCAGCAACATTTCCAGAGCCAGAGATAATCCAAGTACACACACCCCCAAAAGACATATTATATAGATAATAATTATCCTAGTCTAGGATTAGGACTCTAGATTGGAAAGTCATCAGAATACAGAGTAGCTGAGGTTTAGGGATTGGAGGAGGCTTGGATGAGGCTCTCCATGTAAACATGAGGAGTAAGAAAAGAATTTCTAAAAAGTAACCATCACAGTTAGAAAATTGAGCCTGATTAAGCCCAGGCAGCAAGGGCCAGTTAGTTTCAGTGTAAAGACTTAAACACCTCAATAATAGGGCATCAGCTACACTACATAAGAGCACAATGAATCATATGTTTTCTCAAGTTTTCATTTTTGATGCAGCAGATATTATTGACATTATAATTTCAGGTAAGCTGGTACCTTGACAATATCAATAGGGCCTGTGAGGAGAGGAAAAGAACCAAAATTAAATGATTAAATAGAGGTCTTCTCAATAGGGAGACACCAAACTGAGGGGAACTAAAGCAACTACAGAGGCAAGCCCCAGGGAGTACAACTAGTGGCCCTAGACCATGTTCACAAAGTATGTTCTGGCAATTGTGGAAACCAAGAGGTCAAACCAGTGTTCCAGGCATGTCAGCAAGGTCCTGGATATTGTTCTGGCTGGCAGTGTTACTTAATTCAGGTCCCACTAGATTGTAGGGATAAAGCCGTTTCTAGTCTCCATCCCCTTTGAAACTTGGCCTAGGACCTGGGTGGCAGGGCCTGCAAATGGACCCATCAGTATAGTCAGCCACAGCTCCAAAGGGAACAGATTAAATTTTGTCTTCCCCTTTAGGGGTGGGAGCTCAATGAGAAAAATGGGTACAGACTTCCTGGGGAAGGGGAGGACACATGTTGGTCCTTTCTTTCTGGGGATAGCCACTGGGTTCTTAATCTCCCTACCCCTCCCCCACATTTCAATCTAGGGCCTGGGATGCCTTTAACAACTTACCTTGATTTTACTGTCTTTCTTTTGTGTGTAAAATTTTCTTCCCAAGACCTCCATTCCACGCACTTTGTCCGAGACTAACAATACCAATTGCTCACTTCTTATCTATTTTCCCCAAGCACTATGTCAACTCCTTTCATTGCATCGTCCCCTTTCACCTTCATAACAACAACATGGTGCAGGTACTATTATCATATGTCATTGAATCTAAGATGCTGTCCATTATAAGATACACCATTATTTTATATACCACTGAGAAAGAAAAACAATGCCAATTAAATGTGACACATTGCTTTTTTATCACTTAGAAATATTATTTTATTCTTACTAAGAGAGTTCTTTTAGATTAGAATAGTAAGTAAGGGTTAAGAGTACCTGTCTGATCGATGGTGATTGCAAGACATATATAGATATGTATAACTGATTCATTTTGTTATAAAGCAGAAACTAATAATAAAAGAAAGACATATATAGAGCTGTTAGTGAGAAAAAATGTGTCTTAAAATGAATAAATATAATATTATCCCTGTTTTACAGATGAGAAAACTGAGACAGAGAAATTAAACATTTCTGCACAGAAAATTAATAGTCAAGCCAGAATTTGAAGCCAGGCAACTCCATATCCCATTCTTAACCCTTAGGATTAGAAATCTATATTTTATACATTTGACTACTCTCAGCCTAGAGGACATTCATCAAACTCAGGTCTATCACTTCCAGAGCTTGGGCCCTTACCTACTATGCAACCTGCCTCATGCTGGGCAATTTTGAGCAAAGGGGCTGCCTCATGCTGGGCACATCTCTTATTAGGAGGGCTGGGGCCATCCAAAGCCAGGAGCTCCTACAACCAGCCTTTCTTCTACTGTTGCATGGCATATGCCCATGGTAGTGTTGAGAGTTTCTCTGCTTTGCCCTCCCTTGTTCCATGGCTTTCAGCACCAGGGTCAGAGCCAGAATGTTTATCTCCATCTGCAATTATTTTTTGGAAACCACAGGTCTTCAGGATGGGTGGTGGAACTTAGATCCAGACTCTTCTGCTGAGGAGGTCTTCACTGGAATCCAGATGCTCAGGCATAAGTTGGAATGAGGTCCAGAGAAAGTAGGCCTCCTCTGGGGTGGGTGTGACCCACATGAGAGTTTAAACAAGCACAATAAAAACCATATCATAGTTATCCATTATTTACAAAACTGATGCATTGCCCCATATGTAGATTTCTGGAAATGTGGTTCCCCACAAAAAAATAAAACAAAACAAGACAAAAACACTGAGCTCTCCTAGTATAGAATCTTTTGAGGACTGCTCCTCAGATGTTCACTTTGACTGCTCCTTACAAGGTTCTCCACCCAACACCACCGGCTTCTATAGCTGCCTCGGGCCCTTCACCCACTCTCTAGGTGCTTCCCTCAGAGGCCTCTTTCTCACAGTGCATAGTCTACCTCAGCTGAGTGTCTTTTCCCATATCTTGGGTTTGGGGGTCTGCCACCTCTGCACCCGAGTCTGAGTGGTGAGAAGCATACCTGGTTCTAGACTCTAGCCCTGGTAAAATGTTTTTCCCAGCTTTGGAACGTTGCTGAGACTACAATTCCAGTAGTTCTCATCCCTGGCTACAGTAAGAATCACATGAGGAACTTTTTAAAATACCAATCTCAGCTCCATCCCCAGAGATCCCAATTTCATTGGTGTGAGGTAGGGGCCAGATATCATTTGCAAGTTCACTAGGTGATTCTTACTGCAACCAGAGTTGAGAACCTAAGCCAGATAAGCACAGCCATCTAGTCCTAAAGCCCAGGGACCCGACAATGGAGCAGTCAGGCACAGAGGAAACGAGGGGAAGCTGGAGTCCTAGGCAAAGTCCCTCCTATACTTCCTGGGCTCTAGGACACACCTGGCCAAGAGCTGTCTCACCCAGAACTGATGTCTAGGTCTGATTGCTAGGCCCAGGAGGGCCAGCTAGATCTGACATCTATTCTGGCATCCTATTTTTTCTACATTATTTCTACTTTCATTTTTACCTCATGTTGCAGTTACTACAGTCATTTCATAAATCACTGACATCAACTACTAGCCTTCTCACAAGTACGCAGCACTCATATATTCATAGTTTGTTAACAGTTTTTAAACCTGATATACATTTTATTTAAAACCTTCATAATATCAAGGATTCAAATCTAGTGCAACAGAACATTGTACACTGTGACATGTGAATGTACCTGCTGGAGCAAAAGCTTAACACAGAAGCAGATGAATAACCCGTACACAGTTAGTTGAGGGCCCCCCAGAACTGTTGTCTGGTGCCGCAATCATGTTCCAAGGCCCAAAGATTCTATTCACTTGGGGAATTAAAAATAAACTATTTCAGGAACTTATTCCTCTCCCTCCCTCGAATGTCCCTAGAAGAGCTCACAGAGAAGCAGTAGCTGTCAGCTGACTGCCTGACTTCTGCTTTCCTGTTCTTCCTTCATCTGACCTGCAGTCTTGCCAAAGCTTAGCCACAGGGAGGCAGGAGGGGCAACGTTTCCTTCTGTGATCGCCAAAAGGCCCTGCATATTTCAGTGTTAGCCGCCTCCTCCGCAGAGGACACACGTTCCCCTCAGACTCGATCTCAAGCCAGAAATCTCACTACGAGACAACTGCTCAGCCAGCCCAGAAGTAAAATAAGAAAAAAATCATGCCACACCCAGAAAATAAGCGACCTGGTGTGTAGAGCAACACTGTTCCAGACGTGCTCTGCCTTCCCAATGTACTTTCCTCTGTCCAGTCCCTGGCCTCCTCCCAGCCCTTACTTGCCGGGTGGAAGTGGAATTGGGTGGCAGATGTTCTCTCTTAATCGTATAGCCTGAAGTAACTTGTGACAAACAATCCCTCTCCCAATGCCGTTTTTACTGTAGTGTGCCTGAAATGTGATCTCCAAGAGCGACTTCTCAGCCCGTCCCTGCTCCCTGGAACAGCTGATGGCTCCTTGAGAATGGATGACCCCAAAGGAGACTTCAGCACCCTCTACCAGATGGTTTCCCAATCATCAGCGTCTTGTTACAAGCTCCGGGTGATCAAGTATGGCTCAAGAGAACCTCTCCCATCCATGCAAATATTTATTCTTATTGGTTCCACAGCTAGGAAGAACAGAGGTAAAGGGCATCCCCAAGTGTCAGGCAGCAGGGAGTCAGTTCCAAAGCAGCAACTACAGGTATGGGCATGAAAGAGTAAGGTCAGGCTGCTTAGTATGTGGAGATGAATGAGGAGACTGTGGAAGATGTGCCTCAGTAGGGTATTCTGAAGTCTGGATGAGGGCTGGAAACCCAGATAGTCTCTGAGAATGCAGAGGAAAAAAGAAAAAAAGATCAGCAGAATGATGTTTATCCATTCAGTCAATGTTTATTGAATACCATCGTGACAGAGATCTGACCTTCAAGGAGCAAGTGACACATAGGATCTACCCCACCTTCCCATTTCTTTACTAGAATTCCTGTTTCCAGAAGAATCAGTTCCAGGGTGGAATTAGCAATGATGGCAAAGACCATGTTTACTGCTTCCCAGTTCCTGTCACAGTACCATGTGCAGTTATCTGAGTAAGCTTGTCCATGGATCTGCGACCATGGATGCTGCTGGGGACCTTCTTAAACGCACCCTCTTCTTACATGTGTCTTCTGTCAGCACCTTGCCCCGGAAGAACTAGGCCTGGGATGCAGATGTTTAGCAACTATTGCGTAATGTGGTCGCTGCAGCAGGAATGAACGGGACAGAATGAGCTCAGGAGAGGGAATATCCAGCAGAGTCTTGAGGCCTCGTGAGGGCCGCTCCATTCATTGATTAACAGGCTTTGAGCCTCTGCTGTGTGCCACATACCCTGATAGGTGCTAGCCTTACTAAGGTGAATAATTCACAGGCCCTAACCTAAAGGATTTCACAATAGGGTCTTATACTTAAGCTAAATTTAAGTGGATCTGCGTCGAGGCTCTGGATATCTCTGAGGAGACTTTCACTGCCACTGTCTCTTCCCAGGGCTCTAAAATCCACTGGGGTCTGTGAGTCACTGACATACGGACTCCCCTTCATCCTCAGACCCACAAGCTGTTGGCAGCTGGAATGGGATGAGCTGGAAACAAATCAGCAGCATTTCCATGCTTTGTGTCACAGCCTACTGGTGAGTACCCATGTCACCCAGTGAAGAAGAGGAAGAGTGTTAAAGTACCCAACACAGAGAAGCAGCTAATTAATCCTGCCCTGATCCCAAACCTGTCCCAGTCTTCCAGAGGACAGGGAAAAACTGGACCTACTCTGAAATGTGGATTAAATATGACTTGCCTTTGTTGGTTTCACGCTATAGAGAATAATTCCTGAATTCAGTTATATGACACTAAACTTGAAAATCCCTGATGTTGTACATTTAAATGGCAACAGGGAATTTTCCTTAAGTAACTATATTTTAAACCCTATTTTCTTCCTGTCACTGTGCTGGACATTACGGTTTATTTCAATGAAGAGCACTTAGTCTGTGCCAGACATTGTGCTAAGCCCTAGATATTCAGTCTATTATGATAGACATTATCTATGGTCTCAAGAAACTTTCTAATGAAAGAGACAGAATTAAATATGTATATTCTTAATTGTGAGAAGTTTATGAGGGAAAATAAGAGGTTGCTGTAAGAGAGCCTCTCTGTGAAAGTGACAATTAAACAGATCTGCCACATGAATGGGAATTAGCTAGGTGAAGGGTGGCAGGAAGAGCATTCCAGGTGCAGGGAAAGGCATGTGCAAAGGCCCAAAGGCCAGAAAGAGCTGGTCCTCAAGTCAAGCGTGGAATGACCATGGTGACTGAAACAAAAAGAGCAAGGACCAAGACAGCCAAAAGGTGAGCAGCCAAACGTGAGCAGGGGTCAAATCATACAAAGATTTGTAGTCCACAAACGACGTGGGACTTTACGTACAAAAAGAAATCATTAGAAATGACATCATCTATTTAAGTTTTTAAACAATTAATTGTGCCAAAATTTGGAAATGAACTTTCAGAAGAAAAATGAAAACAAGAAAATGAGGTAGGAGGGCACTGCAGTAGTCTAGGCAAGAGACGATTGTGGCTTGGACTTGGATGTTGGAAGTCAAGATGAGAAAAGTAAACCAATTAAAGAAGTATTTTAGAGAAAGAGAGCATGTGAAGGATTGGATGTAGGGAGTGAGGAATAGCGAAGTATCAAATAACTGCCTGGTTTCTGATTTACCATTTCGTGAAATGAAAAAACTAAAAGAGCATATACATGAAACAGTAATACAACACCTAGAAAGCAAAATAAAACAATTGCAAATACAGTTCAAGGACGTGTATAACTGCTAAGTGGATATAGAATAACAGTTTGACCCAGTAGGATATGAGAGATCAAGACAGCACAGTAGTGTGTCTCTTTCACTGTCAGAAGCAGACTTCTTTTTTCCTGTTTCAAAGCCCACACTCCCTTTGAGGTCCACCCACTGAGTTCCTGTTTCCTATCTGAAGAACACCCATCTCCTGTCTTTGCAGAGCAGAGACAACAGATACCTCCTAAATGTTAAAGCCCAAGAGCTCCATTTACTATATTCTACCCAGTTCCTCAGGATCTTGGAGCTCTACTAGGGAGAAATTGCTCTCATGGGGCTTCAGTACATTCTTATAGTACATGATATTTTAAACAGACAGTTGCATCTTAATACACTGCTAGAGGGAGTGTAAATTTTCTGGAAAGTGGTACCCTTCAACACTTCAATTCCACTACTGGGAATATAGCCCAAGAAAACAATGAGAAAAGGGAGCAAAGATACAGGTACCAACATGTTTATCTCAGTGTTATTTACAATGGTAAGAAACTGGAAACAACTTAAATGTCCTAAATAGAGGAATGGTTAAATTGAAATAGGGGAAAAGTTAGAGGAACAATAATTCAGCCAAACAATGAACCATAATAGTTTACAATATGTGCTATAAACTATTATGGCTATATATTATGTAGCCATAATAGTTTATAGTAAGGATGGGAAAGAATATTCTCTTCCATCCTGGCTTATATTATATGAGATCAGAGTCTCTCTGCCTCTGAACCTGAGGTTTGAGAATCTGTCTTTATTTATTTATTCAACAAAAATTTATTGAGCACTACATGCCAGGTACAGCTGTAGGGGCCAAAGAGACCTCTTCTTTATCACTCCTCTCCCATGGAAACTCACAAGTATGTGGTTGACCCATGTCTAATAAGATACCCATTTTCAGTAGCACTTACTAAGAGCTAGTCACTTAACCAAGTGCTTTGCATACTTTACCTCATTTAATTCTCACAATAATTCTGTAAGATAGATTGTTGTCCCCATTTTTATAGATGGAGAAGACTGAAGTCTAAAAAGATCAAAGGTCTTACAGTCTAAAGTCTTACCAAAGGTCACACAGCCACTGAAGTGGCCAAGTCAGAATGTAGTTGAATGTAGTTCTGTTGACTATATATCTCATACTTTTAACTCCTTGGCTAAATTCCTACTCCAGGTGTAGCCAGATAAACACAGATCACAACACTGAGGCTAATTCTTCTCCCTTCACTTAGCACCCCAAGCTTCTGTACATCACTGGACTTGAATTCCCTTAAACTAGTACTAGGTACTTGTAGTAGCTCCTTACCCATCTTGTGCTTCTCATGTTTCACCTCAACCAGATCAAAGACCACTCTCCTTTCCTAGAAAAGGAAGAAGCAAAATCATGTTTGAATGGCTCTTCCTTCTTGCTTCTCACTTGACATCTCCAAGCAGCAAAAAGCCTGAAAGGTGGTGTGTTATGGAGGGAAGAATTCTTCACAAGCTTCAGCTCATTCATTCAACAACAAATATTTTTGGAGTCCCTACTATGTGACCAAACTTATTTAGCGTTTTAACCTTCCAGATCCTATTTTTACAAGTTTTCAGCACGTCTTTAAGTCCATCCTTGGTTTTATATTCTTTCTTACACCTCTTTCACATGTTCTTTGAAAATCTGATGTAATCAGTTGACTCTTGACTTCTGTTTCTCATTGTCCTGTTTCCCCTCCAGCTAACTTCTCATTCTAACTTCTGTCTTTCTGTTAATAGCAGCACCACCACTGTCTACTCACCCAGGCTTGTAACCTCAGTCACTTTCAGCCTTCTCTCCCTTTACACCCACTTCATTACTAAGTCGTATCAAATTTTTTCTCATAAGTTGTAACTGTCCTTTCCTTCCCATTCCTGCTGCTCGTTCTCACCAAGACTTCTTCAGTAAACTCCTAATTAGCTTCCCTACCTCCAATCTCTCCCTCTTCTAATTTGCCCTGTTCATTAGACCAGATTAATCTTCTTGAAGCATTCCCCTATCACATGTTGTTCACCCAATGACTTAAGTCTTGCCTGCTCTAACCCCATAGCATCTACTGTATGTATTTTTTCTGCTTTTTCCTTTAATTTATATTTCCCCCATTTTCCCTCTTTCCTTTAATATTGCAATAATCTCTTAACTTGTCTCAATGCTTTTAGTGTTTCTCCTTCCCAATCCATTTTCCAATCTGCCACCAGATTAATATTCTTGAAACACAGCAATGGTCCTGCCACTCTTCAGCTTAAAGCTATTTGTGGCTTACTATTAATCCTACTTAAAGTGTATATTCCTAAGCCAGGTATTCAAACTCCATCCTTGTCTCCCATTATTCCCCTTCCTGTACATACAGTGCAACCAAATTAATATACAAACTTTAACTTGCCCTACCTTTGAACTTTTTTTCGTGTTGTCCCTTCTTCTATCTCCATCTGTTCAAATCCTACCTCATTCTGAAGGACCCAGCTCAAATGGTGCTTCTGCAATGAGGCCTTTCTGGATGCCTATATTTCTGGATGCCTATATTTATCACTAGACCTTTGTGTGTTCTATTTCTTTTTGGAGACAAGCATATTTCAATTAGTTTTTAAATATATGATCCTATGGGGCTTCCCTGGTGGCGCAGTTGTTGGGAGTACGCCTGCCGATGCAGGGGACACGGGTTCGTGCCCCGGTCTGGGAGGATCCCACATGCCATGGAGCGGCTGGGCCCGTGAGCCATGGCTGCTGAGCCTGCGCGTCCGGAGCCTGTGCTCCGCAATGGGAGAGGCCACAGCAGTGAGAGGCCAGCATACAGGACAAAAAAAATATATATATATATATATATATATATATATATATATATATATATATATATATACATATGATCCTATGATTTTGGTTAAAGTCTATGATATAAGTTTGCCTACCCAGAATCCAGGAAAACGTGGTTGCCTTTTCCTGAAATTTCTACCACTTCCCCGTTTTACCAACTAATTCCTCAGGCTTAGTCAAATTTAGGTTTAGAGTAGAAATTCTCCCTTTGTTATCTCTCTTTGTAGGGAGTCAAGGCCAGGCAGTTTTCTAATCTGTTGTGGTAAAGTGTAATTCGTATTGTCTGTGAAAAGCATGGGCTTTGGGCTCAGATGGTCCTAGGTTCCTGACAGCTTCATTATTTCCCAATTGTGTGAAGTCAGGCCATATACTTAACCTCTCTAAGCCTCAGTGTATTTATCTATTTGTAACGCTAACAAATCTAGTGGTCCCATGTGGTTTTGCCTCTATATAAATGGCATGTAAAGAAGCACTACCCAGAGGACAAAAAGTAATTTTAAAATTAACTTATGTGTGCTTTCAAAGAACGCCAAAGAGGACATAGTTCGTTACCCACAATGACATGTTTCAAAGTTTCTTCCTCTACCCCTCAATCATATCTAACCTGGAGATGTTCCAAGAGCCTTTCACACACACGCACACCCAAACACTAAAACTCTGTCTGTATCCCCAGTCCCTGTTCCTCTATCTTCTTCCTCTCTCAGATATATATATATATCTCTGACATAATCCCCTCCCTCTTAGGTCCTATCTCTCTCCACCTATTTAAACTATCCAGGAATAGAACCCACACAGCTTCTCCTTTCATGAGTAGAAGTGGAGTGGGAGAGAAGGAAAAAAGGGAGAAGGTGCGTGACAAACATATTAGTAACCCTTGTCCCTTTCACATGTAAAACAGATATACCTCACGTGAAATATACCTGGTCTTTAAGATGATTAAGTAATATTACATGTGTAAAGCACTAAGCATACATCTGGCATATGATTTGTACATAATGGTTGGTTAGTAGTTCTACAAATTCCATTTGTTTATTTTTTATGGATTCTAATTCTCTGGAGAAATTCTCCGTATTTTCACCTATTTTCGTGAACAAACTAATCATAGTTATTTTAAGGTACTTTGCTAACCTCAGCACTTGGATCACCTGTGGCCTTGTTGCTGTTGTCTCTTTCTTCATTTGGTTTTCAGACATGTGGTCCTGTCTTTTGGTGAACCCGGTAATATTTTGATGAAAGATACTCATTGTGTCTAAATAAATTGTAGAGGCTCCAGTTGGTGTTGGCCTCTTCTGAGAGGGTTCATCCTGCCCTGCACTAAGCAGATAGGGTGTTGGCAAATCATCCCTTTCCACTCAGGAGCTATGCTGAGTCAAGGTTGGACTGCAGTCCTGCTAAGTCTCAATCTACCCTGGTTTGCTCCTTGCCCTCTAGGATTTACCACTGAACACCTGGTCTGTAATGGGTATCCCCTGCCCGTGGACGATCCCAACTCTAATCACTCTTTCCCAAGTCTACGAACATGCTCTACTTCTAGAGGCTCTCTTTCTCCTTGGGTGTTTTTGTCTGCTCCATGCAGCCCCAGTATTTGGCAAATGTGCTGAGTGAGAAGTTGGCTTGAGCACCCATCTTACCCCTTCCAAGTCTCCACCAGAAAGTTCTGGTAGTTTCTCTGTTCCCTTACAAGTGCCTCAGGAGGTACAAATCCTAGATTCTCAGCTCCCACCCCCACTCCCTCCAACTCAGAATAAACATATGCCCTCAGGATAAAAGCAATTGCAATACCTCCCTCACCTCTCTGAATTCTTCCTTCTCCAGAGACGGAGCCACCGCTCACTTTTATTGTCTCAGCATCTTCTCACTGCCTTCAGACAAATGGTTTCTGTATATTTTTCAGCTTTGCTAGTTATACTAGGCAGGAAAACCAGTCTGCCTCTGGCCATTCCAACCCACTCAAATGTAGAGGTTGATGGTTATTAAATGTTCATTTATTCCCTTTTGCATCCTTTATCTGGCTAGACAGCCTATAATACATTTTTCTGGTTTACCCTCAGTTAGTTGGCTGGTTCCACCATGTTCTCATTTTCAGGTTCCTGGTTTTTCTTACAAGTATGTATAAGCATAGCTTCTGGCAAAAACGGGTGGTTTACATTTTTATGATCTTATCCAATCTTGGCTCTATTATCACCCTGCCCTTATTTTTCCTTTGCCTAATCCCCCTAATTGTTTATTTTATATTTTTTGTTGTTGTCTTTTTCTAAACTTGGATAACTACTTTGTGGAATGTGGTAGGGAATTATATATATAATTTTTCCAAGTATTTACTAGATGTATTTTTTCATCACCAGGAAAACATCATTTCAATTACCAAATCCTACTACACAGCCCCAGTTATGTAGCTAGTGACTCACTTTTCACATCCTCATTTCTCTTACAAAGTCATGTCTGTCTGAACTAGGAAAAGAAATGAAAATACCACCTAGATCTTTCAGTTTCATACTTAAAATGTCAGAGTTTCTGGAGACACGTTCCAGAGTTTTACGGGCCATGTCTGCCCTAATTGGCCACAGAAGTGACAGGATTCAAGCCAAGGTATGCCCAGCAGGAGTCTAATTACATAGGCAATGACCTGGTTGGGCTGTAAATGGGTGGGGAAATGGAAATTTCTTGGTTATATTAGGCGAAGAGTCAAGAGCAAGAATCCAAGCTGAGTGGGGTGATGGCAGGTCAGGAGCCATTTTTTTAAAATAAATTTATTTATTTATTTATGACTGCATTGGGTCTTAGTTGCTGCATGCGGGCTTTCTCTAGTTGCGGCAAGCGGGGGCTACTCTTCGTTGTGGTGCACAGGCTTATCATTGCAGTTGCTTCTCTTTGCAGTTGCTTCTCTTGTTGTGGAGCACAGGCTCTAGGCGTGTGGGCTTCAGTAGTTGCAGCATGCAGGCTCAGTAGTTGTGGCTCACAGGCTCTAGAGCACAGGCTCAGTAGTTGTGGAGTACAGGCTTAGTTGCTCTGCAGCATGTGGTATCTTCCTGGACCAGGAGTTGTACCCGTGTCCCCTGCATTGGCAGGCGGATTCTTAACCACTGCGCCACCAGGGAAGTCCCAGGAGCTATTTTTTTAAAAATGATCAGAATGAGGTTAGCATATACAGCCTCCAGGGGATACAGACAGGGGCTAGAATAGCAGGATAGCACGGTGTCAGTGAGCTTCTTGTGACCCAGCTTGTCTGTTTCTCTTGCTTCATCTTTCACCATGCCCCTTCTATCCTCCCCTCCAGCCACACTAATAAATTACTAAATGTCCCCCAAAGATGCTAAGCTGCTTCACACAGCCACACCCTTTTTCATGCTGAGCCCTTCCCCTTGCCTCTATGAACCTGACAAATTTTTAATTTTTTCCCAGATTCTGCTTAAATACTTTCAATCTGAAGCTTTTCCTGCCCGCCACCATAACCTGCGCCCACTCATCCTTTTTGACCCTTCCCCACCCATGTACCTATTGCTACATCTATTTTGAACTTCACAGAACTGATAAACGGTAGGAATATGCACCTTAGCTCTCTGATGTGAGAAATGTCACATTATTATATTTTTCTAAATCAAATTTTTAAAATATTAGTCCCCAAGTGCTAGGATGCTGACACACTCAATATCTTTATGAGTGCCTCTCCCCCTCCCTACGGTCATCCTCATAATCCTAGGGAGGCTAACAGTCCAGAAAATGTGGAAAATGGCCCTTTGGTCTTCAATACACCTCCAGTATTGTTGAATAGAAGTGACAAGGGCAGACATCTTTGTCTTGCTCCTAATCTTAGGGGCAAGGCACCCAGTCTTTCACCACTACTTATGATGTTAGCTGTAGGTTTTTTGTAGAGGCCTTTGTTAGGGTGAAGAAGTTCCATCCTGTTGAATGTTTTTATCATGAATTTTATCAAATGCTTTTTCTGCATCTATTGAGATGATTATGTAGTTTCGTCCATTAGTCTATTAACATGATATATTATTACATTATTTGACTTTTGGATATGAAGCTAACTTTGTATTCCTAGAATAAATCCCTCTTGTTATGTATAATCCTTTTTATATATTACTGGATTTGGTTGGCTGGTATGTTGTTGAGGATTTTTGCATCTATATTCATAAGGGATATTTGTCTGTAATTTTCTTGTGATGTCTTTTTCTAGTTTTAGTATCAGGGTAATACTAGCCTTACAGATGAGTTGCAAAGTGTTCCTTCATCTTCTGTTTTTTTGGAAGAATTTCTAAAGGATTAATGTTATTTCTTTAAAGGTTTGGTACAATTCACCAGTGAAGCCACCTGGGCCTTGACTTTTTTGTGGAAAATTTTCTGATTGCTAATTCTATATCTTTACTTGTTATAGGTTGTACAAAAAAGTTAATATAGCAGACCTGAAATTCCTTTCCTTAGAAAGTCCTGCTTGCAAGATTGACCCTTGGCTGGCATCTGGGAACTTGGATTTAGGGAGTGTTTCCACCATCCCCTAAATAATAAGAGTGGCTTACTGTGCCTAAACTGTGCAAAAGTATATGCTGACATCTGCTTTTCTTCTAGGAGTCTAGAATTTTGGTATGTGCTACGTACAGAGTGCCTATGTGACCAGCCTCCAAAAAAATGTTGGACGCTGACTCTCTAATGACTTCTCCTGGTAGGCAACATTTTACACATGTTGTCACAATTCAACACTAGAAGAATTAAGTACATTCTGTGTGACTCCATAGGTAGAGGACTCTTAAAAGCTTGCACCTTGTTTCCTCTGGACTTCATCCCATGAGATTTTCTCCATGCTGATTTTCCTTTGTATTCTCTGGATGTAATAAGTAATATTTATGAGTATGACTATATGCTAAGTTCTGTGAGTCTTCTTAGTGAATCACTGAACCTGGGAGTGGTCTTGGGGACCCCTGACACAGATTTATTCAGATTTTCTATTTCCCTTTTTTTTTTTTTTTTTTTTGCGGTACGTGGGCGTCTCACTGTTGTGGCCTCTCCCATTGCGGAGCACAGGCTCCAGACGCGCAGGCTCAGCAGCCATGGATCATGGGCCCAGCCGCTCCGCAGCATGCAGGATCTTCCTGGACCAGGGCACGAACCCGTGTCCCCTGCATCGGCAGGCGAACTCTCAACCACTGCGCCACCAGGGAAGCCCTCTATTTCCTTTTGAGTCAATCTCAGCAGTTTGTGTCTTTCTAGGAATCTGTCCTTTTCATCTAGGTTATCTAATTTGTTGTCATATAATTGTTTACAATATTCTCTTGTAATCCTTTTCATTTCTGTAAGGTGAGTAGTGATTCCACCTTTTTTTTTTAATTTTCATAACTTAGATATTTTCTCTTTTTTCCATCGATCAATCTAGCTAACAGGTTTTGTTTGTTTGTTTGTTTGTTTTTGTTTTGTTTTGTTTTGTTTTGAACTTTTCAAAGAATCAACTTTGGTTCCATGATTTTCTCTATTGTTTTTATATTCTCTATTTCATTTCTTTCTACTCCCGTATTTTTTAATTTCCTTCCTTCTACTTGCTTTAGATTTGGTTTGGTCTTCTCTTTCTAGTTTCTTAAGGTGGAAGGTTAAGTTATTGATTTGAGATCTTTCTTCTTTTTACTTTAATAGAGGAGTTTTCAGCTATAAATGTCCCTCTAAGCACTGCTTTAGCTGTATTTCATAAGTTTTGGTATGTTGTGTTTTTACTTAAACTCATATCAAATTATTTTCTAATTTCCCTGGTGATTTCTTCTTTGATCCACTGATTACTTAGGAGTATGTTATTTAATTTTCACATACTTATGAATTTCCCAAATTTCTTTTCATTATTGATTTCTAGTTGCATTCCACCGTGGTCAGAGAAGATACTTTGGATGATATGATTTTTTTTTAAGTTCTTCAGATACAATCCAGTATCTTTTTAAATTTTATTTATTTATTTAGTTTTGGCTGTGTTGGGTCTTCATTGTGGTATGCGGGCTTCTCATTGAGGTGACTTCTCTTGGTGCGGAGCTCGGGCTCTAGGCGCACGAGCTCAGTTAGTTGTGGCAGGTGGGCTCAGTAGTTGTGGCTCAGGGGCTTAGTTGCTCCACGGCATGTGGGATCTTCCCAGACCAGGGCTCGAACCCATGTCCCCTGCATTGGCAGGTGGATTCCCAACCACTGCACCACCAGGGAAGCCCTGGATGATTTTAATCTTTTAAAATGTATTGTAGTTTGTTTTATGGCCTATTCTGGAGAATGTTCCATGTTCACTTGAGAAGAATGTATGATCTGCTGTTTGGGGGTTTGAAATCTCTTTTACCATCTTCCCCTGGTCTCCTTTGTGGAAGCCAGTGTGAAAGTAGCCGAGTAGTGGATATTGTATCTTCTTTTTCTTCCCCTCCTGCATCCTGCCTTCTGGAGTGAGAGAATAAGCAAATAATGCCAAATTAACAACCTCTTCCTGATGTCCTTCCAGATTCCAAACACCCCCAGGTATGCGTGGTTTTCTGTAACTAGCTGTGACTTCTCTTCCTAGATGCATCATGACAATGCAATGTTTCTCTTCCCACAAGCAATACAAAATGAGTGCTCCTGCTCTTCCCCACTCTCAGGAACACTCCCACTCAGGAGTTGGTCAACGCTTCTTTAATGGTTGGATTTGGTCCCACATCATCATATTGATGGCAAACCAAGGGAGCGCTGGTTTGGTGAGATTAGAGCTTTTACCTGATATAATAAACCCCCACCTGCCTGCCCTTCTGACAGTGCCATTAAAATTGTCCCTTCTACTCCTGTTTCCCCATATACCCAGAAGTGAGTAACCACATCCTCTTCCTTTTCTTTGAAATCTGTAAAGGATCCATTTGTCTGTAACTAACAGAAAACCAATCCAACTCTACTTTGAGTAATTAAGAGTTTATTTTTCTCATGTAACAAGAAGTGCAGGGACAGACAATTCTGGGGCTGACGCAGTTGATCAACACCATCAAGGACCCAGACTTTTTCCATTTTCCCACTGCAGCATCCACAGCAGGTGTACTTTTCATCCTTGTGCCTGCTGCCTCATGGCCACAAGATGGCTGCTGCACCTTAAGACCCAGTCTTGTCCTAGGGAGAAAGAAGGGGTAGGGTGCGGAGGCAAAAAGCCTGCCAGAGTATTACAAAGCTTTTCCAGAAGCCCCACCCAGCAACTTCTGCTGATGTCTCATTATTTAAGTATAGGTCACATATCACCCCACACCAGTCACTGAAAGACTGAAAAATGGGTAAAGAGAAGGGAGAGGACAAGGGAGAGAGGAGCAGTGGCCGGGAAACCAGCAATGGCTGCGACGCCTTCCTTCACAGCTTTGGTAGTTAGAAGTGGGGGAGGATGACTTCAAGCAGGCTGAGCTTGGAGTATGACATTGCATTCAGTTCTGTCCCTGTCACACCTGTTCTAATAAGAATCTATCCCCACTTCCTAAAATCTAAACTTCCTGGCACCTTCTGTAGCAAAGTCCCTAAGCACAACATACATATAGACACATTTTCACCTGCCTTCTGATAAATTCAGCATCCAACTCATGCTCCTTTTCTTAGAATTAGCAAAAACATATTCTAAAGTACTCAGCAGTCATCCACAGTCGTTAAGCATTGTTCAATTTGAGGACCCCAAAGGTTAGTCTTCTGGGACATCACCATGCCACTGCCTTTTCTCAGCCTCAGATACCTGGTTTGTCAGTTAACCATTTCCATCACAGGTACAATGTCTGTACAAACAAGTCAACCCATGACCTGGTTCAAGCTTGGGTCCTGGACTTCAAGTAATCACTGTCCAGGAAGAGGTTAGAAATTCAAAGTCAAAATAGAAGCCTTAAAGTTCAATTTCCCTATCTCTCACTTTCTCAGGAAAGTGAAAATGCAGATAAATTAATATCTTTATCAAACTCTAATAAGTACATTTGCCTGTCTTCCTTCCAGAGCCTTCCATCAACCTCTCTGTAAATCAGCCCAGAAGTTTTAAAGCATTCTGTAAAATCCTTTCAAATCAGCCTCTTCCCAGTCCTCTGATAGTTCACACATCAGGAGTTACTTTTGAAAGACTTCACATATTTCTGCATACCAGTTCTCTAACAGAATCTTAGCTATTGTCTCAAAGTCAATAGACTCAAATTCTAAAGATCATAATTTTTTTGTGTGCCACATTCAAAGTTTCTTAGTAATTCCAGGGTGTAGTGGTTTTGAATTTGTTTCATAACTCTGAGGTGGAAGAAATGTCATATTGCCATAGTTTTAGCCCCCAGGGACTTGCCACAGTGGCAAGATATTCTATTCTCCATGGATCTTGGAAAGGTAACCAACTGCCCCAGTTTGCCCAGGACTGAAGTGTTTTCTGGGACACAGGACTTTCAGTGCTAAAGATGGGCAAACTGAAACAGTTGGTCATCCTAAATCTTGGACAAACATTAGTTTACAAACCTTCTGCTTACTATATTACAAGCTCTAAGAGGGCAACGAACATGTCTAATGAATTTCTATATACCCATGCCTAGTGCTTGGGACATAATAGGCATTCAATAAATTCTTAATAAATAAACAAACTAATCTACAAACAAATTCATGAAACAGCATGAAAAAAAGAAGATTAAAATAATGATAATAATTCAAAGCCTGAGCCACATTGGAAGTTACTTGAGCCAAATGAAATGGAGTGCCCTGCAATTCCTAATATCCCTTCCAGAGAACATCCCTTCCAGGCTTAAAAAGGCCATGTCCATATACCCTGAGAAAACCATAATTCAAAAAGAGTCATGTACCACAATGTTCATTGCAGTTCTATTTACAATAGCCAGGACATGGAAGCCACCTAAGTGTCCATCGACAGATGGATGGATAAAGAAGATGTGGCACGTATATACAATGGAATGTTACTCAACCATAAAAGGAAATGAAATTGAGTTATTAGTAGTGAGGTGGATGGACCTAGAGACTGTCATACAGAGTGAAGTAAGTCAGAAAGAGAAAAACAAATACTGTATGCTAACACATATATATGGAATCTAAAAAAAAAAAAAAAAAAAAAAAAAGGTTCTGAAGAACCTAAGGGCAGGATAGGAATAAAGACGCAAATGTAGAGAATGGACCTGAGGACACGAGGAGGGGGAAGGGTAAGCTGGGACAAAGTGAGAGAGTGGCATGGACATATATACACTACCAAATGTAAAATAGATAGCTAGCGGGAAGCAGCCGCATAGCACAGGGAGATCAGCTCGGTGCTTTGCGTCCACCTAGAGGGGTGAGATAGGGAGGGTGGGAGGGAGACACAAGAGGGAGGGGATATGGGGATATATGTATGTGTATAGCTGATTCACTTTGTTATACAGCAGAAACTAACACACCATTGTAAAGCAATTATAGTCCAATAAAGATGTTAAAAAAAAAAGGCCATGTCCTCAGAGCAGGAGCAAATTCTCCCCATGCACACATACACCATGATTTCTATATCATTTATTTCCAGTCTGATGGACTTGGGAAGCATCAGGTAGACTTTCCATACATTTTGTATCTGTTCTTCAGGAAGACAGCACATCTCCAGATATAAGGAAAATGTTAAGAAAGCATGAACTTCTGAAGGCACCTACCACCTGCCTGGCTTACCAGACCCCCTCAGAGTTCTGTGCTGTACAGAATGATGACACTGCTTTAAAGTGTCCAGAACTGGGTGGGAGGAGGGCGAGCAAGCAGGCCAGCGACCGACTGGCCGGTGGGGCGGGGTCGCGGAGAATAACGTGATGCAGCCTCAGCCACCAGAAGGGGCCCAGCAGGGTTGATGTGTTGTTCTAGAGAAGGAACTGGAAGCAATCAAAGCTTGAGTCGGGAGATGGAAGAAGAAGCTGAGAAGCTAAAGGAGCTGCAGAATGAAGTACAGAAGCAAATGAATATGAGTCCACCTCCAGCAAAGCCGGCCCACTGACCATGTCCCTTGAGGAGAAGTTGGAGGCCGACGCCCGTTCCACCTATGCTGGCAAAGTGGACTGTGGTGCAACCGCGGAAGAGCTGGAGGCACACTTTCATGGCTGTGGTTCAGTCAACCACGTTACCATCCTCTGTGACAAATTTAGTGGCCATCCCAAAGAGTTTGCATATATAGGGTTCTCAGACAAACAGTCAGCGAGGGCTTCCCTGGCCTTAGATGACTCCCTATTTAGAGGAAGACAAATCAAGGTGATCCCAAAGCGAACCAACAGACCAGGCATCAGCACAGCAGACCAGGGTTTCCCACAAGTCCGATTCCGAGCCCGGACCCCCGACTACAACAGTTCCCCCTCTTAATTCTACAGTGGTTTTAACAGCAGGCCCTGGGGTCATGTCTACAGGGGCTGAGCTAGAGAGACATCATGGTATTCCCCTTACTTTAAAAAAGTGTGTATTGTGGTGGGGGGGGGGAAGAGGAAAGAAGGGAGACAAAAGAATTTTTATTAAAAAAAGAAAAACAGGAAAAAAGAAGTTTCTAGAACTCCAGCCCCACCCCCCACCCCAGCACATTTGCTCTGGGGTATAATTCTAATGCCACAGCAGGTTTTTACTGCTTCACTGTGTCACTTTCCACTTGTCTTCCACAAGACACTGATAATTCCTCTATCCCCTTAAAATCTTTTTTCTCCTTTTTGCCTTTCCTCTTGTATTATTTCTTCCAACTTTTCATATATGTTAGAGTGGGTAGAGCTAGTGTGCTTTCTTTCATCTTATGTAGCAAGGAGACTGTTATGTACCTGTTATGATGATCACCTCAAGGAATAGAACACAATTTAAAGATTTAAAGATGATTGTAACAGTCCCGACTCCATGGTTCCTGGAGTTGTGGTTTTCCTTGAAAAACTACCACAGAAAATTGTCTCATTTCCATGCCTGGTTTAAAACGGTACATGCAGAACATCTGCTAATATGTCTGCTTGTCTCTTCTTCTTACCCATATGCTAACTTATTTAATCTCCATGGCAGATGACAAAGTGTCACCCCTCTGTTCTGCAGTACCCTTCACTCAAAGAGTTGCCACCCCCAGAATTTTGACCCTTCTTTTTGTCCTGTGATGGCGTGAGTTGATATCAAGGGCCCTGTCCCCACCCACCTCCTTGTACCAAAGCTTTCCTCTCCCTGATCTCTCCTCCTCCTCTCTCTTCCCAGGTGACTTTGACTACCTTCTTTTTAAGCCCTCTCTGGACATTCCAGGGACATTCCCCAATCAGCCCACTCTAACCCCAGTTGTGCATCACAAGCAAAATTTATCACCCTCCAAATGAGACCTGAATTTTCACAGCATCCCACAGAAGTCTCTGTGCTAAGGCTCTGTTTTTAAGGATTTCAGTTCTTGAAACGCCGCATTTATCATTGAGTACTATATTAGCCCCCTGTAAGGTGAACACCTACTTCATCTCTGAACTTGTCTCTGCATTGATAACCCTTTGTGTATGTCCCTAATCAGGGGAAAAGAGCAGTACCTTAGGGCACTGGTGATTCAGGCAGAAAGTCCCTCCCTCCCCAGGGCCAGGGTGAAATGGCTCAGCCCGCCCTGACGCCCCCAGAGGAACTTGGGGAAGCCTCAATTGGGACTAACCCTCCAAACACGCCGAAGACTGAAGATGAACCAGCGTTTATGTATGTCTTTGTTTCAGAAAAGAGAATGGCTGCTATTGGCCAAAGGGGAGCCCCTGAGCCAAGGACACAGCCTGAGAGAGCCCGCCAGCACCTTCTACGTGATCCTGCCGTCTCGCTCTCCCACTCTGCTGGTGAAGGCAGTGGCCACTCGGGAACTGATGCTGCCCAGCCCTTTCCCCCTGCTACCTGAGGACGTGCCTGATGACAGCCGTAAGGCTGTGGAGGCAAGTGAGCCCAGATCTCATGGGATAGATAGAGCGGAGAAAAGAGAATAGAGTTCAAGAAAGGGATGAGGGAAAGGAGTGAGCCCCTGAAGGAAAGGACAGGGAAGCAGAGGCAGAGGTGGTTCCAAGGGTGTGGTAAGAGGAGCAGAGAAAGCAAGGAGCCGAGGCCAGACAGAAGGACGTAAGCAAGCGTCTGCGGGCCGGTGTGTTCCCACGGGGCTTGCTCTGCAATGTGTGTATGCATGTGTGTGTACCTGTGTTTGTGTGCATCTGAGAAAAAGGGGAAAAGGCAGCCAATGTAGGCACCGAGAATAGGAAGAGCTTTAAAATAAGACTGATGCAAAGGAGGGAACAGCTCTGAAGGCCACTTTCTCCTCCCCCTCCTCTCATCTTGGATCTGGATTCTGGATTTCCTCTGTCACCTCCCCAGGCTGAGGCGGGGAGGGGGGACCTCTGGGTACAGAGAACTGGAACCACATTGCTGCTGCTAGGTTGCTGACTTACGTGCAGAGAGCACAGAGCCTGGGATTGTACTCTTGGCTTGGCAGCCATGGGGATGCAGAGAGGTGGGCACAAGTGGCCATGGCTCACTCAGTGTCTCACTTCAGGGCCAGTGGTTCCTGGCACAGGATGCTGTGGCCGGAAAACCTGACTGCTCAGGAATGCTCTGCTGGCATGTCCTCTGGTTATACTTACCTCAAAGGCTGCCGAGAACTCAGTGTACTTGCTGTGCAGACTGAGCACCGCAGCCGGGACACACCCTCCCTCCCAGCTTCGCACACTGGATCCCTTGTAACCTTCATAGCGCTCTGGCCCCTCTCAGAATCCTGTGACATTGTTCTCAGGGCCAGAGTGTTCAGTGTCCCTAACCACTCAGTTGCTGCTACTTCTGGTACCCTTGCCTGACACTTACCTCACAAGCACTCGGACCTGGGACAGAACCCCCTGCAGGACACGCATCTATTCCACATCCTCCAGCTTCTCACACTCAGGTCTCTGCCTGACATCTCGGGTTCTATGGCCTCAAGACCCCCAGCTGAGGCTCCTCCTCTCTCTTCCTCAGAGCATGCTGGATGACCTGGAGCTAGAACCCACCTACAACCCCCTGCAGGTTCGCAGCCACCTGTACTCACACCTGAGCAGCACCTTTGCCAAGCCTCAGGGCCCGCTCCACCCAAGGTGGGAGAGCCGGGCTCTGAGAAAGGTACTTCCCTCCCTGCGCTTTATGCCCAGAATCCCAGAGAGTCCTCTTCCCCTGTGCCCAGCTCCCCCCATCCAAGGGAGGAGCCTCCCTGGATCTCCTGTGGCAGAAAGACGGCATACAGGGGAGGAAGAAAAACAGCAGCCTTTTGCCCTAGACAAAGAAAATTACACCCCTACCCGGGAAGAGGGCTTTGGTTTTGCTTGGGCATTTACATATAACGTTTAGGTATCTTAATTGCAGTGTTTGTGATAAATCATTAGTCATTTAACAGACCATTGTCCCACTAAGCAAACTGGCTGCACTGGAACTACAACCACAAGCCTCTGTGGAAAGAAAAGGCTTAAGGGAAGGTGGGAAAAGAAATGCCCAAGGGAAGGGGAATGAGCATTTACTGAGCAGCAGGCACTTGCCAGGTTCTGTGACACGTGCTCTCACACCTATTCTTCTCATTTAATCCTCACAGCTTCCCCGCAAGGTAAGTGTTCTGCTTATTTTACAGATGAGTAAAGGGAGGCTGGCCACGGTTAGGAGCTTAGAGACAGGGCTCTAGTGACAAGCAGAGAGAGAAGAGTAATTGAAGGGGGGATTTATCTTTTTGTTTTTTTAAGATTTATTATTTATTTATTTTTGGCTGTGTTGGGTCTTAGTTGTGGCATGCGGGATCTTCACTGAGGCATGTGGGATCTTTCATTGTGGCAGGCAGGCTTCTCTCTAGTTGTGGCCTGTGGGTTTTCTCTCTCTAGTTGTGGCGCGTGGGCTCTGGAGAACGTGGGCTCTGTAGTTTGCAGCACACAGGCTCTCTGGTTGAGGCGTGCGAGCTCAGTAACTGTGGCACGCGGGCTTAGTTGCCCTGCAGCATGTGGGATCTTAGTTCCCTGACCAGGGATTGAACCTGTGTCCCCCGCATTCTAAGGCAGATTCTTTACCGCTGGACCACCAGGAAAGTCCCAGGGGGTGTTTATTTTTATGAAATCCATGTTCTATAGTATTTGGGCTTCCTTTTGTGCCCTTATTAATCTTTTCCTTGTTTCTCAATATCAGAGCCTATAGGAAAACCCCTGCTTTGTCTTACCTGAAGTTACAAGAGAAAGACGTTTCCAAAGTACAGTCAGTCTAGAGGTGGGAACAGAACCGACCACAAGTTAGCTGGTGGACGAGCAAACAGAGGAGGACACTTAGCCAGGAGACAGGCACTGTGGAGGCTGGAGCCTAGGGGACTCCACTGCCCTGGGCCTTGAGGCTGTCACTCACAGGACACATGAGGAGTCAGGACAGAAGATCGGGGACTGTCTGGTCTTCACAGAAAGCTCTTCTTGCTTTCTTTGCAGGCTGGGCCACTGCAAACAAATCGAGCTCGAGCCACAGTGGCCCCTTTGCCTATGACTCCCGCCCCTGGCAGAGCCCCCAAGATGCCAGCAGCCAGCAAAGCTTCCTCGGATGTCTTCTTTCAGCCTTCCATGGAGGAGGAGGAGGAGGAGGAGGAGGCAGACGAGGAGTATCCCTCAGGGCCCTAAGTCACCAGCACCACAGCCCAGCTGCCCTGTGCGAGCACATCCATGCCAAGGCTCACACAATGGCTTTCTGCGGACAGACAGGCCTCCTACCCACGTGAGCCCCTGTGAGCCCCAGGCGGCTGATGGGAAACGAGCCTCCCCTCCTCTGTCCCCATGCTGCCACTGCCCCACTCTTCAGGCTGGGAAGAGACACACTGAACTTCGCCAAGCAGGGACTCATTTTTCTTTTGGATCGCTTGATACTGTTCACACAAATGAAGATTAAAGAACCAGTAAGGCTCCACCATTGTCAGGAGCATTCCCAGGCCCGACTTTCTCCTTGTAGCTCTGTGTAAGTAGGTGAAGTCAGGCCACCATCAGGAAACTGAACCTCAGGAGACAAGGATGCGGTTTTCAGAGTTCATGAAAAACAAGCAGCATTGAAATCGGAACCGCATTCCAAAGCCCAGGCCCCTCCCACTACACCCACCACACTGCAATTCCCTTCAGCCTCCAAACAGAGGCTGGTGGTTGATGCTTGGTACCCACATGCAAAGTGTGCGCACGCGCGTGCGTGTGCTTGTGTGTGTGCTTGTGGTGTGTCGGTGTGTGAGACAAGGGGGAGGGAAGGCATCCTAGAGCTGAGAACAGGGGAGAGGGTGGCATGAAAAAGACCTATTCCCCTCCTGATACCTGCCCACCAGCTTTCTCCATCCACAGAATGATAACCACCATTTATACAATGCTTACTCTGCACTTGAAATCATATTAAGTACTTGAGAAATGTAACTGCTTTCATAAAAACCCTGTGAGGTTGTACGTGTAATTAAGCTTCCCCATTTTGCACAGGGGCAGTGGGGGAAAGTGAGGGTTACAGATGTTACACACAGAGTCACAGAGATAGGGTCAAGCCCAGGTGGGCCTGACTGGACCACCCAGGCTCTGAACGACCACACTGCTTGACCCCCTGCCCGAGGCCCTTTCCTCCTTCAGTGGCCCCCAACAGCTTCCTGCTTCTCCTCCCGATTCCCTCCACAGCTACCCAGCACAGCCTGCCACTCCGTCCCCTGTGACTACTCACACACGTAGACCTCTTAAACCCAAACTGACTTTAATGAGGATACAACTTAAAAAAAATCTCTCTCTCTGGCAAAGAACAACGCAGGGGGAAGGATCAAGACACAGCCCAGTGCCTCCCTATAGCCTCCATACAGGCCCCTCACACTGTACCTAGTCTGACCAAACACCCCTTTCTATAGCACTGCTCCAGCAGCTAGCCCTTCCTTTGGTGGGGATGACTTAGAGGCGCTGGCCTCCCCCAGATCCAACCCCTGAGCCCCTGCCAACTGTCCCACTTCCATGACCTCTTGGGACAGATCATCCTTCCCTTGACTCCCCGTGTACCCTGGTCTCTACACGCAGACCCGTCTGGTTCCTGCTGGTTCTAACAGGTTTCTTTGCTCCCCAGTGCCGCCTCCCCATGGTCCTCCTATCAGCAACGCCAGCCTTGCCCTTCTTCTCAGGTGGAGCCCTCTGACTTGGCCCCAGTCCTGTCAGTCCCTGCTCCAGAGAGCCCACAGTCCCAGCTACCTGAGGCCCCACTCTTCTGGACCTGGCTGTACAGGGCAGTGTCTGAGCTATGGCCTTTGCTGCCACTGCCAGCCGCAGCACCGGATTCAGAGAAGGCCAGGCCCTGGGGCTTGGGAGCTGGGAAAGGCTTTGTGCTCCGCGGGGGTGGCACGGCGTAGTCATCAGTAGCAGGGTTGTAGGGGAGCTCATAGCCCTCCTCCTTCACCCGAGCCTGGCACCACCAGGCATCCCTGGGCTCCTGAGGCAGATCATAAAGGCCCCGGAGAGCAGCTGGGGCCAGGCCCTCAGGTTCATCATAGATGGGGTCTTCTTTGGGGTCTGTCAACTTGGTCTTTATCAGCTGCTGCTGCACATGCTCACACAAGTCCCAATAGAGAGGTTTCTTTAACTGTAACTGTAACCCCTCCCCCGCCTGAGCAGGGGTGCTGTCCAGGGGGTCTGAGTATACGGAATCTTGGGAAGGGCCTGGAAGAACGCGCAGGGAGTCTAAGGGTTCAGCATACAGGGCTGGAGGGCTGCCCGCGAGCTCCTGGGGGCCCCGGGGGGGAGCCACCTTCCCTTCTGCCATTTCTCCGTCATGGGAATCAGCTCTGGGGACATCCTGCCCCTGGCTGGCCTTCCCCTGGGCCTTCTGTCGGTGGATAGCAGTCTCAACTGCCTGAAAGATGTCATTTCCCTGTGCCGTCTGGAAGGTGAAGGTTCCAGGGCCAGAGGGGCAGCGGCGGCCAGCCTCAAAAGAGAACATGACCTGAAGAGGGAGTGGAGGGAAACGCATCATCAGGGGCATCAGAGGAGGTGAGTCACGGGGCTGAACTAGCTAGGGGACCAACAAAGAAGAGACCACCTGGGAAGGGAGGCGGGGCCATGGGCTAGGCAAGAAAGGGTTATCCAAAAGGCAGAGTTTCCCACCTCCCAGGTCCTGCCCCACCCCTCCCACAGCTGCCCAACCCAGGGAGCCAGTCCTTCCTAACAGCACTGCACCTTGTCTCGGCCATAGCGACGCAACAGAGTGTAAGGCCAGGAAAGGAGTGGTTCCTGTATCTGACTCTGGGCCCCCACACCCAGGAGGGTCAGCCTCTCAGCCTCCACTCTCAGCATATAGGAGCCATGCAGGCCACAACGCTCAGCGGCTTCAGTCCTTTGCACGGTTACCCAGAACTGGGATCCTGGAAGGAATACACAGTTAGACTGGCACCTGGCCAGGACTGGGGTCGGGGGAGGGAGCAGGTTGTCCAAGCATACACTTGAAAGCCAGCTCTCAGGAGCATTCTACTTCCCCTTGTAGGACACCCTTTCTTTCCACGCCATCCCTGCTGGGGCTTTTCAGGCGTCTACCTTCCCAGGCGGGGCTATACAGTGAATTCTCCAGCATCTCCAGGGCAGAAAGCTTGGGTGGGTTCTCGGCAGGCGCCAGGGCCCAGCTGCCTTTCTGGGGTAAAGAGAAAGAGTATGAAGGAGACTGTAATTCCCTCACCGCGGTTCCCAGGGTCCGAGCCAGCCCAGTTCCTCTGCCGCTGTAACTGCGCCCACCCCGCATGGACTCTTGGGCCCGGTGCAGCTCGCCCCAGCCCCTCACCGGCAGCCCCGGCCCCCTCACCGGAAAGGCGTTTCGGCACAGCGTTTGCACCCAGGCGGCGCTGGACGGCGCGTCGGCCGCCAGCAGGTGGGAACGCTGTGCGGTGTCCAGGCGGAAAGCTGCGGCGCCAGGCTCAGGGGGGCTCTCCACGGCCACGGGGGCCACGCTGACACACTCAGCCAGACGGATCACCTTGCAGTCCAGGCGGCGCGAGCTCCCTCGGCCCCCTCCAGAGCTCGACCCCTTGTGGTCAAAGAACTCGAGCCGCGCGACACCGTGGGGGCTGGCCGGGTAGAGCACCGCCCAGGTCTTCCTCCACCTCTGGGGAAAGAGCGGAGAGACACTGGGGAGGGAGCCGGCAAACACCGGCGGCCCGGGCCCCGACGGGGAGGGAAGGACCTGCGCGGGCCAATTTCAGGTCGGAGGCTTCCCGACGGCAGGCGAAGCTTCCCAAGGAGGATGCCGCTCCGTCTCCCCCAGGGCCAGACAGGCGAACCCGCAGGCCGGCGGACGCTTCTTCCGAGTGTGTGCAAAGCAGTTTAGCCGGAAATTCACAAGGCTCTCCGGCTCGGGGCGCCGCGCTCCAACCCGCTGCCGGTCTCCTCCCTCCATCTAGGCTCAGCTGCCCACCCCTAGCTCTGATGGGGTTCGGCAGCCCCTACCCACACTACCTTGGTACCGAAACGCTGGCTCTGCAAAAACAGCGGCCCTTCCATCACGGCCCCGTCCATGGCCCCCGGCGGTTCCTTCCGCCCTTCCTGGCCCAGTGGGCCGGAGGCGGGGCGAGGCGGGGAGGAGGGCGGGGCGGGGCGGGGCTCGCGCGGGAGGCGTTCCCGACCCCCCAACCTGCCCGGACCGCGAAAGGGGAGGAAGAAGACAAGCCAGAAGGAAGGGGAGGGGGTACCCAGATAAGCTGGCTGGTGCACCACCTCCGCCCCCCACCCCAACCCTGGGTCGCGCACAAGTGGCTCCACCGAAGGAAACCTCGTGGTTTCGGTCAGAGGACTCCGGCGCCTAGGCTTGGGGGCTGCGTACTACGTCAGATGCTCAACGTGACATCAGAGTGAAGGCCGTGACATCATCTCGAAAATGCCGACGGGCACCCTGGGGCATTGGAGGGACCTTACGTGCCCTCGCGGCTTCAATTCCCCAGACCCGCCCCGCCCCCTGCTCGGCCGGAGTTGGGCCATTTAAGATCCGCGGAGCAGGGGACGTGGGGGAAGGGCTAGGGACTGAAGACTTTCCGGAGCTCGGAGCCGAGTCGCTGCACGGGCCGCAGCCCGGGACGGTCTGCGGCCCCGTGGCCTCTTCTGTGTCCAGCTCCCAACCCGCGAGAAAGGAAAGTTTTATTCAGCAGGCTGGGAGGCGGGGAGGCGGGCGGGAGGCGGGTGGAGCGGCGACTGCGGCCTGCTGCACAGAGGAGGGAGGAGGAGAGCAGCGCACTGGCCTGGGAGGGGTCGTGGGACGGGGCGGAGTGTGGGCGGGCTCACGGGGACGTGGGAGGAACGAAGGGGTGGGGGAGAAGGGGGGCAGTCTCCCCTGGACGAGCACTTGTTCGGTAAGTCCTAGGACTGAACTCCAGGACCAGGACGCTTCTCCCAGCCGCCGCGGCCCCCGCTCAGCCACAGGTAGGGGGAGTCACGCTGCCCGTGGGAGGAAGGAGAGTTGTGGATGGAGGATGGTGGAGGGACCTGGGAAAAGGGGTGAGTGTGGGATAGAGTCAAAGGGAAGTCAGGCTGCTGAGGGCTTTATTATTGTCAAAGAGGAGTGAAACACAAGAAGAGTGGGGAAACGAAGCAGATATGGGGGGGTTGGGGCTGCAGGGTGTTCCAAATAGGGCAGCCGGGAGGGCCCTAAGGCTGGGGGTTCCTCTGTGAGGCCCTCTCCCTGGGTCCCCAAGCCAAAATGTCCCCAAACAAAGCTGCCCTGTTGGGTTGTTTGAGTTGGGGGAAGCATGTAGGGGGGGTAGGGGGAGCTCGCTGCAGAGGGGCTGTTCTCCGCCCCAGACAGAGGGAAGGCCTTGGCGGAGAAGCCGATTGGTGCTCTCGTCTCCGCTTGCCCGGGACAGAGATGGCGGTGTTGGCAGGAGGCTTGGAAAACCTCACCCCATCCCCCCCGCCACCTTGAGGCCCGGCCCTCCTGGGCCCCTTGACCCTGCAGGGCATGTAGGATGTGCAAGAGTTCTCCAGGGCATTCTGGTTCTCTGCCTTCTCTGCCTGGAATCTGCCCAGAGAGGACTCTCGGCTTGGCTCCCGTCCAGGGGCCCTGAGCTCCGAGGGTCTCCGAAGCCCCTCCTTGCCTGCCTCTCCCACAGTCAGTGGCTATCTGTCCTCTGTCTGACTGGCTGAACAGGATCCTCTGGGTCCCTCCTGCCTCTGCTCCTTGGCCCTTGTCAGTTCTCCTCCTCCTCACCTACTGCCTGCCTTTCTCAGTTGCCCCCCAGTTCTGTGTGCCAGGCTCTCTCCGGATCCCTCTCTATCCATCCTCAACATTGTCTCTCTCTCTACTGTCTCTGTTTGGTCCCCTTTCATTCCCACGGTTTCCCTTCCTCTCACGTTCTCTCTGTCTGGGTCTCCCTCTCCGTGTCTCTTGCTCAGTCTCTTCCTCTTTATCTGGACCATTCTCTGATCTTGGTCTCTAATCTCTGTCTTTTGATCACTGGGTCTCCTTGACCCGTGAGTCGGGGTATGGAGGTGATGATAGCAGAACTGGGGAAAGGACATTGTGAGACATAACAACTAATAGCGAGAGTTTCATTCTTCACAAAAGGGAGGGAGAGCCTCTCTCTCTCCCTTCCCCGCCCCCCAGTCTGGGTCTCTCAGTCTGTGTGCCTCTTTGACTCTGTGTTTCTGCTCTTATTTAGCATGTGTTCCTTTCTCACTGTCTCTCTTAGTCCGTGGGTCCCTCTCTTTCTCTCGTGCTGTCTGTCTGTCTCTGGTCTTAACCAGTGTCTCTTTTCCTCTCGTGACCTCACTCTCAGACCTGGGCCTGGCTCAGTTTCAGCTTCTCTCACATATTCTCTCTCTGGGGCACCCAGGCCTTCCTTGCCATGCGACCTGTCAGTGTCTGGCAGTGGAGCCTGCGGGGGCTGCTGCTGTGCCTGCTGTGCAGCTCGTGCCTGGGATCTCCATCCCCATCCACGGCCCCTGAGAAGAGGGCTGGGAGCCAGGGGCTACGGTTCCGGCTGGCCGGCTTCCCCAGGAAGCCCTTCGAGGGCCGCGTGGAGATCCAGCGGGCTGGCGAATGGGGCACCATCTGCGATGACGACTTCACACTGCAGGCTGCCCATGTCCTATGCCGGGAGCTGGGCTTCACAGAGGCCACAGGCTGGACCCACAGTGCCAAATACGGCCCTGGAACAGGTGAGCAGTGCTCCAGGCACAGCCTAGGTATTGCCAAAGTGCAGCCTAAATGTAGGGAGAGGGAACACCAGGATGGCACAGCCATAGGGACGCAGAATACCAAGAAAAGCCAGTGTCAAGTACACCCATGGGGGACAAACCAACCAGCAGTCCCTTCTCAGAGCTGTGTGAACTTAGGCTGGTCAGTGCCTTCTCTGAGCCTCAGATGCCCCATGTGCAAAATGACTAGGTGAACTCTAAGTTCCTTTCTGCTGCAAAAGTATGATTCTACAAAGCCGCGTGCAAAGACAGCCCTGACACAGGTGAGCCCTGTATGATTAAAGTACAACTGGTTACGTGGGAAGCTGAAAGCAGGTAAATGATGTCTGGATGTCCCAAAGCCAGAAGGAATCGCAGATACTGCAGCCAACAAAATCAGATTATAGACCAGAGCTGAAACCAACAAGCTGGAACTTACCAAAGACAAGTATAAACTCTAGGACAAGTATGAATGTGGGTAGTAGGGGATTAGGGACAATTCTGAGACCTGGGGGCGCTTACACTGTATGAGCTCATAGTGAGACTGATAGACAGAAACTGGTGCAGTCTGCAGCTAATCCCCCAGTTTCCACTAGGTAGATCACTTCTGGAATGAAGTGTCACTTTAGATGCCACATTTCCAGAGAGACAGTAGAAAATGGAAGTACTGGGAATTCCCTGGTGGTCCAGGATTAGGACTCCGCGCTTTCACTGCCAAGGGTGCAGGTTCAATCCCTGGTCAGGGAACTAAGATCCTAAAAATGGAAGTACATTCAGAGGAGAGCTGGCCAGACGTGAAAGATTGGAAGCCAAGTTTCAAGGAATAGCTGAAGAAACCAGGGCTATTTGGTATGAAAGGAAAAAGCTTTGGATAACACTTACATGATGGTTGTCTTCAAATGTGAGGACAGTCATTTGGCTGAGGGATTTTTCTGGATGGCATCAAAGGACTGAATCAGACCTGGAGGGGGGAAGTCATAAAAGAGTCTCAAGGACTTTGTGAGGGTTCCAACAGCATGCTGGGGCAGGAGGTAGGTATCCCAGCAGAAGCCGGGTAAGTCCTGTCAGGATATGCATGAGGGGTCCCTGCACATTAGCTGGGACCAACCTTTGAGGGGCCACCCAATTCTGAGAGAAAGTCGGTGATATTCATTTCAGTTTGGTCCAGGCAGAGAGAAGAACGCAGGGCAACGTGGCAACGCAGATGGCGTGCACATGGGAAAATGTAAGGCTGAGGTGAAAGGATTTTACATTTCCAAATCTCACAAATGGCTCAAATCCCTAAGCCCCCATGTATTGGCTGTGGTCTTAGTCAAGTTACTTAACTTCTCTGAACTCCAATTTCTTTATACAAAATGGTGATGATACCTTCTGGCAGCTCTAAGGATGCTCACATATGTACATACCTTGGCAGACTGCCTCACGTACAGTAGGTACTTGATTAATTGTAGCTGTCATTGAATGGGTAAGGACTGATCAGAACTTCAGTGTTGACTCTTGGTTTTTTTATTCGCCCTACCAAATTCTTGGGTATCCCCAGATCACTATCAACCCTCCACCACCCCTATGCTCCCTTTCCTATTCCTTTCCGGGGTCCCCTGTCCCTTCCCCACCCATTACCTTACCAGGTATGAGGCTTCCACGCTCATTCTCACCAACATCCCCATACTACCTCTCCAAGCCCCTCTGTCGCCTTATCTCCCGCTCCTCCACAGGCCGCATCTGGCTGGACAACCTGAGCTGCAGTGGGACTGAGCGGAGTGTGACTGAATGTGCCTCCCGGGGCTGGGGGAACAGTGACTGTACCCACGACGAGGATGCCGGGGTCATCTGCAAGGACGAGCGCCTCCCCGGCTTCTCGGATTCCAATGTCATTGAGGTCTGTAGTTCATAAACACACACACACACACACACACACACCCCACCCAGGGTGGCGAGACACAGAGGGCTGTGGAGTGGTTATATGCACAGACACTAGAAGGTAGAGGATCCCATATGCCCAAGGGGGTAATTTGGGTTGGTGGGGGACTTGGCGGGGGGTCACAAAATGATAGGGCTCCGAGACACTGTATAGTCCAGGCTTGTTTTCGCATTAGCATTCAGGTTGCTAAGCCTGGCATGAGCCTCTCCAGCTTCACCCCTGGTCCTCAGGGCACTGTCCTCCCCTACCTCACACGTTCCTCCTCTCCTGGGACGTCTGGCTTCTTACTTTCTCCTCCTCCTTCAATGCCACTTCCTCTGTGAAGCGCTCCCTCGGGCTCCAGGCAGCGCTAGACGCTCCCGCCCCAGCTCCTCCTGGACCCTTAGTCATTTCTCAGAGCGCAGCATGTCCTTGCACTCCGGTGGCTGCGGGAGAGTCAACACACCCACACACCCCAGTCAGTACGTCGTGGGGCGCAGTCCTGCCTCTCAGCCCCGTCTCGCCTTTGGGTTTACAGCGAGCACACTCAGTCGGGGTTCCTTGAGGGTGGCCGGACATATGGAAGGTGTCACTGGGATTCCTTCCTCTACTTGTGGTCCCATCCCCAGGTAGAGCATCACCTGCAAGTGGAAGAGGTACGACTTCGACCAGCCGTTGGGCGGGGCAGACGGCCCCTGCCCGTGACCGAGGGACTGGTCGAAGTCAGGCTTCCAGGCGGCTGGTCGCAAGTGTGTGACAAGGGATGGAGCGCCCACAACAGCCACGTGGTCTGCGGGATGCTGGGCTTCCCTAGCGAAAAGAGGGTCAACGTGGCCTTCTACAGGTGATGGGACGAGGGCGCTTGTCAGGAATGGTGTTGAGAGACCCCCGAGGGGGCTGGGGCACTGGGGAAATGTGGAGGCCTCTGCTGAACGGGAGAGTTGAGAAAGCTTGCGGGACCATGAAGCGGTCCCCGAGGCGAGGCTGCCACGGGACCGGCGAGGCTCGAGCTCTCGAGCGGCCCGAGCCGGCGCGGGGTGAGCGGCGGCTGTGGCGTCGGTGCCCGTGACGCCATCGGTCGGCAGGCGAGCGCCGGGTCTCGCGAGGCCATGCCCAGCGGCCCGCAGGCCCGCGGGCGGTGGCGGTTACGGTGCCGGCGCTGGCGCGGCCCAGGAGCCCGCGGGTCCGAGTTGGGGGGTGGGGGCGCGGCCATGCCCTGCAAAGGCGGAACCGGGGCGGGGCCGGACGCCGGGAGTCTGACGGTGACAGGCCCGGAGCATCCCCGGGGCGGCGGGTCCCCGCCAGAGCGCCAATCCCTGAAGGCCGGAGGGCGCCGGGAGAGGCTGGGCCCCTCCCTGGGTCCCGGCGGCCCACGAGGCGTCTGTGAGCGCGCGAGCCCTCAGGGCTCCTAGGCAAGTTTTCCCGAATATGCTTCGGCCCAGAAGCCCGGCCCTCTTCACCTGCTCTGGAGCCCTGGTGTACGCGCCGGCCTCTGGGAAACGGATCACACTGGTGACCGGCTCTGTGCTTAACAGCGTCTCGCTTCCCTGGAGCATCTAATTTGGCATTTTGAGAAATTTGGAAAGCTCTCTGTAATTTAAGTGATTGTTTTCTTCATCTCTTCCTTAGATCAGTTTTGCAGGAAGACCTCTTAACATCTGGGTGACCTTCCACTGGGCACACTACTTCAGATGTGGTCTGATCAGGGCAGGGTACAGCAGCAATGCTCACTTTTAATTAAAGCATGTGTAGATCTTGCACTGCCTTTCTGCTGAGGCCGCGTCCCACCGCTCATGTCGACCCTGTAATCACCTAAATGGGGTCTTCCCTCATCCCTGATACTGATAGAGCAGCTAAATCTGTTGAGTTTACCCTATTAGTTTATACATCATTTAAAAACCATTAAAAAGCCATGATGATCCCATGAGATTATCTTGAATCTTGACATTATTTTCCACTTGTCATCCCTCCCTGCCTCCTCTGTTCAATAGATATGATAGCTATGCTTCCTGACTTCATCAAAGTGACTGTTAAAATTGTTGAAATCTTTAAAACCAAAGTCTAATTCTTCTTATGAATCCTCCAGATTTACATCAAACCTTTAATCATTAGTTGTAACATGTTTTTTCAGCCAATTGGGAACAAACTGAACACTACAATGATGTAGCCAACATTATACCATCTTATCTGTAATGAAATCATGGGAGATTTTATTAGTCTTTGCTAAAATCCAGCTATACTATGTTCACGGCCATTCTGCAGTCTTCCAGTTTAGTAATCTTACCAAGAAAGGAAATCATGGTGGTTTGACTGAGCTAATTTTTACTGAAATCCTTTTAGATTTCTAAGGATCACCATGTTTTTTCCTCAGTGTTCACAAACTTTCTATTTAATAACTTATTCTAGGATATTAATTATCTGTAGATTGAGGAATTCTCTTCCTTCTTTTCAAAAATCAGTACATTATCCAACCTCCAGTCTTTTCCCTACTTGCTCAAATTTTCTTTGCCTTGGCTCTGAGACACATCTTTCAGCCCCAAGGAGTATACTTTATCTGGCATAGAGACTCATACGGTTTAAAACGTCTGTGTGCTGTGCTCCTTTGTTATTATCTACCTTGGGGCTATATTTCTTTCCCTGTGCTTGTTCTTTACCTTTCCTAATCCAAGCACCAGGTTCTGAAAGATTAGTACGATTTAAATAGCAGGTATTTCAGGTGAAGAGGGTAGCATGAACAAAAGTGTAGAGAGTCATTCATTCAACATTTATTTATTGAGTGCCTACTGTGTGCCAGGGACTGTTGTAGATACTAGGGATTCAATAATGAACAAAACAGACAAAAATCCCTGATCTCATGGACTAGGGAAGAACCAGAAAATAAGTAAAATTACAAAATGTCAGGATGTCAAAGGGCATAATAGATAAAAATAAAGCAGGGAAAGGGTTAGGAAGTGGGACTGGGATTGCAGTTTTAAATAGGTCAGAGGAGGCATCATTTGAGAAAATATTTAGAGGAGGCGAAGGCACAAGCTATGCAAAAATCTAGATGAGCATCTCCAGGAAGAGGCATCATAAATGAGAAGATCCTGGGGAGTGTGGTGGTGTGTATCATGATGTGGGGGATGGGGGAATCTTGTCATGCTCCAGGAGACCCCTGGGGCTGGAGCTGAGTGAACAAGGGAGAAAATGATAGGACATGTGATGCAGGAGGAGATAGGGAAAGAATGGGGAGCCAGATCATGTAGGGCCATTTGAGAGTCTTTGGTTTTTACTCTGTGTGAGATAAGGTTTTGGGCAGAGGTGTGACATCTGACTTCCACTTTTTGTGTATTATTTGGGCTGCTTTGTTAAGAATTGACTGTAAGGGATGTGGCAGAATCAAGCGTCAGGGAGATAAGGCCAAGATAAGGCAAAGTGCAAAGAGGGGACTACCCTGGCAGTCCAGTGGTTAAGACTCCATGCTCCCAATGCACGGGGTACGGGTTCGATCCCTGGTCAGGAAACTAAGATCCTGCGTGCTGCATGGCGTGGCGCGGCGTGGCCAAAAACAAAACAACAACAACAAAAAAAATGCAAACAGGGAGGTGAGGTAGAAAGAAAAGCAGGTGAGTGTGGAGGCCTAGAAGCCAAGTAAAGTGCTTCAAGGAAGAGTGATCAAGTGTGTCAGTGCCGCTGATGGGTCTAAAAACATGAGGACTGAGAAATGAATACTGGATTTAGCAACATGGAAGTTATTGCTGACCCCAACAAAGATGAAAATGAATAGGATATTTTGAAAGACAGTTGGCAAGAGTAGAAGATTTATACTGAGAAATAGTGGAAGAAAGATCTGAATGGATAGAGTAAGGCTAGAAAATGGAACACTCTTAATGCCAGATTGGAGAGTTTCACCTTTATCTTATGGAAAATTAAAAAATAAAAGTACTTGTATGGGACAGTGATAAAATAAGGCCAATGATTTTAAAAGTTTGATAGTAGTGAATTGGAAGAGGAAGTTCTGGATGCAGTAAGATTAGTCAGGAGTTATAAAAATGAAGCTGACTAGGAGGATGACAACGAGGAGAGAGGGGAATGAATAGACGTAGGATGACTGATAGAATGTAGAAAATAAGAGAATAACTAAAAAATGATACTGAAGCTGCTCAAGAGACGGATGGTATCCATCAGGCATCTCTGGGCTTCCAGTTAATATGAACTAACTTTAGACGTGGGCCATCCCGGGGAATTTTGAGGCCCAGGAATTGTCCCCACGTATATACAGCCTCAAGTAAGTTTCGGAAATCAGGAATATTTGTGTACATATTGGGATCTCTTACTGAGTCTGGGATATGAAGGCTGGCGAAGGAAATATACTTAGTACAGTGGTCATTCTTAGTGGGGAAAGAGATTACAGGGGTCCTGGGAGATTCTGTGATGAGGATATGGTATAGATACTCCTTCACAGGTCAAGTCGGACAGAGGGAGAATCCTCTAAAGGCTAGGCAAGACAGTTATAAACAACTCTACCTTCCTTAGAGAAAGAAGATGCATCTGCTAGCTTTTAGAGGAAGTCAGTAAGATTTAGAGAATAAGAAAATCAGAATGTGATATATTTATCATTTTTAAACTTGGTAGTTCTACTCTAGAACATGTGAAAGTTGTAGAATTTTAGAAGAGGAAAACAAGGTACAGATAATTGAACCCTTTACTGCCCTTTTTCAGGCAAAGAAGTTGAGGTTCTAAGAGCTTAAGTGCTGTTTAAGAAGTCACTCTTCTAGTTCATTTCAGTTTGATACATATTTATTGAACTCCTGCTATTTGCCAAGAACTGGGAAAGGTGCTCAGAATACAGAGGTGGTGAGAGAGTTAGTTAGGCACCAAATCATAGAAGACCTTATAGGCTATGTTAAGGGTTTGGATCTTTATGATAAAAGTAATGGGAAATCATTGAAGTTTTTTAATGGGGAGGGCTGTGAGAGGACGTGATCAGGTTTGTGGCTCCGAGAGGTTACTTTGACTGCATTTCTGAGAATGGTTTAGAGAAGAGCAAGAGCCAATGGATTAGAGAGTTGTTTAGGACAGAACACTGACAGGACTTGGTTCCGGCTTGACTTTGGGAGCCAAAGAAAAGAGAAGAGTCAAGGTTGACTCCTAGGTTTCCGGCGTAGATTTTGCTGGAAGAATTATGTTTATTTTTTAGACCCACATTAAATTTTAGATAACTTTGAGATATCTAAGTAGGAACATCAAGAAGGCAATGGAATATACAAGGTTAGGTGTGAAGGAGAACATAGAAAGAGAGGATGTGGAGTGAGGAGAATGCCTTGGAGCATTATTATCTCAATGCCTTAGAGCTCTAAAAATTTAAATGACTCCATAGAGGAGGAGCCTGTGAAGAAGACCAAGAGCGAGCAACCAGAATTAGGACTCAAACGAGGCCAGTAGTGTTGTGACAGCCAAGGAGGGAAAGAGAGAACAGCAGTGTCAGATGCTACCAAGAGTCAGTGGGATGAAGACTGAAAAAGAAGAAAACAAAATCGTCTGGATTTATTATCGCAGAGTGATGGGTGGGGAAAACCAGAAAGAGGTGGGTTAAGGAGTGGGTGGGAGGAAAGATGGTGAGTGTTGACAACCACTGAAAAGCTTTTCTACAAAGAGGGAGAAGGATGTGGGGTGGAGGGTGTGTGTGTGTGTGTACGTGAGGGGCGGGGTGCTGAACATGTTGAAAAGGATTCGATTGGGAAGGAGAGAAAGGAACGGAGGGGAAGGAATTCAGAAACGTTTGGGGGCGGGGGCCTTAGAGAAGAGAGACGGTTGGAATGAGAAAAGGATGTGCAGATGCAGGTAGCTTTTTATGTTTGATGGTTGAAGGAACAAATGATAGGGAAAACAAGCACATTTGTGAATGAAGAAATATCAATCAAGACAAATACCAGTACTGGTCCTAAACAAGTACCAGGTCCTTCATGTAACCTGTATTTGCCTTATAATGTATATTATTATATATACCATAGAATAGATAATATAAAGACCTTATATAGTCCTTAAATAACTTAGAGAAGAAGTACTTCTAAATTTCTAGGTAATACTACATTTTTCTGAACACAGCGCTGGAGATCAGAATGATCTCTCTGGGTTACTGGTGAAAGAAAGTGCCAAGTATATTTCATTTCAGACATGTTTGAGAAAAACACATCTGGAGAAAAAGTTTCACACTATACGTATATGATGAAAGGTTCTAAACTCTTAGTAGCATCTCAGGAAAGGGACCCGAGAGTTATTGTAGACTCTTTTGTAGGAATGTTGGACATATTGAACGTTTTGGCAAAAAGACCAACTAAGTACATCCTCAGTAAGAAGCCAGGGCAGGAGGTACCAAGCAGATTCAGCCCTGTTAAAATCTATTTATTAAAATCCTAGCACTTCTGCACATAGTATACCACATCCAAAGATGACTCCTCCAGAGAAACAGCAGAGCAGGAACATGTTCAAAGAGATGATAACTAACAGGATAACAGGGAATTCCATAAATTTTGTAAGGACAGACAAGACCTGCATTCATTATACGTAGTTGGACAGGACAAAGGGGGCAAAGTGAAAGTCTTTGAAATCAAAGGGAGAATGAGTGGAGAAACAGATCTAGTTTCCATGCATTAGACTTAAGGCAACTTCCTGAAGAATAAAATAGGTCAAATATTTAGGCCCATCAAGAAGAAATAAGGTTTTAGAACTTAATCCCTGGAAGTAAGTTTGGGAAATGAGCTCAGTTTGTGAATGACTAAAGCATATGGGATTTAACTAAAGCAGGAAGGGTTCTGTCATCCTAAGCAGCCTGGCCTCATGCTCCGCAGTCAGACCAAGTTAATGTCCCTTACTATCCAGCCTTGGTCCTTGGTCCTGGTTCACTGGCCTCAGGCCTGGACATGCCAGAAGCCAGAGAGCATCCAAGAAAACAATCCATAGCCTCTCTAGGTGTGACCAGGCCGGTTCTCTCTCCTTGCCTAGTCACTCTGGCAATCCTAACAATCTAACACCCTTCTACTTACACCCGTTCCCGTAGCCCTCCCCCCAGGTTTAGATCAGCCCTAATATCAACCCAAGAGTCCTTATTCCCTGTCTGCCTTAACCTAATTTCTGTGGGTCCTGGTATAGGGTCTTTATCAGCCCCGAGTCCATGTCCTTCACTGCTGCTCACCTGTCTGGTTATGTGCTTATGAGGCCAAACAGCCGTGAAGGGTTGAACTTTGGAGGTACCTGATGTTATAAGATCCTGCCACCAGGAGCCCTCTAACTCTTGGAAAAGAAATCTTGCCCCGGGTCCCAGTTGCACTAGCTTTTCCCACTTCGTTCTAGACTGATCCTGACCCTGCTGTTGTCTTATCCTCACAGAAAGTTGAGGAAGCGAGCGGCCAAAGCCTCGGCCCGACGCTCCAAGCCCCTTGGAAGGTAATGGGGCTAGAGCCCCGGGACCTCCTGCTCATCCCTGTGACCCCAGGAGGTGGATGGATGGAAGGCAGCCTATCCATGTCCATCCCAGAACCCAAGCTGATGAATCAGGGATATGCCTGGAAAATGGCCATTGCAGGGGGGAGGGGAAGGGAGGCAGGCATGGGGATGGGTCAGCTTTGACCTTAGGAGGCACAAGGAGGAGATAGTGCAGGAATGGCTGAGGAAGAGCCTCTGCATCTTTGTACCTCCCCCAGATGGCTTGGACTCCAGCCTCAGGCTCCTGCATGCTTCCTCCCCCGCCCCAACTCCTAACGTCCCTTGATTCATCTGCCTTCCCGTTCTCTCGTCTCCCTTTCCCATTCCTCTTATCTCCTCTCCCCTCACCACCTGGGTTGACATAACTAGTTTTCTCATAACGGTTGCTGAATCCAGAGAGCAGCATGTATTCCAAAAGTAGTTCAGTGGTACGTGCAGCAGTATATGTGGAGAACCTGACTGCCTTTGCTTCGCCCCTCCCCGTGCTCTGCATGAAGGGTCCTTCCTAGAAACCGAAAATCATCATCATCATCATCCTTTACTCCTCCCTGGCAGCGTACCTGACCACTACCTCCACTAACTTCTTTCTTTTTTCAGACCAATCATCAAGCTTAAAGCCAAACCCAAACCCCGAGTGGGCAGGGGGCCCACCAAGAGGTAAATAAAGTTCAGGCTAAGTGCAGAGGAGAGGGAGTGCCGCGTGACGAGGCAGGGGCGTCGGGCTGTGGTCAGGAAGGGGTCCGAGAGAAGCCTCCACCGAGAGGTGGACGAGCAGCAGCAACTGTTACAAGCCACCTTCCAGATGAGTCACCGAGACGTAAAGTAAGACTGGCCCTTATGCGGTTCTCTGAGGAATTACGCTTGTCACAGGATTTTTGAAAATCTCAGTAGAAGTTCACCCACTGACTACCCTTGTTCCACATGCGTATTTACCTTCCCCCAGCAGGTTTCGGTAGACACTCGGGCACTCCTGTCCTTCAGATGCCACGCTTGCCTCGCCCCCAGGAAGTTAAGTTTGCCTAAGGGATCCGTGTTCCCATACTACCTTTATTTAATTGTTAAAAATAAGTGCTACCAGCTTGGAAGTGAGACTGAGGATCCCCTCTGGAAACTTTATCAGGGATGGAGTCACATGAAAGTCCTGATCTCTGGCCCAGTTTACACAGTTAGGCTCCCGGTTCCATCATTTTCCTCCTGGGTTCCTTCAGGACCCCAGGGAATGGAACGCTTCCAATCCCAATGATTGTGTCTCACTTGGTTTCTAAAGGCAGTTTGTGCATGAACAGTCTCTCTGATGGCTCCTCCAGCAGTAGTTGAGGTATAGAGAATTCATCCCTTTCTACCGTCTCCTCTCCTCACAGCATTTCGAGATCACCCAGTGGCCCCTGGTACCCCTCATTCCCCAGCTCCTCCCTCTGGCGCCTTCAAAGGGGCTTGGAATTTGGGGGTGTTCTCGTAGTGCCCTTCCAGCTTAGGGCCATCTTGCCCAACATGGCCATACTCTGGCCTTCCCTGACCCCCACATTAAAATGCACACTGGTGTTTTTATTTTGTTAGTTATGCGGGGAAAAGGAGGAGAGAGTTTAGAAGAGAGATGTCTTTTTCCTCTGATGGCCTCGTTGACTTTTATTTTCAGCCAGACAGGACTTTGGGAGAATACCTGGTCTCTCTGAATCCACTTATCTTGAGCTCGCAAAGGTATTCCGTAAAGTCTCCAGGCTTCCTTTGTCTGATTTGTTTATAACTTGTCCATCTCTCTGTGTCTTCCCAGCCAATGGCTTCAAATCGTCATATTCCTTCCTTCCTCTGACATCAAGTAATGGAGCACATTACTGCAATAATTCACGGCCAAACCAGCCTCACAGGCCCACTCCACCAGCACCAGGCCTCATCTGGTTCCTTTCCTCTCTGGGTTCAAACCAGCTGTTCTGGGAAGAAAGTACTTCTCTCATCACATGGCTCACTGCCGTATCTCATTCCGTTGGTGTCAATAAGCAGGTCTCCTCATTCTCTCTAGCAACTCTCTGCTGTGTTTCCAAGTTTTAACATCTCTAATTTAGTCCCGTTTTCCCACTTGAGTGGCTATGGAACATTCTTTCTGTTACATTTAAACTGCAGAAGCATGGACTACCTCATTAAAGACTCATACAGTTCAGCTCAGGTCTGGGGATGTCTTCACCCTTCTGTGGTTCATATTCACTCTCCTTCTGTGGTCACGTGGCCCCTCTTTGTCTGTCTTGCACTTGTACATCTTCGTTCCTGTATATACCAGCTCCAGTCTTTTCTGTGTTCACCATCTGGTCTGTTCTTGCGTAACTGCCCATCATCCTCTGGCCTGGAGACCCCTCTGGCCTCTAAGAAGCCACGTAGACCCAAGACGTACTCACTCCTTTGCATCCTGACTCATTTAGTTATTTCAGTCACAACGTAACAGGAGGACCTGCTCACTCTGGCTATTGAGGCTCCCTGTTTGTGTCAGCTCCTCCCTCCTCCCCATCTCTTCCGGCTGGGCAGTCCTGGTTTCCTATCGTCTTTGCACAGTGGCATCAGCCTCAGCCTCCGTTAGGGCCAGCACCCTGAAACCGTACAGAACAGGGTTTCTGTCAGGCAAGTCAAGACGAGCCTTCCTTCCCATAGGGTTCTTCTGCTGCAGAAGGTCCCCAAGGACCAGCCCCCGTCCAGGTGATCTAGGCTCTTTCAGCCTAGACACCTGCCATTCCCTTTGTCTCTCTGTCTCTGTGTTTTTGCAGAGAAGAGGGGAAGGAGAGGGGCGAACGCGGCCGTGGGTGGAGGCACGGCTGGGGGGAGGGGTGTGGGCAACGGGGCAGGAGCACTGCTTTACCCGACTGCTCCCACTCCTGTCCCCCCAGGCTGCTGGCCCGGCGGCAGCAACACTCCTTTGGTCTGCATGGGGTGGCGTGCGTGGGCACGGAGGCCCACCTCTCTCTCTGCTCCTTGGAGTTCTATCGTGCCAATGACACCACCAGGTGCCCTGGGGGGGCCCCCGCGGTGGTGAGCTGTGTGCCAGGCCCTCTCTACGCAGCGTCCAGTGGCCAGAAGAAGCAACAGTCGAAGCCTCAGGGGGAGGTGTGTGAGACAGTGACTATGTCCTTCCCCACCCCAGGCGGAGAAGCCCCTAGCCTGGCCACCCCCTGATTAAGCACAGCCTTGACTTTTGAGGCCAGAGAGGAACCTCCTACCTCCCATGCTCCCTCCCACCAGAATCTCATTCATCTCCCAGGTCTACTCAGCCCTCTCTGCGCTGATGTTTCCATTCACGGCCGGGCACCTCTCTCTCCTTTACAGGCCCGAGTGCGATTAAAGGGTGGAGCCCACCCAGGAGAGGGCCGGGTAGAAGTCCTGAAGGCTGGCACGTGGGGCACCGTCTGTGACCGCAAGTGGGACCTGCAGGCAGCCAGCGTGGTGTGTCGGGAGCTGGGCTTCGGGAGTGCCCGAGAGGCTCTGAGCGGTGCCCGCATGGGGCAGGGTGAGGGGCTGCTGGTGGGAGGGACAGGGAAGGAGGAGGTGCACACTCCTGGGGGAGGTACGTTCCTTAGGCAGGAGACCCCTGGACAGATACGGAAGTTAGGACCTCCTGATCTCTGCCCTCTGACCTTAGGCATGGGTGCCATCCACTTGAGTGAAGCTCGATGCTCTGGCCGGGAGCCCTCCCTCTGGAAGTGCCCCCACAGGAACATCACGGCTGAGGACTGCTCCCATAGCCAGGATGCTGGGGTCCGATGCAACCTGCCCTACACTGGGGTGGAGACCAAGGTCAGTCATTTCCACCTTGATTCAGGTATCTCACATCCTATCCAGTTCTGGTCATGATCTGCAGTCTGATGCCCACTGCCCCATGCCCCTGCCATCCTGCAGCTCCCACCTGACGCCACCACTTGCTAGCCCTTTAAGTGCCTCTGAATCACCATTCAGCCCTAGGCCTGCTAGACTCCCACTACTCCACCCCTAGAAGCTTCCCCAGAACTTCCGTTGTGTCACTACAGATCCGACTCAGTGGGGGCCGCAGCCGACATGAAGGGCGAGTCGAGGTGCAAACAGGAGGACCTGGGTCCCCTCGCTGGGGCCTCATCTGCGGGGATGACTGGGGGACACTGGAGGCCATGGTTGCCTGCAGGCAACTCGGACTGGGCTATGCCAACCATGGCCTGCAGGTGAGTGGGAAGGAGAGGAACCAAGGCTGTTGCCTCCGAAGGCTGTGTTTAGGGCAGAGGACCGTCAGCCCCCTGGCCTGGGAGGCTGGACGGTGCCCTCACCAAACACCTCTGTATGTCCCCAGGAGACCTGGTACTGGGACTCAGGGAATATAACAGAGGTGGTGATGAGTGGAGTGCACTGCACAGGGACTGAGCTGTCCCTGGATCAATGTGCTCATCATGGCACCCATGTCGCCTGCAAGAGGACAGGAAGCCATTTCACTGCTGGAGTCATTTGTTCTGAGAGTGAGTGAAGGGTCTGGTGACTCAGGCCAGGCAAGGGAGGCTCTGGGCCACCCCTTTGCAGGGAGAGAGAGGGCTGCAGTCTGGAGGGGTCCGCCTTCCCTGCGGAAAGCCAGTCTCACCCGACTTTCTGGGGGTGGGGGAAGGGGATGCGGGCCGGGGGGTGGGGCCGAGGACGGACGCACTCCCGTCTGTCCCTGCCCCTCAGCAGCGAGTTCTAACCCCCTCCTTCCCTCCTCGGTGCAGCCGCGTCAGACCTGCTGCTGCACTCGGCACTGGTGCAGGAGACCGCGTACATTGAGGACAGGCCCCTGCACATGCTGTACTGCGCTGCCGAAGAGAACTGCCTGGCCAGCTCGGCCCGCTCAGCCAACTGGCCTTACGGCCACCGGCGTCTGCTCCGATTCTCCTCCCAGATCCACAACCTGGGACGCGCTGACTTCAGGCCCAAGGCTGGGCGCCACTCCTGGGTGTGGCATGAGTGTCATGGGTGAGACGGTCAAGTAGAAGGGCAGGGCCACTGGGGACGGGGCAAGCCTGCTGTGGGCAGGGAAGGAAACAGGGGTCCCCTTGTCCCCACAGGCATTATCACAGTATGGACATCTTCACTCACTATGATATCCTGACCCCCAACGGCACCAAGGTGGCTGAGGGCCACAAAGCTAGTTTCTGTCTAGAAGACACCGAGTGTCAGGAGGGTGAGTTGGGGCCTAGAGTAGACGACAGTTTCCTCATCCCCACAGCCTTGCCTCACACTGACGTGTGCTCATCTCCTCAGATGTCTCCAAGAGGTACGAGTGTGCCAACTTCGGAGAGCAGGGCATCACTGTGGGCTGCTGGGATCTCTACCGGCATGACATCGACTGCCAGTGGATCGACATCACAGATGTGAAGCCAGGAAACTACATTCTGCAGGTGCTGGGATCTAAGATTTCCAGCTATTGAGTGGGAGGAGTGCTTATTAAAGACACATGTGGATTTGAGGACTGCAGCTGGTTAAGCTGGCATTTTCCCACTCACAGGTGGTCATCAACCCCAATTTTGAAGTAGCAGAAAGTGACTTCACCAACAATGCAATGAAATGTAACTGCAAATATGATGGACATCGCATCTGGGTGCACAACTGCCACATTGGTATTTGGTGGGAAGAGAAGGCAGAAAGACTGGGGGACGGGAGGGAAAGGCCTCCATTCTCGTCTCCCTATAGGTTGTTTCTATGTCTTCCCACCCACTTCTACCCACCCATCCCCACAACGGGTCTATCTTCCTGCCCAAACCACCTGTTCACCTTGCAGGTGATGCCTTCAGTGAAGAGGCCAACAGGAGGTTCGAACGCTACCCTGGGCAGACCAGCAACCAGATCATCTAAGGTGCCACCACCCTCCTCTGCAGACCACAACTGGCCCCTAATGGCAGGGGTCTGAGGCTGCCATTACCTCAGGAGCTTACCAAGGAATCCTTGACGTCAGCAGGCCCACAGCGCTCATCCACTGTGCACTGTGGGTGTAGAACTGTCAAGCAGAAGTTACTGCCCTCCTTCTTACGCCAGCTGTCTGGATCTGTGGCCAGGCATGGGGAATTTTGCTCCCAGGCCCAGCACGAAACTAAGCACGCCACAAAGAGGCGCACCTGATTGACTGCCCAGAAAAACAGACGGCAACAGCTCGTTTTCTTGAATAGGGAGGTCAGAATGGTCAACTCCAGTATCTCCTCTCAGGTCAGGGAGATACGGCTTTACCTCTAGCCTTTTTGTGGGGGCGAAAGAGCAGTGCGCCACCCTTCCCCTCACTTTTGAGTATAACATGTTGCTAGGTATAATTTTATTTTATATAAAAAGTGTTTTTGTGATTCCTCAGGGCCCAGGGATTGGTGCTGGTAGTTGGAGGGACCTGCCCCCAACTGGTTCATTTGATCCTCCACCCAGGTGCCATGAGAACCCAAGCCAGGAAAGCAAGGTAGAAATCAGAGCAGGAGCCTCCTACTCTTGCTGATCCATTCATTCTGTGACTTCAGGGGTCACATATAAGGTCAATGTTTCCGGTCCCCGCCGGATCCGCACTGCCAGCTGGGATTGGGTCCGAACGGCTTCATAAATATCTTCAGCATTTTGTACCAGCCGCTCCCCAATGGCCAAGATCACATCGCCAGGCCGTAGACCAGCCCTATGGCAAAAAGTGGACAGAGAGATAAAGGAGGGAAGAGATGGCCCAGTTCAAGGGCACATGAACACCTCACCCGTCTCCACCTCCCAGCGCAGTCTCTCCCTCACCGGTGTGCAGGGGAGTCCAGGATGACTTTATGGATGAGCACGCCATGCTGGACGTCGGGAAAGCCGGGTTCTCGAAGCTGCAGTTCTGCAAGGATGCTGCAAGGACACAGATCCCTTTGGTAACCACACCACGGCACGCTCCCCAGTCTGTGCTCGCCTCAAAGCTCCCATCAACACACTGATAAGTTATGGATCGGGCACGCACTGGATCCTCTTGAGACAAAAACAATTCACTTTCTGCCTTCTAGCAGTTAGGAAGTGAGACATGTAGATAAAAGGTAACTAATTCCAAATGACACGGTATTAAATCAATAGCACTAATGTCATTCTAAAATCCTAAGAGAAGCTAGAAGGAGGTGGTCTAACTTTAGCTGAACCTAGAAGGATCGGTGTGATATTTATATAAAATGAGAGCAACATAAACAAAAACATGGGATTAGGAAATCAGGTTGGACGGAACAGAATATACTCACAGGGAAGCCATGTCTGGAAGGTTGAGTTGAAGACATGGAAAATGGCCCCTAAACACCAGGCTAATGGATTGGAGGTTGTAAATCAAAGCAATAACAGGATGAAATCCATCAGGTGGGAGGTATGCAAAGTGGAGTGGGGTGAGAAAATCAAGATAATGAGAGAGGACAGCTCTTCTGATAGTTCCAAGTATGAGGCAACTCCGATGAAGACAGAATTGAGAATGAAGCTCAACAGAAGTGCCAGGTGTGAAGTGAAGTGCCAGGTGCCCATCACTGGTTACACTGATGGCCCTACCCCTATAGCTCATACCTGGGAGTCAGGGTTAGCATCATCACTCCAATGTAGCGGCGCTGGGACCCACTGCTTCCAAACCAGGAATCTGTGACAGAGGGACAAATGAGCCCCAGCCAGCTCCATCCTTCCTTCCCCCTCGTGCTCCTCCTAACAGACCCCTCTCCAGCAAGCCCCCACCTCCACCCCCCACTACTTAAAGGAAACCCTTTACCCCCAAGCCAGGCTTACTCTTCTTTTCTCCACGATGCAGAAACTCTCGAAGGCGATCAGCAGGGATGGCAAAGGAGATTCCAGCTGTGACCTTCATGGTATTCACCCCAATCACCTCCCCATCCTGTTGGGACAGAACCCACTATTCTCTAGCCCCAACAAATGGTAGGAGATGGGGGTACCTGAGCAAGAGGAGCGGGCAGTGTTGGGGAGTCGGGGAGATCTGGTTGGATTCCAGGAGACAGCCAACAAGAAACTGCTCAGAAACTTGACCAAACGTCACTGAATTAGGGAAAACCCACCCCTTCCCACACTGACCTGGGGCAGGGATTCTCGGAAAGGATGTCCCACTCACCAGGTTAACCAGGGGACCGCCAGAGTTTCCAAACTGCAGGACAAGGAGAAAATATGGAAGAGATCCAGGGACTCTATGCCTGGGGGCAAAACCAGGATGGAGGCACTTTCTCCAAATTCTCTCCTTTACCAGCCCATGGAGTGGGCACGGTTTTTGCCACCCAACCTCTGTGTACAGGCGAATACACCATCCATCACGCTTGGTTCTTGCACCACACACCTCTACCCCTCCCCCAACCTAGTCTGTCATTTCTCTCGTATCAGGACGCACATCAATAGCTGCATCAGTCTGGATGTATTCCACATTGGTTTGGGGAAGGCCCAGGTCTCTGGCTGGACGCTGAGCAGAGCTGACAATGCCGGATGTGATCGTGTTCTGCAGTGCAAAGGGACTTCCCATGGCAACAACAAACTCCCCTTGCCGGACATCGGCTGAACGTCCCAGGGGCAGCGTGGGGAGAGGCTCCTAAGGGAGAATGGGTACAAGAGACCTGTCATCTGGAGATGTAAGCAAATTCAGAGCCCCAACCAGACATGGCCTGCCCAGACCCCCACCTTGGTCTGAATCCTCAGCGTGGCGATATCTGCCACGGGGTCCACAGCTGTGACCACGGCCTCATACGTATCGCCGCTAGGCAGCCTGACACGGACTCGGCGCCGATCAGCCACCACATGAGCGTTCGTAACGATGAGCCCGTCGGCAGCCACCACGAATCCTGAGCCATTCGAGATAGGGACTTCGCGGCCCGAAAAAGGGTGCCTGGGATGGGGGGGGGTTGGGTTGGGGAAGCACGGATGTGAGGAGGCTCGGACCCCTCCTTCTCGCCCGCCCTCTACCCGCGGCTTCGGTTTCTCCGGGTCCACCCCACCGTTACCGGCCCAAGATCTCGATATAAACCACGGCAGGGGCCGTCTTCTCCACCACGTCCGCGATGAAGTTGTACTGGCTCCGGGGAGAGGGAGGCGGCGAGCCAACGACCGAGGCGAGGACGGCCGGGGGACCCCGACCCCCGCCCCACAACAACAAGAGCACTGCCCCTCCAGCGCCCAGCGCCACCGCCAGCCACACGCGCGGACGGGTTCCAGGGGTCCCTGAGTCTTCCCGGATCCGGGGATCTGGGGTCCCCTGGATCAGCCGTGCTCGGGGATCCGAAGTCCCCGACGTCAGATATGTTCGTGGTTCAGGGACTCCCACAGACAACCGGGCCCCGAAACTGGGGGTCCCATAAGTCACTCGGGCCCGAGGGTCAGGAGTTCCTGACGTCAGCAAGGCCCGGAGGTCAGGGGTCAACAGGGGTCCCTTTCCCCAGCGACCCCCCCCCAAAGCCCGCCATCCCCGGAGGCTCCAGACTGCACCCTGCCCCGCCCTCAGTGCAGCCATCAGCTCCGCCTCGGAAGCCTCGTCGCCCGCCCTGCACAGAGGAGGCGCCCTGGACGCGAGCGGGCGGACAGCGGGACGCGGAGCACGCCGGTACCTGAAGTCTCGAGAAGCGCACGCCGGAACCAGGGATTCCGGAAGGCCGACTCCGCCCCCGCCCCGCGAATGCCGGGAATTGTGGTCCCAGTGGGACGCGAGTTATGAGGTGGCCTAAGGGCCCGCGAGGCATGCTGGGACCGCTAGCCCTTCCGGGGCGCCTCAGGATTTCGGGTCCCGGCACCCTGGGCGGACGCCCGAAGACTCCGCCTTCCCAAGAGCCCCTGCGGCGGGGTGCGAAGATGGCGGCGGCGGCGGCCCGGCGCCCCTAAAGCGGCGGCAATGGAGCCTCCCCCGTCGCCGGGGCCGGAGCGGCTCTTTGATTCGCACCGGTAAGAGCCCCGGAGGGAAGAGACCGGCTCCCGCGACCACTTGGCCTTCGGCACCCGATCACCCCGCCTCTCGCCCCCCAGGCTCCCGGGTGACGGCTTCCTGCTTCTCGCGCTGCTGCTCTACGCTCCAGTCGGGTTCTGCCTCCTCGTCCTGCGCGTCTTTCTTGGGATCCACGTCTTCCTGGTCAGCTGCGCGCTGCCAGACAGCGTCCTTCGCAGGTTCCGACCCGGGCGCTCGGGGAGGGTCGGGGCTGGGCCTGGCCGGAGGCCGCGCAGTCACCACTGCTGGCGTCCCCAGGTTCGTGGTGCGGACCATGTGTGCAGTGCTGGGGCTCGTGGCCCGGCAGGAGGACTCCGGACTCCGAGATCACCGCGTCAGGGTCCTCATTTCCAACCACGTGACCCCCTTCGACCACAACATAGTCAACCTGCTCACCAGCTGTAGCACCGTGAGTTAGGGACGAAGCCGAGAGTGCCACGGGGCGGTTCCCCGGGGCCCCGCTCAAGGCTCCCCTCCCCATGTGCGGGTTTCCTTTGGGGACCACAAGATACTGACCCTTACCTCTGACCCCGCTGTTCTCCCCATTTGTCCGTTTTTCTCATTTCCCAACATTCTTTTCTTCTTGCTTTCTCTCCTTCCCATTCCCAGCCTCTACTCAATAGTCCCCCCAGCTTTGTGTGCTGGTCTCGGGGCTTCCTGGAGATGGATGGGGGCGGGGAGTTGGTGGAGTCACTCAGGAGATTCTGTGCTTCAGCGAGGCTTCCCCCCACCCCTCTGCTGCTATTCCCCGAGGAAGAGGCCACCAATGGCCGGGAGGGGCTCCTGCGCTTCAGGTGGGTGTGTCTCCAACTCTGTAGGCGGTCAGGCCTGGGAGCCCTTGGGTTTTCACAGCCTTTTCCAGCCCTGCCCCCTCCCTTCCTAGTTCATTTCCTTTCTGTCCACTCTTAGTTCTTTCCCCTGAATCCCTTTATTCCCCATAGTTCTACTTGTCCAGTTTGACAGTTACCCATTTTTAAGTCGGGTATGAGCTGCTGACTGGGTTGGCTGGAATCCCATCCTACTATCTCTTCCCTCTTCTAGTTCCTGGCCATTTTCTATCCAGGATGTGGTACAGCCTCTTACCCTGCGAGTCCAGAGACCTCTCGTTTCTGTGGTGAGTGCGTTCAACAGGGAAGCTCTGGGTTTGGAGGGGAAGTTTCCCACTCCTGGCCCTGGCTTAGACCTCACTCATGCCCTCCCCTCAGACGGTGTCAGATGCCTCCTGGGTCTCAGAACTGCTGTGGTCACTTTTCGTCCCTTTCACGGTGTATCAAGTAAGGTATTAACTGTCCTTACTTTTTGGTGGCTGGGAGAAACTCGTCTCAAGGTCAAGGAAGTAGCTGCCTCTGCCCTGTCCATTTGCAGATCTTTTAATATCAAGGTCCTACCGCAGAGGCAATATAAAGTATTTACTATCTCCCCTATCCTCACCACCACTGTTCCAGGAAAAGAGGTATCAGAGTGGAGAGTGGGTGCCCCCAACACGGTCCTGGGTTGTCTTTTGCAGGTGGCTTCGTCCTGTTCATCGACAGCTGGGGGAGGGCAGTGAGGAGTTCTCCCTCCGTGTACAACAGGTGGTAGGGGACACAGGCAGGGTGGAGGTGGGTCCTCTCCTTATGGGGAAGGAGAGGAAGGCTTAAGAAACTTCCAATCTTCCAATTCTCCCTAGCTGGTGGCCAAAGAGTTGGGCCAGACAGGGACACAACTCACTCCAGCAGACAAAGCAGAGCACATGAAGCGACAGAGACACCCCAGATTGCGCCCCCAGTCAGGTGTGTGGTCCCTGGACACAACGCTTTTTAGCTTTGTTTCCGCCTGTTGTGCTTTCTTCCTTACGCCTGTACTAGCCAGCCTCTCTGTCCTCCTAGTTCTCCACTCACCTTATTTCGGGTTTCTTTTTTGCAGCCCAGTCGTCCTTCCCTCCCTCCCCTGGCCCTTCTCCTGATGTGCAGTTGGCAACTCTGGCTCAGAGGGTGAAGGAGGTTTTACCCCATGTGCCACTGGGTGTCATCCAGAGAGACCTGGGTATGAGAAAGGGTAGCCTCACGTAAGGAGACAGGCATAGAGAGGGAGAATGGGTGGCGAAGGGAGAAGGTGAACAGAGAAGCACACTCTCCTGTCCTCTCTTCCCTCCTGCCCAGCCAGGACTGGCTGTGTAGACCTGACTATCACTAATCTGCTTGAGGGAGCTGTAACTTTCATGCCTGAAGACATCACTGAGAGGACCCAGGCCCTTCCCACAGCCTCCACGCCCAAGGTGAGACCCAGGAAATGGGCAGGTCCGAGACTTGGGGTGGGATGGGACGGTCTGCATATCCCCTGTCCCTGACGTCTGTTTTTTTGATCCTGAGACCCTAGCCCAGTGCCTCTCTTGCAAAGTAGGCATTCGATGCGTGTTTAATGATGATGACTTCGCAAGCCCTCTGACATTGTGATCACCTCAGTTCCCCAGCTCTGGCCCGGCGACCCCTCAGCCCACAGCCCTAACATTTGCCAAGTCCTCCTGGGCCCGGCAGGAGAGTCTGCAGGAGCGCAAGCAGGCGCTGTATGAATACGCAAGAAGGTGAGGGGCTTAGAGAACAGCGGGTAGGACCGGGCAGATTGTATACGGCAAAACCCATGCAACGTCTTCTCCTTATGTCCCGCAGGAGGTTCACAGAGAGGCAGGCCCAGGAGGCTGACTGAGTACAGGATGGCGCCCAGAGCCGCAGGACGGAGACTGGGGGCAGCCCTCACCCGACTCACAACAGGCCGGATGGGTGGGTGGTAAAAAGGGAGGGATGGGGCTCCCCCCAATATCACATTAAATTCAGGGTTTTCACTCAAGGTCTCTGTTGCCTCTCTGGGTCTCAGAAGCCCCGTAGCAAGTTCCTTTTCCCTTGGTTGTAGGGATCAGGGATGAGGGCTTCCTTGTGGGTTTGTGGGGGTCAGAATGGAGCTGTCTGCAGTCACCTCCTCATGTCAAGAGATGCGTGATATTAAGGAAATGTAACTGAGCTCAAGGCCCAGAAGCAACTGGACCCTAGCTTGGGTGTTCAGCCCAGGTATGTGAGGAAAAAGCTGCAAAACTGCAAGTCCCAGGATGCCTTTCACTAAGGAGCACTGTACACGAAGTCTGCAGAGTTCACACATGCTCAGTGTGGTGGCTTGAGCCTATTTTCCACAGGGCACTGACCAGATTAAATAAGGTGGAGCACATGGCCCCACCCCAAAACAGCCTTTAGGACTGTTGAGGCACACCCCAGGGTGGAGCCGGAATTTACCTTTGTACTTCACAGCAGGTCAGGGTTATTGGTGACTTGCTGTGTGGGTCTGGAACTGGCTGCCGTCCTGACACGTCTCAGAGCTGCAAGCAGGTTTGAATCCAGGATCCTTGTGGCCCTGGTCCCTGATTCTTACCCCGTTCCTCCTCCGATTCTTCATTCTGTTCCCTTGGGGACCTTCCCACAGATTACCATGTCTCATAGAATTCCTGCTGCCCCTGAGGACCCCTGTGTTAGTCAAAGGATTTTTACTATCTGACTACAGGGTAATAGTCCACTTTTTTTTTTTTTTGCGGTACGCGGGCCTATCACTGCTGTGGCCTCTCCCGTTGTGGAGCACAGGCTCCGGACGCGCAGGCTCCGGATGCGCAGGCTCAGCGGCCATGGCTCACGGGCCCAGCCACTCCGCGGCATGTGGGATCTTCGCGGACCGGGGCACGAACCTGTGTCCCCTGCATCGGCAGGCGGACTCTCAACCACTGCGCCACCAGGGAAGCCCAATAGTCCACTTTTGATAGTCCCTTACTTGGAGACTCACCTCTCCACTGTTTCCTGGCAGGCAAGAAATACTGGGAAGGGTGGACCTCGGGGCATTATCACTTGAGGGTACAGGTTAGGGATCAGGGCTGAGGTGGGCAGATGGTGTCAGTCACCAAATACGAGGCCTTGATGTCTGCCCTGCCTTCTGTAGGTCCTGCTAGACAGCCACCATGGCCTCTCAGGTTCACGGGCTGGAAGAAGAGTCTGGCCCAAACCCTGGGGATTCTGAACTGGCTGTGAACCCCTTTGACGGGCTCCCTTTCTCTTCCCGCTACTACGAGCTGCTTGAGCAGCGCCGATCCTTGCCTATCTGGGCTGCTCGCTTTATCTTCTTGGAACAGTTGGAGAGTAGCCCCAGTGGAGTGGTGCTGGTGTCTGGAGAGCCTGGCTCTGGCAAGAGCACCCAGGTTGGGGAAGGTTCTGGGAGTGGACAAACGGGGCGGCTAGGGAACTGGCTCTTCCCGGGACAAGGTGCGGGGGGCGGAGCTGTGTGGAGTAATAAGGGAGGTGGGTAAAAGGAGACAGGCTGGCCCCAGGGTAGCTGGTGAAGGACCAGGGGACTCCCCAAATAGGAGATTAAACTGGCCACAGCTCCCCCAGCACTTTTGACTGGAGTTCTGTATCTCGCTGACTGATTGTCCTTCCCTACCCTACCCCAGATCCCACAGTGGTGTGCAGAGTTTGTGCTGGCCAGGGGTTTCCAGAAGGGCCGGGTAACTGTGACTCAGCCCTACCCTCTGGCAGCCCTGAGCTTGGCCCTGCAAGTTGCTGATGAAATGGACCTGACCCTGGGTCATGAGGTTGGATACAGCATCCCCCAAGAGGACTGCACTGGGCCTGACACCCTGCTCAGGTGTGGCCCCCTGCAGGCCTGACCCCAGATCTCCTTCCCCTCATCTAGTAGAAACAAGCCCAGTCTTCTGATATCTCACCATTCCCTCCCTCAGCCTAGCTCACCCTTTAAATCATGCATGATGCAACTGCTGAATTCAGCCCTTTAACCCCAGCCAGGGACCTCAGACATTCAACCTCACCCTCATCATGAAAGTCTCACTTTCCTAACTGGAGTACAGCTTGTGAACAGTGTCACCAGTGACCAGTGGGGTTGTGGGTCACAGGTAAAGGTCCATGGGCTCAGGAAGTCAGTCACAGGGTCTTTTTCTGATCTTTACTATCAGAATCTAGGCCCCCTGGGGAGAAGCTCCTCTGGACTTCTGGGGCTGGTCAGTGTCTACACTGACTCCTCTGCCCACTACCAATGTCAACAGGTTCTGCTGGGACAGGCTGCTTCTGCAGGAGATGGCCTCGACCCGGGGCACTGGAGCGTGGGGTGTGCTGGTGCTGGATGAGGCTCAGGAGCGGTCAGTGGCCTCAGATTTGCTCCAGGGGCTCCTGCGAGATGCCAGGCTGGGAAACCTGCCAGGGGACCCCAGAGTGGTTGTAGTTACTGACCCAGCCCTCGAACCTAAGCTCCAGGCCTTCTGGGACAATCCTCCTATTGTACATGTACTTGGAGAGACTGGCAGGTGTCCCACTCCCGTCTACAGGGACACTGTCCCTACTGATAGAGTGGAAGCTGCCTGCCAAGCTGTGCTTGAATTGTGTCGGAAGGAGGCTCCAGGAGATGTGCTAGTGTACCTGCCCAGTGAGGAGGTAAAAACTGGGATGCCAAAGGCGGTACTCGTGTCTCATGTCCGTCCCTTCCTGTCCCGGGGGGGATGTGAGCAATGCTTGTTAGGAACATTGGAGTTCTAGTACTTACTCTCCATTGGAGTCCTGAGGAAAAACTCGGGGGTTTCGGGGTGAAAAGGTCTACCACACTCTCTTTGATTCCATACGATGCAGGGGCTTGTGGTTCAGTGAGCTCCTGAAATGATAACACCCCAACTTTCTGAGTATGTGCATGTTTTCAGAGTCAAGGGCCATAGTGTTTCCTCAGCTTTTCAAAGGGGTCTGTGACCCACACAGGTGAGAACTGCCCTAATACCCCACCCCTCTCCTCAGGAGATTTCCCTGTGCTGTGCGTCCTTGTCCAGGGACGGGGGGTCCTTGGAGAACCACGGGCCTCCACCACGGGTGCTGCCCCTCCACCCGGGCTGTGGACAGGCTGCTCAGGCTGTGTATGAGGACGTAGAATCGGGGGCCCGAAAGGTTGTGGTCACTCACTGGCTGGCCGACTTCTCCTTCTCCCTCCCTTCCATCCGACATGTCATTGACTCAGGACTGGAGCTTCGAAGTGTGAGTGAAAGAGAGGTGGGGGGACGCGTGGGGGCTAAAGATAGAAATAGCCTTCTCTCATGTGTCTTGGCCTTGGTTGGGGGGCGGTGACAGGTTTACAGTCCTCAGATCCGAGCAGAATCCCAAGTGCTGAGACCGATCAGCAAGTGTCAGGCAGAGGCCAGACGACTGCGGGCAGCAGGGATCCTGCCAGGTAAGAGCCTTTGCCCTCAATGAGCACAGACATGCGCCCTGCGAGGTCTGCAGTGGTCTTCTTTCCCAGGTCCTTCTCCCCTCAGGATCCTGCCTCTGCCTGTACCCTAAGTCCTTCCTAGAACTAGAGGCTCCCCTGCGGCCCCAGCCCAGGGTGTGTGAGGAGAATCTGAGCCCCCTGATATTACTACTAAAGAGGAGACAGATTGCAGAGCCAGGGGAGTGTCACTTCCTGGACCGGCCTGGTGAGCACCCCTCCTGCCCAAGTCCTGCTGTCCAGCCTCTGAGACCCCCTGCCCTGTAAGCCTTGTTCCCTCTCCAGCTCCAGAAGCACTGATGCAGGCCCTGGAAGATTTAGACTATCTGGCAGCCCTGGATGATAATGGGGACCTGTCAGACCTGGGAGTCATCCTATCCGAATTTCCCCTGGCCCCTGATCTGGCCAAAGCCCTGCTGGCCTCGTGCGAGTTTGACTGTGTGGATGAGATGCTCACCCTGGCCGCCATGCTCACTGGTATAAATCGCTCTTCTCTCTGGCTCTTACGGCCACTTCCGCCTTCCCTCTGGCGTTCCGGTGCTCCTAAAGCCAGCCCGGCCCCCTTTGCTCGGGCTCCCAGCGCTCCCAGGGCCCGAGGAGCTAGGCTTCCTCACTTCTCCCACTCCGATCTCGCTGCTGTCTCTCGTCCCTCAATATGTTTAAATCTCTCCTACCTTGTGTTACTAAAACTGCACCCCTCTTCCTCAGCCCTACACTCGCCTTCGGCTACACAGAATAATCTCTATCCTGTTCAGTCTAGGGTATTCCTCGCCCGCTGCATTCCAGCTCAGGCCCACCACAACACTGACACAGCCTTCAGCTCACCGGTGGCCTCCTAGAGACCCAACGCAATGAACACGTTTGACACTTGAGCACCACCAACCCTTCCCACCTGAAAAGGGCCCCTCCCTGCGCCTCTGTGGCCCCTCTGGCCGCTCCCTAATCTCGTACTTGAGCTCTTCCTCCTCCGCTCCTCCGCGGTTACCTCAGGCTTCTGTCCTTGCCTCTTGTCTGCCCGTTCCCTGAACTCTCTGAGCAAGTTCATTCACCCCCATCGTCTGAAATGCCACAGTATCATTCTTCTGAATCTTGGATTTATACATCTAACTCCTGATGGACGTTTCTATCAGAATTGTCCATAATACTTCAACCCAGAACTGAACTCAAGCGCTTTTGTTGTCGTTGTTTTTGTTGAGCCTGAGCACTTTTTTTAAAATAAATTTATTTTACTTATTTATTTATTGGCTGTGTCAGGTCTTGGTTGCTGCGCGCGGGCTTCGTCACGGTGTGTGGGCTTCTCATTGCGGTGGCTTCTCGTTGCGGAGCACAGGCTCTAGGCGTGCGGCCTCAGTAGTTGTGGCTCGCGGGCTCCAGAGCGCAGGCTTAGTAGCTGTGGCGCACGGGCTTAGCTGCTCCGTGGCATGTGGGATCTTCCCAGACCAGGGCTTGAACCCGTGTCCCCTGCATTGGCAGGCGGATTCTTAACCACTGCGCCACCAGGGAAGCCCAAGCCTGAGCACTTTTTTAAACTACCCCCTCACCACCACCACCACCACCACAAAATCATACAATCATCTCTGCAGCTCCACTATCATCCTTCTAGACTAAACTTTCTCCAGGTTTTTTCATTTTTATTTTTCACTTTTCCTAATTTTTAAACAAGTTACCTGTTCGTCTCCACACTCACAGTCAGTGCCAGCGTTACCTCATCACTACTCAGCTGGATTCCTTTCGTAGCCTCCTAACTAACCATGTGAACTCCTTCCAAACACGTGGACTCTTAAAAACTCGTCTTCATCAGCTATTCTCCACCTTCCACACAGAATGTAAACTCGTTTGCACAGCACATCCGGCCTCTCGTAACCTAGCCCACACCGACCTCTCCAGCTTACTCTCCTGCCACCCTGCCACACACGCCGTCCCCCCCACTCATATACTAGGTGCTTGCAGTTCTCCAACATGCTATTCCCGTGGTCTAGAATACCCACTCCGCCCCTTCTCCACTGAACTGATTCCTACTCAGACTTCAGGTACTGGCCTGCACACCGATTGGGCTTATCAAGTTTGCCTACTTGTTGGTCTCTCCCAAGCTTGTTGAGGGCAGGGACTGTTTTTCGTTTATTTATCTTCAATGTCTAATAAACTGCATCGCCTCTAGAAGTCTTTTGAATAAAGTTCCCAAAGTGACACTTCTCCCTCTTCAGTGCACTGCTGTCCTTTCTCATTCCCCAAAATGAACTTCCTCTCTTCTGCTTCCAGCTGCCCCTGGGTTTACTCGTCCTCCGCTCTGTGCAGAAGAAGCTGCCCTGCGTCGGGCACTAGAACACGTGGATGGTGATCACAGCTCTCTGATCCAGGTGTATGAAGCCTTTATACAGAGTGAGTGGTCCAATCTGCATCCTCTTACAGAATCCAGATTTTCCAAAGAGAGGAAGTGGTGTGCAACCAGCTGACAGATCTCTCTTCCCAGGAAAAGGAAGCCCTTTGGCCAAGGGTTGGGTTCTTCTGGGGGTCTCAAGGGCTTTAGCTATAGCTGGTCCCTTTCTATTCCTAGGTGGAGCAGACAAGGCTTGGTGCCAGGCTCGGGGTCTAAACTGGGCAGCACTGTGCCAAGCCCATAAACTTCGGGGAGAACTCCTAGAACTCATGCAACGGATTGAACTTCCCTTGTCTCAACCAGCCTTTGGCTCTGAGCAGAATCGCAGAGACCTTCAGAAAGCACTGGTGTCAGGATACTTCCTTAAGGTTAGGGGAAAGAGTTGGGGTGAGGGTCATAAAAGGAGCAGAAGGTAGAGGAAGCAAGGATCGGTGTATGTCACCTCTGCAATTGGGGTCCCGGTGGCCATACAAAGGATTCTTTAGAACCAGGAGAAACTTTTCCTTTGAGGTTTTGGGTACAAGGGGCTATGGAGATGCCATACAGTGTGGTAGTATGGTAGGGCTGTAACACCTAGAGGTATGCTCTCCTTTTTTTTTTTTTTTTTTTTTTTGCGGTACGCGGGCCTCTCACTGTTGTGGCCTCTCCCGTTGCGGAGCACAGGCTCCGGACGCGCAGGCTCAGCGGCCATGGCTCACGGGCCCAGCCGCTCCGCGGCATGCGGGATCCTCCCGGACCGGGGCACGAACCCGTGTCCCCTGCATCGGCAGGCGGACTCTCAACCACTGCGCCACCAGGGAAGCCCTATGCTTTACTTTTAATACTCTCACCACCCTTGCTAATAATTCTTTCTCAACCCCCTTTTCTTTCTTCTACTGACTGACACTTCACTCTCACTTATTCCTTCGATATCTTTGTCTTTCCATGAGGTGGCCCGAGACACAGATGGAACTGGAAATTACCTGCTCCTAACCCATAAGCATGTGGCCCACCTCTCCCCATACTGCTGCTACAGAAGCCGCAGGGCTCCTGCCAGACCCCCACCCTGGGTGCTTTACCACAATTTCTCCATTTCCAAAGACAACTGCCTTTCCATTGTTTCTGAGATTCAACCACAGATGTGAGTTCCCTGACAACCCTCTTACACTACCCATTCCTCTTCCTGGGGCCAAAATTAAAGCTAGGGATTTAGAGACCCTAAGAAGAGGAGGGGGTCTTAGTGGTTTGTAGTAATATATGATTTGAGGAGACAGGGTTTGTGGGAGGGGTAATAAGAAGTTTCACAGCTTATAAAAGAGGATACAGAAATCATCTAATTATGACTGTCTCTGTCAGGCTGGTGGAATTGGCCCCTCCATACTTCCTGAGTAACCTGCCCCCTAGTGAGAGCAGGGACTTCCTGAACCAGCTGAGGGAAGAAATGGCAGATTCTTCAACAGGGAGTGAATCTTCCTCCACCCAAGAGCTTGGAGTTGCCTGTGTCCTGCAGTGACCTGCCTGCGGAGTGAAGCTGAGCTCATCTCATCACATTAGACCTTCCCTCAGGCTAGCACCTAGGCAGCCAGCCAGATTTAGAAGCCCAACGTTAAGGGTCAAATACTGGAACCTGAGTCCCAAGAAATGGTGGGCTGGGAGTGGAGCGAATTGGGTAAGGCACAGTCTAAACAGAGTAGGACCCTTTCCTTAGCTTTCTTCTATTTATTGAAGAGGAACTAACATGCCTTTCATATACCCAACTTATGCCAAACCCATCCTTGTGTTCCCTTTCGGTCTATAAAAGTTCTTTTTATACGGTGTCAAATTTGAGTTTGGTTCTGCGGCAGCATTTGCAATATCCATGAGTTAGAGATGGGTTAGTATGAAAGAATCAGAGTCAACTCCAACAGTGATATCCTCTTGCCTGGTTCCCACCTCTAGTCAAGACTTGTACTGTGACTAACCTAGCTGTCTCTAACATGGAACATGAGTAGTTTGGCTACAGTTGGCCTCTAACCCTGCCTAAAGCTTACCTCCCTCTATCACACTGCTCTGGCCTCCAGGGGAGAAAGAAAGGTGGTGCTGTAAGAATCCCACAAAGTCTTCCCTTTTGTTCTCATACCACTTAAATCCTGCTCCTTCTTAAACCTCAAGGCTACTGCAGCCAAACCCACACTCTTAGCTTTCCATCAATAAGCTTCCCAGCAGCCCCTAGCCCACTCACAAGTTTTTCCAACAACTTCAGGGACATCATGCTTTTCTCTTTCCAGCTGGTACTACGTTCCCTTTTCTTCCTTTGGACTATTAATTTTGATATCCTCAATCATCTTGCACACTGTAAATGTATTTATAGAAATTGATGGAAAGGAACCTTTAATCCTTAGAACTTTGCTTTTCGCCTCAGAGTTTCCTCCCTTGGAGATTCTGTCTGTTCTCATCATTCCATCTATTTCCTACCTCTGTGTGGATGTCTACTGACCTCCCCCAAAAGGCATTTTTCCAGAATTTATTCTCTCTAGGTCTAGCATTTAGTTGTGCCTGCAGAGTTAATCTTGGTTCTATCTTCCCAATTTCCCTTCCATCATCCACAACACCATTGATTTCTTGATCCTTTACATTTCCAACCTGGGAATTATCTTTGATTATTTTTAGGCCTATCACTTCCTAATTATTTGCCAAATTCTGCTCACCCGAACTCCACTGGGCCCATTAACTTCGTCCATTGCTTCCTCCTCTTCCCTCTCTGTCCCCGAGGGACACCAGAGCCAGATTAGTGTTCCCAGATTTTCTCTTCCATCGAGTGTGTAAGTATCCGTCTCGCCTGCCACCCACTTGCGAGGCTCAAGTGAGAGGATGTAGTCAGCAGGTTAAACACACAGACAACATGGGGCTCAAAGTCCTTAGCGATTATTTTACAGTTGAAGGATGAGACGCCCAGCGTAGATAACCCTCTGGCTCCCATCGCGGTCAGTCAGACTCGCTTTCCAGCACCTCCTCCATTACTCCTCTGTCGTTGACGTCTTCCTTCCTTCCTTCACACCTTTGCTACAGACCCAGCCCGTGCGGGCTGCAGCCTCCTGATTCCAGCCGGGTCTGTAAACCTACTCCAGCCACACAGAACCCCAGCTCTAACACACCCACGGAAGAATCCGGAGTCCCTCAAGAGAGCAGCCATTGGCCAGCCCGCCCCCCTCCCCGCACCACATTGGCTATCATACTGCAGGTCCCGCCCCCTCAGCGCCTCGGGTTCCAGCCGCGGTGCAACTGTCTGAGTGAAAAATGGCGGGAAAGGTCACGATCAAGCGCGCAGGGCAACAGCACAACGCTGGCCTGGGAGCCGGCAGTGGCCGAGGAGCCCTCGACGATAGCCTCAAGGCCACCTCCTCCTCGCACGCTCCACTGCTACGGAACCACGGGGTGGGCGGCCGTGCGCTCCAAGGCCCCGGGCCCGGAGCTCCACGCGGCGCCTCGGTCCGGAAAAGAGCGCTCGGCCGGTCGGGCAGGCGTCGCTCACACCACTGAGGCGAGCCCGGACACGGAAGCCACCTTGTTGTCCTCGGCCCAGGGCTGCAGGTTCTGCAGCGCGAAGAGCGACGAGTTGTGCAGGCAGAGCGGGTCCGGGGGCAGCGGCGGCCGTAGCGGCCGCGGTAGTGCGTCCTGCTGGAGGTGCAGAAGCAGTCGGCCCGCACGGTGCCGCTCTGCCTCGCGCTCCTCGGCCGTCTGGCGCCTGGGCGGGCGGAGACGCGGGGTCAGCGAGGCCGGCCCTCGCGCGCCCCACGCCTCACCGCCACTTGGCCCGGCCCGGTCCCTCGCCCGCCCCGCGCCTCACCGCCACTTGGTGCGCCGGTTCTGGAACCACGTCTTGACCTGCGCGTCGGTCATGCGCAGGGCCTTGGCCAGCGCCGCCCTCTCGGCCGAGGCCAGGTACTTCTGGCGCAGGAAGCGCCGCTCCAGCTCCAGCACCTGCGAGCGGGAGAAGGATGTGCGCGGCTTCTTCCGCTTTGGGGGGGTCCGGTTTTGGTAGGGGTGACCTATACGGCGCGTCCCGGAGAAGGGCGAGAGCGCCGCTACAGGGAGGAAGAAAGAGCAAGGCAGGGTTTTCGGGGCGGCCCGAGGTGTCACTGAGAAGGGAGCGCGGCTGCCGAGGCTGCAGAGCTCCCGCGCCCGGTCCCTGCGGTGCCCCAAGCTCGACCCCGCACCAGTAGAGGCTTCTAGACAAGAAAAGGCCTCGGAAATGGCCCTCCCACTCGGGTGAGGGAGAGGCGTCCCCCGCAGCTTCACCCTGCCCTTCCCGCGGTGTGGACAGTGAACTGCAGAGGAGGGCGCGGGCATCGACGGCAGCTACCTCCCCAGCGCCTCTCAGCAGCGGGACCAAGAGATACAATTGAGGGAGGATCCCCTGGGATTAGGGGCGGAGGGTACGAAAGGGGACCTTGAGTTGGAGCAGAAGGATCAAAGATGAGGAAACCGGGTCAGTGTGGGGCATGACGCTGGAGGGATGGGGCAACCTCACCAGTGAGCCGGTCCTTGGCATAGCGGCGGCCGCTGTCCATCCAAGGGAAGGTGAGTCCCGCTAGGCCCCCGGCGCCGCCCAAACCCGAGGGTCCAGGAACAGCAGGCGCGCCTGCCGCGGGCGGCTGCACTGGCAGCGGGCGGTGCGCCGGGACGCGGATCACACCGCCCGGGCCCACACCAGAGCTGCCTGGTAGCGGGGCCAGCGAGCCCGCGGGGCCGTAGCTTGAGGCTCCGTGAAATCCACCCGAGAACGCCACACTCTCCCCATGGCCCTGGCCCGCTCGACCCGGGCCTAGGCCGCTCCCGGGGGGTTCCGGGCAGCTCAGGATCTGATCGATTCCGAAGCTGATTGGCTCGTGGTGCGGGAGGCTGTGCGAGGCCAGCACCGCCGGCTCCATGGGTCCGGGTCGGGGAGGACCGCAGGAGGCTTGGCAGTTGGGGAGCGCGCCCCAAACAGCTCTGGGAGCCCAGCAGCGGAGCGTTTGGGGCGGTGGCCTCAGGGACCTGCGGGGCTGGCCATGGAGAGGCGCCGGGCCCCCCAGGACATCTTCATCCCTGTGTACGGGGAGTAACCGCGCCCGTGCCGGCCTCTGCCGGGCGTCGGCGCAGGGACTCGCATCCCGGGGGAGCACGACCGACTGGGGCCCCAGGAGCGCCCTTGCTGACTCTGAAGAGCAGATGGACGCTGGACTGCCGGGGCCTCTGCCCGAGTCCGGGGTGGAGAGGGCTGGCCGGCTCGGGCTGGGGCAGTGACTGACAGATCAGCCTCGGGTGGGCAGTGGGGGCTGGGGGTAGGGCAGGGGCGGGGCCGGGCCTGTTAAAGGGGAAGAGACGCCTGTTTGCTCTGAGCGCGGGGAAGACTGGCCGGCGGGAATGGTGGGGGTGTTGGAGGGGGGAAGGCGGCGAGGGTGTTATGAACTTGCACGGGAGGGGCCGGTGCTTGGGCCGCTGCGCGCTGAGTCAGCCGAGATGCGCAAGGCAACTCCATCCTCGCTGGCCTCCGCCTTTGGGGTTTCCTCGGCCTCGCCGGCTTCCTGGCAGGTGCCTCCTCCCACAGCCCCTACTCTTCGCCTCCCGATGGGTCCTGCCTGACGACTCCCGAATTCGTTGTGGCCCCCGCCTAAATGCTCTCGAAGACCAAATCTCGTTGTGGCTTTCTGGCTGAGATGGGAAGCGGCTGGGGAACGGGGCCGGCGAGTTGGAGGCCCGGGAAGAGGACAGGTGTGGGAAGGCGGTGGCAGGGCGTCCGGTGGGCTAGGGCGGGGAACAACTGCTCTGGGCCAGTGATCCTGGTGCTCCTCCCGGCCTCTCCCATAGGGGCCCCAGCTGCATTCGGGAGCGCCCGTAATGGGTGCCCAGTGTTGCTTAGAATTTTGATTTCCTGAAATCGGTGTAAAGCGGACCCGTGGTTCCACCCGAGCTCACTCAGGTCGGTGGGGACTTGGGGCTGGCGTTCTGCCCCCGACAGGGAACCACCAACGCGGGACTGTGCGCCTCCACTCTGCGCCTAGGAAGTCTATTCTCACACACTCCCGCCCACCCCACCCCCCAAAGGCGGGAGGACGAGATCGCCACAGGCGACACTTGGGACCTCACAGAAGTCTTCGGAGGATCCTAACCGCCTCACTTCGCATAGCTGCTTCACTCCACCCAAGCCCAGGAAACTGTGCCTGGAGCGTGTCAGAGAAGGGAGGTGGGGAAAGACAGAAGCCGCTCGGTGACCTTGTGACCTCTTGCCGAGGACCCAGGAGCTGGGAGCGTGTGAACTCTGCATCCTTCCCCGGGATGGGACCCGGGGCCGGCCGGGCCCCTGGGCCTTAGACCCGCCCCTGCCGCCACCCAGCCCGGTGCAGGCCGCCATAATCGGGTTAGCTGGGTCGGAATTACATTACCTTCCCCGGCCCGCCCCGGACCCCGGGGTTGGGGGGGCTGGTTCCTGGCGCCTCTGAGCCGGTGAGACTGGGCGCCTGGAGGGGGATGTTCTTACCGTCCCTCGGAGGGTGGGCACCGACGAGCAGCTTGGCCTGCCTCGGCACGTGGTGGCCAAAGTACCCCGCCCCACCGTGCCTGCCCTAACCCCTCCACTGCAGCCCACTCCGGTGCTCCCCTACAGGCTGCCAGTTACCCGTGTGAGCCGAAATGCCTTCTAAGTCTAGTAGGTGGGTCTCCCTGGGAGCACGGATCTTCCAGTTGATTCTCCAGGATCTCCTGGGGAAGACTCCGCCCCTCCTTTCTCCCTAGCAGATGGGCTGGCAGCCTGGCGCCTACGGCAGGGTAAGGGGTCTTCTCTCTCCAGGGAACCAGGAATGATATTTGGGCATCTGGGCAGGAAGATAAGGAAGAGGAAAAGGGAGGAGGCTTTCTCCTCACACAAAGCCACCAGCCCCTCAGTGTTCTCAGAAAACCTCAATCTGAAGGGGGTGAACGATGGGGGAGGGAGGCCGTGGGCATCAATAATATGTGACATCCTCCCCCAGTCTCGTCCACCTCCATCATCCATTTCTCCAGCTATTCCCCCACTCTGCCAACAATCCCTTCTGAAAGGGTTGCCAGGGCTGGGGGGTGGGAGGGCGGGTACTGCTACTTTGGCAGCTGTTTTTGTCTTGGTGAAGGAGACAGATATCACCACCTCCCCTAAGCCTTCTCAGAACTCCAAGCATCTTTTCTCAGCAGTAGAGGGGTTGGGGCTGCTGTAGAGCATGAAACCTCTACTGTTCAGGCAAACCCTTCAGAGATAGCAACGGGCTGGATTTCCCTGGATGAGAACACAGAGCCTAGGGAGACAGTAAAGTAAATAAAGTCTCTCAAGGGGACTGGCCTGCAGGTTAGGAGTTTGTCAGTCCCCGTTCCCACTCCAGGGGTGGACCTCAGGAGACAGTGAGCACTAGTGTGTCTCCAATCAAGCAGAATAAATCCTTCTTGAATGAATCAATGAGTGAATCAATGCAAGTGACAAAGGTAGCATCGTGCAGACCTGTATACCTGCTTACTCTACATCCTGGCTTTTTTTTTTTTTTTTTTTTTTTTTTTTTTTTACATCCTGCCTTTTGAGGTCAGCACAGATGGCACGGCCACCCAGAGATTACCCAACTGATCCTTGGAGGAGAATGGTCACAAACCTGGTAGTATATACACATCTTCTGAGGATTAAAAAAAGAAAAAGATTTCAGTGCTCGGCTTCAAGAACCAACGGCATCGAATTCTGTCAGCCACAGTCCTAGGAATTTCTCGGCTTGCCTCCACCTTGCTAGTTCCCTGATTCTCTAGCAGGATGGTTCCTGCTAGTTTCTGTTGAAGAGAGGCTCTGGAGTCAGCACCCCCGCCTCTCATACACACTGCCTTGGGTCCATCTCACCATATTTTACATGCGTGTGGCTGCCCAACTCTTCAAGTGTTCAGGCCTTCAAACCTGCAGCTTCAAAGGGAGAGGCCACATTCCCAGCCCATCCTCCTGCATCTTGTCTTCCGTCCTGCTGTTGGTGCCATGTCCCCACTCCTGTATCATCATTTTTCTTATCAATTTAGTCCTTCCTACCCCCAACTGTCTTAGGTCTCTACTATCTGGACAAAGTCTTTGCCCAACTCCTCAAGAGAAAGTATGCGTTTCTTTTCCCCTTTTACTGCCCATACCCATTGCCTCCATTTCCCCGTTATTTATTCTTTTAACCCACCGCAAGCTGGCTTCACTACATGGACCCTTTCTCAGAAAGCTCCCGTGTCCAGTGTCTGTTATCCAGGACTTCTCTGACATGTTTTACTTTGTTGACCATCAACTATTTCTTGAAATGTCCATTCTTTTGGCTTCCATAATATCATATTATTCTACATCTTTGGAACATTCACAGTCACTGCTTATGTTTTTCCTCCACTGACTTTTCTTCTTCCACCAAAGACTGTGAGCATTCTTCAGAGCTCAGACTTCAGCTTTACCCATCTCTACCTCTGCTCAGGTTTCATCCATTCCAATAGTTCCATCTATTACAGCCACCCAGAAAACGCTGAGACCTCAGTCCCTGGTTCTGACACTTGCTGTGTTCCACCCCACCATTCTAGTTTTCCGGCGAGCTCCGCCTGCTTTCACTCTAGCCACCTTAAGTCCAACAGGCTGGAGGAAATTCTTCCCCTCAAGCTCCTTATCCACTTCCTCCTATTATTCTTTTCTTTGAAATGTTTCATACACAGTCCTTCCTTTCCATTTCCACAGATAAAAGCCTAGTCTAGGCCATCATCACCACCACGTACATTCATGTGTTCATCCAGAAAATTTTGATCCTGGCACTGGAAATATAGTTGTGAATACAACAAAAATTCCTGCCATTGAGCAGCTTACATTCTAGTGGGGAAGACAGGTGAAAAAGGAAATATATACAATAAACTTAATAATAACAATGCTAAGAAGAAAAATAAAGCAAGGAAGGGGGAAGAAGAAGTGTAAGAGTGGGGGATTATGATTTATCTAGATTGATCACAGAAGACCTCACGGAGTAAAGACCTGAAGGAAGGAAAGGGCCGTTTGGATAGCTGAGCATTTCAAGTTGGGGAGACAAGAGTACATCCTGGTGTATCTGTGGAACAAACAGTGAGGGGGTCCAGCGTGTCTGGAGAGACTGAGGGACTGAGGAAGACCATGCAAGGCCTTGAAGGCCATTGTAAGACTTGTACTTTTATTCTAATTGAAAAGAGAAGCTATTGGAAGGTTTTAAACAGAAAAGTAAGAAACCTCATTTTTAAATTTTATTTTAAGCAACTTTCTTAAGGCAAAACTGACATACAATAAATTGTACATATTTAAAGTGTACAATTTGATACACTGACATATGTATACACACATGAAACCATCAACACCATCAAGATAATAAACATCCATCAACTCAAAAAAACTTCCCATGTATTCTTTTTTATTCATGTTTTACCGGAATCACTGTGAGCTGCTATGTTTAGAATAGGCTAAAGAGGGGTAAAGGTAAAAGCAAGGAAAGCAGGCAAAAAGCCACTGCAATCATCCAGAGAAGAGATAATGGCATCTTGGAACAGAGAGGCAAGCAGTGGCTGTAGCGAAAAGTAGTTGATTAAAATATCACTGATCTCATAACTCCTTACCGCTAATTCACTCTGAAGATAAATGAACAAATATGTTTCTTTCATAGGATCACTCCCTCTCTTCCAAAACGTCTTTTAGCTCCCTATTGCCCTCAGGCTAAAGTCCCAACTCCACAAGGCTCTGCTGCTTCTATCACTACTCTCAGGTCTACACCTGGGCCTCAGTCCAGTCCCTCTCCGTTCACTCCCCTCCCCTTTGCCTTTCTCTTCTATTTCCACCACACTCCTTTCCCCACCCCCACCCCCGTCTCTAACTTGTGGCCACACAAAGACCCAATTCCTCCAGAAAGTCTTTCGGGGTCTCCACTGGTATCTCTCCCTTCTTGAGTCTCCGATTGCACCTGATGTTAATATTCCACAGTAATTTTATTTATTTATTTTAATCCCACTTTTTAAAAAGTACCTAGGGACGTCGGTGTACCAGCTCTAGGGCCCCTGCGTCCTCCCCAAGTACGGAACTGGGCCTGTGCTACCGCAGGAGTTCGCTGCCTCAGCGTGTCCGTGTGTGGTAGTGTCCTAGCCGTCCTCCCCTCCTTCTTGGGCATCTGCTCTGCATTAGTCTGTCCCAGGCCTCCGCAGGCGCCGATGATTGAATCATCATCATTAACCAGGGCCTGCTCCCCCATCCTCGGCGGCAGGGGGGAGTGTGGGGGCGGGGGTACGATCACTACCACGTCCCTGGGGGTCCCTCCTTCCCTTCCACCCTCTACGAGATTCCGCAAAGCTCCGAGAAACCCCCGCTGTGGAGCCGGGACAAGGCCCACCATCGGGATGAAGCTCCGTAACGCGGACGAGTCAGCCGCGGAGGGCGACACAAGTAGAGGGCCCTGGAGGGGCTTCTTTAGCAGGGACATCATCACAGGAGATCGACGACCCTGAGCGGTGGCGGGAGGAGACCGCCGGGCCTTTGGGAGTTGAAGGCGGCCGTCTTTTGCAGGCTCCAAAAGTTAGTCCCGAGGTCGTGTAGGGTCTATTATGATGATTACTACAGGAGCTCAAAGAGATAGGACCCCTTCCCAGGCACCCCCCGACTCCCTAATTACAGATTGAGGAGGGGGAGGGGCCAGTGGGGCTCAGGTGAGCACACGGGGAGAAAGGGACATGGGCGGGGCCTTACAGAGGGTCAGCGAATCCGAAAAGACCTAAGCCTTCGTTGCGAGGCGACAAGTCCCGCCCCGCAGGCGGCACCGGAAGTGGCCGGCCGGGATCAGCCTTTAAGATGGCGTCTCCTCAGGGGGGCCAGATTGCGATCGCGATGAGGCTTCGGAACCAGCTCCAGTCAGTGTACAAGATGGACCCGCTACGGAACGAGGTGCAAGGGCGGCAAGGTTACCACTGTGGTCGGCTAGCGGTGCGAACTGCGGCCGGCTACAGGACGGGCGGTGGCTGGCCGGGCGCCAGTGCGCCTGCGCAGAGACAGGGTGCCCAATGCGCCTGCGCGATTGCGGTCGGGTTGCCAAACTGCAGGCTAGGACGCCTGCGCATTGTGCCGCTCCCGCTTTGTAGTCTCCCTTGGGAAAGGAAGGTGGGGCGAGTTGGCTTGGAGGGAGACCCCGCTGTGCGCGGAGCCCTCTGCTGGGCGGAGGGAGAGTGTCAATCCCCGGGAGCTAATCGGCTGACGGCGCAGGGTGCCGTGTTGGCCTTGGGGTCTGATGAGAGGCGACTTCCAAGTTGTGAAGGCACATGGGTTGGGGTTGGGAGAGTGGTCGTTGACGGAGGGTGTGTCCGCAGGAGGAGGTCCGAGTAAAGATCAAAGACTTGAATGAGCACATCGTCTGTTGCCTGTGCGCAGGGTACTTCGTGGATGCCACCACCATAACAGAGTGTCTTCATACGTGTGAGTGCCCAGGACCCTGGCTGTTTCTTCCAGGCCCCACTTCCCACTAAGCCGGCTGCCAGCCTCTCGGCTGCTTGCCCCAACCACCCAGGCGACCCACCCAGCCCATGAACCCGATTTCCAGAGGGCCCGAGAGTTTGCTTTTCTCTTCTTGCAGTCTGCAAGAGTTGTATTGTGAAGTACCTCCAAACCAGCAAGTACTGCCCCATGTGCAACATCAAGATCCACGAGACACAGCCACTGCTCAACCTCAAACTGGACCGGGTCATGCAGGACATCGTGTACAAGCTAGTGCCAGGCTTGCAAGACAGTGAGTAACCAACCTGACTTTGAGGGGCCTCTAGAGGACTGATGCTGGGTGACAGCTTGAGATGACAAGGGCTTTGGGAAAGAGCTTGACAGCTAGAGGGACAAAGAATGAGGGAGGGCTTATATTTGACTTCCTGTACGCCGCTCCCTTCTAGGTGAAGAGAAACGGATCCGAGAATTCTACCAGTCCCGAGGCTTGGACCGGGTCACCCAGCCCAGCGGGGAAGGTATGTCTCTTGGTAGCAGGAGGCTAAGGAAAAACTCCCAGAGCGTTCCTCCTGCCCAGCTTTGCTCCCCGGGGAACAGGCGTCTGGAACCTGTGCCACTCTCCTCATCACTCTGTCTTTCTCAGAGCCAGCCCTGAGCAACCTTGGCCTCCCCTTCAGCAGCTTCGACCACTCAAAAGCCCACTACTATCGCTATGATGAGCAGCTGAGCCTATGCCTGGAGCGGCTGAGGTGAAGGACAGGTCATGGGCTATCTGAAGTGACAGTGACAATGACCCAGAGGCAGGGAGGGGCTCAGGGAGTGGGCGAGCCGTAAGGGAGTGTCTGTTCACTTGAAGAGAGTATATCATGGCTCTGGGCAGGGGACGGGGGAAAGACAGAGCTCCCTAACCTGTGTCTGTTTCCCCCCCAGTTCTGGCAAAGACAAGAATAAAAGCGTCCTGCAGGTGAGAGGGGCTGAGGGGGGCCTCTTGAAGGAGACTCACCTCCCCACGGCCCTTCCCTCACGCACCTGTTCTCTTCCTTGCCCTCCCCACCCCCAGAACAAATACGTCCGATGTTCCGTTAGAGCTGAAGTTCGCCATCTCCGGAGGGTTCTCTGTCACCGCTTGATGCTAAATCCCCAGCATGTGAGTATCCCATAGTAAGTTTTTTTGGGGGGGGGTTGGCTAAGAAAGGAGGAACAGGGTATAGGGTAGACCAGGGTAGTTCTTGACCTGTGCAAGAGGATAGTTCTTAAAACCGTGCCCCATCTCCCTCCTAGGTGCAGCTCCTTTTTGACAATGAAGTTCTCCCTGATCACATGACCATGAAGCAGATATGGCTCTCCCGCTGGTTCGGCAAGGTGAGCCAGTGCCCAGGCAGCCTCCAGGGCAGGGGCAGGCCGAGGGGGCCTCTTGGGTAGGAATGTTCCCACTGACCACTTCTTCCCTTGGTTCTCTCCTCAGCCATCCCCTTTGCTCTTACAATACAGTGTGAAAGAGAAGAGGAGGTAGGGACCAAGCCCCCACCTATCCCTCGGCCCTTCCCGCCCCAGATATTTATGTGAAATTAACCTTGGCTTTATTTTTTGAAATAAAAACTTCAAAAAAAGGCATCTTTTCCCCTTTTTTCCTGCCACACACTCATGCTTTGTCCTGTGTCCTGCTTCCCTCTTGAGTTTCATCAGGAAGGAGGGCCTCTCTATGTTGGTGTTCCCTCAGTGAATTGCCAGAGGAAAGCCGTAGAGGACCCTACATAGGTAAAACTCTGAAGGTGACCTAAGTGAAGCCAGGCCATTCATAGCAGCTCTTTTTGGTGAAGGGACGGGGAGCTCTCACCGTCCTTGAATGTTGCCACATGCAATGCAGGCCTGACTTGGAGGTATCCTCATTCAATAGTGGTGAGAATGGGGCTAGGGTTTGACAGTGGCCACTGCAGGACTGAAGAAGAGTGACATTTGAAAGAAAATAGAAAGAATTGCACTATGGGAGGAGCCTTAAAAAAATCGGGATGCAAGAACACATGGGGATAGTCACAGCTGGAAACCTCGCTGTCCACAGGAGATTCAGTGGGCCTTCAGGTACCTGGGCTAGGTGAAGCCAGGGTGTGGAGAGGGTAGTTGAAAAGAGGGAACTGGTGCTCAGAAGAGGCACTTTTTAGGAACAAGAGGGAGGCAACAAGGCGAGAACTCCACTGAGTAATTCAACAAGCATTCCTTGTCTGTTTGAGCCAGACAGTAACAGAGGAGGGGACTGGAGGCCAAAGCAAGGAGTTCCTGAAGGAAGCTAATGGGCTGCTGTGGAATCTGAGACAAACTGGATGGCATAGGCAGCATAAATGTTAAACCTGATTTTAAAGCCTGAATCTGGCGCTGGCCAGTCTGACTCCATGAATTCAAGGGGCCTATTGGGTATAGCTTGTGAGGGCTGAAGGTGCCTGAGCTTCCCCAGATGGAGCTTGGGTGGCAGAGGGCCCAGGGGAGGGCCATAGTGAAGGTGGCCTGAACTGGCTGAAAGAGCCAGAGGCTCGGGGGCAAAAACCTGAGCTCGCTCCCAGGGCACAGTAGGCGTGGGCTTCCCTCCCCATGGATGAAGCTTTTGTAGGCCAAGAGGAAGGCACATGTGGAGACACTGCAGACAGCAAGGCAGAGCCCTTGGTGAACTCTGGGCACGCAGCAGGGACACTGCAGGGCCACCGGCCCAGGCCCAGTGCCTTCCTGGCACCACCTCCAAGGTTCCCGAGCCTCACATGTTTCAGGCCTCAGGCCTGGAACGCGCCCACCGCCCCCACCAGCTGTCCTCGAAAGCCTCAGTGTCACCTCCTCCAGAAAACCTTCCCTCAGCCACAATCAGGGCCTTCTTCAGTGTCTTTGGCCTGCCTCTATGCCAGCATATATCTGGAGGGTTTTGATGAATTATATCTATCCCAGGGTTCCCCATTCTCTTCACCCTGAATTTAAGCTTGGGTACTCCCAGGCCCACTCAAGCACGCAGCACTTAGAAGGTTCTCAAGGCATTTGTGTGTGAAAGGGCATTTCCGGGGGCGGGGGCGCGCGGTAGTGGAGGTAAGGAGAAAGGAAACGCCCCTGCAGAGCAGTCCAGTAGGGGCTTGGCGGCAGCTTGACATCTAGCAGGCCCGGTCAGAAGATAAGGCTGCTGGAGACGGGAGACCTGAGAACCGAGCCTCGGGATGAGGCCTTTGATGACACATGCCTTGCGGCCAAGAAGCAGCGGAAGGTGCTCAGGCCTGGATCTGGGTTGGAGCGGCTCCCCGCCTCGCCCCCGGCTCAGTGGAGCCTTTTTCTGTGTGTCTGTCAGCCGGGGTGGCAGTGGTGGCGGTAGCCGCCGTGCGTCTCCCGAAGTGGCCGATGCAGACCAGCTGCGGGCGACCGCGCCGTTCTCCCTCCGTCTGTGGGTCCATTACTTCCGTCCCTGGCCTGCCCCACGCAGATCCTGACCCTCGGGCTCACTCGGGTCCCGATCTGCGCCACAGCGGGCAAATCAAGCCCACGGTTCTCTGGGGCTTGGGGACCTAGAACGCCCGCGCTGCGCTCAGAGAAGCGGCCGCGGGGCCTTCCCAGCACGCAGCCCTCCCTCAGGCGCGCGGGACCTCGCGGGGCGCCGGGGGCGTCGGTCCTCACCTGCAGGGCCAAGCTCGCCCTTGCCCGATGCCCTTTCTCACCAAACCCCTTTCGTGGTCCACGCTCACCTGAGGGAGGGGGCACCGAGATTGGCTCTGGCCTTTGGCACGGGGGAGGACCGTCTCTCTCAGCCTGGCCAGCCTCTCCCAGGACCTGGGGGTGGGCGGGGGGTGAGGAGAGAGGGAAAAGGGACTTCCCTGCCACAAGGAGTCCCAAGGGGTACAGCGGTGTAGGGGTGTGGGGGAGTGTCTGAGCATCCCGCCGCTCCCGCACCCCGGCCCGCACACCCCTGCTGGGCGGCAACTGCGCAGAGCTTTTCGTGAGCCAGCGTAAAGGCCTGAAAGAACTCACAGACCTGAGGCCCTAGAAGTGAGGAAACTAAAATTTATGTCTGCATCGGTTATATCTGCATTAACGTTTTCTGAAAGAGAAAACCATCCCAGAAATGTGTGAGATGTGTGGACTCCCCACCCCAGCTCCTCTGCCTGGAGTTTCTTCTCTAAAATGCCCACTTCCCTCGCACTCTGGTTAAGGGATTTCCCCTGGTGGGGGCGGGAGGAGCACAAGCACATCTCTTGGGACTGTCCTCGGCCGTCCACCAACCCAAGGGGGTTGTTCTGAGGATTCCGCCCCCCTTTAACACTCACAGAATTCAGAGAAGTGCGTGGGGTGGAAAATCCAGGGGACTAAAGGTCATTTATTGAGCAGATATGGATGCCGAGAAGAGGGGTACATCTGGGGCAGCCCTGGGTAGAGGGATCTGCAAGCTGAGAGGCTGAGGAGGGCAAGACGGGTCAGAGGCGCAGCGTCAGGGAATGAGAAATAAGATGGGGGTGATGAGGAAAGGGAATTGTGAAAGAGGGTGTTGCGGGCGGCTGAGAAGGCACCCTTAAGTGGGAATGGAGGTGCCTTCTGGAGGGAAAGTGAGAAATGGGATCTCTGCTAGAGGAGCGAGCAGAGGACCCCCAAATGTCTGCAGGGACAATGGGGAGAGTCTGTTGCAGAAGCGGGGGTGGCAGGCAGCAATGTAGGCTCACGTCTTTGGATGGCTCTGGGGAGGACCCAAGGCAGAGAGGGCTGGACCACGGGGGTGGGAGGTATGGTGGGAAGAGGTGCACTGGAGAGCAGCAGCGCTGCCAAGCTGGGGCTGGGGGAAGCCTGTGAGACAGCTAAGCGCCCCCCTCCTCAGCCCAGAACCCAGGTTTAATCTCTTAATCTCCCTCATTAATCATTCCCTTCCTCCTACCCCCCTCGGAGGATCTGGTTTCTCCCCAGCTCAGGTTCCAGGGGCTTTGCTGGGAAAAGTCCCCTCCTGTGGCCCCACAATTGTCTGGACAAGTCCCTGGCTGCTGAGATGACCTTAGCTGGGCTCTGCTGTAAGTGGCCTCTTCCATTTACTAGTCTCTCCTTCCCTCTCCTCCCCCAAACCCACATCTGGGGACTGCCCAACCCCATTGTCCAACCCCGTTCCTAAGCCCGGTTGCAAGGGGGAAAATGTTGGAGAGACAGAAGGGAGGAAAGCAAAGGCCCTTCAGGAGAGCCCCACACCGACACACGGGAGTAATGACAGCAGAAGAGATGACATAAAAGCTACATAAGAAGATGCATGAGTGAAGGCTGGAGTGTCTGTTTGGTGACAGGCCTGGGACACAGGCTAGGCAGTTCCTGCAGCCTCCTGAGACCTTCTTTAATTGCAGATTAAGTGAACCCCCCAGGATGGTTCAGGGGGCTGAGGCCTCCAGCTAAGAGGATCTCTCCTGGCCTTCCTCCACCTGCCACCATTAATAACCAATTAACAAGGTCCTGGCATCTCAGCTTTCCACTGTCTGCTCTCTGATCCAACAGTGGCCCACTGGGCTGAGTTTATTGCTTAGGCTGCCATGGAGGTACTACGTGAGTGCCTCTGTGAGTCTTAGGGGATGGGGGGTGCCTTGGGAGGGAGCCCTTTACCAAGAATACTCTTTGTTGGGTGTGGGCTATGTCACTGCCTCAGGTTACATGAGGTTCCCTGCCCCCCATTATCAAAGTGTTTTCCTGTCCTTGTCAAGGGTCTTTGACCCAGGTGTCTTGGATCTCCCAAGCTCTGTTCAGGGCACCCCAACTGCAGGCTCCACTTGCCCCAGAGAATAGACAGGTGGACTCAGAGTATCACTGCACAAATGGTGGGAGGTACAGAAGTCTACAGAGAAGGTGACGTAATGGACAATCCAGGAGGGACTGGTCCACTTCTTCATGGCACTGTTCGAAAAAAACAGAAGAAATCATAGCAGCGAGTCCCTTAGGAGTGGTGAGTTCCTCAGGAGTGGTGGGGCTTCTCTGCCTCTGGGATGTGATACGTGAACAAAACCCTTGCCCTGTTGGGCCTCCACTGGTGAGCAGTGCTGTCCCAGAGCCGTCTTCTTCCTACAAAGGAGGGCTGTGGTATAAGCCCAGGGCTAGCTGTGGGAGAGAAGTGAGAAAGACAGAACCCAGATAAAATAGGAATGAATATCCCAGGCCTTAGAATCTGCCCCTGGGTTGGCAGGGGTTCTGTCCCAGGATCTGGTTGAGTAGATGAAGTCTGCGCTTCAAGTCACTCTTCTATAGCGAGTGACCCTGATGCTCCTGGGCAGTGACCAGTGGCCGCCTCCACTGTTGTAGACGCTGCTGGGTGGTTTCTGGGCCTCTCCAGGCTGAAGGACCTCTACTCCAACGACAGGAGCTTAAGAAGAAGACAAAGACAGACAGATCGACGGATAGATGGGAAGAGTAACCAGGAAGCCCAGGCTTCACTGGCAAAGACCCCTCCTGGGCGGTAACACTAGCTCTGGTTTGCTGGGTCCTCTCTCCTGAGGCCCAGGTCTCCGGCCCCTTCTCCATGTGTTTTGACTTCCTCAGGGCCTCTGAGCCGCAGCGGGACAGCCTTGGGTCCAGCCAGAGAGCCGGCAGAGTCCACTCACCTGCACTTGCTTCCCCACGGCATCCCCAGCATTCCCGGTTACAGTCGCTCCGCCCGGCCAGGTCCTTCCAAGTTGCGAGTCCCCCAGCCCCCAGCACCGCGCTAATAACTTCCAGCCGCCCGACCTCTTTAAGAGCGTTCCGCAGGGATGGGGCGGAACGAGGGGCCGGGTCAGGAGACAGGGGTCCCTACTAGGTGAGGCTGCGTATCCTGCCACTGCCAGCCCTGCTCTCCCTTTTCGGAATTTTGCGACTCCCCAGCCGCTGGGGCCAGGGAAAGCAATTTTATTGCCGACGAGTTTATGAGCCAGAGCTGCGGCTAGGCGGGGAGTCTGTGGTATACAGAATCTGGGGGCCGCCCAGGAAGGGTCCAGCCCGAGTGTGCACTGCGCCGCGTCCGGCAGCGCAGAGCAGCCCTGCGGCCCGGCCTGGCGGCTTGTTTCTCCGGTTTCTCTCCACACCTCCCCACCCTGTAGAAATACCGCTGCCGGGACGTCTACCAGCTCCAGACCCACCGCCGACCCGGCCGGGTTGGGGGGTGGGGGCGCAGGAGGAGGGGCACTCGAGGCTCGGGCCCAGCGCGGGGGGCGGGTCCGAGGCTGGGGGCCCAGATCGGGAGCCGCGCTGGGGCCCAGGCAGCTGCGGAGCCGAGCGCGGCGGGCGGCGGGACCGCCACAGCCCGGCTGGCCATGAGCTCGGGATCCGAGCCCCGGACACCCCGGACACCCTTCAGCATCGCAGACATCCTAGGCCCGCACATGGTTCCCCGAGGACCCTCTGCGTCGCAGCTTCCAGAGTCGAGCCAAGGTCCCACGTCGCCGCTGTGCGCGCTGGAGGAGCTGACCAGTAAAGCTTTCCGCGTACTGGACGGGCACGCTCCGCAGCCCCCTGAAGGTACAGCGCCGGCGAGGCCGCTCACTGTGACTTGGCCTTCTCCCCATTTCTTTCCTCCAGGTTCCCGGTCTCGAACCTTCGTTCACCCTGGCCGCTACCCTAATCCGCACACCCTGCCCTCAGCCCACGTGCCGGGCCTTGCCTCTCCCTCCTCTCCCCTCCCCTCCGTCAGTTCCCAGGCTCCGCGCCCGCTCCTGGAGGCTGCCAGCGCCGAGGGGAAGGGCCAGTCTGTCGAGAACTGCGCGGGGCAATCGCGACAGAGAAAGGCCAGAGCGGAGACAAAGGGCCTGGCCCGGAGGCTGCAGATGAGCGCGCCAGGGCACGGGCGGCGCTGGAAGCGCGGGCAGGCGAGGCTCGGCCTCTCCGGTGACCGAGCTCCGCTCCAAGCCGGTCCCCTCTCGAGAGGGCGCAAGGAGCAGAAGTTCCTCGGAGCCTCAGGGGCCGCGGGACTCTGGACTCCGCCTCTCCTCGCCCTTTGCACCCCCACTCTCTCCCTTTTGGGCTCGAGGTGGGGGCGCCCGTGTCACCCAAACAGAATAAGCCGAGAGTGCCCGACACCCACGAGTCTGAAGAAGGGCACGGTGCAGGCTCTCTTACACTCGCCATTCCGGCTGGCTGCGCCTACTCTGACCATGGTGGGCCCCTGCCTCTGGTGCTGGCCCAGACCTGCAAGCCCGCTCCACCAGGGGCTCCGGAAGGCCTCAAAGGCCCCGCCCTAGACCGCCTGACCGCGCACCAGTTCTCTGGCTTGTCCCGCCCTCCTCCCACTCCCCGGTCCCCGCAAGATACCCTCAGCCTCCTGCCTCCAGTACCCCAGTGGCCGGTTCCACTTTGTGCCCCACCCCCGGGCTGAAATACCACCCTCCCCCCTCGCAAAGTTCGGGAAGGGGCGGCGGTTCCGGCTCCCGTCCGTCTTTTCGCTCCGCACCAACGCCCCCCTCGCTGGCTTGACCCCACCCCCGCTTTTCCGCCCGGCCCGAAGCCTGATTCCCGCAAGCTAGAAGAAGGCTGACCCCCGCCCTGTCCCCGCAGGCCGCGCGGACCCAGGCGCGCTGGGCCCTGGCCGGGCCGGCCGCAGACGGCGGAAGTCACGCACGGCGTTCACCGCGCAGCAGGTGCTGGAGCTGGAGCGGCGCTTTGTCTTCCAGAAGTACCTGGCACCGTCCGAGCGCGACGGGCTGGCGGCGAGGCTCGGCTTGGCCAACGCGCAGGTCGTCACGTGGTTCCAGAACCGGCGAGCCAAGCTCAAGCGCGACGTGGAGGAGCTGCGCGCCGACCTGGCCTCGCTGCGCTCGCTGTCCCCCGAAATCCAGTGCCGCCCCGCGCTGCCTGACGGCGCCCCAGGCCTCTGCCCTGGCCCCGCCCGGCCTGACTCTGGGTCCCAATTGTCAGATGAAGAGATACAGGTGGAAGATTGAAGGCAAAGCCATCTCCAGGGCTCTGGGGCCCAGGGCTCCGCGCCTCCGCGTCCTGTCTGGGCTCCGGGGTAAAGGGAGGGTGTCGACCCGGGCCCCTTCGGCTCACAGTCCAGACGCCCACCTTTCCCAGTTGTTGAGAATAAAGTCGAGACTCCGCCGCAGCACGCCTCAATCCTGGCGCTCCCAGCAGGAAGAGCAAAATCTGCTGATTATTGCGAAGATTCCGTGCTTGGCACCGTGCCGAGCGCTTTAAATCCGATGTTTCCTTTAACCCTCACGCAACCCTATAAGGTAGGTGATATAATTATGCCCATTTTATAAAAGAACAACCCCTAGGTCAGGATGTGGACCCAGGCATCCAACCAGCCTTCAGAGCTGGTGCTTGTCAGCTTTATGCTCTGGAGACTGCGGGATGAGGGAAGAGCACGGGACCCTGGTAGCTGCGGGCGCGTACGCCTCCTCTCCTGGCCGCCTTAGTTCCAGGTCTCCACCCGGCGTTTGATCAGCTGCCACCTGGGAGACCTTGCACCTAACTAATAGACTGGCCCCAGAGTGACAGCGTCCTGCCTGACTCTCCTTTTTCCCCACCCTGAGGTCATTTGTTAATAGAGTCCCGACCCCTCTCCTCGCCCCCACAGAGAGAATCCTACGCTGAGACACAGGCAAAGTGATGAGCTCTGGGAGAGAGGACATACCCCTGCTTCTGGGACCTCCATCCCACCCCACACTTGGGCGGAAAATGTCACCACCAGGATGATGGTGGTGGCGGGAGGGTGGGAAGGACTGGTCCTACTTGCTGAGGCTGAGCTTAGAGTAGCTGCTTGCAGGGCAGAGAGCCCAGCCCACCTCCTCCAGCAGACATTTCTGAGATTAATTTCTAACGCTGGTAATTAATCATCCTCCTGCATGTGATGGGGAGGGAAAAGGAACACTCCCCGTGATGCAGGTCTTCCCCCACGCCCGGTCATCCCTGTTCATCTTTAGGAGTCCCTCCTCAGCAGTCCTTCCTCCCTCCTCAGACCTTCCCATGCTCAGGTGCCACAGTCCCACTCTCAGGATGCCCTGGGAATAATCCAGCCAGCGCTGGGGGTGGGGGAGGGGTGTGTGTCAGCTAGGGCCTCAGCTGCAGGTAGAAGTCCCAGAAAAGGATATTTCAGGGAAGTGAACGAGGCTGGAAGGCAGAAAGGAACCTGGCATTTTCAGACACAGTTCCGAATGCTTTGCATGGATTAATCTTTAACAATAAATCCCATGAGATGAGACTTTAATTTCATTTTAAGGATAAGGAGAATGAAATCACAGAAGCCCATGATCATGTCATGAAGCTTGTAAGTGGGGGCTGGCACTACTAACCGAAAGAAGTGTTCACAGAGCAGAGAGAGGGAAGCGCCAAAGGTAGGAATTTAGGCGTTGTACTGTAGACAGAGCATGTCATGGCTCTTGGAGGCTTTAGCGGGGAGAGGTATAAGAGCAGTGTTTAGGGCACGCTCATCGGCTGCATGTGCAGGGTGCCTGGCACAGACCTGATGGAGTGTAGCTCTGGCCACTGCAAAAAGTAAGAGCAGAGAGAACTCAGGGCCAGACTCGGAGTGGGGAGGAAGGTTGTTATGAAACAGGAATCAGTGTAATTTCTCCAGTGACCAAAGATTGGAGGAGTCAAAGACAACCTGGAAACCCTGGGCAACTGGAAGGAAAATGACATCATTGACAGGAACAGATAATGACTACTAGTACAGAGCTAAGAACCTGTCACCTATTATATACGAAAAGTATTCTTTGCACCTGTGTTGCCTCTACAGTACACATATACGACACACACGTACCTCCCCTGGCTCCTGTTCAGGGCTCCATCAGTATTCCCTTCATCACCTCTAAAGACTGCCTCTCTGGAACCTTTAGATGGGGGTGACCAATTCATTCCTGTTCGCCCAGGGCTTTCCCAGTTTTACCACTGAAAGCTCTTGGAAATCCCTCAGTCCCAGGAAAACCAGGATGTTTGGTCATTCTGCTTTCCAGCCCTGGGGATTCAGAACTCAGGCTGCTGGGTCAGAACCCTACCAGTTAGCAGTGTGAGTGTGGGACAAAGTGGAGGCAAGGTGTCAGGAGTCCTACGGCTCTTGGGAAAGATTCAAGTCCAGGACAGTCTAAGAGGTACTGGGGCGGGGACATTTCTTTGAGGGGCTGGAAGAGCAAGGAGCAGCTCAGCCTGAAAGCAAAGATGCCATACAGTAGTGGTGGGTGGCCCTTCTTTGAGGGGCCAGGAGCCCTAGTGGAGTCCCCAAAGCATGTAAGTCCCACCTTCCTAGCCCCAGTCCAGAACAAGAGGGCCACATGAGCAGGCCTGGTATGGAGGCACTGTGATATAATCACCCCTTAAACAAACACAGCTACCTCTCCCGAACCCCACCCCCCTGCCAGCCAGGCATGAGCAAAGAACTCCCAGGGCAAATAATTCTAGTCAGGAAGGTACGGTTCAGGCAAGTTAACTGGCTCTGAGCCGTAACCCTCTGCTACTTAGGGCTTCCTAAATTCTAGCCCAGTGCTACCACCTCTTATAATCAAGGCTTGGATAAACAAAACTCAAACCTGTCCCACCAAAATGGCCTCCTGGATGGGTGTCTCCTCTGCTAGGTCCTAGAGCAGAACTTCCCAAACGTCAGGTGCCTGAGGATCACCGGGAGGGCTTACTGAAACACAAGCTGTTGGGCCCACTCTTTCAGTTTCTGATTTAGAAGAGGGGGCCTGAGGATTTGTATTTGTAAAAAATTCCCAGGTGACACTGATGCTGGGGGCCCAGGGACCACGCTTTGAGAACCACAGTCCCACAAACTCTGTATTTTGTGAAATAAGCCGCAATTCACTCACACTCCTCTTCCCAGTGTTGGAATCATGAATACGTAGGACAATTGCAGATAAAAATCAGTTTATTTCACACCCACTGTGTACCAGGCTTTCGGCAGGTAGGTTCTCACACTTTCAGGCCTCACAACAGCCCTGTGAGGTAGGGATTGCCCACGTTTTACAGATGAGGAAACTGAAGCACAGGTGTTAAGAAATCTGACCCAACTAGTAATGGCAGACTTCAATCTGTCATACAGTATTTAAGGGGCCTGAAACCATAAACAGTAAAAGAATTTGGGACAGCCTTAAATAAAGAGGTGCTTCAGCATCTCCTATCGCAAGGTGCAAATGGTGTTGAATAAGACCCATAGGGCAGCAAGAGTCATTCATCCTGATGAATGGTTCCTCTAGGAAAGGCCTTCTGGAGGCCTGAAAGTCCCCTGCAGATCCACATTTAAATGAGCTGAGAGTCCCAGGCAGAGCTAGGGAGGAACCAGTCAGGAGCAGCTGCCAGGATCTTCGAGGAGAAACCAGAAGGAGGTCATGATTCTTATACAGAAAGTAGAGGATTTTAGCCTTCTTCAGGGGCAGTGACCCTGGGTGGGAAAAATTAAGTCAATTCACATGGGGGAAAGGCTGGTTACAATGCCCAGTGCTGGAGTGGAGAAAGACCATGACCAAAGTAGCAGAAGCCTGGGTACCTGCTAAGGCCCCATCCGTGGGAGAGCCAGCAGTGCAGGTACGTGGAGATATGGGCTCTGCCAGCTCCAGGCAGGAGCTGGTAAGCTGGTAAATACAAACCCTTGGTGAACCTTCTAGCAGTGGGAGGAGGTGAGCATCAGACCACTGGGCAAAGCAGAGGTCAGAATATGCATGGAAGGGTGGACAGGAAACAGCATGAGGAGCTCAGGCTTGAGAAAACGGGGCAAGAACTGGGATTAGGAAGACGTGAGCATCTGTCAAGCTGAAGGGCGAGACTTGGGCCTTATTCATTACTGTGACCCCATCCTGAGCACAGAGCTCTGGCCGGTGAGTGAGTCCCCCAGGGCCAAGAAGCAGGGCAAGCCTCGAATGCCCCCGCTGCCAGGTCTGTTACAGTCTGAAGACCTGACCTTTTGTACAGACCCCTTCTTGAGCCTTGGGGGGTTTTACTTTTCCGTACTGCTCCCAGAAGAAGCCATCTGCTTAAGAACCAAAGAAAGCCTATTTCAGAGGAGGTAGGGCTCCTTTCTCGCATCAGAAGGTCTCTGTGGCAAGAGGCATGACTGCCAGGGATGTTCCCAACCATGCACACATGGCCTTGCCTTATTAGGGACAGGTCCTCCTTCATCTGGTGTGAGGTAGGTGCTGGGGCCCAAGTCCCAGCATGCCCCAGCCCTCTGAGGAGTCCTGGAAATGGAGAGGACAGGGTCTTCTGCTCTGAGTATGGGGGAGGGACCAGCTGGAGTGGCTCAGGTGATGTGGGGGATAATGCAAGCGTGGAGACAGAAGGCCAGGGGCCCTCGGAGCAGCGCTTCCAGGGCAACTGAGGGGGAGGAGGCCTGAAGGCCCCAGCTCAACATGGGGCAATGCATAGGGGAGTCCAGTTGACAGGGGTGGCCCAGGGCTTCCTCCTCGCTGGTCCTGCTGAGAAAGAAGAGGGAGGGGCACCTGATACTCCTTCCAGCAGTGCTGCCTGTGCGCCCCTCATCCCATGCATTCCTGCCCATCCCCCTTATTTGCCTGAGGCAGAAAGCAGCACCACTTGGTGTTGCAGTCCCGGCCAGTTCTCTCTGTTTCCCCCGCAGCATGAGAGTGGGTCTGGTCCCCTTACCAGAGCAGCTGTAGAAGGCAGGGGTGGGGCCCGCAGGCTGCGTCAGGCTGGGATCGCCTCTCAGCGTCTCTTGGAACACGGCAGCTGCCTCTTTGAAACGCTTCGGTCCCAGAGGAACGAGAAAGAGGAAAGTTTAGGTGTCAGTGGGGTCAGGGAACTGAAAACTGCCCCCGTTCCCAAACTGGCTCTAGTTCCCAGTACCACTAACATTGTGACATTGTGGTAGTAGCTTAACTAGAAAATGTCAGTGTAGACCTGATCCCCACCCGATTCCACTCAAATTCCTCTTCTGCTTCCAACCACAGACCCCTTACCTGCAGTCCCATCAAGCCTTTGCCCAGGTGGAAGAGGCCCCGGGGCCAGCCAGGCCGCAAAGTAAGGGCTACCTGGGCATCAGCCAGGGCCCACACTGGCTGACCCGGCCGTTCACGGCAGAATGAGCGACTTCCAGATAACCTGATAAAGACCAAGTGGCCACAAGTCCAGGTCCTCCCTCGGCGCCCGGCTTGCCCTGACGTCCCAGCACAGGGGCCAAGCCCCCACCTCCCGGTGGTCCCGGGGGTCAAGCTTCGAGGCCTGGGTGAAGAGGACCATGGCCTTGTGGTGGAAGCCATTTTGGGCAAAGCTGGTACCAAACTCTGGGGAGGAGAGAGGGTAGGAAGGTTCAGACGGGGCTACCGCAGGGAGGGATGGGTGAGGCAGGGGAGAGAAAGAATCTCAGTCCTGGCCCTGCTGTACGGCAGCTGCCAGCAATCCTGGAGATGCCTGGGAATGGGGAGCAAAGTCAAGCAGGACTCAAGGCCTCAGCCTTCCCAAATCCTTCTCCTTTGTTTAAACAGTTTGTATCAGGCAACTCATGTAATCCTCGTGACGGGTCTGCAAGATGGCATCAGCCCTGCTTTCTTGCAGAGGAAAACTACCCCGGGTCAGGGTGACAGTGATGGAGCTTGATCCCAGGTCTCTTAAGCCTAGGGCCAGAGAACTCCTTCTGCTGGTCACTGCCCTCTACCCTTAGACTGCGTAACTTCCCAGAGCCCTCTGGCGCCCCTCCCGCTGGTTCCAGCTGAGCTTCTTCTGCCTCCTCCTCACCTCTGCCTTATGACTCTGCCTGGGGCTCTCTTCTTCTGGAGTGCTTCCTTCCCCCTAACTCACCTTCTCTTGGGGACCCAAGCTCCCGCCTTGGGGCTCCTGACTCAGTCCCTTTTCTCTGCAGGCACTGGGGGGCCAGTCCCCAACCTTGCACAAAGCCAGAGACACAAAGGTACTAGATAGATCCAGTGAGTCCTGTGAGCAGAAAGGCAAGTTAAGGAGGCGCAGGGCTGAGGCATGTCCTAGAAAAGTGGGAGGAGAGGGTGGGCAGGGACCACAGAGGGAAGGAAGGGGGCCCTGACCTCTCCCAGGCGACACTGTCCCTGAGCTGGGCTCCCAGAGCTGGACGGGGGGCTCCCATCCCCATCTGCAGTGCCTCGGCCTGGAGGGGAGGTGAACAGGTGCAGTGCTGGGGTCGCCTGCTTCTCCAGCACCCACCTCCTGGTACCTGGTGCTCTTAGTACCTGCCTGTGGACATTCGCGTTGGACTCCCCGCCATCCTGCTCCAACGCTCCCTTCGCTTCCGATCCTTTTGTCATGACGCTGTAATGACAGTGACGCGGAAGAGGAAGATGTAGTTTGAGCACTATACTTAAACACCCCCCCCAACACACACCATTTGTACCCTGAGACCAATTCTTCACGTGGACAATATATATTACATGCCATGGTACCGTACTAGGAGCTTTGCATACACTATCGCATTTAACCCTTGCAGCTCTATGAGGTAGGTTTTGTTGTCATCCTCATTTTACAGGTGAAAAAGCAGGTAAGACAGTCACCAGGCAGAGGGCTCATAGTAAGGAGGCAGATTCCAGCCCAGACAGCATAGTGTGACTCCAGAACCACTGCACCAAATGGCCTCCAGGAGACCCTCCAGTCCCTGAGCCCCGTGGGACCCCCTGGCCACCTAGAGTTCTCCCCTCTTCCCTCCCCCAAGTCCCTCTGGGCCCCCACTCCTTCTGCCCTCCAGCTGCCTTCTCTTTGAGTCGTTTCTTCTCTGCTTTCCGTTTCATGCGCTCCTGCTCAGACACCAGCTCCTCAGCCAGACGGCTGGCTTCCTGGAGGAGGAAGGGCACGTGGCAGGAAAAGAGAGAGAAAGTGAAAGGGAGGTCAGCAGTATGAACGAATCTTGAAAGATCCAGATTAGGAGAGAATACAGACATGGGAATCTGGGGACTGGGAGAACCAGAGTCCCACCTGTTCCGTCAGCAGGAGCCTCTGCGGCATGGCCACCTGAAGCAGGTTGTCTGAGTCACTGAGGCAGGATGCTGAGGCAGAAGGGCTTTGAGGGCAGGGCTGAGACCCTCGCGGAGGGTATAGGGAGGACTTTTGGAGACCACGGTAGGCGCCCAGGCTCTCAGCCTCCTTGGCCTTGTCATCCTGTCCAGTAGTTTCCCCCTCGTAACAGAAACGGTCCAGAGGGAATCTGTCAGGAGGGAGAAAGAGAAGGGAAAGAAAGAACATGAGAGGGAGGAGCATCTGAAAGCCAGCCCCCCCACCCCCCAGGGTACCAGCCTTAATCCCTGGGCCCGGCCCCTGCACTCCCCACCACGGTGCCACAGCTGCAGCCGCCTGGCGCTCCCACCCACACGGATCCGACGCAGGCCCTGGGGATCATTCTCCACAAGCCGTCGAAAAAAATCCACTATGTCTTGGGAGGGGGCGGGGAGGGGAGATTAGGTTGGTGTTGTGGGGAACTCTGGGAGACAGCAAGGAGCTTGGCTGGGTTGACCGCTCCACCACGGCAACCACTAACCAGCCACCCAGCCTGGAAAACCTTACTGGCCGACCTCTCCCTGCTCAGCACCTCAAAACACGCTGCTCCTGACTTTCACGTGTATCACCTGCCTTCACTAACTCTCCTACCTTCCCGAGAGCTGAGGGTGGCATTCAGTCCAGGCTTCTCTGACACCCTGCCATTAGGTCAGCCACACTGATGCCCCTGACATGGAACCCTCTTACCTGCTCTTCCAGCCGTGTCCCCTGCCATATCCTTGAATATGAACACCCCCATATAATCCACCCTGGAGCTACCTCAATGCCTAAATGAGTGCCACAGTTCCTGGCTGGCCTCTCCCCTGCACTTCATCTGTTTCTCCCCCAAACCAAGCTCTCAGCAATTACTCCCCTACTCAGAATTTTCCAGTAATCCCCCACTGCCAGGGCCACAGGCAGGACTGAGTCTAGCCTGGGATTCGGAGCCTTCCAAAAAGCTCCCTGGCTGACCTTTCCAGTCTTCCCTTGCAATGCTCTCCTACTTAGCTGCCGTCCTCCCTCTGCCACCAGGCTCCTTCCAGCCTTGGGGTCTTCCCCCAGCTGTCCTCAAATCCCTCCTGGCTCTGAGCTTCTCTCTCACCACAACTTGCCTCGCCTTCAAGAGTTCAAATTCCATCTCCCCACAAAGCTTTCCCAGACCCTTTCATTTCCAGTTATCTCTGCCCTCACTCAACCAAGGTGCATTAACATAGCCTATGTTATATAATTTAAAACCTGATTATTCATTGCTTTTTATTGCTCTCTTAATTAGCCAGGGAGCATAGAACCGGAGGGAACACTGTGCTGGAGCACAGCTGCTTGCATCTTCGTTCTGGCTCTGCCACTACTGGGCTGTTTGATTCTGGACAAGTCATTTAACCTCTCCGGACCTCAGCTTCCTCATTCACAAAATGAGGCAAGATCTTCATGGCTTGGCCTGTACATTCTGTGGTTCTAACGAGGATTGTTTCCCTAGTTGGTGTAAAGCCATCTTTAAAGACAAACAAAGAAAGGACCGCCTTGACCTCCTATCTCTCCCCAAAACACAGTCTATACTACTCTCTTAATTCACTACCTGGCCACACATGATCTGGCCACCAAATCTCTTCATGAAATCATCTCCTACCCTCTCGCCCTCCTCCAACTGCAGTGGTCTCCTCTGAAGTTCCTACGATGCGCCAAGGGTGCTCCCATTTCAGGGCTTTTGTGTTTGTTACTTCCTCTGCCTGGAATGCTCTTTCCCCAGTGAGTGGCTCATTCCTTCACCCCTTCAGATCCCTGCTTAAATCTTCTGCGGGAGGACTTCTCTGACCACTCCCTTCAAAAAGCAAAACCTCTCAGTTCCAGTCAGTGTTCCCTATCCTCCTCCTGGCTTTACTTCTCTCTGCACTTCTCATATTTGACATACTATATCGTTTATTTGTTGACTGGCTGCCCCCACTAGACACTGCTAATTCACTGACTATAGGGATTTGTGTCTGTTTGGTTTACTGCTTTCTTCCCAGTGCCTAAAACAGTGTTCAGTACATAGTTGGTGCTCAGTAAGTGTGTGCTGAATGAGCAAAGGCAGACAGGTGGGTGAGGAGGCTATTGTGATAGAGACGCAGCCGGGAGCTGTGCCGGAAGAACATTGTGTGATCCAGCGAGTTTGCACTTTGTCCTGTTAGTGGTGGGAGTGGATCTAATCTGGGAAGCGAAATGCTCAGATGAAATTGCACTGGGGAAAGAGATGAGTCTAGGGGTGAAATGTTTAGTTAGCAGGTCATTAGAACTGTTCAGGCCAGAAAGAATGAGTTCTTGAACTAAGGTAGTGGCAGCAGAAGTAGGAATGGAAGTAATGGATTTGATAGAAGAGACGCTTCAGAAGTAGATTTGGTGACTGGCTACACAGGTGAGGTAAAGGAAAGGGGAGGAACGTGTAGAATGATTCTCAGACTTCTGAATTAAGCAACTGGATGGAAGTTTGTGTTATCAACCAAGAGCAAGATGAGACGAAACGCAAAGAATCTGCAAAGATGATGAATTAACTTCTGGACTTGTTGAGTTGGTGGTAGCAGTTGGAAGGATAGCTTTTCAGTGCTCCCAAATCTGATCCTCTCCCTCCCTCTATAACCCTACCACCTCCTTCAGGACATCCAAACCCATGTGCCAGACCAGGACTTTCAAACCGCTTGCTGTCCTCTTGCTCGCCTCTTCTCTCAAACCCATAACGAAGGTCTCACTTCAGTGACGTTCTCTTAACGTTTCCTTGCTTTAGTGTCTTTGCACACACTGTCCCCTCTGTTCGTAATATCTTTCCCCAAGCAACTCCTACCCGCTCCCCAATCCTCAGCTAAGAGACCCTCGTCTGCCCGATCCTGCCCACGTCAGGCATTTATCACCGTTGAGTCGTCCCCGCCCCCTCCACTTGCGTTGCGTTTCTTGGCAGTAGGGCCCACAGTTACGCCTCTCCAAAGCCCTGGCGGAGCCCCGCGCGGCGGCGGGCCGGGGCAGGGCTCAACACAGAAGGTTGAAAAGAGGCGTGACCGTAAAGGGAACGGGCCGAAGAGCAGCGAAGAGTTATGTTCTGCTTTGTTTTTTTGGCCGCGCCGCGAGGCTTGCGGGATCTTGGTTCCCAGACCAGGTACTGATCCCTGGCCTCGGCAGTGAAAGCGCGGAGTCCTGACCCCTGGATCACCAAGAAATTCTCAAGGAGTCCTTTTTACCTCGTCGCCGTAGTCCTCAGGACCGAATTCCTTGCAGAGTTTGGGGAAAGCAGCGACGCCCAGCGGGCATCCGGGCCGCAGAGGACAGTCTATAGGAAAGGAAGGCGGCGGCGCGTCCGGGGGCCTCGGGGTGGGTGAGCTGGAGCCCTCTGCCCATCGCGTGAAGCACAAAATCCTACTGAAAACAGGTCTAATTGGGGCTGCCCCAGGCCTCCTGGACCCCCTCCGGTCTTGTCTCACCTGCTTACCTAGCTTGACCAGCCCCACAGTCTTCGGAATCGGCTCCATCCCCGTCAACAGTGACCCGAAAGTGAAAGTCTGGCATTCGACACCGGCCGAGGGGCCGAGCAGGACGGAGTAGGCAGCCATCTTTGTTGGGGGCAGAAGCCTCCGCTTACGGAGCGCGAGAGAGTGCACGACGGTCCCGGCGGCTCCCGGGCCAGAGATGACGGCTCCGGGGACGGGGCGGAGCCCCGGCTGTGGCAGGCGTTGGGCAGTACGGGGAGGCGGGAATCGTTAGCCTCGTTCCGGACAAGCTGTCCCATGGCCCAAGCGTCTCGCTCTGGTGGCCTTCTGCCTCCGCTGGCTACCGTGCCGCCGTTACGGGCGCAGCCCGGGGGCGCTGAGGAGGAGCAGTGGCAGAAAAAGCGGGCAGGCGCTCTCCGCCGGGACGTCCGTGGCTGGCTGCGGCTGCCGGTTGCCCGAAGCATCCCCTGCCTGGACCCACGGCCCGGCGGAGCTCCGAGAGGGCAGCCGTGGTGGGCGGTGGCGGCGGACGCAGGAGAGCACCGTGAGGCTGGCGCTGTGGACTGGGGGCGGGAGCCGGCAGCTGGCGGCCCGACCCCTCCAGCGCTGCAGCGCCTCCGGGCGGTGTTGCTGCGGCTGCACCACGAGCGGCAGGAGCTCCTCCACGCCCAGGACTGCGCCCGCCACCTACAGGCGACCGTGCGCCTCCTGAGGATCCTGAGTCCCGGCGCTCCATACCCCGGCCACTTGCCTCAGCTGTGCCGCGACCTGCTGGGGCACCCTTCCGGAGGCGCGGTCCTGCGAAGCGGCCTTCAGAAGACGCCCGAGCCGCTACTCCTGGCACGATCCGTCGGACTAGCCGCCCAGCGCCTGGATGCTACTATCGAGATGCAGCTTCGGGCTCTGGGCCAGGCGCCCGCCAGCCCGGGCCTATCGTCCCAAATCGCCGACCTGCTGCTGGCACTTCCCGCCTACCACCAGCTGCAGGGAAAAGCCTTGAGCTACGTTCCAGGGGCAGCGCGCCCTTATCCCCCGGCCCGTGTGCTCCGCCTCCTGACGGGGGAGCGGGGTTGCCAGGTGGCAGGTTGGCTGGATGAGGCGCTCAGGGGATCTGACTTGAGGGACCAGCTCCGCAGGCGGTGCCAAGAGGAGTGGGAGCTGCTGCCAGGGCTACTGGGCCTGATGGGGGGCGTGACGGGTTCAGCCAGCAGTGGACTGGGGCTTGGAGGGGCTGGGGCCCTGTGGAGCCAGTGCTGGGCCATGCTGTGGGAAGCCTGTGCTCAGAGTCTGGACCTAAGTCTAGGACCCTGGAGGGACCCCAGGGCAGCGGCACAACAGCTGAGTCAGGCACTGGGTCAGGGTGAGTGATGGGCCTGGGTGGGTGTTCGGGAAGGCCGGGATCTCTTCTGTATTCACCTCACTCACTTGCCACCTGACTACAAAAACAGGCTCTTTAGAATGAACATACCCCACCCCACCCCCGGGGACTCAGGCTATAGCTTCTGGGCTTTCAAGGCAAAGCCTTGCTTTCCGTGCCAGCCTTGAGTCTTGGGGGAAGCCTCCCCTCTTCCCCCATCATTGAGTGGGGGCAGGGTTGGGCAAAAGAGGGACCCTGTTTTCAGGCTCCAGTCATTTCTCCCACTAGCATCACTGCCTCAGGAGTGTGAGAAGGAGCTGGCTTCTTTGTGTCACAACCTAATTCATCAGTCTCTTATCTGGAGCTGGGATCAAGGTGAGAAGGAAGCGGCAATGGCAGTGACACAAGCCCCAGACTGCTCCTTCCTTATCCAACCATACCCCCTCATCTTCAGGCTTCTGCCAGGCCTTGGCATCTGCTAGTGGAAGTCAGAGCAGCCTTCCCTCGTCCTCTCGTACCGCTGAACTTCTGCAACAGCTCTTCCCTCCTCTCTCGGACGCCCTTCGAGAACCCAGGTCAGGACTGCTCCTCTGCCGGCCTCCAGGTGAGACGAGGTATGGGGGACGGGGGGATAAGAGGACAGCTGAGGGTCTCTCTTTTACTCCTTACTCGGTTGTGAAGCCTGCCTCCTCCCAAAGGTGTTCCGTGGCCCTTCACATACTCTGACCCTCCTCTCCCCAGGTCCTGCCCCCCTAGCCCTGGGGCTCTGTACCCTGCAGACCACCTTGCTCTGGTTTGGGGGCAGAACTCAGCAGCATCTGGCAGCGTGGGCCCCAGGTTCCTTCCTGCTCCTGGTCCAGAAGGATTTACCTGTGAGTAGCTGGGGAATGGGGACGGGGAGCATCCTGGGCTGGGCTCGGATCTCACTCCCCGTTTCTGCCAAAGCCTCTGTTATATGAGGCAGAAGCTTTGTCTAGCCTGGCCTCAGAGGACAGCTTGGCCCTGGAGGTGGAGCAGCAGCTGGGCCTGGAGATCCAGAAGCTGACTGCACAGATCCAGGTAAGGAGGGCAGGCGACCTGACGGGCCAGCTTTGGGGTCGGTGGGGAGGTCGTGGTGGTGGTAGATTCAGTGCCTTGGAATCGCCGCTCAATGTGTCTTTTCTTGCTCTTCACTTCTTGTCCTCTCTTCATTGTGGAAAATTTCAAAACAATACAAAAGTAGAGAGAAGAGTATAATGGATCCCCATCTTCCTACCACTGAGGCTTTAATACTCATCAACTCATGGTCAATTTTATCTCACTTATATATCCCGCCCCCAACTCCCATGTCAGGCTCTCATTTTTGTGATGTTAACAGCCACTGATGATTGATGATCATTGTCTGTATCCCTTATTTCATTAGAGGGTGCAAGGTGGTGACATCCCAATTCTATCATTCCTTCTTCATTATTAGTTGCATTACTCTTATCAAGTGAAACTTGCCCTCATAAATTACTTGGTTACTTTGAGGTATAATTTGTAGAGAAAAAGCAAGATAAATGATTGACTTTTCCTTTTATTTACTAGTTTTTGATACGTTTCTCCTGTTTTCTAAAAGTATAATTTGTATTTTTATTAAAACTGAAATAAAATATTATTTTAGAAGGCTTCTAGTGAGAACATAGCACTTTAACTGCCCCTCTCCAACTTCGACTTCTGATCCTTGCTCCACAGTGGTAACTTCCATGCACGCTTGGCTGTTTCTTCTAATATTTTCTTATTTTCTTCTAAATTTATGAATTAAACTATTATACGTCTAACTTTTCCCCATTTTACACAGTACCGGTTCCTACCACGGACGATGTCTCTCTGCTTTGTGTTCTCTTCCTGCCCACATGTCTGCTCTTTGCTCTGGACAGGGGCGTGGCTGTGGAGGTCAGTCCCTGTCCCCCTGCTCCTGTTCTCTCTGCATTCCACAGCGCCTTGGGGCTGTAGACCCCCCACCCCCCCCAGTTTAGCCCTAATCCACCATCTGCATCTGCCTGTTGGGCATTTATACCTCAAATTACTGCTGCCTCTTTCAACTCAACATGTCCCAGGACAGGCTTTTCATGAGTAGGGTGGACAGTGACGGTTGTGGGAGCTCTGGGCAGGGAAGGCCTTGGTGGACACATGGTAACAGAAGCTCCTTACAGGGTCTATGGCTCAAGCTGGTGGCTGGGCAGCCTCAGAGGAGCAGCAGGGGTTGCTGGATGTGGGTAGTTCATAGCTCGTTGGGGGAGTACTGGCGAGATGGTCTGACCAAAGCAGAAGCTCCGTGTGTGTGTGTGTGTGTGTGTGTGTGTACATGAGCATACACTTGCCCTCGCGTGTGCATCTCCAGGGTGGGGGTGGAGGACTGTGAAGCAGTAGGTTGTCATCAAGTTGTGGGGGGCGCTGAACACCCGCCCACAGATTCTGGACTTTATCTCCTAAGTGATAGGGAGCCGTTGTAAGAGCGGGAGGGGAACAGTGAAGACGGTGATAGAGTCTGATCCAGCTACAGTGGTCAGGATAGAAGCGAGGTGGGGAGACATAATATGAGAAGGGTCCGGCTCCTGGTAGTTGCCGTGAGAACAGAGCAAAAGGGCCAGGGACAGTGTGCTCATCACGTGCACCAAACACTGTCCAAAGCAGTTTCATGCCTCGCTTCTCTGCCTGGTGACTGCACTACTGGGCATCTGCTCTGGGCACTCTACCACATACAGCACTGGGATGAAAAAGAAGAATCAGATGTGAGTTTTTCTCCTCAGCAGGACTGTAATGTCCCACAGAAAAAACTGTCCCATAGGGCTTCGCTGGTGGCGCAGTGGTTGGGAGTCCGCCTGCCGATGCAGGGGACACGGGTTCGTGCCCCGGTCCGGGAAGATCCCACATGCCGCGGAGCGGCTGGGCCCGTGAGCCGTGGCCGCTGAGCCTGCGCGTCCGGAGCCTGTGCTCCGCAACGGGAGAGGCCACAGCAGTGCGAGGCCCGCGTACCGCAAAAAAAAACAAAAACAAAAACAAAACTGTCCCATAGTGTGACCCTGTATTTTCCGAGTGTTGAGTGCAGAATTTCCTAACAAATGTCAGTTGACAAAAGGGTACTTTCTTTGTTATCTATAAGGAAGAAGCGGGTTCTGGTGTTTGGGATAAGAGAAGAAGAGTTTAGATTTGGACTTGGTGGGAGAGAGCCCAGGTATCGGGAGCCACGTGGACTCTCTCCCACCAAGACCGGCCCCCGCCAGGTCCTCTCCTCCTCAGGTTCTCAGGCATACAGTCACCTTTGCCTTAGACCTGCCACTACACAGCCCTCTTCTTGGGTTCTCCTCTTAGATGGGCTGTAGAGACCCCTCCTTTTTGCTGTCTTCTCCCCCTCCAAAAACAAAACCTATCAAACCAAAGAAACCAAACCAGCACACGGGCCCTTTCTTGCTTTGTGGGTTACAATGCTCTGGAGAAATGGAAGTGGCTATAAAGAATACTCAGTGTGAGGACATTCCAAAGGTTCCTGAATCTTAGAAAGTTATATTCATTGCTCCTGGTCTACACACAGTTCTTGCCTTCCTTTTATAGATGACAGACAGAAGATCGTACAATTCCCTTTTCTTTCTCCAGCCTCTGCCTGTCTGCAGATCATGCAGACCTCTCTCTGGAATCTGCTTTTGAACACTGGCGGTGGTGAGGGTGTCTCCCTTTTTTTTTTTCCTATTAACGTTCCTATAGAACAAAATTAACATGGAGGATTTCCATCCTCTGAACCAAGCTGAGGAGAGGAGGGTAATCTTAGGGCAACTGTCCATAATCTTTTCTCGGTCCAGACCTCTTGGAAAATCCAATAAAAGCTATAGTATCTCTCCTCAGAAAATGCCCAAGCCCATACGATTATGCATACACTTCTGTTCTGGGGCTTTATGGATACCAGGTTAAACACCTCAGATTTAGAAGAGCATATAACTTGACAAGTGCCTCAGAGATAAGCCCCCTTTACTTTCTCCCTATCCCCACAGCTCCTGCCTGAAGAGTCACTAAGTCTCTTTTTTCAAGAATGTCATAAACGAGCCACACAGGACTTCGAACTCCACATGCCACGGGGTCGGTACTGGCGGCATCGCCTCTGTCCTGGTAAGTCCTCATCACAGCGTTCCCTTTCAAGGCTTCTCAGCGGGTAACAGTGTCCTGGCCCCTCCAAATCCTGGCTCCACCCCTCTGTCTCCATCCTGTCCTCACCTTCTGTGTCCTCTCACCCTGAAATCCTACCCTCTTCCCCCAAATGCTCCATTAGGGGCTTGATGGATCTCCCTAGCCTCATATCCTGTCCTTTCTCTTCTCTCACTCCAGAACTTCCCAGCATTCCTAGTGAGTATGCTGGGTTGGTGGTCCGCAGGGTACTGGAGCCTGTGTTGCAAGGACTGCAAGGACTGCCACACCAAGCCCAGGCCCCTGCCCTCAGCCAGGCGCTGACTGCCATCCTGGGTGCCTGGCTTGACCACATCCTCACCCACAGGATCCGGTTCAGGTGGGGAGAAAAGGAGGCCATGGCAGGGGGATGAATGGAACTGAAAAAAAGGGAGGGGATGGGTGGGGCGGAGCCGTTCGGAGAGGCGGGAGGGTCAGGTGGCCACACTGTACCTTGGCCTTCAGCCTGCAGGGGGCGCTGCAGCTCAGACAAGACTTCGGAGTGGTCAGGGAGCTGCTGCAGGAGGAGCAGTGGGGCCTGTCCCCAGAACTTCGCCAGACTCTGTTCACGCTCAGCATCTTCCAGCGGCTGGACGGGGCCCTGCTGTGTCTGTTGCAGCAGCCCCTGCCCAAGACTCAAGTCCACAGGGGGCCTCCCTGTTGCTGTGAGTCACTCTCCCTCCCCAACTCCAGGCTCTCTTTGCCCCCAGCTCACAACTTTATGTGCCGCATCCCCCATCCTCATCACTGATCGGGCTTCTGCGTGTGCCCTCCTACCCCCCCACACACCGCCAGCCACCTGCCTTCCACTCCCGCCTTACCAGGTGCATGTAATGAGGTCCAGACCACGGAATTGCCCAGCAGCAGCCTCAACAGCCTGCAGAGCTTGGAGCCCCCTCTTCGACCTGGAGCACTCCCAGCCCAGACAGCTCAGCTGCTAAGCACACTGTGGGGAGAAGGACCTAGCCCTGAGGCTTACCTGGTAGGAAATCAGCAGGCCTGGCTTGCCCTGAGGCAGCACCAGCATCCCCGCAGGCACTTACCTTTTCTTTCCTGCCTGAGGACCAGTTCTGAATCCTAAGGACCCTCATCAGAGCCCGTCAGAACTCCCTATCTCTGTCTGAAAAAGCCCAGACATTTAGAAATGCATATTAAAAGAGCCTAATTGGGAGCTTGGAAGAAAGCATACCTGAGAACCACAAGCTACACAGAGCCTGGACTTAGAAACCCGGAGGTCCGCATCCTTGGGAGGCTTGGGCTTAGTTCCCCGTCAGTGAAGACATCTCAGAGCTAGACACTAGCAGTAAGGGGCTAGATGCTGGGAGTAAGGCTTTAGGGTTGGATCCCAGGGGAAAGGGAAAGAGAAAAAGCAACAGAAAGCAGGGAGCCTAGATGCCGCTTCCTCTTAAGCCCCAGGAGCCACAGGCCAAACACTGGAAGTCCGGGACACTACTACAAAGTCAATTCCTCAGGAACCACAGAGGTGGAATAGGAATTTCTACACCTAAACCAGTCCCACGGCGTATACTATATAATAGTACCCTGCACTCCCCTCCCCATCACTATTTTTAGTCATTTAAGACTCAAGTGGGGCTGTAGGACCTTCACGTGTAAGCTTCGCTACTCCAGAGTTCCACGTGTTTAATCTTAAACTACCTGAGTGGAGTCTACCCTCTGGTAGGTTTATAATCCCTGACGTGGTGGTGCCCTCGCCTTGGAAGGGACCAGCACTTAAGACGGCGTTAACGTAGATCTGGCACAGCAGGGCACAGAGGAGTGACGGCTGCAAAAGACGTGGTATCGGAGCCAGGTGCAAACGACGTTTGCACTATTGATTGTCTTCACCGTGGTAACGGGGGCTTTTAATGACAGGTAGTGTTTGCTGACCGCGTACTTTGGGCGCCCCATACCCTGTGCCGAAATCATCTGGCTCCCTCCTGGCCTTCCTCCTCTTCTCGGCTGGGGAGCCCAGGGCGGCGGCCTGGGGACCAGCACCACCGACCGTGGCAGAGAAGCCGCACGAGGCGGAGGTCGGGGGACTGCGGAAGCGCGTAGCAGTCCACAGCGTCTCGCACTAGCGACACTTCCGCCCGCACGAGTCCTTCCGGGGTGGGGGTCACCATGGCAGCGGCCTTGGCTCGGCTCGGACTCCGCTCTGTCAAGCAGGTTCGGGTTCAATTCTGCCCTTTCGAGAAGAACGTGGAGTCGACAAGGTACGAGGGGGAAGGAGTGCGGACGCGGAGGGGCGCGCCTTCCTCCCGCCGGGGGTCTAGCCCCCTCTGCCGGGCGCTCACGCCGTTTTCTCACCGCAGGACCTTCCTCCAGGCTGTGAGCAGCGAGAAAGTTCGCAGCACCAACCTCAACTGCTCGGTGATAGCGGACGTGAGACACGACGGCTCCGAGCCCTGCGTGGACGTGCTGTTCGGTGGGTCTGGTTGGGAGTCGGGAGGGAGTCGCTAGCCCTCGGCGCCGGCCCCGCCGTCCTCCCGGTGCCTGACTCGTTGGTTTCTTCCCCAGGAGACGGGCATCGCCTGATGATGCGCGGCGCGCACCTCACCGCCCAGGAAATGCTCACCGCCTTCGCCTCCCACATCCAGGCCAGGGGTGCGGCGGGGAGCGGGGACAAGCCGGGCGCCAGTACCGGGCGCTGACAGCGCGGAAGAGACCAACAAGCAGGTTTCACCTAAGACTGCTAAGGACACACCTAAGAAGAGCTTGACTTAATGACTCAAATCACTACCTAGAAGACCACAGAGCGCAAAAGAGAAAAGAAAGAGCCCCGTGACCACAAATGCAACCGGTGTTTCTGGGACGAGACAAGATGGGGAGGGGTCTGGACAAATTTGAATTTATTTCACTTTCTTACCATCACTCAACGCTTAACCCTTTGAATTTGGCTTCTTCCAGCACGACTCAAGGTGCCTCTTACTCTTATTAGACGTGCTGTTTTCTCAGTCCTCATTTTCCCATTTCAGTAGCACCTGCCACGCTCTATTCCCTCCCTTGTGTAACTTCTTTTCCGCTCAGGTCCGTTTTCTTCTTTTAACCATAAAGACATACTACGCTCCTTCTTTCTCTTCTCTCTTTTATTTTTGGGGCATCTCATATTCTGTCATGACTTGAACTACCCTCTTGGGTTAAACCCTACATTTCTGTTTGGCTCCAATCTCAAATTCTGTGCTATAGTCAGGGTACTTACTACCAATTTTCTCCAAATCCCACCAACACTCTTTGTCTAACCCTAACCCGGTAATCTTACATACTCTCTAAAGTTGACCCTTGAACAATGCAGGTTTGAGCTGCAGAGGTCCTCTTACATGCCTGCTTTTCAACTAAATACATAGTACAAGTACTACACGATCCGTGGTTGTTTGAACCTGCGGTTGTGGAACTGTGGGTGCTGACTGTAAAGCTATCCCTCCGTTCTCAACTCCGTGGAGCGGTTAGGCCCCGAACTCCCATCCCCACCCCCACTGTTTAAGGGTCGGCTGTACTTGCGTCCTCCCTGACTTCCTCTTCCTTTAAAAGGCACATCACCTGCTCCGCCTTCTGAGCTGGAAACCGCAGCATTATCTCTGGTTCTGCCCGCTCTCTGCAGATCCAGTCAGTAAGTTCATAATGTTCTGTCTTAAACAAAAGCTCCTGAAGTGTTCTCTACCTTTCCATTCACTCTCCTGTATTATTGTTGCATTCTCCCACCTGGTCTCCTTTTTGCTAACCGTTTTTGCTGCTGCTTACTTTATCTTTCCAAAGCATATCATTGGTTTTATTATCACAACTTGTTTCAGAGAACAGTGCCTAAAGTACTTTTTAGGCACCCTGCCTAAAGTGTTTTTGTTTTTTGTTGTTGTTTTTTTTTTTTTTGCGGTACGCGGGCCTCTCACCGTTGTGGCCTGTCCCGTTGCGGAGCACAGGCTCCGGACGTGCAGGCTCAGCAGCCATGGCTCACGGGCCCAGCCGCTCCGCGGCATGTGGGATCTTCCCGGACCGGGGCACGAACCCGTGTCCCCTGCATCGGCAGGCGGACTCTCAACCACTGCGCCACCAGGGAAGCCCTAAAGTGTTTTTCATACGAGGTTACCACCCATTAATGTGGATCATGAAGTCAATTTAGGGGGTTAAATCAGCCTTTAAAAAACAAAGTAAAATAGAATAAAAAGTATCAGTAGATGGCACATGGACTGGGAAGTATTCTTTAAGAAACGTAAGTTTTAAGCATATAATCATGAGTATAGATACAGGTATTATACAAAGTATGTGTATGTGTGTCTATCTGTGTGTACTTGGTTGCAGTATAGAATTATTTCTTACCGCAGGTTGTAGGAAAAAATGCTTGATAACCACTGGTTTAGAGAAAAACTGCAGAATGTTCAGCTAGGCAATCAAGAATCTCTGGACACTGGCTGCTGTGTACTTCGCCAAATATATTTCCTCCTATCCCATTACTGCTTCTCTCTTAAAACGGTGATATCTTCAAAGCACTGGTTTTCCCCCCCTCCCTTAAAAGAAAGAAAACGATCAGGAGACAGTATAGTGTAGTAAAAAGCCAGAAAGCCTGGGATTGAAATCCTAGCCTTTCCCTTAAGTACCTGTGTAACTTTGGACACATTACTTAGTCTCTCAGTGCCTGTTTCTTCATTCGTAAAATGGGGATAATAGTACCTACCTCATAGAACTGTTGAGAGATTAAATGAATTGATATCTGGGACTTCCCTGGTGGTCCAGTGGTTAAGACTCTGCTTTTCCACTGCAGGGGGCACGGGTTCAGTACCTGGTCAGAGAACTAAGATCCCTGCATGCAGCGTGGCCAAAGATCAATCAATCAATCAATCAATTGATATCTGTAAACTGCCTAGAATATTGAGTGAGCATAGCATAGTATCTAAGAGGCCGTATGTTATAGGCCTCTTCAGTGACGAAAGGATACAACCTAGATTTGAGTTCTTCAGGTCCATGGTTAACTGGCTATTATCCTTGGCCAGATTAACTACTCTCATCTGTAAAAACAGGGATGGTTCAAACACTGCTGTAAACACGGATTGAGTGCTGGCACTGCGCTTATAGATTGTGAACTTGAGGTTGGGGCTGTTTTCTCTGTGTCCCCCGCACCTTGCATAGTGCCTGATACAGAGTGTGCAATAAACTTTTGTTGAATTTACCAATATTTGGCATCAACCTTGTGACTTCAACTGATTAGTACTGAGATACAAAGATGAATGGTGAAACTCGGGTGTGTGTACTAAGTGCTACAATATATTGAATAGGTGTGGACCAGGTGCAGTGAGAGCAAGAAAGGACTGACCATTGGGTTTGGTCAGAAGGTGATTGTTAAATGAGTAAAAAGTCTACCAGTGGAGGGTGGGGCCAGAAGTCAGAATATAGTGAAAGACGAAGTGGGTGTGCAGCATAAAGTAGTAGTTTTATGTAATTAGAGTTTGGATGGGAGGTGTGATAATAGCTAGAATAGCATAAGGGTGTGGAGTAGGGGTTTTTTTAGAGGATGATAGAGATTTGTACTTTATGAAAACACCTTTTATGCTGAGCTGTTGGAGAGAAGTAACTATGAATCTAAGTTGCATTTTTTTTTTTTTTTTTTTTTTTTTTTTTTGCGGTACGCAGGCTTCTCACTGTTGTGGCCTCTCCCGTTGTGGAGCACAGGCTCGGGACGTGCAGGCTCAGCGGCCATGGCTCACGGGCCCAGCCGCTCTGCAGCATGTGGGATCTTCCCAGACCGGGGCACGAACCCGTGTCCCCTGCATCGGCAGGCGGACTCTCAACCACTGCGCCACCAGGGAAGCCCTAAGTTGCATTTCTGAACCATCATCAAATGTAATCTTGGCTCTTCTAGGACAACATCAGGTGCAGATGCTACCTCTTTCCTACAGCCTTCCCTGACCTGGACATAAGCAATCTTTCCCCTAAGCGCCTTTGCCTCTTGGGTTGTAGAAAAGGGAAAAAAAAAAAAAAGTACAGCCACCACCATTATGGTCCTTTTAGGGTTTATCTAGATAAGGAATCCTAGACTGAGTGGAAGTATGACATCTAAAATCACAGATCCTCTTGGATCCACTCCATTTCACTAGGAAAGAAGGCATAGGTGTGGACGATATGATTCAGATACACCTGGGTTCCAAGGTAGCTGCTTCCTGGCTCTGTAGCCAGGGCCAAGTTACTTGAACTTTCTAGGCCACGGTTTTCAGGCACCTGATTGGGGCGATGTGGGGAGTGGTTAAATGTAAAACACTTAGGACAGCGTCTCATGCTCTTAATATACAGTAGTTATTAAAAGAAAGAAAAAGACAAATGTGATTGGTTTTTCCTACTAGGCTGTCAACTGCGTGAGAACGCGAAATAAACGCCGATCCAGTGGACGCGGCCCAGAGGGCCAACCCCAGGGACCAGCCCTACGCCACGCCGCGCTGTGATGCTCTGGGGCTTAACCTGACGTGGAGGGGCGGGACTTCCGGCGGAAGCGGGGGGGGGGGAGGCACGGGCCAGTGGGTGCGGCTGACACATCAGTGGTGTTCCAGGTGCTGCGCGCGAGCAGGGACCCGGGCTCTGTTGCCATCTCTCCGGGTCCCCGCGACGCCGACTTCCGTGCAAGGATGGCTCGGGGCGAGCGGCGGCGCCGCGGAGCGCCGGCAGACGGAGCGCGGACCGCTGAGAGGGCGGCTCGGGGTGGCCCCGCGCGACGGGAAGGCCGGGGCGGCCGGGCCCGGGGCGCGGCGGCGGGAGCCGCTCTGGCCGTCGTGGTCCTGTCTCTGGCCCTGGGCCTGTCGGGATGCTGGCTGCTGGCTTGGCACCGTGCGCGGCGGGCTGTCACGCTGCACCCCGCGCCCCCGGCGCTGCCTCCCGACTCTTCCAGCCCCGCCGTGGCCCCGGACCTCTTCTGGGGCACCTACCGCCCTCACGTTTACTTCGGCATGAAGACCCGCAGTCCGCAGCCCCTCCTCACCGGTAACCTGGACGCGGGGCGGGCAGGCAGGCGGGCACTTAATCTGGGCGCCCCAGCTTCGCGCCAGATCAAGGGTGGTGAGGAGTGGATCAGGAGAGTTATTAAGAGGGATGACCCTGAAGTTCTCGGCGACCCAGAGGGACAGGTCCCCTGCTCTCTCTTTGACTTACCTGGCCATTCTACCCCCAGGACTGATGTGGGCGCAGCAAGGCACCACCCCGGGGACCCCTAAGCTCAGGCACACGTGTGAGCAGGGAGACGGCGTGGGTCCCTATGGCTGGGAGTTCCACGACGGTCTCTCCTTCGGGCGGCAACACATCCAGGATGGGGCCATAAGGCTCACCACTGAGTTCGTCAAGAGGCCTGGGGGTCAACACGGAGGGAACTGGAGCTGGAGAGTGACTGTAGAGCCTCAGGTCAGGGCCCTCAGGACACCCTTCCCCTAGCCCAGACTTCCTCCACCCTTCCTTTGCTGCGTGCAAATGCAGGATAAAGTGGGGTTAATAGCAGGGACTCTGAGCCTGGCTGCCTGGTTTGAATCTGCTGCCTGCCTTAAACACTTGCCTGTATGACCACCTCTTTTTTACTATCTCTAAGCCTTGGTGTTCTTGTCTGTAAAATGGAAATTAAAAAGTACCTAACTCAGAATTGTAAGAATTAAAGGAAATAATATGTAGAGTTGTTAGCATAGTACATGGGACAAAAGTCCTATTATTTCCCAGAGAACCCTGTGCAGAGCTCTTTCTCTCATCCCACTGGTGCTTACTTTCAGCGACCCTCAGCACTGCTAGATGTGTGGTGTTCACTACGTTGCTCTCACCTGGTGTCCCTTTCCCTAAGGCTGGTTCTCAGGGGAGAGGCTGCCGACCTAACGCTGTGCTTTTATGTCCTCATTGGTCTCCCAGGCCTCAGGTACCTCTGCTCTCCCTTTGGTGTCCTTGTTCTTCTATGTGGTAACAGATGGCACAGAAGTCCTAGTGCCAGAGGTTGGGGCTAAGGGGCAGTTGAAGTTCATCAGTGGACACACCAGTGAACTTGGTGACTTCCGCTTTACACTTATGCCACCAACCAGTCCGGGAGATGCAGCCCCCAAGTATGGCAGGTAACTGGGGGAAGAGAGTGTGGGGTGGTGGTATGGATGCTGACTTAGCCCGAGTTCCATCTCCCCCATTCTACCCTCTTTCCACCATGTTCCCTGCATTGCCAAGACTCTCCCATCCTGACTCCTGATCACCTCATGTTTTCGCTTTAGAATCCCCACCACTTCCTCCTGAGTGATATTTCCTGTTTATCTTTTTCCTTTCAAGCTACAATGTCTTCTGGTCCTCCAACCCAGGACTTCCCTTGCTGACGGAGATGGTGAAGAGCCGCCTAAGTAACTGGTTTCAGCATCGGCCCCCAGGGGCTCCCCCTGAACGCTACCTCGGCTTGCCAGGATCTCTGAAGTGGGAGGACAGAGGCCCACGTGGGCAAGGACAGGGACAAGGGCAATTTTTGGCACAACAGGTGACACTGAAAGTCCCCTTTTCTGTGGAGTTGGTGTTTGAATCAGGCAGTGCCCAGGCAGGAGGAAGCCAAGCCCTAGAGCAGCTGGCAGGCAGCCTGCTGACCCAGGCCCTGGAAAGCCATGCTGAAGCCTTTAGAGCGCGCTTTGAGAAGACCTTCCGGCTGCAGGAGAAGGGCCTGAGCCCTGAGGAGCAGGCTTTGGGTCAGGTTGCCCTCAGTGGGCTTCTTGGTGGTGTTGGCTACTTCTATGGACAGGGTCTGGTGTTGCCAGACACGGAGGTTGAGGGGTCTAAGCAGAAGGTGGACCCAGTCCTCTTTCCACCTGTCCCTCTTTTCACAGCAGTGCCCTCCCGGTCATTCTTCCCTCGAGGTTTCCTGTGGGACGAGGGCTTTCACCAGCTGGTGATCCAGCGGTGGGATCCCCGGCTCACCCGGGAGGCCATAGGCCACTGGCTGGGGCTGCTAAATGCTGACGGCTGGATTGGGCGGGAGCAGGTGCTGGGGGATGAGGCCCGAGCCCGGGTGCCCTCAGAGTTCCTGGTGCAACGGACAGCCCACGCCAACCCGCCAACTCTGCTTTTGCCTGTAGCCCACATGCTAGAGGGCGGTGACCCTGCCGACTATGCCTTCCTCCGCAGGGCCTTCCCCCGCCTGCGTGCCTGGTTCTCCTGGCTTCATCAGAGCCAGGCAGGGCCAGTGCCACTATCTTACCGCTGGCGGGGCCGGGACCCAGCCTTGCCAACCCTACTGAACCCCAAGACGCTGCCTTCAGGGTTGGATGACTATCCCCGGGCTTCACACCCTTCACCCGCTGAGCGGCACCTGGACCTGCGGTGCTGGGTGGCACTGGGTGCCCGTGTGCTGATGCGGCTAGCGGAGCAGCTGGGAGAGGCTGAGGCAGCTGAAGAGCTGGGCCCCCTGGCTGCCTCCCTGGAAGCAGAGGACAGCCTGGATGAGCTGCATTGGGCCCCAGAGCTAGGAGTGTTTGCAGACTTTGGGAATCACACAAAGGCAGTGCAGCTGAAGCCTAGACCCCCTCAGGGGCTGGTGCGAGTGGTGGGCCGGCCCAACCCTCGCTTACAATATGTGGATGCCTTGGGCTATGTCAGTCTTTTCCCCTTCCTGCTGAGGCTGCTGGACCCCAACTCATCCCGCCTTGGACCCCTGCTGGATGTTCTAGCTGATAGCCGCCAGCTCTGGAGCCCCTTTGGTTTGCGCTCCCTTGCAGCAACCAGCCCCTTTTACAGCCAGCGCAATTCAGAGCATGATCCTCCCTACTGGCGAGGTGCTGTGTGGCTCAATGTCAACTACCTGGCACTGGGGGCTCTTCACTACTATGGGCATCTGGAGGGTCCCTACCAGGCCCGCGCTGCCAAGCTCCACAGAGACCTCCGTACCAATCTGGTGAGCAATGTGAGGCGGCAGTACCAGGCCACGGGCTTCCTGTGGGAACAGTACAGTGACCAGGACGGGCGAGGCACGGGCTGCCGCCCTTTCCAGGGCTGGACCAGCCTTGTCCTACTGGCCATGGCTGAAGACTATTGAAGGGGGAACTTGGGAGGGGAGCCAGGCCCCTGATGCCACTCTGGAGCCGAGGGACAAGGTCTCTCACTTCTGCCCCCAGCCCTCAGGTACCCGTGCTTCAAACCCTCCTCAGCTCATCTCAGGTGTCTCCTTGCTGACATCCCACACAGCCCCGGAGTGAATGTGAATTCAGAGTCTATTTTTCTAAATAAATGGGAAAACCATGCCAAACGCTATTGCTTTTGCCAACTTTGCCTCACCAAGAGGTCTTAGCTCGGTCCAGGCCTTAGGGCTGCCTGCTGTCCTTCAGAGGAGGTGGAAAAAGTGGCCATCGACTGTTCCCTCCAATCAAGAGCAATGCAGTAAGTTGAGCACCAGTCCACCCAAATCCACAAGCAGCTGGTTCACATCTCTTTAATGAGATCAGAGGCTCCTGTGTACGTCTTAGGAGATGGAGCTAGCACAGTCCCCCAAACACGGCCTTTCTCCTCAGGACTCCAGCCCTTTCAGACCGATTCTAGGAGGGCAGGGAGAGGCCGAGGAGAACTCGGGGAGTTGGGGGCACGGCTGTTTCTGGTGGGCGAGTAAGCCACCCACCCTCCCCAAACTGCTTACGGGACGTCCCCTTCCTTGGAAGCCAGCCCCACAGGAGAGACCTGGGGCACAGGACTTAGGGGCCGTGCACAGGGGACTGGCCCTCCACGTCTGGTGGGGCGGCACCAGCCCTAGCCTCCTTGACCGGCTCCCCCTCACCGGAGTCAGGACAAGGGGAGAGCTCAATACCTGAGTCCCCCGTCAGGCGGCGACAGCGGCGGAAGGGGGGTGTGGGGGCAGGGCTCACCCCTGGCCCGGGCTCACCCTCCCGATGAGGGGGGTCGCCCTGGCGGGAGGAAACGTCTGCCGCATTTGTTCCCTCTTGGTGGGCCGGGCAGCTAGACGCAGAGGTGCGCTCACTGGAGGCAGGCGAGGGGCAGCCTGAGGCTGCGGCGTAAGGAGGCGGCGGCGTGCCTGGGCGGTGAACCACGTCCTCATAGGCCGGGGGTTTGAAGGTGCTGAGGAGGCCTGCGGGAGAGAATGGCATGGTCGGTGGAAGGCAACAAGGGGTGGGGCGGTGGTCTCTTTCCTAATAGCAAAAAGTGTGCTTTGAAGTGTTTGAAAAGGGAGTGTGGGATGAATCGGGGTCCTGTTGTGGGAGGGACCACTGGTAGTGAGCCCAGAGCCTCAAGTCACTCACGAAGATCAAGCAGTGAACCGGGAGGGACAGGGCCAGCCCCATGGCATGCCCCGTGGTAGGCCAACAAGTTGATCTCACGCTGCCGCTGCTGTTGCTGCAGCCGGAGTTTAGCTCGTCGATGGCGGAAGGCGCAACAGCAGCTAAAGAGAATGAGGACAGTCCAGAGCAGCCAGAACCCTGCAGGAAGTGAGGAGGGAGAGTCTTAGATACCTCCCAGGCAGAGAAGGGTCCTTGAAGGCGGAGGTCCAAAGGCAGGTGGGCAGAAGGACCCCAGAAGAGCCCTCTTGAAGACTCACACCAGAGCTCATAGTAGTAGGTGCAGCAGCCCGTCTCCCCGCAGCAGTGACCACTCTCACAGAGGTAAGGCTGGTTGTTCACGCCTGGGCACAGCTCTCGAAGCTGGGAGCAAGGAGGCACTTAGAACCAAGGGGGGTTCCAGCCCAAGGCACTGTCCATCCCCAACCCCTGCATACACATACACAGTCCCACCCTGTGAACCAAGTTTAGCTCACAGGAATCTATGGGAGAGGGAAGAGTGATGCTGAGAGGAGTGTTCAAATATCTGAAGGGCTGCCAGCATGGAAGAGGGTTTGGAATAGCAAGAACCAGTCTAGAGACCAAGATTAAGATGCAAGGTGTGGACATACAAAGAGGCGGATTTCAGCTCTGCATATAAGAGACTGCTCTCATACTCAGGTCTGGCTCCCCAGGGTGTTTTCTGTTAAGGGAGTATTTTGGCAGAAGCCAGAAGACAGTCTGAGCTATCTCAAAGTCTCAGACAATGGGTAAGGAGTTTAAGGTAATTTCCAAAGCTGTTTTCATCATCATTCCCCGTGGTCTGCCAATCCCCACTCCCAAGCTGGATCTTTCCACCCCTGGGTCTCAGGCTTCCTAGGGTAGAGGAGGGTCAGTGTGAGACCCAGAGCAGGGCTCCCAACCAGATGGGATTGCTGCGGATGCTAAAGGATGGCATCCAAGGCGCGAGTCTGGGTTCCAGCTCTTCTCCAAATTGCTCCCTCAAGAGAAGACGCTGCCAGACTCGGTCGTGACAATAGGCACATAGAAAAACATCACAAATAACAGTTGCAAAACAGAGGGAGCCTCCCTGGGGCCTCGCTATGCCTCTGGTCACTGGAGAGCCACTGCAAGCTTCCACTGCAGCCACGGGATGGGGGCCTATGAAGCTGCAGGCAAAAGTCAACTGCATCTACAGTACATTACAAAGTTTAGACAAAGAGTGCAAGGAACATATCTAGGAACTTTGCAGTACCTTTGTCTCCGCGAGTTCCTCCCCCACCCCCCAAAGGGCAGGGACAAGGAAAGGGGAACGAGAAATAAATGGCTGTCGTGATAGGCTTTTGGAGCTGTTGGGATACCTGCTGTTGCGGCACCCGAAGTGCCCCCCAGTCCTCCTCGCTGCCGTTCCCGCCGCTGGCCCGAGCCATGCCTCCGCCTACAGCCCCCTGAAGACCACAGTCTCCTCTACCGCCAGCCACCCCGCCCCCGCCACCTCTGCCGCCACCGCCATGGTCCCTGCCCGGCCCATCTTCGCTGCCTCCACCATCACTTCGCGACCGGACCTTCCGTCCAGCCAGAGCTCTGCCAACTAGCACCCAGGTTGTTCCGTCCTACCAATCCACATCACCCTCCGACAGATGGGCCAATAGGAAAGATCACAGGCTTCTCCCTGTGACCAATCTACAGCGGCGCCTCCGCCACTCTCCCAGACAACAAGAGCTTGCACAGACAAAGAGTGGGGTAAGGTTCGACCCATGGCCCCGACTGACAGCGACAACAGCCAATACGGACAACAGAACAGGCTTTGCGTTACCAACCAATGAACGGCCGTCCAGAACAGCAAAGTTCCCGCTGATTGGCTTGAGCCCTATTTTCCAGATGACGCCAAACGCTTAACCACGCCAGGTAATCCCCCTGGAAGACGCAGGGTCACGAATGTCGGCTGGAGTCTGGGCGCGGGCTGGCTACTGTCCTTGGGCCCGGTGGACGTTTCCCAGGCGTCGACGCAAGCTCCGGTGGGGGCAAGATGTGTGTACGCGGCATTGGCCTACCCATACCCCATTACCCCAATTCTGTACAAGTCAAGGCACTGGATGAAATTTAATAGGGTGGGGAAGACACTGAAAACCGGGACAGAGGAGACGGCACGGAGTCCAGATTGGGGGAGGGCCTCAGGAAGCCAGAAGTGGGGATCCGGGGCCCTCGGGCCCACCCAGCCGCATCTGCAGGTTGATGCGGTAGCACTGCAGGCTGCAGAGCGCCTGGCCTGTGCGGGAGCAGGCATAGCGGCGCGGATGTGGACAGCCGGGGACGGAGCACCGAGGAGCAGGGGCAGCTGGGGACGGCCGCTGCGACACAGGCGCGGGGGCGGGGACGCCGGGTGGGAAGGAGAGGGTGGAGCCTTGTGCCCCGCTGCTGTAGCGCACCATGGGGGCCGGGGCCGGGGCCGCGGCCCGCCCTCCCCGCCTCTCGCCCCGCGCGGCCCCTCGGCCTCCCCGCCCGCTGGGCGCCACAGTCTTGGTGAGGCGCTCGATAGTCTGGTTCTTGTGCTCCTCCGCCCGCCGAGCCGCCTGCAGCCGCCTCTTCCGTGCCCGCTCCTCACGCTTCAACAGCATCTCCTCGGTGAGAGCGGGGGCCGGGCAGCCCCCAGCCACAGGTAGTGACAGAATCGGGGAAGGCTGACTTCGAGCCTTCTGCAGCAGAGCTCGCTAGGGAGAGACGGGAGAGACGTCAAAATAGAGAAGTGAGGTCTGCCTGAACGGGGGACGGGGAACAGGGGACACGGAAAGCAGGGTCTTGAGGAGAACGGGCCTGAGGGAAGGGGTGAAATGAGCACCCTCTCCAGGAGCCCTTAATACTGCCTCCTCTCAGGTCTCCGGACTTCCAGCTTTGGATCCTTGACTCTCAAGGGGAAAAGTATTGGTAATGTTACCTTCCTGCCTTGCGTACCGAAACTCTGTACCAGCTCTCTGGAGGCTTTTCTGTTGTTGTGTTAAATCTTTTAATCTCAGTGGACAGCATCAACTGGATAACTGCTCAAGCCAAAAACTAACGGCTATCCTTGATTCCTCTCCTTGCCCCAACAAGTGTCTGTTTCCTAAATATATCCAGAATCCATCTGATTTTCTCCATCTCTACCATTTCACCTTGGTTCAAGCCACCACCATCTCTGACCTACTTCAACAGCGTCCTACCTGGTCTTGCGTCTATCCCTTACCACCACTAAGAGACCAAAGAAATCTACTGAAATATAAATCAAATACATCACTTCTCTGTAAACAACCCTTTTGTGGTAGTCACACTTATTCTTCTCCTTGACCATGATTAGGCATGTTCCGCTCTCAGGGTCTTTGCCCCTGCTGGTCTCTCTGCCGGGAAAGCTCCTCTGGTATTGTAAATGTTATCTCTTTAGAGAGGTCTTTCCAGACTACCCTAACTAATGTTGTTTCTTTTCTACTTCTTTCTATTTCATCACCCTATTTTTGTTATAAACCTTACGGTTTTTCGAAATTATTTATTTACTGCACAAGAATACCAGCTCCATAAGAACAGAAACCTTGTCTGTCTTTTCTCCACTGCTGATGTCCCTGCTGCCTAGCACACTTCTTGGGACATGGAAAGTTCTCAATATAAATTTGGCGAGCAAGTAAAGAATGAACTAACTCACCTGTCGAGCAGTGAGCAGCCGTTCATTGATCTCCTTCTTGAGATCTCCGTTGTCATCCAGCTCCCCCTTCTCCAAGGCATCCAGCCACCTTTGTTCTTCCTCTTCCTCCTGACCCCCTAAGGCCCCGGACAAGTCCCGCAGTGGGGAGGGGGACAGATTACTGTCTTCATCTGGAAAGGAAAGTTGGAGAGCTAGAAGTGGAATTGTTCAGATGGGGAACCCTAATTTGGCCAAGTTAATACTGGGACACGCAAAATTCTCACCTTCCTCAGAACGAACCCTCTTCCCTTAACCAGGTATAATGAGAAACCCAGTTTCCCCACCTCCAGACCCTTCTCACCCAGCCAGGCACGGTACTGCTCAAGGGGGACTCCTTCCACGGGTTCCTCTTCATTGTCCACAACCATAAGGGGAGAGGGTGAGCGAGGACCCTCAGGGATCACAGTGAAGGTAGGAACACTGCGGAGAAGCAACCACTCTGTAAGCTGAGCAACTGTCTCCTCCTGCTCAGTACATCCAGCCTTCCCTCACCCTCCTGGGTTCTTGCTGCATTAACCTGGGCCCTGAAGTCACAGCGTCCATTCTCTGTCTTCTGAAAAGCGCAGCCAGCTTCTGCTTCTATCTCTACCTGCTCCTGAAGTCCCCCAAGTAAAACCTCGGCTCTCTTGGCCTCACCTTTTGGTGCCCAGGACCTGCCCGCCCAACTTGATTTTGAGTTTGAGCTGGGGCTTGGCAGGAGACGGCTGCGTGGGCCCAGCCTCCTCTTCCTGGTAGTGTTTCTTCTTGTGTTTCTTCTTGTGCTTCTTGTGCTTTTTCTTGTGCACTCCGTGGCCGTGGGCACCCGCCAAACTCAACTCCAGGGCTTCCCCTGCAGAAGGAGAGCCTGTCAACGGTGTACATCAGGAGCGGCTCAGGGAAATCCCGGAAGAACCCAATACCCCTGAGGGGTCCTACTCTTCCCGCGGTATTCGCTGTTACCATAACAACAGCCCCGCCTTTGTCTTTCCCACCTGTGGCGAAGTACCCAGGAAGCTCGGAGGAGCAAGAAAGGGACTCCTTTTCTGCGAAGGCCTAAGTTGCTTTATCGATCCGCGCTTACCCGGCTCAGGGGCCTCCATAGCCCCAGAGGTGCTCCCGCGCCGCCACAGCTTACTCATGGGGTCCGGCAAGGAAAAGGGGCTGAAAATAATCGGAACACAAGCAGACATACCTTTTCCGCCCCACGGAACAACTTATCCCAGCAAATAACCGGGTACTTCCGGTGCATAGCAACCATGCTTGTGCGGGGCAAGCTTTGCAGTTTAAAAAGCCTCCGGCAGAAACAATGCTCCTTCCAACAAGGGTTCCGGGCTCTTTGAGACCGGGAGCGGTTCGAGGGCCACGGCTTTCTGCTGGCTCCGCATCCACACAATCGAGATCAGAACTCAGCGCGGGCGATTCAATTATTACTACACTCAAGCATGATGAACGTATATTGCAGACCAAATTTGGGGCTAGGCTATGAGAATACAAAGATGAATATGAACACGTCTCTCTGCCTTTGAGGAGCTTACAATTTGGTGGAGTACGTAAGAAACCGTATTGCCGGCAAAATGGCAGAAGGGCTTAACAGCACAAGTGCCCTACCAGCAGGGCAAATGATACTTAAGCCTAAATTCTATATCAGTAGAGAAATGGATAAATGACTTATGGTGCATCTATCCAATCTGGAACACAAAAGCTAAGAGCTGATAAGTAATTGATAAGATTGACATGGAGTTTATATCCAAGTGGGTAATAGCATTGGAAACAATCTAAGTGTGCCTCTAAAGAAAAACCAAACTAATTTGGTACAGGGATTTGATACATCCATACAGTGGGAAGCTATGCTGCCATTAAAAGAAATGAGGCCCCAGAAGGCTACCCAAGAAACTGGTGACATCAATTCCAATGGATAGTTGGGAGAACGAGGGTGAAGGGAGACTTATTCTTCATAATATACCCTTTTGTGCCTATTGTACTTTGTCTAAAACATGTATGTTTTACCTAATTTAAAAAAAAAGGAACCAGGTAGATCTGTATGTGCTCACATATGAAATAAGAAAGGCAGGTTTCAAGATGAGGTGATCCCATTTATTTTTTAACTTTTAAAAATTAATTAATTGGTTTATTTTTGGCTGCACTGGGTCTTCTTTGCTGCCCAAGGGCTTTCCCTAGTTGCGGAGCATGGACTCTAGGCACACGGGCTTCAGTAGTTGTGGCATGCAGGCTCAGTAGTTGTGGCGCCCCAGCTTAGTTGCTCTGAAGCATGTGGGATCTTCTGGGACCGGGAGTCAGACTTGTGTCCCCTGTATTGGAAGGCGGATTCTTAACCACTGCGCCACCAAGGAAGTCCTGTGGTGATCCCATTTAAAAAGGTATAATATGCTACTACATTCACAGAAAAAACATTAAGGAATGTATACTATACCGTTAACGGTGATTATCTTTGGAAGCTGGGGTTGGGGAACTTTCACTATCTAGATCTGTAGTGAATTTCCTTTCCTTTCCTTTCCTTTCCTTTTCTCTCTCTCTCCCTCTCTCTCTCTCTCTCTCTCTCTCTTTCATTTAAAAATATTGCTTAGTATTTTTTGTAATGAATTTTCTTACAGCCTATATATCACATTTATAATTAGAAAAAAGCCCTGTATATAATATATATGGGATACATGTCTGAACAAGGTAGCAATAGTGAACATAGTAAGGGAAGAACTGATTCAAGAGACATTTCATTGATGAAATTTAAAGGAATTGATGAACAATTACATATGAGAATTCAGGAAGAAGTCAATGTAGTATAGTGATTAAGATTAAGAGAATGAACTTTGGAGCCGGAGAAGCCTATTATCAAATTCCAGTTTACTGGCTATGTAACCTTAGGTTCACAGTTATTTAAGCTCTCTGAACCTCATATTCCAGCTCTGTAAAATGGAATGAAGTAGTGTCTCCTGTATAGGATTCTTTCAAGGAATAAAGCAAATCAAGAATGCAAAGTACCTAGGGTAGTATCTGGCACATAGTAGATGTTCAAAAAACAAACAGCAACAATAATAAATGACTTCTAGGGACTTCTTTGGTAGTCCAGCAGGTAAGACTCTGCCCTCCCAATGCAAGGGGCCCAGGTTCGATCCCTGGTCAGGGAACTAGATCCCACATGCAGCAACTAGGAGTTCACATGCCGCAACTAAGGTCCAGCACAGCCAAATAAATAAATAAATAAATATTTTTAAAAAAAAAGAGTCCGCATGCCACAACTAAAAAGTCCGCCTGCCACAACTAAAAATTCCACAGCCACAACTAGGACCCAGCTCAGCTAAAATAAATAAATAAATAAATAAAAATTAAAAAAATGACTTTTATATTTCTAGCCCAAGTATTAGAGAGAACATAGTGTTTTGTTTGTTGGTTTTTTTTAAATAAATTTATTTATTTATTTTTGGCTGCGTTGGTTCTTTGTTGCTGTGCACGGGCTTTCTCTAGTTGCCGTGAGCGGCGGCTACTCTTTGTTGTGGTGCGCGGGCTTCTCATTGTGGTGGCTTCTCTTGTTGTGGAGCACGGGCTCTAGGCACGCGGGCTTCAGTAGTTGTGGTACACAGGCTCAGTAGTTGTGGCTCGTGCACCATGGCATGTGGGATCTTCCCGGACCAGGGCTCAAACCCGTGTCCCCTGCGTTGGCAGGCAGATTCTTAACCACTGCACCACCAGGGAAGTCCCCATAGTGTTTTAAGTAAAGATTAGAACATAGGAAGAGAAGCAAGTAAGAAGAATATCATTTAGTGTTACCCAAGGTGAATTTAAAGTGCATGTGGGAAATCAAAACTACAATGAGGTATCACCTCACACCTGTCAGAATGGCCATCATCAAAAAATCTACAAACAGTAAATGCTGGAAGGGGTGTGGAGAAAAGGGAACCCTCTTTCACAATTGGTGGCAATGTAAATTGGTACAGCCACTATGGAGAACAATATGGAGGTTCCTTAAAAACTAAAAATAGAGCTACGATATGATCCAGCAATCTTACTCCTGGGCATGTATCTGGAGAAAACCAGAATTTGAAAGGATGCATGCACCCTGATACTCATTGCAGCACTGTTTACAATAGCCAGGATATGAGAGCAACCTAAATGTCCATCGACAGAAGAATGGATAAAGAAGATGTGGTACATATATACAATGGAATATTGCTCAGCCATAAAAAGGAATGAAACAATGCCATTTGCAGAGATGTGGATGGACCTAGAGATTATCACACAGAGTGAGGTAAGTCAGAAAGAGAAAAACAAATATCGTATAACATTGCTTATATGTGGAATCTAGAAAAAATAATACAGATGAACTTCTTTGCAAAGCAGAAATAGAGTCACAGATGTAGAGAACAAACTTATGGTTACCAAGGGGGAAACGGGGGGTGAGATAAATTAGGAGATTGGGATTGACATATATACACTACTATGTGTAAAATACATAAATAATGAGAACCTACTGTATAGCACAGGGAACTCTATTCAGTGCTCTGTGGTGACCTAAATGGGAAGAAAATCTAAAAAAGAGTGGAGATATATATATATATATATATATATATATATATATATATACATATAACCGATTCACTTTGCTGCACAGCAGCAACTAACACAACATGGTAAAGCAACTATACTCTAATAAAAACTAATAAAAATAAAATAAAATAAAGTGCATGTGGGAATGCCCAGATGGAGATGGAATACTGAAGGAGAAGCCAATGCAGAAGGTATGATTTGGGGCATCATCATCAGCATAAAAATGGAGGTCCCCCTCAAGGGATGGGAATAGATGAGACACTCCAGAATGATCAAGCAGATGAAGAGGAAAGGACCAGGAACAAACCCAAGTGGACACCAGTCCTGAACAGGCAGGCAGAGGGGCAGGCAGGGTTGGGAAGAGATCAGAAGAGGCAATAAAGGTACCCAAGGGCAGAGATTATCAGCAGACGAAGGCTATGATGAACTGTGTACACTTCTGCGAAGGCTAGGTTGAGCTCCAAGCAGAGTATGCATTCTAGCAGGGAGTGAAGGCAATAGTTCTCTATCACCAGGAGTTAAAGTGAGGGATCACCTGCAGCTAGTATTTGTCAAACATATTAGAGTTTATAACCTGCTTTCATATCCCTTCCCTCCCTTGATCCCCATGGCAACTCCATATGGGAGATGCTATTGTTGCCTCATGAGGAAACTGAGGCTGAGAGAGGTTAAATGATTTGGCCAAAGCCACACAGTTAGGGAGTGGCAGAACCAGCATCAAACGGAGACTTCCTGACACTAGACCCAGTGGTGTTTCCTCAACATCCTGATGCCCAGCAGGGAGGAAGTGGTGACAGTAAGTAAGTAGGCATGGGCTTCATTTTTCTTTTTCTTTCTTTTTTTTTTTTTTTTTTTTGCCGTACGCGGGCCTTTCACTGTCTTGGCCTCTCCCGTTGCGGAGCACAGGCTCCGGACGTGCAGGGTCAGCGGCCATGGCTCACGGGCCCAGCCGCTCCACGGCATGTGGGATCCTCCCGGACCGGGGCACGAACCCGTGTCCCCTGGAGCAACAGGCGGACTCTCAACCACTGCACCACCAGGGAAGCCCCATTATTTTGTTTTGTTTTCAGTTTTGCTTTGTTTAGTGTCAGAGAGGTTTGTAGCCTGAAAGGAAGAATTTTGTCCTTCTGAAAAAGTTCTTAGCTTATTTTTTAAATATAATTTTTGAGGAAATAATTTCAAACTTACAGAAAAGTTGCAAGAAGAGTACATAGAACTCTCTTAGCTCCTTAAATCAGGTTCTACAATTACTAACATTTACTATTTCCTCCCCTTCCTCTCCATTATCATTATTCCTATTCTGATCATTCTGAGAGCAAGTTGCACACATGATGCCACTTCACCCCTAAAGAGTTCACTGCGTATTTCCTCAAAGACAAGTACACGGGCTTCCCTGGTGGCGTAGTGGTTGAGAGTCCGCCTGCCGATGCAGGGGACACGGGTTCGTGCCCCGGTCCGGGAAGATCCCACATGCCGCGGAGCGGCTGGGCCCGTGAGCCATGGCCGCTGAGCCTGCGCATCCGGAGCCTGTGCTCCGCAACGGGAGAAGCCACGACAGTGAGAGGCCCACGTACTGCAAACAAAAACAAAAACAAAACAAAACAAGTACACAATTCTATAACCTTTGTGCAACCCTCCCAATCAGGAAATTAACACTGATACAATACTATCATCCTATCCACAGATCCCATTCAAATTTCACCCACTTCCCAATGTCTCCCTTTCCTTTCTAGGCCAGGATTCAAATCCAGGATCATGCATTACATTTCCTCATCATATCTCTTTGATCTGCTTTAATCTGCTAGAACACTTCCTCACTCTTTCCCTAACCTTTGTGACCTTTACAATTTTAAAAAGTATAGGCCCTTCGGGGCTTCCCTGGTGGCGCAGTGGTTAAGAGTCCGCCTGCCGATGCAGGGGACACGGGTTCGTGCCCTGGTCCGGGAAGATCCCACATGCCGCGGAGCAGCTAGACCTGTGAGCCATGGCCGCTGAGCCTGCGCATCCGGAGCCTGTGCTCCACAACGGGAGAGGCCACAACAGTGAGAGGCCCGGGTACCGCAAAAAAAAAAAAAGTATAGGCCTTTGATTCTGTAGTGTGTCCCTCAACCTGGATCCATCTGGTTGTTCTTCAAGTCAAGACTCTTAAATTCTTGTCAGGAGTACTACTCAAAAATTATTATGCTGTGTTCTTCTCAGTGTATCACATCAGGGGGCACATGACGTCAGTTTATCCCACCACTGATGATGCTAACCTTGATCACCTGCTCAAGGTGGTGTCTGCCAGTTTTCTCCAGCGTAAAGTCACCATTTCTTTTTTTCTAAGTTGTTTTTTAATTTTTTAATTTGGCCATGTTGTGTGGCTTTCAGGATCTTAGTTCCCCAACCAGGGATCAAACTCAGGCCCCAGCAATGAAAGCGCCAAGTCCTAACCACTAGACAAAATCACCATTTTCAACTTTGTAGTTAATGAGTATTTTCTGGAGAAATACTCTGAAACTACTCTGATATCCTGTCCCCTATATGAAACTTCCACCCACCAGGCAAAATAGCCATTGATGAATATTGTATGAATCAGTTCTACCTTAATAATTGCCAAGTGGTATTCTACTCCCGTTATTCCATCTACATGTGTTAGTTGGCATTCTATGGTGAAGTGGAGCTTTCTTTTCTTCTTACATTCAGTTTCATATGTATTTATTTGTATCGGTATAGATTCCTGTTTCATTCAATGAGTTGTAATCTATTATTTATTTTGATGCTTAAACTTGTCCCAGATTTGGTCAGTAGGCATGTCTTTAAGATGACTTCTGTGTCCTTCTGATACATCTCCATCATTCCTTTAGCACTTTTTTACTTCCCAGCACTACAAAATGTTTCGGGTTCACCTTGTATTCTCCCTGGATAAGGGGTGGGAACCCTTGGGAGACCAAGCATTAGGGACATATGGCTGAGGTTATGCTGAGGCCACACCAAAGTCTCACCACAGGAACCTGCTGATGAGGATTTCCCTGCTAGCAGAGCCAACCACTCCTCATGAATTATCCCTGTGTCTTGTTCTCACTCTTTCAAGATTCAAAGTCCAGTTGGTAGCATTCCAGTTGGTTGCCTTAGGCCAACTGCCTACCCCTGGACTGTGAAGAAGTGGGAGGAAGGATGAATGTCCTTCTCCAGCTGCCAAAAAGAGGGTAGAGCCTCAGCCTACCAGAGTTGTCCACAGTAGGGGTCTGTGTAGCAATAGAAAGATAATTTGAATACTGGGTGGCTAATAAGCCCTTCCCAAATATCTACTTCATAGTTGGGGAGACGGAGATACAGATGTAAGAAAAGGAAAAATTTGGAAATATTATGCAGTGAACAAGTGGTATGTGGGTAAATATTTAACGAAATCTCCCCAGGGGAAACAAAGTAGCCCTGGTTTACAGTGTTCGCCTATTTCTGTTGTGTAAAACTCCCACCATGGCCAATTTCATTACTGAGCACAGAGTTGGCAAGACATGTAGTAGCACACCATGACATAGCATTTCAACCATACGGACACTATAGATGTAAACAACCTCAAGGGATAATGGGAAAATGCAGTAAAATAATTAGGAAGTGATGAATTTTGAGTCTTATCACCTTTGCTTTAATATAATTTATTTAGTTGTGAGTTTTTATGATTCAATTATTAATTAAAGCTGTGTTTAACAGCTGGAATGCACAATTCCAGAAAATTCAGCAGTTGTCTCTCACGAGCCAATATAAGGCGTCAGCATGCCATGGCGCCAGGCTGTGTCTCAGTGTTTTTCTCTGATGGTGGGGAAAGTGTGCTTTTGTTCATTTATTCTTTACTTTGTATTATTTTTTAAGTGGTAGAATAAGGATTGTTTTTAAAAACTGTATGTGTGTTTTCAAATAAGAACTTAATTAAAAAATAATAACTCCACAGAAACTTTGGCCTTTGTTTCTCTACCATTGGTTGAGAACAGTGTAAGCTGACTTCCCAAACTCCAGTCACAGCCTCCTCCAAATGATTTATGCAAATGGATGCCAGACTATGATCCCTAAAATATAACTTTGGTTGTGTCATTCCTTTCCCAAAATCTTCAGTCACATCGAGTGCAAATTCTCTGGCAAGATTTGAGCTCCACTTCCTTTCCAAATGCCTTCCATTCCTCCAGCTCTTGTCAGGGGTTTTTAAACCCTTCTTTAGGGCCCATGTCCCACAGGTGTGTGTGTGTGTGTGTGTGTGTCCGCGTGCAGCTGAGGGCCTCTGGAGAGGACAAGATGTGGGGCTCCAGCCCCTGCTTCTATCACAGCAGCTCTGATTATATTTCACACGTTGCAGGTGAGATTTCATTTGGAGAAAAAAGCATTCTGCTGCTAAAAGCCAAACATTTGAAATGAACAATTTTAGTCCAACAGCATGGCTCATCCCAGTCAAGCACTCTCAAATCTGTATGCTTTCTTTAGGCATCTCATTTGTTCACTTACTTCAAGTGATGGTTTATTGAGTACTTCCTATGTGCCAGGCACTGAGCATAAAGCAGTGGACAAGACAGACTCTCCCTCCCTGGGGAGCTTACAGTTTAGAGGAGTGACAATAGATATTTGAAGAAATTCAGAAACAATGCCTTTCCTTTCCCCTCACTCCTCTTTGAGGTTTATCTCAGAGGCCACAGATTTATAAAATCTTTTGATCTTCCTTTCCTGCGACAGAAGAACTCCCTCCTCCATGTACAGTTTTGTATGTCAAGGATGTTTGTTGCTTTTCCTGTCCAGCGTCCATTCCCTCACCTTCTGGTAGTAGTACCTGGAACAGTCTTTCAGAAAACACATCTCCCTCCCCCATCTCTCTCCCAGCTCACTGGGTTCCATTTGGTTTCCAGGAGTGGGAAGTGACCTAGGCCTGGCCAACTGGCAAATAAAATCCTCCTTAGCCACAGTGATTGGTTCAGGTCTGGCCATCCCTCTGCCTACAGCGATTGGTTTGAGATGGATAAATCATCCCAAATGGCCCATAGTGAATCCCAGACATGTGTAGGAGCTTCAGGGAACAGATGCTCCCTTTTCTGCTGAGTTTAAGTCTGAAAATATGATAGACCCAGAATTTTTGGCAACAATCTTGTTATGCTGTGGAGAGTGAAGCTAACATGGAGGAAACTAGAGCCAGATGAAGGAGAGGGACGGAATCCTTGTGATGCTGAATGCCTGGGTCAAGCCACAACTAAAGCCTGACCCCTGGACATTATTGTTCCTTAAGTCATAAATTTCCCCTTTTGCCAAAGTAATTTTAAGTCAGGTTTTCTAAAAGAATGTTGAGCATTTTGTCATAGCAGAGCAGTTCTAACCTGGGCTCTCTAAAGCTACAAGCTGGTATTTCTCTGGCTCTGGCTGTGAAGGAGCCCCACTCTCTCGCGCGTTCTCCCCAGTAAGTTCATACGTCCCCAGAAAACTCCTCGTGTGTGGTCAGCAAGCTAATCCTCTGCCATTTCCTTCTGTCCCGGAGGCTGGGGGTGGCCCCTTTTTCTGCAGAAGCTGTGAGTCTCAACCCTGTTTCAGCCACCCAGCAAAACAGCTGAGAGCCCATTTGAGGTCACAGATATCCTCACCCTCTTAAGGCACTTAAAGTCTGGGTCCAGGGAGCTGAGGTCGCTGGTGCCCCATCCAAGGGCACAAAGGTGCTGCACCTGATTATTTTTCTTCATAGTTGCACTTACAGGGTGCTTGTCTTGTGCCAGGAACTATGCTGGGCATTTTACACTCATTCTCATATGTGATCCTCGTAGCGACCTGAGGAGTGGAGGTAATTACTGTATCCCCATTGCACAAGTAAGAAAACTGAAGCTCAGAAAGTTCAGTGACCAAGCCAAGGACCCACGGTTAGTAAATAACAGAACAGCGTTACCAGACACGTGAATTGCGGCCACTAGGGACGGAGGGGAGCTTTAGTGGGACATTTGGGACTGGAGGAAGTTGAAACAGTCGCCTCAGAAGCTGCTTAGAGGTGAGATTGGGCGCCATCCCAAGGCCGGGCTGTGTGCCTCTCGGCGATCCCTGGGCCTCGGGATTTTCCGCGCGCAGGGAGTCTGGCTAGCCGAGTGGTGGCGGCCGGGGGGCGGGGCTTCTCTGGGCTCGGCCCTTGCTCAGGTGAGGCGCTGGCTACCCGGGCAGGAAGGGACGACGCGCCCCCTCAGCGCTCGCGAGGTGTAGGGTGCCCCGGCTGTCGGGCCAGGCCTGCTTGGGGCCCGGGACTGGCCCGGCGGGCAGGGCCTTTGGCGGGGGCCGGGGGCTGGAGTGGAGGGAGAGCGTGCCGCGCCCTGCCCGGCCCAGGTGTCGTCTCCGGGGGCGGAGTTTGGGAACCGGGCCGTGGGAGATTCCCGGCCGGACTAGCTGGCGGCAGTCGAGGGACAGAAGCCTACGAGACAAGGCCGGGCCGGGCGGCGCGGGGCGTGCAGACGGCAGGCAAAGGCGTGGGACCGCCAGCATGTTCTCCCGAAACCACCGGAGCCGGGTCACCGTGGCCAGGGGCTCCGCCCTGGAGATGGAGTTCAAACGCGGCCGCTTCCGACTCAGCCTCTTCTGCGACCCACCGGAGGTGAGAGACCCGCGTCCCTGCCTTCCCCTCCCCGGGCTCCCGCAGCCCGGGCCGCCTGGGCCTCCCGCCCCGCCCGCGCGCGCCGAGGGGCGGAGACGCCGCGGGTCTGGTACAAACTAGTGGTTGTTGACTTAAAAAGTCAGGCGCGGACCGACTGCACGTTAATCGGACCGTGCCGCCCCAGACATTACCTGGCCCAGTTGGGATGACTTGCCTCCGCCTGGAAAAACCTCAGGTTGGCTTTAATTTAAGGGGCCCTAGGCTCGATTCCCAAAATGTGCCTTACCCCGGTCCTTGCCGGCATCCCGGGGCAAAGGGCGGTGTGCGCCCAGGCGGGCTCTAACAGGCTCCTTCCGCGCCCCACGGCCTGTCGCAGCCGTCTGGGACGGCCTGCATCATCAAGCCTGGCTTCTCCGCCAGGTCTGCCCCCTTCGCTGAAACCCTGCCCAGCTGCTCCGCTGTGGCTGGGACAGTCGGGAGTGAGGGGGCTCCTTATGAAAGACTTGGGGTTATTTCCCAACTTTCGGCCTCCTTCCCTGGGGCCTAAGAGGAGTCCAGCCTCTACAGTTGGCTCCTCGGCCCACCACTCCACACGTTGCTCAGGCCTGAGCCTTACCCGTAACTCCCTAAAGAGGCTCAGGAGGCTCTGAACGACGTCGGGCTGAGCTAGGACTGAGAGGGCGAGTAGCCACAGCAGAGGCTATCCCCAGGGTCAGCGCTCCTTCCCTGCTTGGCCTGGAAAGGGTTAAGTGAGAGGGCCTTCCTCACCCCTCCCTGCCGGGATTCCAGGCCTGGCTTCTGCACTTTACCCTACGGCCTGCCCAGAACAAAGGCTCTTTCACACCGGTGTCCCAGCGTCCCGGGCCTTCGCTGACTTAGAAGCTGGTGGGCCTCGGGGAGGGGACCTCTGTCGAGTCCAGCATAAGCAACGCCGCGTGGGGCCGGTGTGGGGGAGTGAGGGGCGAGGCCAGGGACCCGGAGGAGGGGCCTGTGAGCTGGGGCCGCCCCCGGGATAAGCCCGGCCTTTCGGGGGCCGTAGCGGAGGAGCCGGGGCGGAGCCGCTGGGACCCGGCGGAGCGGTGTGTGACTCCGTGGGCCTGGGGTGGAGGGGGGTGGCAAAGCTGCAGTTGGCTGGGAATCGGGGCTGGTTTCCTGTCTGGAAGGGAAGGGGCCCGCAGAGGGGAGCGGGGGCCGCAGCAGCTAGGCACGCCCCCGCCTGTCTCCCTCCGTCTCCTCCCTTCTGCTGGCAAAGCGAGGTAACTGTGCACCCAGGGTGGGGCGGGCTGGATGGGGGCCCCGAGCTGGAAGAGGTGGCCCCGGGGGTTGGGCCGCATTTACCGCTCCCGCTCCCTGGGCTCACTCACTCGGGTCCTCACCGTTATCCTTCTTCTTCCTCAGACTAAGCCAGAACCCCTTCCAGAAAGCGACCTCCTGACAAAGCCCACGGCTCTGTAGAACCTGCATGCAGTGTCCCCTCCCTGCCCCCTTCCAGCTGCGCCTCCCCGCACACCCTACCGCACACAGACTCTCTGTCCACCAGGCCAGGGCTGTGGGCGGGGGCTGGGGAGGGGCCAGAGTGGGAAGGAAAGAGCCCCTTTCTTCCACAGCTGGGAGAACAGCTGCCAGCAAAGCAACACTGGACACTCTGTGCCCAGAGTCCCCTCTGCAGCTGGCCTCCTCTCCGGGGACCCTGCTCCTCCTCACCTCGCTTTCCTTTCCCTCCATGCCTGGCTCCCATCAGGGCCCTGGAACAGCGGTAGGCAAGGGAAGTTTGTCACAGCAGCCAGAGGGCTCTAACGGGAGCGCACGGGGGAGACGGGCTGCCTCTGCCCTCTGTCCAAGGACTGCCCACCTCTTTCAAGACCAGGGGAGCAGCGGGAGGAACTGTGGGGCAGCGTGGGGCTTGCTCGCCCCACCCTTCTGAGGGGTCAACAAGGGAAGGGGCACCTGGGGGGCACAGAGATGCAGGACAGATTGCACATCCTGGAGGACCTGAATATGCTCTACATCCGGCAGATGGCGCTCAGCCTGGAGGTAACGCCCCCACCCCTGGAGTGCACCTCCTCCACAGCCTCCCGGCCCAGCTCTGCTCTGCCCTTTCGTGCTGGGGCCGAGCGGGGAGACGGACAGGCGGTTCTGTAAGCCCTTCGTTGGGTGCTACGTGTGGACCCAGGTTCAGTTCTGCCAATTAGAGTCCTGTGTTGGCAACAGGGTCTTCACACCTGTTTCTGGAAGCTCTGTGGTTTGCTGTGGCTGTGTGTTCCGGGGCTGAGGGCTCCTTTTAGGTATGGGAAGAGGAGGAGGGTTCAATGTGAGAGGTTTGCAGGAAGGAGATGGCCTTACCAGAGAAGGGGAGGGGACTCTAGGGCAGGATTCTGTGGCCCCGAAGATGGCAGGGAGCTGTTTATTCTTTTTTTTTAAAATAGATTTATTTTATTTTTTAAAAATTAGTTAATTAATTAATTTGTGGCTGCATTGGGTCTTCGTTGCTGCTCGCTGGCTTTCTCTAGTTGCGGCGAGCGGGGGTTACTCAGCATTGCAGTGCACAGGCTTTTCTCAGTGCTGTGGCTTCTCTTGTTGCGGAGCACGGGCTCTAGGCACGCAGGCTTCAGTAGCTGTGGCACGCAGGCTCCAGAGCACAGGCTCAGTAGTTGTGGCACACGGGCTTAGTTGCTCTGCGGCACGTGGGATCTTCCCAGAACAGGGGTTGAACCCGTGTCCCCTGCGTTGGCAGGCGGATTCTTAACTACTGCGCCAACTGGGAAGTCCTTCTTTTTTTTTAGTTTTTGGCCGCACCCCACAGCATGTGCGATCTTAGTTCCCCGACCGGGGATCGAACCCACGCCTCCTGCATTGGAAGGCAGAGTCTTAACCACTGGACTGCCGGGGATGTCCCTCATTTATTTATTCTTAATCACATTTATTGAACACCTACTATAAGTCAGCTTCTTTCTAGATCTTGGGATACCTCAGTGAACAAAACAGGAAAGGTCCATTCTACTGAGGGAACAGACAAGAAGCATGCAAACAAATAATCTCACGTAGTGAAATTATGATGAAAACGGGGGTGTGTAATAAAAATCGGGTAGGGGGGCGGCATTAGATGTAGGAGTCAGGGAAGGCCTCTGTGAGCTCTTTGAGCTGTGACCGGAAGGATATGAAGATATGTAAAGACGGGAGGAAGGGCTTTCCAGACAGAGGGCACAGTAAGGGCAAAAGGCTCCTAAATGAGGATGATGGTGATACGTTTGCGGAAGAAGGAGAGCCAGTGGGGCTGGAACATCATAGCTGGGGTCGAGCTGATGGGGGGGAGCCAGATTATTCAGGGCTTTGTAGGCCATGACAAGGCATTTAGATTTCACTCTAAGTGTGATGTTGGCTGTGGAAGGGTTTTAAGCAGGGGGACAACTTATCTAATGTTTTACAATGATGGCTGTTGTGTTTGAAAGGAATAGGCTAGGCAGGGGTGCGGGGTGGGAGGGAGAAGGATTGGCCAGACGAATAGCAGAAGACCACCAGCTAGGAGGTCCTTATAGCCTTAGGGGAGTGAACCTGGTGGTATGGATTAAATGCTCATGGTGGAGATAGGGAGACGGGGGTGGATTTCAGATGATGGCGGTAGACCTGACAGGGCTTGCTGACGTACTGGACATGTGGGTGCGGCCAAGAGAGGGCTCCAGGATGATCCTCAGGTGTGTGGCTAAGCAACTGGGCGATGTGGTCATTTACTGAGGTGGGGAAGAGAGAGGCAGCTGTGGAAGTGACCGCCTGAACCAGGCAGGGGGTCGCTGCTAAGCGAGGTCAGGGGCAGGACAGTGGCGAGTCCAGCTCAGGAGGGGAGTTTACTGCACAGGTGTCTGTACCTCAGCCGGGTCCCCACTCCCTACATCATGGCAGACATTACGGGTCAATCATGGCAGTCTTCACCAACAAATCCACGCGTGGCCTCACAGTCTTTCTCAGCTCAACCTTGGCATAAATTATGCAGGTTGTGTCCTTCATAAGGGCACTGCATAGTGGCGGTGTGAGGAGGGGACACCTTTATCTAATTTGTTTGCCTGGAGAGGATCATCTTTTTCTAAAATGGAGAACGGTGCCCAAGGCTCCCATCGGGACTCTGAGACTACATATTGCCCTGTCCTGGCATATGAGATAAAACCTATTTGCCATCCCCAGTCCTCTGCACTGACCATGTTACTAGTTACCTGTGGCTATTTAAATTTCAAATTTAGTTAATTAAAATGGAATAAAATAAAAAATTTAGTTCCTTAATTACTCCAGCCACATTTCATGTGCTAGATGGCTACTGAACATTTCCATCATTGCAGAAGATCTTATTGGCCATGGCTGGTCTAGGTATTTAAATGTTCGAATTCTGCGTGCCTCCCCCTCCATGTAATTTTTCTTCATAGAGCTCTGCCCAAGTTCTGGGGAAGAGGAGGGGGCTTAGATTTCCCTTTGGTCATCTCTCATTCAGTCTTGGGTTGGTTGAGGGTGCTGTGTTCTTTCTCCAGGAAGCTCAGCAGTTCCCCAACCCCCATACCATTGATGTTTCAGGGATTAGCAAGAGAGGTAGTCATGGAAGTGTAAATTCAAGAAGAAGACTTTCTGGAGGAGGCAATTTAAGCTGAAATTAAAGAGAAGGTGGGAGTGCTGGGCCCAGGTAGGGGTTAGACTTTCCCATTTAATCCTCAAACAGTAGGAGGTGGAATTACCACGCCCTCCCACCCCCAGTTTACAAACAGAGGCTCCAGAGGTTAAGTTCTCATGGCTAGTCAAGTTCCCAAGCCAGGATTTGAACTTAGCCCTGGCGGAGATTCTAAAGGGAACATAAGGTGATGAGAAGCAGAGAGGGAAGTCAGAGACAGAAGGGAGTGGGAGGAACTGGAAAGGCTGTCCAGAGAGCGCCTACTGTGTGCTGTCCCTGATGTCCTACTGTGTGCTGGGGCTTCTGCCCATGACTCCTCCTCCTTCAGCCCCTTGCGCCCTGAGTGGAGTCCAGTTTAGGGCTCTTTCCCAGGGGAGTCCGGTGAAAGTACTGCCGGCTTGGGAAAAGAGGGTGTGTGGGTGGGGAGGGGGGCGACTTGGAGCTATACCTGAGGTACGGAGGTGGGGGTGAAGCTCCGGGATCCAGAGCCTGCGTCAGGATTCCCGAGATGCTCGGCCTGAAGGGTGGGAGATTTCTATGGCACTCTCCACCGAGGGCCGTGGGACAATGGGTTCGGACCCGAGTGCATGGGGGGAGAGTGGTAGCCAGGGTGTCTGCACCCCCAGTCCGACTCATCCAGGCTGGATACAGCGACTTCTCTGCAGCCCCAGTTATTCCGATGTATACACTATCCCCCTCCCGCATGCACCCGGGCCAGGAGTCACCTTGGAGGGCAACTGCAACCCGGAGGGGCCCCCTGGCTTCCGGCAGCTCCGGAACCTGGAGCCCTTTCTAGAGTAAGGCCGGTGCTCCCGGAGATACCGTCCCTCCGCGACTAGGTCTCTGTGGTTAGCACCACCCGGAGCCTAACCGGGCCAAGCGCACAGAGGGACTGAGGGGCCGCCTGCGTTCCGGAGCCCCTCGGCTGCTCTCGCGGCAGCTGGTAGATGATGTCATCGGCGCTCGCTGCGGGCGGGGCGGCTCCCCGGACCGGGCCCAATGCCCGCGTTGCGCCGCACGTGCAATGGACAGCGCTAGCGAAGAATCCGTGAGTGCTGGAGCCGGGACCAAAAGGCTAGTCAGGAGGGGGCCTGCGGACGCTGCTAGGCCCCACCCCCCTCACCTGTTTGGGGGTGTTTGTGGTAGAAGCTAGATGCAGAATGGGGTGGGGGTTGGCAAGCAGCAAACCGTAGCAGAGGCGGGACCCTGGTGCAGGCAGTCATGGTGGGGGTGGGGGCAGCTGTGTAGTCTGAGAGGGCTTCCTGGTGGAGGCGGCGTAGGTACCCGGTTGGCCTATTTCTGAAGGGTCAGGAAGGGAAATGTGGATAGTGAGGGTGATGAGATGAGGTGAGACGTGATGAAAGTCTGGCCCAGCCCAAGTAGGGAAGGAAGAATCAGCAGGGAGGCTGGACAAGGCAGTTCCCGGAAGCAAGAATTAAGGGTGTTGAGGTCTTGGAGACTTGAAGTCTGGAGTCATCAGGAAAGAAGCAAGGGCACAGAGTGTGGAAAAGAGCCGGTGTGAGGGAGGAGAGCCGGTGTGAGGGAGGAGAGCCGGTGTGAGGGAGAGCCGGGTTTCGGTTCTGTGCAGCCACATTCACCCTGCTCTTCCAGTCCTGTCACTCCACTTGGCTTGCCTTCCGCTTTGTACGCTGTAACAGGGCTAGTCTTCCACCTCTTCTCTGAAGCCTTCCCCATCACCTCAGCCAGAAACAAATAGCGTCTGTTTCCTGTGAGCGTGTTTGTCCCATGACATGGCACTTATGGAGCAGCCATTAATGTCTGCATCTCTCACGTCCCAGCTGGATTTCAAATATGGAGCTTTGGACAGCGCAGGGATGCTCCAGTGTTATTGGGTGAAAGCTACTGGGCTGAAGTCGCATCATTAAAATAAGCACCCGCCCCCACGCATACCATACGCTGTGCATTGGGCATTGTGCTCAGTGCCTACGCACTCCCGACCCGCTCCACCTGTCTTCCCATCCCCATTCCTTGCCTCTGGCCTCACCTCCCAGACTCAGAGGGCCAGCAGGTGGCAGGTTCCCAAAGTTGGGGTGTGTACTGCATTCTCTGCAGCATGGATGAACACTGCAGGCGGTATGCTCCTTCTCCACTGACCCCTTGCCAACTAAATGTCCTCTCTCATCACTTGAGTCTTTGGGGTAAGCCAGGATGGCCTTTACTATCTGTGGCCATTCCCTTTAGGTGGCAGTTCTCAGCCTGGGCTGCACCTCAGAGTCACTTGGGGAATTTTCCCAAAAATGCACATGCCCCACTCTTAGAGATTCTTATTCTGCTACTCTGAGGTGGGGTCTCGTGATTTATTATTATTTTTTAACTCAGAAGATTTAATTTTTTAAAAGGTAACACAATTTCCAATAGTACAGTAGTAAAGGAGCATATATATAAAGTATCATAAATTGATTTTCCATTCCTGGCTCCCAACCCCACAGCCACTACTATTTCATGCATGTCTATGGATATGTATATGCATATATATATATATATATATATATATATATATATATATATATGGTGCACAAATGGTAGCATGCTGTAATACTGTTCTTTCTTTTCTCACTTCATATATTTTGAAGATTGCTTCATTTTTGCACACATGTCTACCTTACTCTTTTATGTCTGCAATAGCCCATATTCCATGGTATCGATGTGCTATAACTTATGTAACCAGTGCCCTACTGAAGGACTTTTAATCTTGGTGTTTTAGAATGATGCTGCAATGAATATGGCTCTGCCCACAAGTGTAACTATATCTGTAGGATAAACTCCTAGATGTTGGATAGCTGGATCAGAGGATATGTGAATTTGTAGTTTTTACAGATTTTTCCAAGTTGCGCTCAAAAGAGGCTGAAAAAATGTATACTCCCAGAGGGAGTAGAAATTTTAACAAGGTCTCTCTGGTGACATGTGGGCTGCTGAGGTTGAGACTCAACCCTTGCCCTTTAGTTGCCTGAAACCTAAGTTTCTTGTCAGTTTCTTGTGGCCCACAGTCCACCTGGGAATGAAGGGTGCTTCAACCCGTCCCCCAATTGACATTTCCTTCTCATCCTTATCCCCACTCCGGCTAGGACACAGAGTTGCAAAGAAAGCTAGACCATGAGATCCGGATGAGGGAAGGGGCCTGCAAGCTGCTGGCGGCCTGCTCCCAGCGAGAGCAGGCTCTGGAGGCCACCAAGAGCCTGCTGGTGTGCAACAGCCGCATCCTCAGCTACATGGGCGAGCTGCAGCGGCGCAAGGAGGCACAGGTGCTGAGCAAGACAGGCCGGCGGTGAGCAAGGGGGAAGCGAGGCTTTATGGGAGTAGTGGCGCAGTGTGTGTGTTTATGGAGTATGGAGTATGGAGCACCCTGAAGATGACTTCCTGGTGAAGACTTACCAGGGTCCTAGAAGACACCTTGGTGTTTTACCACCGCAGTGTGCTGCCCAGAGGTGCACTAGTGAGTTGTAAGACACTGGCTCAGGAAAGCCAGTGTATCTGGTGAAAGGCTGGCAGTCTGAGTAGTAATGCAAAAGTGCTAATTTGCTAAGCCCTGCCTGTGATCTGATGAGTCTGGCTGGCTGGCTTCTGGAAAGCTAAATTTCTCATAGCTGGTTCACCAAATGGCCAATTTGCTAAATGACCAATTTACTGTAACTGACAATAGTTCCTTGTACCTGGGGTTTGCCTCATTAGAGTCAGGGATTGGGAAAAGAAAGAATAATAAAAAAAAAATTTAAGGGAAAGCCTTAAATTAAGCCTTAAATTACCCATTCACGTAAATTAGATTGTGCACTAAAAGGACTCAACTCTTGGATGTGAAACACAACCTACGCTGGCATTAGACTCTGCTGATCTGACAAATCTGTAGTGAAATGGTTGAGGCGATGTTCTGGTAAAACTACAATGTGGGAAAAAATATTTGGCAAATTGATCATTCTGAGAACTGACCATTTTTGGTGAACTGGTCATTTGGAAACTTGGCTTCTGGCAAAGTAACCTGCTTGATCCCGCAAGGCTGAGTGGGGAGGAGGTCCAGGCCCCTCACCGACATAGTGTCATCCCAGCTCATCCATGAAGGCTGCCACAAGGAGAGGCTGCCAGGAGGCCTCCAGAGTGCACCCATGAAGACACCAGGGGAAGGCTGCTCCGTAAAGTTAAACGAAGAGCAAGCAGGCATGGGGACACCTTCTACTGTGAGTTTGCTGTCTCTTAAGAGGCGGCCATTGACAGGCTCTGCCCTGCCCAAGTCCCCACACAGCCCACACAGTGTGATCTGAGGTGCACCCCAAGTCCCTGGCAGCTAAGCACATTGCCATCAATGCCACATCATTTAGTTTAAGGCTAAGTCACTAATTTCATTATAATGAATTATAAATTAGTATGGATAAGCTGGCCATCACCTTAGGAGAGGGACACATGCTCGGTGAGTCCTAATGATGGGCGGGGAGGGGAGGAAAGCCTGACGTCCCCCCTGCAGTGGGGGGACTGGGGAACTTGGGGCACTGGGAAGGTTCAGCGCATCTAGCCAGAGGGGTGGAGGAGAAATCAAAGCTGAGGGGCGGATGGAGAGAGATTTGCAGTAAATGGAACACAAGTGTTCCCTACTTGGGTTCCTGAGTTTCTGACTGATCCAGTACCCTCCTTTACTGCAGTGATGAGATGGTGGAGACGAGCAGCCTCCTTTGTTGTTAACAGAAAGCCTGCAAACTCCTCCAAGCCTGGGGGTTGATGGAGAAGAGTCCTTAAAAGGGAGTCTTTCCCTGTGGGCGCCTGTGTCCTCAAGCCCCACTTCTCCCTGGCAAGAGTCTGGGGAGGTGGTCAGGAAGGGTGCTTGCGCGGGGGGCGGCCTGAGCTTGTACTGTGTGTGTGAGCTAAGAGCCTCTAACGTTCCCAAGCCCAGCAACCTCCTGGGTTCAACTGACAACTCTCCCTAACAGTCCTTCAGCCCTGCCACGTCAGCTTGGCTGGGACCTGGCAGCTGGGTCCTGGGCCAGGGGGGTCCTAGAGCCCTTGGGAACCAGAGCCAGGGGGAATAGTGTCAAGAGGCCGGGCTAGGACGTTGTGATTTGCCCACAGGCCTTCTGACAGTGGGCCGCCCGCCGAGCGCTCCCCCTGCCGCGGCCAGGTCTGCATTTCCGGTAAGAAGCACCACTACCCCCGCTGTTGGCATTCTCGGCCCAATGGTGGGATCTCCCGTCCCGTCGCAACACCTGTTCCTACCCCTCTGCCCCTCAGACCTCCGGATTCCACTCATGTGGAAGGACACAGAATATTTCAAGAACAAAGGCGGTGAGTTCCACACACGTGGGACAGATTTAAGGGAGTGACCCTGAGATTGGAGGTCCCTGTGGGGCACGTCTTTACCGGTTTTGCTCTCCGTCCCCAGACCTGCACCGCTGGGCTGTGTTCTTGCTGCTGCAGATAGGGGAACACATTCAGGACACGGAGATGGTCCTGGTGGACAGGACCCTCACAGACATCTCCTTCCAGAACAACGTGCTCTTGTGAGTACGAGCACCTCATCCCTGTGGCTCCCTCCTTTCTCTACTCTGGCGAATCCTCGGATGCGGTAGCCACAGGGGAGGGGAGGAAGAGGAGAGGGAGGAAGGGAGACGGGCCTTCCCTGTGGAGCTGTCCTGTACTTGCATGGCATCCATCCTCCGCCACAGCGCCGCTCCCTGGACTTCCCCAGACCACCCTCCTGTCCTCTCTTCCTCCCATATTCCTACAGTGCCGAGGCAGGGCCAGACTTTGAACTGCGGCTGGAGCTGTATGGGGCCTGCGTGGAAGAGGAGGGGGCCCTGGCTGGAGCCCCCAAGAGGCTTGCCACCAAACTCAGCAGCTCCCTGGGCCGCTCCTCGGGGAGGCGTGTGCGGGCATCGCTGGAGACAGCTGGGGGCTCAGGGAGCAGCCCCATCTTGCTCCCCACCCCGGCTGTTGGGTAAGGCCGTGTATCCCCCACTGCCCTCAGCTGGCCACAGGTGACCTCTGAGCTGTGTTGAGCATGCAGAACCTATTGTGCACTGCTGCCAGGACATGCAGACAGATATGAATAAGCAGTGGTCACATAGCTGGGAGGCACTCTGGCCTGTACCTCGGGGCTTGTACCTCGAGCCAACTGAGAAGACCAATAGGAATGCAGGAAGAGCTAGGCTCTGGGGTCATCGCTTTTTGGCAGCAGCAAATACATCTCATGTGGATAGAACAGAGTGCCCCTGGTTGAAGCAGGGTGGCCTGGGTCCTGTGGTGTTGCCTACAGGCGCCTGGAGGCACCTAGTGGAACCACTGGGTCTCTGAGCAGCAGTTTGAAAACCTTCCAGGTAATGAAGAGAATGCTTATTTTGGAGACAGACATAGATTCAAATTCCAACTCTACCGCCTAAGCTATATTTATGGGCAGATACCTTAACCTCTTTAAGCCTCAAGCTGCCTCAGGGCTGTTGTGGGACCACAGTGGGATAACATATTTAAAGCACAGGCCCCGGCACTTAGCAGGAGTGCAGTACATGTCCCAACCCCTGTGGGGGAGGCAGGCTAGTTTTCTGCGGGGCAGCCTGAACAGTGCGGCAGACCTGCTCAGCTTACGGCCCCTGCCGTCCGACGCGCCCCTCACGCGGCTGCCGCCCACTTCTGTGTCCTGCAGTGGTCCCCGTTACCGCCTCCTGGCTCACACCACGCTCACCCTGGCAGCAGTGCAAGACGGGTTCCGCACACACGACCTGACCCTCACCGGTCACGGTGAGTATGTGTGTTCGTGGGGGACGCTGGGTGGTGAGAAGAGGGGCCGTTGGCGGGTCCCCTTCACACTCCCCACCCTCACCCTGCACCTCCTCCTCCCCCAGAGGAGAACCCCGCCTGGCTGCCCCTTTATGGTAGCGTGTGTTGCCGTCTGGTGGCTCAGCCTTTCTGCATGACGCAGCCTACTGCAAGTGGTGTCCTCAGGGTGCAGGTGAGGGGCCCTGAGGAGTGGACGGGGACAGGGAGGGGGCCGAGGAGAGCCAGGTGACCCGGGAACCAGAGAACTACCGAACAAGCGAGATCTGGGTGGAGGAAGGAGGGGCGTGGCGAGCCGAGGGGAGGATCAGACAGGAGGGCGGGCTGAAAGGAGCAGGTTCTCTGTGGGGGGCTGGGAGGAAGGGTGTTGGGGGTGTGATTCCCCTAGGAAACCTTGAGTCATTTGTGCAGCAAGCTGGGGAGCCGCAGGACTGGGTGCGAGTGCACGGAGTCTTGAAAGGCACAAACCTCTTCTGTTACCGGCAACCTGAAGACACAGACACTGCGGAGGAGCCGCTGTTTACTATCGCGATCACCAAGGTGATGAAATCCCTGGTGGTGAAGCCACCCAGGCGGCAGGGCTCGGGAGCCTCTCCATCAGGCCCCGGGAGGGTGGGCACAGACCTCAAGGAGATCAAAGCTAGCCTCCTGTTCCAAACAGCACCACAGTCAGCTTCAGGGCCAGGGTTGTTGGGACCATATTCTCCCCAGCCAGCATCACTGGAAAATGATCGTCCCTTCTACTCAGCAACCTTAGCCCCTGCCAAGCCTCAGAGAAGGTTCTAGAGCCAGTTTAGGCCTTTTCATCCTCCTTCCACCCTTCCCCTCAGACTCGATCTGCATCTCCCTCACCGTTTCCTGGTTTTCTCTCCCAACCCATGTCCAAGGACCCTCTCTGTTTCCTAGCCCTTTTGCTAGCATTCCTGCCGACTTTCATACAAGTACTGAGCCCCTCCTTCCCCGTCTCCGTCGGCTCCTCTTTTCCTGACTAAGGACGACCCGTCTCATCCCCTTCCTTTCCTGCTCTTTCTTTCCGCTCTGGTCAGTAGGAGGCAAATGAGAGGGCTTCGTGAAAGCCCCACAGGCTCCTCCTTCTAAGGCAGGGACGACCAAGCCTGTCGGATGTCACTGCTGACTTCTGTGACCAAGGTGAAGGTGGTGGAAGCAGCTCCTGTCTTTCTCCTACAGGACACTCGAGTCCGGGCAGGGGAGCGGGACCAGGCAGTGGGCCGGCCCTTCACCCTGAGCATCAGTAACCAGCATGCGGAGGACGAGGTGACACACACCCTTCAGGCAGAGAGTCGCGGAGCCCTGCAGAGCTGGATGGAGGCTCTGTGGCAGCTTTTCTTTGACATGAGTAAGAGGAGGGGGCTGGATTGAACCTTCGGGAGGGGCTGTGGATCGTTACTTCTACCAAAGGCCTCTATTTCAAGAATGTGTGTCAAGGGACGTAGCAGGGGTGAGGGTAGCCTGGCCCTCACAGCCCTCCCCCTACCCGCCCCACCAACGCCCCCCTGCAGGCCAGTGGAAGCAGTGCTGCGATGAGATAATGAAAATTGAGACCCCTGCTCCTCGGAAACCACCCCAAGGACTGGCCAAGCAGGGGTCCTTGTACCATGAGATGGGTGAGTGAAAGTGCACTGTGGGGTCCTGATGGGAATTTGGGTTGGCGGCTTCAAGGGAACCAGATGATGGAGACGGAGAGAAAGCACACTTTGGGCTAAGGCAGAGCTCCCTTCTCCAACCCTTCCTAAAACCACCTCCACCGAAGTTCACAACAGAACCCATAGAACCAGATTCATTTCATGGATGTTTTCTTCCCGTAATTTCTTCTTTCCTGTTTCCCTTTCTGCATGCGGATTCCTGTCTCTTCCGGACCCTTCACTTGCCGGCACCGCTTTCATTTTCCTCCTCTTTCTTGGCTTCTTCACCTGCTTCTGCCCACCCTCCTCTCCCTGTCCACCCTGTCCCCCCATATCCCAGTCTTGTCAGAACCTGTGACTCCGGGGGGCCCGAGGGAGGGGCTGCTCCTGCAGGCTAATGCTAACGCAACCTCAGCTGAGATCCAGGCTTCGCTTTCCTCCTACAGTGACAGGCGATGCTCAGGGCTGAGTAGGTCTGGGGCCCAAGCTCTGACTAGCCCCCTCCCCTCAATCCCTTCCCGGTGCCACAGCTATTGAGCCGCTGGATGACATCGCAGCGGTGACAGACATCCTGGCCCAGCGGGAGGGCGCGAGGCTGGAGACGCCCCCACCCTGGCTAGCAGTGTTTACAGACCAGCCTGCCCTGCCTGACCCCTGCTCGCGTGCTTCAGTGGCCCCAACCGCAGCCCAGACCCATTCCCTGCCCTGGGGGAGACCCCGAACGTTCTCCCTGGATGCTGTCCCCCCAGACCACTCCCCTGGGGCTTCTCACTCGGTTGCCCCTCTACCCCCGAAGCGGTCCCCACAGTCCAGAGGCCTCTGCAGCAAAGGCCCACCCCACACTTGGCTCCAGTCCCCAGTGTGAGACGGTGTGCTGGCACAGGATCTGGTCAGAAGAGGAGATGATCTGTGTGCCGCTGGGCTCTGGATTCGGCGCTGTTTGTAGCAGGTTGGCCAGCTTGGCCTCCCCGTCCTCTGCTGGACTGGGGACAGGCTGGGGAGGGGGAGCAGAAGCCCCTTTTAAGCTGTGGTTGCCATGGTGCTGAGGGCTGGCTGGGACCCCCTAAACCCTTCCTGGGAGAAAACTGGAACCAACCCTGCCCTACCTCCCTGCACTAACCAGCTTTGAGGATGGCACTGAAGAGCCCTGGGAGGGAACGCACCCCCCTTGTGACTCCCACATTGACCATTAAAGTTATTTGACATCAGCCTTCACCTGGTTCTCGAGGACAGGTTGCCTCTTGGCTTTGGTCTGGACCTGCCACATCCCCTCATCCCTGGAGCTCAGTTCACTAGTTGTGAAGTGTGACTATGATACTGAGTAATCAGACAAGGGCTGGGTGGAGGCGGGTACTTTATAAATACCACAGGGGAAACGGAGGGCTGCTTTTCTCTCACATGCTGCCGAATCTCAGGATCTCAGCGAGGTCATAGCCAGTCACAGCAAAGGAGCTGCCCGCGGGATCACAGAATCGGGCACCACACACCTGGGTGTCGGGTACACACTCTCCATGACAGTGCTCCACCTGGGGGCGAAGAGAGCTGCTCAGGGCCTGCTGCCTCATGCTTGGGTCCTCATCCCACTCCCCTTACAAGACACACCTCAATGTAGCCACCCTCTGGGCTTCTGCTTAGCTTCCAGATGTGTACAAAGGTGTCCTCAGCCGCAGAGAGTAGCTATAAAAAAAAAGCCAGGGAGGACCAGTGGGAGTCAGAACGTGCTGACAGGGGACTGGTATAGGCTGTAGAGCCCAGTCCTGGGGCCTGAGGAGGGCGCGGCACTGAGTGGCAGAGATAAGCCTGTGGAGCTCCTCTCAACATCCCAGCACCAGGAACGAGGGTGTGAGGGACAGAGGAGGAGACTGACCTTGCCCACCTCAGGAGCCAGGTCCAGGGCACAGATGGCCCGGGCGTGGGCGTCGATCTGGACGTGCAGAGTTCCTGTACTGGCTTCATACAGACGCAGTTGCCCGTTCCCATAGCCTGCTGCTATGGTCCCCTGCCACAGCTGCACAGAAGGGCACGGGACCCTGCAAGGGTGATACCCTACTTTGATTTCCCAGACCCAAGCCTACTCCCCACCCGGAAGCTGCCTCAGGAAGGCCTCAGGCCCCCTTCCGCCTCACCTACCCGAATCCTGGAATTCGGGTCAATAATTTGAATTCGGGCCCTGACCGCCAGACACACAGCAAGCCTGAGTCATCTGCTGTCACCACGTCAGCCACGCAGTCCTGAGGGGAAAGGCAGGATCAGCCCTTCCCTTTCTCCCCCGCTGGGTCCTGTATACAGGGCAGCAGGGGAAGGGAGGCAGGATTTGCATCTTGGCCTCTCCAGGGAAAGGGCAGGATGTGAAGCCATCACCGGCTGGAGGGGTCCCCTGGAGGCATAAAATGCTTTCCTTGTATTCTTTATAGTCTTACTCCCTACCCTGACCCCAACACACACGCCATGTGTTAGGGTATATAATTGTCCTCGTTGGATGGATGATGAAACTGAGGCCATAGTGTTAGGACCTTCTGGAGGTCTTGCAGTGAGCCAGTCACAGTCATGACTAGACTCTGGGCCTCTTGACAACCCCTAAACCCAGGCAGCCAACATAGCCCATGGGCCCAGCTCTGTGCCAGGTGCAGTGTAACATAGGAATCAGAAGATACATACCCTGTTTTCAAGAGGTTTACAATCCAGCTGGGGAGACAAGAGTTGTCTGAGGGCAGTATCAATTCAGGGCTCAGCTAAGGGAGATCAGTGGGAGCTGGAACAGGGGGAAGGCTTCCTGGAGAGGCCAGCACTGGAGGTGGGCCTGAACTTGCCCAAGTTCAGAGAAGGAAGCCACACATGTCAGAGCTGGAAAGTATCTCAGAACCATCTGTCCCAACTCTTCCATTCACACCAGTATCGTAAAGTGGGAGTGAACTATTAAATGCCACGTAAATGTAAAGTATCTCAGGCTTCATCACTGGAGCTGAGGTTGCTAAAGCCTAGGAAAGGGCAGCAATTTGCCCAAAGTCATCCGGCTGCTTAGTGGCAGAGCCACGGCCGGAACCCAGGTCCCCTGCCTCCCAAGGCGGGGAGGCCCCCAGCTTCACTGGAACAGTAGGGGGAATCCACTCACCTGTCCCTGGGCAGGCTCGCTGGCAATGTCTGTGACTGGTGTCTGGTGCCCAGCCAGCTCTTCACTCAGTACAACGTTGGGACCCTTGGCTGGGATGTCAAAAACCAGTACCCGGCCTGACCACATTCCTGCAGAAGCAGTGCTCCACTGATGGCTTCCCGATCCCCCCAGATCTCCACCACACTCAGCACTCCCTCCCTCCATCCCAGAAACCTTAGGAACAAACCCACCTCTCACTGCTCCCCCAGCCCCACCCCTCCATTCACTACCCTTTTCCTGTCCCACCCCGCCCCTATGAGCCCCGCCATGGCTTTCTGGAGTCTCTCGGACCCCCGTTCACCCCCAGCCTTCCCTCTAACACTCCACAATTTCCTCAGGCCTTTGGCATCCTCCTGGCCGAAGGCTACAGCCCTATACCTCAGCCCCCCCGTGCCCTGCCCTCGGCCCCTCACCCGCACAGATGAAGCGGCCACTGGCAGCAATTCCTCGGGCAAACACAGCCTGCACTGAGAGGGGCAAATGATTAGAAAGAGCATCTCCCGTAGCCCCAGCAAACACTCCCTACCCCCAAGGCACTCAGTCCCGCAGGTACCTAGAGAGGCATCTCCAGCATCCAGTGCATGCCAGTAGACCATGACGGAGCCATCGGACTCATACATCTGGAAGGCCAAGGCAAGGGCGGGGTCATGACGCAGCTGACCTTCGCTGAGCTCTGTGCTGACTCCTCCACATACTCATGTTAGCCTCAGCCCACCTAATCCTCAAAACCACCCCGGGAGGTAGGCGCTACTTTTATCTCCACTTAACAGAGGAGGACACTGGGCTCTGAGAAGTTAACTAAATTGCCCAAGGTCATACAACTGACAAAAGGGAAGATATGGGAGATGGCACCTGAGAACTGGAAAACAAGGAAGGAAGATGAGAAATAAGGAAGGTCTAGGGGCCTTGGAGAGAAGCTGAGAAGACCCTAGTGGGGGAGGGCAGGAAGGTCCTCTTCTTACTTGTATTCCTCGATGTGACGTGAGTACCAGCAAGACTCGGAAAGGGAGGACGCACCAGTGGACCTAGAGGGAGATGAATCAGAGTAGGAAGAAGTGGTCAGAGCAGGGGAATGAGGACTCAACAGTGTGGAAATCCAGATGGTTAGGGAAGGCCTATGCCTTGAGGTTTGGAGAGGAAGGACTGGTTTAGGGTTGCGCTCGGCAACACCACTGCTAACTCCGCGCCTCACCTGGGTGATAAGTGGGGGGCTCACTCCAGCGCCCTCCTTAGCTTGGAGCTGGCGCTGGGCCAAGGGCACACCCTCAGGAGCAGCGCTGAGAAGCTGGGCGCTGGGTCCATGGACCACTCCAAAATGCGTGAGGTTGCGGACGGGCAGCTGCAGCACACTGAGGTTGTTGCACAGGGCGGCGGCTGAGCCTCGAAGGGGGATGGAGCGCTCCCGGCGGAACATCCTTGGGGAGAGGCGTCCGAATCACAGGCGCGCGGAAGACAGACGACAGCGGAGATACCTGTGGGGGCTGGGAGGTGGGAGTGGGTGCTGTCTCGAGGCACTGGGAGAGACCCCTGAGACTGGGCAGTGATGCGGATGAGGGCCTCGAGGATGGTGATGGGGGATCACATGGCGCGGGAAGGGGGTTGTGGAGCAGGCGAGAGGAACCCTAGGGCTGAGGCATGAGGCGACAGGGGTTCCCAGAGGAGGAACTGCGCTGGCCCAGGACTCAGTGGCCCCCAAGAGCCCGAGCCAAGGCGGGATGAAGCAGGGTGGCCCCCAGGCCCTTCCTCCCTCGCCCTGGCTCCCCGAAGCCCCCCGGACCAGGTCAGAGTTCACACCAGCAGCTTGCCGGACACGAGAAGCGTTCCGTCCCTCCGAATCCGCCGCTACCATAGAGACGACGCACGTACGCACGGCCGTTGGGTGGGGCGAGCAACCCAAACGTGCAGCGCGCAGCGCTGCTGCCTGGTCAACTGTAGGCGGGGCGAGCCCGCCTGCGGCGTGGTTGCCGAGGCGACCGATAGGCGGCAGCAGCAGCGGCGGCGGGACAGGAAAGCAGCTGGATCCCCGGCGCTGGAGCTACAGCTGCGGCGATGGCGCACGAAGGCCCGGTGAGCTTTAGCTCAGCTGAGGGTGACCCAGAGCGGGGATAGACCGTTAAGATCGGTGTCCGGAACCGTGGGCCAGCTCTGTGCCACCCGGCGCCCGCCCTCCATGCGGGCGTTCAAGATGACCAAGGAAGCCATGTCGGTTCACTAGGGCAGAAAATCTACACCTGCACCACGCCCACTCACAAGCACTGTCACACTTGGAACCTGAGGGAAAGGGGTTAAATGGGTGGGGCAGAGCTCAAGAACAAGAAGTGACTTTGGAAACAGTTAATGCACGTTTAATACTGTTTCTTATACTGAGGTACCCATTTGAATGGATAAACCGGAACTAGTCGGGCATTGGGGAGAGGTGTTGCTAGATATGATACATTTCGAGAATTTCAGGAGGAAGAAATGGATTAAACAATAATTCTGAGGCTGCACTTGAAAGTCAATTGTTTAAAAGGTAGGAAACTTTAAAATAAACAGATTTGAAGAGAATTCGTGCAACAGTCTCTGGCCCCTCTGCGCCGGCCACGTATAGGTACAGCCATTATCACGGGTGTCACGTGAGACGCTGGGTGGGGAAGTCTAAGGAACCAACTCTCCTCTCTGGCCAAGCCTGGACTGGGCCGTGGGCCATTCCCTGGGCTTGCCAACAGGACTGTTCTCTCTAGCAGACAGAGGAAATGAGACTTAAGGGATTTTGAGTTCAGCGTGAGGTTTAGGAAACACCAGAGTTGGGGGAGAATGAACTTGGGGGAACACCATGTATGAGGCAATAAGGGTGGGGATGGGGAGGCAAAGGTTTGGGAAGATTACGTTGGGAGGTAAATTTTAGAAGGAATCAGGTTCAGGGAGACTGTTGTGGGGAAATGAGAAAGCTCCCAAGAATCTACTACTAAATTCCTATGTCCTTAATATGGATTTTGGGGGGACTGGATTTTTCTTTTTCAGTGGATTTTCTTGATTATAAAAGGACACAAAGTCACTGTAGAGAACTTATAAAATGGAGAAGAGTGTAGGAAAGAAACACATCCAGTGTTACAATTTCTGTGCTTTCCTTTTCTTCAACACATTGGTTTACATATCTGAGATCATACTTGATGTGTAGTTTTGTATCCTGTTTCTTTCGGTTAACATTACATCATGGGACTTCCCTGGTGGCGCAGTGGTTGAGAATCCGCCTGCCAGTGCAGGGGACATGGGTTTGAGCCCTGGTCTGGGAAGATCCCACATGCCGCGGAGCAACTAAGCCCGTGTGCCACAACTACCGAGGTTGCGCTCTAGAGCCACAAGCTACAACTACTGAGCCCGTGTGCCACAGCTGCTGAGCCCGCGTGCTGCAACTACTGAAGCTCACGCCCCTAGAGCCCATGCTCCACAATAAGAGAAGCCACCGCAATGAGAGCACATGCACCACCACAAAGAGTAGTCCCCACTCGCCGCAAATAGAGAAAGCCCGTGCACAGCAACAAAGACCCAATGTAGCCAAAAATAAATAAATATATTTTTAAAAATTACATCATAAGTATTTTCCTATGCTATTGTAAATTCTTCCTAAAGACTGCCTTTAATCATTTCATAATAGTCCATCATATAGGTAGCACACAATTAGCCACCTATTCTCTTTTTGTTAGATGTATGTTTTCAATATTCTGCTATTATAAATGTCATCACAGGGACTATTTTAGAGAATATATTTTTATTTTCATTTCAGAATATGCCTTTGTGTGTGTTCATAAAACTGGAATTGGTATTTTTGAAGGTTGGACAGCTTTTCAAAAGTTTATTAGTCAACAGCAGTTCCAGTTTTGTGAAATATTATGTCCTTTGCTTATTATCCTTGGAGGTCTTATGATTTTTAAAAATTTTTATGCATTTTTAATGTATTGGGGGATATTTATCCTTTTTTAAAATTTGTTGCTCATTTTTTGTTTAGGAAGCAGGATAAAGTCAAACTCTGGAGTCAGACAGACCGGCATATGAAATATGACTCCACTACTTCCTTGCTCTGTTGTCCTGGGCAAATTCTGTAAAATGGGGATAAAAATAGTATGTAGTCTAAAAAATGTAGGAATTGAATCCATGTATGTGACTGATATACTTTAAGTGCCAGTAAATGAAAACTACTATTATCACCTTCTAATTAGGAATGTTTTTTAAAATAAGCAGAGGATAATTTGACATATATATGTATATATATATATATATATATATACACACACACATATACTTATCTACCCATTTCTTTATTATTTCTTACATTACTTTTATGCTTAGGCAGCTGTTTCTCACCCAGAGATTATATGACAATTTAAACTATCTTCCCCTACATTTTAAAATTAATTTTATTTATTTTTGGCTGTGTTGGGTCTTCACTGCTGCGTGTGGGCTCTCCTCTAGTTGCAGCGAGCAGGGGCTACTCTTCGTGGTGGTGCGTGGGCTTCTCATTGTGGTGGCTTCTCTTGTTGCAGAGCATGGGCTCTAGGCGTATGGGCCTCAGTAGTTGCAGCGCATGGGCTCAGTAGTTGCAGCGCATGGGCTCTAGTTGCGGCTCGTGGGATTAGTTGCTCCTCAGCATGTGGGATATTCCCACATGGGATGGAACCCATGTCCCCTGTATTGGCAGGTGGATTCTTAACCACTGCACCACCAGGGAAGTCCTGTTGACTTTTCTTTCTCAAGTTCTTGAACTTGCAAGAGTTTTGAACACTTTGAACTAGTGCAAATAGCAAGGACTGTGCAGTTCGAGCTATATATAGCCTGGGTTCACTGTGTAATCCCAAGCAAGTGGAGGTAAACTGCTGTCAGGTTTCAGTTTCTTTGTCTGTAAAATGGGCTTAGTGAGCTGTTATGAAAATTAAATTAGCTAGGTCACACACCTGAAAAGCATCTGTCACATAGTAGTCTCTTAGTAAACTATCCCTCTCTCAACACTTTCTTTCCTACTAGACAACTTGAGGAAGCTTCCTCCTAGCCCATAACTGCTTCTCCACTGCTCGGTTTCCCGCCCTGATTGCCCTGTTCCTTTCCCACAGAGGCAGGTCCGAGACCGCGGGGTGACCCGATCCAAGGCGGAAAAGGCGCGGCCGCCTACGGTTCCGGTGCCGCAGGTGGACATCGTGCCTGGGCGGCTCACTGAGGCCGAGTGGATGGCGCTCACGGCTCTCGAAGAGGGCGAGGAAGTGGTGGGGGACATCTTGGCTGATCTGCTGGCCCGAGTCATGGACTCTGCCTTTAAAGTCTACCTGACCCAACAGGTGGGCCTGGATCCTTGTTCTCCAGACCCATCTCCCCTCTCCCTGACCCCTCCCTGCCGGGCTGAGACCCTTTCTCGCCTCTGCAGTGCATTCCATTCACCATCAGCCAGGCACGGGAAGCCATGCTGCAGATCACCGAGTGGCGCTTCCTGGCCAGGGACGAGGGAGAATCTGCAGTGGCAGGGGACCCCACATGGGGCGAGGACGAGGAACCCTTGTCTTGCACGACGGACGCCTGGGCTCAGGGATCCGTGCCCGTGCTGCACGCGCTGACCTCGGTGGGGCCGGAGGAGACCTTCCAAGGCGAAGTAAGCTCAACCCCCAGCTACCTCCCAGCTGTCACCGCCGCCCCCGCCGCGTCTTCGCTCTCCTCAGGGCCTCACGGGACTGCTCCGACCTCCTCTCTACCCTTTCTGACGTCTCCCCACTCACCCCTCACGTCCACCTTGGCGCATTTCCCCAGGACCAAGAGAACGTGGACCAGATCCCTTTAGGAAGATTGTGGATGGATACAGGCTCTCAGGAGCGGATGGACTCTTGGGAGCGTCCTCCTGAACTGAGAGTCACCCCGGGCCCCCTACCCACCCCGGTCCTGTTTCAGGAGACAGGGCCCAGGGGTCCTTTAGAGAAACTGGACGACCAGGCGAGGGGCCACCTGTTTGCAGTCGGATCCTTGAACGCGAGCAGCCAACCGTCGGGAGAGATGGCGCCCGCCGGCAGTCCGCACCCTTCTCTGGAGCTGTCCTTGGTAGCCAGCCCTCAGGCCTCTGTCGAGAGGGCACAGCCCCTCAGCTCTCAGTTCTCGCTCGAGGACCTCTACTATTCCCCGCCGCGGCCGCAAGCGGCTGGAGACCGGCCGGAGCTCAAGGAGGAGAAGGTGCCCCGCACCCCCTCGGTCGTGTCGGTGTCCGGCCCCTCTGCGGGCGGCCCCACCACGCTCAGCCCCTCCGGGGGGTTCCAGCCGCAGCAGCCCGGGCGCGCCGATGCGCGGTCCAGCGCGCTGCACTACAGAATGGGCCGCGAGGCGGCGATGGCGCGCCTGGACCCAGCGCGGCTGCCGCGCCGCTGGGTGCGCCCTCTGGCGGAGGTTCTGGTCCCAGACTCCGAGGCGCGCCCCCTGGAAGCCTACCGCGGGCGCCAGCGGGGCGAGGAGACCGAGGCCCCAGCCGGACCGCAAGCCTCCGCCCCCAGCGTCCGCGTCTCCCCGTCAGTGTTCTTCCCTATCCCGCCTGGCGTTCCTTTCCGAGCCTTGGGCCCCGGCCCCAGCCTCCAATTCCCTGCTCTAAGTTTAGGCCTACCGTCGCCGGGTTTTGGTTCAAAGGGGCCCTTCGCCAGTCCCGGGCTCCGTTTTCTCGCCACACACCCGGCGCGCCCCGACGTGGCCCGCAGCCCCAGCCCCAGACTCTGGCCGGGTGCCAAGTGGCCCAGCGGCTGGGAGCGGGGATCCGAGTTGCTGGGTGAGCTGTGGGCTGGCCGCACCCGCGTACCTCTTCAGGGCCTGGACCCTGGGGACAGGGAGAGCCAGGATCCTCACAAGTGGCTTCATCCCGTGCCCCGAGTTCTCGAGGCCACGTCCCAGGTGATGGGGAAGCCCGTGTTGCTGCCGGAAGCACTGAAGCTGGCTCCTGGTGTGAGCATGTGGAACCCAGCCCCCCAGGTGCTGCTCAGCTCTGCTGACCCTCAAAAGGAGGACAAAGAAGGTGGCACCTCTCCTCCATCCACACAGGCGCCCCAAAGCCCCGGGTGACCGTGGCACAGCTAATGAAGAGCTCAACCCCCCAAATGTGGTCACTCCCCTCCAAGCACCTGCCCCATTCTGAGCCCTGGACCTCAGGCAGTGTGAAACCCACCTTCCTTCTGTCTGCTTGCCAGAAATAAACACCTGAGTTGCCTTAAGTACTGGCCTGATGTCTGTCAGTTTCTTCCAAGCGTGTGCTGTGGTGAACTGGAGTGGTCTAGAAGAATACAGAACACTGGCTCCAGGGAGTAATCCCATTACACCCTTAGGAGACCCTGCTTTAGGGCCAAGGTGGCTCCCCAGCAGAGGCATTCTGGAGAACCATCCCCATCCCCACGAAGGAGCAGACATAAGGGTTCCAAGTGGGGTCTGCCTCAGTTTGGAGAACTTATGAGAGTCTCCTTCCAGTAGGGGAAGCAGAGGATGGCCCCACGTAAGCGCAGAGTGATTTGAGACATGAGGAGTTTCATTTCCAGTCCCTGGAGCCCTGTCAGTTCATCTTAGAGTGCAAATCCAAGTTTCCCTTGGAGACACATTTGAGCCTATGCAGGGTTTAGGGAAACCTGGACTCTCTTGATCTTTGACTTGGACCAGCAATGGGGTGAGGCAATCAGATAGCCAGGGAAAACAGTTAAAGGAGGAATTCACTCTCCGTTTCAAACGGGATGCTCAAGCACACCCACGAGTGAGTGCCTCCTTAAATTTTGCGCCTTATGCTCCACACCAACCTCGTGCCTAGTCCTATTCAGCTTTGACTAGTCCCTCCCCGCCCTCCCATGGGCAGCACTTCCAGCGGCAGACCAGACTTCTCTGCTATGTCACTGTGGTCTCTACTCAGCAGCCCAGGCTGGGGTCCTGGCTCTGTGTTCCTCATTCTGGTCCTCCTGCTTAGACTAAGTGTGCAGGTCTGGCGTAAGTTGTATCCTTGGGACCTCCAATGCTGCTCCACGGATTTGACTGGGAAGATAGCAGTGGTGACTGGGGCCAACAGTGGTGAGTTCTCCTCCTGCCCTGTCACTTCACCAAGGGCCTCAGCCTCCAACAGCCCCAACAGGGAGGGCAGGGAGGAGGACCAGCGCCCACTGTCAGAACACTTGTCTCCCCCTGCACCCCCCACCACCACATTGCCCTTTAGTCACTCGCCAGACTGGCATACTCTGAAGCTGCCCTCCCACAGGCATCGGGAAGGCCGTGTCCCAGGAGCTGGCCCGCCGCGGGGCACGTGTGATCCTGGCCTGCCGTAGCCGAGTGCGTGGACAGCGAGCCCTGGCCGAGATACAAGCAGCGTCAAAGAGCAACCGCCTCCTGCTTGGTGAGGTGGACCTGAGCTCTATGAACTCCATCCGAAGCTTTGCTCAGTGGCTTCTGCAGGAGTATCCTAAGATACATCTACTGGTTAACAACGCTGCAGTCTGTGGTATGTGCCTTGATTGCTTCCCCTAAGCACATTTCAGGAACCTCCTTTCTAGCTCAGGGACCCCAAAACAGGCATCCTCCAAGCCTAACCTGTACATACCATGGAAACGCTATAATTCAGACACTATCCTAAGAAGCCTACCTTAAGTTATAGCCTCAAACTTCATTGCCCCCATCTCAACACATCCATGCTCCTGTGGCATTTCTACGGAACCCAATATGTCCTCTGCAGACTTTGTCTCCCTCAGGGTCCTCACTCCATCACCCACCACCTATATTTTCATCTCCTCCCAGGATTCCCCACCACACTTACCCCAGAGGGCCTTGATCTCACCTTTGCCACCAACTACACTGGGCCCTTTCTGCTCACAAATCTGCTCCAAGGTAAGGAAGGATGGGTGCTTACCTTCTGTGCCACCTCCACTTTTCCATTCCCCTGGCATTTTTGTGCTTACTGTCTCCCTTGGTCATCTCCTTTCCCTTGGCACCCAGATGCTTGCTGAGTAATGACCCAGTATATTTTTGCTGTACACAGCAGGGAACCCACCTGGCAACAGTCAGGATTCGGAGGCTGGTAATGGAATCAGTCAGCCCCAAATACAACCAGCAAGAGGATGTAAGATCTACATCCCACCTCTCTTTCCCCCAACTCTGAGTTCTAGCCAGACTAGTAGAGTCAGTCATCTCAACAAAAGCTTCTTGAGGGTGGTATTAGGCTACGAGAATTAAGGAGGTTTGTATTCTTCCTAGGGAGGGGAGGGACTGGGTGACAGGCACATTCTCCCTAACATTTTCTTTGGCTTGTCTAATAGCCTCTTTAAAAGAAAATTAATTTTTCGGTCAGGTAATACATGTCCAAAGTACAAAAGGGTATGCAGTAGAAAAACAAAAAAGACAGACAGAAAGAAAGAAAAAGTCTCCTCCTCTCCTGGAAAATCAGCTAACCAGTCCCCTCCTGGGGGGCAACTACTATTGCCAGGTCTCATGTACCCTTTAGTGGGTGATTAAATTAGCCCCAACTGGAAAGTGGACAAGGAGCAAGGCCAAAGCCTATGCATTTGTAAGTATAAATATTTCTCCCCTTTCCAAAAATTATAACATGCTACAACACCCTGTCTGTACCTTGCTTAGTAACAGTCTCTTCCACTGCCTCTCTCCCATCTTCCCTCCTCTAATCTGTTCTCCCTTCTGCCACTTCTAGGAAATCACCTTTCATCATGTCACTTTCTTGCTTCAAATCCTTTGAAGGAACTCTGTCCTTTATATAATAAACTAAGCTGCTTCTCTCCACTTAGAAGACCCTCTGCAGGCTGAGAGTCTCACCTTTGCCTTTCCCAAACCCACACCCTTGTCTCCAGCCAGACAATCTGTATCTCTTGGGCCACACTCTGTTTTTTAATTCTGGCTGTGCTTTTGCACATGTACTTCCCTCTATCTGGAATATCCTTTCCCATCTCGTTAGCCTGTCTAACTTAACTCAGCTGCCAACACACAGCACAGATATCACTCGTGCTGTGGGTCCTGCCCCGACACCTCTGCCTCCCCCAGCCGTCCCCATTTACAGGACTCCCTTAGTCCCTGTACGCATCTCTGTTCCCACACTGATGCTGCTGCATGAAGATCAGTCTCCAACTAGGTTGTGAGCCCCTTTGGTCTTCATGTCACTATGTCTGCAAGTTTGGAGTTTGCTGTCCTCTTTAAGAATAATCTTCTCTCCAACAAATTTTGGCTAAATACCTCCTGCTCTAGTTTGCATTTGTGATTCTTCATTTAAACGGAGGCTCAAAATAGTTTTAGCATTTTGAAACAATAAGTAAACTCATATGTGACAACTACAATTTTTTTCAATAATTGTATTTATTTATTTATTTTGGCTGCATTGGGTCTTCATTGCTACGCACAGGCTTTCTCTAGTTGTGGTGAGAGGGGGCTGCTCTTCGTTGCAATGCATGGTCTTCTCAGTGCGGTGGCTTCTCTTTGTTGCGGAGCACTGGCTCTAGGTGCGCGGGCTTCAGTAGTTGTGGCACACAGGCTCAGTAGTTGTGGCTCACAGGCTCTAGAGCGTAGGCTCAGTAGTTGTGGCGCATGGGCTTAGTTGCTCCGCAGCATGTGGGATCTTCCTCGACCAGGGCTCAAACCCGTGTCCCCCTGCATCGGCAGGCGGATTCTTAACCACTGCGCCACCAGGGAAGTCCTACAACTTTTGATACTTTGTATAATCCAGACTTTTTTTTTTGGATAGTTAGGAACTCTTTTTTATTTTAAGATTTACTTGTACCTGTTCTATTGATAGTAATTTTACTTTCACTCTTTTGGAAGATAGTTAAAATTAAAAACAAAACAACACACCTTCCCAATATTTCTGCACACATTTCTTTTCCCCTAAACCTAGCACCCATATGTCCTTAGCACCTAGCGTGGTGTCTGCCGTAATACAGGGGCCTAGTGGATATCTGTGGAATGAATATGTAGAAGAATGAATGTATGAATGTGTGAAAGACAGTTTTCACAGCAATGTCCAGCCTCTCCTTCCCCTTCTTAGCCATCAGCAAGATAAAAATATAAACAAGGATTAATTAAATTAGCTCCAGCTGTCAAGTGAAAGAAAAGGCAAAACTCCTCTTTTACTTTAGGCGAAAAAAAAAAAAAACCCACTAAAATAAAACAAGAGGAAGGGCATTAGGAAAACAGCTAATAAAAACGATGTCTCAGTTCACATTACGCCGTGCCTCGCCTGGGCGCCTGCATGGGGACCCACCGACTCTCTCCTGAAAGCCTGGGATGGTCCCTGTCCTCCTGGAGTCTCATGGAGAAGCAGGTTGGGGAGTGGGCATGGGAATTTACTCTAGGACTTGGATTGAAGGTGTGTGGTCCTCTCTCTACCCAGAGGCCCTTCGGCGGGCAGGGTCAGCCCGGGTAGTGAATGTGTCTTCCTTCCGGCAAGCACATGGGTACGTTGATGAGGAACATCTGATAGGGGCTGGTAGACCTTTGGCCTTCAACCAGAACTATGACTGCAGCAAACTTCTTTTGGCCTCGTTCACTGGGAAGCTTGCCCAGAGACTGCAAGGCACAGGTAAGTGCCTCTGACACGCCCTCCTCCTCCACTCCCAGCACTACCTCGCAACACTTCCCATCTCGTTCCAATATATTCTGGCCATATAACACGCCCAACAGCCCCCAAGCCAGCTGTTAGCCTCCTCCAGTTACCATCTGTGCACCCTGTGTTTCTCTCCACCCCATCTTCGTATCTCCTTTCGTCCTTTTCCAACTCTCCCATCACCTACGACTTCCCTCTCCTCCAACATCATCCATCATGTTCCCCCTCAAGCTCACCCAACACTTTCAAATACTTATGTCTCCTTACTGGCTCAGGAATCACCGTTCATGTACGGTACTAAACGCTGACTTCCCTGGCACCACCCCCAGGTCTCTTGTCACCTCTGCCCGACAGCTCTGGAAGGACCCCCCCTCCCCGCACTGCACATTGCAGGACCACACTTGACCCCTTCTTCCCACCATCCTCCTCTCACTTCCCCTTGTACGACACGTGTCTCGCCCTCCCAGGTGTGACTGTGAACTCTGTGGACCCAGGTGTTGTATCCACGAAGATCATGAGGCACTTCTCTTGGCCGTATCTCATCCTCTTCTGGCTCCTCAGCTTCTTCTTTAAGGTGGGTAGTGGACGGTGGGCCAGGGCTCTGCTGCTGAGGGCCCTTCACTCCTCGTCCTCCCCCGTGTCTCTACAGGATAGCAGACAAGGTGCAATCCCAGTCCTCTACCTGTGCTTGGCAAAGGAGCTGGATGGCATTTCTGGAAAACATTTTAACAGTTCCTGTGTGATAACTCTTCCCCCTGAAGCTGCTCGGGATTGTCATGTGGCCCAAAGCCTCTGGAATACCTCAGTCCGACTAACAAACCTAGACAAGGTGGACTGAACTTCTGTGACTCCTGCCCTAACTAGCCACCCTCTCCTTGACTCCCAGCCCTCACTCTGATTATGCCTTCTGTTTGCTGGCTCCAAGGATCAATCTCTTTGTCCAGTATAGTGACCACTTCCTCTTTCTGTTGGTTCAGGGGCGTGAGAACTCAGATCAGCCAGAGGACAGTTTCAGCTTCTACTTTACTGCTAGTACTTTGATAGAAGTATTCATGTCTTGGGCACTAGGATCTCCAAACCCACCGAGTCCCATGCTGTGGTGATGGGGAGTAAGACTCCTTTCGGTGGGTATTAGATGTACCAGTAAGAGGGGAAACTTCTACCTGTACCTCCTGGTTCCTGGCCTTGGGGGAGACGGTACCACATAGTGTCCTCTGGATTAAGGCATATGCCACATCCTGTAGGACAGCATCCCAACTTCATAGGGTGTTGTCTCCCAGCTGGTACTGTAACTGAGCCTACAGGTAACCATTCCACCTTTCTATCAACCAGCTGCTCCTGGGTGCTGAGTCATGCAATAAGGTCGGTGAATTCTGAGAGTGAGAGTGCATTGCTTCTTTTAAATCTACATAAAGTTTGGAATCAGCTTTTCAAATTTCACATACACAAACCTTGTTGGGATTGCACTACATCTACTTGGGGGATTGAAATTTTTATGATAATGAGTTCTAAACATGAGCAAAGTGTACTTTTGTCTATTTAAATCTTCTTAATATCTTTATAAAATTTTGAATAATTTTACCCAGAAAGATCTTGCACAAGTTTTATTATATTTAATTCCAGATACCTTACTTTTTATGCTATTGCAAATGGTATTTTAAAATTTGTGTATTAATCATACGTCAAGCAACTTTATTAAGTTATCTAATTCTGACAAGTTATCTGTAGCCTTTTGGTTTTTCCACATAGAAAATCACACCATCTGGGAATAATAACATTTATTTCTTCTCTTTCAACTATTATAAATTTTATTTCTTTTCTTAGACCTTAATTGATTTTCTAGTATTAAACCAAACTTGCATTTAAACCAACTTTGTCAGAGTGTTAATTTTGTATTCATGGCTAAATTTAGTATACTCATGTTTTTGCTTGGAACTGTTTATTCATAAATGAGATTGGCCTGTACTGTACTTTTCCTTATTTATATTGCCATTGTCTGGTTTTGCTGTCATGGATAGATTCATTTTATAAAATACATTGGGAATTTGTGTTAGTCTAGGGACATTATACGAGAAACAGATGCCAATTAATCGAGGATTAAAGGTACAAGAAACTCGCTAGGGCAAATGGCTGTGAGAGAAAGTGGGGAAGAAGCAGGGCGATCCACTGGACTGTGGTACAGGTCTGACCCTGAATAAAGGAGAGGAGGTTGGTTGGGAGCACCTTAGAGTGCAGTGGGATGACTTTTCCTTTATTTTGGCTGCGCTGTGCACAGGATCTTGCTACTCCAACCAGGAATCAAACCTGCGGCCCCTACAGTGGAAGTGTGGAGTCTTAACCACTGGACACAGGGAAGTCCCGAGTTTTCCATTGTTAAACTCCCTCTCTAATACACAATCTACTTCTGTTCTTTAGTGGTTAGTCTAAAATTTTTAACCTGTATATATATATATATTTTTTTTGGCTGTGCTGGGTTTTTGTTGCAGCACATGGGCTTCTCTAGTTGTAGAGCACAGACTCTGTGGTTGCAGCGTGAGGGCTTAGTTGCCCTGTGTCGTGTGGGATCTTAGTTCCCCAACCAGGGATCGAACCCGTGTCTCCTGCATTGGAAAGCGGATTCTTAACCACTGGACTACCAGGGAAGTCCCTTAACCTGCATATTTATTTATTTTATTTTATTTTATTGGCCGTGCCACATGTGGGAGCCTGGGGTCTTAACCACTGGACCACCAAGGAAGTCCCTGCATATTTATTTAACAGCTTTAATCAATATCTTTATTCTTCTTTCAAACAATACATAGAGCTTAGAGTTCTTTAACATTACTCATTCTCTTTGAATTCATATGCTTTTGTAACCCAATAATTTAATTATATTGTTATTTCATTAATTTCACAAATCAGATATTTTGTTATTTTAAATAGTTGATATTTGTATGGATTTATGTTTAGTATGTAAATGTGTTTAGTTTGGTATTTTCTTTGTTTTAGTATTTTAGTATTTCCATATGTTTTAGTATTTTAGTATTTCCATATGTTTAGTATTTTCTTTGCTCACTCTTCTTTCTTGTGTCTCAGATCTTCCATCTGGGATTATTTTCCTTCTACCCTGAAGTACATCCTTTAGAAGTTCCTTTCACGAGGATTTGTGGTAGACAGAATTCTAAGATGGCTCCCAAGATCCCTACCCACTTGTGTACACATTCTCTATAATCTCTTCCCCCTGGGTGTGAGCAGATCTCATGAACATGATAGAATTTTACTTCTGTGATTATGTTATATATTGGGTTAATGGGATTTGCTGATGTAATTAAAGTCTATAACCATTTGGCTTTGTGTGCGTGTGACTGAACAATATTTATTCGTCTACCATACTTTTCTTCACATCTTTAAATTACATCTTTCTACATTTGAGTTCCTCAAAGCTTTCCACGGTCTGTGTCATTCATTAATTTATTCATTAAATGATCTTAAATTTAATGAATTTAATTTATTAAATGAATAAATTAATGGAGTGTCAACTGATCTAGGCATTGTTCTACAGTGATGAGTAAAACAGATAAACATCCATGAATTCAAGAAGTGTATATTCTAGTGGAGTAAGAGAGATAATAAACAAAAATATATGGTAAAATTACATAACACTCATATGAGTGCTATGGACACAAGTGAAGCAAGAAAGGAAAGAAGGAGTGCCATGATAAGGGGCCCAGTTTGAAATTTTAGATAGGTTGGCGGGTTAAAGACTCAAGTAACCAATTGGCTTTGAGATAATCAAAGGGGAGGTTATTTTGGGTGGATCTGGCCTAATCAGGTGAGCCGTTTAAAAGGGTTCAGGCCTTCTTAGAAGTCAGAGAGATTCTCCTGTTTATCATGAAGAAGCAAACTGCCACATTGTGGAGAAGGCCACATGGACTCTAGTAGTTGAGGCTTCGGTTCTACAGTTGAAAGGAGCTGAATTTTGCCAATAACCAGTGAGCTTAGAAGAGGACCTGGAGCTCAGATGCGATTGCAGCCCTGGGTGACACCTTGATTTTGGCCTGGTGAGATCCTGAGCAGAGGACCCAGCTAATCTGTACCCAGACTCGTTACCCATAGAAACTGTGAGATAATACATGTTTTCTTTTAAGCCAATGAGTTTGTAATAATTTTGTTATGCAGCAGTAGACTACTAATACAGGATTTAGTGATAGCAAACTTCTTCAGTGTTGTTTGAAATGTCTTTATTGTACCTTCATTGTTTTTAAACTTCAGTAGAAGTACAGTTGATTTAAAATGTTTCAGGTGTAAAGCAAAGTGATTCAGTTACATACACACACACACACACACACATATATATATATATATATATAATTTTTAAAATTCTTTACCATTATAGATTATTATAAGATGTTGAATATATTTCCCTGTGCTGTACAGTAGGTCCTTACTGTTTATCTATTTAATTAAAAAATTTTTTATTTTATATTGGAGTAAAGTTGATTTACAATGTTGTGTTAGTTTCCGGTGTACAACAAAGTGATTCAGCTATACATATACATATATCCATTCTTTTTCAGATTCTTTTCCCGTAACATTTATTACAGAATATTGAGTAGAGTTCCCTGTGCTATACAGTAGGTCTTGCTTGATTATCTATTTTATATACAGTCGTGTGTATACATTAATCCCAAACTCCTACTGTCTCCCTCCCCCCAACCTTTCCCCTTTGGTAACCATAAATTTGTTTTTGAAGTCTGTGAGTCTGTTTCTGTTCTGTAAATAAGTTCATTTGTATCATTTTTTTTAGATTCCACATATAAGTGATATCATATGATATTTGTCTTCCTCTGTCTGACTTACTTCACTTAGTATGATAATCTCTGCATCCATCCATGTTGGTGTGAATGGCATTATTTCATCCTTTTTACGGCTGAGTAATATTCTGTGGTATATATATACCACATTTTCTTTATCCGTTAATCTGTCAATGGACACTTAGGTTGCTTCCATGTCTTGCCTACTGTAAATAGTGCTGCAGTGAACATTGGAGTGCATGTACCTTTTCAAATTAGAGTTTTCATCTTTTCCAGATATATGCCCAGGAGTGGGACTGCTGGATCATATGGTAACTCTGTTTTCAGTTCTTTAAGAAACCTCCATTCTGTTCTCCATAGTGGCTACACCAGTTTACATTCCCACCAACAGTGTAGGGGGTTCCCTTTTCTCCACACCTTCCACAGCATTTATTTTTTAATTTTTAATTTTTTTGACACACTGTGTGGCTTGTGGGATCTTAGTTCCCCAGCCAGGGATCGAACCCATGCCCCCTGCAGTGGAAGTGTGGAGTCCTAACCACTGGACTGCCAGGGACTTCCCCCCAGCATTTATTATTTGTAGACATTTTGATGATGGCCGTTCTGACTGGTGTGAGGTGATACCTCACTCTAGTCTTGATTTGCCTTTCTCTAATAATTAGTGATATTGTGTATCTTTTCATATGCCTGTTGGCTATGTCTTCTTTGGAGAAATGTCTACTTAGGTCTTCTGCCCATGTTTTGATTGGGTTGTCTGGTTTTTTTGATATTGAGCTATATAAGCTGTTTGTATATTTTGCGAATTAATCCATTGTTTGCAAATATTGTCTCCCATTCTGTAGGTTGTCTTTTAGTTTTGTTCACGGTTTCCTTTGCTGTGCAAAAGCTTTTAAGTTTAATTAGGTCCCATTTGTTTACTTTTGCTTTTGTTTCCATTACCAGTTACTAGGAGATATATCCAAAAAAATATTGCTTCAATTTATGTGAAAGAGTGTTCTGCCTATGTTTCCCTCTAGGAGTTTTATAGTATCCAGCCTTACACCTAGGGTTTTGTTTTGTTTTGTTTTTGTTTTGCCACACCACTTGCGGGATCTCAGTTCCCCAACCATGGATCATCGAACCCAGGTCCACGGCAATGAAAGCCCGGAATCCTAACCACTAGGCCACCAGGGAACTCCCTACATTTACGTATTTAATCCATTTTGAGTTTATTTTGTATATGGTGTTAGAGAATGTTGTAATTTCATTCTTTTACATGTAGCTGTCCAGGTTTCAATATTCAATATCTTGTATTAACCTGTAACAGAAAAGAATCCGAAAAAGAATATGTATATATGTATATATACATATATACATATATCTGAATCACTTTGCTGTACACCAGAAACTAATACAACGCTGTAAATCAACTATACTTCAAGTAAAAAAAAAAAAACAAGTTTCAGAATAGTGTGTAAATGAAGATGCTGTTTGCATCTAAAATGCTTACGTTTTCAGAGACTAGCTCTGGAACCACAAACCAAAACCACTGGCATCGAGTTGCTTTGGTTAGGGATCTTGGGGATGGGATGAATGGGCTACGTACTTATGTTTTTTAAAATGTGCTTATTTACAATAACCAAAAGCTAGAAACAACCCAAATGTCCATTACGGGTGAATGGCTAAACAAAATGTGGTATATACATACAATGGAATGTTATTCAGCTTTAAAAAGGAAAGAAATGATGATACATGTTGATACATGGTACAACACGAGTGAATTTTGAAGACATAAGCCAGACACAAAAGAACAAATATTGTATGGGGGATCCCCGTAAAGCAGCTACGGCCTCGGCCTGTCTGAGAAAGCGAACGCTCTGGGGTAGAGCTTGCACCTCTCCATTCTTTGATCAAAGAACAAAACTTTCCTTTGCTTCTGAACCAAATTTGGTCTCGTTCTACTGGCACGAGTGAAACCAGACAGGAGGACCCTTGCTGGACCCCGACTGGAAAGAGTCTCCTGAAACTTTGATAGAACTTGCCTATAAATAATCGGGGCCTAGAGAGCCGGAGGAAGATGGCGGAAGAGTAAGACGCGGAGATCACCTTCCTCCCCACAGATACATCAGAAATTCATCTACACGTGGAACAACTCCAACAGAACACCTACTGAACGCTGACAGAAGACCTCAGACCCCCCAAAAGGCAAGAAACTCCCCACATACCTGGGTAGGTCAAAAGAAAAAAAGAATAAACAGAGACAATAGGATATGGACAGGACCTGCACCAGTGGGAGGGAGCCGTGAAGGAGGGAAGGTTTCTACACACTACAAGCCCCTTCGAGGGCGGAGACTGCAGGTGGCGGAGGGGGAAAGCTTCGGAGTAGCGGAGGAGAGCACAGCAACAGGGGTGTGGAGGGCAAAGCAGAGAGATTTTGGCACAGAGGATCGGTGCCCTCAGGCACACACCAGCCCGAGAGACTTGTCTGCTCGGCCGCCAGGGCGGGCGGGGCTGGGAGCTGAGGCTCGGGTATCGGCTTTCAGTCGGAGCGCAGGGAGAGGTCTGGGGCTGGCGGCAGGAAGAGACCCTGAAGGGGTTAGTGCTAGCCCGGAGGGAGTCCGGGGAAAGGGTCTGGAGCTACCGGAGAGGCAAGAGACTTTTTTCCCTTTTGTTGCCTGGTGCGCGAGGAGAGGGCATTCCCCTCCCTCCCCTCTGCCTGAGTGAGCCAGAGCCCCCGAATCAGCGGCTCCTTTAAACCCGTCCTGTCTGAGCGAAGAACGGACGCCCTCCGGCGACCTACGCGCAGAGGCGGGGCCAGGTCCAAGGCTGAGACCCGGGAGCTGTGAGAGCAGAGACAGGGAAATCTCTCTGTGCAGCCTCCGAGGCAGCGGATTAAAGCTCCACGGTCCATTTGATGTGCCCTGCGTCTGTGGAGTGCATGAATGGACAGCGAATCATCCCAAATTGAGGAAGTGGACCTTGAGGACAAGATTTAAGACTTTCCCCCCCTTTTTTTTCCTCTTTTTACAACGAATTATCTCAAATTAAGGAGGTGGACTTAGCAAGATTTCAGACTTTTCGCCCTTTTCCTCTTTTTACAACGAATTATCCCAAATCGAGGAGGTGGACTTGGAGAGCAAGATTTTTGATTTTTCCCCCTGCTCTCTTTTTGTGAATGTGTATGTGTAATCTTCTGTGTAAGATTCTCTCTGTATAGCTTTGCTTCCACCATATGTCCCAGGGTTCTTTCGGTCCGTGTTTTTTTTCAATAATTACTTTTTAATTTTAATAACGCTACTATATTTCATACTTTATTCTATTTTACTTTACCTGCTCTTTCTTTTTTTCCTCCCTTCCCTTCCTCCCTCCCTCCCTCCGCTCCTCCTTTCCTTCTTTCTTTTTCTTTCCTCCATCCCTCCCTCCCTCCCACCCTTCTTCTTTCCACTTTCTTTTTCTTTCCTTCCTCCCTCCCTCCCTCCCTCCTTTCTTTCTTTCTTTCTTTCCTTCCTCCCTCCCTCCCTCTCTTCTTCCATTCACTCTTCCTTTTGCTTTCATTCCTCCCTCCCTCCCTCCTTTCTTTCCGTTCTTTCCATCCTTCCTCCCTCCCTCCTTTCTTTCTTTCTTCCTTCCTTCCTTCCTTACTTCCCTTCTTCCTTTCTTTCAATCTCTCTTTCTTTCTTCTACGAATTATTTCTTTCTACTTTTTCTCACTGTTATTCTGAGCCGGGTGGATGAAAGGCTCTTGGTGCTGCAGCCAGGAGTTAGTGCTGTGCCTCTGAAGTGGGAGAGCCAACTTCAGGACACGGGTCCACAAGAGACCTCCCAGCTCCACATAATATCAAGCAGCGAAAATCTCCCAGGGATCTCCATCTCAACACCAGCACCCAGCTTCAGTCAACGACCAGCAAGCTACAGTGCTGGTCACCCTATGCCAAGCAACTAGCAAGGCAGGAACACAACCCCACCCATTAGCAGAGAGGATACCTAAAAACATAATAAGGCCACAGGCACCCCAAAACACACCACCAGACGTGGACCTGTCCACCAGAAAGACAAGATCGAGCTTCAACCACCAGAACACAGGCATTAGTCCCCCCCACCAGGAAGCCTACACAACCTACTGTAACAACCTTAGCCACGGGGGACAGACACCAAAAACAACGGGAACTACGAATCTGCAGCCTGCAAAAAGGAGACCCCAAACACAGTAACATAAGCAAAATGAGAAAGCAGAAAAACACACAGCAGGTGAAGGAGCAAGATAAAAACCTACCAGACCTAACAAATGAAGAGGTAATAGGCAGTCTACCTGAAAAAGAATTCAGAATAATGATAGTAAAGCTGATCCAAGATTCTATTTCCCAGATCCAAAATCTTGGAAATAGAATAGACAATATGCAAGAAACAGTTAACAAGGACCTAGAAGAACTAAAGATGAATCAAGCATCGATTAAAAACACAATAAATGAAATGAAAAATACTCTAGATGGGATCAATAGCAGAATAACTGAGGCAGAAGAACGGATAAGTGAGGTGGAAGATAAAATAGTGGAAATAACTGATGCAGAGAAAAATAAAGAAAAAAGAATGAAAAGAACAGAGGACAGTCTCAGAGACCTCTGGGACAACATTAAACGCACCAACATTCGAATTATAGGGGTTCCAGAAGAAGAAGAGAAAAAGAAAGGGACTGAGAAAATATTTGAAGAGATTATAGTTGAAAACTTCCCTAATATGGGAAAGGAAATAGTTAATCAAGTCCAGGAGGCACAGAGAGTCCCATACAGAATAAATCCAAGAAGAAATACGCCAAGACACATATTAATCAAACTGTCAAAAATTAAACACAAAGAAATCATATTAAAAGCAGCAAGGGAAAAACAACAAATAACACACAAGGGAATCCCCATCAGGTTAACAGCTGATCTCTCAGCAGAAACTCTACAAGCCAGAAGGGAGTGGCAGGACATAATTAAAGTGATGAAGGAGAGAAACCTGCAACCAAGATTACTCTACCCAGCAAGGATCTCATTCAGATTTGATGGAGAAATTAAAACGTTTACAGACAAGCAAAAGCTGAGAGAGTTCAGCACCACCAAACCAGCTTTACAACAAATGCTAAAGGAACTTCTCTAGGCAAGAAACACAACAGAAGGACTATACCTACAATAACGAACCCAAAGCCATTAAGGAAATGGGAATAGGAACATACATATCAATAATTACCTTAAATGTAAATGGACTAAATGCTCCCACCAAAAGACACAGAGTGGCTGAATGGATACAAAAACAAGACCCATATATATGCTGTCTACAAGAGACCCACTTCAGACCTAGAGACACATACAGATTGAAAGTAAGGGGATGGAAAAAGATATTCCATGCAAATGGAAATCAAAAGAAAGCTGGAGTAGCAATTCTTATATCAGACAAAATAGACTTTAAAATAAAGACTATTAGAAGAGACAAAGAAGGACACTACATAACGATAAAGGGATCGATCCAAGAAGAAGATATAACAATTGTAAATATTTATGCACCCAACATAGGAGCACCTCAATACATAAGGCAAATACTAACAGCCATAAAAGGGGAAATCGACAGTAACACAATCATAGTAGGGGACTTTAACACCCCACTTTCACCAATGGACAGATCATCCAAAATGAAAATAAATAAGGAAACACAAGCTTTAAATGATACATTAAACAAGATGGACTTAATTGATATTTATAGGACATTCCACCCAAAAACGACAGAATACACATTTTTCTCAAGTGCTCATGGAACATTCTCCAGGATAGATCATATCTTGGGTCACAAATCAAGCCTTGGTAAATTTAAGAAAATTGAAATTGTATCAAGTATCTTTTCCGACCACAATGCTATGAGACTAGACATCAATTACAGGAAAAGATCTGTAAAAAATACAAACACATGGAGGCTAAACAATACACTACTCAATAACGAAGTGATCACTGAAGAAATCAAAGAGGAAATTAAGAAATACTTAGAAACAAATGACAATGGAGACACGACGACCCAAAACCTATGGGACGCAGCAAAAGCAGTTCTAAGGGGGAAGTTTATAGCAATACAATCCCACCTTAAGAAACAGGAAACATTTCGAGTAAACAACCTGACCCTGCACCTAAAGCAATTAGAGAAAGAAGAACAAAAAACCCCCAAAGTTAGCAGAAGGAAAGAAATCATAAAGATCAGATCAGAAATAAATGAAAAAGAAATGAAGGAAACGATAGCAAAGATCAACCAAACTAAAAGCTGGTTCTTTGAGAAGATAAACAAAATTGACAAACCATTAGCCAGACTCATCAAGAAAAGAAGGGAGAAGACTCAAATCAGTAGAATTAGAAATGAAAAAGGAGAAGTAACAACTGACACTGCAGAAATACAAAAGATCATGAGAGATTACTATAAGCAACTCTATGCCAATAAAATGGACAACCTGGAAGAAATGGACAAATTCTTAGAAATGCACAACCTACCAAGACTGACTCAGGAAGAAATAGAAAATATGAATAGACCAATCACAAGCACTGAAATTGAAACTGTGATTAAAAATCTTCCATCAAACAAAAGCCCAGGACCAGATGGCTTCACAGGCGAATTCTATCAAACATTTAGAGAAGAGCTAACACCCATCCTTCTCAAACTCTTCCAAACAATATCAGAGGAAGGAACACTCCCAAACTCATTCTACGAGGCCACCATCACCTTGATACCAAAACCAGGCAAGGATGTCACAAAGAAAGAAAACTACAGGCCAATATCACTGATGAACATAGATGCAAAAATCCTCAACAAAATACTAGCAAACAGAATCCAACAGCACATTAAAAGGATCATACACCATGATCAAGTGGGGTTTATTCCAGGAATGCAAGGATTCTTCAATATACGCAAATCAATCAATGTGATACACCATATTAACAAGTTGAAGGAGAAAAACCATATGATCATCTCAATAGATGCAGAGAAAGCTTTCGACAAAATTCAACACCCATTTATGATAAAAACCCTGCAGAAAGTAGGCATAGAGGGAACTTTCCTCAACATAATAAAGGCCATATATGACAAACCCACAGCCAACATTGTCCTCAATGGTGAAAAACTGAAACCATTTCCACTAAGATCAGGAACAAGACAAGGCTGCCCACTCTCACCACTCTTATTCAACATAGTTTTGGAAGTTTTAGCCACAGCAATCAGAGAAGAAAAGGAAATAAAAGGAATCCAAATTGGAAAAGAAGAAGTAAAGCTGTCACTGTTTGCAGATGACATGATACTATACATAGAGAATCCTAAAGATGCTACCGAAAAACTACTAGAGCTAATCAATGAATTTGGTAAAGTAGCAGGATACAAAATTAATGCACAGAAATCTCTGGCATTCCTGTACACTAATGATGAAAAATCTGAAAATGAAATCAAGAAAACACTCCCATTTACCATTGCAACAAAAAGAATAAAATATCTAGGAATAAACCTACCTAAGGAGACAAAAGACCTGTATGCAGAAAATTATAAGACACTGATGAAAGAAATTAAAGATGATACAAATAGATGGAGAGATATACCATGCTCCTGGATTGGAAGAATCAATATTGTGAAAATGACTCTACTACCCAAAGCAATCTACAGATTCAATGCAATCCCTATCAAACTACCACTGGCATTTTTCACAGAAGTAGAACAAAAAATTTCAAAATTTGTTTGGAAAAACAAAAGACCCCGAATAGCCAAAGCAATCTTGAGAACGAAAAACGGAGCTGGAGGAATCAGGCTCCCTGACTTCAGACTATACTACAAAGCTACAGTAATTAAGACAGTGTGGTACTGGCATAAAAACAGAAAGATAGATCAGTGGATCAGGATAGAAAGCCCAGAGATAAACCCACGCACATATGGCCAACTTATCTTTGATAAAGGAGGCAGGAATGTACAGTGGAGAAAGGACAGCCTCTTCAATAAGTGGTGCTGGGAAAACTGGACAGGGACATGTAAAAGTATGAGATTAGATCATTCCCTAACACCATACACAAAAATAAGCTCAAAATGGATTAAAGACCTAAATGTAAGGCCAGAAACTATCAAACTCTTAGAGGAAAACATAGGTAGAACACTCTATGACATAAATCACAGCAAGATCCTTTTGGACCCACCTCCTAGAGAAATGGAAATAAAAACAATGATAAACAAATGGGACCTAATGAAACTTCAAAGCTTTTGCACAGCAAAGGAAACCATAAACAAGACCAAAAGACAACCCTCAGAATGGGAGAAAATATTTGCAAATGAAGCAACTGACAAAGGATTAATCTCCAAAATTTATAAACAGCTCATGCAGCTCAATAGCAAAAAAACAAACAACCCAATCCAAAAATGGGCAGAAGACTTAAATAGGCATTTCTCCAAAGAAGATATACAGACTGCCAACAAACACATGAAAGAATGCTCAACATCTTTAATCATTAGAGAAATGCAAATCAAAACTACAATGAGATATCATCTCACACCAGTTAGAATGGCCATCATGAAAAAATCTAGAAACAATAAATGCTGGAGAGGGTGTGGAGAAAAGGGAACCCTCTTGCACTGCTGGTGGGAATGTGAATTGGTACAGCCACTATGGAGAACAGTATGGAGGTTCCTTAAAAAACTAAAAATAGAACTACCATATGACCCAGCAATCCCACTACTAGGCATATACCCTGAGAAAACCATAATTCAAAAAGAGACATGTACCAAAATGTTCATTGCAGCTCTATTCACAATAGCCCGGAGCTGGAAACAACCTAAGTGTCCATCATCGGATGAATGGATAAAGAAGATGTGGCACATATATACAATGGAATATTACTCAGCCATAAAAAGAAACGAAACTGAGCTATTTGTAATGAGGTGGATAGACCTAGAGTCTGTCATACAGAGTGAAGTAAGTCAGAAAGAGAAAGACAAATACCGTATGCTAACACATATATATGGAATTTAAAAAAAAAAAAAATGTCATGAAGAACCTAGGGGTAAAACGGGAATAAAGACACAGACCTACTTGAGAATGGACTTGAGGATATGGGGAAGGGGAAGGGTAAGCTGTGACAAAGGGAAAGAGAGGCATGGACATATATACACTACCAAACGTAAGGTAGATAGATAGTGGGAAGCAGCCGCAGAGCACAGGGAGATCAGCTCGGTGCTTTGTGACCGCCTGGAGGGGTGGGATGGGGAGGGTGGGAGGGAGGGAGATGCATGAGGGAGGGGATGTGGGAACAGATGTATACGTATGACTGATTCACTTTGTTATAAAGCAGAAACTAATAAAAAAAAAAAATAATAATAACAAATATTGTATGATTCTATTTATATGAGGTACTTAGAATAGTCAAATTCATAGAGACAGAAAGTAGAATGATTGTTACCAGGGACTAGGGTGAGGGGAGAAAAGGGGGTTAGTGTTTAAAGGATACAGAGTTTCCATATGGGAAGATGAGAAAATTCTGGAGATGGATACTGGTGATGGTTGCACAATAATGTAAATATACTTAGTGTCACTGAACAGTACACTTAAAAATGGTTAAAATGGTAAATTTTATGTTATGCTATGTATGTTTTACCACAATAAAAAATGTGTCTACACAGTGCCTTTAAAAGCCTTTAAATTGGTTTTCCCTGGTGGCACAGTGGTTAAGAATCCGCCTGCCAATGCAGGGGACACAGGTTCAAGCCCTGGTCTGGGAAGATCCCACATGCCGCGGAGCAACTAAGCCCGTGCGCCACAACTACTCAGCCTGTGCTCTAGAGCCCGCGAGCCACAACTACTGAGCCCGCGAGCTGCAACTACTGAAGCCCACACGCCTAGAGCCTGTGCTCCGCAACAAGAGAAGCCACCGCAATGAGAAGCCCGTGCACCGCAACAAAGAGTAGCCCCCACTCACCGCAACTAGAGAAAGCCCGCGCACAGCAACGAAGACCCAACATAGCCTTAAATAAATAAATAAATAAATAAATAAATAAATAAATAAATACTGAACTGGGACATACCTTTGATGTTGTTACATCTCAAATTCCATTTTCCCCTCACCTTTCCCCAAATAACCAGTTAAGGAATTGAGCGTTTTTCTATGTATGGGAAGATGCAAGAGTCTGGGCTCACTGAAATCATCCCTTTGATCTGCACCACACCTAGCTGTAGCCTGTATCCTGTATTTTCACATCCTGAGTGTCCTCAGGGCTCACCATAGGGAGTGGCTGCAGTCTGATGGCTGCTAGATGGCAGGTATTCTTCTCCTTCCTGAGTTTCCTCAGGGTTCACTAGCTCAAGTTGGAGGGCTGCAATCGCCGATGACTGAACCTCTCCTCTTGGTCAGGAATCTGACCAATATTTGGGAGACATTTCTCTATCAAATTTTGTCCACGGTGCAGGGAGGCTCATCCCAGGTCAGGCAAAGATTCTTGATATGCCATTCCAGGTGCTAATTTTTGGATTAGGCCCTACTGATAATTAAAGATTCTCTGGATCCTCTAATTGTGATCCAGGAGACATTTTCCCTTGTTGCTTCTTCCCATACCTAGAATCATATTATTACAATTATTTTATGTTATAAAAGTGATCTATTTTCTTAAGATGTTTAGCCATAGAAGTTTTGTTTGGAGGCCTGGTTACACACTGGGTACTGCAAGCAACAACAATCTTATAAAATAGGATATAAGTAATGCAGCTAGTAGCATTGACAAAGACATAGTGCTGCAGGGAGAAACAAAGCACAAACAATTTGGAAATAAAGAACAAATTCAAACAATGATTAACATAATATCAAGTCCACAGGAGAGCCAGCTGGAGACAAAAAATTCTGGCAGGATCACATAGAGAGAAAAAGATAAATGTTTCGCCTTTGTTTACAAAGGCATACTTTATCAACTTGCTGTAGGTCATCGCATAAGAGAAAAGGTTTTTCTGAAAAACAAAGATTAAAGTCAGTATATTTCCCAAAGTCATAAATCATATTTATCATTTTTTCAGTCTCATGTAATTAATTCCCATTGATCTGGATGAAATAATCACGTTTCCCATTAGTTTTGTCATATGTTACCCAGTCCAGTGATATTATCTAAAGGCTATCAGAAACTTATATTTCTTAAAAAGTTCCTTTTTATCAGTCTTCTTGAAAATCTTCATTTTGTAAAAGCATCAGGACAAAACTTAAAACAGCATGGTTAAAGATTTGAGTACAAGGTAATTAGCAGGAAACTTGGATATAACATTTTAGAATAACTAGTATTATGATTGATAACATATCAGGACATAGCAGATGTTAGGGATTCCATATAAATTTTGGAATATCTATAAAAATGACATTTATCCATACACCATAACCTAAGGTTCATCTCCAATCACTTGACAATATTTTTGAAGTAATTTAACATACCAAATAAAATTAGTTTGACATCTCTCTCTGAGATGTCTCAGAGATGTTCTTTTGAAGTATCTCAGAGTCAGTTGGAGGCTAAAAAGCTTTATTCAGATTTTGATATTTAGGAAGTTTGTTAAAAATATCAAAAAGGTTTTAAAACACAACAGGATCATAGGTCACTGAGAAACAGTACTTATTCATTTAACCAAAGTCACAAAACGATTAAAAGAAAACAAATACGGATTACCTAATGGCACAGAAACTTATATAATCTGTTATCAAAAGGAGCACTTCTAACAGAGAGAGAGAGATCAAATTCCAGTCTTGTATTAGCTTACTTAACGAAATCCACTTACTTAGGTAACTTCAATCGAAATTTAGTTAATCCTGGCCATGTATAAAACTTTCTCAGTAAAATGTAATTCCATTCCTCATACCTTCTTAACTGAAAACACACATTCTACCATGCTGAAATGTTTTATTATTTTCAGTAGCTTTAATTATATATTTAAGTTAGAATCCCCGACTCTTAAAAACCTTAATTTCCAGTGACAACCAAGAGGCAAGTAATAGTTACCAAAATCTGGAGAAGCTATTTTAGATGATTTTTAAGACATAATTATTCTTATAGCTTACCTAAAAGATCTTATTTCATTTATATTTACTTTAATTTCATCATATCAAGTTATTTTTCTTGCTGACAAATTTGCAACAGATGTAACAAGATTTCATTTAACTTTTATTAAACCTAGGTGCAGTGAAAGTACTATACATAATGCTGATGGCTCTAAAGACATGTCTGTATTAATTAGATCAACAAACTTAAACATTAATACCAGGTATTAATTTCATACTAAATATTTCCCAGTTCATGTGAACCTGAAATTCATTTAGCTTAATTTCTCTTGTATTTAGAATTGTTTGGTTTGTAAGCACTTACTTTTCTTTATGCCAGTTAAATAGGGCTCATTTACAGATTAACCTCAGCAGTGTTATCCAAAGACAAAAACACATACAAACACAAAAACAGAGAGACATCATAGTTCTCATTTCAAAAGTTCAGCCCTGAGTCAGGTACAGCAATGTAAAACCCATCAGTTTACAAAAGAGGTTGCATTAAAGTTGGGTTTCTGGCAGACGGAACAAATCAAGCTCACTTGTCTAGCTGGCTAAACCCTTTCTACTAATATTTATGGAAAACAAGTCAAGTTCTAAATTACTGTACCCTCTTTTTCAAAATTTGCATTTTAAGAAGATGGCAGAGATAAGGGTTTTTGAGAAAACCAGAGAGGACATTTGTATATAGGCAAGATACAGGCAAGTTTCTCCTAGGATGAGTTTGTTTCCCCTTTGTTTAATATTTACAAGCCTCTTAAGATCACCCGTATTTATTAGAAAATCTATCAACTTGTTCCCCACTGTCAATGTTACCTGGGGCTCCTGTGGGGAAATCAGAATTGCAAGCCTCAAGTCCAAGGGAGTGTCCTGGCCTCTTACAAGATATTGGGACAAGGGAAATTGCCCTGCTGCAGAAGTGGCTCCCAGTCCAAATTGGGTGCCCTGTCGGGTCTTAGATGGTGATACTAAACCAGGTCCCTGTGTCCCGGGTGTTACCATAGAAACTTCTGTTTGATCCCCTTGGGTAGGGGAAACAGGAGGCAGTGAATATGTTGGTGGCATGGTGGGGGGGCAGTTGGAACAACTGCTGGTTCAGCCTGCTTGGCCACTGGGGGAGCTGGATAGGTTGGACGGGGGTTTAAGTTTTGAAATAACATGTCCCCACTCTCATTCTTTTCTCTTCCCTTGTAGAACAGGTTTTCCCTTGGGTTTTCTTTCAGACTGCTGCACCATAAGGTGGCAGCCCTGACTCCTTTTCCTCCTGATGCAATAGCATAAATGCTCCTGCATATAGAATCTCATCTCTTTTCCCGGCTCTTTTGCAGAACATTTCTAACTGCGAGATTGTATAATAATTGAGTGAGCCATTCAGGGGCCATTGTTCTTCTGATCCTAACATATATTGGGTCCACACCCTATTACAATAGTACATCATGTCTTTCTTAGTCATAGGCTCACGGCTATGTTTTGCCCATTTATATAATATATTCCCCAAAGGGCTCTCCTTTAGGATAGATGGAGTATTTTCCACTTTTAAAAGTTTGGTGACACCAAGACACAGAAGACGCCAACAAATTCCAACATAAAAGGCACAAATTCCAGCATCGATGCACACAAAACCAAGACAAAAACCAACGAACTAGTTCCCAGATCGGGTAGACTTACCCTACAAAACCAATGAACTAGTTCCCAGGGAACCAGTTCCCAGAATCGGGCAGAGTCCAACAACAATTCCCCCCTCCAGCAGGGTACCCCAACCAGATTGGCTTGTCCTGTAAAGGAAAAGCCCAGATTGAGGGGGGAATATGTTCCTGGCGTGCACGCCGGAGCGACTTACCCTCCAAATCGAATCGAGTCCATTGACTCGTAGCACCAAATTGAAGTTTGTCGGTTCCTTGCTTCAATTGCCAAGTGCTGGGGTAGCCAGTGCCGCTTCAGGGAGTTTTGAAGGGAAGATCCTCAGGACAAACGGTCCTGGCAGCTGCAGGGCCCTTGCCTCAATATTCCCTGACCAGGGCTGGCTAGACACGAGCAAGGCTCCTGGTCGGCTCGCTAAATTTGTTGCCGAGTCCAAGCTCACTCTGCTCTCCGCACGACGGGCCAATGAATCGGAGATGAGGTGTTGAGGTAAGGAATACGACTTTATCCGGAAAGCCGGCAGACCGAGAAGATGGCAGACTAGTGTCTCTGATAAACCATCTTATCTGGGTCTGGATGCCAGTTTCTTTTATAGAATCAGAGAGGGAGAGGCGGTGAGGAAGTAAAGTAAAAGGGCCATCGGTCTTGCAAAACATCTCCTGGAATGACCAGCCTCAGTGAGGGGATGTGTTAGTTTCTTTTTTCCTGCAGCCATTCACAGGTGGGCAGGGCTTCCTGAGGCAGGCCATTATGTATGATTATAGTAACAAAAGCAACGAAAATCAAAGGTTAAAGTCAAAGAAACAGATCCAATGTGGAGTCCGATTTAGCTCTTACCTGTCACACACTTAAAAAATGAGATGAAGTGGGATTCCCTCCTTTTTTTTTTTTGTAAGAGCATTTGTGTTTAAACTTCTTTGGTGTGCTTTAATTAATTAATTAATTAATTTTTGCTGTGTTGGGTCTTCATTTCTGTGCGAGGGCTTTCTCTAGTTGTGGCAAGCGGGGGCCCCTCTTCATTGCGGTGCGCGGGCCTCTCACTATCGCAGCTTCTCTTGTTGCGGAGCACAGGCTCCAGACGCGCAGGCTCAGTAGTTGTGGCTCACGGTCCTAGCTGCTCCGCGGCATATGGGATCCTCCCAGACCAGGGCTCGAACCCGTGTCCCCTGCATTAGCAGGCAGACTCTCAACCACTGCGCCACCAGGGAAGCCCCTGCCTCCTTTTAAAAAATGTTTTTAGAGCTACTAAAAAACTTGCATTTACACAATAGCTGGTAAAAATATTCCTCTGGATTGTACAAGAAGGGAGACAGGGACCACTGATAGGACCGGGTGTTTGATATTAATCAGACTTGGCTTCTTTGTTTCCTGCTTCATCAGAGGCTGGCCTCTCCTCATTTTTATTTTCTCTGTTTTCTGCAGGTAAGCCTTCTTTAGTCTCTTGGTGAGCCACTTCAGCCTGTTTTCCCTTTGCTCCATTTTCCCCTTTGTTTGCACTTTTTTGCCTGAAGATTTATCCTTTCCTTCCACCTTTTTGGCTTCGTTTCCACTTTTGCAGAAGCTGTTTTAGCCAACAACATCGCTGGTCTCCTCTTGGGCTCCTCCTTCTCCGCCCCCTCGGCAGAGCTGACCTTCCTCTTGGGCGCCTTGGCAGCGGGGCGGGCGCGTGCTGGGTGCCTGCGGGCCACAGCATGCCACGAATCTTCGCGAAGCTGGGTTGCCTGGCCATGATGCCAAAATCTTGGTTTTCTGTGCACCAATGCCAAAAAGAAATACGGAGACGGAGTTTTGGAGGAAGGAGGAAAGTAGCTTTATTCTTTGCTAGGCAAAAGGGGGAACACAGCAGGCTAGAGTCTCAAGACCTGTGCCCCCCCTACCTCCACGGGGAAAGGATTTTATAGCTTGGGGCTCGTGGTCTGGGGTAGCTGATAAGGCTCAAAGTAATTAAGGTCTCGCATTTCTTTGCTTCTGCAAATTCATGGCCAAAGCTGGCGTCAGGCAGCTCAGCAACCGGGTCTGGTGTCCCTGAAGTTATCAGCTGTGGCCTTCTTTCTGAAATGAAGTGCTGCAAGGGTGTGCAGGAGACTTTGCTAAGGACAAGTCTAGCTACACGTGTTTATGAGTATAACAGCTAAAGAATAACCAAGATTGTTTAACACTTTCAGGCCTGGTTATGCTGTTTCCCCAACCTGTTCATTGTTTACTTTTTTTCCTTGTTTATCCAAAAAGAAAAGTCTCATTTCTATTTTTACTGCAACAAATACCCCACTGCGAGTTCATTCCCTCCATATCAATGAAGGAAGGGAAATGGGCCTTGCATTCTGGTCTGGCTGAGGATAAACTTCAGTTTTGCTCCATTTGACAAGCGCCAGCTGTCCAGTCCAGGGGCCCATCTATCTGCTACTTCAGCCGCTGCCACTCCTACCACCCATGTTTTCTTTTTCTTTTAACGAAAGAATGCCAAAGTCCATTACGTAAATTTGCATAAGGGCATGAGAATGCCTGAATCCCCATAGGATGGATAAAACTGAAAGGCAGCAAATTTTAATTTTTTCCTCAAGCTACCTGACGAAAGATGGTTTACTAGTATTGTTTTAATTAACAGCTTAGCACTCAAAAGCGTAGCCACCCTCTGGGGGAGCCCTTTGCCCAACGCAGAGGAATCCTCGGGCTCCTCTCTGGGCTGTCTACCCTCTGCCTGCAGAGGTCGCTGGCCACCGCTCGCCTCTCTCCTGTGGTCCTAATCGGCTTCCCGTGTACAGTGCGCACGCGCCTATTTCGCTCCAGGTGTCCAGCTTTGTGCCTGATTGAAGTCTTCTCGGCCGCGCTCAGCGCGCGGTATTTAACCCGGACTGGCCTTCGGGGAAGAGTAGCGTGTTCCCCCGACCCAGAGCGCCTCTGGGCCTCAGCGGCTAGAGGGCCTGGGACGGGCCTACAGGGGTCGGGCGGCACGGCGGGCAGCCCATACGGGCGGGGCGGGCCCCTGCTAGGGCTTGGGCGTCGGTCGTCGGTGGGGCCCGGAGCCGGGCGCGGAGCCCCTGACAGGACAGGTACGGAGGCGGCGACCCCGGAAACTGCCTCCTCCCCCACCGTGTTCGCGAGGCTCCTGGCTGTGCTCTGGGGGCTCGGCGCTCGCCTAGGGCGCGGCCGGGAGCCAGGTGTGCGGGGCGGGGCGGGGCGGGGGTCGGCAGGGGTGGGCCGCGGCGGGGGTGGGCGCCCCCTGGGTCTGGGCTGGTCCGACGCCCCTGAGCTCTTCATCGTGCCGGTGTGGTGTTCTCCCGGGGTCGAGTGATGGCGTCTCCGAATTCCTCCAGAACTGCAAGGGTTCCCGTCCTTTCCTGGGAGCATCCGAGGCACACCTGAACCCACTCCGAGCTACAGGTTTCCTGTGGGGCACACGGTGGAGAAGTTGTGTCAAACAGAAAAACAAACAAACAAACAAAAAACCAAGCGGACTCGAGGTGGGGGCCTGGATGTGCGTTTGGTGTCAGTCTCCCGTTGCTGGCGTCCGCCTTAACTGGCAGGCTCACCCCGGAGCAGTCATCTTGCGCGTCCCCACCGCGAAATCACACAGATGACGAACTCCGCTACTTTTAAGAGGCGGTGATTTAGAAACGGACCCTCACTTGTTACAGTGTGGAGAGCAACAAGCCCGTCGCGACCACTTACTAACCCAGTATGCGTAAGGTGCTGAGAGTCAGGGAGCTCTGAGGCGGAGATGGAAGCTCTTCAGCTAACGGATGGGCGCAGCCCAAGGCCCGGGGGTGTTAGCGATAGCAGTTAAGGATAACTTTTTTTCAAAGACGTTTTGTGCTCAAATATGTTCAGAAACTTCATGGTTAAAAGTTTTCTCTCCTACAGAATATTTTGGAACTTTAAGTATGCTACTGATATTTTTATCACGAATTTCCTCCTGGAAGTGTAGCATGGAGAGTTTCCCAAATTTGAATGGAAAATACTGTTTTCCTTGGGTGTTACCTCCGTGTACCATATGAAACAGTTTGGGAAATGGAGTTCCAGAATTAGAAACTCAAGGTTTGGAAGGGGCAGTGTAGGTCAGTGCTTTTTGAACTTTAATGCTACATACACAAAGTCTGTGAAAGTACAGATTTCGGTTAGTTCTGTATTTTTAACAAGTTCCCGGGTGATGCTGATGCTGCCGGTCCATGGACCACACACACTTCGAGGAGCAAGGGTTTTCACTGGATTGAAAGAGACCATGTGCTTCTGTTGCCTGCTCTCCAGAGCAAGCTGTGCTGCCTTGAATGATCACTTCCCCCGTCCAGACCTATAAAATAGGAGACTGGACTAGAAGATCTCTCAGGTTTCCTTCAGACCTAAAATGTTGTGATTCTAGTCCAGTTACCCTTGTGATAGTTGAATTACATCTAAAATATCCTTGCCCTATGGCCAGTTTGAGCTTGAACATTTCTAGTAATGGGGAATTTACTGCATGTAAGGCATCCCATTTCATCGTGGGATAGCTCAATAAGGAAGCTTTTCATAGTGCTAAAATACATCTCTATAATTTCCATCCTGTTGGTCCTAGGTTATCTCTTAGAATCAAACAGAAAAAAAAGTATAATCCCTCTTTAAAAGATGACTCTTGGGAATTCTCTGGCAGTCCAGTGGTTAGGACTTGGTGCTTTCACTGCCAGGCCCTGGGTTCAATCCCTGGTCAGGGAACTCAGATCCCACAAGCTGCGTGGCATGGTGGGGAAAAAAAAGAAAAAAAAAAAAGACTCTTAAAGTGTGAGATGACAGTGTTTCTACCAAGTTTTCCCCAAACTGAATTATCCTTTATTCTTCCATGACATTGTTTCAAATCTGTCTCTTAAATGTAGTCCTTCTGTGTGGAGTGTAGTGGGGCTGGAGCTGGACTTTGAAGGATGGGCGGGGCTTGCAAAACTAGGGGAAGCGTCCTAAGCAGCTGACAGTGGTCCAGAGATGACACTGCGTACGTCAGATCCAGAGTTGTTTGATTCTGGAGAATCAGAAGAAATTTCATAAGAAATGGTATGTCAGTGAAAGGTTTTGGGCAAAGCAGTGTCTTAGAGTGTGTAGTTGTCTTACTGTGGTGTATAATGTGGTTGGAAATGGGGAAGCAGGGAGGCAGGGAGCCAGATATGCTTCACATATCAGTACAGAGGGCTTAGGTTGATGATGATAGTCATGCCTTCTATTTACGTATAACATTTAACAGATTACAGAACCTTTCACAGACAACCTTTCCTGTGAGGTAGGCAGGGCAGCTGTTACCCAGTTTTAGAGATGAGGCACCAAAGAGAGTAAATGATTTGCCTTAATTCTCAAAGCTGTTACATGGCAAACCAAAGTGATGGCAGTGGTAATGGAAGAGAAAGGAAGAATGCAGGAGGCAATACTGAGGAAGAATTGATAAGTTGGGCCTGGATGCCCATGAGGGTACAAAGGAAAAGAAGTTGTCAGGGAGGCGTCAGAATAGTTGGGAAAATCATAACACACGATCGACAACTGCCATAGGTTGTACTTGCTCAGGTGTATCATCGTTAGTGGCTGTTTGGAGTTATAGGTCGGGAGGGATTGTGGTAGAGGATTCCTAGGTTGTTTAGCCTGTCCGTTGGTACTGGGTGGTGTGTGGGCCTTGGGTTAGCTGTCCCATACCAAGGGAATTGAGAACTGGATCCTCAGTGTCCCCTGAGAAGGTAAAGGCTGAGCAACTGACTGATTCAAATCTATCTGAGGGTCCTTGCCATCCAGGAGTCTCTGAATTTTGTTTTATATAATTTTTCTTTTGAAGTTCCAGCTAATATTAGTTGTACTTGGCTGATGGACAAATTGGCTAGCCAGTCTGACCTCCCCAAGCTCCCACATATCCACTGAGGGTTTCACTGAAGCAGAGACTGGACCCTTGTCACTCCCGAAGCCACGCTAAAGCTATTTTCCCAGAAGATCTGCACTTCCCCTAGAGCCTAGAGGTGTCTCTCTCTCTCTCTCTCTCTCTCTCTCTCTCTCTCTCTCTCTCTCTCTCTCTCTCTCTCTCTCTCCCTCTCTCCCTCCCCGCCTCCCGCTGTCCCTGCACTTTTACTTTCTTAGGCTCCTTTCTGGTGAGCAAAGAGCTACATCTCTGGGGGTGTATGTGCGCCTGACTGTTGTACTTCCCCCATGGTGTCTCTGGGAAACGTGTCAGAACCAACTTATATCCCTAGAGCCTGGTGTTGGTATAGGCTTCTATTCAACATGGAGTGTCTTCTGTGTTCAGTGCTTAGGATACTGAGATGATTAAAAATTCTGTGCCCTGGAGGAATTCACGATGGGATAAGGGAGATATTGTAAGTAAAATGCAATCTTGTAATAGAGATATTTCCAAAGTGGTGTGTGAGGGCAGAGGAGGGAATGACTAGCTCCACATGGAGACATCAGGGGAACATTCAGGAAAGAGGTGACAAGTAGAGTCTTGAAGACGAAGAGAGAGACTTGGTGACGTTTGCAACATTTGCAGACGCATAAGATAAATAGATCCAAGTGGCTGGAATCTAAGAGAACTTTGGGATCAAAGGAGAGGTGATTGATGAGATTAGCTTCATAATGAGGCCAGGTTTTTAATGGCCTGTAGTTTTGTTCTAAGATTCAATTTTGTGGGAGGAAAGCCACTGGAGGTTTTTAGGCAGGGAGGTGATGTGGTTATATTTTGGAAAGCTAATTGTGGAAATAGACTGAAAGGGGTGAATCTGGATCCAGGACATCAGGAGACTCCTGTAGTAACCTGGGCTTGGCTTCAGGCTGAATTAAGTATTAGTGGGGATGGGACAGAGGGGATAAATTGGGGATTGTAGAGACAGAGTTCACCTGACGTAATGACTAATTAATTGGTCGTTGAGAACAAGTCAGAGGGGGAGTTGTTGAGGATGACTCAGTTTTCTATTTTGGATTGATGGTGGTACCAGTAGTAAAGGCGGAGTATAGACGAGGAACATTTGCTGGGGGAAGCTTCCGTGTGTTTTGGGTCATGTTGAATTTGGGCGTCTGTGGCGCTTAGCACATAGGTGGAAATGTGGGTCTGGAGTTCAGAAGAGAGTCTGTGTCTAGGGGTGGTAGATGTACGTGGTAGTTGATGCTGTTGGGATGGATGAGCCTAGCCATGCTTATAGAAGACTGAAGATAACAGAGGAGATGACAGGGATCGGTGGGCAAGGTGAGAGAGAATGTCGTCCAGGGAGCTACAGAGGAAAAAGCTGCAGGAAGAGAATCAGCAGCCTCTGTTGCTACAGCGAGGTCAAGTAGGAGGAGCTTGGAAAGTGTACTTTGAGATTGGGCAGGTAGGAGATTGTGGTCACCAGGGCTCTTTTATTTTTTTAGTGTGAGCGGCTGGATGGGAGCCAGGTGGGTTGAAGAGTGGATGGGAAGTGAGGATAGGGAGGATGCCCTCACTTTGGGTAGTTTGGGAAGGAAGATGGTGGCAGCTTGTGGAGGAGTAGCAGAGACTAGAGACAAATTTTCCTAGAACAGAAGTCTTGAGCACGGGTTATCTGATGATGTGTCAGAGCCCGTAGAGAGGTTGCATTTGAAGGCACAAGGGAAATGATGATTGCACAGGAGGGTGGAGGGCTGTCTCTGAGAAGGAGACATCATTTCTTTTGAAGAGGAATGACCGAAGAAAGGAAAAGGATGTAGGAAGAAAGAGGCAATGATGGATACAGCTAAACTTGCAAAGGAATTCTTATCTAATGGGTTCAGTTTCCTTTCTCAGCAAGGTTATCTGCTGAGGGGTGGGGGTCCTGGTGTGGGCTCGGACAGGAGCAGGGACTTGACAGTGGTAAGGGAAACTTGAAACTGTCCAGAGAGGGAAGGGAAAGAGAGCAGACTTGAGATATGCTCCCAGAACATGGAGCGCCCTCCGAGCTTGAGTCCTTCACTGTAGCCTCTCTTTCCTCTTCTTCATAATAATTATGGCTGACTTTTATTGAGTGCTTCATACCAGGCACTCTTCTAAGTGCTTTTCAGGCATTCTCACGTGATTCTGACAACAGCCCTGTTAGAAAGGTATTGTTAGTATCTATGTTTTACAGAAGGAGAAATTGAGGCATGGAGTATTACTTACACTTAGTACAGCTTATGCCTGATGAATCTCTTACCTCTGCAGAAATGGCATTCCTTCCTTGATGCATCAGAGAAAGGCAGAAATTTAATCCCAACTCCCAGCTTCTGGTCCTTGAGGGGCTGGAGTTTAGGGCTGCTAAGGAGGGCCAGTCTGTGGGTATGATAGCGGCCTGGGTGAGCAGGGTGGTGGGGTCAGTGTTGCTGCTGTATTTTTACAACTACATACAGAATTCTGAAATCCTTGTGTGATTTCCCAGCAACCTGACTAGAAAGACAAGTGACTGATAATGATTTGTTAGGTACTGCAGGCTGAGACCATGTCAACTGAGATGGTGAATAAGAAAAGAGGTCTTGTCTCAGTCAGCCAGGAAAAGAATTTTTAGTGCCAGTTATGGGACTAGGCAGACCTATGACCTTACGTAATCGCATAGATTATTAACACTCACCTTTGTTGTCCCCGTTGGTGGGATAGATAGAATTTGTAGGTAAGGGGCGCACCTGACTTGAGTGAAAGGGGAGAGTGATGAGATGGCATGGGTGGAAGAGAAGTGGACTTACCTTTTCCTGCTGCAGCCACTGGAGCATCATTTCTGTGTCCTTCCTCTTGATGTTGCCATGGATACGCCTTTGCGTGGTGACTTGAGGAGACTGATTCCCATTATGATCAGATGACGACGTGGATTTAAAAAGAGAAAGGACAGAATGCTCTGCTTTTGGGGAGTGGCCGGTGAGCTGCCCAAAAGGCAGAGCCCAGCACAGCCGAGGTGGCTGTGGCTTTGTTGGCTGCTTTGGCTTTTGCTGAAGTTGTGAAATGGTGCATCTCTCTCTTTAGAGCGCAGGCTCAGGGTTCCCTGTCTGCAGGGTCCTAGTGCCAGGGACTTGCTGGTTGATCATGGGGAGAAAGCAGCAGGAACTTCGAGTAGGCTATTAAATAGGACTGCTGCTAGCTCTGGGAGGGTTGCAGTTCTTTTTCTTTTCAAAGAACATTTATTTATTCATTTATTTATTTATTTATTGGCTGCTTTGGGTCTTTGTTGCTGCCCGTGGGCTTTCTCTAGTTGCGGCGAGTGGGGGCTACTGTTCCGTTGTGCGGGCTTCTCATTGCGGTGGCTTCTCTTGTTGCGGAGCACAGGCTCTAGGTGTGCAGGCTTCAGTAGTTGTGGCAACGGGCTTAGTTGCTCCACAGCATGTGGGATCTTCCTAGACCAGGGATCAAACCCGTGTCCCCTGCGTTGGCAGGTGGATTCTTAACCACTGCGCCACCAGGGAAGTCCCGGCTTGCAATTCTTGAGTACCAGGCTGCACTCAAGTGCTTGTTGCCTTCCTGCAGAAGTGCCTTCATTGAGGATAAGTGAGGCATATTGTGTAGCTTTCCTTCCTGGCTCTTGGAGGTCTGGGCCCTTTGGAGGTGGGCCTGGTAGTCACTGGGTATTCCTAGGGGAGGGGGATATCCTGGGAGGGGGTAGACCTGTATTCAGTTTGAGAGTGGGCTACAGAAATTTCTGGGGATAATGAAGAGCTGGAGAGGTAAAAACAAATTCTGTTTAGGGTCTAGGTCCTGTCTGTGTGAGATCTGCAAGGCAGATACCGGAGTACGACCTCGGAACACAAGGCTCTGTTGATCTTCTTTCTGGGTTCCTGTGCACATCTGGAATCCGGCCTTCCAAGCTTCCAGTAGCTGAGCTTCTATTCCCTTCTCCTGTCCTGACTCCTGAGGGACTTATATCCACACATATCCCTCCCCTTCTAGTGCTTTTAGAGATGTACAGCTTCACCCTAGTTATAAGAAAATCTGTATCTTGCTGATTACCTTTATGTTTCATTTTATCTCTTTGCAACCAAATCGAAATACCCCGTGCCTAATGCAGTTCAGTTCAAGTGTGTGGACCCTGCTGTCAGACTGCCTGGATTTCAAACCTCTACAAGTGGGATCAGAGAAAGCAAACAGTTGGGTTAGCCCAGGATCAAGGTTTGGTGAGGTGAGACAAGAGGAGGTCAGGGGCATAAAGGCTGCTGGGGTACCAGTAAAAGCAAGGTCGACATGGTGCAGGCTGGGTGCCAAGGAGGCTTTTCCTCCTGGATTCCTAACAATCCACTTCTTTTCCTGTCATTTCTGAATGTTCTCCAAGACCACTGGTGATCTATTATCAGACACAGATTTCTTTCCCTCCTCTCTTTGCATTTTCCTAGACTTTTTATTAGTATTTAATATCATTGGGGAGGAAAATGGATTAGAAATCAGGGAGTATCTGTCTTCTGGCTGAGGTAGCATGTAACTCAGAGCTGTCCTGTGTGACATGGGGTGGGGCCCAATGGTGCTGTTGAAGGACCACCTACCTGTACAGCTGGTCAGATGTGCCCCCCTTCCTACTCACATGGGCCCCGCTGGCTATGAGACTTAGGTGAGTTGTTGGACTTCTGAGACTCAATTCTGTCACCTGTAGAATGGAGATAGTGGAATCCGTGTTGTCTGCATCACAGGTTCGTTTTGGAAGGAGATCGTGAAGTACACGTGTTAGTGGTCACAGTTAAATTGGCCTCTGAGAAGGCCCTGTGACTTATTTTCTCTCTCAACATGTTCAGTTTCCCGTCCCAATTCTGTTGTTATCAGTCATCACTCTCCCATTATTCCTGCTTGAAAACTCCCAAGTTTATTCATTCCTTTACTTATCCATGCATTCATTCATCCACCCATTTATTGATGCTAGGTTTGAGTTCCTGCCGTGTGCAGTTGTCATTGATGTACCCTCTCGGTAATGATGAAGACAATATCTACAATTTGTTGAACACACATTCTGTGCTCAGCACTGTACCAAATGCTTTACTTCAGTCTTATTTAATCCTCACAACATCCCTGTCAGGTAGGTATTATTTCCCCCTTTTTTCAGTTGAGGTAACCAGGGCTCTGAAAATATCTTACCTCATACACATGAGGAAATAGGAGAAGCAACGCTGTACCCAGGTCTGTCCATCTCCAGGGCCCATACAGGCCTGCTGCTGCTTTCCCCGTGTCTGACCTCTCACAGGGCCTTCTCGGGGCTTTCTGGTACTGCCTCTGAATTGGTCCATTTCCTCTTCCCTCTCTTTTTCTCTCATGAGCCTGGCTCAGACCTCCTCACCCCTTGCTCATTACTGCCGTAGCCTCCTTGCTGCGTTCCCTGTCTTTATCACGTTGCTCCTGCCTCCACTCCATTCTGCTCTCTGCCACCTGTTTGATCTTCCTAAAATAGTTTGCATTATGCCAGTCTCCTGCTCAGGAAGAGACGGGCTTCCTGTTGTTATTGGATCCAATTCATCTGTCTCTACGTGATGTTAAATTCCCTGACTATCCATATTTACCTTCTAATACATCTCAATATCAGTGTTAATTCATTCAATAAATATTTGACTTCATGAGCTAAGATGGGATCATAAAGAGGAAAAGCTGAGGAGTCTGCTTTAAAAGGCTTGTAGTTTGATAGGAGAACTCATCAGAATTCACTAATTCAGCCAAGCTAGTCATCTTTAACTTTCCCCAGTCAAGCAAAATTATTTCTGTCTCTACTCATACTGTACTCACAAATTACAATGTTTGTAGGCTTTTCCTCTCCACATATCCAAATGAAAACCTCATGATCCAAGGGATGATCAAGTATCCCTTTTCTTTTTAGCTACCTTTTTCCTCTCCGTAATTCCTTATAATATTTGTCGTCTAGACATTTTAGTTTAATACCTACACAGCTTCTGCATTTGTTTGCAGAGCACGTTTATGTGCTTTATCTTATTTGAGCATTAATGTAGCTATGGCAGGTGAGCGTCCCATTTTATAGAAGAAACAGCATCTAAGAAGTGAGGTGACTATAGACACTTGTGTGGCTGGTGAGCTGTGATGTTGTTCCTGGATGTGCGCCCTTTTGAGTCTTTGAAGGTTGTGTGGTCCAGAGGAAGAGCACGGCTTTGGAAGCCTAGAAATATGTGTGGTATCAGTGAGGAGAGTAAAAAGTGCAGAGGGTTCTGGTTCAGGCTTGGGTTCCAGTTACGGCTCCACTCCTTGTCTTCTGTGTGACTTCAGAGAAGTCGCTCAGTTCTCTAAGCCCTGTTTCCTTGTCAGCATTGTTCCTGGCTTGCCTCTTATGGGGTTCTTTTGATGTCCAAATATGATGATAACTAAGTTATTAGCTAACTTTGTTGAGTACTTACTAAATACCAGGCAATGCCCTAAGTGTTTTACATGGATTATCTCAGCTAATCCTCACAACAGCTCTCAGAGATGTTCTTTGTTCCCAGTTGATAGATGAGGAAGTTGAGGCACAGAGACGTGAAGTAACTGGACCAAGTTTATGTAGCTACCAAGTGGTGAAGCCAGGGATTAAATGTAAGCAGCCTGAGTCTAGAACCGGTATTCTTAACCATGGTACTATACAGTTGTTTTTCAAGGTGTTGTGTAGACTGTAAAGTGTTCCGAACGTGCAGAAATCCAGGCTGCAGGGAGCTGCACGGCCCTGCCCACCTGTGTAATGGTGAATAGGGAAGGGAGGGTGCAACGTGGAGGTTTTGCAGAGGAGGAGAGAAATGGTTTCCTGGGGGGTCTGGCCAGGATTGGAGACGTGGAGAGGTGTTTGGGGGCCACACATCTGGCTGTTGGCTGTCAGTCTCCTATTAGGCTATCTGGCCTGCCTCAGAAAGAGGGTGGAATGGAGGAAGACCCTGTGCAGCCAGTGCAGCCCAGTGCAGACAAGACAGGTATCCCTCGGCCCAGGGGATCCACATCCACACTGTACCCGGTAGAGCCATAGATCAGACCCCAGGACAACCTTGTTAGCTACTTAGGGGCGGGCACTGTTGCTTTCTAGCCCATGAAATGGATAAGTGAATGAAGTGGTTACATAGCCCTCTTGAGACCTCTCACTAGAATGCATAATCTTATTAAATTAAACGTTTTAAATTATAAACGTAATGTGGTTATTAAAGAAATTTTGTGAAAAATAGAACACAAACCATCTCCTTGTTTCTCTTCAGGAGATGCCTAGGAGGCAAGGCCAAGAGGACAGGGCACAGGTGGCTGAGGTGGACTGGGCACCGCCCCCACGTGTAGGGAGCAAGGGCGACTCTCTGTTCCTGACCACCACCCTCACTCATCCGTCCGAACCTGATACCCTTAGGGTTCAGAGCCTGGCCCTTTATAGCAACCAGAAGGGAGGAAGAATGACCATGGCCACCTTTGCCAGTGCTGAGGGAGCTGCGGTACTTGACTTGCTTTGCTGCGTGTGCGTGTGTGTGTGCGTGTGTGTGTGTGTGTGTGTGTGTGTGTGTGTGTGTGTGTGAAGTTGCCTCCAGTGCGGCCCTTCCTTTGCTGTGTATTGGGCAGGGGGCCTGGCTGCTCCGGCCCAGGGTGAGAGTGCAATGCAGACCCTGATCGCGTGGGTTTGGACCTGACTCCAGAGTTCAGAAAGGGCAGGCAGGAGGGAGGGCACCAGACAGGGGGACGAGAGACCCTCACTTTGGCTGTGGGAATGTGTCACCTGATGCTGGGGGTCTGCTGAGGCCTCACGTCCTGGGGCTGGGAGGGGTGGCAGTGACGGTGAGGGGCTGCGGGTTAGGAGGGCCAGCAGGGCTGTGCGCCCCGCCGTAGGACGGCGCACTCTAGAGGTGAGTGTGGAGGGTCTTCGGCCTGGGCCTCGTCCCTTATACGCTGTCCCTCCTGACTGGCCCAGGGGAAGCAAGGGGGCACTAGGACCCAGAGGCTAGCTCGATTCCTGACAAGTCTAGAGCAGCACTAGCGCAGAGTGAGACTCATCAGCTGGCAAGCAGGCTTCGGTGTCTCTGGGTTCAGGAATCCTCCAGCAGCAGAGGGGACTTGCTCCTCAGCCCCCATCTCTGTCCCCAGCCCTACCCCAGTAGGCCACCCAGGGAGGCCCATGGACTGGGGAGGGCCACGCTCGCTGGCTTCTGTGTTTGTCCATGAGGGCCTGGAGCCCTGACCCTCCTGCCTAGGTTTCTGCCTTTTCTCTCTGTCTTTGGCCAGCTGGGGGAGGGGGCACGGGCTGGCTGAGCAACATGGCCCAGAGCAAGAGGCACGTGTACAGCCGGGTAAGTGGTCCTGACCTGGGATGGCCACGGGAGGGCTTCTGCAGAAGGCCTTGGGTGGCCGTGGACGTTGCTGTGGGGGGTGGGGAGGCAGGCGGGAGCTAGGCTGGGGCCACTCGCGGCGGCCCTGGCCGTGTGGGACTGCACAGGCTTCCCTTCCCAGAGTTGGGCCCTGTCTGGGTACTGGTGAGGCCTGACCTTTGACTCCAAGTGGACCTCAGGCCAGAGGTTCCTGAGGGGGCCAGACTATCTTGGGGATTACGGATGGGGTTGGTGGGTTGGAATGGCCTTTCAGTGAAGTCTTTCTTTAGAGCTGCTTTGTTGTTTGTCACTCGCTTTCTTGCTCTTCTGACTGAGATTGAATCTGTAGCCACTGTTGTGTCCACCTGATTCTGAGAGGCTTATAGGGTTAGGAGGTTGGCGAGCGTCTCTGAGTTTGGGGCCCTGATGTCACTGCCAGTTCCTTTTATTGTCAGGTCCGTGAGAGCCACTCGGCTGTCCCAGGTATGATCTGGCCTCTCGGAGCCCCTGGGAACGGTACCCTCACCTTCTTGGATGAGCTCTTTGGGGAAGAGAGTTAGGGAGTCACTGGCTCTGGCAGAGCTCTCTTAGGAAGCCAAGTGGGGGCATCAGAAGGGGGCCCTGTGGAGTCCTCAAGGCCTTGCTGTCACTTCTTCAGCTTCCTTCTCTGTTTGTTGCAAGGCCCCTGGTTCATAGAGCTGCTATTGCTAAAAGTGGCTTAGGTGTGATTTTCTTCTAAGCCATGGGCCTATTTGGAGCCTAATTTCATGTTGTCCTGTCATCACGGGTACGTCAGAAGACGAGAGCTTCCCAAGGACAGTGTTTAGTCTATTCCCTTGCCTTGTCCATTATCACCATGCATAGGGTGATAAGCCATCCATTTGAACCACTGGGCAGAGTCTGGGGGACAGATGGGGGACAGATCTGAGGTACCCGATTTACCTGGCCTTTATTTTTCTTTTTATAGCGACATAGCATGAGTGAAGGCTCTCCAGAACTTGTGGGTAGAGAGTTGATAGAACAGGGCTGAGGCCAGGGAGAAGGGAGTAAATCGTTGGATGGGCTTGGTGAGGCATCTAGGAGTGTGCTGCTGGTGGTGGTGCTGGGGGGAGTCAGGTCAGGAAGGAGTGGTAGTGACTTAAGGGCCGGAAGGAGGCACAGTTGTGTGCCCTCAGGGAGGGCAGGCAGCAGTAGGGAGGGAACAGGATTCTGTGGGGTCACTCGCTGACTCACCTGTCTTCCCAGCTCAGGCTTTTGAGTCAGGCACTGTGTTGTGGGGAGCCTGGTCTAAACTGAGTTATTTGTTTGAGCTTCATTCCCCTCCTAGGGGGCACTGCTCCTTGAGAAAGCAGCTGTGTGGGGTGACATTCACAGATCTAGCAATGAATTCTGATTTATTAAATTTAAGTATAATCTCTTAAAAATTCTGGCAGATTCCAGAGGCGTTTGGAGAAGTTTTAGAACACAGTACTGACATTTTTTCAAAAGGGAATTTGGTGGCGGGGGGACACTTTACCTTGAGAATGGGGTTCAGGGAAGTGACTTTTGATCCTTTTTCAGGCCAGGATCCTGATTGGGGCCTTTCTTATATATTAGGATGACACCGTTGACCTGAGGCTTTTTAACTATGTAGGTTTGCATGTGTCTTTCAGACTCCCAGCGGCAGCAGAATGAGTGCAGAGACAAGTGCCCGGCCTCTGCGAGTGGGCTCCCGCGTGGAGGTGATTGGGAAAGGCTACCGTGGCACTGTGGCCTATGTTGGAGCCACGCTGTTTGCCACTGGCAAGTGGGTAGGTGTGATCCTGGATGAAGCAAAGGGCAAGAATGATGGGACTGTGCAAGGCAGGAAGTACTTCACGTGTGACGACGGGCACGGCATCTTCGTGCGCCAGTCCCAGGTACGCACCTCCTGCTGCTGTGTGTGTGTGTGTGTGTGTGTGTGTGTGTGTGTGTACGTGTACGTGCATGCTCTGTTGCGTGTGCGGCTGCTGTGTTGGTGCTCCTTTTTCCTGGGCATGAGCGTAAGTCTCTGGTTGGTAGAGTGGGAGGTAATGGGGGAGGGACGATTAAGAGCTGTACTTAAGGAAGCTGCCCTGTACCCCAGGTTTGCTTAAGGCCTGGGGAGGGGCCCATATTACATCCAGCCTTGATCTAGCTATATTGAGTCTATTCTGTGTCCTCAGATCCAGGTTTTTGAAGATGGAGCAGATACTACTTCCCCAGAGACACCTGACTCTTCTGCCTCAAAGGTCCTCAGAAGAGGTAACCACCCACTTAAGTTGCCTCCTCACATCCAGGAGTCCCCAGGACTTCGCCCCAGAACAAGGGCCCACAGTGGATCCTGAGAGTCTCCATCACCGCCATATTCCCTTGTTATATCCTGCCTAACCTGCCATGCTGTTCTCTGCCTCCACCCCTCTACGCAAACACACACTTTGTTTCTGTTTGCATCCTACAGAGGGAACTGACTCAAATGCAAAGACCAGCAAACTGGTAAGTGGTTACGGGTGGGGGTGGGATAGTAGAGGGAAGAGGGAAAGGAGAAAGGGAGGAGGGAGACTCAATACCAGGCAGGTAGAAGCAATAGATGAGTAAATTGAGTTAGCCTTCCAGTCTCCATCCGCCCTGAGAAGGAAGCTTTCTGGGTATGCGTTGCTGCTTTAGGTGTAAGGGTGGTATCGGGGAAAAAGCTATTAAGGCCCAGAAGTTCTGGATCAATTGGAACGGAGGCTGGGGGTGAAAGGGAGGACAGGTCTGACCCCAGTAGTGTTGTTGCCAACTCCCTACCTTTTGGTATCCAAGGCTGCCAACATCTGATGGGTGTAGGGTAGGGGTAAGGTAAGAACTGGAGAGAGAAGGTGCTTTCTTCTTCACAAGTGGGTGGAGAGGAGCTGGACCCTCTGCCCCCTGTTTCAGGCTGTACGCAGAGGGCCTGCTGGAGCCTCCCTCCGCTGCGCAGCGCAGGGTGTGTGAGGTGGGGCTCCAGATTCTCCAGCTCCTCTGGGTCAGGGTGTGGACCTCCTGGAAGCTGATCCTTAAGGGAGCCCTCGTCTCACTTACCCTGGATTTGACAGTGACCTGGCTCCCCCCATACCTGGGTATGCCTGAGTTGGTCTTAATTCCTACACCCAAGATATCTGGCCAGCTAGCACAGTGGTGTTTAACTCTGTTCTCTAACTCTGCCCTTTCCTACTCCTCATGCAGCGGGGCCTGAAGCCTAAGAAGGTGGTGTGTTTACTATTTGTGCCTGGGTGGGTTAGGGCCATGAGCCCCCTCCCCAGCTGTCCTGCATGTCCTTGGGCTGCATGCATGTGTGTGTGACCTTGGGGCTGGGATGGCCAGAGGACATGGCAGCCTTGGCTTTCAGAGTTCCTTTGAGGGGTGCAAGGACATCAAGCTCAGGTAGTACTCATTAGGGATGATCCTCACCCCTTCCCACACTCCTGCCCGTCGCCTCAGGACGTCTAGTCAGAGACTCCAAGCATTTGACTGTAAACAGTAGCAGCATGGAATAGAGCATTTACTGGGTTACAGTGGGTTCTCACTTAGCCTCAGCTTGGGGGGCAGTGGGAGGAGAGACTGGGGGTCTGGAGGTGAGGAAAGTACCAAGTGAGGTGGTTAGGTTAGGGGGTGGGAGGTCAGGGAACAGAGCACAGGAAGCACAGTCCTGAGTTGAAAAGCCTGTGTCGTTCCTGTCTCGGTGGGTGCTGCCACGGATGCCCACCCTCACCGTGCTCTTGTCAGTCTTTCACTGCCTCTTCCTTCCTCTGGTGGTGTGCCTGAGGCCCACCTCCCACACCTCCCACACCCCTGAAACTCTTTTAGTCTTAAGTTGCTGCCATGACCACTTCCTCACACCAGCCCACGCCTTGGGGCTATGCCCAAGCTGTCTCCGACCTGCATGTGCCTGTCAGACCTGTATGTGCTGTGCTGTATGTACGATTCTGTGATTTCCTTGTCACCAGCCTGTTTCAGGCCCTTCTGACCTTGCATGGAGAGCTACTAGATTGGGGCAGTGGAGGGGAGAGTAAAATATCTTTTTTTTGACTTCTGGTTGGTGGTGGGTCCTCACTTTGGAGTTTTGCCTTGGAAGAGACAACATGATGATACTTGCTTTAGGGTCCTGGCTTGGGAGGGAATGGAGATATAAAAAGGAAAATAATTCTCAAAAGGATGCCGGACCCATTCCAGACACTTGGCTTCTTCCCTTGATTATTGGCTCCAGGTTGGGGTTCCCATCTCCCATCAGACCCCTGAATAGAGAAGAGGATGCACCTGCAGTCTGATATCTGTGGAGGAGTTCTGGCCGCAGTCTGACTTGACCCTGAGAAGGGACCTGAGCCGTGCCCAAATCTTGGGGATTTGGCAGCTGCCTAGGGAAATATGGCAGAGCCTAGCCTCGGCTGCCTGTGCTGGGATGTGGCACCTTCTTGGCTCATGACACAGAGTGTCAGTCAAGTAGTCAAGTCCTCCCTGGGTCTTCCTCTCCAGTGCTTCTGTCACAGCACATCACTTAGCCCAGGGAACAGGGAGCTAGCACCAGAACAAAAGAAGGAACTTTGAGGAGGAGGGTGGAAGAGAGAACCCAGATGTCTCTGCAAGGTGCCCAGCCCTTTCTGGAAGCCCTTTAGAGACGGGTTTTAACCTACAACAAGGGTAGAGTTGGGAGAGGAGCCAAACACTGTCATTAGAGCTGCTGCAGCCCAGATGGAACGTTCCCCAGGTTTCTTAGTGTGCCCTGCAGAGCTGATGCAGCAGGAGTGCCGTGGGTACATGTGCCCGATGAGCCACCATAAGGGTATTGTCCGTGTGTATGAGACAGCAGTAGAGTTGATGGGGTTGTGGACAGAGGGGAGTGTGAGTATGAGAGAGGCCTGATGAAGCGGTGAGGCCCTGTGTCCCTGTGCAGTGATACCCTGGTCCCAGAGGGGTCATCCCAGAAATGGGATGGCCCCTAGCCCAATTTCTTGGAGCAAATTCTTGGGGCTGGGGGAGAGGGAAGGAGAGGGAGGAGCCAGAACCTGTTCTTTGGAGGAGGAAGCAGGGCGGGTTCAGCAGAGGACTTTGTCCAATCAGGAGGAGGAGGAGGGGCCCGTCGGAGCCTGGTGGTTGCTAGGTGACTGAGGAGCAGTGTCTCCACCCCTAGTGGGGCAGAGGAGGGTGGGTGCATGACGTCAGGTGGAGCTGCTGCTGCGGCCACTGAGGCTGCCATCAGCCTAAGCTGGCGAACTAGGCCGGGTACCTCTCCGGTGCCTGCCGGAGCCTGGCTGTCCCCACTGCGCCCCTGTGGGGGCTTCTGCATCCGAGCTGCAGCCATTTGCCAGCTGGGAAGCTGCTGGCCTGGGAAGCTGAGGCTGCATTGTTGGGATTTGATGCACTAATCTCCTGTCTCCGCCGCCTTTCCCTCTGTTCGGTCTCTTCCCCCCCGCCCTCCGTCTGTCCTTCCTCGGTGTTTGTCCGTCTTCCTCTGTCCTTCCTTCTCTCCTCTCCTGGCTTTCTTTGGTTTTCTGCAATGATGAGACAGGCACCGACAGCCCGAAAGGTACTCTTGCTTGCTCTGGTCCTGCTGCTGGGTTGCCAGCGTGATGGTGGCAGCAGGCTGCTGGGGTGGGGGTGGGGGCTGATTGACTTCGTCTGTCTACCTGGTTGGGGGAAGAGGATGGTGATGAAGGTGGGGGGCAGGGAGAGGTGTGTGTCGCTGCCATGCCCCACACCCTGGGCATTTGCTCCCTGGCCTGCCTGCTTTTGGCTTTGAATCTGTGTTCTGGGCCTTGTACCCAGTGGCCTCACAGGCTTGGGCTTCAGGCAGCTTTTGCTGCAAACTGGCTCCGGATGCATTTCCTATGCGAGAATCTTGGGAAGCAGGTCCAGATGTCTTTGTGCCTCTAGCAGGCCTACCTCACCCAACCTTTGCTAGAATGACTCTTGGTTGTAATACCAGCATCCCTGGCCCACTGGGGTTTGTGTCAGGGGTCTTTCCCTAGAATAGTCTTTGATGCACAGCTATGGAGGCTTAGCCCAGGGTAGCAGAGGTGGGCGTTGGTCTCCTTGGGAGACCTAGAAGCAGGGCCCAGGCCGCATCGTGCCTTTGCCAGGCCGTGAGACACTGGGTGTCGGGAACATTATTTGGGAGGTGGAGTTGATCATCTGTAGCACCTCGCAGTAACCTGAGGGGTTTCTGGGTTTGGTTTAGGGCAGCAGTTTCCCTGTGCTGCTGCCCACCCTCCCCCCTTCTCTTGCAGCTGGGTGGGGTTGCTTTGCTGAGCTCTGGGCTTCTGGCTCATGCAGTATTCATGGTCCTGACACCTGAGCCCTCTGCCCTGGGGAAGGGAATTGCTACCGGAACTGGTCCTGGGGGTGGGGGTGGGGTATACAGTGGCGCTGTGCTGCCTTGGGGGCCTGATCTCCCTCTGCTGGGTTCATATCGCTCACTTCGGGCTCCTAGCATCATTCTTGTCACGTGGTATTTCTAGGGAGTCCTGTGTGGAGTCTAGCACGTGAAGGAAGGGGCTGACCTGGAAAGTCCTTGGGAGTGGTGGGTGGGCGGGGCTCTGGGCTGGAGCGGGAGAGGTTGTTGCGGAAGGAGTGGTCTTCACCAGCTGCCGAGTTTGGTCTCCTGTGGTTCAGCCTAGGAGACAGGGACTTCCAGGATTTCCAGGGTGTCTGAACGGGTGAGGTCTGCAAGGGCAGGACAGAAGTGGGAGAGGGAAGTAACGGGAACTAGGAGTCCTGAGTTCCTGGGACGGGAGCGAGGTGGTTCACTGGATGACGGGGGCGGGTGGGGATGGGGGAGGAGTGGCGGGACCGCCACCCGCAGCCTCGGTCCTGTGGCTCCTGCTCTCATTGCTGTCCCTTTTGCTGTCTTTCTGTCAATTCTCCTTTCTTTCCTGACTACTCCTCCTCTGGCTCCTGTTGCCTGTCCAGACTACAACCCGACGGCCCAAGGTGAGGAAAAGCAGGCCTCTGTACAAGCTACTGCTGAGTGTACACACACTCAGTTGAGGCGTGTGCATGTATGTGGGCATGTGTATGAGCAAGTATAAGTTGGTCACAGTGTATCCTGGGTTCTCTTAAGGGGAGTGAGGGGACTGAGGGTAATGACAGGCCCCTCCGGGGAAAGTGACTTCCGGCTCTTAGGAGGGTGTCTGAGCCGGTAGCTTGAGTGCAGAAGAGAAACTAGAGTGGTTGTAGTTAATCAAGGTAGGCTTTCTTGAAGAAGGGCATTTAGACCAGCTGTGTGTGTGTGTGTGTGTGTGTGTGTGTGTGTGTGTGTGTGTGTGTGTGTGTGTGTGTGTGTGTGTTGGGGGAGGGGCGGGGATTGGAGGAAAGGTGAAAAAGAACTTGGCAGTGTAAATGTCAGGAGATAAGGAGGTGGGTGTATCTGTGAAAGGCTTTGGGCATGTGGTCTCTGAGTGTCAGCCGTCGGGAGAGCTTCAGGGCTCAGCCCCGCAGGGAGGAGCACTGGGCAGGCCTGTGTGCTCCAGGGCCTCAGCTCCACAGGGGCCTGGGTAGTGTCATCTGATGAGAGCCCCTCTGTCTTGGAGGGCGGGAGGTGACAGATGGGTTGGCTGTACTGACCTTGTTTCAGAGGGGAGCCAAGGATGACAACTTTCACCCTGGCTCTTTTACCTGCAGGGTCCCCTGAAGTAGATCAAGGGAAGGAGAATCAGCTTGATTTAAAGAGCTGGGGGGCCTAGTGCCCCCACTTTTAGCCCAGCCTTCTCTGGGAACATGAAAGTTAGAGATCAATCTGTTCTTTCTCTCTGGGAATGACACTGAGGCACTTTCTCCCTCTGGGGGAGGAAGGCACAGGCCCAGAGCAACAATGGGATTGGGAGTATTAAGAAATTGCTAGAATGATCACAAGTGGGTCACAAAAGGAATGGTCTGGGGAGTCAGGGATTCTGCTCTGAAGGGTTAGTGCCAGAGCTTGGAGGAATGTGGAGTCGGTGCCAAGGGAGGAGCATTGTAATCTTATGTCTTTTTCCATCCCTTCCTCCCCGGCCATCCTCTCACCCCCGCTCTGCCCCGGTCCTTTGTCACTGTCTCTGACTGTGTCATTTCCTTCTGCCCATCACTGTTTCTCTGTTCGCATTGTGCTTTGATACTCTCTGCCTTGTTCCTTTTCCGTCACTTCCCTCACCGTATTCTCATATTCTGTCTTACTCTCTTTCACCACCCCTGTCCCCTACACTTTTTCTGGTCTGCCCCTACCCTGTCTGAATAGCCCACCCGCCCAGCCAGCACTGGGGTAGCTGGGGCCAGTAGTTCCCTGGGCCCCTCTGGCTCAGCATCAGCAGGTGAGCTGAGCAGCAGTGAGCCCAGCACCCCAGCTCAGACTCCGCTGGCGGCACCCATCATCCCCACGCCAGCCCTCACCTCTCCTGGAGCAGCCCCACCGCTTCCTTCCCCGTCTAAGGTAAGGTCTGGTGTTGGAGTGAAGAAGATCCAAGACACGGAAGGGCCTATGACCCCTAGCAGGGTCTTCGAAGTTTCCCAGGGTTGGGGGAGACCCAGAACTTGGATTAGAAGAGTGGGGGACCCAGCATACAGGTGTCGCATCACTGACTAAGCTGCCCTTTCACACTTTCCCCTTATGTATCAGGCTCTTCTCAGGTGTTTGTGTGCCACTTGCTTTGGCCCTGGGCCTGGAATGATGTCTGCACACATTCCTGTCCTCTCCACTCCAGCTCAGTCTTGATGGGGGAACGGGGGAGGCTGTGCACAGACTGAAGGGTCTCTCCTGTGCAGGAGGAGGAGGGGCTGAGGGCGCAAGTGCGGGACCTGGAGGAGAAACTGGAGACCCTGCGGCTGAAACGTGCAGAAGACAAGGCAAAGCTAAAAGAGCTGGAGAAACACAAGATTCAGCTGGAGCAGGTGCAGGAATGGAAAAGCAAAATGCAGGAGCAGCAGGCAGACCTGCAACGGCGCCTCAAGGAGGCTCGGAAGGTGGGACTTGGGATGAAGAGGGTGTCTGGGGAGGCACGGGGCCCAAGGAAGTGTATTGGAAGCTGAAACTGGAGCCTGGAGTGTCCTGTGAGAAAGGGTGCATAAGGCAGCTCTGTGCTTGTACCCCAACCGACCTCCACTCTTCAGGAAGCCAAGGAGGCCCTAGAGGCAAAGGAGCGCTACATGGAGGAGATGGCTGACACTGCCGATGCCATCGAGATGGCCACTTTGGATAAGGAGATGGCCGAAGAGCGGGCTGAGTCCCTACAGCAAGAGGTGGAGGCGCTGAAGGAGCGTGTGGACGAGCTCACCACTGACTTGGAGATCCTCAAGGCTGAGATTGAAGAGAAGGGTAAGGGGCCAGGAGCTGCCGGGGGCCAAATGGTGGGGTTGGAACTTTGTCTGAAAGTATTAATGGTTTTCCCCAGGCTCAGATGGCGCTGCGTCCAGTTATCAGCTCAAGCAGCTTGAGGAGCAGAACGCCCGCCTAAAGGATGCCCTAGTGAGGTAGGTCCTCTCGCGGCGCGGCTCCCTCTCCTGTCTCCAGATGAGTTAGAGCGCCCACCACCCGGTGACTCCGACGCACGCACTCTCTCTTCTCTCTCCCCATTTTCCCACAGAATGCGGGATCTTTCTTCCTCCGAGAAGCAGGAGCACGTGAAACTCCAGAAGCTCATGGAAAAGAAGAACCAAGAGCTGGAAGTTGTGAGGCAACAGCGGGAGCGTCTGCAGGAGGAGCTGAGCCAGGCGGAGAGCACCATTGATGAGCTCAAGGAGCAGGTGTGGGGAGCCCGGCGCCTTGCCCAGAGCACCTCCACTGACTCGCTTCTTGGTGCCTTCTGTTTCTAGGCACCTTTCAGCCCTTCTCCTTGTTCCCTCTCTGTAACACAGGTGGACGCTGCTCTGGGTGCCGAGGAGATGGTGGAGATGCTGACAGACCGGAACCTGAATCTGGAAGAGAAAGTGCGGGAATTGAGAGAAACCGTGGGGGACTTGGTAAGAGAAGAGCAGACTCTGACTCATGACCCTGATGGAGGGTATTTGGAAGGGACTTGCTGAGACAAGGGCTGACATGTAACCCCTGACCTTTGAGTAGGAGGCGTGGTGAGTGAACCCACCCTGGCCTGCTCCCCTGACTCTGCCTTTCCTTTGCCTCAACTCCCCTGTGGCCTCAGGAAGCCATGAATGAAATGAACGATGAGCTGCAGGAGAATGCCCGTGAGACAGAACTGGAGCTGCGGGAGCAGCTGGATATGGCGGGTGCTCGGGTGCGAGAGGCCCAGAAGCGTGTGGAGGCGGCCCAGGAGACGGTGGCAGACTATCAGCAAACCATCAAGAAGTATCGCCAGCTGACCGCCCACCTGCAGGTGCCTGCATACCCGCTACTCTCTGCCCACCATCTCCCCGGGGCTCCCTGAGGACCCAGCTGTGCCTCATTGTCCGTCCCTGTTCCCAGGATGTGAACCGGGAACTGACAAACCAGCAGGAAGCAACTGTGGAGAGGCAGCAGCAGCCACCCCCAGAGACTTTTGACTTCAAAATCAAGTTTGCTGAGACTAAGGCCCATGCCAAGGTCAGGAAAGTGGGTGGGTCGCAGAGGGCTGAGCGTTGGGGACCCCAGCCTGGGTGTGGCGGTGGGCTGATCTGGTGTGGGGTTCTGGGCTTCAGCTTCCTGGATGGGGGGGTGCTTTGTGTGGTGGTTTGGAAGACTTCTGGCCTGGGCCTGTCCTAGAAGCGGGGGACGTGGTGGAGCATGGCATGGTGGTTATGAGGCTCTCTGCAGCCTGGCTGAGAGCCCACCTCCCTGTCTACCTCACAGGCAATTGAGATGGAATTGAGGCAGATGGAGGTGGCACAGGCCAACCGGCACATGTCCCTGCTGACAGCCTTCATGCCTGACAGCTTCCTTCGGCCAGGCGGGGACCATGACTGCGTCCTGGTGCTGCTGCTCATGCCTCGTCTCATTTGCAAGGTATGATCTATCAATCACGTGCCCGACAGGAATCTGCTGAACTTGCTGTGAACCAGGCATTGAGGATGCCAAGTGAAGATAGCAGTCACTCTCCCTGCTCACAGGGTTTATGATGTAGTGGAGGAACACGGTCAACAACGCCACAGATGGATGTGTGTTACAGATGGCGTGTTCTGAAGGGGAGGTGGCGTTTTTGAGAGCACGGTCGGAGAGCTGATTCAGACAGAGGGGTGTCACTGAGGGAGTGACATTTGAGGCGAGACTTAGAAGATGACCAGGAGTTAGTGGGGAGGTAGTTGTCAGGGTAGCATTCTAGGTAGAGAGGCAGCAGGAGCAGCAGCTTTAAGGCGGGAAAGAGCTTGGTCCCACTGGTCCTGCCACCCTTTCATCCCCACATCTCAAATCTTCATAACCACCAGTAATCACATCATTACCCTTTCCCCATGTGATAGTCCCTGCCCATCTAAGAGCTGTTTCTGCTTTCTCCCCCATGTATCCATGCCCCCTGCATAGTTGCTCAGCTCGCTATATTCCTGAGTCTGCGTTCTCCATCCTCTGCTCTGAGCCCCAGGTCTCTGGTGCTTCTTCCCACAGGCGGAGCTAATCCGGAAGCAGGCCCAGGAGAAATTTGAACTAAGTGAGAACTGTTCAGAGCGGCCAGGACTTCGAGGAGCTGTGGGGGAGCAGCTCAGCTTTGCTGCTGGGCTGGTGTATTCGCTGAGTTTGCTGCAGGCCACACTCCACCGTTATGAGCAGTAAGTAACCCCTGACCTCTACTCCAGGGCCACGGGTCCCAGATTGGCTGGAACTGAGATTGCCTGGTAGACCGTGGCCTCACAGGGCCCTTCTCTGGTCTCTAGTGCCCTCTCTCAGTGCAGCGTGGACATGTATAAGAAGGTGGGCAGCCTCTACCCTGAGATGAGTGCCCACGAACGCTCCTTGGATTTTCTCATTGAGCTGCTGCACAAGGATCAGCTGGACGAGACTGTCAACGTAGAGCCTCTCACCAAAGCCATCAAGTACTACCAGGTCTGGGGCGAGAATTCAGCCTTGGCACAGGAGGGAGGGAGGGTTTCTTCTGCTGGAGGCTGTTGCCAGTGTAGCCAAGGTTGTATGTCCCAGGCTGATGGCTTGAGGCTCGTAGATGGACTCACCTTAGGATGCAGCTCCTTGAGGGTTTTGGATGCTCTCATACCTCTGGAGTCCCATGATGACAGGGTCGAATTGCAGTTTGGGAAGAGTTCTCCATTCTTCCGAGGCCTGAAGACTGTCTGTTTCTTTGCCATCCCTCCTCAGCACCTGTACAGCATCCACCTCTCTGAACAACCGGAGGACAGTACCATACAGCTGGCTGACCACATTAAGGTGAGGTGTCTGGGCCAGTGGTTGAGCCCCTTATAGAGATCAGAAATGGAAGACAGCAGATCACACGTCAAGGGGTGTCACATAAGACTGGAACAGGGTCACTAAGGGCAGATCAGGGAAGCCAGAGGACCCACTTACGGATGGGGGCCAGCCGAGGGCGGAGACTTCCTAGAGATGGCGGTGGGGCGAAGGGCTCCCGTCGGGGGCTGACGACCACCTGCTTCTGTCCTCACAGTTCACGCAGAGTGCCCTGGACTGCATGAGTGTGGAGGTGGGCCGGCTGCGGGCCTTCCTGCAGGTGAGGGCACAGCTGGGTCTGTCGGAGCTCCTCTTCCTTTTGCGTCCCCACATCCTCGCCCCAGCCCTGGTGCTGACCTGCCTCTCCGTCTGTGTCCTATTCCCTGAGCAGGGTGGGCAGGAGGCTTCAGATATTGCCCTCCTGCTGCGGGACCTGGAAACTTCGTGCAGTGACATCCGCCAGTTCTGCAAGAAGATCCGGAGGCGCATGCCAGGGACAGATGCTCCTGGGATCCCAGCCGCACTGGCCTTTGGACCACAGGTTTGGGCTGTGAGGGGGGGTGGGAAGGAAGCCAAGTAGAACCAGGAGGGGCCCCCCACGTCAGGATCTGGATGTGGTCGGGGGACAAGAATGGTTCTGAGGTAGCTGGGAGCTGTGGTGCTGGGCCCAGAGTGGGCTCCTGACTCTGGCCTGTTGCACAGGTGTCCGACACACTCCTGGACTGCAGGAAACACCTGACGTGGGTGGTGGCTGTGCTGCAGGAGGTGGCCGCTGCTGCTGCCCAGCTCATTGCCCCGCTGGCAGAGAATGAAGGCCTGCCTGTGGCTGCCCTGGAGGAGCTGGCTTTCAAAGCAGGCGAGCAGGTGGGCTGGGAAGGCTGAGCAGAAGGTGGTAATGGGGCAGTCAGGTGGCCAGTGTGGGGTTTTCACTACTGCCCTTGGCACCTGCAGATCTACGGAACCCCCTCCAGCAGCCCCTATGAGTGTCTGCGCCAGTCGTGCAACATCTTGATCAGTACCATGAACAAGTTGGCCACAGCCATGCAGGAGGGAGAGTATGATGCAGAACGGCCCCCCAGCAAGGTGGGTGGGGTCGCTCCTTGGAGAGGGGCTCCAGGGGCCTGGAGGAGCAGGACTTGGAGAGCTGCTGGTAATTGTGGGAGGGGGGCTGGGCGGCAGCAGGAAGGAGTCTGGGGAGCACCATCCTGCCTAGAAGGCAAGGAGAAGATTTTCCCTTTGGCTGCATCTCTGAAAGGAGTGCCTTGACGACCTCCTCTCCCTATCCCTGCCCTCTGTCCCCTGTCCCTGCCCTTAGCCTCCCCCAGTTGAGCTGCGGGCTGCAGCCCTCCGTGCAGAGATCACAGATGCTGAAGGCCTGGGCTTGAAGCTTGAAGATCGAGAGACAGTTATTAAGGAGTTGAAGAAGTCACTCAAGATCAAGGTGAGGATAGGGAAGGCTCTGGATCTGGGGGGCCAGGAAATAGCATGGGGCACAGGGAAGCAGTGACTGTTGGTGATCATAACTGAGGGGGGCTGGGGGTTGAGTGGGGGCAAGCGGCAGCTGTGATCAGCGCGAGTTCTCACGGGCCCTCACGAAGCTTTCTATCTCGTGGTCTACCCCAGGTCTCTGGGGGGCCGTGGGAGGGGTAAGGGCACAGACGCTCTCTGCCCTCGTCCAGGGGGAAGAGCTCAGTGAGGCCAACGTGCGGCTGAGCCTCCTGGAGAAGAAGCTGGACAGTGCAGCCAAGGATGCAGATGAACGCATCGAGAAGGTCCAGACTCGGCTGGAGGAGACCCAGGCGCTGCTGCGGAAGAAGGAGAAGTCAGGCAGCTTCCCAGGCCCCTGCTCGCTCCACCCCTCCCTCCTGCCACCTAGCAGCCAGCAGCTCCCTGCCACCTAGCCCGGGGCCTCTTGTAGTGAGACTCCCCAGGGGGACAGACACGCTCTTCCTTCCCAACTGACATCCCCGTCATCTCGTCCCAACCTGAGCCTCTTTTGCCCCTGGCTCCTCAGCAGTAGGGCTACTCCAAGGACCAGTTGGGACTGAGAAGGGGGGCTGGGGCCACGGGGAAGGGACCCTGTCCGAGCCCAGATTCTTTCACAGAGATTTCGAGGAGACGATGGATGCACTTCAGGCTGACATCGACCAGCTGGAGGCAGAGAAAGCAGAGTTAAAGCAGCGATTGAACAGCCAGTCCAAGCGCACGATCGAGGGGCTCCGGGCTCCCCCTCCCTCGGGTATTGCTACCCTGGTGTCTGGCATTGCCGGTGGTGAGTGCAGTAGGACAGGCAGCACTAGCCCAGAGGAGGTCGGATGGTCCCCCTCCTGCCCTTGGCTTCAGTTTGACCTCTGCCCCCTGCCTTTTACCCCTGGATATTCAACCAGGAACATGCTTGCCCAGTTTCACTCTGTGGCAACTTTTTGTTTTTAAAATGAATTTATTTATTTATTTTTGGCTGCATTGGGTCTTCCTTGCTGCGCGCGGGCTTCTCATAGTGGTGGCTTCTCTTGTGGAGCATGGGCTCTAGGCACGCGGGCTTCAGTAGTTGTGGCTCGTGGGCTCTAGAGCACAGGCTCAGTAGTTGTGGCGCGTGGGCTTAGTTGTTCCGTGGCATGTGGGATCCTCTTGGACCAGGGCTCAAACCTGTGTCCCCTGCATTGGCAGGTGGATTCTTAACCACTGCGCCACCAAGGAAGCCCTCTGGCAACTTTCACCAAGTTTTTACTTCTCCTTGAAGATATGTGCAGAGTTCTGACCAAGGTGGGGCAGTGGGGCCTTACCCAGTTGTTGGTGAAGCTCAGAATTACAGTGCCAGTTGGACTCTAGTAGATGTCCCTTCTGGGTCTACAGTCTGGCTCTTCTGTCCCAGCCCTGTATTCCAGAGGGTCCTCAGCCTGCAGCAGGCTGGGCTAACTGCTGTGGTGTCCACAGCAGGGGATGGTGCTTGCCCTTGATCCCTCCTCTGCTTGGGCACTGCATTTTTTCTTCCCCACTGAGTTCACGTGGCTTCACCCTATAGAGTGGTTGTCTCTTCCATTGCTGAATTCTCCTAGTTTCACTTGGGGCTTGTGTTCTGACCTTTGCCTGGTCTCTTAGTGTGGTCAGGGCTCCTTACCTGGAGCTTTTCTGGCTTCCAGGCCTAGTCTCCTTAGTTTCCTGACCAAGGAGGCGGCCACCACCACGTTAGTTCTCATCTGCCATGTAGTTTGGTTTTTGTTCTCTCTTCGGTTTCTTCCTTACCCTTCTCACCTCCAGAAGACAAACTCCTTGTAATGGGATTAAACCCTCGGGATCTGTAGATCTCCCCTGCTGCGCTCGCCTCGTCAGCCGGCCTCACCTAGGGTCTTGTCGTCATCAAAGGCCCCGTCACTGGTGCCGCTTGACCCTGAAAATGACCAAGCGTCTTCTTGACTTTAGACTCTCGTGGTGCAGACGGCTCCGTGTTCCTTGGGAGGGGCGTCTCCAGAGTTACAGCATTGCGTTGTTTTAGCATAGGCTCTTTAAACAAATATTGGTTCTTAGTTCAGGAAACTTCACACCAAAAAAAGGGTGACTTTTGTCTCAGCACTGGGGCACCTGAGGAACGTGGGAATGTGTCTACATCCTCCACTTAAGCTTTGCTGCTGGGGAGCACTAAGGGTGCAGACATAGCAGGGTTTCAGGAGCGTTCCGTCTGCCCTTCTGGGAGCTGGGGTCTGAGGCAGGGAGGCAGGAACGGCCTCAAGCGCTGCCCCCCGCGCGCACTCCCGCTGCCACTCTTGCTCACGTGTTGCACCCTGTGTCGTGGCCTGGCTCCCCTTTTCTGTCTTCCTCACATATTTGCTCTTTCCCCAGAAGTAGCGGCAGGGTGTTGTTAGAGAAGGTCTGGTGGTTAGGAAAGCCGTCTTCCTGCATGCCCAGGATTCCTGTGGCATGTCCCCGTCACTCCCAGATCATCTAATTCCTCTCTCCTCTTTTCCTGCTCCCCCATGGGCTATCCTGAGCACAGAAGAACAGCAGCGAGGTAGAGACCCATCCTGGTGGGGGGTTAACAGGGCTGGTGGGAATTGGGGCTGGGGGAGCAGGGTGAGACTACCCCCTTGGGAGCAATCAAGACTGGAGGTAGGAGGGGGTAAGGAAAGGGGATGAGTAGGGGTGGAGCCTCCTGCACCTGGGGCTCGTGACATTTGTTATGGTGCCCATAGGAGGTGCCCCTGGGCAGGCTCCGGGATCTGTGCCAGGCCCCGGGCTGGTGAAGGACTCACCACTGCTGCTTCAGCAGATCTCTGCCATGAGGCTGCACATCTCCCAGCTCCAGCATGAGAACAGCATCCTCAAGGTGAGGAGGTCGCAGGGAGGATGGGTAGAGGTGGAGTGTCACTGCCTCGTTGATGACAGATGGCAGGGCCTTCTCTCACTTGTTACCACGACGCTTCTTCCCCCTTCCCCGCAGGGAGCCCAGATGAAGGCATCCTTAGCAGCCCTGCCCCCTCTGCACGTGGCAAAGCTCTCTCCCCTACCCCGTGAGGGCCCTGGCAGTGACCTAGCTGCCGGGGTGCTGTATCGTAAGACTAACCAGCTGCTGGAGACGTTGAATCAGCTGAGCGCACACACCCACGTTGTGGACATCACCCGCACCAGCCCTGGTACGGACCAGCCAAATCCTGAGATGAAAAGCACACCCCTTCCCCATACCCCAGGCAATTCCCACGCCCGAGAGGCTCTTCCTAGCACTGCACTTTGGCCTCAGTGTTTAATTTGCTTGATTCACCTAATCTCTTACATGTCTACTCCATGAGCTGGTCCAGTATCTGCACTAATGACCCTTAATCCAGTACAGCTGCCTGCCTGGGCCTTGGTGGGCCTCACTAGCCTTCTCTCCCCACAGCTGCCAAGAGCCCATCGGCCCAGCTCCTGGAGCAAGTGGCTCAGCTCAAGTCCCTAAGCGACACCATCGAGCAGCTCAAGGTTAGTTTAGACCCTGCCCTTTCTCACCCGACAGGGCCCACTTCAGAGCATTCCGTGGTGGAGCCCCTAGCATGGTCATTTCCACAAGGACTCCCAGGGTTCCTGGGGGCCCAGCCCTGTGCTAGGTGACACACTGGGGAGGAGATGGAACGGGAGGCGGGATTCCTGCCTTGGGAGCCTGCCCTCACTCCCAAACAGATTCTCATCAACAGAAAACAGATTCTTATCAACAGAATGGGTTGAGCTAGGATCCTCTTTAGAGTGTGTGGTTTCAGGCACAGCTTCTCTCAGAGCTGATACCACTGCAGAGTAGAATGGTTGGAAATGGCTTCCTAGAAGCCCTAGAATCTGAGTTGAGCCTTAAAAGGGTGAGTATCTGTAAAGTAAGGCTGTTGGGTAGGGATGGGATTGGAGCTGAGAGCAGAAGCATTAGATAAAGAGGGTTGGTCCCTGCTTCTGTGGTGTTAGTGTCCTTCCTGTGGAACCAGGGAGGTACTGGGCTAGCCTGTGGGCGTCCCCTAAATGAATCCTTTTCCCCTCTGCCAGGATGAGGTCCTTAAGGAGACTGTGTCTCAGCGCCCTGGAGCCACGGTCCCCACCGACTTTGCCACCTTCCCTTCATCAGCCTTCCTCAGGGTAAGAGGGAGCGGGGGAGGGCGATGGGCAGTATGGAGGGCTCAGGTGGGTCCTTCCCCCCTCCTCCAGAATTTGAAGAGGCTTCTAGGGTCTCAGGTCCAACAACTGAACATCCTGAGAAATCTGGCCAAGTCTTACTTGCAAGTATCTTAAGAGTGCTTGCATTGCTTCCTGAAATTCCAGTATTTTAGCAGTTAAACATCTTCTTTGACTTTCGACATCAGAAGGGGCTCAAAACTCCCTTGTCAGGCTGTACACCTCAATTCTGATTTGGAAAATGTGGTCATTACAGCCTAGCGGCCTCAAAACCTCAGCCACCCAGGGTCTCGGTGCTCGGGGACCCTGTCCGTGGCGCACAGCTCAAGTGGGCCCCTGACCCGGGGGCCTCTTCCCCTTCCCAACTCCCAGGCCAAGGAGGAGCAGCAGGACGACACTGTATACATGGGCAAAGTGACCTTCTCGTGTGCTGCTGGCCTTGGACAGCGACACCGGCTGGTGCTCACCCAGGAGCAGCTGCACCAGCTCCATGGTCGCCTCATCTCCTAAGTGCTCCTTCCCTCGCTGTCTTCTACACTCAGCCCTCCTGGTGCCACTCTGCCTGATGCCTAGCCGCCGGGTAGCCCCCAGGTAGAGCCGCCTGTGTAGAGCTGTTCCTGCCCCTTTCAGCTTCACTCCCACCTGTCGGTGCCCTGCCCCTTGACCTGGTTCCCCTATTTCCATTCCCTGACCTCTGCTGGAGCTTGCTGTTCAATTGCTCCCTCCTTCCTGAGGAGCCTCAGGGGCCGTGGTGGGTAGGTAGGCTGAGACCCCACCACCAAAGGTCAAGTGAGGTCTCCCTGACTGAGGACTTCACCCCTTGATTAAAGTCACTTCTGCTTCAGTGTCCTCTGTGTGGTGTTGGGAGTGGGACTTGGGCCATTTGGTTCAGAGCAGGAGTGGAGGAGAAGGGATGCTGAGGAGGCTTTGGCTGGGTCATATTTGAAGGTCTCCCTCTGTAGTGACCAGTAGAATGCCGTGTTCCTCAAATTTGTGTGCAGTAAGTTTCTCGAAGCAAGGGGAAAAGGGCTAGACCACGGGCTCAGCTCCTGAGTTCATTGATGGAATTAGGAGGCCAGGAGTATGTAGTCTCTGCCAGCAGGCCTGCCTCTGCTTTCTGGATCTTCCACTGCTCTTCAGGCCAGCGTTTGGAGCTGGGCTAATGGTATGATCATCACCCCAGACAACTTTCTGATGCACTGGCACAGTCTCCCCATAAGATCTGGGGCCTCTCAGAGGGAACATTTACTAAGCAAGGGAAGACCAAAGCAACAGACCGGTAAGAAAGGATAGAAGTTGCAAAAGCTGCTCCCAAGTCCCACTACAAATTAGTATCACCTGGGGAGCTCCTTTGAAAAAAATTTGCACATTTCTGGGCCTTGGCCCACCCCTACTGAAATCACTTCTAGATTTGGGGCCCGTTAGGCCAATGAGCAGCCCCCTGGCATTTTAGAGCTTAACCCCAGTTTAGTTCAGTTGGCTGACTCCTTGATACTGTGTGTCTCTCTCTCTTTTTTTTTTTTTTTTTGTCTGCCCCGGTTACCCGCGCCCCCTGCAGTGGAAGTGTGGCATCCTAACCACTGGACTGCCAGGGAATTCCCTTGATACTCTCTTCTATTCCCTCCTTGGGGAAATCCTACGCAGGCTGCCAGAGGTCTCTGATCCAGTTGGAGGGAGAGACCCCTAGTGCTTAGGAGCAGCTCCAGCTAGGTCAGGTCCTCTGCTTGTGGGAAAGGAGCAAACAGGACAAGGAGGTTCCAGCTTGGGAGCCCAGGGCACACGTTAGCGCTGGGCGCGTTCCCAGCTGGCGCACCCTCTGGGAAGGTCAGTGGGTTATGGTGTTTTGATACCCGCTCTGCACCTTAGCCTTTTTCAACTGGGGTTCCAAGAGAAGACGATTTGTGTGACTTTCCTCCGTACTCTCGAGGATTACACAGAGCTGATACCATTCTAGATGCATAGGATACAATTCTTTATATACCTAAGGGATACCTTAGGGTATTAGGACTTAATTCTTCCAGAATTGGTTGAGGAGGGTGGCTGTGTCTTGATATCAGACAGTCTTTACCTCACCTCTCCAAGTTGGCCTCTAGTGCTGAGGAAGTTGCAGACCACACTGTTCTTTCCCTGGGATTGGATTGTGTTCCTGTCCTTTCTGCCTAAGCTGCTGACCTCCCTTCCCATTGGTGGTTAAGGTACCAAGGGCCGAGACTGGGCAACTCCCGGGGGAACGAGAAGAGGGCAGGGCTTTCTTGTTCTGTTCTTGCCTTGGTAGTGGTTTCTCACCATTACCGCTTTCCGAATACCATACTTATTTATTCAATTGCCCGTTGGTATCTATCTCAAAGTCAGCATGTCTAAAACGGAAAGCATCTTTTCCACGTCCTGTATATGACAAGCCACAAACCAGGGTATCTGATGGCTTCTCCACTCTCCTTAGCTAATTTAGTTACCCAGTCTTGTTCAGTTTTTCCTTCATTACTGTCTCTCACACCTGTTCACTTTTTTCCACTCCCTCCACTGCTAACTTTGTGTATAATTTCTTACTCTGGGTATTTCAGCAGTCGTTGAAATGGTCATCCTACCTCTGTTGCCTCTCTCACCCAATTCTCATGGATGCCTGAGAGACCTTTCCAAAATGCACACTGGGCTGTGTCATTCTCTGTTTAAATTCTGAAATGGTTCTTTCAAGTGGAATTTAAAAGTTAAACAAAATCCTGAAATGGTTCCTCCAAGTGTCTAGAATTTAAAATTGAAATTCACTAGAATGGTGCACGAGGCCATCCATGATTTGGATCCTGCCCACCTCTCCAGCCTCTCTTGTGCCTTATGGTCTAGGCTTAGTGAACCCCTGCAGTTTCTTTGCCACCATGTGATTGCTCAGGCCTCTTCGCACTGCCAAGAATGCCAGTTACCTCCTTCCTTCCTTTCTACCTCTCTGCCCCCACCCTGCCCCACCCCATCTTAGCCGACAGCCTGTTCATTTATTAAGACAGTTCTGGCACCGCTACCTTTGGAAATCTCCAGTCCTCTTCTGGAGCAGCAAAGAGTATGAACCTTTTTTTTTTCAGGTGTGCTTGGATTTAGTTGCTTTGCGACCTTGGCGAGGTTTCTAATTTCTGGTCTGCTTTCTCAACTGCAAAATAGGCATAATGATACCTTACAGGGCTGTGGTAAAGGCTAAATGAGAGAACGCATGCAAGCCTAGCCCACAGCAGCCTTTCTTCTCTTCTTCGGTACATGCCCCTGTGGCATCGCTTTATACCAGTAAGTGTCTCTTTCCATTGTAATTGTGAGTTCACCCATCTGTCTCCTCCTGTAGCCAGACTGAGAGTTCCTTTAAGGTGTCTTTCATCTCTGCCTCCCCCAAAACACAGGAGAAGGGCACACGTTTGGGGAGCAGCACTGTGAGTTTCATTTTAGAAATGAGTTTGAGGTGCCTGTGAGAATGTCCAAGTGGAGATGTCCATTGGCAGTTGGAACTAACCGGGTATACAACTCAGCAGAGAAGTCTGGATTGGAGATCAACTTTGGGGAATGAGTTGGGAGTGTGTCAGTGGTGGTTGAAGACATGATTGGGATGAGGTGTATTGTCTTAATTCAGGTTACTTAGAAAACTCAACCTGAGGCAAAGCTGCAGTGCTAGTGCTTTATTGGTAGATACAATCCCCAAGCAGTGAGGGTGAGGAAAGCTAGGCAGGAAAAGAGAAGAAAACACAAGGTTTGTTTTAATGAGTGGGCCACTGCTTCACAAATACACAACCGGCCACTTGTCCACGTGAGATGTCTCTGGATAGACTATACAGAAATGCTAGTTTGGGTTGATGGGGGGATGGAGACAGCAGATTCACCTCCTCTCTCTCCTGTCTGCTGTCCTTTGTTGCTCCAAGTTTGCCCTGTTGGGTGTTTGCTCCGCTTCACTTGCTGGGACTGTGTTAGTTGACCACCGGAAAAGCCAGATCCCACACCCTGCAGCATGGCACATCATACAAGTCCTGAAGTGTGAGGTGCACAGACGGGCACTGGGACTATAGGACTTGGTCAAGACAGAGTAAGCGGCTGGAGGCCTGGGAATCAGGTGAGGCTGCAGGTCACCTGAGGAGAGGGTATGGGGCAGGAGGAGGGCAGAGCCCTGGGCGGTTCTGAGAGGTAAAGAACCCACAGCAGAGCCCCGGGGATCGTCACTGGAGCAGAGACCCCCGGAGGAAGGGTCACAGGGCCGAGGAGGAGAGAGATGTGGGGGAGGTAGTTGAGAGTTCCTTGTATCGCTCAGTGGGCAAATGGGCTTGAGTTCAGAAAGAAAGTGGCATGATTCTGAGATGCCTGGCGAGCTGCTCAGAGCTCCCTCTACTGGTGGAATAGGGGGAAAAGAAACTGGGTCGTGGTGGCGAGAAGCAGGAGAGGGCAGCACGTGTGCACCACTGTTCCCCCATAGTCAGTGGTGGAAGCTGGGTGGCCAGGGGATGGCAGGTGGCTGACGCAGGCCTCATTGCCTGTAGATGATGATGGGAGCTGCTCGTGGAGCCCAGGAGATTCCTGGAAACGGACAGGATGTGGTGGGGAGGGAGGCCTAGTGAGGCACTGTGTGTACCAAGGATGGTGCATAGCATGGGAACAGTCTCCTTTGATCCATCTACACCCAGAACTGCCAGTTGTGATACAAGAACACAGTCTCAATTTTGTCTCCTATGAGCCCCTCTCTTTTTGGGGTTCTTGGGCAGATTTCCAGGGTCAACATCACCTTCCCCAACCTGGAGACAACTTTGTGAAGTAAGTATAAGGCTTATATCCCAGCTCTTACACTTACAAGCTGTATGAACTTAAGGGAAGTGGCTTAACTTCTCAACCTCAGTTTCTGTGTCTGTAATATGAGGCTAATAGCACCTTCCTCAGGTGGTACTTTTTCCTCAGGTAATCTTCAGGGAAAGGTTAAATGAGAAAGCATGTTTGACACAGGTACTCAATAAGAAATGATACTGGGGGAGGAGGATATTGAACAAATGAAAAGGAAATAAAATGCAAGCAGCCACATTCCCAAGACGTACACTGGCGACACAAATCATACTTTGGCTCCAAAGGACAGGCAGTCCTCAGTGCCCCAGTTTTTGGCTTGTTTTCATGGGTGGTTACCATCCTATTTTTCTACCATCCAGGCACTGTTTCCTCCTACTGTTAGCAGGCCAAGGCTGGGGAGGAGTCAAATGTTCGTGTCACTCCTACCTCACCCCAATTTGAATTTACCTTCGTGGTTCCCATTTTCTGTGCTGTCGCGGAGTGGGAAGAGGAGTGGGTGCAATACAGAGACCCGAGTCTCTGCTGGCTAATCCCAGGAAATGTGCAAGGCCCCAGAGCCAATTCTGCCCTACTCAGCCTTGGAGCTGAAAGTGAGCCAGGAGCCTGTGTGCTCTACCGCCCCACGTGCCCAACTGGGGAAGCTTCATAGCACTAAGTACCTTGAACCCTGTCAGGGAGGCCCAGAACACCTAGAGAACTTGGAATCTGAGGGTGAGCAGCCTCTCCTGCCTCCCTGTGGCTGTTAAACTCCATGTAGCCCTCTCCTCCTCTATGTATATCGAGAAGCATGTCCATTCACCCAGGCTTCCTTCATCTCTACCACATGTGACAACGGAATCAGGCAGTGCTGCTCCCAGGGACAGACAGCCTCTGTTGCTGAGGTACTCGGGGGGTAGCCTGGGATGTTTGGGCTCCATTTCTCTCCAGAAGGCTGGGGAGTTCGGGGGTGAGACCTGGACTCATCTCGCTCAAATAACTGGCGTCGGAGTAAATATGTGTCTGTCACCCTGTGTTTTGTTACTTCTTATTGTGGGAAATTTTAACATACAAATGAAGAGAGTGGAGTGTAATGAATCTCCATGTGCCCATATTCATTGTCTCATGATCCGCCTTGTTTCCTCTGTGTAGCTCTTCTTCACTCTCCTCTACCCCCAGATTATTTTGAAGCAAGTCCCAGACATCATTTCATCCAAAAGTATTTTAGTAGCCCTAAAAGAGCACTTAAGAAAACTACAATACCATTATGGCACCTAAAAAAAATTCATCAAATATCCCGTGTTCAAACTTCCCTGATTGTCTTATAAATGTTTTGTATTATAGTATGTGTATTCGGGTAAGGTTCAAGAAAAAGATATATACTACAAATAGTTGTCTGTTGAGTTCCGTATTCTAAATTACCATTAGTGCACCAATACAACATGTACTTTATATGCATATGTCTTAAACTTCATTTTCAGTGTGTCAGCAATTCAAATATAGCTTATGTTATCCTGAGAATACAAAGAACACAACGTGGAGGAAGACTGAGAACAGGGGTTCCCAGTACGTAGTTACTAGTGATCGTAGAGATTTTCCTTTTAGTGTTTCTTTGTAAAACACGAATTTAAAGATGTCCTGCCATGGCTCTGCAAGAATAGATTTGCCAGAGGGGGAGTACAATGAAAAAAAAAAATGGACCCAGAGTCGTTAGGAGATAAAAGATGGAAGTCAAGGAGAGATAATACATTTTGAAACTAAATATAAGGATTTCCTTCATTCAGAATGTAAGCATCTGTCTTAGCTTGGGCTGCTATAACAAAACACCATAAACTGGGTCACTTATCAACAACCAAAATTGATTTCTCAGTTCTGGAGGCTGGAAGTCTGACATCAGGGTGTCAGCACGGTCAGCTTCTGGAGAGAGTGCCCTTTTGGTTGCAGGCAGCTGACTCCTTCATATCCTCACATGGCAGAAAGAGAATAAGCTAGTTCTCTGGCCTATTATGAGGATATTAATCCCATTCGTGAGGGCTCCACCTTTCTGACCTAAGTACCTCCCAAAGCTTTTACTTGGAAAAATACGTCACATTGGGGATTAGATTTCAACATATGAATTTTGGGGGACACAGACATTCAGTCCATAATAGCATCCAAATTGGTGTTGAGGAAAGAAATTATATCCTCTTGCTTTTGCCTCAGATTACCCATTAATATACCAGATATATAGTGCCCATCACCCAAGGAGGAGCATTCTCCTCCCAGCATTGTATATGGAAAGGCTGGGCAGTGGGAAAAGAAAGTGATGGGAGAGCAATTTGCTTCTGATGTACTCTAGGTGATGGGTATCAAACCCTTCACTTTGGGAAGTCTTTCAAATAGCTGAAGCAGTGACTCTCCAACTTTACAAATGATGGTAGATGTAACAAGTTTATACTGAAGATTTGAAAGGATTGAAAAAATGTTTATGGAAAGGGGTCAGATAGATACCCAGGCAGTAAGGGAACGTGTGTATTGAACAAGAGTTATGTGCCTTCAACCTCTGCTCCACAGGTCAGGTTCAAAATTCTAAACCCTTTGACTTTAAATATGGGGCAAATACCAAGTAAAGCTTTTCTTCAAATGCAGCAACTGGGTGGAGCTATAAGAAAATAAACACTTCCATAGAATGTAACTTAGAACAGCCCTTTGAACTTCCTTCATTCAAGCCACACCAAACTGGCCAAAGATGTTGCACTTTTCAACAAACGGAATAGTGGAGGTGCCACAGACAACCCTTTTATCATAGGAAGAGACATGTAAACGTGCAAGAGAGTGATGGAGCTGCAGTCAGCACTGGATGCAGTGAGGAAGAGAATAGCACAGTGACCAGAAAAGATGACTTTCTCCATCCCTATCCCTGTCAAAATTCTGGATTTATAAACACTGAGGCCAGTCTATCCCTTTTCAGAGAATTGGCTTAGTGGAGAAGGAAGTGACAAGATTTCTTTGTCCCCTGAAATTGCTAAATAGGACTTTACAAAGAGGCACATGAGGGTCATGAGATGACTCTGAAATAAGTTGAGGAACTTGAAAGGTGAATTTTACGGACGTTAGAGGTCATTTCTCCCTGGCTTGCTGAGCCCTTCAGAGTCAGCCATGAGTGTGGTATGACCCACTATTCCCATCTTGTTAATCTTGGCTGCACAACAACAAAGGGAATGGCATAAACCAGCTTCCCCGTGAAATGGGGAGGCTAAGAAAAAGATTGCCCAGTAATTTTAGTTCTGAGGGAGGGAGGTATTTCCAACTTCTCAAAGATTTGTGCCCCCAGGAGAATTTGTTTTCTGTTTAATTTTTCATATTTTATTCCTGGTATTAATAGGTTAAGAAAGTAGAACTTCCCCAAGTACTGATTGATAGATAATATTTACAAGCAGCGTACAAAATGTTCAGTTTCACAAATAATAACATTCATTGATCCCTTTAAATGCAATTTCAAAATCTATGTATCCTGAACGGCAGTAAGTTGAGCAAGTGATTTCTATAGCTATATTTGATTTTAGTCAAGGACACTTTTCCACAATGAACAAATGCTAACAAATATTAATAAAACACTATGCCAAATGCTTATTGGGCTGTCAACTTTTTAAGCAATGCCATTCCAGCTACTACTGAAAGCATTTATTTTAGAAGCTTTAATCTGATCTGGGAAAATGGGTTCTCCTCCAACTTGACAAATAGTATGTATAAGCCCCAAAGCTTTTAAATTAAAAGAAGCCTTCCAACCCTGAAGCATTCATGTGAAACTTAGTTTCTCAAAAAAAAAAAAAAATCACTCGCTATCTGAAGAAAATATTAAAACAAGTTATCTTTTGAGACAGATAAACATTCTTACAAAAGAGAAACAAATTAATTCACTATCCTTAATAATCTGTTAGATTTCTGTTGTCTAGAAATGAGAATACATGAAACACATTTTCACTTATCATAGGGTCCAAGGTGACATTTATATTTCACATATTAAATAGTTACAGCATAGCTTACAATGGCACAAAGACACGTAATACTTAATTCAGATAATCAAAAGTCAGAAGGAGCTACATGGTTTGCAAGATACTTTAGCCTTTGTGTGGTCATTAAAACCCAATAAGTAATTTGAGTATTATAAAGGCAGGCAATTAAAATCTCAAATATCACTCTAAAATCAAAGACATGAAAATCTTGTGTTTCTTTATCTTTTATTTACATGGTTAGGTATCAGGACCTTACTGTAGAAAATATTGTTACTATTTATGGTTGCCCCAGAAAATAATGAAGCTTCAGAAATTTAAAATTATAAAAGAAGCTTCAGTTCTTCATTCATAATAAGCAAGACTTTAACCTCAGCAAACTTCCTGGGATCCTTTCAAATGAAGAAGATATCTGGGACTTCCCTCGTGGTCCAGTGGGTAAGACTCCGCTGCTCCCAATGCAGGGGGCCTGGATTCAATCCCTGATCAGGGTACTAGATCCCGCATGCATGCCGCAACTAAGAGTCCACATGCTGCAACTAAGAGTCCGCAGGCCACAACTAAAGATCCCACACGTGGCAACGAAGATCCCACATTCCTCAACTAAGACCCGGAGCAGCCTAAATAAATAAATAAAATTTTTTTAAAAAAAGATATCTTCGGGCTTCCCTGGTGGCGCAGTGGTTGAGAGTCCACCTGCCGATGCAGGGGACACGGGTTCGTGCCCCGGTCTGGGAAGATCCCACATACCACGGAGCGGCTGGGCCCGTGAGCCATGGCCGTTGAGCCTGCGCGTCCGGAGCCTGTGCTCCGCAACGGGAGATGCCACAACAGTGAGAGGCCCATGTAACGCAAAAAAAAATAAAATAAAAATAAAAATAAATAAAAAAAGATATCTTCAATTTGTACTTGACCTTGTCTTCCAATTGATGTTCCCTTGACTCATTTCAGTGATGAACTCTATGACAAAGTCTTCAGGAATATCCACTGGCTTAGTATAAGGATTCTAATCATCCCCAAACCCATACATCATTCTTGTAATTCTTTAGAAAAAAGTTTCTTTTACCAGGTCTACCTTCCGCACCTCCTCCTCTTTCTTCATTTTCTTCCTCAAAGGTGGGGTTTTCTTCCCTATCTTCTCAAGGACATTTTTATTCTTCAAGTATGTCCTTGATGTCCTGCCAGTGCTATTTCAGACTTGGACTCAGTTGGATGGCTGGGGTGCCAGGTTTGGAACAGAGCTGGGTGCAGTGCCAAGGTCTCCCCAAGTCATTACTCAATGACTGGAGCTGGTGTCATGACAGCAGCAGGAGAATCCCACCCTAAAGGGAAATCTGCATCACTGCTTCCATGGTTAGATTTGGATGGTGGTGGGGCGACGTGATTGCTGATGTCAGTCTTGGAGGATGGAGGGAGAATAGTGACTTTGCTTCTAGGTGGGGTTGGGAGTAAACTTAGGCCTCCAATCCCTGTAGTCCCGGGAAACGTCATCTTTTGGTCATAATGTTCCCATTATTTAACTTGATGATCTGTCCTACCTTGAAGCCCAGATTCAACTTGGGTTGAGCAGCCATTTCCTGAGATTCTTAGGATATCTCAGATACCTGCTTTACCCACCTGAAGTGATTTTTGCAAAGGCATATTAAAGTCAAAGACATCACCCTGATCTATGAAGCAAATGCCAATGAAAGCACTATGTACAGTGTCATCCTGGAGCTAGATTGCAAAATAGAACCTGGAATCTGTCACTGTCTCCTCAGCCAGGATATTGTTCTACTGGTGCCTGAGCAAAGAGTTCCCCTGATATTTTATCTCGAGTTGATATAGGCAGTCGTTCCTTTTAAAGTGAACAGTCTAAGCAGACTGACCTGAATTCCAACCTGTAGCCACCATTGGAGGCCTGGGGCAGAATCTGGTAGACGTTGACGTCCAGCTTCATGCGCAGGACAGGCTTGTACTTTGGGCCACTGTCTTGGGCCTGCTCTCCATGCCTATTGTTTCCTTTAATCCCTAGATTCTTTTTTGCTTGCTTTTGCCTTATAATTTATTTGTTGAAGGAACAATTTCTCTGAGTCTGTGTTTTTAATGCATCCTCATGGTGTTAATAGGTTCCTCTACCTTTCATATTTCCTATAAATTATTAGTTAGATTTAGAGCAGTGATTCTCCAAGTATGGTCCCCTGACCAACATTAGCATCACCTGGAGACTTGTCGGAGATGCTAAATCCCACCTACCCAGAGAGGCTGGCCGTCAAGGTCACCATCTTGGTGAGGCCTAGCATCCCATTTTTGTGAAGTCACCCACTGAAGTAGAAAGGAGTGGGAAGCGGTGAAAGGGGTGGGCAAGGTAGTGGCTGGTCTACCACTAGGTAAGTATTTCTAGGCTGTTTTTCTAACAATGACAATTTTGATTTTTTTTTTTTTTTGCATAATGTCAGAGCAAATGGAATGGAATGGTGGGCTTATGGTTAAACAGTTAATTTAGCTGATTTAATGTACTTTGAAAACTATATGATTACTGGTTCAATGTTCCCTGTCTTTCTTGGAGAAGTGAGGGGACAAGTATTCACTCTCCCTCAATGCTTATGCCATCAAATCTTGACACTTTCTAGAAAACAAGGTAGCTCAGATATGGCAGACCCTCCTCTGGAGTTTTAGGTCACCTTTGTACTTGGCAGCCAGGGGTACCTGGTTTTGAAAGATCCTTGGCTGGATCCTTCATCTGCAGCAACAGCTTGTCAATTTCCTATAGAGAGTAAAAGCCAGTCCTGTTTTGTCAGGAGTGATCCTTCTGATCTTACTGGAAAGGGTCAGCCCAGGACTGGCCATCCTGGCAGGCAATCAGTACCTACTTAAACAGTTGAGGAAGGACCAATAGGTGGAACTGCACTTTAATGAACTCAACCTGCCTACTAAGTTGTGAAGTCAAACTTTGTTTTCCAAAGCCCCAGTGAACAGTATCTAAGAAAAATTACTTTAAGCCCATCTTGATACTCCTTTGTAAAAAAAAAACAAAAACAAAGGATAAGCTGTATGCATTAAACACTCATAGACTTGAACCCCAAAGGAGAATGGATTTTACTGTATATAAATATTATTTTATTTTATTATTTCTAACATATGCTATTTTATTTACTTATTATTGAAGTATAGTCCATTTACAATATTAGTTTCAAGTGTACAACATGATTCAATACTTTTATAGATTATTCTCCATTTAACGTGTATACATTTTTAAAAGTTAATTTATTATTATTATTATTTTTTAAATCTATTTTATTTTTGGCTGTGTTGAGTCTTCGTTACTGCGCGCAGGCTTTCTCTAGTTGGGGCGATTGGGGGCTATTCTTTGTTGCGGTGTGTGGGCTTCTCATTGCGGTGGCTTCCCTTGTTGAGGAGCATGAGCTCTAGGAACGCAGGCTCCAGCAGTTGTGGTGCACGGGCTCAGTAGTTGTGGCTCACAGGCTCTAGAGCGCAGGCTCAGTAGTTGTGGTGCACGGGCTTAGTTGCTTCGCAACATGTGGGATCTTCCCAGACCAGGGCTCGAATCCATGTCCCTTGCATTGGCAGGCGGATTCTTAACCACTGCGCCACCAGGGAAGCCCTAAAGTTAATTTAAAAAGAAAAGGAGCACTTAGGTTAACAGAATGATAAAACATGACCACAGCTTGTTAAAGAGAATTTTCCTACATATTAATACAATGATATTGGAAATTCAGTTTTCAGTGGAAAAATATCCTAACTTTCTATTTGGGAAGTAGGTAGTTGGGCTCCTGTTTTACATGAAGATACGTCTGAAAAAGAAACATACCCACTGACCTAGGGTCAGTGGGGGGACAGAGTGAAGAAGGGTGCTGAGACTGGAACATACTTACGCATTCTACTCTTGATAGGCATTTGGGTTGCCTCCATGTTTGAGCACCTACAAACAATGCTACGTAAACATCCTTGTTCATGTGCCCTGGTACACACATACTCAAGTGAAATTGCTTGGTCATTCAGTATGTGTATTTTCATCTTTATTAAACATTGCCACATTGTTTTTGCAGAGTGCCTGTATTGGTTTACACCCTCACCAGCAGGGTGAGTTCCCTTGGTTGGATTCAAGTGCACCCCCTTTGGGAGTGAGGGGAGATAAGTCTTGGAAAAAATGAGGAAGCCAGGCAGGGGAGGGCTTTGGGTGCCAATCCAAGGCGTTCAGACTTTATTTGACTCTCCTGTGAATCCACTATTGATTTTGGAACAGGGACCAAAATACAAAAATGCGGTTTTAGGAAGATGAGTCTTTAAAGCTCTCAACTGGTTTGTGTTTCGGCGGAGAGTGGTGATGGTGGTGGAGTTGGCTTAGGCCAGCAGCAGGATGCAAGCTCACAGGAGAGAGGAGAAAATTTGTGGGGAGAAGATAAAAGAGGGGAACTGAGCAAATGCCAGGGGGCAGAGACCCAGAGTGTCCCAGATCTACCAACTTTGTCTTTAATCTAATTAGACTATGGCACACTGCTACAACGCCTCTGGAAAACACTGTGGTGTTATTTAGCAAAGATGAAGATGCACATGCCCAATGACCAAGAAGTCCCCCAAATTTACCAAAACAAACAGGCAAACAAAATCACCCCAAAAGAAGGGATTTCAAGAAGGAAAGAATTGCCAACAATATCAAATGTACAGAGAGATCCATCAAGAAAAGACCTGAAAAGCATCCACAGACTTTTGCAATTAGGAGTCTGATGATGAGCTTTGCTAGAGAAATGTTTGTGGCACCATGGGGACAGCAGTCAGAACACAGTGGCTTGAGAGGAGAGTAGGTAGTAGCAAAAGGAGACCGAGTATAGAACATGCTTTCAGGATGGTTGGATGAGCACAGACTCAGCACACGGAAACATTTAGTATGTGAGAAAGGTAATATTTTGAACCAGTGGGTACAGGGTACAAAGTTTGACAAATGGTGATGTAACACTTGGCAAAAATAATAAAGTTAAATCCTTATCTTATAGCATATACCAAATTAAAGTCCAGAAAAAACAAAACCAGAAAAGAACTAGAAGAAAATATAGGTGAACATAGACTTGGGGATAGTTAAAGCATTTCTGAGACTGACAACAAACCTAAAAACCTTAAAGAAAAATATGGATAAATTTGACTTCCTTAAAATTCACACACACACACACACATGAACTAAACACTTCTGTAAGGAAAAGAAGAAAAAGACCATAAACAAGAATGAATGACAAATGACAAACAGAAAAATATTTACAATATATGGTAAAGAATTCCTATAAATAAATAAGGAAAGGGAAATACACCAATATAAACATGGATATGAATGTCAATTCACAAAAAAATGCAGTTGCGTTAGGGCTGGACAGAGGCACAGGCAGTGCTCCAGCCATCTCTCAGTGGACACTGGACACGAGGAGGAAAGCACTTTGCTGCCAGGGCAGTTCCCTTCCTATGTCCTCCATCAGGAAGGATCCTCAGCCTGCAAACCTGTTCCCTTTGTGCACCCTGGAGGGAAAGCTACCTATCCCATATCTTCTTGATCCCTCCCCAATCCAGGATAAAGCTCACCCTCAAATACCTCTATGAAGTCAAAAACAAAAACAAAAATTGGAAGCAAAAATAATCTGAAGTAAATGTCCAAGTGGTTTAGACAAAACCTGGGTGCATAGAAACCAAAGGATTTCACTTGAATGCTTGACAGTAATGTCCCCATTGGTCTTCCCACCTGTGCTACAGTCTACTCTGATGCTAATTTCTCCATTCTTGTACAAAGTCCCATTCCACATTCCTTTGAGTTAGACACATTTGCTGATGTTTATTCCTCTCTCTAGAATGACGCAGCCTATCTTACAGGCCCAAACCTTTTTCTCCCCAAATTTGCCCTGTGCCGGGGAAACCACGTCCATGTTCCCAGGATATACTGTGTTCTTCCACCTCTCAGTTCTTCATTTATGTGGCTCCTTGCCTCTGCCTCAAATGCTCTTAGAAGGCAAGAAATGACCATTTGTGGAACGAATTAATTCTCCAAACACACGTAGTTTCTCTTTTACTGAATGCCTTCCTCCCTTTGTGCTTCTTTAGGGGCCTCACACTCTTCTGCTTGTGAATTTGTCTAATCTCTGGCCTGCTGTAAACTCCCTGAGGCAAAAGTCTGTATGTCTTCTGGCTTAGGCTGTCCTGGTCTGCCTGAGCCTGAGGGGTTTCCTTGGTCACTGGACTTTTCAGTGCTTAAACCAGGAAAGTCTCAGGCAAACTGGGATGAGTTGGTCATTGTAGTCTTGCTAGTCTTTCATTCCTTGGATTGTGAAGAGAACTAGGATGTACAGGTAATGCGATGGCTCCGCCATGGCCTCCAGATCATTTTCCACTGTCTCCTGCAGGCAGGACTATGTCCAAGAGTGTGGCTTTTCCACTGAGGGAAAACTCCACATGATCTAGGAATAAAGTAAGACTTTAAGCCAGGAGATAAATTTCCTATGTGAAAGGGAAGTAAACCCTGAAACACGGGTCTGAAGACACAGAAAATCCACAGAAGGGCCTGTGGAATAGAGGAGTGGGGTTCATTTTTCAATGGAGCTTCCAGCCCCTCCTCTTCCTCCTATTTCTGTGAGTCCATGGGCAAGTATTGTATTCTCTGAACCTGAGTTTCTATGTCTACAAGGTTGGGGATGAAAATGCTGTCCTGGCAGAACCATTGAGGAAGTTAAATAAGGGAAGGTATGTGTAGTACCAAGCCCAGTGCTTGGTTCCTGGAGATGCCGAAACTGCCAGAGACTTCCCAGCATGCTTCCTGCCTCCTCCCTGCACTGGTGCCTGGCCTCCCACTCCCACTTGCTTCTTTTCTTTTCACTTCCCATTCACTGTCTCTCCTTTCTCTCCTCTCTCCAAACTTCCTATTTTCCACTTATTGCTCCCTCATCTTAATGTTTCCTACTTATGAAGGAGGAAGTAATAAAATGAGGGCAAAAATCAGCATAAAACCTAGAAAAATCAGAAAGTATGCAACATTTTTCTTGCAGGGTTTGGTTTGTTCTTTGGTTTTCCTTTTCTGTATCCTTCTCTGAAAAGCCAGGAATTGGGGTTTGCAGAGCTGGAGCGGCAGTGGGATGTGGAACATTCTCCTTAGTCTCAGGCTTCTGGAGAGAAGAGGCAAAGGGTCTGACATCCTTCCCGAGGATCGCCTATTTTAAGAAGCTGATTCTCCTTGAGTAAATGCCTCGGCTGGCCCTGTTGTGCTTGGACAAGCTAAACCAGCAAATAATAAGCCCCCCTAGGACATGCTGATTAGATAAGCCAATGAGAATCGTGGAAGACACAGATAGTAGATTAAAAAACATAAAATGAATGTTACTTTTACAGTGTCTATGAATAGACAAAGACCTTTTGATTCTAAAATAGATGGTTGGTGAAGCAATAGTGGAGGGGCTATCTTAATAGCAAAGGTGGAAAAAGAAGTGACGGGTGGGTTCCAAAGGCAAGGCCCACCTTAAAGAGATTGGATTCAAGGACCCAGGAGCAACAGGCCGCTGCACTGGGGGTGAGTAGAGTGAATTTTAAATATATGGAGTTACCGCTTGGTTGTATGTTTTGGTTTGGGGATGTGAGTGAGAGAACTGAGTAGTATAGGTAGGAATCCCCAGCCCACCGAGGGTCATGTGAGAACATTTTTGCTTTTTGCTAAAGGTCTGTGCAAGACTTAGAGAGCAAAGATAAGAGACAATCTAATTGTTTAAATTAATCTATAACTATTACAACACGGTAACGGACAAGTAAGAGAATGACCAGTTTGTCCTATAGTAGTGTTGCTTTTCTGTGCTCCCATCTCTGCCTTCAGAGAAGGGATCATGCATGCGTGTGTGCATCTGTGCAGCATCAGACTTCTACAGTGAGGGGCTGAGAATAGTTATATTCTCTGCATGGAGGTCTAACTACCGCTCTTAAATCCATGCTTTTCGGCCATGGAAGTCACAGAGGTTGGTCCTGTGCCAACCTCACGCTTCTTCCAGTTCAGTAATGATTATTTATAGCATCTTTTTGGAGGCTCCTAAAAATCCAGGGAACATGGGACTTGTACAAAAATCCCCACTTCAGCTAAGCTTTCAGGCCTGAGGGAGGCGCCCTTTTATGAAGGACCCGCTTCTGAGGCTCTTGAGGGAGTAAGAGGGAGGGATGCATGAGAGGTTGGTGGTGGTGGGGGGTGCGAGTCCACATCTGTCTCCCTAGATGGAGCAGGCTGCATAGTTCTTGTGTATCAGGACCCCTGGAGATCAGATGGCTTTCTAAAGAAAGTGTCACCCAGCCCTTGATGAAATTCTGACTCAGAAACCCAGAGCCCTTGGCTCTGAGGGCTTTTGTCCCTGAGAAAGTGTGTTTTACTGTCTCTCTAAGCAGACATCCTGGAATTTGGAACTGAGCTGTAAGCTCATGACCCGTGGGATTACCTCAGGGGTTCCCTGAAGACCCACCAACTATGGTCTTTCTCCCTCGCACCCCCCAACTTATTTTGGATGGACCAGTCTAAGAAGAGACATCTTTCCCCATCAATTGCAGGCATTCAGTAAGTGGTTTATTGCTTGACTGAATGCTTGCCCACTCTCCTTTCAGCCAAGTTCATTTTCCCAGAGAGGCAGTAATCAAGTACTTAAACTTAGTGATGGAGCCACTCAAACATCCCTTTTACCTCCCAACAAGGGTGGAGGCCATGCCAGCAAAGGAGTTAACTTCAGCATGAGTGATGTCATGGCAAGAATCACACAGTAGACTGTGTTCTCCAATGTTATCACTCCCCAAACCAGAATCAACTGGTCTTGGGTTTCCTTTTCTCAACCTTCATTGTAGAAAAGATTGCTCCTTGAGCTACTTGAGATATACTTCCCTATCTAAAGAATTGGGCTCTGTGCTTCTATTGATTTATGATCTCAAAAGTACATGATTGGCATGATTTTATATAACCTTGAGGACAGGAGCCCTTTAAGATTCTCTTAATAAAAAATGAATTCAGCTTGGTTTGAGGCCTAATAAGGCACTGCAATACTCACTTCTGGTATAACAGGTTGTAAACTAGGTCTGACTCACCCTCCTCTTGTGTTTTAGCCTTCTTCTCCTTAATCCAGTACAAGAACAGCCCTAACAGAGAAATAGAAAATGACCATCCACACCTCCTTCATCTCTGCCTCTTTTTTTTTTTTTTTTTTTGCGGTACGCGGGACTCTCACTGTTGTGGCCTCTCCCCTTGTGGAGCACAGGCTCCAGACGCGAAGGCTCAGTGGCCATGGCTCACGGGCCCAGCCGTTCCGCGGCATGTGGGATTCTCCCGGACCGGGGCACGAACCCATGTCCCCTGCATTGGCAGGCAGACTCTCAACCACTGCGCCACCAGGGGAGCCCTCATCTCTGCTTCTTTTACCTTAAGTCTGGGCAACCTGCAACATCATTTTATTTTATTTTATTTTTTTAACATCTTTATTGGAGTATAGTTGCTTTACAATGGTGTGTTAGTTTCTGCTGTATAACAAAGTGAATCAGTTATACATATACATATGTTCCCATATCTCTTCCCTCTTGCGTCTCCCTCCGTCCCACCCTCCCTATCCCACCACTCTAGGTGGTCACAAAGCACCGAGCTGATCTCCCTGTGCTATGCAGCTGCTTCCCACTAGCTATCTATTTTACGTTTGGTAGTGTATATATGTCCATGCCACTCTCACTTTGTCCCAGCTTACCCTTCCCCCTCCCCATATCCTCAAGTCCATTGTCTAGTAGGTCTGAATCTTTATTCCCATCTTGCCCCTAGGTTCTTCATGACCATTTTTTTTTGTTGTTTTTTAGATTCCATATATATATGCTAGCATACGGTATTTGTTTTTCTCTTTCTGACTTACTTCACTCTTTAGGACAGACACTAGGTCCATCCACCTCACTACAAATAACTCAATTTCATTTCTTTTTATGGCTGAGTAATATTCCATTGTATATATGTGACACATCTTCTTTATCCATTCATCTGGTGATGGACACTTAGGTTGCTTCCATGTCCTGACTATTGTAAATAGAGCTGCAATGAACATTTTGGTACGTGACTCTTTTTGAATTATGGTTTTCTCAGGGTATATGCCCATTAGTGGAATTGCTGGGTCGTATGGTAGTTCTATTTGTAGTTTTTTAAGGAACCTCCATACTGCTCTCCATAGTGGCTGTATCAATTCACATTCCCACCAACAGTGCAAGAGTTTTCCCTTTTCTCCACACCCTCTCCAGCATTTATTGTTTGTAGATTTTTTGATGATGGCCATTCTGACTGGTGTGAGAGCAGCATCATTTTATCTCAGACTTCCTAGAACACAGGCCCTCTCTTTAGGAAGAGTCATTTCAACTCAACCAGGCCTTGTTGCTCACCTGCTCTGTGCTAGGTGCTGTATAAGCACACTAATGGCCCGGTGCTGCTTCCTATGGGGTAAGCCCTCTTGGTCAGCAGCCATTTCAGTACCCACTGTGTACATACAAGGCACTTTGCTAGGCTGTGGGGGCAGTATGAGGATAAATAACACATGGGACCTGCCTTCAGGGAACTTACAATCTAGGGGGAGATGCAAGATACATGCATTTCAATTAACAACTGAAAATAATACTGTGTAACTATTCCATTGAATAAGCATGACTCATCACATCAGATAAAGTCAGAAGGTAACCTGATTTCTGCCTCTTGTTGCTTTTTTTTAAAATTAATTTATTTTTGGCTGTGTTGGGTCTTCATTGCAGCACGTGGGCTTTCTCTAGTTACAGCGAGAGGGGGCTACTCTTCGTTGCAGTGTGCGGGCTTCTCATTGCGGAAGCTTCTCTCATTGTGGAGCACGGACTCTAGGCACGCGGGTTTCAGGGGTTGTGGCACGTGGGCTCAGTAGTTGTGACACACGGGCTTAATTGCTCTGTGGCATGTGGGATCTTCGCAGACCAGGGATCGAACCCATGTCCCCTGCATTGGCAGGTGGATTCTCAACCCCTGTGCCACCAGGGAAGCCCCTCTTGTTGCTTTTTAACATTTATTCTGTAGGTCTAGATCTTGCTCTGCCACTGGATGAAATTTAGACAAGTCACATGATTGTTTTGGTCACCCTTGGTCTCAGTCTTATTTCAGTCATGATAATGTCCACCCCAATAATACCCCAAACTTCAGTTTCAACTTAAAACTGAGGCCTCTTCCCAGTCCCAGCTTGGTGTTGTTGAGGAAGAGACGCCTATGGTAGTCGGTGGTCTGGATGGGGAGTCTCTGCTCTTCCTCACTTATTTAGCTACCAGGGGTCTGCAACCCCTTCAGTGTTGTTGCCTGGGGGAGGAGAAGAGACGAGAGGAGAGGAAATTCTCTCTACACATGTGTGATCTCCAGCCTCACCAGGCTCCTCAGAGGGAAGTGGTGGTTCTTTTACACATCCCTGGTCTGGCCCCTTTGTGATTCCCCCCAAAGACCAAGCTTTCCCAGCCCCCTCAAAATCTACCCCCAACATTCCTCATGGAGAAAGTCTCTGTGGCCTGGCAGGAATCTCCTCTACTGCTGCCCCACCCGTCACCTCTTCCCTTCCATTTTCCTCCCTGTCTTGGATGAAGCTGCACTCCTCCCATGGTCCTGGCTCAGCCTGTCACCTCTGCTCTGTACCACGAATCCCCCAAGAGCCAGTCAGCAGAACAGGAGAAACTGGCATGGAAAAATGCCAGGATTTGGAGACCGAGTCCTTTTTTCGATAGGACCATTCTTTGTTGTGGCTCATTCGATACAGCTCTTCATAATTAATCTCTGCATTTAACATAACTCCGATCAAAATTTTAAAAATGACTAGTTTTATTATTAAAATTATTTAAGTGTTTTTTGTGATAAAATGTACATAATATAAAGTTTACCATTTTAACCATTTTTGAGTGCACAATTCAGTGGCATTAAGTAAATTCACTCTTTTTTTTTTTTTGCGTTACGCGGGCCTCTCACTGCTGTGGCCTCTCCCGTTGCGGAGCACAGGCTCCGGACGCGCAGGCTCAGCGGCCATGGCTCACGGGCCCAGCCACTCCACGGCATGTGGGATCCTCCCGGACCGGGGCACGAACCCGTGTCCCCTGCATCGGCAGGCAGACTCTCAACCATTGCGCCACCAGGGAAACCCGAAGTAAATCCACTTTGTTGCACAATCATTACCACCATCCATCTCCAGAACTTTCTCATCATCTCCGGCAGAAACTCTGTGCCCATTAAACACTAACTCCCCATTTCTCCTTCCTTCTAGCCTCAGGTAATCACTATTCTGCTTTCTGTTTCTATGAATTTGGCTATTCTAGGTATCTCATATAAGTGGAATCATACAAGTATTTGTCCTTTTGTGACTGGCTTATTTCACTTAACTTAATGTGTTCAAGTTTCATCCATGTTTCAGCATGTGTCAGACTCTCCTTCCTTTTTAAGGCTGAATAGTATTCCATTGTATGGATAAGCCACACTTGGTTTATACATTCACCTATCAATAAACATTTGGGTTGTCTCCACCTTTTGGCTATTGTGAATAATGCTGCTATAAACAATGGCATACAAGTATCTATTTGAGTCCCTGCTTTCAACTTTTTGGACATATACCCCAATTTGTTTAATTGTTTTTGACTAGAGAATACATCCCTATGATGGACAATATAAAAGGTACAAGAGGTTATACAGTAGCCCTTGAGCTCCTGCCTCTCACTTTCCCTCCCAGGAATCATCACTGTTACCAGTTTCTTGTGACTTCATCCCTGGAGAGACTGTGCACCTATAGGCACACCCCACACACAAATGGGGACAAACCACAAGCATTCCTCTACACTTTGTTTTTTTTTCCATTTAACAACATTTCTAAAAGATCATTCCATAGCACTGTTTAAAGAATATCCTCATTGTATTTAAAATCTTTGTGATTTTTCAATGTAAGACAAAACTTATTTTATCAGTCCCCTATTGATAGACAGTCATGTTGTTTCCAATGTTTTGCTGTCATGAACAATGCTGTAATAATAACAGCCGGCATTTACTGAGCACTTACTATGTGCCAGGCTCTCTTGAACATCCTTTCCATGCGTTATATCATTTAATTCCCCTGGTAACCCTCTGACATAAGTACAGGAAGGTGAGTAACTGCCTCAAACCACATATGTGTCTTTGTCCACAGGTCGGAGTGTATATGTAAGATAACTTTCTACACAGGAATAGCTGCTACCCAAAGGTATGTGCATTTTCAGGTTTTATGCATATTGCCGAAGTGGTGCCGTAGAGCCTGTACCCATCTGCCATCTGTCCAACTGCTGTGTGGGCGAGGACCCATTTCTTTCCACTCTTGCTGTTGTGAAACCTTTTGATATTTGCCAATCTGAAGGTGAAAAATGATGTTTCATTGTGGCTCTAATTTGCCTATTTTTCTTTTTTTTAAGTGAGTAAGGTTGAGCATCTTTTCAAATGTTTAAAGGCAAATTGTTTTACTGGTGGGGCTTTAAAAACTTGATAAAATGATTCCACTGTTGACCTAGAAGCCTGGATTCCTTTATATTTTAATTTTATTTATGTATTTTTGAAAAGGTAATATAGTAAAACGATTCAAAATTCAATAGGAGCAAAAAGGTATAGAGTAGCCAGTCCTGCTTCCATGTCTCTTGTTAGTTGCCCAATTCCTATCCCCAAATGCAATGAGGTTCCATTTCTCCTACCTGCTCCTGTGGTCATAACTCAGACCATGCCATTACCCTGTGGTACTCCGTGTCTGAAATATTAAGTTCAAACATCCCGCTCTGACCCCCACCACTGTCCTCTCAACTCCACACAGCACCTGACCTTCAACCTCACCACAACTCCTCTCATCATGTAACACGTGTCCCTTCCTTTCTTGTCCAGGTGAGATTCTCAGCCCCTCCAGAGCTTCATTGTTCCTCAGCCTCCAGCCACCCCTGCCTGGAAATCCTGACTTTCTATTTCATAGCACCTCACTCAGAGTTGGTCAGCCCATGGGATCACTCATTTAAAAATCTTGAGCAGAGTAACCATATAACTTACTGCCCAGACTGCATCCCTTTTGAGAATGAAAGAGGGCACTGCTGATAATGAAGCCAAGACAACAGGGCACCTGGAGATTGTCCAAGGCAACCCGGGCTGCAAGTTCAACCCCAGTATTAAGGGACAATCACATTTGATTTCAGAGCAGAGATAAATGTGCTGAGTCCAACAAACAATTAGATTTCTGCCTTTGTCTGCTGCCCAGACTTCTCCTCTAAGTGTAATTTTTGAAATAGTGCATTTCCCCAACACTATTTTCTTAAAAAATATCTATCCTTTGGAATACCAGTTTTGGTCCCTGCACTCAAGGTTGTAAGAAACATGAGTTTCTAAAACTCTTCATCCATACTTGGAACCCTCATTTTTATTTTATTTTATTTTTTATTAGTTTCTGCTTTATAACAAAGTGAATCAGTTATACATACACATATGTTCCCACATCCCTTCCCTCTGCGTCTTCCTCCCTCCCACCTTCCCTATCCCACCCCTCCAGGCGGTCACAAAGCACCGAGCTGATCTCCCTGTACTATGCGGCTGCTTCCCACTAGCTATCTAGCTTACGTTTGGTAGTGTATATATGTCCATGCCTCTCTCTGGCTTTGTCACAGCTTACCCTTCCCCCTCCCCATATCTTCAAGTCCATTCTCAAGTAGGTCTCTGTCTTTATTCCTGTTTTACCCCTAGGTTCTTCATGACATTTTTTTCTTAAATTCCATATATATGTGTTAGCATACGGTATTTGTCTTTCTCTTTCTGACTTACTTCACTCTGTATGACAGACTCTAGGTCTATCCATCTCATTACAAATAGCTCAATTTCATTTCTTTTTATGGCTGAGTAATATTCCATTGTATATATGTGCCACATCTTCTTTATCCATTCATCGGATGATGAACACTTAGGTTGTTTCCATCTCTGGGCTATTGTAAATAGAGCTGCAATGAACATTTTGGTACATGACTCTTTTTGAATTATGGTTTTCTCAGGGTATATGCCCAGTAGTGGGATTGCTGGGTCATATGGTAGTTCTATTTGTAGTTTTTTAAGGAACCTCCATACTGTTCTCCATAGTGGCTGTACCAATTCACATTCCCACCAGCAGTGCAAGAGTGTTCCCTTTTCTCCACACCCTCTCCAGCATTTATTGTTTCTAGATTTCTTGATGATGGCCATTCTGACTGGTGTGAGATGATATCTCATGGTAGTTTTGATTTGCATTTCTCTAATGATTAATGATGTTGAGCATTCTTTCATGTGTTTGTTGGCAGTCTGTATATCTTCTTTGGAGAAATGTCTAAACCCTCATTTTTAAAAGGTGCTGACATTTAATCCCTGTCTGTTCTGAGTGTCCCTCGTGGTTTCCATTTTGGGGTCGGAGTGGGGTGCACTGCAGGGTTCTAGACTCTTAGGGACCTACATAGGTCTCTACACTTGATGTCATTTGTTCTTGTTCCATATAGTCCTTGTTCACTCGTGCCTGCAGGTCACTGTGGAGCTCAGAGTCCCCCTCCATGTTTCCATGCAGCCTTGAATGAGGGGTAGGGAACAGCCTTTCTCATGAACATCCTCTACTACACTTCAGTCTGGGTTAGCCAGGAGTCTTGTCTCTTCCTCTAAGGGAAGAGGCTCATTTTGTCTCTGCTTTCTGCTTTCATACACACTCCCTGAGGCAAAACATGGAATAGTCTGACTATTTCGGGGAAAGAAAAGGAGGCAAAGAAAATATCAGGCTGGAGGGGGCATTGGCTCATCTGAGGAGTGGCTTTACAGGGTGTCTCAGGTTGGCCCAGGTGACCAGAGCATTGTCCCCTGGCTCAGGAAGTACAGCCTGGGGAGGGGAGGGGTGGCCTTTCTCTTGGGATCTGAGAGATGAATTCCTAGGTACCCACAGTTCTTCTGTGGTCTCAATGATTTCCAATCATGTTTGCCAAATGATGGCTCCCCTGGCGGTTTTGTCAAGGGCCAAACTTAAGTAAGGGGGCTGCCATCCAGTAAAGCCTCATTCTTCTCTAGGAAATACATCATCCGCAGAGTCCCTAACACGGTTAGCTTTCACCAGTGTCCAACCAGGACCTCCAGAGGGCAACAGAGAGCAGGTGCAGAGGAGAGAAAAGGACTCTGGTTGAGAGCCTGCAGGGGGATCTTGGCTCCTGGAGTAACAAAGTAACAATGACTGCTTCATTCCTGCAAGCTGCAGGAATGCCACTCCCCACTCCTCAGAATACACAGGTCGTGAGCTTCCTGGGAGTATAATAATTATAATAATATTCATAGTTAATACTAATTATTTCCTGTGGCCTAGACATTGATCTAAGTTTTTTTTTTTTTAATTAATTTTATTTATTTATTTTTGCCTGCGTTTGGCCTTCGTTGCTGCGTGCGGGCTTTCTCTCGTTGCGGTGAGTGGGGGCTACGCTTCATTGCGGTGAGTGGGCTTCCCATTGTGGTGGCTTCTCTTGTTGCTGAGCACGGGCTCTAGGAGCACGGGCTTCAGTAGTCGTGGCTCGTGGGCTCTAGCGTGCGGGCTCAGTAGATGTGGCACATGGGCTTAGTTTCTCCGCAGCATGTGGGATCTTCCTGGACCAGGGCTCGAACCCGTGTCCCTTGAATTGGCAGGTGGATTCTTAACCACTGCGCCACCTGGGAAGCCCTGACCTAAGATTTTATATACATTGAGTCAATCAGTTCTCATAACAACCCTTGAGGCAGATATAATTCTTATCCTCATTTTTCAGCTGAGGAATATGGAGGAAAAAAACGATAGGTAAGTTGCCCAAGATCCCACAGTTAGTGGAGCCAGGATTTGAACCCAACCATTTATGAGCCTCTATTCTAGACATCAGGGATAAATCCGTGAACAAGACAAAATCCCTGCCATATTAAAGGAACAGAAAATAAATGAATAAACAAACAAACACAAAATATGATTTTGGGTAGAAACGTCATATAGACAAGGAAGGCAGAATTAAGGACTAGAGAGGGGCATTTTAGATGGGCTGGTCAGGGAGACCCCTCTTGGGTAGATGGCATTTGGTCAGAGAGCTGAATACACAAGGGAGCAAGTCATGCTGAAGGTTAGGGAAACAGTAAGTGCAAAGGTTCTGAGTAGGAATGAGCTTGGGGTGTTAGAGGAACAGCAGGACATGCAGTGTGGCTGGTGGAGAGTGAGCTAAGGTCTCTGATGTTGCTGGCCACAGGCCACAGCAGTGATCAGGGGGTAGATGGAGATGTGCAAGGCCAGGACCCAGCCACTGCCTAACCTGAGCCTGGCCTTTTGGGTATCTCAGCTTCCCTTTAAGATACCATCTTTTCTTTGCCCTCCTGTGCAGACTTGACACCATCACAGTATGTTCCCTCCTTGACCCTGGATACAGTTCAAAAGCAGCTAAAGTTGACAAGAATCTGGGGCAGCCAGTCTTGTACCACCTGCCAAAGCTTGGCACAAACAATCTGAGAGCCAAATAATATACATACTGGAGTGAGTCTTGCCCAGCTCATGGAGAATTTCTTATGGATAAAAGTTCTAGATAGGCCTGCTGGGGCCTTGAAATGTGTCCTTATTCCCACCAGCACAAGGACCTGAACCTTGCAGACCTCTCTAGGGTGGGAGGCTTGTTCTCTCTTCATACTATGCCCCCCCCATGCCAGGACCCTGTGTCAAACCTGCTTAAACCCTGCCATATGTTAAACTCAGGTGGAGTTCAGATGGTATCTGGCCAGGAGATGGAAGGGATCCGTCCCTGTGAGTAGCCACCTCTCTCCACCAGGTCTCTAAAGGAGATGGAAGCACAGAGGTGAGAAACTGCGAATTACTAAGAATCTTTGCCCCTGCTTCTTCCTTGTAGAGCCCAGACCAAGATGGGCCCATGTGGAATGCTCTTTTGGCCTGGGTTAGAGACAGCCTAGAGCCTAGACCAGAGGGGGCTGAGCTGTCTGATCCAGGACTTCTCGACCTCAGCACCATCGCCAGTTGGGGCCGGCTAATTCTTTCTTGTGGGGGGTGTCTCATGTAGGATGTTAGCAGCACCCCTGGGCTCTACCCGCTAGAGGCCAGAAATACTCTCCTCTCAGTGTGACAACCAAAAATGTGTCCAGATATTGCCAAATGTCCCCTGGGTGGGGGACACCTCTGACTGAGAACCACTGGGTCCAACTTTTCCCTTTCCCCTAAGTGTGGATCTCCGCTGTTACCACTCTGGTGATAAGGAAGGACTGAAAGCCTCCCATTTATCCCAGAGCCTAAAGCCAGCTGGGTGAACCAGTGTCCTTGGAAGTAACATGGAGAGAGGCCAGCGGGAAGGGGGAGGAGGGAAAGGGGACGGACAGATCTGCTCTTAACGGTTTTTGGCTCACAAAACCCAATCATGGGGAAGGGCAGGGATAGTGTTGGCCACAGGCATCAGGGGGCTAGGCCTCCCTCCCCCTCCCCATCCTGTCTGTCTGTCTGTCTCTCCCTCTCACACATACCCACACCCACCCATCCCCGCACCCCCCCCACCCCCACACACCCCTCTGCCACTCTGTGTATTGGCTTTGTTCTCTCCCCCTGAAGACAGGCTTTCTTCAGAGACGAAAGGGAGTTCAGTGCTGGAGGAGAAGGTTGATGGGTGGGCTGATCTAGAACAAGAGATGGCAGGGCAGGAGCCAGAGGTTGTGGGTGTCACTGATGGAGGAGTGAAGGGATCCATGATGGGGTCCAGACCAGAGCAGGGAGTAAATGCAGCCACGAGGGGCTGGTGGAGAGGGGCGGAGAGGAAGATGTTTGAAGGTTTGAGGTCTTCTTTGTATTGAGAGGCAGGAAGGAGGAGAGTCAGAGATTAAGAAGTTGTTTGCTAAGAGTTTGTTTTTTTTTCCAGAGAAATAGACTCATAGAATCACAGGATGTTAGAGCTTGAAGGAAATTTAGAGACTGTTTAGTCCAATCAACTCCATGCTGGTTCTCTCATTAATTCACCAACACTGGAATTTGAGAGTGATCCTTGTTCCCAGTCTTTCTCTCCATGCTTGGAATCAAATGAGAAATAAGATACAGGGGTCAAAGCGCTAGAGATTAAAATAACTTCATAACAGGTAAAGCTGATTGGAGGATTTGGTTTAGAAAGTACAACCACAATCAGGCTTCCTAACTCTTTCTCCAAGAACCAAACTTATCTTTCCAGCACTGAAAGACTCCGTACCTGCAGGACAAGAACCTGCCCTGGGAAATTTACTGAGAAGAGAGGAGGAGAGGAGGGCAGCTTAGGCCTTCTCTGGTGCAGGCAGTTCTCAGAAGGAGCTGAGTCATGGCACGTGCCCATTTTATTCTCCCAAATTCATCAAGCACATGAGCCACTGCTCATCCACTAAGCAGGAGTAAGTAAGAGAGGTGAGAGGAGAGTCCTTTTCTCAAAGCTTCAGAAAGGACAGAAGCTCCTACTTTGTAGGGAAGAGTAAAGTGCTTGGAGGGAGAAAGATGAGTTCCCCTAAACAAGCCACCATTTATTAAGTGCCAATTCTGCTTCAAGGATACTGAAGCCCAAAGAGATGAAGTATCTTCTCAAGGTCACACAGCTTTGGGGACAGAATAAGGTTCTCCAGATTCCTAATGCCAAGCCTTCACCATTTCACACTTCTAATCACAGAAAGTCAAATTCATCCGGGGTCATCAGCATAATAGTAAAAATAATCTCCTACTCCAGCATTTAGAAGGTCTTCTCACCCGTTCCTCCATCACCACCACTGCCTTCACCGCCTCCATCTACATCTTTTCCACCTCCATCTATACGTCCACCACCTCCAACTATACGTCCACCACCTCTGTCTACATCTTTTCCACCTCCATCTATACGTCCAACACCTCCTTTTATGTCCAGCTACCATATTGCCACTTCTACCACTTCCACCTCTACCATTTCCTCCGTTCTTATTACCACCTCCCCCATTGTTTTAGCAGGCAGCCAGCACAAACCATTTGGGTAGAGTGGCAGATGTGAACTAGAAGGTTACCCATACAGCTCTGGTCTCCAGAAGTCTTCAAGATCTTTGAGATCAAAGATCTCCCCAGCTCATGACATCCTCTGATCCCAAAAAGATCATCTTGGAATATTTTATGAAGATTGTGATAGAGATACATAAACATAAGTACACATGTCTATACAAAAACTCATTGACCACAAGTACAAATTGCTGTAATTTCTAAGCCATGCCCTAATCTGATAGCTGCAGATTTAGGTACCTGAAGTGTGACAAGATCCATTTAACTGGCATCTCAGCAGTCCTCAAAGCTCTAATGACCTAACGGTTGAAGATATTCAAGTGAGCTGTAACATTGGTGCCAGCCAGTCCTGGCCACTCCAGTATGCATTCAAACCCAGGCCTCTGCAGGCTCCTAGAATTGCTGCTAACTGACTATAAAATGGGTGGCCCTGGAGCAGGACTGGATCATCTCTAAGGTCCCTTTGACCTTTACCTCTAAGAGCCCTCTAAGACAGAATTCAAAAGGATCTGGGATAAAAAACCATGCAGGGAGATAAACCAGCATTTCAAAATCCAGGCTGAAACAACACTGCCATGTAAAATCACCAAGTTAAAATCTAAGAAGAAACTTAAAGATGTCTGCCTATGATCCTGGGCAGCTCTGTTCAGACCCTGCACAACCCTGGTCTGTCAGCCAACCAGGCATCAGTCCCTCACCCTGCAGGAGTGTCCCTTCCCCCATCCTGGTCACATGGCTGGCCGCCACTGAGCCCACAAGTCAATCTCCAATGCCCCAAATACTGTTCAGCCTGGAAATCACAGAGCGTCCTTCTCACCACCCAAGAGCAGCAGAACGAGTGGCTCCGGCCTCCCTGAGATTTGGATTGCGGTTTCCAACACTTAGAGCTTGAAGGTAAGTTTGCAGCTTGGAGCTTCAGAGATAGTAGACAGAGCTATGCAGATAAGGGAAAATGTGCTTTACAGTATGAGCACAGAGTATTTAAGAGTGAGCTTTACACACACGGAGAAGGAGAATAGCATGAAAGCTGAGTAAATCCTCCAAATGAGCCTTGAATATTTGCCTTTCCTTAAAAAAATTATAGTGTGTCACCTTGATGCCTTGAGTTCATTGGCTTGGAACTCACACCAAATGGGCAGAGATGACAGGAGACTCATTCTCTCTGACGCCCTGGCGAGTTCTTTTTTGTCCTCCTCTGATGGAACTGAGACTCCTTCTTCCAGGCAAATAAGTTTCTATTGTCTTTGCCGAAGTTACAAGGCTGACTGAAGTATTTATGAAGTACGCAAAAGCCCTGAGACTTGGCTCTTCCCCAGAAAACTATGGGAAGATAGATGATATCTGTTAATGTAACATCTCAGAATTGAAACTGAATAATGGCTAGCCTCCTTTTATTAGACCTTTCTGTTGTTAGGTTTTGGATATGGTACCTCGTTTTGTTACTGAAAGTTTGCTTAGGGATATTTTGTTTGCTTGTTTTTCTTTTCTCTCCTAGGGCAAGCATGTTAGGGGTCTGCTAAGCCCAGAGGCAATGGATAAACTATCGGTTGTGAAGGTGGCCTTTCTCTGGCTTCTAGCTTAGCTTTTTTAAAGCCCAGTATGACCCCATGTCATTCTTGTCAATTCGGTTCACAAAATAAACCCAGAGGAGCCCTTGGGGAGGTCCTTTTCTCAAATACTTTGGGCTATGAGAGGAGTTCACTGGATGCCATGTTGGGCTAGTCCCGTGTTCTTAGATAGTAGGATAAGGTCAAATGGCTTAAACGATGGGGTGGGAGGAAAAGCTCCCACAAGGCTGACTTTTGATGAATGTGGCACAACGTCTTTTCTAGTTTTTCCCAGAGATATGAACGTCTCACCTGCAGGATTTTTCACCATTTTTTGCCCTTCTTCCCTAGTAAACTATTTTGTTCTCTTTGTTTGCAGTGTCCAGTGCAAATATCTGAAACAAAGTGAATTTGTTGGACTGAATTGATGTGCCCTTGTGGAAGGGAGGTCGGGGTGGGGGGAGTGTTTAAATGGAAGGTGATTCAATTACCAGGGTTTTGATGGTCAAAACACACTGTCTGCCCATAAGACTGGCTGTATCACCACCTCCTTGCTGCAGTGGACATGAAGGCTACTTGTGCAGGGGCCCTGAGTGTTCACTGGTGTGGCACTCTGGTCCTTAGCCTTACAGGCTTAAGGCATTGATTTTTGTCAGTAGGGTTTGGATTCGCAGGGTTCCCAGATGTGATTTCACACTGGTGGCAGGGGCAGTAAAGTGGAATGGGGCCCTTAAGTGACTTGGGACAGAAGAGAATTTGGTCTGATCCCTCACCGTAAAGCCATGCTCATCCCCAAGACACTCTATGATCTAAAGATGGATGGGAGGATAATGGTGAGCTAGTTGGGCAGTGGAGGGGCTGGTATGGGTAAAACTGCCATTGCAAGTTCCTTCATTTGCTACGTGCTGGGGCTGCTGTGTTCTAATGCAGTTCCTTTGGCAACATATTGAGGTGGATAGCTGTGCTGGTTATTACTCTTTGGATGCAAGTAACTCAAATCAACTGAAGCTAACTGAAGAGAAAATGGGGTTTAGTATAAGGCCATGGGGAGGGCTTATGGCTGGGACCTAAGGCAGGGTCTGGAATCCAGAAGTGGAAGGCTTCCTCCAGACCTCCTCTGTCTCTTGTTTCTTCGCTCTTCTTCCTTCATCCTTCCCTCTCTCCCTCCCTGTCTTCCTTCCTTCCTTGGGTCCCAGAATCAGAGAATGCAATATGACTCTTGGCTCCACCATGCCTGGCTCTGTGACTCAGGAAAAATTACTTAATTTTCTGAATCTCCATTTCCTCATCTATAATGTGGAGATCAAAATTATGCACCTCAGCGAATTTTAGTCAGGATTAAATGAGATTATGAAAACAAATATTTAACAGCCAAGTAATATATATTATATGAAATGGTGGAGATAGAGCTTCTGTTTCAAAGTTTAGGTCATGATTGGGAATTTTTATGATGGGCCATGTAGCTGCCAATCAGAGCAGTGATTAATCTAAACACTTTCCATATGGTCAACACTCTGCTTGAGTTGTTTTAAATGGATGGCTTCCTTTGAAGATGAATCTGGGGGCAGCCTGCGTTCTTCTACTTCTGCATACTCCTGGAAGGGAGCTTCTCTCAAATTGTGAGGACGTGGGACCCAGCACAGAGGAGGTGAGGAGGGAACGGTCTCAGCTAGTGCAGAATTGGAAGTTATGCGTCTACCTGAATATGAGCTACATTATAGCTCCATACTTCTGTAGCCCTGGAGAGTTTTCATCTCTCCTTACATCCATATTGTCATTTTGTATTCATTTTTTCTTGGTTTCCAATCAGAAAAATCCATAGAACTTCAAATATGAAAAAACACATTTTTAAAACATGTTGGAAAACTCTTAATTCATTTGTATTATTCAGGAACTATTGACTCCAAGTGTCAGAAACCCAACTCAAACATGAGAAAAAGTAAAGTGAATTTATCAGCTCAACACAACTGAGAAGGCCAGTCGGAATTAACTGACTCGGGGAGTTACAGTGTTATCAGAACTGTTTCTCTACTTTCTTTGGATGCATCCTTCCACAGGGCAGGCGAGATAGTAGCCCCCAAGCTTATAAGCTTCACAATGCCAGAACCAGAGCAAGAGCCAGAACAAGGCAGTGTTTTTGGATGGTTCAAGTGGAAATGTCCTGGGAAGAATTCTGATTGGTCCAGCTTTGGCCATGGGGTCATCTCTGAATCAATCTCTGACTGGGGACTAGGGAGTGTTTTATTGGCCAGCCTAGGTCACATGGCCTTTCCCTTTTGTGGTTGGAGGCGGTCTTTGTGAGAAAGAGGATTTGTTACTCAGCTTCTCTTTACTCCTCATGCTATGCCTGAGGGGGTAATTTTCAAAAAATCACCAACCTATTGGAGCTAGCAGTGTGTTCTCACTAAGCTTACCCGTTCACAATGCCCAGTTTGAATGAAAAGATGTGATACTGTTATGTATGTAAACCTCATGTGAAGCAAACTCCATGTATGGTGATTCAATTTATTAGAAAATATAAATTAGGAGCTATTTCCTTAAAACCATGGTTCTCAAAGTGTGGTCCCTGGATCAGCAGCAGCAGCATCAACTGGAAGCTTGCTGGAAATGCAGACTCTCAGGCTCTACCCCGGATCTGCTGACTTAGAAACTCTGGGGTAGGGCTGAGCAATCCAGGTTTTAATCAGCCCCACAGATGACTCTGATGCCCACTTAAGTTTGAGAACCACCGTCTTAAAGGTTCTTTTTTTGTAGGTCTCCTGAATATCATGATTCAGTTTGAACAAACAGATTTAACCAGGGATTTTCAGGGAATACAATTATCACATAAAGTGAGAGCACATATTAAATTATTTGTTTTAAAATGTTTAAAGTAAAAATAATATATAATCATAATTTAAAAATCAAGTAACACATGTAAGAGCTTATAATAAAAAGCAACAGAACTCCATCTCAGCTTTCTGCACACCCCACAGTTCTAATTCCCAAAGACAGTCACTTGGAATTTTTTTTTTGGATTATAAATCTATAGTTTTATTAAGACAAAAACTGACAGTGTTGGTATGAAGCTTAACACTTAAACAAAATTTTCACAGAAACCTAACACATGCCTAAAAATGTTTTACAATGGAGTTCTAGATGCAGGTCTAGATGATGTCAGAACTGATGGATCTCATGACTCAAGACAGAGTTTTGGGTTTTGGTTAATTCTTAGAATTAAAAAAACTTGTTTTGTTTTAAAGCGAGCCACTGCCCCAGTATGAAAATTTAATCTGCTCCTGAGACCAGGGCTTCTGAAATCATTCAGCTCTTGAAGTGATTCAGTGAACTTGTGCTGTCAGTGACTGAACCCTGCCACCAATGGTTTCAGAGTTCAAAAAACAGAGACTCCAAGAGTTTTCCACCCTAAGAGCACCGGCCCTTGCCTTTCCCTACTCTCCCACCTCCTATACTACCCTCTGCCCTTCCCCAAATACTTCAGCCAGTGGCCTGGGTGGAGAAGCTGATATTTATAACTTCATAATTGGAAAAGAAAGGGTCTTCTTGTCAATTTCAAGAATTATCACCTCTTTATCAGGTGATATGACCTGCCTGCGTATACACTCCAATAAGGCTTTTCCTCCTCAACCATTTTCCATCCCACAGACGACAGCTTTGGTAACTTCTTAACTGGCTTAGTCCTTTGTTGGGAATAGCATTAAGCTCAGGCAGGGAACACCTTGGCTTCTAAGTTTCAGGCATTCACAGCTTTTGAACAGTCTCTCACAGTCCTCATTTAGGTTGCCAATGACATTTTTTGAAAGGAAGAAATATTCTGGACACGGAACCAAATCATCGTTAGCTGTTCTTTCCTTTGTTTCACCACTTCCCCCATCAGGCCCCAAATTTTAACAAAAATGATCCTAACCCATCTCCCTTCTTTCCCACCCCATCCCTCCCACCCCAAATAATACACCAGTAATAGCCAAAATCTACATACATGCTATGCTGTAAAAATGCAGAGTTAACACTATTGGGAAGAAGGCTGTGGGTTGTGGAGATGCTCTTTGAAGATCTACAGTATCTTCTGCTCTCCCACATCCCCTTCTGCAAGTTTTGTCCTTCATAGAAAGTCCTTTGCTTTTCTCAGCAAAGTTCAGAATGGGTTGCCTTGAAACACTGACCCTCCTTCCCCTCCACCAGAATGGGTGTGCAAACTACACAGCATGGAACGGCTTTAAAGCACTTGGGCTGCTGTAGGGCATGGAAACTATACTGGCTCTTCAAAGGACATCTTCTCAAGCCACCTCTATGGTGTCAAGACAAGTAGAACTCCTTCTTTCCCCACTTGAAACCCACAGTCAGATGTGACAGGGGCTGGTACTCAGGAGAGTTAATTCTTGTCATCTTTTTTGTCATCATCCTCCGAGGGGTAGGAATGCCACATCAGCCTTTCCTCATAGAAGGATATGACAGCCTGTGGGCATGTTGACATTGGCTTCCTTGGCAGGGACCAGGTCAGCCTCATCAGAGTTTTTCCACTTCATCAGGAACATGAGTTCTCCACTGGAGTCTATAGCTCCAATAATCCACTCGGGTTCCAAACCCCGAGCAAAGCCTTGTGGCTTTTCTGACTCTTCTTTCTTCTTCTTGGTTTGCTCTCCTCCCCCTTATCTTCCGAATCCGAATCAGCTTTGCGCTTGCCTCCCTCTGATTTATCTGTGTCATGTGCCGTTTTCTGTGACTGCAGGAACTCGGCCATGAGGCCGGGGCGATCCAGGTTTTCTTCTGGCTGCTGTGTGCTGTCCTCATCTGAGAGCCCCTTCCACTTTAGGAGGAACTCCACTGGGCCCTTCACCACTCGGCGGTGGAGAACTTTTTCCACCACATATTCTTCTTCCTCTTCTTCTAGCACCTCCTCCACTTTCTTCTTGGTTTGTCTTTTCCCCATGGTGCCCGCCAGCTTTCTGGTATAAAGGGTGACGCTGCTCAGAGCAGTGCCCGCGAACCCGAGAGGAATCAGTGCCGCGCTACTTGTGCGTCTTGTCCAGCCGGCCAGGCGAGTGGGGACCAGAAAAGCAACAATCCGGTTGACCGCGGTCGAGCCCCTCACTGAAGCGGCGTTCCGCAGGCGCCGGCCAACAGCCCTTCCCTCGGCCAAACAAAAGAGCCTGGCACTCTGCACTGCCGCCACCAGCATCTGGAATTATTTTGTTTAATTAAGGTAGAGGACTTCCTTGGTGACGCAGTGGTTAAGAATCTGCCTGCTAATGCAGGGGACATGGGTTCGAGCCCTGGTTTGGGAAGATCCCACATGCCGCGGAGCAACTAAGCCTGTGCGGCACAATTACTGAGCCTGCGCTCTAGAGCCGGCGAGCCACAACTACTGAGCCTGCGTGTCACAGTTTCTAAAGCCTGCGTGCCTAGAGCCTGTGCTCCACAACAAGAGAAGCCACCTCAATGAGAAGCCCGAGCACTGCAATGAAGAGTAGCCCCTGCTCGCCGCAACTAGAGAAAGCCCACGTGCCACAACGAAGACCCAACACAGCCAAAGATAAAGAAAATAAATAAATTTTTAAAAATTGAGGTAGAGTTGATTTATAATGTCGTATTAATTTCAGGTGTACCACATAGTGATTTGATAGTTCTAAAGATTATACTCCATTTAAAAAAATTTTTTTAAATAGATTTATTTATTTATTTATTTGGGCTGTGTTGGGTCTTTGTTGTTGCTCACGGGCTTTCTCTAGTTGCGGCGAGTGGGGGCTACTCTTCATTGTGGTGCACAGGCTTCTCACTGTGGTGGCTTCTCTTGTTGTGGAGCACGGGCTCTAGGCATGCGGGCTTCAGTAGTTGTGGCTCGCAGGCTCTAGGGCACAGGCTCAGTAGTTGTGGCGCAAGGGCTTTGTTGCTCCACGGCATGTGAGATCTTCCTGGCCCAGGGCTCAAACCCATGTCCCTTGCATTGGCAGGCGGATTCTTAACCACTGTGCCATCAGGGAAGCCCACTCCATTTAAAGTTATTATAAACTATTGTGTATATTCCCTATGCTGTACATTACATCCTTGTATCTTATTTATTTTATACCTAGTTATTTTTACCTCTTAATTCTCTTCCTCAATCTTGCCCCTCCCCCACCCTTCTCTCCACTGGTAACCACTAGTTTGTTCTCTGTATCTATGAGTCTATTTCTGTTTTATATTCACTGGTTTGTTTTATTTCTTAGATTCCACATGTAAAGTGAGAACATACAGTATTTGTCTTTCTCTGTCTGACTTACTTCAGTAAATAGAATACCCTCCAGGTAATTCCATGTTATTGCAAATGGCAAATTTTCATTCTTTTTTATGGCTGAATAATATTCCATTGTGTGTGCACATGTGTGTGTGTGTGTATTGCATCTTTTTTATCCATTTGCCTGTTGAAGGACACATGGGTTGCTTCCATATCTTGGCTATCATAAATACTGCTGCTATGAACACTGGGGCGCATGTATCGTTTTGGATTAATGTTCTTGTTTTCTGCAGATATACACCCAGGAGTGGAACTTCTGGATCATATGGTAGTTTTATTTTTAATTGTTTTAGGAAACTTCAGACTGCACCAATAGTGGCTGCACAAATTTACATTCCCACCAACAGTGCTCTAGAGTTCCCTTTTCTCAACATCCTTGCCAACATTTATTACTTGTTGTCTTTTTGACGACAGCCATTCTGACAGGTGTGCGGTCCTATCTCATTGTGGTTTGATTTGCATTTTCCTGATGCTTAGTGATATCAAGCACATCTTCACATACTGATTGGCCATCTGTATATTTTCTTTGGAAAAATATCTACTCAGACCCTCTGCTCATTCTGTAATTGGGTGGTTTGTGTGTTTGATATTGACTTGTATGAGCTCTTATATATTTTGGATATTAACTCCTTATCAGACATATCACTTGCAAATAGGGGTCCTCTGTGGTTCCATACAAGTTTTAGGATTAGTTGTTCTAGTTCTGTGAAAAATGTCATGAGTATTATGATAGGGATTGCATTAAATCTGTAGGTTGCTTTGGGTAGTATGGACATTTTAACAATATTAATTTTTCCAATCCATGAACAGGGATATCTTTCCATTTTTTTGTATCATATTCAATTTCCTTCATCAATGTCTTACAGTTTTCAGAGTACAGGTCTTTCACCTCCTTGGTTAAGTTTATTCCTAGGTATTTTTTTCTTTTTGATGCAATTGTAAATGGGATTTTCTTTCTTTCTCCTTCTGATATTATTAGTGTATAGAAAAACAACAGATCTGTATACTAATCTTTTACCCTTCAACTTTACTGAATTTATTTATTAGTTCTAATAGTTTTTTTGGTGGAGACTTTAGGTTTTTCTGTACATAGTATCATGTCATCTGCAAATAGTGACAGTTTTACTTCCTCCCTTCCAATTTGGATGCCTTTTATTTCTTTTTCTTGCCTGATTGCTGGGGCTAGGATTTCTAATACTATGTTAAATAGAAATGGTGAGAGTGGGCATCCTTGTCTTGTTCCTCATTTTAGAGGAAAAGCTTTTGGCTTTTCATCATTGAGTATGATGTTAGCTGTGGGTTTGTCATAAATGGTTTTTATTATATTGTGATCTATTCCCTTTGTTGAGAGTTTTGTCATGAATGGGTGTTGAATTTTATCAAATGCTTTTTCTGCATCTATGGAGATGATCATGTGATTTTTATCATTCTTTTTGTTAATGTGGTGTATCACATTGATTGATTTGTGGATGTTGAGCCATTCTTATATCCATGCAATAAATCCCACTTGATCATGGTGCATGATCATTTTTATATATTGTTGAATTCAATTTGCAAATATTATGTTGAGGATTTTTGAATCTATATTCATTAGGAATATTGGTTTTTCTGTAGTATTTTTGTCTGATTCTGGTATCAGGGTAATTTTGGCCTCAGAATGAATTTAGGAGTATTCCTTCCTCTTCAATTTTTTGTAATAGTTTGAGAAGGATACATATTAACTCTTTATATGTTTGGTAGAATTCCCCTCTGAAGCCATCCAGTCCTGGACTTTTGTTTCTTGGGAGTTTTTTGTCGTTGTTGTTGTTGTTTGGGTTTTTTTTTTTGCGGTACGCGGGCCTCTCACTGTTGTGGTCTCTCCCGTTGCGGAGCACAGGCTCCGGATGCGCAGGCTGTCAGCGGCCATGACTCATGGGTCTAGCTGCTCCGTGGCATGTGGGATCTTCCCAGACCCAGGCACGAACCCGTGTCCCCTGCATCGGCAGGTGGACTCTCGACCACTGTGCCACCAGGGAAGCCCTCTTGTGAGTTTTTTGATTACTGATTCCACTTCTTTTTTTGGCCATGCCACGCAGCATGTGTGATTTTAGTCCCCTGACCAGGGATCGAATCCATGCCCCCTGCAACATAAGCACAGAGCCCTAACCACTGGACTGCCAGGGAATACCCACTGAGTCCATTTCAATACTAGTAACCAGTCTATTCAGACTATCTATTTCTTCCTGATTCAGTCTTGGAAGATTGTATGTTTCTAGTATTTTATTCATTTCTTCTAGGTTGTCCAGTTTGTTGACATTTAACTGTCCCTAGTATTCTGTTATGATTGTATTTCTGTGATATTGGTTGTAATTTCTTGTCTTTCATTTCTTATTTGGTTTCTGTCTCTCTTTTTTCTTAATGAGGCTGGCTAAAAGGCTCATCAATTTTGTTTATCTTTTCACAAAACCAGCTCTTGGTTTCATTGATTCTTTCTTTCTTTCTTTCTTTCTCTCTCTCTCTCTTTCTTTCTTTCTTTCTTCTTATGGGGGTGGGTCTCTATTTTATTTATTTTCTTTCTGATCTTTATTATTTTCTTCCATCTTCTGACTTGGGGCTCTGTTTTTTCTTCTTTTTCTAATCTCTTTTGATGGTAGGTTAAGTTGTTTGAGATCTTTCTTGTTTCTTGAGGTATGCCTGTATCACTATAAGTTTCCCTCTTAGAACTGCTTTTGCTGCATCCCATAGATTTCAGAAAGTTGTGTTTTTTATTTTCATTTATTACAAGGTATTTTCTGATTTCCCCTTTGATTTCTCTTTTGATCCATTGGGTTTTTAATAGCATGCTGTTTAGTCTCCATGTGTTTGTGTTTTTCCCATTTTTCTTCCTGTAATTGATTTCTAGTTTCATACTGTTGTGGTCAGAAAATATTCTTCATATAATTTCTATCCTTTTATTTTTTTTAATTGGAATATAATTGCTTTACAATATTGTGTTAGTTTCTGCTGTACAATGAAGTGAATCAGCTATATGTGTACATATATCTCCTCCATATTGGACCTCCCTCCCACCCAGCCCCATCCCACCCATCTAGGTTATCACAGGGCACCAAGCTGAGCCCCCTGTGCTATACAGCAGGTTCTTACTAGCTATCTATTTTACACATGGTAGTGTATATCTGTCTATTTAAATCTCCCAATTCATCCCACTCCCCCTTCCCTGCTGTGTCCACACGTCCATTCTCTAGGTCTGCGTCTCTATTCCTGCCCTGCAAATAGGTTCATCTGTACCATTTTTCTAGATTCCACATATATGTGTTAATATACGATATTTGTTTTTCTCTTTCTGACTTACTTCACTCTGTATGACAGACTCTAGGCCCATCCACATCTCTACATATGACCCAATTTCATTCCTTTTTATGGATGAGTAATATTCCATGGTATATATGTACCACACCTTCTTTATCCCTCTTTCTTTCCTTTCTTCCTTTTTTTCTCAAAGTATATTGTATCCCACAAGTTTCAAGTTGTAATTCAAGTCTAAATATGTAATAAGTTCCATTGTGATCTCCTGTTAAGCCCATCATTAGAAATGATTTTTAGTTTCCAAATATATGTATATATAATATATTTATTATACACACATATATAAATATATATTTATATATTTATTTATATATAGTCATTCCTTGGTATCTGTGGGGGATTTGTTCCAGGACTGCCCACTCCATACCAAAATCTGTGATGCTTAAATCCCTTATATGAAATGGCATAGTATTTGCATATAAACCAAGGTACCTCTTCCTGTATGCTTTAAATCATCTCTAGATTACTTATAATACCTAACAATGTAAATACTATGTAAAAAGTTGTAAATACAAATGTAATGTTATATAAATGGTTGTTGGTGTGTGGCAGATTCAGGTTTTTCTTTTTGGAACTTTCTGGAATATTTTTTAAAAATATTTTTGGTTCATGGTTGGTGGAATTCATGGATGCAGAACCAACAGATAATCTGTATAGTTTTGGGGTTTTTTTGTTTTTAGTTTTTTTACTGTAAAAGTATGATACAGATTCGTTAAAATTTACTAAGGCTTTCCTGAGACCTAGTATATGTGCTCTCTTTGTAAACGTTCCATTTGTACTTGAAAAAGAAGTGTGTTCTCTTATATATATATATATATCTCCCCAACATATATATATTTGAGCTTCCTCAATTTGTTTATATGTTCTTTTGTCTTAATTTTTTTCATCTGCGCTAAGGCCTTCTGCTATGAGTATGAATTTGACCATTTCTCCTTGAAATTTTACCTTTTTGTGTCATATACATTTTGAGGCTGTGTTCATCTTTTACTTTATAGTTATGAAGGTGGAGGAGGAAAAGGCTGGGGTAGGGAAGCTGGACCCCACTAACTACAGGAGGCGATGTCAGGATCAGGAAGGTAAGGTCACCTTGAGAACTTGATGCAAATTCTTGGAGGTTCTGGGAATTCCTTGGATATCCTTATAACAGCCCTTCCAGCTGGGGAAACTAGAGAGTTGGTCCCTTTCCCTGACCCATCCACAGTGTCTCCTCTAGATCTGGTGGGACCAGCCTTAACCATGTCTTAAAGGGACCACGTGGTCAGGTTGGAGGCAGGTAACTGGTACTAGGATTACGGCATAGCTTCTCCAACACAGTGTTAAACTCACTTATTTTACAAGCTCTACAAATCATACTAAATGCCAAATATCAACTTTTTATAGATTCTAAAAATGGCAGCTCAGGTAAAACCAGTGAAAGAGGATATTGAGTGGGGATATTTTTTTTTTGCTCCAGAATTGCTCACTCAGAGACCCTAAGTATCCTACATGCTACAGAAAAGCAGCCACAGAGTTTATGAAGAGGCACTACTCCAGCCCTTTTGGAGGGAGACAGTAATCTTCCTGTCCAGCTGGATGCTTCCTGAGCTGAGGAACGTGTAGAGTCACTCTGGGGCTGTTGATGAAGAAGAATGCAGTGAGGAGCTGGCACTGTCCTGAGTCAAACTACAAGATGTTCACAGTGAGAAGAGAGGTCCTACAGAGCAAAGAAACAACCTGGGGGTGGGCTAGTGATTCCCTACAATTCACCAGCTAAACAGCCACACTCTGATGGTTAGAGTGGAGAAAATGAGACAAGTTAGATCCAGGGCAGAAAGAAAATGTTTCCCTGACAACCATCCCCTGATTTTTTTTTTAAAAAGAGTGCTCTTTGTTTGTATAACCCCTCACAATTCTCAAAATCATGTCCCCATTCACCATTCCATTCTATCTTCTCAAGAACCATGCCTAGCCCGTAGAGAAAGAATTTTTACTCCTGCACTATCGGTGAGAACACTGAGTCCCAGAGAGGCAGATGTGCATGGCCATACAGCAGGTGAAGAACAAGCCAGGGAGCACCCAGGGCAGCTAACTCCTGGTAGAGGCCTTTCTGATACATCTGCTGCTTCTCATTTCCATTCCTGGCCTCAAGGGTGGAGAATAGGAACTCATCATTGAAAGAAACAAATATGCTAAACCTTTAGAGTAGAACTACTTATCTCTAAATATTGGTGACCATGGCTTACCTCACATTACAGCTTGCTCAGGCTCAGTGTAGGAGAGAGAAAGAAGGAGATGCACCAGTCATTCTGATACTGGTTCACTAGGAAGTGAGGCTGCGCTTCATCAAGATATCTACCTCAAATTTCTCATTACACCCGTGAGAGATTGAGGGTCCAGAAGAGCAAGCAGTAGGATAAGGTGGGGGTGAGCTGGGGTTCTAAAGAGATTTGGACACTGACATCCATGTAACCTTACTCTCCAGTGCTTAGTAATGCACCAGCCAGCATAGACTAACACAGAATCTGCTCACCAGAGTGGACATTCAACATGTCTCTAAAAGGCCTAGACATGCTTCTTCAAGGTTCAGCTTCATGTGGTTTCAGTGTGATATGTGCAGTCAGTGATGCCCAGGCCTCTAGTACATCAGTTCAGGAGTTTGAGCCAACAGGCAGCCCTCTCCTCCAAGGGAAAACAAACAAACAAACAAAAACAAACCCCCCCCCAAAAAACCCTCACAAAGTTAGTGTAGATCTTGATGTAAGAACGTAAAGTCCAATTTCCCACTCTGCCACAGACTCTAAAATTTTAGCTGCTATTCTTGTGCTTCAGAAATAGTCATAATGATCAATAGCTGTTGACCAGCCCTAGGGAAAATTTTTTACCACAAATCAATCAATGTGATACACCACACTAATGAAATGAAGAATAAAAATTATATGATCATCTCAATAGATGCAGGAAAAGCATTTGACAAAATTCAACATCCATTCATGATTTAAAAAACCAAACACTCAACAAACTGGCTATAGAGGGAATGTTCCTCAATATAATAAAGGCCATATATGACAAGCCCATAGCTAACATCATACTCAATGATGAAAAGCTGAAAGCTCTTCTCTAAGATCAGGAGCAAAACAAAGATGCCCACTCTTGCCACTTTTATTCAAAATAGTACTGGAGGTCCTAGCCAGAGCAATTAGGCAAGAAAAAGAAATAAAAGGCAAGAAGAAGAAAGTTTTAAATTGGAAAGGGAAAAGTAAAACTGTCTCTATTTGTAGATGGCATGATATTATAAATAGAAAATGATAAAAAATTCCACCAAAAAACTGTTAGAACTAAAAAAAATTTTTTAATCAAAATTTCAGGATACAAAATCAATATACAAAAACCAGTTGCATTTCTATACACTAACAATGAACTTTCAGAAAGAGAAATTAAGAGAACAATTCCATTTACAATTGTATCAGAAAGAATGAAATACCTAGAAAAAAATTTAACTGAGGAGATAAAAGATCTGTGCACTGAAAACTGAAAGACACTGATGGAAGAAATTGAAGACAACACAAACGCATGGAAAGATATTCCATGTTCATGGACTGGAAGAATTAATATTGTTAAAATGTCCATATTAGCCAAAACAATCTAAGACTCAATGGAATCGCAATCAAAATTTCAATGATTTTTTTTTTCACAGAAATATAAAAAACAATCCAGAAACTCATATGAAACCACAAAGGACTCTGAATAACCAAAGCAATCTTGAGAAAGAAGAACACAGCTTGAAGATCACACTTCCTGATTTCAAACTATATTACAAACTACTGTATTCAAAACAGTATAGTATTGGCATAAAAACAGACATAGAGATCAATGGAACAGAATAGAGAGCCCAGAAATAAACCCACACATATATAGTCAATTAATTTATAACAAAGGAGCCAAAATATACAATGGGGAAAGGATAGTTTCTTCAATAAATGATATTGGGAAAACTTGACAGCCACATGCAAAAGAATGAAACTGGACCCCTATCTTACACCATACAGAAAAATCAACTCAAAATGGATCGAAGACTTGAACGTAGGACCTGAAACCATGAAACTCTTAGAAGAAAACATAAGGGGTAAGCTCCTTGACATCAGTCTTGGCAATTATTTTTTTTAATTTGACATCAAAAGCAAAGGCAACAACAACAACAAAAAAGTTGAACTACATCAAGCTAAAAAGCTTCTGCACAGCAAAGGAAATTATCAACAAAATGAAAAGGTAACCTACAGAATAGGAGAAGATATTTGCAAATCACATATCTGATAAGAGGTTAATACCCAAAATATATAAAGAATTCATACAATTCAATAGAAAAACAAAACAAAACAGAAATACAATTTAAAAATGGAAGAGAAACTGAATAGAAAATTTTCCAAAAAAAACATACAAATGGATAACAGGCACTTGAAAATGTGCTCAACATCATTAAATCATCAGGGAAATTCCAATTAAAACCACAATGAGATATCACCTCACAACTGTTAGAATGGCTATCTTCTAAGACAAGGGATAACAAATGCTGGCAAGGATGTGGAGAAAAGGAAACCATTGTGCACTGTTGGTGGGAATGCAAATTGGTGCAGACACTGTGGAAAACAGTACGGAGATTCCTCAAAAATTAGTAACAGAACTACTGTATGATCCAGCAATTCCACTTTTGGGTATATGCCCAAAAGAAATGAAATCATTATCTTGAAAATATATCTGTACTCTCATGTTCATTGCAGCATTATTTATAATAGTCAAGACATGGGAACAACCTAAGTGTCCATCAGTGGTTGAATGGTTAAAGAAAATGTGATATACATATGAATATTATTCAGTCATAAAAAAGAAAGAAATCTTATCATTTGCAACATGAATGGACCTTGAAGACATTATGCTAAGTGTCTTAGACAGAGAGACAAATACTGTGTGATCTCACTTATACATGGAATCTAAAAATCCAAACTCATGGAAACAGGGAATAGGTTGGATGTTACCAGAGGCTGGGTGTGGGAGGTGAGGAATTGGGTGAAGGTGGTCAAAAGGCACAAACTTTCAGTTATAAGATAAATTAGTCATGGGGATGTGATGTACTGTATGGTGACTGTAGTTAACAATAGTGTATTGTATGCTTGAAAGTTGCTAAGAGACTAAATCTTGAAAGTTCTCATCACAAGAAAAAAATTTGTAACTATGTGTGGTGATGGATGTTAACTGAACTTATTGTGGTAGTCATTTTGCAGATATACGTATATCAAATCATTATGTTGTACACCTTAAATTAATACAATATTATATGTCAATCACAACCCAAGTTAAAAAAATAATAGGGGAAACTGGAGGTGGCATATGGTAGGGTACATGGAACTTCATGTATTATCTGCTCAATTATTCTGTACATCTAAAATTGTACTAAAAAGACTATTAATTATTTTTAAAATTGTTGACCAACTCAAGACAATACGGATGAGAAACTGGTGGCAGAATGTCCTTCCTGAGGTCTGAGGGAATTCTAGCTGCCTCTTTGTGCACAGAGTTAGTGGGAGATTTACATAGCAGCCGGGCTTCTTAGTGGAATTCTGAATTAGGGTTCTTGGTAGCTCTAGTTCTTGAAAATTCTAGTTTACAAAACCAGCTTCGAGAAATTCTTAATAACTCACTTCTCTGATGAGTAGTACTTCACATAGTCCTTGGTTGTTAGTAAAAATGGCCCTTGATGGAAATGCATATGGCTTTCCCATAACAATTGAAGCTGGGGCTTGGCATTTTGAACTAACTCTGTGACCCACCGAAGGCCTCTCTCCTGGACCATGTGTCATAAACCATATGTGTTTATTGCTGCTCTGGACTAGCAAGAATGGGGAGATGGGAGTTCTGCTCATTCTGACAGAATTCTAACTATAGGGCCAAGGGTCTCCCTTCCAGCAACTGGGGAGTTGGTTCAGAATTGGAATTCTATCAAGCCCAGTGGCCCCGTCCAGGAATCCTATGTCTTCTGATCTTCTTCAGTGGCCTCAGCTCTTTGTAACTGGAAAATATTAAGGAGAAATGCCAATTTTCAGTAACTCTACCTACCCTCTCTTTTATTCTGTGCCCACAGACTGCCGTTCCATCCACATTGGACTTTCAGTCCCCAGTTACCCTCCCAGGAAAAGAGACCCGAAGGGACATCTTTCAGACCTGCAAAAGGTCCGCTGGGGCTTGCGGCCAGAGAAGCCGCAGCAGGGGCTGGCCAGTGCCGGCAGCACTGTGGATCATGTCATCAGGACACGTGAGTTCTTGAGGGGACCAGTCTGGGGAGCCATCCGCTGGGTGGTCCAGATGGGGCAGGGCAGGGCAGGGGTATTCTCTGGAGAATGTGAGGACCGCCCCATGTTGCTCAGGCCTCTCAGTCCCCTCTGCTCTGCTGCCACAGCAGACCAGCCTCTCTGCTCAGGGACGCCTTTAGTCAGGCTGAGCCCCTGTCCCTCTCTGGTCACTTTGAGACCTGCTCTGATCCATTCTGCCTTGATTTCGCAGTTTAATTGTCAGAATTATTTCCTGTTTCCAAATTCCTAGGGGCCACACAGCCGTTGCCCAAAGAGCCAATAACAAACATGAGTGTCTGGCGTGAGGTGTTGTGCTCAGTAAACTGAATTCCTTATTGCATTCCCTCCACTCTCGCTCTTCACCTGAGCTTGAAGGAATGGTGTGGAATTGTCTGGGCACCCTGCTCCTCAGCTTGCAGAGTCCTGGAGGCTTTCTCCCGGGTCAGCAGAGCCCCCGAGGCCTTCCTCTGCTGTTGAGGAAATCAGCTCTGGGCTGGTTAAAAATCAGTCTTCTGTTCTTTCCTGCGGAAAGAAAAGTGTCAATCTTAAGAGCAGTGAAAGGATTAGAGCACAACTGTGACATTTTATCCTTTTGAGCCTTCGCTGTTTCTAGGGACATGATTTCACCTGCAGCATATCCTAAATCTGCGTAATAAATGGTACCTAACTGGTTTCTACTATATAGTTCCACTGTCTTGAGCAAGGCAAAATGAGTTATTTTACCATCTGAACCTTCAAAAGAATGTCAGAGGCAGTAACAGCCTCTTAACATTCCTGTAGGAGACCTGACATACACGCTTGCGAAGGCCATCTGAGTCACCCCCAACCCTGCACTGCCCTGAACAACTGCTGTCATTGGCACCAAGTCTACCAAGGCCTGTGACTTTTCCAAAGGAAGTGTGCCTATGTGGGAGAGAGGTTAATGGGGAGTCCTTTGGAGGTGTCTAGTTTAAGAGATAAGCTTTGATTAAAATATGCATGTGCACACATACACACAAACATGCACACACAGGCTTGTGCACACATACATGTTCAGGGGTAGACGTATCAGAGACCCAAAGGAGGGCAAGCCTGGTGGGAAGGCCTGTTCCCCATGTTGGATGTGGATGCCTCCCACTCACTCTCTGGGACATTCTCCTGTCACCCCACCACATTCAGAGATGAAGTCACCCTTTCAAAGTTGAGTCTGCTGGATCCTTCCTGAGTCAGGGAAGAGGAAAGTGGGTTAGAGCTGGTGCTCTCTGATCGGAGGGCTTGGAGGGGGTCTAATAAGTGGTATTTGTTGATGCAACATGGTGCATCACAGAAGTGGTCATGAGTGGTGGATTTTATGTTGTTTCGGTGGTTTCTGGTTAAGGGGACACTGGTTTTAACTGGAAACCAAAGGGGAGGGAATGGAGAATACTTTGGTACATTTGCACATTCAGTTCATTCTCTTCACAGCCTGCTATTCCCATGCATGTTACATGGCATGGCTGTGGAACAGGGGAGAGAATGGGAGGGCCTAGGAGGACAGGAAATTTCAGGCCATGTCTTTCAAGCTGGGGTAAAGTAAGAACCCCTTCTAAAGGGAAAAGGGGTTGTGGACCCATGAAAATGCATTTGTACATTTGTAGAGCCCCAGGGGACCATAAAAATCCAAGTTTGGGAAATAATATCTTAATTAAGGTTTTATTCCATAAAAGTATCTTACATTTTTGAATTATAACAACAGAAAAGTTTTGCCCTTATATCTAATGAAAGAAATCTTTTTAAGATTATCATCAAAATGGAAACATGAAATTAAAAAATTCTAATAGATCCCACCTGCCCCTACGAATACTTTCCAGACCACAGTTCCAGACGTGCTGACTTAAGGGGGCCACAAAGCCTGCTAGCAAAGTCAACAGCCACCGCGAGTTTTCTGTAGCCCATGGGGGCTGAGCTTGTTCCGGCCATTCTCGTAAGGGTGGTAGAGGTTCACCCCTCAGTCCTTCACTTCTTTCGAACCAAACAGGGCATCGTGTGTATGATGCAAATATAAGCCCCGCTCCAGCACATCCCAGGATCAGTAACAATGACCCGAGGAAGGGAAAACGAAACAGTGCCCAAGTAATTTTACGGCATCATCTAGATAATTGCCTGAATCTGCCACTTTTCTTTGCTGTGGGACAACTGACCACATGTGTTTTCCCTCTCTGAGTGTCCTGTCTATTCTATGAATCCATTCAGACAGCCCAGGCAGGCGGTCTAGCTGGCCACAAAGTCCAAGTGGGACCTACCTCTACAGAAGAGGAGAATCATGCAGAATGGAGGGCGTGGGTGCTGGCCAGGCAGGTGGCTAGACATAGCTAGGCCTGAGAGTAAAGCAGGCTGTGCAGATGAAGGATTGACAGGTGACTCCTTTGGTTTCTGCCTCACAAAACAATGACAAGAATTTGTACCATGAAATGGTATTTCACTGTAATTTTGTTAACTAAATGTATAGTGTTAATAAAAAGGAGATATTATTATCCCCATCTTCAGATTGGGAAATCAAGGTTTGAAGAGATGTAGTGTGATACAGCGGTAATCAGTGAAACTAGAATTTGAAAACAAGTCTGTAGACTCTAAAACCTGTGTGTGCCCCTTCCACTACACTACTGTCCTTTGTAAGTTATCACTGGTCAGTCACCATGTTGGATATGGGCTGAGAATTGTATCCTTTTAAGCAGCCGAATTGCCTTATGATGACAGGGATAGGTAGGTAGTAGTTACACCATAACATGATACGCCGTAGCAGTTGGATTACCACCCTTTCCTCCAATATGAATATAATTTAGGAAGTCAGTACTTAGCAGCCAATCAATTTTGACTCCAGCAGAGCATATATAGGGAATAGAACCATCAAGCTGTGGTGAGAATCAGCAAGCACCATGCTTCCTTCCCTGGAAAGAATGCATTTTCTGGCTCTGAGAACCTCTTGAGAGCTATTAGGAGCAAGAGGGCAAAGAGCAGCTGTAGAAATATGGCTGCCCTTTGGCGTTTCTTGGCTGGTGCTAAGAACCGGAGCCAAGATCTAAGAGGAACGAGACTGGCCAAGCCCAACCTGGTGTGTAGGCACTAGGGTCTCAGAGCCTTCATCAGTAGAGTGAAAGATTGTTGTAGGGTGACCAACTGTTTCAGTCTAACTGGGCTGGAGGGCTTTCCCAGGACATGGGACGTGGGACTGTCAGTGCTAAAACCGGTCAGTCCGAAGCAAACTGGGATATTTGTCGCACTAAGTTGTGAGTTCCTAGATGAAATATAAACAGACATGAAGTATTTCGCATGGTGCACAGTGCATGACAGGCACTTGACATATGTTACCTCAAGTGATCTATGTTAACCCAATTTAAAAGCACTCCTTGGGATTCCCTGGTGGCGCAGTGGTTAAGACTCTGCCTGCCAATGCAGAGGACACGGGTTCGAGCCCTGGTCCAGGAAGATCCCACATGCCGCCGAGCAACTAAGCCTGTGCACCACAACTACTGAGCCTGCACTCTAGAGCCCACGAGCCACAATACTGAGCCCACGCACCACATCTACTGAAGCCTGCGCACCTAGAGCCTGTGCTCTGCAACAAGAGAAGCCACCACAATGAGAAGCCTGGGCACCACAATGAAGAGTAGCCCCTGCTCACCGCAACTAGAGAAAGCCTGTGCGCAGCAACGAAGACCCAACACAACCAAAAATAATAAATAAATAAAAAATAAAAGCACTCCTTTACGAGTGGACATCTGGTTTGGCTGCTGTCACTGGTACTGAGAAGCTTATGAGATCCTTCTGGTGGGAGGCGTGTGAAAAAGTGTTAACGTCTTCTTCTACTTGCCAAATGTTGACCAACTCTAGGGTCACTAAAAGATCAAAACCACCCCAAGATGACCAGTAAGGGAGAGAAAGTCTATTTTTTAGCCAGGTGTTTGAGCCTCATATGGTTCCAAAGGCTTTAGATTTCATGGGGTCTTTCTTTCCCATTTCTTTTTATTTATTTGTTTGTTTGTTTGTTTGTTTATGGCTGCGTTGGGTTTTTGCTGCTGCACACGGGCTTTCTCTAATTGCGGCGAGCGGGGGCTACTCTTCGTTGCAGTGTGTGGACTTCTCATTGCGGTGGCTTCTCTTGTTGCGGAGCACAGGCTCTAGGCACGCGGGTTTCCGTAGTTGCGGCGCACGGGCTTAGTTGCTCCGCGGCATGTGGGATCTTCCTGGACCAGGGCTCGAACCCGTGTCCCCTGCATTGGCAAGTTCCTCTTTCCCATTTCTGATGAGGAAGGAGCAAGCGTTGGGACAGAAGACAAATCTACCTCTAAAGCATCTGCCCCACTAAGGAGCTCCTGAGACAGGCTGTGTTTGCAACATAGGAGCAAAGACAATCGGATTTCTCTTAGAGTTCGAAGCTTTACAATGAGGTGGTTTCCTCTGTCTGCTTTACCAACTTGTTTCTGGGAAGGAGTGGTAAAGAGAGGAGCAGAGACAAAGGGGAGCAGGACGGAGGAAAGGGGGAGAGTGTCATCCTAGGCCTTTTAGACCCGCCCCGCCCCGGGGGGTGTGTGGAGGGGGGCTGGGCAGACGGGAAGGCAAATTCAGAATTCCCGAAGGAAGCCTGTATTTGCTCTTCTCTTTCTTCTTGCCCTTGACATCTTAAAACCTGGGTTTCCCGGAATTATCAACATAGACAGCAATCAAACAAACAAAAGCACAAACAAACAAAAACCCCTATTGGAAGAGAATCCTGAGTTAGTGACCTTAAGACCTTAAGGGGAAATTAGGGTTGAAAGCTCAGTTTGCAAGTGAACCAATGAAAGTTCTAATAAATACAAAGTTATTATAACCCATATGTTAGCTGGATTTACCTTATTCCTTGAGAGTTAGTGTCTTCACCTCTGCCTAAATTTCTGTGAATTTCCAGTGGCTTCCATTCTCAGTATCGCTGTAGCTCCAAGTCCTGCCTGCTGGGCTCACAGTCTAGCTGTGTCTCACCTCCTGCACCTGTTCTCTGCCCTCACCTCCAGCTCCAGCTCAGGCATGGGCTTCAGTCCTCCTTTGGTCTCCGCCAGATTGGTCACATACCACATACAAGTGAGCAGCAGGCTTTCTTGAACCCTGGAGCAGTTTTACCTTGCAGAGATACACAATTTTTAAAGTGAGATACTAGATATCCCCTTTCTTTAAAATCCCCTGGTCACAGGAGATTTCCTATTGGCCACTCTTCTCTGAAGTTTCAGGCTCCTACCATATTGGCAACTCCCACCTCACCCCCACTCCCCCTCGCCAGTTCCGTCACATCTCCTGCTTCTCAGTTTTCAGCCACCCCCCAGCTTCTCCTGTCCCTCCAACACATACACTCACTCCCTCCCTTTCAGTCACATCAATTTCCCTCTGCCCACCTTAGCTCAACACCCATTTTTGCACAGCTAAAGACACACAATGTGTTGAGCTAAACACAAAGACCATCGCCTCTAAGTCTAGCCCTTTAGCTAGACTTAACATTCTTTTATAACATTTACACTTGCAGTTGTTTTTTTAAAAAATAAATTTATTAATTTATTTTTGGCTGTGTTGGGTCTTCGTTTCTGTGCGAGGGCTTTCTCTAGTTGTGGCAAGCGGGAGCCACTCTTCATTGTGGTGCGCGGGCCTCTCACTGTCTCGACCTCTCCCGTTGCGGAGCACAGGCTCCAGACGCACAGGCTCAGTAGTTGTGGCTCACGGGCCCAGCTGCTCCGCGGCATGTGGGATCCTCCCAGACCAGGGCTCGAACCCATGTTCCCTGCATCGGCAGGCAGATTCTCAACCACTGCGCCACCAGGGAAGCCCTCCACTTGCAGTTTTTGAGAAGGTATACAGAAGAAAATCTCCCTACCCTAGAATTTCATATAAGGGAGACTCATGATTAAGATGGTAATTTGATCACAAGGATCAGAAACCTCCTTGAGCTGTCTTGAACAAGGAGGGAGTGAGGGGGTGGGGGGAGAGAGAGTTAGTTTATATTGTAGGAGCAAAGGAGTTTCTCACAGTCCCCAAAGAACAAGCAACCAGGCTCGGCAGGAGGACGAGCACCCTCTCAGTCCCCTCTCTGGGACTCATGGCCTTCCCCCTGCTTCTCCGGTAAGTCTGCCTTATTCCTCTCTCTCTGTAGCCTTTTCTGCCTCTCTGTGCCCTCAGCTTCCATTTTACATGCTCCTTCTCTACCGTCAGGAAACGCCCAGCTATCTCAGAAACCAAATTCAGAATTTCCAGGCTTGAGTCAGGTGTCTGATTAACTGTTCCTGGTCCAATTAACCACGGCGAAGGGACACAGGTCAAGCATTCCACAAACACGGCCACCCGCGAGTCATCCTTTGGGTGGGGCACTGTATGGGCTGGCAGACAACCCCAAAGCTACTGACGGCAGGATGGATTCCCAGAAACACTGCAAGTCCGCAGATTCTCTCCTCTTCCTTCCCAGAGAGCATATTTGAGTTTATGGACTGCTTTCTAGAAAAAAAGCCTTACTGACCATGAAACTATGACTTGCAGTCTTCCAGTCCCCTCTTGAAGATCACCTCAAGTGACTGCAAGCATAACTTTGGAGCCCTCAGTTTCTGTCTCTCCCGCTCCGCAGTATTCGGTGGCCTTGAGCTTGGTCCCCTACCCAGCTCCATTTCCTTGTTGTTGCTGAGGCTAGTTCCAGCCGCTGTACTCATGAGTGTTAAGCAGTGAAATTCACCTAGCAAATATTTAGCGTGTCCATGCTGTGAGCTGAGAGACAGCACCTCTGAAAGGACTCAGAGCTGAGGACCCCAGGTCCAAGTCCTCATGCTGACTTCCTGGTGGTGCTAAACGCCTCCTGGCTCTTCTAGGAGTTGAAGACCTGCAGGTTGCAGTCCACACGGTGATTTTGTGCTTTGCTCAGCTAATGACTGGACAGGTGCACCCCTCCCTGACCCCAGTAAAAGCACGATTCTGTTTGCTTCTTTTCATGTGTTTCCTGAAGCTTGCTCCTGCCGAGGTTAGGTTGAGTTGAGTTGCTGCTGGTTGAGTCCATACCTCCAGTTGGGCCATCGCTATGGGATTCTTGCTGTGCGCTATCAAGGGGCTATTATCTGTGGCCTTTCTCATTTGCAGATTAACTTGCGTGAAGGGCCCGCAGTGCATTAGAGATGCACTGAGACCCTGATGTAGGAACCCAGCTCATAGAGCGAGGCTTCTGTGGGCCCGAGGGAAGGGAGGGGCCTCAGGGTGGAGTGGGACGGGTAGAAAAGGTATTTAGAAGCTGAAAAGGATTGAGCCCTTGGAATGTTTTAAAGGGCCGTTATCAGGGAGGAAAGTGTCAGACCTGTTGGCAACATCAGTCATAGCGATATTTACTGGGTAACTGGCATATGCCAAGCACCGTGCCAACCACATCACATATATCATCTCATTTAATGGCCACCACAATCCAGTAAAGCAGGTGTGATTATTCCCACTTTATAGATGGAGAAACTAAGGCTAAGATTGCTTAATGCCTTGCCAAAATCCCACTGCTAGTAATTACCAGAGTCGGGAGCTGAACCTAGGTCTGGGCTCTTAAAACACCACACGAGTAAAGAGAATCCTCTGGCGTCCTTGGTGATCTCTCTCTGGGTGTCCCTCTGGGATTTTGAGGTCACCCACAGCCCCTGACTCGGTGTAGCGTGCAGGGTCTGCCCCGTGGCGCTCAGGAAGAAATGGGCCGACTTCAGCCACAGTGCGGTACAAACTGTAGAGCCTGGGACCTTTAGAGGGGCCCATCTACTCACTGCCCTGCCCTGCTAAGGAACCCACCAAAGCAGGAAGTCCTTGGTGGTGGCATTTGCTTGGGGCCCCGCACCTAAATACACAGCCCTGACCCTCTGCTGCTGTGTTCTCAGCATTAAAGTGGGCACACTTGATCCTTGAGCCTCAGGCATGAAGACATGGTAAGGGAGCACAGGGCAGTGCAGGGTGAGGGCATCAGCAGACTGTTGTCCTAACCTGGGGCCTGGTGGGGCCTTCTGTGCTGTAAAGTAGGCCTCAGATTTCTCATCCTCTCATCCTCTCATCCATCGCTAAGCTCTCTCCCAGCTCTGAGACTTAGTGAATTCAGGGTTCAGAGCTCCTTGGAGCAGCAGCCACTCATGACCTCTAATCAACCTTGGCACATTTTAAGTATTCAGTAAGCACTTGTTGAACCAAACCCAGGAGATTAGGAGTTTCTTAGCAGAGCGAAATAATTCCCCAGGAGGGTTCACCACGCACCCTGAAGTGACCAGTTCCCACTGTCCATGGGCTCTCAGAAAATACCCACTGAGTGATAGCTGGCATTTTGTCTTAGAAGCAGACTAAGAGGGAAAGGATCAGGAGTTTGGGTTTAAAGTTGGGGGAGGAGAGAAACCAGCTGCATGGAATATTACTGACCAAGGGTGGTTGCTGTGGAACGTGAGGCCCCACAGCACCTCTCCCCCTACAACTCCACCTCCACCCTGGGGCTGTGCGGCTGAGAGAATCCACGGGCCAGGACAGCTGCAGCCAAGGCCCTTTAGGAGGCCCCGGGGAGTCTTAAGGAAAATCCTACCTTTGCCTCTATAAAGGGGCCTGAGGAGAGGTGCCTGGGCTCCCCTTGGGCCCCCAGGCTTGGCAGGAAGGCCCCATGGGGGAGGGGGAAGGGGGCAGTTCGGCCAGTCCTCTCAGGGCCTGCAGCTGCCACCCCCTGCTGCTGTGGAGACGCAGCTGCCTGCGGGAGGTTCTGGCCCGGCCTCAGAGCCCTTCTCTCTGCGCCACACCTGAGGACCTGAGAGCTCTCTCTCACTCTCCCCCCGCCTTTCTCTCTCTCTCTCTCACACACACACACACAATTCTCTTATACTCACAGTATCTGTAATTCGCTCTCAATAGTTCTCCTCTCATGCTCACTACATCTCCCCACACACAACCCTCTCTCCACTGCCCCCGTCTCTCACACATTCCTTTTCTCCCCCCCAACCCTCCCCCCTCCCTCTCTTTCCCTCTCCCTCTTCTCCTCTCCCCACACCTCCCCTGGTGCTTAACTGGAAACAAAAGTGAGTTTGTTGTGCTCTGCTGGTGGGGAAGAGGACGTGTGAAGGCAGCAGCCAGGGTGGCAGCAGCACAAACAGGCTGGGGCCAGAGGCGGTGTCCACAGCCGGAGACCCCAGCACTCAGCCACTCCAGGGAGCAGGTAACGCCCCAGACAGGGCTGGTTCAGGCTTCGTCCTCTCTGTCGGGTCTCATCATTTCATGACTGTTCCATTTATTTGCCTTCTTATTTGGCCTTGAAGGCAGAAGGGGATTGCAGATTTAGGGAATGGTAGGCACAAAAGGTCCAAGGAGTGATGTGCTCTCCTCTCCAGAGAACTGTGTGTGGTCTGATGTGGCTGGGGTCCAAGGCATGGGGGGGTCAAGAGTGGCTGGGGTCCACAGTGTCTGGGCTTAAGGATGGCTGGTGTCCATGGTGGCTGGGGTCCAGGGTAACTTCGGTCCAGAGTATCCGGGGTCCACGGTGGCTGGAGTCTGGGGTGTCTGGAGGAGGAACATGACAGAACCTACCGGGGCAGGTTGGGGCCAGATCATGAGGGATGTTTTGAGCCATGTCATAGACCCTAGGCTTTAGGTAATAGAGAGCTATTGAATGTTTTTCACCTGAAGACTAACATGACCAAATCTACATTTTAAAAGAGTAGTTCTTGAACTCTGATCTCATGGAGAATTGGTGTGCCCTCTCAGAATCAAGCAGTCATAGTCTTCTCCCAATTTAAGGAAAAAATAAGGTTATTTGTTCAATTGTTAAATTTTCTTCTGTAAAATTTCCTTAAACCTTTGACGTCTGCTAGCAAGTGTCAATAATCAATAAGTCAGTAAAAAGGACTAAGTTTAAAGTAGTAGAAAAATTCAGAAATAAAAATTCATTTAAATAAATGCAGTCCATTGAGCTATATACAGATAAATTGGTAGTATTTTCTGCTAGCAAAATTATTTCTAACTCATATGCACAATATTTTATGGTGCTGCTCAAAGAGCACCATGACTCCTAGGAGTTTGCCATGTGAACATGTTTGAAATGTCTTAAAGCAAACTCAGGTGCTACACAGGGAATGGGATGGATGGGGCAAGCAGAGGCAGTGGGAGCAGGTGGCTCTTGCGATGATACGAATAGGAGATAATGAGAACCTGAACAAAGGTGGTGGCAATGGTGGGAAAAAGGGAGAGAGCTAAAAAATAATCAGGAAGGGAGTGGAAGACGGTAATGTCTGATTGGACGTGGATGATGAGAGAGAAGGAGGCTTCAGGAGTGAGCCCAACATTTCTCCTCTGGATGGCTGGGTAGCCAGGAGCACTATTAATCAAAACAGAGGAGGGCAAGGTTGGGGTGTTGGAAGACGGAAGGCAGGGCTGCTTTGAATATGTTGAGATTGACTCGAGAAGGCTGGAGAACTCCCAGATGGAGCCGTCCAGATGGCAGCTGGAAATGCTCAGTAAGTCAGGACCTAGAGACATGGGTGACCTCGGCTATAGGGTGACACCAAAAAGAACATGAGGTGGTCCAGTAGGGGTGTAGAAAGACAGCAGACAAGAAGGCCAAGGAGGAATCCTGGGGAAGATCAAGATTTAAGTGAGACATGCAAGAAGGGCCAGGGAAGGACACTGAGAAGGAGTCCTCAAAGAGATAGGAAAAAATATCAAGAAAGTGCTATCTTATAAGAACCAAGAGCATTTCAGTTCAGAGGGAGCAGTCAGCACCACTCATGTCCCAGAGAGAGAAGCCAGACCATAGCTTCACAGTGTTGTAGGTTTGATTGATTTTATTGACTTATTGATTTGAGAATAAAACAAGAGAGATCTGAGAGCAGGGTTGTAAACTTGGGTGCTTAGCATAAATGAGATCAGCAGGGTAATAATAGGGAGTAGTGGGGACTGTGGCAAACTAAAATGCATATTCTCATCCATCGCTCAGCTCTAATTGATTGTTGTCAGGTAGGAATATGGGCACTGTCATCAGAGTATCTGAATTTTCAAGAAAAGTCAGAAATCTAGATCTTTATATGCAATCTCATAATTCTTCATATTAGCAACAACTCCAAAAACTTTTATACTCTATGAGGGCTGAATTAAACACATCTTTGAGCTGCCCGTTTAAAATCTCTGCCTTAGTCAATGTCCTTAGTGTGGTGGGGATGAATCAGTTGCAGCAGGTTGGGAAGTGATTAGGTAAGGAGGAAGTGGAGACAGCGAGTGTAGACCTCCCCCTTCAATAAGTTGAGGAGAGAGAAGGGAAAAGGAGAGCAGCAGAGCTTAGAAGGCAGGATCAGGGGAAGGGGTTTCATGGTAGGATGAGCTGTTTATAGGTTGAGAGAAAGAGGGTGGAGGGAGAGAAGTTGAAGACCCAGGTAAGGAAAGGCTGGTTGACGAAATGAGGATCCAGTAGAAGGGAATAGATGGGGCCAGAGATAGGCTAGAGGAAGAACTCTTGTTCAGAGATAGACTGCCGCAGTGGTAAGGACACAGAAGGACTGGAGAGGAGGAAGTCGATGGAGTTCCTGCCTGGAGGTCTTATTTTCTTGGTGGTGTGGGATAAGAGATAGATCAAGAGGCTTGCAGAGAGGAACAAAGGTTAGTGGTGGCATCGAGGAACATGGGAAAGGGCGTGCAAGGATGAGTGGAAGTGGCTGTGCTTCTGAGACCTGTTAACAGTGGAAGCCCCCCATTTGTACAGCTGGGTGGTTTTCTCCAGAGGGACTCATGAGCCTGAGTGCTAAGCTTGGTAGCAACGGGGATTGGCACCTGTTATATTCCAGGCCCTGTGTCACGTGTGTCATTCTCCTTACCTGATTTACTGGGACAATAACCCTGTTCACTCAGACTGAATTCACTCATGAGTAAGTAGCAACTCTGAGATTCATACCCACGTCTAGCTGGATTGAAAGCCTAGCGTGTGCCTTGCATCCACCGTATCACCATACCACACTGCCTCTCCCTGCACCCCAGGACACATTTGAAGAGGTGGAGATTGGGCCAGTGAATTCTTGTTTGGGCATCAGCTGCCTGGTTTTATTGGGAAGTCAAGGAGTAAGAGACTGGAGACTGTGATGAGAAGGGTAGTTGAAATTATTGACCATTGGGAGTCCATGGAGAAATAAGTGAAGGCCAAAGGGATGATAAACTGAGGGGATAGAGAGGCTTGGAGGGAGAGGAAGACTTGATGAAGCCTAAAGGCAGTCAGTGAGAGACTGAACCAGGGCAGAGGCAATGGGATTGGTGAGGAAGGAGAGAATTCTCGAAAACTTTTAATGTGGGAGTGGAGGTGAGAGAAGGAGGTGAGGTGAGAATGATGCCAGTGTGTCTAGCCTGTGCGGTTGGGTGGACAGTTATGCCTCTAACCAAGGCATTCAATGTTGTGTGAGACCTCTCTCTCTCCAGCCCACCATGCCGTAGACACACTAACCAGCACACCCCACCTCAGGTCTTGGGCACGCCTGCAGCACTCTTCTTCCAGATATGCAGAAGTGGCCCATTCTCATTTTTCAAGTTCCAATTCAAATACGCCCTCCTCAGAGAGGCCTTTCTTGACCATGCTATCTAATATAGCTCCGTGGTCTTTTTTTTTTTTTTCATAACACTTATTACTACTTATCACTGAACTGATTTTTTATGGATTTGTTTACTTGTTTATTATCTGTATCTGCCACTGGAGAGGCTCAAGAGATCAAGAATATATGGGCCTCCTTCACAGCTTTGTTCCCCTACACCTAGACCAATGCCTGGCACATAGTAGGCATTCATTAAATATTGAGTGAGAGAAAGAAGGAAGAGAGGGAGGGAGGGAGGAGGGAGGGAGGAAGAAAGGGAGGCGGGGAGGGAAGGCAGGAGAAGCATGTTTGGGGAAGAGTATGTGTTCCGCGTCAGAATGCTGACTTGAGGTGCCTTAGAGACACCCAGAAGACGACCGCCCCTGGGCAGTTGGAAAGCAGACTGGGAGCTCAGGGACAGACTGTTAGGCTGTGCCTGAAGAAAGTGGGCCCATGTGCCACACTGGTACAAGCACATCCTTTCACATGTCTGATTGCCCCTTCGGGGCCAATGCTGGGAGTTGAGTGTGTGGAGCCCAGTGGAAAAGGGGTCCCTCTGGGCATGTTCTGCTCAAGTTGGGACCGAGTTTTTCTCCCCTCACTTATTTGTTCTGTTCCCTGCCCTTGCTGCTGCCCTGGCTTTGGCCATTTTCCATCCTTCTTCAGTGTCAGCTACAAGACCCAGGAGTCTGAATACAGACTAAATCCTTTCATGTCTTTTATCTCGAAGAATATCCCACCCACATCCAATCCACAGAAGCTTGAGTCTAGCTTTGCCCAGAGGGTGGACTTCGTTTTACTGAATTAGGAAATACTTTTTTTTTTCTTTTTTTGCGGTACGCGCGGGCCTCTCACTGTTGTGGCCTCTCCCGCTGCGGAGCACAGGCTCCGGACGCGCAGGCTCAGCGGCCATGGCTCACGGGCCCAGCCGCTCCGCGGCACGTGGGATCTTCCCGGACCGGGGCACGAACCCATGTTCCCTGCATCGGCAGGCGGACTCTCAACCACTGCGCCACCAGGGAAGCCCTGAATCGGGGAACACTTTGCCCTTGCACTTGGCTCCTGCTCCATCTCGGCTGGCCTCTCCCTCCCATGGGGCCCTCAGCAGAACCTGCTGCCCTCCTTTTGCAGGGTCTCCAGCTGCTGAGCAGCTCCAGGACATCCTGGGGGAGGAAGATGAGGCTCCCAACCCCACCCTCTTCACAGAGATGGACACTCTGCAGCACGACGGAGACCAGATGGAGTGGAAGGAGTCGGCCAGGTGAGGCAGCACCCCGGAGACAGGTAGAGGGGGCTTTCCACTGCAGTCTGCCTGGGCCCAGGCTGAGCTGACCAGCGGCATCTCATACCTCGAGTTCTACTAGGGCGCTTCCTGGCCCCCAAAGACCCACCTACTTGCCTTCCTTGGTGTCCAGAACTGGGGTGGATGCGAAGGAGCAAACAGAAGCGTATGGCTTTGTCTCATCCTCAGAGAAATGAAAATCCTGGTGGGAAAGTAGAACAGACACCCATGAAACCATGAGAGAATAACACAAGGGCATATATCCTTTCGTGTCAAGTGGTTCAAACTAAATGTTGTAGAAGGGAAAGCACCAAGCAGGCTGGTGCAGACAGGAGTGCTTCCTGGAGGAAGAAGAATGCGTGCCAGGAAAAACCGACTTGGGGAGCTCCAGTGAGCACTGAAGCAAAGGGATTTGGCAGAGTCTGGGGCAGGACAAGCAGAGCGTAGCCCTGGAGGCACACGTGGGGAGCAGAGAGAGCTGTGTACATAGGGGCAGTAGAAGGAAGAGAAGAGCCAAAAGGCTGGAGGAGAGCCACACGGTGAAGTCACGGGAGCCAAGGGAGAATCAGGGTAGAGTAGCGCTGGCCATACCCAGTGCCTGGGGTGGAGCAGCCTCTAAGTTGAGCTGGACTGATCAGGGGCATCAACTGCTGCCCAGAGCTCAGGGAGAAGGCAGAACACGGTAGGGGCAGCAGCAGGGGCTGGTGAGAGGAGGAGGGACCCTGGGACAGGAGTTGAGAGCCTGCAAGCAGAGCATACCAGTGTTTCTCAACCTTTTTTTGTATTAATGTCCCCTCCCCCCAAATTTTTAAATTTAAATTAACGTTGTTAAAATAGAATTAAATTTATTTCTAATGAGAGAAATGAAATGCTAAGAAATTAAATTTTGTCAGGTAGGTTTGAGCTTTGGAGTGCCACAAACCATTGTAATATCTTAAACTTTTTTGCTCTCCTAAGAACCAATTCTTGCCCCCTTGGGGCTGATAGTGCCCCCATTGAGAATGCCTGAACTAACTGCCAGCTGTGCCCAAGGTGGCTTTGCCTGGGGGCCACCATGACACCCAGGACCTGGCAGCCGCCCCAATCACAGCCTGGGCCCCTTTCTTACCTACCAACCTCACTCACCTCAGCAGCTATTCTGTAGAACGAGGTGCGGATTTAACATTCCCAAGCTTCCCCCTCCAATCTCTCCTGGATAAAGAAAAAAAGAAAAAGAAAAAAGGCCATTGAGTGACTAGCAAATTCCTGCAGGCCTCAGAAGGAATGAATTCCTAGCCTCATGGCTGGGCCCAATCCCTGTCTGGAAGCTGTGGAGCCTATTCTTATCAGCCCATTCAGTGAGCCCTTACTACATGCTAAACAATTCGCAGGCTCATCTCATTCAAGCTGCACAATGACCCTGAGGAGGCAGGAAATATTATTATCCTCATTTTATAGATGAGGATAGTGAGGTTTAGAGGGTCAAATAGATGCAAGGGTCAGAGCCTGTAGGTAGCTGAGTCTGGAGGCTAGCCCAGGACTCTCTGACTCTCCAGCTTGAGTGCTTATGAACTTTGTCATGTTTTCCCCATTTTCTCAGCCACTTCTCTCCCCTTCCTTGAACTTCCAGGGACTCTGTTTTGATTTCCATGGGAGGACATAATTCTGGAGGGAATTCAGCTGGTGTGAGAGATAAACGGCGACAGCCACAGAGCCCAGGACATCCATCCAGGGCTGATAAGAGAGGGGAGGACATTTCAAATGACCAGGGCCCAGTCTGTGCTACTGTGGCTTAATGCCTCTGAGGGGCTTGTACCTCCCTGGGCAAATGACTTTCTTGTCCAAGGTGGGCATATAGAGAGAAGGAAAGTTGCAAAAGGCCTTCTCCAAGGCCCAGTAGGGAGAGGGTGACTTCTCCCCACCCTGGGTAAGGTGTGTATTCAGAATCCCTGGCAATAATTACCAGGACCAGACTTTCCATGAGGGCATGTCATACACACCCACAGAGCCCTTGCTGAGAAGGCCCCAGGGCTCTCAGAGACATGATTGTTGCCATAGATGAAATACCCAGTTTCTCTCTGAGTGTTGATCCATAGAGCCTTGCTCACTATAGACCCTGCAATGAAAGTGGTAAACTGTAGATAATGATGTTTCTGGAAGAAGACTCCTTTAAAATATAAAGGGGCCTGGGGTTACCGTCTGCAAACCAGAGTGTTTCCCCACAAGGCAGGCTTTCCAAGGACAGCATTTGAGGAGACCTGGGAAGGGCCCCAGTGTAACCCAAGTGGACCTCAAAGCCATAGCGAGAGGGAAGTGGAGGCTGGAAGAAGTTAAACGGCTGAACCCAATTCCAGGTTGATGGAGAGAGGAGCATCTTGAGGGCCAGCTTTGGGGCAGGAAGCAGCGGGGGGAGAGCCGCTCAGGCCTCCTTATCTCGAGCTCCTTTCTCCAGCCCAGCCTCCTTTAATCTTCTCTCCAGCTCCCTCCGGCTGGTTTGCAGCTCACTGTTGGAGGTCTGAGCAGTAGGCCTCTGCAGAGGTCAGAGACAGGATTTGGTTATCGGTGAGCAAGTCCACCTTGGCCTGGACAGCTGTGCTGGGGGCTCCTCCTGGCGAACTGCCTCAGTAGAGATGCTCCGGGCCGGGCCTGTTTGGGGCCTGTCACCCCCCCAAAAAATGGGAAGAATTTCCCTCAGCTGACAGGCTGTGCCATCGACTCAGGGAAGCCAGAGGTCTCGGGAGTTTCCAGAATCCAAGAATCAGCAAATCCTAGTGGGTTCTGGGCCTTCTTGGAATAACAGGAGAAAATGATAGGAGGCAGGAACAGGCCCTCATGTGGACACTCAGGCCCTGAGAGGGTTGCAGGTTTGTACCCACATGAAAGAGACTGGGGGAGGGGACCTTTTAATAAAAGTATTTAATTTGTTGCGGGAGTGTTTGCTTTATTGAGTTAGGAGATTAACAGAGTGAAAATCTCAAATCCGCAAGGAATTTTCCCCGGCAGTGCTTTTCTGGGGGTTATTAGTTTGGAGGATGTTTTGGGCCCTTGGGGAAAGAATCACCACTGGACAGATTTAACTGGTTTTCTGAGCTCCACTCAGCCTGGCCCTTTGTGCATGATGGGGATTGTGCGTGTGGGCATCATTTCTAATGTGATCAATGCTGGTAGGTCAGGCTGTTAATAAGATAGATTTTTATTAAATTTGTCTCTTTTGCGTTCCTGGGAGGGGAGTGCAGCTAGCTGTTTGCTGATACTGACCTTGCCTGAAGGGAGGCTTGGGTTGGGTGGGGCGGGGTGGACCCCCTCACTGTGAGCAAACAATTTACCCATAATTCCATTGTGTCTCAAGCTTGAATCTGCCTGGCTGCAGGGGACAAAGGGAAGGAGAATGATCTGGGCTGGAAGCCAGCCAAGTGTGGAGGGGCATTTGGGGTTACTCAAAAATAGAACTTTGAGCCTTCCATGAATTCTGAAAGCAAACTCCAAATCCAAGCTGCCTCTGATCTCAACTCAGAGCAGACCAAAAGCGTGAACTTGCCGGGATGTTCTTATAAGACACATATGCTCTGAAAAGATTCCTGCCGTGGCCAGGAAAGGGCAGAAAGAGGGGCAGGAGAAGTAGGTCAGCTTAGTTGGGTCAGACCAGATCAGTACATTTTCAAAAGCCTCTCCACACATAGGCGGGGATGCTTTCTCACTCTGTACATGATGGAAGAAGAAGCCTGAACTTTGTCTCAACCCTGAAACTGTTCCTGCTTCCTACCTTGAAGCATGTTCTCCTACCATCCTTTTACCTCTTAGTCTGGAGCAGAAGATGCCCCAGCCCTCTGGTCTCACCACTCACCTGGGATCACCCTTATGGCACCACAGCTGCCCTCTCTATGTAGAAAGCAGAGTGGGGAGCTGAGAGTTCTTAGTATAGACATCAACAAACCTCACTCATTCATTCAACTACTATTTACCAAATGTTTACTGTCTGTAAGCTTTGAGCCAGGTGCTTAGAGATACAAAAAACATGGCAGATGCCATCCCTGCTCGCTCAGGCTCTCAGTCTAATGGGGCACAGAGGTAAATAACTAGATACTTGGTGATGAGATTCTAAGAAAGCGCAGTGTAGGGGCACTTAACCCAGACAGGAGGGATCAAGGCAGGTGTGCAGGAAGAAGGGTTGTTCACATAGACACCTGAAGGCTGGGTCAGAGTTAGCCAGGAGAGGGTACGGAAGGGGGAAGAGGCCCCTGGAACAGGGGAGACAGAGACAGAGGAGGCGGCAGAGGTTCCCTGTAGCTGGACTAGAGAGGGAGTGGCCAACGATGCAGGTCCTATGCAGACCACGTTGTGGAGTTTGAACTTGATGCTGAGAGCTTTGGAGGACCACTGAGGGGTTTGGGGTGGGAGAGGGAGAGGATTGTCTGTTTGAGGGAGATCACTCAGGCTTCAATGTGAAGAATGTATAAAAGAAGGTAAGACGGCCAGTTAGGAGGCTGGTCCAGGTGAGAGGTGATGAGATTCTGAACCAAGATGTTGACAGTGGGAATATAGAGAAGGTGTGGATTTGAGACATATTTTTTGAGTGTATAATTATATATATATAATGTATAGTGTATCTGTATTTCCTTTTAAATATACTTTATTATTTAGAGCAGTTTTAGATTCACAGCAAAACTGAGCAAAATGTACAGAGTTCCCATGTGCCCCCTGGCCCTATACAGGCACAGCCTCCCCCATTATCAACATCCTCCACCAGAGTGGTACATTTGTCACTACTGATGAACCTACATTGACATCATTATCACCCAAAGTCCATAGTTTACGTTGGGGTTCATATTTGGTACTGTACTTTCTATGGGTTTAGATAAATGGATAATGACATGTATCCGCCATTACAGCGTCACATGGAATGGTTTCACTGCCCTAAAAAGTGCCTGTGCTCCGCCTATTCATCTCTCTTTCCTTCCTAATTTCTGGCAACCACTGGTCTTTTTACTGGATTTGAGACATACCTTAACGGGACTTAATGACAGATGGCATGTGGGAGAGAAGGATAGTCAAGGAGATGCCCAGGTTTCCGGCTTGAGCAAGTGGGTAACTTGTGGTATCAATTTAGGAAACACAAGAGGAATAGTAAAGTTTTGTTGTGTTGGGTATTTTGCTTTGTTTTCTTTGGGGGAGGTTGATGATAAGTTTTGAACATGTTATGTTTGAGGAAACTCCAAGTGGAGATATCCAGCAGATCACCATGTAGACATAGAGACCTGGAGTTCAGTGGAGAAGCATAGATTTGTGAGCCATTCACATCTAGATGGAAGTCAAACCCAAAGAAGAGGATAAGGTTGCCCCCAAGATCTGTGAAATGAGGAGAGCACCCAGGACAGAGCCCCTTAGAGCACTGACATTTGAGGGACGGGCAAAGGAAGCAGAAGCCACAATGGAGACTGAAAGGGGCAGCCAGAGAGGTAGCAGGGGATGAGAAGAGCGCTGTGTCCAGGAAACAGGGCAAGATGGGGAGGGGCCGAACAGTGGGGAAGAACCAAAGAGTCTCCACAGGACGGAGGGACACAGCGGTCTCGGGAGAGGGAAGGGGACAGAGGGTGGAGAAGAGAGTCAGGAGGACCAGGGGGGGTCCTTTGGACAGTTCTTCTACTGTGCTTGTCTGTGAGGGGCAGGAGTCTCTCAAGGCGAACGCGGGGTCAAGGGAGGCTTTTGTTTTCTTGAGAAAGATGAGAGTGTATTGAGTGCTGCTGGAAAGGGGCCAGACGAAAGAGAGTGGTTTGGAGACGCAAGAGGGAGAGAGGGCCTGCTGGATGGAGGGTGCAGGGCCCTGGGCACAGTGTGGGGGCTCCCCAGCCAGGAAGGCCCACACCCGTGCCCTGTGACAGGCCCGAGGGAGCGGGGGCAGGGAAGTTGCAGCAAGGTTTGGGGGCTCTGAGCAGGAGTTGAGAGTTCAGAGCTGATAATTCCCATACTATCTCTCATTTGAAGAGAGAGCCGAGTGGAAGAGCTGACCGGAGGAGGTGCAGATTGCCAAGTGGTTCTGAGGCGGGTAAGCCGCTCCAGACCCTGGCCGTAGTGGAGCCATGCATGGAGATTTATGGTCAGAGGAAAGATTTTAAGCTTGTCTGACTCTGACTTGATGCTTATCTACTGGCTCGAATAATCATACTATTCATCATTGTCGAGCTACTTTCACATCCAATATCTAGCACGGTCTTTCCTTCTCTCTCCTCTAGTCAAATACTGATATCTGACATACAGCGCTGAATGAGTTGAACGTGTAGAGCATTATGCTTTGACTTATACACATCAGGAAATGATGACCGCAGTGAGTGTAGTGAGCATCCTTCATTTCATACAAAATTAAAGAAATAGAAGGAAAATTGTTTTCCTTGTGATGAGGACTCAGGATTTACTCCTTCACAGCTCTCCTGTATAACACACAGCTGTGTTCATTATATTTAGCATGTGTACATCACAGCCTTCGGACTTATTTATCTTATAACTGGGAGTTTGTACTTTTGACCACTTTCATCCAATTCTCCCTACCCCCACCGCCACCTCTGGTAACCACAAATTTGATCTCTTTTACTATAAGTTTGTTTGTTGGATTTTGAAGTATAATTGACCTACAACGCTATGTTAGTTCCTGTTACACAACATAGTGATTCCATATTTCTATACATTTCAAAATGATGACCACAATAAAGCTAGTTACCATCTGTCACCATACAAAGTTATTATATAGCTTCTGACTATATTCCCCACACTGTACGTTTCATATCTGTGGCTCATGTACTTTGCAACTGGAAGGTTGACCCTGAGTCTCTCTCACCTATTTCTCTCCTTCCCTCAGCCCCCTCTCCTCTGGAAACCACCTGTTTGTTCTCTGTATCTATGACTCTGCATCTGTTTTATTATGTCTGTTCTTTTGTTTTGTTTTTTAGATTCCATATATAAATAAAATCATACAGTATTTGTCTTTCTCTGACTTATTTCACTTAGCATAAAAGCCTCTAGGTCCATCCATGTCACAAACGGCAAGATTTCATTTTTTTATGGCTAATATTCCATATATAATGGAATATATATGTGTATACATATATATATTTTATCCATTCATCTGCTGATGGACACTTCCATAACTTGGCTATTGTAAATAATGCTGTAATGAACATAAGGGTGCGTATATCTTTTCTAATTAGTGTTTTTATTTCTTCAGACAAATACCAGGAGGGAAGAAGTGATTTTATATGAATCAGAACCTGGACCAAGTCCCAGGTAGAAGTGGGCATGGCTCCCCCAGGCCTGAAAGTCCCTGATTCTAGCCAGCACTCTCACCTGTGAGTTGTGTGAACACAGTAGGGGGACTGTGCTAGGGTCATTCATCCCCCAGGGACTTAGTGATCGCTTACAGTTAGCACAGCCAGGGCAGGTCTGCATGAGGCCTAGCAGACCAGAAGGGGCCACCTTCGAAGGGTCTGCAGTCAGGTTGGGGAAGCACCAGTCCACATCCATAATGACAACCAGGCAGTGATGCAAGGCCTCACACAGTGGACTGAGGATGGTAAGGTTAGATTAGCTGCCCAGAGACTGTGATAGTAAAGCTAGTTCAATGAGGAGAGCTCCTTTGGCAGGAACTCTTTCTGCTAAAGTCAAGAGCCCCTCCCACCCCCATCTGATATGTCTAGCTCTGCAACTACAGCCCAAGCTCAAGTGAGCTGTCAGAACCTGTGCATGATGCCCAAGGGAAAGAGAAATGCCACTGTCATTGTCAGGGTATGTTAGGCTGCAAGTAACAGAAGCCCGTTCAAGCTAACTTATGCAAAAAGAGGGAGCACCAGCAGAACACGGGGTGACTTCATGGTACCCAGGCACAGTCAGAGCTCTCAAAGGCTGGGCCTGGGAAGCCAAGCTGTTCTCCTTTTCTGCTTCTGGTCTCTGCCTCCCTCTGGACATCTTTTTTACCCTTCTGCAGCCAGCTTCTTCCACTTGTCCCTGCCCTAGGCCATTCCTCAGCCTCTATGCTTACATCTACTCTACTCAAGGGACCATCCCAGAATGTGTTCCTCAATCCACCAATTTCTAATTCTTCAGAGATAAACTAATTTGCCCAACTTTGGTTGTTCCATCATTGTGCCCCAGATTGGAGTTACGGAGAAGTATGGAAGGGCCGGCCATAGCCTGGAGACTATATCAGTATGGATGGCAGCAGAGCAGACACTCCAAACATATCTTTTACACATATGTAACAGTAAAACTATGCACTTTATGCATTGGCCGCAGTTGTGCTTCTCATGCCAACCAGAACTTTTAGAATTCTTCAAGTTGCCCATGAGAGTATAGGTGGTGGGGTTTTGCAAAACCATCCCCCTCTTGGACAGGCACCTCAGAGGTCATGCCCTGTCTTTGTAATGGACACCAGCTGATGTCACTACAACACCGCACCAATCCCTAGGGTAGTGGAAAAGGGGAAGCTCTAACCTGTGGATCTAGGAGAACTTTGGAAAGTTTGTCTTATCCACCACGCCTTTCTTCTTTCATTCTAAAAACATTTTAGGGGATGTTGTGTTAGGTCCTGTGGGAGAATTAAAAGGAGTAAAGTACGAATCTGTTCTCAGAATGCTTATCGTCTGGTGCAGATGTCAACAAACGTATCTGTTAAGGGCCAAATGGACAGTGTTTCAGGCTTTTTGCTCATATATGATCTCTTCTTCGTCTGCTTTCTTCTTTTCCTTTTTTTCTCAACCTTTTAAACATTTAAAAACCATTCTTAGCTAGCTGGCCATATAAAAACAGGCTGTGGTGTGCTTTTAACCTGTAGGGCATGGTTTTCCCACCCCAATCTAGTGTAAAAGGCAGGCGTGTGCTCATACACACAGATAACTAAAAGCCAGGGCAGTACATGTGAAGTGGTGCGAACATGGCTCTCTGTCAAAAGACTTGCCCTCAAACCCTGTCTCTTATAAGCTGCTTGATCTTGGGCAGGCTCCTCATCCTCAAAGGGTCTCCTTACCTACACAATGAGAATAGCGACAGACCTACCTCGGCGATAGATTTGCGGATTGAAGCATATAATATATGTAAAGTGCTTAGCATAGCGTCTGGCACATAGAAGGTACTCAGTAAGCTTTAACCATTGTCAGTATTACTGTGCATGTGACAAAGTGCATGGGAGTCAGAGGAAGGAGTGGTCTCTGCAAGCTGGGCCCCTGGGAAGCTTTCTCATGAAGGAGGTAGCCTTTGAATTAGGCCCTGAACAGCAGAGGTGGAAGAAAGAACATCCAGGTGTAGGAGGGGGTATCTCCTGAGGGGCAGTGAGGAGAAGGTGCTGGCAGACTCTGAGGGAGACTGACAAGTCTATAAATGACAGACCCATTAGGTAATTACAAATGTCCTCTGGACACACAGACAAGTAGCCCCTAGAGAAGTCTGGCTCCAGAAGTCTTCCCTGAAGGAGCCAGTTCAGAATTTGCCAGTAGCTTTGTCTGATGGCATTCACTTAGCCGTGGGCTCCTCCTTACCCCTGAGTGAAGACATAATGTGTGTTCACCAAATGCATGAGCTGGGGGCAAGCCCTCCCCACAGCTCTGGGAATGCCACACCTCTGCTCCATCTCTGCCAGCTGCACTACTGGGTACACTTTTTGGGAAGAAGTGGTTCTCCAGTAATGCCCAAATTGTACTGCATAACTAAAGGTCCTTAGAGGAGACTCCTAGGTTAGCAAGAGGAAAGACTTTCATTCACAGGGAGTTAGCCATGGAAGTTCATGGGTTCATTCCAGAACAATCTAAGAGGTCTCCACCTCTCTAGTCCCAGGCCCAGGCAAATCTCATTTGCAGGGATGGAGGATTCCAGACATCTTATTCTGAGTCTATTAAACATTTGAATCACTTTGCTAATGTGCCTCATTCTGATTCTATGATTTTCTGATGATAATTTGACTTTCCATGTATGACTGCTTATAAGGAGAGAATGCAAGGGCTAGAAGATGAGAATAACTAACTCTTATAACTGTTGTAAATCTCATTGTAAATTAAATAAATTGGCCTTTGGGTTTATACATCAACCCTTGTGAACTTGGTTAGTGTTAGTCAATATATCTGGACCTAATCATCTCTAGGACAATAAAAAGACAAATTTCTGAGTCTAGTCTGGAGTGTATACCCCAAGAGGCCTGTGGGGCCTTTCTGGTGCCATCAGCCCCTCTTTGTACCTTCTAAACTCCTGCATATGGATGTTGACCCTTGACCCATGCCCGCTTGCTCAGTCTTACATACTTAACAGTCTTTTAAATTCACTGTCAAGTTTGGTTTGTGAACATATTACTGAACTCAGATTTGGCTGCTCACCACTTGAAAGCCAATACTCAAGAATCAAGTGCTGGTAGGAACAGAAGGTTTGCTTTATTCAGGAGGCCAGCAACCTAGGGAGATGGCAGACTCCTGTCCAAAAGCCAGCTCCAAAGATTCTGCTCAACCATGAAAGTTTTTTGTTTGTTTGTTTTTATTTTGACCATGAAAGCTTTTTTTTTTTTTTGTGGTACATGAGCCTCTCACTGCTGTGTACTCTCCTGTCACGGAGCACAGGCTCCAGACGCGCAGGCTCAGCAGCCATGGCTCACAGGCCCAGCTGCTCTGCGGCATGCGGGATCTTCCCGGATCAGGGCACGAACCCGTGTCCCCTGCATTGGCAGGCGGACTCCCAGCCACTGCGCCACCAGGGAAGCCCGACCATGAAAGTTTTTAAAGGGAGAATCATTTGGGGAGGATGTCAGTCTTCATTATCTTCCACTGTGTGCTGACCTTCTTTTGATTGGTTGGTGGTAAGGTAACAGGGCAGTGTTCCAGGAATCTTGTGCTCAGCCTGAAGTTACCATCCTCCACCTGGGTGGCAGGCAGCTTTAGTTCCTGCAGAAGAACTCAAAGATATTTTTATGTATATTCTTTGAGGAGGAGCTAGGACCCTGCCCCATGGCTGCACTTATTGTTTCTTGACTGATTCTCCTTAGTTTCTGCATTCTTTCCCTTCCCTTATAAACAATTGTTTGAGTCTGCTCTTCAGAACTCTGGGAAGGTCAAGGAGGCTGAATGAAGCTTATTTCCTTCAAACAAGAAACGGGGGACACAGAAAGAATTTGTACCCAGGAAGGGTCCACAGGGTCTTGCTCCCTTTCAAACATACACACCATACATGTAGTTTTAATCAGTTGTAGAAATAACTTCTTACATTATTTCACATACATATTTTAATGCATGTGTTTGTCATCGTGTACTATGAATTTGCCAAATAAATTGTAGGAATGGGCAAGAATTTGCTTAGGAGTTCGTCTTTTGAAAAACTTTCCACCTGTAAATCATCTCTTGGTGCCTCTGTCAAAGACTGAATCTAGGGAGTATCTGATGGTTCCCCAGTATCTCTAGGACAGTTCTTCATTGCCCCATAAGAGAATTAACACTGGCCTTTGGTTTCTGCTGGAAAATTCAGGGCACTGATATGACTCAGTGTGGAGTTAGAGAGCTTTGCTGGATAATTGGGATAAACTGACTTTCACATTACTTTTAAGAAATGAATCTGTTAGAATCACAAAATTTATTGCAAACAAGCCTCAGGCAAAAAGTGAAAACACTGTCTTGATGCTTTGTAACTCATACATGGAAGTCAAGTCTTAGGATGATGGATGATGGGGCGGGCATGGAAGAGTAACAGAATAAAAGTCAATGAGCCCACATAGATAGAGAATTAACATAGTGTGGGTATGTATGTTACAAATTTTAGGTGAGTAAACTTAACTTCATCTGAGAAATAAATTCATACAGTTCTAAGTCTTAAAACAAGTGTTTAGAGGCAACATAAACTTATCATTAAAGGTTGCATTGTATAGGAAACTAAATTTTTTAAAAATATTTAAATCAGGGTGTCCTAAGGGTAATTTTTGCAAAGAAATTAGCCACATATAATTTAATGATATTGATATGCAAAATAAGTGCAGAAGGAAGGGACCTTCACTCTAATTGCCATAGATATAGATTTAGATATAGATATATAGATATAGATTTAGATTTAGATATAGATATAGATTTAGATATAGATTTAGACATAGATATATAGATTCCAGGTTTTACTCTTATCTAACCAAACATAATGGTCCACTCATTGCTTTGTTTTCTCAAAGACCTGTGTCTTCCTTTTAAAAAGTGTTGTTTCTCAGGCCCCTAGATTCTTTTTTTTTTTAACACCTTTATTAGAGTATAGTTGTTTTACAGTGGTGTGTCAGTTTCTGCTTTATAACAAAACAAAGTGAATCAGTTATACATATACATATGTCCCCATATCTCTTCCTTCTTGCATCTCCCCCCCTTCCACCCTCCCTATCCCACCCCTCTAGGTGGTCACAAAGCACTGAGCTGATCTCTCTGTGCTATGTGGCCACTTCCCACTAGCTATCTATTTTACGTTTGGTAGTGTATATATGTCCATGCTACTCTCTCACTTTGTCCCAGCTTACCCTTCCCCCTCCCCATGTCCTCAAGTCCATTCTCTAGTAGGTCTGTGTCTTTATTCCCGTCTTTCCCCTAGATTATTCTGACCATTTTCTTTTTTTTTTTAGATTACATAAATGTGTGTTAGCAGATGGTATTTGTTTTTCTCTTTCTGACTTACTTCACTCTGTATGACAGACTCTACGTTCATCCACCTCACTACAAATAATTCAGTTTCGTTCCTTTATGTGGCTGAGTAATATTCCATTGTATATATGTGTCACATCTTCTTTATCCATTCATCTATTGATGGATACTTAGGTTGCTTCCATGTCCTGGCTATTGTAAATAGATCTGCAATGAACATTGTGGTACATGACTCTTTTTGAATTATGGTTTTCTCAGGGTATATGCCCGGTAGTGGGATTGCTGGGTCATATGGTAGTTCTATTTTTAGTTTTTTAAGGAACTTCCATACTGTTCTCCATAGTGGCTGTATCAATTTACATTCCCACCAATAATGCAAGAGGGTTCCCTTTCCTCCACACCCTCTCCATTATTTATTGTTTCTAGATTTTTTGATGATGGCCATTCTGACTGGTGTGAGATGATATCTCATTGTAGTTTTGATTTGCATTTCTCTAATGATTAATGACATTGAGAATTCTTTCATGTGTTTGTTGGCAATCTATATATCTTCTTTGGAGAAACGTCTCTTTAGGTCCTCTGCCCATTTTTAGAGTGGGTTTTTTGTTCTTTTGATATTAGGCTGCATGAGTTGCTTGTATGTTTTGGAGATTAATGCTTTGTCAGTTGCTTCATTTGAAAATATTTTCTCCCATTCTGAGGGTTGTCTTTTTGTCTTGTTTATGCTTTCTTTGCTGTGCAAAAGCTTTTAAGTTTCATTAGGTCCCATTTGCTTATTTTTGTTTTTATTTCCATTTCTCTAGGAGGTGGGTCAAAGAAGATCGTGCTGTGATTTATGTCATAGACTGTTCTGGCTATGTTTTCCTCTAAGAGTTTGATGTTGTCTGGCCTTACATTTAGGTCTTTAATCCATTTTGAGTTTATTTTTGTGTATGGTGTTAGGGAGTGTTCTAATTTCATTCTTTTACATGTAGCTGTCCAGTTTTCCCAGCACCACTTATTGAAGCAGCTGTCTTTTCTCCACTGTATATCCTTGTCTCCTTTATCAAAGATAAGGTGACCATATGTGTGTGGGTTTATCTCTGGGCTTTCTATCCTGCTCCCTTGACTATATTTCTGTTTTTGTGCCAGTAGCATACTGTCTTGATTACTGTAGCTTTGTTATATAGTCTGAAGTCTGGGAACCTGATTCCTCCAGCTCCGTTTTTCTTTCTCAAGATTGCTTTGCTTTCAGGGTATTTTGTGTTTCCATACAAATTGTGAAATTTTTTGTTCTAGCTCTGTGAAAAATGCCAGTGGTAGTTTGATAGGGATTACATTGAATCTGTAGATTGCTTTGGCTAGTAGAGTCATTTTCACAATGTTGATTCTTCCAATCCAAAAACATGGTATATCTCTCCATCTATTTGTATCATCTTTAATTTCTTTCATCAGTGTCTTATAATTTTCTGCATACAGGTCTTTTGTCTCCTTAGGTAGGTTTATTCCTAGATATTTTATTCTTTTTGTTGCAATGGTAATTGGGAGTGTTTTCTTAATTTCACTTTCAGATTTTTCATCACTAGTGTATAAGAATGCCAGAGACTTCTGTGCATTAATTTTGTATCCTGCTACTTTACCAAATTCATTGATTAGCTCTAGTAGTTTTCTAGTAGCATCTTTAGGATTCTGTATGTATAGTATCATGTCATCTGCAAACAGTGACAGGTTTACTTCTTCTTTTCCAATTTGTATTCCTTTTATTTCTTTTTCTTCTCTGATTGCTGTGGCTAAAACTTCCAAAACTATGTTGAATAATAGTGGTGAGAGTGGACAACCTTGTCTTGTTCCTGATCTTAGTGGAAATGGTTTCAGTTTTTCAACATTGAGGACAATGTTGGCTGTGGGTTTGTCACATATGGTCTTTATTATGTTGAGGAAAGTTCCCTCCATGCCTACTTTCTGGAGGGTTTTTATCATAAATGGGTGTTGAATTTTGTCAACAGCTTTCTCTGTATCTGCATCTATTCAGAGGATCATATGGTTTTTCTCCTTCAATTGGTTAATATGGTTTATCATGTTGATTGATTTGTGTATATTGAAGAATCCTTTCATTCCTGGGATAAACCCCACTTGATCATAATGTATGATCCTTTTAATGTGATGTTGGATTCTGTTTGCTAGTATTTTTTTGAGGATTTTTGCACCTATGTTAATCAGAGATATTGGCCTGTAGTTTTCTTTCTTTGTGATATCTTGGTCTGGTTTTGGTATCAGAGTGATGGTGGCCTCGTAGAATGAGTTTGGGAGTGTTCCTCCCTCTGCTATATTTTGGAGGAGTTTGAGAAGGATAGGTATTAGCTCTTCCCTAAATGTTTGATAGAATTCGCCTGTGAAGCCATCTGGTCCTGGGCTTTTGTTTGTTGGAATTTTTTTTTTTTTTTTTTTTTTTGCGGTACACTGGCCTCTCACTGCTGTGGCCTCTCCCGCTGCGGAGCACAGGCTCTGGACATGCAGGCCCAGTGGCCATGGCTCACAGGCCCCGCTGCTCTGTGGCATGTGGGATCTTCCCAGACCGGGGCACGGACCTGTGTCCCCTGCATCAGCAGGTGGACTCTCAACCACTGTGCCACCAGGGAAGCCCTGTTGGAATATTTTTAATCACAGTTTCAATTTCAGTGCTTGTGATTGGTCTGTTCATATTTCCTATTTCTTCCTGGTTCAGTCATGGAAGGTTATGCATTTCTAAGAATTTGTCCATTTCTTCCAGGTTGTCCATTTTATTGGCATAAAGTTGCTTGTAGTAATCTCTGATGATCCTTTGTATTTCTTCATTTATTTCTGATCTGATCTTATGATTTCTTTCCTTCTGCTAAATTTGGGGGGTTTTTTGTTCTTCTTTCTCTAATTGCTTTAGGTGTGAGGTTAGGTTGTTTATTTGAGATGTTTCTTGCTTCTTAAAGTAGGCTTGTATAGCTATAAACTTCCCTCTTAGAACTGCTTTTGCTGCATCCCATAGGTTTTGGGTTGTCTTTTCATTGTCATTTGTGTCTAGGTATTTTTTATTTCCTCTTTGATTTCTTCAGTGATCTCTTGGTTATTAAGTAGTGTATTGTTTAGCCTCCTTGTGTTTGTATTTCTTACAGATTTTTTCCTGTAATTGATATCTAGTCTCATAGCGTTGTGCTCAGAAAAGATACTTGATACGATTTCAATTTTCTTAAATTTACCAAGGCTTGATTTGTGACCCAAGATATGATCTATCCTGGAGAATGTTCCATGAGCACTTGAGAAGAATGTGTATTGTTGTTTTTGGATGGAATGTCCTATAAATATCAATTAAGTCCATCTTGTTTAATGTATCATTTAAAGCTTGTGTTTCCTTATTTATTTTCATTTTGGATGATCTGTCCATTGGTGAAAGTGGGGTGTTAAAGTCCCCTACTATGATTGTGTTACTGTTGATTTCCCCTTTTATTGCTGTTAGTATTTGCCTTATGTATTGAGGTGCTCCTATGTGGGGTGCATAAATATTTACAATTATTATATCTTCTTCTTGGATTGATCCCTTGATCATTATGTAGTGTCCTTCTTTGTCTCTTGTAATAGTCTTCATTTTAAAGTCTATTTTGTCTGATATGAGAATTGCTACTCCAGCTTTCTTTTGATTTCCATTTGCATGGAATATCTTTTTCCATCCCCTCAGTTTCAATCTGTATGTGTCCCTAGGTCTGAAGTGGTCTCCTGTAGACAGCATATATATGGGTCTTGTTTTTGTATCCATTCAGCCAGTCTATGTCTTTTGGTTGGAGCATTTAATCCATTTACATTTAATGTAATTATCGATATGTATGTTCCTATTACCATTTTCTTAATTGTTTTGGGTTGATTATTGTAGGCCTTTTCCTCCTCTTGTGCTTCCTGCCTAGAGAAGTTACTTTAGCATTTGTTGTAAAGCTGGTTTGGTGGTGCTGAATTCTCTTAGCTTTTGCTTGTCTGTAAAGCTTTTAATTTCTCCATCAAATCTGAATGAGATCCTTGCTGGGTAGAGTAATCTTGGTTGTAGGTTTTTCTCTTTCACCATTTTAAATATGTCCTGCCACTCCCTTCTGGCTTGCAGAGTTTCTGCTGAAAGATCAGCTGTTAACCTTATGGGGATTCTTTTATGTGTTACTTGTTGCTTTTAATATTTGTTCTTTGTATTTAATTTTTGATAGTTTGATTAATATGTGTCTTGGTGTGTTTCTCCTTGGATTTATCCTGTATGGGACTCTCTGTGCTTCCTGGACTTGATTAACTAGTTCCTTTCCCATATTAGGGAAGTTTTCAACTATAATCTCTTCAAATATTTTCTCAGTCCCTTTCTTTTTCTCTTCTTCTTCTGGGACCCCTATAATTCGAATGTTGGTGCATTTAATCTTGTCCCAGAGGTCTCTGAGACTGTCTGCACTTCTGTCTGCAATTCTGTCTACAATTCTTTTCATTCATTTTTCTTTATTCTGCTCTGCAGTAGCTATTTCCACTATTTTATATTCCAGGTCACTTATCCGTTCTTCTGCCTCAGTTACTCTGCTATTGATCCCTTCTAGAGAATTTTTAATTTCATTTATTGTCTTGTTCATCTCTGTTTGTTTTCTCTTTAGTTCTTCTAGGTCCTTGTTAAACGTTTCTTGTATTTTCTCCATTCTGTTTCCAAGATTTTGGATCATCTTTACTATCAGTATTCTGAATTCTTTTTCAGGTAGACTGCCTATTTCCTCTTCATTTGTTAGGTCTGGTGGGTTTTTGCCTTGCTCCTTCATCTGCTGTGTGTTTCTCTGTCTTCTCAGTTTGCTTAACTTACTGTGTTTGGGCTCTCCTTTTTGCAGGCTGCAGGTTTGTAGTTTTTGTTGTTTTTGGTGTCTGTCCCCAGTGGCTAAGGTTGGTTTAGTGGGTTGTGTAGGCTTCCTGGTGGAGGGGACTAGTGCCTGTGTTCTGGTGAATGAGGCTGGATCTTGTCTTTCTGGTGGGCAAGTCAACATCTGGTGGTGTGTTTTGGGGTGTCTGTGGCCTTATTATGATTTTAGGCAGCCTCTGTGGTAATGGATGGGATTGTGTTCCTGTCTTGCTAGTTGTTTGCCATAGGGTGTCCTGCACTGTAGCTTGCTGGTCGTTGAGTGGAGCTGGGTGTTGGTGTTGAGATGGAGATCTCTGGGAGATTTTCGCCGTTTGATATTATGTGGAGCTGGGAGGTTTCTTGTGGACCTGTGTCCTGAACTTGGCTCTCCCACATCAGTGGCAGAGCCCTGATGCCTGGCTGGAGCACCAAGAGCCTGTCCTCCACACGGCTCAGAATAAAAGGGGGGAAAAAAAGAAAGAAACAAAGAAGAAGATAAAATAAAATAAAGTTATTAAATTAAAAAATAATTATTAAGAAAAAAATTTTTTAAGTAATAATAAAAAAAAACGGACAGACAGAACCCTAGGACAAATGGTAAAAGCAAAGCTATACAGACAAAATCATACACAGAAGCATACACATACACACTCACAAAAAGAGAAAAATGGGAAAATATATATATATATCGTTGCTCCCAAAGACTGCCTCCTCAATTTGGGATGATTCGTTGTCTATTCAGGTATTCCACAGATGCAGGGTACATCAAGTTGATTGTGGAGATTTAATCCGCTGCTCCTGCGGCTGCTGGGAGAGATTTCCCTTTCTCTTCTTTGTTCGCACAGCTTCCGGGGTTCAGCTTTGGATTTGGACCCGCCTCTGCATGTAGGTCACCTGAGGGCATCTCTTCTTCGCTCCGACAGGACGGGGTCAAAGGAGCGGCTGATTCGGGGGCTCTGGCTCATTCAGGCCATGGGGAGGGAGGGGTACGGATGTGGGGCAAGTCTGCGGCAGCAGAGGCTGGAGTGACGTTGCATCAGCCGGAGGCGTGCCGTGCGTTCTCCCGGGGAAGTTGTCCCTGGATCCCGGGACCCTGGCAGTGGCGGGCTGCACAGGCTCCCGGGAGGGGAGGTGTGGAGAGTGACCTGCGCTTGCACACAGGCTTCTTGGTGGCGGCAGCAGCAGCCCCAGCGTCCCACGCCCGTCTCTGGGGTCCGTGCTTTCAGCCGCGGCTCGCGCCCGTCTCTGGAGCTCCTTTAAGCAGCGCTCTAATCCCCTCTCCTCACGCACCAGGAAACAAAGAGGCAAGAAAAAGTCTCTTGCCTCTCCGGCAGGTCCAGACCTTTTCCCCGGACCCCCTCCCAGCTAGCTGTGGTGCACTAACCCCTTCAGGCTGTGTTCACGCCACCAACCCCAGTCCTCTCCCTGGGATCCGACCTCTGAACCCCGAAGCCCGAGCCTCAGCTCCCCGCCCCCGCCTGCCCCGGCGGGTGAGCAGACAAGCCTCTCGGGCTGGTGAGTGGCGGTCGGCACCAATCCTCTGTGCGGGAATCTCTCTGCTTTGCCCTCCGCACCCCTGTGGCTGCGCTCTCCTCCGTGGCTCCGAAGCTTCCCCCCTCCGCCACCCGCAGTCTCCGCCTGCGAAGGGGCTCCTAGTGTGTGGAAACCTTTCCTCCTTCACGGCTCCCTCCCACTGGTGCAGGTCCCGTCCCTATTCTTTGTCTCTGTTTTTTTCTTTTTTCTTTTACCCTACCCAGGTACGTGGGGAGTTTCTTGCCTTTTGGGAGGTCTGAGGTCTTCTGCCAGCGTTCAGTAGGTGTTCTGTAGGAGTTGTTCCACGTGTAGATGCATTTCTGGTGTATCTGTGGGGAGGAAGGTGATCTCCGCATCTTACTCTCCGCCATCTTGAAGCTCCTCCGCCAGGCCCATAGATTCTGATGTCAGTCTGGAGTCAGCCTGGATGTTGGAATTTGTTGAAAGTTCCCAGATGATCCTTGCAGCTAAGGTGAGAGCCACTGATACACATGCTAGCCAGGGCAGGGCCAGTGGGGGTTATAATTTATTTCCATCTGAGGATGGAACTAGAGTTCAGGTCTCTCAGTTTTCAGCCCTTTCCAGATCCTAAAAGGAGACCCTCCCGTCTAGTGGTTTGGCGGTGCCTAGTAACTTGCCCCATGATGATTTCGACCACCCTCGGTATTAACTGAAAAGCAACTTCCTCTAATCGTATAGTGACCAAGTTACTAGTCACAGAAAAGGCCTCAGTTCTGGACACACTTTGCGTGACTGAGAACAGCTTTCTGTGACATGTGACCCTTCGAGCTTCCATTCAGCTCCGTCCCAGTTGGGAGGGACACTTGGCACCTACCCCTGGTCTGGACAAAATCCCTGAGAGTTCTTTTCCAGCCCAGAGATTTTCTTTCCATTTGACCTGCTTCTCCAACTCTAATTCCCCACTTTTGAAGCCAACTGTGGTATAAAGCTCACTTTGCAATGAGTTGCTTGGGATTACACATTAACCACTTTATCAGGCTTCCAAAAGTTTTTAAGCCTGGCTTTGGCCAGAAGCTTCTCAAAGAGCCCATTCCTTTATTCATCCTGAAAAGTGGTTAAATGCTGTATTATGGAAATTTATACAAAAATTGTATATAAATTTGTATACAAATTTATGCAAAAGTGGTATGTAGTAGAATGACTTCCCTCAACATAACCATCACCCAGCTTCAATGGTTACCAGCTAACTCATGGCCAATTTCGTGCCTCTATTTCTACCCACTACCCCAGACACACACACTGGATCATGCTGACACAAATCCCACACCCCATATCAATCCATCTGTAAATATTTCAGTAGGTGACTCTAAAAGATAAGCCCTCTTAGATCTTTCTTCCCCCATTTTTTTATTGTGGTAAAATATACTTAAATATAAAATTTACCATCTTAACTGCCTTTAAGTATATAGTTTAGTGGTATTTAATACATTCACAATGGTGTGCAGCCATCACCACCATCCATCTCCATAGTTCTTTTCATCTTATAAAACAGAAACTCAGTACCCATTAAACAATAACTCTCCATTCCCATCCCCCCAGCCCCAGATACCACCATTCTACTTTCTGTCTCTATGATTTTTAGCTACTCTAAATGCCTCATGTTAAGTGGAATCATATAGTATTTGTCTTTTCATGACTGGCTTATTGCATAATGTCCTTATCCATTCATCCACTGGTGGACAGCTGGGTTGCTTCCACATTTTAGTTACTGTGAATAATACTGCTGGGGACATCGTTGTACAAATATATCTTCAAGACACTGCTTTCAATTCTTTTGGGTAAAGGTGATGCTGAAACCTTGGCCTCTGTGCACTGGTGCCGAATTGAATCTCAGAGACAGAGTTTTGGGTGAAGTAGAAAAGAAAAAAAAAGCTTTATTACTTTGCCAGGCAAAGGGGGACCCAGGGGGCTCCTGCTCTCAAAACTGTGTCCCAACCCAGGGGAATTTGGTGAGGAGTTTTATAGCAGTGGTTCAAGGGTGGGGTTACTGGTGAGGATCAGGGTGTTTGCAGGCCTGCATTCCTTTAATCTGGCCTCAGGTGGTCTCCTAATTAGCTTCTGTGGATCTAGAGGTTATCAAACTGTGACCTTCTCTCTGGAATGAAGAGCTCTGCAGAAGAGCTCAAAGATATTGTTATGTGTATCCCTTGAGGTGGAATCAGGACTCTATCCCAAGGCTGCACTACTGTTTCTTGACTGCTCCTCCCTTGTCTCTGCATCCTCTCTCTTCCCTGATTAGCAACTGTTTGAACCTGCCCTTTGGAATGCAGGGAAGGTCATGGAGGCTGAAACCTATTCCCTACAAACAAGAAATGGGGGACACCGAAAGGCCTCTGTGCCCAGGAATCCTACAGGGCCCTTCTTGGTTTCAAAGGCCTCTTTCTTTTTAACACAACCACAATACTACTTTTTTCCAGATACCTGGAAAAAAGTAAACAGTAATTTTGAAAAAAATTACTGGAAAAAAATGACAGTAATTCTTTATTTTCATTGAATTATCCATGCAGTATTCATATTTATTTCCCAGATCACCTCATATATTTTTTAATGTGATGGTCCACACATTGCATTTGGGAGATATGTCTCCTACATCGTTTTTAATCTACATGTTCCTCCTCCTTTATTTTTCCCTTGCAGTTGCCATTATTGCTAAAGAAATTGCATTTTTTGTCCTATATGGTTTTCCACATACTGGATTTTGTTAACTGCATCCCTGTGGTGGTGTTTAACATCTTCTTCTGCCCCTGTCTTTCCTGTAAAATGGTAGTTGGGTCCAGACTCATTTGATTCCTGTCTGGCTTTTCCACAAGATTATTTCATAGGTGGTGGTCTCTGCTTCCATCAAAAGGCAGCTCCTGCCCAGCTGGTCTTTGTGTGTATATTTGTGATGTTACTAGACTCTGATGATCATTGCTTAGATCATTCTGAGTGTTTTAAAACACATTTAAACCCACGATTGTTGAGCTCTCTTTTTCCCAGTCATTTTCTCATAGTGATTCTCACAGTGATTACCCAAAGTAATCACTGAGGCCTCACTACTCTCAAGCAAGAAGGAGCAAGCATTTGATGAGCACTACTCTGGGCAGGAGATCAGAAGGGACACCAGAGAGGAAACAAGGTCCCTGTCCTCAAGAAGCTTGATGTCTATTTGGGGGGACAGGTATATACCAAAACAATTAGGAAATATGATTGACTACAAATTAATTGTCATTTTAGCCTCTGAGCCCCAGAAGTCAGGAACTTTACTTAGAACAATCTATAGCAGAGTTGCCTGGATCCCACCCAGATATTCTGATGCAAATTGGTCTAGGATATGACCTAAACATCAAGATTTTAGAAGTATCTGAAGTAGTTTTATATGTACCCAAGTTTAAGAATCATCATCCTAGGGTGGATGGGTAGTGGGGGGTGGCCGCATGGCGCGGGGGGATCAGCTCGGTGCTTTGTGGCCGCCTGGAGGGGTGGGATGGGGAGGGTGGGAGGGAGGGAGACACGGGAGGGAGGGGATGTGGGAACAGATGTATATGTATGACTGATTCACTTTGTTGTAAAGCAGAGACTAAAAAAAAAAAAAAAAAGAATCATCTTCCTAGGATAGGGGTTCTTCAAGTGTAGAATATTACTCAGCCATAAAAAAAGAATGAAATAATGCCATTTGCAGCAACATGGATGGACCTAGAGATTATCATACTAAGTGAAGTGAGTCAGACAAAGACAAATATCATATGATATCACTTTATATGGGGAATCTTAAAAAAATGATACAAATGAACTAATTTACAAAACAAAAATAGACTCACAGACATAGCAAACAAAGGGGTTATGGTTACCAAAGGGGAAAGGGGGTGGGGGAGGGATAAATTAGAAGTTTGGGATTAAGAGATACACACTACCATATATAAGATAGATAAACACCAAGGACCTGCTATATAGCACAGAGAACCATATTCAAAATCTTGTAATAACCTATAATGGAAAATAATTTAAAAAAAGAATATATATAACTGAATCACTTTGCTATACACCTGAAACTGATACAACATTGTAAATCAACTATACTTCAGTAAAAAATTTTAGAAAAAGAAATGCAGGGATTTCCCTGGTGGCACAGTGGTTAAGAATCCACTTGCCAGTGCAGGGAGACATGGGTTCAATCCCTGGTCTGGGAAGATCCCACGTACTGCAGAGCAACTAAGCCCGTGCACCACTACTACTGAAGCCCGCATGCCTTAGAGCCCACACGCCTCAACTACTAAGGCCATTTGCTGCAACTACTGAAGCCTGCACACTCTAGGACCCACCTGCTGCAACTACTAAGCCCACGTGCTGCAACTACTGAAGCCCGCATGCCTAGAGCCTGTGCTCCACAACAAGAGAAGCCACGGCAATGAGAAGCCCATGCACCTCAACGAAGAGTAGCCCTGGCTCGCCACAACTAGAGAAAGCCCGCACACAGCAATGAAGACCCAACACAGCCAAAAAAAAAGAAAAGAAAAGAAATGCAGTATCTTGGGCGCCATCCCAGACCTGCTGAATTAGAACCTGAATTTTAACAAGATCCCCAGGTGACTTGTATGCACATTAAAGTTTGAGACATGCTGGTGTAGAGGTATGTACTCTACTTAAAAAATCAGAGAAATGAAAGCATAGAATGGCCATGCTAGGGAGGAGGCTTCAGAGATCTACTCCACCTTTTCAACTGGTGTTCTCAGAGCCTTTCTAAGGGAAAGAGGCCATGTCCCCTCTTATACAAAAAGAATGGGACCTATGTGCCCAGAGTGTTTGCCTGCATGGGGACCCCAGACAAGTCCAACTATCCCTGAGCCACATGGCTGTATATGACTACAGGGCAGAGTCTCATCAACCCTCAGGGCAAAAATAACCTGGGAGCTTCCATGGCTAGGCCACCCTCCTGGTGGCATGACCATCCAGGCATCAGTATTTTAAAAAATTTGCTCAGGCAATTCTAACAGACAGCCAAAGTTGAAAACCACAGCGGCAGACCTTGGGTCCTCCACATTTCTATGTTCTACTCAAGGTGAAAAGTGAGCTTAATTTCTAGCTGTAGCCATAAAAAACACAAAATTAAGTTCAGGCCTTGGGTTTACTGTTTCAATATCTGGATTCCCCAAATAGTTGCAAGGACAACTGAAGAGGTATCCCTAGTGAAGTTGTTGAGTATGCTGGACTTTTTAAAAATCAAATTCTCAAGAGACGGTGGTAGCAGGAGTCTAGTTTTGGCATTGCCCTGAACCTGGACACTGGTAGCTTTGCTTTTCTGCAAACTGTGCTCAGGTTGGTTGAGACCCTGTCTGTGTATAGAGCTAATGTTTTACGGGTGCCCATAACACAGTACAAATAGTTGAAGTCCTGGGAAGTGAAGAGGACCAATTGTTCTTGCTATGCAGCGTTACTAAAAGGATGTTTCGAAGGGTTTCAACCCACCTTTCCAGATGGAATTGCGTTTTTAGAGGCAGGAAGCTGAAGGATGGATGCATGGGAGAGAACTGCCCGAATGTCCACCCAGGATGTTTATGAGACAGTGTAGAAAGCAATCAACCCAAGTGGCCCCACTTACTGGGACACATCATACATTTGGGTGGATGGGGTAAGGCTGTAGAGTAGCAAAAGGGTCTTCAGTGGCAAGGAGACAGTGTGGTTTATCTCGTGTATTTTTGAGGTAAAAGGGGGCAATTTGAGTGATTAAATAGGAGAAGCACTCTCAGGGAGAAGAGTGAGCATCTCCTGACCAAAACATTTGGACCTGTCCTTTGATTTCTTCCTTGCAAACCATTATGTTAATACAAGTTTTAGAAAAACTTTGTATTGATATTATACAGACTTGGATCTACCATAATTTAAATAATGTTCTCCCAAACATATTTCCCCATTAAAAATGTCCACTACACCTTGGTGAGTCTCCGAGGCAAGTGTCTGAGTGGTCTCTGCTCCAGCGCCATGTCTTCACCCCCCAACCCCCTCTAATCAAACCTCCCCATCTTTGGAGTTTGGGACTAGCAGATGCAAACTCATATATAGAATGGATAAACAACAGGGGCCTATTGTATACCACGGGAATTATATTCAATATCCCTTAATAAACCATAATGGAAAAGAATATGAAAAAGTTTATATATATAACTGAATCACTTTGCTGCACACCAGAAACTAGCACAACTTTGTAAATCAACTCTACTTCAATTAAAAAAGAATCATTTAAGGACTTCCCTCGTGGTCCAGTGGTTAAGAGTCTGTGCTCCCAATGCATGGGGTCTGGGTTCGATCCCTGGCCAGGGAACTAGATCCCACATGCCACAACTAAGAGCCTGCATGCTGCAACTAAAAAAGATCCCGCATGCCACAACTAAAGATCCCTCATGCCTCAACTAAAGATCCCGTGTGCCACAACTAAGACCTGGCACAGCCAAATACATACATACATACATAAATATTTTTTTAAAAAGAATCATTTACCTGTAATAATAGGTCCATAATAACACTAGTCAATAAACATGTATATATTTAGAAAAAAACCCTCCCCATCCTGTGTCCATCCAAGCCCCCAAGGCCCCACCAGGCTCCAAGTTAACTGGTCTCAAATAAATGTATTGAATCAGGATATTAATCACTGATACTGAAAAGTGCTCACACAACTGTGTAAAGAAGAAATCTGACAAAGGAAAAGACGTTCAACCTCACATGTAGTCAAAAGAATGCAAATATGATATAATGTTTCAATTACCAAATGCACAAAAGTGAAAAGGAATGACAATACTAGAGTTTGAGAGACTTCAGAAAAATGTGAGGTCTCCTGTACGTTGGTGGAAGTATGAATTGGCACAGCTTTCTGGAGAACAGTTTGACAGTGTATGTCATACATGTAAAAATGTGCAGACACAGCAGTTCCACTCCCGAGAGTTTATCGTAAGGAAATTATTGAACAGGGGTCAAGGAAATTCAAACCAGCCTTGTTTATAATAAAGAATAATTAGTAATAATCTAAATGTTGACCAAATGAGGATTATTCACATAAATTATGGTCTACTCATACAATGGAATGCTAAAGAGCCTTTAAAATGATATGAATATTTATAGACATTTATAGACATGAAAGGATACCCATTAGATACCACGCCCTTATGGTGTCATTAATGTAAAAGTGTGTGTGTGCATGCATGCACGTGTGCGTTCATGCACACAGAGATCTAATTGAAGGTCATCAGAATATCAACCATGGTGTCTTCTGGTTGGGAGAGCTTTGAATGTCTTTACTTTCTTATTTCCTTATTGTTTCTAAACTTAAAAAGCAACGTTATTTATTTTCACATTAATAGCTAACACTAACAGAGTGTGCATTATGTGCCAGGCACTTCTCTAATTGCTATAAACTGTTAGTATTCCTAAAGAAAACAAAGGTGGTGAGAGATTGAGTAACTTGCCCAAAGTCCGTAGCTAGTAAATGTGAAGCTGGAATTCAAAACTTGGTTGTCGGGAATTCTCTTGTGGCGCAGTGGTTAGGAATCCGCCTGCCAATGCACGGGACACGGGTTTGAGCCCTGGTCCGGGAAGATCCCACATGCCGCGGAGCAACTAAGCCCATGCGCCACAACCACTGAGCCTGCGCTCTAGAGCCCACGAGCCACAACTACTGAGCCCACGTGCCACAGCTATGGAAGCCCACGTGCCTAGAGCCTGTGCTCCACAATGAGAGAAGCCACTGCAATGAGAAGCCCACGCACTGCAATGAAGAGTAGCCCCTGCTCACTGCAACTAGAGAAAGCCCGCACACAGCAATGAAGACCCAACACAGCCAAAGATAAATAAAAAATAAAACTTGGTTGTCTTGCTCCACAGGTTGCACTCTTACTACACTAATTAACCCCAATAGATTGAAAGTCTCTTAAATCCTCCCCCCACCAACAACCCCACACTTCCCTTCAGAAGTAACCATTTAACCACCTGACAGGCATCCTTTCAAAACTGCTGCTGGGCATGTTCAGACACGTGTAAACACACACACACGTGTGTGTGTGTTTCTTTTTTATAGAATGGGATGGTATTGTCCATCCTGTCAGTACGCATAGTTCACCCTCGTGCTTTTTATCTCTGAGTGTTATTCTTCAGCATGGATGTATGGAATTGATGTGATCATGTCTTTACTGAAAACTGGTGGTTTCCAGTTATTCACCCTACTGGACAAAGCTGCAGTAAGTGTCTCCTGGTATACATATTACTGTGTGTAGATGTGCAAAGATACTCCTGTGATAATTTCCTAGAAATAGAACTGCTCAGTCAAAAGACAAAAGAGACTCCCAGTTCCCCACCCCAAGAAGGCTATGTGGCTACACTATATATATATATATATATATATATATATATATATATATATATATATATATATATGTATATATACACACACACACACACACACATACTATATTCATACATACAGTTTGAGTGCCCACCCCCCATGTTTCCACCGACACAGGAAGTTGTCAATCTTTTAAATTTTTGCCAATATGAGAAGTGAAGGATGTTGTTTCATTTGCAACAATTTAAATGTTCTTGATTACTAGTAAAGTTGAACATCTTTTCATACATTTATTGGCCATTATTTCTTTTCAGAATTGTTCACTTTTCAGTTGGGTAATTTGAGTTTTTCTTATTGATGTGAAGAAGCTTTGTGGACTTCCCTGGTGGTCCAGTTGTTAAGACTCCACACTTCCAAAGCAGGGGGTGCAGGTTTGATCCCTGGTCGGGGAACTAAGATCCCACATGCCGTCTGGTGCAGCCAAAAAAAAAAAAAAAAATCCTTTGATGCCCTGTTTGTTGCAAATATTTTCTGAGTATGTTGCATTTATGTGAATTTCATTTACGTCTTATTGTGTTATACAGAGGTTTTAGTTTATTTTTATGTAGCAAAATGTGCCCATTTATTTTCCCTTTATGGTTTTACATCTTGCTTAGGAAGTCTTTCTCCACAACAACAACAAGAATATTCTCCTATATTCTCTTCTAGTATATTTATATTTTTGTTTCTAGGTTTTAACACGGTTATTTATTTATTTTAATTGTGGTAAAATATACATAACATAAACTTTACCATTTTATCCATCTTTAAGTGTACAGTTCAATAGCATTAAGTACATTCACATTGTTGTGTAACCATCACTACCATCCATCTCCTGAACTCCTTCATCTCACAAAACTGAAACTGTATACCACTTAAACAGTAATTCCCCTGCCTCTCTCCCCTCAGCCCCTGGTAACCACCATTTTACTTTCTGTCTCTATGAATTTGACTACTCTAGGTCCCTCATAGAAGTGGAATCTTACAGTATTTGTCCTGTAGTGACTGGCTTATTTCACTTAGCATAATGTCTTCAAGTTTTATTCATGCTGTGGCATGCGTCAAAATTTCCTTTATTTTAAGGCTCAACAATATTCCATTATAGATTTATTTTTATGTCTAGCCTTTAATCCACATGGTAAGAATATCTTGGTAAGAAGTAGGGACTTTTTAATATTTAGGTTGGTCATCTTTTAAACGGCTCCTCCATCAAAACCCAAATTCCCATGGGGGCTCAGGTCTGCTTCCAGACTGTTGTTTTATTCATCCCTTTGTCTATATCTGGACCGGAATTACAATGCTTTAATTACTCAAGGCTTTCAGTAAGTTTTTATATCTGCTAAAAGCATGTCCCATCCCCATTCTTCTTTTTTAGACTTTCCCGAACCACTCTCAGACATTTACTTTTTCAGAGGAACTTTAGAATTAGATAGTCACAGTCCAAAAATACTCCCCTGGGATTTTGATTGGCATAGCTTGACGCTACTCACTAACTTGAGGTCGACATCTAATAAAGCTGAGCCAGCAGGTCTCCGGCCAGACTTTGCTTCCCAGTGGTTCTCCAGGCTGTGTGGTGCTGCCCTCTGCGGGGAGCTACAGGCCAGTGCTACCAGCCTGCCCAAGGCTTTCCCACTTGGGCCCCGCCACCCCAGCCTATGCTTCCAAGGCTTCTAGAAAGGACAAACTCCTACGTACCCTTGGTTTAATTTCTTTCCTTCCTCAAATGACGTTTGGATTTTAACTTGAACTTTCAGAGCCAAAATACGAGTGGGACTCACGGAAACCTCAGGCCGTACACCAGAACTGTGGGGAAATACTTTCCTGCTCCCAGCAAACACCCCATAAGGCAGACACTGAACACATGTGTGACCAGTAGACGGGTAACTAGGGTCCAGTGGACGATTTTTTTAACAGCTCTATTATTAATGGATACCATAAAATTCCCTTGTTTTAAGTGTATTAATTAAATGATTTTTAGTAAATGTACAGAGGTGTGTGACCATCACTAAATCCAATTTTAGAACATTTCCACCACCCTAAAAGTATCCTTCATGCCCATTTATGGTCATTCTCTGGTGCCACTTTGTCCTGAGCATTACTGCTTCAGGAGGAGTGGGGGACTGAGTGGGGATGTCCCCAGGAGATCCTCTGCCTGTGAGTCTAGGACCAATGCCCCAACAATGTGCATAGCATAACTCACAAGCCAACACCCCTCTCCTGAAGAGGCCCAGCTGTGGGCTCCTCCTGAGGGCAAAGGCCATGCTGAGCCCCATCCTTACTTTTCCAGGTGGATAAAGTTTGAAGAAAAGGTAGAGGAAGGAGGAGAGCGCTGGAGCAAGCCCCACGTGTCCACACTGTCCCTGCACAGCCTCTTTGAGCTCCGGACCTGCCTGCAGACGGGGACGGTGCTGCTGGATTTGGACAGCGTCTCCTTACCACAGATCATAGGTGAGGCAAGGACTGCTGTGGCCCCCACCAAGCAGGGCAGCGTCCCCCTTTGCCTGCCCCATCTCATGCCCACCCTTGGTCTGCATGGCACACCCACCTCTGACGCCTGCCTAATTCTGCAGAGACCAGGCTTTGGGTCTGAGGCCCCCAAGCAGTGTCACAGTTGCTCCAAGTTTCAGATACACGTAGAGAGGGAAAGGTCAGCCTCTGAGATGCCATCCAGCAATGTAACAAAAGGGAGAAGGGCTTTTTAGCATGGTTGGAGACACCTATTGCCATGGCAACCTGTTTCTTGTCAGGGTAAATAGATCACCATTCATCTTTAGGAAATTAACTCTCGTTTGATAGAGTGGCAAAGGGAGGGAGCAGCTTGCCTTATCATCCCTAAAACTTCTTGTGAATTTTGTTTTAGCACATTCAATTTTGCCAGAACTACATTGCCCAAAATACTTTTCTAAAAAGAATTCATGTTAGGACTAAAACCACTTAGCATTGTACCTTGTGCTTCTTAGGGTACTTTCACGTGTACAATTTCATTTATTTTCCACAATGTTATTGATAGAAAGAGCTGAGAATCCTATACCCACACATGCATGCACATGTGCACCCACACGGGCACACAATGCACCCCCATGCACACACACATGCATCCACATACACGAACTCCCACAGACATGCACACACCCTTTTACATATAAGGAGGCTGAGCGTTCATGGCTGGTCCAAATTTTCAGTTTGTGGCAAAGGTGGGACTATTTCTACATTCCCTGCCTCCTTTAGGTCACTTTTAATCCCACTAATAACAGATGAAACTGAAGACCCCCACACCCCTGGTCATTCGGTGCCACGTGGACAAGGCATGTTTGTTTCCCACTTAGATGATGTCATTGAAAAGCAAATCGAGGACGGCCTCCTTCGGCCAGAGCTCCGAGAGAGGGTCAGCTACGTCCTACTGAGGAAACACCGTCACCAAACCAAGAAGCCCATCCACCGCTCCTTGGTTGACATTGGAAAGTCAGTCTCCTCCACCACCAGTGAGTCGGGCCATACGCTGGTGGCTTGTTCTATGCACACATCTCAAACCTGCAATCCTCCACTCTTGATATCCCAGAGTTGAGATGCCCAGACACTAGCCTTGCTGGACCTGTCAGATAAATGCAATAATCAGTACAAAGTTGATAACGCTGCTAACTAAAGAGACTTGAGGAATCTCCTTAGATGAATTATTTTAAATGGAAAATGTTTAGCCTACAGTGGGTACGTACTCAGCACTTACCTGTGTTCCAGGCACTGTCTGAGTACTCCACTTCATCCTCACACTAACCCCATGACTAGGTACTGTTCTCATCATCCCCAGTTTACAGATGAGGAGGCTGAGGCACGGAGAGGTTAAGTTACTTACCTAAGATCACATGGCCAGTAGGTTGTGGAATCAGGGGTGAACCTAGGTCACCTACAACACCTGGTGTCTATTTAATCAATTGTACATCTATTTCACTTTCAAAGGTACAAATATTTTCTCTAATCATGTTCAGACTATTCACTTGCTTAAAAAAAATCCTGAAAAACAGGAACGAAAAGCAAAACATCCTTTCTTCCTAGAAGGGGAAGAGACATGTCTTGCAGCCCAGCTTTATTTAGGTGAAATGATTGTAAACGTGAATTGTGCTAACGGAAGAAGCACTCTTGCGCCCCTCCAGCAAGTCTGCCGAAGTCAAATCTCTTCCGTCCCTCCTCCCAGATCGCAGCCCAGGCCGGAGCCCCGCGGCGGGCCCAAGCCTACACCACTCCACCGAGGACCTGAGGATGCGGCAAAGTGCAAATTACGGCCGCCTGTGTGAGTATCTTCTTTCTCTGCCACTGTGTGGCAGCTTCGTCCTGGCTGTGGCCACTCTGGAGTCAATTTTCATACTTCCATAGCAGAGGAGGTAAAGCCCAGGGTCTGTCTAGAACTCTCAGGCATCAGAAGAAATCTAACTTTCACCCTAAACCTGGGCTGCCCTCAGAGTCTAACTTACTACCGTAATTTTCTAAATAATTACTCCAAAAACTGCAGCTCTAATCAAGTCCTGTCATAATCAATACCCAATCCTGTGTGCTAGGCATTTTTAACTTAGTCTATGGCTTTATTTTCACCAAACTGATCATTAGCCCTGTTTTTGGTGAGAAGTCTTCCTAGAAACAATTAAAAGCAGCCTAGGTCCTTTGCCCCAGGACAGAGAATGTTCCCATCCCTGGATGACAGTCTTGGGCCCCAGACAATGAAATGCTGGTGGAGCTGCAGCCCCTGAGGGCTGTGACTGGGTGAGTGGAGCCTGTGAGGGGCATGTCACAGACCGGGCTTTGTCAGGCAATTCATCAGCGCTGAACAGACAGGTGAGCTGTGAGGCAAAGAAAAGAGGGAGCTTGGGAAGTGAAAAGAAAAAGCAGTGTGAAGGAGTATTTTCCTTTAAACACTTTTACTAGAATAACAAGATACGAACAAGCACGTCCCAGGGCTGTGCCCCTGACCAGGCCAGAGGAATGCTTCAGGACAGTGACAGTGATGTGGCCTTTGCCACGGCAGGGGTTTGTCACGGTCTTTTCTCTCTGTTCTTAGTGACCCCAGGATGTTCTTAGTCTCCCTGGTCTTGGTTATTCCACAGAGGGATGCTGGCAGTCAGAGACGGTGAACGGCTTTGGGACGAGCCTTCTGCTCTGTTATTCACTATATATGAAGTGCCAGCGCTGCTGTGGTGGGGACCTGGATAAAAGACATGAATAAGTGATTACAGCTTTGTGTGCACACCTCCCCACCCCAAGGTGGCACCTGGGAAGGCTCAAAGAGGAGGCGACGCTTGCCTGAGTCTTGGAGAATAAATAGAAGTTTCCCAGCAGCGTGGGGGAGGAAGAGGGTGTTCTTTAGAGCAAAGGAAACAAAAAGCAGGTGAAGCGAAGGTGCTGTGAAGGGTGCCGCATATTCGGGGAAACAGGGTGATTCGGTTCACCAGGCTCCAAGGGAAAGAGGATCCAATCGCAAGGGGCCCCTGAATCCTGCAAGAGGCCCCAGCCTGTCTTCTGAGGGCAGTGGGGACTCCTGAGAAGTTTTATGCAGGGACGTAGCATGGTCAGATTTTTATGTGAGAAATAAACTAGAAGGGGCTGAACTATTGGGAGCAAGAGACGGGGGCCGTGTTCGGGCAGTGGGAGCGAGAACAGAGAGAAGGACCCCGCTGGGCTTCAGCGACTGGTGGGAAGTGGGAGATAAGGGAGAGGGAGGCGTCGAGGCTGGCTCCTGGTCCGCTCTGATTGCCAGTGGACACGGGGGAGGAAGCGCTGGCGGTGTGGGGCCTATGGGGGGAGACATTTGACGGAAGACAACGAGTTTCGTTTCAGGTGTGTTGAGCTTGAGGTGCCAGGTCAGGCTGCTCAGAGGAATCTGGAGCTCAGGACAGATCTGGACTGGAGACCCAACCTGGGCATCCCCAGCACAGATGTGGATGGGGATGAAACAGGAGGGGATGGGACTGACCCAGGAGGACGGGGGTGAGGCCTCTGGAGGGTTTGAGTGCAAAGCAAGGCCCTGAGGAGGGCCCAGCAAGAGAGGATCCTGGATGGAAATAAGAGAGGGGAGAGCCGAGGGAAAGCAGAGTCTGGAAGGGCCGGGAAACCACAGACCACGGAAAGCCCGAGAGGGCTCACTGCACGTGGCTGCTGGTGGGAAAAGAGAGCTGAGCTTCTCCTGCCTTAACGGAGGAAGCAGCTGCTCGAACAGTTCACCACAGTTCTCACCACGGGGAGCCCCACCTTCCTTCCCTCTGCCGGCCCACGTCCCCAGCCGTCTTTAAAGACTCGTGTGGGTCTCGGAGGACAGAGGTGAAACTGCTGTTTTCTCTCCAACAAGGCCGAAGCTTAGTGACACCTGGCTCGTTACCCAGTAGTGTGTCTGTGCCGCTCCCCACCTCAGGGCTGACGCAGAGCAACGTCTTAGTCTCCGCCCCAGAAGGCAGGGCGGGGGGCTGGGACCAGGGCGTAGCACACTGAGGGCTGAGAAGGAAGCAGTAGAACCTGGGGCCCAGCAGTGCTTTTAAGAAGCTGCCCCTGAAAAGAAGAAAAGAGAGAGAACGCCTGCTGAAAGGGGCTGCAGGCTTAGGGGGGGTGGCTTGCCTTGGTCGTGAAGATGGGAAAAGCCTGTGTAGAGACCAAGAGAAAAGGGCCTGCGAGAACCCGTCTTCCCCTGATGGACCTCCTTTTCCTTTTCTCCTAGGTCACGCGCAGAGCAGAAGCATGAATGATATTTCTCTCACCCCAAATACAGACCAGGTAGTAAAGCCCCTGCACCTGGCTGCTGTGGAGGGCCGGGGCAGGGAGAAGTCTTTGGTTTCAGGGGTAGGGAGCCCCTACAGGCAAAACTCTAGTCCCGTGAAAAAGCGGGAGTCCCCGGGAAGGGTGCGGGCGGGGCTCTGGGTTGCCTTGGTGACTCAGCCCAGTCCAACACTTGGGTGCTGGCTCTGTGCCAGGCCCTGGAAGGAGCAGGGGACGGAGAAGTGTGATCAGATGAGATGCCAGCTATCCCTGACCTTGGGGTTTACTGGAGAGAGAAGACCGCCACACAGAGCTTCACCTCCTCCACGACCCGCAAACACTTTTAAGGATGAAGTGGGGGCTTGGGCTGGTAGAGAAAAGCAGTGGGGCCTCCCTGTGGGGACAATCATGATAGTGAATCCACTGGACTGCCCAGTAGTGTATCTTCTCCTTGGCTAGTGCTGGATAAAGTCAGTTCTTGTCTCCCACCAGCTTGGCTGAAACCTCCTTGATGAGATCAGAATCCCGCAAACAAGTTGAGTCCAAGTTCCAAGCCCACAGCCCAGGACCCCCATGACTGTGCCCCCGAGGGAAGCCCAGAGGAGGCTGCCCTCAATTCCAAACGTTCACGTCTCAGGGGCAGCAGGTCCCAGGGTCTCCTTGCCTGTGCCCCCAGAAGTGGGAAGGAAGGTGATGAGGGGAACCTGAACTGTGGCACCTACTCCTCAGGAGCTTGGGTGACCTCCAGGCCTCCAAGGCAGTCCCAAGTTTGGTGGAAGGCAAAACAAGAGTATTCCCTCATGTCAGTGTCTCCAGGACCCTTTGGTGGCCAAAATAATAAAATAACAGTAATAACGGCATCAACCAACATTGGAGGTCCACACATTGCATGCACTACGTTGTGCGGTGCGTTTTCTGTGCATCATGAAGGTACTATATCATCTTCACTCTACAGATGAGAACATAAAAGCAGTTAAATAACGTGCCTAAGTTCATGCAGCTGAAAGGTGGCATACCCATGATTTGATCCAGGCAGTGTGACTCTAGAGCCCTTAATTTGGGAGTGACTTAGGAACGAGTATTCTGGAATATCATTTAGAGAAGAACCCCACTTTACTGTAGTCATGCGCACAGACAGGGGAGCCGTTATAAGAAAGCACTGCCTAGTAAAAGTTTTTCACAACCTAGTTTTCACTACCTAAGTGGTAAGAAGAATACTATCCACTACCTTCCCCCGGCAATGCTGCCTTTGATTTAGGGATTGGAACCCAACACCGGGCACCAGCGTCCAGCTCTCCTAACTGGTTGTGTAATGCTGCTTCTCAGTATCTGCAGCAGCACTGGCAGTTCTTTAGGTGCAACTTTCTTCACCACTCCCCATTGGCCCTGAGTTCCAGTGAGTTCCTGGTGAGCAGAGTGTGGATTCAAACAGCATCGCTGTGTGCAGTGACTCAGCAGAGCTGGACCAGAGTCCCCTGGGTTCAGGCAGTGGGATCAGCAGGACCCTGGTTAGACAAGCCCGTGGCCAGACCATCACCAAGCCAGGGTGGCCAGAACACCAGCATGGCCCATTTCTGGGCTGCCACAACTCTGGCCTCCTTACTGGGGTGACAGCCTACAAGGGAGGACCAAGGCCCTGTTTTAACTCCTCTCTGCTCACGGTTACGAGCGTGTCGCATGGGCCACCCCAGAGCACTGCTGTTTTCAAAACCTTGTTCTCCAGGGCACTCCTGCCACCCACCTGCTCCCTGCCTGATGCCCAGGGACATGGAGTTGGAGGGAGACAGTGGCTGCCCTGGCACACCCAGACCTCCATCCTGAAGAACCTGCTTATGAACCAGCTAACTGCTCCTGGGACAAAGGGACTCTTCGAGTTGTGGGGATCCTGGCCTTCCCATTAACTTCTGCTCTTGCTTATTCTCACTGCGTTAGGATCCTTGGGGCTCTTGCCCAGGTGGTTATGGAGAGTTTTATGTTTTCTAAGGGATTTAAAAGATTATAAGGGTGCAGCTCTTGCTCACAAGCCTTTTCTAGTGCTGGTAGGTCCCCAGCCCAGTATGTATCATGTCCCCCACGAGTCAAATCAGGAAATGGCTGTGGGCACAAAGGGACAAGACCTGTTGGCCATGCCCATGCCCATAACTGACCCCTCTCCAGAGACAGAAGGAAACTATCTTCACTGAGCATACGAGAAACAGACATTTCTGTGCCCACAAGAGAGACTCCCATCAAGGGGGAATAGGTGGCAAAGGGGTGGCGTCCGCAGAATCTCTCTGTACCACTTGCCTCCACCTCCTGGGCCCTTTCTTCCTTTGTTGGCCACTGTGGACTCCCACCAGCCCGGGCCTCCCCAGACGCTCCTTCCCCACCTCTCTCTATGACACTCTCTCTGTCTCTTGTCTATCCCCTTGCTGCCCAGAGCGAAAGTGATCTGAAAAACGAATGTACCCTAAGATGTTAAAGACTAAGAAGAGTGCGTATGTGACCACCCCTGGGCATTTTCATCATAAGAGAGGGCTCCGGAGGAGCCGGCCTCTTATCCATAGGATGAAAGTCATGACCGCAGAGAGTGGGGCTGCTTTGGGGCAGAGGGCTTGTCTCCAGCACGTCTCACATCGGACCCCGCTCACTCTTCCTGTTTGAACTTCCTTCCCTGACTAGACACCAGTCTAGTCAATAGTCTCAGTTGGAAAGGCTCAGAAGCTACGAGTTTCCTGGGAGGTCCTCTAGGGGTGACTTGGGGGCACAGAAGTCTCCCACAGGCTTGGACCCACAGGTCCAGGGGTTCCTGTCAGCCAGGAAGCTGGTGGTAAAGAAAAAACAAAGTGTATCCACCCTGGCCATCAGGATGGTCTCATTCCTCCTACGGCCATCCAGGGTAAAGGCAAAGAGGGAGGGCTGGGCAGCTGGAGTGTAAGGGCCAAGGCTCCCATCTGCTTGAGCTGCTGCTGGGGGAAGAGATCTGATGTCCAGCAAGCCCTGACTTTCTATTCCGACCCCTCACCTCACATTTCAGTAGAACAAGGTTTTCGCTTATCAAGGAACATCTTAGGGGGTCAAGTCATTGCCTGTTCCTTCCCATTTACGAAAGGCTTAATTGGTCCCTGGGGTTAACCAACTTTGAGTCTCCTCATCTGCAGATTGTGGGAGAGTGTCGGCTTATTTCCTTCAGTGTCTTGAGAAACGCTGGGAGAATTTTATAAGGTTAGGTCTCCACAGTAGTCTGAATGGGCTGAGTGAGAGCCGAAACCACTGCATGTGAGTATCATGGGTATCTTGTGTCCCCCTCCTGACCAGCGTAAAAACAAATTCATGAAGAAGATCCCCAAGGACTCAGAAGCCTCCAATGTGCTCGTGGGCGAGGTGGACTTCCTGGACCAGCCATTCATTGCCTTCGTGCGTCTCATCCAGTCAGCCATGCTGGGAGGAGTGACCGAGGTGCCTGTCCCCACCAGGTGAGAGCCATTGAAATCTGCCCACCATACCCACCCTCGGGTGGCCAGCTGTCCATGCAGTCAGCTAGCAGTGCAGTTGGAGACACCCTTAAATCGAAGAAGGAAAAGGAGGGAACTGTATGGGGAGGGCAGTCTGACTCAGGAAGAATTTGAGAGAATGTATTTAAAATAATCATAAACAAGAAGTAGCCAGCAGCTGGGGGAGGCGCTGCTGGGTGAGCTCTGGGATGCCAGGGCATGGCAAAGATGCTCAGGTGGGAGTGAAGAGGAATGTCTCTCCAAAGCAAATATGGGATACAGAGGAGGGAAGGGACATGTTTCTGCCCAGTTAAAAAAATTAAGAATGGATACTATTTAGGGCCAGAAAATCCTTCTCTCCACCTGCTTTTACTTTTCCTTCTCACTTTCCCCTTCCTCCTCCATCTTCTTTGCAGATTTCTGTTCATACTGCTGGGACCTCCTGGGAGAGCAAAATCCTACAACGAGATTGGCCGCGCCATTGCCACCCTCATGGTAGACGACGTAAGTGCCCCGAGGAGCGTGCACTCCGGAACGTCATGGCTCCTGCGTCAAACACTGTGCCTGCATTCATTCACTTATCCCACAAGTCACGTTTGAGCACCTACTGTATGCCCGACCCTGTGCAGGGGGTGAGGATTATGAGAATGAGGGAATGAGGGTGCCCTTCAGGAGCACCAATCAAGTGGGAGAGACAGACCTACAGTCCTAGAGTGAGCTGCGTGCTAACTGCCCAGGCAGTCATTGGGCCCTCACACACGAGAGGGCTTTAAAGCTAAGGATGAGCACCAGCCTAGGAGGCAGGCATTCCAGGCAAAGGGCCACGGCTCGGAGAGGGAGGGAGCTGGATGGAAGTGGTTTCATATAGGCTCAGTGTAAGAGCTTCAGGAGCAGGAGGTGACACCAGAGAGAGGAGCCACATACCACACGGAGCCTGTAGGCGGAGCTGAGAGTTGACGCTATGTGACAGGGAGCCTAGAGGAGTTTAAACACGAGCACAAGCCAATCAGATCTGGAAAGTCAGAAAGAACCCTCTGGAGACAGCATGGAATGATGCAGCCTGACCCTCCAAAGATGAAGGGCTGGGATGTTAAAACAGATTTGAGGGCTTCCCTGGTGGCGCAGTGGTTGAGAGTCCGCCTGCCGATGCAGGGGACACGGGTTTGTGCCCCGGTCTGGGAACATCCTACATGCAGCGGAGCGGCTGGGCCCGTGAGCCATGGCCGCTGAGCCTGCACGTCCGGAGCCTGTGCTCCACAACAAAAACAAACAAACAAACAAACAAAAAACAGATTTGAAATACCTGAGCTTCTCCGACTGGGCTCTGCACAGGTTTTCTGATGAGCTCGCTCTGTGGGAAACTGAGAGTAGAAAGGTTAAGTAAGTAACTCAGCCCAGATCGGACACCTGGAGTACAGAGACCTGGCCTTCAGGTCCAGGAAGAGCCGCCTTGCCCCATGTCCCACTGTCCCCACTGTGCTAAGTTTCAACTGCCCCGTTGTCCTCATCTCAGAAACTGATAGCAAATCGGCAGCTGGAGTAACGGTTCCAAGGGACTTTCTTTGAAAGTGTCCGCGGTGTGCCCCCGGGGTTGGGTGAGGTGGGGACCGCAGCAAGAGAGCGGCCCTTTCTCTTCCTCCGCCTCTTTCCCTGCCAGCTCTTCAGCGACGTGGCCTACAAGGCCAGGAATCGGGAGGATCTGATCGCGGGGATTGATGAGTTTCTAGACGAGGTCATCGTGCTCCCCCCTGGAGAGTGGGACCCAAATATCCGAATTGAGCCACCCAAGAAGGTGACTTCTGCCGACAAGAGGTGTGTATGAGTGAAGCGGGGGCAAGCGGAGAGCCGGGTCAGAGGGAGCTTTCCGTCTGTCCGTTTCTTTTTTTGGATTTGAAAGAAAGACGTCAGCGTACATGGGTTTATACTTTTTTTTTTTCAGTCTCACTTTATTTCTCTGAAAAAACAAATCAGAAGCAAATATACTGAATGTGACCATCTGTAAAACCTGGGTGACCTGTGTGTCGGTGTTGCTAGATCATTCTCTGCATTTTTCTCTGTATTTTAAGATATTTGATGATTTTACTTGGAAAGGTAAAGGAGTTGTGAGGACAGTCCTGGAGGTGCTGATCTCTCCCTCGGACTGGGAGCCCCACTGTCCCCTGTCGCGCTTTTCCTTCCAGGAAATCCGTGTTCTCCCTGACGGAGCTAGGTCACATGAACGGCTCTGTGACGGGAGGCGGCGGAGCGGCTGCAGGCGGCGGCGGGGCTGGAGGCGGCGGCGGCGGCGGCGGCGGGGCCGGCGGAGCGAGCAGCGGGGATGATGGAGAGATGCCGACCGTGCACGAGATCGGGGAGGAGCTCATCTGGACGGGAAGGTGCCCTCTCCAGGCCTGACAGCGACACCAGTTGCCTTAGATTTCCCTTCTCCTCACCCACCACTTAGGAACCTTCTCCACCGCTGTCAGCAGCACCCACGCCCGGCCTTGGGATCTGGCCAATGCACTCTTTTCCTCCCCAGCCCTCAAAGCCCCTCCTGGATCTGGCAGGAAAGGGGAAGCTAGTGGAGGAGCCCAGACTTTTCTCAGGACACCCTCTGTTACCTGTATTAGTTTCCTAGGGCTGCGGAAACGAAGTGTCACAGACTGGGTGGTTTCAACAATAGAAATTTATTCTCTCACAGTTCTAGAGTCTAGAATTCCCAAATCAAGGTGTCAGCAGGGCCATCCTCCCTCTGAGATTCCGGGTGGAGTCCTTCCTTGCCTCTCTGTAGCCTCTGGTGGTGGCCAGCAGTCCCTGGTGCTCCTTGGCCTGCAGCTGCACATTCCCATCTCTCTCTGTGTCCTCAGATGGTGTTCTTCCTGTGTTTCTGTCTTCATAGAGCATTTTCCTCTTCTTATGAGGACACCAGTCATATTGGATTAGGGCCCACGCTAATGAACTCATCTTAACTTGATTACATGTACAAAATAAGGTCACATTTACAGGTTAGAATTTTGATATATCTTTTGGGGGGATATAATTCAATCCATAAGAGTACCTTTTGAATTTTTTTAACCTTTGTTACCTAGTCAAAAAACTTGTTTTAAAAGAGAACAATAGGAAACTTTCCTGGCTTTCGTTTCTTTGCCAGCTCTTAGAATAACTTGGGTAGATCTGAATTTAGGAAAGGACTCAGCCCTGCAAAGCTCTGTGTAAGTCATAACTTTGAGGACGAGTCATGTTTTTTATGCCCTTGGCTCTCTGCCCGCCAGTGGCTCCCAACTTTACCTACTCCCGACTCCCATCCTCACCCAGGGGACATTGGCAACGTTCAGAGACATTTTCGTTTGTCCCAGCTGGAGGGGAGATGCTACTGGTATCTAGTAGATAGAGACCAAGGATGCTGCTCAACATCCTCCAATGCACAGGACTGCCCTCCCCCCAACAAAGAATTATCCAGTCCAAAATGCCAACAGTACCAAGGTTGAGAAAACCTGCTCTATGCTAAGCACTGTGTTAGGGGCTATGGAGACTAGCATCCCCAGCAAACATTCTCCCTAAACCTAAAATTCCCCACTTGTTTGTTCCACAAAGCAAGGAAGCCAGTTATAAGGTTCAGAATCTGCCCTTGATGAACCTGTTATAAACCAGGATCTCTTCATCTCCTAAAGCTGGACACACCTATGTTTACCAAGCACAGGCACCCTGCAGATGATCAGGGACGTGAGGAGGATAGTCATCTCTGGACCCCAGGATTTCCATCCCCTGTGGAATGTTAAGTCTACCCCAATACGTATTCCCATAAGGCCTTCCCTCTCCCACCCAGGCTGTCTGTGACCACCCTTCCCAGTGGAGATGGTGCCAACCACAGACTCAGTCTAATGACAGAATTCTTCCCTGGTCTTAAATGTTCTGGTGGAAAGATCCCTGTCCCCATCCACCCCTAGTCAAGTTCCCCTCCTCACTGCAGACTCTGCAGGCTCCTATAAATAGCCCTGCCCCCGCACTGGTGCTTGTGGCGGGAAAGCAGTACCTGGGCCTGTCTTGAGCAGGGTCTTCGGTGGCCTGTGTCTGGACGTCAAGAGGAAGCTGCCTTGGTTCCCAAGTGACTTCTACGATGGCTTCCACATTCAGTCCATCTCTGCCATCCTATTCATCTACCTCGGCTGCATTACCAACGCAATCACCTTTGGTGGGCTTCTGGGGGATGCCACTGACAATTATCAGGTGTGTGTGAGCTGGGGACATGCATGCAAACCTCAGAAAAATCTGCTGCCACCAGGTACTGGTAAGGAGCTTATTCCCATAATCCCAAAACCAAGGTTTGGGTTTGACCTACCATCCAGGTTCAGACCATCACTTTTGTAATCCTTTACCCTTGAGAAAAATAATAATAAGCTGGCATAATTAAAAGGTCTAAAGCTAAATCATATTACTAAAGACCAAATTTAAAGATTATGTAGATAGAACAAATGTTTAAGGGGAAATCATCTGCTTTGTTAGTTGATACTTTTCCTACTGATGCTTTAATGGATTTAATGAGCACAATTAATTGAGTGGCTAATCGTGACCTTCTTCCCATACTTTTTAAAAAAACTAACCTTAAATTCTTAGCTTGAAGTTAAGACATTTTTAGAAATGTCTGTGATGACAACAACACAGGTATACCTGGGGAAAACCGTTCAGCAGAGACACTAGCCTGAGACCCAGACAAGGGTCCTCTCCACTGGGGGCCTTTGGGATAGTATCACTGGAAAGCTCAGAGCACCAAGGTGAAGACCCATTTTCCCAGATAAATTAAGCTGAGTGCCTATCTCCAGCCCACAGCACTCTCCTGAGCAGCAGGTTCAATATCCAGCTGCCTCCTGGGCATGTCCATATAGCTGCCCTTTGGGATCCCCCAACTCACAGGGCCAACATTGCATCCATTATCTTCCCTCCAGACCTGCTGCTCCCCCCAGCCAATGAGCGACGCCATGGTTGACCCAGATATTCACACATCATCCTTGACTCGTAAATCCCAGCTTCCCCCAGTGGCCCTCGTGACACGGTCCGACTTGCCTCTCAAGCCTCATCTCCCAGTATTTCCCTTTCTCAGGTTCTGGTCCTCCTCACTCATCTGCATTCTGTTTTCCATCAATCCTGATCATCTTTCACTTCTTCAAAGACATGCTCCCTTTCAGCTCCAGCCTTTGTGAGTACTGTTGCTCTTCCCGGCACACTCTTTCTCATCCACTTACCCTATTCTCCTGGTCAATTCTCTGCTCATTTTTTGGTTCTCAGCTTCCGTGTATCTACCTCTTGGGAGGCTTTCCTGACCAACCCTTCACTCTTACTGTGTGCTTCTCCCTTATCCCAGCTTATCATATTTCTTGCCAGTGGTTCTTAACAAGAGATGATTTTGACCCCTAGGAGACATAGGGTAGCATCTAGAGACAGTTTGGGTTTTTATAACTGGGAGGTGAAGTGCTACTGAGATGCTAATAAACATCCTACAATGCACAGGATAGCCCCCTAGAACAAAGAATTATCTAGCCTGAAATGTCAGTAGTGCTGAGGTTAAGAGACTCTGCTGTATGGAAATCGCCTAGTTTCTTGTGTGTATCTCCCACTAGAATGAAGATGCACTATCTTGTTTGTTCATGGGTTCTCAATGTCTAGCACAATGCCTGATACATAGTAGGCCCTTAATAGATTTTTGAATGAATGAATGAATGAATGGTCTGACCTCTAAAAGCACCTACTAGATCTTTGAGTGAATAAATGACTGGGTGGATGAATGGACTGTCCTCTGGGAGTAGAATGGGCACAGGAACAAGCACGACCATTGGCAGCCCTGTTTTCTAGGCCCTAGGGTGCCAAAAGGAAGTCACATGGGACCTAGAATTAGAGAGTGATGCTTGGCAATTGTGAGAGGTTGTGGAGTCAGAGACGGGGAGCAGAATTTGAGGAGGAGAGGACCTGGGATAAAGGACGAGCATTGTGGCCCTCGCTGAGATAACTGGGTTCTAACCGGTCGGAGAGGCCCCTTTCTCACACCTCTACTGAGCCTCACACCCCTCATGCCCCCAGGGAGTGATGGAGAGTTTCCTGGGCACTGCCATGGCTGGCTCCTTGTTCTGCCTCTTCTCGGGACAGCCTCTCATCATCCTCAGCAGCACAGGGCCCATCCTCATCTTCGAGAAGCTCCTCTTCGACTTCAGCAAGTAGGTGCACCTGGTGGCCCTCAGTGCCTTCTCTCACACTTGGGACAGTATGCCAAGGTCGGGGTAGGGGATGAGCCCCAAGGGGGAGGGGAGGTGAGAAGGTACCAAAGCTGTCTTTACCTGTAGGAGGCACTGCCAGGTGGTCCCTCCTGACTCCCTCCGATATCTGCCTTTAAGCCACCTTAGTGCATATTAGCACAGCCCATGGGGAGAAATCCAGGCAAGACAAGAGGACAGAATTCACACTGCTCTGCTCATGAGCAATTATGACTTGAAACTCAATGCAGTGTATAAGAAATTTCAAGCTGGAGGTCAGAAGGCTATACCCTGACTCACGCAGCTCTGGGCTCAGCTGCCTCACCTACAACAGGAGCCCATTTCTGAGGTCTGCTCCAGCTGCCTCATTCTGAAATTCCCTGTTTTTCATTCACTCTGGTGTTTGCTACCAAATGTGTAAGAACTGAAGTGTGTGAGCACCTTTCTGCCACCCCCTGGGAGCCTTTCCCGGAATTCTCAAAGACCAGACAACCCCACCCGGGAACTGTCCCCATCCATCCCCAGTCCTCTTGTACTTCCTAGGAGGGCATCTGTGCCACAGGAGGGGCAGATGAGGCACCCAGGGTGGGTCTGGGGAGCCAAGCACAGCCAAGAGCCTTGGGCTGGGGGCCCTTCGATTCCCTCTGCTTTCCAGAGGCAATGGCCTGGACTACATGGAGTTCCGCCTCTGGATTGGCCTACACTCAGCTGTCCAGTGCCTTATCCTGGTGGCCACAGATGCCAGCTTTATCATCAAGTATATCACCCGCTTCACTGAGGAGGGCTTCTCCACCCTCATCAGTTTCATCTTCATCTATGATGCCATTAAGAAGATGATTGGTGCCTTCAAGTACTACCCCATCAACATGAACTTTAAGCCTGACTCTATCACCATCTACAGATGCGAGTGCGTCGCCCCCGACACAGGTGACCGGTAAACCCAGAGGTGCCCTAGGCCCCCACCCACTCCCCACTCCCCTCTAACACCCACTCCCCCTCTGCCTCTCCCCTCCACCCCGTTGTCTACTCAAAGGCAGGAGCATGAGCCTGCTTGGGAGGGGCTGTTCAGCCAAGGACTTTCTGTCCCAAAGGAGCAAATACAGGGTCTTAAACCAGTTTTTGGAAGGAAATCAAGGGGACAGGAACTCTAATGAGGATCACAATACCAGAGCCCAGGGTCATAGTCAGGAGGGAGCAGTGATAGTGATACCCCAGGAAGGGAAGAAGGCATGCTTGGCCTCAGTGTGGAGTAATGTGGAGGCCACACCAGTAGAAATGCTACTCAGGCCGGAGGCCTGCTCTAGTCCAGAGGTAGACCTGATGGAGCCTAAAGCCCCTCCCAGCTCCATGAGCACATGACACCATGAGTTCTCCCTGACACATCACTACCAGTGTGTTCACACCAGAGGGATGAACATCCCTACAGATGGGGACATGTCCAGGGTGGAGGACTAGTCAGGGTGGAGGAGGACCTGGCAACTATGTCATTAAAGAATGGTTAGAGAACCTGGGGTTATCCAGGCTTTTAGAGAGGTATGAGAGAAAGTCTGTCATGACACAGAGGGTCCAGATTCACCCTGTGTAACTATAAGATGCAGAATGAGGGCTGAAGAACAAAATCTCCAGGAGCCAAACGCTGGCTGAATTCAAGGTATATCTTAACAGTGGTGGAAGCCACCACCGAGAGGTATTGGCCCCCTCGGGTGGTAGCAAGCTCCTTGGACACTACCTGGATATCCATCTGCCAGAGGTATTGTAAAAAGGATCCCTGTGCTGGGTGGGAGGCTGAATCAACCAACTGGTCAACCCATTCCTGTGAAGTCCCTTTCTGACCAAAAAAGTGTCATCTATAAAGTTAGGACTTTCCTTAGCTGAACCACTGGCCTCTTTTGCAGTCAGAATCATGCCCCTAAGAGCTTTCAGTGGGACATGCTCAGAGTGCCCAGGATGCTATAGAGCAGAGGCTAGAGAGCCATCCACATACCTCTTAGCACCACCAGACTGCACTCACAGAGAAAACTGAGGTCCAGAGACACCCAAGGTCACACCAAATGTCAGTTTCCCTAGGGGATATCAATGCTGGCCCTTCCAGTCTCATGGAACGCTTGTGAGGTTTTCATATCTATACTCAGATTCAGTGGGCATTTCACATAAGTAGTTACCATGTTGTGCAGTATCTTAATGCATACAACTGATAAAAAATATTGATAAGTCAACCAAACATATTTGTTGCACAATTATTGTGCACTCTACTGTAGACTAGGCCTTGTAAAGATAAAGTTGTTCTGACATCAGGGAACATAGTTTTGGTTGTACCCTCTCACCTCTGTCACTGCTCTGAATTTGTAAAGATGTCGAGACAATTTTTTTCTCTTCTTTTTTTTTCTATAATTCATTTTGAGTTATTTCATTAAAACGCAGCAGTAGGTGAAGCTGTCTGTTGTCCTGAGCCAGGGCATGTTGCTTGCCCAGGGGAGTGAGGAGATCCTACCTGCAGGCTTTCGTCATCACACTGTAGAGCAAATCCCATCTCTGTGGACTAAGCCCCATCAGGGCACTTTTGTTTTCTGCTCACACCCTCTGGACTACAGATCCATTGCACTGAACACAAATGTTCCCACAAACATGGCTTTTGGAAGTACACATCCTTAATTTCTTTCAGAAATGGTCCAAATTCTAAGGTCATATGTGGAACTTTGGCCATTCTGGGAATCATCTGTCCACAGGAGAAACCAAACATGGGGGTTCCCTAGGAACAGGGCACATCAGGTAGGAGTTGAGGACTGTAATAGAGTCCGCCTACCTCCAAACAGTGTCCCCTCTGGCCTTGCCCAGGTGCCTCATGTCACCTCATTCTTGTGGGTCATGCTATTGCCATGATTCTCAAAGTTGGTCCCTGGAAGCAGCATCAGAACTATCTGGGAACTTGTTAGAAATTCAAATTCTCAGGCCCCACCCCAGACCTGCTGAATCAGAAACTCTGGGATAGAGCCAGCTGTATATTAACAAGCCTTCTGGGTGATCCTCATGTATGCTTAAGTTTGAGAACTACTGCTCTATTAAACTGAGTCATTATTAGCAACTAGCCATCGTGAGATTAGGTTTTCAGTTTCTTCATGGAGAGTAAAGGAACTGGAAACAGGACAAGTTAGTTTTGATTAGGAGAATATGAAAGGGAAAATTCTAGATGTTTAGGAGACTGGGGAGGGGGGAGCTGACTAGGAGGGTTTCTTTCCCAGTCCATGGGCCACTCGTTTACTAGCTGTTCCATAATCCTAGTGTTACTGCAAAACCCAGTTTGACTGTGGCACACTGTCACTCTTTGTCACTCTGTATCATCGGGGCACGCTTTTCAGTCTAATCTTGTTTCCATGGTAACTGATCTGTATTCTGTTTACGGATGCTGCACACACTGACGTGGCTGCTTTCAACCCCAAGTGAGTACCACTTTGTAAACACTAGAGTTTAAAGATATTTGATACTTGGACCCTTTCTAGGATTTTCCATGTTACGGTTCTTCCTTCTTCATCTCAAAGTGGCTTTCAGATAAACCTCACAAAGTTCTCGATATAAAAGAATGGCAAAGCCTAAGCAGAAGACATCAAAAGAATGTCTGATCTGACAACCTTGGGCAATGGAAGCGCATCTACACTCACCAGGCTCGAGTGTTAGCTGGAGGTCCTGTAGCGTTTGCGAGGGGACCCCTGCGTCAGCCTTCCTGCTCACCTTCCCTGCTCCGTTGTTAACTGTGTATCACGTTCTTTTGGTCAGTAGTGTGAGGAAAGGCAGCAGATGTCCCTGACTTCTCTTAAGTGAAGCGTTCTTCAGAATAATTGTAACAAAACTCTGGGTTTGTAGAACTTCTCAGAATATTCTGCCCTAGGTCAAGACTGAATTCCTTAGCCACTCCCAGCCCCAACTGCCCCAGAAGTAGGCAACATAGAAAGGCCCTGTGATCACATCCACCCCATGACAGTTTGTTAGAGGTTGAAGGAAGCTTCGGGAATAACCTCTTATTCCCTCTGGGTCCTTAGCAGGAGCTAAATGGGGTTTACAATGCATTTAGAGTATTGCTAGCAAACTGGCCGAGCCTCCTCCCTCCCTCCTTAAATCAGCTGCAGAGGAATTGCTGAGTCAGTCTCCCCTTGGAGGATGAAGGCGAGGAGAAGCTGGCCCCTCTCCTCTATGCATGCGGTGCAGGAGCAAGAGAGAGCATGACCTCCGAAGCTGCCTCTTTAATAAACGGCTGCATCCCTCACGGAGGGGATTACAGCTCCTCTCAACTCGTCCCATGGCCCCCGAAGGGAACCCTCCTCTGCTGCACTTAGGGACACTGAGGCTGGGGCGGGGGATTGTGGACGAAGGATGCAGAGCCAACAGCTGAGAGCAGCACCGCTGGGGTCCTGATTCTCCTTCAGGTCCTGGGCCCAGGTTTGATTCTCCTCAGCTAGCATTTAATGGGCAGATTAGGGAGGATACCCAACAAGTTCTTACAGGCCCAGCTGACCTGAAAAAAAAACAAACCACATATGGACAAAGCAGGAGAGAAAGGAAGTGTGTGTGGAGGGGGGCAGGGCAGGGAAGGAAGCTCGTCGTGTAGAGCCGGGAGGTGTGCAGGCTCTGGGCCAGCCTGCCTGGGATGGATAACGGCTCCTCCAAGAGTGAGTTGCGTGACCTTGGGCAATGGGCAGGTTACTTAGTCTCTCTGGGCCTCAGTGACCTCATCTTTAAAATGTGGAGATTTCTTGGAGATTTAGGAACTCAGCAAGATGACGTATGTAAGGGTTTGGCACAGTGCGGGGCAAAGAGTAAGTTCTTTGGAAATGGCAAGTCTAAGAGCACAGACGTTGGTCAAGTGGGTGGTGGGGATGCACAAGGCACAGTATTTACCCACTTGTGTTAGCATCTTGTCTTGGCAGCAGTTTTTAAAGCCAGCCCTTCCATGTCACACAGGAGCTATCCTAACCCGGCCCAGCTAGACTGTCAGAGCTGTGGCCCAGGCTCCCTCCCACCACCCTGCCCTCCCTGAGCAAAGTGAGGAGAGTGAAGGGTGCAGCTCCCAGTCCTCATCTCTAAGGAACTGGAAAGAAATGGGAAAGAGCGGGGCCTGGGGTGGGGTGCAGGATCCCCACCCAGCAGTTGCTGACCCTTCCCCATGCCCTGTGCTCATCCACAGCGAATACAACCGCATTCAATGCTTCAGCCACGTCGCCACCAAACACCAACACTTCTCTGGTAAGTCCTTTCTTCATGTCAGACATTCAAGGGCTTATGTTTGTGGGGAGATTGAGAAGATTTGGGAAACTTAGACCAGACTTGCGGAGATTAACCCTGCTGCACACCCACACCAGGGTCACCCGCAGAGCTGTGAAAATGAATATTTTTATTTTAAGTATATACTGTCAAAATCCTATTTTGTCTCATTTTATGAAATCCTTGCGCACAAACCTCCCCCTCCTCCCTCCCTCACACACACACACACACACACACACACACACACACACACACACACACACACACACACACACACGGCGGGGGAGCGGGGGCGGGGGGTTGAGGTGAGGAATGGTAAGGCGGGCTGTGCCAGGCTGTAAACGTTCCCGCCCATCCTTCTACCTGCTTCCCTGCCTTTCTACCGAGGACTCCCAGTTCCTAACCAACAATGCTACCCTCCAGCCCCAGAAAGCTTATTAATGCTCCCTGCTCTCTGAATCTGATCTGTCCTTTGCACTCATGTGTCTCCGAGGGCCCCAGGTCTGGTCTGCCTTTCCCAATAATGATGAGCGGTGGCCGTCAGGAGAAGACCCCTAGCCTAAGTGGCACTAACAGTGGGAAGTAGAGAACCAGGAGAAGGGTAGCACCTGGTCGGTGCTGGGAGGAGGCTCTGGACTTTTAGCGTCCCCAAGCTTGCCCCTTAAGTTACCCCTGCACAGGCAGCTCACTGCTCAATGGCAATTTAACCTAAGGTTTTCTCAAATATCTGATTTTGAGGGAGGAAAACTGGAATCAGTCAGTGCCTATGTGTGAATACTTACTACGTGTAAGGCGCTGCGTGCGGGTGATATGATGGTTCGAAAAACATCTAAGAAACGAATGTGGTTCTTGCCCTCCAATCTGCTTGTAATATGCATGTGGAGATTAACCTGAAAAAGCAACGGGCAGCACAAGTAGAGCCTGCCAGCTCAGATTCAAAGGGGAATCACCTTTTGATGGGAGGACCGCTGATGTCACATCACAAAGGAGTGTGGACACAGGGAGCCATGATCCATTGGGGACCGTTATTATATCAAACTACCACACTTCTCTTAATACAAACATACATTACGGCTAGTTGCAAATGTCTGTTTACTTCATTATGTAGGTTCCTGAATATTTGCACATTTATTTTTCAAAATATAAATTAAATTTTATTATACATTACTCTCTTTCTATTACACTTAGAAACATATATATTAATATACATGTGTGAATATAGATATATGAATATATGTACCTATACATACTTAGGAACATAAATAAGAATATATATAAGAATGTGTATTATATATATATATTATATATATATTATATTATATATATAATATATAATATATATATAATATATATATAATTATATATATATATAATTGTTTTGTGTGCCCTGGATTTTAGGCATCTGGGACACCAAAGGTCAAATGACGGAAGTGATTAGCCCAAGAGAGGTCTGACAAGGGCGGGGTGTGAGCCCTTTCCTTATTCTGTGCACACAAAACGTGTGAGCCACTCCAGGAAGGAGCTGTGGGCAGGACCCGTGGTTGACTGACTGAGATGGGAGCCAGTCCTGCACTTTTCCTCCCCACGCACAAAGCAGTCCATCCTAGAACACAGTGAGGAAGCACATGTCAGCTCCTAACCTTCCCAGGGAACCTCCTGCTTGTCATTCCTTGAAACAGCCTGTCCCCAGGACCATCACTCTGTTGCTGGGCCCTGTCATGGGGCAGGAAGGCTGGGGCCCCTTGGAGGGTGGGGAGGGTGTGTGGGCTGCCTGGAAACTGCAGTGGGGAGGAAACAGCTGACCTCCCAGGAAGGCCCTGACTGTTTCTCTCCTGTCTTGGTCTCCAAGTACAACCCCCTTAACCTCACAGCGTTGGACTGGTCCCTGCTGAGCAAAAAGGAGTGTTTGAACTATGGTGGGCGCCTACTTGGGAATTCCTGCCAGTTCATCCCAGACTTGGCACTCATGTCCTTCATCCTTTTCTTCGGGACATACTCCATGACCCTGACCCTGAAGAAGTTCAAATTCAGCCGCTATTTCCCTACCAAGGTAACTTCACCCTACAGTCAGACAGTTCACATGGAAGCTACCACTGAGTCCCTGAGAGGGTTCTGGTCCAACTGGTGGAATGGACACCACATCAGCACTTGCTCACTGAGGTTTTTTCAAGTTAAGAGCACAGACTTTGGATCAGAGAGAACTGGGTTCCCTTGTTGTCAAGTCCCATGACAACACTTGATATTGTCAGACTTTTATCTTTAGCCTAGTAGTATATTGTGGGTTTTTTCCATTTATTTCCCCAATGACTAATGAAGTTGAAAATTTTATCATGTGTTTAATGGACATATGACCATTGACTTTCTTTTTTGTTTTATACTGAGTTGTAATTTTAAAAGAAGTGACTTATAAAGAAGTCACTGTTATTTTTTTTTTAAAGATCTTTATTGGAGTATAATTGCTTTACAATGGTGTGTTAGTTTCTGCTTTATAACAAAGTGAAACAGCTATACATATACATATGTCCCCATATCTCTTCCCTCTTGTATCTCCCTCCCTCCTACCCTCCCTCTCCCACCCCTCTAGATGGTCACAACGCACTGAGATGATCTCCCTGTGCTATGAGGTTGCTTCCCACTAGCTAGCTATTTTACATTTGGTAGCATATATATGTCCAAGCCACGCTCTCACTTTGTCCCAGCTTACCCTTCCCCCTCCTCGTGTCCTCAAGTCCATTCTCTAGTAAGTCTGCATCTTTATTCCTGTCCTGCCCCTAGGTTCTTCATGACCATTTCTTTTTTTATATATATATTCCATATATATGTGTTAGCATACAGTATTTGTTTTTCTCTTTCTGACTGACTTCACTCTGTATGAGAGACTCTAGATGACCATTGGCTTTCTTCTTGTAAGAGCCTGTTTAAATCTCTTGCACATTTTCATCCAGGTTGTCTATCTTTTTCTTTCCAATTTGCAACTCTTTATATATTCTGGATAGAAACATTTTTGTGATCATATGTGTTGCAAATATCTTCTGCTCTATGACTGACCTTTTTACTTTCTTAATGGTATCTTTTGATTAATAGAAATTCTTAGCTTCACTGTAATCAAATATATCCAATTTTTCCTCAGGGAAAATATTGGATAGAAGATATTGTCCTATGGTATCTTTTAAAAGCTTCATTGTTTTTCCTTTCATGTTAAATCTATAATCTACCAGAATTGCTTTTGACATATAGTGTGAGAGAGTGTTTGTTTTTTATTTAGATAGCCAATTGTTCCAGCACTTTAAAATTTTATTTTATTTTTACAAACGAAAGAGGAAATTTTATTTACTTACATAACATTGGTTTATAACATTATATAAGTTTCATGTGTACATTATGTTTATCCTTCTTTTTTTTTTACATCTTTATTGGAGTATAATTGCTTTACAATGCTGTGTTAATTTCTGCTGTACAACAAAGTGAATCAGCTATATGCATACATATATCCCCTCCCTCTTGAGCCTCCCACCCACCCTCCCTATCCTACCGTCTAGGTCGTCACAAAGTACTGAGCTGATCTCCCTGCCAGCACTACATTTTTTTAAAAGGACCATCCTTTTCCCACTACTCTACAGTGCTTCCCTTGCCATATATAAAATGTTCACATGTGATGGGATCTGTTTCAAGGTTCTTTATTCTGTTTCACTGATTTATTTGTATGCCAATATCACAGTCTTCATTTCTAAAACCGATAATGTCTGTATATCTTACAGACCAAACTTTCCCTCTTTGTCCTTCTTTTTCAATAATGCCTTGGCCCTTTGCATTTCCACATAAATTTTAGAATCTTAAATTTCACCAAAATAAAAACGTATTGGAATTTGGATAGAATTATATTGACTCTAAATGTCAATTTGGGGAGAATTTACACCTCTCAAATTCTGAGTCTTCTAATCCTTGAATATGGTATACCTTGCCATTTATTAAGGTCTTTTATTTATTTATTTTATTTATTTATCTTTGGCTGCGTTGCGTCTTCATTGCTGCACACGACTTTCTCTAGTTGTGGCGAGTGGGAGCTACTCTTTGTTGTGGTGCGAGGGCTTCTCATTGCGGTGGCTTCTCTTGTTGCGGAGCATGGGCTCTAGGTGTGCGGGCTTCAGTATTTGTGGTGCACGGGCTCAGTAGTCATGGCTCGTGGGCTCTAGAGCGCAGGCTCAGTAATTGTGGTGCACAGGCTTAGTTGCTCCACAGCCATGTGGGATCTTCCTGAACCAGGGCTCGAACCCGTGTCCCCTGCATTGGCAGGTGAGTTTTTTGTTTTTTTTTTTTTTTTTTTTTTTTTTTTTTTTTTGTGGTACGTGGGCCTCTCATTGTCGTGGCCTCTCCCGTTGCGGAGCACAGGCTCCGGATGCGCAGGCTCAGCGGCCATGGCTCACGGGCCCAGCCGCTCCACGGCATGTGGGATCTTCCCGGACCGGGGCACGAGCCCGTGTCTCCTGCATCGGCAGGTGGACTCTCAACCACTGCGCCACCAGGGAAGCCCGGCAGGTGAGTTCTTAACCACTGTGCCACCAGGGAAGTCCCTATTAAGGTCTTTTTTTTTTCTCTCTCCATAATATTTTGTAGGTTTTGATCTCGAGGTCTTGCACACTTTTTATTAGATTTATTCCTGGGTACTTGATTTTTTTTTTACCTATTGTAAATGCTAACTGCTATTTTAATTTCATTTTCTAACTGTTCTGTGGGTAGAATAAATCATTTATTAATCAAAACAGCACTTGCATATGTGAGCGACAGTTATGAAATAAGGAGGGGCACTGAGAAGATTTTTAGCAATGCTCTTCTAACAGAAACCCCATGAGCACTCTTCTAAAGCCATCTTAAATACATTTTCTGCCACTACTACTACCAATAATAATAATGATGATGATGAAAAATATCTTTGATATGAAAATTGAATTTTTGCCAATATTTTGTAAAGACTAAATAAAAGACTTTTTGGGAAGATTTACAAAATACAAACTGAGCAAAAAATAGTGTACCTGCAACACGGATGCCTCCTCAAGACAAATTCCCTCCCTTCCTTCCAACTTCCAACCAGATCATATCCTTAAGTTGCCTTTTATATAAAAATTCCAGAGCAGTGACTGCATCTGAGAATATCTATTGCCTGAAGGATGAAATAAAATTCATGTTAGTGTCATATTCTTTTATCACCACCTTTTTTCCCCCTCAAATTAATACTTACAAAGTGCCATGTTGCCACCTGGAATTTAGTGTTGCAGAGAAGAATGAGATCATACCATTTCACAGCCATCAATTTGGTAAAAACACAAAGGTCTTGGAAAACCAAGTACTGGAAATGTAAAGTGATGGGTGGGAGTGTCACCAGGTTCACCCAACTTAGAGAGTGACTGGCACTCGCTGAGACAGCTGAAGATGGGTCTTCTGACTCTGGAGCTCAAGCTCTCAGCAGCTCTCCTCTTCACTACTGGAGGACGGGGTCTGCCTGGAGTGGGCAGGAGCTTCTCTGACTTGCTCATCTCTTTTCTGCAGGTTCGGGCCCTAGTAGCTGACTTTTCCATCATTTTCTCCATCCTGCTGTTCTGTGGAATTGATGCCTGTTTTGGCCTGGCAACCCCCAAGCTGCTCGTGCCCAGCGTCATCAAGGTTTGCCCAGGGCCCCTGCTCTGTGCATTCTCTCCTCCTGCCCACCAGCTGCAGATTCTTTCCCCTCTATGCTGATCAAATTTTTATGTGTTCAGCCAAATGACCACGTGGGTTCTCTGTATGCTCCACCCTTCCCACACGGCCTGCTAGGGGCGGTCCTTTAAGATAGTGGTTTCCTCAAACCACATATATCCACGATGAACTCCTGCTGTGTAGCCACAGGATGGGGAAGGTGCTGGAATCTACTCTCCAGCCCAGCTGAAGCCCCTTGATTTCCACTTACAGGTTTACAATTCCCTCACTCATGGCAGTCTACAAGTTGGGCCATCTTCTGAAAATGATCCTTTAAAACAGTGATCCTCGGGAGTTCCCTGGTGGCCTAGTGGTTAGGATTCTGGGCGCTCACTGTCATGGTTCATTCCCTGGTCGGGGAACTGAGATCCCGCAAGCCACGTGGCGAGGCCAAAAACAAAAAACAGCAACAAAAAAACCAAAACAGTGATCCTCAAAGTGTGGTCCCCAGACTAGCATCTCGCCCTCATCTGGGAACTTGTTAGAAATGCAAATTATCAGCCCTACTCGAAACCCATGGAATCAGAAAGTCTGGGAGTGGGGTTCAGGGCTTTGAATTTAACAAGCCCTCCAGGAGATTCTGGGGCCTGCTTAAGTTTGGGAGCCACTGCTTCAGAATTTCCCATTAGTCTAGAGTTGGTGCCATTTGCTTGTAGCTCCGCTTGAGCCCAGCTCCCTCACAAGGAGCTCCACCCTTCTAAACTGGACTGGGAGGTACAGGTTCTAGAACTGACCCTCCCTGCCTTTGAGGGCTTGACCTTTGCAATATTATTTCAGCTTAAACATCTCATAAAACTCATGTTGGCCTTGAAATTTAAAGTCCTTCTTTCTCTGAAGTAAACAAAAGATAAACTTCAGCCCAGCTCCTGCACAGATAATCCTTTATTCTTAATATGCAAGTCTAAATTAACGTTCGGAGTTTTACAGACAATTCTATGACCTCCCCAGACAGATGACTCAGAGAAGAGGCAGAAAGCACCAGGCACTGGCCCCATCATTTTCTTTTTTCTTGCTGTTGGGCCTCATTTCCATTTCTTGTTAACATCTTTTGCAATTAGTGACCACAAGCTCTCTACCAATGCCCCCTGACTCGTCACCTCCCTGTTTCCCAGACAAGCCCATGGCGGCTGCAACAAACCATCTCCTTTGTTCTGTAGACACCACGCCCTTCCCAAGTCTGTGCCTCTGGGGTCTCTTTAAAGTTGCAGGTGCCTAATGTCTTTAAGGGATAAGATTGCACTTGAAAAGTACCCCAGGTGTGGAAATAGTGGGAAGTCTGGGAGAACGGGCTAGACATCAAGTGCACCCGGACAAGGGAGAGAGAACAGGGCCTTCTCCTTTGCTCTGCTCAGCCCACACGGCCTGACCGAGGCTGGTTCGTGGCCCCCTTTGGGAAGAACCCGTGGTGGGTGTACCTGGTAAGCATCCTGCCCGCCCTGCTGGTGACCATCCTGATCTTCATGGACCAGCAGATCACGGCCGTCATAGTCAACCGGAAGGAGAACAAGCTGAGGGTAAGGCTGGTGTTAGGAGGAGGGGCACAATCTCTTTCTTTCCACAGAGTCAGAAGGAAGGAAGGAGGGAGGAGGTGCTTCTGTCAAAATGTTGGGCCATTTGTGAAGCAAAATATGAGGGCAGAAGACTGGAGTTCCGGGGCTGGGGAGAATGTGACCTCCAGATGTGGGTAAGGCCAGAAGGGCCAGCGAGGAGGCTCCGAGGACCAAGACCAAGCCCAGGATGGGCCACTGGGCATGGCGCCTTGCTTCTCCCAAAGTGACCCTCCCGCTCTGTCTCCTGACAGTGAACTTGGGAGTCTGAACAGATCCTAACTAGGGGATTTTGACCCAGAACCATAAGGCAGAGGAGCATCTGTAGCCTTCCTGGCCCCGCCAACTGTCCTCCCTGCCTCTAAGTCTGAGGAGACTCAGACTACTCTCTCCCCCATCCCAACCTGGGTCACTCTTGGCTTGGCCTAGGCCTGCCCCACCTGGGACCCCTCATTAGGGAATTATAGAGATACTGGGCTGCTGGGTAGGAGACCTTCTTCCCAAGGACCCAAACCCAGGGCCTCTCCAAGCCTGAACACCCCTCTCCTCCCTTACCCGCATCAGTTCCCTGGTTCACCAAACCCTGGGGTTGGCGAGGCTTGATCACCTCAGGGTGGCAGTCCTCTCCAGGTGTGTATAGAAGCCCATGGGGAGCCCTCAAAACATGTTCCACAAAACGGCTGCCTTGGGAGAGTTCTGTCTCCCCCACCCAACCCCAACAGGTGGTTGGGAACAGGCTCCCTAGACAGCTTCCTCCCTCCCACTGCCCCTGCAGAAGGCTGCTGGCTACCATCTGGACCTGTTCTGGGTGGGCATCCTCATGGCTCTCTGCTCCTTCATGGGGCTCCCCTGGTACGTGGCTGCCACAGTCATCTCCATTGCCCACATCGACAGCCTCAAGATGGAGACGGAGACCAGCGCCCCTGGGGAGCAGCCGCAGTTCCTGGGGGTCAGGTAGGTGGTGGTCAGGGCCTGAGGACCACCTGGGCAGCAGTGGTCAGCTTGGGGGCAGGGGGGAGAGAAAGCAGGTCTTTCTTACCATCAAGGTATTTGGGTGACTAGGGCCCCTTCTCTCACAACCCAGGAACCACAGGGACAGGAGTGATATCCCTGAAGGGGGGAGGAGGGAGACAAAAGTCAGTTTTAAGTGGTGCTTTGCTCTTAATAGCTTCCAGTCAGTACAGCCCGGCCCCTACACATGCCCTCACCTCTCACCTGTACAGGCTGCTCAAGAGTCCCCACAGAGCCCCTTCGGACCTCACTCTTTGTCTCCTCTTCAAGACTCCCTAGCCATGCCGTCCCCCAAATCCCCCAAAGCAGGGTTCGGGTCCTGCTCAATCTCCATTCCCCCAGAAAGCCTTTCCGGGACCACTCCCACGCCCTGGGCTGTGGCCCATGGCCTGTCACTTCCTTCCTTCACTCGCCCCTCCTCTCACGCGCATGTTTCAGGCAGGGAAGTGCATCTTCCACCCGTTCGGACCTCTGGGGTGAGCCCACGTCAGACCCTGGCATTCTCATACATGGCTGTCCTAAGAGCTTCTCCTCACTACCTTGGAATTCCTGGGCTGCCCAGCCAGCCCTGAGCAAGGTTCCTATGGTCAGGGCAGGGTCCCCTCCCCAACCCCTGAGCCCCAGATGGCTGGGCCTGAGCAATCTGCCCCAGAGCCCCAAGCTCTGGACTTGTGCCTGGACTTGTGCCTGGGTGTGAGCACTCCAGAAAACATACCTGCCCTCCAGCCCCTGAAACCTGCTCTGCCAGCAGGCGGGTCCCCTTCCCCTAAATCCTCATCTGTCATGCCCTGCAAGTGTGGGATCTTATTATAATCAAAGGTCAGAGATAATAAGCACTTCATATCCCACTTCATCCTCACAACAACCCCTGAGGTGCGTGCCATTAGTCATATTCTACTAATGCTGAAGACATTTAGGGCCTTGCCTGATGCCACACAGCTAGTAAGTGGCAGAGCCAGGATTCAACCCAAGTTGGTCTGGCTCAAGCACCCCGTTAGCCACTGCACCGGATAACCTCCTGAACACCCCTACAAATGCCCTCACCTCAGTCGGATTCCCTCTCTTCCCATGTGCCGGGCAGCTGGTCCTCAGGTCACTGGTTTACTCTCTGGAATAGGGCAGCAAGGCAGAGGCCAGAGCCTCGGACACAACCTTCAAGTGCCCACAGAGGGCTGGAATGGTCATGGAGCATCTCCCAATCCACCCTGACCATGTGTTCTTTTCTGCCAGGGAACAGAGAGTGACCGGCACCATTGTCTTCATCCTGACAGGGATCTCTGTCTTCCTGGCTCCCATCCTGCAGGTGAGGCTCCGCACCCTCTGCTAGGGCCCTGTCCGCCTGAGAAGGCACTGATCCGATGCCCCAGAGGGGGGAACAGCCTCCCCACAAGGCCCCTAAAAAGGCAGGATCCTATCAGGCCAGACATGTTTCACCATTATTACTGTTCTCTGTAATGTTGCATCATTTATCATCAGCAGCAGGCCATCCTCACTGCTCCTTCTCACCCCTCCCACGGTCCAACCTCACCTTTCTGAAGGGCCCTTCCCACAGACATTTCTGCCAATTGCCATCCTTGCTTAAATCAGTAGCGTCTCAAGCTGGTTGTGTTTCCATGTTGTGGTTTATGGCTTCCTTGCTCACCTATTTTCTGAAGTTTAAAACTTGCAGGGGGGAGGGAGGCTTCTGTCCTTGTTCTTGGGGCCTGTTTTCTGCTCCTCTGTTGCATGTCTTGGGTGCATAGGTGACTTTTTCCCCACACTGTTTGAAGCCCCTCTTGCTCGTGTCCTTCCAGATCAGCTGGAAGACATGATAGCAATGGGGTGTGCATTCGGAGCATGGGTCCCCCAGAAAGGCTTTCCATTCCAGCCACTCACCTGTTGTATTACTCTGCTCTGGGTGCCACAACAAAAGGCCACAAGCTGGGTGGCTTAAACAATAGACATTTATGTTCTAGAAGTAGATCATGGTCTTTCCTCATGTGTGCATGTCTGTGTCCTATGTAATGTGTCCTGTGTCTCTTATAAGAACCAGTTGTATTGAATTAGGATTCATCCATATGACTTAATTTTACCTTAATTACCTCTTTAAAGGACCTATCTCCAAATTCAGTCACATTCTGAGGTACTAGAGGTTAAGACTTTAACATATGAATTTGCCTGGGTGGGGATGTGGGAGTTGGTTAAAGCGCAATGGCTCTTTGGCAGCTTCTCCGCAAAAGTAGACATTCCCTGGCCATTTAAAATACTCTTTTAAATAAACAAAATGCCTGCCCCCACCCCGTATGCAATCTGTTTCCTGCAAAATGGAAACATCCGTTAAAAAAATACCCAACTTCAAACCTGTTTGGTTGTGCCCAGCACCAGTTCTCAAGCCAGAAATATTTTCCATTGTAAACAAATCAATTAACATCATGGTTCTTTAGTCTTTGTGAATGAGCTTGAAAAAAGATATTCAAAGGGAAAAATAGCTGCAAAAGATTGGGTGACTACAACTTACCTTAATTCGAGAAAGGAAAGCCTTCTGAAGGCATTAAGTGAAAGGGCCACTGACAGATCATGACGCGGAGTCTTAACACTGTGCTACCAGGGAAGTCCCCTGCTGCAGTTTTCAGCACAAATGTTGTAACTTCCAAGCTGTAGACTGTATTTCTGTATTAATTTATGCATCTTATAAAAACAAATGGCGGGGACTTCCCTGGTGGTGCAGTGGTTAAGAATCCACCTGCCAATGCAGGGGACACATGTTCGAGCCCTGGTCTGGGAAGATCCCACATGCCGCGGAGCAACTAAGCCCGTGTGCCACAACTACTGAAGCCCGCATGCCTAGAGCCCATGCTCCACAGCAAGAGAAGCCACACCAATGAGAAGCCCAAGCACTTCAATGAGGAGTAGCCCCCACTCACCGCAACTAGAGAAAGCCCGCCTGCAGCAACGAAGACCCAAAGCAGCCAAAACTAAATAAATTATTTTTTTTTAAATGGGGGAATTCCCTGGCAGTCCACTGGTTAGTTAGGACTTGGCACTTTCACTGCAGTGGCCCGGGTTTGATCCCTGGTCAGGGAACTAAGATCCTGTAAGTCTCCCAGCACAGCCAAAAAAAACCTAAATGGGCTCTATAAATAGGATAATATGCCAGATATGGGGAAATATTCATTATTGCTTTGGCTGTAATGAAAAAGTTTTTATGGGGTTTATTATAGCTCCAAATGCTCTGATATTGTCTTTGCATTCAGTCACAAAAGGATGTGAAAATTTTGCCTGCTCATGTTCTTTTACAGTGAGAGGAAAAATATATATAATCATTTTATTTAACCACTAATCTATTTGATAAGTTTTATAGCATGGAAGACATCTAGATTTTTATTGATTATAAGATTTAAGATTTCTGATTTGATTGTATCAAGGTATATATCAAGGCTTTCAAAATTGTTAGGTGATTAAAGAATTATCACTAGCTGACACCAGTACTAAATATTAGATTGAGTTTAGGTGAAGGAGAGATATTTGGTATAGCCAGTTAATGAAAAATACAACTTAATCCAGATCTGAATTCTTAGATTTAATTCCAGAATTTATTTCCAATCAAGAAAATTTTCCATAAAACTTGTTTAACTTTTTTCAACTGCAAGTTTGCCTAGTTCTGTCAAATTAGGCATAGCCAAGTACTAGACTCATAGAGAACTTACATTAGAGAGCTGTCTACCCAAGACCATACTTTAGTTGAAATTTTTAATTCTTCTTTATGTAGCCAACAGAAGAGAGGACCCCCTGATGCTACAAATTTAGGGGGTGCAAGTTGGATCCTAGTTACTAGTGGTTTTATTTTTATTAATTTTTCTATATCACTTATTAACTTCACCTATTTTTGTACCAGTTCCTCCAGTAGAGTTCTGTTCCAGGGCTTCTCAAATTTTAATGTGTATTCAGAACTAGAACAAAAAATTTCACAATTTGTATGGAAACACAAAAGACGCCGAATAGCCAAAGCAATCTTGAGAAAGAAAAGCAGAGCTGGAGGAATCAGGCTCCCGGACTTCAGACCATACTACAAAGCTACAGTAATCAAGACAGTATAGTACTGGCACAAAAACAGAAATATAGATCAATGGAACAGGATAGAAAGCCCAGAGATAAACCCACACACATATGGTCACCTTATCTTTGACAAAGGAGGCAAGAATATACAGTGGAGAAAAGACAGCCTCTTCAATAAGTGGTGCTGGGAAAACTGGACAGCTACATGTAAAAGAATGAAACACACAAAAATAAACTCAAAATGGATCAAAGACCTAAATGTAAGGCCAGACAACATCAAACTCTTAGAGGAAAACATAGGCAGAACACCCTATGACTTAAATCACAGCAAGATCCTTTTTGACCCACCTCCTAGAGAAATGGAAATAAAAACAAAATTAAACAAATGGGACCTAATGAAACTTAAAAGCTTTTGCACAGCAAAGGAAACCATAAACAAGATGAAAAGACAACCCTCAGAATGGAAGAAAATATTTGCAAATGAAGCAACTGACAAAGGATTAATCTCCAAAATTTACAAGCAGCTCATGCAGCTCAATATCAAAAAAACAAACAACCCAATCCAAAAATGGGCAGAAGACCTAAATAGACATTTCTCCAAAGAAGATACACAGATTGCCAACAAACACATGAAAGAATGCTCAACATTGTTAATCATTAGAGAAATGCAAATCAAAACTACAATGAGATATCATCTCACACCAGTCAGAAGGGCAATCATCAAAAAATCTACGAACAATAAATGCTGGAGAGGATGTGGAGAAAAGGGAAACCTCTTGCACTGTTGGTGGGAATGTAAATTGATACAGCCACTATGGAGAACAGTATGGAGGTTCCTTAGAAACTAAAAATAGCACTACCATACGACCCAGCAATCCCACTACTGGGCATATACCCTGAGAAAACCATAATTCAAAGAGTTATGTACCACAATGTTCATTGCAGCTCTATTTACAATAGCTAGGACATGGAAGCAACCTAAGTGTCCATCGACAGATGAATGGATAAAGAAGATGTGGCACATATATACAATGGAATATTACTCAGCGATAAAAAGAAATGAAATTGAGTTATTTGTAGTGATGTGGATGGACCTAGAGTCTGCCATACAGAGTGAAGTCAGAAAGAGAAAAACAAATACCGTATGCTAACACATATATATGGAATCTAAGAAAAAAAAAAAGGTCATGAAGAACCCAGGGGCAAGACAGGAATAAAGACGCAGACCTACTAGAGAATGGACCTGAGGACGCGGGGAGGGGGAAGGGTAAGCTGGGACAAAGTGAGAGAGTGTAAAATAGAGAGCTAGTGGGAAGCAGTCACATAGCACTGGGAGATCAGCTCGGTGCTTTGTGACCAGCTAGAAGGGTGGGATAGGGAGGGTGGGAGGGAGACAAAAGAGGGAGGAGATATGGGGATATACGTACATGTATAACTGATTCACTTTGTTATAAAGCAGAAACTAACACACCATTGTAAAGCAATTATACTCCAATAAAAACGTTAAAAAAATTTTTTAATGTGTATTAAAAATCACCTGGGAATCTTGTTAAATGAAGATACTGACTCAGTAGGTCTGGGGGGGGGCGCCAAATTCTGCATTAAAAAAAAAACCCATTAATTTATTTATTTGGCTGTGCCAGGTCTTAGTTGCGGCACTTGGGATCTTTACTTGAAGCACGCAGGATCTAGTTCCCTGACCAGGGATCAAACCTGGGCCCCCTGCATTGGGAGCATAGAGTCTTAACCATGGGACCACCAGGGAGGTCCCCCAAATTCTTCATTTTTAACAAACTCACCAATGGTACCAAATTATGCTGGTCCAAAGATTACACTTTGAGCAGCAAGGAACAAAATCGCCCCCCACCCCCCTCTCCGTATCAATGGATGGTTAGACCGATATTAGATACAGTGATGTTTGTTAGAGGATCAGTGATAACGTTGCCGGAAGGGGGACCCCTTCCAGGGCCCAAGAGTGGGCTCTTGTCTAACACGCGGAAATGGATTGTCTGAGGAGACACACATGCTGACAAAACAAGAGACTTTATTGGGAAGGGGCGCCCGGGCAGAGAGCAGCAGGGTAAGGGTAGCCAGGAGAACTGCTCTGCCACATAAAGTCTCAGGGTTTATGGTGATTGGGTTAGTTTCCGGGTTCTCTCTGGCCAATCATTCTGACTCAGGGAACTTCTTGGTGGCGCGCCCATCACTCAGCCAAGATGATTCCAGTGAGGATTCTGGGAGATTGGTAGGACATATGGATTGGTGTCTCCTCTCTACTTTGAACTTTCCCGAATTCTTCCTGCTGGTGGTAGCTTATTAGTTCCTCGTTCCTTACCAGGACCTCCTGTCGTAAGACGACTCACGTGAGTGGATGCTATCTTGCCTGGCCAGGGCGGGCGGCTTCGCTCAGTGTTTCCCCTAACAATAATCTTCAGTCCTTCCATCACCAATTTGCAAATATTTGGTTATCTTGCCAAACGAGGGCACTGAGGCATGCAGTGGCCATGTATCTGATGGGCAGCATAAATGGCTTACACGCACAGTTCTGCAGATTCTCAGTTCATCCCAAGCCCCAAAGGTTTTTTGTTTGTTTTGTTTCCTTTTTTTGCCTGCAACTCACCACAGCTCATTAAGACTGTGGGTTACTGTATTCTGCCTCAGAGGAAGTCCTGACCATGTGGAAGTGCCCCCTCTGGTCCCCATGTTGTTCTCATGATCTCAGCCTCAAATTATATGGGAAGGCTGTGATGTCCTTATGTTTCTAGGGCTGTGATCCTTGTTCATTGCTTTAGTAGGTGGTATAAAGCTGACACCAGAGGCACCTTTTTGCCACTTGACTGTGTCACTAATATTTGAAAAGGGCCTTTCCCTGGAGATCCAAGAAAGATTTGCACCGATTAATCTAGAATTCTAGATCACAGCACTATCACTTGTGATGTCATGGGCCATTAGGATTTTCTGAGAAAGCTGCTTCAGCCTGCAAATGACAAGACTGGAGACAACTTCCTAGGCTTGATAATGAAGAGACTTGATAATCAGTCACTGGTAACTATAAACTAAGACAACTCAGTTTGATGTGGTTTTCACACTCATTAGGGTAAAAGGGAAGTTTTAAGCCATCTTAAATTTGTGTTGTTACAGATTATAGCTTGGTCTTTTTTTAAATTAATTAATTAATTAATTAATTTTTGGCTGTGTCGTGTCTTCGTTGCTGCGTGTGGGCTTTCTCTAGTTGTGGTGAGCAGGGGCTGCTCTGTTGCAGTGAGCAGGCTTCAGTAGTTGTGGCTCATGGGCTCTAGAGCGCAGGCTCAGTAGTTGTGGCACAGGGGCTCAGTTGCTCTGCGGCATGTGGGATCTTCCCGGACCAGGGCTCGAACCTGCGTTCCCTGCATTGGCAGGCGGATTCTTAACCACTGCGCCACCAGGGAAGCCCCTATAGCTTAGTCTTTTAAGATTTTATTTCTCTGTTAATTGCTCCCACGCTTTGAGGCTGATTAGTACAGATTTTTTTCAGATAATTTTCCCGTTATAGGTTATTACAAGATATCGAATATTGTTCCCTGTGTTATACTGTGAATCCTTGTTGTTTATTTCATATATAATAGTGTGTATCTGTGAATCCCATATTCCAACTTATTCCTTCCCCTCCCTCTCTCCTTTGGTAACAAGTTTCTTTTCTTTGTAAGTCTGTTTCTGTTTTGTTTTGCTTTTTTAAAAGTAGATTTATTTATTTACTTATTTATTTGGTTGCACCGGGTCTTAGTCGCAGCAGGCATGCTCTTTATTTTTATTTTTTTAATATGAATTTTTAAAAATAAATTTATTTATTTATTTATTTATTTATGGCTGCATTGGCTCTTCATTGCTGTGCACGACGAGCTTTCTCTAGTTGTGGCGAGCGAGGGCTACTCTTTGTTGCAGTGCACGGGCTTCTCATTGTGGTGGCTTCTCTTGTTGCGGAGCATGGGCTCTAGGCTTGTGGGCTTCAGTAGTTGTGGTTCGCCAGCTCTAGAGCACAGGCTCAGTAGTTGTGGCATATGGGCTTAGTTACTCTGTGGCATGTGGGATCTTCCAGGCCCAGGGCTCAAACATGTCCCCTGCATTGACAGGCGGATTCTTAACCACTGCGCCACCAGGGAAGTCCCAGGTGTGCTCTTTAGTTGCGACTCACAGGCTCCTTAGTTGCGGCTCGCCAGCTCCTTAGTTGTGGCTTGTGAACTCTTAGTTGCAGCATGCATGCGGGATCTAGTTCCCTGACCAGGGATCAAACCCGGACCCCCTGCATTGGGAGCGTGGAGTCTTAACCACTGTACCACCAGGGAAGTCCCTGTTTCTATTTTGTATAAAGATTCATTTGTATGATTTTTTAGATTCCACATATGTGATATCATAAAATATTTGTCCTTCTCTGTCTGACTTAGTATGATATTCTCTAGGTCCATCCATTTTGCTGCAAATGGCAATATTTCATTTTTTATGGCTGTGTAATAGAATAATATTCCATTTTGTATATACATATATATCTTATTAAAACAATAGTCTGTTGATGGATTGAAATTTTTACCTTATTTCATAATTAGGCAAAAACTTCATAAGCCATGTACAAATGGAATGATGCAATGGGCCCAGATTCCCTTTCTTTAAATTCAAGTGTTGTAGTTTAAGGTTTATAGCATATGGGTCCAAATCACGCTTTGTGTTTAAAAAATGAACACAGCCTAATTTATTTTAAACGACAGGTTATTGATTTGTTTGGATTTGCCAACATTCTTAAATGCCTTCTAAAAGTTGGACACAGTACGTGGTGTCCTCACAAGTGTTCAGCACAGCTGCCCTGGGAGCAAGCAGAGCAGCCTTGCTCGCAGTGCTGAGCCCCGGGTGCAGGTGAAGGGAAGGGTGAAAGAAGCAAAGACTCAGCTTGGAGAGACAGTGCTCAGACGTCTTCTAAGGAGTCACAGTATGAGTGATATGACCCAACTTTTGAAACAGCCAACAAACTACCTGTGAGCATGATGGGAAGGAGAGATACCCACCAAACCATCAGCAGTTGGTTGTCAGCCAGTAGGGGTTACTTCATACACTTCTGTTGATTCTTTTTTACCTGATCGTATATGGTGCACGAGGTTTGTTCATCAGCAGGTGCTCCCCACTCATTAGTAGGTCAGCTCATCAAAGGTCCCCAGCCCCCTGCAAGCTGAGCAATGTAGTTTGCAGGGTGGGGGGGTCCCTTAGCTGGCACTGGAGGTGGGAAGGAGCTGGCAGGAATGAGCAGTCTGTGGGGAATTGCCATGTTCCAGAAGGTATATCTTCAGCCAGACCACATGGCTTCTGCAGGGCCTAAAGGGGGATGGCGGGGGGACCAGGCTGGGAGAGCAGCTGTCCACTGGGCTAGAGAGGAGGGCAGGAGTGCCCCAGAGACCATCTCCTTCCCCAGTGACACTCTGGCTTCAGATCTGCTAACAGACACTTCATTCCTCCAAACATCCAGCTCTTTCACCCCTTGGAGAAAGCCGAGGCTGACCAGGCTGCTTCTGTGGCTCAGCAGACAGTCACCCTGAACAGGGTGGCCCATAGCCTGCCTTGGGCAGAGGCCCAGTGCAGACCTCTGCTTCCCTCTCGTTTCAGTGCATCCCTTTGCCAGTGCTGTATGGAGTCTTCCTCTACATGGGTGTGGCCTCCCTGAATGGCATCCAGGTAAGCCTCTCCCCTTAGGTCCTCTAATCCTCATTTTACAGATGAGGAAACTGAGGCTCAGAATTCAAAACCCAGATCGAGCTGACTCCTATGAGCATTTCACTACACCTCTCTCTTCTCCAAGGCAATTTGCACAGAAGAAAACATTTTGTTTTGTTTTGTTCTTTATTTACCATGATACACCAGATGTCTTGCATAGCTTGTGTTGCTGTTAAGTTGCATTTTCCTTGAATGTGGGCAATGTTTACTGGGGCCAGCGCCAGGGCTCACCAAGGGCTCAGCACTCCCCCACCATAAGATCTCATTATACATCCTCCGAGACCTCCAGTCCCCTTCCTTTGCATCCTTAAGGCCTGACCAGGGGCTCCCCTCTATGAGACCCCACTGCAGCACCCATTTCACCAGACCCAAGCCCCCAGCGGGGCCACCAGGGTCCCCATGGCCTGGCTGAGCCTTCCTCCGTCCTCACCAGTTCTGGGATCGCTGCAAACTCTTCCTGATGCCGGCCAAGCACCAGCCGGACCATGCCTTCCTGCGGCACGTGCCCCTGCGCCGGATCCACCTCTTCACCCTGGTGCAGATACTGTGCTTGGCTGTGCTCTGGATCCTCAAGTCTACGGTGGCCGCCATCATCTTCCCAGTCATGGTAAGATGAGCGCAGTCTTCCCCCTCGTGTTCAGCAGGTTCAGGTGGGGAAGGTGTCCAGGGGGAGACCCACCCTAGGCTTCTCCTCCACAGTGGCCTGATTCTCTCGGGGTCACAAAGGCAGACACAGATCAAGATTCGGGTTGTGACTCCAGGCCAAGTAGAGCTGGGGTGGGGGATGTGTGTGGTGGAATGGAGAGGAGAGACGGGGAGGGAAGTTGTACGTGGTGGGTGGATGATGTAGTGACAGCCCACACGCCCGCCTCCACCCAGCTCAGGTCAGGGCGGCTCAGTGAGAATGCAAAAGCCAACCAACTTTCCCAACTCTGGGGTGCGATGGAGAAGCTGGGCAAATTCAACAAGGAGACTGAGTTCCCCACTGCCAAAATTCAAACCAAGTGCGGAAGCAGATCTACACTAAATATAATTTTTCACCCTTCAATATAACTGAATTTGAAAAGATAAATGGGGGGATGGGATGGGGAGAGCTAGAAATAGAGATTTAGAACTTCAGAGTCCAATGTCATTAACATGTCATTGTCTGGAGAAGCTGGAGCAAGTATGTGAGCATTCTTCGACTATTCTTGAAATTGTGGGTAAGTTTGAAATTATTCCAAAATTAAAAGTGAAAAGAAGAAAAGCCAACAACATGTTGCATCTGACACCTAGATCGCCCATGGAGGGCAGTGGCCTCTGCCCCTGCTGGGGCATGGGGAATGGGAGCGGGGACTGTGGGCTAATGCTTGGGGGAAGCCCTAGGTGGGCCCTAAAGCCTGCAGGGCTGGATTAGGGACCAAAGTGAGGACACAGAGTAGGATTTGAAATATCCTGGCAGGGTTCTGAGTCAGTGATTCTTGACCCTGGCTGCTCATAAGAGTCACTTGGGAGCTTTTTAAAAGCACATGCACCCAGGCCTCAGCCCAAATCAATGAACTCAGAATCTCTTAGAGAAACCCAGGGCTTGGTATTTATAGTACGTCTACAGGTAAGCATAAATGTTCAGCCAAGGCTGAGAACCACCACTCCAGGGAAAGTGAAATGGACCCTCCCCAACAGTGCCCTCATGGGTTTCAGAGGTGAGGAGGGGAAAGGATCGTCACAATTGGCATGTACTGAGTGCTATTTCCCTTAGTCCACACCTTTCCTAAAGAACTACCATTTTACAGACTGGAAAACGGAGGCTCAGAGAGCATGTGTGAGTGAGTGAGTCAGTCACACACCCAGGAAGGAGCTGAGCCTAGATTCCCACCTGCCCCATGTTGATAGTTTTAATTTACGTGCAGGAAAATCGACCCTGCTGTTCTGTGAGTTGTGAAAAAACACAGAGCAGCGATTCCGCCACCATAGTCATGGTACAGAACAGCTCCATCACCTCTAAAGTTCTGTGCTGTCCCTATGTAGACAGCCCCTCTCCCTACCCCAGTCCCTAGCAACCATGCTCTGTTTTCAGAGCCAGGAATTTTAAAAACCAGGACTGACCAACTCCTGAGCTCTGCGTGCTCCCAAGACACAGGGTCAGTGAGGACCCAGTGTTAAATCCGGCTGGATGGTTTTCTCCCTGACCTCATCTAATGGCTGGTTCTTGGTGGTGAAAGGACAATACTCATAACTAGCTACTTGGACCCATTGCATCTATTAAAAGTCAGTGTTTAATCTTCTCCAAAGAGCACATGTTTTGCCTTTGTTTATCCTGAACAGAACCAAACTTTCTAGACTTTGCTTTAAAAATTCTAGATATGCCGGTATACTTTATTCAGTTTGTTAGCAGAGAGATTGGCAGCTCTCAGAAATGGGGGCATGGGGACACTTGGTCTCAAAGTGTAATCCCTGAATCAGCGGCATCAACATCTCCTGGCAATCTTGTTAGTGATGCAAATCTCAGGCCCCACCCCCAGACCTTCTGAGTCAGAAACTTACCCAGCACCTAGCAGTGTGGGTATTAACAGCCTGCCAGGTGATTTGATCTAAGCTCAAGTCTGAGAACCACTAATTTAAAGAATAACTGTAGTTCTCCACCCATGGTCCCCATCTGGCTCCCCACCACAGCTGTCACAGGCTCTGTGCCTTTGGGTCGCTGGTAGGCATCGCCACTCAACTGAGGAGAGGCTGGATGACAGGAACCAAGATGGGTGGGAGGTGAACAATGGTTTGGGGGAGCTTTGAGAATGTTCCAAAGATACCAGAAAAAGTCCCTGAACATAGCTGACTGAGGGAGGAAAAAAAATTGTGCCCCAGTTTGGGGCCTTGAGCCCACGGTTTTCTCTGAACTCTCACCACAGATCCTGGGCCTCATCATCGTTCGAAGGCTTCTGGACCTCATCTTCTCCCAGCATGATTTGGCCTGGATTGACAACATCCTTCCAGAGAAGGAGAAAAAGGAGGCAGATAAGAAGAAAAGGAAAGGGGCCCATGAGCACAGTGACGAGGAGGTGGGGAGGATGTGAGGCCTGGGCTGATGGGAGGGATCAAGAGACACTCCCCCCACCTCTGCCAGGGCCGGGGTGGGGCGGCTTCTCAGGTAGCCAGGAGCGATTGCCTGGGCCCCGCGCGTCAGTCTGGTGTGCTGAGATCGTGTCTATTCATGTGAATACCCTCAGGGTAGGCCAGAGTGAAGAGCCCTCTCATCCAGGAAAAAGTCAGTTGGCCATGCCTATTTTCCCCCATTCCTGTGGGCTCTTGGGGCCATTACAGCAGCAGTGTAGGTCCCTGAGGGGACATGGCAGAAGACTCGGCTCCGTCATGGAGGAGGCTATGAGGACTGACCTCCAAAGAACAGAGCAGGCCCAGGGGGAGGGGCCTAGTAGGGACTCGTGAGTAGACTGGACTCCTGGGCAAGTGGGAGGACTGGGGACAAGCCTTGCTTGGGCCTGTCCACAGGGTCCTGGGCAGAGAGGTGGGGGAAGACGCACGTGGCCTCCTGAAAGGAGGGTGACTACATTCCCCAGATGCCTGGGGCCTCTCAGTCTCAGTTGCCCCATCTGCCCCTCTCCTCTCCCATGCTTCCTCCCCGTCTCACCCCAAAACACTCAGGGAGTCAACAGACAAGAAGCCAGTCCAGAACTTATAGTAAATCACAAAATGTTCGTGAAAAAGATTGTCTAGTTCAAGTGTTCATGACAGATGATGAAACTGTCCCCCAAAAGGGAAGTGACTCACCCGAGATGGACGTACAGGCTACATGTCTAGGAGGGAACTGAGGAAACCATATTCCGACTGTGAATCCGATCATTTCCAACACACTAAGCCGCCCATGCCCTTCCTAACAGCATGCCTGGTTCCCAGTCTCCCAGTTTGACCCAAACCCACATCCCTGCCTCCACCGTGAACTGTTCTCCAAGCAATCTTGCCTTTTGCAGATCAAAGCTGCTCATAGGCAAGCCCTTGCTGACTGACTGGTGACGATTAAACCATCTTCTGATGGTAGTGACAGGCCAGAATTCCCCGGCCCTTAATTACTGTCCTCTTCCCAGAACGTAAGAGGCCCATAATCCCCATTCACATGTTTTTCATTGATGATATTTTTTGGCCGTGCTGCACAGCTTACAGGATCTCAGTTCCCTGACCAGGGAATTGAACCCGGGCCACAGCAGTGAAAGCCCAGAATCCTAACCATAAGGCCACCAGGGAACTCCCCCTTGTTGATGATTTAGATGATTTGCAAAGTTAGGTTCTGAGAACAAAGAAACTGAGAGTCTAAGTGCCTTTTAAAGACAAGTATTATTCTTTCACTGATTCATTCGATAAATATTTGGGTGGCTACCTCATGCCAGGAACTATTTCAGGGGTGGGAAAAAGCATCTCTGGTTTATATGATATATTCTATGGAAAAACGGGATTCAATTTACATAAATTCATTTTATACACGTCTTCGGCTATTGTGTGAGGTTCACTCCCAAGTGACTGGTTACCACGACAGTTGAGACTGTTCTGTTGAGTAACATTCCTGCAAGAGTCTGTCCTTTCTAGTGTCCTCAGCGGGCCCCAGGGCAACTGCAGCACCCACTGTCTAGTCTGGATATGAGGAGGACGGTGGTTTGCACACTGTGGACGCATGTATTTTTCATCTTGGCAAGAAAGCCAACACTGTGGTATTGGTGGAATTTATCAGCTTTTCCCACTGTTTCTCTCCAGCCCCAGTTCCCTCCTCCCTCAGTTATAAAGATTCCCATGGAAAGTGTCCAATCAGATCCCCAAAACGGTATCCACTGCGTTGCCAGTAAGTAAAACACATGGTGTCTCTCCCTTCCTACTTACTACTAATCCTCCACCTCTTCCTCAAGGAACTTTCATCTCTAACTCAGATCTATTGGTCTTAGATACTAAAGGACTCCTGTGCTAGGCAGAGTTCAAAAAGACCTGGGCTACAAGAACTGTCACTCCAACCATATGGAAGCCCCAAATCAAACCATGTAGACTTCAGCGATCAATCTTCATTAGTTTAGGCAAAGCCCCAGTTTCCCCCCTTATCCCTAGTGCCCTCAGATGCCTGTGGCACCACCTTGCCCCCTCCTGCATGACCTGTTGAGCCTCTCGTGTCTGCCAGTGGTTGTTGAAATGATTGAGAGCTCAAAGCCAAGCTGAGTTGTCCCCTTTAGGAAAACAAGTAGCATCACACTGGAATTATAAATTAGTCAAGGTCCTAGTGCTTGGGCTGTGATTCTGTATGAATCACAAGCACCTTCCACATATTGACAGGGAACCTGCCTGGGAAGGATCAGATGTGGCTTATGAAGATCTTGGGGGATTTTATTGCTGCCTTTACCCGCTTCCAGCCTCAGCTTCCTATTGGTGGATAGTCTTGTCATCAAGAGAACACAGTCTATCCTAGGAGTAGTCTGAAAGATGCCAACATGGGTCCTGACCCTGGTGCTCCTAAGGGCTTGCCGCTTTCCCCAAAGGCTCATACTGGGGATCCTGCCAGCCCCTACAAGGGCCCTTCAAGGAAGGGCTTCCCATTACATTCTCCTCCAGAAGCACCTCTTCCTTTTGAATTTCTCATGCCTTCCCCCTTCCCATTTGTAAACCTCCATTGCCTTTCTACATTCTTCCCTGTCCTCGCCATGCCTCCCGCCCACCTCTGGGTGAAGGAATAATTGAACCAGAAGCCACCTATCTCTGTGAGGCCCCTGTACTCCTCTTGTGTAGTACTGGCCACGGGCTTAGAGAACAGAAAGGAGAAGACATGGGTGAGGGAGGCACTGGAGAAAGAGGGTATTCTCCAGAATAGCTCTCAAAGCTGCTCCACATCTGACACTTTAATTTTCCTGCCAGGACAAAGATCTTCCAGTTGGAGTTACTCACTCTGATTCTTCCTTCAGTGATTCAGAACTCGACCGAAGGTAACAGCCATGAGATAAGACTCTCTGAGTGTTAGATAAGAGCCTAAGCAATGGCTTTGAAAGCGGAGGGACTAGGATTTCCCGGGCTAACCAGTGTCTCAGTGAAAGGTCTTTGCTGGTCCACCAAGGCACAGAGCTGATTACTGAGTGTCAAGTAACAAATCTGTCCTCTTATTGACATAATATGATTACAACACACAAAGGTACTGAACTTTAGAAAAGGAAATTATTACAAAATATTAAGTAGAAGGAAAATTGAAAGTAAATATTGAAAAAGGAAAACAGAAACTAGACGTGATTTAAGTATATATTATTAAAAGCCAGGATGAATGAACTCTAAAGATCAAAACACCAAGCACTCAAATACTCTGTGGAGTAAAATAACAGCATGGTTAATATGCAAAGGTCAGAAAGGGTATCAAGGAAAGCTAACTAAGTATCAGTGATCAAGTGGAGATAAAAACAGTCAAGAAAGGATTCAAGGCCCAGGTTCCAGAAACTCCCATGCCAACCATGTGTTTCCTTGCTGTTCTTAATGAGAAGCCACCCTCAAAAAAGGTGGGACTACTTGATGACTGAAAACAAGGGGGGATCAAAAACGGAAAAGAGGAATTCAGAGGCAAGAAAGTCTGCCTCAGCCATTACTAGGGAGGACGGTGGGGGCAGTCCCACTCCTACAGTGTGCCCTAAGCTGGACAAGAATCACTGAGCTACATCCGACAGTAAAAGCACGGGCTATCCCAAGACTAGAGGTAGCTGGCTCCAGACGGAGATGGGACTCACCTGAGAGATTTTAGGAAACATGTATAGGATCTTCTGAGTTATATGTCAAAGCTGTTATCACATTGCCAGGATGAGAAGAGATTTATCACCAGTATACTAAGCCTCCCTAAGCAGCAGGCCCAAGACTACTGTGTCACATGTCCAAATGACACCTCTGCCTGCCTTCTCATCCCACCTCCCCAGTCAGGGCTCCTATGCCCTTAATGCCACAGATCTTTATAAATAAATGTGTTAAGAGAAAAGCACTGTCTATATTATTTTCATTTTAAGGTAGCCTACACACAATTAAATCTCTAATTGCTCTAATTTCAGTTAATGGAGAGAGAATTTGATCCAGGACAGGACACTTCCAAAAACCTGCTAAAGTACACAAAGCAGGGGACAAGGTCAGAAATGCAGAAAATTTCATAACTAGTGATGGCACCTCCCAACTATGCTGGTGTTTTACTGAATCTATGAAAGTACATAGAAGTAAAGACAACTAAATAGCAGGATTCCATTTCAGTGAGGAAAAAACTCAGCAACATGATCTAGTTTAACAAAGATTAAGCATCCATGATCTACCAGGCATGATGCTTAACCTCTGGGAATATAGAAAGACAGGCATGTGTACCACATGCCAAGAACGGAGCACACATAAGAGAAAGGACAGGTATCTGAGGGAGGAATCTGCCTTACCCAGAGAATCTGGGAACAATAAATAGGAGTCTTCCAAATGTACAGAGTAAAAGAAAAATGAGAGAAAAGAAGGCACTGCAGGTATTGAGAAAAGGCCTGAAATATCACACAGACACAGGGCAAAGAACCCAGGATGGACGGGGCAAAGAGCAAGCAGGCAGAAGTTTGAGCAAAGAAGGCTCTTGTCTCACCAGGCTAAGGAGCTTGAATTCTCTCCTTTGAACAGTGGGGAACCACAGTCAGGTTCACGCTCCAAAAAGTTCACTTTGGCAGCAATGTGATAAATGGGTTGAAAAGGGGTGAGGCCAGTCATTGTGACAGCGGAAGGCCAAGCAGATAGGATACTGCTAGTTCCTGTGACGTGTTAAGAGCTCAAAATCAAAGACAGAACTATTTGCACTAGCGCCCCGTTCTGGGGGATAAGCGTTAAAAAACACCAGATCCCGGATAAAGCGTCTGCCCTCTTCTCTTTCTCATTCAGCATCACCCTGCACTTCAAAATCTCCTGTCCAGCTTCACCGGCCTTCAGCTACTCACAGAGCCCAGTCTTCATGGTGCCACAGGTGAAGATAGAGATGGAGCCAGACTGTGACTTCACAGACATGGAAAGACATGGAAGAGAAGCGGACAGCGAGACCACCCTCTAGGAGGACGAACGGGGCACAGAGTGAGGGCCTGGTTTAGTCTTCACTGTGAGGGTCTGGGCCAAAACCCTTCACTTTTCCAAACCTGTTTCCTTATTTACCAAACAGAGGGAGTCATTCTGCTTGATAGAAAACTGGACAGCTGCTGATGAAAAGTACTACTTACGTGCAAAGTTCTCTACTTCCCTCTGTAGTTATGAAAATAACTAAAGCTAAATGTTACACCTTATTTTAAAATGCAGTCCAGCATAGAAATTATAACATTTCTTTTGAAATGAAAAAATGCTTTCTCTCAAAACTGTAGCTAAGATAAAGGGGCACTAGTCAATTTTTATTTAAAACAAATATCAGTTAAGATTTTTTTTTAAGCTGAGATTTTAAATTATCTAGATGGTCTTAAAACAACTTAAAATACTCATACTTTAATAGACCAAGGTTGGAAAATTTGTTTCGCAATTTTGCATATTAAGAAATGCTAAAAATGACCTCTTATCTCTCCACGCAATTCAGTTTTCTAAGGGTCATATGACAAGTTTGAACTATCTGCATTACGAGCCTTGTTCCAGCACAGAAGTGTGACTGGGCTTTTCCAGATTGAAAGCTATTTCTAAAAGTCTGGTCATGAAAGAACCAACATGTTGGAGTGGATATTTTAAAAACAAAATAGTTCCTGTTAAAATGAAATCTCAAGTCACATGGCAAATCAACAAAATGATCCTTTAAATTAGTATCACTGGTTTTTCAAGCCCAGAATCACATTTCATTATGCATTTGGGTAGGTCTTTCCTGCAAGTTTTCAATGGCCTGATTCCCAAAGTCAAACTTGCATTCACATTAATATTGCATATTAGGCAGGGCTCATGTGAAATTTTGGAAGATTAAAACTCTGTAATACTAGTCAGACTAGTACTTTAAAGGAATAATTAGAAACAAATTGGGGAGATTTAAAACCCGTTAAGAGTGAAGCAAACTCTTTTCCTCATGAAACTTAAGATCAGCCTTATCTTCAAGTCACATTTAACAAACACCAACCATGTTTATTTACCACCTACTGTGTGCCTGATAGCCACAATGCATCTGACATTTACCTTCTCCAAAACTGTGGATTTGAATCTTGAGTAAACCACTTCGGTTAAGGTTACCACATTTACTCAAGATGACAAATGCAGGTGCTTTTTCCTTATCCCTTTCTATTTTTTAAAGACAAATGACACTAGATCATTAACCACCTTGAGTACAGGGACAGTTCATTGCCTCGGTAATCCCCAGAGCCACTACAGTGCCTGGTCCATAGAAAGCTCTCAGCGTTTACTAAATTAAATCTCAGAACTCCCTTCCAAGGATACTGCCATGAGGTAAAGCTCTAACCCTCCACCACTTCTACTGAGGGCAGCAGGATTACTTAGCTGCTCACTAATCCAGAACCATTGCCTGAGCTTAAGTATAAATTCTTTGTCTTCATCTGCACCAATTTTGGGAGAGCTAACAATCTACCCTTAACATTTCAGTTTTAAAAACTGGCAGATTTCCAATAGCATTTTGTCCAAATTGAATTGTAGAAATGTTGTGGATTCAGGAGTAAATGTGCTTGGTTAATCAAACAAGCTGGAAAACTAGAATGTTAATTTTTTGTTGTTGTAAACTGATCACCGTAATTTTCACATTGCCTGTCATTTGCATTTTGTACACACACACGAACATTTTAATTTCCATAGCTTTTAATAGGTTGACATATTGGTACTTCTCCATGCAGTAACAATAACTTGTAACTACAGTTCAATAAAACTTAATCCTGTTTGCTCATCTCGCTCCATGTTTAATAATTTGGGTGAGTCAGCAGGCATGGCTTATGTACAGCAACTACACCCCACTTGCAAAAATATCTCTAGCAACTATCACCCCTCTTGATCGCCAGAAAACTATCAAAAGCATAAAGGCGACGGGCTTCCCTGGGGGCGCAGTAGTTGAGAGTCCGCTTGCCAATGCAGGGGACACGGGTTCAATCCCTGGTCTGGGAAGATCCCACATGCTGCGAAGCAACAAAGCCCGTGCACCACAACTACTGAGCCTGTGCTCTAGAGCCCACGCACCACAACTACTGAAGCCCATATGCCTAGAGCCCGTGCTGCACAACAAGAGAAGCCACCGCAATGAGAAGCCCACGCACTGCAATGAAGAGTAGCCCCCGCTCGCCGCAACTAGAGAAAGTGTGCACAGCAACGAAGACCCAACACAGCCAAAAACAAATAAATAAAATAAATAAATGTATAAGAAAAAGCATAAAGGCGGCACATGAACAAGGGAGAGAGAAGGTCAGCTCTGCATTGTTCTCCTTCCTCTCTCTGCCTCAAGCTGCCTGGAGCAGGAGTTGCTTCTGCCTGCATGAAAGCCAAATACCCAGCCCTTGAGCAGAATACACCGGACCTATCCTCGCTGCAAATGTGCCACAGCAAATACCTTTCAATCTGTGCAATCAAACTAATGCTTTAAACACACACACACAGACACACGAAAAAAAATTATATATATATGGGGGGGGGGCTTGGCAAAGCACATCAAGAAGTCCTGTGTAAATTGAACATATGGTTTAGAAAATAATCAGAACAAGACTAACCACTTAAATGAATCTTACAGATTAAACTCCTGGCTTGGCACGACCTTTTGGGATGTAAGATTAAAAGGACTAGGCTGGTTTCTCCACAGCTCTTTAAACCAATTGTTTAAGGCATCGGATTGGGTATTACCAAATATAGGAATATTTAGGTTGATTACATCCAATGAGAAAAATTAGGTCACAACAAGATAGCAGAAAGATACAGTATTTCAGAAACTCATTCTATACCAGTCAGAAGTGTTTTATTTAAAAAAACAAAACGAAGCAAAAAAGTCCTTTAATCAGAAAGTCTGATTAAATTCAGTATTAACTCAAGTTCTCAAAAATCAATCAAGGAAAGCCAACAGGTGCATCAGAGAAAAGCCAGCAGCTGTTGACAGTTCTTTGGTGGAAAAGTAAGTTGCACACTTATACAAGCTGCCCTAATGATCATCAAGCCCAAGTTATGTTTTCCAGATACAGGTTTCAAGATACACTAAAGAAACCATACAGACACCCCCAACGGTATAAAAATTTGACAGTGAAGTTTAAGAATGTAGGAAAGTCAAATATGACCACACACGTGAATAATTTATAAAATAAGCCTTTCAATCCTAGAAAACTAAAATGGGGAAACCTCAGGAATGGTAACGAACATAAAACGAGGGCTAATAGCAAATGAAACAACCCCAAACATTTTCCCAATGACTAAGCTACAAAATGACAGCTTAGGAGACTATTAACATGTAGTTTTTCTTCTGGTTATCAATCAATACATATATTAAATTAGGGTAATTTTTTTTCTACTCAACTACCATCACTTCTTTCTTTTTTACCTTTTCCCTAATTTTCTCTTGCAACATTTTTCCTTTGGTTTGACCAGTTGAACTCAAAAGGTTTGGAACCTAAAGTGAGCATCAACTCATTATTGGAATAGCACTTGGGAAATGCAATTGTAGAAAAGACAAATTTGTGCAGCGTTGGTGGTATAGTGGTAAGCATAGCTGCCCTCCTAAAAAAGACAAATTTTAACTGAAGTGGTTGACAAAGTTAGGCAGCCACTCTCAATGTGACAGTGTCCCCTTGTTAATCCGTAGGTTAATGGCTTCTCTTGGCTGGATCCCATGACCCAGCACGATAGTGGCGTGCTCCCTGGTGGGTAACTGCAGGGCTATGTGTGCAAACACCCACCCATTTAAGCTTACAAATAAATAGAAAGCATTGTTTTAAACCATTTAAGTAGAATAAATATTGCATTTCTATTGGCCTGGTTTTCCTCGTGAACTAGCTTGGAGTGCTGTTCACGACACAGAAGACACAACAGTTAATTACGTGCTACTCCAAGCTCCTTAGACTTCAGCACTTCCCGCTCTTCAAGCCTCAGCACTTTTTTTGCAGCAATAATGGTATTCTTCATTAGCATTGCCACTGTCATGGGACCAACACCCCCAGGGACTGGAGTGATGTAACCGGCTTTCTTCCTGACTCCTACATAGAAATAAGACAGGCAGACTGCTTTAATTATGGCAAAGGAACTGTATGTACTTTATCATGGAAGAAGCATTCAAAGAAAAAGCAATAAAATACATAAGCATCTTCATAAGCCTCAAACTCATTTAAAAAATTACAGCTACATTACTCAAGAGTAAAGGCTTTTGAACATACTAATGTAAAATAACACACATATAGGGACTTCCCAGGCGGCCCAGTGGTTAGGACTCCACTCTTCCGCTGCAGGGGGCGTGGGTTCGATCCCTGGTGGGGGAACTAAGATCCCACATGCTGTGCGGAGCGGCCAAAAATAAATAAATCAATAACACACATATAATAAGCAGAGTTGTTCAGTGAATATTTATATATCTAAATAACCTATAATTTACCAGCCATACTTTTCCTCCATATTAAATCAACTTAAAAAGAAACATCTCAGTAGGTTAACTGTATGGGAAGTGTAACTATAATAATAATAAGCATTACTTCAATTAATACCTGCCTACAATATTTTCTTAATTTTATCCTATTTATTTAACTATACTGTTTGCCCAAAGCATCAAGCAAAGTAATTTTCTGGAAAGTAAAAAGTAAGATTTTTTAAATTCCAATCTAAAGGGAAAAATACTTAGATACCTAGGCTTGGGTCTGGCTGCTTTAGAAAAAACAGAAAGCTAGAAATAGGATTATTGGCATAAAATTCAGATGAAATCAGAACTGAACGGAGAACTCTACTAGCAAATTCCAAAGTTTAGCAATTGGGCTCTGTCGCATACTTTTAACAGGCCGGGTCTGTGATCTCTCCTCCCAGTAAGAAAATGAGAAATCTGTAACACTGTTTAGGAGACTCAGTAGTTTAGGAAAATCACTTCATTAAATTTTCAGACTTGTTAAAAGTCTTGAAGTTGTTTTAATTATAAAATAGCCCTAAGCGGAAAAAAACAAAACAATTCTCTGAAAACTCTGTATCTGTTCTCCATAATTTGATGATACAAACACCTAAAATAATTCTAGAATGACTGTAATTGTTAAAAAGATTTTTCTTAATTAATTCTCATGGAAAGCATTTTAAATGGTATTACCAAGGTAACATAAGTTTAAAAGTTAAAATAGCCTGCCCTAAATGTCCAATAACGATAGTATTTATTGACTTTTATATTTTTAAAACATTATACCATTTACCTTCGAAATCCACATCTCCAACCAGCTTGGGTTTAGCAGTTACGGGGTCTTGGATTCTATTTATTCCCACATCAATGACAGCTGCTCCTTCCTTAATCATATCTGCTGTGATCAGATTTGGAATGCCTGGAGATAGGAATGATCCGTTTAGTACTGAAAAGAAGATTCTTAGATAAGATTCTTTTCTACTTTCAATTTCAAGAGACCTGGAAGAACGAATTAGCTTGTTTTACAAAAACCTATAAAAACTATTAACCAAGGAAACATTTAAACTTCATAGAGTAAACAGGCTGTAGAAAAAACATTCATCCATCAAATCTATAATGGAATGCCAGAAATCAGTATTCCAACCACAACTCTCTCCTCATCTTTGTAAGCAGCTCACATGATCAATCCTAGGGGAATACTGAATGGAACAGCAGTGCAGCAGGCAAATTCGAAGACGAGAGTCCCATCTCCACCCTCTGAGGCGACGTGCTCCCGCCCCTTCCCTGGTGCCCTTACCTGCGGCGGAGACTACAATATCTGCAAGAGCCGTATGTTTCTTCAGCTGCTCCTTGGGAGTATATCGATGAGATATTGTGACAGTGGCATCACCTATAAGTTAAAAAATATTTCCGAATCAAAGCTGGGATTGGATGAGATCTCAACTAGGCAAACCATGCCAGAAATTCAACATCTCTGAAAAAATAACTGACAGTTCCTGTGCCATACTTTCTGGGCAGCCAATTGTCCTTTTTTAAAAAAAAAACCAAATACTCAATTTCTTGTAACTTTTACCTGTTGGTTCTAGCTCCACCCTTTGGAGTCATACATCTTTAGATTTATTCCTTATCCTATTTAACAGCCTTTCTAAACAAACTATCACTAGGATTACTCAAGGATTTTTCTTAAAAGCGTGCTGAAAGATACCTGGAAATATTTAGTTTTGACATTATTTCTGATATAATCATGTATAGTCATATTATGATAATCACATTAACTCTGATTTGAAGCTTTTTCTCAAATTAATAGAACTTGACACAATGATGACACATTACAGTAATATCCATTCAATCCTTTGCATTGGTCTAAGATTTTTTTCTACCAAATGGCACAGAACAGGACACTAACTTTGAATAGGTTCTACATCTTAGCTCCAACTATCAAAGCCATAACTGGAAATTCTAATCGTCTACAACCATGCTTATACTCAAAACTCAAATTTCTGAGGCATATCTATCTCTGAACTAGTTCCATACTAGTGAATATAAATGAATTTTCAAGTGACACTGAGTACAGCTTCTCCTACAAAGATTACTCCCCAAGTACCTATTAACAAACTTACAACCAAAACAAAGTTTCAGAAAGTTAACACTTCCCAACATCCACAGGGCAGTCTCTCAAGCGTCTCTCGTCTCTCGTAAGGGAGAAGTGGACTCAGCCCTAGGAGCAAAACCCTTACCTCCGGGGCGTTCGTGCGCCCCGTCCGTGTGCAGCAGCACTGCAATGGGCATTCCAACGTTCTTGGACCTTCCAGCCACAAGCACATTCTTCCCCAGGGTTGGAATACCTATGAAAAATAAATATATTTGCATTTAAGATAGTGCCTGATTATCTTAGAAAGAGCACCTAAGGAAAAGGAAGGCTGATGGCTTAGGATGTGACTCTAATTGTGATAATGAAGGAATTCACTAAGCTTATTGCCTCATCAGTCAACTGGACTATCACTCACTACACATAGCGAAAGCTAAAAGGAAACATTTTACAAGCTGCAAAATGTTATGAGTGTGCACAGTCACCACTATGAAAGCTTAAGTTTCCCTCAGAGGTTTCTGGATTAAACAGCAAAAACAGTTGTAGGCAACTGCTAAAGGAGTTAGGCTCTGGGGAGCAGGATTAGAGGCTGTGGGGTGGGAGCTTCCACTCTTTGCATGAATTTTTACCATTTGTAAGTACTGCCTCGATAATACTGAGACGGATATACCTACCAGTTCGCTTAATTATTTCCCACACACCCCATGGAGTAGCTGGTAACATGGAATTCTGGTCCAAACACATTCGCCCTACGTTAATTACGTGAAAGCCATCGACATCTTTGTCTGGAGAAACAGCATTGCAGATCTTTCTCTCATCAATGTGCTCTGAAAAAGAAATCAGAGCGGTGGTCTTAAGTCACTGTTACGTAGTTAGCACTGCTTGACTCCAGCTTACCTGGTTTGCCACAGAAACCTATTCCGCTTTTACAGCTCTTCCCCATGACTTATTTCTTCATCTGCATATAAGGAACACACATCGAGCAAAGCCAAAGGCCAAGATCAAAGCCAGTGTCCCGTTGTACAACTGCTTCCTTCCACGGTCCTTTGCTTTAAGATCTCAATACCAAATCAAGGAGTAATTTGTATTCTGAGTAGGTCTGTCCCATATCTAATAACATACTCACTCTCGAGTTTACCTCCCCTTTATGTCAAATCCACACAAGGTGCCTGTTGTATAAAGTAAACAAGCCTCTCCACTCCTCAGAAATCATTTAAAATATTTATTTATTTGGCTGCACCGCGTCTTAGTTGCAGCATGCGGGATCTTCCCTGCAGCATGCGCGATCTTTAGTTGCGGCATGTGGGATCTTTGTTGCGGCATGCGGGATCTAGCTCCCTGACCAGGGATCGAACCCAGGTCCCCTGCATTGGGAGCACAGAGCCTTACTTCCTGGACCACCAGGGAAATCCCCGGAAATCATTTTAAATGGTGGTGTCCAAATCTCACCTGGAAGAGGCAGCTGAACAAGGAGGCCATCTACATTATCATCATTATTTAGTTTATTGATTAAATTCAACAGTTCTTCCTCTGAAATTGAAGCTGGTTTCACAATTGTCTCACTGTTGATTCCTATAAGAAAATTTCAAGGTAAAAAAAAAAGGCATTTATTGAGACAATGCTACGTTGCCTGCCACGCTACCAGCGAGGCTTTTTTATCATCATGCCCACCCTGGTAGCTGGAAAGCTTGAATCGGCTCACAAGTAAACTTAAGTAACTTCCCAAATACAAACACTAAAGAATACTAGCTTGATACTTTCTTTTCTTTTCTTTTCTTTTTTAACATCTTTATTGGAGTCTAATTGCTTTACAGTGGTGTGTTAGTTTCTGCTTTATAACAAAGTGAATCAGTTATACATATACATATACCCCCATATCTCTTCCCTCTTTCATCTCCCTCCCTCCCACCCTCCCTATCCCACCCCTCTAGGTGGTCACAAAGCACAGAGCTGATCTCCCTGTGTTATGCAGCTGCTTCCCACTAGCTATCGGTTTTACGTTTGGTAGTGTCTATATGTCCACGCCACTCTCTCACTTTGTCCCAGCTTACCCTTCCCCCAGCTTGATACTTTCTATGTATTATACTACCTAATCCTCATCAACCTCATTTGATAGACAAGGCTCAGTGAAATTGAAACACAAGCTGGCTGGTGACAAAGACAATCCTTCCAGTTCCAAAGTCCATGTTCTTTTCCACTGTATCACACTACCTCCCATCCCAATGTCTTAGAAAGCCATGGCTTACCATTTTCTAGAGGTTCTAAAGGTTTTTCAATGAAAAGGGCAGGAGGCTTCGATCCTCAGTGATAAAGAACAGAGTATACCAAGGGCTCACAGTCCAGTAACACTGGCCAGACCCGCCATGGTTTCACAGCCCTTCAGAACGGCAGGCACACAGTTCTCAGACCAGTGACCCACAGATAAGCCGGCAACGGCACAGCTGAGCCTACCCTCCTCCGGTGTGCGGCCACACAGAGTCTGCAGTACAGCGAGACCTAGAACACAACCCTCCCATCACTCAGACCTGTGCCTTCTGCACTCAAACCTCCAACCACTTCTAAACTGCTGATTTAATTGGCTTTGGAACCAACTGGTGGAGAAATCAAAGGCTATTTCAAAGAAGTCAGAGTCATGTCCTTCAAATCCATGACTGTGTTCTAGGCCACATCATTGAGGTCTCCTCAACCAAATGCTCCAACACCTCATTCAGACTCATTATTGCTCAAGGAAAGCAGATGTAAACTGTGTTCAAGGTCACCTGTCAAATGTTAGACTAGAACAGAATTTAGATTACATTCCAGAAGACACCAGGAATACCAACCATATTCCTCCTGTCCTAGTCTATAAGCCTCCCCAATAGACAGCCTGACTTCTTTATGACAAATATTTGGATACAGTTCAATCACATTAGCCTTCTCTGCCTGGGTTTTCTAATCAGAAAAAGGAATCATAAAGTGCAATAGAGTTTGCCTCAGATCAGTCTCAGTTTAACAGCAGTCGGGGTCTGAGAGTGACACATACCCACATCGGCAGCTGCTCTGGTTTTATTGAGGACATAGGAGTGACTTGCAGGATTCTCGCCAACCAGGACGACACTCAGGTGCGGCCGTTTGTGGCCTGCCGCCACCCACTCTTCCACCTCCTGCCGCACTTCCTGCTTGATCTGCTCAGCAAGTTTCCTTCCCGAAATGACAACAGCTTCATTTCTGCAGAAGGCAATAGAATCACAAAAACAAATAGCTTGAATCTTTGTAAAGAGTAAAGATCAGGCCACGAAAGTGTTATTAAATACCCAAAACTTCAGGATGTGGGGAGGAGGAATTGTTAGAAGGGGGTCAAAGGGCATGGTGGGCCCTCCTATCTGCAGGGTCTGCATTTGAGAATTCATCAACCCTGGGTCGAAAATATTGGGAAAAAAATTCCAAAAAGTTCCAAAAAGCAAAACTTGAATTTGCCCTGAACCTGGCAACTATTTACATTGTATTTACATTATTTACCCAGCATTTACATGGTATTAGGTATAAATAACCTAGAGATGATCTAAAGTATACGGGAGGAGAGGTTATATACAAATACTATGCCATTTTATATAAGGGACTTGACCATCTGGGAATTTTGGTATCCTGGGGGTTCCTGGAACTAAGTCCCTTCAGATACTGAGGGATGACTGTACAGACTTCTAGTTGTAAGATAAATAAGTACTAGGGACGTCATGTACGTCCCACTTTCCCAGTTAGTGAAGTGGCTTTTATTTTCTTTTTTTTTTTTTGTGGTACACGGGCCTCTCACTGTTGTGGCCTCTCCCGTTGCGGAGCACAGGCTCCGGACGCGCGGGCCCAGCGGCCATGGCTCACGGGCCCAGCCGATCCGCAGCATGTGGGATCTTCCCGGACCGGGGCACGAACCCGTGTCCCCCACATCGGCAGACGGACTCTCAACCACTGCGCCACCAGGGAAGCCCAGTGAATTGGCTTTTAATTTATACATGCTTTTAAATCTATAAATTATGCTATGCAGTTAAACCAATAAGCAATATACTAGACAAACCTCAAACACCTACCACTCCCCACAACCCCTCCTGGAAAAGACTTTCCCGATGAAGAATAGGGATTGGAAGGGGGCTAAGGCGATTCCATCTCACAGGTGGCCGTGTGCTCCACCCCGAGACCCCAGTGCCCCATCCACAGCTGACACACCGGGAGTAAGTATCTGACACCAAGAAGAACAATTTCTAGGCCGGCCAGTGGTGCAGCTGGTGCAGAAGTCTATTCACCGGGAGCGGTGGTCGTGAACTGGACCAGTAAGGGCGCCTCTCTGAACTACATTCACACGCTAGAACCACAGGGATGAGAAACTGCTTGCTGGGGGTGAGACAAGGAGAAAACTGAGATCTAGAAGAACCTTCAGTTCCCAGAAACACATTCAAATCTCTGAAAGCCTATCTCTCCCCAGTAAGAATTGGTGAGAACAATATAAGAACAGCTCTTCCTGGGCTCCAACGTGGAAGATGCCTGGTTCTCTTATTTCCAAATATGTGCTTAGGGTAAAGTTCTCATGACTTAAAGTAGGACAAGCATCTATTCCTTAAGAAAAAACACCCCAGGGACTTCCCTGGTGGTGCAGTGGTTAAGAATCCGCCTGCCAATGCAGGGGACATGGGTTCTAGCCCTGGTCCAGGAAGATCCCACATGCCACAGAGCAACTAAGCCCGTGCGCCACAACTACGGAGCCTGCGCTCTAGAGCCCGCGAGCCACAAGTACTGAAGCCCGCGCGCCTAGAGCCCGTGCTCCGCAGCAAGAGAAGCCACTGCGATAAGAAGCCCGTGCACAGCAACTAGAGAGAAAGCCCAAGTGCAGCAACGAAGACCCAAAGCAGCCAAAATTTATTTATTTATTTATTTAAAAAAAGAAAAAGAAAAAACACCTCACTGAAAACAAGACTTTCCCGTTAGATTTTTGTCCCCAGTGTCGTAAGGAATGCTCCAACCTCAACACCAATGAAGAATACAATTGTTTGAAACATTGAAACAATCTATTTCCCCTTATAGCACATATGTAATTCTCAGGGATAACATCAAGGTACTGGATATCTTGTATGGTCAGATATAATTAATTCTCAAGGCCACTGTTAATTAAAACTTTAAAGCTTTAATGGTCTAAGCCTTCAATGCCTGCTTTTCAGTTGCATTGTGATTAAATACCTACTTTAAACCAAATCTAAATGTCTTAGATATAATGCAGTAATTTTATATCTAAACCTTATATTAAACATTAATTTGTATTTGTATCTTTTGAAGTATTAAGAAGATATCACACAGACACCCCTGAGTGGAAGTGTGGGTGAGCACTTCTCCTGTGGGGGTCCCAGGCGGACTTTATCAACCCCTCAGCGGAGGTAGTGGGTGAGCACCTTTCTCAGCAGGCTTACAAATCTCTCTTAGGAAGCATCATGGCTGTACACCTTCCCTCCTGTCCTGGATTTCTCTTATTATCCTCCTTCTCTCCTGACTTCTTGGACTGTCTACTGATCCTTGAGCCTCCCAGCTGGCTTTGCCAGCACGTTGGGTGTTGCCTCTTTTACTTCTGTGGAGAGGTAGCCCTCCTCAACATCAAAAGGACCATATCCTGAGGGGAGCTGTCGCCTTGTATTGTTATCACTGCCTTGTGGCCCTTCAGCCCTACCCTTCTATTTGTTTTTCTTTTGTTTAATTGATAAAATTAATCCATTTAGTTGGCTCAGGGCCTAGGTCTCCTCCCTCCCTCTCTGAAGGATTTAGGCCCTGGGACTCTGGTTGCTTTTTCTCCCACTGGCTCTTGTTCCTTTCCTTGACTAATCCAAAGGGCCTACTCAGGCTCACCGACCAGGCTGATTTCGGGTGCTCACAGGGACCCCACCGTTGACACTAGGAGAATGTCAGGACAAATAACTACCACCTGGCCGGAATCCATCAGACTCCCATCTTATCAGGACATCCCAATAAAAAAATGGGGGCAACTACAAGCATCCCGAAGGACTCACTGCTAGGATGTGTTACCGAGTCCAAGCTCGCCCTGCTCACTGCAGGACAGGCCAATAGATTGGAGATGGGGTACTGAGACAAGGAAGACGACTTTATCCGGAAAGCAGGCAGACCAAGAAGGTGGCGGAGTAAAGCCTCAAAATAACCATCTTACCGTGGTTTGGATGCCAGTTTCTTTTATAGCACAGAGAAGGGAAGGAGATGAGGAAATAAAGTAAAAAGGCCAAAAGTGCTGCAAATATCACCTGGAATGGCCAGCCTTGGGGAGGGGACGTGTTAATTTCTTCTTCCTTGCATCCATCCACAGGTGGACAGGGTCAGGATGTTCCCCTGAACAAAGGCACTTTGGTTTAACATTCAGGCAGAGGGGCAGGGCTCCCCAAGGCAGGCCATTATGTACAGACAGTATCCTTTTAGTGAAAAAAAGCAGCAGAAAGCAAAGGTTAAAGTAAAAGAAACAGGACTTCCCTGGTGGCACAGTGGTTAAGAATCTGCCTGCCCAGGGGACATGGGTTTGAGCCCTGGTCCGGGAAGATCCCACATGCCGCAGAGCAGCTAAGCCCGTGCACCACAACTGCTGAGCCCGCGCGCCTAGAGCCCTGAGCCACAACTACTGAGCCCGCGCGCCTAGAGCCCGTGCTCCGCAACAAGAGAAGCCACTGCAATGAGAAGCACATGCACTGCAACGATGAGTAGCTCCTGCTCGCCGCAACTAGATAAAGCCCGCACGCAGCAACAAAGACCCAATGCAGCCAAAAAAAAAAAAAAAAAAAAAAGTAAAAATAAGCATCAAATAAATAAATAAACAGATAAAGTAAATGAAACAGATCCAACATGTAGTCTGATTTGGCTCTTCCCTGTTACAGATGAATATTAACTAACTGGGGAAAATTTAGACAGGGTGGTTTAAGAAAACAATTACTTTTCTTTTGCAATACTGTATGGTCCCAATACAAACTAGGGGACGAAGTGATCTGGCCAAAAATAAATTGGGTCATTGAATTACAATACCATCTTGCAACTGGACCTATTTCGTAAAAGGAAAGGTAAATGGGGGGAAGTCCCATACATCTAAATGTTCATGACCCTATTCCATAATCCAGGTCTAAAGAACTGCCGGGTGTACCTGGCTCACACCCCTTTCAAAGTGCCTCTTCACAGGAGCGAAAGGTTTTAGATGACCTGTTTATGAGTCCACCTCCCCGAGAGGTCTACCGTGAACTCCTACCTCCCCCAATTGTGAGGGGGACAGTCTTCTGGACCATTTACCCCTGATGCCGCATCCGGGGAGCTGGAGACACCAGACCCCCATAAATCAGCTCATGGATTTGGCCTTTGGAGGATTTAACAATAGAGAGGCAAAAAGGATTCAGGGACAACAGCAAAAGCACAACAATTGGCAGCAGCCCTAAGCCCTGCACCACCTCAGGGTTACCATCCCTTGCGAAGACCCATGGTGAGGACAGGATCCAGGAATGCTGGATCAGAGTCACTATCTTGCCAAAAAGCATCTGTTTTAAGTGTGAACAAGAGGGTCACTGGAAGCAGAACTGCTCCCAGTCCCAAAGGGGACTCGGTGCTCCCAAAGCAATGATGGCCAAGAGGATAAAAGACTGATGGGGCCCGGGACCCTCCCTGGCTCCCAAAGGACACCTGGTCATTTCTCCGGAGAAGCCTCAGGTAACCTTTGACATGGAAGGTAGGAAAGTTATTTTCTTATTAGATACCTGGGCCGCCTACTCTGTGCTGACTGATTTCCCTGGACCCGTGTCCTCCACAAGCTGTATAATAACAGGGATTGATGCAAAGCCCCAGGCCAGTGATTCACTCCTCCCCTCAACTGCTTGCTAGGAAATTTTACCTTTGCACGTCAGGTTCTGCTCATGCCTGAGGGCTCCCTCCCCTTGTTGGGAAGGGACTTGCTCACTAAATTCCCAACAATAATCCAAGCTGGAGATCCTCACAGAGACAGCGCCCCCCAAGAAAAACAACTGCTCTTGGTCAGAGGAATCTACCTCAGTCCCAGCGAGAGGAGATCTCCATTCCACCCCATCTAAGTTTTTAAACTATGGGCTGTTAACGAGTTCATAGTTCTAGAACTAAAGGTCGCTTTCTTCTGCATTCCCCTGCACCCCAGGATCTCTTTGCCTTTGACTGGACAGGTCCAGACACTGAAATGCCGCGGATGCCTCCACGCTGTGTGCTTGTAACATTCAAGCTGAGGGTGCTGACATGATAGGAATGGAATGGACCGAAAAAAAAAAAAAAAAAAGTGGGCTAGAAATTGTCCAGCTACCTCTAAAAATGCGATCACGTGAGGCCGTAGGCAAGCTGCCTCAGATCAAAGGCCTGACTGAGGGCCACAATTTAAAAATTTCTTAAACCCAGGGAGGATCACCAAAAGTGTTTGTAAATAGAGTACCAAAATGGGAGGCCACTGGTCTGACTAAGCTAACCATACCTGATAGAAATTTGGCGGAAGGACTTCTCCCCTAAGCTAAACGAGGAAAGTAAAACATTCCTCAACATAGGTAAATGGGTACAGCAGTCCTTCAGTATCATTGAGGTAGCCACCCAATTCTTTAAAAAGAAGAAGAAAAAAAAAAACCTGTCCTCTAATCTTTACAGGACCAGAGATGTAGCTCCAAAAAATGAATACAAAGCTCACAATCATTTTACCACTCCCAAAATCTTCCCTATTTTTTTTTTTTTTTTTTGGCTGTACACCGGCCTCTCACTGTTTTGGCCTCTCCCGTTGCGGAGCACAGGATCCGGAAGCGCAGGCTCAGCAGCCGTGGCTCACAGGCCCAGCCGCTCTGCGGCATGTGGGATCTTCCCAGACCGGGGCACGAACCCGCGTCCCCTGCATCGGCAGGCGGGCTCTCAACCACTGTGCCACCAGGGAAGCCCAAACCTTCCCTGTTTATCTGAAGAGGCTTGTAAGTATTAAACAAAGGGGAAACAAAGTCATCCTAGGAGGAACTGACCTGTGCCTTTGAGATGCAAATATCCTACCGGTTTTTTTTCCAGGAACACTTATCTCTGCCATCTTTTTAAAATGCAAATTTTGAAAAAGGGGGTAAATAATTTGGAACTTGTCATGGACAAATAAAAATCTTAAGTATCTTTTTCATAAATATTAGTAAAAAGGGTTTAGCCATCTAGACAAGTGAGCTTGGTTTGTTCCACCTGCCAGAAACCCAATTTTAATCCAGCCTCCTTTGTAGACTGATGCTGTACCTGACTCTGGGCTAAAATTTTGGAATGGGAACTATGAGGCCTCTGTGTTTGTTTGTATATTTGTATGTATCTATGTGTGTGCTGTAGATATATGGTATTGCCAAAAATTAATTCATAAAAGAGCTCTATTTAGTCGACTTAAAGAAAATTAAGTGATTATACAAATACTTAGAAATAGAAAGTAATCTGGCCAGAATGAACTTCAGGTTCATGTTATCTGTAAAATATTCAGTACTAAACTGATATCTGGTATTTAAGGTGGCTTAAGCTTGTTGGTTTGATTAATATAGACATGTCTTTAGAGTCATCAATGTTAAGTATAATACTTCTGTTGTGGGCTTCCCTGGTGGTGCAGTGGTTAAGAATTCGCCTGCCAATGCAGGGCACACGGGTTTGAGCCCTGCTCTGGGAAGATCCCACATGCTGCAGAGCAACCAAGCCTGTGTGCCACAACTACTGAGTCTGCGCTCTAGAGCCCGTGAGACACAACTACTGAGCCCATGTGTCACAACTACTGAAGCCCGTGCGCCTAGAGTCCATGCTCCACAACAAGAGAAGCCACGGCAGTGAGAAGCCTGCACACCGCAACGAAGAGTAGTCCCCGCTCACCGCAACTAGAGAAGGCCCGAGAGCAACTAGAGAAGGCCCGAGAGCAGCAACAAAGACCCAACACAGCCAAAAATAAATAAATAAAAAATAAATAAATTAAAAAAAAAACTTACATAAAGAAAAAAATACTTCTGTTCTACCTAGATTTACTAGACCTTACTATATCTATTGCAAATTTGTTAGCAAATTTAGTTATGGGAGTAACTCAATGAGGAAAGAACTTTTAAGGAAGGTAAGATATGTGTTTTCAGTAAAAGAACGTGTGAGGAATGAAAACATACTGAAAAGTTATGCCGTTTTTGATAATAGATTGTGTGAGTTTCTTTGCCTTTAATCTGTATTCGCTTTTGAGATCTCTTGACACTTTGGTTAAGAAATAAGTATTGTCACCTACAATAACGAACCCAAAGCAATTAAGGAAATGGGAATAGGAACATACATATCAATAATTACCTTAAATGTAAATGGACTAAATGCTCCCACCAAAAGACACACAGTGGCTGAATGGATACAAAAACAAGACCCATATATATGCTGTCTACAAGAGACCCACTTCAGACCTAGAGACACATACAGATTGAAAGTAAGGGGATGGAAAAAGATATTCCATGCAAATGGAAATCAAAAGAAAGCTGGAGTAGCAATTCTTATATCAGACAAAATAGACTTTAAAATAAAGACTATTAGAAGAGACAAAGAAGGACACTACATAACGATAAAGGGATCGATCCAAGAAGAAGATATAACAATTGTAAATATTTATGCACCCAACATAGGAGCACCTCAATACATAAGGCAAATACTAACAGCCATAAAAGGGGAAATCGACAGTAACACAATCATAGTAGGGGACTTTAACACCCCACTTTCACCAATGGACAGATCATCCAAAATGAAAATAAATAAGGAAACACAAGCTTTAAATGATACATTAAACAAGATGGACTTAGTTGATATTTATAGGACATTCCATCCAAAAACAACAGAATACACATTCTTCTCAAGTGCTCATGGAACATTCTCCAGGATAGATCATATCTTGGGTCACAAATCAAGCCTTGGTAAATTTAAGAAAATTGAAATTGTATCAAGTATCTTTTCCGACCACAATGCTATGAGACTAGACATCAATTACAGGAAAAGATCTGTAAAAAATACAAACACATGGAGGCTAAACAATACACTACTCAATAATGAAGTGATCACTGAAGAAATCAAAGAGGAAATTAAAAAATACCTAGAAACAAATGACAATGGAGACACGACGACCCAAAACCTATGGGACGCAGCAAGAGCAGTTCTAAGGGGGAAGTTTATAGCAATACAATCCCACCTTAAGAAACAGGAAACATCTCGAGTAAACAACCTGACCCTGCACCTAAAGCAATTAGAGAAAGAAGAACAAAAAACCCCCAAAGTTAGCAGAAGGAAAGAAATCATAAAGATCAGATCAGAAATAAATGAAAAAGAAATGAAGGAAACGATAGCAAAGATCAACCAAACTAAAAGCTGGTTCTTTGAGAAGATAAACAAAATTGACAAACCATTAGCCAGACTCATCAAGAAAAGAAGGGAGAAGACTCAAATCAATAGAATTAGAAATGAAAAAGGAGAAGTAACAACTGACACTGCAGAAATACAAAAGATCATGAGAGATTACTATAAGCAACTCTATGCCAATAAAATGGACAACCTGGAAGAAATGGACAAATTCTTAGAAATGCACAACCTGTCAAGACTGACTCAGGAAGAAATAGAAAATATGAATAGACCAATCACAAGCACTGAAATTGAAACTGTGATTAAAAATCTTCCATCAAACAAAAGCCCAGGACCAGATGGCTTCACAGGCGAATTCTATCAAACATTTAGAGAAGAGCTAACACCCATCCTTCTCAAACTCTTCCAAACAATATCAGAGGAAGGAACACTTCCAAACTCATTCTACGAGGCCACCATCACCTTGATACCAAAACCAGGCAAGGATGTCACAAAGAAAGAAAACTACAGGCCAATATCACTGATGAACATAGATGCAAAAATCCTCAACAAAATACTAGCAAACAGAATCCAACAGCACATTAAAAGGATCATACACCATGATCAAGTGGGGTTTATTCCAGGAATGCAAGGATTCTTCAATATACGCAAATCAATCAATGTGATACACCATATTAACAAGTTGAAGGAGAAAAACCATATGATCATCTCAATAGATGCAGAGAAAGCTTTCGACAAAATTCAACACCCATTTATGATAAAAACCCTCCAGAAAGTAGGCATAGAGGGAACTTTCCTCAACATAATAAAGGCCATATATGACAAACCCACAGCCAACATTGTCCTCAATGGTGAAAAACTGAAACCATTTCCACTAAGATCAGGAACAAGACAAGGCTGCCCACTCTCACCACTCTTATTCAACATAGTTTTGGAAGTTTTAGCCACAGCAATCAGAGAAGAAAAGGAAATAAAAGGAATCCAAATTGGAAAAGAAGAAGTAAAGCTGTCACTGTTTGCAGATGACATGATACTATACATAGAGAATCCTAAAGATGCTACCGAAAAACTACTAGAGCTAATCAATGAATTTGGTAAAGTAGCAGGATACAAAATTAATGTACAGAAATCTCTGGCATTCCTGTACACTAATGATGAAAAATCTGAAAATGAAATCAAGAAAACACTCCCATTTACCATTGCAACAAAAAGAATAAAATATCTAGGAATAAACCTACCTAAGGAGACAAAACACCTGTATGCAGAAAATTATAAGACACTGATGAAAGAAATTAAAGATGATACAAATAGATGGAGAGATATACCATGTTCCTGGATTGGAAGAATCAATATTGTGAAAATGACTCTACTACCCAAAGCAATCTACAGATTCAATGCAATCCCTATCAAACTACCACTGGCATTTTTCACAGAACTAGAACAAAAAATTTCAAAATTTGTTTGGAAAAACAAAAGACCCCGAATAGCCAAAGCAATCTTGAGAACGAAAAACGGAGCTGGAGGAATCAGGCTCCCTGACTTCAGACTATACTACAAAGCTACAGTAATCAAGACAGTGTGGTACTGGCATAAAAACAGAAAGATAGATCAGTGGATCAGGATAGAAAGCCCAGAGATAAACCCACGCACATATGGCCAACTTATCTTTGATAAAGGAGGCAGGAATGTACAGTGGAGAAAGGACAGCCTCTTCAATAAGTGGTGCTGGGAAAACTGGACAGGGATATGTAAAAGTTTGAGATTAGATCATTCCCTAACACCATACACAAAAATAAGCTCAAAATGGATTAAAGACCTAAATGTAAGGCCAGAAACTATCAAACTCTTAGAGGAAAACATAGGTAGAACACTCTATGACATAAATCACAGCAAGATCCTTTTGGACCCACCTCCTAGAGAAATGGAACTAAAAACAAAGATAAACAAATGGGACCTAATGAAACTTCAAAGCTTTTGCACAGCAAAGGAAACCATAAACAAGACCAAAAGACAACCCTCAGAATGGGAGAAAATATTTGCAAATGAAGCAACTGACAAAGGATTAATCTCCAAAATTTATAAACAGCTCATGCAGCTCAATAGCAAAAAAACAAACAACCCAATCCAAAAATGGGCAGAAGACTTAAATAGGCATTTCTCCAAAGAAGATATACAGACTGCCAACAAACACATGAAAGAATGCTCAACATCATTAATCATTAGAGAAATGCAAATCAAAACTACAATGAGATATCATCTCACACCAGTCAGAATGGCCATCATCAAGAAATCTAGAAACAATAAATGCTGGAGAGGGTGTGGAGAAAAGGGAACACTCTTGCACTGCTGGTGGGAATGTGAATTGGTACAGCCACTATGGAGAACAGTATGGAGGTTCCTTAAAAAACTAAAAATAGAACTACCATATGACCCAGCAATCCCACTACTAGGCATATACCCTGAGAAAACCATAATTCAAAAAGAGACATGTACCAAAATGTTCATTGCAGCTCTATTCACAATAGCCCGGAGCTGGAAACAACCTAAGTGTCCATCATCGGATGAATGGATAAAGAAGATGTGGCACATATATACAATGGAATATTACTCAGCCATAAAAAGAAACGAAACTGAGCTATTTGTAATGAGGTGGAGAGACCTAGAGTCTGTCATACAGAGTGAAGTAAGTCAGAAAGAGAAAGACAAATACCGTATGCTAACACATATATATGGAATTAAAAAAAAAATGTCATGAAGAACCTAGGGGTAAAACGGGAATAAAGACACAGACCTACTTGAGAATGGACTTGAGGATATGGGGAGGGGGAAGGGTAAGCTGTGACAAAGCGAAAGAGAGGCATGGACATATATACACTACCAAACGTGAGGTAGATAGATAGTGGGAAGCAGCCGCAGAGCACAGGGAGATCAGCTCGGTGCTTTGTGACCGCCTGGAGGGGTGGGATGGGGAGGGTGGGAGGGAGGGAGATGCATGAGGGAAGGGATGTGGGAACAGAAGTATATGTATGACTGATTCACTTTGTTATAAAGCAGAAACTAAAAAAAAAAAAAAAAAAAAAAGGAATAAAAAAATAAAAAAAATAAAAAATAAAAAGAAATAAGTATTGTCTCATAGTGACCAATGATTTCATTTGATCAAGTGTTTTAAAACTTTTTTACAAACTTCCCAAATGTCAAATTTTAATTAAAATTCTTCTGACTTCCAACTAACTTTGGGGTGCTTTAGAGGGCCCCTGAGGCATCTCAGAGAGAAATATTTAACTAGTATTATTTAGTATGTTAAATTACATAGACAGCATTATCACACAAGCAATAAACCTATTTAAAAATATACTGTGTGGATGAATGTTATTAATATAGACATTCTAAAAATTATGTAAAGGTTCTAAAATTTGGATATGTCCTGGTATAATGCTATAGTTCTAGTTGTTATCTTAAAATGTTCTATGTCACAACAGTAACCAAGCTTCTTTATCAATTACACTGTAATCAGATATTTAACCTTTTAAGTCTTTTGTCATTTACAGACAGTTACTATCGTACTCTGATGCTGTTCCAAAAGTGCTTCATCTTCAAGAAGATTCATAGGGAGGCTACAGAAGCAGTTCCACATCAAGATGATGGCTATGCAATGATTCCAGCTCATGTCAACTTAAAACAAGAAGCCGTCCAGCTCCTGGGGCCCCTAGATCAGGCATCCAGAGATTTCTCACTCCCTGACAGGCGCCTACTCAGCCCTGAAGCAGCTACAGATGACAGACCACTGCCCCTCTGCTTCCCATAGATTATGGGAGTAAAATCTGTGAGGGGGGAATGAGACAGGAAGGGGGCAGGGCAGAACCTTTTCAAGAATGACATAGCCCAAGGACACGACATAAATTGGTTAGAACCAACTAGGTCCAAGATGGCGGACAAGTTGTCTTCCACCAAACCTTGAGCCTCAGTATACGCTCACTGTAACACATCAGCACACTAAATGACACACCCATATGACAGTTCCAAGGCCGACCATAAAAGGTAAAAAGATGGGCAGTGGCTCAATAGCTGGAATACTCCTTCCACTCATCAACCTATGAAATTACCCACTCCTATAAAAACTGACAACCCCATACCCTGGTGCCTCTTGCCTTCTGAGATGGCCCACCCTCTGTCTAGTGAGTGTGTTTCTCCCTGAATAAACCTTCTTTCACTTTAAAAAAAAAAAAAAGAAGAAGAAGATATCATAATTTTATAGCAAACCAAATGCATTTATCCGATTTTACATGATAATTCTAGCAGAGCACAAAATATATAATAGCATTTCATATATACTCATGATATATTAAGGAACTGAAAACATATTAACATTTACAAATCCAATCCAGATTTAGGGTTGAGGAGGACTTCTTTAAAAGGGCTTTGCTGCTGTCACTGTTTGCAGATGACATGATACTATACATAGAGAATCCTAAAGATGCTACCAGAAAACTACTAGAGCTAATCAATGAATTTGGTAAAGTAGCACGATAAAAAATTAATGCACAGAAATCTCTTGCATTCCTATACACCAATGATGAAAAATCTGAAAGTGAAATTAAGAAAACACTCCCATTTACCATTGCAACAAAAAGAATAAAATATCTAGGAATAAACCTACCTAAGGAGACAAAAGACCTGTATGCAGAAAATTATAAGACACTGATGAAAGAAATTAAAGATGATACACATAGATGGAGAGATATACCATGTTCTTGGATTGGAAGAATCAACATTGTGAAAATGACTCTACTACCCAAAGCAATCTACAGATTCAATGCAATCCCTATCAAACTACCACTGGCATTTTTCACAGAACTAGAACAAAAAATTGCATAATTTGTATGGAAACACAAAAGACCCCGAATAGCCAAAGCAATCTTGAGAAAGAAAAACGGACCTCGAGCAATCAGGCTCCCGGACTTCAGACGATACTACAAAGCTAAAGTAATCAAGACAGTGTGGTACTGGCACAAAAACAGAAATATAGATCAAGGGAACAGGATAGAAAGCCCAGACATAAACCCACACACATATGGTCACCTTATCTTTGATAAAGGAGGCAAGAATATACAGTGGAGAAAAGACAGCCTCTTCAATAAGTGGTGCTGGGAAAACTGGACAGCTACATGTAAAAGAATGAAATTAGAACACTCCTTAACACCATACACAAAAATAAACTCAAAGTGGATTAAAGACCTAAATGTAAGGCCAGACACTATCAAACTCTTAGAGGAAAACATAGGCAGAACACTATGACATAAATCACAGCAAGATCCTTTTGACCCACCTCCTAGAGAAATGGAAATAAAAACAAAAATAAGCAAATGGGACCTAATGAAACTTAAAAGCTTTCGCACAGCAAAGGAAACCATAAACAAGACAAAAAGACAACCCTCAGAATGGGAGAAAATATTTGCAAATGAAGCAACTGACAAAGAATTAATCTCAAAAATTTACAAGCAGCTCATGCAGCTCAGTATCAAAAAAACAAACAACCCAATCCAAAAATGGGCAGAAGACCTAAAGAGACATTTCTCCAAAGAAGATATACAGATTGCCAACAAACACATGAAAGAATGCTCAACATCATTAATCATTAGAGAAATGCAAATCAAAATTACAATGAGATATCATCTCACACTGGTCAGAATGGCCATCATCAAAAAATCTACAAACAGGGCTTCCCTGGTGGCTCAGTGGTTGAGAGTCTGCCTGCCGATGCAGGGGAAACGGGTTCGTGCCCCGGTCCGGGAAGATCCCACATGCCGCGGAGCGGCTGGGCCTGTGAGCCATGGCTGCTGAGCCTGCGTGTCCGGAGCCTGTGCTCCGCAACGGGAGAGGCCACAACAGCGATAGGCCCGCGTACCGCCAAAAAAAAAAACAAAAAAACTACAAACAATAAATGCTGGAGAGGGTGTGGAGAAAAGGGAACCCTCTTGCACTGTTGGTGGGAATGTAAATTGATACAGCCACTATGGAGAACTGTATGGAGGTTCCTTAAAAAACTAAAAATAGAACTATCATGGTAGTGGAACCACCATTCCACTAATGGGCATATACCCTGAGAAAACCATAATTCAAAAAGAGTCACGTACCAAAATGTTCATTGCAGCTCTATTTACAATAGCCAGGACATGGAAGCAACCTAAGTGTCCATCATCAGATGAATGGATAAAGAAGATGTGGCACATATATACAATGGAATTTTACTCAGCCATAAAAATAAATGAAATTGAGTTATTTGTAGTGAGGTGGATGGATGTAGAGTCTGTCATACAGAGTGAAGTAAGTCAGAAAGAGAAAAACAAATACCGTATGCTAACACATATATATGGAATCCAAAAAAAAAAAAAGTGGTTATGAAGAACCTAGGGGCAAGACAGGAATAAAGACACAGACCTACTAGAGAATAGACTTGAGGATACGGGGAGAGGGAAGGGTAAGCTGGGACAAAGTGAGAGAGAGGCATGGACATATATACACTACCAAATGTAAAATAGCTAGCTAGTGGGAAGAAGCCACATAGCACAGGGAGATCAGCTCGGTGCTTTGTGACCACCTAGAGGGGTGGGATAGGGAGGGTGGGAAGGAGGGAGACGCAAGAGGGAAGACATATGGGGACATATGTATATGTATAACTGATTCACTTTGTTATAAAGCAGAAACTGACACACCATTGTAAAGCAATTATACTCCAATAAAGATGTTAAAAAAAAGATACCTGTAATAAAATCTTAAAAATAAAATAAAATAAAATAAAAGGGGTTTGCTGATACAAATACCCCTGGCAACATTCTTGATTTATAGTAATACCTGCCCCGTGCCAGAAATAGATTCTCAACCCTGGAATAGAATAGAGTGAAAGATTACTTTAAAAGGGCTTAGGACAGGAAATAACAAATAAAGTGCCAGGCATATGGGGACTTCCCTGGCAGTCCAGTGGTTAAGACTCCAAGCTTCCAATGCAGAGGGCAGGGGTTCGATCCCTGGTTGGGGAACTAAGATCCCACATGTCACGCGGCATAGCCAAAAATAGAAAATAAATAAATAAAGTCCCAGGCATATATATTCACTAAAAATTAATATCTAACTCTGTTGACTAAATTTATACACACACACATCCTTAATATACAATAGATATATTTATCTATTTAAACACTCATAAGGATAGCTTTATAAAAATAATCAGTGAATAGGACTTATAATGCACTTCATTAAAAAGCTTATTTAAAAAAAATTTTTTTAAGTTCCTTTTGAAATCAGTAAACTTAGAGAAGATGGTAGCAGCACATTTGGGCTAAGCATGATATAATAAAGTTAAGGACACAGGGTTCTGGGAGAATCCAGTGTTCCAAGTTCCAAAGGCAACTTCTGGATGTTATGCCAATTTGCTTAAAAAAAAAAGAAGTCAAGGAGTAACAAGAACCAAAACAAAGCCACAATGCAATGAGTATCTTTTACAACATAACTGTGTTTTAGCCCTCGCCTGCATACCACAACTCTGCCAAATGTAAAACACAGTCCTGAGAGGGAGTCATTACCTAATTTCCCAACTTTTTTTTTTTTTTTTTTTGCCAATGGGCAGATAAAGTTACTGCTACCCCAAAATAAATGGAAATGGAGACTGAGATCAGTCCTACGGGGAATCCAAAATGTATTAACCATATGAGCTAACACATTTAGGAGCGCTTTCACAGATGTGTTTAGAAAAATTTCCAATAAAATTATGCATCAATTATGCATACTGAAATCCAAGTCAGTAGCATCTTCACTTTCCTTCTAATTCAATAGTTTACAGTACTGTAATTTTCCATGAAAAATTAATATCAGGTGCATTTTACAATTCATGATCAACTTATTTTGGAAAGAGTTCTGTTATCTACTAATTAATGGAATCAGTAATGAGTGAACAAAGACACAAAGGGGGATGGATCTAACGTCTCTTAAACACGAGATATTTTGCTTAGAGTTTTACATACATTACTCTCAGTTACCTTGGGACTATTATAATAAGCATGTTATACAGAACAAGAAACTGAGACAGTAGAAACAAACTTCAAACACAAACTTCTGCCTCCAAAGTCCATTTTTTCCTTTACCTCACTGTCGCCTTAGACTACAGTAATATCTCTCTAACCATGAAAACTCTCACACTACCCCCCAAAAAAGGAATACATGCAGACCCATATTTTTTTTTCATTTCTGTTCAATTTTATTTTATTTTAACATCTTTATTAGAGTATAATTGCTTTACAATGGTGTGTCAGTTTCTGCTTTATAACAAAGTGAATCAGCTATACATATACATATGTCCCCATATGTCTTCCCTCTTGCATCTCCCTCCCTCCCACCCTCCCTATCCCACCCCTCTAGGTGGTCACAAAGCACCGAGCTGATCTCCCCCTGTGCTATGCCGTTGTTTCTCACCAGCTATCTACTTTACATTTGGTAGTGTATATATGTCCATGCCACTCTCTCACTTTGTCCCAGCTTACCCTTCCCTCTCCCCATATCCTCAAGTCCATTCTCGAGTAGGTCTGCATCTTTATTCCCGTCTTGCCCTTAGACCCATATTTTTTAAAGGATGTTTTAATTTGACCAGCTAGCAGTAAGCAAAGCAATACATTAGAAACTTGAATACCAATGTACTTATTGCCTTCAGAGATGTGGAAACCTACATTTCATTCAGAAAAGGGAATGAAAAGAGGGCATTTATTTTTTTGTTTTTTATAAATTTATTTATTTTATTTATTTTTGACTGCATTGGGTCTTTGTTGCTGCGCGCGGGTTTTCTCTGGTTGCGACGAGCAGGGGCTACTCTTCATTGCGGAGCCTGGGCTTCTCATTGCGGTGGCTTCTCTTCTTGCAGAGCACAGGTTCTAGGCGCATGGGCTTCAGTAGTTGTGGCTCGTGGGCTCAGTAGTTGTGACTCGCAGACACTAGAGCACAGGCTCAGTAGTTGTGGTGCACGGGCTTAGTTGTTCCGCAGCATGTGGGATCCTCCCGGGCCAGGGCTCGAACCCGTGTCCCCCTCATTGGCAGGTAGCTTCTTAAGCACTGCGCCACCAGGGAAGCCCCAAAAGCAGGGCATTTGTTACTGGCGAGTGTGAGCAAACTGTTCCAGTTCTTTAGGTAAGGAATTGGAGTATTTTTATAAATCTCTTCAATCATGAAAGCACATGTGGCCAGAACTCAGGAAGGGAGGAAGAGGGAAGAGAACAGACAGTAATGAAAGATGGGGCTGGAAAGGCAGGTCAGGGTCAGACTAAGGAAACCCTTAAATGTCCCCTCGGAAGACTTCTTTCAAGAACGCATTAATCCCCATTCTGTGCTCCAACAGCACCTTGGAAACGTCTCTAATAGCATTTTTACACTGATTGGAAATTACATTTTCTGCCACATGTACGTGTTCTGCCTCTTGACAGGTATGGAAGTTCCACTAAAGAAAACCGCTTTTACCATCTCTGAATTCGCACAGCCTAGCACAGTGCCTGGATAAAGGGGCTGCTGTTACAAGGCTTAGGTCTCTGCAGTGTAAAGGCTCTAAAGATTGACGGGAAAGAGGGTGCATAGCTTTAAGGAACGAAATCACAGCTCTCCCTCCACCCCCCCAAAAAAAGATTCTTCAACCTAGGTTTAGAATAGGAATTTGAGGTCCAAAACCGTCAGGAAATATTTATTACCTCCCTAAGAAAACGCAGACAGAGCTTTCCCTCTTCTCTTCCCGGGCGTTTACCACCTCAAGTTACTCGGTCTGGCACTGACCGACTCCGGGTGGGCCGCAGTCAAAGTCCTGGTGACCACAACACATTTATTCTCTTGGGAGGGGAAGGGGCAGCTTGTAGAGCAGCGCGAGCCACACCCACGACCGGGAGGAGGGAAGTGCTGGTACCCGGCGAGCAAGGCTCCGCCCCAACCCCCGCCGCCGCTAGCGTCCCGGGAAGGCACGGCTCACTGAAGGCTGCTCGCCCACAACTCTTCCCCGCGCTCGCCAAAACGTCTCCTCTGCTTTCCCGCTCTTGGTATCAGGGCCAAGGGCGGCCGGCAGGCTCTGGCCGGTGACCTCCGTACGCTCCCAGGTAAGTCGCGGGGTCCCAGGGCCCGCCAGCACCTCCGCTCCACGCCGTGGGCCCCGTTCAGCCGGCGGACTGGCCTTGAGACAGGGCGACGCCCGGAGCCTGCCGGAGGCCGGCTCCTCCGAAAGGCGGGCTCCCGATTCCAGCCCACACAGCCGAACGAGCGCCCTGGTGCTGGGCTGCGGCCACTCTGGGATGCCACGTCGCCCCGCCACACCCTTCTCGGTGGCCACCACCTCCCGGGACGGAGATGCTCATGAAGGGAGTCCCTGGGCGGGCCCCGCGCTCGGTTCACCTCGGATTTCCGCGCTGACCCAGCCCCCCGACCCTCTTACCGAACTGCCGAGAGGTGGAAGGGGCGATGGTGGAGGCGGCAGCTCTGCGCCGGCCGGAGCAGCCGGGTGGCCAAAGTGGACAAGTGGGACACTGCAGCCATGGCCAGCGCCGGGAGGGAAACGCGCGCGGGCCCTGCAGTTATACCGCTGCCGCGTGGCAGGCCCCGCCTCCTGCCGGCACCCATTGGTCCCTGCGGCTCTCCACTTGCAGTCTGTTGGGCCGCTGGAGCTGAAGGAACCGATCGGTTGTCTTCCTTCAAACGCAGAGAAGCCTGGTAAAGCCATGCTCGTGATTGGAGCAAAAAGCGCCAAGAGCGAGGCCCTGGATGGTGCCGAAGGCTCCGTAGCTTGCCGAGACTGGCCGAGGAAGGCAAGCCCCTGGCAAACGTTGTCACGGACGCCCGGCCAACGCGTTCATTCACTGCCCAAATATCTGAGTGCCTACTGTGTGCCAGGCGCTTTAAGAGTGGATAAAAAGATAGGCAGATGGAATAGCAACTAATAAATGTAGAAGAATGGTGCAGTTAGAAAACGACTGTTTGGCAAAATCATAGTAAAAATTGATTGAGAATCATCAATGGATGTCAAAACAACTGAGGGAAGTTGGATGAGGACCAAGTTGTTTACATATAGTGTTGCCAGATCTTGCAATAAAAATACAAGATGCCCAGTTAAATTTGGATTGGGAGGAGGGGTCGTACTTTACTAAAAAGGTATTCGTCTGTTACCTGAAATTCAAATTAAACTGGGCTACCTGTATTTTATCTGACTGGCCGCCCTATTTGCATAGTCTCAAAGTATCTCTCCCACAGGATATTTTTTTAATAGCAAAGCGGGGGACTTCCCTAGTGGCGCAGTGAGTGGTTAAAACACTCTGCTCCCAATGCAGGGGGCTGGGGTTTGATCCCTGGTCAGGGAACTAGGTCCCACATGCATGCCACAACTAAGAATTCAAATGCCACAACAGTGGAGCCGGCGAGCCGCAACTGAGGAGCCCGCCGGGCACAACCAAATTAAAAAAACAAAAATAGCAAAGGGAGAAATCTGACAGTCATTTGCAGTGGAGAAACCTGACTGTCATCACCTTAAACAAGTGATCAAAATTAACACCAGTAATAGGACAAAAACACATTATATGCCCCCAGATATGACGCACTGAGGAAGACACACCACTTCATAAATCTTAGCAAGTCTGAATATTGAATAAAGTGCTTTTCCTAAACCATTGAATTCCCTAAAATTGTTACAGATTTCTTATTTACACAATGAGAGGAGAGATCATAGACCTGGAATGTTAAAACAGTCCAGGAAAAAGGCACATTCCTGAAATTTTGCAATGTACTAGTAGATCTAATCACAAGGAAATATCAGATAAGCCAAAACTAAGAGATGTTCTACAAGAAAAGCAGCCTGTACTCTTCAAAAATGTCAAAGTCATGAAAGACAAAGAATGAGGAACTTTTCTAGATCAAAGGAGCCTGGGCATGACAATTCAATGTAATATGTGATCCCAGACACCCCGCCCCCCCCCAATTATTTTCTTTCTTTTTCTTTCATTCTTCTTTTTTTTCCTGCCTCTTTTTTGCTATAAAGGGCATTATAGGACAACTGGCAAAATAATAATAAAGTCTGTAGATCAGTTAATAGCATTGTATCAATTTAAATTTCCTATAGCTAATCATATCGTGGTTATGTAAGAGAATGTACTTGTTAGGGCTGCAATAAAATACCACAGACTGGGTGGCTTAAAAAAATTATTATATCCATATGAGATGATGGCTGTTCGCTAAACTTATTGTGATGATCATTTCTTGATGTATGTAAGTCAAATCATTATGCTGTACACCTTAAAATTATACAGGGCTCTATGTCAATTATATATCAATAAAATTGGTAGAAAAAAACAAAATTAATTTTCTTGCAGTTCTGGAGGCTGAAGTACAAGATCAAGGTGTTGGCAGGTTTGCCCTCTCTTGAGTCCTTTTTCCCTGACTTGCAGGTGGCTGCCTTCTCACTGTCCTCACGTGGCCTTTCATCCGTGGGAGCACCCCTCTGGCGCCTCTCTCTGTATGTCTTAATCTCCTCTTCTCATAAGCACGCCAGTCAGATTTAATTAGAACCCACTGTGACCACCTCATTTTAACTTTATTGCCTTTTTAAAGGCTCTATTTCCAAATACAGTCACGTTCTAAGGTACTGAGGGTTAGGGCTTCTACATATGAATTTGGGGTGTGTGTGACACAATTCAGTCCATAAAGATGTATATACAAAAAGAGAAGCTGATAAAGCATATAGTGAATATAGCATATTAACAACTGGGGAATTGGGCGAAGAGTATGTAAGCATTCCTTGAACTTTTCCTGCAACCTTTCTGTGTGTCTGAAATTATTTCAAAAAAATTTTTAAATCAGATTTCTGCCCTCCTGGGGTTTGAGGGAAAGGTAGACATACAATAATCAAGAGAAGAGACTAAGAAAAAGACTGTGGTGCTGAGGACCCTCCAGACAGTAGATGTGAAAGGTTGTACAGCTCAGAGCACGCCCTCAGCTTATATGCCTGGGTGTGATAACTCACAGAATCTATCCCCAGCAAGCCCTGGTGAGGAGGGCCTTACAGTTACTTGGACCTTGCAGGAGTGGCTTTGAAGAGGGAAAGGAACCAGACATGCCCAGATTTTAGGATACACAACCCTGTCACCACTCTGCAAAATTCTGGAAATTCTCTTTTCCCAAAAAGAAAACTCTTGAGAGTGAAAGCATGAGAACATTATTATATACTTTTTACTATGCCTAATGAAAGAACTTCCCTCCATGCTCCCACAGTATTATATTGAAATACCACTTGTTTAACAAAAGTACTTCATGCTCTAATTTTTAGCCCCAGTCCTGTGGGGAGCTCAGGCCCTTCTAACTCAGGCCCCAAATAGCCTTTCTGCATGCTCTTTCCTTGCTCTCCCCTCCACTGAGCACATCCTGTACCTCTGCCTGCTGTTTGATTGCCCTCCTCCATCTACTCCCCAGAACCGCTGCTACTCATCCCCAAGGCTGCACCCCCAGACTGCCTGACTTGCCCGTCTTGCCTATGGGCCTCCACGTTAAGTGGCCTCACATGTTTCATTGACACATAAGGAAGAATTGGGACCACACACGGGCAAAAGAGCATTTTTGCTCCAACATAACGCCGATAGGCAGAATTCATTGCCCTCTCTTTGGGGCTATCATAGAATATGAGAATACTCCTATGGCAGTCCTCAGAAGGACATCTTGATATTTGTGCATCTGTCTTATCTCTTCAAATATTGAAACCGTGCAACTCAGATTGGGACTTACATGCTGGGTCTTTTTTTTTTTTTTTTTGGCCCCATGGCGCAGCATGTCGGACCTTAGTTCCCCGACCAGGGATCAGACCCGTGTTCCCTGCATTGGAAGCATGGAGTCTTAACCACTGGACCCCCAAGGAAGTCCCCCATGGTCTTTTAATTGAGACCACACACCTGGTCTCAGGACCTAATGAAGCTCAGGTTCTTGACGTCTCATCGCAGAAAGAATTCAGTGAGAGACAAAGTGATAGGTAAGAAATGGATTTATTTAGAGAGAAACACACTCCACAGAGTATGGGCCATCTCAGAAGGTGAGAGGCCCCAAATATGGCATGGTTAGTTTTTATGGGCTGGGTAATTTCATAGGCTAATGAGTGGATTATTCCCACTATTTTGGGGAAGGGGCAAGGATTTCCATGAATTGGGTCACCACCCACTTTTGGGCCTTTTATGGTTGGCCTCAGAACTGTCCTGGCACCTGTGGGTGTGTCATTTAGTATGCTAATATATTACAATGAGTGTATAATGAGGTTCAAGGTCCACTGGAAGTCATATCTTCTGCCATCGTGGACCTAGTTGATTCTAACCAGTTTTTGTCATGTCCTATGGTTGTGTCATTCATTTAAAGGTTGTGCCCTGCCCCCTTCCCTCCTGTTTCAATATGATGTGAGCTTATTAAACCAAGACAATTCATATCTCATGATTCATTTCATTCATGCAAGCACAAAGCACATTTATAATCAAACATCTATTAATGATCATTCTAATAATAGCTAAGCTTTATTGAACACTTATAATGTGTCAGGCACTGTTTTATGCCCTTTGCAAATATTATCCTATTTAATTTTCACAGTAAGCCCATGAAGTAAGTGCTATTATTAATGTCCATTTACAGATGGGGAAAATGAGGCACAGGAGGTTTAAGGAACATGTCTAAGGTCAGGGTGCTAGTAAGGGGAGGGCAGGGACTGAAGCCAGACAGGCTGGCTCCAGAGTCCATGCTCTGCTATTAAGTACCATTTATTGAGCACTTATTCTGTGCCAGGCACTGGGTTCAGCACCATCTTCTATAATCCCAACAATCCTGTGAGGTACGTATTATGTTCTGCATTTCAGATGAAAAAACTGAGACTCAGAGAGATGACCACTTGCCTGAAGTCACTCACCAGCAAGATGAGGCCTGACATGGAAGCCTTCCCTCTAGCCCTCCACTTCACGTGGGCCTGAATATTTAATAGATAGCTAAGGAGGAAACCAGACCACACACAGACGAAATCACTTAAAACTATAAATGGGTGAGAGAGAACTGTTGGGCAGAGGAGGCCATGGTGGTGGGACCCACAGAATTGGCAGCTAAACTCTAACAGTGTTCCACGTCTAGAAGGAACCACAGAGTTTATGAACACCAACACATTCCACCACCCATCAAACCTCCAGTGTAACTGATTTACCTGAAGAAATCAAGGACTCATTATCATCCCAGAGCAATTTCTAAGTAAGGATTATGCTGGGCACCCCTCATGACCTAGAGCTCATAATGGCACCAGGATAGCCACTGCAGTTGTGAAAATATTGAAATGTTTCTGTACCGATTGGTAAAACCTGTTCTCCCAAGCCCTCTGATTGTCTACCACACCCTAGTGCCCCTCCTTAGGGAAATTAATATCAACACCCGGACCATGATGCTGCTTTCACACTAGGCTAGTTTGGGTCATGCCTATCCATTTCATACTCCTGACTTTCATCTTAGAACATACTGTAGCACTAAGACAGGACAGCCCAGTCTCCGAAACACCCAACCAGAGAATTGTTCCTTTTTTCTTACTATGAAAGCAATTCATGTTCTTTGTTTAAAACACACACATGTATGCATACACACTGGAAAATACAAAAAAGATTAAGAAGCAGAGACAAAATGACACCCACTCCAGCACCAATCAGAAACACCCAGGATTAGGTAAATGGCACTGTTCTTGGAAGTAAGGATATTTTTAAAAAGTTGAATAAGATACAAACTTGTTCTAACTAGGTTTCTAGCTCAGTGAGGTGGAAGACAAATCATGTTAACAGTTGAGTAGATAAGTGAGAGAGGTGTGCCCATGGGTCTCTGGGAGCTGAGTGGAGGGACCCCTGACTCTTGGCAAAGTCCTGTCCTCGCCTTTATACTGGAATCACCTTTATGGCCATAGTGAAAGTGTGGACTCAGGGAAGCAGGCCAAGGAGTATGTTCAGCCTTTTTGACAGGGCCATAAGGCCGACAGAAAATAGGAGAGATGGGCTTCCCTGGTGGCGCAGTGGTTAAGAGTCCACCTGCCGATGCAGGGGACACGGGTTCGTGTCCCGGTCCGGGAAGATCCCACATGCCGCAGAGCGGCTGGGCCCGTGAGCCATGGCCGCTGAGCCTGCGCGTCCAGAGCCTGTACTCCGCAACGGGAGAGGCCACAACAGTGAGAGGCCCGCGTACCAAAAAAAAAAAAAAAAAAAAAAGAAAACAGGAGAGCTCGTGGCTCACAAGCAGTCCATCCCAGCTCATGACAAGCTGGGAACTTTGTTCAGAAGACTGCACAGAAGCCTCCAGTGATTTACAGGGCCGCTGTGCATATCTCCTTCATAAACCATTCTAGGGTGAAAGGCAGCAGGTTAAGGATCCAGTGGTTGGAGAATATCAGCCTCAGAATTTTCAGGATTTAGGTTCTTTCTTCAATTCTTCTCTTTCTTATATTTGAACTGGGGGTGGCTTCTGTTTAAAGGGTTCTGGATATTGGCGGAGTCCGTGTAGCACCCTGAGGAGATGCAGTTCAGTTTTCTTCTAATTTCAAGGAGAAGGAAGGGGACCTTACTTACTTGACAGGATAGGAAAGGGGGCAGGGAGTCAGACTGCGGAGAAAAGGGAACTAGTTTCATAGACCATTAACCACGTGCCAGGAAATATGCTAGATACTTCCCCTACGTTTACTCATATAATCCTAATGTTCCTGTGAGGTCAATATATTATTATATCTATTATAGAAGAAGCAACAAAGTTAAAGTAATTTGCCCATGACCACCAGCTAGTCATGGCAGTGCCAGGATTAAACATAGGTCTGTCTTCATTCAAAACCCATGTTCTTTCACAAAATATGTCTATCACAGTTGTGTGAGGTCAGAGTGAAGAGAGGGCATTTGGCAGCATGTAACGGCTGGAATGGAGCAAGTGGAACAGGAGGGTTGACAAGGTTACAGAACATTTAATGACATGATCCTCCCCAAAGGTTGTACTTTATTAGCCTGCCTGCCTGTCTCCCTTTTCTTCTCCTCTTCTTTTTCCTCCTTTTTCTTCTTTTTGGCCTGCCAAAAAGAACTCTTACTAAATTTTTACCATTTACAAAAATTTTGTATGATTTTTTTTTTTTTTGCGGTATGCGGGCTTCTCACTGTAGTGGCCTCTCCCGTTGCAGAGCACAGGCTCCGGACGCGCAGGCTCAGCGGCCACAGCTCATGGGCCCAGCCGCTCCGCGGCATGTGGGATCTTCCCGGACCGGGGCACGAACCCGTGTCCCCTGCATCGGCAGGTGGACTCCCAACCACTGTGCCACCAGGGAAGCCCTGTATGATTTTTTAAAGAAGAGAGATGATGTTTTGTGGTTAAAAATACATGTTTCTGACAGCAGCACCAAAAATTGTTATGGAAAATATTGTTTATCTTCCAAACTTCAGTACTTAGATGCCAATCTATCATGTTCTTGCTTATTATCTCCTTAGAATTAATTACAAATAAATCAAAACTTGTATTTTATCATGAAGAAAAAATCTACACACTTTTTACTTGTCCTCATTTTATTACATTCAAGATTAAAGGTGGTGGCAATACTGAGGGAAATGATTAGCTGCAGAGAACAACATAACTAAGAGGTAGCACTTACTATGTGCCAGGCACTGTTCTAAATGCTTTACGCTTCATAACTCATTTAATCTCACCATAACTCTATAAAGCAGTGTACTGCTATTATCCCCATTTTGCAGATGAGGAAACTGAGGCACAGAGTGGTTAGTAACTTCCTGAAGATCACACAGCTAGTAAATGGCAAATCTAATTTTCAAATCCATTTCCTTTTTTTAAAAATATAAATTTATTTATTTATTTTTGGCCGCTTTGGGTCTTTGCTGCTGCACTCAGGCTTTCTCTAGTTGTGGCCAGCGGGGGCTACTCTTTGTTGCAGTGCGCGGGCTTCTCATTGCAGTGGCTTCTTTTGTTGCAGAGCACGGGATCTAGGCATGCAGGCTCAGTAGTTGTGGCTCGCAGACTTAGTTGCTCTGCGGCATGAGGGATCTTCCCGGACCGGGGCTCGAACCCATGTCCCCTGCATTGGCAGGTGGATTCTTAACCACTGCCCCACCAGGGAAGTCCCTTCTTTTTTAAGACATGAGAGAAATAGCTTTTGAACTTTAGGAGAAAAGAAAAGATGTCAACAACACAAACTTTTGTTTCTGAGACTAATAATAGCCAACATATTAGCACTGTTCTGAGTATTTTACATGTATTATCCAATCCTCTTATCAGTCTTATTATTGTCCCTATTTTACAGATGAGAAAACTGAGGTACAAAGAGGATAAATAAGTGCACAGGTGCACAGCTAGTAAGTGGCAGGGTTAAGATAGCAAAGGAAAATGGCAAAAAATATGAGAAAAGACTCTAAAAACTTTAGAGTCTCTGGGTTCTCTTTGTGACTGAAGGCGATCTGAGCCAAATTCTTTTTTTTTTTTTTTTGTCATTCTATCATCATTTTATTTATTTATTTATTTATTTTTATTAGTTTCTGCTTTATAACAAAGTGAATCAGTCATACATATACATCTGTTCCCACATCCCTTCCCTCATGCATCTCCCTCCCTCCCACCCTCCCCATCCCACCCCTCCAGGCGGTCACAAAGCACCGAGCTGATCTCCCTGTGCTCTGCGGCTGCTTCCCACTAGCTATCTACCTTACGTTTGGTAGTGTATATATGTCCATGCCTCTCTTTCGCTTTGTCACAGCTTACCCTTCCCCCTCCCCATATCCTCAAGTCCATTCCCAAGTAGGTCTGTGTCTTTATTCCCATTTTACCCCTAGGTTCTTCATGACATTTTTTTTTAATTCCATATATATGTGTTAGCATACGGTATTTGTCTTTCTCTTTCTGACTTACTTCACTCTGTATGACAGACTCTAGGTCTATCCACCTCATTACAAATAGCTCAGTTTCGTTCCTTTTTATGGCTGAGTAATATTCCATTGTATATATGTGCCACATCTTCTTTATCCATTCATCCGATGATGGACACTTAGGTTGTTTCCAGCTCCGGGCTATTGTGAATAGAGCTGCAATGAACATTTTGGTACATGTCTCTTTGAGCCAAATTCTTGTCACCATTTCTTACTCAAGAGTATGCTTTCAAGGGGATTCTATGAAATGTGAAAATTTTGAAAATTGTAAAGCACTATAGAATTTAAAGAATCATTCAATTAAAAACAGTTGAAGCAAAAAAGAGTACACTTTCAGAGAAGGCTACTCCTCAGTGAGTACCACAGGACATGCCTGAGTGACAAAGGTTTTCATCAGTACATCTGGTTCCTGCCTGACTCTCCTCCCCCACACTGATGGCATTTATAAAGCTTCCCTCCGAAATCACCACAGTGGAACGTGAAGATGAGAACACAGTCAGAAGATTTCCCCAAGGTCACCACTTTTATAAACTTTCCCTTCAGTCCTCTTCCTGGAACTTTCGAGATCATTCCATAGCGTTGACCCCCTCTCTTATCCTTCAACACTCTTCTCGTGCTTTTATAACATCCCCTCCTAGGTTCCCTCCTGCTTCTCTAGCTGCTCCTTCTCAACCTCCTTTGCCAGTTTCTTCTTTCTATGTGGCCTCTAAATATCATGGCTCCTCAAGGTTCTGCCCTGGCACCTCTTACTGTCTACTCTACCCCTGGCTATTGTATCCACTGCCATGGCTGTAAATATCTATACGTTGGTACCTGCCAAGATGATCGTCATCCTGGTCTCTTCTTTGAGCTCCAGACCTGTATATATCTGCATCGTAGATATTTCAGTGTTAATACATTCAAAACAGAACTCCTGATCTACCCCCAAAGCTGCTTTTCCTCCCATCTTCTCTATCTTAGTAATTTGGAACAACGAGCTAGTTGTTTGTGCCAGAAACACAGAACTTAGCCTTGACTCACAGTCAGCTCATCACTGAATTATTTCTCCAGAGTAGATCTCAGTTGTGTCTGCTTCTCTCCATTGATCTAGTCTAGGTCAACTCCATCTTCTGCCCAGACAACCACAATACCCTCTTAACTGCTTCCACATTTTAAAGTGTAGATGGCATCACCCTTCTCCTGAAAACCTTTCAGTGGCTGGCCAACCAGCTTCAACTAAGATCTAAGTTTTTGGTGGCTAGTTTCAGCTCCCTTCACTTTCCCTTTGCCTACCACATTCTCATTACACTGGCCTCTTCCGGTGCCTTTTCTTTTTTTAAATTAACTTTTATTGGAGTATCGTTGCTTTACAATGTTGTGTTAGTGTCTACCGTACAGTAAAATGAATCAGCTATACGAATAAATGTATCCCCTCGTTTTTGGATTTCCTTCCCATTTAGGTCACCACAGAGCACTGAGTAGTTCCCAGTGCTATACAGTAGGTCCTCATTAGTTATCTAATTTATACATAGTGTCAAAACCAATCTCCCAATTCTTCCCATCACCCCCGCTGCCCCCTGCCCCGTATCTATACATTTGTTCTCTACATCTGTGTCTCTATTTCTGCTTTGCAAATAAGATCATCTATACCATTTTTCTAGATTCCACATATATGTGTTAATATACGGTATTTGTTTTTCTCTTTCTGACTTACTTCACTCAGTATGACAGTCTCTAGGTCCATCCACATCTCTACAAGTGACCCAATTTTGTTCCTTTTTATGGCTGAGTAATATTCCATTGTATATGTGTACCACATTTTCTTTATCCATTCCTCTGTTGATGAACAGTTAGGTTGCTTCCATGTCCTGGCTATTGTAAATAGTGCTGCAATGAACGTTGGGGTGCATGTGTCTTTTGGAATTATGGTTTTCTCAGGGTATATGCCCAGTAGTGGGATTGCTGGGTCATATGGTAGTTCTACACTTTTGGTGCCTTGATCATAGCAAACTCTTACCTGCTTCAAAGCCTGTGCACGTGCTGTTGACTCTGAGCAGACCCTCTTCCGTCTCTCTTCATTCGGCTACCTCACCTTCTCGGGTCTCGGCTTAAATGACACCTCCTGAGACTCCCCAGTCTCTCCTGTTACACTCTCTTAATGCTCTTAATGCATTTTGTGCTTTTCTTCCTAGTAGTAATTATGTAATTATTTGTTAATATCTATCTTCTCCAACTGAATGTGAGCTCCAGGAGTGCCAGGGCCATGAACTGCGTTCACCAGTGTATGTGACTGACAGAGGTCTGACCTTAGACTGAAGACATTTTCAAAGTGGAAACTTTCACATGGCTTCTTCACTGAGTGAGTTTTCCGTGTTCAACAAATTGGGATTTCTCTTTCACGACCTGTGACCTGAGTCATGAGAGAACGAGCAGGGACAGCTTAGCAACTTTACTGTCTGTCTTTTTTTATCCACTTGTGACAGGGGCTAAATCATAGGCTGCCAAGAGCACCGACTAGCTGGGAGGGGCAGGAAACTTGCTGTGACCAAAGTGAGAAGAGGTGGGGCTTGAGCGAGTTTGTTCAAATAATGAGACAGGGCACTTATACAGAATGAAAATGCAAGGTTGCAAATTCTGCCCAAGGGAGCTGGAAAGGGGAACTGCGTGATGAATGCGGGTGGGGCAGGGGGTGGGAGAGGTTCAGGAAAGGCAGTATTGGCTGCGGTACAATTTGCTGCTTAGCTTCTGCTTTCAGCATCTGCTGTGACCAGATGGTGTGCAGTGATCTCTCTGGCCAACTGAGCCAAGGAAAGAGTAAAACCTCCCCAGTATTTGTAGACCATAGGCTGTGTCTGAGGGGAGCAAATTGCCCTGTAGCAATTAGCCATTTCTCTCACTCTCTTCCTACGTTTTACTCTATCTTTCTCTCAGAAATCTTATTGTTATTATTTTTTTTTACGTTTTACCTTTACATTTTATTACTTTTCAAATTGAAGTATTATTGCCTTGCAATATTACATTGGTTTCAGGTCGATATTTTTATACACAAATGATCACCATCATAAGTCTAGTTACTAAGCGTCACCATACAAAGTTATTGCAATATTATTGACTATATTCCCTATGCTCTACATTACATCTCCATGACTAAATAAGTCATTTTACCTGGAAGTTGGTACCTCTTAATCTTCTTCATCTACTTCACTCATCTCCCCCCCCGCCCCCACCATGACAACCACCCGTTTGTTCTCTGTATCTATGAGTCTGTTTCTGTTTTGTTGTATTTGTTCATTCAGAAATCTTATCTTTGATCTCTACGTGGTCTATATTGACATCCTGGTCAAATATTTCCAAGTCCCTAAGGCTCCCCCTCCTCCCCTCTGCTGTCTGGAAAGGTTTTCTTATAAATGGCTGGCCTTTCATATCCTCGGTGATTCTCCAACTTAAGGAACAATCCCATTAAAAGGGAGGAAAATTTTCACAAACTCCCTTCTCATGCTCTCTGGAAATATTTTTAATGACAATTACATTATTTAAATAATATAAATTATTATAAAAGTATAAATTTCTAAATGTCCTTATGTTTATAGCTTTTAAAAAGCTATCAAATTACAGTTATAAATTAAACACCAAAAAACCCCAGTAAAGTTAATAAAATCCAAATAACATCATTACTTAATGTGACAGGGAATATTTGGATGAAATAAAATCACCGGCAACATGAATGTGGTAGTGACAGGTACAGGGTAAATTCTTTTGCACTGGGCATCCTGCACCATTTGCTGAGCTATTCTTGATTCTCCCCCAGTTTTGCTTTTTCTTGGTTTCTTCATTCCAAGGCCTGTCATGTGGCTGTCAGTTGGTACTGATGCATTGTTTTCCCATTGCTTGCTTCTGTTAATGTTTTATTAGATCATGACAACTGGCACTTTGATACCAAAAAGAGCAAGCAAAAATGAAGGTATGTTATGAGAGGATCATGCAGATAATCTAGAACTGTATTGTCCAACATGGCAGCCATTAGCCATAGGTGGCTACTGAGCACTTGAAATGTGGCTGGTCCAAACTGAGCTGTGTGTAGACGTAAATACATTCATATCATGTTTTGCAACAAAAAGTAAAATATCTTATTAAAAAGGTTTAAATTGATTCCTTGTTAAAATCACATTATTTTGGATAAATCAGGCTAAATAAAATATATTATCAAGATTAATTCCACTCGGGTTTTTTATTTTTGCTTTAAATATATATATATATACATATATATATATATATATATATATATATATTAGAAAATTTAAAATTACTTATGTGGCTCAAACTCTGTTTCTATTAGACTTCACCTTTCTAGAATAATTGTGTGTGTGTGTGTGAGTGAAAGAGAGAATATGTACAACAAACTGAAAATACCATAAAAAATTCTCATAGGGACTTCCCTGGTGGCGCAGTGGTTAAGAATCTGCCTGCTAATGCTGGGGACATGAGTTCGAGCCCTGGTCCGGGAAGATCCCACATGCTGCGGAGCAGCTAAGCCCGTGTGCCACAACTACTGAGCCCACGTGCCACAACTACTGCAGCCCCCGTGCCTAGAGCCTGTGCTCTGCAACAAAGAGAAGCCACCGCAATGAGAAGCCCACACACCGCAACGAAGAGTAGCCCCTGTTCGCCACAACTAGAGAAAGCCCGCGCACAGCAACGAAGACTCAATGCAGCCAAAAAATAAAGAAATAAATAAATTAATTAGTTTAAAAAAATTCTCATAGAAAACACGTGGATAATGAAGAGATTTCCAGTTTAAACCACTGCTCTATCATTTAATGGCAGCATTCTTTCTCAGAAGCCAAGGTTACAGAACCAGCATAGGACTTTCCTTGTGGCTCTCACTCTAGTAGCCTCGTGATATAATATCTCTGTTGTGTTCCCACGTGGCTTCCTTATTAAAATATTTTGGGGAAGGATCCAGGCACTTCCATCCCTTCCAGAAAATACGTACTGCCTTACCTGGTCATTTTACTGCCATTTGATCAAAGATTGTTCCCCATTGAGGAAATATGAGGTAGGTTAAAAACAACAACAATAGAAAGTGTGAATGTACTCTCTGGGCAAGCAGATGCAACTACTTCCTAAGCTACACAAGAACTGCTGAAATTCAGGGACTGCATCTGTTTAAAAACATTGGTCTAAAATAATACGTAGCCCGGAATTCCCTGGCAGTCCAGTGGTTAAGAATCTGTGCTTTCACTGCCGAGGGCCCAGGTTCAATCCCTGGTCGGGGAACTAAGATCCCATAAGCCACGCGGTGCCACCAAAAAATGAATAAATAAATAAAATAATACTTAGCCAAATATTCAGTTGCATTACTTAGCAAATATTTGCTACATTTCTATTTGCTAAATATCTCATACAAGGCTCCACAATAGGCACAGTTAAAATACAAAGCTAAGTTAAGTCAGGGATTTGCTTTCAAGAAGCTGGTCATCCAACCGAGGTAATAAAATATGTCAAAATTTCTTCTTTTTTAAATAGCAAACGTTGATTGAGTAAATATATGTTCTAGAACTGTCTAAGGGAGTTCTATACCTTATTTAATCCTCACAACCTTAAGAGATTGCCCGCATTTTACAAATGAGAAAACTGAGGCAAAAAGTTATGAAAATACTCAACGTTATATGGTTATTAAGTAGCACTGGCAGGGTCCAAATACAAATAGTCACCTCCAAAATATGAGCTTTTTAGTCACTATTCTATCTTGCTTCTCGTTTCAAAAAGAAAGAAAGAAAGAAATTAATATTAGTATTTGCTTTTAGAGAAAAATTGGAATTATACAGAAAAATAGAAAAGAACATAAACCCTCAAAGTCCTACCACCTAACAAAACAGCTGTTAAATATGCAAATACTACTCTTTAACTTCAACTATAATTATATTATAAGAAAGATATATCAATAGATAAAGGGCTACAAGAGTTCAGAGGTAGGAAAGAGGATTTCCTGCTGGATCTTGAAGGACAAGGTAAGATGTGGATGTTGGGGCATTCCAGGCAAAAAGAACTGCAAGCACAGGAGCATGGACTCAAGGAGGCCCAGGACTTATAGGAGAAACAGCAAGAAGTTGTTTGGCTGGAAAACCACCTTGAGCAATGAAGCTAGAAAACTAAAGGCCAAGTCATAAAAAGCCTAGAATTCCTCTACCTTTCATCTTATCAGTACTGGTAATACTGCACTAATTACCGTTTATTTCTGTGTCAATCTCCTCTGTTAGTCTGGGAATTCCAGTCTATATTGAGCATTTATTGTGTGCTGTGCTGAGCACTGGCGATGACAAATAAACAAGTTATGTTTTGTCCCCAAAGGAATTCACAGTCTACTGGGGAAGAAAACGTAAGATGGCTCTGATGGAAAGATGAACAGTGTGGGTTTCTGTCACTTGCATCCAAACAAGCCTGGCTAAAGTAGACTATTATCAACATATCTGGCCATGGTTTCCCCTTTTCTGTGCCCTACTTGTACCCTACAGAAGCCAGATCACAGGGAGGGACAAAGAGGTTCTTGAAAAATAAAATCAGTGATCAAATCAGGAGTCTAGTGGGATGGGCCAGATAGAACTAAATGGCAAGTAAGATAATGACTGAAAAATGCCTGTGGGATTTGGAAACCGACACTGGAGAGCTTGGTGAGAGAATTTTCTGTGGGAGGGAGGCACCCCGCAGAATGTGGACTGACTGGTGTTGAGGAACAAAAGAAATGGTAATGTTGTGGAGATAGTGGATGAAGACTGTTATTGGACCAGGACCCTTTTCCAGATGGTCTTTTGGGGGCCTGAGGTAACTTAAAGGAAGGTAAAAATGTATTTGTTTCAAAGGCCAATAAGCACATGAAAAGATTCTCAACATCAGCCAACAGGGAAATGCAAATCAGAATCAAGAGATACCACTTCACACCCACTAGGATGGCTATAATCAGAAAAATACATAATAGCAAATGCTATCAAGGATGGGGAAATATCAGAAGCCTCAGATATTGGCCAGTGGGCATGTAAAATGGTGCAGCCAATTTGGAAAACAATCTGTCAGTTACCCCAAAGTTTAAACATATAGTTACCATATGACCCAGCCACTCCTAGGCATATACCCAAAAGAAAAGAACACATTCATCCACACAAAAACCAGTACAGGAATGTTCGTAGCAACAGTATTCATAATAGCCAAAAAGTGGAAACAACCCAAATGTCCATCAACAGATGAATGGATAAACAAAACATGGTATATTCATACAATGGAATAGTGTTCGTCAAAGAATGAAGTACTGATACATGCTACAACATGGATGAATCTGAAAAACATAAGAAGCCAGACACAAAACACTACATATTGTGTGGTTCCACTTAACATGAAATATCCAGATGAGGCAAATTCTTATAAAAAGAAGGTACACTAGTTGTTGCTAGGTGTTGGGAGGAGGGAGGCATGGAGACTGCTAATGGGTACCGGTTTCTTTTTGGGGTGATGGAAAAAAATGTTCTAGAATCAGATGATGGCTATTGTTGCACAACTCTGAATACACACACACAAAAAGAAACACAGAAGCTTACTTTTTAAAAGGGTGAATTTTATGCTATGTGAGTTAGAGCTCAACTTAAAACTCAAATTAAAGTTTAAAAAAATTTGGGGGTAATTGCCTTGCCGTCCAGTGGTTAAGACTCGGCCACTTCACTGCCGTGGGCCTGGGTTCCATCCCTGGTTGGGGAACTAAGATTTCGCATTAGCAACAATTCGGACCACGCACAAGCTCAGCCGCTCTTCCAGTCCGAAGACCGCAATTCCACCACGCCTCCGGGAGCGGAAGTCCCGGTCTAGAGGCTGCTGATTGGCTGAGACGGAGGAGCGGGCGGTGCGAAAAGGGGCCTCTTGAGACCCTCTCAGCGGGGAGGAGCAGAGCGAAGCCTTAGCTCGCGAGATTTTGCTGGTTCCGCATTTTGGGTCTGTAAGGTGGGGGAGGGGGGCGAGGCGGGTGCAGTTCCTCTCGCCTGCTTGCCCCAGCTCGATCCCGGCCCGGAGCAGCGGCGGCGCGGGCTTCCGCTGTCCGCTGGCTGAGGACCTTCCGCTCCCCCTTGGTCCCGCGCGGGCTCCGAATCCTGTCCGCGGCAGGGGCCAGCGGCCCCTCCCCTCCCCTCCGAGGATAGAAGATGAGCTTCCTCTTGTGAGTGTGGCCCGGTCGAGGGCTCCAGGACTGAGGGCCGAGGCCCGGGAGGGGCGGACGGACGCCTGTGGCGAGGGCGGGTCCCCGGGGCCGGGGTCTGGTGCCCGGCGCTTGCTTTGCCCACGCTCGGGCTCACGGGGGAGGCTTGGATGTGGGCAGAAGCAGAGGGAGATGAAGGTCGAGGCAAAGGAAGCGGAGCGAGAAGGTTGGGGAGTAGAAAGGCCCCGAGGCCGGTAGTGCCTCCAGACTTTTCCGCCCGAGGGCACCTGAGGGCAGAGCGAAGATCTGGGCGCCTCAATTTGTCTTGAGCCTCGAGCCTTTTAGTAACGATGCATATGCTGACTTAGCTTTTTACTCCACCGTACGTCCAGCTTTATTATTGTCAGTATTAAATTACCCCCGCGGAAAAATGCCGCCCCAGGAAGATGTGGGAGTGCCGCTGAAGTTAAGCTGCGGGCTTTGCATCCAATTGTGATCCAGCCCACTTTGTGAATTTGTATAATTAACTAACTTCTTTTTAACTCAGTAGAATCCTATTTTAGAGGTAACGTCTGGGCCCAAAGGAGCCTTGAATGGGAAAGTTTGTAAATTCTCTGATGATGCTTACTCACATTAAGGTTTGAGAAGCATTGCTGTAGCACCTTATTTTTCTCAGGTGGCTCTCTTTACCTAGCATGTTGCTTAAATATGTATTGTATGAGCGAATAAATAATCCATTTTCAGTTATGGGCATCACCCACATACTTGACATGTGAAATAGTGTTTCATAACCAGAGTTTACCACGTTTCTTATTGTGAGAAGTTTGGATTCTTTCTAGTATTTTGCTATTATAAAATAGAACTACTGAGACTTTGTCTAAATCGCTTTTCCCCTCCTTTGGATTATTTTTTTAAGCGTATAGTCTTCAGAGTATGATGACCATATCAAAAAATCTTTGATTTATATTTTAATTGCAAATTTCCATATTACTAGAAACCACCATCACCCTCCCCACCCCCAGTCTTTTTTTTCTGTTAGTGCTTTGTGGATGCACAGTTCTTATTTGCTTTTTGGACCTAAATGTGAGGCCGTTTATTTCTTTTAAACTTTGTTTTGTTGATGGACATTTGAGTTTCCACTTTTGGTTATTATGAATAATACAGCTATAAACTTGGATGTACCTATGTGTTCCTTTCTCTTGGGAATTGTCTGGTTATATGGTAACTATGTTTAACCTTTTGAGGAACTGCCAGACTTTCAAAGCACTGCACCATTTTGCCTTCCCATTAGCACTGTATGAGTTTCAATTTCCCCACACCCTCCCTAGCACTTGTTAATTGCATTTTTGATTATAGCCGTCCTAAGTGGATGTGAAATGGTATCTCATTGTGATTTTAATTGGCATTTCCTTAATGACTAATGATGTTGAGCATCTTTTCGTGTGCTTATTGGCCATTTGTGTATCTTCTTTGGAGTAATGTCTATTCAGATCCTTTGACCATTTTTTAAATGGGGTTGTCTTTTTGGTTTTAAGTTGTAAAAATTCTTTATCTTGGATACAAGTCCCTTATCACATCTGTGATTTGCAATATTTTCTCCTACTTTGTGGATTCTTTTCACTGTCTTGATGGTGCCATTTGAAGCACAAAAGTCTTAATTTAGATGAAGATCATACTGAACCTTGAGACATCATTTCTTGCTAAGTACGGAAAATATCTAGCTACCTGTCATTCACAGCTTGTTTCTATTGAAAGGACCATTCCCTCTAATTTAGTACTTCCTTATTAAATTTAGCTCTTATTCATGTTAAACACAAACTTTCCATATTTGATTTTTATTGTTTTCATAACTCCTTTTTACTTCATAATCAGTCTTATTTAAAATTCAAATTACTCAGGTAAAGTGAAAGTCCTCAGTTTTATTCCCTTCCCCTTCCTAGAAGTAATCACCACGATCAGTTTGATGGGCGACACTTTCTATGCATTTACAAACTGGGCTTCTGCTGTACATTTCATTCTGTAATATGTTTAAGCATGTATTGAGATCTATCGGTGTGAATACAAGTAGCTCTATCTTGTGATTCTTAACTTCTGTATGGTATTCCATGATATAGATGTATCATAGTTATTCATTCCTCTACCAGTAAGCTTTAGGATCATATCCAGGTTTTTCGCTATTAAAAACAATCTTGGGAAACACATCCTTATCCATATCGAGGAGAGACACCTAGAAGTAGAAGGGATGGATTGAGAAGCATTTCAGTGTTAATAGATATTGCCGTGTTGCCCTCTTAAAATGTTAATGCACTTTGACCATTAGCGAATTAAAGTACTAATTTCTCTCTACCGTATCCCACACTCAATGTAATTGTTCTGATTTCTGACACTCAGGTTAAGGAAAAATAAATCTCATTTTAATTGAACAGCTTTTCATATGTTCATTTGTCATTCTGTTTTTCTTTCTGAATTGTGTATTCATCTCCTTAGCCCATTTTTCTAAAGCATTCTTTGCCTTTTTCTTAACAGATTATAAAAACCCTTTATAATTTAGTTAATACTTTTAATATATGTTGCAAATACTTTTTTTTGCTACTTGTCTCCTTGTTCTGAATTATTGAAGTTTTAATTGTTACGGTTAGAAAGCTGTCCATTTTTTCTGGGCTTTGTGTCATGTTAGGAAGACCTTCCTTATGAATGGTGTGAGATAGGAATAAAAACTTATCCCCCCGCCACCAAACCAGTTGTCTCATTTATTTTCCCTGCTATAAACTCTAAAATGTTAGTGCTACTTCTCTGGTTTGCTTTGGTGGCATCACAAATATTTTGATACAGAAAACTGGATTTTTGAGCTGTACGAACCTTAGAGCTAACACCCTCACAGCACTATTAGGTGAAAATTGAGGCCAAAGGAGGTTAGGTTTCTCAGGCAGTCACAGAGTTAGTGGCAGATCAAGAACTAGAATCCAGGTTTTTTCTTCTTTTGGTTAAGGTGCCCTTTCTGTTACACCAGCCTGCCTCATGAGGCATAGTAAAGTTGCCTTCTATGTGAAATGGTGCTGCTAATCCTGTTTCTATGTAGGGGAAAAATTTTAACTCTTTCTTTTGTTGTGTTTATTCTCTATTCCCCTACCCCCCATCTTGGCACTTTTCAGGGAATATTTTTTAATTTCAAAACAATTTATATGCCTAAAATTGTCATTCTGCTTCCGGTCCTAAAAATTGATGTACTTTTACTTTTAACCTAACAGTAGTAGCCGCTCTTCTAAAACATTCAAACCAAAGAAGAATATCCCTGAAGGATCTCATCAGTATGAACTCTTAAAACATGCAGAAGCAACTCTAGGAAGTGGGAATCTGAGACAAGCTGTTATGTTGCCAGAGGGAGAGGACCTCAACGAATGGATTGCGGTCAACAGTAAGTTTTTAATAACTTTCAACTTTACTGGTTTGTAAGAAGATTTTGCTAAAATCTTTTTGTTAATGAATTTTCTTATGGATGTAGCTGTCTTAGTAAAACAGATTATCTGTAAAGAAACATGTAAGTACAAATACATCCAAAGTGTGTTCTCTTCACAGTGTACCTGATTGTAGCTTGTGTGCTTAAATAGAGAGACCTGAGGAGAAATGAAAAGTACTTTGGGGTGATCTCTGAGGAGAATGGTCTGAATTGCTGAGTAAGGTCAAATGAAAGATTGATAAATACAAAGATTCTGCCTGTGGTGGACATGACTTTGTAGGGGTCCGTCTTCATAGTTGTGCCTCCTCTCCCAGCAGCTTTCATCTGCCTGTGTATACAGAAAAGTCAAGTGCAGTTGCTATGGTCAGTCACTTGATTATTGTGAGTTAGGAGTAGTTAGAAGAAAATGGAGAGATTGGAAGAAAACAGAGGGACCCCTGAGCTGAAAGTCACTCTGAATTCAAGACGTGAAAGCATGACATGGAAGGATATGCTGAGTCTAGAGGTTTGAATATTAGTGTCTATCATTTCTGAGATGAGATCAGTTCTGGATGATAGTCTATTAGGAATTTTAGTTGTTCCAGGAATCTTTAAAACTTTTTTTTTTTTTTTTTTGCGGTACGCGGGCCTCTCACTGTTGTGGCCTCTCCCGTTGCGGAGCACAGGCTCCGGACGTGCAGGCTCAGCGGCCATGGCTCACGGGCCCAGCCGCTCCGCGGCATGTGGGATCTTCCCGGACCGGGGCACGAACCCGTGTCCCCTGCATCGGCAGGCGGACTCTCAACCACTGCGCCACCAGGGAAGCCCTTTAAAACTTTTTAATGGAAATTTTCAAACATACAGAAGTAGAGAAGCAAGTAGAATGAATTCCCAGGTATCCATTATCCAGCTTCAACAGTTATCAATTCATGGGCAATTGTGCTGCTTCTGTACACTACCCTGATTATTTTGAAGCAAATCCCAGACATATTATTTTATCTATAAATATTTCAGTATCTAAAGGATAAGAACTTCCCCTTTTAAAGGTACTGACAGCGCCATCATTCCTTTATGTTATCAGATATCCAGTTAATGTTCACATTTCCCCTGATTGTCCTATAAATGTTTATTTTTTAAAAAAATATAAGGGGATTTCCCTGATGGTCCAGTGGTTAAGACTCCGCACTCCCACTGCAGGGGGCCCGGGTTCAATCCCTGGTCAGGGAACTAGATCCTGCATGCTGCAACTAAGAGCTGGAGCGGCCAAATAAATAAATATTTTTATGAAAGTAAAGAATAAAAATATATGGTTGGTTTAAATCAGGACCCAACAAGGTCTGTACATATGTTTCTTGAATCTCTTAATTCACAGGTTGCCCCTCATTGCAGTTATTTTTCCTTGCTCTTTTTGTTGTTGTTGTTGAAGAAACCAGTTTGTTTTCTACAGAATGAATTTTGCTGATAACATCCCCAAGGCGTCCATTATCTTGTTCTTTTATTTCCTGTAAATGTTAAATCTAGAGCAGCACTGTCCAAGAGAACTTTCTGTGATTAGGCAAATGTTGTATATCTTCACTGTGGCCATTTAGCACTTGAAATGTGGCTACTGTGACTGGAAATGAATTTTAAATTTAACTTCATTTTAACATAAATTGCCCTGTGTGTCTAGTGACTACCATGTTAGAACAGATTTGGAGCTTTGATCAGATTCAGGTTTGATTTTGTTTAAGACTACTTCATAGGTGGCGGTATATACTTCCAACAGTGTAGATATTTCCATAGTGCCTAGTTGTGTTTTTATGTGGTTTTCAACTGTTGATAATCATTGCCTTGGTCAGTGTGGTCCAATAGAAATATATTGTGAGCTACAAATGGAATTTAAAATTTTCTAGTAGCCACATTAAGAAAAATTTTATTTTTCTCAACTCATTAAAAAGCCATTATTCATATTACTAAGAGAAAAAAAATCAGGTGTAGAACTATGTAATGTGTTATCTTTTGTGTTAGATGGGATAAAGAAACTTAGGGGGCAAGACACAGAAAAAATTACTATAGTAGTTACCTGTGTGTAGGGGGTAAGTTGGAACTTAGATTTTTCACTGTATATTTTTATCTATCTTTTGGCATGTGAACCATGTGGCATATTATCTCTTCAGAAAAGACCACTTTTTTTGTAACCTTATTCAAATTATTATCTTCCATTCTTTTTTTTGGTTTTTCTTAAATGAAGTTCAGTTGATTTACAGTGTTGTGTTAATTACTGCTATATAGCAAAGTGATTCAGTTATACATACATCTTTTTTTTATGTTCTTGTTCATTATGGTTTACCATAGGATATTGAATATCGTTCTCTGTGCTCTACAGTAGGACCTTGTTGTACCCATTCTCTATATAAAAGCTCACAACTGCTCACCCCAGCCTCCCACTCCATCCCTCCCCCAACCCCTTCCCCCTTGGCAACCACCAGTCTGTCCTCTATGTCCATGATTCTGTTTCTGATTCATAAATAGGTTCATTTGTGTCATATTTTATTTTTTAATTTTTATTATTTTTTTAATTTATTGATTTTATTTATTTATTTTTGGCTGCATTGGGTCTTCGGTTGCTCTCTGTGGACTTTCTCTAGTTGCAGTGAGTGGGGGCTGCTCTTCGTGCAGTGTGAGGGCTTCTCATCCTGGTGGCTTCTCTTGTTGCAGAGCACGGGCTCTAGGCGTGGGGGCTTCATTAGTTGTGGCACGTGGGCTCAGTAGTTGTGGCTCGCAGGCTCTAGAGCTCAGGCTCAGTAGCTGTGGCACACAGGCTTAGTTGCTCCACGGCACATGGGGTCTTCCTGGACCAGGGATCGAACCCATGTCCGCTGCACTGGGCAGGTGGATTCTTAACCACTGCACCACCAGGGAAGCCCCTGTGTCATAGTTTAGATTCCACATATAAGTGATGTCATATGGTATCTGTCTTTCTCTTTCTGACTTACTTCACTTAGTCTTATAATCTCTAGGTCCATCCACATTGCTGCAAATGGCATTATTTTGTTCTTTTTTTTTTTTTGGCTGCACTGTGAGGCATGTGCGATCTCAGTTCCCTGACCAGGGATTGAACCCACGCCCCCTGCATTGGGAGTGCGGAGTCTCAACCACTGGACCGCCAGGGAAGTCCCATATTTCATTCTTTTTTATGGCTGAGTAATATTCCATTGTATATATGTACCACATCTTTATCCATTCATCTGTTGATGGACATTTAAGTTGTTTCGATGTCTTGGCTATTGTGAATAGTGCTGCTATGAACATAGGGGTGCACGTATGTTTTTGAATTATAGTTTTGTCCAGATATATGCCCAGGAGTGGGGTTGCTGGATCATGTGGTAACTCTATTTTTAGTTTTCTGAGGAACCTCTGTACTGTTTTCCACAGTGGCTGCACCAATTTATTGATACATTCCCACCAGCGGTGTAGGAGGGTTCCCTTTTCTCCACATCCTCTCCAGCATTTGTTATTTGTAGACCTTTTAATGATGGCCATTCTGACTGGTGTGAGGTGGTACCTCATTGTAATTTTGATATGCATTTCTCTAATAATTAGCAATGTTGAGCATCTTTTCATGTGTCTGTTGGCCATCTGTATGTCATCTTTTATTCTGAAGGCATCTGTTGGCCTTCTTCAGCTTTTCGATTTTTCTTTGAGACTTAATGCTCTAATCAACTGTTCTCAAACCTTTTGGTTCCAGGATCCCTTTATTCTCTTAAAAATTACTGAGAACCTTAAAGGGCTTTTAATTATGTGGGTTATATTTAGTGATACTGTGTTAGAAATTAAGACTGAGCAAGTTTAAATACTTACTTTAAAATACATGTTAACATAAATATATTTTTATGAAAAATGACTATTTTCCAAAATAAATTTTAGTGAGAAGTGTGGCATTGTTTTACAGGTTTGCAAATCTTATTTAATGTCTGTCTTAATAGGAGGTTGGCTGGATTCTCATATGTGCTTCTGCATTCAGTCTGTTGTGATGTCATACATTATGGAGGCTCTGGACAACTCCACTGTGCCTCCTGAGAGAGAGTGAAAATTCAGAGCAATTAAAATGTTTCTGACCTCACAGATTCCCCTCTGAAACAGGGGATCTCTGGACCGTATGTTGAGAACAGATCAATAAACCAGCACACCATCTGGGCACACTCTTTGTTTTGAATGAATATTGAATGCCTAAGTATTACTTTCTTAGAAACATGACTAATTTAAGAGGAAGGTTTGTAAGTGAGGGAGTTTTGTATAAAATTCCTTTTGACATGGTGGAATATTGATTTGTTTTCTAAGAAACTTGGAAAAGCCCTAGTTGATTTTTTAGGTAATCTTTTAGATGGGGAACTAAGATATTTTTTAAAAAGCTTGCCAAGGCTTATGTGGTTCTCTTTGCACATAGTAATATGTTTCACTCAGTTAAGTTCATTTCTTACCCCCTTCCTCTTCTGTTTTCTTCCAGATCTAGCTGAAGCTCCTTTAGGAAGTACTCCTTGACTATCTCAGCTCCTCGAGATGTTGCCTTTTCTCTGAACTCTTCTAGCACTTATTGTTGGCCTTTGTATGCTATCTTCTTATATGTTATATTACTCCTCTCTTTTAATTTTGTCCCTTTTGTTAGCTGGAGACTCTAGGGGAAGGGACATTATCTCCTGTCTTTTTTATGTTCTCAATATGCACTAGGTCTCAATTTTTTATGATGAACTAGATTTTTTAAATGCCTGACACAGCTGATACACCTCCCTCCCAGTATATTCCGCAATGATTTTTTTCTTTCCCAACACAGATAATATTGTCTGGTCCAGATTGGTAAGAAGCTATGGATTTTTTCATTTGCTTGTATATGATCAAATTGTATATTCTAATGTAATAATCACCGTTATGTTAGAATTATCCCTAATATTTTATTTTCCTGCTTACAGGCTGTTTAAAAGCTTAGTATATTAAAAGTGAATGAATATTAAAAGTTAACTTTACTTAGGTGTAACAACTTAGAAAGAGAATTTATAGTGCCCCTGGATTGTTGAATCTCCTGAGGATTCTTGGCTGAATCCTCCGACTGAGAGGTCTGATGTTTTGTTGTGTTTACACAGACATTTTAACACAGTTCTGCTATTATCTTTCCAGCTGTGGATTTCTTCAACCAGATCAACATGTTATATGGAACTATCACAGAATTCTGCACTGAAGCAAGCTGTCCAGTCATGTCTGCAGGTCCAAGGTACATATACTGGCTATTATATAGGTATTTGAATTATTACCAAATAAAGCTAATCACCAATTGATATAAATTAAATAATAAAGACTTGTTTTTCTTACCCATTTGCTTGTGAAAGCAAAAAGTTTACCTATAAGCTTTTAGTTATTAAATACTTTGGTATGTGGTACCCAGTATTTTGATTTTTTATAATTGCATTATATTAAGTATGAATATTCAGTAGTAGGATTGAAAGTAAAGAAATTTGACTTAGGTTTATCTTGCTTTCACGAAAGTTATTTTTTTCAATTTTATTAACATTTATGGTTCTGTTTCTGGTTTTTAAATTAATTTCTTGGAAGAGTTTTTAGTTGACCCTTTAATATTTGATTTTGTTGTTGTTGTGCTTATTTACTGTTAGTTACCTCCAAATGGTGCTGCTTTAGTTATCTAGATTAAAATGTTTTTGACTATCATAAATTTCTAGAAATGTTGAGGAAGAGATGGAACTCTTTATCACCCATAAAGTTAAGATGTGATGGAATTAACATTTTAGTGTGTTCTTCCGGCCTTTTTTCCTATAACAAATGATTGATTTTATGTGATGATAGATGGTAGCAAGATATTTACCTCTTGGGAAAAAATAGTCCTTTCTGAATTTGCTATAGATGTAAAGGAAAAAAAAGGGCCCCAATGAGTTTGAGTCCTATTTTTATTATGTTATTTTAGGAGAGATGTTTTTTATTTTGTGAAGTGTTAAGTTTTATTCCTCAAACTATCTTTGGCTTAAATGCTTCACACAGTGAAGTTTTGATTAAGTCTTATTAATCATTCTAGCAAAGGTGAGGTAGAAAAAGACGCATGCCTAAGATTGTTTCTTTAAAATGCTCTCCAAGAAACAGGGTTTTATAATCTTGGCTCTGTTGTTGATTACTTAATGGCCAACAAGCTCAGAATGTGGTGGATCCATCAGCACCTTACCCAGTCCTCAGCACCCTCTGTCTAACAGACAGGAATGCAGTTCCTTTGTCTTTCTCAGGGCTGTGTTGTAAAACAGATTCTGGCACAGCCAGCTGCCACACTGGCTTCCTTTTCTTTTCCATTTATTACCATCACATCTCAGAATGCAGTGTAACTTATGGTCGGCCCTCCGTATCCATGGTTCCTCTGCATCTACAGAGTCAACCAACCATGGATCTTGTAGTGTTTACTATTGAAAAATATCTGTTTGTAAGTGGGCCTTGTGTGGTTCAGACCCACATTGTTCAAGGGTCAACTGTACTTCTACAGGGAACTCTCAAGTAATCTTCAGTAGAACTTTAGGTAATTTACTAAATATATATACTATACTATACTATAGTACTATATATATAACTTCTGTTGACAAACTGTGAACCTACTTTGATTACAAGTTGCAACATGTTTTTGAAAACTTTATCACTAAAACTTTTTTCTCTCCAGATATGAATATCATTGGGCAGATGGTACTAATATTAAAAAGCCAATCAAATGTTCTGCACCAAAATACATCGACTATTTGATGACTTGGGTTCAGGATCAACTTGATGATGAAACTCTTTTTCCTTCTAAAATTGGTGCGTCAATGTTGTAGAACTAATTTTCTTTTTAAAAGATAAATGTGTTATTGTCTTTTTAATGTTCTATTACTATTAAAAAAGGTTGTAAATGTCTACTCCTTCCAGCCATGCTTGTGTCTGCCTGGGTTTCTTCATCAGTACTAGTTGTTACTCAGGTTTTCATCTTTTCTAATATAGGTAAATAAATTTCTAGTATAAGGTACATTCTAAAAAATATCAATAACATTGAGCATTTTTTGGTTTATTGATCCTTGTGTGTTTTCTGTTTATATCCTTTTTCTGTTTCTTTATGTTAAGGTTATTAGCTCTTTGTCATGCATGTTGTGTGTATTTTTTCCCTGGGTTGCCTTATTGTCTTGTTTATGAGGTTTTTTTGCTATGTATAATGTTCTTATTTTGACCTATTAATCTTTCCCTTTATGATGTCTGGATTTTAATACAATGATTAGAAGGGATTTTCCTACTTACAGATTATAAAATATTTGTCCATGCTTTTATTTAGTACTTTTGTGGTTTTGCTTTTACATTTTATTTTAATCTTTGTTCTGTCAGGAATTTTTTTTCAATGCTCCCTTTACTTTTTTCCAACTATAAATGCTAGTTTGTCCAGTACCATTTATCGAATACATGTGTCTTTTATCCCCTCATTATCATATGTGTACACCAAATTGACATATATCTTGGAGTCTTTTAATCTCTTTATCTGTTGTTATAGAAATTCCACACTGTTTTAATTACCATGGCTATGTATCTTTGAACATCTTGTAGGGCTAGTCTCTCTTCCTTGTTCTTCTTTTTCAGAATACTTACAGCTATTCTGGAAAATTTGTTCTTCCAAAGAATTTAGAAACATTTTGCAAGGTAAAAAAAAAAAAAAAACTGTGAGATTTTTATTATGATTTTATTCAATTTGTAGATTAATGTAGGGATTCTCGTTCTCTTGACAACACTGAGTCTTCCTATCCAAGAACAATTCATATTCCTTTATTCATGTCTTTTAATTATTTCTTATTTCCTCGTGTAAGATTCTGCATTTTACTTTATGCTAGTCCTTCAGGTTTCTTAAGTTTATTCCTGGGCACTTAATGTTTTTATTGATAATCTGGTTTCTAACTGGTTATTGTTTAGTATATAGGAAAACTATTCCGATTGTTTCTTTTGGATTGGTTTTCTTGAGTTTTTAAAGTATATAGTTATATCATACTAAGATAATATTAATTTCACCTCTTCTGATAAATATACTACTTGTGTAACTTTTATCTAATTGCAATAACTAGTACTTCCATCCAGAGCAGTACTGATTAATGGTGATGATGGCAAACATCTTTTTCTTGTTTACTTTTATGTGAGTGCTTCTAGTATTTCAGCATTAAGTAGGAATCTTGCTTTTGGTTAGAGGTATGTGAATTTTTAAAAATCAAGTTGGTTATAGGGTTTTATCAGATACTTTTCTAGTATCTGTTGTTGATCATAAGGTTTTCTCCATTTTTTTTTTAATGTTCTGCTGCAAGAGTATTTTTTTTATTTCTGCTATTTTGATTAAGATTTTGGCATTGGTATTCATGGATGTGATTGGTCCTTGTCACTTTTAGTATAAGGGTATATTATGAACAACATATTGTTGGATTCTGTCTTGTCTGTTCGGGCTGCTATAACAAAAAATACCAGAGACTGGAGGGCTTATAAGCAATAGAGATGTATTTCCCACAGTTCTGAAGTCTGCAAGTCCAAGATCAGGAGCCAGCATGGTCAGATTCTGTCATAGGTCCTCTTCCTGGTTTACAGATAGCAAAAAGCAGTGTTTTTGTTGTATCCGCACATGGCAGAGAGGGAAATCATCTTTGTCGAGTTTCTTCTTATAAGGGCACTAATCCTATTCATGAGGGCAGATGCCCTATGACCTAATCACCCCCAAAGGCCCCACCTCTTAGTACCATCATCTAGGGGGTTAGAATTTCAACATGATTTTGAGGGAGACACAAACATTCAGAACATAGCAGATTCCTTTTTGAAGTCTAATCAGAGGCTCTTTCAGGAGAAAATTTTATATCATGTTGTTGTTTGGTCTGTTTGTTTTTGGTCAACTTGTCCATTCTATAAAACCTTTTGTTTCCTTTCTCATAGATCCTTTATTGTGTATTGGGTGTGCTTGAATGTTAAATTCAGCTTGGAAAGTGCTGCTTAGATTAAAACAAATCACTTGTATTTCTTTATTAAAGTCTCCCTCTTATGGAGGTAAAGAATACTTTTGTCATTATTCTCTTTCCTCGGCTTCCCAGTTCTTCAGTATTTTATCCTAATGTTCTGGAATTCTTTCCCCCTTCATTAGGCTATTATCCAGATCTTACTTATGCTAATTATTTATTCTTATTAGACAAACTGTCTATTATTCATTTTTAAACGAATATATCCAACTTATTAATGTTCTTTTTAATAGCATGGGGCCCATTTACAAATTCTGAAAGAAAAAGGATTTGACTTAAATGCATCTTTTCAGTACATGAATATAAGACCAAGTCCAGAAGAAACATGTCCATAAGCCCCAGAATAATGTGTGAAAAGGCAAGTTGTTAACAAGACTAAGGGTGGGGACACACACACACACACACACAAATCAGCTAACAAGAGCAAACTATACTAAATTTCAAGCTATTAAGGACTGGTTGAGAAATAAAGAATACAAAATGCAGGGAAGGAGAAAATGACAGCCTTTGTTTTCTGAAAGATTAGAGAAAAGAATATGTTCAAGAGTAGTGTAGTGGAACAGACCTTCAAGGCCAACTAATCTAGGTTATTTTGGAAGCAGATGCCTTCTTATGTATTTGTTAACTATACACAGTGCCAGTTGTATTGTCTTTCTCCTGTCTCTGTTTTCTAACAAATATTGGTCTTGTCAACCAAAATTCTCAGGAATGCAACCAGTCACATCCCCACCTGCACTGCTTGGAGAGAGATGACTAAGTCCTCTCCCAGTTCTTTTCTAAGGAGGTGTTTATATTCTTTGAAAAATAGGGAGGTGCCATTCCTCCCCTGTACAGAAAGTATTATTCCCCTTCTTAGACTATAGGAAAATGAAAATAGCACTTTAAAAAATTAAATAAAAAGTCGAAGACTCCTAGTTTAAGAAGGAAAACTGGCTTTTCAGAGTACTTCAGAAGAGGAAATACTTTTTTTTTTTTTTTTTTTTTGGCGGTACGCGGGCCTCTCACTGTCGTGGCCTCTCCCGTTGCGGAGCACAGGCTCCGGACACGCAGGCTCAGCGGCCATGGCTCACGGGTCTAGCCGCTCCGCGGCGTGTGGGATCTTCCCGGACCAGGGCACGAACCCGTGTCCCCTGCATCGGCAGGCGGACTCTCAACCACTGCGCCACCAGGGAAGCCCTGAGGAAATACTTTTTATTTGTAGACAGTAGATAATAATGACTCAAAGTGTGCCTTTCTTTTTTTTTTTGCTCGGGAGAGTTTCCAGTCCTGGTTGAGTGTGTATGTGTTTGTGTAAAAAAATTTTTTTAGAGTTAAAAATTGCAAAAAGTAAAAATTTTCTATTTATAGTCAAAAATACTTATTCTCCAGGACTTCCCTTGTGGTCCAGTGGTTAAGACTCCATGCTTCCAATGCAGGGGGCGTGGGTTCAATCCCTGGTTGGGGAATTAAGATCCCAACATGCCACGACGTGCAGCCAAAAAAAAAAAAAATTGTTGCATTTAATTTTAGGGAGAAACTCTCCTGTATTAAACAACTAAAACTGATTTTGATTCCTCATCATCTTGCATAACTTGATACCTGTGTCTGCTATTCTAAGGCAGTCAGGAAAAGTGTGGTATGTGAGGATACCTCATATACTTAGGTTTGGGGGTTTTTTTTCCCCTTGCCTTAAAAAAAAAAAAATGGAAATAGGCTTGTATTTGTGAATTTGTGTATTGGAGTTGCTCATGGCAGCGTCTAAACTTTTCTGCTATTTTTCTTGAATTGATAAAAGACTGATTGATACATACCTATATTACAGGTGTCCCATTTCCTAAAAACTTTATGTCTGTGGCAAAGACCATTCTAAAGCGTCTGTTCAGGGTTTATGCCCATATTTATCACCAGCACTTTGATTCTGTGATGCAGCTGCAGGAGGAGGCCCACCTCAACACCTCCTTTAAGCACTTTATTTTCTTTGTTCAGGTAAGTTGGACCGCGTTGACTTTTGTGTCCTTTGACCTGGACGTATCTGTATTGGTAGTTAATATAGAGTAATTTTTAGAGTCTTATTTATAGATGTAGAGCTAAGCATGCAGGGTTCTCGTGTTTTGTTCCCTTTTCCATGTTTATTTCTTTGATGTGCATAGCAGCATAGAAACCATTACCCCCATTTTGGACCTTTTGCCTCTGGAGAGACCTGCCCCAGGTCTCTGGTTAAGATATGACAAGAAGCACCAAACACTCAAGAAAGCTTGTTCATACCCTCCTGTTCCATTGCCACTGCTGGGTAAAGGGATGCCATGGAAAAACATCTATGGTTGGGTTGTTTCATGAGATGTCTATGCCTAAAAGAGAACTTTTGGAAGAACTCATTAGCTACTATCTTGGGTTAAGTTTCCAGAAGTCCACTTCAGGCCAAATCTTACAAAGCCAGCAGCTAGAAACTTCAAAAAGAACCACCCCCTTCAGAGGTGTGGCCTATTTCCCTATGGGCCCTTAGTTGGAATTAGAACTTTTTAAAGTCAAAAAAATTCACATTGTTTGAAAAAGATATCAAAGAATAGGGACTCGTTAGCCTAACTTTTGAGATATATAATTCTATATGTAAAATATAAATATGTCTCTCTAGATATTTTGGAGGGAAAGCAGGTAGTTTTATAGTAGATATTATATGTCACAATTCTATGTACCACACAAAGGAGAATGTACTGTGCTCTCTTCTTTGTTTTCCTTCTGAGATTATTGCATGGCATATATAGAGTATAGATATAGATATACGGAAGTAAAAGGTCTGCTGCCCCAGATGAGGCCACTATCAATGGTTCAGTGTATAGTTTTCAGATAATTTCTGTGTAAATGCAAACATTATACGATTTTACACAGGATCATGTTAATATGTACGGTTTCTTATTTATTAAGTCCCCTGTATTTTAAAACAGGGAGTAAAAATGACCCCATTTAAAAATGTTCACAGAGATTATTTCATCATTCTTTTGGATTTCAGAAAGCTAGTGTTGGGAAGCCCTTCTCAATGACATTTATAGAGTTTTAATTTTAGATCTGTTTTTAAATTTTATTTTTCTTCTTTATTTTAGGAGTTTAATCTGATTGATAGGCGTGAGTTGGCACCTCTTCAGGAATTAATTGAGAAGCTTGGATCGAAAGACAGATAAATTTTTCTTCTAGAACAGTTACCCTCTTGCTTCATCTACTGCTAGAGCTATCTTGTTGCTTTCTGTTATAGACTAGTGATACAAACTTTAAGAAAACAAGATAAAAAGATACCTATTGTCTGTGTCTACTGATAAAATTGTCCCAAAGGTAGGTTGGCCTAATACCTTCAGAGTGAGAAATTCAGGACACAGCTGAATCTGAGGCACTGTGTGACCACTGCCGTTACTGCCATAGAGCCATACTTGGTTGTAGAATGTGAGGACTAACCTGTAGTTTATTAGTTTACTTACTCTTTTACTGAAGAAGATGATTGACTCTGTTTCAGGTGACAGCATGATGGATATTAAGAATTTCCAATAATTTATTAACAGGTTTCCAGAACAAATTTCCTAATAATGCAATCACAGATCAGTTTTATTCTGCTTTTATTTTACAAATAGAAGAGGTGTTCTAAAATTTCCTTAAGATTTAGAACATTTGTGTCACTTTGGATAACCTTGTAGTTTGAAGTTTGTATGCTAGTGTTTTTATAGGTAAGATTATATATATGTATATTTTTTCAAAATCCATGATTGCAGTTTAAATCATCATATGACATGTGGTATGGGAGTAACCAAAGTTATTTCTAAAAGGACTTTATTTTTTAATCTTCTTCATCTTTATTTGGAATTTTATTCACATAAACCTGTCTAAATTTTTAGTGTGTGTGTATCAAATAATTTTTTTAAGTCATCTAAGGATCGTCTTGCAGATTTTTATTTTGAAATGCTTCATTCAGATTAATTTTAATATGTAGGTTTTGGCTGAGAAAAGGAAAACTTCCAAAAAATTATAACAAATTTGGGTCTCAAAAACCATTATTTTCATTCATGTTTGTTTCAGAGGCCTTAAAATTTGGATAGGAGAATGGAAGAAAGTACTCAGAGTACTTGACTATTTAATTTTGAGTTTTCCTTTAAAAAGAAACTACTTTTATACGTTTTTATTGTGACTTGAGACTTAGTTAAGTGTAGTGTAGAAATGCACGAACCTTATGCCAATAAGGATAAAACGTAAGGAAAACCACAATAAAAAACCTTGAAGGTGTACACATTTTACAACCCAGCTAAAAGTTTGATGTGCTGCCTGTTCTTTAATGTGTGTATGTGTTGGGGGAGGGGCGTAATATGTTTAAAGGAGACAAAATGGGATAAGTTAAAAAAAAAAAAAGAAAACTTCATCTGTTAACAGTCAAAGGATGGATTGGGATTTTATTCTGTTTTGTTTCTGTATTAAAACTTGAAATTATTCTGTTTCTATTGGGATAAAAAGAATCTTCTCCTTCAGTGAAGAAAAGATCTAATTTTCCTTAGGTTTCTGAGATTTAGACAGTTTAAAATGTAATGAGGCACACATATTACTAAAGACTTGCCAGACTGGCAACACTTTAATTTCATCAGCGTTCTTCGTTTCAGAGCTATGATTTTTTTTGCAAAGTACTCACCATCTTCCATCTTGATACCTTTGGTTAAGGTTAAATTTGATAGGGTTTTATTTTTATTTTTATTATTCCACTAGAATGTAAAGAAAAGAATTGCTTAGAAACTCCATTTTTGTAATAACCCAATTTCAATAAATTCTTAAATATATGTAGAATTTTAAAGGAAACAAAGCATTTTATCTGATTTAGGCTGAAACCGTACATCGTTGTTTTGGGAAATAAAGCGTAGAAAAATCCCTTATGAAAAAAAGAGAAAAGCCCTCTATGAAACATTCCATAATCCACGTTTTAAGAATATCCAAAGTCCCTGTCAGGCATTCTGTATGTTTATGTTGATCATTTCCAAACAAGAAAGAAGGTTTTTACATGCCACCTAGAATGTTACTGACTCTTGACTTTGAACATTGTTGGCTTTAAGTATGCAAGGAATGAAATATTTCTCACCTAGGATTGTACTTTCATTATTTCTAATATTTCACATATCATCAAACAAAAGGGTTCTCACTTTTCTCCATTTATTTTCAGTGGTAGAAATCCTCCCTCTCTTCATGACTCAGCCCTAAAACTAACTAAAGATGGCCACAGTTAGGACAGTAGTAGAGGTAGCTTAATAATGGGACATAAATTTTTAAATTTGTTGGTAATTTGGGAATTCAGGTAATTCAGAATGTCCTTTTTTTAAAAAAATAAAAACATTACTAGGTTCCCAAGCTAATCTGGCTTAACCAACAATGCATCTAAACATTGGTGTCAACATTATTTGTTTACATCCAAGGCCCGGGAGTTGAGAACAGGAGAGTTGGAGGACGGGGAGAGAACAGGGAGAGGATGACACCTTTCTGACTTGGCTGGAGGGCCAGCCTTTGATTAAAGCTGGAAGAAATCAGTCTCTCTCTGACTCCTCTCAATCTTGATTTATCTCCCCGAGTGACACTCACTCCCCTGGCTTCTCCTACTCAGAAGTCACCTCTCAGTGTCTGGTCACTGCCCTTTACACCTGACTAAAATCATGGGTTGGACAGGACTCGCTAAATTATGCAGTTAATCCTATGGTGCTTCAATTTCCAGGCCTTTAAAAAAAACTTCTGGCCTGGAAAGTTTTTTTTAAAGGCCTGGAAATTAAAGCACCGTAGGATTAACTGCATAATTTAGCAAGTACTGCCCAACCCATGATTTTAGTGCAGGTTTTTGTTTAAATAGTGCAACTTCCTTGCACTACAGTTTCTGTATTGACAGCCAAATGTATCCTTTATTCTCCAAACTGTGAAGAAAGTGATTTTTACTGCGCTGCCAGCTAACAAAGTATTTCCTTTCATCTTAGACTTGTAGATCCCTAGCTCATGTAGCTGCTTACTTGAGAAATGCACATCTGTATTCATCATGACATTGATAACAGCAAGAGGAAGGTTTCTCTAGTAATGCAAAAGCAAGAGGGACAATTCTGGTGGTGATTTTAATCTTTCAAATATTGTTGAGGTTTCTTGATTATACTCTTGGCCTTCTCTCTGAGCAGTGAGGTCACATTAGAAGTGGAGAAGCTTCTAAACATAACATCATCACCTTATAAGCATAAATAAATCAGTACTGAAGAGTATGAGTCCTAGAAATTTGTTTCTAAGCAGCTCCAGTCATGGTGCTGTTCTTCCCCTTGCCTGGTTGTAGGAGGCTGTCTCTTCTGTCTAGAATTCTGGCCTGAAAATACCAGCTGGTACACCAACCTAAGCAGCTTCAACAGGGACATTATTTCCTCCTAATATCAGTTCAGTAACTGGATTTGGTTTTTTACTATTGTACAATTCTGGCAAAGAGGGAAAATAAGTAGTTCCTCAGTGTTCCTTTGTTTTTGCATTAGATTTTGATATTTCAGACTGTAAGGGGCCTTGGGGGATGCTATTGATATTACCTGTGATAGCAGTAATTTTATTGAAGTAACTGAATTGAAATTCACTTTGGTTTTCTCTCATTATCAGATTCTTTTCCAAACAAGTATTCTGTAAATCCAAATGGATTACCAGTGTGCTATAGATTTATTATAGAACAACATTCTATGTTTGGTCTACATTTAAAACAGTTTAAGTTAGTCTTGGTTATCATCTAAAATATTTTTAAATGTTCTTTACATGAAAATTTATTTTGTATTTTTAAACCTTTAGGGGCTTTATCTATTTTTCTAAGTCAGTTAACTGTACTTTTTAAAAAAATATTTTGTATCTACTTTTGTAACTTCATCAGAATAAAATATATTGAAAGAAAGGAAGGACTGATGAAAGTATGTCTCAACACACTTGTTTCTGTTTAAATGTGAAACTTGAGATTTTTGCAGGTTCTGTGAAAGGTTACCTTTGCTTATCATTTAGTAGCGAAAATGGTTTCTTAACTCTTAGAAGAAAGGGAAGTTCCTAAATGAACTAAACATCTTGTAATAGCAGGCCCACCCCCAAGGAACAGACTGTGCCTCTGGATGCAGTGGCTAAAACCTATCCCATACAAAAAATAAGTTGTCTCCTTCTTACCATGCTAACCAAGCTCTTGACCTCTTTTGTACATTCCTGGTTGTGAGATTGAGAAAAGGGAAGAGGAAAGACTAGACTCATTAATTTTCTGACCTTGAAATTGAGTACTTGGCTTATCCATAAGACACCCCTCCCCACATCAAACAGACATTTTTCATTATTATAGGAGAAATATTAGTAATTTTTAGAGGTTCAAATTACAGATACCTAATTTTAGGTCCATTCAGAGTAGCATTGCTAGAATTGTTTCGACCTTTTTTGAATAGAGTTAATGAAAACTTAACAATTGTGGCTAAATAATATGGGTTAACACTCATTTTGTATAAAGGTATGGGTAAGCTAGTAATCAAAATTTGGACTTTCTTTTTTGATGGTTATATTTCAGTAAACTTAAAATCTGTTGCAAAAGTGTTAAGTTTGTGAAGGTATCTAATGGCTAAGTTTGAAAGCTATTTTAAACTTTATAAATGAGTAGAAGAACTTGAATAATATTTGGGAGAGCCAGAGTCTGGCTTTGAAGCTGCACAGCCAGAAACAGTGTCCAGACCATGCTTTGGGCCTTCTTTAGCAAATACCCCAGTGCTGTTGAGGTAGGTTTGGACACTGTAGCCTGCATTGTTGTTGCTGGCCACTAGATGTCAGTGAGCCTTACCTCCTCCCCAAAGCTAGATGCATATGCCTTGACCAGAATAAAGGATTTTACCTAGCACCTCCTTCCTTTCGTGTCTCTTCCTAATCAAAAGCTTAAATGGGTGACTCTCATTGGCAGAGCCTAGGTCACTTAGCTCTCTTCTGGCTGCAAGAGAGGCTAGGAAAAGTTTTCTGGATTTTACTTGGGGTTCAGAGTTCATAGCAAATTGTTGCACACTCCTGGATGGTCCAAAAGCTTGGACAGGCTGCTGTTCTGTGAACTTTTTGCTCCTGTTCTGTGAAAAGCTGAGGAGTTTTCACTATAATGTAAGTATCTGAGTGTACTGTTTAGCTCAGCTGACATTTTTTTGTCGCAGATTTGCTAACTGAAGGAAGCAGATGACTGATGCAGATTCTGGCCAAACTCTTTGTCTTGTGGCTGACCAGCATTTTGAATATCACTTCCTTAGAGGAACCTACCTGATTAGGGGAGACTTTTAGCAGGTTCATCTCATTTAATCCTTACAGCAATCTGTGGAAGGGGTGACAGTTGAGAGGTATGTTAGGAATTTTTCAGTGTTTTTTAGACTACGTCACAAAAGCTCAGACTTTGAATACATAGTGAGGTGGGTCTCTTTCTCTGGCTTGCATTTGTAAAAGTTCTGTGTACTCAAGAGTGCTAGGAGACTCTGTAAAACAAAATGACTGCAATTAAAAAAATCATCCCAATGAGGTAAAAAAAAAAAAAAAAAGATGTATCCAAATAGATCCTACTTAAGGAATTTTCTGCAGTTAGCTCAGATATAAGTATGAAAGCTGGGAGTGATCATGGACCGATACAAGTGAAGAGGAGAGAATCTCAAGTTCAGGGCAAAAAGAGTAAATGCAGAAGGGTTAGACCCATTTCTGGAGACTAAAGGCATTATGCTTCTAATCATAAAGTAAAACTGGCCTTTTTAAAAAAAATAAATTTATTTATTTATTCTTGGCTGTGTTGGGTCTTCATTGCTGCATGCGGGCTTTAGTTGCGGTGAGCAGGGGCTACTCTTCGTTGCAGTGTGTGGGCTTCTAATTGCAGTGGCTTCTCTTGTGGCGGAGCACGGGCTCTAGGCTTGCGAGTTTCAGTAGTTATGGCTCATGGGCTCAGTAGTTGTGGCGCACGGGCTTAGTTGCTCCGCGGCATGTGGGATCTTCCCGTACCAGGGCTCAAACCCGTGTCCCCTGCATTGGCCACTGCACCACCAGGGAAGTCCCTCATTCTATTTTTTATGCCACCAATCCTCTTCTTCTGCATTTTTCATCCAAGTCCTAAAACTGGCTTTTGATTTGCTTCTATTATAAAAAATTATGTGAACTGTTATCTTGGAACTAATTTGGAAGCCCAAGATGGTGAGATTGTTCTGAAAATCCTTTTCTAAAAAGGTTCGGATTCATACTGTGGAGCTAGAATTGTTAAACCACTGTCAGTCAGTGCAAAGCCTTTTTGTCCTGTGCTGTGCTGGGCCTTTGACATAGGTTACTAAAGCAAGATCCTGTCATGGAGTTTATGGACCAGTGCGAAAAACAGACATATACATAAATTGATAGTTCTAAAGGGCTATTTTGTGTAGTAAAAGTTATGCAGAAGTTATGGGCCCTTAGTTTACTGTGGGGCAGTCAGAGGTGGCTCCCTGGAGAAGACAAGGCTTGGACTGACTCAAAAGATGGGTGGGGCTTCCCTGGTGGCGCAGTGGTTGAGAGTCCGCCTGCTGATGCAGGGGACACGGGTTCGTGCCCCAGTCCGGGAGGGTCCCACATGCCGCGGAGCGGCTGGGCCCGTGAGCCATGGCCGCTGAGCCTGCGTGTCCGGAGCCTGTGCTCCGCAACGATAGAGGCCACAACGATGAGAGGCCCGCATACCGCAAAAAATAAAATAAAATAAAATAAAATAATAGGAGTCATTCAACTAATACTAGAATGAATGAGCATACTTTTAGCTGATCACTTTAAACAGCAACTGTAGGTCCATCTGATATCAGGTGGCCTTGGCCTGCAGTGGCTGGAAGCAAGATTTCGGTTCCCTGGCCAGAGATTGAAGTCAGGCCATGGCAGTGAGAGTGCTGAATCCTAGCCACTAGACCACCAGAGACAGTGGTCAGTGACAAGGCTCTGGCCTGTCGGTTTTTAGAAATGAATTTCCACAAGGAGATGGAAAGTAGTGAAACAAAGTATTTATTAGGAGGAAAAAGAGAGTGTGTGAATAGACACACACAGGCGGACTCAGAGTCGTGCCCTCGTGGTAGTTTGAATCACTTAATATGGGGCATTTCTTTCTGGTTTCCTCTGGCCAGTCATCTAGCATTGACTGGCTCTGAGTCCGTATTTGGTTTATCTCAGGGTCCTTCCTGTGTGCGTGCATCTCTTAGCCAAGATGGCTTCTGTTGAAGAGGCCTATGGGTAGGTTGACATCATCTACTATGTGTAGTCGGGAAGGTCTCCTAGACCTCGAGAATGAGAAATACGTGGTCTCTTTGTCTCTTATGTGGTCAGGGTTCAGCTCCTCTCTGCCCCTGCCATTACTGTTTTCTTAAAGTGTCCACTGGAGGCAAAGTCCAGCTATTTACCCTGTTCCTTTTGTTACTTCTATCTGGAAGTGTGAACAGAAGGCTGTCTGTAAATGTATCTTGTCTCACGTCCAACTGTTACCCCACAACTGGGTTTGCCTCTTGGTGGGTGTCAAGCCAAATGACACAACCAAGTCAAAGAGGAGGAGAAGGAAGGATTTATTGCAGCAAGTAATAACACTGGGGATCTTTCCCAAAGCAGTGTGTCCCCAAGAGCAAAACTGGAGAAGTTTTAAGCTAAGGGTACATGCATATTCATGAAGGGGCTTGAGCAGAGGAGAATTCAGTCTAGAATTGGGGCACAGGTTGACAGTCAAAGTTTTAGTTGAAGTCACGAGGGTCAGGATAGATCAACATCATTTCTTAGCTTCCAGTTGATCTGGTGGCTGAGCCCTCAAGGCGGGTGGGGATGGTGTTTGAAGTCTGCAAAACAACTCAAGAGTGGGTGCCAGGCTAATCTTTACCGTTGAAACAGAACTGGGAGCCTTTATAAGTGATTTATTATCTTTGCGATTGTTACTTCTCTTGCTGGGTTACAGTCGTTTGTTCCTGCATTCTTTTATTTCCTTAAGATCATTAATTACTGAGACCTATTCAAGGGCAAGCGCTGTGGCCAGGCTTAGATCACAAAATGACTTAGGCCAGAAATGGCTCATGTCAAGAAAGCCATGCCTAATTCTCTTTCTCCGGGGACCTCCTACCCTGTCTGCTTGCACAACCCACCCAAGTGCAACACCGAACATGTTGATTGTATAAGCCAGAATGCAATACGAAAAAGAGCTGGTACATCCTTCAGTGTGTACCAGACCACCTGCTGCAAATATCCTACTGGAGAAAGGGCTTGGCTGAATTTTGACTTTGATATCTATCTGAAGTATTCCAGCAGTGGGGCAGATTTGCTGATAATCATACTGAAACCGCAGAAATGTGTCTCGGGGCTCCAAGGAGCTCTGGTTCTTTATGGCTCAGCGCAGAAAGAATGCAGCAAGAGGCAAAGTGATAGATAAGTGATTTATTAGAATAGGATGCTTGTGAGGTTTACAAGCAGCTGGCAAGAGGGTGCCGCCCTGAGAGCTTAGTGGGCTACAGTTCTGTGATCAAAGGAGAAGTGGGGAGGGGGAGAAGACCACCTTCTTCCTCATTCTTCAGTCGACGTCAAGCTTCCGTCATCAGTTCCTCCTCCATGTCAGGCGGGGGAGTTTTCTTGTCCCTACGTGGTCAAACTGGGACTGCCGTGGCACAATGGAAATGAGCAAAAAGGCAGTAACAGGGCTTCCCTGGTGGCACAGTGGTTGAGAGTCCGCCTGCCGATGCAGGGGACACGGGTTCGTGCCCCGGTCCGGGAAGATCCCACATACCAGGGAGCGGCTGGGCCCGTGAGCCATGGCCGCTGAGCCTGCGCGTCCGGAGCCTGTGCTCCACAACGGGAGAGGCCACAACAGTGAGATGCCTGCATACAGCCAAAAAAAAAAAAAAAAAAAAAAAAAGGCAGTAACAAATGTGATAAATCATATCAGGTTTCAGTATAATGTCACCTTTTCCTTATATTACTGTTCTCAGTGCGTGCAGAGAAGTATATCTCAGGCATCATCAACTTCCTGAACTTACTGGGTAGGATGTGGGTCTCATTACACCATTGTTTTATTGTTTTGGGGCATGTCTCATGCTTCTGTTGCATGGTTTTGTTGCTAGGCAAGCTTGCATGGTTTTGTTGCTAGGCAAGCCTGCTTGGTTTTGTGATTAAGCAAACCTACTTCCTTGGGTGATCGTTAACTTACCGGGGTCTTCTATACTTTTTTCTTTACTTATGATTCCTCAGTGGGATTAACTATTTAATCACCTACTTTGTCCCTTTACTCAGTCCCTATCAATACCGGTCCCTGATGGTGTCAGTTTTCCACTGCACTGTGAAGAGTCCAAGGTCTGTGTTTCCAGCAGCATCTCTGCTGGGCCGTGTCCTGCAGGCCTTAGACTCAGACAAATCCAAAACTGAGTTAGTCGACCCCCTTCACCCCAACCCTAGCTCTCCTCTACTCATTTCACCGTCCAAGCCAGAACCCTGAGAGTCCTCCCTGCTGCCTTCATCCCCTCATCCGCCAATCGGGTCGCTCCAGTCCATTCCCCTCCCAGGTGTCTCAGTGCACCGCTCCCACCCCTGCTGCTGCTGCTGCTGCTGCTGCTGCTGCTGCTGCTGCTGCTGCTGCTCTATTCGGGCCTCACGTCTCCCTCGGACCATTGCAGTAGCCTTGGGACTCCTGTCCTCGTCCCCAATCTCAGCCTCCTGTCCCCGCTCCTTGCAGGAGCGAGTGATCTTTCTAAAACGCGAATCTGAAAACGACTCCCCTGCTTAAAATCCTCTCCTGGTTCCCTCCTGGAGGGAGAAACCCAAGCTCTTCAGTTTAGCAGCAAGTTTTCGGGTGGGGAGTTGGAATGGAGGCGTTCCACCTAGGGCCCCAGGGTCCTTGGGACGAGGGAAAGTCCTGCAGGACCGAGCACCTAGCACCGGCTTCTAGGCAGAGGAGGAAGGACCCGCTGGGGGCGAGGCTTGGGAGGCAGGGGAGGCCGGGCCAGAGCCAGGGCAGAGGGCGGGGCCCTGGGCGTGGGCGGGGCGTGCGGGGGCGGCTCGCGGCCTCCGGACGGCAGGGGGCGGCCCAGCCCGCGGCGGCGGCGGCCCTGGTCCCAGGCTCCACGTCTTTTGGGCGACAAGGCGACCTCAGACGGCGGGCCGCGTCGGCCGGGCATGGCGGCGTGGAGCCCGGCCGCGGCAGCGCCTCTGCTCCGCGGAACCCGCCGGGTGAGCGCGGGTGGGGACCGGGCTGCTCTCCCCTGGGCGGGAGCTGCGCTGGGACCGCGGGGCCGGCCGCGGCCGCGGAACTGGTCCACAGCGGGCGGCGCGCCGGGCCCAGGGCCTGCCGTTCCATTTCTCTCATTCACTCACTCGTTGGTTCGTTCATTTCGTGGGCCCGGCTCCGGGCACTGGGAGAAGTGTCAGGCCCGGCGCGTGCTGGGGGAGCTCCCGATCGGAGTCGGGGGTGAGGCCGAGGGGAAGAGATAGTCATAATACAGCGGGCACGGAAAAAGCAATGTTGATTTACTGAGCCGAAGACCTGGGACTCATAGCCCGGAGTGGCGGCGTGCGTGCCGGGGACTGTTGCCTGGGTAGGGCTCCGGAAAGTCCGCCTGGCTTCTGTGACCTTGACCCTCCCCAGATCCCATACTTCCGGGGTAGGAAGCCAGCCGAGGGCACTCACCACGCGCCCTGCTGATTTTCTCTCCCCCGTTTCTGGTTCATTCTTTCCTCACTTCATCCACTTCTTTCGCTTTCCTCTCACATTCCTCCTTCTCTTGGACCTGCCTCCCCCACGCATGCAGGGCACTTCTGCTGGTGACTTTCAGAGCGGACAGTCGGCTTTCCGGGGATTTTGTCAGTAGATTACTGGTTTAAAGGCCGCTGCCTGCAGATCAGCTGAGATGAGGAAAAGCCTTCTCCCAAGGAGCCAGCAGTGCTAACCACCCTCACTCCTTAGTGATTGCCGCTTCTGCGTGCCACCTGGCTACCCTCTGCCTTTGCCCCCCAAGGCAGTGTCTTCAGAGGCGGTCCCATTCCCCCCCGCCCCCCAGTCTTACCCAGGCCCACAGCTTAAGATTCTGTCCCTGTGTACATCGCTCAGCCAGCCTCCCTCCAGATCTTTCTCCTGCCCTGCATTTCAGTTGCCTGCTGGAATCAGGACTTCTTTGCAGGTGCCCAGCACATATGCCCTGAATCGTGTGGTTCTTCCCCTGCTCGTTCATTCATTCACTCATACATCCATAACCCAAGTCCTCCTGAGGGTCTGCCCTGGCTCAGCTCTGGAAGACAGACCCAGTCTTGGCCTCTAAGACCAGCTGGTGAAAGAGTCAGTGCACAGGGCATTTTAAAGAGGGCGCTCTGAGGTTCTATAACCCAGGCCCCTGCTCTGGGCCGTCAGAAAAGGCCTGAGGATGGGCAGGACTGAGGAGGTGAAGGGATGTTACCTTCAGCACCAGCACTTGATGAACAGCGCCCCACCCGCCTTCCTCCCCCAGTTAGGGACGCCGGGTACTATTCCCTTTGTAATGATACCGTTATCCGGGAATCTTTCCTGACTTGCTTCAAAAGGCACTGTTACTTTGGCACCAAGAAGCCTGTCTAACAAACTCCAAAATCTTTAGCCTGACCTTGAAGGCCTGCCGTGCTCTATTTTCAGTCTCCCCTTTCAGCATGTGCTCAGCCCAGCCAAGGGGCTGCCGACACGGTTTTGTGCTCTTTCTTCCGTAAGGGTTGAGACACGTTCCCATCAGAAGCACTGGGTCCTTAGGGTAGCCATTGGGGAGAGTGTTACTGCCAGTGGTAAATAATCTAAAAATGTTCTGACTTCAGGTCCTTTAATAGAATTCTGTTTCTTCTCCCAGTCAGAATTGCAAAGGGTAGCTGGCTTATTGAGCAGTAGGTCACAGGGTTACATCCCACTGGAGAGAATGTAGAATGTTAATCAGGCCTAAAGCGTGGGTGGCATTTGGCCCCATCAGTACATGGTCAGTGGCATGCTGGCCTAAGCAGGGCACGCCTGAGCCAGGCTGCTGCCCGGCCTCTCCTGACTCTGCATCTTACTAAGGGATCCAACCTTGGCCTATTACTTAGTGCTTCAGGCGCCTCACTTATGAAACCGTCATCATGACAGTGTCTCACTATCATGAGGATAAACATCTGTTGAATTAAGTTGGGGCCCTTGTTATCTCTAGAGTCAAAGTGAGTTATTTTACAACTCCACTCCCCCCTCAAAAAAAGTTTATTGTGCATCCTGGGGAGCTTAAATGGACATCGGACGCCATGCAGTCCCCCTGACTTAGCCCGGGGCCCTGCCTTGCAGGGGAGGGCAGGGGGGCCCTGCACAGTGACTCTCCTCTGTTCTGTGGCAGCTTCGTCTTCTCCACTGCGCCCAGCGCATGTTTGCCTCGCAGACGGAGGGGGAGCTCAAAGTGACCCAGATTCTCAAAGAAAAATTTCCTCGAGCCACAGCTATCAAAGTCACTGACATTTCAGGTAAAGTTTTCTCTCATCTTTCCCACAGAGTTTGGTAAGATTTTACCTGCTGGAAGGGTAGAGGGCAGGGGGCTTGGAAGGAACTCGCCATCGGTGGCTTCTCAATACGTGTGGCTTTTGGACACATAGACCTTGGCCTCTCCCGCTGGAAGGGAGGAGGTGCGGATGCAGAAACATGGGCGGGGAACTGCGAGGACTTGTGGTTGCCAGCTTGGCGCAGCTCAGATTAGGTCTCTCTCAGTCACCCTGGGGCTCAGGTCCACAGCCTTTAATTTGACTTTGAGATGAACCAGACTTTAATGTCGCCACATTCTTCTGACACCCTAGAATGCCAGAGCTAGAACGGACTCCAGGAAGACGAGCCCAGAGAGGTCTAAGAACCTGCCTGGCCCTTCACAGGGAATAGGCGGCGGAGCCAGAACCCAGGGCAGACTGTGTCCTGAGCCCAGTGACCAGCCCCAGCCAGGCCCTGCCTTTCTCAGATGGCCGCTGGCACCTCAAAGTTCGGGCTGACTGTGAGTTAGGAGCGGGCTGGGATGTCGGCTTCTGCCCACAGCAGACGGGGAAGATAAGGCCTTTATCTAGACACACATGTGGAAGAGCTGGCCAGGGGTGGCATCTCCCACACCCAGACCCAGTCTTTGTCACTCTGCGTTGCTCGAGGGCTCACCGGCTTCTCTGGGAACATTTACAAGGATAGGGAGAAAGTTTAGAAAGTAGTTTTATTCTGGACACTCTAGGAAATTAACCAATCTAAAGATCTGTTGGAATGGTAGGTTGGGTGAGCCCTCTGCAGGGGTCCCAGGGCAATGCTGAGGCCTTTTTTTTTTTTCCTTATTTATTTATTTATTTATTTATTTTTGGCCGCGTTGGGTCTTCATTGCTGTGCGCGGGCTTTCTCTAGTTGCGGCGAGCGCAGGCTACTCATTGTTGCGGTGGGCGGGCTTCTCATTGCAGTGGCTTCTCCTGTTGCGGAGCACGGGCTCTAGGTGCGTGGGCTTCAGTAGTTGTGGCTGTGGCCTCTAGAGCGCAGGCTCAGTAGTTGTGGCACACAGGATTAGTTGCTCTGCGGCATGTGGGACCTTCCCGGACCAGGGCTCGAACCCGTGTCCCCTGCATTGGCAGGCGGATTCTTAACCACTGCGCCACCAGGGAAGTCCCAGTGCTGAGGTCTCGATGTCACCAGTCCTGTACCTGCCTCAGGCCCAGTTAGGGGAGAGCTGGAACTTGACCTCCAGTCTCACTCTGCCTAGCCCTGGGTAGAGTGCAGAAAGGGGATCAAGGCTATAGGAACCTTGGTTTAGCCAAAGCTTAGGCTCCTAGAACCCATGGAAAAAGCTTAACAAAGGCTATTGAGTTCTTTCTTGCCACGTTGTGTCATGCTGGAGCAGCATGTTTTATTATCATCAGTCATCAGCACTAGCTCTCCAGCCATGTGGAGACAAAGCTCGGGCTGGGGGTGGATGGGTCCACACAAGCTCTGCCTTGAGAGCATCCCCGGATAGCCACCCGCTCCCTGCCGCAGCCCAGGGGGAAACCCTTAATGCTGCCTGTAGAGCAGGGGTGCTGGAGAGCCCAGCTCCGTGACCAGCATGTTTTCACTGCTTATTGTAATGCTGTGTCCCTGTCTCTCACGCTTCCTTGTTCCTTTTATTTTGGATAGTATTGCACATGGTTTTTGAATCAGATTTTAGTGTGTTTTTGCATTTTTAAAAATACCAATTGCTAGTCCTTTGGGAGCACTGAAATTCAGTCCCTCCCACCTTCTTCCATGGCATTTGCTGGCTTAATAAAAGGAAATAGTAGGAAAACCTACATTTCCTAGGCTTTACATGTTTTGCGCCTTATCTTTCCTACCCCAAAAGCAAAATTCTGGGCAGTGCAGGTGCCTTACAAAAGGAAGAGCATGTTTTGGATTGAGGCAGTCTGCCAGGAGGAGGCCGTGGTCAGATTGTGAGCCATGATCTTCTAACAATCTTAGCAACTTTCTGCTGAATGATAGCATTCAGACCTTCTTTGGATTGTGCGGTACTTACTTCAAGGACATAAGGAACTGTGGCTGCTGTAACTTAATAATTGAAACACTTTCAAATCACATTTATTTCAGGAGGCTGTGGGGCAATGTATGAAATTCAAATCGAATCAGAAGAATTTAAGGAGAAGAGAACTGTCCAGCAGCACCAGATGGTAAATCAGGTCAGTAGAGGCTTTGCCACTGGTCTCCGCATCTGAAAGGGCCTGCAAGTGGGGATGGTATTGTACCACCAGTCCTAGGAAAGACTAATGCAATACCACAACCATGTGAACAGGACTCAGGATCTGAGAAAAACATAAACAAACTATCTGGGATCGGACTGTAGGCAAATATGAATTTTATTCAAAATTGAAAACAAGCCGCCCAATAGTTATTTTGCATTTCCCTGTGTAGTGCTACCGATGTTTACTATATACTGTTATTGTTGCATATTGAATAGTAAACACAGAAGTACTAAAATGTATATGTTTTTGTAGATCTGAACATTTTTTTAAGCCTCTTTTAGGACTACTAAAGTAGTCCTAAACTGGGTAAATTGAAGGATGGCCTGATTGAGAATTGCTCCAGCGGCCCCAGACCCAGTGACAACAGCAGGGGTCTGGAACGTCAGATTAAACCAGACTAAGGCCCAATGTATTCATTTCCTATGCTTCTTTTACTTGGAATTTATTCCAGCCTTGACCCTTGGGCCTATGTCTATAAACTCACCCCATTCAGCCGGTGTGTTTGACATCATTCTGGAAAGTTGCACTTTGTGAACTAGCTTAACTTTTGCAAAGCACAGCTCTGGTCGTGAAAGCCGAGTCCAGCTGTTCCAGACTGCTCTTCTAGGCCTTTCCCCACCCTTCCTGGCCCAGATCCTCCCTCTGGGCCCTGCCCATCGGTCTCTCCATGCACCTGGGGACCTTTGTCCAGATACGACCTCCTGCCTGGGCTGCGCCTCCCTCAGTCCTCTGCCAGGCTCAAGTGCTGCCTTCCTGTCTGCCCGGAAGGGAATGAATGCCCTCCACTGTCTGACTCCAGGCTTTTCTGCCTTGTGTCCTGGATACTTAGGTCCCTGCCGCCATCCCTTGGCCCTGCGAGCCCTTTGTGGTCCGGTTCCTTGTTGGATCCATCTTTGGAATCCTCGTGCAGTCCACCTTCACTTGGATGTGGGCACATACAGCCCTAAGGCATGCTGGTCGTCTGACCGGGCAGTCTGGGGTGGAACAGCAACCGCTTCTGTCCTCCAGAAGCAGTTCTAGCCCCATGTGATCCCAGGGATTGGAGCCAAGGTAGAAGACAAGGCAGGGAAGACCCAACTGGCCCAGATCATCCCCAACTGGTAGGACTTTGGGTTTTGTTATCAAAACTACTCAGGCTGCCTAGTGCAACTGGGCTCCTGGGGGTGCTGTTAAGTCCAGCACATCCCCTGGCCTGAAGCCATGGTTACAAGGATGCAGGTTCTGGAGTTGGACTGCCCACATTTCAAATCTGGGCTCTGCTACTTTCTGCTGTGTGACCTTGAGCAAGTTACTTAACCTCCCTGTGCCTCAGTTTCCTAATCTGTAACAGGGAGAGTAATAGGATTTGCCTCAAAGGGCTCTTTTGAGGACTAGTGGTAAAGTCGTGTAAAGCACTGAGAACAGCGTCTGACACATGGTAAGTCCTTCATAAATGTCAGCCGCTGTCACCATCATCATCACTGTTACCTATAAATGCTGCGAGGAACCTGCGCCAAGTTCAGGGGGCAGCAGTTTCCTCCGCTTGGGAGAATGTCACCTATGTCATCTTGGGCTCAAGCTTTCCTCTGGGCCCCTACTGAGCATGTACCTTCCCTGGCCCCGTGCTAGCTGGAGAGCCTTGCTCACTTGTCGTTGCCCTGGAAGCAGACTATGCAGGCCAGGCCCAGGTCTGTTTTCTTTTTCTTTTCTTCTTTTTTTTTGTAATTTTTATTTTACATGGGAGCATAGTTGATTAACAATGTTGTATTCGTTTTAGGTGTACAGCAGAGTGATTCACTTATACAACCCAGGTCTGTTTTCTTCACTGCTGTGTCCCCAACACCTAACAAAGGACCCGGTACATAAAACAGCTCAATCAGTATTTGTTGAGAGTTTATAGAGAGTAAGGAGCGCTGGCCTGGGTTTTGTTATTGATTTACAGAGAAATTAAATGTTTAATGCCTGAAAGGCTTTCCATTTCAGAGAATTCACCTCCTGGCATTGGTGTACTTTTAACCTGGAGCAGCTACTGCCTGGGTTACCACAGCAGCCTCTTTGCTGGGCCAGGCACTGCTTGTCGTGGGGTGGGTGACGCAGGAGGCAGTGGCAGAGGGCGTCACTGCCATATCCTTTGGGCCAGGCCCCAGCGATGGCAGGATGATGAGGATTCCTTCCCCATCCATCCTGCCCCTACCCTGGGGAGCAGCCACACAGAGGAGCGCAAGCACCGTGTTCCCTTCTGTGTCGGGTGAGCCGGTCCATCCCCGCTCCGCACATTACAGTGCGACAAGAGCTTCAGATTCCTCGTTGGCGAAGATCAAGTGAGGTGCTGGCCGCACGCGCTGGCATGGGGAAGGCGCTTGGTAAACAGCAGTTACCCTCTCCCTTTCTCTGCCCTCCTTGCTGTCTGTTGTCCATCATCCTCCCCAAAGGGTGCCTCTGCCCTTGTTCCCCTACTCAGAACCCTGCGGTGGGCACCCTGCTTGCCCGTGGAGCCCAGTCCCTCCCTCCTCTGGGATTTCCGATCCTCTGTGTGGTCGGCCTCAGTGTCCCCTCCGTGGGCCTGACTCAAAGCCAGGCTTTTCCTGGTGAATTGCAGCAGGTTCCCAGCCTTTCCTCACCTGCTCTCCTGGGCCCAGTGCCCTGTGCCTCTGTGCCTGTTGCACCTCCAGCCGTCCCTCTCCTGGGCTACCTCCTCCACAAGCGGCCAGTGCACTAGCAAATGCTTCTTCCTAACAGTACCCACAGCAGTGCTGAGCTGGCTTGTGCTCTGACAGCATCCATCACTGTCTGTGCTGAATCCATTTCTTGTGGGCTTGAGTTACTTTCCTTACCTTTTTTATCATTTTCCCATACCTTTTCCATTTGTGTCCCCAGCACCCAGCATAATGCCATGGGCATAGCGGGTGCTGAAAAATGTTTACCTACTCTAGATCTTATAAACTGTGGGACTTTGGCCAAGTCATTTCCCCACTAGGGCCTCAGTTTCCTGACCTATTTAAAGTGACCCAAGTTATCTCTAAGGCCCTCTGTGGCTATAAGATCCTGTAATCTGTGTTGGGGAGCCCTCTGAGGGCTGCAAGAGACTGAGGAGAAGGACCTGGAAGGGGAAGGGCACAGGGCTGAGGGATCAAAGCCTGGATGGTTTCTCTGTCTAGGGTCTTTCATGTGAAGCTGTGACTGGGCCCTCATCTAGCCACAGAGGCTTTAAGAATTGTGGCCGACAGCATCGTCCTCAATGGTGAAAAACTGAAACCATTTCCACTAAGATCAGGAACAAGACAAGGTTGCCCACTCTCACCACTCTTATTCAACGTAGTTTTGGAAGTTTTAGCCACAGCAATCAGAGAAGAAAAGGAAATAAAAGGAATCCAAATTGGAAAAGAAGAAGTAAAGCTGTCACTGTTTGCAGATGACATGATACTATACATAGAGAATCCTAAAGATGCTACCAGAAAACTACTAGAGCTAATCAATGAATTTGGTAAAGTAGCAGGATACAAAATTAATGCACAGAAATCTCTGGCATTCCTATATACTAATGATGAAAAATCTGAAAGTGAAATCAAGGAAACACTCCCATTTACCATTGCAACAAAAAGAATAAAATATCTAGGAATAAACCTACCTAAGGAGACAAAAGACCTGTATGCAGAAAATTATAAGACACTGATGAAAGAAATTAAAGATGATACAAATAGATGGAGAGATGTACCATGTTCTTGGATTGGAAGAATCAACATTGTGAAAATGACTCTACTAGCCAAAGCAATCTACAGATTCAATGCAATCCCTATCAAACTACCACTGGCATTTTTCACAGAACTAGAACAAAAAATTTCACAATTTGTATGGAAACACAAAAGACCCCGAATAGCCAAAGCAATCTTGAGAACGAAAAATGGAGCTGGAGGAATCAGGCTCCCTGACTTCAGACTATACTACAAAGCTACAGTAATCAAGACAGTATGGTACTGGCACAAAAACAGAAAGATAGATCAATGGAACAGGATAGAAAGCCCAGAGATAAACCCATGGACATATGGTCACCTTATCTTTGATAAAGGAGGCAGGAATGTACAGTGGAGAAAGGACAGTCTCTTCAATAAGTGGTGCTGGGAAAACTGGACAGGGACATGTAAAAGTATGAGATTAGATCACTCCCTAATACCATACACAAAAATAAGCTCAAAATGGATTAAAGACCTAAATGTAAGGCCAGACACTATCAAACTCTTAGAGGAAAACATAGGCAGAACACTCTATGACATAAATCACAGCAAGATCCTTTTTGACCCACCTCCTAGAGAAATGGAAATAAAGACAAAAATAAACACATGGGACCTAATGAAACTTAAAAGCTTTTGCACAGCAAAGGAAACCATAAACAAGACCAAAAGACAACCCTCAGAATGGGAGAAAGTATTTGCAAATGAAGCAACTGACAAAGGGTTAATCTCCAAAATTTATAAGCAGCTCATGCAGCTCAATAACAAAAAAACAAACAACCCAATCCAAAAATGGGCAGAAGACCTAAATAGACATTTCTCCACAGAAGATATACAGACTGCCAACAAACACATGAAAGGATGCTCAACATCTTTACTCATTAGAGAAATGCAAATCAAAACTACAATGAGATATCATCTCACACCAGTCAGAATGGCCATCATCAAAAAATCTAGAATCAATAAATGCTGGAGAGGGTGTGGAAAAAAGGGAGCACTCTTGCACTGCTGGTGGGAATGTGAATTGGTACCGCCACTATGGAGAATGGTATGGATGTTCCTTAAAAAACTACAAATAGAACCACCATATGACCCAGCAATCCCACTACTGGGCATATACCCTGAGAAAACCATAATTCAAAAAGAGACATGTACCAAAATGTTCATAGCAGCCCTATTTACAATAGCCCGGAGATGGAAACAACCTAAGTGTCCATCATCGGATGAATGGGTAAAGAAGATGTGGCACATATATACAATGGAATATTACTCAGCCATAAAAAGAAATGAAATTGAGCTATTTGTATGAGGTGGATGGACCTAGAGTCTGTCATACAGAGTGAAGTAAGTCAGAAAGAGAAAGACAAATACCGTATGCTGACACATATATATGGAATTTAAGAAAAAAATGTCATGAAGAACATAGGGGTAAGACAGGAATAAAGACACAGACCTACTAGAGAATGGACTTGAGGATATGGGGAGGGTGAAGGGTAAGCTGTGAGAAAGTGAAAGAGCGGCATGGACATATATACACTACCAAACGTAAGGTAGATAGCTAGTGGGAAGCAGCCGCAGAGCACAGGGAGATCAGCTCGGTGCTTTGTGACCGCCTGGAGGGGTGGGATAGGGAGGGTGGGAGGGAGACGCAAAAGGGAGGGGATATGGGAACATGTGTATATGTATAACTGATTAAATTTGTTATAAAGCAAAAAAAAAAAAAAAAAAATTGTGGCCAAGACACAGGGACAGCCTCTAGGGAACATTCCATGCCTGCAGAAAGCAGAGAGCATGTGGCTCAGGGCACTGTGTTTCCCTCTCACAGCAGTGACATGAGGCTTTTTCCAGGGGCATTTCTGCTTATCTGCAGAGCTGAGGGGCTTATTTGTGAATATGGAGATGGTGGGGCAGCTCATTGGCTCCCAACACAACCATAGCTCCTGGCATCAGGGGTGGCCCGGATGTCAGGATTCCCTGGGTTCAGGTTCTATCTCACTTGCTGTTACTCACTTGCTGACTTTGGACAAGGGATAGACTCTATTTCTTTTTTTGTCAAAGATGGAGATAAGACTAGATTATCTCTAAGGAACCTTCTGACTCAATAAATTTGACCGCATGTGTTAGTATTCTCTTTGTTGTAAGTGGCAGAGACAAAGTTAAAACGAGCATTAGCAAACAAAGGTAATTAATTGGCCCATGTAATGAAATAATCTAGATTCAGGGTCTTAAGTTCATCTGCTTGTTCTTTCATATTCTCTTTTTCTGAGCTTCCAGTTTCTGTATGTTGGCCTCATTTTCTCCTACTGGAGATGGGCTTTCTCTTCTTGGTGGGGAAGAGGACTCCAAGTTGCCTCCAAGTGACAATATTCCAGTACGCAGGCATACCTCAGAGATATTGCAGGCTTGGTTGCAGACCATGACGATAAATCAAGCACATGGATTTTTTTGGTTTCCCAGTGTATATAAAAGTTATGCTTACACTATATTGTATCTATCAAGTGTGCAGTAGCATTATGTCTAAAAAAAAAAATCTACATATCAATTTTAAAATACTTTGCTAAAAAATGCTAATCATCATCTGATAATAGAGGGATGCCACAAACCTTCAGTTTGTGAAAAAACACAATATCTGCAAAATACAGTAAAGCAAAGTGCAATAAGGCAAGGTATATCTGTGGTGACCAAGAGAGAAGGCTCTACACTGAAAAATCCCAGGGAAGACTCTGATTGACCCAGTTTGAGTCATGTGCCTTCCCTGGACCAGTCAGGCTGGTCCAGGGGCACATAGCTACCTCAGTACAGGTCAACTGGTAGTCCCACCAGCAGTACACAATTAAAGTGGAAAAGGAGAAGGGAGATTGCTGGATAGACTGGAAAAAAATGTCTACCCCACTGTGATGTCTTGGGCCTAGTATAAAAGGACTTAGACTCCCGTGTCTCATTCAGGTGCTGTAGTTTGTCTCCTGGTACTGCAGGGGCTAAATATCTATTTGATTGTGGTTGCCCATTTACACTTGGGCCCTGACATCATTTGTAGCCCTAAACAAATCTCGTAATTTACAACTTTATTTTCTGATTTAGAGTAAAATTGGGGAATTGGTGCTGATTAGTGTGGTTTTATCTTTTTATTTAAAAAAAAATTTTTTTTTACATGAAGCTGTATATTTTCTTTTATTCAAGTAATTTTTTAAAATGTTGGCTGTGCTTGTGGAATCTCAGTTCCCCAACCAGGGATTGAACCCAGGCCTCCGCAGTGAAAGCGTGGAATCCTAACCACTAGACCACCAGGGAACTCCCAGTGTGGTTTTAAAGAACAGCTATTCTTTGCTCAAAATAGCAAAACACAAAAAACAGCCTGAAAGTTCTTCATTAGGGGACAGGCTAAAAGGTTAGGATACCTATAATGGAATGGATACATATGTGGAATACATATGTGGAATGGATACATATGGATACATATAATGGATGCTGTGCTGATACAAAAAAGAATGAGGGCGTGCCTTATGCCTGATATGGAAAGACCCCCAGTGTTAGGAGAAGAGAGAGTGCAGAACAGTGTGTTTGAAATACTATCATTTGTGTTTTAAAAAGGTATTGGGATGGAATATATACTAATAATAGTTTGAATATGCATTTTTAAATCCTTGCAAAGATGCACATGAAAATACCAACAGTTCTCTATTTGGTTTGGAGGTGGAAACTGGGGGACAGGTGTGGGAGGGAGACTTTACTGCATGCCTTTTATGCCTTTTGATTTTTGAGCCGGCTTAAATACTGATTCCAAAAATAAAAAGGAAACATTGCTTAAAGAAAGTGTGTGCAAAGTTTCCTACAGAGATAGAGCTATATAAATGTAATATATGTATGTCTGTATGTAATCAGTGTCAAATACAAAACAATGATGATGCTGTTCTGCTTCCTTAGGCACTAAAAGAAGAAATCAAAAGTATGCACGGATTGCGGATATTCACCTCTGTCCCCAAACACTGACCACGCCCTGGCTGCGTAGATGCTGCTGCTGAAACCTTGGGTGTATCCTATTGCCACCATTCCTTCCCAGGCCTATGACAAACAATTTATCTATTTTGTTCATGGACATTTCCATATTGTAATTAGAGAAGAGTATGATATCTATTTAGATGTTAATTAAAGGCAACAGACAGCTAAAATTTTTTTCATTACAAAAATATTTATTTAATCCTGCTCTGCGCTAGGCAACATTCTTCTTCTTTTTTTTTTTTTTTTTTAAATATTTATTTATTTATTTGTGCTGGGTCTTAGTTGCAGCACGGGGGCTCCTTAGTTGCGGCTCACCGGCTCCTTAGTTGCGCCACGTGGGCTCCTTAGTTGCAGCTTGAGGGCTCCTTACTTGTGGCATGCAAACTCTTAGTTGTGGTATGCATGTGGGATCTAGTTCCCCAGCCAGGGATTGAACCCGGGCCCCCTGCATTGGGAGCGAGGAGTCTTATCCACTGCACCACCAGGGAAGTCCTGGCAACATTCTTAATATGGGGATAATGTAATTAATAAGAAGCAGACCAAGAGAGACTATATGAAATTTTTGAGGAGTCATGAGTAATGCTTTTAGTTCCTTTATTTGAGAAGCATGTCGTTGTGTTCAAAGTGGTCTTGTCTTTGAACAGCTCTGTCCTGATGCTAGAGGCCGAATGGGGTGCCAGCTTCCTTGTCTTGTCAAGAAACTTTGTTTCTTCTCCTCTGTGAAACTGCTCAGGTCCCTTAATTTTACCAAAGAGAAAAGGAAAGACCCTTTGGTTTTGCTCTTCCCTTAGTTCACCACTCTGTTTCCCTTTCCCTCCAAACTTCTTACAAGAATGATCTTGGACCCTCAAGTTTCTTACTTCCTGGAGTGAACTCTGAGGAGTGTGGGCTGCCTGGATCAGGGTCTTCTTCACGTTTGAAGATCCCCCACCCTTTGCATCTTGGTGGGAGGTTGAGCCCACCTCCAGTGTCAGAAGCTAAAAAGGCTTGCTTTCCTAGCTCCTTGGCAAACAAGGCACAGGCAGATGATCTAGACTCAGCCAGATGGATCTGCCTTGAACTTTGCACTGGGAGCAAGTGACGCTGAGAAGCGGGGCAGTGGCGTGTCCATTTTGGCAGCTGTGGCAGCAATGTCCAGTGTTCTGGGAGGTGTCAGTGTTACAGGCCGCTGTCTCTGGAGTCCGTGGTGGTGGTCACTGTGTCTGCAACATGATCTGGGCTCTGGCCGGTCTTCCTCTTCCAGCCCATTTTCAGAAGCTGCTTCGTCAGTGTTCCCAGAAATTCTATGATTATCCCCATATGCTTTCACTCAGTTCTTTTCTGCTCACATCGGCCTGGTCAGTATCTGTCGCTTACAGCCGAGAGCCCTGATGGGTTCACCCGCGCCTCGCAGTGTGGCTCGTGCCCTCCTCCCGTCTCTCCACTGGACAGCTTTCTGAGAAACCACATCCACTGCCTCTCAGTCCTCCACGTGACCTGTCACCATGGCGATGGCAGGTTGACCACCACTCCTTCCCCAGACTCCTCCTTTGTGTTTCATGGAACTGACCACCAGAGAAATCACTGGTCACTATCAGTTCTTAAGATCCCTCTTACCTCCCTAAGAAATAAAAGTATGTAGGTAAAACAACCTTGAGCCCCAGAGCTTTGGAGCAGCACAAATTTTAAATATTCTGTTCACATACGGTGCCCTCATTTTTTGGTTTAAAATTATTCTCTAACCCCACAGTGTGGGGGAGGGATTGGTGTCCTGCCAAGGCAGAACTGCCTTTTGCATGGAATAGATTCACTAAGTTGTATCAGAGTTTAAAAGACAGGATAAAACAACTCCTGAGGGCCCAGGGCACCTCCGAAAGACCTAGACACCCCACAGGACAGCTTTTAGGTGGTATAGTGAGGAAACACCTAAGTCCCAGAGGCAAGAAGAAGGCAGTGGTCAGCGAGAACAGAAAGACCACAGAATTAGATACATGTTGATTACTCGTGTGGAGCCTAACTGTCCTCTTGAGGGTGGGCTGGACGTAGGGATCTGCTTCTAAAGAACAGATTAAAATGGAGGTGACAGTGTGCAGCTTCAGAGACTAGGTCATAAAGGGCACTGTGGCTTCCTCCTTGCTCTCTTGGATCGCCTGCTCTGGGGGAAGGTAGCTGCCATGTTGTGAGGACACTCAAGCAGCCTGTGGAGAGGTCCGTGTGGTGAGGGCCCAAGGTCTCTTAGCAACAGCCAATGAAGTAGGCCTGCCGGCAGCCCATAGAGAAGTGAGCCTTCTGCCGAGACAAGAGCCATTCGTCTTGGAAGTGGATCCTTCCAAGTCTGTCACAGCCAAGCCTTCAGAAAACTGTAGCCCCAGCTGACACCTCGACTGCAAACAGCTGGAACCACTCAGCTAGGCTACTTCTCATTTCCTGACCAATAGAAACTATTGAGATAATAAATGATGAGAGATAATAAGTGAGAGAATAAATGTTTGTTGTTTCCAGCCACGGAATTCCGGGTTGAATGCTTATGCAGCAATCGATAACTGATACACTTGTGCGTTACTAGGAGGACACTGGGGATTACACATATTGAAGGAAGGGTTGAAGAGCCAACCTGCAGAAAGGACAGGGTTACAGCTACACGTCAGCAACAGGAACCCCACCGCCACTGGGGCTCCCTGCCTCTCCTGTCTGCTCTGCAAATCAGCTTTATCGTCTCCTACTGTAAATCAGCGTCCACCACATGCTGCCAGTACACAACCGACGATACTGCCAGTGGCTCTTAATTTTTATATCTTAATGTGCAGATCATGAGAAAGACAGACTGTCCTTCCAACTTCCACTTCAAAGGATGCCAGGGAGGGCCTTTGATCGGCCTGTCCTGAATCAGGAGCCACCTGGAGTCCAGGAGCCACAGTACACTGCAGCCTCTCTCTGGACTCGGGTTTGGAGGGGAGGGAGGAACAACTGCCGAAAGAAGTAGGGGTTCTGTTCTCCAAAGCAGAGACTTGGGGCGAAACAGCCGGAATTCTCAACTGGAGGAAAAGGTGGGTGGGAGAACAGGAAGAAAAGGCCTCATAGGAGTGGGGGGACACTAGAGAAACTGGGACGCTTGCCCCTGCTTCACCACACCCCCACCGCAGAGGACGCTTCAGACCCAGTGAACTGGGTCAGTCCTACCGCGTCACATGTCTGCTCCCAAATATGGCAGGAAGAGCTTTTTAAGGTACCTACCCCCGCCCCCTGACCCCCGCCCCCCGTCACACACACACACACACACACATACACACTGTTCTTACCCACAAATTAAAAGGCAAGTTGGGAGAGGAATAACAGGGTTTCTTTTTCAGTTGACTGAATAAGAAGGAATTGCTTCACGTTAGCAGCCACAGTACATACATTGCATCTGATACAGCCAACTCCTAGAGTTTAAGTGCTACTTACGGAAACTGCTGAATGAACCTGAGACGTTTTCTGAGTCAAGGGTCCTTTTGAAGACAATGTGCAGTTTTCCAGTGGAAAATCCAAAGCGTCCTGGGGTAGGTGATTGCTAACTAGGCAAGTCAACCTAAGTAAGAGACACTGCCGGGTCCCAGGCCTGTTTGTTCCATGGGTTCCTGTGGTGCCCCTCTCAGCCCTGATTAGAGCACCCAACTAGCAGTTGTGGGACAAGCTGGCCTGCAACCTGGGAGGGGATTGGGGCCACAAAGCCCCACCCAGACAATGGCAGTGGCAGGGGATCAATAGACTCAATTTCCTTTCATGGGAATCCAAACTGGAAAGGGTAAATGACCAAAGGACAGATAATGGTTGGTGGAAAGCTCTGGGAAAGCAAACCTGGTTCAAATCGGGAACTACGGAGAGAATCAGTCAAGGAGAAGCGGAAGTTGAAAAAGAACGGCCTGGGAGCTGTCATGAGGGGCGCTGGCAAGTCTCAGTGAAGAGTAAGTCACGCTAGGAAATAAAGAGCGATTCTCAACCTACTGCAAGTCAGAGCTACCTCGGGTATCTTGAAACTCCCCATACCTGGTCCCTCCCAGGTCTAAGAGACCAGCTAGTGAGGGGTGGGGAGAGCGGATTCCAGAGCCCAAGTTAAAGACAGACTCCCTTAGTGGCCCAGGAGTCGGGACCCACCCCCCAGACCCCTCCCCTCTGCCCCCAGACGGGTGAGGCCTGCCCTGCCCACCCCCGGGAGCTGCTGCACAGGGGGCAGTTGGCCAGCGCACCTCCGCCCCCACCGTCTAGGGGGACCCACCCCCTAATTGCGCAGAGTAAAGCGTGGCAGTGCGCGACGCCCCCCAGCCAGGTGCAGCCCCGACCTAACTGGGGCGGAGGGCACGCTGCCCTGGGCGGGATCCGCCCCGGGATCCGGGCCAAAGAGCAGGGCCTCCACCAGCCCCGACGGTCTCCGGGGAGCAGGGCCGGCCGCCCTCCCGCCCTGCGCTTCCTCGCGACGACTCGGACTCGCCGGCCGGCGCGCGGCGGAGACTCGGGCTGGGGTCCGCGGCCACGGCTCCGCGCCGCCGAAGACCCAGCTTCCCCCACCCCAACCTCTGCGGGGCTCCCGGCGCCCCTCGGCCGGTCGGCGGGGTCTCTGCTGCTCGCCCGCCGAGCCACGCTTTGGACGCCTTTTAATTTGCATTTGTTGGGGCGGGGTGAAGTCTGCCGTTAGGCACCTCATTTCACGGAACTGAGCTCTTAGCCTCTGGTAAAATACCCTGGCACTGTGAATTTATTTATTTTTAATTAATTATTTATTTTCGGCTGCATTGGGTCTTCGTTGCTGCGCGCGGGCTTGGGCTTTCACTAGTTGCGGCGAGTCAGGGCTACTCTTCATTGCGCTGCGCAGGCTTCTCATTGCGGTGGCTTCTCTTGTTGCGGAGCACGGACTCTAGACGCGCGGGCTTCAGTAGTTGTGGCTCCCGGGCTCTAGGGCGCAGGCTCAGTAGCTGTGGCGCACGGGCTCAGTAGTTGTGGCTCCCGGGCTCTAGAGCGCAGGCTCAGTAGCTGTGGCGCACGGGCTTAGTTGCTCCGCGGCATGTGGGATCTTCCCGGTCCAGGGCTCGAACCTGCGTCCCCTGCATTGGCAGGCGGATTCTCAACCACTGCACACTGTGGATTTAAAAGAACATTTATGCACTTTGATTTTTTGAGGAAAATATAATATTTATTAGAGAGGCAGATAAGAGGGTACAAGTAAAAGGTGCCAGATGGTTTCATTTCTTTTAGAATAAGAATAAAAACAAACAATCATGTTGACCTTTATTCAAACACAGTTTGTTCAGAACCCAAGTGTCTATAGTAGTCTCATCCAGCAGGCAGCCTCTCCAGCAGTTATGAAAATAAAAAGGTCGTTAGGGAGCAGAATAATCAGCTAAACAAATGGATAAAAGAGTAGAAAGTTAAAACAACTGAAGTTCAGGTAATCACTTTAGGTTTTTGTTTTTTTATAAGCAGTTTTTAGAACAGTTTATATTGAATATAAGTGTTTTTAGAACAGATTTAGATTTACAGGAAAAATGAGGTAGTATGGAGAGTTCCTCTGTACCCCTGTTTCCCCTATTATTAACGGCTTACATTATTATAGCACATGTGTTAGTAAACCCCAATACTGATACAGTATTACAAATTAAAGCCCAAAGTTTAGTCAGATTTCCATCGTTTTCCATACTGTCTTACCCAGGTATCCCCTCCACAGCACCACATTACTTTTAGTACTTCCCTCTCCCTCAAGACAGTTTCTCATAATTTCCTTGTTTTTGGTGACTCTTTAAATAGCAGTATATTCTGTGCGGCGAATTATAGATGTGTTTGATTGAAAGCACTTTTAAAAACAAAAACAAAACCACAAAAGGAGTCATAATCCAGTTGGCCAATTGAAAGTTATTCTAAACATTTTGGCAAACATTAAATAATCACATGATAGACACCACACCGAAAAAGTGCCCTAGCATTATTATTATTATTTTTTTTTCTGTACGTGGGCCTCTCACTGCTGTGGCCTCTCCCGTTGCGGAGCACAGGCTCCGGACACACACAGGCTCCGCGGCCATGGCTCGCGGGCCCAGCCGCTCCGCGGCATGTGGGATCTTCCGGGATCGGGGCACGAACCCGTGTCCCCTGCATCGGCAGGCGGACTCTCAACCACTGCGCCACCAGGGAAGCCCAACCCTAGCATTATTAAAAAGAAAACAAGTGCCATGAGTTTTGGACCTCAGGAAGTAACAGCTTCACCCAAACAGGAGGAGTTTAAAGAAATGCATTGTCTGGGGTGAGGTTTGGTAGATTTATAAACAAGGTTAGGGAGGAAAGACTTCAACACACACATCATTAACCTGTAAGTGAAATTGCAGAACACGCTTCGGGGCTTAGTAGAGCATCGGTTCTTCTGTCTCCGCGCAGAAAGAATTCAGTGAGAGGCCGAATGACAGGTACGGAAAGAGTTGATTAGACTAGGACCCGTGTGAGGGGTACAAGCAGGCAGGCAAGGGAGTGCCGCGCCGAAAGCTAGGCGGGCTACATGTTTATAATCAAAGGAAAAGCGGGGAGAGAAAGAAGACCACCTTCTTCCTCATTCTTCAGTAGATGTCAAGCTTCCGTCATCAGTTCCTCCTCCGTGTCAGGCGGGGGAGTTTTCTTGTCCCTACGTGGTCAAACTGGGACGGTCATGGCACGATAGAAATGGGCAAAAAGGCAGTAACATATACTAAAGTATGGTAAATCATCTCAGGTTTCAGTATAATGTCATCTTTTCCCTACATTTTTCTTCTTAATATGCTCAGAGGAGCGTGTCCTAGGAATCATTAACTTACTGACCTCACTGGGCAGGATGTGGGTCTCAGTTCACCATTGTTTTATTGTTTGGGGGCATGTCTCATGCTTCTGTTGCATGGTTTTGTTGCTAAGCAAGCCTGCCTTCTTCAGTGATCATTAACTTACAGGGGTCTCCCTGTAAGTTTTTTCTTTCTGCTTACAACCCCCCAGTAGGATTAACTATTTAATCACCTACTTTGTCCCTTCACTTGGTCCCTATCAAAAGTGTGTTATTATTAACCTGTAAAATAAAGGAAGAAAACTTTATAATCAGGCTGAGATTTTTCTTCTTTTATTTAACAGAGAACTGTCGGAAGAAAAGAATATCTTGGGTAGAAAAGGAAATTTCTGATGCTTTGGAAATTGTTCAATACTTTTCTAATACTTCAGGCACTGACTAAAGGAACTGCAGCTACAAAATATCTTGAACTGTTTAGTCAATGTCCCATGTCTCCATCTGTTTTTGGTGTGGTGGCTACGGCTTAAAATAATGATCATAAGTTTATGCACACAACACTTGCTCTATACAAACAAATCGAGCTATTTTCTGAATCAAATCTGCACAATCCTAAAAAAAAAAACTTCAAAAAACAGGATGTTTTTCAAGGCAGGCTTTTTAAAAGCTAATGTTGACTTGGCCTGTTCTAGGCTTTTTCTGGTAGTTAACAATTTGGAAATGAGCTCATAATCTGACATAAGAAGGTCAGATTATAATACCTTTGGTCTCCCATTCATTTGGTTAAATGCCAGAAGCAGTTAGTCTACTAGTTTAATGAGCATTACGGCTCATTAAAACAAATCTCCATCATTTAAGGGTCAGCTGATTTTCTTGATGCAATACTTGAAAAGGAGAACTGAAGGAAACAATCCCCTGAAGAGGTCTGGATCAAGATAGGTGGCTTTATCAATATCATGTCAATAAAGGCATAATAATGCAAAGAAATTTTAATTATAAAATTAAAAAAATTTATATATGTAGCTGTAAGTTGGGCTGTCATTAAGTACAGTCCGCTATATCTCACTTTGGTAGCCAGTGTAAAATGTAAGCTGACTGCAGCTAACTTACCTTGAAACACAGGCCATCCAGAGCAACAAGTATGAGTCCCTCCTGCCATTTTCTGATCCTCTGATATGAGCTTATGAAATGAGCCCATGAAGTAGAGGCAAGAAGCTAATTTTCCTATCTAAAAGTAGGAAAGACATGAATAAATATTTTTCAAAGCCAAAAAAAAAGGGGTATGTCTCAACCTGACACCTTCCTTCCGACCCATTTATAGCTGCGTCTTTATTGAGCATAATCAAACACTGGATTTGGTGGCTGACTATGCATGTGACCAGTTTCACTATCCATCCTCCTGCTTCAGTGCCAATTTAAGAATGTAAATCCTATGTGGCCAGATTTCTTTAAAGATGGTGAGAAATATTTATTTTATTCTGGCTAAAGTTAATCACATTTTCTGAAGTGGGCCCTTACATTTACTACTTTTTTAAAATTTCAGTAACTAGAAATTTAGATCTTAAAGATGGGAATGATTTAAAAATCTACCCTTTGGAAACAATATGCTGCGCTCTTAGTCTGTGTATGACTGTAGTTATCACCACACTGCATTCAAATTATAGCCCAGCCTGGGGAAGTGTGAGCTGAACACAGCTTCTCCTGCCACCAAACCTCCAGCTGAAACAGAACCTAGGTGACTGAGAAGTGGACATGTGCTGTTTTCATGTAAGTGTGTCTGTACAGCACTAGAATATCTGATCTGCAATTGGTGGAGAGCTCAACTGGTGCCATATGTAAAAATCAACAGGTTAATTGACCAAACTTTTACAGATTTCAATTAGGTGTTTGGGATCAAATAGACAGGCTGGGATAATCATGATGAACTAGCCATGATCTTAACCACATTTAAGCATTTAGTACCAATATAAGTATTTTCTTATTTACTTCTTTACTCAAGTAGGGTGAGATTTTATTTTGTTCATGATTTCCTCTAAGTGAATAGTGGTAAAGTTTAACGAACTAGCATAATTCAATTTATTAAGTTACAAAATGTAATATTAGAATATGCTTCAATTTGTGGCAGACACTGTATATAAAGAAGAGATCAGGGCTTCCCTGGTGGCACGGTGGTTGGGAGTCCGCCTGCCGATGCGGGGGATGCGGGCTCGTGTCCCGGTCCAGGGGGGATCCTGCGTGCCGCGGAGCGGCTGGGCCCGTGGGCCATGGCCACTGAGCCTGCGAGTCCGGAGCCTGTGCTCCGCAACGGGAGAGGTCACAACAGTGAGAGGCCCGCGTACCGCCAAAAAAAAAAAAAAAAAAAAAAAAAAAAAAAAAAAAAAAAGTGCAAGGGGAAGCAGCAAGTTCTGATGTAGAAGCTACAGCAAGTTATCCAGATCTAGCTAAGATAATTCATGAAGGTGGCTACACCAAACAACAGTTTTTCAATGTAAATGAAACAGTCTTATATTGGAAGAAGATGCCATTTAGGACTTCCATAGCTAGAGAGGAGAAATCAATGCCTAGTTTCAGAGCTCTCTTGCTAGGAGCTAATGCATCTGGTGGCTTTATGGTGAAACCAATGCTCATTTACCATTCTGAAAATCCTAGTGTCCTTAAGAATTATGCTAGATCTACTCTGCCTGTGCTCTGCAAATGGAACAATAAGGCCTGGATGACAGCACAGCTACTTACTACATGGTTTCCTGAATATTTTAGGCCCACTGTTGAAATCAATTGCTCTTAAAAATAAATATTCTTTTCAAAATATTATTATTCATTGACAATTCACGTGGTCACCCAAGAACTCTGATGGAGATATACAATGAGATTAATGCTTTTTTCATGCCTGCTAACACAACATCCATTCTGCAGTCCATGGATCAAGGGGTATTTTGACTCTCAAGTGTTAGTACTTAAGAAATACATTTTGGATTTTGTTAGGCATAGTTGATTTTAACTAAACAAGAGAAACTTGGCAATATCTATTAAAATTAAAACTCAGATAGAAAAAGAGGATTACATTTTGTAAGGCTATAGCTGCTATAGATAGTGATTCCTCTGATGGATCTGGGTGAAGTCAGTTGAAAACCCTCTGAATTGGAAAGGATTCACCATTCTAGAGGCCATTAAGAACATTCATGATTCATGGGAAGAGGTCAAAATATCAATATTAATGGGAGTTTGGAAGAAGTTGATTCCAACCCTCACAGGTGACTTTGAGGGGTTCAAGGCTTTCACGGAGGAAACAACAGCAGATGTGGTGGAAAGAGCAAGGGAACTAGAATTAGACGTGGAGCCTGACGATGGGACTGAATTGCTGTAATGTCGTGATAAAACTTTTCACAGATAAGGAGTTGCTTCTTACTGATGAGCAAAGAAAGTGGTTTCTTGAGATGGAACCTACTCCTGGTGAAGATGCGGTAAAGATTCTTGAGATAACAGCAAAGAGTCTAGAATATTACACAGACAGTTGACTGATAAAGCAATAGCAGGTTTGAGCGAACTGACTCCAATTTTGAAAGAAGTTCTACTGTGGGTAAAATGCTATCAAACAGCATGGGATGCTACAGAGAAATTGTCCACGAAATGAAGAGTCAATTGATGTGGCACACTTCATTGTTGCCTTATTTTAAGAAATTTCCAGAGCCACCCCAACCTTCAGCAACCACCACGCTGATCAGTCAGTAGCCATCAACACATCTGGGCAAGACCCTCCACCAGCAAAAAGACTGACTTGCTGAAGGCTCAGACAATAGTTAGTATTTTTTAGCAGTAAAGTATTTTTAAAAATTAAGGTGTGGGGGCTTCCCTGGTGGCGCAGTGGTTGAGAGTCTGCCTGCCGATGCAGGGGACATGGGTTCGTACCCCGGTCCGGGAGGATCCCACATGCCGCGGAGCGGCTGGGCCCGTGAGCCGTGGCCGCTGAGCCTGCGCGTCTGGAGCCTGTGCTCCGCAACGGGAGAGGCCACAGCGGTGAGAGGCCCGCGTACCGCAGGAAAAAAAAAAAAGGTGTGGGACTTCCCTGGCTGTCCAGTGGTTAAGACTCTGCACTTCCAATGCATGGGGCGAGGGTTCGATCCCTGGTTGGGGAACTAAGATCCCACATCCCGCGCAGTGCAGCCAAAAAAAAAAAAAAAAAAAATTAAGCAATATATGTTGTTCTTTCAGATATAATGCTATTGCACACTTACTACAGTATAACGTAAACATAACTTTTATATGCACTGGGAAACCAAAGAAATTCGTGTGACTTTATTATCATATTCTCTTTATTGCAGTGGTCTGGATCCAAACTTGCAATGTCTCCAAGGTATGCCTGTATACATCTTAGCACCTTTGGCATTTTTGTCCAAATAGACTTTGACAAATAAAGTAGGAATATAACCCTTTTCATCTTCATTTCTCCAAATGCAGAATCACCTTCATTTTCCTCTATAACATACAATGTTTCTGCTTCAACTGCTGAAAGAATTCCTTCATTCTGATCTTCAAATATGTAGAGAGTTTTACAAGTCCCTGTAGGGGGGGAAGATGTTCCTTTTCATCGAATTTATTATTAAAAGTCATGACCAGACCTGCACCTCACTCTTCTGACTTTGCTCCTCTGTGTAACCGGGGTCTGTATTCTTCCAGTCTTGTGCACAGTTATTTGGGACTGAGATTTTTGTGCATTACACTCTGTTGTCAGGCCTCTTCACTTGGTGCTGGGAGCCTGCCTTCAACCTCAGCTAGCCAGACTTCAAGGTTCTGGGCCTCTCGTCACAGTTTTCCTACGTATATGTATATATGTATATATGTATATATGTATATGAAACTCTCTCTCTCTCCATATATATATATATATATATATATATATATATATATATATATATATATATATATATATGGAGTTAATTTGTGACCCAAACTGGCTGGGTGTCCCATTTGAGGATTCATTAGACAGTCACTCTTCATTTTTGTTATACCATCTCTGATCCATCTCCATCTGGATTTCTTTATTTAATTCATTGACTTTCTTTATATAGCTTTTTCCTTCTTTGTTGAGATGAAAGATTGCTGAAACCCTCTGGTGTTGCCCTCCCCCCCCCCCCCACCATGCTTTAGGTTTTTTAAGTGAATTTGGGGTTTGAAGATCATGAACTCATTGAAGCAATGAGTTCCCTTTACTGTGTGGGAGACATTTATTTTTATGAACAGCCATAACTTTCCTTTGGATTTGTTATCAGATTTGAACTCTGTTTTGTCTACTCTGGAATTTTAAACACTCTGATCAGACACAGTACACTTCATTGGCTGAGTGTCTTCCTCAGATGTCTCCAGGAGGCTCAAACTCTGACTTGAAAGTTTCTGTTACCAACTATGACATTTATCTGATCATTGGTTCAGCTGCCTTAACTATGGTATCCACGCATCTCCCACTGATTACTATTGCCTGTTGATCAACATCTGCATGTCTTCATTGATCCTCCAATTCTCACTGTCCTTCTTCCTTCCATCTCTTGTATTTTCTGAAGGATGTTGGATATACGAGGACGGTAATATTCATGCAGGTCCTGGTCCAATTTCTTGAAGACTTGGTGAGTAATCTGCTTTGCTGTCCTCTGCTACTGGTGACACTTTTGAGTTTGTCGGTGTGCCTTTTCAACACCTACCTTTTAAACACTCATATCAGCATGTTTTTTTTTTTTTTTCCCAAAATACTGCTGTGTTCTGTCAGTGTTTTGGAATCTCACACATACCGTCGTTTACTTGATTTACGTTGCTTCCAGCAAGTGTCTATCCGTGGCTCTCTTTTGTGCATCACGAAAAGTGCGATTTCCACTCCTGCTCTGGTCTTGAACACAGCCCGCTAACTCCACGGTGACCTGTGAGGTCAAGTTCTCCAAGGTAAATTCATGGTGCCCAGCGTGAGAGCTCATTTCGCTCACAGGATGGGAAGGAACGCTTTACATGACGGATATACTTGTATTCTTCCTCCTTCCAGTTCTTTTTAGGTTGGTATTTCTTCAAAAGATTCCTGAGTTGCTTTGTAAAGCTGAGTTCAGTCTCTGTCGTTTCCCTGACAAATGTGATGTATTTCTCAAGAATACCAATTCCTCACTGCTTGTGTTTTCCTAAGTCGAACGGCTCCCCGAGCTCGGTGCCCCAGTCCGGGCGCAGGGGCGGTTAGAGGCTCCCCGCGGCGGGCGCGCCGCCCGCGTTCTGCTGGGTCTCTCCCATGGCCCCTCCCTCCGGGTAGATCCGCACCAAGATCGCTCCACCCACCGCCCGCCGTGGCCTCTTGTGTGCTTTAGTTTGTAAATGACCCGGATGTTCTCCCGAGTCCGGAAGCGCGCGCTCAACTTTGTCCGGGCGAGGGGTGCACAGGCCCGGAGGGAAACACCGAAGGGTACGGCCGTCGCCTGTCAACGCTACCCGGGCCCTGGACCTAGCAGGATGGAGCGCTCCAGAGGGAGGTCCGACGGGTCTCTGGGGTGCAGCATCCTGGGAGGAGCCCGGAGGTCCAAGAGGCCCTCTCATGTAAGAAAGGAGTTGGCCAGTGGGTGGTCCCAGAGCGCTTCTGGTAACAGGGCCCCTGGAACACTATTGGGTCTTCCCGCTGGCACCTCAAGCCAGACTTATGTCTGCCTCCTCATTCCATTCTCTCTCGGCCACCCATAAACCAGACTGTAACGCCCAACCTTCTCGCCCTCTTCTGGTAGAGGTGGACCAGACACACTCAATCCCTACGGGCAAAATAAATGTTAAGCCAAAACCAAGCATAAAATGGAATGCCATCATCTGAGAATTGACTTCAGAGATAATTAACGTCAGTAATCTGATGTTTTATGGTTAAAAATTCAACTAAAAAACTTAAAATTATATACTAGGTTGTACAGACAATATCTCAGATGTGTCAGGCTTAGATCATTCCTGTGGTCCTTATGTTACACATTTGTGGAATGAAAAAAATGTTTATGTTCACGTCATGCTATTGTATCATTGTAATTAACTTTAATTCACGAAGGAGATTTTTCAGTAAAATTTTCTAGAAGGAACTTTGTTCCTAGGATTCGTAGCTTGAGTAGACATTTTAAAAACCCTTTGTTTTTTGCTAAAAAATAGTTGGCAGACTATAAGCTATCTTTTGTTTGTTTAAAATTTTAGCTTCCTCAAAAAGCCAGAAAAAGAACTACAAAATTAACCAAATAAAGAACACGGAAGGAAATGATAACCATAAAAGCATAAATTAATGAGGTAGGAAACAAAAGATAGTGAAAATAATACATCAAAATGCTGGTTCTTTTGGAAAAAATTAACAAGATCAACAAACCAGTAGCTAAACTAATTGAGAAAAAAGGGCAGAAAGCACAAAAATACAAAATATAAAAGGGCATAGGGGAAATAACCATTGAAACAGAGGAAACTAAAAAAAATATGAGACTACTTTGTACAACTTTATGCAAATAAATGTCAAACTACAGATAAAATCAATAATTTCAGAGGAGAATACAGTTTCCCAAAATTGACCCTCATGGAGAGAGAAAACATTAACAGACCAATCTCCATAAAATAATAGAGAAATTTATCAAATAAATACACCATATATAGGGGAATTCTATCAAATCCTTAAACACCAGGTAAACCTAATACTACACAAATTATTCCAGGAACTAAAAGATGAAAGGAAATAGCCAAATCCTTTTGCAAAGCAAGTATATCAATTAATATAAATTAATTAATAAAATTAAACCTGTTTTAAAAATCCTAAGGGATCCACAAAGAACTATTAGAACTAGTAAATGAGTTCAGCAAGGTTGCAGGATACAGGATCAATATACAAAAATCAATTGTACTTCTATACACGGACAGTGAATAATCTGAAAATAAAATTGAACAATTCCACATACAGTAGCATAAAAAGAATAAAATACTTAAGAATAAACCTCCCAAAATGAGTTTAGGATTTGTACACTGAAAACCACAAAACATTATTGAAAGAAATTGAAGAAGGTCTAAACAAATGGAAAGACACCACCTGTTCATGGATTAGAATATTGTTAAGATGGCAATACTCTCCAAATTGATCTATAGATGCAACACAATCTCTATCAGAATTCCAGCTGCCTTTTTTTGCAGAAATTGACAAGCTGATTCTAAAATTCATATGGAAATGTAAAGGGCCTAGATTAGCCAAAACAGTATTGAAAAATAAGAATGAAGTTGGAGAATTTGTACTTCCCAATTTCAAAACTTACTACAAGGCTACAGTAATCAAGACAATGAGGTACTGGTATAAGGATAGAAATAGAGATTAATGGAATAGAATTGAAAGTTCAGAAACAAACCTTTACATTTATGGTCATTTGATTTTCAACAAAGATGCCAAGACAATTCGAGGTGGAAAGAATAGTCTTTTCAACAGATATCACTGGGACAACTGGATATCCAGATGTACAATAATAAAGTTGGACCCCTTCCTCACCCTGTACAGAAAAATTAATTCAAAATCTATCATAGACCTAAGTGTAAGAGCTAAAATTATAAAAGTCTTAGAAGAAAACATGGAAGTAAATTTCTGTGACCTTAGGTTAGACAAAGCCTTCTGATATATGACACTAAAAGCAAGTGAGAAAAGAAAAATAAATTGGAATCCATCAAAATGAAAAACTTTTGTGCTTCAAAGACACCATCAAGAAAGTGAAAATACAATTCAAAAGTGGGAAAGTGGGAAAATAATTTGTAAATAAAGGACCTGGACCTATGTCTCACACCATACACAAGAAAAATATGCAAACGATCAGAGGTCTAAATATTAAAGATGTAATCACGCAAGTAGTAGAAGAAAGCTTATATAAAGAATTCATACAACTCAGCAATAAATACAGATAACCCAATTTAAAAATAGGCAAAAGATTTGAATATCTCCAAAGAAGATATACAAATTGCCAAAAGCACATGAAAATATTCTCAACAGGATTAGCCATTAAGAAAATGAATATCAAAACTACCATGAAATTGCACTTCACACCCACTAGCATTGCTAGAATAAAAAACATGAACAATAACAAGTTTGGAGAGAATGTGGAGACATTGGAACTCTTATACATGCTGGTGGAGCAGCTGCTTTGGAAAACTGTCTGACAGTTTCTCAAACAGTTAAACATAGAGTTACCATATGACCCAGCAGTTCCACTCCTAGGTATCTACCCAAGAGAAATAAAAACATATGCGGACACAAAATCTTGTACACGAATGTTCATAGCTTTGTTCATAATAGCCAAAAAGTAGAAATAATACAAATGTCCATCAACTGATGAATGGGTAAACAAAATGTGGTATATTTATACAATGGAATACTATTAAGCCATGAAAAGGAATGAAGTACTAATACATGCGACAATGTGAATGAACCTTGAAATCCTTATGTCAAGTGAAAGAAGCCAGACACACATATTATATGATTCCATTTACATGAAAATTCCTGAGTAGGCAAAGTCTTAGAAAAAGAGAGTAGATAGGGTTACGGATAAGATGTGACTGCTAGTGGGTATGGAGTTTCTTTTTGAGGTGATGAAAATATTCTGGAATTATATACTGTTGATCCACACACACTTTATTAATATACTAAAAAACACTGATTTGTACACTTTAAAAGGGTGAGCCTTACTCTTTGTGAATTATATCTCAATAAAGCTGTTAACTTTTACAACCCATATAAAAGTAGAGGTAAGGGAATAAGAAAGAAATCTATAAATTGATAAGGAATTATTTCCAGTTCATGTTGTTAAGATATAAAAGTGCAATCAACTGGAAGCAACCCAAATGTCCATGACCCAGTAGAGGGATAAACAAATTTTTCTAGCCACACAACGAAATAGTACACAACAATAATAAGGAAAAGAACAATTAGTACTTTTAACAACAATTAAGAATCTCACTTTCATTATGCTAAGTGAAAGAGGCCAGATGATACAAAGGACTAAATACTGTCTGATTCCATTTCTATGATATTCTAGAAAAGGTAAAACAATAGAGAGAGGAATTAAATCTGTGTTTGCCAGAGGCTGGGAGTGGGAGAAGAAGATTGACTGCAAAGGGACAGGGAACCTACTGGGGTGCTGGACATGTTCTGTATCTTGGTTTTGGTGGTGGTTACCTAGTCTGATAGTCAGCATCAATCAAACTGTACACTTAGAAGGAGTGAATATATCATACTTCAATAAACCTTCCTTTTAAAAAAAAAAACCCAAAGTTTGAAAGTATATTTCATACGCTGGCTTTTGTGTAAGTAAGGAAAATAAAAGTCTATATTGTGTCTGCTTATTTTTATAAAAGGAAAGATTGGAAAGATAAACCAGAAATTTAATGATATTGGCTTATCTAGAGGGGCTAGGTGGGAATGGAGAGAGAGGAAGAGAGAAAAGAATGAGACTTGTCTGAATACATCTTTTTCATAGTGTTGACTTTTTTAACTGTGTTAATATTTTACATATTCAAAAAATAAATCGATGAGGATGGGGAAAATACTTAACATTTAAAAATGAACCTAGTTGAAAGTCAAATTGATAACAAACTCATTTATACAGAAGAAAAAAATATGATTAGTTCAAGTAACTTTGAACACCGTCCTTTTAATTGGACATATTCTGAGAATTAAAAAAATCTACAAAGAAATCTTGACTTTTACTTGATATTTTTGTTGTTGGTAGTGGTATAAGTGTAACAACTCTGAAACTATTTTGTGCGTATTGTAGGATTGAGCAAATGACTAAATACATCAATACTGTTGGGAGTGAATGTTTTCACTGTGGAAAAAGGGAGATATTGAGAGAGAGAATTAGCCCCTGACAGCTGGGAGCTGACCTGGCACTGGAGGTAGGCTGTGGTGTTTATTAAAAGTAAAAATTTCACAGAACACCAACATCAGGGAAGGCCACTCTGTGATGGTGATGGATCCAAATAAAAAGAGGACCACCTCATAATCGTGTCCAAACACAGACAAAAACTTGAACATTGTTTAAACCACAAAAATAGCCTAACCCTGTGATTGGTAGCCTTGTTCCCATGCTTCTCTCTTTCTAGAAAAGAATTAAGATACCTGCCCATATAGTTAGCCCTGCCTCCTTACAGCCATATCCAGAGCAATGCGCACTCCCTCAAACCTTCCTCCATAATCACCCAACACAAGCCCAAATCCTGCCAAGTCCTTTCTGACACCCTCCCCCGGGACGTCCCATGGCTCCTCAAGTTGAGCAGTTTCCCTTGTTGCAACAGGTCATAAATCTAACTTCATTTAACTGTAGGTGTGCTCCTGGTGGCCTTTGGCTGATGAAGGAAATTTACAATACAGATGTGGAACACAGAATGGAGAGGAAAAGCCCTGTGGTGTTAGAGGGGAATTAGGGTTATCTATTTGAACTCATGATTTTTTTAAAAGAATGTGTTCATGTATCTCCTAAATCTGTCAACTGAAAGGGCTGGGAAGCTATACTTCAAGTAGCACTGGACATGAATATCTCCCAGATTTTGATTTCTAAACATTTCCCATTTTAAAAGAACCAGGGCTTCTTGGAGAAATGGCTGATTCCAGGACTGGGGCAGGGAAAGTGTGAGATAAGCCTGGGATATATCGTGTGACAGAAAACAAGAAAACACTCTAATGGTGAGGATGTATCAAAGGGCACAGGCATGAGCTTGAGGGGCTGCCACGGGTTAAAGTAGAGACAACTTGTGTATCAAAAACGAATAGTTTAGGGGCTTCCCTGGTGGTGCAGTGGTTGAGAGACTGCCTGCCGATTCAGGGGACGTGGGTTCGTGCCCCGGTCTGGGAGGATCCCACGTGCCGCGGAGCAGCTGGGCCCCTGAGCCGTGGCCGCTGAACCTGCACGTCCGGAGCCTGTGCTCCGCAATGGGAGAGGCCACAACAGTGAGAGGCCCGCGTACCGCGCAAATAAAAAAAAAAAAAAGAGTAAAATTTTGACACATTCTATTCCATGGATGGATCTTGAAGACATTAATGCAAAGTGAATTAAGCCAGACGCAGAAGGACAACTATTGTATGATTCCACTTCTATGAGGTACCTAGGTAGTCAAATTCATAGAGAGAGAAAGTAAAAAGATGGTTGCCAGGGGCCGGGAGGGGAGGATGAGGAGTTATTGCTTAGTGGGCACAGAGTTTTTGTTTGGGAGGATGAAAAAGTTCTGGGGATGGATGGTGGAGACTGCACAACAATGTGAATGTAATTAATGCCACTGAACTGTACAGGTGTAAATAGTTAAAATAGTAAACTTTATTTGATGTACATTTTACAATAAAAAATAAATTGGAAAAATTGCTAAGTAAACAGAAACCAAGGGGAAAACTCATTTTAACCCAAATAATAGTAATAATTAAAAAAAAAAAGCATGCTGCTGAGTCTGCATGTCAGGGGCTGACTTGGTACTAATTTGCCTGCAGAATGTAATGTTTATTAAAGCGTAATTTTTAAATGTGCTAATCTGCAGGGAGATCAGCTCCGTGCTGTGTGACCACCTAGAGGGGTGGGATAGGGAGGGTGGGAGGGAGACGCAAGAGGGAGGAGATATGGGGATATATGTATATGTATAGCTGATTCACTTTGTTATAAAGCGGAAACTGACACACCATTGTAAAGCAATTATACTCCAATAAAGATGTTACAAAAAATGAAATGTTAACATCAAAAAAAATTTTTTTTAAGTGCTAATCTGAAGGTTCTTTATTGTTAAAACAGTATCCACAACAACTGTTAGACCCACAACGTGGGCTCCTTGGGGAGGCCATCTGCAAGCGCCCGCTGAAAGCAAAGACCCCGCCTGGGGACTCCAGGCCGCCTATGACGTGAAGTTTCTCCGCCGGGCTTCTCAGCGCTCACCCAGCAGCCAGAGGGACGCTGTCAGCACACAGACCGGATCAGGTTCCCCCGACACCGCCTCTTCTCCAGGTGCTGCTTCCCGCTTGCACCGCCCCCGTCCTCGTCCCCGGCTGGTCACCTGGGTGCCCGGAGCTTCCTCAGGCCTGGCGCTCTATCTACACCAGACACTTCCCTCCACACCCGCAGAAACCCCTCTCTTCCCGCCCTTTAACAAAACACACGTTAATGCAATTAAAGTGTCAATTCCAGCAATAAAAGAAACGATCTATCAAGCCACGAAAGCACATGAGGAAACTCAAATGAACATTGTAAGTGAAAGAAGCCAATCTGAAAAGGCTGCACACTGTGGGATTCCAACTATATGACATTCTGGAAAAGGCGGAACTATGGAGACAGTGAAAAAAGATCAGTGTTGGCAGGGGTTGGAGGGGAGGAAGGGATGAACAAGGTGGCACACAGGATTTTTAAGGCAGTGAAACTATTCTGTAGGATGCTGCAATGGTGGATGCATGTCATCACACATTTGTTAAAACCCGTAGAGTGTACAATACAAAGAGTGATCCCTAATGTAATCTATAGACTTTGGGTCATAATTTTGTATCAATATTGAGTCACCTATCATAACAAATGTACCACACTAATGCAAGATGTTAGTAATAGGGGAAATTGGGGAGGACGGGGTGGGTATATGGGAACTCTCTACTTACCAATAAATTTTTCTATAAACCTAAAACTGCTCTATAAATAAAGTTTATTAATTTAAAAACAAAGCATTAGTTCACTTTTCCTTTTTTTGTACCATAATATTTACCTCATTTATTGCCTTAGCAATGACACTGTTTAGAATTGCCAGTGCATAGGGATAGTAAAAAACCAGCCAGACATTTTAGTCTCCAGTGAGGTCCTCTGCCCTGAACTGCTTGGATGTCTGGGCCTGGCGGTGTGTGGCCAGCACCCAGCACAGTAGCTGCTGAGAGCGAGGCGTTCGGTGCTGGCTATGGACTGAGTGGATCTGAGACTTGTGGGCTGTGGGCCTACAGCTTTTGCTCAGGGTTCCGAATGTAAACATGGCTGAAGAGTTGAAATGTGTTTGCGGAAATGATTCCTCAGCCAATGAGGAGGAGGTTAATCTCCAGGACTTGGACTTCTTGATCAAATGAGCCACAGCCTGCAATGCCTTGGAGGTAGCAATTCCACCTGACCTCATTCAGAACATTTTTCTTCCCATAGACCTTTGATTACTGATTCAGAACCATTTATTCTGCGTCTTTTATTGGGAACTCTGTGTATTTTCAAGAGGCATTTCATTGCTCTATTCGCATAGTCTTTTATGGCCTTGTGCATCTCCCTATGTAATCTTTTGTGTTAAATAGCTGTTTCCTGATCTACCTTAGTTATTTCGTTCTCAGCATATCAGTCGTGCTTTCAGCATCGATACTATTTAGTCTATTATCAAGGAATCTTGCTTTTGTTGAGTGGGTGACATACTCTTTTTATTTATTTATTCATTTATTTATTTATTATTGAAGTGTAGTTGATGTACAATATTATATAAGTTACAGGTTACAGTATAGTGATTCACAATTTTTTTTTGTGTGTGTGTGTGTGTGTGGTACGCGGGCCTCTCACTGTTGTGGCCTCTCCCGTAGTGGAGCACAGGCTCCGGACGCGCAGGCTCAGCAGCCATGGCTCACGGGCCTGGCCGCTCCACGGCATGTGGGATCTTCCCAGACCGGGGCACGAACCCGTATCCCCTGCATCGGCAGGCGGACTCTCAACCACTGCGCCACCAGGGAAGCCCGTGATTCACAATTTTTAAAGGTTATACTGCATTTATAGTTATTATAAAATATTGGCTATATTCCCTGTGTTGTACAATATACACTTGTAGCTTTTTTTTTTTTTTTGAGAATAGATTGCAATCACTGTCAACCTTCTGTATTTCTTGCAAAGGATTCATTGCTAGTCTCTGAATTAGTGTTTGAGGTTCTTTGTGCAGTAAAAGTTTTTCTTTGGTTTCAGAAAACTCGACTTCCTGTTTATTCATACTTCCTTGAGTAAAATCTTGTTGATCTTTTTGTTCTTACTGATAATTTATTTGGAGTAGTTTTATAGTTTATGTAAATATTTTAACGGATTTTAAAAGGAGTGAGTTCTTGGGGGTATTATTTGCACTATCATTAGCCTGAGAGCACTTTCATATGTGAGAAGCCACCTGGCTGGGGTGGGGGCAGGCAGGAGATCATCGGACAAAGACACCGAGTGGGCTGTGAGCTGGGGCCATGTCCTGCAGGGCCCTCGGACGGAGTTAGGGTGTCGCACCTTACCCTGAGAGCTGTGCCATATGGAGAGCAGTGAGGAGTATTACAGGGAAATAGTATCATCCTCTTTGGTTTAAGGAAGATTATCTAGGTAAGGAGATCGGCTTTGGTGAGGTGAGCAGGGAGATAAAATGGGGGCTAGAATGCAGACTTTCAAATATTGATACTTTTGAAAAGCTCTAAAAAGCACAAGCCTTCCTGCAGAGCCACCTTGTCCTACGCCTCTTGTACTCATAGACCTGCAGGCTGTCAGCCATACCTTAAGCTCAGCTTGCGGGTAGATTCCTCCCAGCGAGAACAATGTGTATCCCTTGGATACATGGCTCTTAAGGTGCAGAAGAAGCAGGGGTATATTTGGACGGGGCTCAGGCTTTGGTGTCAGACACACCTGGTTTGAGTCTGGATTCTGCCACTTCCTAGATGATGGTCTTGGGCAAGTCACTTAATCTTTCAGAAAGTTCTCATTTTTAGACCAAAGTATGAGAGGCCTCTTCCCTGGGCCCCTGGCTTTAGAAGACCCTGCTGTGGTCCTCTCCTGCCCACAGGGAATCTATGCCAATGATCAAGGCCCACATGTTAGTCTATGTGAATGGTGCCCCCCAGACTTGTGCAGTGCACATCCTGTGCAACTGCACAGTGTGGACTGCTAATAATAGTGAAAAGAGGAGGCAGGATTGAGGACACTAAGGGGGTAAAATCCAGCCTTGGCAGGTGTCAGGATGTGACCAGAAGAATGATGGGGCCATCAACAGCCAGAGGAAAATATGGCAGAGACTTGAGAGGTCAATTTTAGGTGTGTTAAGACTTTGGTCCTGCCAAACAGCCATCCAGAGCTATCCAGCAGCCCAAACTCATGAGGGTCTCGGGGCTCGACACAGCTTTGGAAATCACTGGCATTAGGGTCATGGTTGAGGCCTGGTGGCTGAGCAAGCCCTCTGAGGGAAAGCTTATAGGTCATAGTGAGGATTGAGCCTTTTCTCCTGGGGGGCATATGTGTTTAATGGACATGAGGGCACAAAGGGGCCATGAGAAGAGCGGAGGGCTTTAGGGTTCTGGGATAATGGGACGTCACTGGTGGTACATCCCAGGAGTAGAGGGTTTTGAGAGATCAGTGAAGACAGAATCATTGGCCTAGAAGACAGCTCTTTCTGGAGGAACAAAGACACGGTGAGTGAGTAGTGTGGATGTTGAAGCCAGGAGGTTGTCTACACCTGCAGAAACGTGGTGGTGATAGGAAGCAGGGAGAAAGGTGGTGAAAGGTGGTGAGCTTGAGGGCAGAACAGGATCAGGCCAACAGTCCTGAGAGCATGGTGAGGGGAGGAGCTGCAGAAAGAAGATAGTCGATGAGGCATGTCAGAGGGGAAGCAAAGGGTGCAAATCAAGAGAAAATGTCCGAGGGGAGGGGCGTAGGCCCAAGGAGTAGGAGTCAGTGTGTGAGAAGAAAAAAGACAAAATAGGAAAGACGTTTGAAGGGTAGGGAAGGGGTATCGGTCCTGGGTCTGGGTTTGCTGGCAGAGGAAGAGAGCAGGTATCTGCCAAGGCTTCTGCAGGTGGGAGTCAGGGTAGCATTGGAAGGATCTAGATTTTTTTTTTTTTTAAGAAGATGTTGGGGGTAGGAGTTTATTAATTGATTAATTTTTGGCTGTGTTGGGTCTTCGTTTCTGTGCGAGGGCTTTCTCTAGTTGCGGCGAGCGGGGGCCACTCTTCATCGCGGTGCGCGGGCCTCTCACTATCACGGCCTCTCTTGTTGCGGAGCACAGGCTCCAGACGCGCAGGCTCAGCAGTTGTGCCTCACGGGCCTAGTTGCTCCGTGGCATGTGGGATCCTCCCAGACCAGGGCTCGAACCCGTGTCCCCTGCATCGGCAGGCAGACTCCCAACCACTGCGTCACCAGGGAAGCCCTGGATCTAGATTTTGATGAAGCTTTGATTATGTCTTCTATGGCGTCTTCTATGTGTGGTCCTCTTGTGTCTTCTGTGGTGTGCTTGTGTCTCTGACGGGAACGTGCACTGTTACATGTGTTGAATGTATTTCAGCTGATCCCCCGCTCCCTGAGGGTATCAATTCATTTCTTCTTACAGGACAAGGAGTGCCTATTATTTTCAGAATACAATGGGAGACATAAAATGACTAACAGCTCTCCTAGGTTAAGCAGCCTACAAGAGCATCAGCAGAACTTGTGATAAGGTTGTCGAACCAGTTTGCATAGCTATGTAGGGTTAAACAATATCGACAAAATTAAGATTCAACACTGGCAGGGAGGATGGGTTAAACAGCCCATTCAGGATGGTTAAGGTTCAAGTGCCGTGTGTAGAAGTAAAAACACAAGATGAAGTGCATAAAGGCTGGAGCTCGGGAGCCTGACTTGGCAGTAGTTCACATAAGAGGTCACTCTGTGGTCCACAACTGAGTCCTGGACTCTTTAGTGACTTAAAGCTTCTTATGTGCCCAGAGTGATAACGATAGCTTCTATACCTGCCACATCTCAAATGCCTGGTACTCTGACTTCTCTAGTATTTCTTTTTGATCCTCATATCCATCTTACGTGGTGTTACTAGCCTGCTTTACAGACAAAGAAAAGGACACAGGGAGATGAAACAGCTCATCTCACGTCACACAACTGGGAAGTGAGGGAGCCATGTTCTTTCCACTGAGCCACACAGCCCTCAGCGTGACTCAGCTGATTAAAAAGCGAATAAACTTTGGTGTGTGTTAATAAAAATGGCGTGTCCTGATTGTGGGACTCCGTGGTGTCTGTGTGCTTGCTTTAGGCCAGCCATACCCCATCTGGGACAGTGGTCATTTCTAGAGATCCCACTATAACGAAGGATGCTCTAGGTGTGAACAGGGATATGGGGGGGGGGGTAGTATAGGGTCACAAGAAGGTTCAGGGAATTAAGGATGCAGTCATGTGGCTCAGAGGGATTAATTTAGATGCTTCTTGGAGTACAAAGAAATTTAGTGGAAAGACGATGGAGGCAGATTTAGATTAGTTCAGTTTATAACTGCAACAAGTTGGAATCTTAGAGTTCCATAGTAATGTGTGGATGAGTAAATCCACACAATGAAATACTAGGCAACTCTTTAAAAAGATATACAGTTGACCCTTGAACAACATGGGTTTGAATTGCACAGGTTCACTTTTTAATTTTTAAAAATTTATTTTTGGCTGCACTGGGTCTTCATTGCTGCACGCGGGCTTTATCTAGTTGGGGCGAGTGGGGGCTACTCTTCATTGCAGTGCTCCGGCTTCTCATTTCGGTGGCTTCTCTTGTTGCAGAGCACGGGCTCTCGGCACATGGGCTTCAGTAGTTGTGGCACGTGGCCTCAGTAGTTGTGGCACCCAGGCTTAGTTGCTCTGTGGTATGTGGGATCCTCCCGGACCAGGGATCGAACGCACGTCCCCTGCATTGGCAGGTGGATTCGTAATCACTGCACCACCAGAGAAGTCCCAACGCAGATTTTTTTCAACAGTAGATACTACAGTCCTACGGGATCCAAGTTGGTTGAGTGGGTAGATGTGGAACCTCAGATACCAAGGAACTGCTGATACAGAGGGTGGACAGGTAAATAATCTGAGGCTCTTTGTGCAGAGGGTTGGTGCGCCTAACCACCACATTGTTCAAGGGTCAACTATAGTTCTGTATTACTGATACTTGAAGATATGTTAAGTGAAAAAAGATCACAACATGGTATTATTGTTTTATTCCATTAAAAAATATATATATATACACACATATGGTTATATTTAAATACTCAGAAAATGTTTGTGACCCATAATATGTGGTTCTCTTGTAGTGGGATTTCAAATAATTTTTTAAAACTCCTGTCTTCTAATTTTTCTATATCTAACATGGAATTTGTATAAGGAGAGATGAAAGCATATTTATATTACCCAGGAGGGAGTCAGTCCCTGGCGAAGCAGTAATCTCCTAGCCCCTCACCTCAGGGCCTGGAAATGGGGCCAACACAACAGGGGCTGGGAAAGGGGACACTAGGTCTCTTTCAACTCAAAGATGTCAAGTGGAAAGCAGGTTACCAAACACAGCGTGACCCCACTTCCATAAAACACACGAACATCTGTGAGAAGCCCTGGTAACCCTGGTTGCCCAGGCGTTTCCAGAGGGTTCCTTTGCAACTGAAACAGAGAAGAAAACCCCCGAGGCTGTCATCTGGCACCCCTATTGGAGTGATGGGGTTTTCACGCAAATGTCCTCAGAGAGGAGCCTTCCTGTCTCGTGACCTAACGGGATACTGGCATCAACTGGAGAGGGTGCTGGTCTTTATGGACTGCGGGGCTGGCTGTCCCTCAGAGACGTTGAATGTACTTTAGTCCGATGCTTCAAGCAGAAGGGATGGTTTCTCCTCCTCCCATTGGCCCTTCTCTCTTTTCCTTTCTTCAACTTATAGTTCCCTCTTCAGCCATCAACAGAATTGGCAATCTGAAAGAAAAGAGGGAGCCCGAGGCATGGGACCTTAGGGGAAAGCTCCTCTCTCCAGAGATAGGCCCCTCCTACTGGATGTGCCGCTGAGGCCACCAGAATGGAGCAGGATGCAGCAATCCTTAGCAAACAGTACATCAGAAGTGAACAGTCTTAATGGGGGCGGGGGGTGGGAGTCTCCAAACTGAATGGAAAGAGGGGACCGAAAGATCAAAGGGGAAAAACAAACCAAAGGAGAAACAGATGAGTGAACGGCCACGTCTACTTTCCCCCTTTATAGCAGCTTTAACAGCTGCCAGTCTTTGAACATCACTTTATGCAGGAGGTGGAAGGGGAACAGGCCATTAGTCAGGGCTTCCTTTGTGTACCTACAACCTGCAGGGGGAGGGTGGGATTACAGGGAATCTTAAACACCGCAATCTGGGGCCAATTCAAGGTGGGGTGGGGGGAAGAAGCCACACAGAATTTGAGTGCAAAAAATAAATATAAAATTTATTAAAACACCCACAATATTTTAAAGATACCAGGAGTAATACAGTTCACAAACCCAGTTGTTTGTGTAAATTATAATAAAATACAAATCAAAAAAGGATACATACTTGCAATTTCTAGGCACCCTAAATCAAATCTGCTGAAACACTGGGGGAGAAGGGAGGGCACGGAGGGTAGCTCAGGAGGCAAAACCAAGAAAGTGGGAGGAAAAATATTAACAAAAAGGTAAAAATTATACAAAATAAAATTATCGGCATAAATTTACTGTACTAAGAATATCTACAGTTTAATAATACACATCCTATTGCCTTGAGACATTGCAAAAATCTACCATTCATCCATCAACCCCAGATAAACTTCATTTCAAGTAGCCACAGTTACAAAGTCAAGACGGAATATTCAAGTATGGTTGTTAAGTTCACCTCCATTGGAAGCCAAGTAACCAAACAGGAATTCAAAGAGAGAAGAAATAAAACACACCAAAAAGCTACAGGGGTTCTAGATGAAGTCTAATGCAGTAATATGCCACAATATGACCTGTCCTTGTTTCTTGTTTTTTAAATTAGAATATGTGAAAAAGAAATTACATCGCTCCTGTTTTTCTCCTCCTTTTTCCCCTCCAAAGAAAAAAAAGTACTGGAACCAAGAAAATTTGGAGGTTCAAATGAGCCAAATAGTATTTTTTAAATCCTCATGTGAATAACGATGAGTTATCCCTGAATGACAGGTAGTCAAAATGCGAAAAGAGAGCAAACAATACCACTACAAAAAGCATCCCTGATATCAGAATAGAAGCAAACAAGGAAGTAGGCCAATTCTCACTGATTCTTAGGCCAAAAGCAACTTTAGACTTTGCATTTCTGTGCTGCAGTCTCTGTTCAGGGAAGAAGCCTATTGCTTTGCTCTTGTCGGCAGCTCTGCAGAAGGAAGGGCTGGGAGCGCCAAGACAGGGGCCTCACACATGGAAAAACTCTTTGCACACGTGGGTGTGGGACTGTATAACCTATGCTGGGGGTATGCACCCCCACAAATGTTCCTTTTGGTCCAGGGTATGTTGAAGTTGGCCGTGTACTACAGCAGATGCAGCTGGCTAATAAGGGAGGGAGTCATTTCAAATGACAGCAACAATGACTGAGAAAGCTCAATGAGATGGGCATGGGAAATTCACATTTTATTCAAAAGCAAAAAAAAAGGAAACGAAATAAAGTCAACCACAGTCCTTCCTTTAGGCATTCTGCCATTTTAACTGAAGAATGAAAAACAAAGTGACCCCAGATTCTTCAAGGTCAGGTATGCCCTCAAATGGACAACCTGCATGTATCAGACCCTCATGGAATCTACTTGACCGAAGTTGTCATGATGTCCCGTTTTGAGGTATTTAAAAAAATTACTGTGACAGTGGATGACACAAAATGGAGCTTCCTGTTGAGTTTTTAAAATATCAACTTTTGTGGACCCAAGAAGGAATTTAGAATAGCACCAACTAAAAAGAGCCTCAGTGGCACAGAGTGAGCAAAGAAAGCTCCTTCCTCTAAGTTTGAACATGAGGGGCTCCCAGTGAGAAGCAGAAGCATTGCTGGGGCGAAGGCTGTGGGGAGCTAAGGAATGAGACCCCTGCCCACCACGGTCCTGGCCAGCGCTCGGTGAGGAAGGAGGCCCATCTGGCCCACCTTGGCATGCAGAGCACCGTTGGGGCCCCCAGAGACGTCTACTTGGCACCCCGGGCTGCAGGAGGAAACTGTGTGTCGGCGATGAGAGTGCCTGCCACGTTAGAAGAGGCAGGAGTACCCAACGCCCCTTCCTCCAAAAAAAAAAAAAAAAAAAAAGAAAAAAGCCCTTCACACCTCCTTTCTTATCAGGCCTAAGAGGACAGATGTGAGACGAGAGCGCCCGCCACCTCCAAGCCAGGAAGGCCCATCCCCCGACGTAGAAAGGGGGCTGGCTGCCTTCGAGACTTGCCTTTCTATTTGGCCAGCAAGGGAAGAATAAAACAAAACAGAAAAACTGCTCAGAGCAGGTTCTAGCACGTAAACAGAGGTCTAAGGAGACAGCACCAAAAGGGGGGGGGCGGGGAGAAGCCAAGAGAGACTGGAGCCCACCTTGTTTTTGGTTGGTTGTGGTTTCAGAACCTTGATAGCACCTCAGCAGGACAGGATCAGGGACAGTCACATTAAAACACCATAGCACCATTTTATTTATACTATTTCAATTCATAAAAATGCTTCCTAGTCCATAAAACACATTTCAGTAACAAAAGGAAAGCGAGATTGGTTGAGGCACGTCAGGGCTATCATTTTAATTTTCCACAGCACTGCCTTGGTGTGAGATCTGGCGGTGGTTAACTTCATGAAGCCTGGCCGGGTTCTCTCAATGGAATCAGGTTACCATCAACTTACTCACTGTCACCCGTCCTCACACACCCACTGCTGTCGGGCACAAAGCAACTAAGATCTGCTCTTTCTTTCCTTACTTTAGCACTTTAAAAGTCCCTTGTTCTGCAAACTACTGTTTCCAAAAGAGGCTGGTGAAAGGACCAAGAGGGGTGGGTATGATCTCTTCCCATGCATACCTGTTATCTCAGTGAGACAGCAAAGCAGTACCCACGAAGCCAGAGTGTGGGAAACCTAGGCCCTGCCAAAAAACACACCAAACAACAACAAAAACAAGAAACCTCAAGATCCATGAAACACCTTACTCAAGATTTCTGATGGTTAGATAACGGTTTCTTGAGCTAGCACCAGTTATTTTGCGAGAACCTGCCGCAAAGCGATTTTTATTTTAAAGACCTCTTAGCACAAAACTTTGCAAGTACTTTCCTCGCAAGCACAAGGCAGGGAAAACAAAACAAAAGAAGAACCAAATGTCTGCACTGCATGTGGATGGCGTCTGTGGACAGGGCACACTGGGGGATGACTCTTAAGACTCCATCATTTCCGCTGCTATACTATTATTAAAACTTGATCATGCTGTTAGGTTCTTTAGTTGCAATGGCTTTATTTTTCTTCTCACGATAAAAATGTCTGTTAATCATCTTTAGGACTTAAAAAATGATAGTGCCAGTAAAAAATAAAAATTTGATTTTTCTCTTTAAGAAACCTTCAGCAGCAAGGGGGTGGGGATAAAGAGCTGTGCATAGTTACTTTTTAAACATACGTCTAAAGCATGCTAATTTAATGACTGAGATTTGAGGTAGGTTATACATGTAGTGTGTAAAAATCAGCATGGGCTTAAGCATGGCAACAGCACCACCTAATTTCTGAAACGCCGTTCTGAAGGGCATGGGGACGTCCAATGGAGACTGCCTCTTGACTCACTTCTCAGCAGCCTATTTGCTGATCTAGAATTTATGAACCGAAGGCTGTTTGGGCTGGGGGGACAGACATCACATGCTTGGAGCTTGTATTGGTTTCTTCTTTCATCTAATGGCTTTGCTACCAAAGGGGGATGAGGGGAAGAGTCTATTTAACACACATCGAGGAGATTCATACACGCCAAGCATCAGAATCACCTGGGTTACACTCAGGACCTTCCAAACCAACAGCCAACCTGGGGCTTTCCCGGGTCATACAGACGGTCACATTCTCCAAATGTTTTGTAAAATATTGTATTTCTTGCTTAAGATAATTTAAAATGAAGTTTTCAAGGCACCCCCGCATCTACCTAAGCACGGAGTCAAATGAGACCTGCATAAAAGTACTGACGCGATAAGCAAAATAGCGTTTAAAGGACCCAACTTTTCCTCAAAACTAGAAAATCAGCATGCTCATTAAAGACTCTGCTTCCTTTAGCTTGTCAAACTGAAGGTCAGAGGTTTTCCTATAAATCTGAGTTCTGAATAATTCGAAATCCTGATAAGCTCTTGGGTATTTATTTCAAAAGCAATAATATTTCATTTTTGTCCTGTAAAATAAATGCAACTTTACAGAATATGGTAAAAGTGAAGGATAGACAAAGCACGTTAAATATTCAGCTACTATTTACAATTTCTCCCACAATTACATGTTAAAACATACTTTTTTTTTCAAGTTGCTGTTTAAATCTAGGCAAAAGTGCTTAAAAAAATTTTTTTTTTCACTATTTACAGTTAAAACCAGACCACATAAATGCTCAGGACATCTCACAGCGACTCTCCGCCAGTGCTTCTGGAACAGTTACAGTAAACACCCAGCGGGTCAGTTCTCAGCTCTTACACAAGGCACCTGGAAGCTCAGGAACTTGCCTTTAGCATAATCATCTGATTGTTAAATTCATTTTATGAAGACCCACATCTGAATAAAACTGCTCCATAAATATCCGATGTCTATCTCAGGGCTTGGCTGTCACTCACTGTGGGGCCACAGTCCCCTCTGTGTCCTTAGGAAGCCTCCCACTCACCACACACATCCACATGGGTAGCTGGATATAATTTCTGCTAATACCACAGGAAAAACAGACACTCCAAGAAGTCTGACTTGCTGTCAACGCATGTTGCTTCTGCCTGTCAGGCCCAACCTCTCTCGACAATGTTGAAAAAATTAAGCACCACATTCTCATTTCAAAGAAGTGAATGAATGCACCAGAATTTTAGAACGGGCATGTTCAAGTGGGTGGAGAGGGGAGGAAGGAAAGGAGAAAATGACCAAATAGAGAAATGGCACCAATCAGGGAGGAAAATCATAGCTACCTGCTGAAAATGTCTGACTCTTGCATTTTAAAATCATTAAGTGTAGGCCCACTCCCCAAGTGATAGCATGGAGGGGGTGGGCTCAGGTATGAGGCATGCACCATTGTCCAATGTGAAATCCAGGGATAAGGAGATGCGTTACTGCTGTCACACTGCTGTGTGGAGCTCCTGCAGACGCAGCCTGCCCGAGTCAAGAAGTCCCAGCACAACACTACAGCACCACTGGCTTTTCACAGCTTGGGTTCAACTTCCTGTTTTTAAAGATACAGTAGCCCTTTTCGGTATCAGCACAGACTTTGGGGCATTTTTTTTTTTTTTTTTTTAAACTGCCACTAAGACAAATTCCTTCAGCCAGTATTCGTTGGCTAGTCAGCTCGGTGGAAAAGGCTCCTGAGAACCTCTCGATTCCAGCTCCATCCCGAGGTGCTGCCGAGGGGACCACGGTATCACGTGACTTGATAGCTAAGGGACAGAGAGGATTCAGTGTGGAGACTAGCAAGCTTGAAGCTGTCTACTTCCAACCTGGTTTCTGGGAAAATCTATGCCGGCATCTCAGGTGCCTGGCCTGAGGTGCACCTGCACCCATCCCCGACTCCAAGCCGGCGACTGGACAAGGGACCCCAGCTGTTTTTCTACAGATTCCCCCATCCTACCGGAGAGGACAGAAGCTGTCCTGAGGGCTCCCCCCCCCGGAAGGGAAGGCATGTCTGTCAGGAGGGATGCAGTGGGTGGCTACAACCTGCACTTGGCTCATGAGGGGCCGATGGCTGAGAGAACCTTGTCAGCTCCCAAGAGGGCCAGGCTCACCAGGCCCAGCACGACTGGGCAGGAATGAGCACTTCTGGCCTTTCCTGCCGATCCTTTACCATTACAATTGTCACTTTTAAAAAAATCCAATAAATACACATTTTAAATGGAATTTAAAACTACTCCTTTGTGAAAGGACACTATAAACTTTCTTTCCATTATGTGATATACAAGGATAGAGTTTTAAAAACAAGAGAAAATAAAAGGCCCCCCCAAACAAGGGAGGAAAAAAACCAACGTGGAGATATAAATATTAAGATCACGAAAAAATCACCCGACAGCCGTAGTTTCTTCTTCAAAGTGCTGGGGAATTGGGGGGAAGGGCGGGGCGGGTCAGTTCTGAGGTTTGGACCATAAATACATATATATGCGTATCTATATATGTATATATAGATAAAAAGACTTCTGCACCCCCAACCCGCCCCCAGGTGTGAGGGCGAAAGCACCACAGAGGCAGCTCGGGCCTGGCCCGACGCTGAGGTACGCTGGCTCCCTGGCACCCTGGCACCTAGATCCAGCGGCTGTAGGGGCCCGTGACCTTCGTGTAGGCGTACGAGGACACGGTGACTGCTGAGTCCGTGGGCACGGCCAGCGCCTGCCGGGTGGGGACAAGCCCCTTCTTTTCCTTATGCTGGGGCTCGGGGACCACGGCACCCCCCCACTTGCGCTTCCGCCCATACAGCTTGGCCTCCTGCTGGCCCAGGCCCAGCCGGGCGGCCTCCTCCTGTCTCGCCCGCGCCCTCTCGGCCAGCTGCTTCATCTTGGCCTCCCAGAGGGCCAGCCCGTGATTGGGCTGGTTGAGGTTCTTGTGCTGGTAGAAGACCAGCGAAATGCGGGTGGGGTGGCAGCGGTTGGGCTTCTTGAGGGGCGTGGTGGCGTGCAGCTCCCGCCGGGCACACTCGATGAGTATGGAGCCGTGAGCGGGGGCCACGGCCACGCCGCCGATGTTCTCGTCCAGGAAGTTGTGCTCACTGTCGGACCACAGCTCCTCCTCTGCCTCCTCGGCCCCGGCAGCGCCGCCGCCCCCGCCGCCCCCCTCCTCCTTGGCCGTGCCCTTGCCGGGGGGCTCCTCCACCGTCCCCTCCTCCAGGCGGAAGGGATCCCACAGCTTCTCCTCGGTCTTCAGGGCCCCAAACAGCTTCTCAGTGGGGCCCAGGGGCATGCCAAAGGACTGCCAGGCTTTGTCCAGCTGGCTCACCCCCGGGGTTGGAATCCTTCCCTCCTCCCCTTTCAGGGGGCTCCACAGCTTGTCTTGGAATCTGGGACCACCTTTCAGGGCAGAGTTGAAATCCCCGGCTCCTACCGCCCATGGCTTCTCAGTTAGGCTGGGCCCAGCCAAGGCCGAGGTGCCGTTCCCAAACTTGCAGTGGCTCCACGGCTTGCCCCGCAGCCGTCCTCCAGGCTGCGGGGCTGGCTGCTGTCCCTCGCCAGGGAATAACCCCCACTGATGCTGGCCATCTGGGAAGTGGGAAGGGGTCAGGCAGCCAGCCCCGAAAGACCCGAGCTTATCGGGGACGACGGCAGGGCTCTCCGCAGGAGGGAACACACCCCAGCTGCCACCCACGCTGTTAGTCCTCTTGGGGGACACGCTTGGGCCTCCTGAGTACTGTCCCCACAGGTGATTGGGTCCCCCGTTCTGAGACGCCTCGGGCAAAGGCATTTTGCCCAACTTGCCAGGCTCTCTGGGTCCAGATTCGGCGTGGACCAGCGGATCTACTGGCTCTTGCTTGATGGATCTGTTGTAGCAACCGGAGCTCTGTACAAAGGGAGAGAGGTCCCTGGACACTGGGTGGATCTGGGGGACCCTGGGAAGCAGATACTCCTCGGGGCCTGGGTAAGCAGGCTGCTGGTGGTGTGGAGCGGGGTGGTGGGTGTCTGTGGGAACAGCCTGGCCAGGCAGCTCGGCAAACTCAGCACCACCGTAGGCTGGGCTCAGGCTGTTGTGCAGAGCGTGGAGGTCTGGCTTCTTCTCAAAACTGCTGTTGCTGCCACTGTGCCCCCAGGTGCCAGGACCCAGGAACTGCGAGGGGAAGACGGGGTTAGTGGATGGAAAGCCATAGTAGCCCAGTGACGGAAGCGCGTACTTGGAGTGGAAGCCGTTGACGGAGGCCAGGCCGGGCTGTGCATAGTAGGAGTGGTAGGAGTACACGCTGTTCACGCTGTACGGGTCGGAGGGCCGGCAGCTGCCCAGCACCGAGTAGCTCTCCACCACCGCGTTGCCGCTGTACTTGAAGGAGCTGAAGTGGTTCTGGGGCTCCACCTTGAGGGAGGGCTTCAGGCTTTGCCGGGACAATCCGCCCTTCAGAGACAGGCCTGAGGAAGACAGGAGGCAAGACAGAGAAGAAGCACGGAGACGCACAGAGACGGACGCTCCCTGTTGCCAAGAGGTTTCCTCTGCTGGGCGGGCGACACGAGCGAGGCTGGACTTGCTCCCGGTGCGGCGCAGCGCGGCCCGGCCCCTCGAAGCCCCAGAAGAGCAGCCGGCAGAGCCCAGGGCTCCGGCGTTGTCATTCCTCCCGACTCTAGCGAACTCCACCCGGCCTCACTGCAGGGCCGAGGGCCGCCCCACACCCGAAAACCCTGCTGCAGACCACACGCCCGCCGCCTCGGTACCTTCCGCAGCGAGGAGAGCGGGTGAGCCGGGGGGACGCCCGGCTGCCCGCTGGGAGGACAGGGAGACCTCCTTCGTTCGGCTCCCGGGGGCCTCCCATCTGGCCTGGATTCCCGGGGCTGCTGCAGCTACGGCGCTGACTGACAACATTAAGATAATTGATGGTCCAGTGGCTGAGAGACCCCAGGACTTTTCTGTATGGAATCCTACCTCAAAGCAGGTAGGGCGGCGGTAAGGGAGCCGTCCAGGGCCCCCCACCCAACAGTGCCCGCGCCACCCCCGCCGGGCACCCTGTCCCCACACACCTGGGTCGGTGGGGATGCCAGCCAGCTCCAGGGCCTCCTGCTTGATCTTCTCAGGGGTGCTCAGTTTCTCCTTCTGAACCTTCTTCTTCTCGGCTGCCGCCTTCCGGGCTTCCAGCTGCCGCTGGCGGCAGGACTTGGCGGGCTCGGGCAGGCGCCGGACCTCGCGGGGAAAGGCGGTGAGCACCTGGATGGCCCCGCTGCCCACCTTGGCGCTCTGGTTCTCCTCACTGCCGAACTCGTCCGTGCTGGCCATCTTGTACAAGGGCAGTACGTGCAGCTGCTCGTCCTCGGGGATCTTGCCCACGCAGCGATTGTCTTCCTTGGTCAGGGTGCAGACCTGCCCCAAACAGAGAGACGGGGAGGGTGCCTGGGGCTGGGGTAGCCAGACGCCGAGCGGGAGGGGCTGAGCATCCCGCACACAAGGCCGTCCCCTCCCCACACCGGCCCAGCCCCAGCTACCCACTATCACTTTCCGGAGCATCTAAAAAGCGCATCTGTCTTGCTTTATAGAGTAACGGTATCACCAGCGTTTAGAGTCTGCTCGACAGTTTTCAAAGCACATCCGTCCACTTTGTCTAACAAGGCTCTGGGGGGGCGGATAAGATGACCGGCTCAGGGTCACACGGCCAGAAAGGGGCCAGGTCACGACCGGGGGCTGTGCCCTGCCCTCCACTGCCGTCACTGCCGTTACGTGTCGTCACACAGACCTCGGACCTCCCACCACGATCCTCCCTGCCTTCAACACTCAGCCGCTTTTGGCCCTTAAAGTTGAAAATTATATGTGCTGGTTGTAGAAGATTTAGGCCAACACAAAGGACATAAAAATTATCTCCATAATCCCACCAAGTAGAAATAACCCTTGTATATACTTGGTCATATACACACTCACTTTTTTTTTTTTTTAGACTTTAATGTTATTAAGAATACACTCACTTTTTAATAATTAAATAGGATCATTTATATTATGCATACAGTTTTAGAATAACTTTTTTTCTTAACACAGTATATTTTCTTACATGTTAAATATGCTTCCCCAATATGATTTAAGAGCCACACAATATTTTTCCACTGTATCAATGTGTTAATTTAACTCATCCCTCATGACCATTTAAATCTGTTTCCCTATCATAAATAATACTTTTATCCTTTTCACTGAATTTTCTAAGATACTTAATTCCTTAGAATAAACACCGTAAGGCAGAACTGCCACATATTGCCAAACTGCGCTCCAAAATGATTATCGTCAGTGTTTCACTTACACTAGCAGAGTGAGTTTCAATTTTCCTACACTTTTGCTGACACTTTTGCTATTAATTTCTTTAAAACTTTTGCCTGTTATTAGAATGTATCTCGTCGTTGGTATGTGTTTCTCTGATTACTAATAAGGTTTGATTTTTTTCTCATTTACGTTTTGCTCTTATATTGACTATATTTTATTTTCTGTATTCCTGATGTTTTGGCATTTGGGACCTTGATCCTGGAGGGACTGTCCCTCCCCTAAGACTAGCTAATTCCTATAGATAGCAAATGATCCCCTGCCAGTGCAACTCTGATACACAAACCAACCAACCCAGAGTCCCCGCCCCCAACCATCTCCTTTATAAAACTCTCACACACCAAGCAGATATTCTCTCTGCCTTAAATCACCCCAGGGCTAGGTATTGACAACTAGGGGCCACCTCCATAGCCCAGAGCCTGCAGAAATTATTCAAACTATCCATCCTCAACTTATTCAGCTTACTTATCCTACCTTGCCCATTCCGTTCTACGAAATCCCCAGTAAAGCTCTGGGCTATTCTCTCCCCTCTCTGCCTCCTGATAAACCCTACTGCTGCCCAGTGAGCTGCCAAATGGGCACTCCAAGGCTGTAAGTGTCCTTATCCTGGGGCCACTGCACAAAGCTGTGCTGAGGACGCCCTCCCTGTGGTTTACAGAGGAGTACGAAAGCACTGACTGCCATCCATAGGAGACTGGTTGATAAGTGGTGGCACAGCCACACACACAGCCTTAGAACACGCTGCCTGTATCCACTGACCAGCAAGTTGTCCACCACATATTCTTGAGTTAAGAAAAGCAAGATCATGGAACAGCACATACACATAATGTGTAAAATGTATACAACTGTGCACACACACATAATGTGTAAAATGTATACAACTGTGCACACACACATACATTCAGGTGTCTGAAATGGATGGTCATCACGATGCTAACACAGGTTAGCTATGAGATTTCAGGCATTTTTACTTTATACTTTCTCGTATTATTAAAATCATTTTTTACAACAGATAACTGTTTAATTAGAACAAAAAATATTATTCAGTTTTGGAAAACACTTATTCTTCACTGCAAACTCCGGAAGCTCTGGGACCCAAGTAGCCTCCCTGTGCTCCTGTCTCTCGGTGCCCCGTCCCCGTCCCCTCCCTGCCCCTCTCCTAATCCTGGAGGCACCCCCTTCTCTCTCTGTATTTCAGCTGGAGACCCTCACAGCACAGTGTAGACAGAAGCCCGCCCCATCTTGCTTCTCAGTCTTGGACCTGGGGAAGGAGGACAAGGTGGAGAAATGAAATCCTCGGGTTGGGCCGTTCATCCCCTTGGGGACACAAGCTATACCGACTCTGGGAGCCCCCTTTCAGTTGAATATGCCCGTTCCCTTGCCTCTTCCACAGCCCCCCTGGGAGCCCTGTCTCCTAGGACCTAGTTAAAAAGCAGAGAAGACAGCCACATCACCCCTTCCAGGGTGCCCCCCGCCAAGCCCACATCTCCTCTCTTTTCCGTCTGCACTCACTCTTCGGGCGCCTGCACCCGGGCTCGTGGCCCTAAGTATGAACTCAGTGCTCTCCAGTCTCCAATTCACTTCTCCAGACCCTCCCTCTCCCCTGCCTACTCTACATCTCCACCTGGACATCTAGCAGGCATCTCAAAAGAGAATTATTGAGTTTCACCCCAAAACTGGTCTCTCCTGATATGCTACATCTCAGTCAACACCAACACTTGCCTCGTTGCTCAAGCAACTCGCACATCCTAGGTCCGCCCCATCAGCAACTACTCTCACCTACGTCTTCAACATCAACCCACAGCCTGTCCAATTACTCCGCACGCCCCACCCTCACTCCTGCCCAAGCCCTGTCACCTCTGGCCTGGACACGTGTCCCAGCCTCCTACCTGGCCTGCTTGCTCTGATTCTCGCCCACCCACCCTTACCCCAACATACTTTATTCTCCATCTGCAGGAGCAAGAGAGTGCCTCTGACTTTATCAATGAGACCTTAGGGCTTCCCATCACACTTAGAGCACAAGCCGCAGCCCTCCCGGCCTCCCGCGCTCCCTGCGACCTCACCCCTGCCCCTGCGCCTCTCATCTCACTCCTCTGAGCCTCTGCCTGGAGCACCCCCGCCTCACGCAGTCGGCCCGTTCCTTCCTCGTCTGTGCTCAGGTGCCTCTCCTCACACAGGCCTCTCTCCGTGCCGTGTGACACAGCCTCTGCAGTCGGTTCAGCCCTTCGCCTACTTCACCTGCTGCTCACAGCCCTCCTCGCTACTGGACGTTCTATCACATTTGGGGGCAGCACCCTGTCCAGTTTATTCCCCGGCATCTAGAGCTGTACCTGAGGCACAATAAACATTCGCTCAATGAATGAATCAAAAGGCTGTTTGGATTTAAATCCTAGTGCTGAGGGAGACCTGGAGCCACACTTTAGAGAACTGGGAGACACTGGGTGCCCAAGAGGCTGCATTCTGCAGCACCCAAGCCAGCCTCGCCCCTGCATTTCCCAGACAAGTGGGCAGGAGCAGGTCGTCTGGCAGGGTCCCTCCCTGCCTTGAGCCCACCTATCTGCGGAGAACAGGTGTGCGCCCTCCCAGGACCGTCTCTCAGGTGGGGCTGTGACAGGCCGCGGGCTTCCTTACCACCGTGCACCCGTTGTAGAGGTTATGCTGGTCCTTGTGGGCGTGGGCACAGAAGTCCATGCAGGCCGTGACCCCGGAGAAGGGCCGTCCTTCCTTCAGCCCCAGGCGGCAGTCAATCGCTATTTCCTCATTGGTCACCTGTGTGGATGGCCAAGGACAGCTGCTCGAGTGACCTGAGGTGAGTGGCCCTGATTCGGCATGGGGGAGGCCAGGTCTTAGAGGGAAGGAGGGAGGAAGGAGGTTAAGGACCACAGCCATCCTGTACTTGGGCTGTAGGAGGGAGGTTTTCTGGCTGAAGCCCCTCTAAGGGGTTAAGGACCACAGCCATCCTGTACTTGGGCTGTAGGAGGGAGGTTTTCTGGCTGAAGCCCCTCTAAGGGGTTAAGGACCACAGCCATCCTGTACTTGGGCTGTAGGAGGGAGGTTTTCTGGCTGAAGCCCCTCTAAGGGGTTAAGGACCACAGCCATCCTGTACTTGGGCTGTAGGAGGGAGGTTTTCTGGCTGAAGCCCCTCTAAGGGGTTAAGGACCATAGCCATCCTGTACTTGGGCTGTAGGAGGGAGGTTTTCTGGCTGAAGCCCCTCTAAGAGGTTAAGGACCACAGCCATCCTGTACTTGGGCTGTAGGAGGGAGGTTTTCTGGCTGAAGCCCCTCTAAGGGGTTAAGGACCACAGCCATCCTGTACTTGGGCTGTAGGAGGGAGGTTTTCTGGCTGAAGTCCCTCTAAGGGGTTAAGGACCACAGCCATCCTGTACTTGGGCTGTAGGAGGGAGGTTTTCTGGCTGAAGCCCCTCTCACCTCGTCTATGGGGTGCAGAAGTGACAGGTGAGAGAAACTCAAGCCTCCCCGGTAGAAACCAGAGCAGAGCAGGGGGAGGATTATTAAGGGGAGAGAGACAAAGACCAAGGATACAGGAGAGACAGCCTGGCATGTGGTTAGCTTGGTGTAAACAAGGAGTCTTAACAAAGACCTTAACAAAGATCACTGCTCTAGCTCTGGCTGGGCTTTTCCCGTAAGGAGCCCACTCCGCTGTCCCCCCACTTCAGGGAGCCTGGGCAGAGATGTGGGTGACATGTGGGCACGGAACAGCCCAAGACCCAGTACCTGGTTCTGGTAGGCCTGGGGGGCCAGACGCTTATACAGGGGAGCAACTTCGGTGGCCAGGTCCTGGAAACTGTTCCGGAGCACTTCTTCCTGTGGACAGGAGAACAGTCACACACCTCCCGAGCAGCCCTGCCTGGCAAACTCTGCACACTGGAAACTGACCTCCATTCTAGAACCACTGCCGGGTTGCCAGTGGGAAGGTAGGGAGTAAGGTGCCATCAGGTACCTTTACGGTGTTCCCTCTGGGAGGGGTGCCAGGTCTGTTTTAATGCTGGAGATGCTGAAGCGCACCAGGGAAGACACTGCCTGAGGGTCTGGCCGCCCTGACTACTAAGCACCTGCTCTGCCAGGCTCCCGCCCCGGTGCTGCTCAGAACACCTAGAACAGGTTCCTGCTCCTGCTAAGCACTCGCTCAACACCCTAGGGCAGAGGTGCGGGGTGGCAGGCATGTACAAGCACGAACGGCAGGCGTGGGTGCTCCTCGCAGTGGTCCAGACAGGTAAATAAAAGCAGGGAGGGGGGGTGAGGCCCGTGCTAGAAACCCCACAGCCAGCCAGGCCCAGCGCCCATCACCAGCCAGGTCCACGGCCAGACCGCAACGTGCTGGCCTTTAGACCCGCACCATCTCGTGTGTTTAGTCACAAGCCACGTGTGGCTACTGAACTATAAATTCATTTTAATGAAAATTAAATAAAATTTTTTTTTAAATTAAAAAGTTTAATTTTTTTTAATTTAAAAATTAAAAAAAATTCAGCCCCTCCACTGCACTAGCCACATTTCAAATGTTCAGTGGCTACATGTGGCTCCCATGGCTGTGTTTTCTACAGAGAACATTTCCATCATCACAGGAAGTTCCACTGGATAGTGCTGCCCTCGGCAAAGCAGCCGTCCCCAGACTGGCAGAGAGTTTAAGGTGTCTGCAGCCTCTCTCTGGCTCTCTGAGGGTAACAAGTTGGGCTATGGGGGCTCCTAGCCAGCCTTGAGCACAGGCATGAAGAGTTTATGGAGAAGAAAGAAGAGGAGGAGGGAAGAAAGAAGGTACCAAACTCACAGGATTAGAAATGGAAGGGTGGGACCAGTGGCTCAGCTGTCTGTCCAGCAGGGTGGCCGGAGCTGCCAGCCAGACTCACTGCACTCCCTGGCTGCCTTCCAGATGCTGCCACCAGCACAGTGGGCCTGAAGCCAGCACAACACGGGGGTGAGGCTTGTGAGCTCTGGGGAAACACAGGCCAGGGTTTAAATGCTGACTTCGTCATCACTGTCACATGGCCCTGGGCAAGCCACGTGCCTCACGTGTAAAGGGAGCAGTAACAGGGCCTAGATCCTCAGGCTGTCATGAGATTAACTGAGACAGCTGGGAGGTGCTGGGCAGAGTACTCCGCACTTAGTAAGTGCACAGGAAATGGTAGCTGACGGAACAGGGAAAGTATTTGTGAGAAATTAAAGCAATTATTTCCATTCATGGTAATTCCTAGTTCCTGGTGGCACTGGGACTCCTCCATTCATTGAAGCAACTGCATTTGCTGCTTCTGGGGGAGGCCAGGCACTGCCATAAGTAAAAGTCTAGTGTCAAATCAGACTCTTAGACTAGGTCGTGTAATAGAAAGCTGGGCTTTGAGGGGAAAAAAGGGGTTCTAAATTTGGACATGCTTCCTTTTATTTCTGAAAAGCAAAGCTTGGAAGTCTGAGCATAGACATTTACATGTGGTATAAAAATAATGTACCCCAGGAGAGTCCCTGTCCCCTGGAAAATGGGGAAGCCCTTCTGGTGAAAGGAGCTTGGAGAGGTTTGGAAGGTAGAGGCTGGGATCAAGGTATTGCCTGGATCCAGCACCCGGCTCACACTAGCAGGGGCAGAAGGCAGGGAGGCTGGAGGAGACATGACAGAGAGACCACTCGGGCCTATGCCTGCTTTGCATTTGGACTCCAAGTGGAGACCCCCTCGGGATGGCCCTCACAACCAGGGCAACAGAGAAGTGGCCGAGTGGGAGGTGACCTGACCTGACGCTTCTGGTTCCCAGCCTAAGCTCGGCCTGCAGAGGAGACCCTGAGGCCCCTTGTCCTGCTGTCACGGGGTTGGGGAGGAGCTCTGGTGGGCGGGAGGAGGCCTCAGGCCTAGTGGCCATAGCAGGTGGATGCCAGTCCAGTGCCCGAGGACCGTGCCAGGCCCCCAGCAAGGAGACACCAAGGGCCTGGACAACTGGACAAGTGCACAGAGATGTGGGCCCAGCAGCCAGGCAGGAGGAGGGACACCTCGGGACATCCAGCAGCGGCCAGAAGGTGCCACACCTCACACCCAGAAAGATGTCTTGAGAAGAATGGAGGGGAGAAATAACCCTCTACGAGGGTCAAGTTCTAGTGAGGAATCTGAACATTTATCTTCAAGAGACTTGTCTAAACTGCAAGTCTGAGGTACCCGTAATTGGTGAGTCTAATTTTTCACTCATCGTATCCCTCCACACTCCACCCCACATACCTTATTTCACTGCAAGATAAGGTCAGTTTAAACAAAAGAAAGGAAGTTCCATTTTCTACAGATCTGAGTCACAGTGTGCTAATCCTAAGTCCCACCGGGACTATTAAAGGCAGTAGGTGGCACAGGGTGAGTGGGAGGGTCCCATGCTCCCTGCGGGGCTGTGCTCACCTCTTTGGGGTTGTCCCCCGCGAGGCGGAACTTGCGAGGAGTCTTGCTCCGAGCATATTTGCAGCCGTTGAAGTACATGCTCCAGGAGCAACCGAAGGAGAAGGAGGCACCACAGGTATTTGGGTCTTTGCCTTGGCAAGCGCAGGTACGGCTGCAACATATATCACACGTTAGGCATACGAGGCACATTTTTAGTTTTGGAATTTTCCCCCTCCCTCGGGGGGAGGCCCTGTTGAGGCCTGGCCTCCACTGGCCTCCCAGTGACAGCCATGACATCCTTCCCTGCGCTCAACTCCTTTCCCAAATCTCCACCCTTGTGGGCAGAGAATCAGCTCCGAGCAGGCTGTTTGGCTCCCACCCCTGAGCCTGAAGTCTGAGAGTCTGCTGCGGGGAGAAGCACACGGGTTGCTTGAGATGGCTGGGAAGGATCTAATCAAAAACCCAATAACGCTTACACTTTGCCTTAACTCTACTACCTTGACCAGCTCCAACACAGACCACACAAACGGGAATGTGAACCACAGAGTTTGAACATGCCTGCTTCTTGCAGGCCCAGGGGCTGACAGGCCTTTAAACAAATGAACACTGACTTTACCATTCAACACTTAATAAAATCCAGAAACAACCCAAATGCCCTCCAGCTGGGGCATGAATAAACAAATTGTGACACACCCACACAGTGGAATACTGCTCAGTGGTGAAAAGTAATGAGCTACTGATACACACATCCATAGATGAAACTCAGAAACACTGTGCTCAGGGAAAGAAGCAAGACTCAGGAGGCTACATGCTGTATGGTTCCATTCATATGACATTCTTGTAAAGGCAACCCTCCAGGGACAGGAAACAGGACTTGTGTTTTCCAGGGGTGGGGAGAAGCGCCTGGCTATAAAGGGGCACGGCGGGGTCTGGGGGGTGATGGAACTCTTCTATATCTTGATTGTGGCAGTGGCTACATGACTGTAAACATCTGTCAAATTCTTCAAACTGTACACCTCAAAGGATGAATTTTATTGTAAGTAAAAATATCTTAATTTAAAAAATGGGGGAGGGGACCCTATCAGGGTAGGTCTTGTGAGTACCACTGATGCCTTATATCAGCGGGACACTCACACTTTTCCACACTTGCTACCACTATTAGAGCCTCAGAGTCAATCTGGGGCGGAAAGCAAAGCTAAGCTGAGTCACGAGACCCTCCCCAGCCAGGGCCAGGCCCCAGGCCAGATCCGTAGGTAAGCATTCTTTCCACCACAGTCCTAACTCTGCAGGACACACGGGGCCCTGACCCCACTGCCCCAGCCCTGCCCACTGGGACCGCCCACTGGGACCTCCCACATACTCATCGTTGAGGCCACATCTCCTGCTGGTGGGGTTCCCGTACTTCCGGAGGGTATCGGTGAGCTCCTGGTACAGGGTGTCTCCGAGGCTTCGGGGGATGCCCTCCCAGGCCAGGATGAGGATGACGATCACGGCATTCTGGCAGTGGTGGCCCGCCCGGTGCCGCACCAGGCAGAGCAGCTTCTCTTCCAGCGTGTGCCTGCGGATCACCTGCAGGGAGGTGGGGCGGGGGTGCTGTGAGTCACAGGAGCCGGGCACCCATGCTCCTCTGCATGGATGCCACACACCCTCACCTCTGCCCAACAGACCTGGGGGTGCAGATCTTTAGGGCAGTGTACCAGGGGCGTCACACCTTGGCGACAGCAACCACACAGGCTAAAGGACCATTATAATTAGGGAAAGAAAAACATTAAATAGCAAAATAAAAAAAACCAATTACTACAAAACCTGAGTCATTGGTGATGTATATAGACTTAGGGATAAGAATATCGAGTTGGCCAAAAAGTTCCTTCGGGTTTTAAGTAAAAATTAAATACATTTTTTATTTTCACCAAGAACTTTACTGAACCACGTATTCACCCTTTTGTTCCACTACCTTCTGCCATTTTTCAGGCAACTTCATAATTCCATCTTGCTGAAACTTTTTCTTTTTGAGCAAAGAACTGTTCCAGGTGCCTCTTACAGTCTTCCAGGGAATTGAAATTGTTTCCATTAAGAGAATTTTGTAAAGACCTAAATAAATGGAAATCCAAAGGTGCAATGTCTGGTGAATATGGCAGATGAGTCAGAACTTCCCAGCCAAGCTGTAACAGTTTTTGCCTGGTCATCAAAGAAACATGCGGTCTTTCATTACGCTGATGGAAGATTATGCATTTTTTGTTAACTAATTCTGGACGCTTTTCATCAAGTGCTGCTTTCAGTCGGTCTAATTGGGAGCACTACTTGTTGGAACTAATCCTTTGGTTTTCTGGAAGGAGCTCATAATAGAGGACTCCCTTCCAATCCCACCACATACACAACATCACCTTCCTTGGATGAAGACTGGCCTTTGGTGTGGTTGGTGGTGGTTCATTTTGCTTGCCCCACGACCTCTTCCATTCCACATTATTGTACAGTATCCACTTTTCATCGCCCGTCACAATTTGTTTTAAAAACAGAATGTTTTCATTAAGTTTGAGTAGAGAATCACACGTGGATACGGTCAAGAAGGTGTTTTTCACTTAACTTATGTGGGATCCAAACATCAAAGTGATGCACATAACAAAGCTGGTGCAAATGATTTTCAACGCTTGATTTGGATATTCTGAGTAAGTCGGCGATCTCCCACGTGGTGTAATGTTGACTGTCCTCAATTAATATCTCAATTTGATTTGCTATCAACTTCAACAGGTCTACCCGACCGTGGAGCATTGTCCATCAAGAAATCTCCTGCACGAAACTTCACAAGCCACTTTTGACACATTTGATCAGTCACACCACCTTCTCCATACACTGCACAAATCTTTTTTTGCGTTTTTACCTTTCTTGAAATAGTAAAGCATAATATGCCAAAAATGTTGCTTTTTTCCCTTCCATCTTCAATATTAAAATGTCTACACAAAAATTCACCAATTTTGTAGATAGCTAGTGGGAAGCAGCCGCATAGCACAGGGAGATCAGCTCGGTGCTTTGTGACCGCCTGGAGGGGTGGGATAGGGAGGGTGGGAGGGAGACGCAAAAGGGAGGGGATATGGGAACATATGTATAACTGATTAAATTTGTTATAAAAAAAATTCACCAATTTTGATAAGTATTTTTTTTAATGCACTCTGATATGACAGCTGTCACAACACAATCCAGTTGTTTTGAATGAAGTTAAAGACAACTAAACGCTACTAGAGCCAACTGACAGAAAAAGCCAAACGAACCTTTTGGCCAACCCAAAACACAGATAAAATTATAAGCCAAAATATGTTCAGAGATTTTTATGTTGTCCTAAAACATCTGCAGAGAAAATGGTGCATATCTATATGTTTTTAGTTAAAAAGCAAGGGCCTTGATGCTGGGGAAAACAGTTTTTGGTAGTTCCTCAAAAGTTTAAACAAATATAACCAGGCACAACTAAGAATACACCCAAGGGAACTAAGAGTAGGGATTTGGACAGGTACTTGTACCCCCATGGCCAGAGCAGCATTACCTAGCAATAGCCAAAAGGCGGAAACAGCCCAAATGTCCGTCAACTGACGAATGGATGAACAAAATGTGGCACATCCATTCAATGGAATATTACTCAACCTTAAACAGGAACAAAGGTCTGACTCATGCTACAACATGAGTGAACCCTGAGAACACTATGCTAAGTGAAGCAAGCCAGACACAAAAGGACAAATACTGTATGATTCCACTTACATGAGGTACCTGTACGTGTTAAATTCATAGAGACAGAAAGTAGAATGCTGGTTACCATGGGCTGGGATGGCGGAGAGAGAGGGTTTGGGGAGTTATTGTTTAATGGGTATAGAGTTTCAGCATGGGATGATGAAAACGTTTTGGAAATAGACTGTGGTGATGGTTGCATAACAATGTGAATGTAATTGATGCCACTGAATTGTACACTTAAAAATGGTTAAATGCCAAATTTTATGTTATGTATATTTTAACACAATTTTTAAAAATTAATAATACCAAAACCCACTGAACTATATACTTTAGATGAGTGAATTGTATGGTATGTGAATTATATCTCAATAAGGCTGTTTAAAAAAAAAAAGCACGGGCCTTGGGCACCGCTCTCCTCCTCACTCATTCCCTACACACCGTCCTGGCTCACACAAAGATGTGTCAAGGCAAAGGGTCCAGGAGTGGGGGATGAGGTGGCTGAATCTCCCCCCACAATCCCAGGGAATTCTGTGACTAGATAAGATGTGGGGACCTGTGAAGAGGGGAGACTGGGAAGGGCTCTGAGTGGCAGGAGGAGGGACAAGGACTCGAGGCGGGGCTTCTACAAAGGACTATAGCAGGGGGCCCACTTATAGACATAGCTACATGCTTCAGAAAGGGGCGTAGACAGTCGGGAGAAGGGTGAAATGGGGAGACCACTGACGTAACACAAGCAAAAGAGATGAAGTCGGAACTAGAACAATGGGGAATGAAACAGGAAAAGGCATGGATTCTAGAGACCTTTAGGAGAAAGGGGACTTTGGGACCACCTGACTATAGGAGCTGAGGGACAGGGAAAAGTCTTAAATCACTTCCACGTTTTGTGGTGCAGAAAAGTGGGTGAGTGTGGGCGGTGTTTCCTGGCAGGTTAGCAGGGAGCATGCTGAGGCCAGAGGCACTCTGGAACACTGGAGTGGCTATTCTAGCAGCCCCAACAGAATGGGTGTGGAGGTCAGGAGATGTCTGGGCTGGAGACAGACTTGGTCATGAGTACGTCAGTGCAGGGAGACGCTGAGAGAGGCACCGGGCAGGAAATGCCAATAAGGAAAGCAGGCGGGATGTACAGCTAAAGAGCTGCGGGGGAGGGGGGGAAGCCAGACCTCTCTGCATCGACCACTGCCTGGTGGGAACTCCAGCCGAGCGTACCTACCTCTTCCAGTTTTGCAAGAAGAAAACAGAAATCCAGATTTTCACACGAAATCTCTCCTTTTAAACACAGGAACACCAAATTCAATTTGTGTGTGTGTGTGTGTGTGTGTGTGTGTGTGTGGTACGCGGGCCTCTCACTGTTGTGGCCTCTGCCGCTGCGGAGCACAGGCTGTGGACACACAGGCTCAGTGGCCATGGCTCACGGGCTCAGGCGCTCAGCGGCATGTGGGATCTTCCCGGACCGGGGCGCGAACCCATGTCCCCTGCATCGGCAGGCGGACTCTCAACCACTGCGCCACCAGGGAAGCCCCCAAATTCAATTTTTAAAATTGTAGTAAAATATACGTAACTTAAAATTCAGCATTTTAAGTGTACAGTTCAGTAGCATTAAGTATATTCAGGTTGTTGTGCAAACTATCACCAGAACTTTTTCCATCTCCAGAACTTTTTATTTTCCCAGACAGAAACTCTACACCCATTTAACACTAACTCTCCATTCTGCCCTGCCCACAGCCCATGGTAACAACCATCTAGCTTTCTGACTCTATTAACCTGACTACTCTGGGTGCCTCATAGAAGTGGAATCATACAGCATTTGTCCTTTAATAACTGGCTTTATTTCGCTTAGCATAATGTCCTTAAGTTTCATCCATGATGCAGCATGTATCAGAATTTGCTTCACAAATTTAAAGGACACCTTGTATGCTAAACAAAACATATAACTGGGCCAAGAGTTCCTGTTTTGAGCCACAGCAATAATGGTGCCCACCACCCTTACCCTTTGTGGAAGCATCAATTACATCATTATTTATAAAATTGTTTTTTGTGGCTCAGTAAATATATGAACATGCCATTAATCATATCCCTGTGTGATTGGCCTACTGCAGACTGAGCCGGGCATTTCATGCGTATCTGCACACATCGTAGGTACTAGGGTTTCCGAGACACTATTGTCAACCTCCGCTCGTTGCCCGGGCAGTGCATTGACTAATTGCACTCATGTGCAACACACGTTCAGAGCACACAGAGACACCCGACCTGTCAGAGTTGAGATTGAGGTCATGCCCTTTGGGTTTCCCAAGTGACAAACACATAAAGGTGACTAGGCATGAGCAGACAGCCCTGTGGCACCCTCACAGGCCTTGGGGTACACTCAAAAAAGCTATAACAAGGCGGAGCTCCCTATCCACACTCTATGAAGGAACCCAGCAGGGTGAAATACACAAAGTGCAAAAGTCAAAGGCCAACGTAAGGTGTGAACAAACCAACACTCGAGCACGGCAACACAGACTGTTCACATGCCATCACAGGGTTGTAAACAAATCACTTAGATTCTGGGCAGGAATTCCCTGAGCACTGAACCTAGAACAGCACCAGGCAGAAACTCAAATCTATTCCCCCATAACTCTCACCCTTGGTACTTAGTTCCAACCACTGGGGTTCCCCAGTAAGTCTACTCTACCATATCCCTAAAGGGTCTTCAAATATCTGCCTTCTGACCTGTTACCTTTACAGGCTAGCAAAGCAGAATCTCCATGGTTCTTCTACCAAAAGCCCGTTTTTCCCGTCTGCAGTGTTTGCTTCTGGCATGCCTCTGTTTATTCTGAGCCTTTGGAATGCTCCATGGGTCACTCCCTTACTCCCATGCTTGGTGACTTCCATACTTTGTACAGGCCACCTTAAAATCAGAGACTACCAGCAGGCTCTCTGGGTAGTCCCCATTGCTTTCTTAGATCATTCTCTCAACACACATTTGCTGGGCATCCATGATGCACCTCAGCTTTGTCCCCCAAGATCCTAGCCGGTTAAGTCTAGAACTTGTCAGGTACACTGCTTGTAATGAAGGTATTGGTTGGGGGTTCAGGCTGCAAACACAGACATGAACCCCAGTTGGAAAGAAAACCCAGGCTCTAGACATGGGACAGGGGAAGTGGGGAGAGCCACAGAAGGCACTGTCCACCACAGGCAGCTGGATGCTGCCACTCCCCCGGGGCCATGGACCACTTCCTGAGCTCTTGATGCCATGCTGCCACCAAGGGTAATCTGTCCTTCTTAGCATTTGTGGGTCACTTGCTCGGGGGTGGGGGGCAGAGAAAGGGAACACCTGCCTCTTCTCTAACTTCCAAGGAGGTGGAACTCTAGATGAGCCCTACAACCAAAATACATAGGGCATTTGGTGGCTGTGTAGGCAAAAAGTAAGAGAAGTCCACCACACTATGAGAGACGGTTATAAAAGAGGGAAAAAAACCCCACAACTCAGCACGGCCTTTCTCTTGCCGCTGTAACAGTTCTATGATCTACCACTCTTCTCATAAAAAAATTTTTCCTCTCTCCTTTTATCTGCACTCATCAGATACAGAATTTCCTCACCTCTCTGTCACTATGTATTCCCTTCTATCTGAGCTTTTCTTTCAAAGCTGGCATCCCCCACCAGACTTGGTGATACCCACAGTTATTCCAACCTTTGGACAAAGCACTTGTGCTACATGTGTCCTGCTCTGGGCATCTGTCCACAGACCCTGGAGGACCAAGCTCCTCCCCCGGACCCATCATTCTGCTCTCCTCTCACAGCCCCAGAAACTGGTCTCACGCTTTACCTGGGCAACTCCCTCTCCAGCCCTCAGCAGAGACATACAAGAGCTGGTCAAGAGCTAAAGCTTGACCATGGGTGTCCGGGGACTGGAAATGCATGTTCTCATCCTCAACACCACCCACACAGCCAGGTGTTTCCTTTCTTTAAGGTGCTGTTTCTGAAGCTGAGAAGTCCCTATCTCTACCTACGCCCCAAGGATCTTCAGTTTCTTGCCCAAGACTTTGGAATTCCTCAACAACTGCCTGAATTAGCAGGAGAGAGGGACAATGCCATTTCTCTAATAGGTTCTCTGGGGGGATAACACCCCGCCCTGATCAGCCGCAGACATAGTCAACCTCCCACTGTAATGACCATCTTTCACAAGGGTGGGGACAACATGCTTCTACATACCTGTGAATACTCTTAAGTATTCCAGATTTCTCCAGATAATTCTTCACTAATGTCTGAAAACTGCTACAAATAGATATGCGGTAGTTCAGGTTCAGACACCTTTTATTTTCGTTAAACATAAAGGTGCAAAGGCATGGGGTACAGATCAGATAAAAACAGGCATGTGCGCAGATGGACAGACGATGACAAAGGTCATCTTACCACCATCCCTCACTCTAAGTGAGCCGTGTGTATGTTCACCCAGCCTTTTTGCCTTTGCCAACATGACTGTCCTCACCAGGAATGCTGTTACCTTCTCCTGGCCCATTTAATATGGCCCCACGCATATCCACCTTCTCTGGGAAACCCAGCCTGAACACTCCTCCTGCCAGTCATGTCCCTTTTGCCCCTGAACTCTACAGCACCAAGTCTGCCTCTCAGTGTTAAAGCTCGAATATTCAAGTCTCCATGATCTTACTTCCTGTGTCTCTACATCATAAGCAGCTTGAACACAGGGATGGAGCCTTCTATTTTCCATGTATATTCTCCCTACCAAGCACTGAGTAAACAGCTACCTGATAACCTTGCTGCTGCTCTGGGCACTGGTTCCACAGTGGTTCTAAAGTGCTCTATGGATAAAGAAGATGTGGCACATATATACAATGGAATATTACTCAGCCATAAAAAGAAACGAAATTGAGTTATTTGTAGTGAGGTGGATGGATCTAGAGTCTGTCATACAGAGTGAAGTAAGTCAGAAAGAGAAAGACAAATACCATATGCTAACTCATATATATGGAATTTAAGAAAAAAAATGTCATGAAGAACCTAGGGGTAAGATGGGAATAAAGACACAGACCTACTACAGCATGGACTTGAGGATATGGGGAGGGGGAAGGGTAAGCTGTGACAAAGTGAGAGAGTGGCATGGACATAGATACACTACCAAACGTAAATTAGATAGCTAGTGGGAAGCAGCCGCGTAGCACAGGGAGATCAGCTTGGTGCTTTGTGACCACCTAGAGGGGTGGGATAGGGAGGGTGGGAGGGAGGGAGACGCAAGAGGGAAGAGATATGGGGACATATTTATATGTATAACTGATTCACTTTGTTATACAGCAGAAACTGACACACCATTGTAAAGCAATTATACTCCAATAAAGATGTTAAAAAAATATAAAAATAAAAATAAAATAAAGTGCTCTATGAGGCCTGGAAGGGCAAGGTCAGAAAACTTTGGGTGAAACTGGGGTCTGAGCCATTGACATCCCCTCTGCCGGGACACACAGGCTGCCTTATAGGAAACAGTGGCTCAGAAGTAAGACAGATGCAGTGCTGTCCCTGACCCTGAGAGGGTCAGTTCTTGTCAGAGGCTAAGTCAGAGGCTTGGTTCTTGTGGACAGGAGACAGGAACACCTGCAGCTCCAGGGCACACAAAGCGGGCAGAGGAGTCACAGGGACTGTGGTGGGGCTCAGCCTTGAGCAAGATGACGTCTCCAGCTTCCGCTTCTCCTCCCTCCCTCTGCAGCCCTGAACCACAGGGGCAGTATGAGCTGAGAGTATGACCAGAGCCGTTCCAAGGCCAGCCGTGGACCTCAGAGGCTGGCATTTAAACAGAGTGAGGACGAACAGCCAAGGCGGGGGGAAGATGCCCCTAACCAGCACCACATGCTGGCTCACAGCTCCCCGGACGGCGCACGCATCTACCCTCCACTCCCCGGCCCAGCTTGGGCTGTGGGGCTTCGACACGTACCCACTTTGCGATGGGACAGCCACGTGAGCTCTTCCCTTCCTTGCCCGTGTAGATGACCTTCTCGATCCGGATGGCTTTCCCCTTCTCTCCGTACCTGGAGAGGGAGACAGAAGGCACCATCAGCACAGCTGAAGCCCCAAGGAGAGCACGTCTCGGTAGGAAGGCAAGCCTCGGTGTGTTTCAGCTAGGGTTTCTAGTTACTGTGGGGCAATAGAGAAGAAGGAGAAAGATTTAAATGTTTATTCCGTGTGAAAGCCTCTGGGGACACAGCTCCACTTACAGACTCCCAGGGCCTCTGGTCCACCTGGCTCCGCTCTGTTCCAGGGCAGAAGGTCTCTGATTATTACCTCTGAGCACTCAAACCCAAGGCTCAACACAGGCATTTGTATCCAGCCCTGTTAGCAGAGTTAGTTATTTATAAATTCAGTAAAGTGCAATAGACAAAAGAAAACAAATGGGGAAACCCTTATTATTCTCTTTCAACAAAATCCCCAACTGACATTTGAACAGATGAGGACGGCTAGCTGAGGCCGGGGGAAGCGACCCTACCCAGTACAAACCCAGCTCTGAGATTCCCTTGGACAGTAAACACGTCTGGTTCCTGCACACACCCCTGCCCTGGCCCATACATGTGTGCACACACTCAGGGATTCACCACATTCAGAGGTGATGAAACTGTGGCCCCCAGAGCTGAACTGACCTGCCCAAGGCCACACAGCTACCTGGGGGCAATGGCGGTTAAAGTGCAGCCTTGGAGGTCAGAGAGCTGGGGCTTGAGTGCCAGCACAGCCCTTTCTTGTTACAGGACCATGCCCAAATGACTGAACCTAAGCCTCAGTTTCCTCATCTGTAACATGGATATAAAAATGGTTCCCGTCTCCTAGGCTTGGGAAAAGATCAAATGAGATAATCCACAGGGAGTGCATTAAAGTACTCTGAAGTTCCTGGCATGAGGGAAGAGCCCGATAAATATTAATTATTCTTAATACTGTAAACATCCATCTTGCTGAATTGTCTTATTTTTAATAGCTTTGTAGTTTCAAGTACAATATTGTATCATCTGCAAGTACTGGTTATTGGCCACCTCCTCCTTTCCACTTTCCATGCCTCTACTTCCATCTCGTGTCTGTCTGTACTCGCCAGCCCCTTCCAAAGCACTAGCAGGCATCTTTGCTTATTTCTTGACTTTACTGGAAATGTTTCTAACTACTCATCCCTGGGCATGAAGCTCGCTGACTTTGGGACAGAGATAGAGACTCCCTTACTTTGAAGGGCTCTGCTAAGGGTTTCCTGTTCTAAGGAATTTTTTTTTTTTTTTTTTTTTTTTTTTTTGCTGCATTGGGTCTTCGTTGCTGCGCGCGGGCTTTCTCTAGTTGCGGTGAGCGGGAACTACTCTTTGTTGCGGTGCACGGGCTTCTCGCTGCGGTGGCTTCTCTTGTTGCGGAGCACGGGCTCTAGGCATGCGGGCTTCAGTAGTTGTGGCACGTGGCTCAGTAGTCGTGCACGGGCTTAGTTACTCCGCGGCATGTGGGATCTTCCCGGACCAGGGCTAGAACCCATGTCCCCTGCAATGGCAGGCGGATTCTTAACCACTGCACCACCAGGGAAGTCCTTGTCCTAAGGATTTTTAATCAAGAATCGATCAATTTTATCAAATACATTTTTAGCAACTAAGGACATGGATGATTGAATGGTTTTTCTCCTTTGGTCAATTAACAAGGTATGCTATTTTAACAGACTGTCTAGAGCAAACAATCCTTATATTTCTGTAATAAATCCAATTTGGTCATAGCATATTATTTTAATATACTATTTAATAGAGGATAATGTTATCATAGCTACTACATATTTTGTTTTACATATTCTTTATATAAATACATATATAGTTACACATAATTCTTTATCTCATCCACTCTGCTTCTAGGAATCTCTACCTCAGACATAACTGTACAAATACACCAAGATTTAGGAACAAGATATTCATTGTTGCATCAACAAGAGAAAATTTAGAAAGAACTTAAATATCCAGTATAGGACTGGCTAAATAAAACATAATAAAATAAATGTCCATGCAATGGAAAACCACATAGTTGTCAAAAAGGATTCTACAGAATTGTATGTACTGACACGAAAGAAATTAAGTGGGGTGAGGGGTAATAGCTACAAACATGGGGATAGTATGCTTGATCCCGTTTTGTTCAAAATTTCTCTCTATACATATGTGTATCTTCGTAAATGCTTAGAAAAAATAGTAACGTAAGCGTCAAACTTTAAAAAAAATTGTCTTCTAAGAAGGATAATTATGAGAGCTTTATTCACTCTAGACTTTTTAAAAACAGCCTTTTATAGACATGTTTTATTTTTGTAATTGGAAAAGAAAACAAATATTAAAAAAATGCTTCTGGGCTTCCCTGGTGGCACAGTGGTTGAGAGTCCGCCTGCCGACGCAGGGGACACGGGTTTGTGCCCCGGTCCGGGAAGATCCCACATGCCGTGGAGTGGCTGGGCCCGTGAGCCATGGCCGCTGAGCCTGTGCGTCTGGAGCCTGTGCTCCGCAACAGGAGAGGCCACAACAGTGAGAGGCCCGCGTACCGAAAAAAAAAAAAAAAAACCCAAAAAACAAAACAAAAACAAAAAAAATGCTGATCTAAGGTTTCTCTGAGTTCAATGTTCTCTATTTCACTCAAGACCTCAGGAATGAGGTGAAAAGCTGATAACTGCCACATTAAAATTCTAAGGCTATGTTAGTCCCTTATAGAATGTGTTTGGAGACAGGACTCTGGGGAGTTTATATAGCGTGGTCTGGCTCAAGAGGAAAAGACCAGATAGTGCTGCTTTTGTTTGGTTCCTGGAAAACTTTCAGCTCCACAAGCATCTATCAGGAGCGCAGAGTCTGGACACTCAGTGTGTCCTGGGGTCGCTGTGGGAAGAACAACCTGAGGTGACCATACTGTTCTCACTGGAACGGACAGGATATCGTGTTCCCCACAGGAGGGTGAGCTGAGGACACAGACTAGGCTTTCTGACCAAGACCTTCCCCACCGTCCCATCCTTGTGAGAAATGCTTCCTGTAGTGAACTTCACATTTGAGAGCAAATAAAAGGGCCAAGCACTGTCTGATCAGTTAGAATTTTTTTTTTTTTAACCAGAACTGTCTCTGTGTTTAAAGACAACCAACCAACTCTGGATTTAGTTCTTTTTTCTTAAATATCTTACTTTCTGGCCTATCATTAAGAGGCGTTCATATAGGTGAACTCCTAGACCCTAAACTAAGCCTGGAAGGGTAGGCTGAAACCTTATTCTAAAGGGTAACTTGATCGTCTTAGCCAGTGATTCTCAAAGGTGGTGCTGGGACCAGCATCCCCTGGAAACTTGGGAGGAATGCAGACTCTCAGGTCCCATCCCAGACCTGCTGGGTCAGAAACCCTGGGGTGGGGCCCAGCGATCTGTGCTTTCACAAGTCCTCCAGAGACCTGAAGCATGCTCAAGCTTGATAACCGCTGATCTAAAGTTGTGATTCTTCAGGGTTACCTCTATCACACATTAATGAGACCAGTTCCCCCAAACTCAGAGGATTTGCTGGCATGGTGCTGGTGCTTTCATTCCTAGAATGAACATTTAATGAACTCCTAGGCTGCAGAGAATCCCCTTTCCAGTTCGAGGACATGTGGCCCTGTGCAGCAGGCCATTCTCAGATATGGGTTTGAACACCTGACTCCAATTATCTATGACAACAAGGACCTGGGTACCCAGGAGGTATGGAACCCATTAACAAATCTGATAATATTTTAGGACTTGCTTTCAGCCTCCTCCTTTCACAGTCTTTCCCAGATAAACTAAAAGCACCAACATCCCCTGGATTTCAGTTTTCTTCCCTCCTTGCCTTGGCCAACTCCTGGCAGCGGAGTGGTCCTGCAGAGTAAGGGTTGGGCGGGAAGTCTAGAGAAAGAGACGGCCTGGATCATTCACAAACTAGACCCCCTTCCAGGTGATTTTCAGCAATCATTCATTCCCCTCCTGTTCCAGAAGGAGCTTAAAAAGATGTCTATGTGATAAAAATAACAGGTGATGAAATCAGAGTAAAGGGGGAAACAGACAGACATGATGTTGTTATGCAAAATGCAAACGGTGGGATCTTGTGCATATTTTTAAGAGATGAGCCTAGAACATTTCATCACATGAGAAATCAAGGAAGCTAATGAAGACTCCTTAGGGTCATGTCAGAAGGACTCAGGAGTGAACCTGAATAGGCTCCCACGGGCCAAAGATGAGAAATTACGTTCCTCCTAATGAGGATACACAAATCTGGCTCTAAGCTTACTAGCAGCCAACATAAAGATGGAAACACAATCTGTTCCATGATTTACAAGGCCCTTAAGATAAAAATAAACCAGTTGCTGAGGAAAAACACAAGTATTCCTGGTCTTGAGAGGAATTCCTCCCTTGGATCAGTTTCTGAAGAATCTACACTTGGCTGTTATTTTTAAAGCAATGACAAAAAAAAAAAAAGGACAAATCTCAACTTTATCATTATCTCTTAATCCTTGTTTCAAAACATACTCTTCTATAACTAAAAGTTATTGAGAGAGCTGTCTAGCAATCTTGCAAAATCGTTACCAAAACACAAACACACATAAAAACTGTCCCAGATCAAACTTGGACATCTGACTCCCCTGCAGCCCTCAACCCGTAAACAATCATGTCAAGACTCCTCACAAAAATCGCTGGCCAAAAAGAATGCTCAACATCACTAATCATTAGAGAAATGCAAACCAAAACTACAATGAGGTATCACCTCACACTAGTCAGAACGGCCATCATCAAAAAATCTACAAACCATAAATGCTGGAGAGGGTGTGGAGAAAAGGGAACCCACCCTCTTGCACTGTTGGTGGGAATGTAAATTGATACAGCCTCTATGGAGAACAGTATGGAGATTCCTTAAAAAACTACAAATAGAATGACCATATGAGCCAGCAATCCCACTACTGGGCATATACCCTGAGAAACCCATAATTCAAAGAGTCATGTACCACAATGTTCATTACAGCTCTATTTACAATAGCCAGGACATGGAAGCAACCTAAGCGTCCATCCACAGATGAATGGATAAAGAAGATGTGGCACATATATACAATGGAATATTACTCAGCCATAAAAAGAAACAAAATTGAGTTATTTGTAGTGAGGTGGATGGACCTAGAGTCTGTCATACAGAGTGAAGTAAGTCAGAAAGAGAAAAACAAATACCATATGCTAACACATCTATATGGAATCTAAAAAAAAAAAAAAAAAAGGCCATGAAGAACCTAGGGGCAGGATGGGAATAAAGATGCAGACCTACTAGAGAATGGACTTAAGGACACGGGGAGGGGGAAGGGTAAGCTGGAACAAAGTGAGAGAGTGGCATGGACATATATACACTACCAAATGTAAAATAGATAGCTAGTGGGAAGCAGCCGCATAGCACAAGGAGATCAGCTCGGTGCTTTGTGACCACCTAGAGGGGTGGGATAGGGAGGGTGGGAGGGAGGGAGACGCAAGAGGAAGGAGATATGGGGACATATGTATATGTATAACTGATTCACTTTGTTATACAGCAGAAACTAACACACCACTGTAAAGCAATTATACTCCAATAAAGATGTTAAAAAAAAAATCGCTGGCCAAAATAATGCCCGCTCCAATCTCAAAGCTGTAACACATACACATGGGGCACATGCAGGCGTGCATGAATAACCCACACACTGTTTTAAATGTTTCATTCTCACCAACAACTAGGGCTCCCTTTCCTCTACATCCTTGCCAACATTTGTTATTTGCAGACTTTTTGATGATTCTTATGGACTCAGAGGTGCTCTTTCAATCAGTCTTGAATTTACAGATTGGGTCTTGGATCAAATGCTTTTCTGATGGGCTACTATGAACATAAATGTTTCCAGATGGTACATGATAATTAAGAGTGTTTACAGCAGATCACTGTGCCCCATCCATGTTACCTTTTATTCATTCGGGGATATCACTACAGTTATTTAGTTCAAAATCATGTTCCCTGCTATATTAATGACAATATTAGTTACCCTGGTCAGACAAAACCTGGTCCCCAAATTTGTAGAAATTCTAAGCTACAATTCTCAGCCCCCAGCCTTCCACACATCTGTATGTCTATATATACGTATGAGCAAACATGTTTATGTCTTACATAATTTACGCCTTTACTATTAAAATACTAATGTTTGTTGTAAAAATGCAGTCAGTAAATGCAGATATGATGTAGACACCCTGTATGTAATATTTACTAGTAAGCAGTAAGTGCTTCCCAGACATCAATTCAGTTTATCCTCATAACTCTCCTCCAATGTAGGTACTTTTATTTTCTCCATTTTGCAGATAAGAAAACCGAGTCACAGAGAAGTTAAAGCAACTTACCAAAGAACTCATCAGTAAGTGGAAGGGCCAGGACTGGACCTTAGTCCAGCTCCAGTGTCCATATGCTCTCAATCACCAAGCAATTTTTACCTCTCTACACACTGGAACTCAGTATTTACTATCTACTGTGGACACGTACATAGATTTTAAAGTTTCTATCTGTACAAAACTGCTTAAAAAAGCAAAACAGAGCTGTTCTGTAAAAGCCCTATAGTCTTGAGTTCGAATTGGAAGTGTATATAAACTCAGTGTATGTATTTAACCACTAAACAATAGCAAAAATAAAAAACCTACACATACATCTTGGCTCTTTCTACTGAAATGGCCTAGAAAACTGAGCACCCCCAGCACCCAGAGTCTGTTTTCTAAATATTTCTTCCCCCAATAAAAATATGAGAAATCAAGAACTCCTAGGATCATGTCAAAAGGATTCAGGAGACAATGTGAACAGGTGCCCACTGGCCAAAGACAAGGCATACATTTCTCCTACTGGTGGTACAAAACACCACCTAGGAAGTAGTTTTGAAAGAAAGAAACAATCTGATTCTGATCAAGCCTTTAGATCTAACCGATTTACCCGACACAGGGCAGAAGAACCTGTTAAACAATACCACAGGAAAGGTAGCAGCAAACTTCAGACCATGGGAAACTCTACAGGACATACAACCATTTAACCCCATTTCTTTAATCAAAAATATTTCAAGAAAGAGTGAGATAAAAGGGGGTTATGGGGATCTGTAAAGGGCAGACCTATAGACAGAAAGAAACCTGGGGCACTGGGGGTGAAAATCCCACATTCAGCTTTTCAGTCTGTGTATCAGGGATTCCTTTCTGTAGGCTGTCTAGTATAAGGCAATGAAAACGAGAGGTGCTTAAAATCCATATTCTATTAACAACTTGCTCATTTCTCCTTGGACATCTGTGCATCACTCACCGCTCCTCCATGAGTTCCCGGATGGAGGCTACCGTGGGGCCAGATCCCAGATGAGTATAATATGGACCTTCATCTTTCTCCACTATTTGTTCTGCAGAAATACAAAGTAAACATTATTTGGAGATATCAATTCATCAATATTAATTTAGGGAGGCAAATCATCAATAGGAAAATTAATGGCATAGTACAAAACAGGAAATTCAATGGCTTATAAACATGTGGAAACATGTTCACCCCCATTAGAAATCAGGAAATACAAATTAAAATCACAATGAAACACCATTACACACAGATGAAATTGGCAAAAATCTAAAAATCTGATAAAACTATGCACTATCAAGACTGAGGCTTAACCACTCTGGAATTTAGTTTATCATTATACATAATCTAGACCAGAGGTCGGCAAATCACTCCACTCCTAGGTACAGACCCAAACAAGCTGAATACAAGGACTCAAACAACACCTGTATGCAGTGTTCATTGCAGCATTATTACAAGAGCCAAACGGCGAAAACAACACAAGTGTCCATCAACAGATGAACAAAATGTGGTATATCCATACAGCAGAATATTATTCAACCATAAAAAGGATTTATTCTGATATGTGCTATAACATGGATGAACCTGGAAAATGTTAGGCTAAGTGAAATAAGCCAGACACAAGAGGACAAATATTGTATGATTCCACTTACAGGATATATCTAGAATAGGTAAATTCATAGAGGTAAAAATTAGATTAGAGGTTACCAACAGCTGGGAGGAGTGGGGAATGGGGACTTATTACTTAATAGGTAGAATTTCTGTTTAGTGTTGAAACAGTTTTAGAAATACATAGTGGTGATGGTTGCACAATATTGTGAATGTAATTAATGCCACTAAACTATACACTAAATAATGGTTAAAATGGCAAATTTTATATTAAGTATGTTTTACCACAATTAAAAAAAGAGAAAGGAATGAAGTACTGATACCTGCTACAAAGTGGACGAACCTTCAAAACATTACAAGAAGTGAAAAAGTCAGACACAAAATATCACGTATATTGCGTGATTCCATTCATACGAAATAATCCAGGATAGGTAAAGCCACAGAAACAGAAAGCAGAATGATGGTTGCCAGAGGCTGGGAGGAGGGAGGAATATGGAGAGTTACTACTTAATGGGTACAGGATTTTATTTTAGAAGGATGAAAGCGTTTTGGAACTAGATAGAGGTGATTATTTCACAATACTGTGAATGTACTAAATGTCAGTGAATTGTACACTTTAAAATGATTAATTTGTGGGGGGGGACCTTCAAGATGGCAGAGGAGTAAGACATGGAGATCACTTTCCTCCCGACAAAAACATCAGAAATACATCTACACGTGGAACAACCCCTACAGAACACCTACTGAACGCTGGCAGAAGACCTCAGACCTCCCAAAAGGCAAGAAACTCCCCACGTACCTGGGTAGGGTAAAAGAAAACAGAATAAACAGAGACAAAAGGATAGGGCCGGGACCTGCACCAGTGGGAGGGAGCCGTGAAGGAGAAACGGTTTCCACACACTAGGAGCCCCTTCGCGGGTGGAGACTGCGGGTGGCGGAGGGGGAAAGCTTCGGAGCCGCGGAGGAGACCGCAGCCACAGGGGTGCGGAGGGCAAAGCGGAGAGATTCCCGCACAGAGGAGCGGTGCCGACCGCCACTCACCAGCCCGAGAGGCTCGTCTCCTCACCCGCCGGGGCGGGCGGGGCTGGGAGCTGAGGCTCGGGCTTCAGTCAGAGCGCGCTGGCGGCGTGAACACAGCCTGAAGGGAGTTAGTGAGCCACGGCCGGCCGGGAGGGAGTCCGGGGAAAAGTCTGGAGCTGCCGAAGAGGCAAGAGACTTCTCCTTCCCTCTTTGTTTCCTGGTGCGTGAGGAGAGGGGATTAGAGCGCTGCTTAAAGGAGCTCCAGAGACGGGCGCGAGGCGCGGCTGAAAGCGCGGACCCCAGAGACGGGCGTGGGACGCTGGGGCTGCTGCCGCCGCCAACAAGAGGCCTGTGTGCGAGTGCAGGTCACTCTCCACGCCTCCCCTCCCGGGAGCCTGTGCAGCCCGCCACTGCCAGGGTCCCGAGATACAGGGACAGCTTCCCTGGGAGAACAGACGGTGCACCTCAGGCCGTTGCAATGTCACGCTGGTCTCTGCCGCTGGAGGCTCGCCCTGCATTTCAGTTATGACTACTGTACCCCTCCCTCCCCCTGAGCTGAGTGAGCAAGAGTGCGCTAATCAGCCGCTACTTTAACCCCGTCCTGTCTGGCCGGGAACAGATGCCTGAGGGTGACCTACACACAGAGGTGGGCCAAAACCAAAGCTGAACCCCGGAAGCTATGTGAACAAAGAAGAGAAAGGGAAATCTCTCCCAGCAGCCCAAGGAGCAGCGGATTAAATCTCCGCAATCAACTTGATGAACCCTGCATCTGTGGAATACGTGAACAGACAACGAATGTTCCCAAAATTGAGGCAGCGGACTTTGGGAGCAACAGTAGACTTGGGGATTGCTGTTTGCAACTGATTTGTTTCTGATTTTTATATTTATTTTAGTTTAGTTTTTAGTGCTTGTTATCATTGGTGGATTTATTAGTTTGGTTGCTCTCTTCTTTTATTTTCATTATTTATTTTTTCGTTTTATCATTTTATTAATTTATTTTTCTTCCTTTTTTCTTCTTCCTTTTCTTCTGAGCCGTGTGGCTGACAGGGTCTTGGTGCTCCAGCTGGGTGCCAGGCCTGAGCCGCCGAGGTGGGAGAGCCGAGTCTAGGACATTGGTCCACCAGAGACCTCCCGGCCCCAAGTAACATCAATTGGTGAGAGCTCTCCCAGAGATCCCATCTCAACACTAAGACCCAGCTCCACCCAACGGCCAGCAAGCTCCAGTGCTGGACGCCCCATACCTAACAACCAGCAACACAGGAACACAACCCCACCCATTAGCAGAGAGGCTGCCTAAAATCATACTAACGTCACAGACACCCCAAAACGCACCACCGGACATAGCCCCACCCACCAGAACACAGGCACCAGTCCCCACTACCAGGAAGCCTACACAAACCACTGACCAAACCTCACTCACTAGGGGCAGACACCAAAAACAACGGGAACTACAAACTTTCAGCCTGCGAAGAGGAGACCCCAAACACAGTAAGTTAAAAAAAATGAGAAGACAGAGAAATATGCAGGTCAAGGAGCAAGGTAAAAACCCACCAGACCAAACAAATGAAGAGGAATAGGCAGTCTACCTGAAAGAATTCAGAGTAATGATAGTAAAGATGATCCAAAATCTTGGAAATAGAATGGAGAAAATACAAGAAACATTTAACAAGGAGCTAGGAGAACTAAAAAGCAAACAAACAATGATGAACAACACAATAAATGAAATTTAAAATTCTCTAGAAGGAATCAATAGCAGAATAACTGAGGCAGAAAAACAGGTAAGTGACCTGGAAGATAAAATAGTGGAAATAACTACCACAGAGCAAAATAAGGAAAAAAGAATTGAGGACCGTCTATGAGACCTCTGGGGCAACATTAAATGCACCAACATTCGAATTATAGGGGTCCCAGAAGAAGAAGAGAAAAAGAAAGGGACTGAGAAAATATTTGAAGAGATTATAGTTGAAAACTTCCCTAATAGGGGAAAGGAAATAGTCAATCAAGTCCAAGAAGCACAGAGAGTCCCATACAGGATAAATCCAAGGAGAAACACACCAAGACACATATTAATCAAAAACTAAAAACAAAGTTATTTAATTTAACAAAAATTAAATACAAAGAAAAATATTAAAACCAGCAAAAATATTAAAAGCAACAAATAACATGCAAGGGAATCCCCGTAAGGTTAACAGCTGATCTTTCAGCAGAAACTCTGCAAGCCAGAAGGGAGTGGCAGGACATATTTAAAGTGATGAAAGGGAAAAACCTACAACCAAGATTACTCTAGCCAGTAAGGATCTCATTCAGATTTGACAGAGAAAGTAAAACCCTTGCAGACAAGCAAAAGTTAAGAGAATTCAGCACCACCAAACCAGCTTTCCAACAAACGCTAAAGGAACTTCTCTAGGCAGGAAACACAAGAGAAGGAAAAGACCTACAAAAACAAAACAAACCAATTAAGAAAATGGTAATAGGAACATATATATCAAGAATTACCTTAAATGTAAATGGATTAAATGCTCCAACAAAAGACACAGACTGGCTGAATGGATACAAAAACAAGACCCATATATATGCTGTCCACAAGAGACCCACTTCAGACCTAGGGACACATACAGACTGAAAGTGAGGGGATGGAAAAAGATACTCCATGTAAATGAAAACCAAAAGAAAGCTGGAGTAGCAATTCTCATATCAGACAAAATAGACTTTAAAATAAAGACTATTACAAGAGACAAAGAAGGACACTACATAATGATCAAGGGACCAATCCAAGAAGAAGATATAATAATTGTAAGTATTTATGCACCCAGCATAGGAGCACCTCAATACATAAGGCAAATGCTAACAGCCATAAAAGGGGAAATCGACAGTAACACAATAATAGTATGGGACTTTAACACCCCACTTTCACCAATGGACAGATCATCCAAAATGAAAATGAATAAGGAAACACAAGCTTTAAATGACACATTAGACGAGATGGATTTATCTGATATTTATAGGACATTCCATCCAAAAACAACAGAATACACTTTCTTCTCAAGTGCTCATGGAACATTCTCCAGGATAGATCATATCTTGGGTCACAATCAAGCCTCAGTAAATTTAAGAAAATTGAAATTGTATCAAGTATCTTTTCCGACCACAACACTATGACACTAGATATCACTTACAGGAAAAAAAACTGTAAAAAATAAAAACACGTGGAGGCTAAACAATACACTACTAAATAACCAAGAGATCACTGAAGAAATCAAAGAGGAAATTAAAAAATACCTAGAAAAAAATGGCAATAAAAACACGACGACTCAGAAAAACAAGTACCATATGCTAACACATATATACGGAATCTAAAAAAAAAAGGTTCTGAAGAACCCAGGGGTAGGACAGGAATAAAGATGCAGACCTACTACAGAATGGACTTGAGAACACAGGGAGGGGGAAGGGTAAGCTGGGACGAAGTGAGAGAATGGCATGGACATATATACACTACCAAATGTAAAATAGCTAGCTAGTGGGAAGCAGCCACATAGCACAGTGAGATCAGCTCAGTACTTTGTGACCACCTAGAGGGAAGGGATAGGGAGGGTGGGAGGGAGACGCAAGAGGGAGGAGATATGGGGATATATAGCTGTATACAGCTATATATATAGCTGATTCACTTTGTTACAGAGCAGAAACTAAAACAACATTGTAAAGCAATTATACTCCAATAAAGATGTTAAAAATAAATAAATTTTATGCTATGTGAAGTTCACCACAATTAAAAAAAACTATTGATTCACACAACAACATGGATGATTTTTAAATGAATTTTTCTAAGTGAAAGAAATGAGACTCAAAAGACTATGTAATAGTAAGTCTGGAAAATACTATATTGACTGGATAGTATAAGGCTATAAACAAAAAGAACTTTACACAAATACTGTACTACAGTGGGTAAATTTGTTTCATGTCTAGGGAGACATACAACTAAATGCGATGTGTTATCCTGCAATGGGTCCTATAACAGAAAAAGGACCTTAGTGGAAAAACTGATGAAATCCAAAGAGTCCATAGTTAATAGTACTGTGCCAACATTAATGTCTTTGTTTTAAATGCACCATAATTATGTAAGACGTTTATATTATGGGATGCTGGATAAAGGGCATACAGGGACTCTCTGTGCCACCTCTGCAACTCCTCTATAAATGTAAAATTATTTCATAGTAAAAAATAAAAAGTTAATAAAACAAACAAGCAAAAACAAGAAACTATGCAGGGGGCCCTAATTTGCTGATCCTGTCCTAGAGGAAATCTTGGCCACATGCATCAAAAAATGTACAAGGATTTTCAGAGCAACATATTTGCAGTAGTCAAAATGGGAAACAACCCATAATCCAGCAACAGTGGAATGGACAAATAAAACACAGTAGAATCATATAATGGCATTTATCCAGCAATGAGAATTGACAAACTGCAACAACATGGTTCAATACTACACCACCATAGTTAGTGAAAGAAGCACAGCACAGAATACAGTAGAGATTATATCTAAATAATATTCAAAACCAGGTTCGACCAAACTATACTGTTTAGAGATCCATACATAGGTGATAAAAATATTAAATTGAAATATAAAATATATAAAAAAAGATTTTTTGCCTACAAAAAATGGCAATTTCATACAGCTCAATCTTAAAGAAATACAAGGAAATCATTGTCACAAGTCAAGAGAGTGGTCGCCTCTGGGGGACGGGAGAGGAATGCGATTGGGAAAGGTATACAGGGGACTTCTGGGGAACTGGAAAGGGCCTACTTTTTGATTTAGGTGATGGTTACACAGGTGTTCATTTTATAAATTTTCATTAAACTGTATATGAATGCTTTGTGTACTTGCCTATATACAGAGTTCACAATTTTTAAAAGGTAAAAAATTAATGTCATACCTGTTCTATGCAGAACATCATGCTCAGTTTTATGGGGAAAGCGAGAAAGGACAAAACTAATTGGGGCTTTAAAAAGTGTATGGTCTAGTTGGGTAGGTAAGACCCATATATAAGAAGACACCTTATAGCATTTCCAGTCAATGGGGAAAGATTAATTTTTCAATGCATGGTGTTGGAACAACTGAGGAAAAAATTTGCTCCACACTTAATAACTTACCCCAAAATATATTCCAAGTGGTTGAAAGATTTAAATACAAAAAATTAAACTGTACAAGTTCTAGAAGAAAAACAATGGGTGAGTTTTTAAAAATAATCATAGAAGTGGGAAGGTCTTCTCTAAGTATAACATGAAATTCTGAAGCCAACACACACACACACCAAAAACTCTCATAAATATACCTAAAGAAAAATTTATAGTAATAACTACCAAAAGTCAAGCCAAAAGACAAATACTGGGGAGAAATATCTGGAACTCACACCAGACAAACACTGCTTTCTTTAACAGATCAAGAACTCCTACAGCTAAATAAGGTCAATAATACAAAAGATAAATGAAAAGAAGATAAAATTGGTTCTTTGAAAGGGAATGAAAATGGGTCAAACATATGTAAAGGTACAATAAAGTACCAGTTTTACCTTTCAGATGAGTCACTATCAAAGTCTGATAACTCCTCCTGTTGGTGAGGGTACAGGAAAACAGGCAGTATGGAAAGTAATTTAGCAATATACTAAAATTACAAATGCCCAATCTGTTTGACTCAGTAATTTCAAAGAATGTCAAATTCTTCTAAGAATTTATTTTTAGGAATTTGGATATACTTGCATATGTACAAAGTGATATTGTATATACAAGAATACTCACTGCATCTTTTTAAAAATAAATTTATTTATTTATTTTTGGCTGTGTTAGGTCTTCCTTGCTGTGCACGGGCTTTCTCTAGTTGCATCGAGCGGGGGCTACTCTTTGTTACGGTGTGCAGGCTTCTCATTGCGGTGGCTTCTCTTTGTTGCAGAGCACGGGCACTAGGCGCGCGGGCTTCAGTAGTTGTGGCACGCGGGCTCAGTAGTTGTGGCGCGTGGGCTTAGTTGCTCCTCGGCACGTGGGATCTTCCTGGACCAGGGCTCAAACCCGTGTCCCCTGCATCGGCAGGCGGATTCTTAACCACTGCGCCACCAGGGAAGTCCCTCACTGCATCATTTTTAATGGCAAAATATCAGAAACTTAAATGTCCATAATACATTATGTATTATAAATACATTATAGCACATCCATATAATGGAATACTAAGCAGCTATCAAAAGGAGTTAGGCAGCTTCAGATTTACTGACCAAAAAATAACCTCCAAGATATTTTAAGTGGGGAAACAAGCAAATTTCAGTATAGCATGTGTAATATGCTATAGTTAGTATACACACACAATCACATATACATTAGTATATACACATACATATATGCAAGCATAAAGGTGTATATGTCATTACCCACACTAAGAATAAGGCTAAGAGTAAGACCAATGTTGTGAGAATGAGTTCAGTTGTATTCCTGGTTTAAAACAAACAAACAAAAGGTTGGCAGTGGTATGTGCAGCCCAGTAGATGCACTGATGCAAGTTGTCTATCACTTATGGTTTCTTCTCATGGAGATTCTTCATCCCCCTTGTATTACTGTCATGGTCTCCTAACTGGTCTCAGCCCTCTGAGGTCATCCTACCTAATACCACCAGTTATACTTCCAAAACAGAAATCTGATCAGACCAGTTCCCACTGATGACTCCATGCTAGACAGAAGACAGAACCCAAACTCCAGAACACAGTCCATAAGGCCCCCGAGGAGCCATCTCTGCACACTGCCCAGCCTTGCATCCTGCGACAGCTACCACAGCTCCTTTTACACAGTCATGCAATACTCCTGTGTCTTGAAACACGTTTTCTCATTGACCACAGTGCCTTCATTTCTTTCCTTCTTTGGAAAAACTCATGTCATAAGGCCTAGTTTAAATGCCACCTTTTCTGTGAAACCCTACTGGACTTCTCCTTTTCCCTCTGGACGGGACCCAGAGCACCTTTCATACAACAAAAATATCAGAGCATGTATCACATTTTTATTGTTACCATGTCACAGGAGAATGAACACAGATTTTACAGAGACCTGGGCAACTGTGATGAGTTATCTTCCCAGCCTCTCTAATCCTCAGACCTTCTTGTGTAAAATACATAAAGGGCCAAGTGCAGTATTTGGCGTATAATATGAACTCAGTATGTAGCTGCTGTCTAGGCTCTGCCAAACAAATTGTATGATTGTGACCAAGTTACACAGCCCTTATGAGCTTTAGAGCAGTGAAAGTAATGTTTCTCTATTTTAGATCTGTTGAGGATTAGATGATACGTAAGGTACCTAGCACAGTCCTCAACCTATCCATGCTTAAATGTTTTCATCCTTTTCCAAATCCTTGCTCCAAATATGCACTATTTTGAACCATAAGACAGAGAGGATTATAGAAGGATGTATGTGAAGTGGGGGAGGGAAAGAGACCAAGGTTTGGGTAGGGAGAGAGAATGTAAGAATATGGGTGTTGGAAGTAGTGGTCTGAAAGCTCTTTACAGGTGCTAGAATACTACAGCCTATATGGAAAATAGAACATAGGAATATGCCAGAACTTCTGAGCTCTTTTCTAGCTTCTACTGTCTGGAGAAAAGTCACAGGAATGGATTGGCTGTAGGGTGTCACACTGGAACTAGAATCTAATGTAGTTTTGGGGGATTACCTTCCGTCCCAAATCAGAAAAACTCAAAATTTACAGTTAAAGGCAGAGAAAGGAGCTTTTCAGAAGAAAATCTTGGCGACTCTATCCTAGCAGCTAGGGGAAAAGATATGAAGCTCCAAAACCAAGCTAACCTGAAAATTGTAATAGATGGTCAAGTTCCTCCGGGAAGGCCACTAACACACAAAGGGCAGACACAGCTCCAAGTGCCGAGCAATACCAAAGTCATTCTCTCCCTTTTGCAGTTTACAAGGCATCCCAAGTAGTTGTTTAGAAGTCTTGTTTTTCTTAATTACATCCCTTTCCCTGATTATATATATATAACACATATATATACACGCATTTCCCTTTCCTCGATTAGATGTCTGTATGGGGGAGAAGATACTCTATGGGAAGAAACTGGACTTACAGCCTAATATGCTTAGTTATAAAGCTAGTAGACATTCCCAAATTTAATTCTCCTAATTTGTATATATATTTACATATATATGAGGATATATATCATTATATATATATATATATATATATATATATCCCCTTTTTATATATATATATCTTTAGTGTGGCAATGGGCTTGTAGTTAGTTACAGTGCCAGACAGGTGACAATACTTTGCAAGGTTGGGGTAAGGTTCTATAGAATATAGTATATGCTCTGAATCAGTGACAAATATATGCTTCTGTTTTCCCAAAGGAAAATGAGGTTTATTAACATTCTTAGTGCTATTAATCAAATCCAGTAGATGAGTTTACCCTATTTATACTTATTGCTGTAACACATACATCGTCTTCTGTCATTTTACATTTTCCATGTTTATGTTTCCCTGTTTTCTTTCCTATCTTTTTAAATAGATTTTGTGTTTTCTTTCACTTCCCCCTGCCTCACCGATCCATAGTATGCTTTTAGTAATGCTAATGGTACTGTGGGAAAGAAAGAAGTCAGCACCCTTATCCAATTTCTCACACCTCTTCCTTCACTTTACCTCCTGCTTTTTGTTGGTATCCTTGTGAACATATTTCACCCCCCCATTATAAAAGAGATATTTAATATAAAACAAAGTTCTAGTATAAATAAATACATTACCTTTTGTTTCAGAAAAATAATACATTTAGCGTTCACTGCCAGCCCCTTCACAGTACAGCTTCCCCGATCTGTTACTTATTTGATTCATCTCCAGAAAATTTGAGTTCTAATATATTTAGAAATGTTTTTATGAAGACTTTACACATAAATGGCAACTTTACTGGGCACAGAATTCTTCAGCCAAACATTTAATCTCAATATCCCGAGAACTGCAATTCATACATCCAACAAAGAACTCACATTACTGATCAATAAGGAAAAGACAGAAACATAACAGAGAAATGGGCAAATGGCTTGAACTCTACAAAAGAGGACATATATTAGTCATCAGGGAAAGGTAAATTAAAGCCACAATGAGAGGTGATGATATACCTACCACAATGGCAGAAAGCCTTTTGATACCATTTGCTGGTTTAGATGTGGAGTACTGCTGGTGGGAGTTTAAACAGCTACAACCACTTTGGAAAACGGGCAGTACCTACTGAAAGCTGAACACATACAATTTCAGTCCTAGGTATATACCCAATAGAAGTATATAAGTGTGTACATACATGTACCAAGGGATGTATATAAGACTGTCTTATAGCAGCATGATTCATAATAACCCCAAATTGGAAACAATCCAAAAGACCATCGACAATCTAATGGATAAATGGTGGTATATTCGTATTATAAAATGGAATACTATATAGCAGTGAGAATGCATGAGTTACAAATATTGCTACACAACACAGATGAACCTCACAAATACAACACTAAACAGAAGAAGCCAGAATATAAAATACATACATGTGAAGTTCAAGAACAGCCAAAACTGATCAATGTGGTTAGAAAGTAGAACAGTACTTACCTTAGGACAGGAGTCAGTAGACTTTTTATGTTAAGGGCCAGACGACAAACATTTAAGGCTTTGCAGGGAATGCAGTGTCTGTGGCAACTATTCATCTTTGCTAATGTAGAGCAAAAGCAGCCATAGACAGTACATAAACAAACGAGGGTGATTGTGTTTCACTAAAACTTCATGGACGTTGAAATCTGAACATCATATAATTTTCATGAGTCATGAAATACTATTCTTCTTTTGATTTTTAAAAACAATTTAAAAACATAAAAAACTTGTTTTTAGCTCACAGATGTTAGCCAGACTTGGTCTGCAGGCCATACTTTGCTTTAGGGAGTCAGGTGTAAGTGACTGGGTGGGGGCACAGGGAGGTTTCTGATGTGATGGTAAAGTTCTGTTTCTTGATCTAGATGTGGTTACACAAGTACATGCTTTTTGTAAAACTGTACAGGCATACCTCATTTTATTGTGCTTTGCAGATACTGTGTTTTTTACAAATTGAAGGTTTCTGACAAAGCTGCGCTAAGCAAGTCTATCAGTGCAACATTTCCAACAGCATTTGCTTCCCTTTGTGTCTCTGTGTCAGGTTTGGTAATTCTCACAATATTTCAAACTTTTTCATTATTATTATATTTGTTATGGTAATCTGCGATCTTTGATGTTACTATTGCAAAAAAGACTACAACTCACTGAAGGCTCAGATGATAGCATTTTTTAGCAATAAAGTATTTAAATTAAGGTATGTGTTTTTTTTTTTTAGATATAGTGCTATTATACCCCTAACAGACTACAGTATAGTGCAAACATAAATTTTACAAGCACTGGGAAACCAAAAATTCCATGGGACTCGCTTTAATGTGATATTCACTTTATTGCAGTGGTCTGGAACCGAACCCACAATATCCGAGGTATGCTTACAATTTATATACCTTCCTATATGTGTTTCAATTAAGAGAATGTTTTTAAAAAATTAAACATTAAAAATGTTTTTTAGGGCTTCCCTGGAGGCGCAGTGGTTGGGAGTCCGCCTGCCGATGCAGGGGATACGGGTTTGTGCCCCGGTCCGGGAGGATCCCACATGCCGCGGAGCGGCTGGGCCCGTGAGCCATGGCCGCTGAGCCTGCGGGTCCGGAGCCTGTGCTCCGCAATGGGGTAGGCCGCGGCAGTGAGAGGCCCGCGTACCGCAAAAAAAAAAAAAAAAAAAGTTAAAAAAAATTTTTTTAAAGTTTTATTTATTTATTTAGGCTGCACCAGGTCTTAGCTGCAGCAACATGTGGGATCTTCGTTGCGGCATGCATGCGAGATCCAGCTTCTCAACCAGGGACTGAACCCGGGCCCTTGCAGTGGGAGCTCGGAGTCTTACCCACTGGACCACCAGGGAAGTCCCTAAGAGAATGTTTTTGAAAAGTATACCTTAAATGGTAAAAAAAAAAAAAAAAAAAGTTTAAAAAACCAAGTATGTACGGCCAACTTAATTTTTGGTTAATTTATTTGTAGGGAATTCTTCATCCTTGGAATTCATCTTGAAGTTCATCCAGATCATTATTTGTCCATTTTTATTCATTTACTTTCATTTAAAAAACATTTTCTATTTTATCTTTGACTCTTGCCTGTGTTCAATTTGTTTCATGATCTTTGCTGGAAACACCAGCAAATGTTCCCAACTTTCCCGACAGGATGAATCTGTGGAGGATCCTCCTGCCTCTCTTCTGTGTCCCTTGTCTCCACTCTGATTATGTTGATTTCTACTTTCTTCTTCTACTTTGGAGCGGACTTTCAAGCCGGTCTTTCTTCCTCACTGATTGGCTTTTTCTGTAACTCCGATTCTGCTTTTTGCAGCTTCTAGTACACTGTAAGTGCTTTGTGAAATGGCACACTTCTGCAGTTTAATCCATACCTCTTGTGACTTCTTTGTCACTTTAATCTAAGACCTCATCTTTCATTTCTGGTTTCACAATGAACATTTTAGTCAACTTTCTTGAAGGTATAAATTAGTTGTTCAAACTCTTCTTGTATTTCCTAATGTAAGTCTTCACTTGAATATTATATTTAATCCCTCTACTTTCCCCACAGAAACTGAATGGGTTGCACGTTGAATTTTTTGTTTGTTTGCTTGTGAACTGGTCTTTCAATGGAGTTTATCTCCTGGCTTTCTCCTCCTTGGCACTATTGACACTTTGGACTAGATAATTCTTTATTGGGGCAGGGGGGGCGTCCTGTGCATTGTAGAACGTTTAACAGCATCCCTGGCCTCTGTCCACTAGATGCCAGTAGAACCACACTGGTGTGATAACTAAAAATGTCCTCAGACATTGCCAAATGTCTCCTGGGGTGAAGAGGGGTCAAACGGCACTCAGTTGAAAGCCACTGGTCTAGACTCATTTGTCCAAAAGCAGAATGCGTAGAATCTCCCTATTCTTCTGTATTTACCTGGATACTACTCAGATTCTTCCCTTAGAAATTAAGCTTAGAGAATTAGATGTTGTAGAGGTTTCAATGATTAGTTCAAAAGTTCAGCGGCCTACGAGGATCTGGGGCTGGCTGTGGACAGGTGCAGCTGGGAAATGTCATCTCTATGCCCTCTGTTTTTTGGGGCCAATGCCTCTCGATCTGTATGTATGTTTGTGTGTGGAGGCTTGGGCTGTGCTCTGTCCTGATGCTAAGATTTTGGTTTATTTCCTCATATGGGAGTGGGCTGGTCACTCTGACAAGACATCAAGTTAAAAATAAAGCCCCATGGTTTGCAGAATTTTTGTTTGGTGGTTCAGCAAATATTTTTCTCTACACAATGGCCTTTGTTTGGTGCTGTTGGCCCTTGGCTACAAAGCTGGCTCCTAAGATGGCTTCTCACCTTCCCCAGCCAACCATCCTCACCCCAGGCCTTAACCCCATCAGAACTTGGAGAAGAGCAGGAAAAGGAGACTTTCCAAAGTGCATGCTTTCTAGATGGGTGGTCTCCAGCCCATCTCTCCAAGTCGGGGAGTCCTTTTGAGCCTCCACTATTGTTTTTCCTAACCCTGGGAGTTGTATATACCTCATGTCATCATTTTTTTCAATTCAAATTGATCTTTAGCTGGCAGACAGCACTTGGAATTCATAGTTTAAGACTGGGGCCATTTTCAAATTTCAGTTGATGAAATTTCCTCTTACATTTTCGTTTGTCTTGGTCCCTTTCACCAGGTTTCAGAACAGGAGTGTTTTGCTATCTTACTGTTAAGTCATCATTTTTCCTTTTAGTCCCCAGTATACTATTTCTTCCTTTTCCATAGAGGTTAAGTGACAGGGCAAGGAAATGGCTCAACTCTTCCTAAAGTAAAATCTCTTTTATGTCTCTCTTCGAGCAGTGAGGGAAGTGACGTTTTTTTCCTAAAATACATAGTAGAAAGCTCCGGGGTAGACCTTGGGAGAACAAGATCCAATTTTTGAGGAAATGCTGGTTATGTGGCTCTAGGTGCTTTTTTTTTTTTTTTTTTCCCCTGTGCACTTAATTTTATACTCAAAATAGAAAAATATGATCTGTTCCACTTTTGCACTAGGCTGGTGAGAGAATGAAGTGTATCCTTTGTGCTCTATCAGCAAGAGATATTAAACACAAGAAGCTACTCATTACTACCTAGCAGAAAGAGGGGTCCACCTTCTCTACCACCTCTCTACACAGAGACCAGGGCACCCACACTTTCCCAGTGGGGAAGCTCACAGCCAGGTATAGATACAGGCTGAGGCATTTCTTTTCTTTATGACATTGATAAAAAGAGACGGTTGATAACTGGTGTACAATTAATGCGTAGATGTCAAAATCACACAAAGGTTGTACTGTACCCATCTTCTTTTTCCTATATAATGCTCCAGTTTCCTGATGTAATTTTAGTGGACGTAAAGCCAAACACCTTAAGTTTATATAACTAATTCCACTCGCATGAAAGTCAATAACTGACTGCTAGAACTTTGCCTCCTGGCAATGACAAATCCACACCGTGGGCAGGTAGATGGTTGGGCCCCACCCTGGATCAGGTGTGCCACGTGAACTTTTTTAAAACTAAAATCTCAGGTCATCTGCCTGTGAGTTCATGGGCAGCATGCTGGGTCTGCTGGTAGAAGAAAGACATTCATAACAATGGGCACACTCAGGCTTCCCCGGTAGCATAGTGGTTAAGAATCCGCCTGCCAATGCAGGGGACACAGGTTCAAGCCCTGGTCCAGGAAGATCCCACATGCCGCTGAGCAACTAAGCCCGTGTGCCACAACTACTGAGCCTGTGCTCTAGAGCCCGTGAGCCACAACTACTGAGCCCGCACACCACATCTACTGAAGCCCGCGTGCCTAGAGCCTGTGCTCTGCAACAAGAGAAACCACCACAATGAGAAGCCTGCCCACTGCAATGAAGAGTGGCCCCCACTCGCCGCAACTAGAGAAAGCCCGCAAGCAGCAACGAAGTCCCAACGCAGACAAAAATAAATAAATAAATAAATTAATTAAAAAACAATGGGCACACTCACTGATGACAAAGATGAAAGGTAAGGAGATCATGCCCAAACCTATCTGACGTCTTTGTAGAATTTAATATGGAGGTAGAATAAGGCTGACCAGTTGACCAAAACATATGTAGAGTACCACCAGATGATCAGCACCAGTTTAGATGCTTTAGAAACACAACACTGAGTCCCTGTTCTTAAGGACCCTGGGATTCAACTGAAAAGACGCGTATGCATATACTAACAAATCACGTACGGCATGGAATATTGACTCTTCAGTAGTGGTGTTGTTGGCTCTCCCAAGCTCTCTCTTTGTTCTAACCTATCCTCTCCTCAGTTCCTTCCCCCATCTCTTCCATGCTTCCCTCATGGCCTCCTGTGTGAGATTCTCTACCCTAAAAGATAGTATCCTCCATTCTTGATCTACATAGTCAGCCTGGTGAAATGTCTATAACTGAGACTTCAACTACCATCGGTTTGCTGAAGAACCTCCGATTCACAGATCCAACGGGATGCACACCTGCTGGCCCCCCAGACGTCTCTAAGTCACATACCCAAACTTGCCTCCCTGCCAGTATTTCAAATCTTGGTGAATGGCACCACCATCCACCCAATCGTCCCACCTGGAACCTCGGGAGTCATCTGTGACTGCTTCTTCTTTACTCCTACATTCAACGGGTCACTGAACCAGTTAATTCTTTCTCTCATTCTTTCTTTTATCCACTCCTCCTCTCCTTCCTCCTACTTAATGCCATTCTTACTTCAGGCACACATACTTTCTTGCCTGTGCTTGCAAACTCTCTGCCTTTGGTATCATCCTCTCATCCCCTGAAACTCTCCAGCCACTCCCAATCTTTCATCTAACACACCAGTCATACCAGAACTACTTGTATTTCTCCATGTTTTCTCATCTACACATCTTCATGTGGTTTTTCATGTATTTTTCATCTCTATAATCTTCATGTCCCTTTGCCTAGAACACTCTACTTTCTCCCTATTAATCTATTAAACTTCTGCTTATCCTTTAAAACTCACATAAGACATCGCTTCATCCAGGAGGTTCTTTCTGATACCCTCCTACCCAGAGTCTTATTCCCCACTTTATACTGGTATACAAATACTCTACTGCCAAAAAAATATTTAAAAGACATGAAGTTCCTATTCATCTCAAACTGCATACAAAGGGGGGAAATACATTCTCATAAAAACTATAGGAAACAGACTTTACTGTAAACAGAGGTCAGTCTCTGCGTCTCCCTATTCAGAACTGTGGCTCATACTGAAGTCACCCAGTGGGTGCTGCTATCAGCCACGTCTGCTGGGCAACATCCCTCCCTCACCCAAACTTTTACCATGCTTCAGGCAAAGGAGATGTTTTTCTTGTATTCACCTTTGGCTACTTCTTTAGGGCAGGATGATCAACTGGATAAAAATACAGCATTCCTATGAAAACGACCTCTAAAATCTGTCTCAGTTTCTTGCTTTTGCTGTGGTTAAATGTCTCTAGCTACCTGTGGACTGCTCCTCAGAGACATCAGGACAAGACTTGAAAGTTAACACAGACCAGTTTCCTTATCTATAAAATGATGAGCAGATGATCTCAAAGGATGCTCTTCCCACTAAAACATCATCTGGACTCTCCCTGTCCTAAGCTGGCTCTCCCTGTGAATGTCCCCATTTCTGAGAACAGATAAAGTACATAAAGGACTTAGCCAACAGGCATTGCAGTTCATCATCCTGCGTCTGACAGGAGTGTTACAGGAAGGTTAAGTGGTGGTTAGGGGAATCTCCAATGTGTGCCCCTACATATTAGGAATGCATCAATATTCTCTTCTCCCAATAAATTCAATGCACAACTTCAACTTGTGCTATGTTTTCTCAAGCCTGTACGTATCATACTACCTTTTGGAGTATAGCATTTCCTTTCATGTCTTTTAAATTTATTTCTTTGAAGCCTCAAGGCGTACCTTTAATTCTAGTATTTCAAGATTCAGAGAACAAGTAGATATGAATTCCATCCATACCTTCAGAAAACCTGTAATCTTCATACAAGTGTAAGACAGTGCTCTTAGTGTTTGGCAGTTTTTGGTTACCTGGTGATGCCCACATTGGCCAAAATTGCTTATTTGCCAAAAATCACCATGGAGCTTGAATATTAGGTTTCTTTTGCTATAAGACCTTTCCATGTTTTTATAAAGTTGTTTCCATACTTAAATCGCCTGTTATGAGTGCTTAATGGCATCTCCAAATTTCATTGTCGCCTCTACGGAAAATTCTTCATTATAGTGACCTACAATCTGCACCTTTCTATCTGCCACTGTTGAGGGGCTGAGTTTCTGGAATATGAGATGGTTCCCAGCTAACATTAATCCCAGAGTGAACAAGCTTCTTTCCTAACCCTTGTCCCGCCTGAGTTCACAAAGACAAGTTCACTAAACCAGCTGATGAAAGCACTTGTCCAGACGTGGAGGCTTTCCCTAACACAACCTCAACGCCTCCAGAAACTGCTTCCAAGTGAAAGCTTTCTTCTTTGGCCCTCTTCACTCCTGATACCGCTGTTTTAGTTGGACTCATTTCTCAGCTAAACAATTTTAATCACAGTATGACATGGTGGTCCAGCTGCCTAGGTTCAAATCTCACTTCTACCATCCGCTAGCTCTATGACTTGGGTAAATCACTGAATCTAATTTTGCTTTCTTCATCATTCACATGGAACTACTGACAGTACCTGCCTCATATAGATGTTATAGAGGATTAAATGAGGTAGTGAGTACAAAGCACTTGGTACAGTGCCTGGAATAGGGCAAGTGTTTCATATTCTACTACTATTACTATTGTTGTGGTTGTTATTGTTATTCTCAATAGCTTCCTAAGTGATCTCCTGCCACAAGATTATCACTCTTCACTCTTCTGTGCTACTTCTAGGAGGAGGTACTTTCAAAAACATTTCTTGATTATAAAATACATATTACATTAGAGAAAATTCAGAAAACGTAATGAGGGAAAAGTCACCCACAGTCTGAACAGTGATACAGCCACTGGTGATATATTTCCTTCTAGTCTTTTCTCTATTTTTTTTGTTTGTTTGTTTTTTGTGGTACATGGGCCTCTCACTGCTGTGGCCTCTCCCGTTGTGGAGCACAGGCTCCGGACGTGCAGGCCCAGTGGCCATGGCTCACGGGCCCAGCCGCTCCGCGGCATGTGGGATCTTCCCGGACTGGGGCACGAACCCGCGTCCCCTGCATCGGAAGGCGGACTCTCAACCACTGCACCACCAGGGAAGCCCTCTCTATTTTTTTTAACCTAGGTGAGCTGATCACTTAAATTCTCTGTGTCTGCTGTTTTCACTTCAGCGTTTTCCCATAATTTAACATTTAACAATACAAGGTGGGTTTGCTTCTAATTCTTTGTTTAGCATTAGATAGCATACAAATACTTTATCTGTATTACATATAAATAAAATACAAATGGGAGCAACAAGTGGTTGGTGGTGGTGGCTGCCCTCACCTCTTGCCCACTGCTCCTGCCATCCACCTGCCTGCCAAGGCAACAGGTTGCCAGCATTGCCACACTGGGTTTCTCTGATGCTGACAGTCTACTGCCTGTTCTTTTGCTCACTAGCTGAGACTTGTCCCCTCTGCTAGGGGGCTCTTCTGGCCTAAGGAATGCAGGAGAACACTGAGGGTTTGGGTCCACTGTGTGCTAGTGGCCTTACCTCCTGCGAGCTTGCTCATGTCTGCTCCTACACGGTGCTCATAAATTCCTCAGTCTGGAGTGGCTACCTACTCACCTCTGCCCATCTGTGTTCATTACAGTTTTCAAAACCCAGCTCTGAATAGCTTCCTAAGTAAAGCATTACCCTCCATGATGACAACCAAGCCTGGTATTTCAGAGCACTCTGACAGTTCAACCACTTCCTTATGACAGCACAGACACTTGGCAGATACCTGCTGATTGGGTGACTGGGTATTTCATCGTTTGTGTTGCCTCTTCAAGCAAACCACAAAGTCCTTCAAAGATGAACTGTTTCTCTTAATTTTTATCTTATTGGTCACTAGGACTGGGCTAGGTAAACAATAAATGACTGATGAATAAAGTAACAGCCGACACTTTTCTTCCTTCATAATACATACGTTTTTACACCTTTTTCTTGCTTTTTTGCACGTGACAGGCTTGGTAACAGCTAAGCACTCTTATAGTTCTTCCTACATGCCAGTAACAGTCCTAAGGGCTTTATACATATTAACTAATTTAATCCTCAGATGAACCCTGGTGAAAGGGTACTATTAGCACTTTCATTTTAGGCATGAGGAAGTGATGGGATTAAAATTCAAATAAAAAAAAAACTAGCTTGACCAAACATAATATCTATATAATTGAATTCCACAATTAAAATATTTAGTATGGATCAACTATGTCCTCAGCCCTATAAAAGAATATTTCCTACCCCAGAGGGGGAGAAAGAGCAAATGAGGCCCTAAACACAGGAAGATAGGCCAGACACATAAAAACCCAAAGAGAGAAAGTGGGGCCCCAATTCCTATGATCAGAACAAGTCTCTCCCAAATGGTGGGAAGTAAGGGGCACTCAAAGTCACGTCATTATTAAACCCGGTAATGAACAGGGTCAGCCCTCCGTGGAAACCACAATCTCAGAGCACGTCTGTGAGCCTTTGGCAGGATGCTGCACATCTCCTCCCCCCCAGATAGAAGCGCTGGGGCCAACTTTTCCTTGTTCCCCAAGTGATCCGTTGTCATTGGCCCCACTGTCTTGTACCCCAGGATTCTGGGGTAGCTGGAGTGGAGACGACAGCCCAGCTTCTCCTTACTAACTGGGATACAACATCCCAACAAATCACACAACTGACCAGATATTAGTGTATTTAAACAAGCAGAGAAGACAGGCTTTTCATAAGACCTATTTGCGTATAAATCACAAGAATTCAACATGCTCATCATCAGCATCAACGTGTTTTTTGCCCACATCTGAAACACACACATCTTTTATGGAATGCCTGGTAAGCAGCAGAGGACCACAGCTGAGAGTGGACCTGGAGTTTCCTGAGGCTTCCATGACCTCCCTGGAGACGGCCGACATCCCCTGGAGCAGTCCTCGGAGGCCCGGCGCTCTACGTCTATTCCAGAAGTCAAGGCTCAGAAACAGACCCAATTCCTCAGTGCTCTTACCCACACCACGGCTTCAACCATCACCTGAATGCTAACTACATCCAACCCCGTAACTCAGAGCCCGATCTCCAATCTCTCAGTCGGTCCGAACAGAACTCACCACTTCTCCACATGCGTGTTCTCAGGGTCCCCCCTCCCACCGAGGCGGAGACCTGAGCGGTCTGCATCCCCACAGCCCCCCTCCTCAGAGGCCACTCACTCTGCAGCCTCTGCCCACCTCCTCTTTCAGTACAGGCCCCTGTTATTTCTTGCCTGGCTCACAACAGTACCTTTCGTACAGGCTCCCCCGCCAACCTTTCCTCCCCACCACAAGCCGGAACAGTCTTTCAGAAGCACAGGGTGACGACTGGTTGTCACTTGCTTTAAAACCCTCAGGAGCTCACGATGTATTACCAGAGATCAAGTCAAACTCCCGACTGTGGCTCGCTGGGCCCCACGAGGTCTGGCCCCTGCCTGCCTCTCTAGCCACCTTTTGCTCAACCCCACACAGACTCCTCCCCTTTCGCTCACCCAGAGCAAAAGCCCCCTAAGTAAGCACTACCCCGTCACAGCCACCAAGCTGTTGCCCAGGCTATCCTCTCTTCCCAGCATGTCTTCTTTCTACCCGACAGCCCTACCGGCCTCAGCACAAGCACCACCTCCCACAGGAAGGCTTCCACGATGCCTTCACCTCAATCTGTACGACAAAGCACCTCCACTGACACACAATACACCACACGGCATCACCATCAGCTTCCTTCAGTGTCTTCTCCACTAGGCTGGAGCTCACTTCTGTGTCCACAGGCCCCGGTGTGGTGTCCAGATAGAAGACAGTGCCTAGAGGTCCAAGCCCGCCAGGCCACAACCCCTTGCCCTTCCCTGACACCCAGGAGGACTTACCTACGCAATCACAGGTGGGGAACTCGGCCTGGGCTCTCTTGGCAGGTGTGTCCAGCAGACTCTTGGTGGGTGTGTCCAGGTACTTAAGAGGTGACTCCAGGAAGCCACTGAGGGTGGGTGTGAGTGGGTTCTCGGCCTTGGTGGGTGTGGCCTCCTGGCCTCCCTCCTCTGAATGGAAGCAGGTGGTTGAGAGCACAGTCACAGCCCCTGAAGATTCGATCTTGATTTGCTTGGGAGAGCGGGTAGCAAAAGGGCTCTCGGGGGCTGGGAGACAGGTTGGCTGGTTCTCGGGGTCCTGAATGGGCACAGACTGGGGGCCAGGAAGCCCAAAGTTATCCCCAAATTCAGCCTCAAACTGCCGGATGAGCTCTTCCAGCTTGTCATCGGCAGGGGGAAGAGGGCCAGCGGAGCCTGGCTGCAGGGCTGCCATGGGGCTGGGAGACCTCATTTCCTGAGTAGGGGCCAGCAGGCTGTCCCCGGAGGGACTAGGTGCAAATAGCGCAAGAGAAGGTTCTGGGGGCAGGGGGACAGCGGAGCCCTGTGAGGCAGGAACGGGGGCGGGTGGATGTGCCTGCACGTCCTCAGAGGCTGGGGACCTCAGCCCTTCCAGGATGATCTGCCGCACAGGTGGGAAGAGGGGCTGTGCTTCCCGTGGCCTGGACTTCTTTATGTGCATGGACTTCCGGACACTGGGCTTGATCCCAGGGCCAGCTTTGTCTGTGCCCACGAGACCTCCAGCTGGTGCCAGGGGCTTCCTTTTCTTCTCCTTGGGTGGTCTGTCGGATGGCCGTGAGGCAGGTGAGCTGGGTGGTGCCCACCAGCCGGGAGGAGGCTCCGAGGGAGGGGGGAGGGAGGCGTCGTGGGCCTGTTCCAGGAAGAGACCGCGCTTATGGTGGAGGTGCTGCTGCAGGGCCGTCTGGGCCTTCTGGTGGGAATCGGGCTCTGAGGACGGTGTGGGGGCCTCCCTTTGGAGAATGGGGGATGGGGAGGAAGAGGGTACCTCAACCTTGACCTTGGGCTTGCTGGGCAGGGCCTCGGGCCGCTTGAATACTGACTGGATGTAATCACTGGCGCTGCCCAACAGCTGCTCCAGTTCAGCCATGGGATCAGGGCTTGGGCGGGGCATGGGCCAAGAGCTCCGGGGAGTTGCTGGTGGGGTGTCCGTGCCCCAGGCTTCGGGAAACTCTGTCCTAGGAGTTGCTGCAGGGAAGGCAGGGCTATCAGGAGCAAAGGGTGGGTGCTCTTCAGGAGGGGCCACAGGCCACGAGGGAGCCCGGAGGTAGGCCTGGGGAGATCTGAAAGGGGCAGGAGGAGGAGACAAGGCCTCAGGAAGGGGGCAGGAAGCCTGGGAGGTGGCGTGAGGCGGCTGGGGGAGGGCAGAGGAGAGCTGTGTGAGCGCCTCGATGGCGATGGCGGTCTGCAGGCTGATGTTCTTCTCCTTGGCGATGCTCAGGGCGCTCTGGGACAGGGGCAGGCCCTCCGGGGGAGGGGGTATATGAGGGGCCTCGGAGCTGAGGAGTGGCCTGGTGACTGGCGCCAGAAGACCAGCCTCACCGGAAGGCAGAGCCCCTGGGAGCCTGGGCCGCTCCTGCCCTCCCTCCACAACCACAGACTTGATCTTCCCCTCCAGCCACTCGAGGTAGTCAGGGCACTCCGGGCCATCGCAGTTGCAGTTGGGTGGTTTCATGCCATGCCGGGCAAGGGTCAGGGCCGCCTGCAGCGTGTCAAGGTCTTCGCTGCCAGCAGAGCAGCTCTCGGGCCCTGACCGGGGTCCCCTGCTGTTGTTCCCAGCTTCGCGACTCATCTCACGGTTGAAGGTTTCATAGAGCCGGGTGCTGAGGGCTCCATAAGAGGACACAGCTTCGGCCACAGCCGAAAAGGCCACCAGATCGTGGGCATCTTCCAGGCGAGCAGTGTGAGCTGGTCCTGGGGTCACGTCCCAGTCGGGCTTCTGCTCTGCTCGCCAAGGACCCCCAGTGCCCAGCAAACTGGGTCCAGCAGGTTCTCTAGCACCATTGACTGGCGCCCCTGAGGCGCTTAGCTGCCGTGAGTCCCCATCGTACACTGGCCCTGAGTCCATCTGACCTGGAACAGGTCCATCAACTGGGCTGAGCTCTGAGCCTGTCTGAAGAGAGAGAGAGGAGGAGGAACAAAAGGGGACAAGATGAGCCACAGTATTTGAAAAGCACTGGCCTGCGCCACACCACGGAGAGGCACAACTAGCCCTGCTTTCCTTGCAAACCCTCCCTGTCTCTGACAGAGCCTGAACCTCAGCTCCTCTCCTGACACCTCATTTCTCAGCTGGCTGCTCCGCAGAAACAGAAAGCAGGTCTTTAAGAGATCCTGACGCAGAATTCTGAATGCTGCTCAGACCCTTTTGGAGCCTCACATTGATCACACCGTGAAACTCCCCTGAAACCAAGCATTTGTTGAGGACACACAAAGAGGTCTTTAACTCACAACGACCAAAGTGACACCAGAACCTTTGTTTTTTGTCAGGAGAAGAAGAAAGCTAACTAAGCATCCATGTAACAATGCACCAGAAGTGCGAAGTCCGTGTGTGAACGGGCGGGGAACGAGCAGCTCTGACTAACGAATTCAGCCTGGACAAGGAATCAGTCATGGCTGCTCAGGGGAAGGAACCCACACTTCTTTTCTCTGCCCATTACTGTCCTTGCTTAAGCTCAGGCTGGACTCAGAGAGCTGACAAGACAACATTCCCATCCCAGCCCCAGGCCTGAGGAAACGCTGATCATCCAATACAGCATGTGTTTAGCCCCACGCCAAGCCAGTCACGCCAATGACAAGTGAGGTGCTGCTTGGAAGAAGATCCAAGCTTCCCAGGAACCACCATTATTCATCTGATGTCCACCCAAAGCACACGGACGGGGGAGAGCACAAGAGGAAGTGGGACCAGAGTCCAGTCCAGCAAGTTAAAAGGTAATACGAGGCAGACCTGAGTTTGCAAGAATTCATCCCACCGGAAAGGAAAGCTCTTCCTTACAGCAGAATGCCAATGAAAAATATAGAAGGATATAGAAGGATTTAGAAACTCATCAGTGGATGCTATGAATAGCAGGTGAAAGCTTGATGAAGCACAGGATATATACATGGCCTCAAAACATCTCTTCAGGGCTTCCCTGGTGGCGCAGTGGTTGAGAGTCCGCCTGCCAATGCAGGGGACATGGGTTCGTGCCCCAGTCCGGGAAGATCCCACATGCCACGGAGCGGCTGGGCCCGTGAGCCATGGCCGCTGAGCCTGCACATCCGGAGCCTGTGCTCCGCAACGGGAGAGGCCACAACAGTGAGAGGCCCGCGCACCGCAAAAAAACAAAACAACAAAACAAAAAAAATCTCTTCAAAAATTACTTAAATACAATAGCAACTTTATAGTGGAGAAATAAATCTGGCTGACACCACCTTTACCAAATGATCAAAGTTATCATCATCACCAATATTGGGATAAAACCAACATCATGTGTCTCTTGATATGATAACATTGAGAAGGAGGCTATAACATCACTCACACAGACGTGCTGCCAGAACATATAACCTTAAATCTAATCATAGGAAACGTCAGATAAACTGAAACTAAAGGGTATGCTAGAAAACATCTGGATTGTTCTCTCCAAAAATTTCAAAGACAAGAAAAACAAACGTCTCTCCCAGCTGACACAAGACTAAAGAGACAGCAAAATGCATGCTCATGGGTTAGATCTTGGAGTGGGGGGAAATAGCTATAAAGTACATCATTGAGACAACTGATGAAACTTGAATATGGATGTGGATAAGATCATATCATATCGATCTCTGTGTTCTGGATGTGGATGACTATACTCCGGTTATGTACAAGAATGTCCTTGTCCTTAGCACACATACACACTGAAGTATTTAAGGATAAAGGGTATCTCCAACTTAATCTCAAATGGTTCAGAAAAAAAGTATATGCATATATAAAAATATATACACATAGAGAAAATGATAAAGCAAATATGGCAAAATGTAAACAATTTGGGTATACGGGAGTCCCAGGTACTCTTCTTTAATCTTTTCTATAAGTTTTTAAATTCTATCAAAATAAAAAGTTAAAAGAGAAATTAGGGGACTTCTCTGGTGGCGCAGTGGTTAAGAATACACTTGCCAATGCAGCAGACGTGGGTTCGATCCCTGGTCTGGAAAGATCCCACATGCCGCGGAGCAACTAAGCCCGTGCGCCACAACTACTGAGCCTGCGCTCTAGAGCCCGCGAGCCACATCTACTGAAACCCGCGCGCCTAGAGCCCAGGCTCCGCAACAAGAAAAGCCACAGCGATGAGAAGCCCGCGCACCACAACAAAGAGTAGCCCCCCTGGCCACAACTAGAGAAAGCCCGCGTGCAGCAACAAAGACCCAATGCAGCCAAAAATAAATAAACAAAACAAATAAATTTTTTAAAGAGACCTGTAAAAAATAAATTAGTCCCTCAGGTAGAACATACAGTATATTAAACAGATGGTTAAATGATACTAGTCCCCAGATTGTCAAACATGGCCATCATGGGCTCCAAAGCGGTGGCGGGGAGCTGGGATTTAGGACAGGCCTCTGGGAGATGAGCAGAGGCCCCAGCCTGTGGTTCCCATCTCATTCTCATCACTGACCCAATTCTGGCCACTAAGGACCCTCATGCTTTTCCAACATGCTTTTCTGAGCTTTGCACATGCAGTTCTCATCGCCTGGAATGCCCTTCCCAGCCTCTGTGAGGTCTCTTTGGCTTATCCCTCAAGCATCAGCTCAATGTCACCTCCTCTCAGACCTGGTTCGCAGACTGACCGATGCTCCTTCCCCTAGGCTCCCACGGCACCTTAAACATGCCTCTGTTAGCACTTATCACCTGCCAAGCAGCTGCCTCCCCCCACCAGATGGTAGTTCCTTCAAGACAAGAGCCCCGTCGTAATGACTTCTGTGCCTCCCGCCCAGTCCACTGTTCGTCTGCCCCACAGGCCATGGAATACGCCAGCCTCTCCCTGACGCTGGTGGAAGACTACTGCCTTTCAGAACTAGAAACTAGGAACAAATACCTTTCCTCCAGGAATGTGGCTGATCACCCAGTTCTCCCTTCCTTCCTTCTTCAAAACCTAAACTAACGTGGCTGCAAAGGCTACAAAATCTGAAGTGATCAAATTTTACATGTTTACATGTTTATGTATAAAAGACAGAAGACGCACGCATAAACAAGAAGAAACATGAGAGAGTAGCATGGATTTACAAAAACAGTGTCAGGAAGACTAATGCTGCATGAGCTGAGGCTTCCCCAAATGGTCAAGACAACTAAAAGGACTTTTTTTTTTTTTTTCCTGCGGTAAGCGGGCCTCTCACTGCTGTGGCCTCTCCCGTTGCCGAGCACAGGCTCCAGACACGCAGGCTCAGCGGCCATGGCTCACGGGCCCAGCCGCTCCGCGGCATGTGGGATCTTCCCGGACCGGGGCACGAACCCGTGTCCCCTGCATCGGCAGGCGGACTCTCAACCACTGCACCACCAGGGAAGCCCTAAAAGGATTTTTTAAAGTTATTTTTGGTGTGTGAATAAGAAGAACAAGGAAGGGCTATGCCTGCTCTTGTGCCTGTGAATTCCTTGGGAAGGAAAATGCTCTTCAGACCAAAGAGAAAAGAAAAGGAAGAGTAGATACAGATAAGAGGAAAGTGAAACCAAGCCGGGTGGGAGACTTTAAGAAACTCTAAATTCCAGTTTTCCCAGCCAAGGGATCCCACTGACACATTCCTCACACCTGCCCGTGATCCTGGAAGAAACTTGCCATCAGGAGAAGGTGCCAACAACAGGTGAGAAAAGAGCAAGTGTCATCCCCAACTTTCAGAACACTGGGTGAGTTCAGTCCATGTAAGAGTCTTGAGTGGGTGACTAAAGGGACCTCAAGGAGTCAGGTTCAATGAAGGCCATCAACCCATCAACACGCAACTAATCGTAGTGCTTTGTGTTGTGTGGTCACTGGACCAGCAGGTAAGGCGGTCACAAAATCAAGGGCTGCAGGTCAAATCTGCCACAAAACAAATCTGTTTCTTTTGCTTTTTTGTTTGTTTTGCCAATGTCAAAAAAAAATCAAATTTCACATGAAACCCAGATTTTCCTGAAGGTCCACACTCCTGCCTGGCAACTTCATCTACAACTGAGCACTGACTACCGCTCCAGCTCACCCCCAGCCACATCATTTGCACTGCCTTCTTGAAACCAAGGCCAGGAGTCAGGGATTATTTATTAATTGCCTGAATTAATTATCACTTTATTCATTTGTATTACTTGCCAAGGCCCTGTGTTTGCGAATCAGGTTGCAGACACTGAAGTTCTACAAGGCTGGCTGTGACCCCTTTGAGGGACAGCTATGGAAAATGACCGGCTGAATGGGCTGGCTCACCAATGGCTGAATGGCCATGCCACGCTCAAAGTAAGAGTGGTATATCAACTGCGGGGGGGGGTGGTCTGTAGTGGCCTGCCACAGGGCTCTGTCCTCGGAACTGTCCTGTTCAACATTTTTATTAATAATGATAGTGAAGGCACACTTATTAAATAGAGAGATGCTGAAAACAGGAGGGATAAAACTATGTTAAGTGATAGGACCAGGTGCCAAAAGGTCAATAGGCAGGAGAGAAAAAGATCTAACAGGGTAAAGAGGGTCCTAAGCCACATCTGTGCAAATTAAAGATGGACGAAGCACATAACAATGGCAGCAGTGCACATGACAATGTCTTAGAAATCAGGAGGGATAAAAGACTTACTGATGGGGGACTTCCCTGGTGGCACGGTGGTTAAGAATCCGCCTGCCAATGCAGGGGACACGGGTTCGAGCCCTGGTCTGGGAAGATCCCACATGCCGCGGAGCACCTAAGCCCGTGCACCACAACTGCTGAGCCTGTGCTCTGGAGTCCGCGTGCCACAGCTACTGAAGCCCGCGCGCCTAGAGCCCGTGCTCCACAACGAGAAGCCACCACAGTGAGAAGTCCGCGCACTGCGACAAAGAGTAGCCCCTGCTCACCAGAACTAGAAGAAGCCCATGTGTAGCAACGAAGACCCAACACAGCCAGAAATTAGGGAAAAAAAACGACTTACTGATGGTATGCTCAATATGATGTGATTTGGCAGCTTCAAAAGGTCGTATTACTCAAGGTTTCTTCAAACTTTTTTTTACTACAAACCACAGTAAGAAATACATTTTACACTGTGATCCATTATATTCTTATATATGTGACAAGTTTGTAAAATAGTATTTCCCCTTACTAGATAACACAAATCCCTCCCTCCCTCTTTCTTGCAGGTTGCAACAATCTAAGTTGATTTCACAGTCTACTAACAGGTCCCAACCCATTTGCAGTTGGACACACACAGATAGGAACTGACCGGAACAGGACCTGCAGCACAGACAGCAACAGCCCTGCTCTGCCTGGCCAGTCCCTACCTGAACACAGGCTTCCCTCTGGCGAAAAAGGAGGCAGGACAGTTCAAAACCATAAGAGGAACAGGTCCCTTTCGGTTCTGAAGAAGACAAAACTCAAGAAGATCTTTAAACATCTGAGGGCCTATCATTTGGGAAAAAAATTAAACTTGTTTCAAGTGGCCCCAAGAAGTGGAAGAAGAGAAGACTTAGGCTCAATTTAGAAAAGTTTTAATACTGAGAGATACTAAAAAATACACTGAAATCCTGTCCCCCTAACAAGCAGGGGGTGTTGAAAAGGAAACCGAGCAGTTATTTTTTTTTTTTTTTTTTTTTTTTGCTTTTACGCGGGCCCCTCACTGTTGTGGCCTCTCCCGTTGCGGAGCACGGGCTCCGGACGCGCAGGCTCAGCGGCCATGGCTCACGGACCCAGACGCTCCGCAGCATGTGGGATCCTCCCGGACCGGGGCACGAACCCGCGTCCCCTGCATCGGCAGGCGGACTCTCAACCACTGCGCCACCAGGGAAGCCCCGGAGCAGTTATTTGACGATTACTGGCAAGGCGTAGGACAAAGCCGGCGGAGGACGGAGGCTAGTCCAGGCGCTTTTTGCAAAGTCCCAGCCAGACGTGCCCCAACCCCAAAGCCCTCCACACTTTATGTCCCTTACTTCTCACTCCCCTCTGGGCTGCAGCAAGCACCGCTCTGAGGGTGCTCCTTGAAGTTTGGTCTCCAGCTGCCTCCAGCCCCTGGAACACGCTACAGGCCCACTGAGAGCAGCCTGTCTCAAACAGACCGAACTCCCCGTCCCACCTCCAACAGCTCCGTCCCTGACTCCTATTCCCACGCGTGTCCCCAACCCCGACATCCTCCACGTCCTTCCAATGTGCCCAGTCACCAGGTCCAAACAGTCCTAAACGTGAGCGCCTCTCTGTTCCATCTCCCCCTTTTCCCTTCCTGCCCTCCTCATTGGGACCTCGGTGTGCGTACACACTTTTTAAGTGTCCAACTTGACAGGAGCTCCCCAGCCCCCCACAGGCTTTCCTCCACCCTACGATCTGCTGTGGATCACATCCCTCCCTCGAGACTCCCAGCGCCAACTTCACAACACTTGCTCGTACGCCACCCTTGCTCAGCCTTCAGAATGTAATAAGAGTGCCATCTGCACGCACCCAGCACTTGGCAGCTGTGGCAGAGTTTACTTTCCGAAGATGGACACCACAACCCCTCCACCCCCATGCACTTCTCCCATGGAGAGGGGGCGTCTACGTTCCCTCCCTTTAAATCAGGGTGAGCTTGTCACAAGGGTCAAAGTGCCATTGTCGTGATTTTCAAAGCTAGATATAAAAGATAATACAGCTTCTGCCTGATTCTTGGGGACACCCACTCTTGGCGTCCAGCTACCACACGGTGAGGAAACACAGGCCATGTGGAAAGGCCACGTGAAGGTGTCCGCGGACCTTTTCAGCTGAGGTGCCAGGCAACAGTGGGCATCAACCTGCCAAACAAGTGAGTGAAGGAGCTCTGCAAGGATTCCAGCCCAGCTGTCAAGTTACCTCTAGCTTTTGAGACTTCCCAGCTGAGGCCCTACACATCAAGAAGCTGACACCAGCTACCCACACTATTTCCTTCCTGACTTCTAGGGCCAAAGGCTCAATGAACGTAATAAAATGATAGCTGTTTCACGCCACTAAATTTTGTGGTGGTTTCTTACCCTACAACAGACCAGACTGTATATTTCATGAGCATCAAGAAGTTTATAAAGCAAAAGGCAAGAGACAGACCCATAAACAAACAAATGCCCTGGAGCATACTGGTGCCATGAGAGCAGTCCATCCAGGGCCTGGGGCACAGGGGCCACTTCTCTCTGGGAAGGTCCCTTAGTTCACCTTGAAGAGACCTTCAGGACGAGCCTTGGAAGACGGGTAGGTATGTTGGGGGAGGGGAAGGAGGAGGAATTCTAGATGGAGGGTCTCGCAGAGGCAAAGGCACAGAATCATGAGACGGCCTGGCAGGCCAGGGGAAGGGTGAGCTGCTGGGCACATCCCGAGCGTGAAGCGTGGGGAGGGCAGACGTGTGGCTCGTAGTGTGAACACACAGGAACAAATTCACGTTTCACGAGGGACGCTCAAATGACTTCTCAGAGCACGGACTGCAGAATTCAAGGCTGGTGGCGTGAAGACCAGTTAGGAGACTAAGGCCGCTGTCCAGGCCAGTGATCATAAGGGCCTGAACTAAGGCAACAGCAGAGAGATGGGAATGAAGTGTGATTATGGAAGCAAACAATTAGATGTAGGGGGCGAGACAAGGAACAAAATCAACCCCCTCCTGATAAAGTCCTCCTGGACCAGTCCTGCTCACCACAGGTCTAAACCAGATCCTACACAGCCACCACATACAGCCACCTTCTGCTGGGGATCCTTTTCTAAGAGAGGATGACCAGTTACACTATAAAAACTCCTAAGGCACAAGGCTTCCACCACATCTTCAGAACCTGGCAGAGGGCTCAGGATGTGTTCAGAACGGTCGGCTGCTTCTTCCTCCTGGGACCTAGCTGGTACAAGCCTCTCCACCCCTGGACTGGGGGAGGCGGCCAGCTGGAGCTCCGGGCAGAGTTCGTAGTCCTCCTCTGCTAAGGCGCCTGTCACAGTGCACACATGCAGAGGTCTGCAAAGCTGCCAGTGCCATCAGCAACTGATCGTGGACGGCCTGCACCCCCTCTGCCTCCACAGAGAGGCCCACCACAGGGGTCGGTGCTGCCCGTTCTCAGAGCCCCCTTCCAGGCACAGAACCCCGCCCTGCCCTCACTGGGACTCGCACACCCAGTCTTACCAGGTCTCTTCTCTGCTTTCACTAGGAAAGCTCCAGCCCGTCCCAGGCTTGGTGTGGACAGGCTGGGGCTATGCTCCCCTTACCAAGCGGTGGGCAGCAGGGGTTTGTCACTGGAAGACAGGCCGAGGAGGTGCCCTCCTACAGCCAAGAGACCTGACCCCTCAGCTACTTCAGGAGGGGTTGGCATGTACGTACAGCAGCGCCACCTGCAGAAGACTCCAGGTCTTCCTCCAGGGGCCCAGGAGCCCTTCTGGGATTCGTCCCTGTAGCCTGCTTGGTCAGGACTCCCAAGGCCCCACATGCCTCCTCCTCTATAGGCTGCTCCTTTCTATGCTCCCCACCCCCACGGCTGGTCCCTCAGATATCCAACGACAGCAACAGCCTGCCTCCCACCCCAGGGGCTCCAGAGCCCCCTGGATGTCAGGCAAGGCTGCAGAAGTGTGGAACTCCACCCCGAAACACCTCATTTTATCCATAACACAATGAGAGGCGTGGAACTGACACCAGGTTTTCCGAGTCCTTCCTGACTCGCAGAATGCCAACACATGAAACCAGATCAGCAGTCCTCTACGAAAGGGAAATGGAAGGAAGGCGGAAGATAAAGGCTACTACAGTGAGAGATCAAAGTCCTCATTCACCACCCTGCTTAGGGCCTCTGGGAAAGGGGCTATTATAAGAGGCAGGGTCCCAGGGTCTGTCCTGCTGTTCAGCACTTATACACCGTGTTGGAAGAAACATGTCCAAGAAGGCGTTTCTAGCCAGGATGAATAAGCCTGCAGGCAGGCTCCACAAAGGCCAGTGGCCAGGAGGCAGGGCCGGGCTGCGGCACATCCTCTACAGAGGAATCTCCAAGAATGAATTCTCATGGGACTCCAGGATAAGAGTGGCTGCTCCCCAGCCAGCTGGCCAGCAAACCCCAACCCCGCACTTTCCCCGCTGCCCGCACCACCACCTCAGCTCCTCCGCTACTCCAGCAGCTGTTCAGCGGCTGCTTTCCAGCTCCATCCTTTTCCCCAGCCCTGGAGTTCAGCCGCCACCTCCGCATAAAACCAATTCCTTCCTTCCCTCCCCCAAATGGATGGCCCCACCCCGCCCCCCAGTAGCACAGGGGTTGTATTTATGGCATTTTCTGTCTAGAGTTGATCAATTATTCATCTCTTTAGAGAATTCTCCCCTCCTGGGATTTATTGATGATGCAAATCTATAAGTTGGGAAAGAGACCTTTTTAGGGGAACCCTTTCAGAGGATGTACACATCTGCTTATTTTTGCAGGAGTGAATGTGAGAGAGAGAGAGAGAGAGTGTGTGTGTGTGTGTGTGTGTGTGTGTGTACACACGTTGGCTAACCCAGTCCCTTGTCTACACTCTCCACATCTGAGCTCCCTCTGTAGATGGCAAATCTCAGAAAGCTATACCTAACTTCTAGAGACTGTCATGTGTAGCAGTGGGTGTCCTTGTGTGAGGTGGCGGGAGGTACTGTTTCATGTGGTTACTAGGTACACACCAATAACATATTTTAAAATCTAACTTTTTTCCTACTACAAAATGAACAGATACAGCAGATCTCTCAGTGGTTGGGGTGAGGCTCAGGTAGAAGCTGAAGCAAGGCCTAATTCCCTGAGGTGGTCACGTCCAGCAGAAGCACAGGACTGTGACTGTTCACGCCCTGGATCTAAGAGTAAGTAATGTGGTTTCGGGGAAGAAAGGAAAAGAAGAGAAGTGACTCGGAAAAGTCTCTGCGCAACTATGATGCAGTATTCCTATGAGAGGCCGAATATCATGCTCATCACTGCATACTCATTAACCTCCCCCAGTCATCACAGACTCCTAGAAGATGGAGGCTTGCCTCCACAGATGAGGACACAGTATCTAACAGCAATCCAAGAGAGCAGACATTTTTAACCGCTCTTAATCTCACTTAAGGAAATGCAAACAAAATAAATAAGACAACAGAGGAAATGTTAAAATTATATGTGCCAAGCATTTTCCCTGAAGCATTCGTAGTAAAGAATTACAAATAACCTAAGTGCCCGAACAATAGGTGAATGGTTTTAAAATGTTTCTCTTCATGAAAAGAGAATGCGGAATACACATAAGTAAAAAAAACACTCAACTTCATTAGTAAACAGAAATATAAAATAAGACAGCTGTGAGAGTCCATTTTATATCCATTACAGAGAATTTAAGAGCAAGTATGTTTAGTGCAAACCTTGCCGCCACCACTTACTTACTAGCTGTGTGACCTTGAACAAGTTAATTAACCTCTCTGTTCTTCATTTTTTAATCTGTATATCTAGGGTTAAAAGTTGACCTCTCTATGCCTCTGTTTCCTCATCTGTAAATCGAGGATTAATAACAGTACCTAACTTCACAGGTGGTCATGAGGCTTAAACAAATTAATATATGAAGAACACTTACAACAGTACCAGGTACAAGCACCAAGAAAGGGTATTTTAGTTTGATACCAAGTGCTAGTGGGATTTAGCAGGAACTTTTTCTTATGAACCACTGGCAGAGGGCAAAACAACCATTTTGGAAAGGTCTGTGGTGCTCTTTTAATGGTAAACATGCACATACCCTATGATTCTAGTCCTGGAGACATGTTGCATATGTGCATCAGGAAATGTGTACACAAATGTTCACAGCAGCATTACTCATAAAAACCAAATTGTGGAAATATTCTAAGTGCTTACCAACCACAGGATGGACAATGGAATATTATACAGCAGTGCAAATGAATGAACCATAGGAACATGAATGAATCTCAGAAACTACACTGAGTAAAAAAAAAAAGCAAGCCTCAAAAGACTATATATAGTTGACCAATTCTAAAAAGCTCAAAAAAAAAAGCATATATAAAAGTATTGTGTAAGAATACAAACATATGTAATTAAACCTTTTTTAAAAAGCAAGGGAATGATAAACACAGAAGTCAAGGTAGTGGTTGCCTCTGGAGGTGCGGAAGGGGGACCGGGTTGGGGAAACACCAGGGAGGTTCAGTGACGTTAGCAACATCCTAGCTGTGAATGTAGGTAGGGAGTTTACATCTGTTTATTATTATGCTTTATATTGCAGTATGTTTAACATATATGAAACACTACGTCAAGTATATGTTTCAAATAATACATAAGAAAAATTATAATATATAATATTCCATCAGTAGATATATGGCTACTTAAAATGATAAAGAATAAAAACACAGGGAAATGTCTTCAATAAAAAAGAGAAACTCAAGAATGTACTTATAAATAGATGCTTTCTGAGGGTTTTTAGGACAGGGGAAGTGTTTACACTACTTGAAGTGGAAAAAAACAGGATTTGAATTATTGCCCAATTTAAGAATCCAATTCTGTTAACAATGCATGTCTGTGCACACAAACAAAACAACAAGAGGAATTATGCAGAAATGTTAACAGTGCTCATCTCCGGGTAGCAGAGAATGGGTATATTCTCGTGTTCACAGTCTCCAGAATTTATTGTAGGTATTACATTTTTACTTAGCGGGGAAAGCTTAAGAATAGAGTACCTCCAACACACCTGAAAACCCTGCACAAACTATGCGGGCCTCTGAACAAAGACCGGAGGGGAGCCTCACGGAGAGGAATCCGTGGGTGCATTTTCTTCTTGCTATTTCTGTTACACACACACACACACACACACACACAGTGGAGCAGCCCTCTGGGAGGGAGACTGGGTCTGGCTGAGGCGGCGTGCCAAGCCTGAGATTCCCCACCCATCAGAAGTCCTCGGTAAGTCACTGTGCCCAGCACAGCCCTACCAGGCCGACCCCGGCAGGGGCGGGGTGAAGCCGAGCCCAGCCGGCTCTCCAGACGGAAGCCCCTGCCTCAAGCAGCAGCCCAGCCCGAGGCCAGCGGGAGGAAATGGAGCTGACCACATCTGAGGCCTGGCGAAAGGAGCGGCAGCTGCCTCGGAGGCCGCCAGCGCGTGAGAACCAGAGAACCGGAGAACCAGGTCAGGATGCAGAGGCGGCCCCTCAGCCAGACAGCGAGACGGCCCGTCTTCCCTAGCACACACACACCCCCACACACAGCGCCACAGCCACCGAGACCATCGCCCAAGCCACGCAGTGCGTGTCCCACAGCCAGAAAAGCCCCCACCAGTCCCCACCCAGGCCGCACAAGCCCCCGGCTCCACCCACCCAGCTGCTCGTACTCAGTTCTTACCACCCACCTCCTACCCCCAAAGTCTGAAAAGCTAAGGAAGTGAGAAACTTTGCCAACATCACAGTCCACTGACAGAGAGCCAATCCTTGACTAACAGCTCCATGCACTCTCCCTAAAGGTGCCCCAAACCCCATAAAACCTACTGGCAGTTCTGGTGTGTCAAAAGGACCAGCGCTAGAGGACAATGATGACAGAGCAGCTAACAGTTCTGGGTGCTGGGTACCATCCTCTGCCTTAAGAAAGCATTTTCATGTTTAAACAGAACCTTTTCAAGTCTTCCAACAACCCAACCCCCATTTTAGTGGAGGAGCAACTGAGGCATGGAGAGGTTAACTCACACACTCCAAAGGCTGGAAATGGGTGAGCGGCAAAGGCTCAATCTAACATGGGGCCGACAGTGGATGCCCATGGCCTCCTAGCTGCCAGGGTTCTGGTCTTTCAGAGAATGAGCTCCCGCATTTGCAGGAGAGTCTCAGCAACTACGGGACTTCAGCCTCCTGTGTGAACCCCTGCCGGGTGAGTTAGCCCCCATCCATTCCTTTCTCAAAGACTCAAGAGGACTTACGTTTTTCTCATTCAAAGAAATGAACCTTTAAGCCAACACCCAAAAATCTGTAGGAAAAGTAACTTTTGACAGAGGAGGCTGGTGGAGGCCAGTCCTAAGACGGTCTTCACATAGTGGGCTAGGAAATGGAAAAAGGGGGAAGCTGACATTTAGGGAAGCCAGAAGGCAGGAAATTGGAGAGTTGCAAACAAGTTCTATTTATCCTAAACCCCTGGAAAAAAATCACACAATACATCTCAGTGTAAAGTCTTGTTATCTGCAGTCACTGCTGGTCTGTCAGCCCAGATAACGGAAGGATGCCAGTAACCTGGGTTCTTGTACATGTTCATCTGCAAGTCCCGTCTTCAATGTTGGGGAAAAAGGGAAACAGGAACCCCAGCCTTTCCTCATCCATTTTCTCCTCCCTGAGGTCAGGGGTGATGAGGAAGTCGGTAGGAATCCCCCTCCCTCTCTGCGGCAGACCCCATTCGCCCACCCACCCCCACACCTCCCTCCCTAGGTTTCTGTGATGCTGCTGGATCCTGGTCCTCCTTTGTCCCCTCCACAGAGCCGCTCTCCACCCTTCCGCCCTCACCCTCTCAGCCCTCCTGGAAACCTCACCTACACCCGAGGTTCCACTGCTCAGCCTGCACCAATAACCCAAAAGCTTCCTTTCTCCTGGGCTGCTCCTCAAGCTCCTGACCTCCTCTCCAACCAGCACATGTTTCCACTCGGGTACAACTTAAGTCCAACACACTTAAAACCTAATTCAGCACCTGTTCCCCTTTTCCAGCAACTCTTCCTCTGGACTTTCCTTTCTTAAAATTCATGTAAAGAGTCATCCTCTTGGGTATCCTGGCTCAAACCTTCGGTCACCTTTGAGGTCCTCCTCTTTGTTTCCCTATGCAAGCAGACCCTGGTCCTGTCAACTGCTCCTCTGGACAGTATTCCAGATCTGCCTTCTTTCAGTTCTCTCCTTACTTATCTCTCACAGGGACAATCAATCGTAGGAGGCTCCTTGACTGGCCAACCCACCTCTGCTTTTGCCCCAGCACACCACCCTCAGAATCATATTCAATCCACTGAGCCTTGAGTCCACATCCCCCAACTCCCAGGCCAGGGTGCCCACTAATTCACTAATTCAATCTTCTCTTTTGACATAAATGACAGAAATAAACGAGTACATAAGCAAATATATAGACAGATAAATGTATCAAGGGCAATAAAGATCTTTGCATCTCATAGTGCTGCCCTGGGAACCTAAGTTTATAAATTTGCACTTCAAAAAATATTTTCTACACTTTAGTGAAAATTGAAAACTCAGGATGAGGGGAACAGTTTAGTAAATACATGAGTTATGATACAACTCGGTGGAATATTATACACTCATGAAAACCCAAAAATTATGAACACCAAGGAAAATATTGGGTAAAGTGGGAAGTAAACACCATACTGTATGAACTATGTAAAACCATGCATGCAAATGATAAAAGAGGGAAAGTAGGGTTTTTAAAGTGAAAATAGCTATAGTAGCCCCAAAGAATTATGAAATTTCACCTGCAGATGCTATCAGCACATTTTAACAATCATACATTTCATATATGAATATATAAAGTTATGCATTCATTTATTTATTCCTCCAAATATGTACTGAGCACTTAACTCTCTGAGTGTCAGTTTTAGGCACTGGGGATACAGCAGTGACCGAGCAGTCCCTGTCTCATGGACAGAGTTTTTAGATGTTTGGATTTGTCTTGGGTTCCATTCAAAGGTAAGTTCCTTCAGGGCAGAACATGCACCACTATCTCTAAAATGTGTGTAGCGGTATAAATCTGTCATGTACTCTGTGACTCTGAGTATGTGATGAAAGCAATGAAAACTGATATTAACTGTAAGCTTATCTCTAAGTGAAGCTGCCCTTTGTGTAATTACTGATAGAATATCAAAGGCACACTACAACTCATTACAGAGCCAGGGAAAACCCTGGTAGATGACCCAAGAGAATACAGAAAGATCATAATAGAATGATAAGGACAGTAAAGAACAGCTGTAGAAGATACTGAGAGAGATGGAAGAAAAGAAACTTCTGTCACTGCAAAGTGAAAAAGGAAGAGGGAGGGACCTCCCTGGTGACACAGTGGTTAAGAATCTGCCTGCCAAGGCAGGGAACATGGGTTCCATCCCTGGTCCAGGAAGATCCCACATGCTGTGGAGCAACTAAGCCCATGCACCACAACTATTGAGCCTGTGCTCTAGAGCCCGTGAGCCACAACTACTGAGCCCACGAGCCACAACTACAGGGCCCATGTGCCACAACTGCTGAAGGCCGCATGCCTAGAGCCTGTGCTCCGCAACGAGAAGCCACCACAATGAGAAGCCCGCACACCACAACGAAGAGTAGCCCCTGCTTGCCGCAACTAGAGAAAGCCCGCGCACAGCAATGAAGACCCAGCGCAGCCAAAAATAAATAAATAAATTTATTTTTTTTAAACGAAGAGATAAAAACAAGAAATTCAAAACAAAACAAGAAACTCCTACTTCCCAGAGATGACCATAGTTTACATCTGGCACCTTTTTTCTCCTATGCAACGTGCACAAAATTGGGGTCACTGAGTATATTTGGGTCTTTTTAAATGACAACTTCTTCCCTACTGTATCCTAAGTATTTTCCCATAGCGTTAACTCTTCTTCCAGAATTTCATTCCTAATAATTTTACTGCTTTCCCTGGTACATATATAGCACATGTACAGCCCCTGATGTTGAATATCTAGTTCTCTCACATTTTGCTACGTTCCCATGACACATACTGTCAGGGTAGTTTCTTTCCTCCTCCTCCCACCTCTATTTGGGCTTGTGATTCCTCTGAGGACAGGGATGGAATACTGGGCACTAAGTCAGGGCTCTGGTCCGCTAAATGGATGGATTCTAACAGCCCCAAAGGCTGTATATGTAACAACCTTGATAAGAACGGTAGGATTTCACTCACATTAGCACAAGGGTTTCATCTCGTTTGGGTGACAACTTAGAAGGTATGTCTCTAGTCTGCCCGTGGGGAGGAATATTATGCAGTCATTAGAAGGAATGAAGTACTGATACATGGCACAACATGGACGAACCCTGAAAACATTATGTTAAAGGAAAGAAGCCAGACACAAAAGGCCACATATTATATGATTCCACTTACATGAAATGTCTAGGGACTTCCCTGGTGGCCCAGTGGTTAAGAATCCGCCTTCCAATGCAGGGGACACAGGTTCAATCCCTGGTCGGGGAACTAAGATCGCACATGCCGCGGGGCAACTAAACCCGTGTGCCACAACTAGAAAGAAGCCTGCACACCACAACTGCTGAGCCCACGTGCTCTAGAGCCTGTGCGCCACAACTAGAGAAGCCTGCGCGCCACAACTAGAGAGTAGCCCTCAACGAAGAGCCTGCACACTGCAACGAAGACCCAGCATAGCCAAAATTAAAAAAAAAAAAAAAAAAACAATGTCCAAATACGTCAAATTCATAGAGACAAAAACATTAGTGGTTGCCTAAGACTGTGGTGATTGGGGGAAACAAAAGGGCATGAATGCTAGTGCGTAAAGTTTCTTTTGGGGATGACAGAAATGTTCTTAAGTAGGTAGTGCTGACAGTTGAACAACTCTGTGAATATATGAATATACTAAAACCACTGAATTGTACACTTTAAATGGAGAAATTGTATGTTATGTGAATTAAATCTCAATAAAACAGAAATTTAAAAAAACCTTTAGAGAAAACCTTCATTTCTATCTCGGTAAGCAGCTTTAAGACAAAAGCAGAAAATGAATACTTGCTCCAGGAGGGGAGAGCTGAGCTGGTGAGCCCACCCCCAAGGTGGAGGGAAAAGGATGGAGGAATGACAGGAATCTTGTAAAAATCTCTTCTTAGTACCTCCCTCACATGAGCATTCATCACTCCTCTTATTTCCCCACTGGGTTACAAATGAAAGTGAAAACAAGAGGCCTTATCTCAGGGAAAATGGTGGTGGTCAAGATGGGGAGACCACCTCCCACTCCACTGCCAAGGTTTGAAGGGAAAGACCCCTTAGGACAGCAGGGTTATAACTTCTGAGAGGAACGGCAAGCAAGCTGGTGTGGCCATGAGCTCTGGGTTGAGGAAGAGATGAGCTCTGAAAATGCATAGGCCAAGGTCCCCCAAACCAAGAACCATTGACATAAAACCTGCTGAGCAGCTGAACAGAGTCAAAGATAAGTCAGACAAGAAATGTAGGATGGTTCAAAAGGTCCTTATTATTTTTAAAAAGGGCGGGGGAGAAGTTTGCAAGAGATTCAGTAAAATTATAATAAGAGAGAGAATATGTATTAAGCAATTAGCATGCCCTTAAAAAGCTAAGTTTTTGTTTTGTTTTGTTTTGCGGTATGCGGGCCTCTCACTGTTGCGGCCTCTCCCCATGCGGAGCACAGGCTCCGGACGCGCAGGCTCAGCAGGCTCAGCGGCCATGGCTCACGGGCCCAGCCGCTCCGCGGCATGTGGGATCTTCCTGGACCGGGGCACGAACCCGTGTCCCCTGCATCGGCAGGCGGACTCCCAACCACTGTGCCACCAGGGAAGCCCATGAATCATGTTTTTAATACCCACAATACAAGAGGGTGCTGCCACTGCAAGATAACTATCTGTTCCATGTCCCCCTTGTAACGCAAATGACCACTCCAGAACCTCCACAGAAGGACCTGGGGCCTGGTGACCTGCTAGCTCTGGCCAAGCCTTGGGACGTATCCAAGGCTCCCACTTTTGGCTGTCTGGCCACTAACCCCAAAATTGCCAAGGGGGTTAATCCCACACCTCCAGCCCAGGTGTCACTCCTCAGAAAGCAGCCATGCCCCACCCAAGGCAGGGAGATCCTTGCTCTTCAGCCCTTTTCTCAAAAGGGAGTGGCAGTGGCAGTGGCTGGACCAGTTTTTCTGTTTGTATAAAATGAGACGCATATTTTTATTTGGCTTCAGTTATCAGAGCATTTTAGTGTGAATTATTCAGATATTTGGGGATTTTTTTCTATTTGACTCAGAGGCTGGACAAATGCTAACATATATATAACACTTTCTACTTTCCAGGTATGTTCTAAGAGCTTTACCTTTTTCATCCTCATAATCCCTTATTTTACACAAGAGAAAACTGACGCATAGGAGGTTAAGTAACTTGTCCTCAGGTAATGCTGGCTGGACCAGTTTTAAAGTGCCTCTCTCTCACCACCTCTGGCCATGATCCCTGGCCAACACCAAACCAGCTAGGGAAGGGGTGGAGAGGGGTGCTGTGGTCTGGCATTGCAGATAGAGGGGCAAAGGGAAGTGCAGAAGGCAGTTCCCTGGAGAACTGGGCCCCGTGCCACCTCTCTGCCTGGGGAGATGGCAAATGAGAAAGTCCTAGGAGTTAAGTGATAACCTGAGCTGGAGGGGCATGTGACCAGGAGCACTTGAGCAGAGAGACCAGATTCCTAGCCCCAGCTCTTCTAAGGCTGCCTGACGGTAAGTCCTGGACAAGTCATTTTATCTATTTGGGCATCAAAGATTTCTCACTTGCTTTAAAAAAAAAAAAAAAAAAAAAAAAAAAGTCAGGAAAAACTGAGATTCTGCTCCAGATAAAAGGAGACTAAAAAAACCTGACCAGTGAATATGTGTGATCTGGGTTATTTCCCCCTACAAAAGAGGTAGTGACGATTGGCAAAATTTGAATGAGGTCTGCAGATTAGTGTTATTAGTGTTCACAAGATTAAGTCTACATTGGTGTTGCACCTATGTTAATTTCCTGATTTTGATCATTGCACTTTGGTTAGTTATGTGATTTTAGAAAATCCACACTCAGGTACTTAGAAGTAAAGCGTGTCGCATTTGCTACTTACTTTCAAATCGTTCAAATAAAAATTATAGAGCAAGAGATAGAAAAGAATACGGCAAATGTAGCAAAATGTTAACATTTGGGAATCTGAGTGAAGAGAATTCTTTGTACTATTCTTGCAACTTTTCTAAAACTCTGAAATTGTGCCAAAATCGAATTTTTTTTTTTAACTTATTTTTGGCTGCGTTGGGTCTTCATTGCTGAGCGCGGGCTTTCTCTAGTTGCGGTGAGAGAGGGTTACTCTTTGTCGCGGTGCGTGGGCTTCTCATTGTGGCGGCTTCTCTTGTGGAGCATGCGCTCTAGGTGCACGGGCTTCAGCAGTTGTGGCACATGGGCTCACTAGTGGTGGCTTGCGGGCTCTAGAACACAGGCTCAGTAGTTGTGGCACATAGGCTTAGTTGCTCCGGGGCATGTGGGATCTTCCTGGACCAGGGCTCAAACCCGTGTCCCTTGCATTGGCAGGCGGATTCTTAACCACTGCACCACCAGGGAAGCCCCGAAATATTTTTTAGAAGAGTTATGTTACTAGATGATCTCTAAGACTCTTCCAGTTTCTGTGAAAAGGTAACATTATCTGCATCTTACAGACGAGGAAGAGGAAACAGGGTGAGCACGGCTTCTCGGCAGTAGGAGGAAGGCTCTAGAACTCAGGGTCTCTGATCAAGTCCTGCCCCGCCACCAGACCCCAAGTTCTCCCCACCGCTGAAGGACAGTGAGCCCCACACGCTACCCCAGGCACTGGATGAGAACTGCAGAGCAGAAGGCAAGTAAGGAAGAGGACACCTGGGCGGTGTCAGGCTGGCTGTCGGGAGGATCGGAGAGCCTCAGGATGCGGGCTACTCCACTCCCCACATGCAAAGAGCACACCCCAGAGGGCTAACCTGAAGCTTTAGCAACACACACAACACACACAAGCTCCAAGAGAACACACAGGCTCATGTGGAGCACAGAATCACAGCCTGAGCTGACAAGCAGTACAGCCCCGGGAGGGCGGCCTTTGGCCCTCTCTGACCAAAAAGAACACAACATCTGGAAATCTTAAGTCTCCTAAATAACTCCAGGGTCAAGAGGAAAAAGAAAAATCAAAATCACAGTTACATTTATTTCCAATCTGTTTATGCTAGTTGTACTTGTTATGGTGAGCATGTACTTTAAACATCATTAATATATAATCTGATATGAATATAAAAATAGAGTTGTTTCTCTGGGAAAAAGGGCACAATTACAGATTTGAAGATTAATTAATACCAATGAAAACAACAGTTATTAACAGAGAAAAATTCATGCTTCTATAATACTTTTGTTAAGTAAGAAGGAAAACAAAGGTTTCAATCCAAGAAGCTAGAAAACAAGAACTAAATAAAAGGCAGGAAAGAGAAATCAGTAAAGACAGAAACAGCTGATTAGAAAACAAAATGTAGTGGTATTTATAAATGAATCTAATAGATGTTTCACCAAAAGGCCAATAAAATAAGCAAACTTCTGTTGATCATTTTTAAAAGAAAACATAAAAATTTACATTAGAAATGTAAAAAGAATATAACCATCATCAGTGATTAAGACATGAAGTACTTTACTAAAAAGTTTGAAAACATGGATGAAAGAATGATTTTCTAGGAAAGAGGTGGGAATATTAAAAATACTAATCAGGAAACAAGTAGAAATTTGTCAGAGAGCTACCCTCGAAAGAAGGTATCAGGCCCGGTAGTTGTTTATTACATTATTTTTCTAGCTCATAAAAAATGCTGATCTTTCTTATTCTTTTTTCTTTTTTAAACATCTTTATTGGAGTATAATTGCTTTCCAATGATGTGTTAGTTTCTGCTTTATAACAAAGTGAATCAGCTGTACATATACATATACCCCCTACCTCCTCCCTCTTTGATCTTTCTTATTCTTTAATTATCCCACATCCCTGTGAGGTAAGCGCTATCTATTTTATAGACAAGAACTCCAAGGGCTCAGAAGGGTCAAGGCACTGTCTCTAAATCACCCAGCCAGATGTGGCCACAGCCCGACATCTCCAGGAGAAGGCCCAGAAGACGCAGTGTTTTAAAATGCTCCTTAAGTACCTCTGTGATCAGCCAGCTTTGGAAGCTTCTGGCCCTTACTACTTAAAGTGTGGTCCAGGGAATTCCCTGGCGGTCCAGGGGTTAGGACTCTGCGCTTTCACTGCCGAGGCCTGGGTTCAGTCCCTGGTCGGGGAACTAAGATCCTACAAACCTCGCAGCAGGGCCAAATAAATAATTAATAAAGTGTGGTTCAATGAACATCAGCAGCAACATCACTGAGAGCCTGTTAGAAATGCAGAATCTCAGGCCCCACTCCAGACCTGCTGAAGCAGAAAATGTATTGTACAGAAATTTCCAGGTGATTTGGATGAACATTAAAATGTGAGAAGCACAGGTCTGGCCTATATCTGTCTGATCTTGTCCAATTCCTCTTAAAATATGCAAAAGCAGTGCCTGTTCTTTTTGGAAAAACCAAAAACAAAAAACAAAAAAACCTGATAAACTACTAGAACTAGATTTAATCATACAAACATGTAAAAAAAAAAGTTTGGCAAAGTAAAACAAAAACATTAAAAAATTAAAAGACATTTGTAATATTTGCCAAGGTACAACAAAGCATTTATACCACTAACACACATATAAAGCTCTCTTGTGAATTCATAAGAAAAATCACACAAAAGAAAAACAGGCAAAGCAAAACAGAATATAATCGCAAAGAAGTGCAGATCACAACTAAATATAGCAACAAAAATTTTGCAAATCAAAACATTTTACACCAATTTTTATACCAATTAAAAATAGCTTAGGGCTCCTCTGGTGGTGCAGTGTTTAAGAATCTACCTGCCAAGGCAGGGGACCCGAGTTCGACCCGTGGTCTAGGAAGATACCACATGCCGAGGAGCAACTAAGCCCGAGCGCCACAACTACTGAGCTTGCACTTTAGAGCCCACGAGCCACAACTACTGAGCCCACATGCCACAACTACTGAAACCTGAGCACCTAGAGCCCCTGCCCCGCAACAAGAGAAGCCACCGCAATGAGAAGCCCACGCACTGCAACGAAGAGTAGCCCCCGCTCGACGCAACTAGAGAAAGCCCGTGCACAGCAACAAAGACCCAACGCAGCCAAAAATAAATAAATTTATTTTTAAAAACAGCTTATAATAAACATGCATTATTTTTATAATCGGGGGTAAAAATCAATAAAGACTTTTAAATTTTAAAAAATATGACTGTTATAAAAAGATTATAAAATTTTAAAAGCTATAAAAATATTAACAGGAGTTCTGAGTGGTAAAGTCACAGATGTTTTATTTTCTCTATTTGCATACTTGAACTTCCTGATTTTTCTACAATGAACTTGCATTCTTTGTAATAAGCAACAAAAAAGTTAACTATTTCCTAGAGTTTGATCTTATCTGAAATGTAATAACTTTTACACTTTGTGTCTCTTGGTTTTTCACAAGTGTTTTCATAATGCCTTTCCACAAGCCATCAGAGCACTTAAAGGCACGTCTTTTCTGTCCTCACCAAGCACTGGCAGCCCCAAATAAGCAGAGCCCCTTTTACATTCCTCCACAGGCTGGCAGGTTTTCAAACTCCTGTGGACAGAGGAATCACCTGTAGGAAGCTGGCCGCAGATGCAGATTCCCAGGTCCCACCCCCAGATAGCAACCCTGTGTGTCTATGGAGGGGATTCAGACACAGTGGTCCTCAAACTACCCTTTGAGAATCCCCCTCCAATAACCCTATGGGAGTGAGGCTGAGTGCAGAAAAGCAGGAAGTCCCAGCTAGTTCAGGAACTGGGTGAACTGAGGGTCTTACTGGTTGGCAGGGAACATCAGTCTCTTTCCACCCACCACGTGCACACGCAGGCTCCACCTGTCAGGGGTCAGTGCCTCTGCTCGTGGAAGAGGGCGACAAGCAGGTATGGGTCGGGGCTAGGAAAAGGCTTTCTCCAACAGGTGAGCCAAAGCCCTGAGCAGCCCCACGTTGCAGCGTAACTGCCAGAATGCACTCTGCTCTGGGAGAAGCGCCTGGACCAACTCCATGGGTTCACGGAGGCCCATCTGTCAAGAGTTTCTGCTCAGCACCCTGAGAAGGCAGCTCCTCCGGAGCTGGCAGAGATGCAGCTGGGGCTGCCACAAGGAGCTGGAGGACTCGCCATGGCCCCAGCAGGGCCCATGGCGACCTCCTCCACCCCAGCTGGGCACTGGAATAAGGAGGAAAACTCGGAGGGGGCGGCGGCCCAGAGCAGTGTCCCCGCCTCCTCCTTGGCCTCATGGGTGTGCCCTGGGTTCCACCGTTTCCAGGGGTTTAAATGAACTAGCAGAAGAGCCAGAGAAAGAATTTCTATCTCTCCTCTGCCGCCCTGAGCACTGAAGGAGAGAGCGAGAACGGACCACAGGCTAAATGAGAACCATTCACTGCTGCAGTCAAATGCAAGGCGGTGACACACTGAACCAGATGCACAAGGGTACAGAGTGGCTGGGAAGTGGCTCACAGCCCACCTGAAATCGTTATTTCTTTTACATGCACGAGCCAAGGTGATTCCCTCCCCCACACCTTTTTTTTTTTTTTTTTTTTGCTGGCTGCTTGGAGTTTATTTTCTACCTGGTGCAAGGCACAGGTTAGAGGGTGGTGCCGGGAAGGCTCTCACGTGGCTTGGCCTCACCTTCTTTTTACACAGGCCAAGAGGCAGAAATCCCAACCTCTGCTTAACGGCAGCGGGGATTCTCGTGTCTCCAGGTCTGTAGACCCCATGCCCCAGGGATGAGGGGTCCCTCATTCATGGGTCCTGGTGGGTCCAGCCTTCCTAGGCAGCAGCAATCAGGGACCTGTGGCTACGGTAAGACCAGCAGGGCAGCAAGGCAGAGTGGCTTGCACTGGACAGCTCCACCAAGAAAATGTGCCTTCCGCTCCCCAATTACAAGTAAAGACTTAAAATGAAAACACAATGAGAAGGATTAGCACATTGATAGGAATAAACTTCACCTAGAAATCCTGGGGGTGGGCGGGGGGTGCGGTCATAGACTCTGGAGGAGAACAGTAGAGAGAAGACACTACATTTGAGAAAGGAGACCAGCCACACAGACGCGGAGCCAAGTTCACCAGCGGTCTTACAAGCTCTGCTTCCAGCCTTGATGAATCCTCATCCCCCAAAGAGCAGTTGCAGATACGTTTGTTTTATGCTGTCTTCAGGCGTCCGGAAACCACGAGGGCAGCTCTCCCTACTACTTAGTGCTAATGAGGGTTAATGACCAGTGGGCGTCAGCCCCCGGGTAATTATGAGGTATGGGTTCAGAGGGCTCCTCCCTGGTATCGGCCTGTGGGAAAATGGCCCAGGACCTTCTTTTCACTGTGGGGACAGGGCAGGTGCCCCATCTCTGTTACCCGCCTCACAGCTCCCAGGCTTGGCTGCCAGGGCTGCTTTAGATTCTGCTCCTCACGTTGGCCTAGGCTGTCACACTTTGAGGTGGTGAAGCTCATTGTCTCTGTCATCAATTTGATTCCACAGCATTTATTAAAAGGATTTACTGCATGCCAGGCTTTGTGCCAGGTACTGGGGAACGAAATTGAGCAAGATGAGCACCTCACCACGAGGAATTCATACCAGGCACTGAAGTATCACTGCATTGGTACAGACAGTGCATTCGGGGAGTGAGGGAACAAGGGGCTGCTCGGCCATCCCAGAGGAGGCGACAAAAACCAGAGCATTTCTAATACACCTGCAATAGCTGGCTAGAAAGTATACAGGCAAAGACAACAACAGAATCTACAGTATCCAAGGAATAAGCTTAGTGAGAAATGTGTAAGACCATATGAAGGAAACTTTGAAAAACTGTGATGCACAAAAAGACTAGAATAAACAGATACACTTCCTATTCCCTGGAGAGGAAGACTCATTACAAAGCTGTCCATTCTCCCCCAAGTAATCCATAAATTCCATGTGATCCCAACTGAAAAATCCCAACATTTTTTACAGAACTTGACAAATTGTTTGTAAGCCTATTTGGAAAAGTAAATTATTTGGCAAAAGAAAAGCCAAAGAAATGTTGTGGAAAAAAATGAGTTTGTTTTTGTTTAAACCGAATTGTTACGTAAAAATTGCAGTAATTAAAACAATGAAATACGGACACAGAATCAGACAAATAATTCAATGGAACTGAAGAGAGGCCCTAAAACATTGGCTCATGAATATATGGGTATTTATAAAATAAATAAATAAGGTAGAATTATAAACCATTTGGGAAACTATAAATATTTAATAAACAGACTGGAGATAACAGTCTTTCTATTTGGGAAAAATCAATCTTTATCTTATACCATATACAAAAATAAATCTCAGCTTAAAGAGATCTAAATATGTAAAATAAGACTACACTATAAAGTAAAAACTTGGGACTTCCCTGGTGGTGCAGTGGTTAAGAATCCACCTGCCAATGCAGGGACATGGGTTCGATCCCTGGTCCAGGAAGATCCCACATGCCGTGGAAGAACTAAGCCTGTGCACCACAACTACTGAGTCTGCGCTCTAGAGCCCGTGCGCCACAACTACTGAGCCCATGCACCACAACTACTTAAGCCCGCGCGCCTAAAGCCCGTGCTCCACAACAAGAGAAGCCACCGCAATGAGAAGCCCGCACACCGCAACGAAGAGTAGCCCCCGCTGGCCGCAACTAGAGAAAGCCCACGGACAGCAATGAGGACCCGCCGCGGACAAAAATTAATTAATTAATTAATTAACTTAAAAAACAAAGAGTTGCATGGTTCTCTTCTAAAAAAAAGTAAAAACTTGGATGCCAAAATACTGATGAATTCCAATTGTACAAAAATCAAATTCCATTTGACAGACACAGTGAAAGACAAATGAGAAGCCAAATTTTTTTTCAAAATATAATAGAGGTTAATGCTGATAATATATTAAGAACTTTAATGGATCAATAAAAAGACAATCTAATTTAAAGTAGGTAATGCATATAACAGGTAATACACAGAATAAGTGCAAAATGGTTAACATTTAAAACACTCTCAGGAATTCCCTGGCGGTCCAGTGGTTAAGGCTCGGCACTTTCACTGTGGTGGCCTGGGTTCAATCCCTGGTCAGGGAAGTAAGATCCCGCAAGCCGCATAGTGCAGCCAGAATAAATAAATACATAAAACATTCTCAAGTTCACTAATTAAATAAACTAATATGATATATCTTTTTTCACCTACCAAATTGGCAAAAACTAAAAACTGGTAATTCCTCGTTCAGTGTTAGTAGCAGAGCAAATTTGATAGATATTATCAAATTACATTTTGGAGGGTAATTTGGTGGTGTCAATTAAAACTCCATTCATATGATTTTGTCCTATACAAACACCTGAACAAATAACCCCCAAATATCTGTACAAATATGTAAACTACTACATCATTTATAATTGCAAGAAATTGTAACTGTAAGTGTCCATCAATAGGAAACAATTAATTACAATTAACCCATAAAATGAAAGACTCCACAGCCATTTAGAAGGCTAAGATAAGTGTACCAACACTGAAAGACAGCCTCAACATATTATGAGCAAATAAAAGATTGCCCGATAAGTATAACTGATTCACTTTGCTGTACAGCAGAAACTAACATTTTAAATCAACTATCCTCCAATAAAAATTTTAAAAACAAATAAAATATACTGTATTTAAAAAAAAAAAAAAAAGAGTACCCCCAAAAAGGTATAGTACGAACACATTACTGCAGGAAAGGCATTACGTTCATGTGCTCATTTTGGGGTCATGTACTCATTTTGGATTGTTAATAGAGATTATACTGGGATGGAGAAGATGCAGGGATTTTCAGTTTTCAGTTTACATACTTTGATATTATTTTATTTCTTTAAATGGGCTTGTACTACTTTTATTTAAAGTCCAAAAATTTCTTTTCCATTTTGGAGAAAAAAAGAAAAAGAAAGAATAATAATAATTTTGTCATCGGTCTCTAGGTTGAACTCGAAGTTCATCCCTTCTCTGTCCCCTGCCCATACCCTCCCCCTGGCCTTTAGTGTCCTCTAGGGAGTCAAGATAAAGGGTGAGAAACTCTACCCACCAAAGTGCTGCACTGTCTCCCCTTAGTGTGACCCCTGGGCCAAGTCCTTCTCTGCTGGCTTGAACAAGTTCAGGCTGGCTACAGAGGCCTCCCCCCACCACACCAGGCCCTGCTGCACCCAGAGAGGGGAGACTCTGTCTTCCTAATTGGAACCACTGTTGCCAGCACCCCGAGTTCTAGGAGGGAACACAGAAATGGATTTTCAGCGGAGCACAGGAGGAGAGAGATGCCCACCCTGTTTCTCCTAGCACTATGGATCCCTCACTTGTCTTCTACTGTCCTCTCCATCTTAGGACATTATTCACAGCCTCAAGGACACCAACTGGGCCACAGCTCCTAGAGGTGCATAAAAGAACAGGGAGCAAGACTTGAACCTGCAGCCTAGGCCAGCTCAGCTAGGCCATGAGCTCTAGGTCAAACGTTTCTTTCTCTCTATCCTTAGCTTCTAGCTTCATTTTCTCTCGTGCTAATGTGTGAGGCTTTTCTAAATACTATTAAAACTTCAATTTGGGCTTAGGATATGCTCTGGTCCTAGCAATTCAAATTGATTTTGCTTATTAGGTTTTAAAAAAAAGTTTTCCACAGGTCCCGTCTGCTAAGCTGGTAAGCTATTACTAGGTCCCTTCCTAGGGGTTTGGAGACAAAGCCCCCAAAAGTAAGCAGGCACTGCATTGTCTGGCCTTGGCATTTTTCCACATACAGGGATTCTCTACTAGGCCTGTGTTAGGAGGAAGGGAGTCAGGCTACATCAGGACGTGGTATTTTCAGGTTGGATAAGTCATCGGCATCTCCCCAAGAACTCCAACAGACATAAAATATCAAAACCTGGAGAAGGAGGCCACAGTATAACTTAGAGAAAAAGTCATATTTTTAAATGTGTTTGTGATCAAAGAAGAAAAAAGCAGACAAAGATAGAAAAAATAGAGTGTCCTAAGGATCCAACTGAGAATCTAGAAAAAGCACATACTGGGGACTCCCCTGGTGGCACAGTGGATAAGACTCTGTGCTCCCAATGCAGGGGGCCCGGGTTTGATCCCTTGTCAGGGAACTAGATACTACATGCATGCTGCAACTAAGAGATCGCACGCCACAACTAAGGAGCCCAAGTGCCGCAACTAAGGAGCTGGCGAGCTGCAACTAAGACCCGGTGCAACCAAATAAATAAATAAATATTTTAAAGAAAGAAAAAGAAAAAGTACATACCAAATAAACCTAAGAAAAAGACAACTAATAAAGACTAAAGCAGAAATTAATGCTTTAGAAAACAGAAAGCACAACTGACAAATCTGCTTTTATATCACATAAAACTGGCAAAGCTAAGGAAGGAAAAGAGACAAAATTAATATACATCAGAAATTAAGAAAGTGAAAAAGTCACAGATACTGAGGAAATTGAAAACCAATAACCATATATGCATTATGCTATCAATAATAAATCTGAAAACAGAGCTCATGGAAAAGGCAAAGTAAATGTTTTGTACCAACAGCCACAGGGGGAAAAACATCTGAAAGCTGCAAAGACCCATCCATCAAAAAAGGTACCAGGCTCAGAAAGTTTCATCAGCAGATTTTTTTTTCCAAATCCTTAAGGAATAAAATGACTATTTAAACTGTTCCAGAGCATAAAGAAAGAATAAAAGTTTCACAATGCATTATATGGAGTTACCATTACTCTAATACCAACATCTGACAATAAAAACACAAAATGAAAATTATAGATCAACCTCACTCACAAATATAGATGCTAAACTCCCACATTAATAAATCAAATCAAAACAGCATGTTTAAAAAAATTCCCCATTACCCACCATGGTACATTCAAGGAATTCAAAGATAGTTCAGTATTAAGAATCGTATTAACACAGTTCACCTTATCAGTAGGTGAAGGAGAAATATCTTTTATCTTCAAACCCTGTTAAAAAGACATCCCTGGCCTCGATTCCAGCTCCACCCCCTTATGAAACGTGGGCCCTTGGTCATACTACTGTCCTGAATCCCAGTTTTCTTATCTGAAAGGTGGGGCTACCACCATCTGACTTGGAGCTGTCATGAGAACTATGAGAGAGAGAACTATGAAAACTTTGCCCCATGAGACACACACATGGTAGGTGCTCAACAGATAGCGCTGCAGTAAGTTATTACGTAGGGAAAAGTGGGCTATAATGCAGCATGACTCCATTTTTATAAAGAACACGGAACAGCATCCAGTGTGCACAGAACCGAGTGCAGAGGGATATTCCAGTTAAAAATGGTTAAACCGGTTGTGGGTTGTGGACAAATTTCTTCCCTTCTATTTATTTCTATTTTATAATTTTTCCAAGGAACAGTATCTATATAATCAAAAAAGAGATTAAAAAGCCAAAAAATGTTACAGACTTCTGGATTTAGCCAAGATTGAGGACTGGCAGGCCTAAAGGCCAAGGTGGAAAAGGAAGCAAAGGGCAGAGAGAAGAGAGGGTGGCACCGGGGAGGGGCCTGCAGGAGTCCTCTGCCTCGCGCCCTGTCACCTCGAAATCCACTCCGTGTCAGGAACACCCACACGGGCATGCAAAGGTGCTCCTGAGAGAGGCCCAGCTGAAGCCCTCCAGGCCCAAAGCAAGCAAACACTGCTATACTAAGCATAGCTTCACCTACTTTGCCCAAATGCCTCAGAAATTCTGAACAATGGCATGGGGTGAGGGTACTCATTTCTGGATCCAGATGCTGGTGACACAGGTGTAGTTGCTTTGTGAAAACTCACCAAGCTGTACACGGTATGTGCTTTTATTGTGGGTGTGCTATCCTTCAATAAAAGTTTTTTAAAATTAAAAGCTGAGAGGAGGACACTGAGTTTCCGTCATCAGCTACAGAACTGCCCTCTTAAATTCTGGTTTTAATATGAACTTATGGATCAGTTTCATGGAACAGAACATTCAATCCAGTGTTCTGCCTGACATGTCTCGTCGTCTTAATAAATACAGCATCTGGGAAGATCTTCACTATAATTATCAATAGATGAGAAAAAAAATTCCAGGACAAGCCAGGGATATAGGAGACACGGGGAAAGCCAAAATGAATGAGAGCAGTGGCTCTCAACCCTGAGTGCACATTTAAATCACCTGCGGAGCTTTGAAAAATGCTGGGGCCTGGGCTCCACCCCAGACCAATTACATCAGATTCTCTGGGTCTGAGGCCTAGACATTGATATTTTCTTTTTCAAAAGCTCCACAGACGATTCTAATACGCACTGAACTAGTTGAACCAGAGGGCCTGGCTGCTGGAAACTCTGGAGGCAAGCTGAAGCGTGGCCCCTGCACGTCCTGGTGGAGGCTGTGGAGGAGACCAAGTATTTAGGGCTGAAGTGCGCTGCCACCCGCCCGGGTCTTCCTCCACACGCCGCTTCCCCAGACCTCAGCAGAGACCCAGTGAGGAGCAATGCCCCGCACATGGACGAGGCAGCCTCTGGAAAGTAAGGGGGAGGGGCTTCCCAGGGCTTGGACACTGAACCCTGGGCTCTGGCACCCAGCGGGGTGTTCAGACTGCTCCAGATCACTTGTCAATACAGCCCCAAGGCATATACCACTCCAACCACACAACCCCAGAACTAAGCCCTAACTACTACCCAGGGTCCAAATGACACCACTGGGAACTCACAGCTGGAAAACAGGAACCGAGGAGAAGTAACAGTGGAAAAAAGGGCAGAGGTCAGTGTATAGCTCAGTCATCAGGTAGGACCTGGCTCAGGGACACGCGGTAGGGGCAGTGAAAAGGGGACGCCACGCAACCCACCTGCTGAGAGGTTCCAACACTCACCGCTGGGGCTCCCACACCCAGTCATCCTGCATCCATTCTACCTAGTTATGTGACAGGAACCCACAGGTGTGACCCCAACAGATGGCTATCTCGGCCTGGCAGCCCTGCAGCATTTTTACAAGCTCCTAGATAACTCTGACCCATGCCCTGCAAAGCAGTGCGCTTGGAGGCCCTCACTCTGCTCAGTCTACTTAGGGCTGAGTTCAAAGCACGAGGGGTGAGAATGGGGACGGGCTGAGGCCGTGAAGAGCATGTTAGGATGGAGAGCACAGGTGGAGAAGAGAAAGGAATCTGCAGTGCCAGGAAAAAGAGGGTAGGCATCTCTTGAGCACAGCCTCCAGCACTCCACTGAAAACCCATTTCTGTATTTCCCCACCAGAGTTCTGGTGCAGGGCAACAACGATCCCAACTGGGAAGGCACCGTCTCCTGGCTCTGGGTCCAGCAGAGCCTGGTACCGTCAGGCAACACCCTCTTCACCCAGCCTGAACTTGTTCAAGACACCAAATGGAGAAAGCTCAGAAGTCAAGGTACCCTGCCCAAGGCAATGGAGCTTTAGTGTCTGGCAGGGCCCAAGTTCACTCTGGCAACTACAGGGGCCTGGCCTCAGCCTTAACTGTTCTCTTCCTCTAAGTCATGCAGCACACAAACACACACACACACACACACACACACAGAGTCCTGCCCCACGGGTTCTGACGATCCACCATGAGAACCTGAGACTTGCAGATATAAAAGGGCAGACAGGAGGCATCCTGATCTACAGAGGCTGAGATGCAAGTACAATCTTTGGGGGTATTCCAAGAGAATTCGCGGGCAGCAAGATCTCTACTCTTCCAAGTGGCGGCTCTGTCCCCAAGACTGAGACTATGGAGGACGGGGGTCAAAGCAGAGACCCTCTGCTGCCCCAGAAGCAAAGTTCTAAAGTAGTGCTGTTCAGGGAACGGCCCATGAACTGTTTATCACCAGTTCACCACAATATAAACACAGGAACCAAGAATAAGCCTTTAGAAACCAGCACTGCAAGTTGAACCTGCTGCTCCGTCCAAGTGTATGTTCGCTGGACCACCTCGTCCGATGGCTAACAGATTGGTCTAGATGGTGCTGAACTCCTGAGGGGAGCCACACATGGCCAGAGCTGCCAACTCATTGTACAAAGTAGGACCTGTTTTGGTCTGCAATATTTTGGAAATTAGGAAAAAGGTCCTTCCCCCCTTTTAGTTTGAGAAAAACTAACTGTGGAGACAACCGCTTCACTTTACAGAGGAGACTAAAGTCCAGGGACTGCCGCATGGCTAATGAACGAACCCAAGAGTAGGAGAGTTGGGATCAGACAGGAAAAGAAACTGGACAACGCACTTCTCATCCTCCTCTTCCCAGCCAGTGGCCTCGTGGGCACTCCTAAAGCAGTAAGGGCTCCAGGACCCACACACTTCAAATGAGTAGAAGACAATTTCAGGTTCAAGGTAAACTGCCCAGGCACAGTATTTTCTTCCAGCCTTTCCTGAATCTCAAACCCAACACATCTAAAGCCAACACCTTCTTTTCAAAATTAAGCTATCAGGACTTCCCTGGTGGTGCAATGGTTAAGAATCCGCCTGCCAATGCAGGGGACACGGGTTCGATCCCTGGTCCTGGAGGATCCCACATGCCGCAGAGCAACTAAACCCGTGCGCCACAACTACCGAGCCTGCGCTCTGGAGCCCATGAGCCACTACTACTGAAGCCCACCCGCCTAGAGCCTGTGCTCTGCAACAAAGAGAAGCCCCCGCAATGAGAAGCCCGCGCACCGCAACGAAGAGTGGCCCCCGCTCGCCTCAACTAGAGGAAGCCCGCGTGCAGCAATGAAGACCCAATGCAGCCAAAAAAATAAAAGTAAATTTTAAAAATAAAAAACAAACAGGGGCTTCCCTGGTGGCACAGTGGTTGAGAGTCCGCCTGCCGATGCAGGGGACGCAGGTTCGTGCCCCGGTCCGGGAAGATCCCACATGCCGCGGAGCCCGTGAGCCATGGCCACTGAGCCTGCGCGTCTGGAGCCTGTGCTCCGCAACGGGAGAGGCCGTAACAGTGAGAGGCCCGCGTACCGCAAAAAAAAAAAAAAAAAAAAAAAATATTAAGCTATCGTCTCCGCTGGTCCATTTCTGACCCCACTACCCTAATCTGTAATCGCCAGATCCTGGAAACACTAACTTATTGAATACACGGTTGGCATGTTGATCTTCCTTCAAAGTCCTTTGAGGTCCACTAAGTCAATGATGAAAGCAGATGTAAAGAGCAGGGCTGGCCGGGGGTGAGAGGCTTGGTCTGCCACGTGCTAGTTCACAACCCCAACACAAAGATCAGAAGCATTTACTGTATTTAAAAACAACAACAACAACAGTTGCCAGTGATGGCTTTCGCACTCAGTGTTACAGTTTTAGGCAATTTGGTCAATGTCTCTTACTTCTAGTGATATTGTGAATATCAAATCATAATGATTTCTCTTATTTTTCAGGACCTAGTACTATACCTGGAACATGGTAAGCACTCAGTAAATGCAGAAAGACAAAGGGAGGAAGAAAGGGAGATAAAGTGAATGGGAATAGGATCACAGTTCTGGATAGCATGATAATCTGTGGATTTTAATTGTCTCAGCCACCCCATCTCTATTTGCCCAGCGGCTTCCTAAACTAATCCATAAGGAAGCTATCTCCTCCTCAGAAGCTCCAGACAGGCTGGTAACAAGGGGGAGTCCTCAGCTGACTGCCAGATGCCAGAGTAGGAGAGAAAACGAGGCCAAAAGCCCAGGAGGTCAGGGTGGGAAAGACAAGATACCCAAAAGCTGAGCCTGACCAAGGCCTCCCTATACTCCCTGGCCCCATCCCCAGCCAGCCAAACTATGTGCTACAGCCTCGGGGGCATGGGAAGGGACTTGGCAAGACCACAATGATGGTTTCTAGCAGAAATGTCCATCTACAGCTGGAGGGAGCCCAGCACCTAGGTCCCTCCTCAGCCAGCCCAGCAAGGGGGCTAAGGAGCCATCACAGTGACCCCTGCAGGTAGCTCCGGGGCCTGCACCGTGGTGGGCAGGAAGGCTGTCCCTTGGGCTCACTCACCTATCTGTACTACAAACTCTTCCCGCTGTCCCACAACAGTAAAAAATGGCTGGGGTCACCAAGGAGGTGGAGCTGAGCTCCGGGACTCTAACTCTACCGCTTACTGTGCGTGGTGAAGCCCTCTCTTTCCATCCTCAAACTCAACTCTGAAATCCTCTTGGTTGGTTCCTTTCCTACCGTCGTTTAATACGCCCACCTGCTTCCGTATCTCCCCAAGTTCACTACTGCTCGTAAACGTACCTCAGAGAGCAAAGACTTCCCGCTGGGCCCACACAGAGGGCTGGAGAGTGGGAAGAGCAGGCGAGAAAGAACTCGTAGGAGCGACCCACGGTGTGCGGAACGTCGAGGGGCACAGATCCGTGACAAAAGGCGCGGGGGTCCACAGGAGAGACAGGAGGCAGAGATCCTGGGCACAGCTCCCGAATCGCTTCCACACACCCTCAGCCAGTGGAGGGTTCCCACGGGGCAGAGCATGGCAGCAGTGTGGAGCCCGAGAGCGGGGCAGCCTGGGGCTGCCGGCACTGGGCACGCACTCCTGTCCAGGCTGCGAAGAGGGAGGCAGTGGCAACAGCGTACGCTATGGCATGTTCCTTGGGGTATCGTGGGTAGACACGTAACACACTAGACAGTAAGTGACCACGTGCGTTCATCAAGCTCAACTCTATGCCTGTGCTAGGCACGACGCACACCCGACATCATGAATATTCTTGAAACCCTGGCAGGACGCAGCACACAGTAGATGAGCACGGTGCCACTGGTTGCTGGATACCCTTCACCCAGGGGCCTTACCCATCCTGTGACCCTGTGCCCATCCTGTGGGAACACAGACTGGGAGACCCCTTTGTCCTGTGTCCCAGAGTCTTTGCCTGATCTGAAGGAGCTCACACGCCACACACATCTTCCTACACCACCACCTCCTGACGGAAGAGGATCTAGCAAAACTGCTCCACCAGGGTATGTGGGACACCACACTCAACTGGCCGCCTAAGAAAACTATCTGGGGGGAAGGTGGCACCAGAAACAGGGGCTCAGATCCAAGTGCCTGCTGGCAGTGGCAAGCCGGACCGAGAGGAAGAGAGGCTTTTCCAACAGACAACTTAACAGTGACAACGAGCACAAACACCTCAGAGCTTTAAAAACGCCGCCAGGGACTTCCCTGGTGGTCCAGCGGTCAACAATCCACCTTCCAATGCAGGGGACACAGGAACTGTGAACCCACATGCTGCAGGGCAACTAAGCCCGCGCTCTAGGGCCCGTGAGCTCTAGGGCCTGCATGTCACAACTAGAGAGCCCGCGCACGGCGACGAAAGATCCCACATGCCACAACGAAGATCCCGCGTGCCGCAACTAAGACCTGACACAGCCAAAATAAATACATTTTTTAAAATAAATAAATAAATAATTTTAAAAAGCTGCCAGCTCAGGCCCCACTCTGAGAAGGGGGAAGGAGGAAGATATGTGTGAAGGGTGTCCTCTGTTTTTCCAGGCAGCCCTGCTCTGTGCCCACAACACTGAGGGTGGTGGTGTTAAGCTGGGAGCTTCCAGCAGGACGGCAGGGACAGCGGAACGCAGGCAGGGAGGAATGGAGAACACACGTGGAAAGACCTGAGGAGAAGCCACCGTTAGGCAGGAGGGGGTGCTTTCCGGAGCAAACAAACCTGCCAGCAGTGCTTCCTCCCAGCAGAGAGAGAAGCTCTGGCTGACAGACACAGACACAGGCCAAAGACACAGAGGGAGGGAGGGAGCTGCCGCTTCCCTGAGCCTATCCGTCCTCGTCCCCTCGTCCTGCTTTCCCCAGGGTGGGGGGCAGAACAGGTGTACTCCATGATCTCCGTGTCCACAGCCCTCAACAGCACACAGGTGATTACAGCAGTGGGCCGCCAGAGGCGGAAGTGGAGGTGACACCTGGGGGTTTCACCGGAGACGGCGTGTGGAGTGAGCTCACAGCTCTCTCCTTCCCACGCACAGCATCGCCAGGATCAACCCCCTCTACTTGCCTCAGGGGCCTACCGCGGACTTGTCCCAGGTGGTCACCCACCACTAGCATCCTCAGCACGGCTTGCCCAGCTCCCCAGGGGAGCCACTGCCACCCGGCTCTTGTCCTTCTCCCAGAAGCAAAATTCTTGCCCTCCCCCAAGTACTTCCTTGCTGTAAGTTCCTTTGGGAGGAAGCCAGGGAACCACCCCAGCTCCTGATGCACCCCGCAGCCTCACCCAGTAGCCCCCATCCCCTCTGGGAAAGCAGAGCCCCTCCCTGACAGCGTCCCCACCCAGGCAGTGAGGGTGGCACTTCCAGCGCCTCCAGGGAGCTTCCCGCAGTTTTCCCAGGAAGCTAGAGGAGGACTTCCAGGGAGAAAGATCTCAGAGCATCTGGGGACATGAGCAGCTCACCCACCTGCTACCCAAGCAACCAGATTCCCCAGCTCCTCACAGGCTCCAGGGGCTGACGGAGAGGATGAGCTGAGGCAAGGGCAGGAACGGGCTCCCTCCTCCGAGAAGTCTCATGCAGTCCTGCCCCGCCTACCTGTCCCTACACTCCTTCCCCAGCCTCTCTTCTCTTGACGTGAGAGGCAGCCACGCTGAGCTGCCTCTTGCTCTGTTTTCTCCACCCTGGGCCAGCAGAGGATACTGCTGAGTAATCCCAAACTCACGGCGGATCCCCAGCCCTGAAAACAGGGCAAAGCCCAAGGAAACCTACTGATCCTGGTCCCTGCCAACCAGGGAGGAACATCTGTGTTTCCTCGTAATGGCTTATATTCCACAGACTCTGCCCTGCCCCAAATACCCCAGCCCTGGCCCTGAGACAACCACACGGAGAAGCTCAGTGCCCCCTTCTGCACTTCCCACGCACCTGGTAACATTCCCTTCCAGCCCCCCGGACACCAAGCTGCACAGAGTAACAGCAGCGGACCGCCTGCAGGATTCCCAGTCATGATGTTGCATCAGCCCCCACCCTACCCAAAATATCCTCACCCCCACCACCTCCTCTCCTCCAGCCATCTCCATGGTGACAGCAGCATGACTAATGACACCCTATCAGCTTCAGACTCAGGAGCACAATTCCCCCTCCCCCTTAACCTCTCCCCCCACCAGCCCCCGCCCGGGATTTCTGCAGATTGGATGCAAACCAACAGTGGCAGGGACAGTCTCGAGAGATTTCCAGAGGCAAGGGTGGGAGTGGGTTGCATGTCTTAAAAAAAAAAAAAAAAAAAAAAAACCAGTTCAACAAACCCAATCCCAACGGCACCCAAACCATCCAGCTGAGAAAGCAAAAAGAATCCAAACAAAACCCACACAGGCCCGAGAATTCATTGGCCGCCCACACCCCCGCCGCCCCTCCCCCTCAGCGGCTGCTACACACACAGTGGGAGATTAAGGGATCACCAGAGGAGACCCTTTATGTGTATCCAATCCCATCAAACACTTCACCTCTACCACACACACACACACACACACACGCACACACACGCACACGCACACACACACACACACACACACACACACACACGGTACCTTGACAGCAGCCCCTTGCCTCCACGGCCCGGCTCCTTCACCAGCCTTTATTTCCACCTGCAAAAGAAGCCGGAGAGACTGATGAGCCAGGCTGACACCAGGAAAGCGGCAAAGTCCTTCCGCTGCAGCCCCAGCTCCGCTGCAGGGAGAGAGGGAGCCGGGGAGGCAGGGGGCCTCGGAGAGAAAGGACGGCAGGGACCATCTTCCTGCCTCCAGCTGCCGCCCAGACGCGCGGTGGAGGGGCTCATTCGCCGTCCAGAGTGTTTTTGTTTTCCTGTCTCCGTTTTCCACCCTCCCAGGATCCAGGAGGGCTCTGCCCCTCCTCCTGCGTCCGGTCTAGCCTCGTCCCTCCCCGCCCTGCCCGCTCTACCTCGGCCGGCCTCCTCTGGTGCATCGGCCGGCGGGCCTCCCATTATCCCCGCCGGAGCGCACGGAGGGAGGCACTGCAGAGGCGGCGGCGGCCAGCTGCCGGCTTGGCTCCCCTCCCCGCCGCCGGCGAGGCTGGTGTGGAGGGGGCGGCGCGCTCGCCAGCCAATCCCCGCCGCCGGCCGAGCGGGGGCAGGGCCGCCGGGGGTTGGACCTGCCCAGCCGGGAGGCGGGGGCACAGCCGAGGGTGCCGGAGCCTAGCTGGCTGTGGCCCAGGCCCGCCGCCGCTCCCCGACAGGCTGGGGATCCCGGGACACCCTCAACAACTCCCGAGTCGGGGACCAGAAGGTAATACCCAAGGCATCCTCTGCATCTCCAGGGTCAAAGACAGACTGCGTCGGGGTCGAGCAGATGCTGGCAGGCTTCCCCCTCCGGCCACTGTCTAGCCCTAGGACACCAGCAAACTGCCTCCTCCTAGCAGCAGCTAGGACAGTGCTAGGCGCTATAAAAGCAATAGCCCCTGCAATCTCAGAAGACAAAAATAAAGCCGTGGCAGTATGAACCATTACCCCATTTTGCAGATGAGGAAACAAGGCAAGACAAGGGAAGTAACTTACCCAAGGTGACACGGCTAGATAACAGCAGCACGGGGACTCCCAGGCAGGTCTATCCGGCTCTACAGACCAGACTCCCCACCATCACGCAGTCCTGCTCCTCCCTCCCTCCAGCAGGTTTCCTCTTGAAGCCGACACTGCCTGTGGCTCAAAGCCTCGCCGAGTCAGACTCGCCCTCCCTTGCACACGAACGCCAACACCTCACCTAGGATCACTCATCCCTAGTGTCTGAACAGAGGCCACCCCCTCCAGACAGCCTCACCACCACCCCCACCCTCAGCGTTTCCTCCTCTTTTAGAAAGGCCACAGGAGGTGGCGCCTCCAGACTTCAGGGCTTCCCATCCCCTGGAAAGGCTGAGGAGGGAAGGCAGCCCAGCCTCTGAGCCTTTGAAGGCTGCAACACCCAGGAGACCGAAGGAGAAAGAACAGAACAGGGAGAGGAAAGCCCTGCAGTTCCTAGGCAACCCAGGAGACATCCTGCTTCACCCCATCCCCTCCCTGTAGCTGAACACCCCAGAGCTTCTGTCTTCCAGGAGGGGGACCCTTATATGGTCTCTGGTACTCATGTATCTGGTTCACTTCCTGGCTCCACTATCTAGCTGCAGGACCTTGGTGGTGGTACCTTACCTCCCTCAGCCTACTTTGCAGTTCTATTTTACAGAAGCAGCTACCTCAGACAAAGGCGTGAGGATTCTGTGAAACATGCAACACAGTGCCTGCCACACTGCAGGTGCTGCTAGCTACCACTCAGTTTCTGAGGGAGCTCCCTGTGTGCTACTTCTCAACTCCCAGATGTGACCTGCCGGACCCGTTAGGATGTGGGAGAGCTCATGTCAGTGATGTGCTCTGCGACCAACTCCACCACACCTGCCCAACGACCGCCCCCTCCCTGAAGCTCCAAGGGGGTACTCGGAATGGGACGAGCTGCCTCATGAGAGACAGCAAAGCTGGGCTCCGGTGAGGAGACTCCCGAGGGCACCAGGACACACACCTGCCTCACCTCTGGGGGCACAGAGCAGCCCTACTGGGCTCCTCCCTAGGGCAGGGAGAAAGGCAGGCGACAAGGCAGGGCAAGGAGCATTGTCCCGAGCCACGGGCTTCTGCACCCCTTGGCTCTTACCCTGGCCAGGCCAAGTGAAGTCCCTCCTTTATCCTAGTCCCCAAAACCCCCGCCCCACCCTCCCTCATACAGTCTGCTGCTGGATAAGAGCAACTAACACTGCTTGGATAGTAACAATCAATACTGTTGCTGCTGTGGCTGCCACAGTTTATCAAGCCCCTGCTAGGTACCAGGCCCGGTGCCAACCATGCTGTGGGAGCATCTCATTTGACTTAGTCCACACACAACCTTATGGGGAAATGGGCTTAGAGATGTTGCGTTACTTGCCCATCAACATGCAGCTGGTGAGTGGTGAGCTAGGATTCCAGCCCAGGTGTTTCTCATTCCCGTTCTTTAAGCCCTCCCTCCCAGCCAACCTCAGGGAAACTTGAAGAGGGATAGGGTCTCCTGAACCAGACCACTTCCCTTTACGCTATGGGTCTGAGAACAGTAATATTTTCATGCCCCAGAGACCTGGCGACGCTGCTCCTTGCCTAGGTTCCCTTCCCTCTCCCCCACCTGGCAAGCTAATATGGTACAAGGCTTCATCCAAATGTCACCTGCCACTGCTGCCTTCCCAGCTCATCTAGCCCTCAGGAGCTTCACCCACTCCTCCTGGGGCCTCTTCTAGAGCCGTCACTACCAAGTGCAGTTATTTATTTACACGGCCGTCTTCCCCACGTGGGCAGGGGCCCCGTCTTCCCCACTCACTAGGCTCTGCACAGAGCTGGAATGTGCTGAGCTGAGTTTCTACACAAGGAGGGTGGAGAGGCAGGGGGCTGGGCACTGAGATGTAGAGGACACTCTCCTGGTCGGCCTGTTCTCCGAGGTCCCCAGGGATCAGAGGGATACCTGCTCTCCTGGGAGGACACGACCTGCCATCTGAACTACAGCCGAGGCCGAGCCTTGTTCGGCCAGCACACGTCTTCCTCACAAGGCTGCAAGAGCCACCCTGACTCTGCTTGAACCACAGGTCCCGGCTCACCCCCCGCAGCCTGCAGACACCCTAGCAGAGCCCGTGGTCCCCAAGGCAGGGCACCTGCAACCACCTCTATCCCATCCTGGCCTCCTGCCCTTTTCTGAAGCACCTGGAATGCTACAGCTCCAAGGAGACACAGAGGCGCGTGCCGGGGCCACTCTGCCTCCAGCGGGGACATTCTCCACACCTCACACCTGACCCCCTCCCCTATCTGCTCCTCTTTCTACACTTGGGGCTTCACAGTGACCAACCCAGAGGTGCCTGGGACCCCTCTGCATAGGAGCTGGAGGTCCCTCCCCACCTTCCATCATGACCCCTAGACCCCACTGCACTCCCAGCAGGAGGAATGGGGCCACGGCCCTCCACACTAGGGAGAGGTGAATGGATTAACTCACTCTCAGAACCCACAAAATACCCCAACACAGAGAACCTCAGAAACACAGTTACCGGGCTTCCCTGGTGGCGCAGTGGTTGGGAGTCCGCCTGCCGATGCAGGGGACGCGGGTTCGTGCCCCGGTCCGGGAGGATCCCACATGCCGCGGAGCGGCTGGGCCCTTGAGCCATGGCCGCTGAGCCTACGCGTCTGAAGCCTGTGCTCCGCAGCGGGAGAGGCCACGGCAGTGAGAGGCCCGTGTACCGCAAAAAAAAAAAAAAAGAAAGAAACACAGTTACCTACAGGCCAGAACCCACACAGATATATAAAGACTAGGAAATGGGGATACATCCAGAGATAGATTCGGGGGGGTTTATAGGAGGATCAACCAAGCAGCAACCCCATGCCAAGCCCCATAATTGGACCATGATGTATTGTATCTTACTTAACCCTCAAACCAAACCAATGAGACAGGAATTATTAATGCCCATTCCACAGATGGAAAAATTGGGAGACTGAGCAGGGCTCTCGCCTCCCCCCCCCACTCGTAGCAATACAGCTGGTGCTGCTCTGTGTAGCTCTATGATTTTCTTATCGACCTACCTCTTCTAGAGTTGGCAGGGGGTAGACGACAACTTCTCCTCTCTTGCCATGGCTGTGTCCTAAAGGAGGTCACTCCCCACAGGGCTTGACTCCAAAGCTCAGTTCAAGCCCCACTTCCTCCAGGAAGCCTTCTCAGGTTACCCTAGACCTCTGCCAGCTGACAGCACTTCCAATGTTTCTCATTTGACACTTGGTACTGCTATCCGTCTCTCTGTGTGTCCTGCCTCTCCGACCAGAATGGCTAGAATCGTGCCTCTTCAAAGCCCCGGGGGTTTTTTTGTTTTGTTTTGTTTTGTTTGCCCAGCATTCCACACACTGAAGGCACTTGGAATCGACTGTGGGGGAAATCTGTGACCTTCCCTTCCCTCTCCGTCACACAAAGGATCTGCCAAAGAAACCCAACATCCCCGCCACCTTCAGAGCCTATGTTTGAAGTCACCGGTGTCCACACATCAATTTCCACCCAAGTAATTGCAGCCCATCACACACACATCATCCCCTATATTTCAAACTCTTTGCAGTTGTCATGGGAACTGCCTTTGCCTTCATTCACAGATCAGGCCTCACAATTAGCTTTGGCAGCGGAAGTCTGTATCGACGGCAACCTCGGGGAGGAGAAAGACAAGGAGGTGAAAGAAGAGCAGCGAAGGAAGAAAAGGTGCTCCCCCTTCCCCTCCCCTCCCCGGAGATGCAACAGAGCCAGACTGAACTCAGGCACCCAGGGATGTCAGAGGGAAAACGGAGCCGGCCAGCAACTCCACCTGCTTACTTCCACACCAACAGAACGCACCCGGACGCCCCCCCAGGCTGACAAGCAGCAGCGGTGGCTCTGCCCACAGCCCACAAGACATCCTAAATGCTTGTAAGAAGGTCTTAGATTCCATGAACCTCATCACGGTCTCCCCACCCCAAATTCAATGGTCTTGGACCACCAAGTGTTCCAGGATCCAAGCAAATAACACAGAACCTTCATTGAGAAGGTGAGACAGGAATACTGAGTGGTTTAGAAACCTGGGGGCAGCCCCAGGGGAAGACTTCCAAGAATAATTAACACAAAGCATCTTACCTTCCACCTTGAGGATCCATGAACACCCTCAGCTGGTGCCCTGTGGTCTGTCTGCGTCCTTCCACACCACTGCCACCAGCCGTGAGCACTCGAGTAGCATCTCTGCACAGCTCAGTTTCAGGGGAGATGCCTCCCTCCTCCTAGAAGCACCCCCCCTCATCTTTCACGTATCACTACGCTGAAACTCTCACAACAGGTCCCTTCCCTTCCACGATGGTCCCTCTTCACCTAACAGTGACTAAGGCTGGCCTCTGCTCTCAAGGCATCCCTCCCTTGTAGCCCTACCAGACTGTAACAGTTTGTTGCCACACGTGCCTCCCTCCCCAGCCCGTGAGCTCATTAAGGACAGAGCAAATGCTGCCCCCCCTTTACCAACGGCTCAGGCTCAGCGCAGCGCCCCGCACACAGCCAGTCCCAGGCGAGATGTGCTGAAGGAGGCTGGGAAGGCAACTCGCAGGTTTATCAGTCAAAGCAGATGACGTCCTGTCTCTGGAAACTGAAGCGACGCCAGAGAGAGAAGCTGCCCTCCCCCGGCACGGGGGACACTGGAGGTCCCAGGACCGAGGAGGCATTCCAGGAAGGTGCCTCTCCTCCGTATCCTCCTAGCACCAGCTCTTCTCCTCTCACTGGCTCCCAACGCCCCCACCCCATCCTGCAGCATCAACCATCCAGTCAGGACCCAGGCTCGTGGTGAGAGGATGCCATTCCCTCTCTCTTCTAGGGCTCCAGGATCATTCCCAGCATCAACCAGGGAACTGGGGTACCCAGAGCTTACTCTTAAAGGGCAGAGAAATCAATAAAAAGACAGAACAAAATGAGACCAGAGAAAGCCACCCAGTGTCCTTCCCACAAGCAAGGCTCAGAAGGGAACAGACTCTATGGTCCGGTACCTTGCTACTTGTTTTTGACCCAGCGTCTCCACACCCCTTCCTGAGGCTTCCTCTGGCAGTAATTAAATGGGGTGGGGGACTATGGGGCACAGGCATTCCGGCAAATGCTCCCAAATGACTCTACCTAATGCAGCTCCCTTTCCATTTGCAGCATCTAGAATTGCTGCTCTACTAGCAGTGGGAGGTGCAGCATTCTGTCCACAAACTCCCTGGCTGGGTGTGGGGAAACAGGGCACAAGGGAATTAGAACATGTACAGGTCAGAGCCAGCAGTGCAGGAACAGAGCTTGTGCGACCTGAAGCAAGCAAGCAACCCGCTGTGGTCACCGGAAGGCTGGCCAGTTACCCCACACTGGGCGACGGCTTTTTTTTTCCCTCCCTCAGTGACTAATAAAAACTTAGGTTATCAGATTTCTTAAGCAAAGGACAGGAGACAAGACCACAGAGGGGTGTGTCCACTCCAGGTGTGCCAGCAGCCTGGGCCCTGCACAGACACACTCAGGCAGAGGCCCAAAGCAACCCTAAAGGACTCTCCCAGCCAAAGTGCAGCAGGGCTCAAGGTAGATAAAGGGGTCGTATTCCTTTCCAACACCTTCTCTCTTCCTGAGCATCCTGCCCTCAATCCACAAGGGAACTATAAAGTGATGGGAAAGGGAGGGGGAATTAGTGACAACTCCTGAGACCCCTGATGTGGTCTTTCAACTCACCCTGTCACCACACTGCCTTCTCCAGGATGAGAGGCCCAAGGCACAGAGGCGACTGCTGACATGGGATGGGGCATGTGCCCGAGTAAGAACCCTCAGGCAAGGATCACCAGGGCTGCTGGGCACCAGTGAGGGTGGGAGAAGCCACTTTCCCCCAGGCAGCTTCAGAGAGTGCCTTCAGATGGGGAGCCACACCGCATTCCTATTGTTTTTCCCCACAGCAGATAATTAAAACATGGCCCATGCCTTCAAGGGAAGCAATAAATAAAGAGAGCATGCTCAGTAAAAAAAAAAAGAAAGAAAGAAAGAAAGAAAGAAAAAGACGACGCGATAAGCTTTGCCGCGGGTTAGAACCCAGGAAAGCACTGCCCCTTCCATACCCCTCACCACTGACCTTGGGGAGGGAACAGGAATCCTAACCCAAAGAATCCTTCCAGGAATAACCAACTGGGACAGCTATTTCCCCAACCCAGAAACAGTCTTCAGTGAGGGTTCAGAGACCACGCAGGGAAATTCCATGTCCAGTAGAACTACTATTGATAAAAGATCTAACAGACAAGCCACTTGAAAAGCAGCTAGTGTGCCTGAGTTTCTGAATTTAATTTTAATTAATTTTAATTTTTGTAGCCACACATGGCTAATGGCTATCATATTGGACAGCTCAGATAGAGCATGCTTCTTAAATTTGGGAGGTCATGAATACTCTTGAGAATTTGCTGAAAACCACAGTCCCTCTCCCCTGAGAAAATATACCCCTGCACATTCACACACCTGGCTGAAATTTTCAGAGAGTTTACAGACCATATTCCAACCCAGGTCTGAGATCAGGTCCAGAAATTGACCAAAAACGTTACGGCCTAAGAGCGATGTTTCTTCTGCAATGTAGTTGTCTAAGGAATATGTTACACTTTACACAGTTTGAGCAAGAGACCACCACGTGTGGAAGACCCCACCTGACAGAGGACGTCCTTGTAACATCCCAGCCAGAACATCCAGCCTCTACTCAGACCCATGCAGGCACAGGGCTGGCTCTTCAGTCTTGGAACAGCTATAAACGTTAGAAAATTCTTTTTTCAAACATGGATTCAGGGAGATGAGCTCAGTGCTTTCTGACGACCTAGAGGGGTGGGATAGGGAGGGTGGAAGGGAGATGCAAGAGGGAGGGGATATGGGGATATATGTATACATATAGCTGATTCACTTTGTTATACAGCAGAAACTAACATTGTAAAGCAATTATACTCCAATAAAGGTGTTAAACAAACAAACAGACAAACATGGATTCAGTCTACCTGCTAACTTCTAGCCTCTAATAAAAGTTCCACACATTCCCCTACACAAAGGAACTGACTCCCTCTTCCACACAGGACTCGCCTTAGCCTGCGTTCCTCTACTCAGTTCCAAGCTGAACAACTCATCTTTTTCAGTTGTCCTGCATGTGACTACTCTGACAGAGCTCCTAGAGACAGGCTGTCAACACACCTTTTAGAGTTTCAGCTATTCCTACCTGCTATTTCTTTCTTTGTTTAAAAACAAGTGCAGAATTTTGGATTTACCCTGATTAAATTCCACTGAGTTTGGCTGAGGCCCATTGCTCCAGACTGCCCCCAATCTTCTTACCCCCTTGTTCTATCATTCAACTTAAATGTCTGCATCACCACTACTACCGCCGCCACGACCCACCTACCCACTGATCACACCTGCTCCTGCCTACATCTTATGAAGAGAGGGCACACATCCCTTGAGCTCCTAAGCCTCCAGACCCTTCCATGAGATCCTGGGGTCTATGGGTGGCTCCTCCTGTTCACAACGACCACCAGCTACTACTCTCTCGTGGGGCTCCCATGTCCCAAGTCAGACTGCTGAGCAGCAAACATCTTCTGAGAACCCTTTCCCAACTGTTCTCAGAACACACACACAAGTTCTTAAAGGGCTTATTTTATTGATAACTCACTAGACTAGAAAGAAATGGACTCCAGAAAAACAAGAATAAACATGAAGTAAATCTCAAGATGTTCTTGCCTCCCTGGCGTACAGGTAAATGGGTTGGATCACCCTCCTTACCCTTGCTGGCAGCTGGAGTTCTTTTTTCTTTTTAAGTGTAATATATCAAATTATTATTCCCATTACGTCTTTTTTTTTTAAGATTTTTTTGATATGGACCATTTTTAAAGTCTTTATTGAATTTGTTACAATATTGCTTCTGTTTTATGTTTTGAGTTTTTGGTCACGAGGCATGTGGGATCTTAGCTCCCCGACCAGGGATCGAACCCGCACCCCCTGCACTGGAAGGTGAGGTCGTAAGCACTGGACCGCCAGGGAAGTCCCTGCAACTGGAGCTCTTTACCTCTGTTCATCAAGACTTACTTCTGTTCCCTTCTCCACGCCCCATCCCCTTCTCTACTCACAGAAGTGCCGCAGCCCGGCTCCGCAAACTCTCATGGACATACAAATCACCTGGGAATGCGGTTAACGTGCAGATTCTCATTCAGTAATTCTGATGTAAGGCCTGAGATTCTGCATTTCTAACAACCTCCCAGGTGATGCCGATGCTGCTGGTCCACTGATCAGCAAGGTGGAACTATGGCTGTAAACCATTCAGGTGCCCTAAGACTCAGCTGAGCCGTTTGCAGTAAAGAGTCCAGGTGGGTGCCCATCATTCAGCTCTCACCTGTGTCAGAGGAGGTCCACTTTAACTACACATTAGATACACCTGGGGAGCCCCAGCCCAGTAGAGATCCACCCAAGACCCATGAAACTAGAATCCCTGGGGGTGGGATCCAGGTGATCCCAACATGGAATCCCTGATCCACACTGGTTGATAAAAAGTTTGAACAAGGCAGTTATACCTGTGCCCTCTTCAGGAGGACTTTAAATTAAAACTGGTCCTCTGGTCTGTCCACGAAGCTGGCAGGAAATACCATCATTTATCTGCAGAAATCCAGGCCCATTGGTTTGACTGAGTTTCTTTGTAAAGAACCACAGGGACCCTCAAAGCTCACCACTGTCTTTCGAAATCTCACGAACCACCTTTTAAAAAATCTGCTCTAGAACTGTCAAAAACTGACACTGGTTTACATTTTCCAAAATCTCTTTGAAAAATGGAACTTTCTGCCTGTCTCTGGTCTTTTGGCCCTCTTCCAATCATCAGAATTCCATAACGATATCGTTCCATGAGTATATCTGAAAGTGTGCAGTAGGGAGTGAATAACTCAGACTCAGGTAGGGTAGCTGGCTCCCTTTCCTATCCACACATGCTGTGGTCTCTCCCCAGTTTATACTCCCTGACATGACAGGGATCTAGTGGCTTCTCTCTCTCTGTCACTAGTTCTGCTCCAAAGTTGTAAGACTGTCTCTTCCTTCTATGTTCTTGCTGGGAATATATAAAAGACTTTTATTGTTTTGAGCATTTTCCACCACCTCAGCACACTCTGGCCACTGGACTCTCTTAGGTTCCTCTTAAAGCGTCAGACTACACTTGAACCGCACCCCTTTCCATGTAAAAGGCATGGGCTTTTACTATCTGCACTCATAGACAGCAGCCCCAGCAGCCACAGAGATGGTTCAGATCTTCCCCAGTCCCACCACCTTCCTCCTTAGGGCACCATTTAGGACGGTTAAGTCAGCATTTCCTTTTTCAAAAGCAATCTTACCCCTCCGGCTAACTTCCCTTTTAGAGTCTGCAGCCATGGGGTTAAACCTGTTTACAACGGAAAACAATTTTCTAAAGTCTGTGGTAAACACCCCTCCTCGCCCAGGCTGCTCACTGCATTCACAAATGCTGAGATGGGGTCCCGCTCTCTAAAGAGTCTCATCACTTCTACTTTACCGATCAATTCTTCCTTTGCTGGTGGGAACGGGTGCCAGCCTGACAGCACCCCTCCTCAGAGCCTCCATCTCAGGAAGACAGAGCTACTAGCAGATGAGGCAAGAAGTGGTCAGGTTCTGATATGGAGAGATCCCCAATTCCAAGGTATCCTGTCTCAAAACTGGCACAGAGCTTTGTTTCAGCCACTAAATCCAACTGGCTGAGGGCTAGACACACCATATATATTTCTATTTCTCTTCATTTCTCGCAGGCAACATTCTCGGTCATGCTTCCAGCCTTATGTATACATACTTCTGGGGAAGTTTTTCTCACTAAGGGGTTTTCTCCTACCCTGTTTATCAGACGTATACGTCCCTCACCATGAGCAACTTTTCAGTCAGGCCCTGGCCCCCAGCGGCTCCTTGCTCCTGGGTGTCCAGCCTCCTCCCCCAGCAAAGAGGCCGGCAAATGTCTCCCTCCCTTTGCCTGGCCCCACAGTCCTATGAGCAAGCAGGGATGTCTTGAAACAAACATTTAACAAACAATTAAAACTCAGAGACTAACAAACACAATTTTTATGCCTAAAGATTAATTCTTTTCCAGATGTTCTAGGAATGTGTTGTCACCGTGCGCTGATTACCTACCACGTGCTAGACATTCTGCATATTTTATCTCAATTAATCCTCACAAAGAAGGGTTAACCCATCTGACATACGAAGAAAACCAGTGCTCAAGAGAGTCAGCGGCACAGCCCTTACTTCGGGTTCTGTATCTTCACACTCACCAAATCCTGCTTTTCTAATCAGCCGTATTCGTTGCGCTACAAGCCACCACTCAGGTAAAAGGAATGTGGAAGTCAAACAGCCTCTGACATCAGCCTAGGATCTAAATCCTCCCTGGAACTAGGAAGGAAGACCTCAGTTACAAGAATGAACCCCTTCAGGTGTGTTACCTCTCTTTAGGGCCTAGAGGAGTAAGTAGTCTCCTACCTCTGTGGTGGACAGGACCAGCCCTGGGAGCTGCCTCTAGTACTAAAATGCTGAACTTTTCTGAGTAGATGGGCTCTGCAGCACCACCGACCCGCACTGGGTAAGAAAGTGAGGATCAGGGAAGGAAGACAAGAAAGTCAAGATAATGTTCCCCCTCTTACAGGGTGACACAAAGCAGCTGTCAGCAGATAGCTCAGAGGAAGCCCCAAAGGAAGCTGGAGGAGGTAGAGACAGGATGGAAGTAAAGAAAGGTGCCCAGAAGAGGAGATGCTGAGAAGCACGGGTGCAAAGAGAGGGTCTGATTCCCAGGAGGCTCCTGGGATGCTGTGTCTTGTCCCACCTGAAGAGCAGGGGCCAAGTTCTAAAGTTCTATGGGTCTCATAGATGTAGAGAACAAACATATGGACACATAGACACCAAGGAGGGAAAGTGGCTGCTGGGGCGGGGGTGGAGGGGGGAGGATGAATTGGGAGATTGGGATTGACATGTATACACTAACATGTATAAAATGGATAACTAATAAGAACCAGCTGTATAAAAAAATAAATAAAATTCAAAAATTAAAAAAAGTAAAAAAATAAACAGCAGGTACAGCTTGAAAAAAAATAAAGTTCTACGGGTCTCCTGCTTTCCTGACCTCCCAAATCCTGGGACAGGTCCCCTCTGCTACATGGCTGCTCGGACCTAGTGAAGGTCTCAGCAGTCCCCTTGGGGCTGTAAACGCTGGGCTGGTTCCCTGGTCTCCCTCACTCAGGCACAGCCTCTTGGGCCTGTCAACTCTGCCAGAGATACATTCGTCAAATGCAGTGTAGCCTGGACAGTGGTTCCGACACCTTCAGCCTTCAAGGACCAATTTCAAAAAATTGTGGAGACAGACACTAGTTACCATTTTGTATTTTGCCAAGTAAAGACTTTAAAAAAAATAGATCTAATTTTTATCAACACCTCCATTTCATTAAAAAAGAAGCACACTTTTAAACATCCAGAAGTAGAAAGTACCCATCCTTAAAACAACGTACTGCTCTTCAAGTCAAAGAAAGGTAACTTTAAGACAAAGCTCACGCCGTTGTCCCCTTTCCATTGTTTCTCCGGAAACTGGGAGAACTCTGTCACGGGACAGCACAGGTGCACAGATCAGCACGTGCACCCTCTGTCCAGGGGGGATCACAGGACACCAGCCACATTTTCCTGACCCTGGGGGCCCAGAGGGGCAGCCAGCCATGGCAAGGTCCACAGGGATGCAGACATCTCTCTGCGGGGTTGTCTCTAAGCCTCAGCCAAGCCAGATCCCCGGTCTCTTAACCACGACCACCGGAGGCCCAGGCCAGCAGCCTACACACAAGGATGACAGGCCCCTGGCTTCACTCCCAGCCCCTTTCACTCAGGTATGCCTCATTGTTACCGAAAGAAGAGCTTAAACACAGTTCACGAGAGCCACGCGTTCCGGCCCAGAAAGCTCAGCCCCCTTCGTCCCCCAGGGTTTGAGAGGAATGGAGGGAGAGAAAGGTGGAAGAGAAGGAGGTAAACCCTACCGGGAAGCAAGCAAAGGAATCCAGCTTTACAAGGGAGACGAGGCAGGTCCTACTTATACCAAAACACGAGATCTCGTGCCCAGGAGTGAAGCCTACCCCATCCCACCCCTCTTTCAGAAATGACTCACAGAGCACTGGGCCAGCAGGATGCCAACTCCCCCAAACACCAGCAACATAAAGGAGCTGGACACAGTCGCCCAGGCTGGGGTGGGGAGCTGCAGATGTGATCCAGATGTCTGCTTTAACCTGAGACCGGGGAAATACAGCATCCGTCCGCCGTCCCTGGACCGTGATATGCAGCTTCCACAGGGAGTGGGCAAGACAAGGTGAGACGGGCCAGAAACACCCCAGCGACGCCCACTTTCCTGACCAAAACACTTGGCTCTTTCTTCCCAGCCACGGGACCACAGCCCCACCAAGCTGGCGGCGCAGCTCTGAACTCAGCAGTCAGGGAAATCCCGAGTGCAAGCCGCCAGCCCGTGGAAGCCACAGGTACCCCGGCTCTCAGAAGTACAGCGGTTCCCAGCCCAGCTAGAGAGGGCTTCAAAGGCCATCAGGCACAACCCCTGCGTCTCCCCAGGCAGAAGACAGACCCAGAGAGGGGACCTGAGTGGCCCGAGCGAGCGAGTCCCGCAGACGGTGCAGGCCTCCGTCTCTGTCCAGCGCCAGTTCCGCTGCCTGGAGCGACCTCGGCCGCTGCGCCGCCCCTTCAAAGCTGCTCGGCTTCACCCGTCCCTACCTCTGCCAACTCTCCGCCGTTACAGCTGCCACCAAGCTCATGCTGGCAGCCCACCGCCAGAACTGCAAGGGAAGGTGGCCAGGGCAGGGTCCCTGCCCCTCCACCTCCTCCCCTGCTGTCCTCCCAGCTCCGTCCCTCTCTCTGCCTCCCGACTCCTAATTAAGGAAGTACTCCTTCCTGGGGTTGACAGTGTCTCAAAACCACATCATTCATTCATTCAATTAGTATCTGAGTGCTTACTACACACCAAGGAACTGAGCCAGGCCCTGAGAACACAGAGATAAATGGCCCTTGACCTCAAGAAGTACTGCCTAGTAGGCGAACCCAAATCACGGGTGTCTCATTAAATTCCCAAACACTTTTAGGTATCATCCCCAAAATGATGGTACCCAAAAAGATTTAGGGAAAGAATCACCCCACTCCATCAGGGCAGCATAAAAAACACCCTGTCGCTCCAAATGTTTATTTCCAAACCCATCAGCCTCCAACCCTTACCTGACACCATCGCTCCCCACATCACCCAAGCATTGGTGTGGCCTTGAAGCACATCTGAGGCTTCAAGCAGGACAAGAAACTTCTAGAGATAAAGCTGGATATCACTGTCCTGCATCAAATGCAAACATCAGAGACGAGACTGCTAGCTCAGAGCCCTCTACAGCCCGGTTCCTCTCCTATCAGTTGTCGGCCCGGCAAAGGAGCCTAAAACAGCTTCCAAAGACAGCAACACTCCTATTTATGGAGCCACTCAAAGTTGGACCAGGAGAATCAAAACGGGAGAATGGGCTTAACTGGCTTCAGCAAGACCCCTGTGAACACAGCACCCTCAAGGAAAGGACGGAGCAGCCACGCGAGGTCCAGCTTACCTCCTTGAGAAGCCCCACTTTTTTCTTCAGCACCTCACACTTGCGCAGTTTGCAGATCTGATGCGTGCGGCGGTTGGTACAGCTGGTGCAAGCCCCGCAGTTTTCTAGCCGCCGGCAGGGCTCGCAAGTACCACACCGTTTCCGTTTCTTCCGCCCATCTCCACCCCCTCGGAGTTGGGGCTCACTCCCAGCCATTGGGAGCCCAGGCCCCTGGAAGCCCCCTACCATCACCTGGCCCTGAGGGAAGTCATAAAGGCCTGGCAGGTCTGGCTGGACTGCCAGGGGCACCTGAAACTGACTCATGACGCTGCCAGAGGTGGGGGCATAGGTGCTGGAACAGAGCCACAGTCCAGCTTCCTGCCTCCAGAGGCCACCAGCAGGTCCTCCTCTCCTAAAGCAGTCAAAATCTACAGGGTGAAGGCAAGTAGCTCCAGGCTCCGGGATGGCTGCCTCTTCTCAACCCCTCTTCACCTCCTCTGCAGCAGTCTGATAGGACTCAGCTGGGGGCCACTCTCCCACCTGCTGGGGCCCGGGATCTGGGGGAGGACACCAGCGGCAGTCCCCAGACAAGAGATCATCTTGGATGGGTGGGTTCTTCACCCTCACCCACTCTGGACCCAGGCATGAGGTGTGCCAGTAGGTGTGTGACGGGGGCAGGGCAGGGTGAGGAGTTTCTCCTCCGTTATTTCTTCTCCCGGGTCAGGATGATGGAGAAGGCAGCGCTGCCTGAAAAAGAGACAGAAAGGGGAAGCGCATCACTCGGGGCTCGGGGACAACTTTCACATGTTACCTCTTCCTGCTTCTGGGAAAAGGGAAGATGGGGGAAGAGAATGGGCTTGATCTCATGAAGTTCCACCCAGAACCTCTGGCAGGGCACACTAGCACCCGCTCCCTGAGGGAGGAGGCCTAGGGCCTGACGGGGTGGTAAGGAAACCTGGACGGCGAATTTAACGGGGTGGGCAAGGTGAGATTTCTTAGAAAGTTGTCCTTCGCCCCACCCCCATGGGCTTGGGAGAGTTTTGCCAAAATTCCCACACACCCCTAACTGGAGGTCGCTAGGCCCTCCCCAAGGGAGCACAGCTTTCAAAATAAAGTTTGCAGAGAGCTTCACTCGGCGGGGCTGCCCGGGCGCCCCCTGCACGGAAGCGGCCTGGAGAGGGGCGCGCCCGGGGTAGCCCGCGCCGGCCGCCCAGCCGCGCTCCCCGCCCGACGGCCGGACCCATGAGGGCGGCCCGCTCCGACAAGGGGGCGCTAGGAGGGGGGCGCGCTCCGGCTCAGGCCCGGCGCGCGCGCGCAGCCTCTCGGGCTCCTTTGTTCTGGGGCCTCGGCCGCTCGGCTCCGGCGGCTCCGCAGCCCCCGCCCCGCCCCGCCCCGCCGCCCCCGCCCGGCTCCGCTACACTGTGATCCGCAGCACCCCCGCCTCGTCTCCCGCAACAAAGTAGCGGCCCCCCGGCCGGCCCCCGGGCCGTCCCCTCCCCCGCGGGCCGGGCCCCCCCCACGCCTCCCCTCCCCCACCCCGGAGCCGGAAAGGCACCGACTGCACCGACCTGCCCGCCGCCTCCGGGGCGGAGCGCACAAAGGGGCAAAGTTTCCCGGCCCGCGCCGCCGCCACCACCGTCGCGGCCGCCGCCGCCGCCTGGGGCGCCCGCCTCCTGGAGCGCCTGGCCCGGCCGAGATCGGCGCACGGAGCCCCCCGCCCGGGCCGAGGAGGGGACGGCGCAGGAGGAAGGAAGAGGCAGCGGCGGCCGCGGCGGCAGCAGCAGCAGCAATGAAGGCGTCCGCGGGACTCCCCGCCCCCCGCGCGCCGCGGCACGTGCTCGCCCGGGGACTCCCCCGCCCGGGAGGGCGCGCACGTGCGGCCCCGCCGAGCCCCGCCGGCCCCGCCGCCGCCTTCTCCGCCGGGCTCGGGGCTACGCGAGGGGGGAGTTCCGCGGAGGGGGAGGGGACGGCGCGGGCCGTCCTCGAGCGGGTGGGGGCAGGGCCCGGCCCGGACGCCGCGCCTTTGCACCTGCAGTACTTCCCCTCCCCAGCGGTCGGTCCTCCCGGGACCCGGCCGCCCTCCTCCGGTTGGCCGCCACCGCCCTCCGGCGCTTCTGCAGCCCGGGCGGGCGCGGCGGGCGGCGCGGGGTGGGGCACGCGGACCTCCCAGTCTAGGCCCTCGGCGGAGCTGGCCTCGGTGTCCCCACTTCCTGCCACTCCCTGCGGGCCGAGCGGCCTGGGACGGCCCCGGCGCCCCCGGGAGTCCTGAGCTCCGGGCCCGACTGACCCCCCTCTCCTGGCAGCCGCTCGCTCGCTCATTCCGAGGCAGGACAATGGGGTACATCGCGCGTTTGCGTACCGAGTCAGCCTGGCCGGCTAGGCGGGGATACCCGCGAGCAGAGGCCGAGGGCCAGCCGGGAGGCACCCTCGCAGGGGTGACGGCCGAGCGCCCTACCCAGGCGGACCCCGGGCCCGTACCATCGCGAGCCTCCCCCGCGCCGCTCTCGGCTCTTTCGCTTCGAAAACAAAGACTAATCCGATACCCCCGCCCTGCCTCCCAGAGGAGGGGAAACGGGCGCGTCGCGGAGGGTCACCGAGGAGGACAGCGTTCAGGAGGGGCTCGGACAGCCGCCGAGGGGGCCGTGGCGCGACCGAGCCCTGTAACCCAGCGCAGACACTTTGAAAAGTCACCCCGGGCTATTTTCCAGCCAAGGGGCAAGGCGTAAGAATATTTCCCAGTTGCCAAACTGCCGGTTCTCTCTGCTGCTTTTTTTCCCCTCACCTGTTGTTCAGGCCAAGTTGAAATTCCAGGTTAGATTAATTCAGCTCCACCCATCGGGCCTGACTGCCAGGCTGGTCCCCGAAGCTTCCTTCCACCTACCTGGGTTGCTGGGGAGAAGGGTGGGTCTCTAACACACACACACACACACACACACACACACACAAACACAAACACGGGCAAGTCCTGGCAGAAACAACCACGGGCGGACTGGCCTGACCAGTTTGGGCGGTGTTCAAGGAACCAGGTATCTGGCAGGCGTCGCCACCGGGATGAAGCTAACAACTCAGCCAAAACTGGAAAAAGAGCATTCGGCCGGTTATTTAAAAGAAGAAGAAAAAAAAGTAATTGATCTCAAGTAGCGCTGTCCAGAAAGCCCTAGGCGGTAGGAGAAGCCCGGGTTCCGTCTGGAACTTCCCTCCCCACAGGCCTGATTTTGACAGCCTGCTCCAGTGGCCAGGTTGTCAGCTGTGGGAGGGCGGTGAACATGGCTGCAATACCTACTTCCTACTCTGGCCTTTGAGAGTAGGAAAGAATTTCTGTTCAGGGAAGTAAGACTAGAACTGAGAAGAGATACCAATAGAGCGCAGTTTTCAGTCAAACATGAGAACAGTTTGTGGACTTTGTTTTTTATGTAATGAATGTTTAACCTTTTAAGTATTTTATTTTTAGTAAAGATTATGTATATTAAAGAAAACAAAGGCAATAGAAAATTAGAAGACAAAAATAACCCCAATACAACATTTAACCTTTGGCTGTATTTCCTTCTAGCCTTTTCTATTGTAGATTATTTCCTTTTTTAAAATAATAACATGGCTGTATTCACACTGGTTATGCAGCTTGCTGTCCACTTTTTACTTAACATTATATTGTAAGTATTTCCCTATTTGATAGACAATCTCCAGATAGTGTGACAAGGAAGAGGGTGGCTTAGGAGTCAGGGAACTGTAGGTTCCAGGCCTGGCTCTGCCGCTTGGTAGCAGAGTGACCTTGGACAAGGTACTCATCATCTCGGAAGGAATCCAAGTAAAGTCCTTAACATAGTGCTTAATAAGTAACAATTATTGTTTAATCCACATAAAAACCCTTTGAGATACATACTATCTTTAAACCCACTTTACAGATAAGGAAGTAGATTAAGTAATTTGCCCAAGGTCACTCAGCTAGTGAACTGTAGACTCAGAATTTGAGCCCAGCATCTTTCCTCCTGTTTTCTGTCTTGGTGAATGGCACCAGCAATTTACTGTGCCAGTTTACTCTTCACCAGCTATCTATGAAAGGGTCATTTCACAAAATCCTCTGGCTTAGGTAACAAGATGGATGCTGGTGCTATTGACCAAGACAGAGTACAGGAGGAAAGATGCCTGGGGACATCTGCGTGGAACTGAGTGTGGAGCTGAGGAGGTGAGGCTTGGGCTGTGGGCCCCATCAGGGAGCAGCTTGTGAGGGCTCAGGTGTGGAGGACCTCACTAGGAGCGGACGTGGAGAGTGAGAAGAAAAGGAAGCCAGGCCAGAGTCCTGGCCAACACCAGCTCATGAGGGACAGCAGCTGACAAGGGGCCAGCAAAGGAGACAGAAGGAGCTGCCAGAGAGGTAGGAGGGGAAAGCAGCCCCAGGCCTGAGATGTGCTGTCAGTCTCCCTCGGGAGCCTTGTATTCCAGCAGTCTTGTCACTGTTCCTTCTGCCCAGGGAAACCCCTTCCCAGTTCCTCCTTCCACCGCCAAATTCCCGTTCATCCCGCAAGGCTTGGCATAAATGCCAGTTCTTCCATGAAACCTCTTCCAGCTCTTCAGACAGATTCCAGAGTCCCACACACTCTCCCTCCCCAGAAGCTTGACGTTGCCTCCCTAGGAAAATCTTATCAGTACCGTAATCATTTGCACATTTCCCTCCCAGTTACTATGAGCGCTTGGAAGGCCGGGACCCTGTCTTTTCACCTTTCTAACTCTAAAGCTAAGCACCCAATCAATATGTGATCAATGCAGAAACGAGGTCAGTAGAGCCTGATAAATGAAATATCCCAGTAACACCAAGCGCCCACAGGCTTCCAAGGTTTATTCCTGCTTGCTTTCCTACCTGCCCGAACCCTTCAGGGGCCCTCAAAATAAACTCCAAACTCCTCAGGCCCTGCCTTCCTAGGTCTGCAGCCTCCTGTGCTGCCGGGTTATTCCTACTGGACCAGCGCTCAGGGCAGGAGAACAGCTGGGACCGGCGTGGAGGTGGCGAGCGAGCCTCTCTATCTGAAAGCAGCCGGAAACCAGAGGCAGTGAGTGGTTCACTAAGTGTGGTGGTCCCAGGTCCGCAGCGTCACCAACACCTGGGAACTTGTTAGAAATGCAAGCTCTCGGGCCCCACCCTAAACCTACTCAAGCAGAAACTCTGGGGGTGGGGCCCAGCGTTCTGTTTTAACAAGCCCTTCAGGCGTTGCACCCTCAAGTTTGAGAAGCCGGCGAGAAGCAAGTTCAGCACCTAGGCGCCGGCCAAGATCACGCCGGAGGCGCTTAGAGAAGGCGGACCCAGGGAGGCTCCTTTTATAAATCGGCTTGGCGGGCCCCACCCCCAGCGGCCGAGGGCAGAGCCTTTTAGTCAATTGCTCCGGTGAGGTTAGGACCTGGCTGCGCTGCTGCCCCAAGGACTAGAAAGGGAAATCCCGTCTCGAGAAGGAAGAGCCCGAGGGACTGCAGGCGCTACAGAATTGGCAGGGGGCGTTTCGCTGGATGGGGACGGAGGTGGGGCTGGGGAATAAGCAGGGCTTCCATTGATGAACTGAAGTTCATTCCGCACTGGGCAAAGGGCGCAAGAAGTGTAACTGGATGTGCGCGCGTGTGGTTCTTCAGGAAGCCACTGCGTGGAGCCGCCACTGCTGGGTGTTTGCCCAACCTGCAAATGACTGAACGTGACTGACCTCCTCTGAGGCCCTTGGCACCACTCCTTCCCTTTAGCTAATAAGCAACTTGTCCTATTTGAAGAATGAGCTTTGTGTTACGGGACCTTTTGCAGAAATGTAAATATACTCCAGTGTCCACACCTGAGCTTCGTTTTAAAGACTGGAGGCATTGGGAAGCTCATTTGATTTTTGTTGTGTTCTTCTTAGGTCACGTGTTGGTTAAAAATATTATCACCTTACATTTGCATAGAGCTTTCCCTCTGCAAAGCACTGCCACACCCTGTCCAGTTTTGTCTGCAGAGTGGCTTGTACACCAAATGTGCAAATGTTACTTTCCTTTTCTTTCTATGACATAGTTATTATTGTTATTATAACCGTTTTACAGATAAGGGAACTGGGACTCAGAGGGGTAATTTTTCCAAGGTCATTCACTACTAAGTGTCAGAATCAGGCCTGCAATCCAGGACCTCTGAAATTAGCCTACCAGTGCCAGGGCTGTTCTGGGGGAAGAAATGGGCATTTTGCTCTTGGTGAAAGGGAGATTCGTTAGTGCATTGCTTTTGGACATGCCCTGGTTAGTGCGACATGTGTAGGGTATCTAGATTATGTTTTTGGATAACTCAGCAAATGCTTTCATGTTTTATAGCTATTTCTGTGACTTCATTTTGAATTTAGGTTCAATCAAATAGGTACATAACTTACAAGGAGCATGCAAGTGTCCCCTTCATAACGGGAAAGAGATTAAATAACCTGGAAATCTTCCAACCTAAGGGGGTTGGGCAGGAGGATGGGAACTTTGATTGACTCGGAGACTCAAGATGCTGAATACCCAACAGGAATAAAGGCCTTGGTGCCCCCAAACCTTGATTTGACTGGGTGTATCAGTCAGGATCAGTTAAGTTGTGCTAGAGTAAGAAGCAATCCCCAGGTCTCAGTGGTTTGACAAAACTTAATTTTCCATCATGAAATATGTCCACTGGGGACCAACAGGAGCTCTGTTTTCCATAGCCACTTAGGGACTCAGGCTGCGGCAACTAGACATGTTGCCTCCTCAACCCTGAAGGCAGGAAATGAGGGTGGGGCCAATAGAGCACTAACTCTTAAAGCATTTACCTGGAAGTAACACACATCACTTTTGTTCTGACTTCATTGGCCAGAGCAAGTCATAAGGGAGCAGGGGAATGCCATAGGTGCCATGCTCCCATGTGCCTGGAAGGAGAAGCAAAATTATTTGGTTAACAGCACTAATAATTAATACACAGGGAATAGTATGTGTGCATATGTGTGAGGTGGATGTGTGTGTGTGTGTGTTTGAGGCATGTGTTAATGCAATCAGTTCTGCCCATTTCAAGAGCATTTCTCCCTCCTGGGGACATATATTTGAGACTTCCACTCTAATGGGTGTCATTCCTCCCACTATGCATGTTCAGAGATTTAGATTAGTAGAAAGAAACCTGAGTTGAGGGAAGCATGGTGGGAGAGGAGAGTGACAGTGGAGCAAACTCAGTAGAAAGTAATGTGTAAATAAAAAAAGAATCCAGAAAAGGAAGGGACTCAGTGTATATGTCACCAGGGGCCTTCCTAGTACAGAAACTACTAGAAGAGCACAGCTGTGGCAGAAGCATTTCCTGCCTTCTTGCCACTCACTCCCACTCATCCTTCCTGGCTAAACTCAGGTGACACTCTGGGAAGCCTTTGATGATCTCTCGTGACTGGGCCCACCAATCATATCATAAGAATGAGTCAGTCCGTCCCATCCACTGTGTAGTGGATGGGGACCATATCTCGTCCAGTGCCAGCTTCAGTCTGGGGTCTTGGAACAGAGGCAGAGAAACCAGTTGGAAGGCTGTTGCAGGAACCCAGGTGACAAAAAAATGATGGCCTCCATTAGGGCAGTGGTGGTGGGGATAAAGAGAAGTATGTATTGGAGAGATTTAGGGAATCAAATAACAGGAAGGGGCTGATTGGATGAGGGGTGGGGAGGAGATTTCTGGAAGAGCAGCAGGGTGGACGGTAGCACCAAGGGGCCTAGAGGAGGAGCAGCTTGCTAAATGAGGTCAGCAAGGACATGTTCCATTTGAGGCTCCTGTGGGACCGGCCCACAGAGAGACCCAGGAAGCAGCGCGTAGAAGGGCCTGGGGTTCAGGAGGGGAAAGTGGCTGCACTCAGATCCTAGATCTACCTCTTGGTTAAACTTCAACATCAAATCCTCACACGAGGTCATCATTTTTAAAAGGAACTTTAAAAAAAAAAAAACAAGAAAAAAAGTGGGGAGTTAGTGGGAGGAAGCCACAGAAAATACGTGAAAATAAAAATTGTGAAATTCCTGAGAATCCAGTTAGAGGAGTGCAAAGGCTTCATGGAAAGAGCTGAGCCTCCCTACAAGATCGGTTCGACTTCAACCAGTTTGTCTCAATAACTTATTTCCGTATGTTGTTTCCATCCCATCCCCTGCTGAGCAGGGGCCTACTTGTCCCACCTGGGACCTGAACTTGATATCAACCCCTTTCGTCCTTGAGGGTCCCCTTCCCCATATCCTTTTATGGGTGAGGGTCAAGTCCCATTCGCAGGAACAGTGCAGTGCAGGGGGACATATCTTCAGAAGCCCTACCAGAGGCCCCTTTCTTCCCACTCAGCCATTGTGATACAGAGGCGCCCTGAAGGTTGAGAAGCTCTGCTTTAGAAGTCTACAGGGGCTAGGGATAAGAAGGCTAGAGATGAAAAGGACACAGGTGTCCCCCATGGACCTGGGAGAGAGGTTCTTGGAAATACCTGCACTGATGGATCCAGGCATTCAAGGTCACTCCAGCCTCGTTCCTGGGGAGGTATTCTGTGTTCCCAACATTGTACTATTTATCTGCTAAACCAGGGAGGGGATTATCAGCTTATGTCTCAGTCTACCCACCAATCTCTAGGATGGTCCTAATGGTGGCATGACTAGGCCATCACCCACATCCACCTGATATTCAGCCATCTCAAACCACAGTAAAACTTGAATTTGAACATCGAGCCCTCGGGAAACAATCTAATTATTTATAGTGAATCAAAAGCCTGTAAGATAGAAAATGGGCGTTCAGGCAGAAAGAGGCCACAGTGAACAAAAAGACTGGCCATTCAAACAGGGATATAGGGATTTCCCTGGTGGCACAGTGGTTAAGAATCCGCCTGCCAATGCAGGGGACACGGGTTCGAGCCCTGGTCCGGGAAGATCCCACATGCCGCGGAGCAACTAATCCTGTGTGCCACAACTACTGAGCCTGCGCTCTAGGGCCTGTGAGCCACAGCTACTGAAGCCCGTGCTCCTGGAGCCCATGCTCTGTAACAAGAGAAGCCACTGCAGTGAGAAGCCCACGCACCACAACGAAGAGTAGCCCCCGCTCGCCGCAGCTAGAGAAAGCCCGCGCACAGCAACAAAGACCCAATGCAGCCAAAAATAAATAAATAAATTTATAAAAAAACAAAACAAAACAAAAAACAGGGATGTGCGTGGGCTAAGGGCACCTGAGTGAAGCAGTGGTGAGCACTCAGCAGGGCCTGCCCAGGTCCACAGGCCCAAGAGGAGCCTCACAGCTGCTGGAAAAAGAAGGAAGAAGAACAATGAAGTACAGGAAGTCTGGAAGCACCCCCCCCACACACACCGAGAGACCTGGAGAAGAGCTCAGGTTTGCAAGCACATGCTGATCTCTGTAGAAAAGTCAGTGAGTAGGGTTTTTTGAAAATATCTCTGGGGCCTCTTGGCTGTGGAAGCCTTCTTTGGAGGAAGGCAGGTAAATGCCTTCATGTGGTATGCCAGAGGTGCCAGGTCTACCTACTGTTGTCTATGGGCACTCCTGGGACGTGGGCTCCAACATCAACACTGAAAGAAAACCTCAGGATTAAGGTTGCCAGATTTAGCAAATAAAAATACAGAGCGTCCAGTTAAATTCAAAAGTCAGAGAAACAACAAATAATTTTTTAGTGTCCATATGTCCCATATATTACCTGCCAGAGCAACCCTACTCAGGATTAGAGTCTGTACCCAAGGCATGGGACCAGGGCGGTGGGCGGAGGGGGTGTGGGGGTTGACCTGAGAGGAAGTTTCTACCTGAGGCCCAGTAGTACCATCCTAAGACCCACCCTGTTTTTTAACAGGCTCCAGACGCACAGGCTCAGCAGCCATGGCTCACGGGCCCAGCCGCTCTGCGGCATGTGGGATCTTCCTGGACTGGGGCACGAACCCATGTCCCCTGCATCAGCAGGCGGACTCTCAACCACTGCACCACCAGGGAAGCCCAGACCCACCCTGTTTTTGAATACAGAGTGGAAATGGGCTTTTGTTAGTTTGAGGGTGGGCAGTCTTTTGTGAGAGACTATGTCATCTAGTTTGCTTTTTAAACGTTTTTCCCTACAAAGGTGGGAACTACCAACATGTTTTTTTATATGTATCGGGTGGGGTAGTTCAAGGAACGTATACAATAAAAGTATCATAGTTTTGATAATTCCAAGTCTGGTTCCTATAGGAGATGGACTGTTTCTTAGTTCAGACCATTAAAATCCTGCTTAACCAGAAAATTTTTTCTCACTTAAGCAGGCATTTATTCATTGAGACCTGTAGAAGAAAAATGGTAACTATTTACCTAATCAAGCAATCAAAAAGTATTTCTAAGCATAAAATCACTACATCCTTCTGCATGTCAACAGCCCAAATTAAATTATAAATTCAGGGAAAATATTTGCAAAACAAATGAAAAGGAAAAGTGTTATGTAGTTGATATGTAAGAAAAAATCACCCACAAGGGGACAAAAAGGCAAAGAATGTGAACACTCACAAAGAAGAAATACAAATGACCAAAAAACATATAAAAAGTCCAACCTCATTCATAATCATAGCGAGCTGACAGATCACAAAATGAAAATACAGTTGCCTCTTGAATAATACAGGTCCACTGAACCTGGATTTTTTTCAATAGTAAACACTACAGTATTACACCACCTGCAGTTGGTCGAATCTGAGGATGCAGAACGAGGGATACATAGGGCTGACTACATTATCCTGGGATTTTGGACTTCCCAGAGTGTCAGTGCCCTAACCCCCGTGTTGTTCAAAGATCAACTGTACTCAGTGTTGCAAATACTGTTAACGGTTTTCTTTGCCAAGATATGCCACTGATGAGACCATAAACCCACATACCCTTTTGGCAAGCAATTTCACATGCTTGTCAATACCTTCAAAATGTTTATACCCTCTCAATAATCTCACTTCTAGGAAAGCGGTGCACAAAAATCCAGGTACAAGGGTCTTCGTGGAAGGCTTATGTATAACAGCAAAATTAGAAACAACCTAAATGTCCAACATTAAAGAATGATTAATTCATAAGATGTAAGCACAGCAGAACATGATGCAGCCATTATAATAATTTCATTAATTTAAAAATTAAACAAACACAAGTTAATTATAGAAAAATGAGTATACAGATGAGCAAAAAGAAAAATCTGAAAAGAATCTGCAGTCCAGTGTTAATCACTATTAATGTTGTGGACCAAACCTTTAAAAATCTTTTATGTCTTAATATTAAAATAGTGCTTTTGAAAAATATTTGGTAATATTGGAAAATATTTACCATATGAAGTCAAAAGAAAATAATCAGTATATATTGTATTATCAAGAATTTGTAAGTCAATATGCACAAAGATTGGAAGGGAATACATACAAATATTAATAACGGGTCTCTGGATGATTTTTGTTCTTTATACCTTTCTTCTAAAATTTCTACAATAAATGGATATAATTCCTATAATTGAGAAATAGAAAATTATTATTGAAAATGCAAGTGGAACATTTATGCCTTAAAGCAGGTTCTCGAGAGAGCAGGAAGCAAGTAATAATGATTAACAGAATGGTTTTGACTTTGCACATTGGAGCCACCCTAGAGAACTTAAAGAAGCCATTGCCTGGGCCCCACCCTCGGAGATTCGTGCTGAACAGGGGCCAGGGCGTTATGCCCTTGGCAATATCTAGTCACTCTTGGGTGGGGGTATAATGTGCAGCTAGGCTGGGATGTGTTTATACGAGCCATCACAAGTTTCCCCAGGAGTCTAGGCCACTGTGGTCTGGCAGAGGAGGAACTGCAGGACCTGATTTCAAGCCCCAAGTGGCCTCTCTAGCTGTGTGCTTTAGGTGAGTCATTTAACTGCACCTTAGTCTATCTGCAAAATGGGAATATGTAATGCAAGATTTGGGACGTGGCTTCAAGGAGAGGATGAATGAGAAAGTGCTGTGTGAAATAGAAAGCATATAGAATGTGCTGTTTTTGAGAACCTGGAAACTTAGATGATAACAACTGTCTTTGATCAATGAAATATCCTTGGCAACTTGGGAACCCATGCAAATAAACAGGTTTGTTTCTAAGCTGTGTCAGTCTTGTAATTTGATTTGATTCGGAGATCCTGTAGGCAGGTGCTGTCCAATGTGGATGCCTGGGGCAGTCCTAGCCTGAGGGCTCATGGGCAGTGGACAGCAGCCAATAGATCTGAGTTGGTTCAGACCACTAGGTCATCTTGCTTTGAAAGGTGTCTGGCCTCTGGAAGCCAAAACTCTGTTCTCATGAAAATGTGCCTTTGCATGCTACACAAACACCCCAGAATGTCTACTTTTTCTTTTTTTTAAAAAATGAAAACAACAACAACAACAAAAATTATTTATTTATTTGGCTGCGCTGGGTCTTAGTTGTGGCACGTAGGATCTATTTCCCTGACCAGGGATCGAACCCAGGCCCCCTGCATTGCGAGTGTGGAGTCTTAACCACCGGACCACCAGGGAAGTCCCCAGAGTGTCTACCTCTAAATAGATGTTCTTATCTAAATCATCTCCTTGGGAGATTATGTGGTCATTGCTTAAAATGTCTTAGTAATTCCTCTTTTGAGATTGCCTTTGTCTAAGCTACATTATTTTCTGAGTATTTTCAATCAGTGAATTCATTCTCCATCCTTTGAAGAGAAGCTTAATTTTAGAAAGCAGCCAGAAATATCTTTCAGAACCAAACCTGACAAGTTAGATGGCATTCAAGCCTAGGTTAGATGTTTTATTTTTTAAGCGAAGAGGTCCCTTGCAAGGTACACATGTGTGTCTGTCTTGCTACCCAGTGTATTCCCAGCACCCTGTACAGCACCTGGGGCCTTGAGTGGTGAACAGAACCTGGCTCTCTACTGGGACCCAGAAACTGGCTCAAAAGGTAAGTCTGGAAAAGTTTTTGAACAAAGCAGCCTGTTTGGGAGTAATAATTTCTAGCTTGTATGTTGACCAGAAATCTGTCTCTTTCTTTTGATAAGTATGCTGTGGGTACACCTTGTGCATTTGACTACGGAGAAAATGATGCAGTTCCTTCCCCTTATTGGGGCTAATACTGGATTTAGTCTCCTAAGACAACACTAATCAGCAACACTGGACAAATCCAGGCATTTCTGGAATTATTTTTCATGCCAACCCAATCCACAAAACATGCAAACATGGTATTGTCAACAGGGACAATACCCAAAACATAATTCACTTTTTCACACAAGAATTTCAAGACACTGACATTAATCCAAGTTAGACTTGCAAATGAGCCAAGGTCCACTGCTCCAGGCACTAATGAATTTGAGGAGTACACAGTTAAGCAGCTCCTAGCCAGGACTCAGAGCATCTGCCTGCGAGTCAGAGCTCCTGGGTTGATTCTGCTCAGCTGTTAACTAGCTGTGTGTCTGGGGCGCCGGGGCCCGGGGCGGGGGTCGGATTTCACACCTCTCCCCTTGTTCTGTATCCATACGGTGATCTCACGCTCTTAAAGCCACCAGTCCTAAGAACAATGAAGGCGGACCGGAAGCACGGAGAGCAGGTTGCTAACAGCAGGCACCCCGCTGGCGGCCGTGGCGGGAAAGCAAGGTGCTGTTGCAGGAGCGGAGCCTCGGGGGGCGGCAGGAGCCAGTCTCAGCTGAGACGAGATCCCTGCTCTGAAGGAAAAAGAAAGCCAAAGACAGAGCTCAACTGCTCCTGGCAATGGAACCGTTTCCAAGAAGGGAACACAGAGGTCATCTGAGGTCAAGTTCAGGGCACGCAGCCAGCAGCCAGGCGGGAAGGAAGTTGCAGCGAATGCCCGCCTGCTCTCCCAGCCCTTCGCCTTCTGAGCACAAGTCCCGCGCCAGCCCCTTTGCCAGGGCGCCCCGGGGACTTCAGAGGCTCCTTCCAGATCCCGGCCTTCTGGCTCTGGCCTCGCGGACGCACCCCGCGTGGAGGCGCCGCGGAGAAGCAGGTAGAGTCAGCGAGTCGTTGGGAGCGCTGGGTCGGCGCCGGCCCGGCGTGTCTCGGCCGCCCCAAGAGCTCTACGGAGAACCTTCGAGGCTTCTTCGTCCACTGCCGCCCTCCTCCAGCCTCACGGCCTCCCCTGCCTCAGGCACACAGGACTCTTGCTTAGCTCCCTGCCTTTGCTCTTGGCGTTTACCCCAAAGCTCTGGAAATCCTGCTCTCATTTAATGCCCAGCTCGAATGCCGTGTGACCCATGAAGCTCCCGTAGGGGGAAATAGCACCTGTTGCCATGTGTCCTGCGTCACACTTAGGGTCATGTTGTCTCCCTCCATTTGGGACCACGTTGTATCCATCCGTGACCATCGCATCATGTCTCTTCCTTCCTTGGCCCGTGCTGCCCGCCTGCCTGCAGGTCCTTGCCTTCTGCCGCCACCACACCCCTCACGTCGTCCTCCAAGGCTCAGCTCAGAGACAGACTGTGAAGGACTTTCCCACTGTCACCACCGCTCCACCCTCACGGACATGCTGGCTCCATTTTTTGATCGGCTACTTCTGTGCCCAGAAGTTTATCTCCAGTATTTCTTATCCTTGGAACACCCTTGCAAAGTAGATGCAGAGGTTATTTTACTTTCAGAGGTAAGAATAGAAGCTCAGAGAGGTTAAGGGTGCCCGAGTTGCACTGCTGGCTAGTGTGGCGCAGCCAGGATTGGAACCTAGGCTTGTCTGACACCAAACCCAAGCCTTCCATCCATTCCATGTGACTTCTACATTCATAGGGCAAATATCTTGAACATAAGACTGTAAGGATCTTGAAGATTACCTTTGTTTTCAATGCAAGAAACCTAAGGTATCAAGACTTGCCCAAGGTGACACAGTTTCTCCCTACATGCTTTTCTCATTCCTCATCTGTCAACTTCAGGTGGTCCCTAGTACCAGGTAACATTCCCTGGGGTCCCCATTTGCAAGCCATCTGACACAACTGCCCTGCAGCAGGGCCCCAAATTGGGCAAGAGAGAATGTTGCAACACCCTCAGAGCCACAGCTGTACATATTGAAAAAAATCCCCAAAGACAGTCACTTAGAGTTTCTTTCTTGTGTAAAAGGAGTCTGAGGAGGGCAATCCACAGCTGCTGCTGCTGCAGTTTTACCAAGTCAAGCCCCGGGGCTGCTGCTTTCTTCTGCAATTCCCTCCTCAAGGGGCACTCATGGTCCCCAGTGGCTCCAGGATCACCTAGGGCAGGGGTGCTGCCAGCAGAATCCAAGGGCTCACTTCCCATCTTCTATTTCTGCCATTTACTCTACGGATCACACAATCACATAATCTAGTCCAGAGGTGGATAAGCTGCTCAGAGCCTAGCTGGGAGCTGGCCTGGGACTTGGCAAGCATGTAGCATGTCGCTGTGAGCGTAAGGGGTGAGGGCGTAGGGGACATGTCATTGCTTAGTCCAAGGGGCCCTTATTTTTATTCATTCATTCATTCATTCATTCATTTTTGCTGTGTTGGGTCTTCGTTTCTGTGCGAGGGCTTTCTCCAGTTGCAGTGAGCGGGGGCCACTCTTCATCGCGGTGTGCGGGCCTCTCACTATCGTGGCCTCTCTTGTTGCGGAGCACAGGCTCCAGATGCGCAGGCTCAGTAGTTGTGGCACATGGGCTGAGTTGCTCCACAGCATGTTGGATCTTCCCAGACCAGGGCACGAACCCGTGTCCCCTGCATCGGCAGGCAGATTCTCAACCACTGCGCCACCAGGGAAGCCCCAAGGGGCCCTTCTTAAGCTCAGCCTACTTCTTTCTACTTGTTTAATATTTATCGAGCTCCTCACTCGTATGTGCCAGACACTGGAGAGACAAAGAGGAATAAGACTCACTCTGAGTCTAATAAAGAGACAAAGAAACAGATCCTTTTAATGCTACGTGGCAAGTGCCACAATAAGATATATGCCAAAGGCACGCAACAGGAACACAGTGACGGGCACCTGACCCAGCTGGGGGGGGCGAGGCAGCCAGCAAAGGCTTCTTGAAGAGGGTGCTTGCTGATGAAGCAGATATGAGACATATTAGGAGGGCTGTTACTAGCCTCAGATGATTGCCTGGATATTGGGGATGAGTGAGAGGAGGAGTCAGACGCTCCTGGTGGCTGCAGGAATGATAGGAGAACACTGCACGCTGGATCTTCTCACAGATGCCCCGTGCTTTCTTGCCTCAGATCAGGTGGTCGCTTCCCCAGTGTTGCCTTTCCCATCGCTGCTCGCAAAGATGTGAATTTGGGCCCTTCTCACTTTCAGGGTTTTAACCCAGGTACTCTCAGGAGGTGAGGTCCCCCTGACCCTGACCTAGTGAATCAAATACAGGAGCACGGTCTGCACCATGCAACCTCCAGGCCAGACCCAGCTGGAGTTTCCCAAGTGTCACCTGAGCCCGATGGTCCCTAGTGGAAACTTTGGCTCTAGAAAATCCATCTGTAGTGAACATCTCCCACTGTGTGAAGGACCACTGTGTTGGAGGTAGAGCCCACCTCCCACAGTGAAGATGAAGTCAGATACTGTTTTTCCCAGACTCCCTTGCAGCTACTTGGCATGTCAAGGGCACGTGGCCTAGATTCTAGGAGTCAGCTATCCCTACCAGAATCAGGTCCCTGAGAACTTTCTGTGACAGCCACAGTTGCAGGGGGGTCACATTCTCACCACAACTGTGGTGGACCCTCTGGGGCCTTGCAGATGACGGGCCCTGGGGCTTCATCAGGTTCACAGGAACTTGCTTCTCATTGCAGTTTCGGGCCATGATGGAGTCTTTGATTGTCATCAGTCCAGCAGGGGGTGAGGCTAGGGTAAATGTGGGGACCAGGAGAGCACTGCTTGGTTCAGAGGACAGCGAGTTCAGAGGACCGTTGAGCTGGAACAGAGGGTTCTTTCACAGGGTCAGGGGAAGGTGAGGCTGGAGGACCCCAAAAGCCCAGTTAAGGAACCTAGTCATCACCTTGCAAGAGGCATTGACATTTTTAAAAAATGAACTTTTATTTGGGAATAATTTTGGATTTACAGAAAAGTTTCAAAAATGGCACGGAGAGTTTCCATATATCCCTCACCCAGTTTTCCCTAGTGCTAACATCTTACATGATATGGTACATTTGTTAAAACTAAGAAGCTGACATTGGTACATTAGTGTTACCCAAACTCCAGACTTGATTTGGATTTCACTAGCTTTTCCACTAATATCTTTTTTCTATTCCAGGATCCAATCCAGGATACCACTCTGCACGTAGACAGCAACCTTTTTAAAGGATAATATTAACATTATTAAAGGTGTTTTAGGAGACCCACCTGATACCAATGGACAGGTTGGTCCAGGAAGTGGGACAGGAATGCACTTGTAAAGGCAATCCAGAACCTTCGAACTTCCAAATACACCCCACTGCCCAGCATCTGAAGAGGCTCACCACCTTGAAGATGCAGGGCCTGCTCAGGGCCCCAGGGGGCCAAAGGTATATTTAGGATACACCTGGGAGCCAAAAAGGAAAAAAGAAAAACTCCTTCCTTGGGAATTCTCTGGGGGTCCAGTGGTTAGGACTCTGCGCTTTCACTGCCAAGGGCCCAGTTTCAATCCCTGGTTGGGGAACTAAGATCCTGCAAGCTGCGTGGTGTGGCAAAAAAAAAAAAAAAAAAAAAAAAGATACACCTGGGAGCCTCCACCCAGCAGTGGTGGTAAGCTAGAAGGTCTTCCTACCCAGGCAACAAGAGCAGGCTGGTAAAGCCAGACAGGCAGCCAAAGAAATACATGCTTGCCCTGCTTGCCCTCTTTTCTGAAAGTCTAGACTTGTCTCCCTTACAAGCCAGTTTTTTTTTTTTTTGTGTGGTACGCGGGCCTCTCACTGTTGTGGCCTCTCCTGTTGCGGGGCACAGGCTCCGAACACACAGGCTCAGCGGCCATGGCTCACGGGCCCAGCTGCTCCGCGGCATGTGGGATCTTCCCGGACCGGGGCGTGAACCCGCGTCCCCTGCATTGGCAGGCGGACTCCCAAGCACTGCGCCACCAGGGAAGCCCCCTTACAAGTCAGTTTGATGTGGAAAGAGAACAGGCTCTACAGGGGGTCAGGATGGACCAGGGTTTAAGTCTGGCTCCATCACTTACTGAGAGACCATGTGTGAGTTACTCAACTTCTCTGAGCTGCAGTTTCCTCACTGATAAAAACTGGAATATTAAACTTCCTTCATAAGATTATTGAGAGGATTGATTAACATCTACACAGTGTTCAGGAGGGGCTGGCACACAGTAGGCATTCAATAATCGGCTCCCTTTGACAACACGAGGGTGGGGTCTGGACCTATAATTTTCTTGTATATCCTCAAAGTGCTTAACATTTGGAAAGTAATTCATACATTGATGATTGTGATATGGAGCTCACACACCCAGTGACCTCAGAAAGGGCGGATCATGACTCCAGTTACAACATTCATTTATTTAGCAAGTCTCTGTTAGTCACTCACTAAATATCAATAAATAGATACATGTCAGGCACTGTGCTAAGTGACCAAGATGGTCTGTGTTGAGAATGGCAAAGCCCAGGAGGGAGAGGTGCCTCCAGACAACTTTATTCAGGTCTGATACGTAGTTTGACATAGTTTAATAGGCAGATGGTCCAAGGCACAAAGCCTGGATACTTGTGTGAGGAGCGAGGGAAGAGAGCAGGAGCACGCTCAGGACTCGCAGAATAAGTGGGTCTTCCAGTTAAAGAAGAGTGGGGAAAAGGCGAGAGGGAGGGAGAGAAAAGCGTTGCGTTAGGCGGGAAACACAGGTTGTATTCTGGAACCTAGGTTAGTCTTGTGGGTTTATGGAATGAGTGGTGGGAGGTGAAGTTACAAAAACATGGCAGCTGGGATACTTCCACACGGGAAAGGCTGGGGGGCAGCTATCTGGTGGCAGGGGTGGGGCCTGAGACCCGACCTGAAGCCGTTCTTCTGCATAGCAACCACAGGTCTTTAATTCATGGTTTAGTTGAGGTATCTCAGGAAAGAGACGATTAGTGGTAGTAGTGATGGGCGGGCTTTGGCCGGGGCTTGGCCGGTGAGTGGGCGTTCCAGCCACTCCAGGTTTTGGCCACCCACACCGAGAAGGGAGCCCTGTGAGCGCCATGACACAGCAGGTAGAGTGAATGAATGCTGGCGAGTCCACTACACCTGCAACTAGAGAAACAAAGTGAGGCGCAGAGAAGATTTGAGAGACTTCAGAGGTGAAGAGGTTGACGTTGGTGAAAAGGGAGGGGACGATGAGAGCTGGAGGGCAAAGAGGACCCCAAAGCTTCTAGTGAGTCAACTGGGTAAATGGAGAAGCAGGAGAAACAGAGTTTGCTGGCTGAGGTGGGTGTGGGGTTGAGAACTCTGTCTTGTACACACTGAGCATAAGGGATGTCCAGGTAATGACATCCAGAGGTCAGTATAGCTGTAGCTTTAAAAGTCATCTTCCTGTCTGTGATTTGCTTCAAAATCATCTGAGAATGGTGGGTAGGCTATAGATGAAACAGAATTGGCTATGAGTAGATAACTGAAGTGGGTGAAAAAGTAAAAATTAGCTCATGCTCAGGGGAAGAAAAAGCTGCCCTGCCATTCGTCAGGCTGGGAGGACAAAGGTAAGGCTAGCTACAAAGTTACTATGAAACAATATTCCTCCCAAGGGCACACTGCGGCTAAAGTATCATAACCACCCCCTTTTTTTGTGTGACTACTGCTTTCCGACTCACTGGGAAACCTTGTTCTCTAAAATGATAGACCATCAGAAACTTTGCTGTTTGAAATTTTATCAGTAAAAATGAATCACCCTTCTGTTGTCAGGAGGATCTAAGTCACTTTGACACAGGGAAGCAGTCTTTTTTTTTTTTTTTTTCTTTTTTGGCCTTACCACATGGATGCGGGATTTTAGTTCCCCAACCAGGAATCGTACCCATGCCCCCATCAGTGAAAGCGTGGAGTCCTAACCACTGGACTGCCAGGGAATTCCCAGGGAAGCAGTCTTGATTTGCAACCCAGGTTCAGAGCTTCAGATAAGGGGCTTCTGAGCACAACATTCCATGTTTATCTTAACTTTGCACTTTCTAAGGAAATGAACCTTTCCTTAGTGCAGTTCAGACCAGATGTTGACTCCTGCTTTGCACTGAGCCTATCAAAACATTGCTTCATTTAAATTTTACCAAAATTCTATCCTTACCCTAAGTCCTAGAACTCTCTCTTTGCCTGTTTGGTGAGACATGCATAGTTTCTCTGGTATGTGGTCTCCTTCATTTCAATGAGTTAAATGATTTCTGTCAAAATACAGGTCTGTTCCCAGTGATCTTAGGCTGATTGATTATGACATGAGCAGTAGGCCTATGGGAGTTCTCTGTACTCTTCTCTCCGCTACTGCAAATGATCCACATTTTCCATAACATCTCCAAGTTTTTAAAAAGTCCTCACCCCATATTAATAGTGCACACCTTGACAGTGTTTGAGATTTGTGCAAGGCAGAATGATTGCCCCACGCCAGAAAAAGTCCACATCCTAATCCCTGGCACCTGTGAATGTTACTTTACTGGCAAAAGGGACTTTGCAGATGTAGTTAAGGCTAAAGACCTTGAAATGGGAAAGTATTCTGGATTCTCCAGATGAGCCCAATGTAATCAAGTGGAACCTTAAAAGCAAAGAACCTTTCCTGGCTGTGGTCAGAGAGAAATGTGATGATGGAAGAGTCAGAGATGCAACATTGAAGAGGAAGGGACCACAAGCCAAGGAATGTGGGTGGCATCTAGAAGACAAAAAAGGTAAGGGAACAAATTCTCCTCTAGAACCTCCAGAAAGGAACACAGCCATGTTGATAATTTGATTTTAACCCAATGAGACCCACGGTAGAGTTCTGACCTACAAAACTGTGAGATAATAAATCTGTACTGCTTTAAATCACCTTTATGGTGATTTGATATGGCAACAATAGAAAACAAATACAAGACCACAAACAAGAGGAGTGGGTAAATACAGAAGTGAGCCAAGGGTGCCTGGGGCAACACCAACACCTCAGAGGAGAGGAATCAAAGGTGAGCCGGCCAAGGAGACAGAAAGGGAGACACCAAGTAGTGGAAAAGCCAGAAGAGACCAACAAAGGAAAGAGTTCCAAGAAGGAGAAAGTAGGGACTTCCCTGGTGGTCCAGTGGCTAAGACTCCACGCTCCCAACGCGGGGGGCCAGGTTCAGTCCCTGGTCTGGGAACTAGATCTCACATGCTGCAACTAAGAGTTCGCATTCCGCAACTAAAGATCCCGCATGCCACAATGAAGATCCCGTGTGCCGCAACTAACGCCCGGCACAGCTAAATAAATAAATACTAACCAAAAAAAAAAAAAAAAAAGGAGAAAGTGGTCCAGAGATTTAAACTGCCTACTCTTTAAAGTGAGGGCTGAAGGTTAGTCTTTCAATTTTAAAATACATGTTATTTTCTTGCTTCATTTTCCCAGTGATTCTCGCATTTGTATATAAAACAGCCTCTTTCACCTGAAACTTCACCTTCTCCCTTCATGTTAAAAGCCTGAGAGTTTGAGAACTTTCACCACCTCAATCCAAGTTATAAACCCATTAAGGTAATTATTCTGGTTCTAGAACAGCAGCTTTTACCACATCGTAAGCCAGAAAGAAATGTAGCTGTTTTAATGTGTTAATCCCAGTTATTTGACTCTGGGGGAGAACAGCCCACCCAGACCGGCCTGCCAGTGCTGACCTAATCTCCATACTTAAACACTTCACCCGGACCTACCCCCACCCCCATCCTTAGAGTCCGAAACTACTTCTCAATAAATATGTACTCTCTCTCACCAGACCAGCTCAGCTACCAATTTGGAAAATGGCAAATTATTTCACCCAGGTGAGGCTGTTGATGGCTTTGACTATCTTAGAGAACATGTACGTTCTAAAGGCAACGTTTCCAAACAGGAAGAAATGCTGAATTTGTAGATTTTCAGACTTTAGAAGACTAAGTGAAGAGTGTGGAGAGGTGGATATTCTTAAACGATAAGCTCATCAACCTCAGCAAGTTTTGACAGTCTGGGCCTAATGCCTCATTCTCACATGAAGGCCTTGGCACACAACATTTTTCTCTGCCTAAATACCCCACTCATTCTTCAGAATTCAGAATAGATGTCACTTTCGTAGGGGGACTATCCCAGATTATGTTGGCTCCTCCTGTTATAGGACCCCACGGTACACCTGTACATCTTTTGAAACAGTCACTACACCTGCAATACTTGTTCAGTGTCTATCACCCTCTCCATTAGATGACAAGTTCTGTGAGGTGAGGACAAGGTCTGCGTTCTGTTGTGTTCACTGTTATCTCCTTGGTCCCTAGCATATGGCAGAGAGTCAAATATTTGTTGATGACTAAATAAATGAATGAAGGGTGGGGGCCTAGTGCTGTTACTCTGGGTTTACAGGTGATTTCTACATTAGTGGCTCCTGGAAACTTAAATGGGAATGAAACATTCAGGCCCCTCAACACTAAAGGACCCAAACCATTGAGTTTCCAAAACACACCTAATACCCCGTGTTCATCGCTGGTCTTGTCCAAAGCCTGAAGCAGCAAATAAACACAAGAACAAGTGGGACAGATTTTCACCATGGTGCGAAGACAATTTAATGGGAGAAAAGATTCATCTTTTCTACAAATGGTGTTGGAATAACTGGATATACACATGCAAAAGAATGACGTTGAATCCCTTCCTTACACTCTACACAAAAATTAACTCAAAATGGATCACAGACCTAATGTAAGAGCTAAAACTATACAACTCTTAGAAGAAAACATAGGAGATGTTTGTGACCCTGGGTTATTCAAAACTTTCTTAGACATGGTGCCAAAATAAGTGACAAGAATAAATTTGACTTTATCAAGATAAAAAAACTTTTGTGCTTCAAAGGACACTATCAAAATGAAAATACAGGCTTCCCTGGTGGCGCAGTGGTTGAGAGTCTGCCTGCCGATGCAGGGGACACGGGTTCGTGCCCCAGTCCAGGAAGATCCCACATGCCGCGGAGCGGCTGGGCCCGTGAGCCACGGCTGCTGAGCGTGCGCGTCCGGAGCCTGTGCTCCGCAATGGGAGAGGCCACAACAGTGGGAGGCCCACGTACCACAAAAAAAAAAAAAAAAAAAAAAGGCCAAATAACAGAATTGAAAAAATGGATAAAGGATTTGAATAGACATTTTTTCCCAAAGATATACAAATGACCAATAAGCACATGAAAAGTTTTGCTCAACATCATTAGCCATTAAGGGAATGTAAATCAAAGCCACAATGAGATACAACTTCACTCCTATTAGGATGGTTGTAATCAAAATGATAGATGGCAAGGCTGTGGAGGAAGTGGACACGCATACATTGCTGGAGGGAATGTAACATGGAATTCTGGAAGTTTAGCAGTTCCTCAAAGTTAAACGTGGAGTTATCATTTGACCCAAAAATTCCATTCCTCGGTATATACCCAAGAGCAATGAAAACATACGTCCACACAAAAACCTGTATATGAATTTTCATAGCAGTGTTATTCTTAATAGTCAAAAAATGGAATCCACATGTGCATCAATGGATGAATAGATAAACAAAATGTGGTATATTCACAAAATGAAATATTTAGTCATACAAAGGAATGAAGTACTGATATGTGTTACAACTTGGATGAAGCTTGAAAACCTTAAAATGAAAGAAGCCAGTCACAAGAGGCCACATATTATGTGGTTCCATTTATATGAAATGTCCAGAATAGGCCAATCAGTAGAGATAGAAAGTAGACTGGTGATTGCCCAGGGTGGGGTGCATGTGGGTGGGGATCATGGGGGAGTGACAGCGGCTGGTGTGGCATTTCTTCTGAGGGTGATGAAAACATTCTAGAATTGATTGTGGTGATGGTTGCACAACCCTATGATTATACTAAAAACTACTGAATTGTACACTTTAAATGGGTGAATTGTATGGTATGTGAATTACATCTCAGTAAAGCCGTTAAAATTGTTTTAAGCAGGATAGGGGCTTCCCTGGTGGCGCAGTGGTTAAGAATCCGCCTGCCAATGCAGGGGACATGGGTTCGAGCCCTGGTCCGGGAAGATTCCACATGCTGCGGAGCAACTAAGCCCGTGCGCCACAACTACTGAGTACATGCTCTAGAGAGCCCGCGAGCCACAACTACTGAAGCCCATGCACCTACAGCCTGTGCTCCACAACAAGAGAAGCCACCACAATGAGAAGTCCGCGCACCACAACAAAGAGTAGCCCCCGCGCACAGCAATGAGGACCCAAGGCAGCCAAAAATAAATTAAAAAAAAAATTTTTTTTTTAAGTAGGATAAAGAAATGCCGTGCTATTTCAAAACATCCCACATTTGTTAGAAACCAATCTCACACTCGTTTTCCCAAGCATCAAGGGAAACACAGGTTTGTCTCCTGGGACACTCTGGGTCCCAAGCTCATTCATTTTTCCTGTGGGCCTGTGCAACTGTCAAGGGCTCAGTGCAGGAATTCCGATGCCGGTGAATCGTGGACCTGCAGTCTTCTGTCAATGAAGTACTTCCATTCTATAGAGCCATGTATTTTTCTCTCTTAACAATAAACTGTCCTTGAAGCTCGAAGTGCAGCACAAAAAATTATTTTCTTTCTTTCCAGCATAGACAGATTCACTCCATTAAGGTCACCTGAAACTCACTGGGTCAGGTGTTTGGAGCAGGCCAGAGCGCCAGGATGACCAAACCCTAAATATCAGATGTGGAACTTTTAGGCTCATGATTTGCTCTCTCCCTCCTTCCCTCCCTTTCTTTCGTCCAGGTTCTCCAGCTCTAAGACAAAGGTCTAAATCCCACCCCAACCCCCAAACCAAGAGTGCTGGATGGGAAGAGACAGCGGAGTTTCCTGGAGTTCGGGCTCCGTTTCCTGGCTCTGGGGACTCACACGTGAGCAACCACCCACTCCTGAGTCACTGTACTTCCCTGCTTCATGCCTAAGGCAGAGCTTGGTTAAGGGTCCTAGAAGTTCCCGCCCTGGCATGTCAGAAGGAGCCAGTGAACACACAGGGAAGTCTGGCTGGTGAAGCATTCAAGAAGAAGGAAAGCAAAGACTTTTCTCACGTGAAAATGGCCAGTCTAGACGGGAGCTCAGAGCAGGCACCCGTAGATACACGCTGAAATAAATGAACAATTGGATAGCAAAATCCACAAAAATGCAGACTTTATTTAAGAAGTCCTTGAGATATAAAAGAAGACAAAGGCAGGGTCCAAGGATAACAGAAACCTAACCCCTGAGTGTCAGAGCACTCTAGGTGTAAAAGGAGATGGGAGTGGGGATGGGAAGGTGGGTGACTTGGTATTCTTCTGGCTTCAAAAAGTCAGAGAGCCCAGATCACAGCTAGAACATCCTGGTACTGGTTATAGATTCTTTACAAAGGTGTTTACCTGTGGGGAAGGGAACAACCAGAAGTTAATTTCACATTTTCAGGAGACGACACAATAGTCCATCCATAATGCATATGTAGCCAAGCCCATGAGTTTTTGTGAGGAAGGGAAAATAGGTATGGAAAGGAAATGTGACCTGCCCAGGGTCCTACAGTATCAAGTGGCAGAGCTGGAGAGAATCCAGAAGTCTCCTTTCCCTACTTCTAGAACACCTTAGAGGAGGGAGTCAGCTGGAAAGCACACGTTACAAGTCAAGTATTTAAGTTACTGGCCCCAAGTATTAGAGAATAGGGATTATATCAGTAACTTCTACAAGGTCCCACAGGCTTTGGAGTGTGAAATGCAATTTGAGGCACAATGCACGGGGCCCATACTGAAGTCTGAAGCAATAAAAGTGCAAACAAGGAAAACTACTAGAAAGCAGGAGTTAAGGTCTTCCCCACCCTCTTCATGAGCGCTTCTTGTCTGGTTACTTCTTCAGAAAAATCGTCATTGACATCCAACACCAGCACTGGAATGTCCAGCAGGGCCTCAGAGTGGAGCCTGTAAGAAGCACGAACATTTAGGGAACAGAAGAAAGATGGCAGGTTTCACACACTCACCAGCCTTAATTCAGAACAGATCTAAGGCCACATACCTTCTTAAGGAAATTTCATGTAAACAGTAGCTTAAAAAAAGGATTCAATAAAGCTGGCTGGGAAGATGAGGCTGAAATTCCTCTTTAGTCTTGAGACTGATACTGAAGGTCAGGGCCTCAAACATTTAAATGGACACCACACCAAGCCTGAAGGGAGGAAAGGCTGAAACTAGGAATGTCAACTTAGTACACTGACAATTTCTCTAAACTTTTTCAGACCTTTACCCTGAGCCAACTATGTCATCATCATCAATCACCATGGTCAGTCAGGGGGTGTCAAAAAACAAAAAAGATGGAGAAATAGAATCTAATAACAAGTTTCTTGGAATATATAGATTATATCCAATGTTAAATTTCTGATTTGGATAATGCTTGACAATTCCAACCGCTTCCAGAACACTCTGAACCTGCTTAGGGGCTGCATGTTGAACTTCCTGTATTTTAATGACCGGCTGCAGGAAGGCAGGCCTCTGTCCACTGCTGCAGTCTTCTCCACTTACGGGGTTGTTCTGCGGACAAGCCAGGCTTCGTGCTGAGCATGAAGCTGCTCAAGATACGCCAACTCAATTCCTTTCTCCTCTTCCCTGGCCCTCAGGTGTAGCCTCTTCAAACAAACCTGAAAGACAATCCCCAGGATCTGCTGAGCTCTTTGGTTATTTCGGCTGTTACAAAAGCTGGGGTGCCCTCAGACCCACTTGCCATGTCTATCCTGGGCACTAGCACGACGACTTTGCTTCTGCTGCCTTGTTTTTTTTAATTCAGTCACAGGTTAATAACAAACATCACCTACCCTGGGAACCTGGAATTAACCTCTTTTTCCTCCTCCCGGCCACATCCAGGAAGTCCCCGAGTTCTCTTCAATCTCTCTTCAGCGGGCTCTCACCTCGCCTCTCTCCCCTCTGCCCTGGGCAGGCCCTCAGCCTCTCTCACCTGGACTACGAGCACGCGCCTTCTGGCTCCCTGCCTCCCGGAAGCGGTGAAGCATGTGGAAGGAGCACAGGCCCTAGAGTCTGAAAGTCCAGGGTTAGATTCCCGTCTTCAGCGGGCAGCAGCGGGGCCAGCTGGGTGGGCTTCCACCTCCTCCCCCTTCATCAATCCCAGGGTCGCTGTGAGGATTTACAGAGGGAGCCCGTCAAGGTCCTGGCAGATGCTGTTCTTCCTCCCAGCCTTCCTGCTCAGCCCGCCCTTCCAGAGCACTGCAATATACAGCTGTCCCTCAGTATCTGTGGTGAGCGGGGGTTGGTTCCAGGACCCCCTGAGGATACAAATATCCAAGGCTGCTCAAGTCCCTGATGTGTATGAAATGGCAGTGGGCTCCCCGCATCAGCGGGGTCTGTGTCTGCAGATATGGAGGGTGACTGTAACGGTATTCCTCTCCTTGCTTAAAATCCCTCACAGGGTCCTTATCGCCTTCAGCCTGGATTCAAGGAAGTATGAGTAACATCATATTTACCAAAGGGTAAGTAATTTGAAACATCTCTTTCATATCATGTCAAACACTCACTCTGGGGCACAGTGCAAATTCTGCACAGGTCAAAGGTAAAGAAGTAAAGAAAGTGAGGCTGAGACCAACTCTCCATCCTCCACTCCTTCCAGAGCGTGCCTAATTTCACGCTGACCAGAAAGTTTGAAGCACAATGGCTCAGGGAATGTCAGCTTCTCCTCTACTGGTCACACAAGGCCATTCCCGGAGTCTGGCCACCCCTCCTAACTCTCCACTTTCACCTTCCTTAGCTCCTTCCTCCCCTGGACCCACGGCTTCAGCCAGACTTGACCTCCTGCCCGCGGTATAGATCAAGCTCCTTCACGTCTCAGAACTTTTGCTCTGCATGTTTGCTTTGCCTGAATTGCCTTCCCTCCTCTCTCTGCCTGGCAAATGCTTTATTATTCAATGTCATCTGTCCTGGGAAGCACAAGTACATTAACTCACTGATTTAGGACTTCTCTCTTTCAAACATTTAAACTTTATTGCCAAATGTAAACTTGATCCCCAAACGTAGGGTACAGTATCCCTAAAGATGCAGAGTCTTTGCTGTTTCCCTCTTGTCCCATCTTTCCTCTAAGGAGAGAAAATCATAAAAACACATTTCATTTATGATCTTATGTCCAACTTTTCAAACTGATTAACACAGATCTAACATGTTAATACTTTTAGCACTTATCCCTTTTCATCTCTTTCCCCTGAATTAAGAACTGCTCTAAACTTAGATGAAGTCCTTGTCCTAGGGATTCTATAATCTAGTTAGATAACAAGTAAAACGACATATGCAAAATAGCAAATCAAGTGCTGAACTAGGAGGTTTGGATCTTAAGTGCGGCGGTCGGATAAGGGAGGCAGCAGTTGGGCTCAGGCAGTCAGAGGCGCTTCCCGGAAGAGACAGGGCTCTGCCTTTATCTCTGGTACCAGCTTACTCAGCACCACTCTGCGAGCCAAGCGCTATGCTAGGCCCTGGACACACACAGACCCCCAGTGGTATTTCAGCTGTATCAGGTGACTGAGGGAGGTCTGCACAGGGTGCTCTAAGGGCACAGTGACTGGGGGAGACCCAGGAGGCAGGCCAGAGTCCGTCTGGTTCAGGGCTGAGCGCAGGGCCTGGTAGAGCAGGTGGTCGATAAATATTTGCTGCACATACTCACGGAACGTTTCCATTTCTGACCTAGTCCGTCTCTATCGACCTTTCGCTCCTACCTGACTCTTTTCCATTCCTGCTTTCCTTCACTCTGAACCTCCTCTTCCTCCTCCTGGCATCCTGCTCCTACTGGCATCCTCATCCTCATCGCTGACTGCTTCCAGACGTCTCCCCGTGTTCCCCTGCCTGCCCATCACACAGCTTCACACCACCGACTTCCTGCTACCCAGTTCTCCGTCCCACTGAGGACAGATGTTAGTGACTTGTATACTTTCAGAAAGATTCACGCATTTCACATTCTTAACCCCACCTTTAAAAAAAAACCCATACATGTAAAAGGTCTCCCACGACGCACTTAGTTCTTATTTTTCTTTACTTAACGTCTTGAAGATTGTTACATGTCAGTATAGTACTTTCTAGCTCTTTTTCATGACTTCAGAATTTATCAGTGCATGGATGGGGCATAATCTATTCCACCAGTCCCTACTGATGACTACTGGGCTGTTTACAATAACTTGCTATTGTAAACAATGTTGCCTTGCACATGCACCATTTTGCCTATGTGGGAGCATATTTATGGAGTAAATTCCAAAGAGCATGATTAATAGGTCAAAAGTATGTGCACTGCTAGTATACGCTGCCAAACTGCCTCCTTAGAGGCTGACCAATTCACATTCCTGCCAGCAAGGTAGCTTCAGGATTTCTAAATATAGCAAAGCTACCTAATTTTCCTGAGAGAAAAATATTATCAGAATTAATGAAAATGCGTATTTTTTAGAATGTGGCTTTATGGTTTCAATTATACACAGGGCAGAGCAATTCTTTTTATAAAAGCTATAATTATTCATTCATTGCTGGCAGGCAAACATTGATGCTAAAGTCTCTCCTGCTAAACTGGGCTAACATTTCCCTTTGCACTGTTCATTTGCTTAATAGAGCAAACTTTTCTTCCCTCCAGAAGCCTAGGTAAACTTCTATTTTGAGCATTTGGCATAATTGTTGCTTTACTGATATGGTTACAACAAGTTCTTAAAAAAAAGAAAAACCTGTGCAGACAGTGCTTTAGTCTGGTCCCTCTGTGCCTCAGTCCTCGTGGGGAGGACACACTGAATGTGAACAGGAAAGACAGTGCAGCTGGACATGGCAGCTGCCGCTCCACTCCCCTGCCCGCCGCATCCCCACCCCCGGAAGAGCTGCTGTCCGGACTGCTTGAAGCCAGAGACAGCAACTGGACCCTGCCTGCTAGTGCGTCTGGCCACTGTGCTTCTCAAGCCCAGCATCCAGATGCCACTTGTTCCCAGGACTTTGCAGCACGCTGTGTCCAGGCTGCAAACACGGCCTGGCTCTTGGAGGCACACTGGCCAGCTGCACTCTTTCTTCCTGATTCCATGGGGCACTGAGGCCCAGCCATTTCTCTTCTGATTTTTTACTGTTGGCTTGCTTGCTTTTTACAATTTAGGGGAGAGTAGGTGGGAAAGAGCAAAAGGCCCCACTTGAGCCCATTCCTCGAGCGCTGAACGTAGCATCTGCCAGGGGATTGAACACTTGCGCAGCTTTCTACACAGAGATGTTTTCACTTCTGTTCTGCTCTCTCTTAGGTGTAGTTCCCTTTGGGTCTCACAGAAGAGGTCAGTGGTGACTTCAGGGGAAGGATATCGACATTCCTGGTTCCTGGCTCTAATGCCATCAAAATAGCACCCAAATCCCCATTCAATATCAAAATGAATAAGCTATTTTTTTTCTACCATCAAGTTGCAGTAATCCTTCAACCCTTATTGTACCCCAGCTGAAATACCTCAATTCGTCTCTCCAAAAAGATGTATCAGCCACACCATAAAAATAACAGTCACCACCACCACTGTCATCATCACTGTCTCTTCTCACAAAGTCGTTCCAAGTACACAAAGAAGTGAGGAAGACGTTCTTCCTTCCTTTGCTGGGTCCCAGTGTCCCAGCAGGTTAGGTTAGGTTAGGTTAGGTTAAGAACCAGGAAAAGGCTAGGTCAGTACTTTCAATTCTTCTCTTAATGCTTAGCCCCTCAACCTACTTCTGCTTTCAACTATTCATCCCATGAACTCCTACTGGAAACCTGTCACCTCTTCAAAATCCAACCACAGTCTTCACTCAGTTCAGGTCCACAAGGCTCTGACTCATCCACGAGCCTTCCTGGGGTCCAGGAGTTTCCTCTCATCCTGAACCCCACACTCAGCTACTTCAAACCATCCTTCTGGCAGGGGCCTCCTTTTCCCCTAATCTGACACCAATCCCCGCCCCTACAGTACAGTCACCCTCATAATTGGCCTCCTCTATTCCTGCTCCCAGGCAATGAAGACTACTGTGCAAGAAGTCATAAATACGCAAGGCAGCTACTTTCAGCTTCATTATTTTCACAGAAGGCTCTCAGCCCTCTGGCTTCACTGCATCTCTAGCTGAGTTTCACTTTAAACCTGAGACCCTATTTACTTCTGTGGAATCTCTTTATTTCCTCCTATGATCTAGCTTCTGCCTCACAATCTTCAGAAGCTCCTGACACAAAGAGCCCCGATACCTGGTCCCTGTCACACCCAAGGCATTCAAACTGGTCAGGCCCTTCCATCCGGTCCTCTCGTCTCTGGCTCCTGTGAGCCTGTGCAACTGGGGCTCTCCCACCCATTTTCTGATCAGTCAATCTGCTCTCAGCCTTCCCCCTTCCACAAGACCCAGTCCTGTCTCTAGAAGCACGGCCTCTAGCCTGAAGGGAGCTTTCCCTCCTAAGATAATGTGGTATATCTGGCATTTGACTGTATATCAGATATTTGTCTAAAAAGGTGAGAACAACACATCCCTCAAAAAATACCCCCTGCCTTGACCCCCACTCCAGAAGAGCCCTTAGAGATCACTAGTCTGAGACACTGGATTTGACAGACAAGGACCCCTCTGGGGAAAGGTTTCCTGGGCCTGCGCACGGTCACTGCCTGTTGGCAGAGCCAAGGACCACTGCTGTCTCCAGAGACTCCAGTGCTCCTGCCATAACATCACCCTACTGTGTGCTGGGCTGGCTCCACGGTCCAAGTCAGAGGGTCATGGGATGCAACTTCCACAGTCCATCTTGCCTTACCAGTGGCACCCTTAAGGTTCAAAAGGAGACTATAAATTAGGATGGTATCAGGATGAGGTGAGGAAACCCTTTTCCTCCGCCTGACGTGCTATTCAGGAAACCATCAAGACCATCACAGACTCTGATGACCCAGTTAGAGGGAAGGAAAAGCTAAGGCAACTGGCTACAGGTTAGCTGATCAGAGGGTCGAACCTGCAGACCCTGGTGATAAACATAAAGCCCAATTTTCTCTATGTGGTTGCTACATCAGGAAGGACACTTTCTACGCACAGTCATTGGCTTTAGCCCTCTGCTTCAGAAAGCCTGTGGGTGCTCACGCTAGGATGGGAGGGTACGCATCCATTGCTCTCCGTGCTCCAGGTAATACCCACAATCGACTTTCTCCAACTGGAAAATCAGGGGCTCAGAGAACATCACCTCTTAAGTTTCATATGGCCCTAAAGTCTAAGGCTTTAAATTCGGTGTTACCTGGGGAGCAGCCTGGAGGTAGATGAAGCCATGTAATCTGAGCCGGCTGGCAAACTCCTGCAGGAGAAAATAATGCCAGTCCTGATAGATATGCCATTCGATGTCACTGAGGGAACCATTTTCAAAAAGAGTCTTTGCAAAGATATACCTGATTGGAAATGTAAGTAGGATGGGGAGAGGGAAGGAGAATGGGGAATGGAATGAAAGGCCGAAGAGAGAGAGAAGCAAAATAAAACATCAATAACCAACTTGTTCCGTGTCTGTCCAAACCACTTAACCTTTCTAGCACCCCATCAATCTTTTTTTTTTTTTTTTGCGGTACACGGGCCTCTCACTGTCGTGGCCTCTCCCGTTGCGGAGCACAGGCTCCGGACGCGCAGGCTCAGCGGCCATGGCTCACGGGCCCAGCCGCTCTGCGGCATGTGGGATCTTCCCGGACCGGGGCACGAACCCCGCGTCCCCTGCATCGGCAGGCGGACTCTCAACCACTGCGCCACCAGGGAAGCCCTCTTTTTCTTTTCTAACTGAAGTACAGTTGACACTTAACCTTTCTGGTCCCTCACCCATCTTTAAGAAATCTGAATTCTTCACCTATGTCTCTCCCTCCTTGCTCAACACTAAGATGAGAAGAGAATTTAGACTTTAGAGGCCAAAATCACAGCTTTCTGGATGGATTAATGCACTGGAAGAAAAGGGACACTGAAAGAGAATATCATTGGTTGCTAACAATTTTCCCTGCTGGAAACCAGTCAAAACATATAGCAAATGGTGCGTGTAAACTCAAACTTGCATGTAAACTCAAACTTTTAAGATTTCCTTATTATTACTGCAAGTAAACCCCCAAACAAAAAGCCAATCTCGTATACAGCACCCACCACTGTTAATTTAAGGACTCAAGCCTTCTGAGTCTCCAGGCTACTGAGCCATCCTTTTGTCTACTTGAGCAGTAGAGCAGGAACCGTATTTAAGTGGTGTCACCTATGGAGCAGTTAAATGCACTTCCCACTAACTGCAGTATTACCAGGAAAGCAGACCCTCCTCCAAAGCAAGCACATAGAAGCTCTTGCTTCCGCTGCTTCTGAGCTTCCGATCCAGATACAAGAAAGCTAAGTCTAAAAATCAAACTAGTTTTGCCCCCTGCTTACTTCCATAACTAAAGGAGCATCTGGTGGATAGGAAATACGAGTTAACTAGAAACCATCACGTCAGGAGGGTCAGTTCTGCTTTCAAACCTCAGGCATCTTGATACAAAACACAATTTACATCCTGAACAATGAACTCCAGTTTCTAAGGCAACGCTCAGCCACTGGCTACTTCTGGGAAAATGAAATTCAGAATCCTTATCTATGAATGGCTCAGGGAAGTATACACCGCAAGGCTGCGAGTGTTGCAATAAGAGAATGGCTTGCAGAGTCACACTCCTGAGTCCGGCCTGGCTTCAAAATTCACTAGCTGTGTCACCAGGGGCAAGACATCAAACTCTCAGCCTGCTTCTTCCTCTGTACAAAGATAACAGTTGAGGACTTCCCTGGTGGCACAGTGGTTAAGAATCCGCCTGCCAAGGCAAGGGGCACGGGTTCGAGCCCTGGTCAGGGAAGATCCCACATGCCACGGAGCAACTAAGCCCGTGTGCCAAACTACTGAGCCTGTGCTCTAGAGCCCACGAGTCACAACTACTGAGCCCACGTGCCACAACTACTGAAGCCCACGCGCCTAGAGCCTGTGCTCCGCAACAAGAGAAGCCGCCACAATGAGAAGCCTGCACACTGCAATGAAGAGTAGCCCCTGCTTGCTGCAAATAGAGAAAGCCCACATGCAGCAATGAAGATCCATCACAGCCAAAAATAAATAAATAAAATAAAAATTAAAAAAAAAAAAAAAGATAACAGTTGAACCTAACTCACAGAGTTGTGAGGACTGTACAGTGAGGACTGTAAGCACACTCACAAGTTGCTTACAAGAGTGACTGGCACACAGTACTCAAGACACCCTAGCTGTCACTGTAACTACTTCATCGTTAGGCTATGAAGGCACTGATTTGGGAGCTCCAGAAGTCAACTCTTCCAGCCTGGAATGGCTTAGCTACAGCCTAGCTGAAGGCAACAAAGAAAAGAGGCTAATTTCTAATTCAGTATCTGAAAAATGTTTTCAGCTTCTTCACAGGTAACATGGAAATTAAGATCTTATAAAGAGAAAGTAAATATCTGTTAGTAAGTCCTATAAAAGGGCCCTCGCCTTTTTTGAAGATGAGCACTTCTTTATTTCTCCAGAGCTGGTGGTGAAGGGTCAAGAGGGCATAGAAGGCCGTGGTGCTGCCTGCTGAGGGGAGGGAACCCTGCAGCCCGGATGCAGGGGCTGCAGGGAAGAACCAGCTTAAGGACCTAGGCGTAACGGCCCCTGCTCTAAAACCACATGCTATTATTTTCTTTCAACTCAAACAGAAAAGATTTAGATGTCTCCCTCCCTGTCATCCACTCTCCCAAACAAGCCATATTCCTGCTTTGGAACACATATAACACACGTGAGCACACGTGCAGTCTCAAAGTTCCCTGTTAGACTAAGGTCACCGTGAAAGCAGGGACTGGGTCTGCTCTGCTGACTGTTGCTGTCCAGTGCCTAAACACAGGCGGCATTCAACAAATCTGTGCTGAGCAAATGAATAGATGGATAAATGTTTAAAGGAGTGGAAGTCCCAAGATCTTGTACCTTCTAAACAAAGTATTTCTATTTCTAAGGGGTCTCTCACATGTCTATCTCATTAAAGGGCTGGAAATCAAAAGACTGGTGGTAGGGACTTCCCTGGTTGTCCAGTGGTTAAGACTCGGGGCTTCCACTGCAGGGGACACGGGTTCGATCCCTGGTCAGGGAAGATCCCACATGCTGCACAGTGAGGCCAAAAAAAAAAAAAAAAAAAGATGGTGAATATGTTTCCAAGCAGGTAGTAATATGTAATTCATCTTCCTAATTCAAGAGGCATGGCTTGGGAGAGAGGAAAGGAAAATAGGTAGTAGTACATCCAACAGTTGAAAAAGAACTAAAATCTATAGCCCAACCATCTATAATTCACATATTTCGCTTTTATAAAGAGTAGGCTCGGGCCTCCCTGGTGGCGCAGTGGTTGAGAGTCCGCCTGCCGATGCAGGGGATACGGGTTCGTGCCCCAGTCTGGGAGGATCCCATATGCCGCGGAGCGGCTGGGCCCGTGAGCCATGGCTGCTGAGCCTGTGCATCCGGAGCCTGTGCTCCGCAACGGGAGAGGCCACAACAGTGAGAGGCCCGCATACCACCAAAAAAAAAAAAAAAAAGAGTAGGCTCTCTCTTGGGGTCCACAGAGAAGGAATGCCTAGTCTATAGGGTTTGTTTTACATATCTTGAATGATTTTTAAGTAATGTCTAAAAAAAAAGTCACAGTACATTTACAAATGTATCCTTATTTTTTCCCTCCAGGAGGCTTTATGGGAGCACTAAGGAGCACAGCTAGTTTTTCTAATTTGGAATTAAATGGGTAACCAATCTAGTGTTTTCAGAAGTGAATGGACAAGAAAAATGCACCATTTTCCATTCTGATAACTCAGGGGGCTTAAGATAGACCATCAGGCTTTAAGCCACCATTTCACACTGACAGAGGTCGTCATTCATCACCTTCAGATAAAAAACCCTCAGTGATGTCCAGATTAAGGCACCCTCACTTCATCTTCAAATGGATTATACACAAGTCACAGACTGGTTTTGTGGCAGAACCAGGAATTCCAGAGCATAGATGGACTAGCGCCTCTAGAGAAGATGGGCTGAATTCCCAAGCTATCTGCTAGCTTTCATTAAAAGTGACTCCCCGTCTCACTCCCTCAGGTGGTCAGGATGATGCTCTTCGTCTGACCTGTAAGAGACTGGATGTCCCTTACAGACTCTGGCCAACAATAAGCCCTGCCACACAACAAAGGGTCAAAAAAGGTTAAATCCAAGACAGAAGCCAATTTTACAAATCTGCTATTTCTACTCAGAAATCCTCTCTTGAAGAATTTTAAAAAAGGGATAAATTTCTTTCTCCTGTCATTTTAGGAACACATTTTAATTCCGACTGCTTTTTTCTTCCAGGTGATAACCCACCACTGATTCATTTGGTTTGCTAGAACATATGCTGCTACTTAAGTGTCTATTCTGTGCCTTTTAGCATGTAATGGTTATACTAGGTAGCTACCCGCCTGCTTCTATGCTAGAAAAGAATAAGGAAACATAATCAGTGCCAATGTGAGAAATTAAATGCATTCAGATTATGAAAAACACAGTCTCCTTTCTTGACATATATGGTAACTGTGAAATTATAAGTCTGAACAAATCTGTAGAGTGTTGTCTTTAAAAAGACACTTTTTTCAAGTATAATTTTCAATGACAAGAGCAGTGCAGAGTCTGAGCAAGAGGAGAAAACATGCAGCGCTAAGCACAGAGCCTGTGACGGGCGGAGGGCTCAGGGTCTTACCTGTCGCTGTATACAGACCTCTCAAAGATCTGTACTGCCTTCTTGGCCTCTAAGAGTTTCTCAGGGAAGGGCTCCAACTGTGCTTTCAGGCGGCTCATAAAAGAAAATGTCTGGAATGTGTAGCACCATCGTGCTGGCTCCTGGTACATCATATCCAGCAAGTTTCCGAGACTGGGGGCAGTGCCGGCCTAGAGGTAAATGATGGAAGAGGAGAACCTCCTAGAAGGCATGTTTACTTCACAGTGTTTACCACCCGCTACCCACCCGCCCACAAGGGTAAGAATCAATGAGAGACGCAATCACAGAAGTTTCCTTCCACTAAACAGATATCATCACATCCCTCAGCTTAGTCAAAGCTACATAATCAAGGAAGAGATTTTCCTACCTTACGAGACAAGAGTCTGACCGAGGGAGATGACATGCCACCTTCAGCATACCAAGGGACAGCAGAGGAAGAACCACCCATAGAATCAGCACATTCGCTGATTGGTGGGTTTGTGGAGCGTGTTGGAGGAGGGCTTAACAATCAACAACCATCTGAAACGCTACCTGGAATCAGACATTTCCACTGCAACACTATGTTGCTTCTCTTCTGAGCTTCCAATTTGTGGCTATTTCTTTCTAAAACTTCAACCCAGACAAGAAAGTAACTGATTATTTGAAAATCCAACCAACCAAACCGAGTTCTCTCTCTCTTAGAGCAAGGCTACAGTTGGTTAAACAAACAAATGAACAAACAAAAACAAACAAATCCCTCCTCCTCGATTCTAGACACTTTATGAAAGGCATGTGAAGACCCACTTACTCAGCATGTGCAGGTGGGAACGTGTCTAAGACACTCAGGAACCCTGGATTCTTTCCTGGGCTCTGCCACTGACTCAACGCAAAAGTGAGTTTTGCGAAAAGCACTCTGATCTGCGTTCATTCAGTCACCATGAACTGAAGGCCTGTGTGGATAAGATGCTACGTGAGCTAGGTGCTCTAAGGGGTACAGAAAACAAAACTAAGATTTATCTCAATGTTCACTGCGCTATGTTATCTCATTTAATCTCCAAAACAGCATCATGACTGTTATGCCCATTTTCTTGAGGAGAACATCCACTCAGAAAGGTTAAGGAACTTACTTGTCCAAAGTTTCATGGTAAGTGTTGAATGGGGACTCAAACCTGGCTTCCTCTAACTTCTTCGTTCTAATACTTCTCCATATAAAGGCGAGCAAGACATGGTTCCCAAACTCAAGTAGCTCATAATGCATACGGAAAGGGGGTGACAAAGATATGGAGAGCTAGACTATAAAGCAGAACATACAACAAAGGGGTGATCACGGTATGGTGGAGGGAATCTGAGAAAGTTTCTGGAAAAAAGTGGAATTAGGCTGGGAAGTAAATGATACATGGACTCTCCACAGATGCAAATAGGGATTAAGAAGAAAGTATTTCAGGTAGAGACAAAAATACACGGGGTGGGGGGAAAGGTTAGACAACCCCAGGTGGTCCAGTTTGGCTAAATATCACCCCTGGATTCCAAAGAGGGGTCCTATGCTTCGGAAGGCTTCAGCAGAGCATGTGTGTAGAGCAGAGTGGATCACAGAACAACCTCCCTGCCTTCAATCCTGCAGCCCACAAACACACACCAGCCTCCCAAATGGCCCCTGGCTGAGAGCTGGAGGTGGAGGCAGGAGGACAGATGTGGATCTACTTGAGTCTCTGGTGGTGTCACCAGAGACTGGAGGGAGCCCATGGTTACAGCGTAGCTCTGAGACTGCAGGGAAGCCTGCTGAGTGGAATAGGGCACTGCGATTGCAGATGCACTAGGTTGACTGGGAGGCGGGGGGATTCTACCGGCAGGCTTTGGGTTACCAAAGGGAGCCTGTTCCAGAATAAAAAACTGTACAGAGGGCTACCCAATTTCCAAAGAACCTATCTCAGCTACAGAACGTATGCAAATATCCCTTCAAACATATAAACAATAGAGGGACAATCATTGCATATAAGAATATCCAGCAATTCAAAGGGAGTGGACCCATCCGTGTGTTCAGGACAAGCAGCCTCTCAGGAGACAGAGCTATTGCCACAAACAGGAGAAAAAAAAAAAAATCTCAATGGGACTCGAGACTGCCACATTGATAAGAAGAGGCTATCATAAAAGAGGAACAACTGACTTCCCTGGCAGTCCACTGGTTAAGACTCTGCACTGCCACTGCAGGGGGCATGGGTTTGATCCCTGGTCGGGGAACTAAGAGCCCACATGCAGCGTGGCGTGGCCAGAAAACAAACAAAACAGAGCAATATGAAAAGAACATCCTTAGAGGAGAAAAACGCAATTGCCAAAACAAAACTCCCAATGAAGATAGTAACCAGCAGACTGTAAACTGCAGTAAACCTAATTAGTGAATATCATACAGAATATAAACTCAAGAAATTTCCCCTAAACTAAGAGAAGAAAAGCAGAAAATTATGAAAGAAATACAGTTTAGGAGATCCAATATACATTGTTATATAGTGGTAGGGTATTTTTTGTTTTTTCTTTCTTTTCTCTGAAAAGATACATCAAGATGCAATGTCACTTGTGTCCTACCTGACAGCAGTGAGTACAATTTTGTATCAAACAACTTTTCAAACAAAGGCTAAAATGATGTGCAACTTCACAGTACCCATATCTCAGACAAAGCTACCTAACAAAAGCAAACGGTTTTCCTTCTCATGAGATAAAAGTCCAATACAGAATGGTGAAATGCCACCCCCAATAAAAAAAGAGATCAGCAGAGGAAGACCACTACTCATAAGGTCTCCTTCTCATCAAATTTCACCATCACTGAGAATCACTGTCTAATAGAAACATGACATATCTCTAGGTATTTTAGAACAGAAAGGAAGTTTAAAACCATGCTACAACTAGGAGTTATAGTCAGGGGGAACTGATCAGATGAAAAAGAAGCCAAAATCAAAGAAAAAAATTGAAGAAAATCTCTGAAGATGTGAGACTTTCCGCCAGAGAAATTCACTAAGTACCAGAAAGGATTTAATATAGATTTACATATACAGCTTTCACACACACACACACCCAGACCTAACCTAGCAAGATGTCAACAATTCATGAAAGCAAAACAAAACAAAAACTTGAGGGGGGAAAACATTTTATTAAAAAAAAAAAAGATCAGACCATATAACACTTCCCTACAACAGAACTAAAGACATGTTAAGACAAGCAATCACTCAGAAATTATACCAACTACGTTCTGAAAAAAAAAATCCTCTAAAATATATTTCAACCAATTGAAAAATGAATCAAAATAAAGAATTAAGAAATGGGAAGAAGTAATAAGAAGACAGTGGTCAGTGAATGACCAGTAGAACAGTTAAGTATAAAGTAATTATTATGAATGTGGTGAAGAAGTTTACTGCCAATTTCTATAGTTAAAAGAGACATTTCAGGGAATTTCCTGGTGGTCCAGTGGTTAGGACTTGGTACTTTCACTGCTGGGATCCAGGTTCAATCCCTGGTCGGGAAACTAAGATCCCACAAGCCTTGTGGTGTGGCCAGGAAAAAAAAAAAAAAGAGAGAGAGAGAAATTTCACTACGTAAAAACATTCTGGATCTATAAAACTAAAGATTTCTATACATGGGGGATGGAGTCTGGAGAAGAAAGTAATAAAAAAAAGTAGTAAAATTTATTTTTTTCTTTCATAGAGACCCCATTAACATTGATAAATAGGTTTAAACATTTATATATACATATTTTATTGAAGTATAGTTGTTTTACAATATTATATTAGTTTCAGGTGTACAGCATAGTGATTCTGTATTTTTGCAATTTATACTCCATTATAGTTTATTACAAGATAATGGCTATAATTCTCTGTGCTGTACAGTATACCCTTGTTGCCTCATCTATTTTATACATGGTAGTTTTTACCTGTTAATCCTACATCCCTAATTTGTTCCTCCTCCTTCCCTCTCTCCTTTGGTAACCACAAGTTTGTCTTCTATATCTGTGGGTTTTAAACATGTATATTTTTAATTTAAATGTTTCCACTAGTAGAGTAAAAATACTAAAATTTCCATACGAATGAAGGGGAGAAAAATGAAAGAAATATTCAAATACAGCAAAAAGGAAAAAAAGGAGATGAAAGCACAAAGTAAGGTGGCAGGAATAAATTAAACATAATCATGATAAAAGAGAAAAATTCCCAGGAAAGGCAAACCCTAAGATTGGGTAAAAGCTAAAAATCCTGTTCATAAGTGAAACGCCTAAAACAAGATGACATACATTAGCTGAAAGTAGAGCGGCAGCAAAATCCACCAGGTAGATGCAAATAAAACGACTGTAGATGTGGCAAAGCTGTATTAAGAAAAAAAAAGCACTGGGACTTCCCTGGTGGTCCAGTGGTTAAGACTCCACGTTCCCAATGCAGGGGGCCCGGGTTCGATCCCTGGTCATGGAACTAGATCCCACATGCCACCAATAAGAGCCCGCATGCCAAATAAATTAATTTAATTCAAATTTTAAAAAAGCATTAAATGCTACAAGACTAGTAAAGCAATAAAGACTCCACAAAAAAGTCATGAACCTTTTTACATGGACTAATAAAGCACTGAAATACAAAAATATAAAGTCAATTAAAAATACAAGGAGAAATAGACAAAACACAATAAAAGCACAAAACTTTAGTACACTTCTCTCAGAATTTAATAAAAACAGTAGACTCTCAAAATAAGAACTTGGAGGATAAGACTCTTAATCATTATTTTTTTTCACATATCTGAAACTGGGATACATCTTATAATGCTTACTAAACGTAACAGACATTTTAATTATTCCTTAGAAGTGTCACTAAATTGATAATGTCTTATAATCAATGACATCTTGGAATTTATAAAATATGTCACATCAAACTACATATACCTTACAGATAATACATATTCTTCTTAAAAGTCCATGGCACACTTATCGAAATTGATCATACATAGTCAATGAAGAAAATCTCAGTAAGTTTCCTCAGTGAGAAACTGTATAAGCCACATTGATCATAACAAAATAAACTTAGAATTAACAAAATAATAAACATACAAAATCTACTCAGAATATGTAAAACACTAAAAAGAAATCTTAGGCAAAAAATAACTTAAAACTACAATTACAAACTCTTTAGAAATTTCAGTTAAATTCTCATATGTCAAAATCTAGAAGACAGGGCCAAAGCTTATCCCATGAAAAAAATTTCCTGTTGCAAATGCTTTTATTATTAAGGCAGAAGAAAGGGAAAAATACACAAATTAATCATTCACACTAAGCAGCTTTAAAAATGCAAAGGAATTCTGAGAAATAAATAAATTTAAAAGCAAAAATTAATGAATTAGAATGCAAGCCCCAATAGAATTAAAAATTAAAATCCATTAATTGGGTCTTTTAAAAAAGGACAAATAAATAGACAATCATCTATCAAACCTATTCCTCCCAAAATATTCACACAGATAAGCAACATCAGACAAAAGATACAAAAACTCTTGATACAGAAGAATTTAAAGTATAAAAGAATACATGTACTAATTTTACATTATTAAATTTGAAAATCTCAATAAAAGGGCGATTTTCTAGAAAACAAAATTATCAAAACTGATTAAAAACCCTGAATAATAACTGAGGAAGAAACAGTTGTCTAATAACTATCCCCCCCAAACAGCACTGAATCCATGTAATTTTAAAACTGATTTCCGTCACACCTTGAAGGAATAGATAATTTCTATGCTAAAAATGATACAAAGCTTCCAATTCATTTTCATAACCCTGATGGTAAAACCTGTCAAAAACTGTACACATAAATATAATACCAATTAAATTTATTCATACAAAATTCCAAACATATTAGCAAATTAATGCAACAGTACACCATGACCAAAAGGGTTTATTCTAGGAATGTGAGGATGACATCATTATCCAATCTATGACTAAAACTAAGAGATTAAAAAGGAAGAAAGAAAGAAAGAAAAATCCCACGGTTATCTCACTAGATGCTAAAAAAGGCTTTTGATGAAAACTCAACATATGTTACTGATAAAAAAAAGTTAATATCCTAGTAATAGAAGTACCTCCTCCACATGGTCTATTGAAGTGAATGACAAGCACAGAACTTAACAATGATACATTAGAGGTACTTTCACTAAACACAGAAAATATAAAAGTGACTACCATCACTGCTATTATTCAATATTGTTCTGGAACTTCTATCCAACAAAAGAAAACAGAAATGAAGTTTGGATATTGGAAAACTCTTACAAATGATTAATATTTAGAGAATACTATTATTTTCTAAAACCTCAAGCAAATAAAGCAAAAAAAAAATTAATGTGAGAATTAAGTCACACAAGACATACAACAATCAACTGCTTTTCTTTCAAACAGCAATAACCAGTTTGAAACAGATGATGGAAAAACAGATCCCAGTCACAATAACAACAAAATATATAACCACTCAGGAATAAACTAAACAAGACTATTACTGGGAATTCAGATAACAACTTGGGGAAAATCAGACTCCTGTAACTTTTAAAGTGACACAAAGAATAAAATCTTAAAAGCAAGAGAAAGAAAAACAAGTGCCTGTTTTTATAATCTTGGGCTGTAAGAGGTCTTTTTAAACTTTCACATCAAAGGCAGTAACTATGAAGAAAACGATAGACTTGACCACATAAAAACTTAAAAGTATTATATTGCAAAATACATCATACAGAAAAGGAAAGGAAAAATGACAAACTGGGGAGAGTATCGACAATAAATGACAGAGTTAAGATTTTTTTTAACATCTTTACTGGAGGATAATTGCTTTACAATGGTGTGTTAGTTTCAGCTTTATAACAAAGTTATACATATACATATATCCTCATATCTCTTCCCTCTTGCGTCTCCCTCCCACCCTCGCTATCCCATCCCTCTAGGTGGTAACAAAGCACAGAGCTGATCTCCCTGTGTTATGCGGCTGCTTCCCACTAGCTATCTATTTTACATTTGGTAGTGTATATATGTCCATGCCACTCTCTCACTTTGTCACAGCTTACCCTTCCCCCTCCCCGTATCCTCAAGTCCATTCTCTAGTAGGGCTGCGTCTTTATTCCCGTCTTGCTCCTAGGTTCTTCATGACCTTTTTTTTTTATATATATAGATTCCATATATATGTTAGCATACAGTATTTGTTTTTCTCTTTCTGACTTACTTCACTCTGTATGACAGACTCTAGGTCCATCCACCTCACTACAAATAACTCAATTTCGTTTCTTTTTATGGCTGAGTAATATTCCATTGTATATATGTGCCACATCTTCTTTATCGATTCATCTGTGGATGGACACTTAGGTTGCTTCCATGTCCTGGCTATTGTAAATAGAGCTGCAATGAACATTGTGGTACATGACTCTTTTTGAATTATGGTTTTCTCAGGGTATATGCCCAGTAGTGGGATTGCTGGGTCATATGGTAGTTCTATTTGTAGTTTTTTAAGGAACCTCCAGGCTGTTCTCCATAGTGGCTGTATCAATTTACATTACCACCAACAGTGCAAGAGGGTTCCCTTTTCTCAACACCCTCTCCAGCATTTACTGTTTGTAGATTTTTTGATGATGCCCATTCTGACCAGTGTGAGATGATATCTCATTGTAGTTCTGATTTGCATTCCTCTAATGATTAATGATGTTGAGCATTCTTTCATGTGTTTGTTAGCAATCTGTATATCTTCTTCGGAGAAATGTCTATTTAGGCCTTCTGCCCATTTTTGGATTGGGTTGTTTGTTTTTTTGATATTGAGTTGCATGAGCTGCTTGTAAATTTTGGAGATTAATCCTTTGTCAGTTGCTTCATTTGCAAATATTTTCTTCCATTCTGAGGGTTGTCTTTTGGTCTTGTTTATGGTTTCCTTTGCTGTGCAAAAGCTTTTAACTTTCATTAGGTCCCATTTGTTTATTTTTGTTTTTATTTCCATTTCTCTAGGAGGTGGGTCAAAAGGATCTTGCTGTGATTTATGTCATAGTGTTCTGCCTATGTTTTCCTCTAAGAGTTTGATAGTGTCTGGCCTTACATTTAGGTCTTTAATCCATTTTGAGCTTATTTTTGTGTATAGTGTTAGGGAGTGTTCTAATTTCATTCTTTTACATGTAGCCGTCCAGTTTTCCCAGCACCACTTATTGAAGAGGCTGTCTCTTCTCCATTGTATATTCTTGCCTCCTTTATCAAAAATAAGGTGACCATATGTGCATGGGTTTATCTCTGGGTTTTCTATCCTGTTCCATTGATCTATATTTGTTTTTGTGCCAGTACCATACTGTCTTGATTACTGTAGCTTTGTAGTATAGTCTGAAGTCAGGGAGCCTGATTCCTCCAGCTCCGTTTTTCTTTCTCAAGATTGCTTTGGCTATTCGGGGTCTTTTGTATTTCCATACAAATTGTGAAATTTTTTGTTCTACTTCTGTGAAAAATGCCATTGGTAGTTTGATAGGGATTGCATTGAATCTGTAGATTGCTTTGGGTAGTAGAGTCATTTTCACAATGTTGATTCTTCCAATCCAAGAACATGGTATATCTCTCCATCTATTTGTATCATCTTTGATTTCTTTCATCAGTGTCTTATAATTTTCTGCATACAGGTCTTTGTCTCCTTAGGTAGGTTTATTCCTAGATATTTTATTCTTTTTGTTGCAATGGTAAATGGGAGTGTTTCCTTGATTTCACTTTCAGATTTTTCATCATTAGTATATAGGAATGCCAGAGATTTCTGTGCATTAATTTTATATCCTGCAACTTTACCAAATTCATTGATTAGCTCTAGTAGTTTTCTGCTAGCACCTTTAGGATTCTCTATGTATAGTATCATGTCTCCTGCAAACAATGACAGCTTTGCTTCTTCTTTTCCGATTTGGGTTCCTTTTATTTCTTTTTCTTCCCTGATTGCTGTGGCTAAAACTTCCAAAAGTATGTTGAATAAGAGTGGTGAGAGTGGGCAACCTTGTCTTGTTCCTGATCTTAGTGGAAATGGTTTCAGTTTTTCACCACTGAGAATGATGTTGGCTGGGGGTTTGTCATATATGGCCTTTATTATGTTGAACTAAGTTCCCTCTATGCCTACTTTCTGCAGGGTTTTTATCATAAATGGGTGTTGAATTTTGTCGAAAGTTTTCTCTGCATCTATTGAGATGATCATATGGTTTTTCTCCTTCAATTTGTTAATATGGTTTATCACGTTGATTGATTTGCATATATTGAAGAATCCTTGCATTCCTGGAATAAACCCCACTTGATCATGGTGTATGATCTTTTTAATGTGCTGTTGGATTCTGTTTGCTAGTATTTTGTTGAGGATTTTTGCATCTATGTTCATCAGTGATATTGGCCTGTAGTTTTCTTTCTTTGTGACATCTTTGTCTGGTTTTGGTATCAGGGTGATGGTGGCCTTGTAGAATGAGTTTGGGAGTGTTCCTCCCTCTGCTATATTTTGGAAGAGTTTGAGAAGGATAGGTGTTAGCTCTTCTCTAAATGTTTGATAGAATTCGCCTGTGAAGCCATCTGGTTCTGGGTTTTTGTTTGTTGGAAGATTTTTAATCAGTTTCAATTTCAGTGCTTGTGATTGGTCTGTTCATATTTTCTATTTCTTCCTGGTTCAGTCTCGGCAGGTTGTGCATTTCTAAGAATTTGTCCATTTCTACCAGGTTGTCCATTTTATTGGCATAGAGTTGCTTGTAGTAATCTCTCATGATCCTTTGTATTTCTGCAGTGTCAGTTGTTACTTCTCCTTTTTCATTTCTAATTCTGTTGATTTGAGTCTTCTCCCTTTTTTTCTTGATGAGTCTGGCTAATGGTTTATCAATTTTGTTTATCTTCTCAAAGAATAGCTTTTAGTTTTATTGATCTTTGCTATCATTTCCTTCATTTCTTTTTCATTTATTTCTGATCTGATCTTTATGATTTCTTTCCTTCTGCTAACTTTGGGGTTTTTTTGTTCTTCTTTCTCTAATTGCTTTAGGTGTAAGGTTAGGTTGTTTATTTGAGATGTTTCTTGTTTCTTAAGGTAGGATTTTATTGCTATAAACTTCCCTCTTAGAACTGCTTTTGCTGCATCCCATAGGTTTTGGGTCGTCGTGTTTTCGCTGTCATCTGTTTCTAAGTATTTTTTAATTTCCTCTTTGATTTCTTCAGTGATCTCTTGGTTATTAAGTAGTGTATTGTTTAGCCTCCATGTGTTTGTATTTTTTATAGATTTTTTCCTGTAATTGATGTCTAAGATATTCAACATACGAGTTCTTATGAAGCCATTACAAAAACCTGAAGATCTCAATAGAGAGAAAAAAAAAAGCAAGAGGTTTGAATAGGCAATTCACTGAAGAATACTAATAAATGGCCAATAAACATTAAAAAGTTCAATTCACTGGTAATCAAAGAAATGTAAAATAAAATAACACACCATTTTCTCACCTCTCAAATCAGAAAGGATGAAAAAAAATAACACCCAGTGTTGCTGAAAATATGAGAAAAATAGTACAACTTTTCTGAAGGAAAATTTTATAAAATATAACAAAAGCCTCAACAAAACATGTTGTTTTTGGACATCAAAATTCCAGTTCTAGATTACCCTCAAAATTAGCTATTAAAAAGAAAAAAGATATAGCTACAAAAACATTCATCATTGTGACATTGCTTATAATAGGGAGAAATTAGAAAACTAAGTATTCAAAATAAAAGACTGAACAACTAAATGATAGTACACCATATTATGCAGTATACAGCAACCATTAAAATGACATTACCTTGTAAATGTAAAAGGAAGAAGACCTTGGATATCAAGTGACACGCAAGAGACAATCACAATTATTATTTTAAAAGAGGTAATGTATATATGTTCTATACATTTATATAAGTGTATGTAAATATATACATTTTCTCCTTTGTAGATAGAAATCTAAAAGGACAAAAATGTTAACTGTTTTACCACTGGATAATGGGATTATGGGAGTATTAGTTATCTAAGTTTTGACAAAATTTAGTGGTTTAAACAAAAAACATTCATTAAATCCATTTCTGTTGGAAAGGAATTTGGGACACAGCTTAGCTGGGTGGTTCTGCCTCAAGGATTTCCATGAGATTTCAGTCACGACATTGGCTGAGGCTACAGTCATCTGATGACCTGACTGGAGATTGAAGGATCTGCTTCCAAGACTCACTCACAAGGCTGCTGGCAGGAGGACTCAGTTCCTTGCTGCGTGGGCCTCTTCACAGACAGGTATGCTGCATTATATGGCAGCTGGCAACATCAGAGCCAAATGATCAAGAGAGAACAAGATGGAAGATACAATGTCTTTTATGACCTACCATAAAAAGTCACACACTGTTAAACCTGCTACACTGTATTCATTAGAAGCAAGTCACTAAGTCCAGGTCACACTCAAGGGGAGAATTAAGGTCCACTTCTTGAAGGAAAGAGTGTCAAACCATTTGAGGATATATTTTTAAATCCCCAAAACAGGGGACCTGTGGCATACTCAGAAAAAGATAATTTATTTTCTAAATGGAAAAGTTAATTTCACAAATACACACACGCATGCACACATATACATGTACACATATGGCGACAGTTTAAAAAACAAATATCCTCAATAAGTATATTATTTGTCTGCCAAAAAAGGTAACACAATCCTAAGTTGGAATAACACATAAATGGCACCCCAAACAAGTTCTATGATATTCTATACCATTTAGGCTACATCCAGAATGTCCTGTTCAGCTCTGAGTACCACTCTTACTAAAATCTAGGTGGAAAACTAACAAACTGGAGCACATCTCCTAGACAAAGTTACTTCAGCATGAGAAATCGTCTGGAGGAAAATGGTATTTGGTTTCAAAGAGAGAAGACTGGAGGGGGAGAAAAAGCAGGCAAATCATTGCCTTAGAAATGTATGAAGGGTTGCCATGTGGAAAAGTTAAAAGACTTAACAGGCAGAATCTGAACCAATGAGTCAGAGTCACAGGTATGCAAAGTGGCTCATACAAGAACTTTCTAACAATAGGTTGTAAAAACAAGAATGATGCGCTCAGTGAACGTTCCCAGGACTGCCGGAGTCTGTGGAGACTGAGGCGTGGTGCTGCTACTCCCTCAGCTGCCTCTAGGGTTCACGTCCAGGTTGGTTCTTCCCTACTCACACTGATGTGGCTGGTGGTTTGGTGCTCTCCCAAAGCAACTACCTGACACTAGGGCTTAAGCCACAAGGCATACATGGAATGTACAGTGCTTGGGATAGCACTGTACATAGTATGCACTTTATATAAACATTAGCTATTCTTTCTGCATTGACTCAAAATGTGACAAGATGCTCTTTTAGGTCCCTTTCAATTTCTAAGACTTCATCAATAAGTTAAAATCATTATAATTAACTACTAATCCTTATGGTCAGTTTCAGTAATACACTTAAAGGTAGGAATGACAAAATTAATCTTCAAAGCCAGGATGGCTGGACATGCTTTGGGAAACCACAAAGAACAGAGACAGTCACTTATATAGACATGTAAAAAACACGAAAATCAAAACTAAACATATTCAAACAAGTCATATCCTCTCTGGTGTACATGGTCTGCTTTAGGCAATGAAGGTGCTAATATTTTAAAAAGGAGGTTCAAACTGGACTACTTCACCTACTCAGAGCAAACTAGATTATTACAATTAGTTTATTCACCTATGCCTGACAACTACCCATCACAACTGAAAACTTACGTTTTGGGTGCCAGCAGCCTGGACATTCTGCCATGTTGCTACAGGTTCTGTAGCTACGTGCCACTCTGGGTAAGTTTTCGTGAGTAACTTCACAAAGGTGGATTTTCCCACAGCTGCAATGCAAACAGCATGTATTGGGATGCATCTCAAATCAGGGTTGCAGGAGAAGGCTGCTACTAAACTCTGCCACAAATGCCCAACTCAAGGGAACAAGTACCAGTTTTTCCAATTTCAGAACTCAGCAGCCACATCACTGTCAGACTAACCAGTCACCATAATGAATGCAGGCAACAGGGAGGAAAAATACCCTTAAGATTTGATTTGTAATTTTCATGTCCCACCTCTCAAGAGGAAAAGAGTATTTAATAACAGTTAAAAATGGAATAGACTCTCAAAAGTAGATGAAATCAGCTACACGTGTTGTAAAGCTTGAATCGCACAATCCTATTTACTCGGTGACAGTATAAAAATTACAAGTTTTTCAAGATAGAAAATGAAGACAATGACCCTCATTCATTCAACAAATCTAACCAATATTCAGGGAGTGCTATTATGTGCTCAGACTGTCCGGCACTGGAGGTACAATGGTAAACAAAACACAGGATGGATTTTGCCCTCACAGAGCTTGTATGAGAGACAGATACCAAATAAACACATGAGTAACTAATAACAAATTGTATTAAGTGCTAGGAAAGAAAAATGCAGGATGGCTCTAATGTAGCTCAGGAGATCAAGGAAGGTTCCTCTGAAAAATGTTACCTGAGGTGAGACCTGAAAGACGAGGACTGGTCAGGCCAAGAGTGGGGGAATGGTTGGGAAAAGAGAAAAACGGCGCACAAGAAGACAGAAGAGGCATCTGTGGCCTTGAAGTGACAGTGTGGTCAAACGAGGGAGAAGAATGGCTCAAAATGAGTGCGGAGAGGGTGGTAGGCAGGCCGGGGCCAGGTCACATGGGGCCCCGTACCACGGTAAAAAGTTTGAGTTCTATTCTAAGGGCAATGGGATACCAGTGATGATGGGTTTTAAGCAGGGAAATGACCATGTCATTTTTAAAAGACCATCTCATTTTTAAAAGACCACTCCACCTGCTGTTGCACTGATGTAGAATCAGGCAGACCAGTTAGAAGGTAATAGTAGCTTCAACCAAGGAGAGAGCAGAAGAGGTGGAAAGTAGTGATTGCCTTGAGAAATATTTTGGAGATGAAATGAACCTAGTGCCACAACATTCAAGTTCTCTTTTCCCATTTACACCAACATCTAGCCCATAACTTCCTGAATTCCAGACTCACTAAGAGCCCTCCAGACATTTCCACTTGGATATCCTACAAACAACTGAAAGTCAATATATTCCGTAAATGAACTCATCATCTTCCCCACCAAACTGAGCTTTCTCCCATATCCCAACCTCAGGGTAAGACAGCACTATCCACTCAGTCAGGACTTCTTCCTTCTCTGCCAAACCTCCAGTGGCCACCAACTGCTTTTGAACCTGCCTTCTAAAATGTCCACATCTGTCCTTTTCTCTCTGTTCCCACCTCCTGCTCAAGACCAGGCTTTCATTTCTTGCCTCTCCAACTCTGGCCTTGCCCTCTTCAATCCAGCATTCATACTGCAGCCACACTGAACACAAAGTAACACTGCTTAAAATCCTCTGGCTGCTCCCTATTGCCTTCACAACAAAATTCAAACCCTTTAGCATGGCCTACAAAACACATCAAAATCTGGCCCCTGCATAGACCTCTCTGCCTCACTTCCCTTCAGGCATCCTGAGCTCCCACTGGACCAAACTCTTTGCAACTCTAATCATGCCATGCTGTCTGCTGCAAATGTGACTTTGCATATGCTTTCTCCTCTCCTGGCCAACTCTTACTCAATCTTCAGATTCTGCTCAGATACACCTCCTGTGTGAAGGCTTTCAGGACCCTGATGCCTCTAAGTTGGATTAGCTCCTTTGTGCTTGGCCTGGCAATCTGGGTAAGACTCCATCACTGCCATTGTAATTCTGTTTCTCTAGGTAGAAGATGGGGTTCCTTCAGGGCAGGAACCAAAGCCCAGACTAATGACCTAGCTGAATGAATAAAACATGTAATACATTATTAATTCCAGTTCCCTACGAAACCCACATTTGTTAAAAATCAAAACATGAACCATAACAATGTGCTTGGAGCTCAATCTCCCCTATGAGAGGTGATCTTTCTCAAGTGAGTTCTACCCTTAGGAGGAACCCAAATGGAAGGAAGAGAAGGAAGGGGGAGGCACCCTTCCAGGCAGTTCTATCAGCCACTCATGGTTACTGATCAGGAGCAAAGACACATCTCAGCAGAAGAGCCCACACATCCGACATCCGACACTCATTACACACCACTCCAACCCCTCTCTGAACACACAGGGTAAAGAACAAACACATAAATCCGTACATCTTGTACAGTCACACTCACCTCTCAGTCCCACCTTCACCCGACTCCTGTGTGCCTCTGCATGTGTGCTCAGCCTCTGCTCTCCCACACTTCAGTGAACAAATGCCTTCCCCTGCTCTGCTCAGCCTGTGTCTAAATCCCTTCCCCCACTAAGCATAAGGCCCACCTCTTCCGCAAAGTTCAGGACATTTCCAGCTCACACCAAATTCCTACCATATTGGGCAGCTGAATCAAACAAGCAATATTTATTAACTGCCTCTGATACATTTAGCATTTAATTGTTTTGATTGTTTCATGAGCCTCAATTTTGGTTTCCTAACAGGATCTGAATCTCTGAGGTTGGATCCCAGGAATCCACATTTTTAAAGCATGCCCCAAGTGATCGTGATGCAGACTTATACTGGAGATTCCTATCTAGAACAATCTGATCACAATCAACAAAGCTGGTTTTTTAAAAATATGGGTTCCAAAACCACATCCCAGACTACTAAATAAAACACTCTGGGCTTGTCATGGAGTGCCCAACAGAGTTGCAGGAATTACAAACTGGTTGAATTTGTTTATTATCAGATACCTACCTGTCCTGAATAGTCCCTACTTTAAAATATTTGGCACAGATAGTCAATATTTAGATTGCAGGTTGGTGATTAAGCCTAAAACATGGTCTCTGGCTATGGGCTGAAAAATTATTTTAATTAATATGAGAAGATGAAGGTAACTGATTAGTTAGATGGGTGGGGTTGAATGGTTGTCAGAATTACTTAAATTTTTTAAAACTTAAAAACAACTACCCAAGGAACGACTGCAGATGGAAAGGAAGGGCCCTGAGGGTTAGGGCGCGCCAACTTCACCCTGAGATCAGACACTGTTAGTTCACCCAAGGGCACTCAGTACTCTGAGAAACCGACTTATGCCATTTAAACACACAAAACCCGAATGCCAGTAAATGAGATGTAATGGGAAATATACAGTTCCAATTACTGGAACAGTCGCACCAGGGCAACATCCCCACCTTACACACTATTCCCCATTCCAAAGCTTTTGGAAATCCAGTTTAGCAATGAGAAGCCAGAGTTTCAGCAAAGAATGACAGTAAATGGTGGTGGAAGGTCCTAGGAGCTTTGCCATCCATGATGCTGTAGGCCTTGGAGAGCCTGGGTAATTTTCCATAGGGCGGCATTTCTTAAAACTGCATTTCAAGGGAACTCAGCTGTGCCAGGCACCACCCACAGATATGGAATAATTATTTTAAAAAATAATTCAAAATTATTTATTTATATTAAAACTAGACATAACTTTTTTAAAGCTATGATACCTGACTGTAATAGTTTTTTCCTTCCTTTTAAGAAGTTTTGTAAAACAGAAATATAGATCAATCGAACAGGATAGAAAGCCCAGAGATAAACCCACACACATATGGTCACCTTATCTTTGATAAAGGAGGCAAGAATATACAGTGGAGACAAGACAGCCTCTTCAATAAGTGGTGCTGGGAAAACTGGACAGCTACATGTAAAAGAATGAAATGAGAACACTCCCTAACACCATACACAAAAATAACCTCAAAATGGATTAAAGACCTAAATGTAAGGCCAGACACTATCAAACTCTTAGAGGAAAACATAGGAAGAACACTCTTTGACATAAATCACAGCAAGATCTTTTTTGATCCACCTCCTAGAGAAATGGAAATAAAAACAAAAATAAACAAATGGGACCTAATGAAACTTAAAAGCTTTTTGCACAGCAAAGGAAACCATGAACAAGACCAAAAGACAACCCTCAGAATGGGAGAAGATACTTGCAAATGAAGCAACTGACAAAGGATTAATCTCCAAAATTTACAAGCAGCTCATACAGCTCAATAACAAAAAAAACAAACAACCCAATCGAAAAATGGGCAGAAGACCTAAATAGACATTTCTCCAAAGAAGATATACAGATTGCCAACAAACACATGAAAGAATGCTCAACATCATTAATCATTACAGAAAGGCAAATCAAAATTACAATGAGATACCATCTCACACCGGTCAGAATGGCCATCATCAAAAAATCTAGAAACAATAAATACTGGAGAGGGTGTGTGTGGAGAAAAGGGAACACTCTTGCACTGCTGGTGGGAAAGTATATTGATACAGCCACTATGGAGAACAGTATGGAGGTTCCTTAAAAAACTACAAATAGAACTACCATACGACCCAGCAATCCCACTACTGGGCATATACCCTGAGAAAACCATAATTCAAAAAGAGACGTGTACCACAATGTTCATTGCAGCTCTATTTACAATAGCCAGGAGATGGAAGCAACCTAAGTGTCCATCCACAGATGAATCGATAAAGAAGATGTGGCACATATATACAATGGAATATTACTCAGCCATAAAAAGAAACGAAATTGAGTTATTTGTAGTGAGGTGGATGGACCTAGAGTCTGTCATACAGAGTGAAGTAAGTCAGAAAGAGAAAAACAAATACCGTATGCTAACACATACATATGGAGTCTAAGAAAAGAAAAAAAAAGGTCATGAAGAACCTAAGGGTAAGACAGGAATAAAGACACAGACCTACTAGAGAATGGACTTGAGGATATGGGGAGGGGGAAGGGTAAGCTGTGACAAAGTGAGAGAGTGGCATGGACATATATACACTACCAAACGTAAAATAGATAGTTAGGGGGAAGCAGCCGCATAGCACAGGGAGATCAGCTTGGTGCTTTGTGACCACCTAGAGGGGTGGGATAGGGAGGGTGGGAGGGAGACGCAAGAGGGAGGAGATATGGGGATATATGTATATGTATAACTGATACACTGTTATAAAGCAGAAACTAACACACTATTGTAAAGCAATTATACTCCAATAAAGATGTTAAAATAAATAAATAAATAATAAAAAAATAAAATATAAAAAAAAGAAGTTTTGTATTTTTTTTAAGACAAATGTTTTAAAGTATTCCCAGGGGTCGCATAAGAATGGCGTTCTCTGCTTTTCCACTGCTACACTGGCCTCCTCCTAGTGAGCAGAACATCTGTATGCACCAAAGTCTCTCTTCTTCAGGCAACGCTGGGCCAAATGACAAATGCCTCCCTCTGGTCTCTATGCTGAGCACTAGCCTCTTTTGATATCATTACCTCAGACTTATCACAATTAAGTTAGATCCCGGCTTAACTGTTCTCTTTCAATATACTTTTTAATATCATGAAATTTGGGAGGTATCAGATGTCATAAGCAGCATTAAATCTTCCTTTAGGGCCTTGGCTATCACTGTACTTTATTATGCGTGCCATGACTTGAGAAAGGGTGGGAGGTACTTTGTTAGAGTATATTATATCAACATGTTGATTTTTATTAGCACAAGGATCGTCATTCCACAGGCTGGACCAAAGAGTTCTGCTGTTAACATTCATCTCTTCCTAAATAATAGTTCTTTTCTCCCACAAATTTTTCTATAAACTACAATGCCTGTTATAGCTACATTATACTAAAACCTAGTAGTAAGATAATAGTATCTGATGTAACACTCAAAATGATGTATTATTTTAAATTTAATATAGTTGTAGTTCATGGCAGCCTCTTTAAATATACCATCATCTTCGGGCATTTTCTTCGGAACAAGATGTAAAACCCTGTACCAAAAAGCAAACAAGGGCTTCCCTGGTGGCGCAGTGGTTGAGAGTCCGCCTGCCGATGCAGGGGACACGGGTTCGTGCCCCGGTCTGGGAGGATCCCACATGCCGCGGAGCGGCTGGGCCCGTGAGCCATGGCCATTGATCCTGCGCGTCCGGAGCCTGTGGGTCCGGACCCTGTGCTCCGCAACGGAAGAGGCCACAACAGTGAGAGGCCCACATACCGCAAAAAAAAAAAAAAAAAAAAAACAAACAAAAGCAGTAAATATAAAGCTGGCTATCTTTAAACAAAAAAATTCTTCCAAAGAAAATTTAAAGCCTTTATTTCAGGAACCACATGTGATGCTGCATTCATTCATTCAACCAACAGATGTTTACAGAGTAGCCACTAATGGTGGGTACTATAACAAAAATGATGAAGTGAGCTGAGATGCTGCCCTCAAGGAACTTATATCGAGGCTAAGCACCCAGGATCAAATAGGCTCTGAGCCTAAAAGCATTCTGGGGAAAAAAAATCACTCAGCTGACTTAAAAGAAACTTGATATATTTCAGCCCTGATTACTTTTATCTTCTTTTCATGAGAAAAAAAAAATTGTTGTTTAAAAAAAAAGTTCCTCACAGCTTCCAGAGTACAACTCAAACTTCTGTGTTTAGCACGAGACCCTTGCTGATCTGGAATGCCCTCACCACCTCTGCCCACCAGCTGATTCATCCTTTCACTGTCGCCTTCTCAGTGAGGTCTCCTTGAACTCCCTCCAGCTCCACTTTATCCCTGGGCAGAGTTAATTACTGCCTGCTCTGGTCTACAGAGGCATCACACTGTAATTATTTGTTGACTCACCACTCTCTCCAGCTAGACTGGGAGCTCACTTTCTGAAGACAGGGACTAACTTTATTTCCTTCGCATCCTGAGTCTCTGGCCAGGTGCTAAGAATGGAGATGGATGGATGGAATGAGGTGAATCACAGAAACAGAGAATCCAACTTATTCCAAACATTGTATATTGGATACAATGTTTGGGTTAAATAGGTCTTTTTTCCCCTAGAATTCTTGCCCAAATGTTTATACTTAATGAAAGTAAAAGATGACATTAGTAATGTTAAATCACTAATTTTGAATGCTGGAGGATATGTTATTTAGGGAAGCTCTCCACTGCTTTACATACAAGTCTCTAGATGGCAAAAGTGAGGTTTCTTCTCTGTTGGGTCTTTGAAAATCAAAATGAAACAAACAGAAACAAAATAAAACAAAGTGAGACTAGTCTGAGTTGACTCACTGACTGTATTTCCTGCGGCGATCCTTTCTTCAATTTAGGTTTGTAATCATAAAATAACTGGCTTTGGAAGGCGATAATACACTTTAGTGATGAGCAAACTTAATAGATAGGCTAGGTATTTTTTTTTTTAGACTTTAAGGGATTCTAGGTTCCAAGCTTTTGACTCTTAATCACACATGGCATATGGCTCATAACACAGGCTAGATGCCCTTACTTGCTACTTCACTGATCCCTTTTCCTTACATGCTGCTATCTGCACCCACAGGATCAGATTAAGATTTAGAGCAGCAGGACTACAAGAAAAGCATATCTAACTCTATGATAAACATATCTAACTTCAGCTGGGACAGGGGTTCACCTTCCCCTGTTCAGGTTTCCTGAATGGACACTCTCATCTGGGGGGATGCCACCTGTGGTTAGAGAGCAAGATAACTATTTGATCTGATGGTAAGGGCAGTTTACCGTATTTCCTCTGTGGACACCAATGAGTAACTTCCACATGGATATCACAGCGCAGGATTCAAGCATCTGGTAAACACTGAATGAGTACAACGGGCCAGGTGTGGGTTAGGTGCTGGTGACACAGAGATGAACAGGACACTACGTGGCTAACCCAGGGAAGGTACTGAAGGTGCGGACAATCCCAACAGAACTCAAGTGCTTGCAGCAGTTGAGGGTACAAAACGTTCTGTGAGCACACCGAGGAGGAGGTGCCCCATTCTGTCTGGGGAGAGTCATCACAGTGTGTGGGGTGATGGAGAATAACAGGAGACAAAAGTAGAAAGAGCCAGATTAAGGTCCCCCAGTCCACTTCTCATTAGTCACACTTTCTTTAGGCAACTGCGTTCACTTCCAAGGCTTCAACAACTACCCCCACAAGTCAACAACTTCCATAGCTGAGATCTCAGCTCCAATCTCTCTCTTCACCGCAGGCACTCACCCTAATCTACCTCAGAGCATCTATCTCTGTTTGTCTCAGAGGCACCTCCTCCAAGCATCACGCTTACCTCCCCAGACTTCCTCTGCCTTTATACCCATCCTCAGGTTTCAGAGTCACTGTCCAAATTGAACCTCCTTATCCCTCACCCCCAAGGGGCCACCAAGTCCCGTCAATCCCGCTTCCAAGCTCTTTCTCAAACCACCACGTCTTCTCTGTTCCGCCATCCTCTCCGTTCAGGCCTACACCTCCCCCCCTCCACCGACTACAACAGCCACAAAACCTAGTCTGTCTACTCCAAACTCTGCTCGTATTCATACATTCAACAAATTGGATGCAAGGTACGATGGGTACTACAGCAAACGAGACATACAAAGTGCCTACTTTATGAAGCTTTCTTTTTATTTATTCGTGCTAGCCAATTCCCTTTTAAAAATTAATCTGGCCATGGCACATACTGGCTTTAAGTCTTCAGTATCCTCCCACAGCCTACATGAGAAACTCCTAGCTGTTCGACATCTGGCGTATCCTACCCTTCCAAACTCTTGTTCTGCTCTCCTCTCACAGGCCCTTTAAACTCCAGGCACAAGCCTGATATGAAAAGTGCATGTTTCTTCAGGCTCTGCGTTGGCAAGTGTTCCTTCCTGTGCCTGGAACACTCCTTCCTCTGGGGTAGGAATTCCTACCCCAGAGATTCTGAGTTTCCACGTCCAAACATAGCACTCATCACACAGCACAGAAATTATGTTTAGAAGTCTGCTCCTCCCACTTAGCTGTGAGTTCCTTAAAGGACTGCATGAGAAAGCAAGAAGGATGCACAGCAATCTGGAAAGGTGAAGAAACAAAGGTTGGGAAAATCGGGAGAGGCAGCTCACACCTCACCTGATGGTCTGTCCAAACCAATTACTTTGTGAAACACTCTGTACCTCTCTGGGCTCCGAGGACAGAGCTTCCTTTAGGGGCGTGTTTCCCAAAGTACGGGACAGAACATCGTTAAATAACGCCACGAGGCAGGCAGCCCTTCTCATTCCTTTCAATATTTCTGATCTGGCTGGAGAAAAACACACAGCTGTGGTGACTGGTCTCACTTTAAATTCAAGACCACTCAGTCCAAATGGGTCCTTAACGCCGCCCAGCAATTCTCTATTTCTTCTGCTCACTCACCAGACTATTTCATGCCTTTCCTCTCTCTTCACACTCACTCATAGCTGATCTTTCTTCTTATTTCACTGAGAAAACGGACACAACCAGAACACCTTCCCCAAGTTCCTGCCACGCCTGCTCGAGTCAGTAATCATTTATGTTGCCGTTCTCCCCATTATTAGGGATCAACTGTGCTCCAGGTAAAGCCAACCTCTCTCCACTTGGGCAAGAGATTCCATTCCTTCTTGCTTACTAAAATCACTCTGGCAAGTCTATCCTCTCTCCTGTTTCACCAGTCTTTTCCCTCTCTACCAGCTTATAAATATCATCTAATTCCTCTAACAAAAAGAAAAAAAAACGAAAAAAACAACCCTTTCAACCCTCTTCCCATTTCAGCTACCATTCCACGTCTCCCCTTTCTAGGAGAACTTGCAAATAGTTGTCTTAACCCACTGTCTCCAATGCCTCACCTCCCATTCTCCTGGAACTTATGCAATCAGACTTTCACCCCTCCCACTCCTATAGATTGCTCAAGTTCACCAAAGAGCTCGATTACTTAAACAGCATTACACAGTCGATCATTCCTTCCCCGAACACCTTCGCTTGGTTTCCAGCATATCATTCTTTTGGCTTTCCTCCTATTTCAGTGGTCATTCCTTCTCAGTCTCTTTTGCTGGTTCCTTCCTGTCGCCTCAATCTCTCTAACATTTGCGTGCCCCGGACGTGGTCCTTTTCATCAACACACATACGCTCCTGACTTTAAATACCATCTACATGTATAACTCCAGTCCAGGGAGACTCTCAACTCTGGACTCACATATCCAACTGACTATTCAACAACCCTACTTACATATCTAGGAAGCATATAAAAACCTAACACGCCTAAAACCAAAATCTTGACCCTCCGCCCCCAGGCTGTTCTTCCCACACTTCTCCATCTAAGAAAACTGGAACTCTGTCTTTCAAGTTGCTCAGGCCAAAATGATTAGAGTCATCACTGACCCCTCTTTATCTTATACTCCACATCCTCCTGTTACCAAATCCAGTGTACCCTACCTTAAATGAAAGTAGAACCTAATCACTCCTCACCACCTCCACTGTTACCATCCTGGTCCAACACACCATAACTCATCATTGCAACAACTTCCTGACACCTTCTATTTTCAACATTATCAGCCAGAGTAATCTTTGTATAATCTAAGTCGTGTCATGTCACTTGACTGCTCAAACCTTCCAACAGTTTCCCATCTCAATCAGAGTAAAAATCCATAATGGACTATACAGTCTATACAATCCAGCCACCCCTTACCAACTGACCTCATCTTCCCCCACCTTCCCCCTTGCGCACTCCACTCCAGCCACAACGGCTTTCCGCCTGTTCCCTGAACACACTTCCCACCTCAGGGCCTTTGCACTTGGTCTTCCCTCTGCCTGGAAGATTCTTCTCCCCATTATCCACATGGCTCACTCCTTCACTTTCTTCAGGTTTTTGCTCAAATGTCACTTTCTCAGTGAGGCCTCTCTTGATCATTCAATTTAAAATGGCAACTTCCCTCAACCCCTCATCCCTGAATTTTCTCCATCACATTCATTATTATCGAACATACTGTTTACTTTGCTTGCTTTATATTGTTTATAGTCTGTCTCTCTCTACTAGGGCTCCCTGAGAGCAGAGACTTTTATTTGCTCTGTTCACGGCTGTATTCTCAGTGCCAGGAACAGTGCTAGAATATGGAAGTGGCTCAAAGGGCTATATGTTTAATTTGTAAACTGAGAGATTCTCAGTTTGCTGCTAGAATGTCTTCAATACTTAACACTTGCTAATCCCTTTTTAGGGCTCAGCACTTTAGCAGGTAAAAGCCTCAAGTAAGAATTTAGTAACATTAGAAACATTTAGCAACACTGAAATGTTCTGCTTTCATTTTATTTTAAAATTATTTTTATTTAAGGTACTGGACTTCTATTCTCCCTTATAACAGTTATTTTTAATTTAACACACATTTTTAAGTTTAAAAAGTGAGCTGCTTCTAAGAAAAATGCTAAGAAGTTATAGTGGGAACTGCAAAGAGACATGGCAAAAATAGTGAAAGTGGTATTTGAATGACTGGAGTTTAGGAACTCTCTTAGGGTAGGGTTGCCAGATAAAATAAGGACACCCACTTAGATTTGAATTTTAGATTTTTTTTTTTTTTAGTGTATGTTCCAAATATTGCATAGGACACACACTAAAATATTATTCGTTATCGGAAATGCTATTTTACATGGGCATCCTCTTTTTCTCCCCTAAATCTGGCAACCTTACCTTAGGAGAACAAAGAAATTGCACCCTGCTCCTGGTCGCATCCATTTTTCTCTACCAGAACAAGCTAGCTCTTGTCTGATCTACGGACTGCGTGGCTTTTATGCCTCAATAAACCTGTCCCTGTGGGACAGTACTGAGGTCTGACGTCTGAAAAATCCAACTGGCAAAGGCCAGTCACTGCGCACCTTGAGGGGGGAAAGGTTTGGCAGCTTAGAACAAGCAGTCCGGCCGCGTCTGCTCGAGAGGGAGGGGGTTCCAGGCCTCCTTTTCCCAACCTCTCAGGCACCTGCTCTGCGGAGGCCGAGGCTTGGCAGCTACTTTCCGGCCCTTACCAATGTTGCCTTCGATGGAGAGCCTTCTGGGCCCGCGCCCCGCGTGTAGACCCCTGGAGGGCGGCACACCCTCGAGTGGGCTCTTAGCCATGGACTTGGAGGATGCTCGCAGCAGCCTTAGATATTGCCGGCCGGCGATCACCCCACCCATGATTCACGCAGCGATCACTTCCGCCGAGAGCACTTCCTCCCACGGTGTTCAAGCGCTCCGGCGCGCCGCTGACGTCAGGCGAGAAGTGGGTGGGTTGAGTTGGCTTGAGGGGAGGAGCCAAAGGGACCACTCTGTTCTCGCGATGTTTGTAATAAAGTGTTGCAAAAAGGAAGAGTCCTAATGTGGGGAACGGGAGAGTTTAATGGCAATTGGAGTTGGTACCGCGCGGTTTGCCCCTCCGTTTCTGCCCACTGGACAAACAACGTTTAAAACGACACATAAGTCAAGAATTCCATCACCTTTGCATTTTTGTATCGCTTTAGAATAAATTTCATAACTAAAGACAAATAAAAATAATTGTAACTTTAAACGAGCTTTTTTTCCCCAAGTGTTTGTTGTCTGGCTTTTATCCTAACATGGGAAAAAATTGGACAGTTTTAAGTAGGAAAATGATGCAATCTGATGATTTACACAAATTAACTTTTTCCCATTCCCTGTAACTTGCACCACAATGCTGGCACCTTATTGAATAAATTAACAAATTAGTTTGTCAATTACACCCCACCTCTTATTTTGCCTCTTGAATAAAGTTCACTCAATCTATTTGCATCGTAGCCAAAAATTCCATGAGAATAAAGAGGGTGGCGGCTTAGGGACTATGTGTGGAACTCGTTTAAACCAGATAGATTGGGTTCTGTGGAGGTGAACCATGGCGGGTGAGGAGGGGGGTGGGGTGGCTGGTGGGGATTCAGAATAGGGTTTGTAAAAGCTTGAGAAGAGCAAGGGTAGAGAGAGATTTACTGGTGTATAGAACTGGGGTCTAGCTGTTGGTGGAGAATTGTGTTCTGCAGAGGGACAGGGACAATTCTGAGCTGCTGCCAGACTGGCTTTTTCCTGCCACACTCCATGGTCATAATGACTTCAGAACTAAGGATTTATGAAATATTGTCAGAGGGTGCGTCCACCTTCCCCACTTGACTTTCACAAGAGTCAAACCAGGATTAACAGGCAATCCGGCATTCGGGCAGCACTCTTAGACATGGGAGCTTTTAGGAAACCAATCTGATTGCCAGAAGGTTTGGGGAGGGGCTGGTGGCTGGGACTGTTGTAGGAAAAAATGGGGCACGAGAGGGTGGTCATGTCCCAGGTCTCGGTGAGTCCCTGGGACAGGACGCCAAGTGAGGGTCCTTGACTTCTGGCTGGAAAGAATTCAAGGGCGAGATATAATAAAGTGAAAGGTTTATTTAGGGAGATACCCACTCCGTAGAGCGTGGGCCATCTCAGAAGGCAAGAGCACCAGAGGTGCGGGGGTGGTTAGTTTTTAAGGGCTGGGTAACTTCATAGGCTAACAAGTGAGAGGAATATTCTAACATCTTGAGAAGGGGTGGGGATTTCCAGGAACTGGGGCACCACCCACTTTTGGGCCTTTTTTGGTTGGCCTTGGAACTGTCATGGCACCTGCGGGTGTCATTTAGCATGCTAATGAATTACAGTGAGTATGTAATGGGTCTCTAGGTCTACTGGAAGTCGACTCTTCTGCCATCTTGGGCCTCGTAGGGTCTAATCGGCTTTTGTGGTATCCTGTTCTTCTTAATGGCTGTGCCATTCTTTTAATGACTGTGCCCTGCCGCCTTCCTTCCTGTCTCAGGGTAACTGTTTGCAGAGCAGGCACAGGACATTTTCCCTATATTGTTGTTTATATGGGAGGGCTGAAGTGACATTTGTATATCATATTAAGCACAATCTATTAAAAAACAGATTGCAGATTTATTTAGGATAAGCTGGATGGAGCGCTAAAGGATGCTGGAGCAGCTAAAGTCTGTCCCACCCCCCACTCCCTCCCCCGCAGCCACCTCTCTGTAGAAATACGACTTACATTTCTCTATCTATGTAAACTCTGACTTGGGAAAATATTCATCCAAAAAAGTTTGAGAGGCTGTCTGCACCCTTATGGTTTCCCTTGCCTTCATTGCCCTCAGGGTCACTGTGAAGGGTAAATATGGAAGTTGTTGGCAGGTTTAGGTGCAGACAGGCAACTAATCTGTTCCTAAAAGTTAGAGCACCTAAAAGTCATTTAAAAAAATTTTACAGTGAAGCACAATATATAGTGAAGAAAAGAGCATGTATTGTAAGTGTACAGCTTAGTGCAATTTTCACACACTGAGCACACTCTATTACCCAGATTCGGATCAAGAAACAGAGCATTACCAGCATCCCCAGAATCCATTTCCCCTATCAGTTACTACCCCCAAAGGTAACCAATAACCTGACTTCTAACAGCAGACATTAGTTTTGCCTGTTCTTTACATAACTGAAATCGTGTAGTAAGTACTTCTTTCATTCAACATAATATCTGTGAGATTTATATACGTTATATATGTAGTTGTACTTCATTCGTTCTCACTGCTGTATGGTATTCCACTGTGTTGTTATACCACAAAGTGTTTTATCCATTCTACTCTTTTTTTTTTTAATTTATTTATTTATTTGGCTGCGCTGGGTCTTAGTTGCGGCATGCGGGATCTTCGTCGTGATGTGCGGGATCTTCTAGTTGTAGCATGCACGATATAGTTCCCTGACCAGGGATCAAACCCGGGCCCCCTGCGTTGGGAGCATGGAGTCTTAACCACTGGACCATGAGGGAAGTCCCCTTATCCATTCTACTCTTGATGGACATTTGAGGGTTTCTAGATTAAAGCTATTATAGATACCATTGCTATGAATATTCTTTCTTCTTTTATATAAATTTATTTATTTATTTATTTGGTTGGTTTTGGCTGTTTTGGGTCTTTGTTTTTGTGTGCGGGCTTTCTCTATTTGCGGCAAGTGGGGGCTACTCTTTGTTGCGGTGTGCAGGCTTCTCATTGTGGTGGCTTCTCTTTGTTGTGGAGCACGGGCTCCAGGTGCGTGGGCTTCAGTAGTTGTGGCACGTGGGCTCAGTAGTTGTGGCTCGCTGGCTCTAGAGCGCAGGCTCAGTAGTTGCGGTGCACAGGCTTAATTGCTCTGTGGCATGTGGGATCTTCCCGGACCAAGACTCAAACCCGTGTCCCCTGCATTGGCAGGCGGATTCTTAACCACTGTGCCCCCAGGGAAGTCTCGCTATGAATATTCTTGAATACGTCTTTGGTAAAGTTAAGTACACATTTCTCTTGGGCATATGCCTACAAGTGGAACTGATGTAGGCTGGGCTTCAGTAGATATTCCCAAAGAGTGTGCAGTTCCACAGTGCTTGTACCAGTAGACAGCGCCACCATCAGTGAGAGAGTGCTCTGGTGGTTCCACATTCTTGCCAACAACTGGTATTGTCAGCCTTCTTCATTTTATTCATTCTGCTGTATAATGGTGTCTTGCAGTTTTAATCTGCATTTTCCTGATGATTAATGAAATGGAACATTTTCTCGTATGTTTATTAACCATTTCAGTAACCTCTCCTGTGAAGGACCTGTTCAAGTCCTGTGCCCAGTTTTCTGTTGGCTATCTGTCTTTTACTTACCGTTATTGCTCTTTGTATATTCTGGATATGAGTCCTTTGTGAATATTTTCTCTCACTCTGTTCCTTGCTTCTAAAAGCTTTTACATTTGGGGGATGTATAGTGTTTAGTGTAAAGTAAGAAACTAAAATGTCTTTTGCCTGTTAGTTATCCCACTATTATCGATGATCCTTCTACTCCTCTGTATTTCTTTATGCTTGTTTTATTATGTTTACCATGCATAAAAATTCAATATCTTTCTTGATTTTAATTCCAAATTTCCAGGAGAGAGACTCTGATTGGCCCAGCTGTGGCCAAAAGGTAAGCTTTCAAGGAACAAATGTGAGTGTTGGAGCCGCGCCCCAACGTGCACGAGGAAGGAGGGCGATTAAAGGAATTGTGCGGAGCAAGGGAGAAAAACAGGTGGTGACCAGTGCTTCCTGGAAAACGGCGGTATGTTGGTGAGCAGAATTACGTCCCACTTGCCTGGAGGAGTAAGGTCACTCCCTGCTCCTGCGGGATTGTCAGGTATCCGCTGGAGTTTATGAGTAAGAGTTGATGTTGCCCCACAGGACTCCAGTCCTTCAGCAGCCATTCCTTCATCCAATGTTTGCTGAGCATCTGCTATGTACTAGACACTCTGCTCAGTCCTTAGAGAGTGCTCTCAAGTGCTGCTGACAAGTACACTGATCCGTGTGACCAAAACGCTCTGCAACCATTAAAAATGGGGAGATAAACATACACAAATGTGACCCTGACTTTCTTCTGCAGCTTGGTGTCTGGTCAGTTATATCCTCATCTACATCAAAGATATTCTAATGTACTGGATTGTGCTAACTCAGTTTGGTTAAGCTGGGAAGTACACTTCCAGAATCTCCTTCCTGACAGGGCTCTGTGTTCGAGTTGGTCAAAAGAGGACCTGGTGGAGATTTGGAAAGTAGAGTGGGAGCCTCAGCTGCTCTGAGGAGATCTCTGTTGTCAGACACTGTGACAGACAGATGTGCCCACAGATAGATCCCAGCTAGTTCTCAAGGCCTAGTGACTCCTCTCTGATCCTCCCACAGTTCCCTTCAGACCATCACTTCCCCAGCTTGTCCCACTTTTGGGCAGTCTCATTCCTGAAATAACCCCCTTATCCCCATAATGTGCATGGTGGCTCTCCTCACCTGAATGAACTCTGACTGATAGACCTAATCATAAAAGGAGGCATATAGGGAATGGTTAAGAGTGTGGATTCAGACAGCTAGAGGTGAGGATTAAGAAAGATAATCCACGTGCAGCGTTTAACACACCTGCCACACCGTTACCAACCAATAGGTATTACGTAATAAGTAAGGTAATACTAACATTACTCAGTGCCTGGGACGTTATTTCTATTTAGTTGACTTCCTATTGAATTTACTGTAACCGATCCATGCTCTCCTGTCTACTAGCATAGACCTTGCCTTCCCCTGCAGAATTCTAGGACAGCACTTACTGAAGTGGGGTAAGATCAGGTGGGGTAGGGAGGGTCATCCTCCCCTTCTCACCCCACATGGAGATTCTGCCGTGGCCCCCCACAGCAGGCAGGGTCAGCTCTCCACACTGCCCTGGCGGCATCTCTGTGCCTGGGCATCGTACCGCCTCTTCCCTGTGCTTTCTCTCCCAATAGCCTGTGCCTGTGGCTCTTCTTTGCAGGACTGCCCTCAGCCTACTGGAACCCTTTTCCTGCACAGGAGGAAAGCCTGGGACTTTCTGCCCCCTAGGAAGCACCTTCACTTATCACTGATATGTGACCATGAAAGCCTGGCTCATTGCCTGCAGTAAGGTTTATACTCCAGGGCTCTCAGGGGACCAGGCAGAAGCCACCCTTTTCTGTCCTGCCTTTCCCACTCTACTCACTGATTTCTACTGAGAGCACTTCCCTAATAAATCTCTTGCATGTGTGTCCCCATTTCAGGGTCTGCTTCTGGGAAACCTGTCCCAAGACATGAATCCTCTAGGGGTTTTTGAAAGTATGCTTCTTGGGGCTTCCCTGGTGGCGCAGTGGTTAAGAATCTGCCTGCCAATTCAGGGGACACAGGTTCGAGCCCTGGTCCAGGAAAATCCCACACGCCGCAGAGCAACTAAGCCCGTGTGCCACAGCTACTGAGCCTGCACTCTAGAGTTCATGAGCCACAACTACTGAAACCTGCACTCTAGAGTCCATGAACCACAACTACTGAACCTGCGTGCCACAACTACTGAAGCCTGCGCGCCTAGAGCCTGTGCTCCACAGCAAGAGAAGCCACCGTAATGAGAAGCCCACGCACTGCAATGAAGAGTAGCTCGCGCTCGCCGCAGCTAGAGAAAGCCCGCGTGCAGCAACGAAGACCCAACGCACCCAGAAATAAATAAATAAAATAAATACATTTATTTAAAAAAAAGAGAAAATATGCTTCTCTACTGCACCCCCAGAGGGCAAGTGCAGGGATGGTGGAGGAAGAATGTCTGACATTGAGGTCCGTGGGCTTCCACTGGGCTCCACTGTCTCCAAATGGGTGTGTCTGGGAAGACCAGGTGGGCCCTGTTCAGGAGCATCAGGGATGGGACCTGGCCAGGTGGCAGGAGCAAAGGGCACACCAGGCAGAAGTAGCGACTTAGTTCTGCCCATAACTAGCTGGGCAATCTAGTTAACTAGCAAACTAGCTACAAAATGAGCATGACACTAGTACCTGCCTCATAGGGCTGTGGTGAAGGATTAAATGAGAAAATCCATGGAAGCTCTTAACCTAGTGCCTGGCATATTATAAGCATTCAATCAATGTTAGCCGTTATTATTATCCCGTGTTTTCTCATAGCATTTTGTGAGGGCTTCTATTTCACCTCACATCGTTGTCTTATATGTATGTGTCTGTCTCCCCCTTCATGCAGTGTGACCTTGATGGGCAGGAATCAACTTTGTGGGGTACATAAATCCCATTTGGCCGCAGCCAGTCATCGTAGATGCAAAACATTCAGTAAATACTTGTGAAATTAAACAGACTTGACCAAGGGCAGGCAGTGGGTAGCAAGTAATGAGAGAGAGATAGAGACAGAGAGAAAAGCAGAAGAGGGAGGGGGAACAGGAGTGCAGGAAGAGAAAATATTCTTCCGTGGGAGGCTGCTCCTTTCTTGATTAGTTTTTGGGACAAAATACAACTTAGTCCTCAATGACAAAGGACCTCATAGAGATCTTAAGCCCACTACGACCATCCTTCACCTAAGTTTAAATAGCATTGCGTTTGAACCACTCACGTGTTACAGCCTATAAGCCCTGCGTTTCCCTTTCTGTTCACAGTCTCTAGTGTATCACCCTTGAGTACAAGGACTTACATCTCTGAAAGCCCTTGTTTCTTAAGCCTCCTCCCTCCAAGAGTCATCTAGTCCTCATTCTTACTAATGTTCAAGATAAAGGAAATAAGGTGGTATAGCAGAAGAAGCACTAGGTTTTAGCGTCACATACACTTGGATTTTAACCCTGGCTCTGTGTGATCTTCAGCAAGGTGTTAACTTCTATGAGCCTCAATTTCCTCAACTGTAATAATAGAACCTACCTCTCAGGGTCATTGTGTGGACGAGAAATAGGTGTGAAAAGCCTTTAGCATTGTGTGTGAGAGTCAGCCCAGGAAAATAAAGAGCCCCACACAGAGAAGTAAGGCTTGCAGGTTTTAATGTTTCATGATTGTTAACAGAGCAGTCTCAAGGAGACCCCCAGAGAATCTGTTCTGATTTTAGAAGCACTTCCTGTGGACGATGGAGGGCCCAGCCTCATCATACTCTGGCTTGCTGATCCACATCTGCTGGAAGGTGGAGAGAGAGGCCAGGATGGAGCCTCCGATCCAGACTGAGTACTTCCGCTCTGGGGGAGCAATAATCTGCAAAGAGCAAATGTGGTGAATCATGATCAGTCGCCAAGGAATAGGGAAGGTGGTCCAGGAATCATCTCACCACACTGCCAGACTGCCCTGGAAAAGAACAGCCTCTGTGGTCAGAAAGGAACAGGAGAAACCTTGTGGTAGATTAGACTATTGCTCAGATTGTCACTCTCCCTCCCACCCCATCCCCCTGCCTCTCCATGAGAAGAGTTCAGTGTTCCACCCTGTGACTTTGGGCTAGGCCCTGTATTTGCTTCGGCCAATGGGATGTCAACAGACTTGACACAGGGGCTAGAAATGTGTTTCAGGCATGCAGGTGGGCACACTCTCTTGGGTCTCTGCCATCCTCATGAGAAGAATTTCCCTTGAAGAGCTACTGGACCTTCAGCCTGGGCCCCACAGTGAAAGATGTACCCCTGACCTGAGTTGGCTGGGCCTGCAGAGCTGTCTAGCCAAGCTTGACCTAGATCAGCTGACTCCCAGCTGACCTGCAGATGCCTGAGCAATAAATGCTTATTATTACGTGCCCTGAAATTTCATAGTTGCTGTTACCCAGCAGTAGCTAACCAATACAAACATCTGTAAGGGAGTGCTGTTCTGTTCCTGCCTAGAGTTTGGATGCATGGGCAGCTTGGGCTGGGATTCCTCCATTCCTGAGTCTAAGCCGGTCTACTCAATAGTCTCTTGTATCTGAGAAGTTCTCAAATTCATACATGCCACTGGGATTCCTGAGCTTGGCCTTTAGAAATTGGTTGTCATGTCAGACAACTTTGAACTCCACCTAGAAGTATATCTAAAAGGACCCTGACTCTTCAACTAATTCCTGTTTCTGAAGGGACTAAGAATTCAGTGCTAGAACAAACCAGACATGAAATAGATTTTTTTGTCTCCTAAGAATCTCCCTACGTATTTCCTAAATCGCAGAGATCATGGAATAGCTAAATAAGTAGGGTCTTTAGAAGTTATCTTATTCAGGCAGACAAAAGTCACCCCATTGCTCCTTTGACAGATACCTCAGCAACTGGCACAGCCACTAAGAAGGTAACAGATTTTACTGCTGGGCAGTTCTAGTTGTGAGAAAACTCTGGGTTGTCTTGGGCTGGAGGCCCTAAATCTCAGCCCCATTCCCACCATACTCCATATCCTTCCACACTTCCATATCCTGGGGTTTGCCTCACCTCCCCCAGTCCAATGTGGCTGGAGTGTGTGTACCCGCACACATCCCCGGGCACCTTTGCTTACTCACTCTCATTCCCCTGCCTGCAGTGTGCTTTCCCCCCCTCTGGTCTTATTTAAGCTGTTCTTCCATGGACCATGTCTACTAATCAGATCTTAAACTCCTGGAAGGCCGGCAATGTTATTAAACTCAGGGCAGTGGCTCATAAATTGGAATATGCATCAAATCGTTGGTGTCCATTTATAAGTGTAAGTGATGGGGGCACCCCAGACCTGCTGAACCAGAATCAGGTGTGGTATCCTGACACGTGGTCCTAGTAAAAAGCCGCTGCCCCAGGCCTGGCACATTGCCCCCCATGTGGCAGACCTCAGTAAGCGTGGCTGCTCCAATTGGCTCTGGGTGAGAAGAGCCCGCTGCTCACCTGTTTTCTGGTGGCCCGCTCTGCTTCCAAGCACCATCTGCTAGGCAGGGGGAGAGCCTTTATGAAGAAGGTTCTTAGAATACTGACATAGAGAACACACTTCCTCAGAGCAGGGCTACTCCCCAGAGACCAACTTTATTGTGAGACTTTGTAACTTTCAACCTATGTGTTATTTCTATTTCACTCCTAACTCTTTCTAATCCTGCTAGTAGCAAAGTTCCTAGAAGCCCTAAAAGTGTCTGTCTGATTACTTGGGGACCAGAGGCTGGGGAGAAGTGGTAAGACAGGTGGGCTCCCGTTCTGATGAGGCCTATGTGGCGAGAAGCATTGTGTGGGAGGGCTGTGACCAAGATGGGACAGCACATCAGAGGCTGTCCAGGAATCAAGGAATGTTCCTGTGAGTTTGAACCAGCAGCCTGTCCTAGAGCCAACATTCTCTCTTTGGAACTTTCACCCTCCTCTGGGGTGACACCCAAGTCCTTTTTAAAGGTTAAAGATGGCGTGGGGTTGCCTCCTTCTTTTCTTTCCCTCTTTCCCTCCTCATTTCCTCCTCAACCCCCTCAACTTCTCTCCATTCCAAATTCTTTCACCTCCTTCTCATATGGGGTCCATGACATTGTGTTTGAGAGCCCAGGCTAAATGTGTCTCCCACTTATGAGTGCCCAAAGAACATAATCCCCCAAGATGAAATCTGTCTCGGGCCAGAATGATGGAGAACCCAGGAGGCCACCAAGCTGTAAGCCTGGCAGCCTGACTCGGAGCATCTCCCAAGTACACAGGTCTTTGTACAAAGAACAGGATGGAGGGAGCCGGGGTGGGACCCACCTTGATCTTCATGGTGCTGGGGGCCAGGGCTGTGATCTCCTTCTGCATTCTGTCGGCAATGCCGGGGTACATGGTTGTACCCCCAGAGAGGACATTGTTGGCGTATAAATCCTTGCGGATGTCAATGTCACACTTCATGATGGAATTGTAGGTTGTTTCATGAATTCCAGCTGACTCCATGCCTAGCAGAGATCACAGTAGCTCATCAGCATCCACTGTGCCACACGTACAGCTCCTCAGGTGACCCTTCTGTTGGTGCAGCTACCCTGGTTTGCCTCAGTCACCTCCCTAATGGATTATAAGATCAGACTCTCTAACTGGTCATTGCCCTGCCTTGAGGTTCCCCCAGTTCTGACTGATCTTTCACACTGTTCCCTGATGAATATTTCTAAAGGAATACTTTCATTGTATCACTTTTTTCACAGCTTTATTGAGATATAATTCATGTACCATAATATTCACCCCTTTAAAGTGTATAGTTCACTAGTTTTTAGTGTATTCACAGAGTTGTGCAACCATCACCACAGTCTAATTTTAGAACATGTTTAATACCCCCCAAATAAACTCCATGCCCATTAGCAGACACTCTCCATTTTCCCCTGCACTCTTTCCCCAGCCTTAGGCAACCACTAATCTATTTTCTATCTCTATAGATTTGCCTGTTCTGGACATCTCATATAAATGGAACCATACAATATCTGTTCTTTTGTGTCTGGCTCCTTTCACGTAGCATCATGTTTGCAAGGTTCAGCCATGTTATAGTCTGTTATAGCCAAATAATATTCCATTGTATGGATATACCCATCATATCATCTTTGCCTATTGGTTGACATCTAGCTACCGTAGTCTGGCACCAAGATCTTCCACAGTAAAAGGCCCTGCCTGCCATACCAGCTCACGCCCACTTACCTGGGATCCCCCATCTCCAGTCTTGTTTCCATGTGATATAATTCCACACTGTAGATAGAGGAATCTGCCTAAAGTGGAATACTGACGTTGGTACTCTGCCATCTAAACACTTCCAGGGGCTCTACATTGCTGATATGATTAACCCCCAGGCTCTGTGTGTGGTCCAGGGGCTCTCTCGTTTCCTCTGTGTGCCAACACACACACACACACACACACACATGCACACACACACCTCACCCATCATGTCCCAAGTAGAATATGACTTGTCGCTCCTCCACACTTTGCACTTACCTTTCCACTTGCCTTGCACGCCATTCCCTACTCTGCACTCCTTCCATTCCCAGACACCATAAAATGATACTCATTCTTCAAGGTTCTATTCAAATATTCACCTTCTCTGAGAAGCCTTCCCTGATTTCTTAGGCCTATAGCACTTTGTCCAGTTTGCTATTTACCACTACATTATATGTCAACATTTGCTTACAGGCCTTTCTCTTATACACTTCTCAGGAAAGTAGTTATCTTTGTATTAAATATTATCTTATTTAATCCTTGTGGCAACCCTATCTAATAGGTACTATCATAATTTCCACTTTATAGATAAGAAAACTGAGGTTTGAAGAAGGTAACATGTCCATGGTACAGCACTCGAAGGAGCAGAATCAGGATTTAAAACCAGGTCTGACCCCCAAACCCACCCTGTTTACTGCTATAGGTTTCAGACCCCATGATTTTTTTTTTTTTTTTTTTTTTTTTTTCGGTATGTGGGCCTCTCACTGTTGTGGCCTCTCCCGTTGCGGAGCACAGGCTCTGGATGCACAGGCTCAGCGGCCATGGCTCACGGGCCCAGCCGCTCTGCGGCATGTGGGATCCTCCCGGACCGGGGCACGAACCCGCATCCCCTGCATCGGCAGGCGGACTCTCAACCACTGAGCCACCAGGGAAGCCCTCAGACCCCATGATTTAAATGTTGAGGGATCCAAGAAATATTTCATGTTTTAATCTCATTCTTAGTTTCATGTTTATATTCCCATCCCACTTTTCCTTTATTCTGATTTCCTTACTCTTACATTTAAAATTAGATTTTTATCTAGTTGTATTGTTTATGTATTTTTGGTCCTTCCTGGAAAACTATAGGCTAAGTATCAACAATAAACAGTGTGCGTGACTCCTGGTGTTTCTCTTTCCACCCCTGCCCTCCTGATTGGCCAGGACTACGGGTCGAGCCTCACCAATGAAGGAGGGCTGGAAGAGGGTCTCGGGGCAGCGGAAGCGCTCATTGCCGATGGTGATGACCTGCCCATCTGGCAGCTCGTAGCTCTTCTCCAGGGAGGAAGAGGAGGCTGCCGTGGCCATCTCATTCTCAAAGTCCAGGGCCACATAGCACAGCTTCTCCTTGATGTCTCGCACGATTTCCCGCTCGGCTAGAAAGAGTAGAAATGACAGAGGGTAGATACTCGGCTCTGTTAGTCTGGTCGTCCCCTCTTGATCTCCATGGAAACTTCCTTCTTCCTTCTCTTTCGGGTTCATCTCAAGATGAATGCTAATGTTTTCATTCCTCTTTCTAAAGTGAAAGTTCAAAATCTCGATTCCCAAGCAAAACTTTGCATGTGCTTTTCGTCTTGTTCCCATCACTCAGCCCTGACAAAGCTTCAGGCCTTCCTGAGGGCCTTTCAGGACACATTTCCCATCCAGATGGAGGCTTGTATGCTGGGGTTGTACAGAATCTAGGAAGGCTCCTACCTAAAACCTCTTCCTGCCCAGGGGGCCACTTCCCCTTAGAAATTCAGACCTTACTTATTCCGTTTGTCCTCAGACAAACCAGGTAATGAAATGTGCCACCAGATTCTTACCACTATTCTGCCGAATAAAAACTAGCTCTGATCCGGTGTGCACAGGGACAGAGGTAGCAGGTCCCTGGGGAGGGAAGGAGTGCTGTGAAAGCACACTGAACAGAGGGCAAAGCCAAGCGCTTCTCAGGATGAGTAGGTCTAAGCCTTGTCTCCCTCCCCAAGGTGTCTTGGTTGGGAACATTCCTCCTTAAATAAGGCTGCCCTGACTATCTGGTCTGGTCTAGGGGCCCAGCCCCAGCCTAGGGCCTCCCCGTTTACCCTAAAAGAGTTTGAGGACACAGGGCCACTGACTTCTCATTAGTCATGAGAATTTCTGGTCCAAGATCAGATTTGGTTCTGAGCTCAAGTCAAGTCCAGAAAGAGGCTGGGTACCTGTGGTCACAAAGGAATAGCCCCTCTCTGTGAGGATCTTCATGAGGTAGTCTGTGAGGTCGCGGCCAGCCAGATCAAGGCGCATGATGGCATGGGGCAGTGCGTAGCCCTCGTAGATCGGGACATTGTGGGTGACACCGTCCCCTGAATCCAGGACAATGCCTAAGGACATAGAGGATAAGACCTATGAACACCTTTAATATTTTCTTTCATCTGTCTCTTTCTGGGACCTGTTACCAAAAGATCTTCAACTACCATATTTTTCTTTAGCAGCTAGAAAATTCACCCATGGTGAGAATTATCAATCACATTTTTTTGTGTACATCAATTTTTGTGTATGTTGGTTTGTTTTCCCAAATGAGACTCTAGGCATCTGGAAGGCAAGTAAACTGTCTCCTCTTCTTATATTCCTTGAAACACTTTCACAAAAATGCACACGTCAATTGGCATCTAGGCTGCACGTTCTTTAGTGAGACTGGATAATGTGCATATCCTTCAGGCATCAAACTAACACATATGTAGTGCGAAAAGGACTATAAAAACCAGCTTGAAAAAAAATAACATTCTCTACTGATGAAACTTTTAGCAAACCATGAAAGGAAATAAGTTTTCTCAATGTGATAAGAAATTTCTCCTGATCCAACAGCCACATAATTGATGGGGAAACACTACAATATTGTTACTGTATTATTATTATTTAATATTGTCCTGGATGCTCTAGCCAATGCAGTATGACAGAAAATACAAATAAGAGGTACTATCATCAAAAGGGAATGGAATCATCATTATTTGCAGATAACGTGGTTGTATACTTCGAAGACCTAAGAGAACCAACTGAGAAATTATTAGAGTTAATCAGATGATTCAGTAAGAACCAGATCCAAAATAAATATCCAGGGAGCAGCCACTTACTCTTCTACAAGGATGCTGGTCACAGCATATTTTATAATAAAAAATAAACATTGGAGACAACCTAAAGGTCCTGCAATAGAGAAGTGGTAAAATCAATCAATCAGCCATGGAGCCATCACACAGTGACTACCGTGGGGTCACTGAACATGACGTTCACAGCATAAAACCAAGCGCAAAGCATAGGATACACAACTGTGTGTACCTATATTTCCCCATCACCATCCTTATCACCTGCAGTGAAATTATCCTTTACTTTAATTCTCCTCCACTAGGCTGTTAGCTCCATAATGGCTGGTCCATCTTGTTTGACAGTGTGTGCCCATGGCCTGTAGTGTTTGGCACATGGTAGGGAGTAATGGAAAATATTGGAATGAATGGATAAATGGACAAATCAATGAATACATGAATGAATGTTTGAAAGATGTTCATGCAAGCTGTCAAGCCCCTATTAAAAATCACTTTATTTTGAAGTTCCCTCTGTTTCCCTGAGCTCCTTTCTATACCAAGGCCACATCATACTTACACATCCAACATCATAGGTTCCGCCATTGCTGCTTCGTGAGCAGAAACATCCTAGCATTGTTGGAAAGGGTGTACAAGCTCCCAGACTAACCACTGTGAGGGAAATGGCCCTTGCAGGTTGTACTGGTCATGGTTTGTTCATGTACATTCTTTCCAGCTATACTGGGTGGACTCGCATCTGCATTTTACATGGGCTTCCCTTCTGTTATCCCTAACCAAGGTTTTCCTTGGACTTTGACTGTCCCACTGATTCTTCTGAACAGGAATCTCTGCAGGAGCCCAGCTTTCCCTTCCTCCCTCCCAAGTCAGAAAGGGAACAGATGACAGGGCTACTCACCTGTCGTGCGGCCAGAAGCATAGAGGGAGAGCACAGCTTGAATGGCTACGTACATGGCAGGGACATTGAACGTTTCAAACATGATCTGAAAGAACAGTGCAGAATAGAAGACTATCTGGCAGAAATCACAGCACCTCTTGGTCCACAGAATGGTTTGTAATTTTATTAAGGGCAGGAACTGTGCTCATTTATCCCACTCCCACCTCCCATAGGTTCTGGCATGGACTACAAACACAGCAATTCTCAAAAATTTCTGTTGCATTGATGCATGGATGGGAGAAAGAATCTGGCCAAGCATCCATGTTGTGTTCTTGTGCCAGTGCTCAAGTCTTCCTGGTCTCTTACCTGCGTCATCTTCTCCCTGTTGGCCTTGGGATTTAGGGGGGCCTCCGTGAGCAGGGTGGGGTGCTCCTCAGGTGCTACCCGCAGCTCATTGTAGAAGGAGTGGTGCCAGATCTGGTTGGGACAAAAGTCAGATGAGTCCAGCAGACTCCCAGTGGGCTGGAGACTTCCTATGGACATGCCCCTGCTGGGGGAGGATGGCACGATGTTCTCAGAATGGACTGGATCTGGAGAGGAGGCCTGTCAGCCACGGGAACTTCTGATTGCTCTTTAGAGGTTATATTCCTTCTCAACAAGGCCCCAGACAGGACTCAGACCTGGGGCCAATATACTTAGTGTGTTGATTATTTCTGTCTGACCTTGACTCCTGTTTACACCTCTCCCTGGTCTCCCCTGCTTTGTGCCCTGAGGGACAAGGCCCTCTGCAGCTCTCTGGCTTCTGGCTGTGCTTGGCTGATAGAAGATACCAGCAAGAGGTTGGAGAGGGGGCGTGGGGAGGAGGGCAGGGTGATTTCCCGGCAGCGCTGTGGGCTCCCTGAGCACAGCTCCTGTGACACAGCCCCTCCTCAGGCTCCAGATCTCACTGAGCTCTAGTCACGCTGCCCTTGCCTTTCAGCCTTCCAGCTGGAAGAGCTTCCCTCTGTTGCTGGTACTGGATGCCTCTGCATCCCTTTCTGGTTCCCTAACCCTGCTCACACCTCTGTAAGTAGTCCTTCCTTAAATTAATTTCAGAACCCCAGCTGAGTGTATACTGTCTCCCGCCGAAGCCTGACAGATATGCATTAACCGTCACTGTCTATGATTGACCAGGCTGTTCTTTAAAGCAGGGTTTCTCAACCTCAGCGCTTTGACATTGTAAGTTCAGTAATTCTTCATCGTGGAGGGCTGAAGTGCATTACAGGATGTTTAGCAGCATCTCCGTGTTCCACCCACTAGATGCCAGTAGCACTTCTCCAGCTGTGAGGGGCAAAAATGTCTCTAGACATTGCCACATGCCCCTGGGAGACAAAATCGCCCCGGTTGAGAATCACTGCTTTAGAGGAAGTTACCCGCTGTGTACTGTTCCCTCTTTAGTGATCCAGGACAACAAACAGGAGCATTTATTTCAGAGGAATTTGGCAAAGAGTGGCAGGGACACGGGGCTTTGATTTCTTCCGAGGTGAGGCACAGGGTCCTCTGATTCCATTGTACCCATGTATTTAGGGATCCCTGGCTTTGTGCTAGGATGGTGCTAAATGTGATCTTAGCTTCAAAGTCTGGAGGGGAGAAAGGCAGTCAAAAAGACAAAATACAAGACACGTCCATATTTTAATGAAGGAAGAGGCAGGAGAAGTTCGTTTTCCGGGAGATTTGAGTAGGCCCTGAAGGCAAAGGAAGGTCTCCAGAGACTGAGGAGGGCCTCTGAGGCAGAGAAAATGGCACAAGCAGAGGCCCTGGGCGGTGGAGGTGTCACAGGAGGCATGAAGGAGATGGCAATTAGGCTTAACAATGTGATGTCAGTATTTCCTCAAATGTGGGCCCCGCATGCTTTGGGATAATTGTTATAGGTGCAGGTTCCTAGGCTGCATCCCAGGCCCACACATCAGAATCTTTGGGTGGGAAGGGAAAGCTGGGAAGAAGTGAGAGAGTGGCACGGACATATATACACTACCAAATGTAAAATAGCTAGCTAGTGGGAAGCAGCTGCATAGCAGAGAGAGATCAGCTCGATGCTTTGTGACAACCTAGAGGGGTGGGATAGGGAGGGTGGGAGGGAGACTCAAAAGGGAGGGGATATGGGGCTATATGTATACTTATAGCTGCTTCAGTTTGGTGTACGGCAGAAACTAACACACCATTGTAAAGCAATTATACTCCAATAAATATGTTAAAAAAAAAAAAAGAATCTTTGGGTGTTGGGCCCAAGCATCTGCACTCCATCTTACTTCATTTTCGGAAGCTTTTATAAAGTATTTTAAAAGTTAAAGATGTTGACAATTTTTAAATTAGGAAAATATTTTTAAGAGGAATAAAAATTTCTCATATTTCCATTACTTAATAATAAATAGTTAACACTTTGGCTTTTTTCTTCTCCCTAGTCTTCCATCTTTATGTATTTTAAAATTTATTACTACTACCATTTATTTACTTCATATGCTTTCATTTATTTATTATTTACTACTCTTACACTTCTATGTTCAATTTTGTTTCCTGTCACTTTTCAGTTAATATAACATAAATAATTTTCTTTTCCATAGTAAACATTTATTTTTAATAAATTGAACTAAATTTTTATTTTTTTTATTAGTCTCTGCTTTACAGCAAAGTAAATCAGTCATACATAAATTTTTTTAATGTTTACACAACATTTCTTCATGTACCATCATCATCGTATATTTAATCACATTACTATTCATAGTATCTTTGATTTTTGTTTATAAATAATCTTGTGAAAACTATCTTTGTACATATTACATTTTCTTTTTTCTATTCAGGATGTTTTCCAAAGAAAAAATTCTAAGAATGGAATTACTGAACTAAAGAGCATGGCAATTGGAAAACTTTTTGGTTTCTCTCACCCACAAAGAGGCTAATTTTGTCTTTACTTCAGAATAGAAATTGCCTGTTTCACCCTTAAGTGCATTCAGTGTTCTCACTCTTAATATGAAATAATTTGATAGATAGAGTTAATACGTAGTTGTTTTACTTTGAATGTTTAAATAAGTTTTTAAATAATTTTTCAGATACGTTTAAACTTCTTCAGATTTTCAACTTTTGATAATTTCTATTTGGCCAATTATCTGGTCATGTCCCTTGATTATTTGTCTGGTGGAGACTTTGTGTTTTTAATTATCAGTTTACATTAGTTGTTTATATTAATCCTCTTTTGCACTTGTGAATTTTTTTTGCAATTTGTTGTTTGCCTTTTAAATTTGGTTTTGCTTTCCACATATTAGAAGTTATGATTTTTAAGAAGTCACATTTGTCATTCTTTTTCTCTGACATCTTTCACCAGAAATTCGATAAATACTCACACTTACTGTATTGTATTTTTTATCATTTGAATTTTTATATTTAATTTTCATATTCAATTGATATGTGTTTGATGAAATTGTATGAAGTAATGGCCATAAACAGATTCCCTATGCCCCAAATAATGAATCGGTTGTCACAGAATAATTCATTGAATTATTGAATCCTTCTCTACCCTCTGGTCTTGGAAGTTTCATTTACCATGTATTTCTTTTTTACCTCTGTATTGGCACCAAATTGTTTTAATTTTTATAACTTTATATTATATTTTACTATTTGGATATAGCAAGTCTCCTCTCATAGTTTTTCTTATTCATTTTATTCTCATAAATTTTGTCTTATTTATTTTTCCACACTTTATGATTATCTTGCAGAATTAAAACTCATGATATTTTTAGTCAAGCTCATAGAAGCAGAGAGTAAAATGGTAGCTACTAGGAGCTGGTGGAAGGGAAAAGAGAGGCTATCTTAGTCAAGGCATACGAAGTGCCAGTTATGCAGGGTGAGTAAATTCTGGAGATCTAACATAATATATTAGCATGGTGACTAAAGATAACAGTGCTGTCCTGTGTGCTTGAAATCTGCTAAGAGGGTAAATCCTAAGTGTTCTCGCTGCAAGGGAAAAAAACCCCACAAACTATGTGAGGTAGTAGATATGTTAATTAGCTTGAATATGGTGACTATTACATAATGTATACACATATCAAATCATCAAGTTGTATACCTTAAATATATACAATTTTTAAAATTGTGAGATTTTTGTTAGAATGGCAATGAGCCTATAAATCAATCTGAGAAGATTTGACAGCTTTACCCTATTCAGTTTTTCTTTTAAGGCACATAATATATTTTAGGGGTTTCTTTAAAGAGTTCATATTACTACGGTGAATAAAATATTTTGTCTATTATGTTTTCAAATTAGATGTCATTAGAAATATAATAATATGTGCCACGTATTGAGCATTAAGTATGTTCCATGCCTTGGGTTTATACTAAATATTTGCCTAGTTCAACCTCCAAAGCAACCTAATGAAGAAAGTATTTTTATTTCCACAAATAAAGAAGCTGAGGCTTAGAGGGAGGGATTTGCTCCTAGATCTCCCTGCCACTGACTCCGGTGTCTGTGCTCTTAACCATCCCACAGAGTGAAGCAAGAGCTATTTTACTTTTATCTATTTATGTCACATTCAGAGTGACTGAATCTAGGGTTTAGAGAAATTGAATCTAGGGTTTAGAGAAAAGTATATGTGTACTACAGATTTCAAATCAGCTTTCTTTATTCCCAGGTGCAGTCTGCTCAATAAGCTCTCTATTACATTTCAAAAGACAGTCATTGAAGAAACAAGAATTCTCAGACAACTGTCAGTGGAATTTATCAAAAGAATATTCGAAATATTGTACAGCAACTATACTTCAATTTAAAAAAAAGAATATTAGAAAGGCTCTATTAGCATTTTGCACGTGATTTTGTGGAACACAAACTACCATTTAAAAATTACCCCCCGGGCTTCCCTGGTGGCGCAGTGGTTGAGAGTCTGCCTGCCGATGCAGCGGACACGGGTTCATGCCCTGGTCCGGGAGGATCCCGCATGCCGCGGAGCGGCTTGGCCCGTGAGCCATGGCCGCTGAGCCTGCGCGTCCGGAGCCTGTGCTCCGCAACGGGAGAGGCCACAACAGTGAGAGGCCCGCGTACCGCAAAAAAAAAAAAAATTACCCCCCACGTCTTCTTTTTTTAAAATATTTTATTTTCATTTATCATTTACCGGTGGTTTGTTCCTGATATTAATATATCCTAGGTATCTAGTGAGAGTTTGATCTTTTTTGTGGGAGGGGCCACGTGGCATGCGGGATCTTATTTCCCAGACCAGGGCTCGAACTCCCGCCCCCTGCAGCGGAAGCGTGGAGTCCTAACCGCTGGGCTGCCAGGGAAGGCGCCCCCTCAACATCTTCTGACATGAAAAAAGCTTCTAGAAACCGGTAGAGATTCCTATTTAAATTTTTCACTAGAGAAGCATCATACTAATGTAGCATCAATGCACCTATCTGAGGTCATGACAGGGAAAATAAAGGGAGAATCTATTTGCCTTTCTAGAAGCAGCAGAGCATTTTAAAGAAGGATAAGCACTGCGCTGGAGTGAAAGCTGGAAAGGATAAAGCTGGGGCTTAGGTGGGACCAGGTCCTCAAACGCCAGACAGGGAGCTAGGAACCTACTGTTGGTTAGTGAAGAGTCTGAGGAGATGGGTGACATGATCCGGTCTGATTTTAGAAAGACAAGCTTTGCAGAAGTGCAGAGAATGAATTAGGTTGAGTGAGGCAGGAGACAAAGAAATCAGTCAGGAAGCCACTGGAATCGTCTAGTGAGAGATGTTGGCAGCTGAGGCTGGGGAATGCCCGGGGGATGGACAGGAAGGAAAGAAGATGTGAGGAACATTGCAGAGGGAGAGTCGGCAGGGCAGAGGTGGGTCTTGATGATGTCAAATGAGCACACTGAAGGGGGGTCCACCAGTACCTTCTCCATGTCATCCCAGTTGGTGATGATGCCGTGTTCAATGGGGTATTTGAGAGTGAGGATCCCTCGCTTGCTCTGAGCCTCATCCCCCACGTAGCTGTCTTTCTGGCCCATTCCCACCATTACACCCTGCAATGCAAAAGAGAAGGAAGGAGAACGGAATGGGCCGAGAGCTCCACTTGGAGGGATTCAGGTACTGGAGGGTCCCTGAAGGAGGTTAAAGGTAGGGAACATGTCCCTCTTCCCCTGGACACCGGACTGCAGGAGACAGGGAGAGGCAGGTACCAATGAATGTGGAGATGGTAGGAGGGAAGGCGGAGGATTTCTTGTGCGCTTGTCTCTCTTCTCCGTCCTAAAACAATGTCATTTTCTGGGAGAACAGGGCCCATCCACACACGTCTTCCTCTTACCTTACCTTACTCAGCACACACACACACGCACACACGCACACACGCGTGCAGCTCAGCATAGACTCCACAGTGCAGGACGTCCTCCTACTAACTCAAAGCCTTGGGTCCAGATGAACACATACCTGGTGGCGAGGGCGACCCACAATGGAAGGAAAGACAGCCCGGGGGGCGTCATCCCCTGCAAAGCCAGCCTTGCACAGGCCAGAGCCATTGTCACACACGAGCGCAGTGGTCTCCTCTTCACACATGGTGAGTGTGGCCGCGTGCACCACGGGCTAGAGCACCTAGGGGCCTGGGGAGAAGAGAGGTAACTGGCCACTGGTCAAAGTCATGCCGGAGACCGTCTTCTTGGCTGTCTTGCGGCCTGACCCCATCGGCAACCAGGACCTAGTTGCAGGAGGGACAGGTGTGGACCTGGCCCCTTACTCTCTGGCATTGGGGCTTCTTCCCTCTACCCTACTGTTTTGGGCTGAATTGTTTACTCCCCAATTTCTGTGTTGAAGTCCTAACCCTAGTACCTCAGAGCGTGAGTGTATTTGGGGATAAGGTCTTTAAAGGGGTAATTAAAGTAAAATGAGGTCATTAATCCAATATGACTGGTGTCAAATATGCCTAATTCAATAGAACAGGTATCTTTATAAGAGGAAATTGGAACACAGACACACAGAGGGAAGATCATGTGAAGACACAGCAAGAAGACAATCACCTACAAGCCAAGTTGAGAGGCTTCAGGAGAAACCAGCCCTGCTGATACCTTGACTTCAGACTTCTAACCTCCAGAACTGTGAAAAAATAAATTTCCCTTGTTTAAGCCAGTCTGTGGTACTTTATTATGGCAGCCCTAGCAAACAAATCCACCTGCCTCTAGAAGACCTGAAATGACTACAAAGCATTAATCCAATGGAAAGAATCTCTAAAGACTTGAAGTTTAGAAAAGGAATTGAAAAAATTTGCAGTAAACATAATTAAGGGTTATTATTTGCTATATAAAAGAACTCCTACAAATCTATAAGAAAGAAGTAAATAGCCCAAAAGAAAAAAATAAAAAGACTATGAATAGATAACTGACAGAAAACGAAATGCAAATACCCAACAATTACATGAAAAGATGTTCCGCCTCACTAGCTATCAGGAAATGCAAATGAAATAAGACCATTTTCACCCATCGTGTTGTTAAGATTCAAAGTTTTATTATAGGTGTTGGCAAAGTTGTGGGAACACTGGCACTCTTTAATCAGAGAAACACACCAACACACAATCTGGTACTACCCAAAAGTCCCTTGTGGGACACTGTACTGAGGTTAAGAGAAGGGCCAGGCAGATCGACATGGACTAAGGTGGATAGATTTCTAAACCATTCTGCTGAGTGAACAAAGCAAGTTGCAGAATAGAATGTCCAGCATAAAACCATTTATGAGTTCTTTTTGGAGCACAAAACAATATTGTGCATTTTCCACAATTTTCTTTTTGTGTGGATGTGAACACATAGCAAAACGTTCTGGAAAAAAAAAAACTAAGACTGATCACAGTGGTTACCTGGAATTGGGAAGTGCCGCGATGTTCTAATTGTTAACGAGACTGTATCCATGTATAGTTCATAATTAAAATCAATCATACATATCATTAAGGAAAAAAAGAAAATAAGAAGAAAATGTACAATCCTAAGGGTAGGAGCCCCTTGAGGAGGACAGGGCAGCCTGAGAGGAGAGAGGCAAGTGAGAGGATTCGTGATGGGACTCACTGTCCCTGTTGCTTCAGATGGAGAAAAACAGAGAGGTCCTTCCTCCGATGCTGATATCTGAATTGGGACGACTGCAAAGTGACGAGGGAATGAATTTTTCTAACGTCTGTTGCAGGTTTTCTTTCTTTGGGTGAGAGGCATTGTAAAAAGACCACACCCGACAAATTCTTGGCACTTGGTGAAGAAAGAGAAGCAATGGCAGCTCAGGAGATGGTGTGCGGATTGCCTTCCAGCCTGAGAAGCCCCCCAGGGGGGCAGAGTGGAAGTGGGGAGGGTCCCAGCTCAGGGGGAGGTGGGAGTCCAGAGAAGAGAGGCACGAGGCATGGAGAGAGAAGGTGGCTGCAGAGGACAGCCCACCAAGCTTCATTCGGAACGAGCGGCAGGAGGGGAGAAGAGAGCTGCCCTAGACACCTGGGACGCTGGTCCTCCAGCTCCCTTACGTGGAAGGAGGACAGCAGAGACCATGACCAAAGCAAAGAGGAGACAGTCACAGGCCTGCGAACGGGAGGTCAGAAAGGCTACCTAGAGACTGAGCAGAAGCGTATTCACACAGTTCGCAGGTTAAAAGGAAGCCCTTGCCTGTTGTGTTCAAAGCAGGGTGCGCACTAGGGGAGAGGCCCACTGTGACTTCTTGAATCCAGCTCTGCTTGTCCTTGCTGACCCTCACGATCACCCATGGTCACAGTGATCAAGTCCCAGTTCTCGCACTTGACCTACAAGGCCCAACAGGCTCTGGCCCCTGCCTGTGTCTCCAGGCTCATCTCCCCCCTGGCCCCCCTTGGCCTTCTCACTCTGGCTATGTGGAGTTCCTTTCCATTCTCCGAATGTGTCATCTTGTCTCCCTTCTGGCCCTTTAGACACAGGGTCTGGAACACCCTTCCCCCGACCTATTTGCTACTGACTCCCATCACCCGTCAGGCCTCTGCATCAACACTGCATTTTCAGTCTCTCTGGCCCACCGGTCTCAGTTAGTGGCCCTTCTTTGCCCCACAGCACCTTGAACTTGTCCCAGCAATGATCAACTCTGTACATCTGGGCTCATCTGTAGCTCTGTAAAGGCAGGAGCTGGGCCTGTCCTGTTCTCCAGCGATTCTTCAGGAAGCCTAGCATAATGTCTGTCAGAGGGTGGGCTCTTAAACCTTTTTTTATCCAGATGAATGAGTGAATGAATCAATGGACGTCAAGGAGAAGGATATTCAGAATAACAAAGGTAGAACAAACACTGGTGAGAGGACACTGGTCTGAGATGAGGTGGAGATTGAAGGAAAGTACCTAGTTGTTCAAAACAATGTTGTCTCTGGTCTGAACAGTTTCTGGATTGCAGGGAAGATCCCTAAACTTCTGCCATGTTAGACCAATGGAGAAATGGAGAGATGTCAGGAGATGGAGATGGCAGATGTTGTTCCAATATTCAAAAAGGGAAAGAAGGCAGATATATAAACCTCAGATAATCTTGATATGCAAATTAGGCAGGTTTCCAGAAGGTGTTATTAAAGAAAGCACTATTAAGGAAGCAGTGGGCTTCCCTGGTGGCACAGTGGTTAAGAATCTGCCTGCCCAGAAATAGAGACACACATGTAGAGAGCAAACATGTGGACACCAAGGGGGGAAAGTGGCGGGGGGTGGTGGTGGCGGTGTGATGAATTGGGCGATTGGGATTGACGTGTATACACTGATGGGTATACAATTGATGACTAATAAGAACCTGCTGTATAAAAAAATAAATAAAATAAAATTCAAAAAAAAAGTAAGCTTCTTCCAAGCAATTCAGAGGGAAATAGAATATAAAATTTTAGAATTTTAAAACATTTTCCCCCCTTCTGTTGTTTTCAGAGGCTTTGGCGGTGGCGGGGGAAGGTGGTGGTAGTGGGATATTGGAGTTAGAATAGGCATAACATAAAAACAGTGAATTTTACTAAGGAAAATGAATCCCAGGAATTCTGTTCAAATAGGATAGACTCTTTTGTTGTGCTAGAGGTGTCCTGTGTTGAAGATAGTAGGCTATACGGGAGTATTTGTCTAGAAAAGAAAAAAAAATTATTAATTGGTATTTTATTGATGACAATAAAGTTGGAATATGATAATTAAAAAAAAAAAAAGAAGAATTCACCTGCCAATGCAGGAGAACAGTTTCAATCCCTAGTCCGGGAAGATCCCACATGCCGCGGAGCAACTAAGCCCGTGCACCACAACTACTGAGCCTGCGCTCTAGAGCCTGCGAGCCACAACTAACTGAGCCCACTCGCCACAACTACTGAAGCCCGTGCGACTAGAGCCCATGCTCCGCAATAAGAGAAGCCATCACAATGAGAAGCCCGCACACCGCAACGATGATCCAATACAGCCAGAACTAAATAAAATAAAAATAAATAAATTAAAAAAAAAAGAAGCAGTGATTTCTAGTAATTGATTAGGGTTTACCAAGAACAAATGTTGGCAGACTGACAGCCTCCCTTTTTCCACAGGACCCCCTGGCTGGAAATGCAGGAGAAGGCGGGAGACATTGAGCTTAACTTGATCTTGGCATCTGACAAATTCTCCTGTGATATCTCTATTGATAAAGCCATGTGGGTTGAACAATAAACCAGTTAGGCATATTTACAGCTGCCTGAGTTATTGTCACTGAAAGGTGTTAATTGATAGGTCACTGTCAACCTGGAGGCAATGATATGTCTCAGAGCTCCACTCTTGATCCTTTCTCATGTGACATGTTTATAAATGAGTTGGATGAAAATATAGAGTACATGCTGATCAAATGTCCAGATAAAACACACATGTTGGCTGGAAGAATCGAAATCCAAAAGATCTCAAAAAGCAGAGAAAATGAACTGAATCCACTAAGATTAAATTTAATAGGATAAATATGAGGTTGCGGATGTGAGTCTAAATAACCAAACTGTGAAAGCTCTTGTTCAGCCTCTGTGAGCAGGACCTGGGGTCTTGTTGACAGTCTGCAGTGTGCTGGAGCCATGATAAAAACTAACCCCACCTTCGGCCAGAGGGCTGTGTCCGGTTCTTAGGGCCACCCTTGCCAGCAGAGCTGTGGGAAGGTGGGCCCCCGTTCACGGCTGACATGGCAAATTGTACTACTTTTCTAAAGGGGAATTCAAAAATACTTATCAAAAGCCTTAAAAGTGTACATATCTTTTAGCTCCACAAAGACACTTCTAGGAATTTATCCTTGGGAAACACTCATGGGTGAGTGCAAAGATTTGGCCAACTTTAGTGCGAAAAAATGTGATTGAATAATAAATAAAATGGTTTCTAAACTAGGTTCCAGAAACCTCCCTACAACAGAGAGAGCAGAATATTTAATGTCCTGGAAAAAGTGCAAGCTGCTTTGTTAGGTGAAATACAACATGTTCTGTGGTTCCATTTTTGGCAAAAATGTATTTTTAATTTTTAAAAATTGGGAGCCTTTCACATACATTATCTAGTTAATCCTCACAAAAGCCCTGAGGGAAGATAGTTTTAGTTCCATTTTACAGATAAGGAAACCAAGTCTCAGAGAAGTGAAAGGACTTAGCTCTCGGGCTCCTCACTGGGCGAGGCAGGGCTGGCCTCAGCCCAGGACAGGCTTCGCAGCCTGGGCTTGCACCTTCCTCACCACCTCAGTGAAACCCTCACGACTTCTCCATGTTTGGTGTTTTTGCTTCTGACTCTCTGGCACTGTTGGCAGCAAAAGCCCTAAAACAAAAGGGCCTGTGTTCTTTTCTCTCTCTGAGCCTCTGAGCCCCTCCTATGCCATGCCTAGGTCTAGATTTATGTTGACAGCCCCTGCATCGCTGTTTAGCACATAGTAGGTGCTCAGTACATGTTGGATGGCAATCCCACCACCTGCCTGGCCTTCCCCTGACAATCTGCTCTGGCCCGTCCCTGCAAGCTGAGCTCGAGTCCCCACAGGCCAGTCTCAGGGCTGCTCGGTCATGTGGGCCTGATTTAGAACCACACAGGGATAGCCTTCTTCACAAGCTGGTCACAAAGAGTTGTGTTTCCTTGTTCTAGCAGGTGGTCCACCTTGAGGAGAAAACAACCTCGGAAGCTAGAAGGTGGCCAAGAGGCAAAGCTGCACCTCTGTGACTGCCTCCCTCTGGGGTCCCCTCTCTCTTGTGACTTATAGTTCAAGGCTGTCTGGCTTTTCAGTGAACCCTTTTGTCTCCCCTTGAAGTTCCCCACCCATAGTAAGAGAGAACGTTGGACTTTGTTTCCCAGCAGCTGAGACAGCTGGCCTGGAGTGGAGCTTGGCGTGGCCCGTGCTGTGCTGCCCGGGGAGAAGGCTTGGACCCTGGAGCCAGGCGCTCCTGGAATGTCTCTGCCAGGGGAAATTCTAAACTTCACTCAGCCACTTGCTGGTAATTTGTGGCTAGACTTGAGCGTGTCAACTGAACCAGAGCCAACGTCACTGTGGTTTCCTGGGTCACAACCACTTTGCAGTCGCAGGAAGCCGAGTGCAATGCTCTGGCTGTTTCAGCACGTACTACATCTGGGCTTCATTGAGGATTTCACAGAGTTAGAAACACAGCTCCCCACTCCTCTCCGAAAAGTGGCCAAAATCCAAAGACGTAATGAGCACAAAGAATTTGCTCACCCACGCATCCCCCCGGCCACCCCCAAGCAGACACGAGGACAAGATGAGAGCCCCCTACCCTCGCTCTGAAGGAGAGGGTTTGGCTTCAGAGTTCTCTCCTGCACTTCCGTCTTCACTCTCCTCCCTCTGGGCACCCCTTCCCATGGCCAAGGCCCACAGCTCCCTCTTTGGCCTCCAGTTTCCTCAACTGTAAAATGGAAATGGTGACATCTATCTCCCACGATAATGGATCAAATGAAATAATGGAAATGAAGTGCTTTATAAATTGGAAATCCATTTAAATCAGGGTCAGCAAACCAATGCCTGTTTTTGTGAGGTCTGCGAACTAAGAATGGTTTTGACATTTTTTAATGGTTGCAAAAAAGCCAAAGAATAAGATTCTATGACCCAAGAAAATTATATGAAAATCAGATAATAAATAAAGTTCTATTGGAATGCAGCCACACCCATTCACTACATACTGTCCATGGCTGCTCCGTGACAATGGCAGAGTTGAGTAGCTGTGACAGAGACCTTTAGACTCACGAAGTCTAAAATATTTACTATCTTGCCCTCTACAGAAAACATTTGCCAGCCCCTTTTGTAAAGGGCCGCAAAAATAATAATTCTTATGATCTCTCTTACTCTTCTCCATTAGAGCTTGCTCCCCGGATGAAGCCTGCCATACTGGAAGGAGATGAATTGATCTCCTTCACCAATCAATGATTATTGAAGGGAAGGTTGAATTTATGCCAGTTCCCAGAGACGTTTTCATTTTAGGGGAAAGTTTGAGTCCTAAAAGGAGGGCCTCTCAGATAGTGAGATTTCAAATACTAGTTGGGGAAACATCTTGGAGTGAGGGCTTCAAATGACAAGTAAGCAGCTGCCTATTATAATCTTGCAAACACATATATCCATACAGTGACTTCACAAGAAACACTCCTATGGTGGAAAATTCTAGCAGCACCTCTTATTAACTTCAGGGTATCTCGACTTGGTTAATATACACTAATTAAATTAAAAATGGCTTCTGGCTAGCAATATTTCTGATCCTCAGGAATCTGCCGTTTGGACCTGCTCTTCTGGCTTTTACCTCGGCCACTCACTCTCTCCCCCTGCTCAGCTCTAGTCCCAACCCCTCTCCTGAGCTCCAGAGCCCATGGGGCATCTACGCCCCATGCCCTGGCACCTCAGCTCCACCTCTGAGACTGCTGTCCTCATCACCGTCCTTTGACTGGAATGGCCCCTCAGAGATTTGCACCACCCACCCAGGATGGAACCCAAGCCCAGCACCCTGACTGCTTCCTCCTCCCTCCCAACCAGTCCCCAGGCCCTCTTATTTCTGCCTCCATGCAGCTCCAGCCACCAACTTGGGACCACTGCGCACTGCTGTAGCACTCTTGCCCTGTTCAGTCCACTCCCCTCACAGCCGCCCCAGCAGTGCCTTCAGAGGGCAGACCTCTTGCTATCATCCTTCTGTGGTGCCCCGTTGCCCAATCCCTAGTAATCTGGCCCTGCCTGCCCCTCTGACCTCAGCTTTCCCTGCTTCCTGCCTTGAAATCTATAGTCAGTGGAGTTGAGCTCCTTAAACAGTCCCAAAGACCATGCTCCCTCTGTCCTGGGACTACCCCTACTTCAGGACCCAGCTCAGGTACCTCTTCCTCCAGGAAGCCTTCCCCGATAACTTCTGGGCTGGGTGAAGGGCTCCTCCTGCGCTTTACCCCTTTCATATATTTATCTTCTCCATGGTTCTCATCTATCTCTCCCAGTGATTGCAGAAGCCCCTACACTGTCCCTAAGGAGCAGAGACAGTGCCTGGTACATAACAAGTGCTCAATAAATGTTGTCAGAATGAACAAAGGGAAGGAAGAAAGAACTCTAGCTTCAAGGTCATGATGTCATTCTGCCCATCTTGGTTTCCCAGGCGTAACATGTAGAATCTCTGCTCGTTAGAGTTTCTCTAGTGCCCATGAATCTCTGTCACAGGAAGCTCTGTCTTGCTGCAGCCCAAGGGCTAACCTCAAGGTCTAAACCCATTCAAATAATAAAAGCAAGTGCCAGAGCCTCCCTATGCAAAGTGTGGTCCCAGACCAGCGCCTCAGCATCACCTGGAAGTTTATTAGGCATGGAAATTATCAGGCCCCACCCCAGTCTACTGAGTCACAATCTGGGGTGGGGGAGTGACAAAGCAATCTGTGTTCTAACAAGTTGTCCAGGTGATTTTTAAACTTTGAGCACTCAGGGCCAGGCCCTGACAGTGTTGACCTGAGCACTTTATTCATATATTATCTCATTTAATCCTCACAACAGCACTGCCAGATAGGTATTATTACCATTACTCCCATTTTACAGGTGAGGAAACTGAGGTCACTTAGTAACTTTGGTAGTTGGGGAGTCTGCCTCCAAGGCCTGCAATCACTACCCCAGCCAGCCTCAGCTGTAAAGAGATGTTAGCAGACTCTGTTCGCAAAAGCGGACACAGCCCCTTGGTCTATTTTCCTCTGAATTATTTATGCTCTTGTGTCTGTGTGTGTGTCGTTGGGGGCAGATGATGGCATTGGTGGGTGGTTTCACAGCCAGGTGGGGGTCTTTTGTACAAGTTGCTTAACTTCTCTAAGGTCGCAGTGTCCTCATCAGAGAACGAATTAGATGGTTCCACTTCCTTCCAGCCCTAAAACCTCATGATGCCCCAGGACACTTACTCCACTCCACTCCACTTTTTGCATCCTCCAATGACCCTGGAGCCCTCAAGGGTGAGAAGACTCTTAGCCAAGGATGAATCAGAGAGACCCGCGGGGGTCTGAAGAAAATACTCACCCATCCCCAGCAGACACAGACACAGGGGCCATCATTGGTCTGGATTTAAATGCCCCGAGAAGAAGTCATTTCTCTGAAAAGCATCTGTTCCCCTAAAACAGCCTCCCAGACATTCTGAGCCACAACAAAGCACACCTCATGGGTGTAGGTCTACGCTGGCTCTGATGAGCAGTGAGACTAGAGACCGCAGGTGACACATCCCACCCACCACCCAGTTAGGAGGGCAGGGAGTCCCGTTCCAGGCTGCTCCTGCCCCAGGATGCTCCATGGCCAGAAATACCTTTTCCTGGCAGGCAGCAGTGTGCTTGTAGGCAGAGTTGCACACCGAGGGTCTTGACGTGTGACCTGGGCCAGCGTCACAGAAGCCAGGCCAATCTGGAGGCGCCTGCTGCACCCAGGGGTCCGGCAGCCCCAGAAAGACAGAGACGGCAGAAGCTGTACAGTACTCACCGAGTGTATGAGAGGTCCTTCTCCCAGTGACTGAGGGCTGGTGTGTCTTTGGCATAAATACCAGAGCAATATAAAACCCCAGAGGCGGATCTTCTTTAAGCAGAGTCCCTAAAAAGGCCAGCTGACGGTGTGTTAGCAGTATTACCATATAAGGTGGTTTTTTCAATAAATCGGCCTTGGGGGGGTGTGGGAAGGGGGTTGGGTAGAGTGAATTATCATTTGAAAAATGTATGCGAAGGACGCGAGAGGCAGCAGCCTCGGTGCTGGCAGATTTGTTCCTTTTATGCTGCACTCGCATAAACAAAACTCACACCAGGCCTTATAAGCTGCCCGGAGTGAGGCCGGATGGAGCGCTGCTCCTGGGGAGAGAACCATACCAAGAATGGCAGTGGGCCTCCTCCCTCCACACCTCCCTACTCAGGCCCTGATGCCCGCCACCCCTGGGCAGTGTCCCCAAAATGGATACAATTGTGCCTGGTCTGGCGCAAGCCCAGGACAGCTAAAAGCCAAAGGGAAAAGCCATCCATACCTGGGAAAGCAATTCTGTGTGCCCTCCTTACCTGCTGCCCACCCCCACCCCTGACAAGCTCCTAACCCCTGGGCTGAGTCACCTGGGGACCCAGGACAGAGGAAGCCTCCTCTGGAACCTCACTGTCTCCCTCCTTTCTCCTTTCCTTCCTGGATTCCCTCTGCCAGTCCCTGAACATTGGGAATACAGCCCAAGGTAGCTGCTTCAGTGTGGAGGCACACCTAATAAGACTCGCAAGCCTGTAGGCTTGTCCACAGTCCTGAGGTTCCTGCTGTTCTTCTCACGCCCTCTTCCTGAGTAGCTGCTTCATTTCCCAAGCTAGCCGTTGCCAGCTCTATGGCAATTGCTCTCACCCCCACATTCCCACAGTCCCAATGCCTCATGCCTGATCCAGACAAAAATTACGGATTACCTGTTGGACATCCCCACCCAGATGACCCTCCAAAACAGAATCCTCGTCCCCTACCCTCGACGCTGCCGTGCCTCCTGGGTTCCCCACTTCAGAGTCCTTCCCCTCGGTCCTTCAAGCTAGAAACCTGAGTCGTCCAGACCCCTCGCTCTCCCTCATGCCCGCACCCACCTGGACACCTTTCCAGTGCCCCTCCCCTCAGAAAGGCTCTGCGCTCCTCCCTGCTGGCCCTGCTCTGCTTCTGGCTCTGGTCCTGTCCAGCACAGCTTCCTGACCGGTCTTCCTGACTCCATCCCATCTTCAAACCCAGCAGTTCCCAATGTATGGTCCCTAAGCCAACTGGAAGGCAGCGACTGCATGATCTGGAATGGGTTAGAAATGCAGATCCTCAGGTTTCACCCAGATGGATTGAATCAGAAACCCTGGGGGTAGGACTCAGCCATCTGTGTTTTACAGACCTCTCCCCTCCCACCCAGGTGTCCAGGATACCTACCCTTCACCAGAAGAATTGTGCATTGAATACCTGCTTACGCTGCCCTGGGCCCCCAGGTGACTCAGCCCAGGGGTTAGGAGCTCGTGTGAGGGGAAACAGGTGAGGAGGGCACATGGGATTGCTTTCCCAGGTTTGGATGGCATTTCCCTTCGGCTTTTAGCTGTCCTGGGCTTGCAACAGACCAGGCTCAATTGCACCCACTTTGGAGACACTGCATGGAGTTCTCAGTGGGCTTGGGTGTCGTGACACAGTGGCTCAGTGTAGGTCTGTCTTGCCCATTAACTAAGGACTGAGGCAGGCAAAGATATGGGTAAGGAGCGGCCACTGCTTAGAGAACCCAGAGGAAGGAAGCAGGGAAGGCTCTGCATGGAGGCTTGTGATTGCCCCTGCAGAGAAGGGACGCTGTAGCCACCATGAGGTATACTTACTCATCTTTTGACCATTGGCCTCAGTGCTTAGCACCAAGTCTAAGTTCCAGGCCCCCTGGGAAGCTTCTCTGAGTCTTTCTGGTCCCTGAAAAAGCCCTTGCTGTGGATGGTGGGGGGCATGCAGGGCAGCCGATGAGGTGGGAAACGTCCAGCAGGGACACAGTGCTGTCAGTCCCGACTGGGCGGGGCAGCTAAGAGCCAGCGCCCAGGTCGTGTGCTACCCGCTAGTCTCCCTCCTTGGGAGACTCCATTCTCTTTTAATCATTCTGCGCTGCGGCCAGGGTGAATGTTCACACCTTGGTTGGCACAATCAGCTTATAAACAATAAAGAGCCTATAATCAAAGGGAACTGGTTGTGGTTCAGGGTCCAAACAATCCAGAGATCACAGAGGAAGGCCATCTGAATAAACTGAAGCCCTTAGGAAATGCTTAGGGAGGTGGAGTCTGCCTTGACTTTGATCGAGAGAAAGAGGTGGAGGAGGCCGGAGGCTAAACCAGGTGCCAGAGGTACTCAGTTTTTTATAGTTTGAGGAATCCCACCCTTAAACAGTTATTTCTTTGGTTTTTTTCCTGGTTTCAAAAATAATGCAAAAAAATTCAAAGAATACACAATTGTGTATCATTTCCAACAATTTCATACAGACCCGAGTCAGAGATGGCTCAGATGTGCTTTCAGTATGATGTGTATTCTTTCAGATTTTTCCCAGATTTTTTGAAGTAATTTTTATATTATTTTATAAAAACAGGATTATGTTATAACATATGTTTTTACAACTGTTCTGAAACTTCCCACGTTCTCTTAATAATACTCTTGGATGGCTGTCCAAATCAGTTCATATAATTTTTTAAACCCTAACAGTTTTCCAGAGTAGGGATATACCATAAAACTTTTAACCAATATTCTATCGATGGGCTCTTGAGTCATTTACAATTTTTCACTTATGCAAACATTGCTGCAGTTAATAAAACTTTATATATTGTGCCTTTCTGTGTGTGTGTGAGTATATCTACACGGTAACTTTCCTAAAGTGGAATTGTCTGATCCAGCACGAACATTTGAAATATTGATGGAAATGGCCAAACTGTCCTCCAAAAAGGTTGTACACTCTTGCCCATAGTGTATGAGAACACTTCTTTCTTCACACTCTTTCAGACCCTGAGTGTCAATGGTTTTTTTTGGTTCATAACATTTGTTTATTACCTTTGGAAACATGCTAATTTTCATGTGACTCACCACATAAGAATTGGTTTAGTTTTTTCCTCCCGATTGTAAAAGAAATGCATTCAATAGTTTTTTTTTTTTTTTTAAAGGAAAATGTGGAAACAGGTGTTTGCATCTTAAGATGTTTGTTTCGGTGGACAGTTGGTCAACTGAGCATCTTTGCTTCTCTGGCTCTCTTTGTGCCCCAAAGAACCATGTGGCAATTAGCCATCTTTTAAACATTTCCAAATCCAAAAGGAGAAACTTAGCATCTTCTTGTTTTAAAATTAAAAATTTAAATTATTTGGTAACTCATGAGAATGAACATGTTTGGCATTTATTAACCTTTTTGGGGTGGGGTCCTTCTCTGAGAATGGCTGGCTCATGTCTTTATTTTTCTATTGGATGGTTTGCCTTTATCTTCTTGAGTTTTAAGAGTTCTTGGTATATTTCATTAGTGATACCATTAACCTTTTGTTTATCACAAGGGTTGCAATTATTTTCCCGCCAGTTTAACATTTATTTGCCTTTTGGTTTTGTCTGGCAGTATTTGCCTTATTGGAGTTCAATCAAATGTTTTCCCTTTTTGGTGTCTGTGTTTCATAACATCCTTAGCTCTTTAATTTTCTATTTTATTTTTAATTGTGGTAAAAAACACATAACATAAAATTTACCATCTTAACAATTTTAAGTGTTCACTTCAGTATCAATAAGTATATTCACTTTGTCGTGCAAACAATCTTCACAATGATTTCATCTTGCAAAACTGAAACTCTGTACCCATTAAACTACAACTCCCTATTCCTCTTTACAGCCACCATTCTCCTTTCTGTCTGGATGTGACAATCCTGGGTACCTCATATAAGTGGAATCATACAGTATATGTCTTTTTGTGACTGACTTATTTCACTTAGCATAATGTCCTCAAGGTTCATCCATGGTGTAGCATGTGTCAGAATGTCCTTTCTTTTAAGGCTGAGGAATATTCCATTGTATGTATGTACCACATTTTTTTTTACATCTTTATTGGAGTATAATTGCTTTACAAGGGTGTGTTAGTTTCTGCTTTATAACAAAGTGAATCAGTTATACATATACATATGTTCCCATATCTCTTCCCTCTTGCGCCTCTCTCCCTGTGCTATGCGGCTGCTTCCCACTAGCTATCTATTTTACGTTTGGTAGTGTATATATGTCCATGCCACTCTCTCACTTTGTCACAGCTTACCCTTCCCCCTCCCCATATTCTCAAGTCCATTCTCTAGTAGGTCTGTGTCTTTATTCCTGTCTTACCCCTAGGTTCTTCATACATTATTTTTTCTTAGATTCCAAATACATTTGTTTTTCCCTTTCTGACTTACTTCACTCTGTATGACAGACTCTAGGTCTATCCACCTCACTACAAATAACTCAATTTCGTTTCTTTTTATGGCTGAGTAATATTCCATTGTATATATGTGCCACATCTTCTTTATCCATTCATCTGTTAATGGACACTTAGGTTGCTTCCATGTCCTGGCTATTGTAAATAGAGCTGCAATGAACATTTTGGTACATGACTCTTTTTGAATTATGGTTTTCTCAGGGTATATGCCCAGTAGTGGGATTGCTGGGTCATATGGTAGTTCTATTTGTAGTTTGTTAAGGAACCTCCAGGCTGTTCTCCATAGTGGCTATACCAATTCACATTCCCACCAGCAGTGCAAGAGTGTTCCCGTTTCTCCACACCCTCTCCAGCATTTATTGTTTCTAGATTGTATGTACCACATTTTGTTTATCCAGTCACCCTTTGAAAGACAGTTGGGTTTTTTCCACTTCTTGGCTACTGTGAATAATGCTGCCATAAACATGCGTGTACAAACACCTCTTCAAGACCCTGCTTTCAATTCTTTTGGGTATATACTCAGAAGTGAAATTGTTAGAACACATGTTAATTCTATTTTTAACTTTTTCAGGAACTGCCACACTGTTTTCCACAGCGGCTGCACCATTTTATATTCCCACCAACTGCTCACAAGTGTTCCAATTTCTCCACTTCCTTCACCAACACTTTTTGATAGTGGCCGTCCTAATGGATGTGAAGTGGCATATCATTGTGTGTGTGTTTTTTAAACTAAACAGACTTTATTTTTTATTTATTTATTTTTTTGTGGTACGCGGGCCTCTCACTGTCGTGGCCTCTCCCATTGCGGAGCACAGACTCTGGGTGCGCAGGCCCAGCGGCCATGGCTCACGGGCCCAGCCGCTCCGCAGCATGTGGGATCCTCCCGGACCGGGGCACGAACCCGTGTCCCCTGCATCGGCAGGTGGACTCTCAACCACTGTGTCACCAGGGAAGCCCCCAGACTTTATTTTTTAGAGTAGTTTAGGTTTACAGAAAAATTGAGCAGAATGTACAGAGAGTTCCGTATATCCCCTACGACTACTCATGCATAGCCTTCCCCACTAGCACACTCCCAACCAGAGTGGCACATGTGTTAAAACTGATGAACCCATTGATACAATGACATATCATTAACCCCCAAAGTCCATAGTTTACATTAGAGTTCACTTTTGGTGTTGTATGTTCTCTAAGTTTAGACAAATATATAATGTCGTGTATCCATCATTATAGTATCATACAAGACAGAATCACTGTCCTAAAAATCCTCTGTGCTCCACTTATTCATCCCTCCCCACCCTCCAACCCCTGGCAATCACTGATCTTTTTATTGCCCCCATAGTTTTGCCTTTTCCAGAATGTCATATAGTTTACATTGTATAGTATGTAACGTTTGAAGACTGGCTTCTTTCACTTAGTCACATGCATATAAGGTTCCTTCACGTCTTTTTATGGTTTGATAGCTGATTTCTTCTTTTTAAAAATTAATTAATTAATTAATTTTTGGCTGCATTGGGTCTTCTTTGCTGCACACGGGCTTTTCTCTAGTTGCGTCGAGCGGGGTCTACTCTTTGCTGTGATGTGCAGTCTTCTCACTGCGGTGGCTTCTCTTGTTGTGAAGCACAGGCTCTAGGCACGCGGGCTTCAGCGGTTGTGACACATAGGCTCAGTAGTTGTGGTTCGCAGGCTCTAGAGTGCAGGCTTAGTAGTTGTGGCACATGGGCTTAGGTGCTCCACGGCATGTGGGATCTTCCCGGGCCAGGGATCAAACCCGTGTCCCCTGCACTGGCAGGCGGATTCTTAACCACTGCGCCACCAGGGAAGCCCCTGCTTTCTTTTTAGTAGTGAATAATATTCCTTTGTCTGGATGTACCACAGTTTATCCACTCACCTACTGAAGGACATCTTGATGCTTCCAAGTTTTGTTAATTATGAATAAAGCTACTCTAAAAATCCTCGAGCAGGTTTTTGTGTGGACATAACATTTTCAACTCATTTGAGTAGATCCCAGGAGTGTGATTCCTGGATCACATGGTGAGAGTATGTTTAGTTTCGTAAGAAACTTCAAACTGCCTTCCAAAGTGGCTGTACCATTTTGCATTCTAACCAGCAATGAATGAGAGTTCCTATTGCTCTGCATCATTGTGGTTTCAATTTACCTTTGAGCACTTTTTTTTTTTTTTTTTGACTTTTTTTTTTTTATTAGTTTCTGCTTTATAACAAAGTGAATCAGTCATACATATACATCTGTTCCCACATCCCCTCCCTCATGCATCTCCCTCCCTCCCACCCTCCCCATCCCACCCCTCCAGGCGGTCACAAAGCACCGAGCTGATCTCCCTGTGCTCTGCGGCTGCTTCCCACTATCTATCTACCTTACGTTTGGTAGTGTATATATGTCCATGCCTCTCTTTCCCTTTGTCACAGCTTACCCTTCCCCTTCCCCATATCCTCAAGTCCATTCTCAAGTAGGTCTGTGTCTTTATTCCCGTTTTACCCCTAGGTTCTTCATGACATTTTTTTTTTTTTAAATTCCATATATATGTGTTAGCATACGGTATTTGTCTTTCTCTTTCTGACTTACTTCACTCTGTATGACAGACTCTAGGTCTATCCACCTCATTACAAATAGCTCAGTTTCGTTTCTTTTTATGGCTGAGTAATATTCCATTGTATATATGTGCCACATCTTCTTTATCCATAGCACTTATTTTTAATGTCAAAAAATTTCTCCCATTTCACAGTTGTTGATGTTTCAATTTCTCTGAGGGAAGGAAACAGCAAATCTCATTTATCCAGACACTCTTTAAAATAAAATTTTGTCATTTTATGTTTTGTCAAAATAGAAATTCATTGATGTCTTCTGATTTAAAAGGAGTTCAAAACATTTCAAGAAAAAAAGAAAACGTATGAAATGGAAGATAAAAATCCCCACCATCCAGACAACCATTATGAACAGATATTTTTCAATACAAATACACATTTATAGTACTGTACACACTGCTTTATATGCTACATAATTTATTTCACTTTTTATTATCTTTCATTTGCCACTAGAATATCAGCTCTAGAAAGGCAACAATTTCTTTTCTTTTTTGCTCATTGTTGTATCCCCCATGACTACAGGAGGGCCTGACACATGTGGGCCCTCAAGAAACATCCGTTAAATGAAGAAATAAATAAATCCCACTTATAATCACTTAACAAAATGTCTTGGAATTTCTTTTTTTCTGTGTCCATAAACATAGATTTTCATCATTATCTATTTTATTGGCTGCATGTATTTCAATGTATTTATCAAACATTTATCAATGTATTTATCAAATCAGTCCTTTACTGATTGACTGTAATAAGTAGTTTCCACTTTGTCACTATTGTAAACAATACTGTGATGAATATGTTTTTACTTATGTGTGTGTACCTATGGGATTATCTCCTTAGATCATTCCAAAAGGAGAAATTTCTTGGTTAAGTAGAATACACATTAAAAAAAAAAAAAAAATATATATATATATATATATATATATATATATTTATTTATTTGGTTGCACCGGGTCTTAGTTTCAGCATGCAGACTCTTTTAGTTGTGGCATGCAGGATTTAGTTCCCTGACCAGGGATTGAACCCGGACCCCCTGCATTGGGAGTGGAGTCTTAACCACTGGACCACCAGGGAAGTCCCTAGAATACACATTTTAATTAGAAATAATTTTGCTAAGCCAGACCTCCAGAAAGTCATTGCAACTTATTCTCCCACTAAGGTATGAGAGTGCTCATTTTCCTGGAACCTAACTAGAGAGCATCATACCTTTTTTTTTTTTTTAAATGCTTTACCCAGTTTAAATTATGTCAGAGATTGCTTCATCTTCTGCTTGTTTACAACTAAGAACTTCAATGAGCCAAAGTACCAAGGGGAGCCAAACTGCTTTACTCCTATTCTTAGAGCATACTCTTTACTGTAATTATTATCCAATGTATTTCTTTTTTTAAATTAATTAATTAATTAATTTATTTATTTATTTTTGGCTGTGTTGGGTCTTTGTCACTGAGCGCGGGCTTTCTCTAGTTGTGGCGATTGGGGGCTACTCTTTGTTGCGGTGCACAGGTTTCTCATTGCGGTGGCTTCTTTTGTTGCAGAGCACGGGCTCTAGGCGTGCAGGCTTCAGTAGTTGTAGCACATGGGCTCAGTAGTTGTGGCACATAGGCTTAGTAGTTGTGGCTCGTGGGCTCTAGAGGGCAGGCTCAGTAGCTGTGGCACACGGGCTTAGTTGCTCCATGGCATGTGGGATCATCCCGGACCAGGGCTTGAACCCGTGTCCCCTGAAGTTGGAATCTTAACCACCGCACCACCAGGGAAGTCCAGCCAATGTACTCCTTTAAGCTTAATTTTTAAAAAACCCTATTTTTACTTTTGTTTTTACATATAAGCATTCATTTTTAAATACTGAGTCTCAAATCCAAGCATTTTTGAGCACCCTAATTACATACTCCTACTATATCTAGTCCACATCCTGGAAGTATTATTTTCTGTTAATTATTCGCTTTGTACAGTTAGAAAGAGGAAGGACAAGAAAAGAGATGGTCTAGAAAGGCCAGTCAATCCAGTTGTTATTTTCCCTGGTCTTTAAATTTATAGTAAAGGCTCAGAGAAGTCCTAGAGTACAGTAAACACTAAGAATTTCTCAACTGATTTGCCCATAGAACATTTTGCAGAATAGAGTTCTACAGATGATCCGCTTGAAAACACAATTAGTTGTAGAGTCCTGGTCTGGGTTTGAATTACAGCTCTGCCCCCTACTATTAACTTTAGGCAAGTTAACATCTCTAAGCTTTAATTTTCTCATCCATAAATAATATTTCTTCATATGACTATTGGGAGGAATAAATGAAATCATGTGTGTAAAGCTTCTGGCATGTACTAAGTGTTCTGTAGCAAGTAAGTGGAAGCTGCACTCTTACCATATCAAGGCTCTCGCCTAATCAGGTCATTTTTATCAGGCTCTACCATTGATTTCATCAAGAACTATGTCCTACACCCTGAGAAAACCATAATTCAAAAAGAGTCATGTACCACAATGTTCATTGCAGCTCTATTTACAATAGCCAGGACATGGGAGCAACCTAAGTGTCCATCGACAGATGAATGGATAAAGAAGATGTGGCACATATACACAATGGAATGTTACTCAGCCATAAAAAGAAATGAAATTGAGTTATTTGCAGTGAGGTGGATGGACCTAGAGTCTGTCATACAGAGTGAAGTAAGTCAGAAAGAGAAAAACAAATACCGTATGCTAACACATATATATGGAATCTAAAGTAAATAAATAAATAAAAAGGTTCTGAAGAACCTAGAGGCAGGACAGGAATAAAGACGCAGACGTAGAGAATGGACTTGAGGACATGGGGAGGGGGAAGGGTAAGCTGGGACGAAGTGAGCGAGTAGCACTGACATATATACACTACCAGATGTAAAACAGATAGCTAGTGGGAAGCAGCCGCATAGCACAGGGAGATCAGCTCAGTGCTTTGTGACCACCTAGAGGGGTGGGATAGGGAGGGTGGGAGGGAGATGCAAGAGGGAGGGGATATGGGAACATATGTATATGTATAACTGATACACTTTGTTATAAAGCAGAAACTAACACACCATTGTAAAGCAATTATACTGCAATAAATATGTTAAAAAAAAAAGAAAACTATGTCCCACTCACTGTCTAGATCACCTAGGTTAGATTTGGATTATTCCTAAAACTGATACCATACATTTCTTGGTTTGTATCATTTCTGTAGATGGCTGATCTAATTAATGTTATGATTCTTAACTGCACTTTGGGAGTTAGCTTTCAGTTATCCTCTTGTGACTATCAATACCTTCCATACCTTTCATTAAACTGAGGGACAAATTATACTAATGCCCTCACATTTTGTTTCACCATTTTATTTTAATCATTAGTTTCTTGAATTAGTATTAAGGCCTCTTTGGGGACCAGAATTTAGTTTGCCACTTCTTATACTTGATATCTTTCCCCTCACTTTCAATCTATGTGTGTCCTTTGCCCTAAAGTGGGTTTCTTGTAGGCAGCATACTGTAGGCTCTTGTTTTTTAACCCAATCTGCCACTCTGTGTCTTTTGATTGGACTTTTTAGTCCATTGACATTTAAGGTAATTATTGATAGATATGTATTTATTGTCACTTTTAACCTTGTTTTCCTGTTGATTTTTTATTTCTTCTTTGTTCCTTTCGTTATCTTTTTGTTTTTCCTTTTGGTTTGGTTTGATTTGGTTTTGGTTTGATGATTTTCTTTTGTATTATGCTTGTGTTCTCTTCTTTTTGGTTTTTGTGAATCTATTGTGTTTTTGATTTGTGGTTACCCTGTTTTTCAAGTATGTTAACCCACTACTATATCTACTTGCTTTAGACTGATAGTCATATAGGATCAAACACATTCTAAAAAAAAAAATCAGGGCTTCCCTGGTGGTGCAGTAGTTGAGAGTCCGCCTGCCGACGCAGGGGACACAGGTTCGTGCCCCAGTCCAGGAACATCCCACATGCCGTGGAGTGGCTGGGCCCGTGAGCCATGGCCACTGAGCCTGTGCATCCAGAGCCTGTGCTCCGCAATGGGAGAGGCCAGAACAGTGAGAGGCCCACGTACCGCAAAAAAAAAAAAAAAAAAAAAATCATCTACATTTTCTTACTCTCATCCCTTACATTTTATGATTTTGATGTCCTCTTTCACATTTTCAGGTTTATCCTTTTCCTATTCATTTTGGTTAGCACTTTCACAAAAATTTATTTTATTTTATTTTTTTTAATCTGTGTACTGGCTTGTTTAAGTGATTTACTTTCCAATTGTGATTTTCTCTAACCTATAGATTCTTGCTTCTTTTCTATTTTTTTTAATAGATCTTTATTGGAGCATAATTGCTTCACGATACTGTGTTAGTTTCTGTTACACAACAAAGCGAATCAGCCATATGCATACACATGTCCCCATATCCCCTCCCTCTTGAGCCTCCCTCCCACCCTCCCTATCCCACCCCTCTAGAAGACTTTTCATTATTTCTTTTATGATAGTTTTAATATTGCTGTATTCTTTTAGTTTTTGCTTGTCTTAGAATTTCTTTATCTCTTCTTCTATTCTAAATGATAATCTTGCTGGGTAGAGTATCCTAGGTTGTAGATTTTTCCCTTTCAGGACTTTGAATATATCTTGCCACTCCCTTCTGGTCTGCCACATTTCTGTAGAGAAATCAGCTGATAGCCTTATGGGGGTTCCCCTGTAATTAACTCTTTGTTTTTCTCTTGCAGCCTTTAGAATCCTCTCTTTAACTTTGGCCATTTTAATTATAATATATCTTGGTGTAGGTCTGTTTAGGTTCATCTTGTTTGGGACCCTCTGTGCTTCCTGTACCTGAATATCTGTTTCCTTCTTTAGGTTTGGGAAGTTTTCAGCCATAATTTCTTCAAATACAGTTTTGATCCCTTTCCTCTTTGTTCTCCTTTTGGGATCCCTATTAGGCATAGATTGTCACACTTTATATTATCCCATAGGTCTCTTAGACTGGTTTCATTTTTTTTTCTTTTGTCTTTGTTTGTGTTCTGATTGGTTGATTTCCATAATTCTATCTTCCAGATCACTTATTCATTCTTCTGCATTATTCAATCTGCTATTTATTGCCTTTAGCTCAGGTTTTGTCTTGGCAAATGAGTTTTCTACTTTTTTGGCTCCTCTTTACAGTTTCTAGTTCCTTTTTTTACAGCAATCTGCATTTCTGTCAATAGCTTTTCTTAATTCCTTCAGTATTTTTATTATCTCCTTTTTGAACTCATGTCTATTAGACTGAAGAGGTCTGTTTCATTTTTTATTCTTTCAGGGGATTTCTCTCGATTTTTAAATTGGGAGTGGTTCCTCTGCTTCCTCATTTTGCTTATATTTCTCTTATTCTATGAGTTTAGGAGAAACAATTATCTCCTGTGGTCTTGGAGGGCTATTTTTATGTGGGAGCATCCCTGTGTAGCCTGCGTGGGTTTAATATTTTTGGTGAGAGGGCTGTTTTTAGTATGGATGGCTGCTGCCTCTTTCTTCAGTGTGGAGCATCAAACCTTTTAACCTTCACAATCTAATAGGTGAAAAATAGTGCTGTACTGGTTTTAAATTTGCATTTATTTGGTTATTAGTGAGTTATACGTATTTTCTTGTTTATTGTCAATTTGTATTTCTTCTTTTGTAAATTGCCTGTTGGAGTATTTTTGCATTTTTATTAGCGTGCCTAATCGTTTCTTATTGATTTATAATAATTCTTTATATACTTAAGATATTAATTAACATTTTGTATGCCGTGAATGTTGCAAATAGTTATTCCTAGTTTGTCATTTCTTTTAAAATTATTTTCATGGTATCTTTTTTAAAAACGAAGTTTTACTTAAAGTGTTTTTAAATTGAAGGATAACATACATTTAGAAAAGTACACAAATTTTAAGTGCTCAATGAGTCTTTATACCCGTATAATCATTACCCACATCAGGTTTACATGTAACCTCTCCCAGTTGATAATCCTCCCAAGGTAAACACTACTCTGATAAAGCTTTAACTTTTGATGTAATAATATCTGTTTATCCTTCATGGTATGTATCTTGGGGCCATATTTTTAAAAAAATTCCTTTACTCATAATTATATAAATATTCACCTACATTTTATTCTGGCACTTTCATTATTTCATTATTGTATTGAAATCTTTATTTAATCCAGCTGAAATCTAGTCTAATGAAAACAAGAGATAGGGATCAAACTCCCCTGTCTTCTCTCTTCCTTCAAGGCTATTACCAGCATTATTTGTTAACTAGGCAAAATCATTTATAAACTAGTCAACACCATCTCCATGATTTAAAATATTCTCTCTTTCTATATTCTACTGTCTTCCTTTATTTGCCCATTTTTGCACCAGTATCTCAGCATTTTAAATATAGCTCTAGGTTTTAATATCTGCTGAAGTAAATATTGCACTGGTATTCTCTTTCAAATATTTCTCTGTTATTATTGCTCATTTATTCTCCAGAAAAACTTTTAAATCATTTTGTGAAATTCTCTCACCATATCCCCTGAAAGAGTTGAGATCCTAATTGGTTATATTGAATTTACATATTAATTAATTAATTAATTAACATATTTATGTATTTTTGGCTGCATAGCATGTGGGATCTTAATTCCTGGACAAGGGATTGGATTGAACCCATGCCCCCTGCTGTGGAAGCGTGAAGCCTGAAGCCCTAACCAATGGACTGCCAGGGAATTCCCTGCATATTAATTTAGAAAACATCTATACCTTTATATAATTGTATGTCTTTCCATTTAGTCAAAACTTTTTAATGTCCCTTAATAAAATCTCAAGGTTTTCCTCATATAGACCTTGCACAGTTCTGTTTTTCAAACTAGGTTTTTACGTTTTTTGATGCTACTATATTAACATTTTTGTTATATTTTCTATCTGATTACTGACATATAGGAAACATGCATTTTATTATATACATATATAATATATTATTATACACACATATCTAGTCATCTTGCTAAGCTATCTCATTAGTTTGACGGGGTTTTTTTTGAGTAGATAGCATATCATCTGAAAATCATATTTATTTAAACCAATATTTCTACATTTTATTTAGTTTCTTATTTTTATTACACTATTTAATACTTTCAGAACAATGTTTAATGTTTTGCTCTTACAACTGGCATCCTTGTCTTTAATGAGAATGCCTCTAGTTCAGTGTTCTTAACCATTCCTACAACCTTCACAAGCTCTAATTCATTAAATATGAGGTGGCACCCAGGCAACTGTATTCTGTTAATTACACAGATAATACTGAAGCATGTTCCCAATATGTCATTGAGGATCATGATCTAGCATTTCCCCATTAAATATAATTCAATATAATATGCATTATTTTACATATTATGGAAGTATTGTTCCAGCAAACGTTTATTAAGAGTTATTAATTGGAAGTTGGATTTAGTAAAATGTCTTCTCAGCATCTCAGTGGTCCTCCCTCTAGGATAAAATCTGAAAACACCTGTTTGAAGGCACCAGCGAACTACCAAAATAGGACATAAGAGGCCAGGTTTCTGGAGAGAGAAAACTCATTCTGGTGAACTTGATATTCTATGCCGTTTTCCTCTTGAGACATCTTTCAGTGTTTAAGCAGCATTGGGCAGAGACCAAGAAGTTGAGCAAGAAGCAGTAACTGAGAGAATGGGAAGCTTATCAGTACTTTTGGCAGACTTATGAGGTTAGGGAGAAAAACACTGGAGTTCAGAGCCCACTGTGGAGGAGGGGCACTGTCAAACACTCCAGGCTTTCCTCTGGGACCTGTGATGGTTAACTTTATGTATTAACTAGGCTAGGCCACAGTACCCAGATAATTGGTCAAATATTAATTGAGGTATTTCCGTGCAGGTATTTTTTAGATGAGATTAACATTTAAATCAGTAGACTTTGGGCAATGCAGATTATCCTCCACAATGTGGGTGGGTCTCATCCAATCAGTAGATGACCTTAATAGAAGAAGACTGATCTTCCTGGAAGAAGAAATTCTGTCAGCGGACCACCTTTGGACTCAAACTGCAATTCTTCCCTGGATCTGCAGCCTGCTGGCTGTATGCGCTCTCTCTCTCTTTTTGGTTCTATTTCTTTGGACAACCCTAACTAATACTGTCCCATAAAAAACTATGCTCTAGAGAATAAGGGCAAGCCAGAAATAGACCAGGCCTTACAAAGACTGAACCCAGTTTAAAATAAGTTCAGTTCCAGATTGGAATAAGGTGATTTCTAACTACCTGTGAAAGTTTAGAGTAAATTCTCTCTAGAGGAAGATAATACTATTAAGAGCCTGTACAGATATTTGTCCACAGTAGCTGGCATCCAATTGAAAAATTATCAGGAATACCAGGGAGTAGGACTGAAACAAAAAGCAAACAATAGAAACAGATCACAGATGATCTATATTTTAGAAAAATACAAAAAAGAGAAATTTGGAATATGGTGAAAACGTTTAACATGTGTAATTGCAGTCCTAGAAGGAGAAGAAAGAATGAGACAAAAAGAATATTTGAAGAATAATGGACAAGAAATTTCCAACAACACAGGTGAAATACATTAAGCTACAGATTCAAGAAGTACTGCGTATCCCAAGTAGGATAAATACAAAGAAAATCATTCCTAGACACATCATAGTGGAACCATGGTATGCAGGGTGGGGGAGGGGGCGGGGTGTGGAATATTAAGATAAAGAGAACAATTTAAAAGCAATTGGGTGGGGACTTCCCTGGTGGTGCAGTGGTTAAGAATCTGCCTGCCAATGCAGGGGACACAGGTTAGAGCCCTTGTTAGGGAAGATCCCACATGCCGGGGAGCAACTAAGCCTGCGAGCCACAGCTACTGAAGCCCGGGCGCTAGGGCTCCGCAACGAGAAGCCACTGCATTGAGAAGGCTGCGCACTGCAACGAAGAGTAGCCTCCCTTTTCTGCCACCAGAGAAAGCCCACATGCAGCAACAAAGACCCAACGCAGCCAAAAAGAAATAAATAAAATAAAGATAAAAACTTTTGACTGCATATTTGATGATATTAAATCAACAATAATCAACACAGCTTATAAGAGATACGCCTAAATGCAAGGATTCAGTAAAACTGAAAGCAGCACTAATCAAAAGAAAGTTGTACTAACATCAAAGGTTTTAAGGCAAGGAAGAGTCCTAAAGATAAAGAAATGTTTTATAATAAAAAAGAGTCAGTCCACCAGAGGATATAGCAATTCCACATTTATATGCACCTAACACACACACACACACACACACACAGAGCAAGGGCAAAAACTGACCAAACAAAAAAGAGAAAGACACAAATTTGCAATCACGTTGATAGATTTTTAACACTGAGAAAATTCTCAGTAACTGATAGGACAAGGAGGCAAAACAATCAGGAAGGATTTAGAGGATCTGAACAACAGGACTAACTCTTATCTGTGTACAGAATGTTGAGTGAACATTTTTGTTTCCCTGAATCGTCGTTATGGCCCCAACGGCAAACAACAAGCTATAGGAGATGGCCAAAAACCAGAGCCTAATGCCTCCCCCAAGCCTTACTGAGAGGCAGCTCAACCCCCTACTTTCTGGGAGCAGCGTCCCTGCCCCCCACTCGGAGTCCCCAGACACCTATGTGAGAAAGCTAGAGAGAGAAGGAGACTGAGCCTTCCCAGTTGGAGCCCTCGGCCTTGGAAGGAGAGAAGTGTTATGGTGAGAGGGAATTTCCTCTTTTCTCTGTGGGGAGGGGAGGGCTGCTAATAAGTAACCCCTGCCGAGTGAGTGGGGATTCCAAGAGGACCTTTGTAAGATCCAGGTGCAGTAGTTCTCATTCTCCTTTTGGGTGTCTGCCAGTGCAGAGGCTGTATTGATCTGCCCTGAGCCCACCTGAAGGGGTTTGGAGGAAGGCAATGAGACAGGGCAGACAGTGGGGAAGTCTGTGGAGCAGACTGGACACCCTCCATTTGGGATGTCCTCACAGGTCCAATGGGCACAGGGAAGGCGGTTGGGCTTCAGCCTTCTTGCCAATATCTAAGCCAAGAGAAAGTCTGTGGGTGCACCCCTGGAGGGTGTATCCCTAGAGTGGGGCTAAGGGAGGGTAAAAGCGTTTGAACTAGACCAGATTTCCCATATCAAGGAAGTGTGCAGTTTAGGTGGGGGGCACTGTTTGCACAGAATATACCAAAAACCCCACGTGTGATCACTATGAGATAGCCAGCACTTGGACAGTCAGTGCTAAATGGAGAAGTGACAGCCAAAGGAAGAACTCTGAAACCTATCAGCCAGCTAAGTAAAAAGACACATGCCCTTTTCCTGCCTGCCCTCAGGGATGACCCCCAACTCTGGAGGAGCTAGAAATGGACATCACACCCCTTTCCACTTTCTAGGAGTCCTGAGCCTTGGGCTGACCTGGAAGGTGTCCCAGGATCCCCATTCCTTCCCTTACTTATTATCAGGCAGTTCCCTCCCCCATTCCTGCCTGTATCCTTCCTGGCAAGCCTTTGTGATGTGATGCCCCAGGTGGCTATTTTCAGCCTGGGAGACAGGAGAAGCTAGAGGGGAGGGATGGGGGAAGGGAGACTGGAGGGCTTTAAAAGTAGGGTTGCGAGCCTCCCTGGTGGATGGTTCTTTTTTTTAAAATAAATTTATTTATATTTTTATGTATTATTTTTGGCTGTGTTGGGTCTTCGTTGCTGTGCACAGGCTTTCTCTAGTTGAGATGAGCAGGGGCTACTCTTCTTCGTTGCGGTGTGCGGGCTTCTCATTGCGGTAGCTTCTCTTGTTGCAGCGCTCGGGCTCTAGCCGTGCAGGCTTTAGTAGTTGTGGTGCACAGGCTTAGCTGCTCCGCGGTTATGTGGGATCTTCCCAGACCAGGGCTCGAACCCATGTCCCCTGCATCGGCAGGCAGATTCTTAACCACTGTGCCACCAGGGAAGCCCTGCTGGATGGTTATCTAAAAGTAAAGCTTTATCTGACACTTCAGGCCTGCCCACACAGAAGGGTGGCTTTTAAATGAAAGACACGCCTCCTCTCCCTTCACTTCGTGATTAAGGGCTCTGGTTTCCCTGGGAAAGGCCTCAGCGTATAGGGACTCAGCTGAGCCTGGGCTGTTAGGATCCTCTGTCCATCTCTCTAGAAAGGCAAGGATGTTCCTCTGAAAGACGAGAGCCCGCAAAGCGTGACTTGGAGCAAACTACTGGCCTTGGGCCATATTATTATTATTATTACTGTTATTGATAGCTGCTACTTATTGAGTTGGGTCTATGTGCTACAAACTGTATGCATTCCCTTATCTAAACGTGGTATTTTCCACATTTTAGAGAGTTGAGGAGTTCGAAGCTGGGGAGGGTAAGGCAGTTATTGAAGTGACATAGTCAGCAAGTGAGGGAGCCAGGAATCCACCCCAGGTCAGTTTAGCTTTGGAGCCGGCTCTTAACTGCAGCGTCATGTCCTCCCCTAGTGCTGAGGGGAAAGATATATTTGCTATTTGGAATTAGCTGAGAACTGGTAGTGTTCTGAAAGTGAGGATCTCCCATAACAACGTAATGCAAATAATTTAGAATCAGCCTTAATTTTCAAAATGTTCTTGGTAGCCAAAATAACCTTTAACAAGTCAAATGAAAAAGTTGTGAAAAAACAAAATAGTAAGAGACCACTCAGGACTTCACAAAAGTTAAGGTTTAGGATACAGTTTTTCACTGTCTTAAAAATATTTTACTTTGAAGGGGAGGAGAGAAATAGGTGAGGGAAAGTAGAGGTACAAACTTTCAGTTACAAAATAAATGAGTCAAGGTATGAAATGTACAATGTGGGAAATATAGTCAATAATTATTTAATATCTTTGTATGGTGCCAGATGACAACTAGACTTATCATGGTGATCATTTTGAAATGTATAGAAATATCGAATCACTATGTTGTACACCAGGAACTAACACAGTGTTGTAGGTCACTTATGCTTCAAAAGTAAACGAATGAACAAACTCATAGAAAAAGAGATTAGATTTGAGGTTACCAGAGGGTGGGGAGGGGGGGAATGGAATGAAAGCGATCAGAAGGTACACACTTCCAGTTATAAGATAAATAAGTACTGCAGAAGTAATGTACAACATAATAAAGATAATTAACACTGTTCTATGTTATAAATGAAAGCTGCTAAGAGTAACAACTCTCCAAAGTAACTCCTAAGCATTCTCATGACAAGGAAAAGAATTTTTCTCTATTTCTTCAGTCTAACACTCTCCCAAGTGAGTTATTTCATCTGCCTATATGAGATGACGGATGTTCACTAAACCTACTGTGGTCATCTTTTCACATACATAAGTCAAATCATTATGTTATACACCTTAAACTTATATTGTGCCATATGTCAATTATATCTCAATTAAATGAAAACATATATTTTACTTCAATAATATCTTGTGATGAGAATGGAATCTGGCAACAAGGGAAGACTCCAGAAGGGTTTTTCGAGTGGTGACCCTGGAAAGCGAGTTCGTGTGGGACGAAACGCTGAATAACATCTAGGAAGTTCATGGGCCAGAATGGGGGGAATTTCCTGAGGGCTGATCCAGGCTGAGTTCTGACACCAGTACTTTTCCACTCATTAAAAAACAAAACAAAACAAAACAAAAACTGATAGTATCTCTGGATGAGCCCCCTGCTATAAAAAAAAGAAACGGAGATACCCTTTTTTATTCTGATGATATGGCTTTATATTTTTTGGGAAAGGAATGGTCTGTATACACAACAGTCTTTATTAGTAAACTATGGGCAGAAAAGGGCTACAGATCAAAATTATTACCTAGGTAGGTAGTCCCATGTTATTCCCAAGTTCATAAATGAGGAGACAACCATATTGTTCAAAATCTGATCCCCCAATTTGCTGTACAAAATCCCTTTGTGGTTACTGCAAGTCCCTTTTCTGCTGTGAAGTGGGAATCAATGTATTAAGTGGGCCCGTGGGCTCTCTTACTCCACCTTGGTGAGCTGTGTTAAAAAAAAGTTTGAAAGTCAACAGCCTCAGATCTTACTTAGCCGCCAATAAAGAATGGCAGCTAAACTCCAGGTACTTGCCAAAGATTACAATTCCAAGTTCACTGTCACTAAATATTTATTAAAATGTCACCAGAGAGAAACTTGGAGTTGTTTAAAATCCATGCAGTCCACCTGAGCTCTCAGATATGACAAAATACATCCCTAGGTTAAACCAGATTTACAGACAGCTAGGTATCTGAGCTGAACTATGCTGCCTGCCCTGACTCCCTGCGTTCCAGTAGAATTACTTTTACTACATATTGTGCTGTAGTGAGATGCCATCTTTTATATGGAAAAACATAACCTTCTATGTGCTGTTTGGCTTTATTATACAAATGTTTATATTATTTATGACATCACATATCATGTGGCCTATCCATGGTGGGAATGTAAGTGATCATGGTTTACTTTTTTGCTCTATGACTGAATCTGCGTTGTTGTATCCTTGTATTCTATATTCCTTTGCCTCTACATTCAATTTATTTTCTCTTTGTAGTATTTTACATATCCTGGAAAACGTTTCTACTAGGTATCCAGAGTCTAGCATGGGGCTTGGCACTTAGTAGGTATAGAGTTAATATTTGTTGAGAGAATTAAAAGTGGAATACAAAAAAATTACAGAGTATAAATTAAATTACCTAAGTAGAGTATAAATAAATAAAGATGAAAACATTCATTTCTCCTTAACTTGGGTTCCCTCAGTACTCACGTACAGAGTTGGTGTTCATTCTGTGTACACTCATCAATACGAAGAAATTGGCCTTGTGCTAATTCATGGGAGTATAGTTTCTTTATCTTATTCCATTATTTTCTCCCTGAAGACAGAGAGTATAACATTTACTTCCTGTGTATTTTAAAGAGTGCCCTGCACACAGTAGGTGTTCAATAAATGCAAATTAAATATATGACCCATGGTCTGGATGTGTGACCCACCTTTTGGGAAGTGAAAGGGTTACTACCCCATAGTCCAGCTGCTGTTATCTAAAGCCAATAGCACTTGGTGTTTTCATTTGCATTTTATTCGCTTGCTCACTTTGGGTCATTGTGCCCACAGTGGTGATGGTGCCCTAGCTTTTTCTTCTAGGCACTTATTGTAGGCATCTGTTGCTTTTGCCTGCCCAGCATCCATTCCTCCCTTAATGCCATCAAATTTTTTCTTTGGAGAATGAATGTTCCCCCACTCCTAGTGCATATAGTTCAGATGGGGTATACATATACAACACAGGCCTGGCCAATCAGAGCATTCCATCCCCTTGGCCACAGTGATTGGTCCAAGGATGAAGTCATGACCAAAGTCATGACCCAATGACTCAATGTCAGGACTTGTTGGAACTGTTGGACATAGAAATTCTCTTTTTCCTGCTGGATTTACCAAGACAATGGGATATAAACCTATAGCTGTCAAAACTACCATATTGGAAAAATGTAATTAAATGAACAAATATTGAGTATGTAAGAGCTAAGAGAAGAACACAAAATGAGCCTTGATGACAATGGGCACTGGATTCAGCTGTGCCTGAACACCAGTTTGAATTGAGTTTTCTGTAAGCACAATGAAAAGAATTCAAACCAACACAGGATTCTGTTCTCATTATATGGTCTCTTCCTAGGCCACGTTGAAGCTCCTAGGGCCATATCAGAGGCCTTGTGCTTGCAGAGCAACACTGGGACTGGGAAGTAAAATATTTGTGTGAACTTATCCTGAGTCTACTATGGTTCAATTAAAAATAATTTAAAACTCCTAAGCCAATGGAAAGGTATAGAAGACTAAGCTGGGTGAAAGAAGTTCTAGACACAGATGTTCAAGCATGGCAGGCAGAGGTGTTAAGAGCTGTTCAAGGTGGCAAAGGGGTCAATGTTATAGATGGCATGAACCATATCTTAATGGAGTTGTGCTTTGGTATGATGCTATTGGCTTTTTTTTAAGGCAAAGGGAGATGAAGAGAGGAGACAGAGGGGTAGGGAAGCTAACTACAGGGAATGACTGAGGAATATCTAAGAATAGTCTTACTTCCTTTAGTTTAGGTGAGGTTTCCATTTCTTTCACCCATCAATAACCCATTACTATTTGTCCAGCGCAAGTAACATCCTGTATTCTCACTCAGGCCCAGGAAAAAAAAAAAACCAGAAATAACCCTTGGGCCACTGTGGGAGTTCTTTTTTGGAGGAGGGTGAGGTGGGGTAAAGTAATCCTTCCTTAGGAACTGAGCACAGAGGAGATCTGCCAGTAAGCCCAGATGGATACACAGGAGTTCTTCAGGACAAAGCCCGGAGGTTGTCTTCTTTAGGTCAATTCTTCCTTATCTTTCCAACCTCCAGGTTTTGTCCAAAGATCTCTGCTGCTAGCCCTTGCAGCAAGGTTTATTTTGAATGGGTTCCAGTGGTGAGGTCACCCTCATGGAAGGTTTCCATATATGACATGCCTCTGTTGCTGTGCCCAAGAGCATTCCTAAGGCCCTTTCACTGATGCCGTCCAAGAATAAGGTCTTGGCTTGATTCCCACATTGAAGGGGCAGTGGAGCTTTGGTTTCTGAAAATAGTAGGCATTGTCCTTTCTGTCCAATATAAAAACGACTCATGTTCTCTGTAGAATATTTGGAAAACTCAAAAAAGTATAGAGGGAAAAAAAGAGAGCAATCATGCCACAATTCTATCACCTACAGAAAACTACTATTAATATTTTGGTGTATTTCTTTCCCATAGTTTTAATGAATGCATATATCTATACATATTTTAGGAAGGCAGTATTGCACCGTGGTTGAGTGTGGGTTGGGAAGTCTGACACCACTCATTTGCAGTTCTGTGGCCTTCGGCAACTCCAAAAAAGAACTCCCACAGTGGCCCACGGGTTATTTCTGTTCTTCTTCCGAGGCCTGAGTGAGAATATAGGATGTTACTTGTGTTGGACAAATAGTAATGGGTTATTACTGGGTGAAAGAAGTGAAAACATCACCTAGACTAAAGAAAGTAAGACTATTCTTAGAAATTTCTCATTCATTCCCTGCAGTTAGCTTCTCTACCCCTCTGTTTCCTCTCTTCACCTCACTTTGCCTTGAAAAAAGCCCCTGGCATCATACCAACACCAAATTCCATCAAGATACGGTTCATGCCATCTACAGCATTGCCTTACCTCCTTGAACAATAAAGTTTGCTAATTCTTAACCTATTCTTCCACCAGTATGCTATTATTTAAACTTATAAATTTAAAATAAGAATTACCTGGTAATACAATTTCCCCCAACACTCTTCATCTTTCAATTTTGAAAAATGGTTATTTCACTTATTCCAGATTAATTTTATTTTTTTTTAATTTTTAAAATCATTTATTTATTTTTATTTTATTTATTTATTTTGGTTGCCCTAGATCTTAGTTGCAGCAGCTGGGCTCCTTAGTTGTGGCTCACAGACTCCTTAGTTGTGGCTTGTTGGCTCCTTAGTTGTGGCATGCAAACTCTTAGTTGCAGCATGCACATGGGATCTAGTTCCCTGACCAGGGATCAGTCCCATGCCCCCTGTATTGGAAGGTGGATTCTTAACCACTGTGCCACCAGGGAAGTCCCAGTTCCAGATTAATTTTAGAATAATCTTTTCAAGTTAAAAAATAAAATTTTTGTAGACTTGCATTTAAATTTATGGTTTAATTAAAGAAGAATTAACGTATTTAAAGCATTAAATCTTCCCTTCATGGAATATAGAATATCTGTCTTTCCATTTATTTTCTTCATGTCCCTCTGTACAGCTTAGTTTTCTTTATGTAAGTCCTGAACATTTCCCGTTAATTTTGTTCCAAGGTATTTCATAGTTTTGGTTGCTAGGGTGAATGAGAATTTTTTTTTTCCCAATCACAACTGGCTATTGCCTGTACTAGAAAGCTACAAAGAAGTTTTATTGATATATATATATATATATCTTTTAGTGGACAATTTTGCTGCTCTTATTAGGCCTAACTGTTTTTAATGATTGATTATCCTTAGGTTTTTAGGTACTTAGTTTGCAGCCAAAAACTGTGTCTTTTCCAGTAGTGTACTCTTTATTCTGCTTCAGGACATTGGCTAGATTATCCTTTCAGAACACTGTTAGATAACAGTAGTTAGAAAGGGTCTGTCTTGTCCCTAACATTATTTCTGTATGAAGAATGATGCTGGGTGTTGTTTCAGAAGATATATTTTATCATGTTAACAAAGCTTTTCTTTCCTAATTTATTAGGGGAGTTTGAAAAATAAAGAATAAATGTTGATTCTCATGTCAAATACTTTATTATTATCTATGAAAGAGTCTTGGGTCTTTATTTTCTTTTGACCTTCTTCTGTGAGGTATTATATTAGTGGATTTCTTTTGTGGGGCCAACGTTACCTTCTCAACAAACTCATCATGGGCTCTCGGGTTGGGCAGACCTGGGCTGCCATCCTAGCCCACCACTTACTAGCTGGGGGGGTCATGTACAAGTTCTAAATGGGGATGCACAACAAATGCTGGCAGTTATGATACATTATTCCTTCACTATATTGATGAATTTATTAATGCTTTTATTTAGGAAATTTGCATCTGTATTGTTGAGGTTGATGTGAAATATATGTGTATATGATTTATTAGGTTGTGTTCGCAAAAAGGAAATATGCTCGTTTTTTTATTTTCCTATGCTCTGCAGCAGTTAAAAACAGCAAGAGATATTTATATACCCATGTTCACAGAAGCACTGTTAACATTAGCTAAGAAGCAGAGGCAACCCAGGTGTCAACTGACAGATGAGTGGATAAACAAAATGTGGTCTATACATACAATGGAATATTATTCAGCCTTAAAAAGGAAGGAAATTTTGACACATGCTACAACATGGATGAGCCCTAAGGGCATTATGCTGAGTGAAATAAGCCAGTCACAAAAAGACAAATACTGTATGATTCCACTTATATAAGGCATCTAAAGAAGGCAAATTCATTGAGACAGAAAACAGAAGGGTGGTTGCCAGGGGCTGGGGGGAGGGGAAAAGGAAAGTTGTGGTTTAATGGGTACAGAGTTCCAGCTTTGCAAGATGAAAAAGTTCTGGAGATCTGTTTCTTAACAATTTCATTGAGATGCAAATTCATTCGCCTAGTTATACATAGGACTTTCTTAAAATGTCCATTCATTGTATCCCTTTGTTCACTTCTAATTTTGTATATATTTTTCTTTTTCTCTTTGTCTACTTTATTTTTTCAAAGAATAACATTGTGAATTTATCTACCAAGATTCCTATTTATAAATTCAGCAATATCTGCTATAATACTCCTTTCCTTCCTCCTGGCTTTCTTAGCATATTTTGTTATTCTTTTTCCTAATTTGAGTCAAATGCTTATTTCATACTTTTGGTTCTTTCTTATTAAATATTAAAGCATTTAAGGTTCTAAATTTCCTTCTCTGTATAATTTGTAGAAAGTTCAGAAGTTTCAATTTGTGATACTGCATTATCACTCATCTCTAAATAAAGACAAATGGCTACATATGTAGTTTTTATTTTCTCATATGCTTTTCTTCTTTTACCTTCTAAGAGGTAACCTTCTATAATCATAAAAGGTTAAACAAATTAACTTTAATTTACTTAATTAAAATAAATTAAATTTGTTAGTTTTTTAAATTAAATCTTTAAAATCATTATTCAAACTGTGTGCATATTTATTGCTCTGTTCCTTAAAAAAGCAAAGCTTTCCCACTTATTAGCTGGGTGACTTTGGATAAGTCTGTGCATTTAATTCCTATCTTATTGTCAGGCACTGTTCTGGGAGCTGAGAATACAAGAGTGAACAGGACAAAAGTTGCTGTTTTCACAGAGTATTCTCTCTCTCTCTCTCTCTCTCTCTCTCTATATATATATATATATATGCTAGAAATAAACAGGATGATTTTAGCTAATGACAGTATGCAGACAGTAAAGAAGATGTGGTAGAGTGATGGGGTGGAGACGTTTTTGTTTTGTTTTGTTTTTTAATTTGGTGCATCAGGTCTTAGTTGTGGCACGCGGGATCTTCACTGAGGCATGCGGGATCTTTTGTTGTGGTGCGAGGGCTTCTCTCTAGTTGTGGTCCGTGGGCTCCAGACCGCGTGGGCTGAGTAGTTACAGTGCATGGGCTTAGTTGCCCTGCGGCATGTGGGATATTAGTTCCCCGACCAGGGATCGAACCCGTGTCCCCTGCATTGGAAGGTGGATTCTTAACTGCTGGACTACCAGGGAAGTCCCGGGGTGGAGGTGTTTTAGATGGGGTTGCCAGGGAAGACCTCTGCTAACTGCTAGATCCCATGGACTCATCTTGGTCCTTAGCCCAGAAAGCCTCTCCTGAGCCATTTGGTACCACTCACCTCCCCCTTTTTTAAACTGTTGCTTTCCTTGGTTTCTGTGATGAGATAGTAGTGACTTTGTCACCACTGTCTCTTGGTTTCCTCCTACGTCTCTGACCTCCGCCTTTCAGACTTTAGTGCAGGCACATCTTCCCCCGCCCACCCTGTTGGGCAGCACAATCATCTGTCCTGGCAGCTGGAAGAAGAGCTCAAATGCTGGCTCCCTCTTCTGAGAGCTCTTGCTTGTATTCAGACCTTTGGCACAAGGTGACACTGGGGTGGTGGCACAGGCTCAGGATACAATGTCTGAGTCGAGGCAGTAAGATGGCTTCCCACAGGCAGAGGTTAGGGCACAAGTCCACCTGGCTTTCTAACACACGGCTCAACACCAAGGACATTATTTCAAGGAAGGGCTCAGCAAGAGAAAGTAAGGAAGTACTGTGCTGACTGAAAGGCACTCAACACAGTGCTAGAAAGCAAACATGGTCCCATCCTTACATGACATGAGGTTACATGACAGTTCAGTGACCTGACTCACATAAAATAAGAAAACACTGCAAAACAGCAAAGAAACACATACCAAATTGTGGGAAACAGGCTACAAGTGCCACTGGAGCTCAAAGAAGGAGGCCCTCAGAGCGAATTTATCAGTTCAAGAAGACACTGACAGTAGAACTTGAACCAAGCCCTCAGGGAAGCAGGTTTAATCGCCACAGGACACAAGAGCCCATGGTTATTCAGTGCGACAGGGCTGGATTCTGGATCCAACAGGATGAATGATGCTGGGCTTACCCTGTAAGGCCCACTTCTAACCCCAAGGAGGCAAAGGTTAACGAAAAATTCAACCCTGGACTAAGGAATAAAGACTTCTGTGAAGAGGATGAAACTTCTCTTCCTCTTCTTTTACCTCAAGAAATAGTTGGAACAACAAAAGTGGGAGATTCAAACAAGAGTGGGATGGAACCAGGGGTTAAAAGATACGGTGCAATCTCTTTAGGTCCTGGCTCTGCTCTGGGTCTTAGGGGAAATGAGTAGAAGTTTGGAATGTTTCTTCTGATTCTTGAGGTTCTCAGTTTTCCAGTTCAGAACATCAGGGCAGACCAGAAAAGATATTTGGAGCTGAGGCTCAGTTAGTGATAAAGAATGTGAATCTATCTGAGGAGTCCTCTAGCTGGAAGTTGGAGGTGGTAGAGGTCTCGCAGGTGGAAGTAACGGCACCTCAACTCTAACACTTGCAGAGACACAAATAACAAGCAGCTTAAATCTTTATATTGAATGGCATCTTTACAACTCTCGTAGGTGCATATGGAGTTCATTCTATCCTCATTCGAGGTAGGTATATTAGACTGATCCCACTTTACAGAATTTTAAAGAAGTTTGGGAAGTTAAGTGACTTCCTGGTGAATGAACAACAGTTGGGCCTAGAAGCAAAGTCTATAATGTTCAGTCTGGCACTTCCTCTCAAGAGGATAATGTTCCAGTGTTCCAAACAGGCCTTCTCAGTGCCTCAAGCAAAGCTCCTCACAGAAAGAAATGAGCCTGGCCTCTGAAGTTCCACTCTGGCTTGAAAGATCCTTGGACAAACTGTTCTCCAAACCCAGGTGGGGTTAATATACTGAGATATAGTGGGGAGGGGTTGGGAGGCGCAATACAAACTGGACTGTTTTCTAGGGAACATCTGGTCTGATCCAAAAACTGTTCTCAAAGTCCACTTGAGGCAGCCCAAAGTCACAGGGTTCACTGGGCCTTCATGTCACTGAGGCTTTGCTCCTAGCCGTCTCCAGGCTTGTCAACCCGCACATGAAAAACTCCTTCCACTGGGGAAACTGAAACCCAGAGACCCTGACTCCCTTTTATTCACAATATTCCTTTCCTCCTTTCCCTACAGTTCTGGCTCCTTTTCTCTCACTGCCTTACCCAGTCTCCCTGCTTCCTTGTGAGCTGGCTTGATAGCATGTCTCTTCCACAGATGTAGGGTGAAGTGAGACACTAAAGCTGGCCTGTGCAAAGTACCGCTTTCGTGGCTAGACTGGAGCAGGTCTGAAGACGACACCTGCACGCATCCACTTACTGAGAGTTCTTGTGCACAGGTGCGGAGGCAAGGAAATGTGGCGATCTGGTTAACAGTAAATGACCAATGTGGTTGCAATCTATGATACAGTTCACTTCGGTTCAACAAACATTTGCTGAATGTCTATGATGTGCAGAGATTGATGAATCAGTTCAAAACTCCCCAGTATAAATGACTAGTACAGTGGTTTTCAACCTGGCTGCACTTGAGAATCCTAGCAGCTTAAAAGACAAAAACAGAAACAAACAATGTCTGGGGTCCCTCTCCAGAGATTTGAGTTTCACTGGTTGGGGGATGGTGGAGTGTATCAGTATTTTTTAAAAAGCTCCCCAGGTGTCTGAATGTGTAGTCAGGGGTAAGAGCTTTATGTGGCCATATGTAGAAAGTTTGGAATAAGGGCTAAATTTAGATTTTAAGCAGTGGAAAGCTATTGTAGGTTTTTGAGCAAGTGAGGAAACATGAGGATGGCTGTAATGTGGGAAACTTCTCCTGACTGTACTGGGCAGAAAAGACTGGAGTCAAGAAACACTAAAAACAAAGACACCTGGTAAAAAGTCTATTGCAATAGTTCCAGCCTTGAGAATGGAAAGAAAGGGTGAATCTCCTGGAAGGTGCCGGGCCAGGCAACTGTAGGGCTGTTCAGGGCAAAGGGGAGCAGTCCAGGCTGCCTCTAGGGCTACGGCAGGAAAGGAGGCAGTGACCAGAGAGGTTCTCTTTCCCCTGCCCAGACCCACCTACCCCCACATTCCCACCTACTCTGAAACTGCAGAAGAAAGAACTTCTATTATCTTTGGAGTTAAGAACTTATGAGAAGACCAAGAATATAGACACTTGGCTTTCAGGGGAAAAGTTCAAGGGCTGCCAACCTAAGCAATAAAGACTGAATATATTCGGGACACAAAATTTAAAAATGAAGCAGAACTTCATACATTTGCAAATTTTCTTTACCACAGAATTTTGAAACAAAAAGAAATCATTCTCCTATCCAAGGCATTTACTCTCCTGCCCTGGCCAGAGAGGACACAAACAATACCATTAATTTCTGGGCCACCTTATAACGCTAGGCTCAGCTCATAGAAGAAATACAGAATCAACTGCAGCTTCAAACATCTTCCTAGATGTTGCCTAAGTCAGAAAGGAAGAGCCAACACAATAAAACTAGTAGGCTGGGGTGGCATGGGAATATAATCATTTATTTGGAGTGTAACCTGGTACTCCAAACAAAGGCTCTATTATCCTCAGCTGAAAGCTTTTAGGGCATAAGGAGGAAGTGAATGGGATGACCGACTTGAGACAGCACCAAAAGAACAGAGATGACTTCACAGTCCTGGAAGATGGCAAAAGGCAGAGAGAAAAGACTGAACAATTTAAGGTGAACTGGGACATACCTTCAATGTTGGTACATCTCAAATTCCATTTTCCCCTCACCTTTCCCCAAATAACCAGACCATTTAGTTAACCTCTCTAGACAATTCTTGATCCAACAGATCATTCTAGAGCACAAAAAATATATATAGTTATTTTATTGTACAAGAAAAAAATCCCGAAATATTTGTTAAATAACAATAATTCCTGACAAAATCATTCTGCAGGGTTCGTGGGCCTCACCATCTGGTCAAACGCAGCGAGCTCTCCCTCAGCCTTATGATAAGCTTCATTAATACTGCCATAAACCACAGAAAAACCCAAAGATTTTCTAAATGGCTTCCAAATTTCTGCATAGATGCCCTTAATTAGTCCAAAGGTAAACAATAAACAAGTTGGCAGAGAAATTAGAAGGAGCTCTGAGAGGGAAAAAATGTTAACAATTGGTGAATCTAGAACAAAGGGTACATAGGTGTTCATTACAACATTTTTTCAACTTAATTTTTTAGTTACAGGCAGACTGAAAAGTTGCTTTAGCATGATCATGCTATTTTCCAGATGTGCCTAAAAAACATATTCAATTATTTCTTTTCAAACCAGAAATAGAAAATCAGTTCTCCCCCAGGTGACACGTTCTATTCTGTTTGAAAAAGCTTCCAGAGCTTTCTGGAAAGTTTAAATTAAGGGGCTACAGTACACTGATACGGTTTTCTAGTTCTTGGGAAGTGTCTGAGCCCAACTCTCATCGCAGGTCTGTGATGGTCACTGCTCTGTCCACAACAGTCACGTGGCTGCAGCTCTGCAACAGGGAGAAAGAAAGAAAGGGCAAGTCCTGGAAAATTCTGAAAAGTCATCTTTAAAACTCCTTACTTGTTGAAGTCATGGAAGATATCGTTTACTTAACCTCCTGTATGTTTTCTTATCTTTGAAAAGCAAGTTTAAAAGCTATTTACAATAAGCAGTCCACTGCCTAACTTCTTGTATCTTTTGTATATTGTCATGATATATAAATATATATGTTTAAAAAAAACCCAAACAAACAAACAAACAAAACTCCTATTTACAATGCTTATTCTGGCTAGTAGTTCCCAGGCTGGCAGCCAGACTGCTACTTAAATGGCTGTTATGGTAAGGGGTCCGGGAATTACTACTTCCACCAACCCAGAATCCATAGGCTGTAGCCTGAATCAATGTGGCCCCATATACCTTCATTTATTTTTCAAATGTATGTATATTCTAGAGTCATTCATAAAATATACATTTATTTTAAATAACTGCTGAATTCATTGCAGTTTTTTGTGTTATTATGTCAACCAGATAATAAAGTACACCTACTCTCACATGGGGAATACTCCCTCTTGGCATGCATAAGGCTTCATCCTAACTGAAAGCCTAGGCATTTCTGGGGGATTGTGTAGCCTCTGTTTCAACATCCTGGTACCTAGACATTTATTACATTCCAAGGCAGGCTAACCTATTTGTGAACAAGTCTGCCAGAAAGTTCTTTCTCATACTCAGCTGAAAACTGTCATCCCACAGGGTCTTAAGTTTTAGTTCTGGGAGTCACACCCAATACCTTTTTATGCAACAATTCTTCTAACACTTACAGTCAGTTCTCAGATGCTTCCTGGGGTTCTCTCCTAAACACCCCCAGCTTCTTTTATGTGACAAGGGTCTGAGTCCCTTTTCCATATTGGTCACTTTTCAGGGAACCCAAAAGAAATAATAATACTCCATGGCCAGCATGGAGTGAAGCAATACTATCACATTAGATTTGAGGGGAAAAATTGAAACATACTTATCAGCAACTGAAGGTTTTTACTCACAGAATACCACTTGGGGAAAAAAAACTTCCTAAGAAGGTCATAAAAATCCCTGTTATCTAAAATCAAATTAAAAGCAAAATTCCAAAATTAAATCTACTTTGCTTAAGTGGCTTTTTCTTTTGAATTCAAATCTCTTATTGAAGTGCAGGCTTAGCAACAGATGATGATGAAGGAGAAAACCTAACATTTGATAAGCAAGCTACTGCACTTGGTACTTTCTGTGCATCACTTCATTTAATCCTGTCAATAACCCTATTCAAGTATGTATTATTATTATTATCATCTCCATTTACAGATGAGAAAGCTGAGGCCCAGGAAGGTTAAGTAACTTGATCAAAGACACACAGTCCTTAAGTAGCAGAGCTAAGACTCAAACTCCTTCCTATCCCACGCTGCTTCCCATATGTTTTTATTAGGAAGATTTGGAAAAATAAGTGACAAGGCTGATCTTCTATGTGTGTCACAGAGGACAGTGTGCCTCATCAACTCTGACTGTCCTCCCTGGTTAAAGCACAGCTCCGATTTCTTCTACATAGATACATACACAGAAGAGAGGTGGATCCTTGCTGTGTGGATGAAATCCTTTCTGGCGACAGGAAGAAATCTCCTCTAGTCCGTGGTCAGTTAGTCTAAAGAATCCAGTTCTGAAATAAGAAAAAGCAGGTCTAGAATCAAGCAAAGGCGTCCCCTCAATCACACACACACACACAGAAACACACACACAGAGCAGTGAACAGCTCACTTTGAGACAGCTTCAAAAGTATGCTGGCTCATAGGTCTCTTTGGTGAATGAATCAGTTAGAGAATGACTCATCACTGCCACCACGCTAGTTTTACTGGCAGAATTCATAGTAAATAACAGGATTTAGAATGAAAAAGAAGTTAACTTTTGGAGATAATCTGTTGGATTTTGAAATTTTCTAATCTGATATCAATCTCTTGAAATTCCTACTGCTTTAAGTCAAACACTTCAAATTTTTTATGTCCTTTTCTTATAAAAGCATCTAGGTTGTTGCTTGGATACTTTTGTGAACAAGTAGAGTAGGTTTATCAGGATACAGGGCTTAAAAGGAAGCCTTTTTAAAAAGCCAATCAATACCACAGTCTATATATTTTACAGAGAACAAGGTCTTAAGAATGGAGAACATTTCCTCTGAGGCTTTCCCCCCGCTACCTCCTTGCAAAACCCTGAACCGCACCCCGTGTACTTACTCCTGGAACCTGGGGGAACAAACAATGGCTATTGACTCCGGCAACATCATCTGGTAGGAGCAGTGGGTGTGCAGGTCAACGCTGGAGAGGAAGGCGGTCTGCGTGGGATGAGTCTGGGAAGAGAGAAGAAGGCAGGGACCCCTTCAGCGAGAAGACACAGTCAAGCCTGGCCCATGAAGGAAGGTAGAGCTGAGTCATTCTCAGTAACTTGCCACGACCTCCTTACGTACAAAGCCATTAGCAGCCATGAGGAATATCCCTGAAGTTCATAATAAGTAGTGAGCCTCCTTCCCAGCCCTGTAAACGGGTAGAGTGTAACATGAGTATGTGAAGAGACTCAATTTCTACTTGACCATGAAGGCTTATCTGGCTCCTCACAAGCTCTCTTGACAAATGGCATCTCCCACACTGGATCAGACAGTACATGCTGCCCAATACAACAACCCAGTAGAAGTCAAGGACTTAACAAAGCACAGTTAGATGAATGATTCTTCTTCCTGATGGACAGGTTAAAAGGTGAAGCATGAGTCTGGGGCTCTATAGGCAAAAGTGGCAAAAGCTGTCCTGTGGTTAAAGCATATCTCTCAAGGATATGGAGGCAGAGGGTTACTGGGATTTCAGAAGGGTAGTTAAATCACACAAAGGACCCTGTCATATTTGAGAAAAAGACCAAGAAATTGAATTTTGAGGTTAATCAGTTAAAGCACCATCTAAATTACATTCAGTTTATCTCATTTGTTTTCAGTTACTTAATGGTTTTTTTTTTTGGCCACGCCTCGTGGCTTGTGGGATCTTAGTTCCCCAACCATGTATTGAACCTGGGCCACAGCAGTGAAGGCACTGAGTCCTAACCACTGGAATCCCCCAGTTATTTAATGTTTCATTGAGCACACTCTTTGTACACAAACGGACCATATAATGACTTACGTTCATCTCAGAGGGAATGTGAGACAACAAGGATGGAAAAAGGAAGACCCAATATGACTCAAAACGACCACCAATCTTTACTGACAGAAAAGCACAGAAAATCAGTATGTGCCCTTGACCAGTGTTTTCAACCCTGCTGTGCAAAAAATGAAGCTTCTGAGGAACTTGTCAAAAGCACAGGCTCCTGCACCCCACCCTGGAAATATCCATCCTGAGAAGGACATTTTTTTCTTTAAAGCTCATTAAATGATTCTTATGTGAAGCCTCATCTGAGAAGCACAACTGCATAGAATGCTGTGACCAGCTCATTGTGGAAGAGGTCTGCGATACAGGAACCTGTTAGCTGAGTGATGACAGTAAATCTACACACGGGTCTGCCTGGGGAAGGAAAGGACTTTCATGACCACGAGGGAGAAACAGTCTCTACCTAATAAGAATATGATCCTATAGACTGTTAAGGACAAACGGCCTGTGCCAACATCCTGCACCCCATGGTTACAGCCTGAAATTTTAACTGAGAACAAATAAGACCTACACAAGCTGATGAAGGCCTCCAATCTAAAGTTGGGCTAGCTAGAAAGATGATATACAGACACATAGCAGGGGATCGATAAATAATTGTTAAACTAAACCAAAAAATCTTGTTTGAGCCTCTGCTGCCCGCTAACTACTGCACCTTCTCTCCTTCCCTTTACAGTCAAGTTTCTTGAAAAACCAGTTATGCTCACTGTGCCCACCATGCTGGAGACAGAGGCAGGCATTTTTATGAAGAGAAAACAATACACCAAAGGAGCAGAAATAAGTGAGGAGAGTGAATGCTCTGGGCAGCCACAGGAGAGCAATGCCAGGTGAGACAAGGTGAAGCAGTGCCTCGAATACTGAGCTGGGGGTCACACAATAGCTGGTGGTAAACATGACCATACGAAGTTTTGGACCAGGGAACCTGATTTATAGCTGGCAAAGTACAGAAGGAAGAACTGACCTTTTGCCTTCTCCTCTTGCCAAGTTTAAGATCTGAGCAAACGTTATGGTCTGCTTTTGTTTGCTTTCAATCCCAAGTTAGGAAGGAATGCTACAGAAATATCATGGGGAAAAAAAGCTGGAATACTATCAATTTAGGCTCTAAATTTCTTCCTAGCTAGGCCCTCACTGATATTAAAAATCCTTTTACTCATTTGTGGCTAAGATCTACCTGAAGCCTAAACAGAAATTATTCCAAACTTTCCCCATCTTCTCCAGTTTTTAAACTTCCCTGTCTCCTCCTGCTGGGCAGTGGATCTAGACTTCAACCTTGCTGATCGCAAGATCACCTAAAATGAGTTCCCTCAACCCCTCCAATTATAACCTCAAAAATCTCGCTGTATCTTTCTTTCTTCCTTCAGTTCTGTCTCAGAGGAGTGAGTGTTTTCTCCCCCATATGAAGATGACCCCCTTTTGTACTTTTGATTTAATACTTTCCTATCTTCACGTTACCTTGTCTCTCCGGACCTCTGACATCTCCTGCACAGGCTCCACTATACTCCACCAGCTCACTGGGCTTAAAAACATGTTCAGGGACTTCCCTGGTGGCGCAGTGGTTAAGAATCTGCCTGCCAATGCAGGCGACACGGGTTTCAGCCCTGGTCCAGGAAGATCCCACATGCCACGGAGCAACTAAGCCCGTGCGCCACAACTACTGAGCCTGCGCACCTAGAGCCCGTGCTCCGCAACAAGAGAAGCCACTGCAATAAGACCATGCACTGCAACGAAGAGTAGCCCCCACGCGCCGCAACTAAAGAAAGCCTGCGCTCAGCAACGAAGACCCAACGCAGCCAAAAATAAATAAATATATAAAAAAAATGTTCAGACAACTATACACAAGAATGCAGATGAACCTTAAAAACTGAGCAAAAGGGCTTCCCTGGTGGCGCAGTGGTTGGGAGTCCGCCTGCTGATGCAGGGGACACGGGTTCGTGCCCCGGTCCGGGAAGATCCCACATGCCGCGGAGCGGCTGGGCCCGTGAGCCATGGCCGCTGAGCCTGTGCGTCCGGAGCCTGTGCTCCGCAACGGGAGAGACCACAACAGTGAGAGGCCCGCGTACCGCAAAAAAAAAAAAAAAAAAAAAAAAATTGAGCAAAAGAAGCCAAGTACAAAAGGATACATATTATATAATTCTATTTACATAAAGTTCAAAACCAGGCAAAACTAAACGATTGAGTTTAGGGATACACACTTAGGTGGTAAAGCTATAAAGAAAAGCAAAGAATTTCCAGAAATGTCAAGTGAGGGACTATCTATACCAGAGAGGAAGGGTGACTGGGCAGGACATGGAGGTTGGGAGTGTGCTTCTGGCGACGCTCTATTTCTTGACCTAGGTAATGTGTGCGCACAGATGTTTATTTAATGATTCATTAAAGTGTACATTTATTTTATGTACTTTCTTCTACACATTTCAAAAATAAAGGTTTAAAAAAAAACAAAATAAAAACAGAACACATTTTCACACTAAACCATAAATCAAGCAAATGCTCTCAACCTGGCTATTCCTTAAGCCACCATTCCACCTCTTTCCTTTCCTTTAGTCAGTGCTAAGCTCTTCAAAAAATCAGTATATATCTCACTATCACCACAACCTCAATACCCATTACTTCTTAAACCTTTTTAATCTGCCTAAAACCCACTAAGTTGAGGTCATCAATGACCTCATCAAATCCAAAGGGCTCATACAAGTCTTCATCTCTCTGCAGCATGTGGCGTAGTTAACATCCTGAAGCTTCTTCTTAAGACGTTCCTCCTCCTTTGGCATCTGTGCCTTAACACTCCCCTCACCTTTCTCTGACATCTCCTTGCTTCGTGACTGACTACTCCCTACGCTCCCCTAAGTGGCCTGTCCTTCAAGCTGCCAGTGAATCTCTTCTTGCTCTCCACCCTCCTCCAGTTCCAGGGCTTCCAAGGTCAGCTCTATGCGGAGGCCTCCCGGTTCTCTTCCCACCTAGACCTTGTTCCCAAGTTCCAACTGCCTGATAATTACCTCCACCAATATAATGTCAAATACTCACAACTGAAGACACCATTTGCCCCACTTCCAAATAAGTTCTCCTGCTGGAGCCTCTGCTTTTGCTTATGAGATGATTAATCGTTGCCACTCCCATGAGTCAGGCCTGAAATCTCTAAGTCATCACTTCTACTCATCATCCTCTCTTCCTCATTCCCCACATCCTCTGAAATCCCACATTTATCTCTTCCTTCCCAAATGCACTGCCATCACCGTAGCTCTCATCATTTTTAGATTTTATCATCACATTAACCTCTTAAATGATCTCCCTGCCTCAACCTCCTCACTAAAAAGCAGAACTATCCTGCCTGTCCACCCAAAACCCTCCAGAACACTGCTCCTAATGTATCATGTGAAAGCTTACCTACCACTGTTTCCTGATAAGAACCATAAGCCCCAGAAAACTGGACCACTCAATGCTCCAGGATCACAGTCTGCCTATTCCAATGTTGTCCCCTCTGTATGGAACTCTCCCTTGGCTCACCTTGTCAAAATTCTAGAAAATCACCCCAGGTGTGATCCTTCCCTCCTCTGAATTCCACAGGGCTGTTGGCACCTCTTGAGGCACTTGGCACATTCTGCCTCACATGAAGAGTTATGACTTGTCTATATGTCAGTCTCCTTTATGAGACTAAAATCATATCTTTTTTTTTTTTTTTGCGCGGTACGCGGGCCTCTCACTGTTGTGGCCTCTCCCGTTGCGGAGCACAGGCTCCAGATGTGCAGGCTCAGCGGCCATGGCTCACGGGCCCAGCCGCTCCGTGGCATGTGGGATCTTCCTGGACCGGGGCACGAACCCGTGTCCCCTGCATCGGCAGGCGGACTCTCAACCACTGCGCCACCAGGGAAGCCCTAAAATCATGTCTTACTCAAATTTGTATCCCCTGGTGGATAAGGTACAAGTTTTCTACTCCCCATGTACTATAATGGGGGATACACAATAAAAGGCAAATATTTATGGAAGGACAGAGGCACACTGACTGCCTCACAGGTCAGTATTTCCCAAATTCTAACACACAAATGTGTGCAATCTTCCCAAATCCAGAAATGAGCTGCCTTGTTTGTATGTGACCCTGTCACACAACATGGAAAACAGCTTGGTCTATGAGAATGAGGGGTTGAAAAGGAATAGAAAGAAAAATTAAGAAGTAATCTTTAGGGATGGAATTATATTTTACCTGAATATTACCAGAAGACTGTTAAGACATGCAGACACTTGAAAATCTCCTATATTGGTGGCCCTTCTGACTTACGTAAAAGTATAGGTTGCTTTAAGAAAGACCAAATGGAGGCATCTGAATTAACTTCCTTGGCTCATTTAAAATATATTGATTTATATATCTTTCATTTATATACCTTATATATACCTTTCATTTATATACCTTATATATACCTTATATACCTTTGTACAAAGTAAGGCATAGCCTCTACTGTCAAGGTACACATATACTCTACGCTAGCATCCTATTACTGTTCATGCTCACAGGGGAATTGGGACTTTAGGGAAACAAGTTCATTTCCATTAAAAAATTTTAAGTTAAAAAGCCCTAAGTAATGCCTAGAAATCAATACTGTGGTGCAAGCAGTTAAGTACGCTAGGGAAGTCAAGTCTGCATCAACAGAGGGAAATACAACCATCTAAATAGTCTGGATACAATTCACTCTGCTCCAAGAAACAAATAAGCAGTGTGTTGATAACACCACGTGAGAAGAGGAGACGAAGCCCTGGAGAGCTCGGAATTGCTTACGTGAATCCAGCCCAGTGTGATGAGACCCTGCTGATCCTGTATGAGGAAAAGCTCTTCTTCGTTCTCGGTGTTGCAATAATCAGACCCAGCACTTTGCTTGGGGATGAGGACATGGGTAACGGTAAATTCATTCCTCATCTGTCAAATGAGAAAACAGCTCATCACAATTCCCTGGCACTTAGGCAACCCCACTCTGTCACAGCAGTGGCAAGTTAAACATCTGTACAAGCGAAGGCCCGTCCCCCCAGCGTGAGTCTTCTTCGTGAGGTGAGTCCCTTATGTTCACAACCCTGACTGCCCAAGTACATTGCCTGGGGCCCTCTGCAAAGCCACAGATGCCCACAGCCCTGTGGGAATTCCCTGCTGCAGCCAAAGAGGTCTACTCATGATCCTGAAGAAGCTCTGGGTATAGTACCATTTCTCTTCCTCTGTTCACGTCTAGAGTAGTTTCCTTTTCCTAGTTCTCTAAGCCCTCCCCATCCTTTAAAGCTCAGTGTAAGTCCACTCCACCTTATGTGTTTATTGATTCAGCAGTTAGCAATGGGTTCTCTAAGCACCTCCATTTAATGATCCTTCTTTCCTCATAATTCCTACTGCTTTTATTGTACATACTAGTCGGCATACTATCTATCTTTTGGTGTATATCTCCCATCTCTCCAAAGTGCTTGGGTACTTTTTGCGGACACATGCTCTGTGCCTTACATATTTCATATTCCCAGGTCCTGCCGTAAAGTCGGTGTTCAAAAGCTGATATACAGGATCCTCCTACCAAGTTTAGAATTAGGTATTTCTTACCACTGGCATTAAAATAATCAGTTCAGTTCAAGGGACTTTGAAAATCAATCAAATACAGGGTCACTAAAATCAAGGTGACGTTGCATTACGCTGCCCACGGCTCTTTGGCAGAAGGACTGGCACAAAGAGTAACTGACTCTGGATATCTGCTCTGAGAGCCACAGGGGGCCAAGGGGGAAGAAACAGTCTCAGCTCAGGAAAGCATTTGTCTTTTACCAGTTTTCCACAGAGAATTCCACATGTCTCTACTCCCCGGGCAGTGCTGGCACTGGCCAACTGGAGAAACTGCGGGCAGAGCTTCCCAGGCACCACCACGTGGCGCAGCCCATCGATTGTAGGAGCTGTAACGGAGAAAGAAGAAACGTCTGAGATCATGGGGCACAGCCTCCCCAAGCAGACCTCAGAGTTGGCAGCCCTGGGAGAGCGATGCTAAATCACTGGGGTCCCACAACTGTAGGCAGCGCGTGGGGATCTCATCCTTATGGCAGAAGAAAAAGGGCTGTAAAGTCTCTTCTCCAACCTCTTGTCACAGCCATTGGGAGCACGTTATTTTAAGGAAAGAAAAGCGGCTTTAATCATTCATAACACAGGGGTAAACTACTGCTTAAAAGAAGTTTCTGAGCTATTCAGGAAAAATAGTGAGAGACAGTCCTGCCGAGTACATGGGGAGAAACCCTGAAGGCCAGGCTTCAAGCGTCCAGCACCCCTTGTCCACCCTTACCTTGTCCTCTTAAGTGGATCTTCTGCGAAGCTGAATTCCTTAATGACTACTTGAAAGACAATTCCTAACAAAAAGATGATCTATTCTAATAATCAAGGCATGCTCATTTTGCCGCTATTGTTATTTTCTCAGATAGCCGTACACTGGTGAGAGGAGGAAAGACTCAACAGTTTTTCATGGCTAGGCTGAATTATCACTGACTACATACAATACTGACCTTGACTAAACTCCTGACCAATCAGGGACATTTGCAGGCCAAGCACAATTCACTAGCTCTTTTTTATTATTTAAAGGTCAGTGGCTGAATTTGTAAAGTGGTACTATAGATCTCAAATTTCCTTTACAAAAGGTCAACAGTGGTCTCTAGTTCACTGAACATTTCAAATCTCTGTATAACCCTTAAAAGCTGAGGGTCTGACTTTCAAGGATGTTATTAGCTCTTCAGAAAATCGACCTGGCCCAGGTCAACTATATGTCTTAAGCAAAGTCCACTTTATAATATAGCTGTGATAGAACACAGTATGGTAATATTAATCAAATGGATTTCTGTGACCAGGGCCTAATGAGTGGGATCATGGAGGCAGCTGTAGCTGAATCTCCTGGAATGACACCCTGTTTGGCTGCAGCTGAGGTAGAAGAGTACGGAAGCAAATGAATTCACTACCTTCCGAGTTGCTCAATGCTCCAGGTTTCAAGGATCTATCCACTACAGGTGGCTTGGCAGGCCTTACAGTTGTATTACAGTCCGAAGGCTGTGTGTATATAACAGGTGTCGTGGGGAACACATCTAGGGAGGGCTTCTCTAAGTCAGGTACCAGTGGGCCGTCCAGGCCAGGGTCCACCTTCCCAAACTCCTGTACAATTTTCAGTCGTTCTTTTTCTAGTTCCTGGTTCCGGATCATCTCCTCGAAGGCGTGGAACTGTTCCTGCTCCAACTGTTGCTGCTTCTGTTGTGCCACCCTCTGTCTTTCCTTTTCCAGCTCTTGCTGGAGGGCTACGTTTCGGGCAAATTCTTCCTCTTCCTTCTTCTACAAAGAACGAATAGGAGTTAGGCTAACACTTTACACTCAAGTGACTTCACATCTTAGGAGGACAAGGCTTTTCAGCAGGGAGATTGCCCCAAATGTACTTCTGCTCTAGCGTGAGTCCCCAACACAGAATTCATGCTTCCCTTAGTAACTCTACACCCGTGGAACAGCTGCTGCTCCTGTCTATCTAACTGCCATACACCTGTTCTGCAAAAACAGGTAAAGTCCTGATCCTCTCGGTACCCTTTCCCAATGACCTTAACTAATGCATTCTCTTCTTTACCAAAATCTCAAGGCAACTTACTGTCTGCACCTCATAATCTGTATCATACAATTTTAGCCTCTGGTGTGCCATGTATACATTCTGTATCCCCAGTAAGGCTGTGAAACAGAACCAAATCCAAACCTACAACTGCCATGTTGGGGGTCTCTATTGAATTTTAACCCTGAATGAAGCCTCTGCAATTTTCTGGTGATTGGTCCAATATAGAGTGACATTTTAAACTACTAAGAAACATCAAGTAACAATCTCCTTCATGAAGGTTTTCACTCACTGGGTACCTTAGAAATGCATAGCTGTTCACCTCTCTGCTGATTTTCAACATCATAGTCCAGAACAGAATTCAGTAGAGTGTACAGAAGAATGTGGAAGTGCTTGCAGCGTGTGTTCTCACCTGACACAGACCAATGACACTGCCTCAGAGCTTCTCATGTATTTTAACTGACTCTTCCTAACAAGAATCATTTGAAAATAGCTTGAAAAAAAAACCCCAATTATTATAAACAGGTATATCCTATGTTGGATATAATCAAATGTGTATCAAATATCCCAAATTCTCTGATCTAAAAACCCTATACTTTAGTGCAATTTTCATTGTTCTTAGGTTCTAGCTCTAGACATAGCAGACAAGCAATAGATATTCTGTCCCTCAAGTCATCCTCTTAGATAAGCAGGCTAAATCTGTATTAGAATCCTCAGCCTAAACACCTTTTTTGAGTTTCTGGTCTTTGCCAATAAAGTAAAATATCACATTAAGATCACAAGACCTGCTGAAATATCTATTAGAATCCTAGGTCACAGCCTAAGAAACCAAAATAATTTCTTTTTTTTGTTTTTGCTATTACATACTCACTTTTTCTTCATTATACTCTATATATTCTTTGGTATATCGTTTTAACAGTTCTGCTTTCAGCTCTTCTGCTTTGGGAAATGCAATCTCCTTTAATTTCTGAGACACAAAATCAAAAACTGGGAGTTAGAACAATTGCCAGCTAATTAAGTAGAGAAGTAAAAAGACTGAAGTCAAGTTGGCAATGGCAACAATGTTTCTAAAAACATTTAAATAATTACTTAAATTTAAATAATTTAATTTAAAATACCCCCTACCATACCATACCTGATATTTCGTAACTGATCTAGTGAAATGGCCTTATCTCCTATTTGCAGGATATGATGCTCATATGCAGATACTGCTACTTATATTTTGGAGTTAGTCTGTGCTTCTCTGAAGCTTTTAGATGGGCAACAGTTAAAGTGAAGACCCACCTTTACTGTGTCTTTCTTTTCAGGAATGACAGCCGATTTGTAATCTCGATGCTTTGGTAGTTTCTCAATAAAGAGCCTAAGGGAACAGATCAGATTGACTGTGATGCAAAGAAGATGTCCAAATGTCCAAAAGACTCTGAAGCAATGCAACTCCCTTACCCTGCAGAGACTACTTGATGGGTTTCCAGGCATGCAGGGGTAACAGGCACACCCTGACAGGCCATGTTCCCCACTCATCTCTAGCCCTGTAAAGAGCAACAGAGTGTTTCCCTCTTCTCCCAAATCAGATGTGCAGCAGCACCAGACTCCTACAACAAAAACGATGGGGAGGAAAAAGCCTATCCTGTGCCCCAAAATACACCTCCAAAGAGATTCTTTTCTTGTTGTGACAGTAACAGGCTTCCAAAGGAAAAGGCCTCTCACAAATCATTCTTCAGAGAACAGTTTGGCAGCCAAGGACAGGAGGCTAAGAGAAAACCCACATTCTATTACTACTTCTAACTCTGTGTGACCTTTAATGCTGGCTTTTCTTCTTTGGGATTCATGTTCCATCAAAGAAGAATATTCCTTGCACCAGATTAAGCACTGAGATGCTTAGACAGTTCACGTGTTATATGTGTGTAATATGTGCACGTTACATGTGTAACGTGCATTATGATCTCTGATGAAAAGTGCTTAGAGAAACATTAAGTGCTAGATTTCCTCTTTCAGTTCTCGTCCTTGGCTGTAAAGCTCAGCGGGAAAAATAAACTGAATCAATTCATAGACCTCTAACATTTATGATGTCTACTTGGGGACGGTGAAAATAGATAGAAGTTCAGTAACTTGTCATAGCCAAAATGGAGGGTTCAGAATTCAATGCCAGCAGGCTGGTTCCAGAGTCTACGCTTTCAACCACTATATCATACTGCCTCCTCATGGCTCCTGGAATGTCTAGAACTGTTGGAGGGGTTCTGAACAAAGATGTCTTTCAACAGAATTAGGTTGTTATAAACACAAGCTGAGACCCAAAACAAATAAATCGAGGGTAGCGTGCCCACAGCCACAAAACACTGTTATGTAGTTGGGATTAACTGACTCTTTTTCACTTTTTGCCCATGGGTAGGAGGAAACAAAGGAGGAAGACTCAGTAGAGGGAAAAGAAGAAGATCCCCACCGAAACACACCCTCTATAGATGAGCCATCCTCCTTCTGTTCTAATTAGGCACATGAAAATTTCATTTCAATCCAATTTCACAAGACCCCTCAGGCAGGGATGAATTCCAAAATCAAAACAATTCTAAAAATTGTCCTTTGGGCTCATGAAAAATGAATTAAAAGTTTCCTTGAAGTCTATACTTAATACAAGCACAGATTCATTTTTCAACCATAAAGTCCTGAAGAGGATATTAGGATAAATAAGGCATAGATCTTGTGCTCCAGATACCTATTATTCAGTAACTCGAAAGACCAAGGTACACGTTCACTACCTTCAGCAGGCTAAGTGTGCTTTGTATTGAAGCCTCAATCAGTCAAGAAAGTAACATGTCATATAAACACCACACTTTGTTTTCATTTATGCTCTCAGCCTGAAGAACTGTAAAGTCCCTGAGGCCAGAGATTTCTGTTTCATGCTTCTTTGTATATTCCTCTAAAGCCAGCACAGTGCCTTGTATAAAGAGGCACTGAAAAAATATCTGATGAATAAAATTGTCTTAAAACCTTTGGATGAGCTGAGTGAAAAAACAAAGTGCAAAAAAGTATATATAACATGCTACCTTATATGTAAGAAAGGGGAAAATTATACATAGGCACACCTCAGAGATATTGTGGGTTCGGTTCCAGACTACTTCAATAAAGCAAATGTTGCAATAAAGCAAATCACATAAGTTTTTTTTAATTTCTCAGTGCATAAAAAAGTTATGTTTACACTACAGTGTACTCTATTAAGTGTGCAATAGCATTAGGTCTAAAAACATATACACTTTAATTTAAAATACTTTACTGCTAAAATGCTAAGAATCATCTGACAATGCAGGGTTGCCACAAACCTTCAATTTGTAAAAAATGCAGTATCTGCAAAGTGCAATGAAACAAGGTATGCCTGTGTGCATGTATATATATTCATTTATTTTGTTTATAAGTATATAAAGCAACACAGGAAGTATACACAGAAACTAGCAAAAATAGAGCACGGGGAAATAGAGTGGATGAGACAAGAGTGGGAGTGAAAATTTTCACTATATACCTTTTGTTTTATTATTTCGATTTTGAACCATGTAATGAAAACTAGCTTATAAGATAAAACTCCCAGACCTGAACATGAATACCTTTCTCTTGTTCCAGTAACTGTAGTCAATTTTCTGAATAGGGACATATGGGCAGAAGCATCTCCTGAAAACAGAATGGGCAGCATAACCCACTGCCCACACTGGAGGCAACAGAGCTTGGTGGTTAGCAGGGCAGGCTCTGGAGCCACCCTGCTTAGGTTCAAATCCTGGCTTTAAGCACTTACTAGCTGTGTGATCTCCAGCACCATCCCTCAGTTTCTCTCTCTATATAAATTATATATACAGAGACAAACTAGTACTACCTGATAGGGCTGCTATGACATTAAAATAGATTTTTAAAAATAAATAAAATGCTGAGCACAGTGCCTAGCACATAGCCAACATCTGCTATATGTTTATAGGATTGTTTTTACTAATAAATAAAAACGTGAGCAAGAAGAAGAGATGAAGATGTTAACACCAGGGTTAGAAATTTTCTAGGCAGAGAATAGCTGTGGCCCAGATGTATACTGTTCTCTGGGTTATATCTGGTTGCAGCCTACAGACAGGAAATGTACCAAAGCAAACAAAGATGCGTTGGCGAAACACAAGCAAAACAACCTAATGGAACAATAGAAAAAAAGAGATACACAGAAAAGTAAATAAAAAGGTAAATAAGTATATAAAATGGTACTCAACTTTACTTATATATGAAAGAAATTCAAATTAAGATGAGATATCATTTTCATCTATCAGATTGGCAAAGGCTTAAAAGTTGATTACAATCAGTGTAGGCAAGGGCATAGAGAAATGGGTATCCTTACACACTCGTAGCAGGACTGTAATTTGATAATACCTTTTTCCTTAGGAGAGGAAGGGGAGTGGGAGACAAGTATTCAAAATTTAAAATGTGTATATCCTAGGGCTTCCCTGGTGGCTCAGTGGTTGAGAGTCTGCCTGCCGATGCGGGGGACGCGGGTTCATGCCCTGGTCCGGGAGGATCCCACGTGCTGCGGAGCCTGCGCTCTGCAGCGGGAGGGGCTGCGGCAGTGAGAGGCCCGCGTACCGCAAAAAAAAAAAAAAAAAAAAAAAAAAGTGTATATCCTTTAAACTCACAACTCCACCTCTATGAATTTATCCTATAATAATACAAAAATATATGTGTAAGACTGTTCAATACAGCTTTGTTCATAAAAGTAGGGCAACCTGCAAACCTAAATGACCATCAGTAGGGGATTATTTAGTAAATTACGGTGTGTACCCAAATGTGGGAAAACAACATAACCATTCACTCTTTCCTTCAGCAAATATTTACTGAGCATCTACTATGGGGTCAGGAATTATTACAAAGGCTGGCGATCTGGCAGTGAACGTCACAGTCACAAACTTCTCCCCACCATAGAGTCTACATTACAGTGGGGGAACAGACAATAGACAAAATAAAAAGTATTATAGATAATCAGTGCTAGGAAAAAGTCACTAATAGGGAAGGGGAATGGAAGTGACAGGGAAGGGATTGAGCTTTTAGACAGGGCAGATAAGGAAGGCATCACTAAGAAGGTAGCAGTTAAGTAAGGACTGGAAGAGTAAGCCATGACGATATCTGGGATAAGACTGTTCCAGGCAGAAGAAACAGCCCTAAGGCAGAATGAGATGCTGGATCAATGTGTCCTGATGCGGAAAGACATGACTGTTAAGAAAGCAAATTGTAGAAAATAATATATTGTATGATCTCATTCAGGCTTTAAGAAAAAAGGATAAAGACATGAGCCCACGTGTTTGCATGGGCATATTTTCTTAACAAACACATAAACACACAAGAAACATAACAGTGATTACCTCTGGCGGATGGGAATTTTCTTTTCACCTTAATATTTCCCTTGCTGTATGGTTTGAAAAAAATTTGTTTTAATCAGGAACAAATATTACTTTTGTGTAAAAATAATTTAAAAAGTCAAGCAGAAATTCTATCACATGGATGTATTAAGGGCTCTAATTTCTTCCAATCTTAAAAGTTAGTCAGGAAAGTGAGCATGAGCACAAATGAAAACCCTCTTCAGTCCATAAGCCCCAATCCTGGTGGTAAACATTTTCAACACAGGTGACAGGCCATTTTCAGAAAGCAGGTCTGTGCTGTAGGGGGCTCACACAGCAGACAGGAATTGCCTAAGTCCTCTGTTACTCTCCTCTATGCAGCCTAGTTGATGACCATAAAAAGCTGCGAAAGAATCCACCGCCTGGATTACTGTCTGTGCTCACCATGAAAATATGCACTGATTTAATATGTTGAAGATCCTTCTTCTATACTGGGGTCTGCAAAAGGCAAAGCATTCCTACAGTAGGGGAAACCTCTGAGGGGGGAAGTGTGCTTGAGATCATTAAGACGCCTGAACTGCTCAAGGGAAAAGAACAAACATGCCTTTAAAATCCTGAGTTAAAGTATGCAAAAGGTCTAGAACAATGACTCAGTAGTGGGGGGAGGCAGAGGAGTGGTGAGGTAGAGGCCGACCCTCTTCCCTCCTCTCTCCTCAGTGTCACAGCTGCCAAAGTGAGCCGCTGTTAACTGCCAGGAATACACCAAGTGAACTGCGGTAGAAAAACTGACCAAGAATACTGAGCTAGAAGTTTTTTTGCAACTCCTAGGGCTTGTCAGTTCACAGAATCAGAGTTAGGGCCTTGAAGATATCTGCAGGAGAGATGAAGGTAGCTACATTGATTGATCCAGGTCTAGCCAATCCAACAAAGTTCCAAATGAAACCCCAAATCTAACAAGTTAAGTAATACATTCTACCCTCCTCTCACTCAACTCTCCTCCAGGCCTAGTTCATCATGTTAAATGGCCGTATAAGCAGAACACCACAGACAGGAACAGATGCCCCGTATCGGTCTTGTTGTTAACACTGATATTCATATCACTCAAAGTAACACCACATCACAGAAAAAAAAATCAACTTCTTCAGCATCCGTGTACCATTAATCCTACTCCCTCTTGCCTATATAAGAGTTTATTTCTACGCTGACACTCTCTTTTCTGTACCGTTAGCCTCTCCTTCTCCACAGTATCCTTTCCATCAGCAAAAAGTATGCTCTAGAATCTCCCATCTTCACACACACACACACGCACGCACACGCACACGCACATTCATGTACTCCGTGTCCCCTTCAATTACTTCCTCAGTTTTCCACTTTACTTCCTGTCCAACTTCTCCAAAGAGCTGTCTATGCCAGGGCTTGGCAAACTACGGCTAGCGCGGCAAATCTAGCTCGCCATCTGTTTTTATAAATAAAGTTTCATTGGAACACAGCCTCACCCATTCATTCGTGTATTATCTATGGCTTGCTTTCACACTACAAAGCAGAGGTTGCAACAGAGATCAAATTGCCTGCAAAGCCAAAAATAGTTACTGGTGTTGGGTGCAGCCACTTTGCCCTAGGAACTCTGGTCTGAAGTGCTGGGGGCAAGACCTCTGCACGGGGCACCCTGTGAGCAAATGAAACTAGATTAAGCACGAAGGAAAAGAAAAAAAAGGATCGCTGACTGAAAAGCTACTGACAGGGAGGACCTTCAAGATGGCAGAGGAGTAAGATGTGGAGATCACCTTCCTCCCCACAAGTACATCAAAAATACATGTACATGTGGAACAACTCCTACAGAACACCTACTGAACGCTGACAGAAGACCTCAGCCCCCCCAAAAGGCAAGAAACTCCCCACATACCTGGGTAGGGCAACAGAAAAAAGAAACAACAGAGACAAAAGAATAGGGACGGTACCTGCACCAGTGGGAGGGAGCCGTGAAGGAGGAAAGGTTTCCACACACTAGGAGCCCCTTCGCGGGCGGAGACTGCGGGTGGCGGAGGGGGAAAGCTTCGGAGCCGCGGAGGAGAGCACAGCAACAGGGGTGCGGAGGGCAAAGCGGAGAGATTCCCGCACAGAGGACCAGTGCCGACCGCCACTCACCAGCCCGAGAGGCTTGTCTGCTCACCCGCCGGGGCAGGCGGGGGCGGGGAGCTGAGGCTCGGGCTTCGGGGTTCAGAGGTCGGATCCCAGGGAGAGGACTGGGGTTGGTGGTGTGAACACAGCCTGAAGGGGTTAGTGCACCACAGCTAGCTGGGAGGGGGTCCGGAAAAGAGTCTGGAACTAAGAGGCAAGAGACCATTGTTTCGGGGTGCGCGAGGAGAGGGGATTCAGAGTGCCGCTTAAAGGAGCTCCAGAGACGGGCGCGAGCCGCGGCTATCAGCGCGGACCCCAGAGACGGGCATGAGACGCTAAGGCTGCTGCTGCCACCGCCAAGAAGCCTGTGTGCGAGCGCAGGTCACTCTCCACACCTCCCCTCCCGGGAGCCTGTGCAGCCCGCCACTGCCGGGGTCCCGTGATCTAGGGACAACTTCCCCGGGAGAACACACGGGCGCGCCTTAGGCTGGTGCAACGTCACGCCAGCCTCTGCCACCATAGGCTCGCCCTGCATTCTGTACCCCTCCATCTCCCTAGCCTGAGTGAGCCAGAGCCCCCTAATCGGCCGCTCCTTTAACCCCCTCCTGTCTGGATGAAGAACAGATGCCCTCTGGTGACCTACACGCAGAGGCGGGGCCAAATCCAAAGCTGAACCCCGGGAGCTGTGCGAACAAAGAAGAGAAAGGGAAATTTCTCCATGTAGCCTCAGGAGCAGCAGATTAAAGCTCCACAATCAACTTGATGTACCCTGCATCTGTGGAATACCTGAGTAGACAACGAATCATCCTAAAACTGAGGCCATGGACTTTGGGAGCAACTGTAGACTTTGGGGTTTGCTGTATGTGACAGATTAGTTTCTGATTTTTATGTTTATCTTAGTACAGTTTTTAGCACTTGTTATCATTGATGGGTTTTTTTATTGGTTTGGTTGCTCTCTCTTTATTACTTATTATATTTTTTATTTTAATAATATTTTTAAAAATTATTTTTTATTTTAATAACTTTATTTTTTATTTTATTATTTTATTTTTTTCCTCCCTTTTCTTCTGAGCCGTATGGCTGACAGGGTCTTGGTGCTCCAGCCGGGTGTCAGGCCTGAGCCTCTGAGGTGGGAGAGCCAAGTTCAGGACATTGGACCACCAGAGACCTCCCGCCCCATGTAATATCAATCGGCGAGAGCTCTCCCAGAGACCTCCGTCTCAACGCTAAGACCGAGCTCCACTCAAAGACCAGCAAGCTCCAGTTCTGGATGCAAACACATAAACACACAAGAAACATAACAGTGATTAATACTGTTAATAGTAACAGAGCAATTTGTTACCTTCTCTGGCTGCCCTACATTGAACAGAACCGCTCAGTCACTCTGCTTTCTTCTTTGCTTCATAGCACTTATCACACTTGAAAAATATATTTTTATTATCTGTCTTCAACACTAGAATAAAAGCTCCATGAGAGTTAAGACTTCGTTTTGTTCATTGTGATATCCCTCCCAAGTGACCTGTCACATATATGGTCAATAAATATCTGTTGAGTGAGTAAAAAAAAAAAAATCTCCAACCAAAAGACATAGACTGGCTAAATGGATACAAAAACAAGACCCGTATATACGCTGTCCACAAGAGACCCACTTCAGACCTAGGGACACATACAGACTGAAAGTGAGGAAAAAGATAATCCATGCAAATGGCAATCAAAAGAAAGCTGGCATAGCAATTCTCATATCAGACAAAATAGACTTTAAAACAAAGACTATTACAAGAGACAAAGAAGGACACTATATAATGATCAAGGGATCAATCCAAAGAGAAGATATAATAATTGTAAGTATTTATGAACCCAACATAGGAGCACCTCAGTACGTAAGGCAAAGGCTAACAGCCATAAAAGAGGAAAATCGACAGTAACACAATAATAGTAGGGGACTTTAACACCCCACTTTCACCAATGGACAGATCATCCAAAATGAAAATAAATAAGGAAACACAAGCTTTAAATGATATATCAAACAAGATGGACTTAATTGATATTTATAGGACATTCCACCCAAAAACAATAGAATACACTTTCTTCTCAAGTGCTCATGGAACATTCTCCAGGATACATCATATATTGGGTCACAAATCAAGCCTTGGTAAATTGAAGAAAATCGAAATGTATCAAGTACCTTTTCTGACCACAATGCTATGAGACTAGATATCAATTACAGGAAAAAACTGTAAAAAATACAAACATATGGAGGCTAAACAATACACTGCTAAAAACCAAGAGATCATTGAAGAAATCAAAGAGGAAATCAAAAAATACCTAAAAACAAATGACAATGAAAACACGATGACCCAAAACCTGTGGTATGCAGCAAAAGCAGTTCTAAGAGGGAAGTTTATAGCAATACAATCATAGCTCAAGAAACTAGAAAAACCTCAAATAAACAACCTAACCGTATACCTTAAGCAATTAGAGAAAGAAGAAAAAAACCCCAAAGTTAGCAGAAGGAAAGAAATCATAAAGATCAGATCAGAAATAAATGAAAAAGAAATGAAGGAAACGATAGCAAAGATCAATAAAACTAAAAGCTGGTTCTTTGAGAAGATAAACAAAATTGATAAACCATTAGCCAGACTCATCAAGAAAAAAAGGGAAAAGACTCAAATCAATAGAATTAGAAATGAAAAAGGAGAAGTAACAAGTGACACTGCAGAAATACAAAGGATCATGAGAGATTACCAGAAGCAACTATATGCCAATAAACTGGACAACCTGGAAGAAAGGGACAAATTCTAAGAAATGCACAACCTTCCAAGACTGAACCAGGAAGAAATAGAAAATATAAACAGACCAATCACATGCACTGAAATTTAAACTGTGATTAAAAATCTTCCAACAAACAAAAGCCCAGGACCAGATGGCTTCACAGGTGAATTCTATCAAACATTTAGAGAAGAGCTAACACCTATCCTTCTCAAACTCTTCCAAAATATAGCACAGGGAGGAACACTCCCAAATTCATTCTACAAGGCCACCATCACCAAGATACCAAAACCAGACAAAGATGCCACAAAAAAAGAAAACTACAGGCCAATATCACTGATGAACATAAATGCAAAAATCCTCAACAGAATACTAGCAAATAGAATCCAACAGCACAGTAAAAGGATCATATACCATGATCAAGTGGGGTTTATCTCAGGATGCAAGGATTCTTCAATATACGCGAATCAATCAATGTGATACACCATATTAACAAACTGAAGGACAAAAACCATATGATCATCTCAATAGATGCAGAAAAAACTTCTGACAAAATTCAACACCCATTTATGATAAAAACTCTCCAGAAAGTAGGCATAGAGGGAACTTACCTCAACATAATAAAGGCCATATGTGACAAACCCACAGCCAACATCGTTCTCAATTGTGAAAAAACTGAAACCATTTCCACTAAGATCAGGAACAAGACAAAGTTGCCCACTCTCACCACTATTATTCAACATACATTTGGAAGTTTTAGCGACAGCAATCAGAGAATAAAAAGAAATAAAAGGAATGCAAATAGGAAAAGAAGAAGTAAAACTGTCACTCTTGGCAGATGACATGATACTATACATAGAGAATCCTAAAGATGCTACCAGAAAACTACTAGACCTAATCAATGAATTTGGTAAAGTAGCAGGATACAAAATTAATGCACAGCAATCTCTTGCATTCCTATACACTAGTGATGAAACATCTGAAAGAGAAATTAAGGAAACACTCCCATTTACCACTGCAACAAAAAGAATACTTAGGAATAAACCTACCTAAGGAGACAAAAAACCTGTATGCAAAAAACTATAAGACACTGATGAAAGAAATTAAAGATGATACAAACAGATGGAGAGATATACCATGTTCTTGGATTGGAAGAATCAACATTGTGAAAATAACTCTACTACCCAAAGCAATCTACAGATTCAATGCAATCCCTATCAAACTACCAATGGCATTTTTCACAGAACTAGAACAAAAATTTCACAATTTGTATGGAAACACAAAAGACCCCAAACAGCCAAAGCAATCTTGAGAAAGAAAAACGGAGCTGGAGGAATCAGGCTCCCTGACTTCAGACTATACTACAAAGCTACAGTAATCAAGACAGTATGGTACTGGCACAAAATCAGAAAGATAGATCAATGGAACAGGATAGAAAGCCCAGAGATAAACCCACGCACATATGGTCACCTTATTTTTGATAAAGGAGGCAAGAATATACAATGGAGAAAAGACAGCCTCTTCAATAAGTAGTGTTGGGAAAACTGGACAGTTACATGTAAAAGAATGAAATTAGAACACTCCCTAACACCACACACAAAAATAAACTCAAAATGGATTAAAGACCTAAATGTAAGGCCAGATACTATCAAACTCTTAGAGGAAAACACATGCAGAACACTATGACATAAATCACAGCAAGATCATTTTTGTCCCACCTCCTAGAGAAATGGAAATAAAAAATAAATAAACAAATGGGACCTAATGAAACTTAAAAGCTTTTGCACAGCAAAGGAAACCATAAACAAGACAAAAAGACAACCCTCAGAATGGGAGAAAATATTTGCAAACAAAACAACTGACAAAGGATTAATCTCAAAAATATACAAGCAGCTCGTGCAGCTCAATATCAAAAAAACAAACAACCCAATCCATAAATGGGCAGAAGACCTAAATAGACATTTCTCCAAAGAAGATATACAGATTGCCAACAAACACATGAAAGGATGCTCAACATCACTAATCATTAGAGAACTGCAAATCAAAACTATAGTGAGGTATCACCTCACACCAGGCAGAATGGCCATCATCAAAAAACCTACAAACAATAAATTCTGGAGAGGGTGTGGAGAAAAGGGAACCCTCTTGCACTGTTGGTAGGAATGTAAATTGATACAGCCACTATGGAGAACAGTATTGAGGTTCCTTAAAAAACTAAAAATAGAATTACCATATGATCCAGCAATCCCACTACTGGGCATATACCCTGAGAAAACCATAATTCAAAAAGAGTCATGTACCACGATGTTCACTGCAGCTCTATTTACAATAGCCAGGACAAGGAAGCAACCTAAGTGTACATCGACAGATGAATGGATAAAGAAGATGTGGCACATATATACAATGGAGTATTACTCAGCCATAAAAGGAAATGAAATCAAGTTATTTGTAGTGAGGTGGATGGACCTAGAGTCTGTCATACAGAGTGAAGTAAGTTAGAAAGAGAAAAACAAATACCGTATGGTAACACATATATATGGAATCTAAAAAAAAAAAAAAAAAGTTCTGAAGAAATAGGGGCAGGACACGAATAAAAAAGTTTGAACTATTTTTTTATTGATAAACATTTTTATTCTAATATTATAGTAATAATTCAAGTGCAATTCTCTTTGAAAAGTCAACTCTGTTAAAACAATACTTGTTAAATATCTTTCGTCAAACACAGGCATATTCTTTTCAATCCCTCACAGCAGTCAGAGCCATGTAGCAGAGGTAAGAGTTTTTTTTTTAAAGCCTACTATATTTTGTTACTGCTAAAAAAATCTGAATCAGTTGTCAAGGTCTCAGAAGCAGTAATTAATTGACTTGTGAAAGCTCTACCAGATACTCTGACATAAAATCATGAATCCAGACATCTGTGTCTGGCATCGATGTGTCCACTAAATAGATCACTACTTTCCGGTCCCAAGGGTTAGTCTCTACGTAGATGTAAAGAATGGACTTGAGGACACGGGGAGGCGGAAGGGTAACCTGGGACAAAGTGAGAGAGTGGCATGGACATATATACACTACCAAATGTAAAACAGATAGCTAGCGGGAAGCAGTTGGAGATCAGCTCGGTGCTCTGTGACCACCTAGAGGAGTGGGATAAGGAGAGTGGCAGGGAGACGCAAGAGGGAGGGGATATGTGGATATATGTATATGTATAGCTGATTCACCTTGTTATGCAGCAGAAACTAACACAACATTGTAAAGCAATTATACTCCAATAAAGATGATAAAAAAAATTTACTATCTGGCCCCTTTACAGAAAAAGTTCTCTGATCTCTGGACTACACTCACAGTCTCTACTCTCTTACTGTCCATTCACCTTTCAACCACTCCAATCTTTAACCCTTCCAGTGAAATTGCTTACCAAGATTACGGATCACATCATGACATCAAACCCAAATCCTTGCCCATTTGACACAGCTGGCCACTGTCCTGCAAATACTGACCTCTTTTGGCTCCCATGACAAAGTGATGGATTTCCTAGATTTCCTCCTACCTCTCAAACCTTCCTTCAGGGAAAGGTTTCTTGATACTTTAATACGCCATGGATCCTTCTGGCATCTAATGAAGCCTACGGACCCGTCTCAGAATAATCTTTTAAAGATATAATATAAATTATTAAACATTACAAAAAGCCCAATTCTACTGTAATGCAGTTTTCAAAATATTAAAAAATTGTGATATGTGGTTACTTATTAATGCATTGTTAATACATTAAAAAACAGGATGTAGTTGTGGGTTTAATAACTCTGTACTGTAAATCTGAAGTAGTGGTAAGTATAAATGTTATTTTGAGATATCAGCAACAATCATAATTTAATATGAAAATATATTGATTTCTACTGGTGACAAAACTACAAATATTAAAAATACTGTGGTTTGACGCCTGTATTCAAAATTAAAGGAAGTGCTAAATTTCAGTTAGAGATTAGTAAAAACAAGAAAACTTTTTCCCAACCAAGTTCATGGACCCTGAATTTTATCAATGAATCCCTGTGGGTGCTTGGACCCCAGATTAAGAACCACTGCACTACAAGGTCTCAGCAGTTTTCATGGCTTCAGAACCAACTATATGTTGAGTACTCCTGGGCTTGTATCTCCAACCCAGACCTCTCCTCTGAGTTCAGACTGCTACATCCAACCTCCTACTGGACATCTCTACTAGGATATCGCACAGATAACTTAAACTTTACACCTTAACACGTCAAAAAACCAGGCCTGAACTCTTGAATCTTCCCATTACCCAAACCCTTTTCAACACCACTCTCCCCATCTCAATAAATGGACCAGCAAATCCTAAGTTACTCAAGGCAGAAACTGAGGTCGATCTTGATACCATCTTCTTTCCCAAGTTGTCAGTAAGTTCCATGGACTCTATCTCCAGAATACCAAATCCATCTGCTCCTTTCCAGTCCACATGTTCCTTCAACCTACCAGCCTCTCTCTTGACACTCCCTCCACCAGTTACCACATACATACCAGCCAAAATTTATATTTTTTAAATATAAGTAAGATTAGGTCACAACCTCACTTAAAAGTTTTCAATGGCTTTCTATTGCTCTCAAGATAAAATGTAAACTCCTCACCGTGGCCTGTAAGTTCCTGTGTGATTTGGCCCCGCCTGCCTCTCCAACTTCATCTGCGGTCATTCTCCCTCTTCACTTGCTACACTCCAAACACAATGATCTTTCAATCCTCAGAACACACTAAGGTCTTTCCTACCTGAGAGCTTCTGAATACACAGCTGTTTTAAATGCTCTGCTTTATGCTTTTGGAATGACCAACTCTATGGCATCCTTCAAGTCTCAGTTTTAATCTTATCTTCTCAGATAGATGTTACTCTATTTAATTAGATAACCTTGGTTATTCCCTGTCCCAGCACTCTCCGTTGCTTCCACAGCATTTTCCCTATTTTGTGAACTGTATATTTATTTGCTTACCTATATACTGTCTTCTCCCATAAGTCGAATAAGGGCAGGGGCCATTTTACTTACGACGTATTCAGGACCTACTGCAGTGTCAAGTAGACAGTAGGTACATGTAATATATATTTCTTGAATGAATATGGTCCTCACCCTCAAAGCACTTTCTCTGTGGGACAACAAGACCCAGAGGGCCCTTCAGAAAATACCTGGTAGAGTGATTCCATGATTCTACTGAACTTTCTCAACTATGATTTCCCAAAAGAATTGTGCCCCTCATTCTGAGGGAACTACCTACAATATTACTGGAAATATACAAGAATACTAATTCTACCAGCAGCAGAGTATATGAAGGGAGGGACAATAGCCAAAGAAATTTCTCAGGAAAATAAATTTTGCGCCCATTGTGCCTAGGAATGAAAAACCATAAAAGCAAAGAGAGGCAGAAATATAATTATAATTCTATGAAACTTTATCAACATTGAGGCCACATAACAGGACATTATGGTATGGATGGATGCAAGATCTCTGAGGAAACAGACACTATTTCTAAACTTAAAAATAAACAATAGCAGTCCCTTTTCTCCATTCTAAAATTACAATATGAATTCTAGGCAATCCACTCTTACACCTACTCTTCTTTAGAGTACTGGTTCTCAACTGGGTCAGTTTTGCCTCTTAAAAAGCATTAGTTGATGTCTGGAGACATTTTGCGTTGTCACAACTTGGGGGTAAAGGGTTCTACTGGCATCTAGCGAGCAGAGACCCCAAAGAGGCTGCTAAACACGCTACAATGCACAGAACACTCCCCACAACAAAGAATTATTCAACCCCAAATGTCATTAACACCAAAGTTGACAGACTCTGCTTTAGAGTAGCATGTGATCAACAACTTAATATCATATAATTGATAGGCATACATCACCTCTGGAAGAACATATAAGAAACTAGTAAGAGTGATTGTCTCTGGGGAGGGGAGCTAAAGGCTTGGGGGAAAAGAGGAGTGGTAGGGAGATTTAGTTTTTAAATATACACCCTTTTGTGCCTTCTGAATTCTGTACTACACGTACATGTTACCTATTCAAAAACAATAAAACATAACCAAAAATTAGTGTGGCTCGAGACTATGATCTCAAAAGACTACCTTCAATTCATGAAACATTACCAAAAAGAAAACAAAAAGAACAGGACCTATGTTGTAGAATGAATCCTGAATTAAGAGTTAAGAAAATCCAGGTTTTGTCACTCCAAACTGTGCAACAAAGCCTACCACTAAACCCGGAGGGTGTTTCCTCATATGCAGAATGGGAGGATGATGCGCCTTACTCAATGTACGCACAACTGTGAAGATCAAGTGAAACAATGCAGGTGAAATACTCTACAAACTATTTAAGAGCCATACAAATACACTGTAATTATTATTATTTTAAGATCCTGGTATCATGAAAGAACAAAACTAGAAATTATAAATGAGACCCTTTAACATTATTCCCTTCCTAAATTAGACATCTTTTCCAATATCACTGGGGCTTTAGCAATTGTTCCTGTCAACTGAACTGAAATCTTCAATTTATGCTGCAAGAGGCTAAGCAACTCAAGGGAAAGGTCTTATGATGAGCTATACAAACTGTAGGTGATCAATACTTATTTGATGATTTTTACGCTTATGATAAAGGTTAAGAAAAAAACTTTTTCCTGAGTCATTCAATTTGCTACAAAATAAGCACAGGTGAGGAATTTTGGCTCTGTTAATCCTCAACAATAATTTTCTGATTGGCTGTCTTAATAGAGAGAGGAAACATTCATCAATACAAAACATGTATAGTTTAAACACCAACTCTCTTGCCTAACAGCTGGGCCATGTGGGCACAAGCCAAAGAGTTAGGTCTCTTACTCATGAAATTACTGAGTCATGAAAACAACACTTTCAGTACTCATGTCTTTGAATGTCAAGGACAGCCAATATGTAGGAGCTGCTAGCAAAAATGATTAATGATAATGATGCTGTAAAGTTCTCTAGTTTTAGCAATTCTGAGCTGAACTAAACGAGCACAAGGACAGAATGAGTGAGACACCAGTCACCGGAAAAGAAAAAGGAAACCGGAGGCGTCTTACGTGATATACTTGTTATAGAGGATGAATGCATGTTCAATGTTGCCTTCCTCAGAGTAAATAGATGCCATTCGGATAATCTCCATTCCAGAGCGGAAGTACCGACGGGGTGGAATGTCTTCATTTATCTCGACTGCGCTACCCATCTGGGAGAGAGCCCTCACCCGGTCTTCGGGTGGGAGGCTCACATCTCCACGGTCAGACATCAGGACCAAGAAGTTCTGAAACAGAAAAAAAAAAAAAAAGATGGCATCGACACCAAGGCCCCCATCAGCCGAGCACAGCCTAGTACACTGTTTTTCCCATAAAACTCTACCTTACAAAGAAATTAAGAGAAAAATACCACATGCTGTAGCTCATACCAAATAAGGTCTCTTTCCCATAAGAAGCCTGAGACCCTCAAGGAGGCCCATATCACAAGGACGAAAGGATTGGCAGACTCAAAAACCCATAATCCCTGCACCATAATTAGGTGGAACAAAGAGTAAAACTATAATGAGCCACGAGGGTTTCAATTCTCTCTTCATGCTAATCGTTCCACGTCATTAGGTAGCCCTGCCCTTGGCATCATACAAAGGACAGTATCTTATATTTTTTCCATTATCTCTCCTCCCAGCCACCCAGTTCCATCCACCCCAGTACCTGGCAGAGTATACTCAATGAACTTTCATGATGATAACTGACTTCAAGCTGATCATTTAACCTGAGGGTAACTGACTTGAGCACACGGTTAGTTAGAGGAAATGGTGTGGGAATGAATGCTCATAATCCTAACTCTGCTCATGAAACCACTATTCCAGTCAATCTACAACATCATTCACCATTTCAGGGCAAGGAATTTAGATCTAGAAAACAATGTATTTAAACCTATCTCCAAAGACTAAGTACTCTTTGAATAACAAAAGGACACAAAGATAACTTGAAATGCAAAAAACAAACCAACAAAAAACCCTGGACGTTTTCCCTTCTTGGGTCTCAGATTGCAGTCATTCTATAATCTTTCTTGATATTGTTGCTGTTAGAATCAGACTCCAACTTCCAATCAGATACCACTCTACGATCATTTCCAAAAAGACTCTGGTAATTGGATACGTACTGAATTACAGCACATCCTAACCAGCATGCTGTAGAATATACAAGCTACAGCAGATTTTGGAATTCAAGGCCCTGTGTCAACTGGCCTCATTTTGTCTTTTCAATCTTAAACCTTACTCATTCCCAACAGAGATCGTTTGCTTCAGTCAGGATTCCTATCTGCCCAGAAATCCTGACATTTCAGTTTCATTTGTCTATCCACTGCTTTTGTTTTCCATTCCAACCCCTCCCTCAGAGATGGTCTTCTCCGGGCCAATTCTATCTCTAGGTCACACTTCCTCCACCAACCTTCTTCTCAAACACCCTAACAGTACAAAAGTTGTGGGGACTACCAGGGATGTAGAGGCATTCCATCTCCCGTGGGAGCTTTTTTAGGGGCTCAGAAAGCTACTAGCAAATCTAAAACCTCCCAAGTTGTCTAATTAGTAAACTCAGGGCCAAGCCCATCAGAGCTAACTGAAGCAGAGCGAGCTTGTTGCTCTTCAGTCCCTCTTGGTTAGAGGATCTTTTGCTAGAGAATGGAACCCCCTCCCGAGGCCAGGAAGTGGTGCCCAGAGCTACAAGGTTGAGTAACACTCCAGGGAGGAGATGCAGTATCCGTAAATAAGGGGGGAAGGTGGCGTAAAGAACCGAGGGGGAAAGATGAGGAGGAGGCGAGAGGAAGTAGCAGGAAGGAGCGAAGGGGGCGTATACAGTGGAGAGGGACCTCCTGACAACTGCGTGAGGCCCCCTTCTCGAAAGCACTCAAGCCCAAGTTGTCAACACCCGGCAAAATCAGCCAAGGTTTTCGGGTCTTTTGCGTGCGGTAGGAGGGGACGCGCTGGGCCCGGCTGGGGACCAGAGCCGTCAGGGGCCTCGCGCGCAGCAGGCCGGGCAAGGGACGGGGGGAGGAGAAGGCTGCAGGCCCCACACTCACGGTGGCCGCTCCCCGCCAGAGTCCGACCACGCTCAGCAGCCCAGCCCCACCATACTCCCGGGACCCTTCCCCACCTGTCCCCACGAACGACACTCGGCGCTTCCGGAAACGTCACATCCGGCGCCACCCCGCCCCCTCCCTCTGGTCTATCGGTTAATTGTCAAGAACTTAGGGCAAGGGGCGGTGACTGGTGGGCGGGGCTAGAGCTGCCACCTGCGGAAAAACCCACCAATGAGGAGAGAGCGGGGCGGCGGCCACTTTGGTAAAACAAAACCAACGGGGAAGAAAGGGGAAACAAATAGTTAAAGGACCCAATGACCAAGCTAACTTTTATTTTTAGGTTAGCGCAGACACAGTAAATGTCTGCGCTAACCTAAAATGTCTGCACTAACCACCGATGCATTCCACCATGTGAAAGGCTACACAAGTTGTAATACAACATCCCTTAGAAAAGCTTAGAAAATATGGAATCAGATAAAATCTATTACATAAATCATACATTTATTGGAATTAGACTGGCAACTTTCATGCTTACCCCGTGCCTTCATGTCCTTCACATTTGTGATGTGTGTTAAATGATTATGTCAGTCCTAAAAAGCTACCTTGTCCCAGTTCTCTGGAGAAAACTGTATGAGCTTTATCAGAATTGACTGGGTGTTGAACACTATCCCCCCAGTCTGTCAATGCCCTATGTACACTACTAAGTCATTGGAAAACCAGGAGATGAGCTGTGTTTTTACTTTTATTTTTATTGCTAAATACATATCCTCGGGTCTTCTCTATGTGGAAAATTGCTTTCTCTGAATTTCCATTCCCTTATTTTTTAGAAATTACTCAAGTCTCAGCTCTTGATTTCTCCTTAATTTTGTTCATTGCCACATTCAGAAACTCAATGTCCAGTTCTGTTTTAAATCTTTGTGGCCAGAGAGGTAGGTCACATTAGACTCATTGGCTGTTAGGGTCCATCCTTGTTAGTGGCAAGGTTTCCAGAGGAAGAGCATTTGGAGAGCAAGCATTCTAGTGGTTTCCACTAGTAGGATCTAAAAGTAAATTTCATTTTGTAAACTTTAGCACACCACTTTAGCCCCTCACGTTCTTTTTTGAATACTGGTTAAATCATTAATTTTTTTTTTAGCATGTGTTACAACAAAATTTTACCCGTAAATTTGAAAAGCATATCTTCTACAACTGTTTCCTTTTCAAACTGAAAGCCTTTCAAAGCTTCATTAAGAAAAGACTTCATCAGCTTGTTACTAGAAATTTCTCTCTATGTTTTCATGGATTAACTGATTCTGTTGATGGGGTTACCATCACATAAGAAGCAGGTGCACATTTGTTCTAGTTTAGCAATATTAGTTCTTGGTCATCATAATATTCATTAAATGTTTTAATATTTAAATCTGTTTCAATTTCTAGTCTGAATTTTGTTAAATATTACATTTGAATTTGTCCCTGCTTCAATGTATAGTATTCAGTTTTATAAATTTTAAAAAATATTAGTAGACTAAAGAACAAAGTTTAATATTTAAGATTGTCTAGAAATATTATATCAATATGCATTTGTTCTTGACCACTATATAATATCAATGAATTTGCTTGCTTTTGACCACTGCAAAATTGTCAAGTACTTTTCTATTTATCTGCACATACTATTTCATAAATGGGTGTGCTTAACAAGTACTAAACGCTTTAAAACTGAAATAGAAACCCATTTGCTTTGGAGTCTGATTGTATTACCCAGTAATTGAATTGCTTTGTCCTACTGCTGTCCAGAAGAACACCCACAATTTCTTTAAACTCTAAAAATAGTTGCTATAATAAAAAAAATCTTCTGCCTCATTGTCTTATTAACTTAAAATTTTGAATCTTATGAAAGAACTACTATTTTGATTTTGAGTAGGATTTTCCTGCCAGATAGCCCCTCTATCACACCCACATAAATCCAACATTCGGAGAGGGACTGCTGATCTGAAAACCTGGCTAAACTTACCAGGGTTTCTAAATCAGGGAAAAGAAAGCTCCTTCTGAAAATTTCAGTTGGTTTATGTTACTTTCTACACACAATTGTTGGCCTGAGGTATTAGACAACTGTTTTTTGCCTAACAAAGGACATAAGACTAACTTTTTAATGTCACAATGCCAATAAAATCGTATTGAAAATGAGTGTTTAATCTCTAAGGGTCACTGTGCAAAGCAATGGGGACAAAAATATATGTATGACACATGTGTATATTATGAATGCATGGAAACTATGTTCCTTTTCAGTTGGAGTTGGAATTACCTTATGAAGAAGTTGTTCCTTGAGAAGGCTACAGTAAAACTAGTAACATTGAGATGAAGCTGAGGGTTGGGGCTCCACCTGTAGTTTGTTTTGAAGAATAGTGTCTCCTGTCACCAAGAAAAATATCTAGTTGGGAAAATGAGGTTTTGTTTTGTTTTTTAAAGATATATATATCATGCAAGCACCATATTTATTTATTTATTTATTTATTTATTTATTGGCTGCACTGGTTTTTCGTTGTGGCGCACAGGCTTCTCTAGTTGTGATGCGTCGGCTCCAGAGCATGTGGGCTCAGTAGTTGAGGCACGGGTTTAGTTGCCCCGCAGCATGTAGCATCTTAGTTCCCCGACCAGGCATCGAACCTGTGTCCCCTGCATTGGAAGGCAGATTCTTAACCACCGGACCACCAGGGAAGTCCCAGGAAAATGAGTTTTTTATGTATGCTTGTAAAGGTTTGAAATGTGTGTGTATTATTACAATTAATGCTTAAATTTGTGCATAAGCAGTCAATTTTATTTTAGACGTATTTTCTTCCTTTGTTACCTGCTAGTTAGCTGTGAGTTATATGACTTATTCCTAATAGCTGAGAGCCTTTTGTTTTAGGTAAGAGTGCCATTCTCAAGGTTGAAAATTTCAACAAGAGTTAAATGAGAAAAGAAACTTTAGGACTATTTGAGTTGTACAGTTTAGGTTAAGGGATTTTATCATTTTATATTTGGTTTACACATTTATTTGCAAAAATATTGCCATATGAGCAACCACTATAACTTTGATTGCAAGATAAAGAATTGCATACCGCTGTATTTATACTCCTTGAAAAACATTCATTCACTCATTCATTTATTCAATCAATAACTATTTATTGAGTACCTACTTTGTGCCAAACACTGTTCAAGGCATTGGGCATATATTAGCCAACAAAGCAGACAAAAAAACACACAGCCCTGCCCTCAAGGATCTTATATTCTAGTGATGGGTTAGGGAATGTTGGATTACAAGCAATTATGCGATAAATAAGTAAATTACATAGTATATTAGAAGATTCTAAATACCATGGGAGAAGTGGGCTCTGTAAAGGTAATCAGATGGAAGGAAAGGAGACCTGCAGGGGGGCAGCTGTAATTTCAGGTAGTGTGGTCAGATAAACCCTCACTGGAAAGATTTGAGTAAAGCTTTGGAGGTAACAGCAGGCAGGGAACAGCAGCACAAAGGCCCTGAGCCAGGAGCTTTCTGATGTATTTAAGGACCAGCAAGGGCTGCGCGTGATGGGAGTGGAATGATGACAGGGAACATAGCCGTAGATCATGTGCAGCAGGGTTCAGCACACTACTTGTCTTTGCAAATGAAGTTTTATTGGAACACAGCCATGCCCATTCATTTACATATTTTCTATGGCTGCTTTCATGCTACCACTGCAGAGTTGAATAGTTGAGACAAAAACAATCTGGCTCACAGAGACTCACATTTTTACTGTCTGGTTGTTTATTTGTTGACCCCCGATGTAGGTAGGGCCACATAGGCCGTTGCAGGGACATTGGCTTTGACACTGAGAAAAATGAGAAGCCGTGGGAGGGTTCAAGCAGAAGAAGCACAGGATCTGACTAATGTTTTGAAAGGATCATTACAGTGGCCGTGTTGACAAGTTTTAGGCAGGCAAGGGTGGGAATAGGAAAGCCAGTCAGGACTGTGGTTCACAAGGTACACTGGGGCACCCCCCAGGACACCACATAAATTCATCAGCCTGTAGCAGGATATTTAAAATTTTTGAAGGATTCACAGCAATATTTGACATCTGTTAGATACCATGTGAGCTTCTAGCTGGTAAATAGTTCACAGTTTCAACATTAGGTCATGCTATGTTCCTTTCAATGCTGTCATATGATTGTGAACCTGGGATTTTGGCAGTAGTTGTAACAAAAGGCAAGTACTAATTGAAGATCAGTGTGGAGCAGGAAATGAGTCTGGCAGCATCCAATTTAATTCTAAGGTTTGAGATGCTGTACAGTGCCCAACAGTCCCCCACATTCCATTAGCAAGTAATTGTGGTTATTTCAGAGTGAAATAAAAATATTTTTCTTTTAATTCACATGTATTACTTTTCAAATGTCTACCTAGTTGTTGGAGCATAGTATTATTGTGCAAACGGAGCCTTTTTCCTGTGGCTGCTCTAACAAATCACCACAACTGGTGGCTTTAAAAAGCAGAAATTTATTTTTTCACAGTTCTGGAGGTCAGAAGGCTGAAATCAATACCACTGGGACAAAATTAAGGTGTCAGTAGGATTTACACTCCCTTCAGAGTCTCTTGAGGGAGCTTTCGTTCCTTGCTTCTGCCAGCCTCTGGTGGCTGCTGGCATTGCTTGACTGGTGGCTGCAACACTCCAGTCTTCACTTCCATGGTCACTTTGCCTTTCCCTCTTCTGTCTCTATCAAATCTCTTTCTGCCTCCATTTTGTAAGACGCGTATGATTACATTTAGGGCTCACCCTGATAATCCAGGATAACCTCCCCATCTCAAGATCCTTAATTTGATCACATATGCAAAGATCCTTCTTCTAAATAGGGTAGTAATATTTATAGGTTTGAGGAATTAGCATCTGATCTCTTTGTGTGGTCGCTATCCAGCCTACTACAAACATAAATGCTTATTAATTATTGGCACCCAACTAGTTAATAAATGGGGCTGTTAAGTATTGTTTTTAGCCTAGAGGTGAGACACCAAAGGCTCTGTGAATCTAGAAAGTTTGGGAAGCTTCTGAGTTAGGAGGCTCTCCTAGTAATCTGGGCAGCAAATGATGGGGAATTGGAGTAACGTGGAAATGGAGGAAAGTGGTTAGAAGTGCACAAGTTCTAGATACAATTCAAAGGTAAGGCAGACAGAGTTTGCCGATGCATGGTTGGCAGGGAGGAAGAGGAGTCAAGTGATTTCGAAGGTCTCTGGCCTGAGCAACCGAAAAAACGATATTACCATGAACTGAGATGAAGAAAACTGGGCATGCACCAGGTGTTTTGCTGGGGAGGAGGGCAGATTGGAGATTCCATTTTGTACATGCTTAGAAAAGTCAATAAAAGAGAAGGAAAAGAGGGGAGGAAAAGATACACATTCCTGACCAGGACCTGCCTTCAGACTCTCCCCCTGCCCACAGGCTTACTCCACCTCTCATGGTGGCCAAACGTCCCCCAACCCATGAGCCCTTTAGGTTGTTGTGTTTTGACTTCCTACTCAAAACATGGACTGAGCAACTACACACATGAGACATCAGACAGAGGAGACTCAGAAAGCCTCATCTGACCCAGAGTCCTAACGAGAGTAGTGTAAATGGGGCTCTGCTTCGGGAAACTGAAAATTACAGGGCCCCCACATTTCAAGTAATTATGGCAAATGATGGAGCAGAATTTCAGAAAGATGGAGGCAGTTGCACAGTTTTTGAATCTCACCAAACCCTCTCATGGAGCTAGATCAACCAAAACCAAGTGCCCATGGGTAGCACTTATCGAGAAACTAGAAACCCCAAAACAAGAGGGTGTGTCAGACCACCACCAACACAGACCTGCCTGGTCCCAGCATCTGCACCAAAGGAAGTGGCAGACAGGAGCAAGCATCTGTTGGACATGAAGACAGGAGTCCTTCAAAATGCCAGCAGGTATTCATTGGAAAGCACTGTGGGCCAATATGAGAACAGCAGCTGACTGGGAGAGATTGTACCAAACTCTAAAGTGAGTAAGTGAGTAAGGAAAAGGGGCCCAGAATAGTCTAAAGGGCTGGAGCAGTCTAGCCCTTCCACATCTTCAAACGGAGCAGCCAGAGCTCCTTTCCAGGACGCGACCCACACAGAAGAGAAACTTCTGGGAGGAAAAACAGGCGCAAAGCGAAACGTGTTGGTAAAAGTCAGGGAGGGCAGCAGAGCCAGGAAACCTCCAGAAGTAAGCCACTATGTTTTTGAATACTACATTAACAAAGCAGACAAACAGAGATTCTGTGAAGTTACAAAAGCGATTCTCAATCACACCTCCTTTTTCTTTTCTTAATATATATATTTTAAATTAATTTATTTATTTGGTTGTGCTGGGTCTTAGTTGCAGCAGGCAGGCTCTTTAGTTGCAGCTCCTTAGTTGTGGCACTCGAACTCTTAGTTGCGGCATACGTGTGAGATCTAGGCCCCTAACCAGGGATCGAACCCGGGACCCCCTGCATTGGGAGCGTGGAGTCTTATCCACTGCACCATTAAGGAGCTCCCTTTTTCTTTTTTCTTCCTTCCTTCCTTCCTTTCTTTAAAGCTCCAAGTCATTAATTAATTAATTAATTAATTATATTATTATTCTTTTTTTTTGTGGTACGCGGGCCTCTCACTGTTGTGGCCTCTCCCTTTGGGGAGCACAGGCTCCGGACGTGCAGGCTCAGCGGCCATGGCTCATGGGCCCAGCCGCTCTGTGGCATGTGGGATCCTCCCGGACCGGGGCATGAACCCATGTCCCTGCATCGGACTCTCAACCACTGCGCCACCAGGGAAGCCTGTGGCTCCAAGTCATTTAAAATACATGACTTCTTACTAAAAATCTCCAGTTCATATAACCAAGGGGTTTATAACTTCTCCTTTAAAAGTTGTATTCCTGGAACTTCCCTGGTGGTCCAGAGGTTAAGATTTGGCGCTTCCAATGCAGCAGGCGTGGGTTGAATCCCTAGTTGGGGAGCTAAGATCCCACATGCTGCGCAGCCAAAGAAATTTTTTACAAAGTTATATTCCTGTGTTATTGAATTTAGTGGTTTAGATTTTTTTCAATGTTTAGAAGATTTCAATTTATTTACCAGGAACAAACAAAACCTAATGTAAAAATAGTTTTCCAGAAACGATTTCCATCATTCTCTTTTTCCTTTCTCCTGCAGACTGGTGTTTTATCTTTACAAGTTCTCCGTCATTGCATAAGAAAGCTGCTCTTCTACCGGTTTCATAAGAGATGGTGAACAGTGGTAAAATATCCAGGTTACCTAAATTTCTAGAGTACACTTCAGGGAGCAAAAGATCGGGTGGGATGTTGGGGCTGAGTGAGAGATACAGATTCTGGTGAGACTGAGAGTCATTCACAAACATCACTGGGCTGTGGTGAAGGGAGAACAAAAATAAATGAGGTTCCTGCTGGTGGACGGGAAGCCAAAACGAAGAAGAATGGTGCGTAGCTGGGCAGTGTCATTAGGCCCATAAGTGCTGTGTCTTCTGATAGTAATTATGAACAGGAACCAACTAATAATTACTAATAACGTGTAGGTGACCAATCCTTGAGAGCTGAGGCAGAGACAAGGAAAGATGGCATGATACCTTGTCTCTGGTTCATTGAGTTTCCCAGGCTGGGTTGTGACCAGTCTTGGGTGAAATCGTAACTAAATCATTTTTGCTAAGGGGATCAGCTTTCATGGGGTCCTTTCTCTGCACTCTGTCCAGTGATAAAGCCCACTGTTTTATGCCTCCTGGAAAACAGTTATTTCCAAACAGTATAAGTGAAGCATTGATGAAACAGCCATGAAGAATATGTTTCCACATGGCCTCGCACCCCCTTTTCAAAACGCTTTTAAAACATTTTTCATCCAAAAATCAATAACAGAAAAGGATTGGGATCAAATCCCGTACAGCGGTAGTGGAAGAAAAAGGAGAATAAGGAGCAGAATAGCATCTCTTCAGACAATAAAATCAAGTTGGAAAAGACAGGTCCACAAGACAGATCAAAACTGTAACCTATTATTTCAAAATGGGCTAAATGATGTTAGGAAAAACAATGGAAAAGATGAAAGAACGTGGATTGAGGAGGGAATGGGAAGTTATTGTTTAATGGCTATAGAGTCTCTGTTTGGGATGGTGCAAAAGTTCTGGAAATGGTAAATGCTGATAAATGCCACCTATGGGTGTTTGGTTTTACTTGATCTTCTTCCATGAAAGGGTTTGGAGAGATTCAGAAACTGTGCTGCTGCCTCCATCTTTCTGAGGTCCTGCTCAATCTTTTGACATAATTATTTTGAATTTGGATAGTGCTGATGGTTGCACAGCATTGTGAATGTATTTAATGTCACTGAATTGTATACTTGAAAATGGTTGAAATACTAAATTTTCGTTTATGTATATTTTACCATAATAAAAAAGATAAAAGAACAGCATAAATCAGAATTAGGTAAGATGATAGAACTCAGGACAGAATTCAAAATAAAAGAAGAAATTTTCAGAACTGAAGACTAAATTTAAAATAATACGAGTGGGGACTTCCTTGTTGCCCAGTGGTTAAGAATCCGCCTTCCAATGCAGGGGATGCAGGTTCAGTCCCTGGTTGGGGAACTGAGATCCCACATGCTACAGAGCAACTAAGCCCGCACGCCGCAACTACTGAGCCCACGTGGTGTGGAGCCCACGCACCACAACAAGAGAGCCCACGAGTCGCAAGGAAGAGCCCACGCACTGCAACGAAGAGCCCACGTGCTGCAACTAATACCCGACACAGCCAAAAATTAATTAATTAATTAATTAAATTAAATAATATGAGTGAATGAACATAATGGATAATGTCTTAAGAGAAACAAACAAGAAAAGGACAAATTTTTTTTAATCAAAAAGAAGATAAAAAGAATTTTAGAGAAATGGCACACATAAAAGATAGGCAAAAAGAGTCACATTTTATTGTAATCATTTCTGAAGTGGGAAGAGAATTTTAAACATTGGAAAACCCTTTCATAACTGTTATCTCAGTTGGCCCACCCTGATAAAATATTTTTGAAAGGTTGATTAGGCAGATTAGATTGATTGAAAATCAGTATTTAAAGTTTGCGTCTCTTTCATTCCAGAAATTCTATGTCTAGAAATTTATATATAGCTATACACATGTATAAAGATGTTCACATTGCAGCCTATCTGTAACAGAGGACAAAAACAAAAAATAAAAAACAAAACCCCAAAGTGAAAACAACTAAAAGTCCATCAGTATTGGACTGGTCATATAAATTATGTAATGTTATGCAGCTATTAAAGAGAATAGAATGGATGTACGCAAAAATTGACTGGGAAAATCACTATGCAAGACAGATTGTAGACTATGTATAGTATGCAGCTCTTATATAAAATACAGGATATCCATTACGTACAAATACAGACAGGATACAACAAGTGTGAATATAAGCACTTAAATATTTGAAAGAACCACACAACAAACTGGGAGAGTTGGACAACTTTCCATGTCCCTTCTTACTGGAATTCTGAAGGGTACACACACGAACTAATGGACCTCTGCTACCATCCTCCGGCTAAGGAGGGAATTGCAGTCATCTGAGTCCTCTTCCTTAATGAAGCGTCTCAGTCCGCCGGCGTGAGGACGTCATCTCGACGGGCGGTGGCGCATGCGCAGTAGAAAGAGTCCCGCGAGCTGCGTCGGCTTGTGACTAGGCGCCTGTGGTTCGGGGCCTTGTGCTGGCAGCGGGGGCGCTGGGTTGGCGACTTTGGCACTCTTGATGTTGGGTGGGCGGCATCTTGGGGGTCACATGAACCAGTGGCATCATGCCCGTGGGCGCTGGGGTCAGGGTCGCGGATTTTCCGGACGTTCGTCGTCCAAGAAGAAGGGCGGAAACCACATCCCGGAAAGGTAATAACGCCTCGGCCCCTGGGCGTTGCCGGTGGACCTCAGAGCCCCTGGGCCTGGGCTTCGTCTCTTGTGCTGTCTCCTGTCCCTGTTGCCCCCGCGCGCTGGCCCGTCCGCGCTGTGCTCGGGGGTATTGGTCGTCACAGTGGCTGAAAGGGACAGTGTGAGATGTTCTGATCTCCCCCCATCGTTTTAAAAGGGAGGCTCTGGCCATTGCTCCTCGGGTGAAATGCAGAGGGACTGCTTTTTAAGATGGGACTGTCAGTGTTGGGGACACTCCTTAATTACCAAAATGGAATCCCCTTCTATTCCTTAAGCTGTGTTGTTTTGCCACAGAAAATGTGAGTAAGAGGAACTGGAACTAAGTTTGAGTGAAAAAACGCACGGGTACTGCCGAATTTTCCATCGAAACAGTTGATTTGCGTTGTCTCTGGGAATTATAAAGGGCGCACTGGTGCTTCCTAACCGCTGTCATTTGAGAGATCTACCTCTGTACGTTCAAATGCGTAATTTTGAGACTTTGCTCATGTGTGCGGTAAACCCTTTAATTCCCTAAGACCTTCCTCTCCTCCATCTCATAGCCCATTAAGCCCGCTTCAGTTTATCTCCTGAATTTCTTTTGAATCTGTCAACTCTTCCTCAACATCCTAATACTGAACTTGCCTGTCTGTTGCAGTTAGGTCCTAACTAGTGTCCATATTTCTTGTTTCCTTCCAATCCATTCTTCACACCAGAAGCCTTAAAAGCAAGTTGGAACATTGCTCATAGACAGCGCTCAAAACCATTGTTTTGAGACTAGAAAACAAACTGTTGGCCTTTAAGACTGCGTGGTCTAGAATCCTCTCTGCTTCTCTAGCCCCATCTTGTGCCACTATTGCCCTCACTTTCTATGCTTCAGATACACTGAATTAACCTTAGTTCTCACTCATCTTACAGGAGTCAGTTCAGATATTATTGTTCACTGTGATTCCTAGCATTAAGGAATTTTATTATCAGGTTGTGTATGAGGACTAACACTAAACTGTGATGTGGAAGAATTGAGTTTAAACTATTTCAGTCAACTCGCATGTATTAATGATAGTATTCAACATCGGGCTAGGTTTTATCAGGGATACAGAAGTTCTGGCCATCTCTCTGGTTTTAGATATCCCTTATTTGTTGAGACCTTTGCATTGTTTTGTTTCCTTTTATCTGTTTTCAAGATGGGAAAACAGGAACAGGGAAGTATAGCTTGTTACTAGCTGGGGTTGAATAGGCGGAGCAGCAAAATGCAAAGCAGAAAGAAGAGGGACCTACTGTAGAGGGATATGCTTTGCATTTTCAAGGTGCATTCATCCTATGCAGGGAGACAGTCTAACATAAAATTTGCCTAACAAAAGATATATTAATAGGTGGAAAGACTATCTCCCAATTGGACAGCGGATGCCTGGGACTCGTTTCATTGCTTTCAAAGTTCCTTTAAAAAAGGTAAGCAAAAGTTAATACCGTATTCTTCCAGAAATCTGAATTCACCATATAGAGCCCTGGCTCTCAACCCCGTCGTACTCCATTTTCCCTTTTTATAGCAAATACTTTTTAATACCTCCTTTACTATCCAGAAATGGAATTCATAGATAAATAGAACCTACTTTTGTACTTAATTAAAAAAAACAATGTAATGCCCTAACTATAAATAAAGAATAAAGTAATTTATAAGAAAGTAATATATACCTCCGTATGTAAATGTTTGGGGATGACTATACTAGAAATAAAGAAATAGTCAGTTACTTGTACCATGAATACAATAAACTATGGACTTCGATTGATAATGATGTGTCAGTGTTGGTTCATGAATTCTCACAAATGAAGCACACTGGTATGGCATGTTGATAATGGGGAAGGCTGTGTGGGATGAAGGAGAGAGGGTATAAGTGAGAACTGTGTACTTTTTGCTCAGTTTTGCTGCGAATGTCAAACTGCTCTAAATCCAGTCTACTAATTTAAAAAGAAAAGTGTGTTGCCGGCACTTGAATAACCAAACAGATCAATGGAACAGAGTACATCAATAAGCCAAATACATAAAAGAATATTTAGCAGTGAAAGCCATCCTTCATATAGGTAGATATTCAAGAAGTATTTATTTATGTGTCTAGTTACAGGCACTCTGCTTGGAGCTGGCAATCCAGTGGTAGGCAAAACTGATGTGGTCCCTGCCTTCTGGGAGTTTACAGTCTGGTTAGGAGACCAACATGAAATAAACAAACATAGAAATAAATATATAGAAGTGAGCTTATTTTCTTCCGTCTAATCTCTCTGGAAGAAAGGATTGTAATATCGCTTGTAAATTCCAGAGGAGGAAACATTACTTTTAATCTCATATGTTAGCATCACAGGGTTTCAATAAATGGGTAATATAATAAAGGATTTTAAACACATGTTCTTTCTGACAGAGTTTTGAAAAGAATCTCGCTCCAGAAGAATGTTTTTCCCCCTTGGATCTTTTTAACCAAATCCAAGAACAGAATGAAGAACTTGGACTGATTATTGACCTAACGTACACGCGCCGCTATTATAAGCCAGAGGTAAACGGAACCCGTAATTGAGAACGACCTCCTTTCTGATACTGTCATAATTCATAGTAATTCAGTAGTCATCATCTTACGCTAAGGTGAATCCTGGCCTTCTTTCATGGGTTCAAAAAGGGAAGCTAGTGGTTTCCTTAAATACACATTTGTAATTGCTGTTTCAAAATGAGATGAAAGATATGAATTGAACTATAGTATTTGGCAGTAGGCCCTAGATATGCTTAAGAAATTCTATAAGCTTCCATGTTCTGTATTTTGAAAATGAAGTAAACTTTTAGTAAGAATAGTAGTAGCCTAAAAGGAAAGAAAGGTATGTCCATTATGTCTTCAGCACTTATTTTAAGCAGTTGCCTGAGCATGTTTAAGCATCAGGGTAAAAGACAATTGTTCTCTAAGTTTTATGCTTTCTTTTCCTAATACCTTCTGATAGAGTACAGAAACCCATATATTCTCTTGGCCCATGTAGGACATACCAGTGCAAAAGAATTATCCTTCTTCTGACCTGTTCCATGGCCTTGGGAGACAGTAACACCTAATGTTTGTTAATATTTGTATAGCAGTTTGCCATTTAGAAAGTTCTTTCATATCCATTGACTTAGTTAATCTTCACAACAATCCTTTGCTGTTGAAGTGGAAGTAGTACTGATATCTCCTACTGAGTGCTTACTCTGCAGTAAGCTCAGAGGATAGACAACTACAATTACTAATTTTACAGACGATGAAACTGACTCTCGGACAAGGAAGAATTGAAATTTCAACTCAGTTATTCCTCTTTTTTTATTGTGGTAAAATATACATAAATCATATTTATTTTAACCATTTATAAATATGCAGTTCAGTGGCATTAAATACAGTCACAGTGTTGTGTAACTATCACCACTGTCTATAACCAAAACCTTTTCATCATCCTCAACAAAAACTCTGTAACCATCCAACAGTTACAACCCCATTTTCCCTCCCACCAGCCCTTAGTAACCTCTATTCTATTTTCTGTGTCTATGAATTTGCCTATTCTAGGTACCTCGTGTAAGTGGAATCTACAATATTTGACCTTCTATGTCTGGCTTATTTCACTAAACCTAGTGTTTTCAAGGTTCATCCATGTTATAGCATGTAACAAAATGACATTCCTTTTTTGGCTTAATAAAGCCCATTGTGTATATATACTACATTTTGTTATTCATCGGTTGATTGACACTTGGGTTGTTTCCACCTTGTAGCTATTGTGAATCATGCTGCTATCATCATTGGTGTACAAATATTTGTTCAAATCCCTGCTTTCAGTTCTTTTAGATGTGTAGTGTAGGTGGTAGCAGAGTTGTTGGATCATATGGTAGCTCTACGTTTAACCTTTGAGAAACTGCCAAACTGTTATCTACAGTGTCGTCTTGTTTTTAAACAATTATCACAATTTTTAAACATATACAAAAGTGTGCAAAATACTGTGAGTGTTCCTTGTATACCCATGAACTCATCCAGCTTTAATATTTACCAACTGATGGCTGTCATATTTCATTTATACCCCCACCTGTTTCACCGTATTCCGTATTATCTTGAAGCAGCTCCGAGACAACATGTAATTACACCTATACATTTTTGGTATGTATATTTAAAATATAGGACTTTTATTCCTTAATATCATTTTTTAATAGTAAATACCCAGTGAGTGCTCAAATTTGCAGTTGTCTCCTAAATGTCATAAAAAATTGTTTAGAATTTTGAATTAGATCCAAATAAGGTCCACACTTTGCCGTTGGTTGTTAGGTCTCTGAAGCCTTATTTAATCTATAGGTTCTCCCTCCATGTCTCTCTCACTTTTCTTTTCCGCCTTGAATTTTATTTTTAAAGAAACCAGGTAACTTGTCCCATCTAGATTTTGATGATTACATTCCGTGTGTTGTTAACATATTCTTCAATCCTTTTATTTACTGTAAATTGGTAGTTGATCAGAATGAAGCTTGCTTGTTTTGTTTTGACAAGACAGTTTCATAGGTGATGATGTGTTCTTCCATGGAGACATACAATTGTCTCTTTGTGTGATATTAGCAGTCACTGATGATTCATAGCTACATCCATTAATTCAGTTGAGGATTCAAAAAATGGTGAATTCTGTTGTTCTTTTTTCACTTATTAGCTGGGTATATTTCTGTCAGGAGAAGATTCCCCTCATCAGCTATTTGGTTGCCCAGTTGTAGAGGCATGATTCTCTTCTTTTATTTAACAGTTTTCAAAATAATGAGTTGATTCACAAATATCCTCCAGTGGTGACCAATTTTTTAAAATTTATTTATTCATATCACCGTGGACTCCGCTACAGTTATTATTCTAACTGAGTCCGTATCTTTGGCCAGTTGGAGCTTCTCAGTGACTCCCGAGTCCTTTTGAAATGACATCTGTTGTTTCTAGACTTTTTCAGTAGTCAGAGCTAGGAATTATGTATGTTTGTTTTTAATATAAAATATGTCATAGGTCCATACTGCTACTTTCCATTTATTTGCAGAACTACAGAATTTTCACTTATCCTTTTCTGTCTTCTCTTGATAGTCTACTTTCTCGTACCCCAAGAATACCAGTCCTCAACAATGCCTGAAATTTGCTCTATTTCCTAGTTAGAATCCAAGTTCTTCTGACTCTATTCTACTATTCTACTTAAATCACAGCTGCTTTATGGCCCTTGAAATGTAAGATAGAAAATAAATGTAGGTAGAACTGTTTATATCGTTTTGAGTTACATGCGCATTCATTCACATAGATTTGCTTTTCCTTTTGCATGCCTAGTAACTGTCCATTCTGCAGTTTTAATGAAAATCAAGTGATACTTACTGGTTAAAGCAGCTTTGGAAAAAATGGCTCTTATCAGAATGACTGACATACTAAGCTTAATGTCCTCTCTTGGTTTATCGTCTGCCTTCTCTACTTAATTTTTTATTCTTTCCCTACAAAGGAAATAATACATATTTTCATGGTTTTGCCTTATAGGACTTACCAGAAACTATTCCTTATTTAAAAATTTGTACAATTGGGCATCAGGTGCCAAATGATGACACTATTTTTAAATTCCAATGTGCTGTTAATGGGTTTTTGAAAGAAAATAAAGATAATGGTGAGTTGTTTTTTTTGTTTGTTTTTCCCTTTACCTGTACTTTGGTATGCATTGTGAGTGGGGTTGGGGATTTTTAACATTTTTAATAGTTCTGACATTAGGCCTGTTGTGTTTGATAACATTAACATGGAAATGTCAGATGGTGCTAATAGAGTACGGTGTTTTTCCTGTTTATGGTCACAAACAATTTAGTTTAGTTTGGAAAGTGATTTTTGTGAGAAATATGAACTGAACTAGCTTACTTATCTCTTTTTTTTAAACTTTGAATGGAAAATACATAAAAAAATAAAAATGTTCTTTTGTCCTATTTATTGGTTGAGAGGTGGAAGAAAAGGTTAAGACTCTCAGGTTCTTAGCGTATATAAAAGACAAAACAAAAAGCAAAGGTTCGGAGTGAGACAGATCCCTAGAAGCAAAACAAAACAGAGTGGACCAGAAGAGTGGCTTCCTCATCATATGTGTTTAAGATATTTTTGCTGCTTTTACACTTTGGGTGCAAGTGAGGAAGAACACTACCACCTCTTATTCTTATCTTCAGACAGGAAAAACTTAAAAGGCTGATGTTTTCTTGTTTCCACTTTAAGATCTACTCTGTTGATAGTAGGTCTTAATAGCGTCTGAATTTTAAGGATCCACTTGCCTTTTTCTACCATCTAACTATCAGAAGGAACATGGTATTTGCCATGTTTTAAGACTGAGGAATCTTTTGTCCTTGGAACACCACTGACCCACATGAGAAAGTGTTCGTTTTGTCCTCTTTCTAAATTTAGCCTGAGGAGTGTGCACTTTATTAAATAAACCTAACAGACAGTAAATATTCCATATATATGTATATAATGATGCACATATATACATAAAACAGGGAGTAGCGAGAAGGAATAGAGATGGAGGTGGGAAGATAGGAGATAGGAGGTGAGAGAGAGAGGGAGAGACTGGAATTTCAAGATAAATTTTCATTCTATAACTTGGTTGCTTAATGCAGGTCCTAGCTCTTAAATATCTTAAGCCCTATTCTCAGATCTTCCCTGTACTTTAACTTTAAAACATGAGAGGCTTGGCCTTGCCTGTGATAACCAGGGTGTCTAGAAAGGAGGCAAATTCTCTGATTTGTGTAAACTGTAGTCACAGAAATGTTACCTCTTAAGATGTTAGGGTGCAGCTGCCGGCCTCCTCACTTCCTCCAGGCTCCTTTGTGTGTGTTCTGTCTGCTCCGCGTGGGCTAGAAGATCCTTACAAGTGCATGAGAACACGTTTGTAAACCTTGATTGTTCACATGTTATACCAAGTGTAGTCCATTGCATATGCTGACTCCTCTGTGGGTCTTCTGCATGCAGTGGGCTAACTTCACCATACTCTCTGCCAATGCAGTCTCAGGACCTTAGTTATGATCCATTGGTGGCTTCCTCTGCTATAAGCCCCTCCCACAGATGCCAGGCTTACTGATAATGAGGATGAGACTATACTATCCACTCCCTAGAATTCGAAGAGACTCAGACAATAAATTGTTTTAGTAAATACCGAGAGCCTTATAGGTTTGTTGTTAGGGCACGGGGATACAGAGGTGACTAGAAGTCTTCGTTCAGTAGCAACTTACAGTTATCTAGGAAGATAAACATGTAGTGACTATAAGTGGGTTAATTATAATAAAATAATCAAGTGCAGCAGGAATATAGGGGAGAAATTGAGGAAGGCCTGACTGAGGAGACAGCGTTTGAGCTGGGCTTGGGGGAAGAGGATTTTGCCAGAATGAGGAAAAGACAGCACAGGTATTGGGGACAGGTACCAAAGGCACAGGGCTTGAACTTGTGCTCTGGAGGGGCAGCCTCTGGTGTGACTAGAGGGTAGTGTGAAAGGGCAAGGAATTGATACATTCCTTTTCAGCAAATATTTATATAACACCTTCTAAGTTGAAGGCACTATTCGAGGCAGTAGGAACAGAACAAAGTTCTTCCCCTTACGTACTTTACATTCTAGTGTGGGAGAGAGATGAATAAATAAGTAAATACATGGAGTGTCAAGTGGTGGTAAATGCTTTGGAGAGTAACAAAACAAGATGAAGAGATGAGGGAATGTGGTAGGTGATCAGGGAAGTCCCCTTGATTACGATGTCGATTGAGCAGAGCCTTGAAGTGAGAAACAAGCCATTGGATATCTGGGAGAGTGGAGATGGGTTGGGAGAGTGTGTTCTGAAGCAGAAGGAATAGTAGGTGCAAAGTCCCTGAGGCACGACTGTGCTTGGCATGTTTGAGGAATAGTAAGGAGGCCAGTGTGGCTGGACAGGGGAAAGTGAGTGAGGGCAGGGCAGTAGAGGATGGGATCAGGGAGGCTGGCAGGGGAAAGGAGGGAGGTGGAGGATGGAGGTCCTTGTAAGTCATAGTTTGAACTTACCATTCAGTTGGAGAGACAGACTGATACTTGTTTATAAAGAGTTCTCAATGCTGTGCTAAAAACTTGGGCTTTATTCTGTGCTAAGTGAAGATGTTTAAGCAACAGAGCAATCCAGCCAAGTTTCTATTTTAGAAAGATAACATCTTCCATGTGGAGGATCAGTTGAAATAGAAGAGATTGTTAGAATTGTAGGGCGGTAGTAATCCAGGCAGGAGATGACGAATGCCAGACACTACCTAGTCACAGACACACCTTTTGCAGAGATCAGCTACGTGTTGTTGTTTTTTATTTACTTTCTCAAATAATTTTTTTTTTAAGTGCTGGACCATGTAATACTGTGGCATAGTTGGAAAAATCTGAGACTTGATTCTAGTCTTTTTTTCTGTTGCCTGCTGTGCAGCTTGGGCTTAACGTCTCAAGCCTTACTTTTTCATTGTGAAATAAGCACGGTGCTACTTACCCGAGAACTGCACAGGCACATAGACCCTTGGCGTGTGAGGAGCAGTGAATGAGAGAAGGAATGGAAGTGCTTTGGGACCTCAAGAGCCCTTCAGAAACTGTTTGTCCTTTTTAATATTGAGCATTAAAAGTGAAGGCATTCCATTTGTTTCACTCAAAAACAAATTCCAGTCTTCTGATAGCCTGTTTTTTTTTCCCACTCCCTTTTTCTGTAGTCAAATCAGTTCCTGATGGGCATTCTCCAGTCCACACTATTGCATCTGATTGGAGGCTATGCAAAATTTCCCAGAGACCATGAATTTTGACTTTATAGTAGTTAATTCTTCATAGTACATTCCTTCAAAAACACCCTTTTCTTCAGAGTTTTTCCTTTTCAGGATATTGGTAGTGTTGTGATAACTAATAAAGGCTACTCTTCAGAAAATTGTATAACTTGTTTTTAGTGTATCTACTTTGCTTACTGAATTCCATATTTCCTGTTTTATAGACAGACTTATTGGTGTCCACTGTACCCATGGTTTAAACAGGACTGGCTACCTCATCTGCAGGTGAGTTGCCAACCCTAAGAGGCAGGCCATGTTTAAATTGTTGTGTTTACGATAGTACTGTAAGCTAATGTAAGCTGAATGCAAAAAATTTAGTCAGAACGGCTTCCCTGGTGGCGCAGTGGTTGAGAGTCCGCCTGCCGATGCAGGGGACACGGGTTCGTGCCCCGGTCTGGGAACATCCCACATGCCACGGAGCAGCTGGGCCTGTGAGCCATGGCCGCTGAGCCTGCACATCTGGAGCCTGTGCTCCGCAACGGGAGAGGCCACAACAGTGAGAGGCCCGCGTACCGCGCAAAAAAAAAAACAAACAGAAAACTGCAGTCAGAGAGATGTATGAAGTGCAAGGCAATTTTGCCCCCTACTCAGAGGTTACCACCAGTAATAACTTAGCACATATTTTTTCAGACGTTAAAGAATGGAGATATAAGCATATACAATGGTCCCTTGGTATCTGCAGGGAATTGGTTTTAGGGCTCACCATAGATACCAAAATCCTCGGATGCTCAAGTCCGCTATGTAAAATGGTGTAGTATAGTCGTCCTTCCATATCTGCAGGATATGGAACCGTTGGATATACAGAACTGACTGTACATATGATTTAATGGTATAGTATTTAGACATTCTGGTTTATAATTTAATATATGGTGGACATCTTCCTATGAAAATATTTGGAGACCTCATTCTTATTTATTTATTTATTTATTTATTTATTAATATTTTTTTCCTCAAATTTGCTTTATGTAGTTGGATATAAATTAATGAACAAAAACTTATGCAAGATACATGTAACAATTTAATAGAACCTGATACTCTAATTCTTTCAGTTTTTCTCAAACTCATCATGGGGCTCGTAAGAAAATTAACCAACATGGATACTACTACAGTTGAATGTCAAATCTTTAAGTGCTTATGACATACTAAATTCTTCTATAATGTACTTATGAAGAACCCTTCAAGAGACTGTGTTTTGTATGTAGAAAAGTGTTAAGAGTCAAATATTCAACTCAATATAAAATAATAAGAAACACTTCTGATTTGTTAGGTTGAGATTGCTTCTTCTTTTACTAATGAATGATTTTTTTAGCTGTAATATCACTGAGCTGAACAAATATGTCACCTTCGAGTACATAAGGAAAAATAAACACATACTAAATGGGTAAAACATTACAACTACATCTTTAGTAGTCCATCTCTACTTCTAACACTTCAGAAGCTTAGAGATTCAGAGTGGGCTTACATTAATTGCAAGAAAAATATAAAGGAGAAATTGCTTCTTTTTTGATATCACAACTGTGAAGTTGTGATTATACAAATTCTGCATTTGTGTGCAAAACGTGAAACACATTTATCTTAATTCTCCCTGCTTAGAATTGTCAGTCAACTACCAGGACTTTCCTTCCAAGAAACAGAGACTGAGGTGTGTTTTATATAACTTCAGTAACCTCAGCACTACAATAAGAAGACATGCAGTATCCTTTTGCTGTGGTTGAAGACAACAGGGAAGGAGGTCACAGGAAAGAATAAATCAAAATTGTGACAACTGAGAAACTTTTGTCAGTTTAACTATGGTGCCACTTTCATTTTTACATAAGCATGGTGGCATAATTCAAGCTCAATAAATCAGAATTCTTAATATTTAAAATCTATCTTAACTTTTAATTATCACCGTGTTAACAACCAAAAGAATCAGATGAAACACATAAGAAAGGGTAATGTTAAACCCCACTTTACTAGAGTTAGTTTCTGGACACATTAACTCATTTTTTTTAATAGAAGAGGGACAGTGAATCTCAGTTTGCTTACAAGGTAGGAGATCACTTTGAATTTTGCATTTCTTAACTGCAAACAAATACAGCACTTGTAACAGGTTATAAATAAACTGGTTTTCAAGCACAGAGCCAGCCCCAACAGTAATAGTACACTATTTAAAAAGACCTAAGGCAATAAATTCCATTTCCAGTGGAAAAAAAGAATCATATGGTCTTGGACAAACAATTCTGATGGCTTACTTAACAGTCACTCAGTAGTTCTTCCTTGCTCATAGAACTTTATGATTTTTTTGAGGAGTGAAGCATTCAGCTTTAGTGGATAAATCCTTGTTAGGCTAAGACAGTCATTATTATATCCCTCTTTGCCATGAATTGTCTTATGAATGGTCATATCAATCTGTTTCGGCAAATAAGTAATTAGGGGAAGGCTGTTATTGTGCTTATGAGAATGATATTTTTCTCTGAAGAAAGATAAATATGCATTAGGAAAATGACCATTTGGACTCTTTTTCTGCTTCCTCCTTGTTTTGTGAGAATATGATACTTGGTTTTACAGCAGCCATCTTGTGACCATGAGATGATAATATGCCAATAATGACAAATGGTAGATTAGAAAGAACCAGCAAAGACAGAAAACAGCAACATCAATAGTAACAACAATCACAGCAAAAGAACAATGGGACCTTAACTTGTGGAGTTCCTATAACGTAAAAAATAAATGCTCTATGTTTATTCTAAAAAAAAAAAAAGAACCATGCAAACAAGCTTAAAACTACTTTTTTTTGTGCCAGTGTTATAAAATGTAGCTTTTAATAAAACCTTGACCCAAATGCCAGCAACTTAGGAAAAGAATTTGGGTAGGGGGAAGCAGAAAGTTATCTCACGTAGGAAAAACAACCGCTATCTTTATCCTAATCTTCGACACACAGTTGAAACATATATAGGTGCTGTACTTTACACTTTACACAAATCCTATGTACTGGAGCAATAACAAGATTTAAATACAATTGTATTTTTAAACCCTGGGTGAAGGCTTTACATGAAAATAGCATCCTACTTTTCCCCCTAATTTCTAAACTATCACGTACTTTTCCCCAATGTCTGCAGCCGTTCAGGAATTTTTAGGAAACTTTCATGCATGATCTTCATTCCTAATCCCCGGCTCTGTCGGCTCAACGACAAAAGATCAAAACCACCAAAGATGATGGTTCTCTTGAAGTCAGGTGAGAGACACTGGCTCAGTTAGTCTCGTAGGACAAAAGCAGTGCTGCATCAACTGTCTCCATGCAGGAGGGGCACGTGAAGGATCTCATCAGCGACTCATCTGTACAGCCCAGGTGATCTGCATACACAGCAGAAATCAAATTGGGTTCTCATAAGCAAAGTCCATACAGATCACACACTCCTGGATCTTTTTTTCTAATATTTAAAAAATTTTATTTATTTATTTGGTTGCTCCGGGTCTTAGTTGCAGGCAGTGAGCTCCTTAGTTGTGGCATGCAAACTCTTAGTTGCAGCATGCGTGTGGGATCTAGTTCCATGACCAGGGAATGAACCCGGGCCCCCTGCATTGGTAGTGTGGAGTCTTTAGCCAGTGCACCACCAGGGAAGTCCCCCGGATCCTTTTTTCTGATCCATTTCTTTCAGGGTCGTAAACTCCTTTAGGCTGATGCTGTATGCCTATTCTTTGAGCTATCCTATTTTGTTCCTCTCAGCTGAGTTGCTAGGCGAGTCTGGCTAGGTGTTGGATGATAGACCAAAACTGGAACTTGATCCAGATATGGCAGCAGCGGCTCCTGATCCAGCTCCATCCCCTTGCCAAAGCTAGCCCAGTTGGACTGAGACTTGTGAGGCAGGGAGATGTCATCTGAAGTGGGGGACTTAAGGCAGTTCCCCGTCTTCCGGGGCTCGAGTGTGTGATCTGTGTGCTGTTTTGACAGTGTTCCAACCTCATTCTTTTTTTTAAATTAATTAGTTTATTATTTTCATTTATTTATTTTTGAATTTTAAAAGTTTATTTAGTTTTTATACAGCAGGTTATTATTAGTTATCTATTTTATACATATTAGTGTATATATGTCAAGCCCAATCTCCCAATTCATCTCACCACCACCGACCCCCGCCCTGCCCCGCTTTCCCCCCTTGGTGTCCATACGTTTGTTCTCTACATCTGTGTCTCTATTTCTGCCTTGCAAACCGGTTCATCTGTACCATTTTTCTAGATTCCATATATATGCATTAATATACAATATTTGTTTTTCTCTTTCTGACTTAACTTCACTCTGTATGACACTAGGTCCGTCCACATCTCTACAAATGACCCAGTTTTGTTCTTTTTTTATCTCTGAGTAATATTCCATTGTATATACGTACCACATCTTTTTTGTCCATTCCTCTGTTGATGGGCATTTAGGTTGCTTCCATGACCTAGCTATTGTGAATAGTGCTGCAATGAACATTGGGGTGCATATGTCTTCTTGAATTATGGTTTTCTCTGGGTATGTGCCCAGTAGTGGGATTGCTGGGTCATATGGTAATTCTATTTTTAGTTTTTAAGGAACCTCCATACTGTTCTCCATAGTGGCTGTATCAGTTTACATTACCACCAGCAGTGCAAGAGGGTTCCCTTTCCTCACACCCTCTCCCGCATTTGTTGTTTGTATATTTTCTGATGATGCCCATTCTAACCGGTGTGAGGTGATACCTCATTGTAGTTTTGATTTGCATTTCTTTAATAATTAGTGATGTTGAGCAGCTTTTCATGTGCCTCTTGGCCATCTGTGTCTTCTTTGGAGAAATGTCTATTTAGGTCTTCTGCCCATTTTTTGATTGGGTTGTTTGCTTTTTTAATAGCTGCATGACCTATTTATAGATTTTGGAGATTAATCCTTTGTCTGTTGATTCGTTTGCAAATATTTTCTCCCATTCTGAGGGTTGTCTTTTCGTCTTGTTTGTAGTTTCCTTTGCTGTGAAAAAGCTTTTAAGTTTCATTAGGTCACATTTTTTTTTAAAGGCTGCATTGTTCCTTTGCTTACTGATGAACATATAAAAGTCAGAAGTTTTTGATATTATAAAACGTCAAAGTAATGAACATTCCTGTGTGAACACCTATGAATATATATGCTTTGTCTCAGTTAACTTCACTCAGAATGGGACTTCTGCATGAAAGAGTTTATGCCCTTATGCTTTTGGTGGATGTTGCTACACTGTACTAATTTATGGTTGTTCATTCAGGAAGTACTTATTGAGCACGTGTTATGTTTAAGCACTGTGCTGGGCGCTAGCAAAAAGACTTGTGAAATTTTGTGAGTGAAGAGACTTGACCTGCCCTTTGTGAATTCTAACAGTCCAGAGAGGGAATAGATATTCAAGGATCATACTCTGCATGTAGAATTACAACTCTGACAAGTGCCAGGGAGAGGGACATGGTACCATGAGAGCATATTTTAGGGAGGATTTGATCTCATCCTGGAGATTAGAGAAGGTTTATTTAGGGATGTTTCAGCTGATATCTGAAGGATGAGTACGTATTAACCAGATAGGGACGTTGGGGAGAGATTTCTGAGCATAAGGAATAGCAAAAGACCCTACAAGAGGAAAGCATATGCTGTGTTGGAGGAACTGGCCAGGAAGGTGGGGCTGTTGGGGGAGCATGTGATTATAATGGAACTACAAGTGTGGGTAGGAGCTCGATCGTGCAGGCTTACGTTTAAGGTTTCAGACTTTAAGAATAATAGAAAACCATTGAATTTTTTCTGTTGAAGGTGAGTGTGTGGAACATACCCAATTGCATTTTCAACCTATCATTTTGCTACCGAGTGGAGAATACACTGCAGGGCGAAAGAGTGGAAGCAAGGAAACCAGTTAGGAGACTTTTGTAGAAATTGGGCATAATGGTGGCTTGGACCAGGGTATGGTGGTCATTTTGGTGGAAAGATGTGGACAGATTCTAGAGGTATGTAGGCAGTATCATTGTTAGCACTGGTGGTGGGTTGAGGATGAGGGTGAGGGAGAAATAGCTGTCAGTGATGGTGATTCCTAAGTTTCTTGCTCCTATGGTTGGTTAGATAGGGTTTTTTAGATATGATGTTAATATTTATCCTAATTTGTCTTGTTATTTGTTGGTTCTTGATGAATACTCCGTCATATTAAGTTTCCTGTTTTGAGTGTACAAAGCATTTTGATCGAAACTGACTGTTGTATGTTATCAGATAACTTTTTTTTTTTTTTTTTGTGGTACGCGGGCCTCTCACTGTCGTGGCCTCTCCCGTTGCGGAGCACAGGCTCCGGATGCGCAGGCTCAGCGGCCATGGTGCACGGGGGGCCCAGCCGCTCCGCGGCATGTGGGATCTTCCCAGACCGGGGCACGAACCTGCGTCCCCTGCATTGGCAGGCGGACTCTGAACCACTGCGCCACCAGGGAAGCCCCAGATAACTTTTTAACATCTGCCAGTTTGGTCCTGTATTTTATTCTCTTTCATTTATTAATTATTGTATTAATGTAAATAATTATATTAATAGATTTTCTAAAGTTGCATTATCCTTGCGTCCTTGTAATAACGCCTTTTTGTAATCATGGTATATATCATTCTTTAATAATTACTGATTAGATGTGCTGATACTTTCTTAGGATTTTTATATCTATATTTGTAAAGCGAAATTGGACCTTTTTTGCAAAACCTTGATTTTCTTTTCTTTTTATTTACAACTGATTCGAATTTTGTTGTTTTGTAGATATTTGATTGATGTAGAAGGCATGTGGCCAGATGATGCAATTGAATGTAAGTATAAGGGTTGTCACTACTTTTACCTTTTTATAAAATTTGAAGGTAGAAGTGTAGGGGAATTTCTCAAATTTTGGAAAAAGAGAAGTTTGTAATTCATTTGTTCTGACATAAGATAACCTTTTACCAAAAGTTTATAAAGGGATGTATCTGGAAATAGCGAGATATAACAGCCTGAATAATTAGTCAGTGGATTTCAGCATTTTTTTTTTCTTTTTTAAATTTATTTATTTTTGGCTGCGTTGGGTCTTCGTTGCTGTGCGGGCTTTCTCTAGTTGCGGCGAGCGGGGGCTACTCTTTGTTGCGGTAGGCGGGCCTCTCATTGCGGTGGTTTCTTGTTGCGGAGTATGGGCTCTAGGCACACGGGCTTCAGTAGTTGTGGCGCATGGGCTTAGTTGCTCCGTGGCGTGTGGGATCTTCCTGGACCAGGGCTCGAACCCCTGTCCCCTGCATTGGCAGGTGGATTCTTAACCACTGCGCCCCCAGGGAAGTCCCTGGATTTCAGCTTTGATCTGCTTTCTCTGGGAAAGATTTGCTCTTTGTACAGTTATTTCTAACAGCTCGTCTGCTCCTCAGTATTCAATAGGAGCCGTGGACATTGCTTAGAAAGACAAAACTACATTGAAGACCTTCGGAACGGTCCCATCAGAAAGTAAGTTGCATTTTATATGTGATATTTGTGGTTAGGAAGATCTATTTTTATATCCTTTAAGTTGCACATATCCCTTCTTCTTACAGCTTGTTTACTTGCTCGAGGAAACCTAAACAAATAGGAATGGGGGGAGGATGGAATTGTTATTTTCACGGGCCAAAATATAGTCACTAAATTGGCTACTGAATTTGCAGACCCGTAATATTTTGTGGAAACATTCTGTTTAAGGAATCGGGATTCCAGTGTATCCAGAACAAGTGGTTTTGAGGACCCAGCGCGTATGATGGAACCAGGTCACGCAGCTAATAAGTCTATTAACCAAGGACTGAAGTATAACCTACGTCAGACTCCAGGTTACCCAACATCTCGGCGTTTCCGTACCCAGACCCAAGATTTGCAGCAATCAGAAAGGTATCTCTGCTTTCCCTTTTTCTAGAATTGAAATAGAAATTAATATTATAAATTAGTGCAAACACATTGTAATGTGAAGAATTGGTGTTTTCTTGCTGATCAGTGTCAACCAGGAGGTATTGTTTGTTCCGTATTTTGCATTTAGGGCTGGAAAATCAAGTATAGGAGGGGGAACAGGTGATTTTTCAGAGGCAGTTGGGAAGAGGACTTAGAAATTTTCATTGATTCTTAAACTTAGTTTAAGCCAATAATTTGATGTGGGTGTCAGAAAGGATCTTACATTCTTAGGCCGCAGTAATAGTGGTATAGTTTTCAGAATAAAGAAGGCTGCTTTATTTAAAGAGTAAATTCAAATTATAGGGAAAATGGTAAAATTTGCAGTAGAGAAACTTGCAAAGGGATTGAACACATAAATCACAAACATACTTTTACTTGGGAAACAGGAAAAACCTCAGTACAATTAAACAACAATAGTTTTTGCTATTTTGCTATTAATTTAGCAAGTTTTTGACAAGGTAGTCCAGTGTATTGATTGTCAGGCTGGACTTGGGTTTGCATCGTGGCTCTGCTGTTCACCCTGTATGTGATCTTGAGTAAGATCTCTAAATTCCTATTTTCTTATCAGTTAGATGGAAATTTTAATAATATTATAAATAAAATTTTAATAACATATACTTTGGGATTGTTGTTGATTATTACATGAGTTAAGAAAGTACTTTAGCACATTGTAAACTTTCAGTTTTCAAAAAGATGTTTTGGCATTTTAGCAGATGTAAACATTTCAAAAAGGTGTTGCTTGTGTTGCCAGGGGCACTGAAAAATGGTATAGCCCTTTTGAAACATAACTGTAATAGCCATAAAAATGTTCATACCTGGTAATTCCACCATGAGGTTACAGAAATACTTAAAAATATGGAAAAATCTACATGCATTTAATCATTCAGCACATTTCTCAAACTCCCTACTATGTATCAGACTCTGGACTAGGTGCTTAGGATACAGTTGTATATATTCTGGGATGTTAATCCCAGCATTATTTACAGTAGTGGCAAAATTGGTAGCAGCTTGCATTTCTAACGATGAAGAATAGCTAAGTAAATTATTATATCCATACTATGATATTTTATAAAGCCATTGAAGGTGAAAGCTTACTTATGATAAGTGAAAATAATAGGTTATGATTCAGCAGTCAAAAAAAGATGCTAGGGGGAAAAAGACCAAAAGTAAATATTAACCAGTTTACTTAGATTAAGTGGGATTGAGGGGTTTTTGGGGGTGTTTACTTTTCTCAGATTTCCAAATTTTCTTTTGTATGATTATATTAGATTTACTGATGTTTCTTTTGAAACAATTAAATATTAATTTCCCAAATTTGCTGCATGTGCCATGGTTAGAATTTCTACATTTTATAATTAATTTATATATGTATTTACTTATAAAGTGAAAGTAGGTTCCTGGTTTCAAAAATAAATAGCTTATTCTGTTTCATGTCAGCCCTGCCACACTTGGAGGGAATGTATCTGATTAGAATAGTATGGGCATTTATCTCTATAGGGAAAGGTGGAAAGGCTTCTGGGAACCTACAGTGTGCCAAGGCATTGTGGTGGGTAATTGAAGTATATCATCTTAATTTACCTTCAGAACAATCCATGAAGATGGAAGGTATTATTACCTCTATTGTATAAAGAACTACGAAATCCAAAGATTAAGCAATTTTATCTGCTAAAATCACACAGGTAGAAAACAGTAGAACCAGAGTATCTATGTATAATTTTATAAAGCTTATTATATATATTTATTAAAACTAATAATGGTGTATTACTTTTGTTTTGTTTAAGAAAATCTTCACAGAATCAGAACAGTTACCAGAGAGGCCATATTCCTCCTCCTGGTCCCCACGGAGAGGACTGTTTACACAGGAGGTACTCTTGGAAGGTAAAGCCAAACGCCAGTCAAGCAGCGCAGAACAGAAGGTGGTATCCTGGCAGTTACTACAGACTACCCTATCCGACCTGTTATAGATGGACCAAGTGACACAAGCCTACCCTGGAAATCTATCTGGAGACAGAACAGGACTGAAGACAGCCAGAGTGACTTTTTATAAAATCAGGTCAAATGAGGTTTATAATCTATTTTAGTGCTCCCTTATGTGTTCAAGCTTAAGGAAAAATTATATTGATACTTAGCTCCGCTGATAAATTTGCAGTATTTACAACAGTGAAGGAAGTAATCTGTCATTCCAGTCTTAAATTTTTTTAAAGGAGGATGATATTTTAGAACTGATAAAAGTAATAAAGAACATCCCTTGTAAATTATTTTTAAAAATTCTCTTCCTTTTCTGGTGTATTTCCTTCTGACTAGACTTGTAATGTTAGTGTGTGTGTGTATGTATGTGTGTGTGTATGTATGTGTGTGTGTGTGTGTGCAGAAAATTTATAGTGTTTTTGTCATGTTCTGTTATTACCCAATCATCAGGGTATCTTCCCCCCCGACCTCCCCGGCCCCAAACTGTTCAAGATTTCTATTAAAATCTACCTAGGAGATAATCTCTTTAGAATCTAATCACTATTTGTAATTAGTTGTAGTATTTTTGTGATTAGACATTTCTTTCTTTCTTTTGGCAGTCTATTGTTGGATTTGACCAATTTCCTTTCACTGAATTGTCAGATACGCCATCTAACACTGGATAAACTTTTAGGGATTGATTGTCAATTGAGCAGGAGAGACCAGTTGGTAAACATAAAAGCTAAATGCTGGGTAATTTACCTGACAGGGTAATTGTTATCAACTGGGTGGAGCTACCCAGAAAACTTGAAAACTTTTATAGACTATAAAGGTTGCTTGATGAACAGAATAGGGTGCGACATTTAAAGCCTGGAATATCTGGGGAGACTTGCATGGCTCCTTGTGTTGTTGCTTCTTTGTTGAACGTAACCTGCTGCAGTCTTTCTCCACTTGCCTCTCACAGTGGAATGGTGCCTTGACCTTGACTTTTTCTAAGTTGCCCCTTCTGCTAGTTTACCTCTGGAACACACAGCTGGATCATGTGGGAGGTGTTAATTATTTTTAGTTGCAGAGGAAGCCAGAAACCTTTGTTTGCTCAAGAAAGGGTCTAACTGTCATGACATCATAAGCCTTGGTAAATATTTGATGAATACGTGGGCAAATTGGCTTCATTGTTTAAGTCTCTGATTTTGAAGCGTTGTATCACGGAAAGTCTGATACTGCACATGATAGTTGTTTTCTCTGTTCTGTGTTACAAATGAACATCATGTGGAACCTGACCCTAAGGCAGTGCTCTGACTCAGCTCCTCCCTGGTCTGTGTCTGATGGGCTCAGTCAGGTTGCTACCTTTCATCTAGGTGGTGGCTCAGAAAGTTTTTTTCTGCCCGCCACATTTAACAGAGATACAAGAGTTCTTCTTGCCAGAAGGCTGCTCTGTGGAATTGTTCCTTCACATACATCGTGAACTCTCCCTTGGAAAGATACTGGCGCAGCAAGACAGCTGGTGAGGCAAAAAAAGAACCACCAGGGACAGGCATGGGAGTCCAGCTAATCTAATAGTTTTAAGGAGTTCCTTGGCAAGCAGTTTCTGAGGAGGACATTGCCAGCAGAAGTGTCATCTTAAGCACTGCCACCTTTGAAAACCTTCTTTGATCGTGTTGTCCTCTCTGTCCCCATCCCATTTCATTTATCAACACAGCTTATTGAAAACCAGTCTCCTTTTGCTATCTCGTGTCTCATTTGTTCTTCAACACACTGTGTTTCCGGCTTCTGCTCACATCACACCACTGAAAGTCCTCTGGCTAAAGGGACGAGCAAACTTTTTTAAAGGTCTTTAGTGGTCTGTTTAAGCTTTTAAATTGTTTATTTTTATTAAAAAAACACAGGTAAGTATTGGGTTGGCCAAAAAGTTCGTTTGGGTTTTTCTGCAGGATGTTACAGAAAACCCAAACGAACTTTTTGGCCAACCCAATAGTTTAAAATTCAAATAGTTCTACCGCGATTTCTATGCAAAAGAGTAGTCTTCCCATCAGCACCCCTGCCCTATCCCCTGATTGTTACTCCCCAAGGGCAATCACTTTAAGTATTTTTGCATTATTTTCTACCCAAAGGCAACCACTTTAAGTATTTTAGCATTATTTTCTAATATTTGCCTCCGTATTTAAATACTAGGCTTATATTACCACGTCTTGATTTTTCAGTTTCTGATACTATCTATTGACTTCCTGCTGTGGAAGATGGGAATTTAGCTCTTTCACATCATCTGTCCACATACACACTTCTGTTCCCCTCATCTTTTCAGGATAGTTATTTCCCAACTTTTGGTTATATCAGTATTCTAAGTTTATGTTATTTGCTAGGTAAGTATCATTCACCTCTGAACCATCGTGTACGAGTATGTTTCCATTCTTACACCATTTTGTCCCCTTCATTTTTGTTTGTGTCTTTTCCTATGAACCTATCACTAATTCATCCTCCAAATCTCTAACACCACTCTAACATTTCTCAGTGTGGATAGGGTAAACACATCAGATTCTTTTTTGTTTGAAATCTTTCCTGGATTGATTGGACTTGTTCTTGACCTGTTCTAGGTCGGGCACTGTTTTTAGTTTGCCAGGGCTGCCATAAAAAAGTACCACAGACTGGGTGGCTTAAACAACAGATGTTTATTTTCTCACAGTACTGGAGGCCAGAAGTCCAAGATCAAGGTGTTGGCAGGGCTGGTTTCTTCTGAGGCCTCTCTCCTTGACTTGTAAATGGCCATCTTTTCCCTTGGTCTTCCCTCTGTGTCTGTGTCCAGATTTCCTTTTCTTATAAGGATACCAGTCATATTGGATTCATGCCCACCCTAATGACCTCATGTAAACTTACCTCTTTAAAGACGCCATCTCCAAGTACAGTCACATTCTGAAGTCCAGGTGGTTAAGGACAGCTTCCACATGTGACTTTTGCGGGAGCACAGCTCAACACACGACAGGCATGTTGGTGGTTCTCTACACCTGGGGCATAGCTCTTGCCCTGAGATTTCTCTTTGCCTTCACCCTGGTCCTTTCGTACACCCTCTTCTGTTTCCTGGATCCACAGCTGCTGCTTTCATGGTGTACTTCCCTGTTTGGTGGAGCATATCCTTCCATGGTTTCCCAAAGATGAATGGGATGTAAATTTTTTGAGGCTTTTGCATGTCTGAAATGGGTTTATTTTATTCTTCTACTGCATTGATAGTTTGATAGACTGTACAATTATAGGTAAGCACTTTAAAATGCATTTATTCATTGTTTTCCATAGTTCATTGTTGCTGTTTGAAGCCTTGTGCTATTCTGATTCCAGAACTTTTATTTGTGACCTGTAATTTTTCTTTCTGCAAGCTTTAGGATCTTTGTTTCAGGTGTCCTGAAAGTTCATGATATGACTTAGTGTGGGTATTTTTTAAATTCATAATGCTAGATACTAAGTGAGGTATTCCAGTCTGGCAGGCTATGTGCATCAGTTCTGGGAAATTTTCTTTTCACTTTATCTTCTCTATTTTCTTTTTGGGAAACTTCTATTAGTTGACTATTGGATTTTCTGAAATGTACCTCTAAGTTAATTATATGTATTTTTTATTTTCCATTTTTAATCTTTCCTTTCTTATTTTTTTTAAATCACAAGAATTTTATCAGCTTTATTTCCACCCTTCTGTTGATTGTTTAGGTTTTCTGCTACGTATTATATACATATTTTTTCTACTATATGTTTTTTAAAAAATACATTTATTTATTTATTTATTTTTGGCTGCATTGGGTCTTTGTTGCTGCACATGGGCTTTCTCTACTTGCGGGGAGCGGGGGCTCTTCGTTGTGGCGTGCGGGCTTCTCATTGTGGTGGCTTCTTTTGTTGCCGAGCACAGGTTCTAGGGCGCGTGGGCTTCAGTAGTTGCGTGCATGGGCTCAGTAGTAGTTGTGGCTCATGGGCTCTAGAGTGCAGGCTCAGTAGTTGTGGTGCATGGGCTTAGTTGCTCCGCGGCATGTGGGATCTTCCCGGACCAGAGCTCGAACCTGTGTCTCCTGCATTGGCAGGCAGATTCTTAACCACGGCGCCACCAGGGAAGCCCCCTGCTATATGTTTTTAATCTCCAAGAGCTAGCTCTTCTTTTCTGAATGGTTTTTTTCCCCAGGCACTTCATTCTTTCATTTTTTTTTAAATGAATGCATTATCTTTTCTCTCTCTAAAGTTATCAATTTTTAAGTTTGTTCTGTTCCCTGTGTCAGCTGTTTTTGTTTTTTGTTTTTTCCTGTTTGTTGATGCCTTTCTCTCCTGTTAGATGTGATCTTGAAATATCTGGTGATCTTTGCCTGTCATTTAGTATTTAAGATTGAGGCACTCAGAGCTGATGGAAGTGTATGGTAGACTTGTAATAAGGTGGTCAGTCACCTTGACTTTTTTGTTTAGCTTCCCCTTGCTGCACACAATTAGGTTTTATTTTTCTCCATTCTGAGAGTTAATATCTTTGAAATTTTTATTGCTCTCTCTGTCTACCATTCATCATCCCTCCCATTCTCTTGTGAGTTCTTAATCTTTAGGAGTCTTATTTTCTTGGTAGGGTTTGAGTAAAGAGTAGAGATATAGGCATGAGTTCAATCTAGCCAGTGTAATGAGACTTTGGCAATTAAATTGGTTTGGGGTTTAACCTCAGTCTGGTAAGCTTGATTTTTATGCATCATGTCCCAGGACTGTAGGCCATTCAGTGCCCTAAGTCATGATTTGGACCCACAAAATCAACTACAAACACTCCTGCTATGGAGGTACGCCCTACCTAGATCCTGTCTGAACCACCTTTCTAATGTAATTCTAACAACTGCCCCAGAATTATGTCCTAAAACAAGCTCATTAATGTTATTCCCCTCTTGGAAATCTTTAATGGCTTACGGCCTTCAGAATCCATTTCCAACTCTTTGTCAGGGCCCTGTGTGATCTGACTCCCAGCTGACTTTTCAGAGCCTCTGCTGTGTTCCACTCCATTCTTCAGTGTGCCAGCCGTTTCTTGACCACAACATTATACATGTTTATGCCACGGTATCTTTGTCTTTCAGGTTGTTCCCTTGGCTATAATGGCTCTCCTATAGCCTCTGTGAACAAATCATTCTTGAAGCCCCCTCTCCTCAGTAAAGCCTTCTCTCCCAACCCTACCCCCCTACTGAATTATACTCCTTTTTCTACAAGGTACCTTGTATCACTATTTAGAATTTATTTCATTTATATCTCCTGTTATGTGAAACACAGTTTCTAAGAATGGTCTCAGATTCCCTCAACCTCCTTCTCCTCCCTGAAGGTGCCATCTGCCACCTGGACCACACTCCCCTGTTTTGCCTTTGCCAGCAAACCTAATTAGCACTCTCTAAGCTGACTAGAGCCCAAGTTAAACTCTGGGCCTCCATACCAAGCCCTGTCCATTCTCAGCCATCCCTCCATGTTAGAGTTGGAGGAAATGCTACATATCAGACCAAAACTCTGGCTTTCTGAGCTGCCAGAGAAGGGTGAGATGATGAACAGAAGTGTAGAGGAGTTGGCTCCCATGGAAGGAGCCTTGATTAATGAAGTGTGTAAGACAGGAGGAAACCTGGCAGGCAAATTCCCGCAACTTTCTCCCTTCTGTGGATTACTCTTAGGAATGGTTTTCCTTTCAAGCCTCCCATAGAAAGTCCAGCCTGCTGAGTGAACACATATACCAAACAACCTGTGTGTCTTTTTGTCTCATTGTGAAGCCTGTTCCTCACCCTCACAACTCTGTTCTTAGATACCCCAAATAAAATAACAGCATTTTAATCCTTGCCTCAGGCTCTGCTTTCTAGAGGCCCTCAGCAAGACAAATGTAACACATTTAAAATTCATGAATGTAGGGACTTCCCTGGTGGCACAGTGGTTAAGAACCTGCCTGCCAATGCAGGGGACACAGGTTCGAGCCATGGTTCAGGAAGATCCCACATGTCATGGAGCACCTAAGCCCGTGCGCCACAACTACTGAGCCTGCACTCTAGAGCCTGCCAGCCACAACTACTGAAGCCCGTGCACCTAAAGCCCGTGCTCTACAACAAGAGAATCCACTGCAATGAGAAGCACGCACACTGCAACAAAAAGTAGCACCTGCTCGCCACAACTAGAGAAAGCCTGTGCGCAGCAATGAAGACCCAATGCAGCCAAAAGTAAATAAATAAAATTCATAAATTTATTATTTGTTAATAAATCTGGCAGTCATAGCTGTTAATTTTTCAACCACACGTATGAGACCAAGAAGTACCTGAACTCTTCCACTGACTTGACATTGAGATCCTACAAATATTTATACCTTTCAGGAATACAGAGACGTCAAAACAGTTTATCAAGAAGTAGAGGTTTCATTTGGGGGGTTATTTTCACATGACACAGGAATGGTTCCAGTTGCTCACATTGTTACCAGCACTTATATTGTCAGTTTTTTCATTTTTTTGAGCTGTTCTAATACAGATGTAGTGTTGTCTCGTGATTTTTAAAACAGCTTTAGAGATATAATTGACATATGATGCACTGTACAACTGTTAAAGTGAACAGGTTGATAAATTTGACATGTATACATCCATGAGACCATTACCACAATTAAGATAGAACACATCTATTGATATTACCCCAAAGATTCCTAGTGCCCCTTTGTAATTCTCCTTTTCCACCCCAGCCACCAGTGATTTGCTTTGTCACTATAAATTAGTTTTATATAAATGGAGTCATACAGTATACACTATTTTTATGTCTGGCTTTTTTCTTTCAGCATGACTATTTTAAGATTTATCCATGTTATTTTATGTAGCAATAGTTGATTTCCTTTTTACTGCCAAGTTGTATTCCATTGTATGGATATACAGTTTGTCCATTCACTTGATGAACATTTGGGTTGTTTCCAGCTTTTGGTGGTCACAGACAAGTCATTGAACTGAGACAACTTTTTTTTTTCTATGTCTATTTTTTAATTGACTTTACTGAGGCATAATTTTATAAAATGTACTCTTTAAAAGTATATAATTTGATGAATTTTGACAAATTCATACTCCCTTTTAACTAACACCACATCAAGATATAGAACATTGGGGCTTCCCTGGTGGCGCAGTGGTTGGGAGTCCGCCTGCCGATGCAGGGGATACGGGTTTGTGCCCCGGTCCGGAAGGATCCCACATGCCACAGAGCGGCTGAGCCCGTGAGCCATGGCTGCTGAGCCTGCGCATCCGGAGCCTGTGCTCTGCAACGGGAGAGGCCACAACAGTGAGAGGCCCGCATACCACACACACACACACAAAAGGAAAAAAAAAAGATATAGAACATTGGCTTCACTGCAAAGTTTCCCTTGGGGGTTCTTTTCAGTCAGTGTCTCCCACTTGTCCAGTCCTAGCAACCACTAATTTGCTTTCAGTCACTCTAGAATAAATTTGCAATTCCTATAGTTATAGAAAAGGAATTATACAGTAACATAATTTTAGTTTCTTTTTTGCTGATCATGTTTTTAGATTCATCCATGTTGCAAATATTGTTGCAAGTATGTTCATTCCTTTTATTAATAGTATTTCATGACATGAATTTACCACAATTTGTTTATCCATTGATGTGTTGTTGGGCACTGGGTTGTTTCCAGTTTGGGGCTATTATGAGTCAAGTTACTATGAACATTCACGTTCAAGCCTTTGTGTGGACACATTTTCACTTCTGGGTAAATACCAAAGAGTGAAACTGCTGGGTATGGTAAGAATATACTTAACTTTTTAAGAAACTGCCAAACTCTTTTCCAAAGTGGTTATACTATTTTATACTCAGACTAGCAACATGTGAGGGTTCTAGTTCTGCATGTCTGACAACACTTGGTATTTAAAAATTTTAAGGTCTTTTAAATTTTAGTCATCTTATGGGTATGTAGTAGTATCTCATTATGTTTTTAATTTGCATTTCCCTGATGACTAATGATGTTGAGCATTTTTTCAAGTTTTTATTGGCCTTTCATATATCTTTTGTGAAGTGTGTTCAAAAATGTCTCCTTAATTAGGTCGTCTCATAATTTTTGAGTTGGAGTTCTTCACATAATCTGGATACCAGTCTTCTGTCAGAACAATTTTTTTTCATATATATTCCCACTGTGCTCAAGCCACAAGGTTCTTTGCTCTTTCTTAAATAGGCTAAGGCCATATCTGTCTCAGCCTTTGAACATTCTTTGTTGCCTGGAATGCTGCTCTTCAAATACACACAGAACTTGCTTCCAGACCTCCTCCAGTCACTGTTCAAATGGCCCTTTTTGGTGAGATCTTTCTTAACCATCCTATTTAAAATAGTAATACCCACGGCCTGACATTACCTAATTTCCTCTGGTTTTTTTCTCCATAGCATATATCCACACTATTTGTTATTTACCTTTTTTTGTTTTTTTTGGTGGTACGCGGGCCTCTCACTGCTGTGGCCTCTCCCGTTGCGGAGCACAGGCTCCGGACGCGCAGGCTCAGCGGCCATGGCTCACGGGCCCAGCCGCTCCGCGGCACGTGGGATCCTCCCGGACCGGGGCGCGAACCCGTGTCCCCCGCATCGGCAGGCGGAGTCTCAACCACTGCGCCACCAGGGAAGCCCTTACCTGTCTTTTTGTTTAAAGAAAAGTATTGACCAACATGAGTCCCAAGCATAAAAAGCATGGAAAATAATTCTCTACAGCCTGTTCAGCGGATTACCTCCTCTTTTAGAGGCTGATACACTTAAGGATGACAAGTCAAATTTGTGAGCCTGCTGGATGAAGAGGTTGATTCCATTAACGTACTGTCACCTCTCTCTGAAGTACCTCAGGTAGGTCGCCGACTGCATTCGGCTCCAGGAGATCCTTCCCCAGTGAGCGTACCCAGAACAAGAAGCAAACTGAATCCCGCCTGCCTCGAAAAAGAACTGTTGAATCTCGAGCAGCGGAGACGTACGTAGAGCTCATTGGAGCCAATACTTTTCTTTGCACGGGAAGAAACTGAGGACGTCTCGTCCAAGATCAAGGTGCTTAAGGACCGGGCGGAGACCCACACCGATCCCTCAGTTTCCGGCCCCGCCAGAGTCTCGCTTCCTCCCTCGCCGGAAGTGGCGGACGGAGCACCGGCTCTCCTTCGCGTCCGCTGATGCGATTCAAGCCGGGGAAGAAGGGTGTGCCGGAAGGGCGGAGAAGGGGCGCAGCCGAGGCCGATCTTCCGGAAGTTCAGGGCTTTGTTTCCGTGGGGAAGATATTACGAGACGAACAGGGACGCGACGGGTGAGTCCTCGCCGAGCAAGAGCTGGCCGGGCGGGAACGGAAGACGCAGTCCCAGCACCCATTTTCTAGACAACGGATGTGATTCTTGGCGTCCTCGTTTATCGAGCGCCTCCCGAGGCCCGGCCCTAGGATGCAGCCCGGCAATGATCTGCTTAGTCTGTCCCTGATGTATCAGCTGACGATACATCATCCTGATAAGGCCGCGGCTCACCAAAGTTGTGACAGAGGAGCTCGTAGAATAGGGAGCTAGTCCTGGGTTCTGGGCGCGCTGGTAAATGGACTCTTACTGGCGAGTTGAAGGGAGGAAGGATTGCATCGGGGAACTGCCTGTCCTAGAGGGCGCGTGGGGGCGGGAGCTTGGTGACTTGAAGCTGAGAAGTCAAGTGCGGCGGTGGCGGAATGAGCGCGACCCGGGGAGGGGTGCGCTAGGAAGCCGAAGAGGGAGGAAGGGCTCAGATCATAGAGTTTGGAACGCCCGTGGGTGGAGGTTGGATGATAGGAGGGTAGGAATTGTGAGGCGACCTTCTAGGAGGTCACAGATGTAGATGAGAGATGGTGGCCTACGGTGGTGGCAGTGGGTATAGGAGAGAATTGGAGCTGTCAAGATGATTAAAAATTGACAAGACTTTTGGATTAAATATGGGATTTGAATGAGAGATTAGTATCCAACGATGATTCGAAGCTTCTGACCTGAGTGAATTATATAAAACAAAACAAACCATTTTGACGTTTGCTAGGGGGCCTTTTTCCCCTAGTGTAAAAACAAAAACCACAAAAATTTTTTTCCTCCCTGGTTATATGTACTCATTATATTTTGAGTGCACACTGAAGAAAATTCAGAACATACACACAAAAATATTTTTTATAGAAAACAATAAAAATTACCTGCAATTCTGCTATCCAAGATGGCCTTATTTTGGTGCGCTCCTTTATGTTTTTGCTTTCTGAGTGCATCTTATTGTATAATTGGGTATACATTCTGTATCTATTTTTTTTTCCATTGGACGTTGTCATGATAATAAAGGTTGAACTGCTGTGTGCTAGGACATTATTCACAAATTTTATTCTTTCCTGATTGTAACAGAAAAGATCAGATGTAATTCCAGCAAGTCAAGGATAACTTTTTGTTGTATTTTTCTTTCAATATTTTTTCTTTTTGTGTACCTTTTTAAAAACCCACAATTTATGTCACATTTTGTGTTTTGTTTTCCAATCAGATGTGAAGTACTTAATGTTATTTATTGCTATATTTACACATCCTTAACTACTCTTCAAGACTAGTTTTTAGTGGCTGTTTAGTAAAAACCAATCCCCTGTTACTAGTTAGGTAGGTTTTCAACTTTTTACTCTTAGGATGATGAGAAGGACATCTTATTACATAAATCTTCAGGTTGCCAATTTATTCCTTAAGAAAAATGCTAGCAATGGAACCTCCTAGGTAAAAGGATAAAATGAACCTATAAAATTGCCTCACCCAAATATCTCATTGGGACTTTAATTGAAATTGTTTTAAAGATCAGATTTTTTCAGTGCTTAGTTTTTCCATTTCAAAGATAGATTATGTCTTTCCAGTTATTTGTCTTTTATGTCCTTTTCTTGTTAAATCTACATGTATAAAGGGTCAGCATTATTATTTAAGAATTGTACCCTCATGGCTAAATTCCCATGTGAAATGAATATCTTTGAGTTGTGTCATACTTTCTTCTATAAGATTATTTTCTTTATATTTGTGTCTAGGTTCTGCTAAAATATAAATAAATGGTGAGATCAGAAAGCTAAAGAGACCAAGTTAGAGTGAGGTTTCCTTAATGCTGTAAGTAACCTGTGGTCTGAACAATTTCTGGTTTCTGCTCCTAGTTGTTTGTTGGGAAGCTGCCCTTCTTCCATGCTTCAGAGCCTCTGCCTTATCCGCACAGCCAGGGGCCAGGTGTCAACCTTGATCCTTTCCCAGGAATGGTAAAGGAAGCTAGAAACAGCTCAGCAGGGTTAGGAAGACAGTGTCTCATGAGAATGCCAAATGTTTTAGGGTGGATTTTTCTAGTTTAACAGTTCTACATCTCATTATTCAAGTTACTTTAATATATTTAATTGTTAGTAAGGATATTTGTTCGTTAGTGACTTACAGTTGTTAACTTTTGGTCTTTTGGTCTTGTGCAATAGAATCTTGCTTATCGATGAAATGAAGTTAACACATCAGCTGGACCTATTTCCTGAATACAGGGTGACCCTTCTGTTATTTAAAGATGTAAAAAATGCTGGAGACTTGAGAAAAAAGGCCATGGAAGGTGCCATTGATGGCTCATTAATAAATCCTACAATGGTAAGTACTTGTGGGAGTGAGTGAACTATATGGGGAGTTTAAGAATATGATGATTTTTCATGACATTATAGGTTAGCCTAAAATTGTTATCTTCAGGTAAAAAGTTCTTGTCCAAGCTGTAGGGTGGAATCAGATTTGGCCAGCCTTGAATTTAACAGTGAATAGAAACTGAAGTGCCAGGGCCTGCCCTTGGAGATGTGAAAGGTGGTCTAGCTCTGATGTGATGGCAGATGCCTGGATCTCCATCTTCTCTTCTGAACTAGAAAATCTCTGTAAAGGAGACATTGCATAGTGGTAGAATCAGCAGGACTTAAATCCCAGATATGCCATTTTTATGACTTTGAGCAGGTGGTAGCCAACCTTTATATAGTGCTTATTTGGTTCCTGGCATTGTTCTAAGTTCTTTACATATACTGCTAACTCACTTAATCTTCACAACAACCCTGTGAAGTAAGTATGGTGATTATCTGCTTCTACAGATAAAACACTAAGGAATTTGCCCAGATTCCCTCCGTGGTAAGTGACAGAACTGGTATTCCAACTCATTTTTGCCTTGGTTTCCTCATCTGTTGCATGTGAATAATGATACAGATATCATAGGGTAGTTTTGAGAAGTACAGAAAATGAAGGTAAAATGTTGAGAATCTGGCCTTTCCCATAATAATAGCCCTCAATAAGTGTTGTTTTAAAACTTTCTACTATTTACCTAAGTTGCTTGCAGCTGTAAAATTCTGTGATTTTCTAAACACCGTAGGCCCTTGAGATTTTGAAAATTTTGAAAATGTAGTCCATAGGAATTGTGATGAAGTAAAACACCCTGACATTGGAGTTACCATGATATAGGGCATACGTCTTCAGAGTACTCCAGATTCTCTGTGTGTAATTCTTTTTGTTCTCTTTGGTAGATTGTTGATCCATTTCAGATACTTGTGGCAGCAAACAAAGCAGTTCACCTCTACAAACTGGGAAAAATGAAGACAAGAACTCTATTTACTGAAATTATTTTCAATCTTTCCCCAAATAACAATGTAATTAATATGGAATTTACTTACTTTATATCTTTTGACCTTGTCATGGTAGCCTTTGTACTCATTGTTGGGTTGGAGCCTGTTGTTAGTAACAAATGAAAATAATAGTGAAGAAAGAATGCTGGACAGAGAGTTGAGGTTTAGTATTGCCTCTTACTAGACAGATAAGCTTTGGAGTCACTTCACGTATGAGTAAACTAAAGTTTAGGTAAATTAAGTGAGGATAGTTTTATTTGTCCTTCCTGTCCATATAGAGTCAGGAAGATCACTCTAAGTGATATTTAAATCTAATGATAAAAATTAGGCATGGATATTTGTGTGTTATCATGTGTATCTTTCGTTCTCCCCATAAACTCTTTGAGGATAGAACCCATGTCTTTTCCATACACCAGAAGCCTGCCTGGGACCTAGAACAGCCCTTTAACACATGCTCACACACCCAATGCATAGGAAGAGTTTGTGGTTTGAGATACTGATAGTAATAAATGTTATTGAGTTAAAAACATTCTCCATGGGGCACATTTGAAAAAAAAATGTGATTTTGCTGACGAAGTTTTAGTATTACTACTACTATTAACAACACAATCAAGTGCTGACATCAAGAGAAAAGTTAGGAAACCCATGGCATAGTTTAAAATACAGATGTTTGAAAAGTTTATAAAATGTGTGGTGATAGAATTCCCCAGTACCTGGGGGGAAATTACTGGGTAACTATTGTTTCTTTGAGATCACTGAAATAACTCAGGAGACTGTACAATTCATAAACATCTGTTGAGCTTGTCCGTGTTCCAGCTGTAGGGGCAGAAGAAACATATGTTTCTGAGGAAGGCAGATGAACAAGACAAAGTCCAAATGCCCTAAGATAATTGATCTAATGGGAACAATAATGCAAATCTGTGGGAACAAAGAAGCAATTCATTCTGTAAGGAGGAAAGTGCAAGGGGAGTGACATTTGAACTGGACCTTGAAAGATGAGGGCACTCCAAGCAGAGGGCAAAGTGTGAGCCCAGGCAAAAAAGTATGAAATGATGGGAGCCCCAAACAGTCCCGACTGGCTAGAGGGCAGGAGTGCATGGCTAGAGGGTCACTTAGGTCCGGGGGAATGGGTGTTTGTGCGCCATGCCAAGTCCAGGCTTGAATCTATGGGAATGAGGTGCAGCTTTGAGCAGGGAGTACTCAAGCGGCAGAGCTGGTAGATATTAGGAAGGGATTGTTGAAAAACTGTAGACAGAGAAAACCATTAGGATATGAAAAATAAGAATCTGGCCAGGAAAGAGCACAAATGGGGAGAGATTTCAGATGTTGAAACTACTGGTTTTATTGTCTTTTTTTTCCCCCTTAGATTTCAGAGGCCTTGAAAAAATTTGGTATCTCGGCAAATGACACTTCAGTTCTGATTGCTTATATTGAAGAGGGAGAAAAACAGATAAATCAAGAATACCTAATATCTCAGGTAGAAGGTCATCAAGTTTCTCTCAAAGATCTCCCTGAAATAACAAATATTACGGAAGTCAAAAAGGTTTGTAAGCCTGTATTTTTAGAAAGAGCATGATAGATGTGGAATAATACTGTTTGCTTATGGAACACCAGTGCTTCTATATATTTTTTTAACTTTTAAGAAAGGTTAATGTAATTAAAAGTTACTTGAAAAATAATTATAGATGCAAAGAATTGGAAATGCAGGTTTATGTAACATAATCAAAACTTAGCTGATGCATTCTTTTTTTATATATATAAATTTATTTATTTGTGGCTATGTTGGGTCTTTGTTGCTGCGCACGGGCTTTCTCTAGTTGCGGCAAGCGGGGGCTACTCTTCGTTGCAGTGTGCAGGCTTCTCATTGTAGTGGCTTCTCTTGTTGCTGAGCACGGGCTCTAGGCACGTGGGCTTCAGTAGTTGTGGCACACGGGCTCAGTAGTTGTGGCTCATGGGCTTATTTGCTCAGCAGCATGTGGGATCTTCCCTGGCCAGTGCTCGAACCCATGTCTCCTGCATTGGCAGGCGGATTCTTAACCACTGTGCCACCAGGGAAGCCCGATGCACTCTTTTTAAAAGAATAGATAATTTAAAATGTCTATATCTTACGCAGTACATTTGAAAGGTAAAATGTAGTATGAAGTTAATGTCTAGATGTATGCTTTTAAAACTGGTACAAATGTATTTCTATGTTTAGAGAGTTATCACCATAACTGCAATTGAAACTTTTGACGTAAGTGATGAATTGTCACCTACTTTCCATACTTTAATCACATTGTGATTTTACACCATTATCCCAATAATTGAGTAATAAATAAATTCACATATACATGCTCGTGTAATGAAAATTAGTAGTACATGAATACGTCAGCATGTCATAATCTTTTATTTTTACAGATATATAAACTATCTTCACAAGAAGAAAGAATTGGGACATTATTGGATGGGATCATTTGTAGGATGTCAACAAAAGATGTCTTGTGAAATGACAGAAATATTAAAAATTTTCAGCAATTATAAAAAACATTTATTATTTTTTCCGGATTATAAAATCTATTATGTTTGTTGTAGAAAATTTTAAAGCACAGAATGGTAACAAAGGAGAAAAAATAAAACCATTCCTGATCCTATCTCTTAATATTTTAAAAGATAACCATGGTTACTGTTATTTGTTACTGTCTTCTAGTCTTCTGTTTCTGTTCAAATATATTTCATTTTTATGTAAGTGGAATAATTGCTAACATTTATTGGGTGTCTACAATGTACTGAGTTCTTGTCTTCATGACTTTATATCCCTCAGCTCATATTCCTGCACTTACTTCTGGCTACTCCAGCATTGCTGTTCCAAGCTCCTGGTTCCAAGTTTTTACATGCAAGAATTCATTTAATTATCACAACATCATATGATGTAGATACTGTTAATACTCCCATTTTACACAAAGGCAACTAAAAGGTTGTAGAAGTAATAAATAACTTGCCCAAGGTTTTACAGCTAAAAGTCATGTTTTATAAATGCTTTGGTTTTTTTTTTTTCTATTTTGTCTTAAAATATGATTGTGTCAGTCAAGATAGAGTAGGTTAGGGGTCAGCAAACTTTTCTGTTAAGGACAAGGTAGTACGTATTTTCGGTTCTACAGGCCATATGGTGTCTGTTGCACCTACTCACCTCTTGCTGTTGTAGTGCTGAAGCATCCACAGACAGTATATAAATGATACACACATTTTACTGTATCCCAGTAAAACTTTATTTACAAAAATAAGTGATGGGCAAGATTTGACCAGAGGGCAGTAGTTTCTGGACTCCTAGGTTAGATTAGGCTGTAATTTAGGGCCCCTAAAGCTCATTGGTTTCATACGACAAAAGTTTGTGTCTTGCTCACTCCACATAGCCACTGTGAATCAGTAGGAAGACTCATTGCAGTGACTCAGGAATCCAGTCAGCCAAAGGCTTTATGTCAGCATGTGCTCTGTGGGTCACTGCCCAGCTGGAAGTCATGCTGTGAGTTACATGGTGGCTCTTAAAGCTCCCATGTGGAAGTGACAGATATCGCTTATCTCCTGTTTCACTGTCCAGTCACATGGTCATGCCAACATCAAAAGGGGTGGGGGAGTGCGATCCTGCACCATGATAGAGAATGGAGAGGTAGAAATCCTTAGGGGACAAACATATATTTCCATTGTGGTCATAAATAATAAGGTACCAAAGCACATCGTTAGCGTTTCTTGCATGTGCTGCGCTAAGCTCTTTATATGCACTGCCTCATATAGTCCTCTCTACAACCCCAAGAAATTTTACCACCTTCAAGGAAGCAAATTTAGTCTCTGAACTCTATTTCAAAAAATTTCAAACCTACAGAAAAACTGAAAATAATACAATGAACATCCATGTGACTTTCATGTGATTTCACTATTTGTTAACATTTTGCTACATTTGCTTGCTTTTCTGAAATATTTGAAAGTAAATTGCAGACCTCATGGCACTTCACCCTACATTGTATTTAGTTGTCATGTCTCTTAGTCTCCTTTAATCTAGAACAATCTTTTTTTAAGAATTTTTTTTGATGTGGACAATTTTTATAAATATTTATTCATAAGTATTTTTATTTTTTTAAATATTTATTTAATTTGGTTGTGCCGGGTCTTAGTTGCAGCTGGTGGGCTCCTTAGTTGTGGCACGCAGGCTCCTTAGTTGCAGCATGCCTGTGGGATCTAGTTCCCTGACTAGGGATCGAACCTGGGCCCCCTGCATTGGGAGTGCAGAGTCTTAACCACTGTGCCACCAGGGAAGTGCCGGTGTGGACCATTTCTAAGGTCTTTATTGAATTTGTTACAGTATTGCTTGTGTTTTATGTTTTGGTTTTTTGGCCACAAGGCATGTGGGATCTTAGCTCCCCGACCAGGGATCAGATCTGCACTCCTTGCATTGGAAGGCAAAGTCTTAACCACTGGACCTACAGGGAAGTCCCATAGAACAATCTTTCTTTCTGTTTTTTTTTTTTTTAAAGTGATGTTGACATTCTTTGACGAGTACCCTCGATATTTCAGAATTTCAGAATCAGTTTGTTCATGATTCGAGTCAGTTTAAAAATTTGGGGGAATGATAGTAGATAGATTTTGTGTCCTTCCAGTTGTATATTGTTGGGAGGCACATCACGTCAGCTGGCCTCATCATTGGTGATACAGTTTGGTCACTTCATGAAGGTGGTCCCCACCCCCTGCCAGACCTCTCCATTATGAAGGCATCTTTTCCCTGAAGCTTAGGGAGTCAAAGCTGCCCTGAAGCTCAAAGTGCTTGTGGTCAAAATGAAAACTCAGATCTATCTGAGTGACCCCGATTCTATGCTCCCAATGACCCCATCACACCGCTTCTTTCCGTGCTGTCACTCAAACATGTTTTTATCAATGGGAAACATCACGCGTGTAATTCTATTTTTATTCAATGACATTGCTTTCAATTTCTCACTTCGCTTTTGCAAATAAATCTCTGTACACATCTCTTTCTTTAGGATAGCTTCCCTGAAGTGGAGTTATTAGGGAAGAGGATATGAATTTTTTAATACCAGAAAGGTGCCATTTTGCACTTGTAATTGGCACAAGTGTGCCCATCTCAGCAGACTCGCCAACAATGCCTTTTAACTTTTCAACATTTTCACCATTTTGAGTTGTCAGACTACTGGTGAAGTTGAACTGTTTATTAGTTTCTTATGAAGAGTGTTTTGAAAGTGTTATAAATAGTTATTTCTGTAACTTTATAATGTTTTCAACTCTTTGTGAGCCATTGGGTGAAGAAGAAAAAAGAAAAAGTAACGCCATTTCCTGGGAAAGACGGTAACGTAAGCTCCACAAGCTTTTTCTCTAAAAAAATTGATGCAGTTTAGGAACAATGTTCTTTGTTCCTAAATTAACCAGGTTGCTTCAGAGCCTAAAGGCTCCCCAGCAAAAGCAAGCTGTAATTATAGGGACTTTGGTGCTGGCAGAGAAGGGATGCAGTTTGGTAGGACACCCTTATCTGGCTCCTTAGTCAGGGGTTACATATTAAAGTAAAAAGCCAGCTGTCTCTGGGATAAGGTGAGGGAAGGGGGCTCTGTTACCCAGGCAATCATTGCTGCTCCCCATCTCCCCAGCCTTGGGAACAACTAAGGCTGTAACTGCAGTGAAGTGGTCTTTAATTCCCTATTCCCCTCCCCACCACACACAAGAACTGCTCCCAAGCCCTGCACCTTCTTTTTAGAAGGAGCCTCATGGCTCCCAGGCTATTTCAGGCCTCCTGCTGCCATTCTCACTCTGCTTTGCCCCTTGATGACCTTTCCACTTGTCTGCAAACTACAGTAGTCAATTCCTCTGCTCTGGAGCCTGTGCTGGGGTTGCAGCTGCTTCTCTGCTCCCGGCTTTGTTTTGCTCACTGATGTGCCATCCGTACTCCATGTTACAATGTTGAGTAAAGCACAGCTCTCTAGGTTGATTGGGTGCAATGAGCAAAGTTTGTATTCATCAAATCTGCCTGTTCTTGTTTTCATAATCCTCTGTGCCAGTAGTCTCCCACTGTTCCCTCCAGGTCACCCTTCATCTTTCTCCACTCTTCTCTCTGCCCTGGAGGCTGAATTACCATGTACCCAGCAAGAGGTCCTCCCTTCCCCTTGGCTTCTACTTGGGTTTGGCCAGTGTGTGTGAGGGGGGGAGGCTAGCAGGAGAACGAGGCCAGGGGATTTATTCTCCTGGCCCCTCCCTGCAAGGACCCCTAGGCTGGCTTTGGCCCTGAACCTCTCAGGGCGGTTGGCGCTACTCAACTCCTGGGTCAGGCTCCTGTCACCTCTCCCTCCGCCTCGCTTCAGGCCTCTGAGCAATAACACGCCTGGTTCCCCTCTACCCATCCACACCTTCATAATTAGGCCCTTTGGTGATCTATATCTGTACAATCAGCTCGAGTTATCCTAATTTGAGTGCTGATACCATCTCCCTTTTGCTAAATTTGCTAAAGGGTTAAGTTAGGTTAGATTAGAAACATTTCTGTAGAGCTGAATCAGTTCTAGGATTTCTGAACATCCTGCCGAGGACCTATTAGTCCACTTTCTTTCCCCTTGAAATAATTTGCTGTTATTTCCTCTCATTCGTCTCTTTTAAGTTACGAGTTCTCAGTGGGAAACCAGGGCATTGACATGAGGCTAGGTTATTGGGAGCCCCGATGAGAGATCAGGGCAGATGATGTTCTTTCCAGGACATTTTCCTTCTCTTTCGGAGGCTTGTAAAACACTATGTGTCTTGATTGTCTACCTTCCATTTCACTGGCCCATTTCTGGACTGAGCTGGTCTATTAGGCAAGTGTTCTTCATAAATGCAAGCATGGGATTTCATTGACATGCTGCTCTCAAGTCCCACAACTCTGGGAATAACAGTGATTCCAAAAATATAATTACCTATTATAATCAGGCTCCTATAGGCAATAGAAAAATAAAGTAATTTATCCAGTTACTTGTAACTGTTTAATTAACTGTAATAAGTTAACAGTTACTTGTTAAGCCAGTAACAAATTAACAGTGATATAAGTGCTTAATGAGAAGTGCAAAGGCTTCAAAGAGGGAGCAGCTACAAGATCCATCTTCTTGGGAGGGGTCAGAAGTCTTGATGGAGAAGGTAGCACTAAACTGGATCTTGAAGAGAGAACAGAGCCTTAGTTACATATTGGAATTTGGTCAAGTATGGTCTGACCGCTGGTGATAGGGGCGTAATGAGGCTTGGAGGTGAATCTTGCACCCCAGCAGACAGAGCTGGTTCTCCTGGAATACAGTGCTTTACACTACTTAATAATTCACTTGTCAGACAGCTGCCTGTTGGGGTCAGCATGTGGTACTGAAAAAGCAAAATGTTCAGGCTTTCAAGTCAGAGCTGCCAAGGCTTGGGTCCCACCCTGCCATGTTCTATGGTGTTGTGGGTTGGATATCTCAGGCTTGTGGGCTTCGGTTTCCCATTTGTAAAATGGAAACAATATCTTAGCTCTTAGGTTGCTGCCAATATCAAATAGTACATCATAGGAAAAGTGCTTTCTCACAGTGCCAGGCATCTAATATCTCAGTGAATAACAGCTGTCTGTCCTTCTCTGTATGTACCTGCATAGTGCTGAGGCAGATAGTAAAACCAAATAAGACTCACTGCTGGTGGGAAAGTAAAACTCTGGACAACAGTTTGGCAGTTCCTCAAAATGTTAAAACAGAGTTACCATATGACCCGGCAATTCCACTCCTAGGTATATACCAAAGGAATTGAAAACAGGTGTTGAAACAACCACTTGTACAGAATGTTCATAGCAGCACTATTCACAATAGCCAAAAGGTGGAAACAATTAAAGCGTCCATCAATGGATGACTGGATGAACAAATGTGGTCTATCCATACCATGCAACATTATTCAGCCATGAAAAGCAATGAAGTATTAATACATGCTAGGACATGGGTTCACTTTGAGAACAAAAGTGAAAGAGGCTGAACATAACAGTTCACATATTACGTGTTTCCATTTAAATGAAACATCAAGAATAGGTAAATCCATAGAGACAGAAAGCAGGTTAGTGGTTGCCAGGGTCTCAGGAGCGGTGGAAATAGGGAGTGACTACCTACTGACCAACAGGTCTCCTTTTGGGGTAAAGAAAATGCTTTGGAACTAGATAGAGGTGGTAGTTACACAACATTGTGAATGTACTAAATGCCACTGAATTGTACACATTTAAATGGTTAATTAAAAATAAAATAATAGAATAAAATAACACACCTGCCTTACCTTTAGGAGTTCACAATCTTAGCTGGGTCTCTTTAGACTCTTAAGAGTTGGCTGAGGGAACTTCCCTGGTGGTCCAGTGGTTAAGAATCCACCTTCCAATGCAGGGGACACGGGTTCGACCCCTGGTCAGGGAACTAAGATCCCACATGCCATGGGGCAACTAAGTCTGCACCACAACTACTGAGCCTGTGCACCACAGCTGGAGAGAAGCCAGTGTGCTGCAACAAAAGATCCCACGTGCCGCAACTAAGACCCAATGCAGCCAAAAATAAATACATATTAAAAAAAAAGAGTTGGCTGAGGCACATTTGCAGCAACATGGATGGACCTAGAGATTATCATGCTAAGTGAAGTCAGAAAGAAAGACAAACACCATATGATATCACTTATATGTGGAATCTAAAATATGACACAAATGAACTCATCTACGAAACAGAAACAGACTCACAGACATAGAGAACAGACTTGTGGTTGCTAAGGGGGAGGGGGTGTGGAGCAGGGATGGACTGGGAGTTGGGGATGGGCAGATGCAAACTATTATATATAGGATGGATAAACAACAAGGTCCTAATGTATAGCACAGGGAACTATATACGATATTCTATGATAAACCATAATGGAAAAAAATCTGGAAAAGAATGTACATATATATATAACTGAATCACTTTGCTGCACAGCAGAAATTAACACATTGTAAATCAACTATAGTTCAATAACATAAATTAAAAAAAAAATAAAGGAGAAGTTGGCTGAGGCAGAGACAGGTAGATTCCCAACCCTCAGTTTCATCATCTGCATGCAGGGCCAAGAGTCTGGAATGTGCTGAGACTTCCAGACTTCATTTCTTACACAGAAAATTACCCATAATTCCTCTATCCAGAGACAAATGCTGCCAATATTTGGTGTTACCATTCAGACTTTTCTCTCTGCATGCTTGTGTGTATGAATTACTTTTGTTATATTTTTCCAAAAATGAATGAAAACATATTGTGTTATAACCTTTATAGCTTGGTGCTATATTTTGACAATTATTTTTCATGTCCATAAGTCCTCCTCATTATTCATGGCTATGAGGAAGGTTGAAAAGCTTGAATGTAAACCAAGGCCACTGGGTGTTGAGGAAGCCACAGAAGCCGGTGTTGAGAATACAGGAAAGAGAGGGCAGGGACAGGTCAAGGACCTCTGGCCCCCCAGCTTGATTGTTAGGTTTCTGACTGGTTAGTATCAGACAGACTCATTAGGGATTCTCAGCTGAACTTTGGAGCCTTCTGTTCTCTTTCGATTCTTAGTTCAAGTTTTGCTTAACATTTAAAAAAATATTAAAATATACTGAAGACAATGTAACATACCCATGGCTCACCACCCTGCCTTCATGTTAGTTAAACCCTTGTGGCCTTTCTGCGTGCCAAAGATCTGGAGCCTCAGCAGTCTCCATCACCAGCCCTGGATTCCAGCTGCCAGGACGGCACCTTTGGGGTGGTCATGATCTTTCTCTCCAAGTCTGGTCTCTCTCCAGCGTCTTCCTAGATGCTCTTGCCAGAAATCTGGCTGTCATCTCTGACCACTTCTTCATCCTCAGATCATCAACTCCTGACATTTCTGCCCCCAAAGTGCACCTCCAAGTGGGCCAGGTCACACCCATGGCCCAACTCTGGTCCAAGTCACTGCTTTCTCTCATAGGACCCCTGCTAGCCTAGATGGCTCCTTTGTGAACATAGAACAGGCACCCCCTTCACAAAGACACAACCTATTGGAAACACAGTTCAGTGAGCAGCGACACCTTTGAGCAAATAAGAAAAAGGTGCCTTTTCCTTTGGTCAGACTCAGCTCTGTGCCAGGTCTCATGGATTTTAGTTCCCACTAGCCTTCTTGGGCGAGGTGCCCTTTTACAGTGAGCAGCCTGCATATCTGTATCTGGAGGCCCGTCTTTTGCCTGGACTGCTGTGCTAGCCTCTGGGGGCAGGGGGATATATGCTTCCATTCCTGGTTCTTCCAATCCATTTTCCACATGTAGCCAGAGTAATAGACACACACCACACACCCCACCCCTACCCCTGGTTATGTTACTCCCCAGCTAAAAGCATAGCAATGGCCTCCTGGTGTTCTTGGAATAGAGTCCAAACTTCCTAACCTGGATGATAGGCCCTGCATGGCCAGGTCCCTGCTGCCCTCATCCAGCTGTGAAGCACCTTGTGTGCTGAGCCAGGGGACTTGGACTCTGGTCTGTGTTGACAGAGCACAGGGTGAGGGGCAAATTCCCCAGGGTCATAGCAGCTGTGTGGAGGGGCTGAGGGTGGGCATCAGAGAGCACCAAGGTGCTGGGTGAACTCCCACGGTGTGCGGTGTAGGCCGTCCACAGGGGCAAGGACTCCTGAGCTGTTCCAGACCCTGCGTACCCCCTCCAGGCTGATTCCCCAGTGACCAGAGAGTGCAGAATGGACTCCCTGCTCCATCATAGCCCAGCTACTTGAGCCTGGGATTTATGATGAACAATTATCCAGGAGCTGGCCAATGAGGTGCCATGCAGGACCTGGTCCCTGGGAGTGGAGCGTGCCCTTGCCGTCTCTCCTGGATGCCAGGTGGAGGCTGAGGGCAGCGGCTGCCCTGGACACTCAAGGCTCTTGTGGTAGCAGGTGAGAGGCCATGGGTGGAAGGACAGGGTTCTTAGGTGTGGCCTGGAGCTCTGGACCCTCCTCTGGCTCTCAAGGCTGGTCTATTTCTGGTGTTTGGCTCTTATGCCACCTCAACAGCCTGAAAATTTGCAAACAAGTGGGAAGAAGCTTTTGTTGAAACTTGTACTTGGAAACACAGGACTACCGCAGTGTATGGTCCCTGGGAGAGGGACACGTGCTTGGCTGCTGCATGGTGCCACCCCAATGTGTGGAGACGCTGAGAGAGCCAGGGAAAGGGGAAAGAGGGGGAGGGGGGGTGCTTCATAACCAGAGATTTGTATGTTCTTTTATTAAAGCCTCTAAACAACTTCAGAAGGCAGGTGCTTAGAGAAGAGTATGTAACATGCCCAAGGTCATGCATGGAGACAGGGTCAAATGCAGACCTTCCTGCTGACTCTACACCTTGTCCCAGTGGTTGTGGCCTATTTCCTCTTGGGTAGAAGCAGAAAGACACATCCTTGAGCAGGGTCATCCCCGGTTCTGGGGGGTGGGAGGATAAGCCACTCACATGGCTTCTTCTCTCTCCCCCAGGGCTGCCAGGAAGTCATACAGGGATTCCTACCTCTCTCTTGAACTTTGAGATCCAGACACAGAAGTCTTCCATGGCTCCTTATCAAATCCACAAATAACAGGAAAATTATCGCAAATGGGTCGTGGGCTCGTTCTCCAAGGTGCTGACCGAGCACCTTCCCACCACTTTCCACCACATCCTAAAGCTGCCCCCGAACCCTTGTGCTCTTGCTCGCCGGGGCCCCTTGCCCTATTCCTGGCCTCTGGCTCCTGGGTCCTGGACTTCGTGGCCAGCCTCGCCCTCCTCGCCGGCCTGAGGTTTCTTGCCGAACACCCCTGGATCCAGTTTGAGGTCATGTCTTTGCACACAGACATGTCTGACATCACCAAATCCTACTTCAGTGAGAGTGGCTCCTGCTTCTGAGTGGTTGAGTCTGAGGGGCAGGTGGTGGGCATGGTGGGAGCGCTGCCCGTTAAGACGCCCACTCTGTGGAATGAGCAGTTGCAGCTGCTTCACCTACGTGTGGCCCTGGAGCACGGTGGTCAAGGGATAAGTAAAAGCCCTGGTCAGGACTGTCCGAGTCTGCGTGGCACCAGGGCTACAGCGAGGTGGTCCTCAGCACCAGCACACTGCAGTACTCTGCCTGGCCCTTTACCAGCGCCTCGGCTTCTGGAAGATGGGCTAGTTTTTCTTCTCCACAAGCTATAGGCTAGGTGCTGTCCCTGCAATTCAACTTATCTACCATCTCCCCTTTGCTCAGGTCTCTCAGGCACTGGAGCAGGGAGGGGGCCTACGATCTGTGTCGTTGTGGGTTAGTTAGGAGGGGTCGGCTCTGCTGCAGTAATAAGCAAGCCCTGAAGTCTCACTGCGACGGCACAGGAAAAGCTTACTGCTTGTTCACATTGGAACCCAGTGGCCTTGGTGGTGGGGTGTCTCTGCTCCATTCAGTTTTTGGGGTTGCTACTGTTTCCTTTATCTAGTGCCACGAGAATGTTGCATAAAAAACCACCACAAAATAATGATAAACATTTTTTTAGCTCATGAGTCTGTGGGCCGGCAGCTTCGGCTGAGCTCGGCTGGGCCGCCCCTTAGATCTCCAGGTGTCATGCCCTGCCTCTTCAGTGAGAGGAAATGCGAAGTCATGTGGAAAGGGCGTGGAACAGGAGTGTGAGAAGAATCCACGTGAGAAGGATCAAGGCCATCAATCTGCTATGGCCCCCAAGGTCTCTGCTGAAAGGTAAGAAGGCAGCCAGGGACAGAGTGTGGGGTTTGACATGGACTAGACCTAGAAGTGGCACAACCCACACCCCACTGGTCAGGACCAGGTCATGATTTAAATCAAGCTTCTGTTGCCTCTTGAGTTGTGTCTACTAAAGGCTAATGGCCCCGAAGGAAGCTGGAATGAGGCAAGGAGGTAGCTCTGGACCCAAGGCACCTGTGTCTGCTGAGAGTCTCTGGGCCCACCTGATGGCTACCCTAACCAGACACAGTCTGACACCAAGTCAACAAAAGGGCTCTCACCGTGTTATGCTGCATTTCTTTTCCTTGACTGGTGCTTTTAGATGAAAGTTCCCCACATACCTCAGGGAGACACTGCATAGCTCCCTGCACCTCTACAGATGGGAAATAAATAACCCTCTGCTGCTTGCTTTACTATGTCAATCAGAAGTTATTTTCTATAAAAACACAAACAAAAAGGGGCTTACTCTTGCCTAGAATTAAGATAATACCATTGTAACAAACATCCCTGTGGGCAAGGCCACTGTGGAGAAAGTATTGCTCCTAAACCATTAATAATCTTAGTCATCATTCTACCCAAGACTCTTTAGAAGGTTACTACTTCTAAATTACACATGGACAACAAGATAAGTTTTATTAAACCAGACTCATAAAAGTAAGGATTGTGCTCCTCCAGGCTGCTAAAATATAATTCCAAGGCTCTGAGGAAAATACTCTTATGTCAGTTCCAAGGAACTTTTCTCCCCAAGAGTTGATTGGTCACTTTCGTGGAAGAAAAGAAAGGCAGGAAAGAAGTTAGATACTCTTTCGCCACTAGAGGCAGACAGCCACTCCTCACCCCAGACATGTTGCTGAAGAGACCAGCATTGTTCTCCCCAAATCTTGTTTGTCTTTCCCAGCTACAGAAACTATGGTAATTATACAAAAAATACTTGCTGAAATGTTTAGGGAAGATGATCTGTAGTCTATTACAGCCTATACAGAAATATAATATTAATATAATCCTAATGGACTATTCCATCCATCAGTTCACAAACACACAAGCACAATAATAGACCTGGCCTTGTGATGCTGACACACCAGACAGGCCATGTAGTGCCTGGGGTGTCCCCACTTGAGGGAGCCCAGCCTGAGCTGCAGTATGCGCTCCAGAAGCAGCTCTCCAACCCCACATCGGTCTGGTATGAACACGTCTCTTAGATTCTGACTTTCAGAGTCCTCTGGGGGTGAAGTGAGGGGGTTGGGAAAGAAATGAGAACACTGAAGGATCTGGACCTTCAGGCATAGTAGCCCATCTGCTTTCTCAAGGAATTAATTGGTAGCAAGTCCCCTGGCCTGCGAGGTCCTTGGACTTGCAGTACCACTGATTCTACTGGGGCTGTGGGCAGGAAATGGTAGTGGCTTCAAGGTTCTGAGTACCCAAACTGCCAACTTGTATGCTACACTTGGACATTTTCCAATTTATTTAAAAAGTTCTAGTGGTATATGATTCACCCATAAGGGGCATAAAACGATCATTTGGGACTCTGGATGAAAACTCATCAGTTCTGAAAGATGTGGGCATTTCCAGCATGGCATCTAAACTGACACCCAAGTATGAAATTTGGTTTCATTCCAAATGTATGCCTGGAAGGTGCCTTATTTATTTATTTATTAAACAATTTAAAAACTTTAAAACAGTTTTTTTTTGGCCATGCCGTGCGGCATGTGGGATCTTAGTTCTCTGGCCAGGGATCAAACCTGTGCCCCCTGCAGTGTAGGCATTGAGTCTTAACCACTGGACTACCACGGAAGTCCCTGGAAAATGCCTTTTTTAGATTTGTCTTTCTAGATTTTCAGATTTGAAGTCTAGTTACAGGTGCTTTTATCTTCTAAAGTTTAGTAGTGGTACAATGCGTTATGAGCTTAAGTTCACTTTCCAAATGTGGTTAAGTCAAACAGGTCAGATGTGTTTTTCTCAATTTCTCTTTCCCCTGATAAATCTCATCAATCCTGCTCTAGGACTGACTGACCTTTTTATATAGCTGGGCTCGCAGCCGGTATGACTTATATTCCAACCTCCTCTTTTCCTCTTCTTTTTCTTTACTTCTGGAAGCTGTTCATAAATCCTTAGAAATGGCACCAATGGAAAGACAGAAAGCAGTGAGGCCACCTGACCACAGAGGCACACGATCGCTCCTCCCCACATCTCCCTAAGCTCTACTGCTCTCCAGGCACTCAGTCCCTCAGACAGGCTGTGGGCCTGTTGTGTGCCTAGCTTCCTGTTAGACACTTGGACGCAAAGAACCCTGGCCTGAAGTGCTCATGATCTGAAAAGGGATACAGATAAAGACATAATAAAATCCTGCTAATAGTGGTTACTTATGGGAAAGAAGTGGAATAAGGGGTGGAGGTGAACTTCTTTTCGCTCTATATGGAAAAATGTAATGTTTCAATATAAGATAATGACTTTGTATTACTACAATTTTTTTTTTTTTTTTTTTTTTTTTTTGCGGTACGCGGCCCTCTCACTGTCGTGGCCTCTCCTGTTGCGGAGCACAGGCTCTGGACGCGTAGGCTCAGCGGCCACGGCTCACAGGCCTAGCTGCTCCGCGGTATGTGGGATCCTCCCGGACCGGGGCACGAACCCGTATCCCCTGCATCGGCAGGCGGACTCTCAACCACTGCGCCACCAGGGAAGCCCTTGACATAATTATTTTGAATTTGGATAGTGGTGATGGTTGCACAGCATTGTGAATGTATTTAATGTCACTGAATTGTATACTTGAAAATGGTTGAAATACTAAATTTTGTTTTATGTATATTTTACCATAATTAAAAAAAAAAGATGAACGAACAGCATAAACCAGAATTAGGTAAGATGATAGAACTCAGGACAGAATTCAAAATAAAAGAAAAAAAATTCAGAAAAGCCGACTAAATTTAAAATAATACAAGAGTGGGGACTTCCCTGGTTGTCTAGTGGTAAAGAATCTGCCTTCCAATGCAGGGGATGCAGGTTCGATCCCTGGTTGAGGAGCTGAGATCCCACATGCCGCAGGGCAACTAAGCCACACACCGCAACTACTGAGCCCACGTGCTGTGGAGCCCATGCGCCACAACTAGAGAGCCCACGAGCCGCAAGGAAGAGCCCACGCAGTGCAACGAAGAGCCCACGTGCTGCAACTAATACCCGACACCTCCAAAAATAAATAAATTAAATAGAATAATACAGGTGAATGAACATAATGGATAATGCCTTAAGAGAAACAAACAAGGAAAGGGAAAATGTTTTTTAAATCAAAAAAGAAGATAAAAAGAATTTTAGAGAAATGGAAAACATAAAAGATAGGCAAAAAAGTCAGGACAGCTCTGAAAAGAGTAATATAAGTACGTATAAGAATCTATTATACCATAAAAGTGACATTTCAAATCCGTGGGACAGATGAGTCAATAAATTGTGATACATACATGTTGAGGTATAAATAGTTCTCTGCAAGGATCCACAGCATGGCAAAAGCAGATGCCTCTGAGGAGGGAAATGTGTGGCTGGGGAACGTGGGGAAAAGGGTGACTTTTCATTGAATACCCTTGTGTACCTTTTCTAATGTTCTGTCATGTGAATTTATTACCTCTGAAGGTCGCCTGAGTTCAAACCCCAATTCCGCAAATTACTAGCTCTTAATCTTGGGCAAACTCTTCACACTCTCCAAGCCTCTTTATCTGTGAAATAAGGTCAGTAACTTAGCCTGGTGCTGCCTGGCACAGAATCAACTGTCAATAAATGGAGATTATTAGTGTAAAAAACCGAAATGCCCATCAATGGATGAATGGATATTTTAAATGTGGTGTATATGTGAAATATTATACGGTCATAAAAAGCAATGAAGTACTGACACATGCTATGACATGGACGAACTTGTAAACATTATGCTAAGTGAAAGAAGCCCCACACAGTGGTCACAGTTGTGTTATTTCATGAAATGTCCAGAAAAGGCAAAACCATAGCGACCGAAAGGAAATGAATGGTTGCAGGGACTGAAGGAGGAGGGGATGAAGAGGGCCTGCTGATGGTTACGGGGCTTCTTTTTGGGGTGATGAAAACGTGATGGGATAGATGATGGTGATGGTTGCATAGGCTTGAGAATGTACGAAATGAATTTGCAGTTTCAGGAGGTGAATTTTATGGCATGTGAATGACATCTCAACAAATTAATCTTGAAAATGCAAATTCCCAGTTTTCCCATGGTCACTATCCACGATCCACTGTCTCCAGCTCTCCGTTCTCCCCACGTCATTCCTTTTCACGCCCACCCCCTGCCGCTCTCTCCCCTCCTCACTCCCTCGAGCAGCCCCACGAGGCCTCCCAGGGAGCCCCTGAACCGCTGGGTGCCTGCGTCCTGTGGCTGTTGGAGCAGCTGCCCCGTGCGCGTGCCCCCACCGCTCTCACCCGTGAAAGTGGACGCTTCCGTTGGGTTTTTCTCGTGCGTTTCAGTTGACGGTGATGTTTACAGAAGGCAGCACGCGCCCTGGTCAGTGGAGGAAGCCCCTCAAGTTAATATTTAGGCCTGTCCAGAAGTTTGGGCTCGTCCACCAGTAACCTCAGGATGCTGTGCTCTGAAAGCCAGGTTGGACGCCTGCAGGCACTTGCAAATACTGAGGACTTCGGAGGCATTTGGGCCTCAAATTGAGGCCTTGTACCTCCACATGCAATGTGACCTCAGCCCTTTGCTGCACCTCTCTAAGTGAAGTGGCACAGGAATACTGGCCTTGCCTGTCGTTGCCAGGATTAAGTGAATAGTGCATTAGCTGCCCTGGTGCTTAGGTGTTGAGTACATGGTGATTTTCATACCAGGCCCTATTCGTGGGTCTCCTGAGGCAGCAGTTCCCTTGGCTCTGCCCCTGTCGTCAGCTGCCCCTAGGATAACTCTGAGCCCTAGCCACCTCTCTGGTAGGTTTCCCTATTCCCCCACTATAATCACACCTGCATAAGGCAACTCAAACATTTCAGAGATGTGTCCTGAACCCCTTGTTTTCTTAAATACCTATGTGGTGGTTGTGAGACTTAAGGCCAACCTCCCCAAGAGACTTTTTCTATTTCTCCTAGTAAACCTAGACTCACATTCTGTCATCTTCAGCTCTACTCACATTTTGTTCTTTCAACCCTGACCTCTGACCCTGCTTTTTACTTCTGCCATTTCATCCTCACTCCTGCTTCCTTTCATAAATCCATGAATCTCTTTCGACCTTCCTAGACCTGGGCCAAGTTCCTTCCTCTTTCCTCAGTTTTTACCCCTTTCCTTCATTCTCCAATCCAACTTTCAGTCCTTCCTTTCTCATGCAGACTTTGATTCCAACCCCATCAAAAACAGAACAGAAAGAACTAAAACACGCCACAGTTAGCAGCATCTCAAAATTCAAAAGGTTTATTACTCATCTATTAATTCTATTACATTTATTTATTCAGTTTTATTGTTTTAAAATATATCAAAGTAAATAGAGAAATTTATACCTATCTTATATATGGAAGAGCAGCTGGTACCCAAGGTGGCACAAACAATCCTAGCAGCTCTTACTTTAAATATCCGTAGTAGTCAGCAATTTCCATTTTTTTTCTCTCAATGAAAAATTGCAGTTTCCCCAAAGAGGTGTATTTGGCAGGCTTCTCACGTTCCTGTAGAGCCCGCCTCTTCGTGGCCTTCCGCTCTGACCTCTGCTTTTGTTCGATGGGCTTTGACATGACTGGCTCAGGAACATTGGGTTCCCTCCATAGAATTCGTTGCTTGCTGAAGTCTTGGAGTAGAAATGGGGTTTGGAGCTTGGGTGGGGACTGGCGCTTAGTCACAGCAGGGGGAACAGGCTCCTGCTGGAGAGAAGTGCAAGATGAAGTTTTGTAGAGTGCAGGCCTAGGAGCAGCAGAATGACGGACACTAGGCTGGGTATGGTCAGTCCAACCCGGTTGGGTTGGGTTGGTCAGTTGGCTGAGCTGCTTTGGCAGGACCTGGCAAAGAGGCAGGAGCTGGCTGGGATGAACTGGCTGCAGCAGGTTGAGCTGAGTTAGAAGAAGCAGGCTGGGCATGGTCCACCACAACAGGCCGATGTGAGGCCAGAGACTGTGGCCTCCGAGGAGCAGGTCGAGCTTGAGGCTTGTCCCGGGCAGAAAAAGGCAGAGGTATCAACTTGACCTTCCCCGGAGGAGGCAGCTCATACTGGAATGGAGATGGACACTCTTTTTCAGCACTGCTGTCTGGTTTCTGGGCTTCGACTTGAGTTTTCTCAGGACTCTTACCCTCACGTGGGGTACACTGCCATGGCTGGATAGCTGGGGGTGGCTGGGGGTCTTTAGGGTTGCTTGAATTTCCCAAGACCTGACAGGAAGAGAGCCCAGTTTTCTTATCATTCTTCTCTCGCAGTGCATGAAAAACCTTCCCAGACTCCAGCACGCGCATGCCTAGGGAGGTTCGAGGCTTTTTAAAGCTCTCTTGGATAAGGTCAGTTTGGTGTTCCTTTCGCTTCGTCTGGGGAATTGTTGGCTTCTCTTCTGCCTTGACCTTGTTCCCTGCTTATTCTCTTCAGCCTTCTTTCTTCCTCTGGTCCTTGTGGTCCTTTCCTGCCCGTGGCTCTTAGCTTTGCTGATCTTTCTGGATGCAGCTTTCTGAGGTTGGCCTTTAGAATGCTTGGCCGTGTTCACAGGAGCCCTGTCACTGACTGCAGCATTGCATAGAACCACTTCTCCCCCTAATAGGCACTCTGGATTCTTTGGCTGGATTTTGGCCTTGGGAGCACCACTGATAGGCTCAGATGCTTTATGTTTGTTCTTCCTGGGTTGATCAGAGGGAACCTTTATGACACTTGGCTTTTCCTGCACCTGATTCACCTTAATGGCTCTGGTGTCTTTGGCTTTGATCACGTTGGGACCTTTGGATTGATCAAGATCTTTCAAAGAATTAAAGAGCTGGGGAAGGTGAATATCCTCCGCCAGTGCAGTAATGTCTGCAAAACCACTGCTAGATTCCATCCCATTTTCAAGTGTCCCTCGGTCCTCAAGACTCAGGCTGTTCTTTCCCAGATCAGCATTTTCAGAACCAGGCTGCTCCTCTTGGCTGACAGGGTCAGTGCAGCCCGGGAGCTGGTGAGTATCAGGGATTTCTGAAGGGAGTAGTGGAGGCTCTTGGTTTTCTCTTGGGATCTGGTAGGCATCCAGAGGCTTCGAAAGCTTGGTTTTAATATCTTCCAAGTTCTTACTCTTTATTTGTCCCTGGTTTGAAGCTGGAGGCAGGGCCAGGAGACTACTGGCACTCCGGACTGGAGCTGTCCCTGAAATGTCCCCAAGTTCAGGTGGTGGGTTACTCTCAAGTGTCTGAATATTTCTGCCCCTGCAGGACTTGGGGAGTTCTTGAGTTTGTGTCACACAAGATATCTGGCTTGAAGGTTGCAATCCCAGGGAGTTTTTCATCACCAGGGAAGTCTCCATCCGCACCAAGGAATCAAGGTAGAAGTCAGTCCCTGGTAAGTGAGATGCTCCCCCTAAACACCAACACAGCAGTCATGTACCTTTCAAGGTACATGGTGTTTGGGGGCAAGATGGGCAAGGCATTTCTACTAACTCTTCTTAAGGATCATGGACAGTGCCCTATGCTATGAGATAAGTGGTGACTGTTGTAATTCTTACTGGTGATCATTTCATGTCACTGATTCTTGGCTTTCTTTGTATTTCATAGGGTTGCTATCAGTCAATTAAAAAATGAGTGTTATTTTTTAAAAATGAAATGTTTTACAAAGCCTGGCATTCTCATATAGAGTCCGTTCAATTCTCCCCACTTTCCTGAGAGGCTAAGAACTCTTCACACCATGAACGAGGAGGGAGTAGAGCCCTTCCTGATGAAATAGAGAAACAAAGACAGAGTCTTGGCCTGCTCGCTCTGGACAGGATCTCGGACCACCAGGTCTTAAATCCTGGTATAAATGAAGGAAGTGAGGACAGTTAAACTGGCACTATCATAACAAGAGTTCTGAAACACCTTCCAAAGAGACTCTAGCAGTAGATCAGGGAAGGCAGTGATACAGTGTGGTAGTACAGGGGGAGTGATCGGCTACAGCAGTGAAAAATGTGGTACCTATTGGTATGCTCTCGGGGTTCTTGTACATGTAGCATAGATGACCTCTGCAGTGTCCCTCCCACCTTCCCTCTGCATTAGGTGTTCTTTTTTATATTTACTTTTATCTATTTATTTTTTGAACTTATTTATGTATGTACTTTTTTGGCTGCACTGGGTCTTCATTGCTGTGCATGGGCTTTCTCTAGTGGCGGCTAGCAGGGGCTACTCTTGGTTGCGGTGTGCGGGCTTCTCATTGCGGTGGCTTCTCTTGTTGTGGAGCATGGGATCTAGGTGCGTGGGCCTCAGTAGTTGTGGCTCATGGGCTCTAGAATGCAGTCTCAGTAGTTGTGGCACATGGGCTTAGTTGCTCCGCGGTATGTGGGATCTTCCCAGACCAGGGCTCGAACCCGTGTCCCCTGCATTGGCAGGCATATTCTTAACCACTGTGCCACCACGAAGCCCTTGGTGTTCTTATAGAGTCTAAAAACAGAGAGCCCTGAGCGAAGATAGTGGTTATTAAAGGCTCAGGATCTAAATTTTACCTGTCTATACACCACTTCCCAGCTGTAGATTTGATCCCATTTTTGAATGCTGACCTCATTGTTCAACTTTCTTGCTGTTTGTACTCACCCTGAAAACTTGTTTCTGTGATGGGTTGAGCAGACACAGGGTAGTAGATTCCAGAGGTGGAAGCTGGTGGTAGGATATTTGTGGGCTAAATCTCCTTTAGTACCATGACCATTTCTGGATGCACAGAGGCCCTACTTCCTGTGTATGACACAGAGCCATAGGATTGCAGGCAGGAGCCAAGTTCTCCATACAGTAAAGACCCCAGTGTGCCTTGGTTATAGTAATATACCTGGCTTCCTTCCTGGTAGGGAAGTGACAGGCTGTGTCCCTGATTTGGAATCTGAGATGATGTTCCCTGAGCAAGGCTGGCAGAAGGTGATGGATACAGAGGGACCATGTTATTGGTGTCTGTAATTTTATCATATGGGCTGCCATAAACATGGAGGAAGCAGCTGTATGCTGGTCAGTGAGTGCCAGAGTAAAGTCTCCGAGTGAAGAAGAATTCTTTTCAGTGCTTTCTGTGATGCCCCACTCAAAAACACCTGGATAGGAAGCAGCTGAATTCGGGATCTGGCTCTGGTCAGTAACTCCAGATAACATAGTCGTGCTAGAATGTTGGTGAAGGTCGGCACTACCCATGAGTGTCTGGAAAGAGGTAGCCATAGCTGATGCCTAACTGACAGCAGGAGCAGAGACTCTGGAGAAGTTGCAGACACTTCCTGTTAGGGAAGCTACATTGTTCACCACAGGAAGAGAGTGCTGCAGAGAATTTAGAGTTCCAAGTACAGATGGATTTTGGAAATTTTCTGTAAGAACAAGAGGGTGATGAAAAAATCAGGGAGACTGATAAATTCTCACTATGTTTAAGGAACAGCATTATCTTAAGGTTCTTGCTGTCAGGACACCTCTAGTGTCAATACTTACTGAGAAACCAAAAATCAGACAGTTATGATGGTTGTAAGGACTGAGCAGTTTTACACTCTTCTATATTAACTGCCTGTGCTCCCATCTGGGGCACAGATGGGCAGAGACCCAAGTGGTATGGTTCAGACATTGTTCTTCTCTAGGCTGGAAGCAACCTTCTCCCTGCCCTATCTTTCCCTTCAGCCTGCACTAGTATTGACTTCTATGCTGTTTCCTAGACTGGAAGCATTTTAGAACTAGGAGGACCTTAGAGAACTTCTATTTTCACAGTCTCATTTCATGAGGAAGGAAACTGAGGCTCAGAGAGGTCGGGTTGACTTGTTCAAGTTCTCTCATTATGTTAGTATCCTCACCAGGTTTCAGAACCTAAGTATCCTGACTTCCTTGCCAGGACGCTACTCTGAGCATGATACTGCCAGAAAGCAGGAGAAATAGAACTTATAATATGGGCTTTTTTTTTTGTCCGTTAGAAAACTGTACGGCTCTTACCATTGTAATCTTCAGTGTCTCACTTTGCTTGTGCAGTTCCCACGCTATTACCTAGAGTTCACATACAGCTCAGTCCAACTGGTAAATTTAAAGAGTCATTTTTACCCTCTTCAAGCCTGGTTTCTCATCCTACCTCAAAATGATTACCCGAAAGTGAATTTCTTTTTTTTTTTTTTTTTTTTTTTTTTTTTTTTTTTTTTTGCGGTACGTGGGCCTCTCACTGTTGTGGCCTCTCCCGTTGCGGAGCACAGGCTCCGGACGCGCAGGCTCAGCGGCCATGGCTCACGGGCCCAGCCGCTCCGTGGCATGTGGGATCTTCCCGGACCAGGGCACGAACTCGTGTCCCCTGCATCGGCAGGCGGACTCTCAACCACTGCGCCACCAGGGAAGCCCCGAAAGTGAATTTCTTAAGTGCTTTTGGAAAGAAAAAAGTTATCTGATTACTTCAGATTACTCATCTGTAAAGTGGTTATAACACCACCACCAATAATAATAGCAGTAATAATTAATACATGAATAAACTGATACATAGCGTATGATTTACATGGAGGAAGATACAATAAGTTCTAGAAAGACAAAGAAAAATCATGAAAAACATATTATATAACAAAAAAGAAGTACACAGATATTAATGAAAACTGGGGTATGTGGCAAGTATCAAAGCATAATGAATTTAGTAGCAAATGACATTCTGTACCATACATGCGATATTATGAAAGTGTACTTTGCCCACTCTATTTTAGTGAATACTATTAACCAAAAAACATGATAGAAGGTGATTTTGAATGAATTCCTAGCCAATACATACAGACAGAGAAGATATATCAGTAAAAATGCATATAACAAGCAACAAGGTTCAATCAATGTGAATGTATAGGTAGCCACAATATATAGAGACAAGTATTTCAATTGAAACTGGTACAAAGCAGACAGCCAAATAATAAGTGTAAAAGAATTTCATTATTGTGCTCATTCATATTTTTACCCAGCAAGTAACAGGTATTAACCCTGGCAGAAATATATATTTCAAAGAATAGAAATATATCATAAGCAGAAAAGAAGCTTAAAAAGTATCAAGAAGGTTTTTGTATTTATCCTAGAACTTAGATTACAATCATCTTCAACATCCAAGAAGATGACATCCCAAAACCTAAAAAAACCATCATCACTAGAATCCAATTAAAAAAGATTTTCAAATGTAAGAAAATCCAAAGGACTCCACAATATTGTTTTAGATAAATGGTGGGTTTTTTTTGGTTTTTTTTTGTTTTTTTTTTTTGCCATGCCGCGTGGCCCTGGCAGTGAAAGCACTGAGTCCTAACCACTGGACCGCCAGGGAATTCCCTCAACGTGTTATTAGAGATGTGGGGCTTGACTTTTTCTCTTTCTTCTTAGGTAGCTAAGATCTAAAAACGAACGGTGGCTGTTGATCAATGTGCTCTCTGCGTTAGGAGGGAAAGGACTGTAAAGATGAAAAGCAACCTTGCCTTAGAACCTACATATCACACAAAGGACATAGTCCTTCTGATTCAATTTAGAAGATATCATTTAAAAATTTTAATTGGTAAAACGTCTACATAGTTTAAAAATTAGAAAGAATAAAACATTGAAAAGCAGACCCCTAGATAACCACTTTGGTTTCTTGTATATAGGAAGCATCATTTCTAGAACATATTTCTAAAATGTTTATATTCAAAACTGTCAAGTGCCAACTGTATTCAGAGAGGCAATAAAAGAAAAACAACTGCGTATGACTTTTCCGATAAGCAGCCTTTCCTGGTGATACCTTGTTCTGTCCTTACTTTCCTTCTTAGTCTGTTAAAATAAGGATTTGCTACAATCAACTTTGTTTTGCCCTGCTCTAAGCAGAATTCACTCTATGCTGTTTCTGCTTTAGTTTAAAATCTTTGGTTCCCATCAACATTCCATTGCAAACTACGTTTTTCTTGAGGGCTCCTCTATGCTTTCCCTCTTCATTCTTATATTTTTTCCTATCTCTTGGTTCCTGTTGGCCTGTGCTGATGAAAACAATCCTAAACTTCCTTACATTTGACTCTGGGCCTCCCTATAGCCCAGTACTCTCCATCCTCTCTCCCTATTTTCTCTTTTCACCTAGTCAAAATATTAGTGGAGGGAGACCATTACACATGAAACATCTTGGTATATATTGCTAGTTTTCTGTGTCACCTGGCTTTTCTATGATTCTGTTGCAACGCTCTGGAGAAGTCTCTGATTTCATTTCCTACATGGGTACCCTTTAAGGCTCAGTATTAGAAAAGAAAGGGATCAGAGTGATCAACCAATGTAGTATCCTAGCGTAACAGATAAGGAAAAAATCAGGCTTTGTGAGACCGTCAATGATTTGTCCAAAGTCACACAGATAGTAAATGCCAAAGTGAAAACTGAAATTAGGTCTCCAGACTTCTAGTTCAATATTTTCCCTCATTATTCCATGCTATTTTGAATCTACTACTAAATTTAGGGGCAAAATAAATCTAACGAAAAACTTTAAAAAGTTTCTTTTCTTACCTGATATGGTCAGAGAAGAAGAGGAAACATCAACTGCAGATACAAGGGATGAGGTGAAAACACCAGAGGCTGTCTGAGTGGCTGCAGCTGAACGGCACGTGTGTCCAGTACAAAGGTCACTGGTTACCGGTCACTTGTCACTGGTCACTTGTGATGATCCAAATTTATTTACAGTCAACTCCACGGAAACCCGAAGACTCTAGTAGGTTTGGTAGGAGAATGATGTCACAAGGCAGGCAGTTGAAAGGTATGAGATAGCCAATGGGGAGGTCCGATGCCCAACAGGAAGGCGGGGTTGGGTGGAGAGAGTGTAGGAGAGCTAAAACACCACGTAAATTTCTGAGCTCTTGGGAGGAAATCCTAGAAGACAGATTTACTTCCCCCAGGCTCTTACATTAGGGAAACCATTGCAACATTTCTTACAGACGTTCATTAATATAATTAACTAACAGTTACTTATATTCTACAGAGTATTATATTTTATTTATCATATACTTAAAGCTATATATATCTTATTTAATATCCTTAGGAAGGAAAGAGCCATCTAGTTTGAACTATTACAGTTGTTCTGTAATCATATCTGTCTAATTAGTGAAGTTATAGCAGCTTTTAAGGAGCAAAAGCAGGGATTAAGAAGCTCTTTTTGTAATTTGGTTAAACACTATGGTGAAATTTGTTGAGTGTACCTTGTGGAGAATGTTGTGGTCCAAGGCTCTTCTCTTTTAGTTTCTTCTCCTTGACTCCTACCTTCCTTGGGCTGGGCTAGGCTGGGCCTGGTTGGACTTATATTTCTCTTCTGCTTTCTTTTTTTTTTTTTTCCATTATGGGCATTGTTTCTAGGACAAGACTTGATCTTGCATTCTTACTGTCATGGATGTTACTTGCTGTCAACTTCCAGCAGCAGGAGTCTTCTTTTCTGTGCTTGATGCTTCACAAAATAGACTGTGCCTGTTGGAAGCAAATACCAGAGAGCTAGGAGACAAAGCTGGTTGCAAACTTTCCTCTTCCAGCCTTTGGTGGCAATTCTTTTGCCCATAATTTGCTACCTCTGGTTCCTTGGGCCACATAGGTATCCTGCCATCCAGCTCTTTTATATGTGAGAGACATTCTGAATACTGTCCGTTTTTCTTTGCACAGAAGTATATACAGTGTGGCAGTTACTGTAATCTCCTCCCCCTTGCAAAGAGCCACTCTAGAATCTTTGACCTCTAGGATTCTCTGTCTTGCATGCTTGGGTGCAAGGCCAAGCAAAATGAAGAGGAGAATAATTAGAGAAGGAAGAGGACATTCGTGGAGAACTGGGAGCAGATAAGGTTAAAGGGCCCAGGAGAGAAGAAATTCATGTAGATTTTTTGGTTTCTGTGGGAAACAAGTTGACATACTTTGGCCTCATTTTGTATTACCAGAACAGAGTCATAGATATAAGTAGCTCGATAGTGCAGCAACTGCCATGAATTCTGTACACTAAAGAGAACAGTCTTACATATATTTCTCATTTTGTCTTATGTCATATTACCTTATTAATAGCATTCACTGGTATGTTTGTAGAATACAGATTTTTTAAAATGCTCTGGTTTTGTCTACATGGTTATTTCCTTGTCATATTTTTATGGACTCCAACATTGTAAGACATATTGCATGTTTTTCTCTTGAGGATTGTTTATCTTGAATTATCATGAATGAACTTGACCTGTTGGATTTTGTGGAGAAACTTTAAAAAGGGTCTATGAAAAAGGCATTGTGGTGAGTCGCATTATGCACCCAAGCGTAAGGAGCAGGTATCTGCCATCAGCCCAACTTGGCCTGGATTGCCTCTGTTTTAGTTCCCGTGGTTAGTGCTTTTCTCCCTAACCACTCTTGTGACTGTGATAATGTGGGTAAGTGCTGAGCTTCTAATGAATTATATGTGAGGTAAGCTGGTATGAGGGAGGAAATCTATGGATCTAGTCATTTTCCTTGGTGGTAAGCTTTCACGGGTGCAAAGATCGATCTTTGGGCTTCCCTGGTGGTGCAGTAGTTGAGAGTCCGCCTGCTGATGCAGGGGACACGGGTTCGTGCCCTGGTCTGGGAAGATCCCACATCCACGGAGCGGCTGGGCCCGTGAGCCATGGCCACTGGGCCTGCGTGTCTGGAGCCTGTGCTCCGCAACGGGAGAGGCTACAGCAGTGAGAGGCCTGTGTACCGCAAAAAAAAAAAAAAAAAAAAAAAAAAAAGATCGATCTTTCTGCGGACTTTTCTAGTACCAGGAAGATATCCCATAGATGGGACCTCCAAAGACGCACGTTTAATTTTTAGGCCTATTTTTCCTATTATGAGACATGAGTTTTTTCACTGATGGAAATGATGCTTATCTGAGAAGAAATTGTGAAAGGTGTTGTAGTATAGAGATGTGGCTTAAGCTTTTAAGATTTTTCAAGGGTTTTCCGCTAAGCTTCCTACTTTAGATGGCCTACTTACATGATACTAGTATGTGATGTGAGGCTAACAACTTACTAAATACCTGCAAGCCAGATCAGTGTCTCTTTTCTCTATATTTCCATGGAAATCAAGGGACCCATAGCTACCGCAGGTTAGGGTGGGTGGTGTGAGATTGGGGGAAGTGTGGTAAGACACATTTTGGTATCAGTAATATGTTTACATATTAAAATATTCAGTTCCAACATTCAATTCTATTTATGCAAACCCGTAGTTAGGCTTTTCCTTGTTCCAAGCCTGTAACTTATTTTCTCTCTCTAGTTCCAGCCATTTAACTTTAGCTTGCAGGCTCAGCATCATCTTAACCTCTAAAAGAATCTTACATGTAGGAGGAAGAAACTAAAGAGCTCTATTTCAACACTTAGGAATATCAGGCCCTACCCTGACGTAAACCTTTATTCTTATAGTTAGGGTATTGTCTTGTCCCGTATATCCACTTCCTGCATTTTGAACCCATCAGGTTAACTGAGACATGTCTTGGTGTAACATCCCCAGTTCATCTACCCCTGAGGCTCTCCTTAATTCTTCCCATTGTCACATTGTGATTTAATTAAATACTGGAATCCCTCAGACCCTTGCATGGTACCCGAGGCCCTATGGGATACTGGTAGATCATGTTAGTGTCAAATACTTAGCTGTCTGATTCTCCAAATATCCCTTGCTCCTATATTTTCCATCCCAGCATACTACATACCCATTAAGGCACTGTTTTATCTCATGTTTTACCCACTCCCATCCAGAGGCCTACACTTTGCTAGTTCCCATACTTTCTGGAAACCCTGTTATGGCCAGGTCTGGATTTTTTTGTGTTTCCACCCAAAGCCTGTATCTTTTAGCAAGCTGGAACTATAAGACCAACATAGATTTTCTAGTTTCTGATAGATTTATGTCACAATTTGTACATTGTCATGTCTACAGATGTTTGTATCATTTTTTCTTTTTGGCCTATTGGATATTTTTCATAAATTGCAAAAGAATATTTTATGACTTAGCACCAAATTGAATGTGCCTCATCGTAAGTTTGTAAACTGTGTTGTGCTAACTTGTACCTTTTCTTTGTCCAAATAGTAATTTATTAATATTGTCCCATTTGTAATTATGTGGAAGTTTTCAGAATTGTAAATAAATGCTTGTGGATTGAAACTTGGTTAGACTATGACTGTCCCAGATACGTTAAAGCTAGTGATCTTTTTCTCATTCATTCATCCATTCAATAATTCTGACCTTCCTGACTCAGTTTACCCAGCTCAAATGGCTGTGAAGATTACTAACAGTGTACGTAAGGTACTTTCAGAAATTAGAAACTGAGACAGGACAAGATGGCGGAAGAGTAGGACGCGGAGATCATCTTCCTCCCCAGAAACACATGAGAAATACATCTACACGTGGAACTGCTCCTACAGAACACACAGTGAACGGTGAAGACCTCACACCTCCCAAAAGGCAAGAAACTGCCCACGTACCTGGGTAGGGCAAAAGAAAAAAGAAACAACAGAGACAAAAGAATAGGGATGGTACCTGCACCAGTGGGAGGTAGCTGTGAAGGATGAAAAGTTTCCACACACTAGGAGCCCCTTCCCGGGTGGAGACTGCGGGTGGCGGAGGGGGGAAGCTTCAGAGCCGCGGAGGAGAGAACAGCTACAGGGGTGCGGAGGGCAAAGCGGAGAGATTCCCGCACAAAGGATCGGTGCCGACCAGCACTCACCAGCCCGAGAGGCTTGTCTGCTCAGCCGCCGGGGAGGGCGGGGCTGGGAGCTGAGGCTCGGGCTTCGGTCGGAGCGCTGGCGGCGTGAACACAGCCTGAAGGGGTTAGTGCGCCAGGACTAGCTGGGAGGGAGTTCGGGAAAAGTCTGGAGCTGCCGAAGACACAAGAGAGTTTTTCTTACCTCTTTGTTTCCTGGTGCGCGAGGACAGGGGATTCAGAGCGCTGCTTAAAGGAGCTCCAGAGACGGGCGCGAGCCTCGGCTAACAGCGCGGACCCCAGAGACGGGCGTGGGACGCTGGGGCTGCTGCTGCTGCTGCCAAGAGGCCTGTGTGCGAGCGCAGGTCACTGCCCACGGCCCCCTTCCGGGGAGCCTGTGCAGCCCGCCACTGCCAGGGTCCCGGGATGCAGGGACAGCTTCCCCGGGAGAGCGCACGTCGCGCCTTGTGTAACGTCACGCCGGCGCGACGTCACGCCGGCCTCTGCCGCCGCACGCTCGCCCCGCCTCCACGCCCCTCCCTCCCCCGCGGCCTGAGTGAGCCAGAGCCCCTGAATCAGCGGCTCCTTTAACCCCGTCCTGTCTGAGCGAAGAACAGACGTCCTTGGGCGACATACACGCAGAGGCGGGGCCAAATCCAAAGCTGAGCCCCGGGAGCTGTGCGAACAAAGAAGAGAAATGGAAATCTCTCCCAGTAGCCTCAGAAGCAGCGGATTAAAGCTCCACAATCAACTTGATGTACCCTGCGTCTGTGGAATACCTGAAGAGACGACGAATCATCCCAAATTGAGGAGGTGGACTTTGGGAGCAAGATAGATTATTTTTTCCCCTTTTCCTCTTTTTGTGAGTGTGTATGTGTATGCTTCTGTGTGAGATTTTGTCTGTATAGCTTTCCTTTCACCATTTGTCCTAGCGTTCTGTCCGTCCGTTTTTTTTCTTTTACTTTTTAAAATTTTTTTCTTAATAATTATTTTTTATTTTAATAACTTTATTTTATTTTATCCTCTTTCTTTCTTTCTATATTTTTCTCCCTTGTATTCTGAGCCATGTGGAGGACAGTCTCTTGGTGCTCCAGCCAGGTGTCAGTGCTGTGCCTCTGAGGTGGGAGAGCCAACTTCAGGACACTGGTCCACAAGTGAACTCCTAGCTCCACGTAATATCAAACGGCGAAAATCTCCCAGAGATCTCCATCTCAACACCAACACCCAGCTTCACTCAATGACCAGCAAGCTACAGTGCTGGATACCCTATGCCAAACAACTAGCAAGACAGGAACACAGACACATCCATTAGCAGAGAGGCTGCCTAATATCATAATAAGGCCACAGACACCCCAAAACACACCACCAGACGTGGACCTGCCCACCAGAAAGACAAGATCTAGCCTCAACCACCATAACACAGGCACTAGTCCCCTCCAGCAGGAAACCTATATAACCCACTGAACCAACCTTAGCCACTGGAGACAGACACCAAAAACAATGGAATCTACCAACCTGCACCCTGCGAAAAGGAGAGCTGAAACACAGTAAGATAAGCAAAATTAAAAGACAGAAAAACACAGCATATTAAGGCACAAGGTAAAAAACCACCAGTCTTAACAAATGAAGAGGAAATAGGCAGTATATCTGAAAAAGAATTCAGAATAATGATAGTAAGGATGATCCAAATTCTTGGAAATAGAATAGAGAAAATGCAAGAAACATTTACCAAGGACCTAGAAGAACTAAAGAGGAAACAAGCAATGATGAACAACACAATAAATGAAATTAAAAATACTCTAGAAGGGATCAATAGCAGAATAACTGAGGCAGTAAAACTGGTAAGTGACCTGGAAGATAAAATAGTGAAAATAACTACTGCAGAGCAGAATAAAGAAAAAAGAAAGAAAAGAACTGAGGACAGTCTCAGAGACTTCTGGGACAACATTAAAAGCACCAACATTCGAATTATAGGAAGAAGAAGAGAAAAAGAAAGGGACTGAGAAAATATTTGAAGAGATTATAGCTGAAAACTTCCCTAATATGGGAAAGGAAATAGTTAATCAAGTCCAGGAAGCACAGAGAGTCCCATACAGGATAAATCCGATGAGAAACACGCCAAGACACATATTAATCAAGCTGTAAAAAATTAAATACAAAGAAAACATATTAAAAGCAGCAAGGGAAAGCAACAAATAACACACAAGGGAATCCCCATAAGGTTAACAGCTGACCTTTCAGCAGAAACTCTGCAAGCCAGAAGGAAGTGGCAGGACATAATTAAAGAGAAGAAGGAGAAAAACCTACAAGCAAGATTACTCTACACAGCAAGGATCTCATTCAGATTCCATGGAGAAATTAAAACCTTTATAGACAAGCAAAAGCTGAGAGAGTTCAGCACCACCAAACCAGCTTTACAACAAATGCTAAAGGAACTTCTCTAGGCAAGAAACACAAGAGAAGGAAAAGACCTACAATAACAAACCCAAAACAATTAAGAAAATGGGAATAGGAACATGCATATCGATAATTACCTTAAATGTAAATGGTTTGAATGCTCCCACCAAAAGACACAGACTGGCTGAGTGGATACAAAAACAAGACCTGTATATATACTGTCTACAAGAGACCTGCTTCAGACGTAGGGACACATACAGACTGCAAGTGAGGGGATGGAAAAAGATACTCCATGCAAATGGAAATCAGAAGAAAGTTGGAGTAGCAATTCTCATATCAGACAACATAGACTTTAAAATAAAGACTATTACAGGAGACAAAAAAGGACACTACATAATGATTAAGTGATAAATCCAAGAAGAAAATATAACAATTGTAAATATTTATGCACCAAACATAGGAGCACCTCAATACATAAGGCAAATACTAACAGCCATAAAAGGGGAAATCGACAGTAACACATTCATAGTAGGGGACTTTAACACCCCACTTTCACCAATGGACAGATCATCCAAAATAAAAATAAATAAGGCAACACAAGCTTTAAATGATACATTAAATAAGATGGAAAAAATGGATATTTTTAGGACATCCCATCCAAAAACAATAGAATACACATTTTTCTCAAGTGCTTATGGAACATTCTGCAGGATAGATCATATCTTGGGTCACAAATCTAGCCTTGGAAAATTTAAGAAATTGAAATCGTATCAAGTAACTTTTTCGACCGCAACGCTATGAGACTAGATATCAATTACAGGAAAAGATCTGTAAAAAATACAAACACATGGAGGCTAAATAATACACTACTTAATAACGAAGTGATCACTGAAGAAATCGAAGAGGAAATCAAAAAATACCTAGAAACAAATGACAATGGAGACACGATGACACAAAACGTATGGGATGCAGCAAAAGCAGTTTTAAGAGGGAAGTTCATAGCAATACAATCCTACCTTAAGAAACAGGATACATCTCAAATAAACAACCTAACTTTGCCCCTAAAGCAATTAGAGAAAGAAGAGCAAAAAACCCCCAAAGTTAGCAGAAGGAAAGAAATCATAAAGATCAGGTCAGAAATAAATGAAAAAGAAATGAAGGAAACGATAGCAAAGATCAATAAAACTAAAAGCTGGTTCTTTGAGAAGATAAACAAAATCGATAAACCATTAGCCAGACTCATCAAGGAATAAAGGGAGAATACTCAAATCAATAGAATTAGAAATGAAAAAGGAGAAGTAACAACTGACAGTGCAGAAATACAAAAGATCAAGAGAGATTACTACAAGCAACTCTATGCCAATAAAATGGACAACCTGGAAGAAATGGACAAATTCTTAGAAATGCACAACCTGCCAAGAATGAATCAGGAAGAAATAGAAAATATGAACAGACCAATCACAAGCACTGAAATTGAAACTGTGATTAAAAATCTTCCAACAAACAAAAGCCCAGGACCAGATGGCTTCACTGGTGAATTCTATCAAACATTTAGAGAAGAGCTAACACCTATCCTTCTCAAACTCTTCCAAAATATAGCAGAGGGAGGAACACTCCCAAACTCATTCTATGAGGCCACCATCACCTTGATACCAAAACCAGACAAGGATGTCACAAAGAAAACTCCAGGCCAATATTACTGATGAACATAGATGCAAAAATCCTCAAAAAAAAAATACTAGCAAACAGAATCCAAGAGCACATTAAAAGGATCATACACCATGATCAAGGGGGTTTATTCCAGGAATGCAAGGATTCTTCAATATATGCAAATAAATCAACATGATACACCATATGAACAAATTGAAGGAGAAAACCCATATGATCATCTCAATAGATGCAGAAAAAGCTTCTGACAAAATTCAACACCATTATTGATTAAAAATTCTCCAGAAAGAGGGCATAGGAGAACCTATCTCAACATAAAAAGGCCACATATGACAAACCCCCAGCAAACATCATTCTCAATGGTGAAAAACTGAAAGCCTTTCCTCTAAGATCAGGAACAAGACAAGGATGCCCACTCTCACCGCTTTTATTCAACATAATTTTGGAAGTCCTAGCCCCAGCAATCAGAAAAGAAAAGGAAATAAAAGGCATCTAAGTTGGAAAAGAAGAAGTAAAACTGTCACTGTTTGCAGATAACATGATACTATACATAGAATATCCTAAAGATGCTACCAGAAGTCTACTGGAGTTCAGCAATGAATTTGGTAAAGTTGCAGGATACAAAATTAGTACACAGAAGTCTCTTGAATTCCTATACACTAACAGTGAAAGATCAGAAAGAGAGATTAAGGAAACACTCCCATTTACCATTGCATCAAAAAGAATAAAATACCTAGGAATAAACCTACCTAAAGAGGCAAAAGAGCTGTACTCAGAAAACACTGATGGAAGTAATCAAAGATGTCACAAAGAGATGGAGAGATGTACCATGTTCTTGGATTGGAAGAATCAATATTGTGAAAATGACTATACTACTCAAAGCATTCTACAGATTCAGTTCAATCCCTATCAAATTACCAATGGCGTTTCCCACAGAATTAGAACAAAAAAATTTTACACTTTGTATGGAAAGACAAAGACTCTAAATAGCAAAAGCTATCTTGAGAAAGAAGAATGCAGCTGGAGAAATCAGGCTCCCTGACTTCAGATTATACTACAAAACTACAGTAATCAAAACAGTATGATACTGGAATAAACACAGAATTATAGATCAATGGAACAGGATAGAAACTCCAGAGATAAACCCATACACCTATGGTCACCTAATCTATGACAAAGGAGGCAAGAATATACAAAGGAGAAAAGACAGGCTCTTCAGTAAGTTGTGCTGGGAAAACAGGACAACTACATGTAAAAAAATGAAATTAGAACACTCCCTAGCACCACACACAAAAATAAACTCAAAATGGATTAAAGACCTAAATGTATGGCCAGATACTATAAAACTCGTAGAGGAAATGTAGGCAGAACACTATCTGACATAAATCACAGCAAGTTCTTTTTCAATACACCACCTAGAGTAATGGAAATAAAAACAAAAATAAATAAATGGGACTTAATTAAACTTAAAAGCTTTTGCACAGCAAAGGAAACCATAAACAAAACAAAAAGACAACCCTCAGAATGGCAGAATATATTTGCATATGAAGCAACGGACAAGGGATTAATCTCCAAAATATATAAACAGCACATGCATCTCAATATCAAGAAAACAAACAACCTGATCACAAAATAGGAGGAAGACCTAAATAGATATTTCTCCAAAGAAGACATACAGTGGCCAACAGACACATGAAAAGCTGCTCAACATCACTAATTATTAGAGAAATGCAAATCAAAACTGCAATGAGGTATCACCTCACACTGGTCAGAACGGCCATCATCAAAAAATCTAGAAACAATAAATGCTGGAGAGGGTGTGGAGAAAAGGGAACCCTCCTCAGTGTTGGTGGGAATGTAAACTGATACAGCCACTATGAAGAACAGTATGGAGTTTCCTTAAAAAACTAAAAATAGAGCTACTATATGATCCAGCAATCCCTCTCCCAGGCATATATCTGCAGAAAACCATAATTCTAAAGGATACGTGCATCCTGTTGTTCATTTCAGCACTATTTACTATAGCCAGGACATGGAAGCAACCTAAATGTTCATCAGCAGATGAATGGATAAAGAAGATGTGGCACATATATACAATGGAATATTACTCAGCCATAGAAAAGAACAAAATAGTGCCATTTGCAGAGAACTGGATGGACCAGATGATAGACTGGCATACAGAGTGAAGTAAGTCAGAAAGAGAAAAACAAATATTTCATAATATCACTTATATGTGGAATCTAGAAAAATGGTAGAGATGAACTTATTTGCAAAGCAGAAATAGAGTCACAGATGTAGAGAACAAACTTATGGTTACCAAGCAGGGGAGTGGGGTGGATGAATTGGGAGATTAGGGCTGACATATATACACTACTATGTATAAATTAGATAACAAATGAGAACCTAGTATATAGCACAGGGAACTCTACTCAGTGCTCTGTGGTGACCTAAATGGGAAGGAAATCGAAAAAAGAGTGGATATATTTATACGTATAACTGATTCTCTTTGCTGTACAGCAAGAAACTAACACAACAGTGTAAAGAAACTATACTCCAATAAAAATTAATTTTAAAAAATAAAAACTTTAAAAAGTGGCACAAGCCAATATAGATGGTGTTAATCTAAAGCCCAGGGGAATGGGATGATTCCTGCACTTGTTGCCAAGGGACTGAAACCACAAGGGCAAGAACCCAGATTTAGAGAGGCAGATTTAACAAGATTTTTGGCAGTTGTTACTAGCCAGTTAGATCACTCAAAAAGGTATAATCAAGCCAGCCATTGAGGGTTTCAAGCAAACTATTGCCCCCTTGGGAAACAGATATCTGTAATCGTTCAGTTCTTAAGACAGACTTCCAAGCCCTTATCACAGATAGTGAGTTCCCAAAGTAATAGAGTGTCCAGCTGAGGAAGTCTTCCAACCATCTTCTCAGGTATGATGACAAAGCCAATGAACAGGGGAAATCCAGTAGGAAGGCTCTGGAGCATCCAGACAGGCTGACTAAACAACCCACTGTATGGCCAGAGAAGGGATCCGACAGACCAATAGAATGCATTATTGCCGTCTATCAGGCTGGAGGATGCTGCTTCCTCCTCTGTAATCCATTTTTAAATGTGGTTCAGCCTTGCCCCTCTTCCTTCCTTACCAACTTCCCCTCTCAGTATGAGGCCACCATATTATTTCTAGCCTTAGGTAAGTCTTCTATTCCTCTATCAGCTTAACAATCACTCAACTATACTGTAATCATAACAGAAACATACAGAAAATGAAAAGCCCCTAGGGGCCATTTCTCCATTCTCCAGTTTCTCACAATTCTCCAGCTATTTGAAGGGCCTGGCAAAAGACCATACCCAACTATATAAAAGGGTTGCTGTTTAGGGTAAGTGTAACCACAGAGATAAACATAAAACAAAAAAAGATCTTATGTAACATTTATTTTTTATCCCAACTTAATTTTGACTTTATTCCTCACCTCCCATTCCCATTCTTTTATTAGAAATCCAAATGTTTTTTTAAAACAAATTGTTTAAAATCATGATTACCTAGAGTCATAACAAAATTTTCTTCTCTCCAAAAGGGGGAAAAACACAGCTTTTATTCTAGTGCTGCATTTTCAAATGCATGTAGCATTAACTGCATGTTAATATATTCTTTATAAGCTATTTAAAATAAAACCTTCATCCTTTGAGGTTACTGACATTTTTCTAGTTCACTGACACATCTCCTATAATACATTATTCATTTTCATGAGTGAAGTGGGAACTGTAATAAAAAATAGGATTTTAATCCCTGAGGTTGCCATTGCAACACAAGATCGAAAGAATAGACCTTTAACAATAAGCATTGATCATGCTATCTGGATCAAAATCACCTCCATAGCATGGAGTCATTTAGAAAGTTGCATTTACTGGGTTAAGTTAACCCTGCTCTTCCTAGCCCTCATGCTGTAATAATATTTCCTTTTGTAAAGAAATAACACATAGCAATGAAGTCTGCAGAAACTTCTGAGATCCTCAGAAATCAAGAGAAACCACAAGTTCCATTTCTCTAATCTCCATCCACATTGCTGGAGAAGGGTTTTCAGCACCATTCCAAGACCTGGAAAAGTTAATGAACCAACTTGGTTTTTCTACTTCTCCATAAATTTAGTCAAAAGGGAGAAATCAGTCCTCCTGGCTAGAAAATGGGAATGTCCTGCTTATCTCTGCCACCATAACATTAGCAGAGCTGCGTTCAACTCTTTGTGCCCGCCCTCCTTGTGGAACCCTTTCTCTACCAGGAGGCTAACAGTGGGGTGTGGATTCCTGCTCTTGCCCCTAGTAGTAGCGGTTCAGGCTCCTGGTGCCAGGAACCTCGGGCTGGCCATTCATCCAAATCTCCCTGATGATGCGTTCCCGCTCCTCTAGCCGCTGAGCACGCTCTAGCTCCTCGGCTGAGGTGAAGACGTTCTTGTTCAAAGTCCTCTCGAAGCGACGATGTCTCCTGACTGAGATGTCGGATGCTGCGTAGGAGCTGCCATCCTCGCTGTCGCTGCTGTTGCTGCTGCTTTCTTGGTCCTGCAGGAACTTCTTCTGGGGATGCTGCCGGCAGTCTGTGTGGCAAGAGATCCTCATCACCAAGGCAGCTACGGTGAGGACCAGCCCGATGCACACACCAGAGACAAAGTACAGAGCTGCTCGCTCAGGATTTTCTGGAAGAGGAGGAAGAAGAGAACATTTGAGAGATGACCACTATATATGCAGAGAGCAAATATGACTCCAGCACAGGATGCACGCCTCTCACCAGACCTCAAAGCTTTGATGGTTACAAATATTGCCTTTCCATGTGACAAATTGCATAATGTTTTCAAAATATAATTTTCAACAAATGGTGAATGTGGGTAAAGAGTGTATGGAATTCTCTTACTATTCCTGTAACTTAACTTCAAAATTATTTCAAAATGAAAAGTTAAAAAAAAAGAAAAAAATATTATTTAGCATTTACTAGAAACAAGTAACTGTGCCATTTACTTATACCAGAAAAATCTTTGCTCCTGCAACCCCTTGAATTACCTTTTAATCATAGTTGTAGGTAACTTCTGAGATGACACCCCACCTCTTGGTATTCATATTCTTATGCAAGCCCTTCCTTCCAAGGGCTGGACATAGTGGGCTGGACCTAGTGACTTACTTCTAACCCAAGACTGACTTCCAACTTACTCATGCTCTCTCTCTCTAACTTACTCACTTGCTTGCTCTGATGCAGTCAGTTCCCATGCTATGATCTGTACTACAGAGAGGACTGCATAGCAAGGAACTAAGGGTGGCTTCTAACAGCCTTCAAAGCTTGGAAGTGTATGAATATGTTTTGTGTATTTTAAATTTTATTTTGCTTAGCTGTATTTTTAAGTATTCTATTCTCATTGACATTACTTTTGTAATAAATAACATTATTTTACTGGAATTTAAAATTTTGAAGTGAATCATCCCCTGGTGGAGCATTGAGGTGGCCACAACCCTGGTCATGCAGCAGCCTTGTGGGACACCTTGAACCAGAGAACCCAGCTATGCCAATCCCAGATTCCTGACTTACAGAAACAGAGAGATAATTAATATGTGTTGTTTTGAGGTACAGATGGTCCCTGAATTGCAATGGCTAGACTTATGATTTTTTAACTTTACAGTGGAGTGAAAGCAATATGCACTCAAGTAGAATTTGTACTTCTAATTTTAAATGTTGATCTTTCCCTATGCTACCAACATGCAGTACAATACTCTCTCCTGATGCTGGGCAGCAGCAGTGAGCTGTACTCCCAGTCAGCCACATGATCACTTACAGCCATTCTGAACATAGACAACCATTCAATTTTTCACTTTCAGTACAGTAGTCAATAAATTACATGAGATATTAAACACTTTATTAAAAAATAGACTTTGTGTTAGATGATTTTGCCCAACTGCAGATTAATGTAAGTGTTCTGAGCACATTTGAGGTAGGTTAGGCTAAGCTATGATGTTCCACAGGTTAGGTGTATTAAATGCATTTTTGTCAATATCAAAAGAAAAAACCCAATCAAACAATGGGTAGAAGACCTAAATGAGACACTTCTCCAAAGAAGACCTTCAGATGGCCAAGAGGCACATGAAAAGATGCTCAACATCACTAATTATTAGAGATATAATTACATTGAGATATCACCTCACACCAGTCAGAATGGCCATCATCAAAATGTCTACAAACAATAAATGCTGGAAAGGGTGTGTAGAAAATGGAACCCTCCTACACTGTTGGTGGGAATGTAAATTGGTACAGCTACTATGGAGAACAGTATGGAAGTTCCTTAAAAAAACTAAAAATAGAGCTACCAATGAACCAGCAATCCCACTCCTGGGCAAACCATGAGTGAGAGAAAACCATGGTTCGAAATGATACATTCACCCCAATGTTCATTGCAGTGCTGCTTATAATAGCCAAGACTTGGAAGCAACCTACATGTCCATTGACAGATGAATGGAGATACACACACACACACACACACACACACACACACACACACACACAATGGAATATTACCCAATCATTACAAAAAATGAAATAATGCCATTTGCAGCAATATGGATGGACCTGGAGATTATCATACTAAGTAAAGTAAGTCAGACAGAGAAAAGACAAATATCATATGATATTGCTTATATGTAGAAGCAAAAAAATACGATACAAATGAGCTTATTTACAAAACAGAAACAGACTCACAGACTTAGAAAAAAACTTATGGTTACTAATGGGGAAAGGTGGAGGGGAGGGATAAATTGGAAGTGTGGGAATGACATATACAGATCTGTAATTTGCTGTGCAGCAATAGATAACTTATACAATCACAGATTGAAAGACAGTGTGGGCATTTTTGCATACCCTCATCAGGTTAATTTGTGGGGGAGTAATTTAAGCCCTTTCTTGGTGAGAGAAGAAAATAATCATTCTGCTGATGAGTAATATACTTAGTGGGCCCAGTGATGATCCCTGTACGATGTGTTCAACAGAATGGGAGCCTCTGAATGAACAGCTCTCACCTTCTACATGTGAGAGCACTGGGACATGCCTGGCCTTGAGTCAAAGGGCATGGTCAATCAGACCAGACCCAAGATTGACATCAGCAAATTGGATCCATAATCTATATTCACCTGTACGTATGAATCATAATGTATATATTGTTTTGTGGGTTTTTAAAGAATATAAGTGGAATCATATATGATTTATATTTGCTTTTTAAATTTAAGAATATTTCTTAGAGAGGTTTCAACATGTCAATAGTATTCTTTTTGACTGCTGCATATTTTTCTGTAGTATAGATATCAAAGTTTAACCTTTTCCTTGTTGATAGCATATAAATTGTTTCCTATTTTTCACTATTACAATCAATGCTAAAGTCAGTATCTTTTTGTCCTTGTATATATCTCTTTATGCATTGCATAATTATTTCTACAGGTTAGTTAATCTAGAAACAGAACAGCTGTATCAAAGGGCTTAGGCATTTTCAGGTTTTATACATTTCAAATTGTACCCAAAAAAGGTTCTATCAGTCTGAACACAGAATACTGAACACATGTGTTTATGATCCCTCCTTCTCTCTGAAACCTCCACTGAAATGACAGTGATGTGAGTAAAATATATACAAAGTATAGGTACAAAGAAAAGAATAGAGAAGAAAATAGAAAACATGCATAGTCCAATGTTTACTGCAAGGGAAGAAATGTATGCATATGATTGAATACCAAAAGGGACGATGTGAAATAAAAACTGTTTAAAGAAGAAAAAAGAAAACACGAAGAGTCAACATAAGAGTAGTCAACAAACCATGAAACATAGTAAAAAGGGACTGACATTAACATCATGGTAGTGTAAGACATCCTTCCTCTTTGTACAACTAATGAGGTATCTATCCATAAATCACAGTGCCTCCGTGGGAATTGTGTGATCTAATATCATATGCCAAGGGACCAGGGAGAAGTCTTGCTTACCTGTTCATCTGGTAATAGACAGACAAACCCTGGTTTGGGTTGCAGAATCAGCAGAGCGAGCAAACCTGCCTCAACAACTCCCAGCCACGATTGGGGAAAACCTGGAGAGTGCTGACTTGGGCCGATACCCACAGATGAGAGAGAATTTGTAAAATTCCAGCGCCCTGGAGGTGATTAGAGCACACCACTGGAGGGAAAACACACACACACACACACACACACACACGAGTTTGAATGCAGCAGAGAGGGAAAGAGGAACTTTTTCAGCTTTGCCCCTCTCCACAAGTTGACACAACAACAGACTGAACTATCCCGTGGTCACCTGTGCACAGGTGAAAAGGAGAGTACAAGTGTGAGTGCCCGGCTACCCCAGCTCTGCTGGATGCTGCAAGAGAAATCCATTTTTCTCCAGCAACACTAGGAGTACTGGAAACAGGACCTCTATGACTGGGGGAAGGGAGAAGATCAGAAAAGGCTAATAAGAACATCAAAAGGCGTTAAAGGGGCATGGTTCCTGCTGTCTGTGCTCAGGGCTTCAGCAGGAAGTCCACTCAAGAGCTCCTGGGAGAACCTCAGCCAAAGATATCCCCACCAGCTGGTGGTTACCCCCAATGCCCCAAGTACTAAACCCACACCTCCCCTCACTCTGTGGTGTCTTCTTGTTTGCACTCAGATTGGCACCAGAAGTGAGCAGGGTGAATGGAGTGCTATTAGAAAAATAGACCAGGATCTGTGGGCAAGAGAGAAAACACAAACTTGAGCTGTAGTGCTACCTTCTGGAAAAAACAAGAGAGATTTCTAGCAGCCAGCCAGGTGAGTTGTAAGAACCACAGAAGACATAAAAAGCTTAAGAATTCTGCCACAGGAGGGAGCAAGAAGTACAGAGCAGGTGTATAAATACAAGGTCAGAGAGAACCCCAGATAGAACAGGATCAACAAGCAGTATACCCTATCTAGTAAAGATTTGAGGAGGTGTCTGAACTACAAGAAAGAGGAAGAATCAAGAAAACACATCATCACCAAAAGATAATAATCCTTCAATAACTGAACTCAAAAGCAAAAAATCTTATAATCTACCTGATAAAGAATTCAAAATAGCTGTTTTGAGGAAACAGTGAGCTACAAGAAACACAGAAGACAATTCAATAAAATCAGGAAAAAATACATGTACAAAGTGAGAAATTTAGCAAAAAGTTAAAAACCATAAAAAGGAACCAAACAGAAATTGTGGAGCTGAATAATTTGATGATTAAAATGAAAAATGAAACAGAGAGAATCTGCAGCAGGGTAGATCAAATGGAAGACAAAATAAGCAACCAGGAAGACAGTAATTTTGAAATAACCCAATCAGAGGTGAACAGAGAAAAAAGAATGAAAAAGAGGAAAGAAAGTGTACATGATCTATGGGATTCAATCAAACATACAAATATATAGCATAACTGGAGTTCCAGAGGAGAAGAGAGGGGCAGAAAGTTTATTTAAAGAAACGCTAGCTGAGAACTTCACAAACCTAGAGAGAGTCTTAGACATCCAAGTCTATGAAACTAATAGATCATCCTACTATCTCAATGCAAAAGACCACCAAGAACATTATAATGAAATTGTCAAAAATCAAGGAAAAAGAGAGAATCCTTAAAAAGCCAGAGGAAGAAAGATAATAAACTTACAAAGGAATCCTCATTAGTCTATCAGAGGATTTATCAGCAGAAATGCTACAGGCCAGGAGAGAGTGGAATAACCTATTCAAATTGTTGAAAAAAAAATTGCCAGCCAAGAATACTTTACCTGGCAAAATTATCCTTCAGATATGAAGGAGAAAATATGCTAATTAGTGACATGAAAACACATTAAAGTATACAACGCACTGGTAAAGGTAAATATACAATAAACATACAGTTTCAGATTTAGAAAACTCTAATTCTGTACTATGGTGCTGTGTTAACCACTTAACTGCAGTATAAAGGTTAAAGGAAAAGGGTACTAAAAATAACTAAAACCACTATAGTCTGTTAAAAAATACACAATATAAAAACAGGTAAATTGTGACATCAAAAATGTAAAGGGGGCTTCCCTGGTGGCGCAGTGGTTGAGAGTCCGCCTGCCGATGCAGGGGACACGGGTTCGTGCCCCGGTCTGGGAAGATCCCACATGCCGCGGAGCGGCTGGGCCCGTGAGCCATGGCCACTGAGCCTGTGCTCCGGAGCCTGTGCTCCGCAAGGGGAGAGGCCACAACAGTGAGAGGCCCGCCTACCGCAAAAAAAAAAAAAAAAAAAATGTAAAGGGGTTAGTAAAATGGTGGAGGCTTTGTGATCGAAAAACTTTCATCTTTCACCAATTTGTATGCTGTTAGCTGTGGGCTTGTCATATATTACCTTTATTATACTGCAATATATTCCTTTTATACCCAAGTTGTTGAGGGTTTATCATTAAAGAAAGTTGTATTTTGTCAAATGCTTTTTCTGCATCTATTGGGATGATGAAGGAAACAGGAGATGACATCACCATCTTAAAGAGATAGCTGCATTCCCATGTTTATGGCAGCATTATTCACAATAACCAAATTATGGAAACAACCTAAGTATCTATCAACAGATGAATGGATAAAGAAAATGTGATATATATTACAGCATTATTCAGTCATAAAAAAAGAAGGAGACCCTGCCATTTATAACATGGATGGACCTCAAGGGCATTATGCTAAAATGAAATAAGTCAGACAAAGGTAAATAATATATGATATCAGTAACATGTGGAATCTAAAAATGTTGAACTCATAAAAACAGAGTAGAACACTGGTTACCAGGGGCTGTGGGGTGGAGGAACTGGGAATATGTTGTTTAAAGGTACACGTTAGCAACTTGTAGATAAATAAGTCCTGGAGACCTAATGCACAGCATAGTCATTATAGACAACAATATTGTATTATAGACTTCAAAGTTGCTTAGACACTAGATCTTAATTGTTCTCACCAGAAAAAAAGAAGATAGTAATTATATGACGTGAAAGAGGTGTTAGCTAATGCTACAATGGTGATCATACTGCAATACAGAAATGTATCAAGGCAACATGTTCTCACCTTAAATCTATACAATGTTCTATGTCAAATTATATCTCATTTAAAGAAAGAAAGGAAGGGAGGGAGGGAGAGAGAGAGAAGGGAAGGAGGAAGAGAAGGGAAGGGAGAAAGAAAGAAAAGAAAGAAAGAAAGAAAGAAAGAAAGAAAGAAAGAAAGAAAGAAAGAAAGAAAGAAAGGAAGGAAGGAAGGAAGGAAGGAAGGAGGGAGGGAAGAAAAGAAAGAAAGGGAGAGAGAAGGAGGCTGAAACTGAACTCTGTCCAGATAATCAGCAAACACTGAGAGGACTGAGTGAGCTCTTTGCCTTGAGGAGCTTAACAGCCCAGCAGGGAAGATAGCCTTATCCGTTGCGGTACCAAAGGGAAGTGCAACTATAGAAACATGAATACGGATTTTTGGAAATGCAAAGGTGAGTGGAAAAGCTAAGTACAAATATGGGAATCTGAAAAGGCTTTCTAGAAAAGATGTACAAATCCATGCTTTTACCAGGGTGGAAAACCATCAGGCAGACCTGTATTTGAAGCCTCATCTCAGACTCTTCTTTTAAACAACGATAACACTACCAACGCTGCTGAATTGTGGTAAAGATATTACAAATGACAAGCATAAAGGGATTATCCCAGATCCTGGCAATAACTGATAACTTACTCTCACTCTATTTGTTTTTTCCCCCTCTTTCCCCTTCCTGCCTTCCTCCCTCCCTCTCTCCCTTCCTTCCTTCCTTCCTACCTTCCTACCCTCCTTTCTCTCTCTCTCTCTCCTCCTTCCCTTCCCTCCCTCCCTCCCTCTCATTCCTCTACCCATCTATCTGTTTTCCTACCTCTTTCCTTCTCTCCCTTATTCCCTTCCTTTCTTTTCTCATCCAATCCTCCCTTCCCTGTGAATTAATGTCTCTCTTTCACAACCTGCCCTCACCCCACCTATAACATAGGTTAACTTGAAGATGGTTACTGAACTGAATGTTGGAAACCACTATTCTCCCTCTAGCGTAACTAACAGGGTTTTCTCATACATCTTATAAGCAGTAAATTTGTGAAACTCTTTAAATGCCAATTTGGTAATACTTATCATAAATAATAATTATTATACATTTGATACGGCAATTCTACTTTTGATAATTTATTCTACAAATGCACTTGAACACGTATGTATGTCACGGTTATTTATTGCAGGTTTCTTGTCCTGTTTGAAAGGATTTGAACCATTCCCACTGGCCATGACTGGTTAAACTATGATTCATCTGTACAATGGAACAGTGTGCAGTTGTCTAAAAGAATGAGGAAGCTCTCTATACACTGATATTAAATACAATATTTTCAAAATACATTTTTCAGTGAAAAAAGTGAAGTACAAAACAGTATATAGGATATGCTGCTTGTGTATAACAGTGGGGAAGGTGAGACTGTATGCTCATATTTTCTTATATCTGCACAAAGAACTCTGGAAAGATGCAGAGAAGCCCTGTATGGATCAAATTTGGGGACTAGAAGTAAGAGACAGCTCTGGAGTAAGACCTCTTACTAGATGTCATTTTGTATTGTTTGATCACTGAGCAATATTCATTCACTAACTTGTTGAGCATCTAATAGGTGCCAGGCACTATTCTAGATGCTGAGGATGTGGCAGTAAATAAATGAAACACAAACCTCTGTGCTCCTGGGAGTTTACATTCTAGTAAGCTAGTAAGGAGATGGATAATAAAAAAGATAAATAAATAAAATAGGTGGTATGTTAGGTGGTGATAAGGAGAAAACAGAAAAAATAGGAAGGAAGATATGATATGTTAAATGTGTGCTGGAGGCAAGGAGGTAGACAAAGTGACCAAAAGGGATCTCACTGAGAAGGTGATTTTTAAAGAAAAATCTAAAAAGAATGGAAGAGTGAGGTGGAGACTGTATTATCACTTCAAAACATTAAATTAAAAAGAGAAATCATTCAGCTTAATCTTTCTAACAACCTTCCTAGAAGTTATTAATGAGGTTATTATGATTAATGAGATTATCCTCATTTTAAATTGTTATATTATGATACCAAGGGGTTGCTTTCAAGTAGTTAGAACAAGAAGTGTTTACTGCTCCAATCCAAGTGCTGAGATAGAGGAAACCAAACACGTGTAGGGAGAACACATGGATGTTTCTTAGGTGGATGGGCACCTAAGCCAGAGTAGGGAATAAGGGGAGAAGATGACTGAGAGAGTTCTAAAGACTGGGAAGGAGTTAGCCAGTCCAAGACTGAATGGAAGAATTCCTGGGTAAGGAAATAACTGTGCAAAAGAGATGAGAAAAGGCTAGGCAGGTGGTTTAGAATAACTGAAGTGAGGCATTGGTCAGGGAGGATTATAATTAAATAAGAGCATGGAGAAGTCAAGGTTAGACAATAAAAGCCCTGGTAAGCCACATAAAAAACTGCAGATTGGAGTACCTCAAACCATCCCTAAGTCCCTTCCCTCTTGCTTGTCTCTATTCTAGCATGTTTTCTAAATCTTGGCACGACCTACATTTGAAAAGTTAATTCTTTGTCATAGGGGTTGTCCTGTGCATCGTAGTATGTTTCTCCACCCAGTAGATGATACTAGCAGCAACCCTCACCTGTTGTTATAGCCAAAAATGTGTCCAGACATTGGCAGAAATCCCCCTACTGTGCAAAATTACCCTGGATTATGAACCACTGGTCTGGAAGTTGAAAAGGCTAGTATTCTCATTTTTCCAGCCTCTCTTACAGCTAGAAATGGCCATATGACACAGGTCTAGCCAATGAAACATGAGATGAGGTCGACTGGAACCTCCTTCCTTTTTCATCCGTCTTTCAATCTTGAATCAAAAGGCAGGAGCAACAGCAGCCATTTTGCAGCCATGAGATGACAAGTATAAAAAAAGGCCATGAGAATCACAGAGAATCTGACCCCTACATTTTTGAGCTAATGCTAGCAACCACCTACCTCCAGACTTCTTGTTATGTGGGTAAGATAACTCCTATGTGTTTAGGCCACCGAATTGAAGGTTTCTACTATTTGCAGCTGAAAACAACTCTATCTGTTAAACCATAAAAAAGTGTTTGGATTTTATCCTTGATATAACGAAGATCCACAAAGAGATTCTAATAAGTAAAAAGAATTGCATCATCACACCTACATTTTAGAAACATCATTTCATTACAAAACACGTATTGGAGGTTAGTAGACCATAGAAAATGCCATTATGGCAAAGCAGGCAAAAACATGAATGAGCTTAAACCAACTCAGTTACAGTGGGAATAAAGTAGAAGTGAGGCATTTCAGGGACATTGAAAGGTGAAATGGACCAACTGTAAGTGATTGGATATGGGCAGTGAAGAAGATGCATCAAAGGCTAAAAATCATATTTCTAGTATAGGTGATGCCCTAGATGGTACACAAAATAAGGAGTATATTTAATTTGCAAACAATGCTACTGATAAGGGATTAATTCCCAAAATATACAAACAGCTCATACAGCTTAATATCAAAAAAACAAAAACCCAATAAAAAAATGGGCAGAAGACCTAAATAGACATTTCTCCAGAGAAGACATACAGATGGCCAACAAACACATGAAAAGATACTCCACATCACTAATTATTAGAGAAGTGCAAATCAAAACTCTAATGAGGTATTACCTCACACCAGTCAGAATGGCCATCATTAAAAAGTCTATAAATAATAAATGCGGGAGAGAGTTTGGAGAAAAAAGAACCCTCCTACACTGTTGATGAGAATGTTAGTTGGTACAGCCACTATGGAGAACATTATGGAGGTTCCTTAAAAAACTAAAAATAGTTACCATGTGATCCTGCAATCCCACTCTTGGGCATATATCTGGAGAAAACTCTAATCAAAAAGGTATATGCACCCCAATATTCATAGCAGCACTATTTACAATAGCCAAGACATGAAGCAACCTAAATGTCCACTGACAGATGAATGGATAAAGACGTGGTATATATATATATATATATATATATATATACATACATATATATATATATATATATATATATATATACATATATATATATATGTATATATATACACAATGGGATATTACTCAGCAATAAAAAAAGAATGAAATGATGTTATTTGCAGCAACATGGATGGACCTAGAAATCATCATACTAGTGAAGCAAATCAGAAAGAGAAAGACAAATATCATATGATATCACTTATATGTGGAATCTAAAAAAATGATACAAATGAACTTATTTACAAAACAGAAATAGACCCACAGACATAGAAAACAAACTTATTACCAAAGGGGAAAGGTGGGGAGGGATAAATGAGAAGTCTGGGATTAACATATACACACTACTATATATAAAATAGGTAAACAACAAGGTCCTACTGTATAGCACAGGGAACTATACTCAATATCTTGTGATAACCTATAATGGAAAAGAATCTGAAAAAGAATATATATATATATATATATATATATATTCTTTTTATATATATAAAATATATACATTCTTTTACATGTGAAAAAAATATATATTTAAATATATATTTTTTATATATTACATATATTATACATATTATATATATATATATATCTGAATCACTTTGCTGTATACTTGAAACTAACAGAAAATTGTAAATGAACTATAGTTCAATTTTTAAAAAAGAAGCATATTTAAAGGGGACAATATTCCATTCCAGGCCAGGTTCAATTTGAAACACTTATGGCACATCTAAGTGATAACTTTCAGGTCATTTAGATACTCAGCTAGAGAAGTCAGAAAAGAGTAAGGCAGTGGTAATTTTATATATATATATATATATATATATATATATATATATATACACACACATATATATATATTTCAAAATTTTAAATTTCAATAAAATAACATTACTTATTACAAAGCTAATATCAATGAAGTATAGAACACTTATACATACATCTAAGCAAAAGAGAATTAAAAATACACAGACACATACTCATAAAATCCCAGCATCCAGATATAGTTTGTAGTAAAATGTGGTTATATATACATGTGAATATACACATATAATGGGATTATACTGTATATGCTGTGTGGTAACAGGCTTTGTTTACTTAACAGCACATCATAAACATCTTTCTACTTAAATTAATATTCACCTACATTTTTTTTTATTATAAACAGTTCTGAGATAAACTGTCTTCACAGTAAAATTTTGACCCATATCCCTAATTATTTCATTAGGATAAATTCCTAGTTGTGGAATTGCTGGCTAAATGCTATATGTAGTTTTAAGGCTTTTGACATTTGTTCCCAAATCATTTTCTAGAGAGGCTGTAGCAATTTATAATCCCATCAGCAATATGTGCAAGTACTCATCTCCCTACACTTCCTCCAAAATTGAAATTATAAACGTAATCACACAAATATTTGAGAATTGTATAAAATTAAAATGTTAACCTCACTGTTGGCTTCATTTTGCATTTGTTTAATTACTAGACATTGAGCTGCTTATGTTTTACCAGTAATCTGTATTTTTTCTTTGGCAAACTGCTGATTCTTATCCTTTGTCCACTTTTCTTTTGGGACACTTATCCTTTGTTGATTTGTAAGAGCTCTTTATATATTAACTTTAACTCTTCTTCATTAACGCTGCCTTTTCTTCTTAGTTTGCATTTGCCAACTACGGGTACATTTTGATAAACAGATATTTTAAATTATACCTTGGTCAAGGTTTAAAATGGGTATTGTGAAGAATGGGAGCAAGATGTATCCAAAAGCAAATAGAAAAAATGACGCAGTATTACAAAGCCTCAGCTAAGGCCAAATTCCATGAATTTCTTAATGGTTTCAATCTGCAAAGTTGTAACAGTGTTTGGTTACTTGAGTGCAGAGGGAGAAAGGGGAGAAAGAAGGGTTTACTTAAGAGTTGGGATTTTGCCTGTTGGTTTAATCAGAAACTAGACAAAGGAATAAGGGAGTTATGTGTATTAGCAAGTGTGTTCCTGAAATGATGGACCACATGGATGAGGCAACTGATAAACTGGGAGAAAATAGGAGCAGTTAGGGGCTGTTATCTTCACCTTCATATTTTAAATTTTTAAATTCATTTCCTTTATAGCCAGGCAGTGTTCTGAATCACACTCAGAATGAATTTTTAGCCACCAAGTCTATTTACTTGATCTAATGAATTTTATTTTAGACACTCCACTTTCCATTTCCTTTCCTTCTCTTTTTATCTCAGCCAGTATTTACTTAAAAGAAGCATTATCTTCCTGCATCCTATGCAATATTTAATTCCAGAATATGGAGCGGGAAGAAAAAAGGTTGAAGGGGAGAGAAAAACAGGGCCATGTACCCTTTCACCTTAACAAGATCATAAGACACATGGTAAACACCAGGGCATTCAATGATCACAACTCAGGGTCATCCTGGCCAAAATGGAAAGCCGCCAGGTATTTCTTGTGCTGAGTAGAGTTCCAAAGTCCAGAAGCCTGTTTGCTCTCACCCAAGATATTTTCTTACAACAGCTTATTTGCAAGTGTCATCTGAGGCCTGGAAACTCCAGACCCTCCCTGCCACACCCCACTTCGTTTTGGGGTGTCCTCACTATAGAGTTGAGGAGATCATCAATTTAATTGCTTGTGAAAACATGATACCAGAGTTTCAAACATCTCTTTTCTAGCTCCAGTGTCCTTTCTCTCCAGAACAGCCTAGAAGAAAGAGCAGAACTGAGATTCCTCCGATGTGTGGGTGCCCAGGTAAGGAGGCCCCAGGCACTGAACTTCCTTTGGGAGGTGAGGAGCTGACTGATGACCTGAGCCTTTGCTGATCTGAAAAGGGAGAACCCTGGACTTGAGGCATGTGAAGGCTACATGCTGCATCTTGCCAACCACAAAGGAGCCAGCCAGGCTCCTGAGAAGTCCTCCTTTCTAAAATCAGGTTGCACGTCATCCAAGATGCTCTCTCAACAAAAAGCCATGAACTTCCTTATCCTCAACCCTAGCTCAGATTTGCCATTGTAAATAGAAGTGTCAGGTTTTGCACCTGAACTCTGAGGTCACCACATATCAACCCTGACCAGAGAACTAGAAAGTAAAACCAGTCCCCCAGGGGAAATCTAATCAGAACCTCAGTCCCTTCCTTTTATACAACAGAGACAGAAGGCCAAATAAAATAAAGAAAAGCAAACTACCAAAACCTTAAAAACTCACTCAAGCAGCAGAAAATCAATTTGGTCATTCAAACTATTCAGCATTTTCATGTATTTTTTTAAATTTCAGGTTTATTGGGTACATTTTCATGTATTTTTAAATGACTCCTTTTATATGAACAGCACCCTGTTCTCAAGAAATGATCTTGAGGAGAAAGTCAGCCATCTTTCTAAAAGAAACAACTGTGAACCAAGGAGGGAGCAAATATCAGACTCACATACTTTCTGTCTCCATGTCTCCCAGAAGGTTATCAAACTTCTCACACAACACCCCAAACACAGACTACACATAAACACACACACACACTGGGTGGAGTTGAGAACCATTGCATAGAAATAATCAGGCTGAGGATACTTCATTCTGGCCTTACATATCAGAGTTAAATGCTTAATGACAGAAGCCAACAGTAGCCCCAGGCTACTTGATTCACTCGAGCCCAAAAGGAAACCAAACATTTTTCAGAAAGATAAAGCTCTTAGAAACCCCCATTTGCCAAATTAGAGAAAGCTTAAGTTTCAAACCAGAAAATTTTTCATCTCAAAACTCAGTACCACAGAGCCCCTCTGTTATGAGGGGCATTTCTCTCCTGAGTACAAGACCACCCAGGAGATATCTCTACCCAGCCCCAGGCCTCAGACGTGGCCCAGTTGAGACTGAACAACTACCTGAGACAAAGGAATAGGCCTCTAGGATATTGCTGAGCAGAGCCATGTCCACGAACTCGGGGATCACCAGCTGCGTGTTGTGGCAGATGGGCAGCCTCGACGTGACATCCAGAAAAGGCCCCCTGGAGATGCTTCAGTGGGATCAAGGTGGCCGCCCTCCCTCTCTTCTCTTCTGTTTGGGAACACAAAGTGAGTGATGAGAACACATTCTGATTTCCTGAGGCTGTGCTCCAGGTAGCCTGGGCTCAAGAACAAAAACCAGTCCAACCTTCCCAGCCAGGGGGCTGCAAAGATCTGAGATCTTGTACTCTGTGCTCTAACAGCTTCTTGGCTTTCAAAGCAGCAGTAACTCCTTAAATCTGCCTTTCCTGGCCTTTCTCCTTTCTCTTCCCCATCTCCTCCCAATTTCCCATTTTAACACTTCTCCTCACCTTTCCTTTATCCTTTTTATTTCAATCTTCCTGGTTTGCCTATGAGGTTCAGTCCATCATCACTTTATTCACTGCATTTTAAACCCAAGACACAGCCTGCTTTTCACCCGGCTCTGTTTTCCCCTGTACTGATGGCACTTGTGTACTTTGATCAGTTTGCTTCATCCCACGTATCACCAAATGTGCATTCTTGGCAATGGGTTAGAGCTGACTATTTCAGAACTCCCAAAGTGGTTCCGGTTCTAAAATGCCCCCAAGAACTTGGGAGCTCAAGGCTGCTACCTGCCCTTAGATCCATGACTCCACCTGTGACTGTGATGGGCCAACCAAACACACATGCACTGCCACAAAAGGCCCATCAAAGGAACTGATCACCAGAGCTTAGAACAGGAACTTGGGATCTCAGTATTCAGTGGCCCAGCCTCTGGCTGGGGGAGCACATTCTTTCCCCAGCTGCTGCTGCTGTTCAGAACCAGCATTATCATTACCTATTCAGTGAAGCCCTGGCAGAGAGCTGAGGATTTCAAGTGGCAAACCTCTTAATGACTCCTATTCAGTGCCACTCTATCTGAAGACAGGGAACTGAGTCACAGGGTGTGGAAGGATGTCCGGTTAGGGAAAGCTAGGGAAGAAGAAGGTTCCAGTCCTTTCAGAAGAAACAGGTTCTCAGGTGGGTCACAGACATTGGTAACATGGATCACATTTAGAGGGCTTGGAGAGCTGCAATTCCATAGGTGGATGGAATGGGTCACAACAGATAAGGCAACTCTCACTTTGGTGAATTCCAGTGGGCTCAGGGAAGACAAGAGCAAGAAAAGACAGACCAACCCATAGGTAGGACAGAAACGAACACAAGGTCCTTGGAGCAGCCAGAGGCCCAGAGAGTGGCAGATGAGGAGTGGGAGCCTGGGGGCTCTGAGAAAGGGCTAGCTATTGCTGAGGGACCCCTGTACCTCTGAGTCTTCAACAGCCATTTGAGTTCCTAAAAGGTGACAACTGATGATACAGGTGAAGACTTGGAACCACCACCCTGAGTTCAGAAACTGCTCTGCAGGTCTGAGGACTTCAGAACCTAGGAAGAGAGTGAAGCCACTGGAATATTTCTGAGTATATAGTAGGACAAAGCTGTTTCAGGTCCATTCCCTCCTTCCTATCCCCACTAATCCTACTATAGTGCAAGTCTCATCATTTTATTTATGTGAGTTTTCCAACAGTCTCCTATCTGATGCTTCTGCAAATACCTCTTCCTATTCAATCTAGCACCCACTTTTATCATCAGGGTTATCTTTATAAAGTACAAATCTGATCACTTCACTCCATAGTGCAACCCTTCATTAATGTTAAGAAGTTTAATCCCCATTAAACTTCTTAACACAAAACACATCCACTTTCACAATATCTGACCTCTATTTTGGCTCTTAATTCATCTCCTACCCAAGTCTACACTCTCACACATATACACAGAGATACAAGTATGCCTAATGTTTCAACAATACCAGATTACTTTCAGTTCCCCAAATACACTAAGCTCTTTTATGTTTTCATGCTTTTAGCTGTGCCCTTCCTTTTGCCTAAATGTCCCTCCTCCCTGGCTAACGTTTCCTGTAAGAGAGAATTCAAAAGTTCTACTGTAGTCTCAAAATCCCAAAGACTTCCCTTTTTCAGAAATAGAAAAATCCATACTAAAATTCATATGGAATAACAAGCAATCCAAATTACTAAAACAATCCTAATAAAAAAAAAACAAAGCTGGAAGTCTCACACTTCCTCATTTCAAAACGTATTACAAAGCTACAGTAATCAAAACAGTGTTGTACTTGCATAAAGACAGGCATATGGATAAATGGAATAAAATAGAGAGCCCAGAAATAAAACCTTACATATATGGTTAAATTACTTTCAACAAGAGACCATTCCATTTGGAAAGAATAGTCTTGTTGAGAAAACTGGATATCCACATGCAAGAGAATGAAGTTCAACCCTTATCTTACACCATATTAAAAAAAATTAACTAAAAATGGATAAAAGACCTAAGCGGAAGAGCTAAAACTATAAAGCTCTTAGAAGAAAACATGGAGAAAGAGCTTCATGACACTGGATTTGTAAATGATTTCTTGGACTTGACACCAAAAGCACAGGCAACAAAATAAAAATAGATAAGTTGGACTACATCAAAACTTAAAACTTCTGTGCATCAAAGGATACAATCAACAGAGTGAAAAGCAACCCATGGAATGGGAGAAAATATTTGCAAATCATATATCTGATGAGGGATTAATATCTAGATTATAGAGAACTCCTACAACACAACAACAGCAAAAAACAAACAACTTGATTAAAAAATGGGCAAAGGATTTGAATAGACCTTTCTTCAAGGAAGATTCATGAATGGCCAATAAGCATATGAGAAGATGCTCAACGTCACTAATCATTAGGGAAACACAAATAAAAAACACAATGAGATACTACCCCACATCCATTAGGATGGCCACTATCAAAAACAAAACAAAACAAAACAAAACAGAAAATATCAAATGTTGGAGAGGATTGGGGAGGAACCCTTGTACTGTTGATGGGAAGGTAAAATTGTGGAGGACTATGGAAAACAGTGTGGCAGTTTCTCAAAAAATTAAAAATAGAATTACCATATGATTCAGCAATTCACCTCTGAGTCTACACTCAAAAGAATTGAAAGCAGGGACTTGAACAGATTTTGTACACAAATTATGATGAAGAATTTTTATGGCAGCCTAAAGATAAATCAATCAAAGTGTCCCTCCACAGACAAATGGATAAACAAAATGTGGTATATGCATGCAATGGAATATTATTCACAGCATTTATTTTTTTTAACATCTTTATTGGAGTATAATTGCTTTACAATGGTGTGTTAGTTTCTGCTTTAAAACAAAGTGAATCAGTTATACATATACATATGTTCCCATATCTCTTCCCTCTTGTGTCTCCCTCCCTCCCACCCTCCCTATCCCACCCCTCTAGGTGGTCACAAAGCACCGAGCTGATCTCCCTGTGCTATGCGGCTGCTTCCCACTAGCTATCTATTTTACGTTTGGTAGTGTATATATGTCCATGCCACTCTCTCACTTTGTCACAGCTTACCCTTCCCCCTCCCCATATCCTCAAGTCTATGCTCTAGTAGGTCTGTGTCTTTATTCCCATCTTACCCCTAGTTTATTCCTGACCTTTTTTTTTTCTTAGATTCCATATATATGTGCTAGCATACAGTATTTGTCTTTCTCTTTCTGACTTACTTCACTCCATATGACAGACTCTAGGTACATCCACCTCACTACAAATAACTCAGTTTCGTTTCTTTTTATGGCTGAGTAATATTCCATTGTATATATGTGCCACATCTTCTTTATCCATTCATCTGATGATGGACACTTAGGTTGCTTCCATCTCCTGGCTATTGTAAATAGAGCTGCAGTGAAGATTTTGGTACATGACTCTTTTTGAATTATGGTTTTCTCAGGGTATATGCCCAGCAGTGGGATTGCTGGGTCATACGGTAGTTCTATTTGTAGTTTTTTAAGGAACCTCCATACTGTTCTCCATAGTGGCTATCAAGTTACATTCCCATCAGCAGTGCAAGAGTGTTCCCTTTTCTCCACACCCTCTCCAGCATTTATTGTTTCTAGATATTTTGATGATGGCCATTCTGACTGGTGTGAGATGATATCTCATTGTAGTTTTGATTTGCATTTCTCTAATGATTAATGATGTTGAGCATTCTTTCATGTGTTTGTTGGCAGTCTGTATATCTTCTTTGGAGAAATGTCTATTTAGGTCTTCTGCCCATTTTTGGATTGGGTTGTTTGTTTTTTGTTATTGAGCTTGCATGAGCTGCTTGTAAATTTTGGAGATGAATCCTTTGTCAGTTGCTTCATTTGCAAATATTTTCTCCCATTCTGAGGGTTGTCTTTTGGTCTTGTTTATGGTTTCCTTTGCTGTGCAAAAGTTTTGAAGTTTCATTAGGTCCCATTTGTTTATTTTTGTTTTTATTTCCATTTCTCTAGGAGGTGGGTCAAAAAGGATCTTGCTGTGATTTATGTCATAGAGTGTTCTGCCTATGTTTTCCTCTAAGAGTTTGATAGTGTCTGACCTTACATTTAGGTGTTTAATCCATTTTGAGCTTATCTTTGTGTATGGTGTTAGGGAGTGTTCTAATCTCTTACTTTTACATGTACCTGTGAAATTCTGACACATGCACAACATGATGAACCTTGAGGACATTATGCTAAGTGAAGTAAGCCAGTCACAAAAGAACAAATATGGCATGATTCCACTTATATGAAGTACCTAGAGTAGTCAAATTCATAGACAGAAGGCAGAATAGTGGTTGTCAGGGGTTGGGAGAAGGGAGAAATAGGAAATTATTGTTTAATTGGTACAGAGTACAAAGTTTCAGTTTTGCAAGATGAAAAGTGTTCTGGACATGGATAATGATAATGGTTGCACAACAAAGTAAATGTACTCGATGCCACTGAGCTGTACACTTAAAAATGGTTAAAATAGCAAATTTTATGTTATATGTATTTTACCACAATTTTTAAAATTAATAATAATAAATATGTTGATGAGGTACAACAATGAATTTTAAATGTTAAATTTTAAAGATTCTTTAGAGAATCCAGCAATCAAATACTGATTTTCAGTTAATAGGAATGGTAGCAGAATTATAGAGATATTAAAATTAAAGTCAAAATACTATATGATATCACTTATATGTGGAATCTAAAAAATACAACAAACTAGTGAATATAACAAAAAGAAGAAGACTTGTAGATATAGGGAACAAACTAGTGCATCAGTGGGGAGAGGAAGGGGGGGCAATATAGAGTAGGGGATTCAGAAGTTCAAACTATTATGTATAAAATAAGCTACAAGGATATATTGTACAATGCAGGGAATATAGCCGATATTTTATAATAATTAAAAATTGAGTATAACCTTTAAAAACTGTGCGGACTTCCCTAGTGGCAGTGTGGTTAAGAATCCGCCTGCCAATTCAGAGGACAATTCAGAGGACCAGTCCCTGGTCCAGGAAGATCCCACATGCCATGGAGCAACTAAGCCCATGAGCCACAACTACTGAGCCTGTGCTTGAGAGCCCGTGAGCCACAACTACTGAAGCCCGCATGCCTAGAGAAATCAAGTAAAAAAAAATAAAGAGGGCTTCCCTGATGGCGTAGTGGTTGAGAGTCTGCCTGCCGATGCAGGGGACACAGGTTCGTGCCCCGGTCCAGGAAGATCCCACATGCCGCGGAGTGGCTGGGCCCATGAGCCATGGCTGCTGAGCCTGCGTGTCCAGAGCCTGTAGTCCGCAACGGGAGAGGCCACAGCAGTGAGAGGCCCGTGTACCGCGCAAAAAAAAAAAAAAAGAAAGAAAGAAAAAAAAGAAAAGACTAACACCTCTTGGCCCTCCATTAAAAAAACAAACTGTGAATCACTGTATTATACACCTGTAATTTATAGAATATTGTACATCAACTACACTTTGATTTAAAAAATTGAAGTCAATAAAATTCTAATTTAAATCAAATTATGGATATTGCTTAATTTTAAGTAAAAGATATTATTATCTCACTTATAAAAACATTGAATGTAAATAATTGTAATCTATCACATTTATAGATTAAGAGGAAAAACATCATGTCAATGGATGCAAAAATGGGTTTGTGTAAAAATTAATAAAAATTCATGTTTTATTTAAAAAGAAAGGTCTAATGCAGTAAAGCTCCAAATCCTCCAGACTCTTTTTTTGTCTATCAAAGTACTAGAATATTTTTCTAATATTGCACCTATGATATTGAAATTGGAATTATTGGTTTACTGAAGAGACTTCTTACAAGTCCTTATTACCCTGGTACCTAGCATGGTGCCTGATAAAAGGAGGTTCTCAGTAAATTCTGGCTGGCTGAAAAACAGAAAGAGCAATTAGGCATGAGCTTTGTATGCATGAGGAAGTCCCAGAGAGTATTTCTGAACAGGTCTTAGAGTGAGCCACTTTGAAGACTAAAAGGACACCAGGGCTGACTGGCTCTGAGTGGGGTGCCAAGCAGGGTACTTCCTCAGGACTATGAAAGGACCACATGCAAGAGGGAAGCTTAACCATGGCACAGAAATTCTTCCTGCAAGTCTCTCCATGCCCCAGGCACTAATGGAGATGGTTGCAGGAGCCAGAGGTAAAAGAAAGGGGGACAAAGAAGGCAGACTGATGGTCAGGAAAGACAACTGCTGGTGGGCCACCCTATAGAGTGAACAGGAAAACCCCCTATGGTCCATGTAGCACAAGTCAATGTAAAGCCGGGGTCAGTACACATTTATAACTTTACTATGAAAGGGCTCTGAGGGCTATATGCTCTCTGTCTCAACTACTCAACTTTTGCCATCGTGGTGTCAAAACCACCACAAACAACCATAAACGAATGAGTGTGGCTGTGTTACAGTAAAACCTTATTTTCAAAAGTAGGTGGTGGACCCAGATTGGCCCATGGACCATACATAGTCTGCAGCCCTCTGGCCTAGATTCTTACTACTCAAATTACGGTACAAGGACCAGCAGGATTGACATCACGTAGGAGCTTGTTAGATCTTCATAATCCTGGGCACCCAGACCTTTGGAATCAGACTCTCATTTTGTAAGATGCCCAATAGAGTTTGCAAAATGCTCTGCCTGACTTCTGTGATCCCCCTCAGCCTGAGCACTCAGATATTATAAGAGCATAGGCTTAGGAGGAGTTTCACTTAATGCATCCTTTATAAATCTGATCTAGGGTAGGAGGGCAAGTCCTTCATGAGGACACTGAGACAGAGGGCAGGACTCAGCATAGGATATTCTGTTCAGGGCAGCTGCCAATGAGACGAGGTCTGCAGAATTTAGATACGTGATGACTCCCAGAGCCAAACTCTACTACCAAACCCTCTCCCTGAGCCCTCCCTTAATAGTGATGAAACTAGTCCAGGTAGTTCTAGACACTCTCCACTGGTGATTTGCCCTGTAATTAAAACATTTCTGCATCTCCTACTGTGATGGTTAACTTTATGAGTCAACTTGACTGGCCATGGGATGTCCAGATTAAACATTATGTCTGGGTGTGTCTATGAAGGTGTTTCCAGATAAGATTAGCAATAGGTAGACTAATTAAAGTAGATTGCCCTCCCCAATATGAATGGGCATTATCCAATCCATTGAGAGCTTGAATAGAACAAAAAGCAGAGGAAGGAGGAACTTGCCTCTTTTTTCCTGTCTCACTGCTGAGTTGGAGCATCACATCTCATCTTGTCTTCTCTGGCCTCAGACTGAGATTTACACCATTTGCTCCCCTGGTTCTCAGGATTTTGGACTTGGATTGAACTACACCACTGGCTTTCCTGTGTCTCCATGTTGCAAGGTTGTGTATGGCAAATCATGGGACTTCTCAACCTCTATGATTATGTGAGCTGATTCTTCATAATAATAATAATTTATTGTTATATATTTATGTAAAAAATATATATGTTTCTGTTTCTGTTTCTCTGGAGAACCCTAATACACTTAACCAATATAAAGGTAAGGGGCATGAAGAACTCATCCACCTACAAGTGAAATTTTGTGCTCTAGTCCTCAAGGAAATCCCTTATCACTGGTTACTTCCTAAAATAGTGATCCTCAACCTTGGGCAGTGTGCTCCCCAGGGTACAGTTGGTTGTCACAACTGCAGTGGAGGTTGATATTGGCATCTATTAGGAGGCAAGGATACTGCTAAAATCCTACAATGTATAGAACAGCGCCCTCACAACAAAGAACTATCTGGTCCCAAATGTTAATGCATCGAGGTTGAGAAACCCTGCTCTAGAACAAACATCGTTACCTCATTGATCAACCTAAGAAATTCTCAGTGTTTGTGAACCTCATGCACATCACCATTACAGCTAGATAGGTGTCAGAGAGAGGTTTGCTTGGCAGCTCCTAGCGGCCTTGATTGGAACACCACAGGTCCAAGCCCTGGGCCACCAATTCGATGTTCCATGACCAGGAGTAAATAGATTCTGGGAGAACAAATCACGCCAACCAAGCCCTCAAGAAAATACAACATCAGGGGACTTCCCTGGTGGCGCAGTGGTTAAGAATCCGCCTGCCAATGCAGGGGACACAGGTTCAAGCCCTGGTCCGGGAAGATCCCACATGCCACGGAGCAACTAAGCCCGTGTGCCACAACTACTGAAGCCCGTGTGCCTAGAGCCCATGCTCTGCAACAGAGAAGCCACCACAACAGAGAAGCCACCGCAACAAGAGAAGCCACTGCAATGAGAAGCCTATGCACTGCAACGAAGAGTAGGCCCCTCTTGCTGCAACTAGAGAAACCCCACGTGCAGCAATGAAGACCCAATGCAAAAATAAAATAAAATTTATCTAAAAAAAAAAGAAAAAAGAAAATACGGGGCTTCCCTGGTGGCGCAGTGGTTGAGAGTCCGCCTGCCGATGCAGGGGACACGGGTTCGTGCCCCGGTCCGGGAGGATCCCACATGCCGCGGAGTGGCTGGGCCCGTGAGCCATGGCCGCTGAGCCTGAGCATCCGGAGCCTGTGCTCCGCAACAGGAGAGGCCACAACAGTGAGAGGCCCACGTACCGCAAAAAAAAAAAAAAAAAAAAGAAAATACAACTTTTGCCATCGTGTTTATTAATTCATAACTGGAGAGCCACCTGGCATAAGATCTAGATCAGATTCTCTTCTAGACAAGTTGACTCTGGGGATTATCTTGGCTAGGGCAGAATTACAACTAAGCAGCCATATATTTTCAAAACCAGGGTTTTCTCCCTGTGATCATCCATTGGATTAACCCCACACCATTCTAGGGGAAAATGATGTCTAGAGAACACTCTAGGGCCAGTAAACCAGAATTGCAGCACACTTTCTTTGGACAGCACCCACTAATTCTTATATTTCTTACTCTTTGACAGCTTTTTTTCATCTATGACCCAAAGGTCCTTCACCTCATTACTGAAAATCTGTGGCACAATTGAAGAGGCAGCTTCTTTCCATCACCTACCTCTCAGAATTGTGTCTTCCTGTACACACGCTGGCCTCCTGATGAAGATGACAAGCTGGCTTATAAGCACCATCTCTTAAACTGAATGACTAATTGCATGCATTGCATGCCACTTTCACTGGTTTCCATATTAGAGATAACCTATTTCCCAGGGCTGCAAATTCATATTCTCTGGAACCTTGAATCTACCCACATATACTGAGTGTAACCACTGGATGTACAAAATGAAGTATGCCTGATGATAGTACATTTCATCTTATATTTCAGTAGCAGCCGTGCACATCCCTGGTATATGACCCACCATGCAGATGACTATCTCATCACTTGGTGCGCAAAGGGTCGTAAAAAAGTCTTATTATCAGGACTTCCCTGGTAGTCCACTGGTTAATACTCTGCACTTCCAATGCAGGGGGCACCAGTTCAATCAATGGTCGGGGAACTAAGATCCCACATGCCACGCAGCACAGCCAAAAAAACAAAAACGAAAAACAAAACAAAACAAAATCTTATTATCCCCTTAGCTACCTGGGGAGAGGTGTACTGTTAAGAGTAGAAGGGTATCTGGTTAGAATGGTTCATCCTTGGAGATGCTAGTATCAGACAGTAGAGGTTCTGAAACTTGGTTGGCCTCAGTTGGCTTCTCAGGCTCTGAAAGAAAAGAAAAATGGCATAAAAAATATCAGAGAGCCATCACATGGCTGAGAGATCACATCATGCCTTAGACCTGGGGTTGTTATGAACTGCTTAGCAGAGAAAACTTGGTGGTCTTTGTCTGGACCCCTGAAGATATGAAGTAGCATTCCCTGAAAGGATAAAGCCCACTGCCAGAGTTTAATCTGGAATTTGAACCTGACAGCCAGAGAAACCAACCTCCCAAGGTCAGAGCAAAAAGGGAAGCTAAGCGTAAAAAAATCAAAAGATGTATGCTTCCTCTTCCCTCCTGTCAGCCAAAACCCGCAAAATAGCTACAGTGGCTCCTGCGTGGCTCCTCATCAGTGAAGTTTGCAAGCCAGCCTCTCTGGAACAGGAAGGGAGGAAATTTAGTTTCCAGATAGTAATGCCCAGATGGGCCATGAAATGAAGTCTCATGCAGCTCTGTGGGCACAAAAAGCCTGGACATGCTGCCAAGTGGATTCCCACAGACTGTATCTTCCATCGAGAAATCTCAAGGCCTCTGTTCAACCCAGCTAGAGAAGCCACCAGGGGTCTCTGAAAGACCTAGATTACACACAGCTCCTTTAGGTTGCCAGTTTCATTTAGAATTGTGTAGAAAAAAAATCAAATCAGTTACAGAGGTCCTGGAGCCCTAAGCAGTCCCCTTGCTCCATGCATACACACTCATTCGTCATCACTGCTTCCTGCCAGCTCCTGCAGCATCCGACTTTTGCTTATTTATTTACATCTTTACTTATCCCAGCTGCCTCTGCTCACAAAGGATTTGTGACATCTTCCTATCTCCATTTTACTGGTAAGGGCAAAAAAGCACAAGATCAGTAGTTCTTTAGAGACTCATGCACCAAACCATGGAATCAGTTCCTTGAGTCGCACTCGCTCTCCACTCTACACTAAAGAAAACCATGCAAGGACTGATCTCACTGTGATCACGTGGAGTCTGAGATGCAAAAGCTTGAAAGGAAAAATAACTCCCAGGGACTTTCCTGGGGACTTCACTTCCCCAGTGGTTAGAACTTCATGCTTCCACTGTGGGGGCATGGGTTTGATCCCTGGTCAGGGAACTAAGATCCCACAAGCCAGGCACCATGGCCAAAAAAAGAAAAAAAGAAAAGAAAAATAGCTCCCACCTCAGAGGATGGTAAGAGGATACACATGGCCCTGGAGAAATGACTGAGCGGAGAGAAACCCTGACTTTCTCTACAGGACTGTTAAACACCTATGGATGACACATCCAACATGCTAGCCTACCAGCTGCGTGGTTTCCTTTGCTCCACCAACCCTTCCCTACAACCCACTGCAGTAAACCACTTCCAAGAACATATCCCGGACTTTGTTTTCACTTAGAAAGGCATCACCTATGAAGTCTGGGCTGTGAGCTCCTTAAGGGCAGGGACCACCTGGGCTCCATTCTTCTCTTTGTTCCTAGAGCCTCCCACAGTAAGTGGACAAAGCCAATGTTCAGTGACTGTTGGATGCATGACTCACACTCAGAAATCCCACTCTTCAACCAGCTCTTTCTGTCTTCCTACTACTCTCACCCCTAGAATCAAAGTAAATGTGCTCTCCAACCTCTCTGGTTCCTCAAGCTTCTTATACTCTCCAGCTCACCCAGTTAAGTCTCATCCTCCATTCACTTTTCTCTACACAGCCTGGCTACTATAACTACACTCCACTTGGCTCTTACCAGGACCTTTCTGCTGCCCTCCCACCATCCCCAGGCCTAACCCCAAGACCACTCTAACCCTCGCCTGCCAGCTTTCTTGTCCAAAGGATAAGTGTTTCTGAAAAAAAAAATCATTCGTATTAGCACCACTGTAAATGTTTGGTTTACACCCTCAGTAAGGCCCTCATTTTGCTAGGAAAACTTCTAAGTCCCTTGCATTGTCCTTTCTCATTTCCAAGAGAAAATGTACCAAACCACTACCCCATTCTTTCAGCCCCTTTCTCCATCCTCACCCCTCTTGTGCTTCCTATCTTCCCAGAGGAAACAGCAGCCAAGTTACATGAACTGTAACTCCCTTCTCTTCCATCTGATCCTGACCTTCCTCCCTCATTTCTCTAAGGGAGTTTTTACCTGTGCTTTTGATCAAATCTTTTCCTCCTTCTTCCTATAAGATTTCATTCCATCAGTGATTCATCCTTCTTTTACCTTTCTTGTTTGACCAATCTCCATCTCTATCTATACAGAGGTAGGCAGATAGAAAGATATACTTTACTATATACTATTCACACAGAAAGACAGATAGAGAAGGAGACAGAGATTATATATGTGTATAATTCTCTCTCTCAAACTTGCAGTTTCTCCCTTTCTCCTTTCCTTCTCTCCCCCACCTCCGTGTGTGTGTGTGTGTGTGTGAGGTATGTATATATGTCATATATTTACATATATACACACGAGATGTGTTTAGGCAAAAACATGCATATATGTGCACATACATGTATGTACACACACACGTCTTTCTCCTTCAAACATTTTCTCATTCTTTCCTAATCACTGTCAAAATCTCTGTCTTTCAATTTGCTGGTCTTACCCACAATAAACTTGCTCAATTGCCCTCACCCTTTTAAAAAAAATTATTATTATTTTTTTTGGCTGAGTTGTGTCTTTGTAGCTGCGCACGGGCTTTCTCTGATTGTGGTGAGTGGGGGCTACTCTTCGTTGCAGTGCATAGGCTTCTCATTGCTGTGGCTTCTTTTGTTGTGGAGCATGGGCTCTACGCGCACAGGCTTCAGTAGTTGCAGCATACGGGCTCAGTAGTTGTGGCTCGTGGGCTCTAGAGCACAGGCTCAGTAGTTGTGGCACACGGGCTTAGCTGCTCTGCCACATGTGGGATCTTCCTAGACCAGGGATCAAACCCATGTCCCCTGCAGTGGCAGGTGGATTCTTAACCACTGCACCACCAGGGAAGTCCTGCCCTCACCCTTAAATGACCTTCCTTTTATTCAGCCTCCCTGCTAAACTTATACTTCTTCTCTCCATTTTTTTTACCATCATTCAATCCTTAGGGATCTCATGTCCCATCCTTCTCCATTTATGCTGCCTAGCACAGTGCCTGAGCACATAAGTTCTTTAAAATAAATTCTGTCATGGATATGAGTCAATGTTTTAGACACCTCTGTGATCTAGTGTTTGGCACATAGTGAATGCTTCCATTGACTGAATGAATCTAAAAATGAACAAACATGGTTAGTGAGAGAGATCTGCAACCTAGCTAAGCAAACAGAATGAAGTATAAAAGCAATGTAAGTTAAGTGGTGTGGGTGCAGATGGGAAAGAGTAATTAATTCCAATAATGGGAGAGCAGTGGGCAGAAATCATAAAAACTTAATAGAGAGGTAAGATTTAAATTGAACTACTGAGTATTAATTTAATACAAATTATACTAATAACTCATATTTATGGAGACCTTCCTCTGTAACCAGGCAATGCTTTATGTAGAATATTTAAGAATGTTTAATGTAAGTATATTAATTTATAACAATCCTGTGCTATTATTATTCCCATTTTTCAGATGGGAAAATTGAGGCACAGAGAGGTAGGGCTATATAAGATCACTCAGCTAGAAAATATTGGAGACGGAATTTAAACTCAGGCAGCCCATCTCTAGTGCTTTTAACTTCTAAACCATACTTCCCAGAGTAAAGAAATGTACTAGAGACAAAAGGAATAATGTGAGGGAAGGTATATGGCATGTCTAGAGCAAAAGGGTAGGCAGAAGGATTTACTAGCAATTAAAGATGGAAAGGCAAAGTAGGAATTGGACCTTGGAGAATCTGCAGTGCCTTACAAAGGAGATAGAATTTTATTTTATGAACAATGGTATTAACAGAAGGGTGACATGGCCAGTTCTGCTTTCTAGGAAGAAAACACTGGCAGAAGTGGAGGCTATGTTGGAGAAGTCAGAGATTATAGATTATAGTCTGAAAGACTCACTAGGGGTTAACTCAACAGTCCAGGTAAAGGATGAAAGTACCTGAAACCAAGATGTCTGAAATAAAATGGGGATGAAGCTGCTGAAGAAGTCAGCAACCCAGAAACCAAAGCTAACAGGTGTAGACCAAAACAAAAGAAATCAAAGCAAAAAACCACCAAATGCATGTTCTTTAGTCAAAAGACCAGTTAAGGGACAGTCTAGCAAGACAGAAAACTCTTAGACAATAACTACTCTACCCCAGCCAAACACCATAGGAAAAACTGTGGCCCCAGCTTACACCCATAACAGCAAAGGCTGAGTGGGGGGGCGTAGACTTCCATCCTCGAGAGACTAAAAGAAGACACCCCAATGTCCGCATCAGAGTGGCATTAGAGAAGACCAAGTAGGGAAAGGCGACTTTCATACCAGACAGCTGGTAATGAGCCACTCTTCCTGGCAGTATCAGTGGAGAACACATAGGAAACCTGGACTTCACCCCACCCAGCTCCTCTCCCTCCTTGCTGGAGTAATGTAATAGGAGACCTAGTGAAGGGTCAGGACTTTCACCAACCCCAGTGGTTAGAAGCTCCACCATCACCAACATCATGTCAGTGGAGGCCACATGGGATCTGGAACTCTCATTCTCACCCAGCAGTAATAAGAAGCCAGTCAATAGATGCCAACACCAAGATGATAGAGATGTTATAATTATCTGACAAGGATTCTAAAGCAGCCATGATAAAAAACACTTCTAATAGCAATGATGAATGTGCTTGAAATGAATTTTAAAAAATGGAATGCCTCAGCAAAGAAATAGAAAGCCTTAGCAAAGAAATGGAAGATATAAAGAAAAAAATGAAAATTTTAGGATTGAAAAATATAACCAAAATTAAAAACTAAGTAAATGAGATCAACAGTAGAGTGGAAAGGACAAAGGAAAGAATCAGTGAACTGGAAGGTAGTACAATGGAACCTACTCAGTTGGGCAACAGGGAGAAAATAGATTTTAAAAAATTGAACAGAGCCTTAGGGACCTGTGAGACTATAACAAAAGATCTAACATTTGTGTCATTAGAATCAAAGGAGAGGAAAAACAGGCAGAAATGAAAAAGTGTTTTAAAAAATTAAGAAATTATGGCTGTAAAATCCCCCTATTTAGGAAGAGATAAAAATCTACAGATATGAGAAGCTGACCAAATCTCAAAAGGACAGACTCAAAGAAATCCATGCCAATCCGAAGGATCAAGATGGCAGAGGAGTTGAAGGACGTGGAGTTCATCTCTCCCACAAATGCATCAAGAAAACATCTACTAATGAAACAGTTCTCACAGAGCGCCTGCTGAACACTAGCAGAGGTCTTCAGACACCTAAAAGGGCAAGAAGAATCCCCGTGTAATCAGGTAGGATGAAAGAAAGAAGGGAAAAGGAAGAGGAGAGGAAGCAGGATGGGACCTGCACCCCTAGCAGGGAGCTGAAGAGGAGGAGAGCTTCCTGCATCTGGGGAAGCCCCCTCACCAGTGGGGAGATCACCTGGGACAGAAGGGGAGCTTCGGGGTCCTGGAGGAGAACACAGCAACCGGTCTGTGGCAGGAAGCACAGACTGAGACCTACCCAACTGGTCCATGCCACAGCCCTGCATGCCCCGGCCTGAGACATGTGCCCATCAGTGTGGATGGGGGCTGGGTGCCAAAACGTGGGGTTGGGGGAGCAGACCCGGGGAGGGGACTGCTGTTGGCTGTGAGGAGACAGCCTGCGGGGTTGGGAGTGAGGAGCTCTGCAACCTGGAATGCTCCTGGAGGAAGCCCGGACCACGATAGAAGAAAAGCACCATCGTTGAGTGACGTGCAAAGGGCAGGGCCGCCATTGCAGCCTCTCTCCTCATGTGCCGGCCCTGCCTCCACAGGCACTAGGGAGGGCTCCCGCCGGAGAAGGCTCACACATCTCCAGCCATTGCCTCCTCTGCATCCACCCCGCCTGGGTAACTTGCTCGCCCCAATCGCCTGGGCGGCCCACTCACCCGGATTGCTGCCTCGGCTCCCTCCCACCTGGCAGGCTCCTGTGCTCTGGCAGCCTCGGGAGCAGAGGCTGGTGGGTGGCCCACATTGAGAGGTGGGGCTGAAACAACAGCTGAGCCCCAGGGGTTCTGTGACTAAGAAAGAAGAGCTGAAATCTCTCCTTGTGGCTGTGCAAACTGCAGAGTTAGACCTCCACAGACAACTTCCTAAATTCAGTGTTTGCAGAACATCCAAATGGACAAGTGCTCCTGCAGCTGAGACGGGTCTGGCTTTAGGACCTGTGGGCTTTATGGGCACATACAGGGGATGGGCAAGGCCAGAGTCTGAGCTGCCTCCATAGCAGGTCCAGGTACACAGTTACTGCAGTCCTGAGACCTGACCTCAGTGAATCTGTGATGGTGACCTGGTGAAAACAACATGTGAGAATCACCAGGGCCAATTGACGGCATACCCACAGTTAAGGTAGGACCGAGAGCAGTGCCAACAACAGTGTACCTTGTGTGCCCACACAATGAATGAAAGGGGACACAACTGAGCACACTCACAGGTAAACAGCTACAGAGGAGGAATATTCAGTGGATTCTCTCCCAGTGGGAGTGCTCCAATCTCACCTAACTCACACCGCAGATCAGAATCACAGCTAAGAAACAGATCTGAGGTCCTCTATTCCAACAAGTAGGGAGCCGACCATAACCCTGACAGGGCAGTGACCATGACAGAGCAAAGGGGAGGCTGCACTGCATATCCAGGGCAGGCTCTGGCCATGACAACACCAGTCAAACCCCTTATTCAGGGGGATAACAGCCAGCATACACTGAGGGAAGAGGTGGCAGTCACCCATACTAAAACCAGAACTTGGACCAAAAAATATATATATATATTTAACCAACGAAGGCTACATAAGGACCTTCCCATATAAAAATAGCTCTCCAAGACAGTCTGACAGTCTGGCATGAGGAGGGAGAATCCCCAGAGCATTTAGCTTTGAAGGCCAGCAGGGCTTGAGTGCAGGAGCTCCACAGGGCTGGGGGAAACAGAGACTCCACTCTTGGAGGGCACACACAAGGTGTCAACACAAAGCAGTACCTCCATAGGAACCTGGGATACACCTACCTAGGGGTCTTGGAGGGCCTCCTGGGGAACCAGGCATTGGCAGTAGCTCATTGTGTGGCAAGGGGACTGGTAGCAGAGGCCCCAGGGAATATGAATTGGCATGTGCTCTCCTGGAGGTCCCCATTTTGACACCAACACCCAGCTCCACCCAACAGCCTGCAGGCTCCAGTGCTGGAACAGCTCAGGCCAAACAACCAGCAGGACAGGAACACAACACCACCCATCAGCAGACAGGCTGCCTAAAGTCATAATAAGCTCACAGACACACCAAAACACACTGCTTGACATGGCCCAGCCCACCAGAGGGACAAGACCCAGCTCCACCCAACAGAGGCAGGAACCTGGTCCTCCCACCAGAAAGCCTGCACAAACCCCTGGACCAAACTCACCCACCAGGAGGCAGACACCAGAAGCAAGAGGAAATACAATTCTACCACCTGTGGAAAGGAGACCACAACACAATAAGTTAGAGAAAATGAGATTACAGAGGAATACGTTGCAGACGAAGGAGCTAGGTAAAAACCTATAAGAACAACTAAATAAAGAGAAGATAGGCAATCTACCTGAAAAAGAATTCAGAGCAATGATAGTAAAGATGATCCAATATCTCAGAAAAAGAATGGAGGCATGGATCAAGAAGATACAATAAATGTTTAACAAAGACCTAGAAGAACTAAAGAACAAACAGAGAGGAACAATACAATAACTAAAATGAAGAATACACTAGAAGGAATCAATAGCAGAATAACTGAGGCAGAAGAATGGATAAGTGAGCAGGAAGATACAATGGTGGAAATAACTGCCACAGAACAGAATGAAGGAAAAAGATTGAAAAGAAATGAGGACTGTCTCAGAGACCTCTGGGACAACATTAAATACACCAACATTCGAATTATAGGGGTCCCAAGGAAGAAGAGAAAAAGAAGGGCCTGAGAAAATATTTGAAGAGATTATAGCCAAAAAATTCCCTAACATGGGAAAGGAAATAATCACCCAAGTCCAGGAAGTGTAGGGAGTCCCATACAGGATAAACCCAAGGATAAACATGCTGAGACACATAGTAATCAAACTAACAAAAATTAAATACAAAGACAAAACATTAAAAGCAACGAGGGAAAAGCAACAAATAACATATAAGGGAATCCCAATAAGGTTATCAGCTGACTTTTCAGCAGAAACTCTGAAGGCCAGAAGGGAGTGCCATAATTTATTTAAAGTGATGAAAGGGAAAAAATACAACCAAGAATACTCTACCCAGCAAGGCTTTCATTCAGATTCAACAGAGAAATCAAAAGCTTCACAGATAAGTAAAAGCTAAGAGACTTCAGGACCACCAAACCAGCTTTATGATGAATGATACAGTAACTTCTCTAGGCAAAGAAAAAAAGAGAGGCCACAACTGGAAACAATAAAATCACAAATGAGAAAGCTCACTGGTAAAAGCAAACACACAGTAACAGCAGGAAATCATCCATACACAAATATGATATGAAAACCAGCAAAAGTAAGAAGACAAGAGTACAAATGCAGGAAATGGGAACTGCATTTGAAATTAAGAGACCAGCAACTTAAAACAACCTTGTATAAATAAAGACTGCTATATCAAAACCTCATGGGAGGGACTTCCCTTGTGGCACAGTGGCTAAGAATCCACCTGCCAATGGAGGGGACATGGGTTTGAGTCCTGATCTGGGAAGATACCACATGCCACAGAGCAACTAAGCTTATGTGCCACAACTATTGAGCCTGTGCTCTACAGCCCATGAGCGACAACTACTTAGCCTGCATGCCACAACTACTGAAGCCCATATGCCTAAAGCTCATGCTCTGCAATAAGAGAAGCCACCACAATGAGAAGCCCATGCACTGCAATGAAGACTAGCCCCTGCTCACTGCAACTAGAGAAAGCCCATGCACAGCAACAAAGACCCAACACAGCCAAAAATAAATTAATTAAAAAAAAACTCATGGGAAATGCAAGCCAAAAAACTACAATAGATACACATACAAAAAAGAAAAAGCAACCTAAACACAGCACGAAAGATGGTCATCAAACCAAAAGAGGAGAGAGCAAAGAACAAAAGAGGAAGGGAAGAAAAAAGACCTGCAAAAACAAACCTAAAACAATTAAGAAAATGGCAATAGTAATATGCATATCAATAATTACCTTAAGTGTAAATGGATTAAATTCTCCAACCAAAAGACACAGACTCGCTGAATGGATACAACAATAAGAACCGTATATATGTTGTCTACAAGAGACCCACTTCAGACCTAAGGACACATACAGACTGAAAGTGAGGGGATGGAAAAAGATATTCCATGAAAATGGAAATCAAAAGAAAGCTGGAGTAGCAATACTCTTTTCAGACAAAATAGACTTTAAAATAAAGACTGTTACAAGAGACAAGGAAGGACATGACATAACGATCAAGGGTTGAATGGGTTCAATGCAAGAAAAAGTGTTCAATGCAAGAAAAAGACATAGCAATTCAATGCAAGAAAAAGACATAGCAATTCTAATATATATGCACCCAACATAGGATCGCCTGAATATATAAGGCAATTGCTAACAGCCATAAAAGGGGAAGTCAACAGTAACACAGTAACAGTGGGGGACTTTCACCCCCCACTTACACCAAAGAACAGATCATCCAGACAGAAAATGAAGAAGGAAACACAACCCTTAAATGACACATTAGACCAGATGGACTTAATTGATATTTATAAGACATTCCATCCAAAAGCAGCAGAATACACTTTTTTCTCAAGTGCACACGAAACATTCTCCAGGACAGATCACATCTTGGGTCATAAATCAAGCCTTGGTAAATTTAAGAAAATTGAAATCATATCAAGCATCTTTTCCAACCACAATGCTATGAGATTAAAAATCAATTACAGGAAAAAACTGTAAAAAACAGAAACACATGGAGGCTAAATAATATGTTACTAAACAACCAATGAATCGCTGAAGAAATCAAAGAGAAAATCCAAAATTACCTAGAGAAAAATGACAATGAAAACACAATAATTAAAAACCTATGGGACATGGGACTTCCCTGGTGACACAGTGGTTAAGAATCTGCTTGCCAATGCAGGGGACATAGGCTCGATCCCTGGTCCGGGAAGATCCCACATACCATGGATCAACTAAGCCCATGCACCACAACTACTGAGCCTGTGCACTAGAGTCTGCAAGCCACAACTACTGAGCCCACATGCTGCAATTACTGAAGCCCGCGTGCATAGAGCCCATGCTCCAAAACAAGAGAAGCCACCACAATGAGAAGCTCACACACTGCAATGAAGAATAGCTCTTGCTCGCCCCAACCAGAGAAAGCCAGCAACAAAGACACAACACAGCCAAAAATGAATTAACTAATTCATTTAAAAAAATAAACAGAACCTATGGGACACCACGGCAAAAGTAGTTCTAAGAGGGAAGTTTATAGCAGTACAATTTTACCTCAAGAAACAAGAAACATCTCAAATAAACAACCTAACCTTACACCTAAAGCAGAGAAAAAGAACAAAACCCAAAGTTGGTAGAAGGAATTAAATCATAAAAATCAGAGCAGAAATAAATGAAACAGAGACAAAGAAAACAAGACAAAAGATCAATGAAAATAAAAGGTGGTTTTTGGAGAAGATAAACAAAATTGTTAACCTTTAGCCAGACTTATCAAGAAAAAAAAGGACTCAAATCAATAAAATTAGAAATAAAAAAGGAAAAGTTACAACTGACACCACAGAAGTACAAAGGACCATAAGAAACTACTATATACAAGAAACTATATGCCAATGAAATGGACAACCTAGAAGAAATGGACAAATTCTTAGAAAAGTACAAACTTCCAACACCGAACCAGGAAGAAATAGAAGATATGAACAGATCAATCACAAGTACTGAAACTGAAACTGTTATTAAAACAACTTCCAACAAACAAAAATCCAGGACCAGATGGCTTCGCAGGTGAATTCTATCAAACATTTAGAGAAGAGCTAACACCTATTCTTCTGAAACTCTTCCAAAAAAATTGCAGAGGAAGGAACACTCCCAAGCTAATTTATGAGGCCACCATCACCCTGTTACCAAAACCAGACAGAGATATCACAAAAGAAAAAAATTACATGCCAATATCACTGATGAACATAGGTGTAAAAATGCTCAACAAAATACTAGTAAACCAAATCTAACCACACATTAAAAGGATAATACAGCATGATCAAGTGGAATTTATCCCAGGGATGCAAGTATTCTTCAGTATATGCAAATCAATCAATGTGATACCTCACATGAACAAACTGAAGATTAAAAACCATATGATCATCTCAGTAGGTGCAGAAAAAGCTTTTGAAAAAAATCAACATCCAGTTATGTTAAAAAAAACTCTCCAGAAAGTGGGCTTAGAGAGAACTTACCTCAAAATAATAAAAGCCATATATGATAAATCCACAGCAACATAATTCTCAATGGTGAAAAACTGAAAACATTTCCTCTAAGATCAGGAATAAGACAAGGATGTCCACTCTCGCCACTTTTATTCAACATAGTTTTGGAAGTCCTATCCATGGCAATCAGAGAAGAAAAAGAAATAAAAGGAATACAAACTGGAAAAGAAGAAGTAAAACTGTCACTGTTTGCAGGTGACATGATACTATATATAGAAAATCCTAAAGATGCTACCAGAAAACTGCTAGAGCTTGTCAGTGAGTTTGGTAAAGTCCCAGGATAAAAAATTAATACACAGAAATCTCTAGCATTCCTATACACCACAACAAAAGATCAGAAAGAGAAATTAAGGAAACAATCCCATTTACCACAAACAGAGAAACATAAACAGAGAAAATATACAAAAATCAAGTTTATTTCTATATGCTAGTAATGAACATGTGGACACTGAAATTAAAAATACAATACCATTTACAATTGCTCAGAAAATGAAACACTTAGATATAAATGTAACATAACATAATCAGAACTTGAATGCCGAAAACTACATAATGTTATGGAGAGAAATCAAAGATCTAAATAAATGAAAGGGGACCATGGCTGTGGATTGGAAGACTCAACATAGTGAAGATACTAATTTTCCCCAAAGTGATATACAAGTATAATATGATTCTTATTGAAACCCCAGCCAAAACAAAACCAAAACCAACAAAACAAAATGAAAAAATCAGCAAGATTTCTGGTAGATATAAATAAGATTATGCCAAAATTGATACAAAAATGCAATGGAACTAGAATGGTTAAAATAAGTTTAAAAAGAATAAAGTGGGAGGAATAAGTCCTCCTAATTTCAAAACTTACTAGTATACAGCTACATCAATCAAGACTGTGCGTTACTTCTGAAACATAGAAACATTGGAGCAGGTTATCTATGGAGCAGAATGGATAACCCAGAAATAGACCCATGCAAATATGCCCAACTGATTTTTGACAAAGGTGCTTTGCAATTCATTGGAGGAAAATGCCTTTTCAACAAATGGTGCTGGAGAAACTGGACAGCCATAGGAAAGAAAGTGAACCTTGACCTAAGCCTTACATCTTATATAAAAATTTACTCAGAGTAGATCAGAAACCAAATGTAAAACATAAAACTACAAAACTTTTAGAAAAAAAAAAAGAAAATCTTTGGGATCTAGCACTAGGCAAAGAATTCTTACACTTGACACCAAAATCACAATGCATAACAGGGAAAATTGATAACCTGGACTTCATCAAAAGTAAAAACATTTTTTCTGGGTTAAGAGGATGAAAAGACAAGCTAGAGAGTGGGAAAAAATGTGCAAATCATATATCTGCCAAAGTGACTAGTATCTAGAATATATAAAGAATCCTCAAAACTCAACAGTAAAAAAAAGCAAAGAATCCATTTAGAACAGGGATAAAGTCATGAAGAGACATTTCACCAAGGAAGATACTGAAGTAGCAAAGAAGCACATGAAAAGATGTTCAACATCATTAGTCACTAGGAAAATGAAAATTTAAAACAATGAGATACCACTACTCATCTACCAGAATGGCTAAACTGAAAAATAGAGACAACACCAATTGTTGACAAAGATATGGAGAAACTGGATCACTCATACACTGCTAATGGGAATGTAAAATGAAGCAACTACTCTGGAAAACACTTTGGTAGTTTCTCAAAAACTGGATGTTGCAACTATCACAAAACCCAGCAATTGCACTAATCCTGGGCATTTATTTCCAAATAAATGAAGACTTACATGCACACAAAAACCCACACAAATATTTAAATCAGTTTTATTTGTAATATCTAAAAACTGTTAACAACCCAAATTTCCTTCAAGGGGAGAATGTTCAAACAACTGTGGCATTTTCATGCCATAGAACACTACTCAGCAAGAAAAAAGGAACAGACTTTTAATGTACACAACAACCAGTATAAATCTCCAGAAAATTATACTGAGTGAAAAACTCAATCCAAAAATGTTGCATATTTTATGACTTTATTTATATAACATTCTTAAAATGCCAAAATTATAGAAATGGTGAATAAATTAAATAAACGGTTTCAGGGATTAAGGAGGAATTAGAGTCAGAAAAGCAGTGAGTATAGCAATAAAAGGGCAACAGTGGGATTCTTCTGATGATGGAAACGTTCTGTATTTTGAGTGTATCATGTCAACATCCTGGTTGTGATATTGTACTATAGTTTTGCAAGAATTTATCATTGGGGAAACTGGGTAAATGGAACATGCGATCACTGCATTATTTCTTGCAACTGCATCTAAATATAAAATTATATCCAAAAAAAGTCTAATTAAAAACATTTTTAATGCATGATCTCTAGAGTTGTCCTGAATAATAATCTTCACATTAAAGTTTAAGAAGAAATAACCCAGAGGACTCAACCAAAATGTTAGGGAAATTCAAAATTCTTTTTCATGAGGAACAGTTGAAGAGACATACAATATTTCATCTCGGGAAATCTTGGAGAAGGTGGTTATGAGAGTTTTCTTTTTCCAGAATATGAAGGGATTATACAGGAGAAATTAGACCCCATTCATGTGGCAGCAGGAAACAGAACACATGAGTATGTAGGGGAAAGGACACAAGCTTCAGGACTGATCAGGCCTGAGTTTAAACCAAAGCTCTACTATTTCCTGTCTTTAAGACTGAGCAAGTTAGTTTACCTCTCTGATCCTCTGTTTCCTCATCCTTAAAATGAGGCTAATGATTCCAGCCTCAATCTATTAACCAGCTTCTAACCAGAGAAAGAGAAACTGCTTCAAGTATTTACAACTAAAGAAATTTAATGCAGGGAACTGGTTGCATGCGATAAAGATAGACATACAGGTTGAAAGTGATAGAGAAGCTGAGATTTGAAGGCTGCTACAATAGATGACAAAGTCAAGAATTTAAAGATCTTTTCAAATTGGTATGAACTTTAAAAAGAGGGAATTAGTTGGAGTCAGATTGTATGAGATGGGACCATGAGGTAAACCAGAGATTAGCAACAACGAGCAGAAGGCAACTGACGAGGCAAAGGGAGGAGCCAGGGTCACCAGAAAGAATCTGGAACCATGGAGGACTCAAATAGTGGAAGCTGGAACCATGGAGATGCAGCCACTGCTGGAGGAGATGCTTGAGGATGAGAGAGAGGAAGGAAATAATCCGCCTTCCTCCTTTCCTCACCCTCCAGCCTCTCACTGGTGACTCTATTTGGCCAAACCTAGCAGGAAGCCAGAGCACCCTTAAGCCTGAGAAAGGCAGCCTCCAGTTTAGTCCCTCCTACCCAGGGCAGACTATGGATCAGAAGGCCAACAGGCCTGGGTTTGGCACACTCACAGGGTGTTTTTGAGGATGCAGAGCATGGTAAGATGTCTGGCACGTAGTAGGTACTCAGTAAATGGTAATCCTGACTTTTATATGCCAATGCTATACGATGGGCATTTAGAACTGCATTTTCTCATCGCTTTATATCTGAGTATACAGAAACACAAGCTGGGATATTTGGCTCAGGCCACATGGATTCTGCCAAGAATGCTTTTTTTTTTTCCCCAAATGAGCTACATATCTGAGAAATGTAAAAAAAAATCATGTCCTAAAGTTTCACTGCACAAAGCAAATGTTGAATTTCCACAGCTGCTGGCGTCAGCCTATCCAGAGGAATAGTTTCAGTGAAATATGAATTTGTGAGAAAGTCACACTGGGGTAAGTGTATAGTAATTCAAGCAGCATGTGCAAAATTTATTTGGTGTTGGCCGGGAATGGTTTTACTTATGTGAAGTCTTCAGAATGAGAAGAAAGTAACTGAAGATGTTTGACTAAGTCAGTCACAGAGGCTCTGGATACTCCCAGATACCTCCCCAGTTTCAGTTCATTTCTGAAGTCCCCAAACCATAAACATAAAGGAAGTGCCCATGGAATTGGATGATGACACTGTCAGAACCAAGGGGCAACCAGCAGCAAAAACAATCAATGTACGAAATATCAGCACCAGCAATCCAAAGACCCAGTGTACCATGAAGGTCAGGTGTCCAGTTGTGTGGGAGGACAGCCAGGGTAGAAGAGAGAGAGGAGTCATAATCTAAAGGAATGTTCAAAACTTGGGAAGCAGGATGCAAGATGCTTTCATAAAAGGTCCTAGATAGGTACAAGATGCAGAGTGTGCCATGCACATGTTGGACGCCTCACGTTTCCTAGAAGTCACTGGTGAGATATGGCGCTGGATTCGAAGTAGCACCTGAGAGTAGGGAGAGAACCAGGGCCCATCCCTAAGGATGATACAGGCACTGAAGATTTGACCTTGCAGAGAGAAGAATTGAGTCAACCCTAGGGCCTTAAAAATGGTCAAAATCCAGGAAGTTACCTTTAAAAACTAGCTTTCAGTCTCTGGGTTCTGTCCCTGGATATCAGAACTCTGGCAATAGCCTGGGAGCAGGGGTTTCTATCCCAGGAGGGCCTACACGAGTGAGAACATAAGAAAGGGGACAAGAACTTGAAAAGGAGACAAACAAAAACTGGTCCTGTGACGCAGAGCACATGGGTTGAAGATGGGCTGCAAAGTTCTCATGATCAGCTCTAGTTTGACCTATTAGGATTGATGCCCCAATATGTATGCCCAGGGGGTCAGAGGACCCTCTTAAGTATTTACTGCCTCAAGTCAGATAGGCCTGGGCATACCAAGGCAGAGCTGATCCTAGCTGGGAGGAGCGGGGCAGGAAGCCAGACCATTTTAACCTGAAAGGGAGTCTAGAGTACTGGGGATGGATGAGGTGGGATGGGAGTCTCCACTTGGATTTCCCAGAGATCTCTCCAGCCCAGTGTGTCCTAAGTTCATTACCCCCCCTAACTACTTCCAATTTTCTCTACAGTGTTCACAGTATCCTGAGCCTCCCAATCATTCACACTTAAACTTGGGAGTCATCTTAGGCCCTTCCTCTCCCTTGCCCTGAAGATTCTACCTCATATCCCTTCTAACTATTTTGTCCCCGTTGTCACTCACCTAACTTAAGAGTTCTTCCCTTTTCTTCTTCCCCTACCCCAAGATCATGTATTGGTGCCAGACTGAGCATTCAGAAACAATGTTCTACTAATGCCACTCCTCTGTTCTAAAATCATCACCTACAGACTAAAATGCAAGTGTGAGCCTGTAAATAAAGGCCCTTCATACGTTCTTCCCAACCTACCTTTCCAACACAGCCAAAGTCCAAGCAAATGGAATCATGTTCTTCTGCATATACTTCCCACCCAGTTCTACCTCTGTGTTTTGCCCTGCTGAATGCACTTCTCTATATTAATGCATTTCTGAGTCCTACCCACCCTTCAAGATCCATGTCACATCACCTCCTGTAAGAACGTTCTCTGATTCTCCCCTCCATACATAATTGCTCCCTCTTTTGCAGCCCTGTAACCCTGTGTGACAATTTTTGCATATGGTAAAATTATGTGTTTTCTATATTTTTGCATTACACTATGATTTCTTCAAAATTAGGGGCCTTACATCCGATTCTCCTTCATGAAGTGTAGGGAGACCCAAGAACATTGAATTTGGCCAGCTTGTAAGAAATGTAAAGAGGTTTGGGGGAATAACATTCTAAAGGAAGTCTAGAGTCATATTGTGATCCTGGAGTGATAATTAGAGGCATTTGAGAGTCATCAGCTGAAGTATGAAAATAGATGAGGTAACCCTGACAAAGAATACCAAAGGTAGAGGAAAAAGCTCATGGCTGAACCCTAGCCTGCCAGTGTCCGATGGAGAAAGAAGAAACTGTCATGGACACTGGCAAGAAGTAGTCAAACAGAATCGCAGCATTCATACCACACTGGGCATGAAAAGAATTTCAGCCCTAATAGTCAACAACCAACATGTGCTTGAATAATTCTGAACAAATCCTGTGTGATTTTCTCTCTAGAACTGCAAGTAGGGCAGGACATGATGGCAAACTTCTGGATCCTTAATCCAGGACATTAAAAAAGGTGACCCACTTGCCATTTTATTCTTAACCAGTATTCCTCAAGCAAATGCTTCAGTCTGTCACTAGTGGGGCCTCCCAAGACCAGTATATCTGAGGCATCTACAAATGTGGAGAACTCACAAAAATAATGCCCTACCGAGGAACACGCAAATGGGAACAAGAAGCATTCCTGGTCATCTGATTCTTTCCCATTTTGGCCCCCCAGTCCCAAGCTGACTTCTAAATCCATTATAATTATTAAAACCAGAGCAAAAGCACAGGAACACTGAAGAAATCAGAAAGAGTAGATCAAAAACAAGGTAGAGTCTGGAAACCCAGGGATGTCCCTCAGGGAGCCAGAGAAAATGGAAATTCTGGGTCAGGGTGTGCCAGCCTTCCTTGGCAGGAGCTGTGTAGATTCTTGAGAAGGTGGATAGCTTCCACCTGAGACCTTGCTGATGGTTCCTCACCAGGGGGAGCTAGTCCATAGCCACACAGGACATGCTTTGTGCCAATTCAACTCAATGCAAAGCAGATAAACTGCTGAGCACCTGGGAGATGAAAAGCCATGAGCTGGGCAGACATTTATCTGATGCTAACAGGGAGGCTCTCTCAAGTCAGTTTTGCAGCTTCCTTGAAACCACCATTGTCTTACATCATACTCCAATACACTGGAGTTCAATCTATTTGCTTCAAGGGTTCTACAAATGTTTGATTCAGATTACGTTTTCTAAAATTTTTTTTAAACTGTAAACAGATATATTCAGTGTGTGATATGCCAAACATGAACAATCATAGAATAAAGGTTCTCTTGCCAAAACCATGAATATGTTTGAACACATTAGATATGTCATTAATTAGGAAAGCTGTAGTTCTGAAGATGTCATTAAATGATTCAGATCCATGCAAGTCTTATGCTATAAAACTCTGGCTCAAGCGCGCCATGTTCAATTAAATGTCAGGCAAGACTCAGGGATATCCATTGAGTGCATGCTCACATAAAGATATAATAGTAAACTGTACCATAATAAGTGACCACATTACCTGTTGCATTGTGGTATTATTGGTATTATTACTGTTCGTTTTATTCTTAGAGGGCTTGAAAGGTTTTTATAAAGCCAAATGAGACCAACTCAGCAATGCAGGACCAGAGTGTCAGTGATGAAAATGACAACTGAAGTTTGGACTCAACATGCCAAATTAAATATTTTTTGCTGTGTTAAAGGTTTTAAGTGATTACTAAAGAGAAACAGGCACTGGAGTTTCTCACAATAGTTTTAATAACATAATTAACATCTCATAATGGCACTATATGTTTCACGGAAGAATTTTCTATCAAAGGAGGACAAAAATTCGTTGAAGAACTTGTTCATCTATTCCTTTCAATTAGATTCCTTATAATTAAAGAATGCCGGGCTTCCCTCGTGGCGCAGTGGTTGAGAGTCCGCCTGCCGATGCAGGGGACACGGATTCGTGCCCCGGTCCGGGAGGATCCCACGTGCCGCGGAGCGGCTGGGCCCGTGAGCCATGGCTGCTGAGCTTGCGCGTCCGGAGCCTATGTTCCCCAACGGGAGAAGCCACAACAGTGAGAGGCCCGCATACCGCAAAAAAAAAAAAAAAAAAAAAAAAAGAATGCCAACAGCTGTTACATAGTATTAATGAGTCAACATTAAAACCAAATTTTCCTATATTCTTCTTTCCAGTTTCTGGATCATTTTAATCAGAATAACCCAAATCTGCAAGGTATCCTGTTTAAAAATGCTATCACTTTGAATGTCTGGCTGCCATAATTTTCTCAAGGTTGTACATCCAATACAAAATATGTATAACTATATGTTACAAACTAGAATTATCAAATAAAATAATTACATATATACAATAAAATTTTGGCTTCTCCTTTTACTCATTGATATTCCATATAAGATTTCATTTGAAGAGTATTAATGCTAAAAAAAAATTGAAAATCACTGTGTTATTCAATACATAGGAGAAACCCAATATACTAAGCAGGAAGGAGTAAAAGAAGCAGGTCTTTTCTATCAGAAAGAAAGGCAGAAACTAGATAAGAGTTAATGTGCTTCAAGCATAACTCAGGTATAAACTAGGGGCTCAAAAAATTACTTGTTGAAATAATCATTGTAGCAGAAATGCTATGTCCCTTCCTTCTGGAATTGAGAGAGGGGGAAACTTTGGAAATGAAGACACAGAGAAGACCATGGAAGAAGTTTTGCTTTTCCTATGAGAACCATCTTCCTGCATGCAAGCAAGTAGGACTTTCTTTGTGTGAAGCGGGACAGCTGAAAGAGATGGTGGTCAATGGGTAGCCAAATGTATCCACTGACCATAAAGGCCAGCATAGCTGAGGTGTCAGCATATTGGAAAGAATGCCATGAGCTACTGCTCTGGTCATGTGGTAGAAAAAAAGTGGTGACTAGACAGGATTTTGAGGGAAGGATGCCAAAGGAAAAGTACAGCCTGGAAAGCAGAAGCAAAGTCCAGTCTAGGAATCATTCATTCATTCACTTGTTTATTGATAAAGCACCTATTAACAGAGGCATGATACTAGTACTGGGGATATGAAGACAAACAAGCCTTGGTCAGTGACTGTTTGGGGGAAAGGAGCCCTGTTTCCAAAGGTAAAGCTCAGGGAGCGAAGAGAGGATGGTAGGAGGGCATAGTCGGCTCCCTGGAAGAGGAAGCCCCAGAGATGAGTCTCAAAGAAGAAACATGAGTTAATCAACTGGATAATGGCTGAGGATGGGGGAGGGGAACACATTAAACAGAGACAGCATTCACGTAGAAAGACAGAATTTGAGATGGAAAACTATATAGTTGGAGAAAAGCATGTGGATCAAAATGGGTGAAGGACAAAGTGAAAGGAAAGGAACAGCAAGCAGATGAAGCTGTTGAAGTGACCTGGGGTGCTCTTGTTAGCACTAAGGAGACAAGGCAGACGCTATGCTGGGGATAGCACAGTATTCAAAATCTGCACACACACTTCCCTCTTCAACTGTTTCACACTATTTGCTTGTGTAGCCTCCCATGAGAACTCCGAGAGCAGAAACTGTCTTCTTCACCTTTTTCATCCTTACATCCTTGGAGCTTCGCATAGTACCTGGAATGCAACAGGAACTCAACACTTACCGTTATATGAACACTTACTGTTAAATGAACAAAGTTCAAAGTAAGGAAAGGAGAGGCTGGAAGGACAAATGCAGTGAGTGTGGCCTAAAGAACACTGACAAGCGCAAAGGCTGAGAAACCATCTGAAATATAATAAACTAGGAATAAACAGAAACAGAATCCCTATGTCCTAAGCAGCATATAGAGGAAGTGAACAGCAAAATGACCACAGATGAAGATAACTTAGAATAAATGCACTCAATCACCTTGGTAAGAGGATGGAGTCCTGAACTCTCCCTGAGAAAGGGCTGTGTTATAGGTTGAATTGTGTCCCTCAGAAAAGATATGGTGAAGACTCAGAATGTGGCCTTATTTAGAAGTAGGATCTTTACAGATGTAACCAGGTTAAAATGAGGTCATTACGGTGGGCCCTTCCAGATGACTACGGTCCTTATAAAAAGGGGAAATTTAAATGCAGACATACACAGAGGGAGGGCAATGTGAAGAGACACAGGGAGAAAACAAAAATGCCTAAGGCTACCAGATGCCAGGGGAGAAACCTGGCACAGACACTTCCCTAGTACCTTCAGAGGGAGCATGACCCTGCTGATATTTTTCTAGCCACCCCAACTGTGAGACAATAAATTTCTGTTGTTATAAGACATCCAGTTTGTAACACTTTGTTATGGCAGCCCTATGAAACTAATACAGGCTGGTGGTCAAAACTGATCAACAACTGTGGCAGGCACTGGTGTTTAACTCCAACGTGCATTCCTCCTTACCCCTTGCTGGAAGAGCCCCACTTTGTTTGTGTGTCCATCCTCCCTGGCCCAAGGTATGCGTCATGCAATTGATTCACTTCAATCACAGAGGTCTCTTTGCCATTCCGTGTACCACGTGACCCAACGCTGTCCAATAGGTATCACTAAAAGGACTGCTGTATCCATGATATAATTCAGTTGTTCTAGGATATTTCTCTGTCCTGTTTGAAATATTCTATGTAGAGACTGTCTCTTACTGAACCTGGACAAGGCACTAAAGTAATGATCAGTGGTGTTACTAGACAACCTGAGGTAGAATGGTAACTGAATTGATTTCCTTGACCATAATTGTCAAGTTTGCCGTTTCAGAAGCTAATCTTGACCTCCAGGGTTTAAATCAACAAGTTATCCCTTAACAGATATTATTACCTGAATTTGACAGTTATCTCCTGGGTGATTAGGCATGGAATAGGACAACGTTCTAATCTAGACACTTAAATTCAGGGATTCCCTAATCCACAACCTAATACCACACTGTCTTCTCCAAATTGTAACATGCAAAAATCATCAGGTTAGAACCTCAAGATGGGGTCTCAGTTTTGCTGCATGTCCTTTGTCAAACACAGAAGAATAATCTCATACCTAACAGATTTTTTCAGCTAAAACACAGCTCTAGTCCTTGCTATGCCAGAAGCTGATTGAGAAACTTAAAGGGCTGGGTGGGTCTTAACAGGGACTGAGAGAAGAGAGAGGAGGGAGTTGCATAGACTTATGGAGTGGGGCTTCATGACATACCCTGAGAGGTGGGGAGAAGATTCTACATTTTAGGAATGGCACAGGCTTTGATGCCAGATCCAGGTTCAATCTCAGCTCCACCATTTACCAGCTACATGACTTTGGACAAACAACTTAGCATGTCCAAACCTCAGTTTGAAAAATAGGAAATGAAACTTAATATTCTTAAGAATTCTTAAGAATTCTGCTTAATAATCTATATAATGCACCCAGCATAGTGTCTTGTGACCAACAGGTGACCTCCCAGGATGTGCACATGATTCTGAGTCCCAAATACAGAATGTCTACATTTCTTTTCTTCACTGGGAGAATCACTCCACTGAGCAACAAAGAAACAACTAGACATGTTCCCATCAAATTGGTTATGTAGTCCTGTCATTTTTACCTTGGAGCCTGTCACAAGCCATTTCTCTTCATGGTCCCTCCTTCTTAGTTCCCCTGATTAAAGCAATGGCTCCTAAGTGGCCTCCCTGCCTCCATTCTCTCCCCATGCTCCAGTCCAATCTCCAGTGAGCCCCTAGAATTATCATTCTAGAACAGGGATTGGTAAACTCACAGGTAAATCAAGCCCACTACCTGTTTGTGTCAATAAAATTTTATTGGAACAGAGCCATGCTCATTTGTTTATGTATCATCTATAACTGCTTTCACACTATAGTGGCAGAGGTGAGTAGTTGCAACAGAAACTGTATGGCTTGCAAAGCTTAAAATATTTACTATCTGATCCTTCACCAAAAAAGTTTGCTGCACCCTTGGTAACTTGTTCTAGAACACTCCCCTTGGTAACTCATCACTCTCCCCAGTGACTTGCCTCCAAGATAAAGTCTAATCTGTGTTCGTTGGCCCTTACCAATCTTTCCTGATGCATCTCTCACTATTCCCCTACTTGAAGCCCAAACTCCTTGCTGAATGAGGGTCCTATAAACACACCAGTTTCTCTTCACGTAGAACAACACGACTCCCTTTCCACATAAAAAAAAAAAAACAAAAAACTTCCACCTATTCTTCAAGATTCTTCTTAATTATCCCTTCCTTTATGAAGCTTTCTAGAACTGCCCCCTCAGACTTATACAAGGGTCAGGCACTCCTTCCTTGGAAACAGTATCCCACCAATAAATGGTACGTCATATACAGTAGATATGGGTCTACATATCTGTCTTCCTCACTAGACACCCCCAAGCTAAACTGTCTCCTCTCTTTCCCTCCTGGAGCACCCTGTTCTTTTCCAACATAGTGCTTACCATAGTTTGTAATCATGTATTTCTTTGTGTAATTATTTCTTTAATGTCTGTCCCCTAACAAAGTGAGCTCCAAGAAGACAGGAACTAAGACTGTTGGATTCACCACCACATTAATGTCACATATCCTGGAGCCACAGCCACATAGTAGCTGTTCAGTCTGTTGAATGAATGAATGATTGGATGAATCAACAAAAAAAGACAGAGGGAGAGATTTTACTAATGAATCAAATATCAATGAAATAACCTAAGGAATCAGAAAGTGCTGTTACTTTCTGAGCACACCAGATACTGCCCCTCAGACCCTTCTGGTACTCCCATGGTCCAGAAGGTTGGGCATAAGCACCACCAATATCTTTGATATGGATGTTTGGAGCATGTATACAGCCCTATTCACTCATTCTTGGAATATGTGTGGAACATTTACATAGCCCTTTCCATGAGATCAAATTCAGACCCCATGAAACTAGAGTAAAGCCACATGTACTTTTATATAATTGAGTCCAGATTTTCACTGAAGCATACAGTATCCTGACCATGCCCTCCTGGAGAAGGACATCCTCTATTCCTTTCTACTAGGAAAAGGTGGGCAAGACTACTACAACTTCTTCCCTCTGTCCCTAAGGAGAGTGTCCTGTCTGTGCATCACACCCATACCCAGCCAAAGGCACTCCACACCATGCCTACATCCAGATGAAAGACCTGCGTGGGAAAGTTTGAAGAGGGAGTTAGGCTGGAATGATTCTTCCTTGACTCATACAGAGGGAACCTTCAAGCTCAAAATGTGACTCTTGAAAGTTGTACTGTTCATTTTTCCTAATACCTGAAGCTCAAGATCAAACAAATAATTCAGCTGAATTGCTGCTTCATGTGGAAAAAAATATCCCAAGGCCATTTCTTGTGTGGCCTTTCTGATTTTGGACAGTGTCTCTTTGACAGACAGCCCCATCCATAAAGGCCTTCTGTGGAGGTGTGTGTGCATTTCACTGAGATGTTTCCAAGAAGATTCCAACCATTCCAACCAAGGCAAATTTATGAAGTTGGCAGCCAAACCCTATTTCCAGCCTGCAGCCTCAGGGATGTCAGTTCCATGAACGAAGAAAAAGCTGAATATCATGTTTAAGTCAAACTTTTAACCCTCTGTGGCATCTACCTCTGGTCTGAACGACAAAAGAATCCTATGTATTAAAACACAGAGATTGTCTTTGGATTTAGATAAACACTTCTTCTCAGAGCTTGCTGGACTTGTCCTTTAAGCCTGGTAACAAACCATTCATAAGGAAATGTCAGTCTTTCCCATTATTAAGAACTTAAATTGCAGCAGTCACATTATCTAGATTCATTTTAAGCATAGGGTTGTCGCCCTAGCAAACCTCCTTAAAAAATATGCCTTCCATTTCCTATAAAATCCAAGCAAATCTCTGTTTCCTTCTATAGATTTATCTTAATCTCCAATCGCCTTTCCCTCTGCTCACAGGATATGTCTCATGTCCAGTTCAAAACCAGTGTCCCCCTCTCCTGGGCTGCAGTCCTCATTTTGCCCCAAATAAAACTTAACTCGCACACACACATGTACACAAAGATCAGTGTCCCCTCCCTTCCACCCACTGTTCTGTGAGTCACTTTCCTTCCTCTCAAGGCTTTCTGCCACCCATCATTCTTACTATTCTGGTATCTATAGAGCAGACACCCCTATTCCACATGCATGACAGGGAGCTCTAGCACATTGTGCTCTCTTGGAATATTTCAAATTAAATTCAGTAGATGATGTACTGTACATAAATTTGATATGGTCTGGATTTAACAACATGTGATAATGATTCACCATTGGGTACTATGAAAGAAATTTTCTTTACTCCACCTAATAAAAGCTGAAGATCTGAAACACATTTCAGGGGCTTATTTAGTGAGTCCTAACCATCTACATGGAAGCTGTCCAGAACATGGGGAGAGATATTAAAAATCTGTATAAAAACGAAAAGTGAACATAGAGATACTTTCCCCAGTGTGCATAGTGCATTTGTGGCCACTCTCTGAGGCCTCCTCTGGTTCTGTCCCTCCATAGATGTTGACAGTTTTTTTCCATCTCTAAAATGTTCCCTCTACCTAATACCTTTAGTTAGCATCTTCCCTCTCTTGTTGCTTCCACAGCCAAGCATCTGGAAAGAATTGCCTATGTTTGGTATCTCTACCTACTCACCTCACATTTGTTCCTCAACCCACCTCATCTTTCAAATTCCCCTCACCAAGTCATCAATAACTTCCTTATTCCCAAATCCATGGATATTTCATTTCTTTTCTTAATGGATTTCCAGATAATTTGATGTTACTGATCCCTCCTTCCTGGAAACTCTCCTGTATTCCAGTCTCCCATTTCCTCCTACTTTTCTGCCCAGCTCCTACTCCTGTTGCCTTCACTAGAGTCTCTCCTTCCCCTCCCTCAGAGGTCACTGTTGTGCCCTAGTCCCCCCACTCTCAGAGGCAGTCTGGCAAAGACATTAATAGCACAGGCTCCGAATCCTGACTGCCTCACCTAAAATCCTAGGTCCATTACTATAGTTGTATGACCTTGGGCAAGTTACTTACTATCCCTGTGCCTCAGTTTATTCATTTGTAAAGTAGGTATAATAGTCTTCTCTGGCAATGGTTATTCAGGGCATTAATACACTTAAAATATTTAGAACAAACACATAGTACACACTCAATAAGCACTGCCTGTTATAATTCCTCTTCCCATGCTTTATACTCTCCTTGAACATCATGACTTCATTACCTCTTGTTAAACGTTTGCCCTTGAATCTTCTTTAAGACCTCTCTCCTGGATGCCAAATCTGCTAAACCATTTGCCCACTAGACATGTCTCTCTGGCTGTCCCTAAAATTCTTCAAATTCAGTTTGTCTGAAACTGAGCTCATCATCTTTTCCTGCAAATGCTTCTCCTCCTCCATAACCTCTCCTAATGAATAGCTCCACTATACTTACTCTTGGTTGCCCAGGCCAAAATCCCAGTCAGTCCTAGACTCCTGCCCCTGCCCCCAAACTCCACTGCGCAATCAGTCACCAAATTGTGTCAACTTTATTGCCAAAATATTTCTTGAGTCTGTGCCCAATTCTCCACTCCTATTACCAGTGTCTTAGATTAGAGCCTCATTTTTTTTCACCTACATGGTAAGTAACAATGATATTAAAAATAATATTCACCACTATTTTCACATGCCAATTATGGATCAATTACTGCAGTAGACACTTCACATACTTCATTGTCCATAGTCTTGACAGTCATCTCTCCATGAGGGAGGGGATCATCTATCCCTGTTTTCAGATTGAGAAAGACAGAAGCTCGGAGGCACTTAATAAATAGCCTAAGTTACACAAAAATGTTATGGGGCTGCTATGTAGACTGAGGTCGGTCTGACCCAAAACCCCAGATCTTTTCTACTCTCTAAACTACAGTGGTGTCCTGACATGGTCTTCCTGCCACCTGTCTTATTCCTCTCCAACATCTACTGCCAGAGGGGTCTATTTTTACAATGAAACTCTGACCTAGTCTCTCCTCTGTGTGAAATCCTGTAGTAGCTCCCCTGTGCCTTCAGGGTAAAATTCAAACCCTTTAGTAAGGCTTTTCCTGGTGTGCCATTTTGCCCATTCAGAGATCCGCCTCCCTCCTCTCCAACCACATCTACCTCTCTTCCCTTCCTGGAGCACACCATGCCTGCTCACCCGGCCATGCTGTATTTCTTGCCGGTCCCTCTGCCTGTGATTCTCTTCTCATCAGCCTAGATGCCTCCATCTCAGCCTCCTAGATGCTCTTGGACCCACCTGCTGTCCAAGCTGAGTTTAGCTGTGCCTCCTCTGGACACAAAAAGCACTCTGTCTTGCCTCTAGTGCTGAATTTTAGAGTGATGCAACAGTCATTGATTGAACGTCTACAATATGTAAGAATTCATGGTGGACTCTAGTGATTTAGGAATCAATAAGACATGTCTTGCTTTCAGAGAACTTACTTTAATGAGAGAGATGGATAGCAAAATGTTTCATTACTATCTTTGATTCCCCTGTCTGCACACTGGATTTCAGAGATTCTTGGGCAGGAAGAGTACTTGTTCATCTCTGTGTCCCCAGGGCCTAGAACTATGCCTGGTACACAAGAGAGTCGGTAAACACTAACAGCTTGAGCTAAAGAGACAAACCAAGGCCACCAAGCTATCTCTGTGAGCACACAATGCCATCTACAAGCACCATCTTCACTTTCATGTGTATCTTTTCCAGACTCTAATATGTCCAAGTCATTGTTTTCTGATTTTCATGAGGTCCTCAAAGTTCACTCCAGAAAGGAAGGAAACTAATGTCAGAGGTTGTTCAGCCAAGTGGAACACAGGATAGGCACTTCAGTAAAATATTGTATGTGTCTTCCAATAAGAGGCCCTTCCAGCCCCTTCTCATGGGCTGCTGCACCCTGTCTTGCCAAGATAAGTGAGTAAAAGGACAAGTCAGCCATATTTGTGTTTGTCCTTAGGGTAAGACAGGTTTGGGCAGCCCTTCTGAAGGGGGGTCCCTGTGTAGAAACAAGACCCCCTGAAGTCAGTTCCCTCCCGCTACTGACCATCTGAGTGACACAGGCAGGAGGGCACAGGGCAAAGGGCAAAGGCTTAAATTACAGCAGGTATTTTGTAAAAAAGACTTCTTTCCTTCAAAAGCTTATGGTTACTTCTCTGCTGAGCAGCATTTCTGCCTCCTCTCACCTTGAAGAACAAAGTACAAGCTGCCTTGGAGATCAAAGAGGGAGCAAGAGGAGGAAGAGAGAGTTGCTGACCCCCAGAGCAGACAGCTTCTAATTACTTCTAAGTTCTGACAAGGCAAGACCTCAGACATCAGGCAGAGGAGAGGGAAAGGAGGAAAAACATGGAGGAAAAGGCCACTCCCACCTGGACCACAGCCACCCACACACCTGTACTTTCCTTTGTGAAAACTAGATTTTCTAAAAGTGTCTCTGATGATAATATGACCATCCCGACACTGTCTGAAGCAATGGTGGAGGGCTTAGAGTCCGGTGGCCTGGATCTGATCCCAGGTCTGTCTTTTAGCTGAGGGTGGGATCCTGATTCCTCCTCTGATACTGACCTCAGAGGATGGTTGTGAGGATCAATGCAATAAAGGCATACAAAACCCTTACCATGGGTTCTGGCACCCACTCCAGGTGCTTCTATTGTAACTGACCACTGGGAACCACCTATGGGGCCACTTTCTGTGGAGGAAGGATGTTCCTCAAAAGAGACCTCCCTTCTCACTGCCTCTATTCCCTGACCCCTGACCGGATTGAGTCTTCCTCTGCATCTGTATCTTCTCTGTCACAGAACTACTCCTCTGTTTTGTGCTGGTTTTCTTGTCTATCTCCCCATTCAGGCCATGAGCACTTTGAGGGTCAAGATGTGACTTTCATGCTAAGGCATTCATTCACTCATTTATCACTTACTAAGTGTTTCTCACATGCCAGGGAGGTCACTAAGTGGTAAATAAATTACTGAAGTCTGGGAATGACCTATAGAATCACCTATATAAATTGTCCAATCAACAAGCATATGTTCCTATCACCTGTGGTGAGCTTTGGCAAAGGGCTTTGGGATCAAAGAAAAGGACTGCAACTGTGAACATGATTCCCAGGAAATGTATCAGTCATGACAGTTGATCTGCTAGCTCACATGCTGGATTTTATGTAAAATGGACCCAAATGATCAAGTACACTCTAACTGTCTCTCTCTCTGTCTGTCTCTGTCTCTCTCTCTCTGCCCCTGCTTTCTTCCTCCCTCTCTAAGTCCAGAGAAACTTAGCAACTACTTACCAATTCATACAGACTTTTGGCTGCTCTAAAGGTAATGTTCAAAAGCCCAGACTCGGGAGGGGCCATCCGTACAGTTCATCAGCCAGGGCGTTACCTTCCTCATGTTTGTCTCTCTGGCACCCAGCACAGAGCTACTTACCCCACGTGTATTCCAAACTCACCCTAATTCCTCAAGATACCATCACCAGTCTAGTCTAGTCTAGTCTAGACTAAATGACCCTTTCAGAACCAAACAGGATTTCACATAGAGTCAAATAATCGGGGTACATTTCACAGAACACAGCCCAAGACCTGAACAGGGTGAGGTATCTCTCCTTAGAACCAGACACACAAGCAGAACCAGCTTCATTAGGAATCTGCCTGCTGCTCAGTTAAGAGGCAGCCGAACCATGACATCAGAGGCCTGAATACATAGTGCCAGGTCTAACATTCCTCTCCTGGGCTACTTTACCTTCTGGATCAGGCTTTAAATACCTCAGTGAAAATGCAAGTGATGCCCCAAAAATCTTTTACTCCAGTCATTAATACCCTAGGGGAATCTGTTTCTCAGATCAGCCATCTGGTGACCCAGGAGAGAGGATAATGCCAGAGGCAGTAAGAATCTGGTATCTGAAGGGGGAAGGCAGTGCTACAGGGGATCTGAGTGGTCTCTGGTGTGTTGATGGACAGGGAAGTTCTCACTCTGCTCCATCCTCAAAAGCAGCCTTACTGGAGTATTTCTGTGACCCCCTAACAAAACCTCAAGGCCTTGCACACCCAGCTAACCTCATGCCACTAAAGTTTGAGAGACAACCTGCCAAAACAAGCAAACTCAGGGGGATTACAACTGTGTGACTCAGCTGTGGAAGAAGCCAGAGTACACAAATGTGCAGATATTTGTGCAAGGTAGTCTGGCCTATACAGCAAGTGGCCAATGGACCAGCAAGGAAGGGGTTCAGCTTTCAAAGGCAGGGCTGCATTCAGGGAAAAAGATTTCAACTTAGTGAAGTGATCACCTGTAACCTAGTATCCAGTGTCATGCATAACTCAGATAGGGGGTCAGTGACAGGTTCCAAACCTGGTTCTCCAAAACTCCATATGAGTCATTAAATTCTCTTAACAAGTTTTACCTTTAATATATAACAGTGGTCCCCAACTTTTTGGCATCAGGGACTGGTTTCGTGGAAGACAGTTCTTCCACAGACTGGGGAAGGGGTATGACCAGTTTCTGGATGATTCAAGTGCATTACATATATTGGGCACTTTATTTTTATTATTATTACATTTTAATATATAATGAAATAATTATACAACTCACCATAATGCAGAATCAGTGGAGCCCTGAAGTTGTTTTCCTGCAACTAGATGGTTCCATCTGGGGGTGATGGGAGACAGTGACACCCAAAGTGTGTTGCTTATGTCCAGTCTCCTCCATAATCTTGTTTTGGTTTCTGTCACTACAAAAAAGCCTGCTTCACAAGGATAGGATGTTGGAAATGAAAGCAGGTTTTTCAGTGCTTTTGTGGCAATCTCAGGATATTCTGCCTTGACTTTAATCGGGAACGTATGGAGATTTGAAGTTGTCTCAAACTTACTTTTAAGGTCACCGTCATTTGCGATTTCAAGAAGTTGCTCCTCTTCTAGCACGGACAAAGTCGATTCACCTAGTTTATTCGCAAATGGGTCATGGATCCATTCGTTCTTAGGTCAGGGGTCTTTTGTGATCGGGAAGTAATGCTCAAACTCTTTTGAAAGATGAGATAGGTGATCATGTACCAGCTGAGAGAAAGAAGGTGCTGGCTCAGTCTCTTTCAAAATCTCTGCTAATATTTGAAACATGTCAAAAATCCCAATGTTCACTCGTTGCCCCCATAATTCCAGTTTGGCTTTGAATGCAGCCACTTTATCTGCCAACTTGAACACAGTTGTCATCCTCTCTTGAAGTGACAGATTGAGTTCATTGAGTAGGTTGAATATGTCACACAGGTAAGCAAGTTTTGCAATCCATTCTGTGTCACTGAAATGTGCTGTCAGTGGTGACTCTTTTTCTAAAAGAAATCTCTGGAGCAGCTCTTATAACTCAAAAACTCTGGCCAGTGATCTACCTTTAGAAAGCCATCTCACTTCTGTGTATAAGAGAAGACGTGTGTGCTCTGTGTCCATCTCCTCACAGAGCTGCACGAACAGACATGAGTTAAGAGCATGTACTTTACTTATTTTTTTTTTGAGAATGAGGTCTATTTTATTTATTTTTTTAAAAAAAATTATTTTATTTTTTATACAGCAGGTTCTTATTACTTATCTATTTTATACATATTAGTGTATATATGTCAATCCCAGTATCCCAATTCATCCCACCCCCGACCACCCCACTTTCCCCCCTTGGTGTCCATGCATTTGTTCTCTATATCTGTGTCACTGTTTCTGCCTTGCAAACCGATTCATCTGTACCATTTTTCTGGATTCCACATATATGCATTAATATATGACATTTGTTTTTCTCTTTCTGACTTACCTCGCTCTGTATGACAGTCTCTATGTCCATCCACGTCTCTACAAATGACCCAGTTTTGTTCCTTTTTATGGCTGAGTAATATTCCATCATATGTATGTACCACATCTTCTTTATCCATTTGTCCCTCGATGGGCATTGAGGTTGCTTCCATGACCTGGCTATTGTAAATAGTGCTGCAATGAACATTGGGGTGCATGTGTCTTTTTGAATTATGGTTTTCTCTGGGTATATGCCCAGTAGTGGGATTGCTGGATCATAAGGTAATTCTATTATTAGTTTTTTAAGGAACCTCCATACTGTTCTCCATAGTGGCTGGATCAATTTACATTCCCACCAACAGTGCAAGAGGATTCCCTTTTCATCACACCCTCTCCAGCATTTGTTGTTTGTAGATTTTCTGATGATGCCTAATCTAACTGGCATGAGGTGATACCTCATTGTAGTTTTGATTTGCATTTCTCTAATAATTAGTGATGTTGAGCAGCTTTTCATGTGCCTCATGGCCATCTGTATGTCTTCTTTGGAGAAATGTCTATTTAGGTCTTCTGCCCATTTTTGGATTGGGTTGCTTGTTTTTTTTAATATTGAGCTGCATGATCTGTTTATATATTCTGGAGATTAATCCTTTGTCTGTTGATTCATCTGCAAATATTTTCTGAGGGTTGTCTTTTTGTCTTGTTTATAGTTTCCTTTGCTGTGCAAAAGATTTTCAGTTTCATTAGGTCCCATTTGTTTATTTTTGTTTTTACTTCCATTACTCTAGGAGGTGGGTCAAAAAAGATCTTGCTGTGATTTATGTCAAAGAGTGTTCCTCCTATGTTTTCCTCTTAAAAGCTTTACAGTGTTCGGTCTTACATTTAGGTCTTTAATCCATCTTGAGTATATTTTTGTGTATGGTGTTAAGGAGTGTTCTAATTTCATTCTTTTACATGTAGCTGTCCAGTTTTCCCAGCACCACTTATTGGAGAGACTGTCTTTTCTCCATTGTATACCCTTGCCTCCTTTGTCATAGATTAGTTGGCCATAGGTGTGTGGGTTTATCTCTGGCCTTTCTATACTGTTCCATTGATCTGTATTTCTGTTTTTGCGCCAGTACCATATTGTCTTGATTACTGTAGTTTTGTAGTACAATCTGAAGTCAGGGAGTCTGATTCCTCCAGCTCCGTTTTTTCCCTCAAGATTGCTTTTGCTATTCGGGGTCTTTTTTGTCTCCATACAGATTTTCAGATTTTTGTTCTAGTTCTGTAAAAAATTCCAGTGGTAATTTGATAGGGATTGCATTGAATCTGTAGATTGCTTTGGGTAGTATAGTCATTTTCACAATATTGATTCTTCCAATCCAAGAACATGGTACATCTCTCCAACTGTTTGTGACATCTTCGATTTCTTTCATCAGTGTCTTATAGTTTTTTGAGTACTGGTCTTTTACCTCCTTAGGTAGGTTTATTCCTAGATATTTTATTCTTTTGTTGCAATGGTAAATGGGATTGTTTCCTTAATTTCTCTTTCTGATCTTTTGTTGTTATTGTATAGGAATGCAAGAGAATTCTGTGCATTAATCTTGTATCCTGCAACTTTAACAAATTCATCGATAAGCTCTAGTAGTTTTCTGGTGACAACTTTAGGATTCTGTATGTATAGTATCATGTCATCTGCAAATAGTGACAGTTTAACTTCTTCTTTTCCAATTTGTATTCCCTTTATTTCTTTTTCTTCTCTGATTGCCATGACTAGGACTTCCAAATCTATGTTGAATAACAGTGGGGTGAGTGGACATCCTTGTCTTGTTCCTGATCTTAGAGGAAATGCTTTCAGTTTTTCACCATTGAGAATGATGTTTGTTGTGGGTTTGTCATATATGGCCTTTATTATGTTGAGGTAGGTTCCCTCTATGCCAACTTTCTGGAGAGCTTTTAACATAAGTGGTGTTGAATTTTGTCAAAAGCTTTTTCTGCATCTATTGAGATGACCATAAGGGGCATGTACTTTAATGTGGTTGATAATTTTAATCGCATCCTGCAAAACGTTGTTAAATTCAGGTGACATTTTTTGGCTAGGCAGCATTTCTCTATGGATGACACAGTGCATAGATTCACATTCAGAGGCAACCTCTTTGACCAGAGTAGTGAAACAAGAAAGCTCTCCAGTCGTGGCAGCCACCCCGTCTGTGCGTATACCAACACAAAATGACCAATTCAGTTTTCCTGATATGTAATAACTCAAAGACTTGAATAGTTCTGCAGCTGTGGTGTTGGTTGGCAACAAAAGTGCACATAACATATTCTCATGCACATCCTCCTGAAAAATATATCGCACAAAAACAAGCAATTGTTGCCTTGTGGTCAACATCGGTAGACTCGTCAACCTGGATTGCATACCATGGTGACTCATTAATTCTCTCTAACAGTTGTGCTTCAATATCCTCTGCTATTTCATCAATTTGTCAAGTTATGGTGCTAGCCGAAAGAGGAACACATGCCACCTTTTGAACTGCAGCCTCTCCTAAAAGTTCACGACAAATGTCCTTAGCAGCAGGCAGGGTCAACTCTTCACCAATAGTAAAGGGCTTCCTAGCTTTAGCAATGTGGTTAGCCACTAAGAATGATGCTCTCAGTGCAGACACATGTGATGAAGTGGTGACCTTCAGTAATCGCTTCTGTTCTTTGTGTTCACGTTTATTTCTTTTGAAAAACCCCAAAGGCTTGTCTTTTAATGCAGGGTGCTTGGTCTCCACGTTTGGGTAGGGTTAGCTTGTGGGCTTACCAAAACTGTGACTGAGACAAGTGTGCAGTGTGGGAAAGAGGTGTGGATGGAAGTGGTAAATAAAATAATGGGCAAGCCACACGCAGACTAAAATAAGTGTCGGATTCTGACTTAAAACCTGCCACCAGATGCTGTTGTACTATTGAAGTACATCAACTCACTTGCCCCTATAAAGCCTGCCACCAGATGCAGCTTAATTGTCACTTGTCACTCAGTGATAGGGCTTTGATATGAGTCTGCAAGCAGTTGATTTATTATGGTCTCTGTGCAGTCAAACCTCTCTGCTAATGATGATCTGTATTAGCAGCCGCTCCCCAGTGCTAGCATCACCGCCTCAGCTCCACCTCAGATCACCAGGCATTAGATTCTCATAAGAAGTGCACAACCTAGATCCCTCACATGCACAGTTCACAGTAGGGTTTGCACTCATGTGAGAATCTAACGCCACTGCTGATCTGACATGAGGCGGAGCTCAGGCGGTAATGCAAGTGATGGGGAGAGACTGTAAATACAGATGAAGCTTAGCTCGCTCGTCTGCTGTTCACCTCCTGCTATGTGGCCCTGTTCCTAACAGGCCATGGACCAGTACCATTCTGTGGCCCAGGGGTTGGGGACCCCTGATATATAACACTTGGAGAGAAAACATACTCTGCATCATCAAGTATAAGGCAAGAGACCCACCTGGTGCCATTCATCCATCCACCCCACATTCCTTGATTGATTTAACCCAATATTTCTGTGCTAGGTGCACACTGCAAAGGGCACATGCTTAGAAAGGACAAAGCTGGAGTCAGGTAGCTCCTGACCCCTCGTCTGCACCTCTAACCTCAAGCAGGTGTGTTGATTCCATAGGACCATCCCCAAAGAGTTAATGCCATTCTGACTCTGACCTGGCACACGTAAAGCTCCATTTAGCATCAAGTTCATTGGTGCTGACCTAGAACTGTGACAGGAGACTGACCCCGATGTCCTGTCCCTCTGAGACTGGGTTAGGGGCAAGAAGGAGAGGGAAGGAACAGGACTGTAAAAGTAATGGCACAGTCTTAGATCTCAAGTGTGGTGCAGTTGAAAAACCCAATGGACTTTGGCTCTTATCAATGTACACATCAAACTCCAGCTCATATTTATGGAGCACTTACTATATGTGGGGCACTGGTTTAAGCCCTTTACCTGCATAGTGTGAAGAGTGTGTGTTTTGCAGTTCAGATGTCTGTGTGAATACTGGCTTACCACTCATTAGCTGTGTGACTTTGGGCAAACTGCTTAGCCTCTCTGTGCCTCCATTTCTTTGCCTGGAAGATAGGGTAATACCAGTACTAACTTAATAAGGTCCTCATAAAAGTTAAATGACTAAAAATATAAAATGCTAAAGTTGAGCCATGTCCTGGCACAGAGTAGCCACTCAGTACTAAGATGAAGAATCATTATCCTACTAGTTAATCACACTTCTCTGCAGAGAAGGCAGACTCTTTCTTCCTATTTTGTTAATAAGGCTTTGAGAGGCTGAGTCAATGTGCTCAAGGTCACAGAGTTCAGTGGCAGAACTAGGATTTGAATGCAGGCAGCCTGACTCCAAAGTCCGCAAAGCTTAACCACCAGCATGGGGACAGCACTGTGCTAGGTCCAGGTACAAAGAAACAAGTCAGGGGATGAACAAGAGATCCCTCTACAGAACACTAAACACTGTAAGAGAGATACACTGAAAGGAAAAATGGGGGAGGATGGCTGGTGCTAGGGTAGCAGGGAGGGTCAGAACCGAACCATCTGCAGGAACCGAATAATGCTTCACCAGGGGACTTGAGATCTAATCTCAAAGAATAATGAGCAATTTGTCAGCCACGGAGGAAGAAGCACATTCCGAAAAGTCAACACCGAGAATCTCAGAAGAATAGAGTTGGGTGGAATGGAAAGTGCCATAAGGTGAGACTGGGAAGGTAAGTTGAGGCCAGTGTGAACAGGCATGTAGGCCAATGTCTGTGGTTCGATTTTATTCTGTAAGACAGTGATTCTCAAACTTTAATATGCACAGGATCTACCTCTGGTGCTTGTAAAACATGTTCACATGTGCAGATTCCCATCCCTCCTGTTGGGGGGTGGGGGCAACACTTACAAGTTAACAGTCAAAAATGTTTCCAGACATTGCCAGATGTCATTTGGGAGGCAAAATCAAAACCCCAGTTGAGAGCCACTTCTCGCATCCCTACTTTACAGATGAGGAAATCCAGCCACAGAAAACTACAGAAAGGCCATATCCAGGATTCAAATGCTGGAGGTCCCACTCCAGGGTCTGGGTTAGCCAACAAGCCTAATAGCCTTTTGGGGAGAGAGACTCAAGGCAGCCTTCTGGGGAAGAATTACATGTTTGCTGACAGACTGGATGATGGGTAGAGGATGAAAGAGTAAGGTTCCAAGGTGAAACTTCAGTGCTTGTCACTGGATTGTGAGGATAGTAGGTACTAAATAAATCATTTGGATTTGAATAGAGCCAAGATGTATTTGCTCAAAATGGAAAAAGCCTGGTTCCTCATGGTATGACCCAGCGGTAGGTGTTGGGATTCTGCTCAGACTGCATAGAGGAACTCTCTGTAGGGCTGGGTGTGGGTTGTGCGGTACAAACCAGCTGATTCACAAATCCTGGCTGGGCCCCTTCCCAGGTATGTGGCCCCGGTAGCATTATTTAACGTCTGTGCGTCTCATTTTGCCCCTTTGTAAAATAGGGATAGGAGTCCCTACTCAGAGCCTTGATGTGAGCACTCAGGCAGTTAATAAGAGCAAAGTGGCAGCTAGCACCAAGTGCCTTCCTCGCCTATGCTTCCAAGCCAGCCTCATCACCTCCACGCGAGTCCCATATCCAGCGCTCCTACCCACCCGCACACCCCAATCCTTGGGAAGCCCAGTCAGGGCTGCAGGAAGCTGACCGCGCCCCTCTCCACGAGCAGAGCGTCCCCCTGAGGACTGAAGGGGCGCCAACGACCTTGTCACTCCCCAATCCGCTTTGATTTCGGGGTCCTGGGGGTCGCCAAAAGCTCGCGGCCAGCTGAGTGCCTCGAAGGGTAAATGGGATCGATGAGACCCATGGAAATTTCGGACAGATCCGCCTCCGGCAGGCCCGGGGTCAAAGCCAGTCACTGTCGCGGGCCCGCACGCTCAGCCCCTGGTCCCAGGGGCGGAGGAGGAGAGAGGCACTGAGATTAGGGAAGGGCTCCCTCTCGGAAGCCAGGCTGCATTAGCGAGGAGCAGAGAGTTGATGGGTCCAGAAGAAGAAGCCGGGGGGAGGGGGAGGGGGAGGGGGAGGGGAGGGGGAGGGGGAGGGGAGGGGGAGGGGGAGGGGAGGGGAGGGGAGGGGGAGGGGGAGAGGGAGGGGAGGGGGAGGGGAGGGGGAGGGGAGGGGGGAGGGGAGGGGAGGGGAGGGGGAGGGGAGGGGATGGGAGGGGAGGGGAGGGGAGGGGAGGGGAGGGGAGGGGGGAGGGGAGGGGAGGGGAGGGGGGAGGGGAGGGGGATGGGGAGGGGATGGGGAGGGGAGGGGAGGGGAGGGGAGGGGGGGAGGGGAGGGGAGGGGGGGGGAGGGGAGGGGAGGGGAGGGGAGGGGAAACAACAGGAAAGTAAGAGGAAGAGAGAGGGTGAAACAAGCGCCGGGAAGCAGAGCTCCCTGTGGGACCCAGGCTACGGCACCTGGCAGGGGGTCAGGAACAAAGCAGAGGCTTCAGGTCAGAGGTGCTCTGGGTGTTTCCGAAGAAGGGGTGCTCCGGGCAGACCAGGGCCCGCTGGGGATGCCAGGCGCCCCTGCGCCCTTAACGCTCTCACCGGCGCCGCTTACCTTCGCCAGAGCCACCGACGCGCACTTCCGGGGTCCTTGCTCGGGGACCAGGAGCCGATCACGAAGGGGAGGACGCAACAAAGCTGTGGCCAGGGTTTGGGCCGGCACTGGCGCCTCGGAAAGAAATCCCCGGGGAGACACGCCGAGGCGGGCGCGGGGCGCTGGGTCTCGGCCTGGGCGCTCACGGGCAGCGGTAGTGAGCCCCGCGGCCGCTGGAGAAGCGCGAGTCAGTGGGAGGAAAAGGTTGTCTCATTTCCTTCGGTCTTCCCCCTCCACTCCACCCACTCCGCTCCGGACCTGCCCTCCCTCCCCCCTCCCCAAGCCAGTGGCCCATGTGGGCTCTGGAAAGACACGAAACTTCAATGGCTGCCGCAAGCGGCGTCTCCCTCCGCGTCAAGTTAGTTCTAGCTCCGGAACTCCAGCCTGACCCGCGCACTTCTATGGAAGTTTCTCCGTCGGCTCTCCCGGGGCTCTTCCCTTTCCCCCTGCGGGGACGAGGCCAGATTGGAAAGCAGAGCTCGAAGCTGCCTCCAGCATCCACCCTCTCCTTCCCGTCCCATCACCTGCTCTGAGCCCTTTTTTTTGTTGTTTGATTTTTTGTTTGTTTGTTTTTTTGGTTTTGGTTTTGTTTTGTTTTGGCCGTGCTGCAGAGCATGCGGTATCTTAGTTCCTCCCAGGAGGGATGGAAACCAGTGCGCCTGCAATGGAAGCTCGGAGTCTTAACCACTGGACCGCCGGGAAGTCCCTGAGTCCACATTAAACTACGGGAAATAATACTTACTTTGTTGAACTTGATCGACTTTTTTTTTTCTCCAACTGGAGAATTTAAAACCTAAAACGTAATTTCGAAGGAATGTTCATTTTGATCCGAAGGAGATCAGCTGAGGTCTTTGGGCTTGCTCATTCAGAGTTGGGGTTTTCTTTCTTAAATTGAACACCTACTTTATTTAAGAGCCTGATAGGTGCTGAGCAGGGCTCTGGGAACTTAGAAAAGAACCGGTAGGGCATGTTGTTCCTAGACAATCGTCATATGTAACTAGTGCAGGCAGAGAAGATGTCCAGGGATTCTGTGGTCTCTTAAGAGATAGGTCAAGGACTGGAAGAGCTTTCCACAGAGTAAAAACGGCGTGCACAGAGCCAAGGAGGAATGGGGAAGCCCCATCAGGAGGTGGTCTAGCAGAGAACACAGCCGGGATGGGGAGTGATGGGGGGTGAACATGGAAGAGAGTGTTGACCAGTCTACCAAGAAAGGACAGGAGCTGCAGAGAACTGCGGGGTGGAGTTGACAAGAAATAGTGACCAAGAGCTGCTAGGGTGCAGATGAGTGAAGGAAAGAGGTAATTTCCAGGCCTCTGGCTGGAGTACCTAGTGAGTGACCAGTGGATGACCAGAATCCAGAGCACCTTCTGGAGATGCTATTCCAAGTGTGGTCTGGGGACTGGCAGTAATTTTTTTCTTTTTTTTCTTTTTTTTTTTTTTTTGCGGTACGCGGGCCTCTCACTGCTGTGGCCTCTCCCGTTGCGGAGCACAGGCTCCGGATGCGCAGGCTCAGCGGCCATGGCTCACTGGCCCAGCCACTCCCGCAGCATGTGGGATCTTCCCGGCCCGGGGCACGAACCTGTGTTCCCTGCATTGGCAGGTGGATTCTCAACCACTGCGCCACCAGGGAAGCCCGGGACTGGCAGTAGTAACATGAACTGGGAGCTTGTTAGAAGTGGGAACTTTCCAGCCCCACTTGACCTACTGAATCAGAATCTGAATTTTAACAGGATGCCCAGATAATTCAAATGTGCATTAGAGTTTTGGAAGCACTGATCTCTAGACCACTGACTGTGTATTAGAATGACTGGATATTAGACTGTGGAGCCTGGACCATACTTTAGACACACCTGGAGAGATTTAAAAACCAATATGAGGCCCCTGGTCCCACAAATGCATATTTAATTGGTCTGGGGTAGGGTTCCAAAATCAGTACTCTCAAAATGATGTTCAGATGATCTAGTGCAATCAGAGTTAAGAACCACTGTTCTAGGCTTATCCAAATGCTATTTCATTTAACCTTGAAAAACACCTCTTTAGAAAGAAAAAGAACACCTATGTGTAAGTGAAAATGTAAAGACTAGTTACCTCTCTCTCATACAGAGGCAAGTGGTCTGCTGTAAAGGGCCCTTTTTCCTTAAACTAATCAGAACCAGATTCTAGCCTCAGATGGCCACTAAAGTACTGTCTGAACTTGGGGCAAGTTCTCCCCTCTCAGGCCTCAGTTTTCTTATCTGTAAAATACACACATGACTAACTCCAGATTTCACCCACAAGGTGCCATGATCAGAGCTCCTCCTAACTCTCTAGCTTTATCAGAAGGCAGCTGGAAAAGTGACATTGAGAAGTGGGTTTTCCTGGTGTAACACTATTCGTACCACCCTTGTGCAAATGCCATGCATAAACACCAGAGATCAGAGAATTGTGTGCTGAGCAAGGGCAACACACATAAGTGATGCTCAATAGATGTGTACTAAGTATATAAATAAATACATGAATGAATAAATAACAGTCGGTGGCATAGACTTTCCATGGATTGGCCCTATCCCAGAACATATTCACTTGCTTCCTAATCTAGAGGAAGGAGTCTGAAATTTGGAAGCACTCCGACCCATGAACCTAGCTTTGGATTTAAAACTACTACTATTAATAACTACTAACATTTGTTGAATGCCTAGTACACACCAGGCATTGGGCTAAATGCTCTGCTTAGGATAACCTCATTTCATTATAATGAAGAAGATACTGTTGAACCTCTGTTGTCCAACTGGTTTCAGGAATCACAGATATAACAGGATGAGAGCTGCCATCTAGGACAGCCCCTGCCTCTGGTTCTGCAACTGGGCATAAGTGGCCAGAGAACCCTCTCGGGGGTCTTTGGGGTCATTCTCCAAAGAGATGAGCCTGAGGGAAGGGCTTTGGAGTGACTGCTCCAGGGTCCTATAGAAACCAGTGCTCCCAGAAGCTATCTCAGGAGACCTGTGGACTATGGTTAAGCCTTGCACAGGAACTCTTCAAGGCTACCCACTTCATGGTTGCATGTGTGTGCACTTACTGCCTTACTTACTTATAAGAGCCAAACCCGGCACCAGTCCTTCTCTCATATATTTCTCTTAACCCTCACAGCATCCTGACATGTTAAGTACTCTTGTTTTCATTTTTTATAAATGAGAAAACTGAGATGTCATGAAGTGAAAAATCTGTTTGTCCCTGCAATCCAAGTTTCTCAAGTGGTACACTTTGCTACCACCACTGTCTGCATTTACCGCCACCGTTTTGCCGCCACCCTGCCACTTTGATAGAAAGGAGAGTCCTCATTTCAGGTCCCATTCACTTATTACAGTTACACATCATCAAAACTCTCTGTGACCCATTTTCCCACCTGTAAAATAAGTTGCCCTTGATTGCCCTTTTACTAAGACACTATGTGTGCTTTGATCCTCCATAGCTTGAGATGAGATGACAAGAGTTAAACCATAGACGGTTACGAGAAACCAAATGTATGGGGGAGATTTATCCCAAAATGAGAGGGGCCAGTACTTCACTAATAGCACAACTGTCATAAAAGAGGGAATCCTCTATTTTCCATCTCTAGGGGGATATAACTAAAGCATAGTATTACATAGCATTTCAGACTTTAGATCAGATATCAGGAGGAGTATTAAGTCCCTTTGCTAGACCATGGCAGATGCTCAGGGGCTATCTTGTGAAGTTTCCCCTGGTTATGGGACAGTTGGCTGGCCTTAAGGCTGAAGTGGATAGGAACACAATCTGGGATTGAGATCCACAGGATGAGCCAGGCAGGAACAGAGGCAGGAGGGAGTCTGTGTGCACAGGAACAGCCTCAACTCCAGTTATAGGCAGGGGTGGGGAATTAGAAGTGAAAGAGTGTTCATCCCAGGAAACCAGGATCTGAAGTAACTACTTCATGCCTGGGTCCAGGCCCAGGGCTGTGAACTAAGCTCTCAGTGTAAGCATTCTTGCTGATGTGTCAGCAGACTTGGGTCTCCCTGCAGGGTGTGCAGGGCTCCCAAGGCGCTGGTGGTAAGAGCAGGGCTCCACCATCCTGCATACTGGTGTCCTCGCCAGCAGCAGGACCTCTGACTCATGGAAGAGGTCTAGTCCCCAGAGCCCCTTCATTTAACACAAAAGAGAAGTGGTAGTTTTAACCCTCAGTGGCATTTCTTCAACAGCACTAATGTCATGATGCTGGGATTTGGTAGGAGAATCCCTAAGTCCACATCATTGCTGAGCCCTATCAATCAACTTTGACAAGTACCCCAGACACATTTCTGCTGCTTCCACTTCCTAAACTCCCATTTGTGTTTGCATGACAGCAATTTGATGATTTTACACAAAGCTCATTGTGGCGAATTTTTACTGGTACTGGTTTTTGCCTCAAACAAAAATATGACCTCAAACTTTAGTTATTTCCATTTTACAGATGAGGAAACTAAGGCACAGCACCCAGAAGGGGGACAACAAAACAAAACTGATCTACCAACTCAACTAAGGTAAGACCTTCAGGCCCCTGTGGTTTTACCCCAAAATTATGAGCCACTTAAGGTACTACACAATGCCTGCAGTGGACTCTGTCCAGATATGTCCTCACCCCAAATCATCTGGCCCTGTGTAGCCTGTTTATCAATGCAGTTCAGTTTAACTGCCATTTCCTGGAGACCACCTGCCCTTCACAAGGAACTGTCCCAGACACTGTAGGTGACCTTGCTGCACGTTACACTCAATCCTAACCTGGGGAATATTTTGAAATTACAAGCTGGGCTCTAGACCAGATCAATTGAATCAGAATCTCTAGGTGTGGAGCCCATTTTTTTAACCTCTGCAGGTAATTAAAATGTACAGTTAGGATTAAGAACCACTTCTGTAGGAAATGCAGAGACAAAGCCTAGGTCCTAACAGATAAGGAGTTTGCAAAGTAAGTAAGGCACTCAGTTTAGTAATGGATGATCGCCAAAAGTCATCAGGAAAGGGAAAATATCAAAATCTCTCTCTTGACCAAAGCATGCTAAGATAATACCAAACTAACAAAAATCCCTGGATTTATCTCAGCCTTGAGCAGGTAATGTCATCTTCGCATGGTCAAGAGTAGGAAATCTGGTTCTGTCCCAAGAAAGTACAAATGATTGAAACCAGAATTCTTGTCCTTTCTCTTATAGCACTGTTATTTACAAGAAGCATTCAAACATCAAGCACTTATGAATTCCAGAAGTAGTAAATGATCTCTAGGAGCGTCAGAGCAAGGCAGTCATGTAAACCAAATAATGAAAGGCAAATGAAATTGCCTCATGGCCTGATGAGAGGCTAATGGATGTGCAGACAGAGACATCAATGTGTCACCATTAATGATGTCACTTTAGGAAAATCAGGAGGCTGAGTTTTTTTTTAAATGTTCTATCTTACAGTCATTTCATATTTATTCATCTTAACAAAAGTGAGCCTGAAAATATTGTTTAAAATATTAGGGGAAGCAGGACAATTTATCTCTCTCTTTGTTTCTTTGTTTCTTCCTTCCTTTCATTAACCAGGTGGCATTTAAATTCATTCACTTCACAACTACCTGCTGAAATGACACTAGTCATATGATAGTATTAGCTACTAACACCTCCTAGACACCAAAGGTTGAAGAATGAAGCACCATACATTTACAGCCAGACCTTTCACCAACTTTTTACAAGGTCTAATGGATGCCTTTAATCACCAAATAAATCAGCATTGACGGTTAGGCTCTTCTTAGTTTCCAGAGGTAGATAATGAAATTAACGTTCCCAGGTCTTCTCTTCCTTTTCAAAAATTGAAGTTTTGCCTGTACAGAGGAATATAAGGGGGTGCTGGACACACTAGTCAAAAACTTTTTTTAATAAAACCAGAAAGCACAGGGAACTTGAGCCACACAGCTGAGCGCCACCCCCCAACTGGCCCCCCAGTGTTCTAATCACCTCCCCCACCTTTCTTAAAATGTTATGTGTCCAAAAGGGATGAAATAATGAGGAACAAGCATCAACTAAGCATGTCTTTATTCTATTGCGAAGTGGAAGCTTATCTCTCATTGAATTAATTCTTCATGGGCCCAGTCAGAAGAGTAGAAATCTAAATCCTTTTGGCTCAACCACTTTACCTTGCTTGAGGCAACAGAGTAGAAATCAAAATATTTCTCTTGCCAGTTTCTGCTGCCCAATACAACATTACCTGTGATTAGTGATAGTTTTTTTTTAAATTGAGGTATAGTTGTTTTGTGATGTTGTGTTGGTTTCTACTGTACAGCAAAGTGAAGTAGACCCCCGTGTGCTATCCAACAGGTTCTCATTAGTTATCTATTTTATATATATTAGTGTATATATGTCAATCCTAGAGTGAAGTAAGTCAGAAGGAGAAAAACAAATATCAAATATTAATACATATATGTGGAATCTAGAAAAATGGTACAGATGAACCAGTTTGCCGGGCAGAAATAATGATAGGTTTTGAATCAAAACGTATTCACCAGTTAAACCATAAACATAGCTGAGTGTAAATTTTGCTTCTTTTATTCCATCTATTTTCCATAGAGGGATTCTCATCCTTTTGTTGAAACCTCCTTTACATTTTTCATCTTGGTTAACAAGGTTAAATAAGCATGAGTAAAACTTTACTAAATTATTCATACAAAACACTCTCTTTCTAACCATCAGGAAGTCGCTGTAAAACTGAGAGGTTTTAATGATAAGAAATGAGACAATGGAATCATGAAACATGCCTAGTAAAGTTGCTAATAGTTGTGCTTTAATAAAAAGCAAGTTATGTCTCTATCCACAACTTATATGACCCTAAACAGTTGTCTATAATATAAATGACTTTTTTATATTGAAAATACCATTGACTCATTACAAAATTAAGACATTCTGCTATAAGTAATTTTAGTCCCACAACCTATTAAAAAGTACGCTTCATATGTAGCAAACTACTAAAAGTCATTTTTAGAGGAATAAAAAACAGTAGAGCTCAAAATAAAGTATAAAATTTGTGTTACAGTAGCTCAATCTAACAGCATAACTGAACTAAACTCTGAGCCTTATTCAGTACTCCTTTACGAGACCGCCTACAACTCTTCCAAATTCCTCAAAGACTTGTCTCCTGTAACTCTGAAAAGTGTGAGCTTGAGAAATTAGTAGAGTGATTTGGTCTGAAAGATAAATAGGCAAACACAGAACAGATGACAAAACATACCAAACTATACATTTCTTTGAAGACTGCACTAACCAGAGCAGATGGTTGAGGTAACCCTGAACTTCTTAAAACCCTACAGTACATTCATTTAATCAGTTCTCTGATTCATAAATTTCATAGTAGCAAGTTCTGGAACATGGTGTCCTTATGCACAGGTGTGCTAGATCTAATCAAACCAAATGGATGACACTCTGTTCATTACCCAGTGCCCAAATTGGAGTGATTTCCATTCTTAAACTGATGCCGGTATCCAGCAAGCAGTCAGCCTCCTGTGTCTGGGCACAGCTAATGGAGTTGAGGGATCTACTTTGGATGTGAACAAGGAGTCTAAGATTATGGTCCTAACAGAAGAAGAGATAATAAATGAAAAGTTGATTCATTTGTTTCAACAGAAGGTCCATACTAGGAATCCTTTAAATTAGCAAGTTTGATTAATGCATTTAAAATATGACCCATTTGATTTATATTTAAATGGTTTACTATACTTCTCAGAAACATAGAGTTTAGTTGTACTGAGATGTGCAGAGTAACAGTTTCCACACAGATGTATGACCCCAACCCCTTGGGCACATGGGAGGTTTGGTCAGTCAGGAGGTTCTTCTCTGTGCTTCAAGCCTCTGCTTGCCAGACTTCCTTCCTTGCTCTAATTTCTCTTCCCTCATTTCTGATCTTCCCATTGCCTCCTCCCCCTAAATCTTGAAGATGCTTAAGCCCTCCTCATCATTTGAAATACATAAATAAATTACCCATTTATAGGTGTTTTTCTGTATCTTTATTTCTTTTCCAAATTTCTCAAACAAATGGGTATATTTATTGTCACTTTCTCAACCTCCATTCAATTGTCAACTCACTGTAGTCTGGTTTCTGACCCCCAACACAGCACTGAAATTGCCCTCACTGGAGTCAAAAATAGCCTCCAAATTTCAAAATCCAGTGGCTGTCCCTGAGCTTGTGTTGGTACCTCTCTGCACTATTGTCCACTGTTGGCTACTTTCTTCTTCACAAACTCTTCTCCCTTCACTTCTGCACTTTCTCATCTCCTAGATTCCTTCCTACCTTTGTGGTCATTCCTCCTTTGTGACCTTCCTTAACTGGCTTTGATTCATAATAAATGCACATATTCACATTACTAGCATCATTTGGGGGGTGCCCACCTCTTACAGGATAAAGTCTAGGCTTCTTAGCATGGGATTCAAAGCCCTTCAGGGTCAGCCTCCACCCATTCTATAACAATCTATCATGCTTCAACTGTATCAACCTCTTTACCGTCTCCCAAACATGTCATGCTATTTCACACTTCTGTACCTTTGTACAGAATGTTCTCAACTCCACCCCCCGTCCTCCACTGAGGAATTCCAGCTCATCTTTAAGACTCAGAATAAAGGTGAGCAATTCTGGAAAGACTTCCTTGCCTCCAAACAGAGGCAGTGCTCCCTCCTGAGTCCCTGGCATCTGTGACATGTCTTTGTTGTGAACTCTGCAATGTGTTTCCTCACCCGTGAGGGCACCAGCTGCTCGTTCATCTCTTTGTCTCCAGAGTTTGCACAGTGCCTATCACCTAGTAGGTGCTACTACTTAATTAGGATGCAAGAACTATCACACTTCTCTTATTTCTCTAAATTGAATTTAATTTTCCCTGAGCTCTTTATTCCCTCCATAGGGAAATTTAATCTCAGTCATTACTGGGTACTTCCCAGGGTCAGGGGTAGGTCCCTGGTGACTTGTACCATACAGAACATGCAAAGAGGGGCCTCTTCTCTCTATACTGATTACCACATCCGGGCTTATTTTCCAAGCCTGCATGGAACAAGGAGACAGGTACTTCTGAGGCCTGGGACCTGAGGTTTTTTTCCCAGGGGTTCTCAAGGCCACAGCCTCTAATGTTTAGTTGTTTCTACTCCACCCCCCTCCCCTCCTGCCGTTCCGCAGCCCTTGCTGTGAGTGCTGTGGGAAAGCTGGGTCCAGGCATTCATACTTGATGAACACCCTCTGTAATCTTGCTCTTTCTTTCCTTTACAGGGGCTTCCTTAGCCTCCAGTCAGGATGTGTACCCTCAGAAACCCAAAGCTCCTACTCCAGCCCCAGCGCAATTCCCCTCAATCAGCATAGGTGACCAAAACAAAACCCAGAAAAAGGGCTTCTTCTTCTACTAGAAAGTTTTCAACCAGCAACAAAAAAGCCCCCAAAGACAAGGGTCTTCCTACCTTCTTGAGGCAGAGGAGAGAAGAACACTGACAACAAAGAGGAGAAGACACGAAAAAGTTTCCCAATAAATTATCATGCCACATAACACTCGACGAATTTGTTCAATTAATTAAAAGCAGAAATATCCATGAGAAAAACATGAATGTCTTTCTTTGCTCTCCCAAAGAAAGTCACCTCCCCTTAGCAGGCCTCCTCACTTAGCCTAAGTCTCTTCATTCCTCCCCTGGAGATGGAGGCCTAAAATCTCTGGATCCCTCCATCTATGGCACAGGGACACCACTCACATGGCTGAGTTAATTTAAGCTGCTCACTTGGATTGCTGACATGGGCATTTGTAACAGCTGTATTAACCCACTTTCTCTCATGGTTGATTTTAATCTCTTTAAATTTTTCCCAGCCAGTGAGAAAACTGAAAGCATAGTTGAGAGGGGATGGGAGATAGAAGTTGCAGGTCATAAGCTGAGTGGTGGTTAAATCCTATGGAAGGAAGCAAACACATGTATAATCCTTTCAGGAAAACAAGTATTACTGGAGAGGAGAAAGCTGCCAATGTAACTTTGTTCTAAGAATAAATAGCACATTTTCCCTCAGTGTTTGCTTTTCTCTCTTTGATCCCCTTGAAGCTCTCTGGAACTGCTGACCCAGAAATTTTTCTCCCCTCTGAGGCTGAAGAGAAGAAGCCACAAACCCTCTCTTGAGATTCCTCAAATGGAGACATAAATAGGGGCTCCCAGGCAATGCTGGAGCCAAGAGGCCTATGGAGGCCTAGGATCCAGACATTTTAGTGAAGTTTAATCACCACAAATATGCCACTGTGTTTCCAAACATGCTGTCATGATACCGAGAAGCTGTTTAAAAGGGAATAATAATGGAAAGGGTCTATGACCAAGGTCACTGAGAGTCATGGGAGTTTGAAAAACAAAAAGAAAAAGCAGATCTCAAGTGGGTTAATGTTTAGCTTTAGTCCTAGGCAGTAGTAAATGTCTGCATGCAAATAAGCTGACTAGAGCATACCCTCACCATGGGAGTTTATGATTCAAATACTCTAGAAACCACAGTCCCTAGTTACATAGTTTTCCCCTTTTTTTTCCCAGACAGCTTCATTTTTTTTTCTTTTTCTTTTATTTTTATCTTTTTATTAGTTTCTGCTTTATAACAAAGTGAATCAGTTATACATATACATCTGTTCCCATATCCCTTCCCTCTTGCGTATCCCTCCCTCCCACCCTCCCTATCCCACCCCTCCAGTCGGTCACAAAGCACTGAGACAGCTTCATTTCAAGGGAGTTGTAGGCAGGATGATACCAGTGAAAGATAAGGGCCTTGGTCTCAAATAGATCTGCATTCAGTTCTGTTTTTTTCTACTTACTGGTTGTAAAATAAAGAAAATTAAGTACTTGGTTTCCTTGTAAGATGGGAATAATTATACTTATAGAATGGTCATCAAAAATATATGAAATGATATATGTAAACTTAGCAATGTGGTTGGCTCTAAGTGTTCAATAAATACCAATTCCCTTCCATCACTCTTCCGCACAATATAGCATTCAAATCAGAAAATACTTACTAAGCACTGATCAACGCTGAAAGCCAAGACATATAAATCCGACTCAGTGGGAAACTACATACAAAATGAGTATTCAGATCTGGAAAGTGTCAAGTAACAGGTACACTCAGCCTTCCACATCCACAAATTCCATATCTGTGGATTCAACCAACTGCAGATTGAAAATACTAAAAAAAAAAAAAAAAAAAAAAAAAATTTCCACAATGTTCCAAAAAGCAAAACCTGAATTTGCTGCACACTCCAGCAGCTATTTACATAGCGGTTGCATTGTATTAGGTATTATAAGTAATCTAGAGATTACACAGGAGTCTATGTAATGGTCATATGAAAATATTATGCCATTTTATATAAGGGACTTGAGCCTCCAAAGATTTTGGTATCTGTGAGGGGAACCAGTCCCCTGCAGATACCAATGGATGGTTGTATGGTCATAAAACTTCACAGCAGACACTGATCAATGGCCAATCCTGACAGTCAGTCCTAGGATCCCCCAGAGGGTAGAGGTATCTGAGGGAAGACTATATGAAGAGGGATAGGCTTGCTCTAGACAGAGAGGTAAGAAAGAATCAGACATATTTTGGAAATCTCATAGACTTACCTTGTTTCATAGGATTTTCTTGAGTGATTTTGGGAGGTATTTGGAATGGAAATTGGAGAATGTGGTAGCTTAAATATGAGGGCAAATTCTTTGTCTCTATCCCTATCTAAGGGAGACTTTGCTACTCCTAATTTTGAGTCTGGGCTGGTTCTGTGACTGATTAACAAACAGAATGTAGCAGAAATAATGCCATGCCAGTTCTGGGCCTAGGCTTTCAGAGAATAAGTAGTTTTCACTTCCTGCTTCTTGGAACTTTTGCTTTTGAGACACTGACTCTTTGAATCCAGCCACCATGCTGTGAGAAGTTCAAGTCATATGGAAAAGCCACTTGTAGGCTTTTTGATCAAAGCCCCAACTGAGCTCCCAGCCAACAGACAATATTAAGAACAGCCAAGTGAATGAGCCATCTTGCATATTCCAACCCAAAAAAGCCCCCAGATGACTGCAGTCAATACCACATGGAACAGTTCTACTCAATTGATCCCAGTCAACTCACAGAATTGCAAGAGATAATAAAATGGTCTTGTTGTTAGATACAAATTTTAGAAGTGGTATGTTATACAATAATAGATATTCGAAACAGGAAGGGACTTGAGGGAGGCATTGAATGAGAAACACCAAAGCTCACACTTTATCATTATGCTCATGATTATCACCATCATCATCATAGAAACCATTAGTAAATGATCACTATGTGCCAGACACTACATTGTAAATTTTTAATATACTTTTAAAATTTAACCTGTTTATAAACTTGTGTGGTAGGTACTATTATTCTTACTTAATAGTCAGAAAACTAAAATTTAGAAATTTGCTCAAGATTATACAGCCAGAAAATAGTAAAGATGGGATTCAACCAGTTACATTCTGACAGCTCTCAAACCTGCCATCTTCGTTCTGCAGGAAGACTAAGCAGTGGACATGCTGATAATCTTGGGAGATGCAAACAACTCTTCCAGCTGGGAATTGGCAACCAGTTTGAAAAACACAAGATGGCTTGACTTAAATAATTCCAGGCAAGAAAATGACAATGGACCTGACTCACACTGCACAGGGACTGTATAGGTACATAAGACAAATTGAGAAGACTTAAAATGAAAAGTTTTTTCATAAGCTTTTGTTCAGGAAAATGGAAGCCACTTGTATTAGTTATCTATTTCTGCATAATCATCTTCCCCCCAAAAAATTAGTTGTTTATAATAACAGTAATCAATTATTATCTGTATCTGTGGGCCGGGAATTTGTATGTGGCTCAACTGGGAAATACTAGCTTGCTGTCTCTCATGAGGTTGACTGGGGTTTAAGTCATCTGAAGACTTGCTTGGAACTAGAGAGTCCATTCAAAGCAACTCACTCACATGGCTGACAGGTTGGTGCTGGTTTTTAGTAGAAGACCTCAGCTCCTCATCAAGTGGGCCTCTCCACAGGGCTGTTTGAGTCTCCTTATGAATTGAAAACTGGCTTCTCCCAGAGCAAACTTTCCAAAGGCCAAGATGCAAGCCACAACACCTTTTCTGACCTAGCTTCAGAAGTCACACACCATCCCTTCCACCTGATTCTATGGGTTACACAGAGCCATCCCTGATTCAGTCTGGGAGGGGGGTTCACAAGCAATCTTTGGGGCCATCTTGGAGGCTGACTACCACACTTCTTGATCTACTCCAAGTACTAAAGCTTTAAAATGGGATATTTGAGGGTTTCGTATCTGTTTGCAGGACTAGAGAGCAAAGGTCAAGAAGGCTATTTGTGACAATCTCAGCCTGCATCACCATCATAAGAGGCTCTAAAGAGCTTACTTGGACACTGCTTCAAATATCAGAAAACTTTGAGAAATTCCTGCCATGCATCTTAGCCAGAAACTATGCAGTAGAGATTCTCTAGAGGCTACTGCTGGCTGTCTCAACTGCCTACAGTATCCAAGAAGTTCATTCAGAAGAATACCCTGAAGTTGTTGAGAGCCTCACATCTGCTTCCAGAGAGTGTGGCCCTTCCTACTCCTCTGCCTTCCAATCTTATGCAAATGTCTCACATTGACTGATGCTACCCTGGAATCATAGAGAAAAGGGAATTCTGGGGAATGTCATTTCTAGCTTATCCTTCTTAATGCAGGGAAGAAGGTGGTAGTACTGCTGAGCTGACCACAGATAATCCAGCTGAGACTTTGGGGAGTTTTCAGTCAACGAAACATGCATAGTTCTGTTTCAAGCATTTTGGCTTGAAATTCTCCCATCTTTCCCAAAGTAGTAAAAAACAGTTAAAACAGTTAAAAAAATTTTTTAAGTAACATAAAGCATGCTCACAAACAAGATAAACATTTCTGTGAACAAGATAGTAATGAACAGGAGCTGAAGCCATGAATCTATGGATCCAGAAATTGGCAAAGAGGGTTAGAATTCTACTCCTTTAGACATGTTATGGACTGAATGTTTATGTCCCCCAAAACTCATATGTTGAAGCCCTGATTACCAATGTGATGGCATTAGGAGGTAGAACATTTGGGAGGTAATTAGGTTTAGATAAGACCATGAGGGTAGAGTCCTCATAATGAGATTAGTGTCCTTACAAGAAGAGAAAGAAAGACCAGAATTCACTCACGAAGAGCACACAAAGAGGTCAAGATGTAGCCAAGATAATTCTGAAACAAAGAACCTACTCCACAAGCTATATAGGCTTACTGAAAAGTAAGACAGCAAACAAATTACTAAGATAATAACAGCCTATAAATGGACAAATAGACCAATGGAATAGAATAAAGAGCCCAGAAATAGACCCAAGTATAAATGAGTCCTTGGTATAAAGTAGAGGGGGCATCATAAATCATTGGGGGAAAGATGGGCTATTTAATAAGTGGAACTGAGACAACTTGATTTCCATATGGAAATTTCCAAATCTGGAAAACACCATTGAATATCCACCTAACACCATTAAAAAATAAATTCCAGATTGATTGAAAAAATAACAGTATCTGAAGTGGTAATGAAAGTAGGGCATTTAGCATCAAACCTGCACATACCACTTGCTCAGTGAAAAGTAGTGATGATGATAATGATAATGATTATGATGATGATGGTGATGGTGGTGATTTTTAAGCATTGAGGGAGAATGCAATGATAATTAGGGACTGTGAAAAATTTATTAATCGTTGTTCCAGACTAATTTCATGTACTATTTAATTTGGGTTATTAAGCTGATAAACCAAGGAAATACCATTAACCCTAATCTGTCTTCAGTTTCTTAAGCAGAGTCTTTGATTATATCATAATGTTTGGCAGAGTCTTTCATTATATCATAATGTTTGTATTCAAAATAATATCATGTTATCTATGAGGAGGAATCTTTTGTCTGTGAGCAATCATACCAAGCCCCTAAATTTGGATCAGTCTTGAGGGTAGCCAGAGTGTTTATGATCAAAGTGCTGCCTTGTTTATTGATGGTTTGTATCAGTTCATAATAAAGACATTTATACGTTTAACCTTCCAAAGAATTGAGATCATCTTGACAGATTGGGAAATCCGTATTTTGTTGAAGATAATAACTGTATGACTTTCATTATCACCCCCCCTTAGGAGAACATTTTACTTGACTTAATTTCTCCCTGAGAGAAATTAAATACCAAGGAATAAGATTTTATTAGGTAAGGCTGAGCTTTGGAGAACCACTGCCGTTGGAACACAGAGATTTTTTTCACTGCTTACTCCCATTGAGAATGCATGGGTTAAGACTAGGGTAAATAATCCATTCATTTTATTTCATTTGAATAGGGAATATTCAAATTCTATTATTTATGTCATAAGCATTTCCTCGTATTAAAACCAACTTTTTATTTGGTATTAACAATTTATTTGAATAGACATTCAGTCAAGAAAGATACAGCTGCCAAAGGATGTATGAGAATCATGGGCTGTGTCAAAAACCAAGTGTTGAAGATGGAATGTACTTTGTGTTGGTGAGACTTTTTCTTTAAAATATATTAATTTATTATTTATTTTTGGCTGCATTGGGTCTTTGCCTCTTGGAGGGAGGGGGTGCTGGGGGGGTTACTTTTACATTGCGGTTGCACGGTCTTCTCATTGCGGTGACTTCTCTTGTTGTGGAGCATGGGCTCTAGGCATGCGAGCTTCAGTAGTTGTGGCTCCTGGGCTCTAGAGCAAAGGCTCAGTAGTTGTGGCACACAGGCTTAGTTGCTCTGCTGCATGTGGGATCTTCTCAGACCAGGGCTTGAACCCATTTTAGTTGCTCTGCTGCATGTGGGATCTTCTCAGACCAGGGCTTGAACCCATTTCCCCTGCACTGGCAGGCAGATTCTTAACCACTGCGCCACAAGGGAAGCCCTTGGTGAGACTTCTTGAGTGTTGATCCAGTTCTAGACAGCAAATGACCAGTGAAATTCTGACAAGCTACAAGCAGTCAGAGCTATGAACCCTTGTCAAATATCATATAAGGAACCAGATCATATGAGGAACCAGATCATAGAAGGAAAACTCAAGGGGCTTATAATGACTAGACTGAAGAAAAAAAAATGTGTAAGGAGCATGATAATATATTCAAATGTTTAAAGGAGGAAAACTAAGACTCAAGGATCCTACCCACAACAAGGTTGTCATTTATGACTCAGTAAGAGGAAGACATTGTGAGCTAAGCAAGGATCCAGAAAACACATAACTCAGCTCCCTTTCTGAATAAGCTACTGTCACAATTTTCTAAAATTTGAACCCTGAAAACAATATGGTATCCTGGATTGCATCCTAGAACAGAAAAAAGACATGAGTGAAAAATGGGGAAATACTGAAAAAGTCTATACTTTAGTTAATGTATGGCACCTATGTCAATTTCTTAGTTTTGTTAAATATACCATGGTTATGTAAGAGGTTTATTCAGATTTCCCTGGTTTTGTCCTTTAAACATTTGAAATTTATGTTGGAGAGACTTCCGGAATTTTGAGTCTAGTTCTAGGCAGCAAACTACCAACCTAAGAAAATAATTTTAAAAATCCACATACACAAAGATGTTCATTACATCATTATGTGCACTCATGAACATTTAGAAACAAAATGTTCAACAATATAGGAGTTGTTAAATTATGGTACATCTCTATGATTAAATGTCTTGAAGCCATTACAAATGTTTATGAAGTTTGTATTAACATGAGGAAATGTTTATATTGTAATACGAAATTTGAAATGTGGATACAAATCTGAGTTGTAGCCCTAACTACTACACAATTTAAGTGAATAGAAAAACTTAGGAAAAAAAAAACCTCTCAAAACTAATACACATTTTCTCTGGATATTGTGGTTTTTTCTCTATTTTCTAGCTTTGTCTAATAGATGTATAATACTTTTGTAATAAAAAATTCATAAAAAGATTTGAACTAGTTCCATTATATATAACAGTTTAGAGGTCAACTTCTCTTCTCACTCCTCCAGGCTTTGCCTGCATATAGAATGTTAAAGGACTGAGAATGAAAGTCTGAAAATTGCCCAGAATAAAATAAATTATAAGAATTTTTTTAAGAACATAAACTATGGCTTAATCCATTAGAGCTGGAAAAAAAATTGTCTACATGCTTCTAAGCAGTCACAAATGGCTTAGAGGCAGGAGGGCCAGCAAGATAGAAATGTGTGCCAAAGATATCTCAACTGGAGAAGAGTGTTCCATATATAAAGACAGAAAACAAAGCTAGAGAGAGAGGAGTTAGAATCTGTCACAGACCCTGGAAAAGAAAAACCCAAAATTATATCTTAGTGTACACAATGTTCATAAAATAAATAAGGCAATAATCCAAGCTAAAAAGCATATACTTACAGATGACATTTATCCAGAACAAAGATTTAGGTCTCATTATCAAAAATGCTTCATGCAAGCGTCAAATACAGAGCACAGAAAATCCAAGTTAAGGAGCTGAAATGCCACAGACAAAACTCTGAACACAAAGTATACAGGGATTGCATTGTGTTGTTTAGAGCTTTTGCTTGGATGAGCCAGTCAACCCCTCTCCATGAGGGTCCCTCACAGAATGCTGATGAAAACAATCTCATGCAGAAAGATGAAAGAGAGTATCATCCCTTTTACATGGGAAAAAACGTAGTCTGGCCAGATGATACCAGTGCCTGTGCCCATCTAGCACAACTATCCTTCGGTATTTAGGAATCCAGAAATGGTTGCAGACACTAGCCATAAGTCAGTAACCCTCCAAAGTCACCCCGTCCAGCTGGGGATTTCATTTTTCCAGTGATGGGCCACTTATATGTGTGAACTGTTTATAAATTTCATAGTCTGTTTGCTGTCTGTTCCTAGCCCAAAATTTGGGCTTTTTAGCTTTAATACCAAAGCAAATCAAAACACATTTTGATAAATGTTGTTTCTATAAAACATTTATAGGCCTGTTACTGGTCTCAGTTCAATTTTATCCCTGTTAATTATAGAACTGGTACCAAGAGCCTAAGTTGTTATCAAGCCTTTGGAATATATTCATAGTTTAGTCTAGTATGCATATCCTTTTCTCCAAAACTCCAGGATTATGACTTCTTCTCAGTGGATACAACGTACTTTTAACAGTCAAACTGTTAGAGCTAATCTTCATCATTTCTGAAGATCCTGATACTTCCGTTCTAAGAACAGCTACAGAAACTTAAAGAATGACTTGTATGCACTAAAAAAACCTGGGACTGGGACTTCCCTGGTTGTCCAGTGGTAAAGAATCCGCCTTCCAATGCAGGGTATGCAAGTTCGATCCCTGGTTGGGAAACTAAGATCCCACATGCCACTGGGCAACTAAGCCCACGTGCCACAAATTCTGAGCTTGCTCACCTCAATGAGAGAGCCCGCGTGCCACAAACTACAGAGCCCACACGCCCTGGAGCCTGCACACCACAGCTAGAGAGAGAAAACCCACACACCACAACTAGAGAGAAGCCCACATCCACAATGAAAGATCCTGCATGCCTCAACAAAGATTCCAACTAAGACCAGATGCAGCCAAAAGAAAGAAAGAAAGAAGAAAGAAAGAAAGAAGATAAAGAATTTTTTAAAAAAGAATACAGAATATTAATAAATAAATAATAAATAAATAAATAAATAAACAAACTCCTGTGAGGATGAAATGAGAAAATGCATTAAAAAAATCTGGGACTAACACAGTGAATTCATTTCCATCAAATATTTTTAATTTTCATGAATCTGTATTCTTACTGAACTCAGGGCAGTTTGATAAAAGAAAATAGGTCTAGTTTGAATCGAAATACCTTCACTTCCTTCAACAAATGAGAGGTACTCTTGACTTTTTCCCTTGCAGTTTAAAGGTTAATGTGTTTGAATGTCATGTCATTTCACCAAGGATGAAAAATTCTCCCAGCCATTGAAAGATGGATCAATAGGGTCTCTTAGGGGTAATATTCTTTTTTCAAAATTCTGGATCCAAGAACAAAGTCCAGTAAAACTCCTCTGACTATATTAAATAACATAAACTTTTATTCTCTGTTTCAACTTATTTAAGTATCTCTCAATGTTTAGTCTTAAAGAAAATTCAGCCTTGCTCACTTTTTCTTATCATGTAAGAAAACTGATACAAACACTCATAGGAGAAAATTTCCTGATGGAAGATTAATGAAAGCTGGGGACAACCACCTTCTCTGTTAACATAAATGTAGATGCCTGTTCTACTTTTCATTGTAATGGCCCATGAGAACTAAATTTTTCCAAGGTATTGTGTATATTGGTAAAGAGCAAAATGCAGTAGGTGTCACACCAGGATCAAATAACACACTGACTGAAACTCACTGAGATGATTAATCTTTTTGATCCTTTCCCATTCTTATAGGTCCCTTGGCTCTCATAGAGAGCCTGGGTTCCTCAAAGTGAAGGAGACAGAAAGAAAAAATTAAGAGCTGTTTGCCAAGGCCCACAATCCTGCTCAGTGGACCAGAAATCAGGAAAAAATTACTAAAACCTGGGATACAGATAGGATTGGATTGAAGAAGAAAACCACAACCAAAATGCGCACAGGCAGCTACAAAAGGTGAAGCAAAGACAAGGCACAGCCTACCAAGAGGAGTAGGTAGAGAAGGAGGGGTCCAGGAATCACTAACCGGGTTAGTATCTAAGGTTCCACAGTAAGAGCCATCAGGTTTGTGGAATCCTTCCTCTCCTTCCACCTTCCCATCTTCCCACCCATCCGTCTTACTTGGACTGATCTACTTGGATCAGGCAGCAGATGACAGAGCTGTCTGCACTTAGAGATGAGCAATGAGCATGCGTGCTTGGACAGAAAAACAGACTTGCCTTGGGCAACTCACAACCCCTTGCAAGTATGAGGAGCTCTCCTGCCTAAGAGTCTATCAGAGTAACATACCTGGCAGCAATTTGCTTCTGCCTAGGCTCACTTTATGCACACTAGACTACAAGCACAGCAGCATGCAATGCCGCTCTCTCCTTCCTCTCACCTATCCTATGCAGGCTTGCAAACAAGAATGCATGCATAGCCATTAAAAGGGAAAAAAATACAAAGAATCGCTCACAATCACAAATCATTAAACGTTTGAGGAAAGCTAACACCACGAAAAAGAGGTGCCAAACTCAAGGAATAGAAGAACTTGACTAATGGAAAACAGAGGTAATGGGGCAAGCAGAAAAACAGCCACAAAGTTAAAAGAGACATACTCAGAGAAAATAATTGCCATGAATATGACTGACAAAGGAGAGTATGCAGAATATATAAAGAACTGCAATAAATCAATGAGAAAAAGATAATCCAATAGGAAAGTGAGAAAAGATTGTAAAGAAGTAATTTACAAAAATAAAAATATAAAAACAGTTTAATCTCACTATTAATTGGAGAAATGCAAATTAAAATGAAAGATCACTTTTGTCTTCAAGAAGTTTCTTAATGTAGAATGTTGGCAAAAATAGGGGGAAATAGCTGCTCTTATGTAATGATCCAGCCACTTGGAGGGAGATTGAGGAGAATCCATTAAAATGAAAGTTCCAAAACAAAATGAGGTACATACATACAATAAAATATTATTCAACCTTAAAAAGGAAGTAAATTCTGACTAGCATTACAACATAGATGAACACTGAAGACATTATGACAAGTGAGATAAGCCAATAACAAAAGGACAAATAATGTATGATTCCACCCAAACGAGGTACTTAGCCAAATTCAGAGTCAGAAAGTAGAATGGTCGTGGTCTGGGGATTAGGGTAGGGGGAAATGGGTTTAATGTGTAATAGATACAGAGTTTCAATTTTGTAAGATGAAAAAATTTCCATGGATAGATTGTGGTGATGGTTACACAGTATGTGAATGAACTTAATGCTACTGAAAATGGTTAAAATTGTAATGTTGTGTATATTTTACCACATTTTTAAAATAATATTTTTTAATAAAGTAAAAAGAAAGCTTTGACAAAATTATTACATTTTCCTGTGTCAACTCTAAGTCAACATTCACATATGTGCACAAAGTCACGTATATGAAGATGTTTGTGGTCACACTATTTGTAATATAAAATCTGAGAAATAACCTTAATGTCTTTAAATAGGGAAATTACTAAATGTACTATGTCACATCCACATTATAGAAAACAATGAGATTTCTCTATTTATACTGACTTGAATAACTCTCTAAGATATGTTAAGTGAAGAAAGCAATTTGCAGACAGTATGTACAACAAATTCCATGTAAGTAAAGAAAATTAAAACACACAAAAATGCTATATAATTTTGAAGGTACATTTATTATGTATAAATATGTGTATAAAAATTTAAAGACATACACATAAAATTAGTAACCGCAATCCACCCTGGGAAGGAGAATGGGAAATGGGATGTGGCAAAGAGGGATTTCAACGTTACTTGCAATATTTGAATTATTAACAGAATATATACACATTACTTGAATAAGTTGTTAAAACTTCTAAATTCAGAAGCTAAATTCAAGTATAGATCAAGTAGGGAGAGACAATTACTTGTTAAATAATAAAGAAAACCTACTACCCAGGATACCAGAAAGCATTGGTGACTATTTTTGCAAACAAGATGAAAGAAAGCATCCCCTCATTTTATGTTCTCTTTCTAAGGAAAAGAATAATAATCAATAACAAGTCACAGCTGCATAGATGCAGCCTCACATGCTGGCTCAGGAGACAAAGTAACACTTCCTCCCTTTGAATATCAGGGCTCTCAACTTCTCTACCACAATGTGAGAGAAAAATGATGTCTGAAAATAGTCTTAATATAGAGCACACTATTTCTGGGTGTAGAAAACCTACACTCATTCACTGACAGAGACATTATCTCACACCAGCAGCTTTTCAGAAAAATCAGGAAACATGCCTTGTAAGACAGCCTTTTAAAAAGACAATATTCCACATAGTATTTGAAACATTTAAGTAGAATCTTCTATGAGTTAGTTTATGCCCCAGCATTCATAATTATCAGAGTCCCATGGAATAGGCAAACAAAAGCCATAACCTTTCAACAGGTAACATCATGTTCTCAGTACCTACTGTCTGTTCTGAGAATAGACAGGTCCCTGACAAGTTTTCTGGGAGGAAAAGTGTTTGTTCATGCAAGAACAGGAATAGAACATTGTAATTAATGTCTTTAAAGTGGAAAAACATAAAAATTCAAATTGGTTATAGAGTATGCTTCTAACCAGTGAACATAAGGGAGAGGAGGTTTCAGAGTGATAAGCCTACCATTTCTGGCTATATCATAACCCAGACTAGTCTGGGTTATGCTACAATAACAAACATCAACAAACCCTGTAGGGTAAACAAGGAGGCTCTGTACATCATTGTCACTCAGGAGCCCGTGTTGATAGAACAACCACCATTCGGAACATTGCAACTCATGATGCAGATGAAAAGAGAATTCTGGAGGGTCTTGGACTTGTAATAAAATGTGCTGGCCCAAAAGTGACACACATCTTCTGTTCATTTGCCAGAGTTATTTATTTGGTTCTATTCAATTGCAGGGGCCAGGAAATGCAATCCTATTATATGCCGAGAAAAGGAGAGAGCCTCTTCAAATAAATATTTGGCAAACAACACTAATGACTAATTAGTCCCTTCCTTTTATTTACACACATTAGCCTGGTCCAGGGTCATCAGAAACATCTACACTGAGGTCCTAGGCCAACACCAAGTTAAATGAAGGGTAACTATGCTAAGAACTTGGCCTCAGATTGGCTTAACCAGGAAGTAGGAATAACTCATTCTGCCCAGGGATCTTAATACAAATGGAAAAATTCCAGAAATGCCTAGTTTAGGATAATCTGTGCATGTTAGTGATGCTGGGACATTTCTCCAAATTGCTCATGCATAAATCATGATTGATGGTTTCCAAAGCTGGCTGATCATCAGAATCACCTGGGAAGCTTTAAAAAATAGAAATGTCACACACTTAAGGATGCTAATTCAATACACAACTGGGATGGGCCTCAAGAATCTATATACTTAAGCCCCAGATCCCAGGATTCTCATGATCATTAGGTTTGGTGACTTTTGCTGAAGACCTGCAATCATCGAGCAGTCCTCATGCAGGGTAATGCACCAGTTTTTCCAGCTTCACAGACCACTGAGACTGGTGAGTGGTCTGCATGACCCAGAGGGAGACAGTGAGCACTAGTGTGAAAGAAACACTAGCTGAGGGTCAGAGCACCTTCTTCTGATTATCTATTGCTACATAACAAACCATCCCAAACTTAGTGGTTTAAAATAGCAACAAGCATTTAATTTGTTCATAAATCTGCATTTGGGGCAAGGTTATGCAGAGATGGCTGTTCTTGCTCCATGAGTTTTCAGCAGGAGACACTTGACTGGAGCTAGAGGATCCACTTCCAAGTTGGCACAAAATGCTGACTGTCACCAGGGACTGTTGACCAGGGACCTCAATTCCTCTCCTATGTGTCTCTATGGGGTTATTTGGGCTTCCTCACAGCATGGCATCTGTGTTCAAAGCGTCCATGTTCACAGAGCAGGAAGTGGAATCTGCTAGCCTCTTAATACCTGAGTCCAGAAACCGACACAGTGTCACTTAGGCAGCTTTCTATTAGCTAAGCAGTCATAGAGCCTGTCCAGATTCATGGGGAGGGATATAGTTCTCACTCACAATGGGAGAAGTGTCAAAGAATTTGTAGTCATCTTTAATCTGCCATAGTCCTTGCTCTGCCTTTTGGGCCTCTGGCTTCTCACCTGTGAAATCAAAGAGTCAAACTGGATTACCTTTGGGGGCCCTGTCAATTCCCATAGGTTATGAGTCACTGGTTCTGATGCATAATTCGCTAATTGAAAAAAGGGGCTCAGTCTGTGAGTCCATGCCCTTTGTAGGCCTGCATGTGGTGACAGCTGAACTCAGCCCAGAAGACATGTAGAGCTCACAGGGTAGTGATGACCCTGGGTACCCAGGCTCCAATTCATTTCTTGTTAAATTCACTGCTATTTTTCTCCCCAAAGCCAAAGTTGTATCCCAATTCCTGGAACCTGACAGCATGCCCCCTGAGGGCTTCCTAACTGTCCACATCATTCTTGTCCCCTCTCTTGGTCTAAACTTGTTAAGTAGACAAGCAATTTCAACAAGAATTTGGCAAAGCTCACGAGTACAATGAGGGGTGTCAATGAGTGGACTCTAGTTCCAGACAGCCTGGGTTCAAACACTCCTAACATGAGTCAAGATGGTCAGCACAAGAGTCCCTTGCAGACACTCACACTCTGACTTTCCCTTGGTTTCCCTTGGGAACCTTGACTTTCCCAAGTTTTCTCTTCTCAGGCCACTTACATATTTGCTGTGATTACTCCATGCTGTCTCTTTGCTGGTATATTCTAATTAAAGATATGTAGACCAAGACTCTCCCCTGAGTCCTCTATTGAGGCACCTCCTGGACACCTCCACCAAAAGTCCCACCACCCTTTAAACTAAGTGTAATGGATTGAATTGAGTGTCCCAAAAATATGTGTTGAATTCCTAATGCCCAGTACCTGTGTATGTGACCTTATTTGGAAATAGGTTCTTTGCACATATAATCAGGTTAAGATGAGGTTGGTAGGGTGGGTCCTAATCAAATATGACTGGTCCTTATAAGAAGAGGAAAATGCCATATGGAGATAGAGACACACAGGGAGAAGTTCATTTGTTGGCAGAGGAAGAGATTGGAGCTGCAAGCCCAGGAACACTGAAGATTGAGAGCAACCACCCGGAAGCTAAGAAGAGGCAAGAAAGGAAGGATCCTCCTCTACAGCCTTTGGAGGGAGCATGGCCCTGCTGACCATCTTGATTTTGGTCTTCCAGCCTCCAGAACTGTGAGAGAGTAAATTTCTGTTGATTTGAGCCATGCAGTTTTTGAACTTAAGCCCTAGGAGATGAATACTCTCAACATGATCCAAACTGAGTTTGTTTTCTACCTTTCTCAGATTTGCTTCTCCTCTGATATTTCTTGTTGTGATATTTCTGAAGTTGCCAAATCAGAAATTTGAGGGGTCACTTTGACCTTTGACCACTCCAGCCCATCAAACACTGAGTCATGTCAACTTGACCTCCTTAGTACTTCACAAATCCCTCCTCTTTAAAACCTAGTCTCTGTTGTGGTTCAGCCCAGATTACTTCTCCAATAGAAGGTTGTAGTAACCTCCTTTCTGTTGCACTCCTGGCCAATCTCCCCTTATCTGATAATCATCTCCTGCCCCAAACTTCATTTCTTGTCAGTATGATCTAAAATCTCTCATATCACACCCCTGCTTAAAATATTCCTCAGTAGTTCCCCGTGTAAACTTTAAACTCATGTGCATGGCCAAGCAGAGACCTTCATCAGTATAGCTGCTTCCGAGTTTCCCTGGTGGCACAGTGGTTGAGAGTCCGCCTGCCGATGCAGGGGACACGGGTTCGTGCCCCGGTCCAGGAGGATCCTGCATGCCGCGGAACAGCTGGGCCCTTGAGCCATGACCGCTGGGCCTGCGTGTCCAGAACCTGCGCGTCTGGAGCCTGTGTTCTGCTACGGGAGGGGCCACAGCAGTGAGGGGCCCGCATACAGCAAAAAAAAAAAAAAAAAAAAAAAAAAAAATTATATATATATATTGCTGCTTCCATTTATGATCTTTCTTATACTCCTTTTCCCAACCTGAGTTTACACTCAAGCAACACCAAATCTGTTGAAGTTTTTCAGAATATGTTATGCTCTTTCATGCCTCTGTGCTCTTGAAGGGGCTGGTTCTTGGGCCAGAAACATCACTCCATCCTCTTATTTTCCTGGTAAATGTTTATTTATCCTTCAAATCTCTGGTTAAATGTTTCCTCACTTATGAAATCTTCCAGACTTTAGGTAGCTTATGTTCCCTCTGTCCTATAACAATAATCATCTCTTTCTTTTATAACTGGGCTGCTTACATGCCTGTCTCTCCATCGTGCAATTTTGAGAGCACAGACTATGTTTTCTTCTTTGTATCTTTAATGCTTGACATTCATTCATTTTGTTCTTCTTTCCTTTATTTATTCAACAAATATTTATTGTGTTTAGTACCAACAATGAGCTAGACAAGGCACTGGGGACACCATGACAGAAGCTATTCCTCCATTCTTGGTACTTACTATCTAGTGGGGATAAAACTAAGTAAACAGGCAATACAGCAATACCATCAGGGACATAGGTGCAAGGAACTATAAGAACGTTAAGGTGGGTACTTTGCCCAGTCTCAGGGATTCCCATGGGAAGTGAGATCCAGGTGTATAGGAGGGAATAATGGTGCCAAGAATGCTCCTGGTCCTGCACAGCTGGAGAACAGAGGAGAAAGAGCAGAATAAGGGGGAAAAAGGCTGGTGCTGTAGGCAGACATCAGATCCCAGGGTCCTTGCGAGTCCATTAAAGAGAATGGACTTTAACCTGAGGGTCAAGTGAGTCATAGAAATATTTTAAGCACCTTGTCCTTTTTTTCACTTTAAAATTTCCTTTAGGGCTTCCCTAGTGGCGCAGTGCTTGAGAGTCCGCCTGCCGATGCAGGGGACATGGGTTCATGCCCCGGTCCGGGAAGATCCCACATGCCGCAGAGAAGCTGGGCCCATGAGCCATGGCCACTGAGCCTGCGCGTCCTGAGCCTGTGCTCCACAATGGAAGAGGCCACAGCAGTGAGAGGCCCATGTACCGCAAAAAAAAAAAAAAAAAAACAAAACAAAAGCCTTTAACTGATTCCTTTTAATTAAAAAAGCAAAAACACGATTCTTGTAAAAAGCAGACCAACCAAAAGTATAGAAACAATAAGATAAAAATCACTTTCTCTCATTCATATTACCTGAGGGAATTTATGCTGTTAAGCCATACTTGTCCAAGCTGTTATAAATACATGCAAACCCAGAACGGGCATGAGTCTTGAGCTTTATTTGCTTATTCAACTTTTTTACAAAAATGCAATTATAGTATACACATTTGGAATAAACTTGATTTTGCACTTAATATATTAACATTTCTCCATGTGAATATGTTGATAGATCTAACTTATTTATTCTTTGTGATAGTTACATAATATCCCACAGCATGGAGGCACCATGTTTATTTGGCCATTTTATCATTAACGGATAATGGTTCATTGCACAATATTTTGTCACAGCAAACAGTACTTCCGTAAACACCCCTGTCATATATTCTTTTATATCTACTGAAATGACAGTTTAAAATGGGGTTGCTGAAAGAATGCAACCAACAAGGGATTAATCTCCAAAATATGCAAAATATGCAAACAACTCATACAGCTCAATATAAAAAACAAACAAGCTAATCAAAAAATGCACATATCTAAATAGACTTTCTACAAACAAGACATACAGGTGGCCAACAGACACATGACAAGATGCTCAATATCACTAATTATTAGAGAAATGCAAATCAAACTTCAATAAGGTATCACCACACATAGGTCAGAATGGCTATCATCAAAAAGGCTACAAATAATAAATGCTGGAGAGGGTGTGGAGAAAAAGGAACCCTCCTACACTGTTGGCGGGAAGGTAAATTGGTTCAGTGACTGTGGAGGTTCCTTAAAAAACTAAAAATAAACTACCATATGATGCTGCAAACCCACCCCTGGGCATATAACCACAGAAAACCATAATTTGAAAAGATACTTGCATGCCAATGTTCATTTATAATAGTCAAGACAGGGAAGCAACCTAAATGTCCATCAACAGATGAATGGATAAAGAAGATGTGGTATATATATGTACAATGAAATATTACTCAGCCATAAAAAAAACCAAAATAATGCCATTTGCAGCAACATGGATGGACCTAGAGATTATCATACTAAGTGAAGTAAGCCAGACAGAGAAAGACAAATATCATATGATATTGCTTGTATGTGCAATCTAAAAAAAAATGATACAAATGAACTTATATACAAAACAGATATAGACCCACAGACTTAGAAAACAAACTTATAGTTATCAAAGGAGAGGGGAGGGAGGGATAAATTAGGAGTTCAGGATTAATATATACACACGACTGTACATAAAATAAATAACCAACAAGGACCTACTGTATAGCACAGAGAACTATGTTCAATATATTGTAATAAACTATAAGGGAAAATAATCTGAAAAAGAGAGCAGAAGCAAGAAGAATTACAATCCTGTAGCCTGTGGAACAAAACCCACATTCACAGAAAGATAGACAAGATGAAAAGGCAGACAGCTATGTACCAGATGAAGGAACAAGATAAAACCCCAGAAAAACAACTAAAAGAAGTGGAGATAGGCAAAATTCCAGAAAAAGAATTCAGAATAATGATATTGAAGATGATCCAGGACCTCAGAAAAAGAATGGAGGCAAAGATCCAGAAGATGCAAGAAATGTTTAACAAAGATGTAGAAGAATTAAAGAACAAACAAAAAGAGATGAACAATACAATAACTGAAATGAAAACTACACTAGAAGGAATCAATAGCAGAATAACTGAGGCAGAAAAACGGATAAGTGACCTGGAAGACAGAATGGTGGAATTCACTGCTGCAGAACAGAATAAAGAAAAAAGAATGAAAAGAAATGAAGACAGCCTAAGAGACCTCTGGGACAACATTAAATGCACCAACATTCGCATTATAGGGGTCCCAGAAGGAGACGAGAGAGAGAAAAGACCCAAGAAAATATTTGAAGAGATTATAGTCGAAAACTTCCCTAACATGGGAAAGGAAATAGCCACCCAAGTCCAGGAAGTGCAGAGAGTCCAATACAGGATAAACCCAAGGAGAAACATGCTGAGACACATAGTAATCAAATTAGCAAAAATTAAAGACAAAGAAAAATTATTAAAGGCAGCAAGGGAAAAATGACAAATAATATACAAGGGAACTCCCATAAGGTTAACAGCTGATTTCTCAGCAGAAACTCTGCAAGCCAGAATGGAGTGGCATGATATACTTAAAGAGATGAAAGGGAAAAACATACAACCAAGATTACTCTACCCGGCAAGGATCTCACTCAGACTCGATGGAGAAATCAAAAGCTTTACAGACAAGCAAAAGCTGAGAGAATTCATCACCACCAAACCAGCTCTACAGCAAATGCTAAAGGAACTTCTCTAACTGGGAAACACAAGAGAAGAAAAGGACGTACAAAAAACAAACCCAAAACAATTAAGAAAATGGTAATAGGAATATACATATAGATAATTACCCTAAATGCGAATGGATTAAATGCTCCAACCAAAAGACGCAGGCTTGCTGAATAGATACAAAAACAAGACCCATATACATGTTGGCTACAAGAGACCCACTTCAGACCTAGGTACACATTCAGACTGAAAGTGAGGGGATGGAAAAAGATATTCCATGCAAATGGAAATCAAAAGAAGCTGGAGTAGCAATACTCATGTCAGATAAAATAGACTTTAAAATAAAGAATGTTACAAGAGACAAGGAAGGGTGCTACATAATGAACAGGGGATCAATCCAAGAAGAAGATATAACAATTATAAATATATATGCACCCAACATAGGAGCACCTCAATACGTAAGGCAACTGCTAAGAGCTATAAAAGAGGAAATCAACAGTAACAAAATAATAGTAGGGAACATTAACACCTCACTTACACCAATAGACAGATCATCCAAAATGAAAATAAATAAGGAAACAGAAGCTTTAAATGACACTATAGACCAGGTAGAATTAAATGATATTTATAGGACATTCCATCCAAAAACAGCAGATTACACTTTCTTCTCAAGTGTGCACGGAACATTCTCCAGGATAGATCACGTCTTGGGTCACAAATCAAGCCTCAGTAAATTTAAGAAAATTGAAATCATATCAAGCATCTTTTCTGACCACAACGCTAGGAGATTAGAAATGAATTACAGGGAAAAAAAACGTAAAGAACACAGACACATGGAGGCTAAACAATACGGTACTAAATAACCAAGAGATCACTGAAGAAATCAAAGAGGAAATTAAAAAATACCTAGAGACAAATGACAATGAAAACACGACCATCCAAAACCTATGGGATGCAGCAAAAGCAGTTCTAAGAGGGAAGTTTATAGCTATACAAGCCTACCTCAAGAAACAAGAAAGATCTCAAATAAACAATCTAACCTTACACTTAAAGGAACTAGAGAAAGAAGGACAAACAAAACCCAAAGTTAGTGGAAGGAAAGAAATCATGAAGATCAGAGCAGAAATAAATGAAACAGAAACAAAGAAAACAGTAACAAAGATCAATAAAACTAAAAGCTGGTTCTTTGAGAAGATAAATAAAATTGATAAACCATTAGTCAGACTATCAAGAAAAAGAGGGAGAGGACTCAAATCAATAAAATGAGAAATGAAAAAGGAGAAGTTACAACAGACACTGCCGAAATACAAAACATCCTAAGAGACTACTACAAGCAACTCTATGCCTATAAAATGGACAACCTGGAAGAAATGGACAAATTCTTAGAAAGGTATAACCTTCCAAGACTGAACCAGGAAGAAACAGAAAATATCAACAGACCAATCACAACTAATGAAATTGAAACTGTGATTTAAAATCTTCCAACAAACAAAAGTCCAGGACCAGATGTCTTCACAGGTGAATTCTATCAAACATTTAGTGAAAAGCTAACACCCATCCTTCTCAAACTCTTCCAAAAAATTGCAGGGGAAGGAACACTCCCAAACTATGAAGCCACCATCACCTGATACCAAAACCAGACAAAGATACTACAAAAAAAGAAAATTACAGACCAACATCACTAATGAATATGGATGCAAAAGTCCTCAACAAAATACTAGTAAACAGAATCCAACAACAGATTAAAAGGATCATACACCCTGATCAAGTGGGATTTATCCCAGGGATGCAAGGATTCTTCAATATATGCAAATCAATCAATGTGATACACCATATTAACAAATTGAAGAATAAAAACCATATGATCATTTCAATAGATGCAGAAAAAGCTTTTGACAAAATTGAACACCCATTTATGAAAAAACTCTCCAGAAAGTGGGCATAAAGGGAACCTACCTCAACATAATAAAGGCCATATATGACAAGCCTACAGCAAACATCATTCTCAATGGTGAAAACCTGAAAGCATTTCCTTTAAGGTCAGGAACAAGACAAGAATGTGCACTCTCACCACTGTTATTCAACATACTTTTGGAAGTCCTAGCCACAGTAATCAGAGAAGAAAAAGAAATTAAAGGAATACAAACTGGAAAAGAAGAAGTAAAACTGTCACTGTTTGCAGATGACATGATACTATACGTAGAGAATCCTAAAGATGCCATCAGAAAACTACTAGAGCTAATCAATGAATCTGGTAAAGTTTCAGGATACAAAATTAATGCACAGAAACCTCTTGCATTTCTATACACTAATGATGAAAAATCTGAAAGAGAAATTAAGGAATCACTCCCATTTACCACTGCAAGAAAAAGAATAAAATACCTAGGAATGAACCTACCTGGGGAGACAAAAGACCTGTATGCAGAAAATTATAAGATACTAATGAAAGAAATTAAAGATGATCCCAACAGATGGAGAGATATACCATGTCCTTGGATTGGAAGAATCAATACTGCGAATATGACTATACTACCCAAAGCAATCTACAGATTCAATGCAATCCCTATCAAATTACCAGTGGCATTTTTTACAGAACTAGAACAAAAAATCTTAAAATTTGTATGGAGACACAAAAGACCCCAAATAGCCAAAGCAGTCCTGAGGGGGAAAAATGGAGCGGGAGGAATCAGACTCCCTGACTTCAGACTATACTATAAAGCTACAGTAATCAAGACAATATGGTACTGGCACAAAAACAGAAACATAGATCAATGGAACAAGATAGAAAGCCCACAGATAAACCTACGCACCTATGGTCAACTAATCTATGACAAAGGAGGCGAGGATATACAATGGAGAAACGACAGTCTCTTCAATAAGTGGTGCTATGAAAACTAGACAGCTACATGTAAAAGAATAAAATTAGAACACTCCCTGACAGCATACACAAAACTAAATTCAAAATGGATTAGAGACCTAAATGTAAGACTGAACACTGTAAAACTCTTAGAGGAAAACATAGGAAGAAAACTCTTTGACATAAATCACAGAAAGAGCTTTTTTGATCCACCTCCTAGAGTACTGGAAATAAAAACAAAAATAAACAAATGGGACTTAATGAAACTTCAAAGCTTTTGCACAGCAAAGGAAACCATAAACAAGACGGAAAGACAACACTTAGAATGGGAGAAAATATTTGCCAACGAATCAATGGACAAAGGATTAATCTCCAAAATGTATAAACAGCTCATGCAGCTCAATACTAAGATAAAAACAACCCAATCCAAAAATGGGCAGAAGACCTAAATAGACATTTCTCCAAAGAAGACATACAAATGGCCAAGAAGCACATGAAAAGCTGCTCAAACTCACTAATTATTAGAGAAATGCAAATCAAAACTACAGTGAGGTATCACCTCACACCGGTTAGAATGGGCATCATTGGAAAGTCTACAGACAACAAATGCTGCTGTTGAGAGGGTGTGGAGAAAATGGAACTCTCTTGCACTGTGGTGGGAATGTAAATTGATACAGCCACTATGGAGAACAGTATGGAGTTTCCTTAAAAAATTAAAAATAGAATTACCTTATGATCCAGCAATCCCACTACTGGGCATATACCCAGAGAAAACCATAATTCAAAAAGACACATGCACCCCAATTTTCATTGCAGCACTATTTACAATAGTCAGGTCATGGAAGCAACCTAAATGCCCATCGACAGATGTATGGATAAAGAAGATGTGGTACGTATATACAATGGAATATTACTCAGCAATAAAAAGGAAAGAAATTGTTCATTTGTTGAGACGTGGATGGATCTAGAGACTGTCATGCAGAGTGAAGTAAGTCAGAAAGAGGAAACATATATCGTATATTAACGCATATATGTGGAACCTAGAAAAATGGTACAGATGAACTGGTTTGCAGGGCAGAAACTGAGACACAGATGTAGAGAACAAACGTATGGACACCAAGGGGGGAAAGCGGTGTGGGGGTGGGGCGGGTGGTGTGATGAATTGGGTGATTGGGATTGACAAGTATACACTGATGTGTATAAAATTGATGACTAATAAAAACCTATTGTATAAAAAATAAATAAAATTCAAAAAAAAGACTATTTTTTAAAGTATGTAAACATACTGTGTCCATTCCTGACATCTAGCCTATTCCTTTGAGAAATTCATTCATGTGCCAAAACATATTTTTTGATGACAATAATTTATCTTATATTTTAATATTTGGTAAGGCAAATATCCCCTCTTTTCTTTTTTAAAATTATCTGTCAGACTCTACAAGTACTCTATTACAATGCCCCACTATAATTATGCTTTTTAATTAAATGCAGCTATGTTTCAAAGAGGATGTGAGTAAGAGAATCTCAGCAAATCTCGGATGGCTGCACACATGCACACCAGGTCATTCACACAGCCTCAGTCACCCCAGGTGCCCTCGTGAGCAGTTTCATACTCCAATTCCTGCCCACCATACTACCCAAAAGTCTCAGAACTCCGGGCCCTGACCCCTATTCTCCCCTTTCCCTCATACCCAAGGGATTGCCTCACCCATATCCTAGGGGCAACCTGCCCCTGGCTCTCCTCTGGTAACTGTATCCCAGGCTAAAGGGCTGCATGCTTGGGGTTTTCTTCCCCTTCAGGTTCCTACTATCTCTGAGCACAAAAGCATAGTAGACGAAAATCCCTGGCACCCGCTAACTGCTGCTCCTCACTTCTGCAGCTGTCCACGAGACTTCCACGGGCCATGCTGCTCTCCAGCACAAATCACTCTGACCTCTTTTTCTTAGACACTGCTGATGGCAGGAAGAAGAGGATAAAGTCAGAAACATGATGTTATGGGTAGAACTTTGTCCCCCTACTATTCATACACTGAATTCGAACCCCCAGGACCTTAGAATGTGATCTTATTTGGAAATAGGGTCATTGTAGATATAATTAGTTAAGTCATTAGAGTGGACTTTTATCCCATATGACTGATATCCTTATTAAAAAGAAAAATTTAGACCCAGAGACACACACACAAGAATGCCATGAGAAAATGAAGGCAGAGATTGGGGTGGTGACTCTAAAAGCCAAGGACAGCCAAACATTGTCAGCAAACCACCAGAAGCCAGATGAAAAGTCTGAAACAGATTCTCCCTCACAGCTCTCAGAAGGAACCAACACTACTGTCACTTTGGTCTTGGACTTCTAGCCTCCAGAAATGTGAGACAATAAATTTCTGTTGTTTAAGCCACCCAGATTGTAGTGTTTTGTTACAGCAGCCTTAGCGAACAAAAATACATATGCAACCCAACAGAGATGAAGGCAGACTGCCTTCCACCTGAGCTCCTCTCTCTGATCTCACCTGGGATGGAAACACCTCAAACTCCCTAATGCCTGCCACCCACAGCCTAGACCCCATGCAGAAGCAGGCTGAAAGCCAAGACTTCACAGGGAGAGCAGAGCTCAGGGGGAGGAGTGTTGTGCCCAAACTTCAGAGGTTTAGAAGGAGACAAGCAGTTAAAAATCACTCTGTGAACTACCCAAGCATGGCATGCTGAGGTTTCTGTGAATTATTCTCTAGTCCCTCCCCACTGTATTTTGGCATCCACCACCCAAGAGTCCTCACTCTGAAATGTGTGAAGATGACCTGTGGTTATTCATTATGGTTGTGTGCAATCATTCCTCCTGCTGCCCCAGTACCTAGCCCAGTGCCTGCCTCACAGTAAGTGCTCAATCTTCATTTATTGCATGGATAAATGGATAGACAGATAGAAGATCGACGGATGGAAGATCAGTGGATGCGTTGATGGAAGGAGGGGCAAATGTATAAGGAGATTCTTTGGGCTAAACTTCCTGTGGTACATGATTCAACAAAGCAGCTGTGATGTCATTACCACCAGGAGCTACTAGGAACTGAGTCAGCTGTTGAGTCACTGTAGGTTCCTGTTCTTGCCACACGGATCCTACACTCATTCTCTCTGGGCTGAAAATTTCCCAGGTGCCAATCACCACAGCAAGGCTTCCAAGTTCCCTTTCATTAGTGCTCTCTTCTGGAAGCTCTTTACAATAGCTTCACACACAGGAAGTTGAAACAGCCTCTGACAAGTCTCCCTGCAATTCACAAGCAGCCCCCACCCCAAAATCTACCAAAAGCTTCAGACAAAACCCAGAGAAGAAACTCCGTATTTAAAAACAAGTCTCAAAGAAGTTTAGTTAATTTTTGATATTTGGGAAGTTTGTTAAAAATATCAAAAATATTTTAAAACAAAACAGGATCATAGATCTCTATGAAACAATACTTATTCATTTAACCACGTCACAAAAATATTTTAAAAATTAAATACAGATCGCTTAAGGGCACAGACACTCACACAATCGATTATCAAAAAGGAGCACAGTAACAGAAAGAAATCAAATTCCAGTCTTGTATTAGCTTACTAAATGACAAAATCCATTTACTTAATTAACTTCAATCTCAAATTAGTTAATCTGAAAATGCATAAATTTGTTTTTCCTCAATAAAATGTAATTACATTCCGTATACCTTCTTTACTAAAAACACACATTCTTACTTTCCTTAACTTGGGATATCTGGTTTTCTTTAAGTAACAGTAATGTTTTGATGTTCTGAATACCTGCCCTTTGTTGCAAAGATTCTGTATAACATGGCTCCCCACCTCTCCTTCTCGGAGTAATTCTCTCTGGGTTACTTGAGATGCTGCCTCCCGGGCTTGAAGTCCTAAAAATCCCCACCGAATAACACATAACTCTCAAAAAATTAATTAATTAATTTTAAAAAACCCCCAAAAATCTATTTCCCTGATGCTTCAACAGCTTCTTATTTTTTAAAAAGTAAAAGCTCATCTTGAAACAACTGTCCCAGGGAAGATATGTGAATAAAGAAAAGAAAACAAAACAAAACCCCAAGGCCTATAAGTCATTGTACTCCAGAAACTTCCACAGGTTGGATCTGTACTGAGGAGGGTGATTGCCCGAGGTGGGGAGAGACTGCAAGAGACGTTGGGGACTTAAGAGCTGGAAATAGCAAGAAAAGCGCTCTGAGCTTGGCCCAACTTGGCTGTTAAAGAGAACCCCACCACTCATTAACTAACCCTAAAACCTGCTAAGTGAAAAAGAAATGAGCTCATTAAATGCAGAAATAGGGAAGACCAGGAGGCTTAATCAAGGATAGTCCCAACTCCCAGGAAAACAAAGGGGTGTTGGGCACAAGTAGATTCATGGCCAGGAGTAGGGGTTGAGCTATCCTGAACTGTCATGTGGGGCTCAGGTATTTACAGTTCTGCAAACAGACACCTAGAGAGGGAAGTGTTGCTCAGGGTGTGGCTGGCCAGGATGGTTGGTGTGGTTTACCAATTCAAGTGGTCCAGGTCTTTGGTCAAACCTGTGGGGAAGTCAGCTGGGAAACACAGAGGGAAGTTCCAGGAGCATGATGAGTTCTTGGGAGAATTATGATTTCATTCCTGATTTCAGCAACTGCCTGTGACAAATACAGGCTCAGGTTTGGCTTAGGAAAGGCTATTCATCATTACTGGTTCCTCTGATTCATCACCTGCTTACTGAGGACAAACCATCTACATGCAGGCCACTCACTAGATACTGCACCTTCCGACTTGACTTGCTAGCATTTGTTTCTGTCACCCTCTCCAGGTTCCTGGTTCCTGGTTCCAGCTTCACCCCCTAACCATGTCTGCCTCTGGGCTATGCAGACTCCCTTCATATCTCCCTGTTCTTGAATGGTTGGGGCTCTGAGCATTCCTGGCATCTGTTTTTGTCTTGTGTAAAAAATAACTCCCCTGCCATCATGTTTAGCCCTAGGCCTAAACAATGACCGTGCTTTGAATAATGTGTGCTGTACTAGTGCCTGCACAAGAACAATGGGGACACAGATGAGAGAGTGCCTGATTCTACCTGTGTATTGGGGGATGCATCAGGAAAAGAAAACCTTCTTCTGCAGAGGAGATTGTCAGACTTTCCCCAAGCTGGGCAAGGCAGGGGTTGAAGGTAACTCCAGTCAGAGGAGCAGTGAGGGCAAAGGCACAGAGACATGAAAGAGGCCAGGTTAACAAGAAGCCCACCCACCACCAGGGAAAAGAAGGGGTCACATTTGTCCTGTGCCCTTGGCTTCCACCACTCTTTCTGCCAGGGACTGTGGGTGAGAATAATTTTCATCGTTGACTCACAGGCAAAACTATCATTTTTCTAAACTTTAAATCTCACAAGGAACCCTGTAATATGGCAAGATCCATTCCCAGCCACCTCCTCCTTTCCATCCATCTTCCAAGGTGGACACTATTCTTGAGAGCCAACATAGGATAATGGGAAGAGAATGAGTTGTAGAGTCCTAAGAATTGGAACCCTGCAATAAGACAAGATCCATTCCCAGCCACCTCCTCCTTGCCATCCATCTTCCAAGGTGGACACTATTCTTGAGAGCCAACATAGGAAAATGGGAAGAGAATGAGTTGTAGAGTCCTAAGAATGGGTTTGAATCCCAACTCCACAACCAGCTGTGTGACACTGGACTGGTTATTTCTCTGAGTCACTCTTTCCTCATCTGTAAAATGGGGGTAATACATATCTACCAAATAGAGTGATCATGAAGCTTAGAATTAACGTATGCAAAGTAACCCCCCAAATGCTTTGCATATAGCCCATGTTCAACGATGTTAACGGCTGTTCTCCCAGCTTGTGGGAGGTCCTGCCTCACCCTCTCACCTCTGCTCCCCTCAGTGCCTGGCTCCTACTCACTAAAGGTGAGAGGTGGCTTAGTCACTAGCGTGACATCCAGCACTCCCTGACCTCCATCCCTGCAACAGAAACACTGGGTTCCCCACTCTGCATCTCCATGGAGACTAACCTTTGTTCTTAGAAACTTTAAAAGCTTCTAAACTTGCATGAAAAAGCCCTTGGAATCTAAAATCACTTCCTTAAGTCAGAGGGGTCAGACTGTGGCACTATTTTCAAACGCACTCCCAGAGGTCTGCTCTGAAGGTGAGGGCCATGGACAGTTCCAGATCTTAAAACATGTGAGACATGCTTTTACTTTGAGGCAGAGTGACTTTGAGGCACCCCTTACTTTGGGGGATGCCTAAGGAAGATGAAAAGATTACATTTGTAGCCCCTTTATTAAGTGAGAAAAGTGCCAACTTCTTCTTGGCCTGTAGATTCTGACAGAAAACCAATTTGGCCTCCATGGGCTGCTGACATGAGGTGGAGGGGAGGGGAAGGGAAGAGATAGGGTGTTACCGAGTCCAAGTTCGCTCTGCTCTCTGCACAACAAGCCAATAAATCAGGAGATGAGGTGTTGAGGCGAGGAACATGATTTTATTTGGAAAGCCGGCAGACCGAGATGTCAGACTAATGTCTGCAAAAAACCATTTGTCGGGTTTGGATGCCAGTTTCTTTTGTAGAACAGAGAGGGGGAGGAGATGAGGAAGTAAAGTAAAAATGCCATAGGATTTGCAAATGTCCCCTGGAATGGCCAGCCTTGGGGAGGGGATGTGTTAATTTCTTCTTCCTTGCATCCATCCACAGGTGGACAGTGTCCGGATGTTTCCCTGAACAAAGGCACTTTTGTTTAACCTTCAGGCAGAGGGGCAGGGTTCCTTGAGGCAGGCCACTTTGTATAGACAGTATCCTTTTAGTGAACAAAAGCAACAGGAAGCAAAGGTTAAAGTAAAAGAAACAGATCCAACATGAAGTCAGATTTGCCTCTTCCCTGTTACAAGGGCATCCTGGAATTCCCTAGCAAGTTATTGAGAGTACTTTTTTTCAGAGCTCTAGATGATTGGCAATTAGCCCAGTTGTTCAGGAAGAGGAGGTGATAACAGGACACTTTGTGTTTTGAGTTGAAAACAAAGGCTCACAGGGATTCCTGGGAGCCTGTGCTGCCCTGGGGATCCATGAACCAGTTGGCACCTGGAGGGGGGCTATGAAAAAAAACTGGCAGCAGATCTCAGCTAAGCTGCAACCTCGTGAGCTCTAGTTGGTGTGTGGAGGTCACCCCTGGCTGAAGTTACCGCTTGAGGGAATGGGGTCATTCTCCTTCAGAGAACCTGAGCCGCTGTGCAGGGACAAGGACAAAAGCCCCTTTGTGGAAGGCTGAAGGACTTTCAACGGCGCCACCGTGTGGTAGCATTGAGCAGCGGCAGCAGCGGACACAGCAGATCCCAGTGCTCTCTCCATCATACATCCTGGACCTTCTCAGATCATCTCGGACAGGTGAGAGGGGCGACCTCAAGGAAAGGCTGATTTTCGGCTGTGTAGATGGAGCTTACTTGCTATGCAACTGGAAAAATGAGAGAGATATGCCCACATTTGCACCCCAAGTTTGTGGAGCAATTTTGACCACTTCCATATGCTGCTGAATTTAGTCCCAGTCAGTAGCCTCAATAAAAACTGTTGACTTAGACAAAATCCAAATTGAATGAATAAGGGCTGCTTGACTGTCCAGTTAAGCTGGACAGTCCCTGGGCTGTTTCCAGCTTCCTGACTCAAAGAACAGGTGCTGTGTGAGTGATGAGGGAGTGAGTACATGAGGGAGTGAACTGAGAATGTCTGAACTGACACCTCATCCTACCAGAGCTTTATGTCACAGACTTGTTAGGTGGGACTTTTCCTGCCTCAGTCTCAACTGAAGCCTGAGCAAGGTTGAGGGTGGGTCAGCTCACAATGTGCAGAATTCACAAAGGAAATTTCCAAGATCTGATTCTACGATCCTCAAGCACTGTCCCCTACTTGAGAATATAGAAGAGTCTGTATCTAGACAGGAGGGGAGCGGGGAGTTTCACAAAAGTTTATTTGTAGGTGCTGTGGCCAAGTCCGTACTCCCTTTTGAGGAGTGTCCAGAGGCAGCCTCTTCCCCTCAAACTTATTGAAGGGGCTTCTGTGGTTGCAGCAGAAGATCTTGCACTGTGTTCCCAAAGGCGGGAGGGGAGGGTACAGGAAATGTTGATATAGCTAAGGCAGCCTGGGCAGCAGGATAAAAGATGCTGCCTCAGAACTGGACTGTTCTCCCAGAACTTGTCAGAGTAAGCATGTGTGAGTGTTTCACAGACCGTGAAAAGGCAGAAGAACCTGACGGAAGAGGTTTAAAGCCCTGCCTGAGAGCAGAGTCTTGGGGGTTGAGGGGACCCCAACAGTGAGATTCAATGAAGAATGGGCCGTGAGCAAACCAGGGACTCGGGGGAATGACATCCAAAGGGACAGGAGGGCACTGCCCACGTCACAAGACCTGTGGTCAGAGGGACTGGCAGGGGGTGTCTGAAGAGACCATAGGTGTACCACAAGGGAAAGACTCAGCTTCAGATATCTGCTTCTCGAGGAGGCTATGTTAGACACAGGTCCCATGGCAGAAGACCCTGTCCTTGTCTGCTAATTACTTGTGTCCAGTCCAATCGCCAACCTTCTATACGGGGTTGGGGGAACATGAGCTGAGAGCGCAAGAAGCTGACAACCTGGGGCTCTAAGACAGCAGGTTTTTTTCACCTACCTTCTGCTGCAGGTAGGAAGAGGGGACAAGATTGAATGCTAATTTCAGTTCTGAATTTTTAATTAATTTTTTATTGGAATATAGTTGATTTACAAGGTTATGTTGGTTTCTGCTGTACAACAAAGTGAATTAGTTACATACATATATATATATATATATATATATATATATATATATATATATATAAATCTCCACTCTCTTCTAGACTCCATCTCCATTTCCATATAGGTCATTACAGAACACCAAATAGAATTCTCTGTGCTATACAGTAGGATCTTATTAGTTATCTTTTATATATAATAGTGTGTATATGTCAATCCCAATCTCCCAATTTATCCCTCCACCTCCTTGCCCTCTTGGTAAACATAAGTTTGTTTTCTACATCTGTGACTCAAATTTCTGTTTTGTAAATAGGCTCATTTGTACAATTTTTTTAGATGTCACATATAAGCGATATCATAAGATATTTGTCTTTCTCTGTCTGACTTACTTCACCCAGTATGACATTCTCTATGTCAATCCATGTTGCTGCAAATGGCATTATTTTGTTGTTTTTTATTGCTAAGTAATATTCCATCGTATTATGTACCACATCTCCTTTATCCATTCCTCTGTTGATGAACATTTAAGTTGCTTCCATGTCCTGGCTATTGTAACTAGTGCTGCAATGAACATTGGGAAGCAAGTATCCTTTAGAATTATGATTTCCTTCAGATATATGCCCAGGAGGGGGATTGCTGGATCATATAGTAGCTCTATTTTTAGTTTTTTAAGGAATCTTCATACTGTTCTCCATAGTGGCTGTACCAGTTTACCTTCCCACCAACAGTGTAGGAAGGTTCCCTTTTCTCCACACCCTCTCCAGCGTTTATTGTTTGTAGATTTTGATGATGGCCATTCTAACTGGTGTGAGGTGATAAGTTACTGTAGTCTTGATTTGCATTTCTAGAATAATGAGTGATGTTGAACATCTTTTCATGTGCCTCTTGGCCATCTGTATGTCTTTTTTGGAGAAATGTCTATTTAGATATTCCACCAATTTTTTAATTGAGTTGTTTGTTTTTTTGATATTGAGCTGCATGAGCTGTTTGTATATTTTGGAGATTAATTCCTTATCAGTTGATTCATTTGCAAATATTTTCTCCCATTCTGTGGGTTTTCTTTTCATTAAGTTTATTCTTTCTTTTGCTGTGCAAAAGCTTTTAAGTTTAATTAGGTTCCATTTGTTTATTTTTGTTTTTATTTTCATTACCTAGGAGGTGGATCAAAAAAGATCTTTCTGCAATTTATGTCAGAGAGTGTTCTGCCTATGTTTTCCTCTAAGAGTTTTATAGTATCTCATCTTACATTTAGGTCTTTAATCCATTTTGAGTTGATTTTTGTGTATGGGGTTAGAGAATGTTTTAATTTCATTCTTTTCCATGCAGCTGACCAGTTTTCCCAGCATCACTTATTGAAGAGACTGTCTTTTCTCCATTATGTACTCTTGCCTCCTTTGTCATAAATCAGGTGACCATAGATGCGTGGGTCTCTCTCTGGACTTTCTATCCTGTTCCATTGATCTATATTTCTGTTTTTGTGCCAGTACCATACTGTTTTGATGACTGTAGCATTGTAGTATAGTCTGAAGTCATGGAGCCTGATTCCTCCAGCTCCATTTTTCTTTCTCAAGATTACTTTTGTTCTTTGGGGTATTTTGTGTTTCCATACAAAATGTGAAATTTTTTGTTCTAGTTCTGTGAAAGATGCTATTGGTGGTTTGATAGGGATTGCATTGAATCTGTAGATTGCTTTGGGTAGTATAGTCATTTTTGCAATATTGATTCTTCCAGTCCAAGAACATGGCATATCTCTCCATCTGTTTGCATCATCTTTGATTTCTTTCATCAGTATCTTATAGTTTTCTGAGTACTGGTCTTTTGCCTCCTTAGGTAGGTTTATTCCTAGGTATTTTATTATTTTTGATGTGATGATAAATGGGATTGTTTCCTTAATTTCTCTTTCTGATCTTTTGTTGTTAGTGTATAGGAATGCAAGAGATTTCTGTGTATTAATTTTGTATCCTGTGACTTTACTGAATTCACTGATGAGCTCTAGTAGTTTTCTGGTAGCATCATTAGGATCTTCTATGTATAGTATTGGGTTAGCCAAAAAGTTCATTTGGGTTTTTCCATAACATCTTATGGAACGAACTTTTTGGTCAATCCAATATCATATTATCTGAAAACAGTGACAGTTTTATTTCTTCTTTTCCAATATGGGTTCATTTTATTTCTTTTTTGATTGCTCTGGCTAGGACTTTGAAAATGATGTTGAATAAAAGTGGCAAGAGTGGACATCCTTGTTTTGTTCCTGATCTTAGAGGAAATGCTTTCAGTTCTTCACTGTTAAGAATGATGTTTGCTGTGGGTTTGTCGTATATGGCCTTTATTATGGTGATGTAGGTTTCATCTGTGCCCACTTTCTGGAGAGTTTTTATCATAAATGGGTGTGGAAATTTGTCAAAAGCTTTTTCTGTATCTATTGAAATGATCGTATGGTATTTATTCTTCAGTTTGATAATGTGGTGTATCACATTGATTGATTTACAAATGTTGAAGAATCCTTGCATCCCTGGGATAAATCTCACTTGATCATGGTGTATGATCCTTTTAATGTGTTGTTGGATTCAGTTTGCTAATGTTTTGTTGAGGATTTTTGCATCTATGTTCATCAGAGATGTTGGCATGTAATTTTCTTTTTTGTGTGATATCTTTGTCTGGTTTTGGTATCAGGGCAATGGTGGCCTCATAGAATGAGCTTGGGAGTGTTCCTTCATCTGCAATTTTTGGAATAATTTCAGAAGGATAGGTGTTACCTCTTCTCTGAATGTTTGATAGAATAGCCTGTGAAGCCATCCGGTCCTGTACTTTTGTTTGTTGGAAGTTTTTTGATAACAGCTTCAATTTCAATACTTGTGATTAGTTTGTTCTTGTTTTCTATTTCCTACTGGTTCAGTCTTGGAAGGTTGTACTTTTCTCAGAATTTGTCCATTTCTTCCAGGTTGTCCATTTTATTGGCATATAGTTGCTTGTAATAGTCTCTTATGATCCTTCATATTTTCGTGTTGTCAGTTGTAACTTCTCCTTTTTCATTTCTAATTTTATTGATTTGAGTCCCCTCCCTTTTTTCATGATGAATCTGCTATAGGTTTATCAATTTTGTTTATCTTCTCAAAGAACCAGCTTTTAGTTTTATTGATCTTTGCTATTTTTTTGTTTCTGTTTCATTTGTTTCTGCTCTGATATTTATGATTTCTTTCCTTCTACCAACTTTGGGTTTTGTTTGTTCTTCTTTCTCTAGTTCCTTTAGGTGTAAGGTTAGATTGTTTATTTGAGATTTTTCTTGTTTCCTGAGGTAGGCTTGTATTGCTATAAACGTCCCTTCTAGAACTGCTTTTGCTGCATCCCATAGGTTTTGGATTGTCGTGTTTTTGTTGTCACTTGTCTCTAGGTTTTTTTTTTTTTTTGCTTTTTTTTTGGTACGCACGCCTCTCACTGTTGTGGCCTCTCCCGTTGTGGACCACAGGCTCCGGACGCGCAGGCTTAGCGACCATGGCTCACGGGCCCAGCCACTCCATGGCATGTGGGAACCTCCCGGACGGGGGCACGAACCCATGTTCCCTGCATCGGCAGGTGGACTCTCAACCACTGTGCCACCAGGGAAGCCCGTCTCTAGGTATTTTTTGATTTCCTCTTTGATTTCTTCAGTGATCCAGTGGTTATTTAGTAACATATTGTTTAGCTTCTGTGTGTTTGTGTTTTTTACAGGTTTTTTTTCTTTTTTGCCTCTAATTGATTTCTAATCTCATAGCGTTGTGGTTGGAAAAGATGCTTGATATGATTTCAATTTTCTTAAATTTACCAAGGCTTGATTTGTGACCCAACGTGTGATCTGTCCTGAACATTTCATGTGTACTTGAGAAGAAAGTGTATTCTGTTGTTTTTGGATGGAACGTCCTATAAATATCAATTAGATCCATCTGGTCTAATGTGTCATTTAGAAATTATGTTTTCCTATTTATTTTAATTTTGGATGATCTGTCCATTGGTGAAAGTGGGGTGTTAAAGTCCCCTATTATTATTGTGTTACTGCCGATTTCCTCTTTTATGGCTGTTAGCATTTGCCTTATGTATTGAGGTGCTCCTATGTTGGGTGCATAAATATTTACAATTGTTATATCTTCTTCTTGGATTGATCCCTTGATCATTATGTAGTGTCCTACTTTGTCTCTTGTAATAGTCTTTATTTTAAAGTCTATTTTATCTGATATGAGTATTGCTACTCCAGCTTTCTTTTGATTTCCATTTGTGTGAAATATCTTTTTCCATCCCCTCACTTTCAGTCTGTATGTGTCCTTAGGTCTGAAGTGGGTCTCTTGTAGACAGCATGTATATGGGTCTTGTTTTTGTATCCATTCAGCCAGTCTATGTCTTTTGGTTGGAGCATTTAATCAATTTACATTTAAGGTAATTCTCCATATGTATGTTCCTATTGCCATATTCTCAACTGTTTTGGGTTTGTTTTTGTAGGTCTTTTTTCTTCCCTTCCTCTTTTTTTCTTTGTTCTCTTCTCTTTTGGTTTGGTGACCGTCTTTAGTGTTGTGTTTGGGTTGCTTTTTCTTTTTTGTGTGTGTATCTATTGTATTTTTTTGTTTGCATTTCCCATGAGGTTTTGATATAGCAGTTTATATGTATACAAGGTTGTTTTAAGTTGCTGGCCTCTTAATTTCAAATGCAGTTCTCACTTCCTGAATTTGTACTCTTGTCTTCTTACTGTTGCTGTTTTTCATATCATATTTGTGTATGGATGATTTCCTGCTTTTACTGTATGTTTGCTTTTACCAGTGAGCTTTCCCATTTGTGATTTTCTTGTTTCTAGTTGTGGCCTCTTTTTGTTTCTCTGCCTAGAGAAGTAACTGTATCATTCGTAGTAAAGCTGGTTTGGTGGTCCTGAAGTCTCTTAGCTTTTACTTGTCTGTAAAACCTTTGATTTCTCTGTTGAATCTGAATGAGAGGCTTGCTGGGTAGAGTATTCTTGGTTGTATTTTTTCCCCTTTCATCACTTTAAATATATCGTGCCATTGCCTTCTGGTCTGTAGAGTTTCTGCTGAAAAGTCAGCTGATAACCTTATTGGGATTCCCTTATATGCTATTTGTTGCTTTTCCCTTGTTGCTTTTAATGTTTTGTCTTTGTATTTAATTTTTGTTAGTTTGATTACTATGTGTCTCAGCATGTTTATCCTTGGGTTTATCCTGTATGGGACTCCCTACACTTCCTGGACTTGGGTGACTATTTCCTTTCCCATATTAGGGAAGTTTTTGGCTATAATCCTTTCATACATTTTCTCAGGCCTTTCTCTTTCTCTTCTTCTTCTGGGACCCCTATAATTGGAATGTTGGTGTGTTTAATGTTGCCCCTGAGGTCTCTGAGACAGTCCTCATTTCTTTTCATTCTTTTTTCTTTATTCTGTTCCATGGCAGTGGTTTCCACTATTCTGTCTTCCAGCTCATTTATCCTTTCTTCTGCCTCAGTCATTCTGCTATTGATTTCTTCCAGTATATTTTTCATTTTAGTTATTGTATTTTTCCTCTCTGTTTGCTCTTTAGTTCTTCTAGGTCTTTGTTAAACATTTCTTGTATCTTCTTGATCTATGCCTTCATTATTTTTCTGAGATCTTGGATCACCTTTACTATCATTACTCTGAATTTTTTTTCAGGTAGATTGCCTATCTTCTCTTCATTTAGGTGCTCTTGTAGGTTTGTATCTTGTTCCTTCATCTGCAACATATTTCTCTGTCATCTCATTTTGTCTAACTTATGGTGGTTGTGGTCTCCTTTGCACAGGTGGCAGGATCATAGTTCCTCTTGCTTCTGGTGTCTGCCCCTTGGTGAGTGAGGTTGGTTCAGAGGCTTGTGCCATTATCCCCTTGATAGGGGTTTGACTTGTGTGGTGACCAGAGCCTGGCCTGGATATTGAGCAGGGCCTCCCTTTTGTTGTGTGGTTCTCACTGCCCTTCAGGAGTGTGTTCTGCCCCCTAGTTGTTGGAGTAGAGGCCCCCCAATCTGTTTCTTTACTGTGTTTCTTTTTTTTTTTTAAACTAAGTAGCATTTATTATTTTATTTTTATTTTTTTTATTAGTTTCTGCTTTATAACAAAGTGAATCAGTCATACATATACTCTTTACTGTGTTTCTGATCTGTGATGCGAGCTAGGCGGGATTAATCACTCACACTAGGAGGGAAGTGACTGAGTATTCCTCTTCTGGAGCTGTTCATCTGTAGGTATTCTCTGTCGTGTCACCTTTCACCCTTTGTGCAAGCTCTCAGATTACACTGTTATTGACACTGATCTCGGCTACACCTTAACTCTGAGTATGTTACCAGTTGGCCCTGGTGTCTCTCAGATGTTTTTACCAGTCCACCAGCACAGATTCACTAAAGTTGGTCCCAGGATTGCAGTAATCATAGATCTGGACCCACTGTGGGTGCTATTGGGGCAGCTCAGACTCTAGCCTGGCCCAACCCCCATGTGTATATGCCCACAAAGTCTACAGCTGCTAAAGCCAGAACAGTCTTGGCTTCTGGAGCACTTGTTGTTCATTCAGATGTCTGTAGGCACTGAGTTTACAAAGCCAGTTGCAGGCGTGTCAATTTGTGGTTTGCACAGCTGCAAGGAGAGATTTGAGCTTTTTTTTTCCTTAGTTGTATGGCCCCCTGGGGCTCAGCTGTGGTTTCAGCTCCATCTTTACATGTGGGCCACCCACAGAGTCTGCTCCCAAGGCTGCTCTGGAGCACAAAAGCCTGTCCTGGTGAAGAGGGTGTGTGGAGGTGGCATAGTGGACGGGGTCATGGGATCCCAGGCAGCAATGGGTGCACATGGGAACTGGGAGCCCCAGGTAAAAGAGAGTCAGCCCAGCAGGGACCCTTCCTTGTGCCAGGCCACAGGCATGAGAGAACCAGCCCTGGTGGCGACAAGTTGTGTGAGGGAGACAGAGGTTGTAGGTGCAAGAGAGCCAGCCCCAGTGGGGGTCCCTCCCAGTGCCCAGGGAGGCAGGGCCAGTGCATAGGGAGAGAGACTGCAATGGCAGCCTCGCCCCTTGTGTGTCACTTAACAATGGTGCTTTGTTTCTATGGCAGTCCAGTTTTCCTCCACAAGCATTCCCGGTTGCAGACTTCCTCACTCCCATCCCCGTAGGCCTTTTCCTTGCAGCCAACAACAGTCGTCTTCCTGGGTTTGCTCTCCAAACCTCAGGTTCCAGCACCCAGCCCCCGTCTGCACTGGCAGACACACGTTTCAGGCTGGGGTGTGCAGGGCTGTGGCACGGACTGTCTGTGTAAGTCTCACTCTGTCCTGCCTGCCACAGCCCGGTTGCTGCACTCTCCTCTGAGAGCCCCCGAACCTCCCCTTCTGTCCCAATTGATTTCGCCACCAGTGAGGGGACTTCCATGGATGGAGGAACCTCTCCTCTCCTTCAGCTACCCCCACCCCTGGGAACAGGTCCTGTTCTGCTTCCTCTTCTCTTCCTTTTCCTTTCTTCTTTCTTTCATCTTACCCAGTTATACAAGACCTTTCATGTCATTTTAGGTGTTCGAGGTTCTCTGCTAGTGTTCAGCTGGTGCTCTGTGAGAATCGTTCACTTTGTAGATGTATTCTTGATGCATTTGTGGGGAGAGATGAACTCCACCTCTTCCTACTCCTCCACCCTCTTGACCTCCTTCTAAACAGCATTTTTGATAGCTGTTTTCCTTCCATGAATTGTTACTAAGGTGCAGCAGTGTCTCAGGATTGAGGTCAGCCCTTTTCCTCAAGGATGCGCATTATATGAGAAAACCACCAATTTTTTTTCTGCTTTCTGTGACTGCCCCTCCCTTCTGAATTTTTATTATCACACAAACTAGCTTTTCTAACTATTTGAGTGACACTTGAATCTTTACATGGCACTCTCTCTTTGCCATGCCTTGCTGGGTCTTTAGAAGCCAGAGGAGGAGGAGAAACTAGAGCCCCTACCCTCAAGGGCCTGCCAGTTGTTTGGGAGAAAAGTCTAGTGCCTCCACTGTGACATTTAGCCAGAAGAGAACGTAGTTCAGGACCAGAATGGGTGTCGTTGAGTTCAGAGATCGTTGAAGCCAACGATCTCCTCTCTTTCTCTTTTCCTCTCTACACTGAGGACCCTGTGGTGAGGACCTGCCTTATGAGTCTTCTGTCCAGCTCTCAAAGGATACTGCCATCCTGGGGCTACCTTAAGCCTGGTAATGCTCTCCAGGGCCCAGGGAGGGGACTGATGTGGCAGTCCCAGGCCTGAACCATCCTGATTCTCCTAGGTCACAGGTGTTCTCTGCTCTCCTTCCCCCACAATTCCCCAGCCATCTACAAGGTACCAACTCCTCCCCCACATCTCATGTCCCTCCTGCTTCTATCCTTCTTCAGCATCCAGTCTTCTCTGGGCACTGACCTGGCTCCATACTCATCCTGCATGCTGCTGCCATGCTTCTGAAGACAGATCAATCAGTAGTAACCATCATCTGAAGACCCTCTTCCTTCCCTCCTCACGTCCTGCCCCTGCTTAGAGGTGGGACCACATTGTGGCCCTCATTTTACAGGGGACGGAGGCCCTGTAAAGGTGAGCCATGATGTGGATACGAAGTAGCAGTGTCAAACTAGAAGAGGTGTCTCTGGCTCTGATGTATTCACTTAGAGAGATGGAGAACATTTCTTTCTTTAAGTTTCCTTCTGGTCTAATGTTCCCCATCAACTGTTGTATTTTTCAACTGTTAGCATTTCAGTTATCAACTCTAGCCCACAGCACTCTAACACGTCTTTGTGAAATGAGCGGGGCCCTGTGGTGTGCAGCACTGCCCCCATTTTAGAGATAAGGCCACAGAGTAGGAGAGAGAATTATGTGACTTCCCTAAGTCTCCCAGGCTCACAAAGACTCTCTTGCTCATGTGTGCCACGTCCTAGTAAGTGGCCTCAACTTCTACCCCCAAGGCCCCAAGCAAGAAACTTGAGGCTCATTGCAGATGCTGCCTCTTTCTCCTTTAGCCCCCACATCAAATTGGTCATTGCGGCTATCTGCTCTCTCTCATCACTGTCTCAAGATTCTTTCTCCTCCTCTTCATTTCTGCTGTATTACTGTCTAGTATTAATTTCTGCATTACTGTGTAGTATTGATAAGAAAACAAGACGCATCTGTGTTTCAGGGAGGAATCTCTGTCCTCAGACTCATATAAATGAAATATAACTTCATCTAGATTTACTTCAGTTTCTATTTGGAGCCCCACAACTACCAGGAATGCCACTTTCCATAGGAAGAGTGGAAATTTAATTCCAATATATTTTGGTTCATCCCTACCACACCCCACAGCTCTGTGCCATCTCTCTGATATCACTGCTTGTTCACTGGCCCTGGGATCTAAGATCTAAGATCTCTCTGGAGTCTGAATGCCCTTTGCTCTCCCCACTCACCCAAGAACTCTGCCCAGTTAGCATCATGCATAGACCCTCTCTTCAGGACCTATCCAATGCTCTGGGCTTCAGAATTGGGAACCACCACTGGGAGGCTATAACCCCTCCTTTCTGGAATCTTCCTACTCTTCGGACTCCCAACTTCCTCCCAGCCCCACCCCACCTAAAGGAACTCTTAATTATGGTTTTAGGTTTAAAGGCACTCCCTCTATTGTGGTGTTTACCCTCAGAGACATCTCACTTAATCTCCTTAGTGAATATGAGCTTTAGCCAGAGACTAGCAGGGTGTTCTCTGCTATTGCTCTTCTTCCCTGAGACAATTAAACTGGACCAACTTCTGGGATGGAGATGGTTGAGGGAAAGTTCAGAAAAAAAAAATAAAGGAAAATACACAGAGGAGAAAAACATCAATTAATATCTCAATTAATATTACTCTAATGCTTGTATTTATTTGTATTTCCTCAGAAGAGGGATGGTGGAGGGAGGGAAAAAAAGTGCCCACCAAACTGAGAAGACATCTTGAGATTGAAAAACGAGGCACGCAGCTCCATAGAATCAATGGATCAGTTTACTACAGGGTAACGTACTCACCAGGTGGGATCAGGCAGATGACGATCCGAAAGCATTAACAAATGCACTCTGCACCACCAAAGGGCCATTGGGACAATTTTATAGTTAACCTAAGGTATGGGGGTACATGCTTGGAAACAGGATATGCATTCCTAAGTCAACATTTATGAATGGGTAACTAGTCTCACGGGTGCCAGGATTACATCAGCAAAGGTCTTCATCATTGTTTGGCGACTGACAGAGCATAGAGGCAACCTAGTCCTAATGATTATTAAATAATATGTATTAACTACAAGGCCCTTGATAACAGAGAAGTGATTTGCCACATAGTACAGTCCTGGGTAGGGTCAGTGGAAGGACAGGAGGAACTCTATGGGCCCAAGATGGCGTCATTTATGCTAATAGCCATACAAGGACCCTATCTCTAGCTCAGATGATTTTATTGTACCTGGGACTTATATAAACTGCCAACTCACCACTTCCACTTAGATATCTAAGAAGCACAATGATACAACATAATTGTTGCTGTTTTGAGCATTAAAAATCTCCATTGACACTGAACCCCTCACACAAAGCAGGAATAAAAATAACCTCAAATCTACACTTAAGCCATATCTGGCTTATTCCAGTATAGATAGCATCAACTTTCTAGTATCCTCATCACAGAGAGAAGCCCCGCACCAACTGGAAAGCTGGTTCTTGTGTGTTGAATAGTTACAGGGTTAGAGGCCATTATCAGTTGGATGATAATCACTTCTGATTGGGTAGTTGTATGGTACTAGCTAATTAAGAACGTTTTGTGAATTATGCTTTCTTTGAGAAATATTACTTAATGGATTCCAAAGTGCTTTGTTAAATTTGCGGAATGTAATTATAAGAAATATATTCTCCTGAACGATTGTTGGGTGGGGAGTGGGAGAAATCTCTCCATCAACAAAATAGGAATAAACTTCCTAATCTCAACAAAGGCAAATGGCAGAAGCTTAAGACTACACTTTCAGGGACCATTTCTATTGTATGTTACCAGAGAAGTGTTTCTAAATAGCGTCAGGCTTCAAAAACCCTAATAAGCTGTAGTGCTTTTTTCTGAGTGTGAAGCTGGCCAGGAGTGCCACCTCGTGGGCCGACTGCTTGCTCTTGATTGTTCTTTTTTTCCTTTGGAAAGGATAAAAGGGAGAAAACTCAAGCTGAAGGATTCATTTCTGATGTCATTGCTAATGTTTTGTTCTTCATCCTCACAGTTTGTTCCCTTTCCTGAAGAGGAAAGGGAAGGGGTGACATGGGGTATATTCTTTTATTTTAATTTTCTTATAGTAATATTACAGGTGTGTATTGTAACAAAACTCTCAAAAAGTTAAACGTGGGAATTCCCTGGCAGTTCAGTGGTTAGGACTCCCTGCTTTCAAAAAAAAAAAGGTTAACAGTTTAACTGCTTCATGGCTACTCATCCTTTACCAAATGTTACCAAATATTTCCTTTCCATTATAAGGCAAGCAGTTCTTTTCACTCTGCTTATTTTTTATATAACAGTGTATGATACAGCTTTACTTTTTTTTTCTTTCTTTGGGGGGGATCTTAGTTCCCTGACCAGGGATTGAACCCCAGCCCTCAGCAGTAAAAGGGCAGAGTCTTAACCACTGGACGAGCAGGGAGTTCTCAATATTGCTTTACTTTTTTTTTTTTTTTACATCTTTATTGGAGTATAATTGTTTTACAATGGTGTGTTAGTTTCTGCTTTATAACAAAGTGAATCAGTTATATATATACATATGTTCCCATATCTCTTCCCTCTTGTGTCTCCCTCCCTCCCACCCTCCCTATTCCCCCACCCACTCTAGGTGGTCACAAAGCACTGAGCTGATCTCCCTGTGCTATGCGGCTGCTTCTCACTAGCTATCCATTTTACGTTTGGTAGTGTATATATGTCCATGCCACTCTCTCACTTTGTCACAGCTTACCCTTCCCTCTCCCCACATCCTCAAGTCCATTCTCTAGTAGGTCTGTGTCTTTATTCCCATCTTACCCCTAGGTTCTTCATGACAGTTTCTTTTTGTTTTTTTCTTAGGTTCCATATATATGTGTTAGCACACGATATTTGTTTTTCTCTTTCTGACTAACTTCACTCTGTATGACAGACTCTAGATCCATCCACCTCACTACAAATAACTCAATTTTGTTTCTTTTTATGGCTGAGTAATATTCCATTGTATATATGTGTCACATCTTCTTAACCCATTCATCTGATGATGGACACTTAGGTTGCTTCCATCTCCTGGCTATTGTAAATAGAGCTGCAATGAACATTTTAGTACATGACTGGTTTTGAATTATGATTTTCTCAGGGTATATGCCCAGTAGTGGGATTGCTGGGTCATATGGTAGTTCTATTTTTAGTTTTTAAAGGAACCTCCATAGTGTTCTCCATAGTGGCTGTATCAATTTACATTCCCACCAGCAGTGCAAGAGGGTTCCCTTTTCTCCACACCCTCTCCAGCATTTATTGCTTCTAGATTTTTTTTTAATTAGTCTGTGCTTTACAACAAAGTGAATCAGTCATACATATACATCTGTTCCCACATCCCCTCCCTCCTGCGTCTCCCTCCCTCCCACCCTCCCCATCCCACCCCTCCAGGCGGTCACAAAGCACAGAGCCGATCCCCCCGCGCCACGCGGCCACCCCCCACCATCCATCCACCCCACGCCCGGCAGTATATAGACGTCCATGCCTCTCCCCCGCTCCGTCACAGCCCCGCCTCCCCATATCCCCAAGCCCAGCCCCAGTAGGTCTGTGTCTCTATTCCTGTTTTACCCCTAAGTTCTTCATGACATTTTTTTCTTAAATTCCATATATATGTGTTAGCATACGGTATTTGTCTTTCTCTTTCTGACTTACTTCACTCTCTATGACAGACTCTAGGTCTATCCACCTCATTACAAATAGCTCAGTTTCGTTTCTTTTTATGGCTGAGTAATATTCCATTGTATATATGTGCTACATCTTCTTTACCCATTCATCCGATGATGGACACTTGGGTTGTTTCCATCTCTGGGCTATTGTGAATAGAGCTGTAATGAACATTTTGGTACATGTGTCTTTTTGAATTATGGTTTTCTCAGGGTATATGCCCAGTAGTGGGATTGCTGGGTCATATGGTAATTCTATTTGTAGTTTTTTAAGGAACCTCCATACTGTTCTCCATAGCGGCTGTACCAATTCACATTCCCACCAGCAGTGCAAGAGTGTTCCCTTTTCTCCACACCCTCTCCAGCATTTATTGTTTCTAGATTTCTTGATCATGGCCATTCTGACTGGTGTGAGATGATATCTCATTGTAGTTTTGATTTGCATTTCTCTAATGATTAATGATGTTGAGCATTCTTTCATGTGTTTGTTGGCAGTCTGTATATCTTCTTTGGAGAAATGCCTATTTAAGTCATCTGCCCATTTTTGGATTGGGTTGTTTGTTTTTTTGCTATTGAGCTGCATGAGCTGCTTATAAATTTTGGAGATTAATCCTTTGTCAGTTGCTTCATTTGCAAATATTTTCTCCCATTCTGAGGGTTGTCTTTTGGTCTTGTTTATGGTTTCCTTTGCTGTGCAAAAGCTTTGAAGTTTCATTAGGTCCCATTTGTTAATCTTTGTTTTTATTTCCATTTCTCTAGGAGGTGAGTCCAAAAGGATTTTTTTTTTTTATAATAGTGTTTATTTTTACTTGTTGACAGTTTGCTTTATTTATTTTTGGCTGTGTTGGGTCTTCGTCTCTGTGCGAGGGCTTTCTCTAGTTGTGGTGAGCGGGGGCCACTCCTCATCACGGTGCACGGGCCTCTCACTATCACGACCTCTCCTGTTGCGGAGCACAGGTTCCAGATGCGCAGGCTCAGCAATTTTGGCTCACGGGCCCAGTTACTCCGCGGCATGTGGGATCTCCCCAGACCGGGGCACGAACCTGTGTCCCCTGCATCGGCAGGCAGACTCTCAACCACTGCGCCACCAGGGAAGCCCCACAAAAGGATCTTGCTGCGATTTATGTCATAGAGTGTTCTGCCTATGTTTTCCTCTAAGAGTTTGATAGTTTTTGGCCTTACATTTAGGTCTTTAATGCATTTTGAGCTTGTTTTTGTGTATGGTGTTAGGGAGTGATCTAATCTCATACTTTTACATGTTCCTGTCCAGTTTTCCCAGCACCACTTATTGAAGAGGATGTCCTTTCTCCACTGTATATTCCTGCCTCCTTTATCAAAGATAAGTTGACCATATATGCGTGGGTTTATCTCTGGGCTTTCTATCCTGTTCCATTGATCTATATTTCTGTTTTTGTGCCAGTACCACACTGTCTTGATTACTGTAGCTTTGTAGTATAGTCTGAAGTCAGGGAGCCTGATTCCTCCAGCTCCGTTTTTCATTCTCAAGATTGCTTTGGCTATTCGGGGTCTTTTGTTTTTCCAAACAAATTTTGAAATTTTTTGTTCTAGTTCTGTGAAAAATGCCCGTGGTAGCTTGATATTGATTGCATTGAATCTGTAGATTGCTTTGGGTAGTAGAGTCATTTTCACAATGTTGATTCTTCCAATCCAAGAACATGGTATATCTCTCCATCTATTTGTGTCATATTTAATTTCTTTCATCAGTGTCTTATAATTCTCTGCATACAGGTCTTTTGTCTACTTAGGTAGGTTTATTCCTAGATTTTTTTTTCTTTTTGTTTCAATGGTAAATGGGAGTGTTTTCTTGATTTCACTTTCAGATTTTCCATCATTAGTGTATAGGAATGCCAGAGATTTCTGTGCATTAATTTTGTATCCTGCTACTTTACCAAATTCATTGATTATCTCTCGTAGTTTTCTGGTAGCATCTTTAGGGTTCTCCATCACCCTGATACCAAAACCAGATAAAGATGTCACAAAGAAAGAAAATGACAGGCCAATATCACTGATGAACATAGATGCAAAATTCCTCAACAAAATACTAGCAAACAGAATCCAACAGCACATTAAAAGGATCATACACCATGAGCAAGTCGGGTTTATTCCAGGAATGCAAGGATTCTTCAATATATGCAAATCAATCAACGTGATACACCATATTAACAAATTGGAGGAGAAAACCCATATGATCATCTCAATAGATGCAGAGAAAGCTTTTGACAAAATTCAACTCCCATTTATGATAAAAACCCTGCAGAAAGTAGGCATAGAGGGAACTTTCCTCAACATAATAAAGGCCATATATGACAAACCCACAGCCAACATCGTCCTCAATGGTGAAAAACTGAAACCATTCCCCCTAAGATCAAGAACAAGACAAGGTTGCCCACTCTCACCACTCTTATTCAACATAGTTTTGGAAGTTTTAGCCACAGCAATCAGAGAAGGAAAGGAAATAAAAGGAATCCAAATCGGAAAAGAAGAATTAAAGCTGTCACTGTTTGCAGATGACATGATACTCTACATATGTAAGTGATTTTTAAATCTGTTGTGTAATGTCTTAGGATAGAACAAACCACAGTATATTTAGCTGTTGATTTGTCACACTATACTTAACCATCAAGTTTCTTTCCATTCTTTGTTATAACAAGCATTTGTGCAATGAACATTCTTGTGTGTGTTGTGAGTTTTCCTTAGGAGTGGATAAGATGTGGAATTACTGAGTCAAAGAGTATGTATACTTCAAGTTCTAAGATACTGCCAAATTTCCTGTTACCTCAGTACTGAAATCTTAAATCCTGTTAACAATGTGTGGAGTAAATACCTGTCTCCACTTATATTCTCTCTCTGAAGAAATAACCTTACTTTTGCTCTAATTTTAATTCCCCTGATTACAAACCAGATTGAAATTGTTTTCATATTTCATGGTCATTTATATTATTTTCTTCTCTGAGTGCTTATTAATATATTCTCTACAGTTCAATATTGAAGTATGTGTGGTATTTTATATGTATGATTTCTTTGTATAATCTGGATAGTAGTCCTTGGTTATAACTACTCAGTCTTTAATTTTGTTTATGATTACTTCTGTTATTCGTATCAGTATTGATATACAGGCATACCTCATAGATATTACAAATTTGGCTCCAGACCATCACAGTATATTGAATATTGCAATAAAGTGAGTCACACTAATATTTTGGTTTCCCAGTGCATATAAACGTTATGTTTACAGTATACTGTAGTCTATTAACTGTGCAATAGCATTATGTCTAAGAAAACAATGTACATGCCTTAGTTAAACAATACTTTATAGACAAAAAATGCTAACCATCATCTGAGCCTTCAGCAAGTCATAATTCTTTTGCCGGTGGAAAGTTTGAAATATTGAGAGAATTACCAAAATGTGACACAGAGACACAAAGTGCACAAATGATGTTAGAAAAATGGCATTGATAGACTTGCTCAGTGCAGGTTTGCTACAAAACCTTCAATCTGTAAAAATGGCAGTATCTGTGAAGCACAATGAAGCAAAGCACAATAAAATGAGGTACACCTGTGATCAGGTTTATCAAACTCATAGTTTTTCATTTTTGTTTTAAGTGAATTTTACATGCCTCTTTTTTTTTCTTTTAATTTTGTGACTGAAAGTTTGTGATCTTTGACCAACTTCACCCCTTTCTCCCATCCACCCACTCCGCTATAGCAAGATAGAGGGAGAGTGTGAAGATAGTGCCCACCAGTCTCCAGCCTGGCATCCTGGTAGACTGTTCTAGTAGATTCTTAGTTTGGGTGGGATAGGCTGTTTGTGCTCTGGGCCCTAGAGCAGGTGAGTTCTTGAAGACCCGTTTCTCAGATAGCTACAGTCTTGTGGAAGCGAGTCCTACTGGTTTTCAAAGCTAGATGTTTTGGGGGCTCATCTCTCTGGTGCAGGTCTTAAAATTTGGGGTGCCCAATATAGGGTTCAAATCCTTCACTCTTCAGAGAGAAGCTCCAGGTTTTGAATTCCCTCTTGATTGTGAGTTATAAACTGGGGATGAGGTTTATAATGAGATTGTATCCCAGCCTCTCCTACCCACTTCAGTGTGGTTTTCTTCTTATTTACCAGTGTGCAGTTGTTGCTTAACCAGCCTTTAGGTTTTTTCCAGAGGAAATTGTTCCATATGTAGCTATAGCCTCAGTGTGTATGTGGGAAGAGGTGAATTCAGTATCTTCGTATGTCATCATCAAACTGGAATTTTCAAATATACATTCCTTTTATATTTCTTCTATGACTTTAAAAATTTTATATCAATTTCTTTAACCAACATGAACATACTTCTATAATTGGTTAAGGATCTAAACTTTTTCTCTGTATGTATGGACACAATTTTTTGAATAATTTACCTTTCTGAACTGATTTGAATAGCCACACTTTTTATATACTAAATTTCAATATATACAAAATTTCAAGGTCAAAAGAGATATCTTGGCTAGAGATTCAAGTTTGGTACAAATTGGCATTTACATGACATTTGGATCTTGCAAGTGAAAACAATCTCTGAGGTTAATGTGTAGAGTAAGAAGAGGAAAATTTGAAAGAGAAGACAATTAAAGAAGGACGAGGTATGGAGTAGAGATTCAGTGCCTGCTGAATCTAAACCCCAGGGGGAACCACATTCCTACCCTAGGAGCCCCATCAGGGACACAGGTTCCTGCCTTCAGATTAGGCTCAGGTCAGCCCTGATGGTTCCTGTGTCTCTACTTTGCCCCTTGATATCCCTGGGTCTCTGATCAGCATTAACTCCTTTCTAGCACCACGTGTGGGAGGAGAGGTTGGTTCTTACAACTAGGGGGCACTACTGACATTTCATGCATGCAATCATTGGATGCTGGAACCATCTTGCACAAATGCACAACTGTCTTTCTCAAAATGCCAATAGCATCTCCTTTGAGAATCCCTGGAAGAGAGATTGGTAAGGAAGATATTGCAGATCTACTGGAGAAATGATGAAGAGCTAAGCCAGAGAAGTGGCAAATAATTCAGGGGAAAGAATAGGTATAAGGAATATTTATGTAGTAAAATCAACAAGAGTTGGTCTTAGATGGATGATCCAAGATAAGCAAGATGGAGGAGTCAATCAAGATTCCCAAGGTTGTGCTTTGGGCAGTGGGGTGGCTGAGTATTTCATCCATCAAGATAGAAATTCAGGAGCAGGAGCAGATCTGGATAGGTAGGAAATTATTAAGTCAATTAGGAACACATTGAATTTGAGATCCCTGTGGGAGATTGTATGGGAATATCCAGCAAGCCAGGAAACAGGTACAGATAAAAATCCAATACAAGAGACTGAGAGGGAACAGCCAGGTTTGGGAACCACTCATGGCATATATCCCTATGGATTAGTAGCCTCTGTGGGAAATATCCCACTAATACATACAGACCAGTGTGTTACATGCTTCTCCAGTCAAGGCTGCCTGTGGTCTTGAGGATCCAGCACACTGATAGTCTGGAAGCTCTGCTATTCCAAGCCTTTTATGTGACTTGCTCAGGTTTTACAGCATGCTGGGGAAGAGGCTAGGGCTTAGAAGTGGACAGGCTCTGTGAGGAAACTCTCACCATGTTCAAAGACGCAGGACATTACCACCATCTCTGGGACACCTGAAGGATTGTCCTTGAGAATTTGGGACATGGGGGCCCCTCAGTGACCCCCCTGAGAGAGTAATCCCAATCCCAAACCATGAGGTCGAGAATGTGTGAGAGGTTTTAGGTGTACCTAACAGGAGTATTTGTGTCCCAGTTTCAAAAATATTATCACCTGAACTTTAAGTGTGATTCCCGTGGCCGTCCATAAACCTTTCTCAAAGTTTAGGAGGTAGATGTTCCTTGTTATTTTTTTCACATTTCCTAGATGAAGTATTATTGGGAGAGAGTTTTCCATGGGTCTCTTGAGCTCCTACGTGTCTTAGTGGGTATGCTATCCAGACCATTTCTCAAGATTGAGTTTACAATGAGCAACCTTGAGGGATAAATGTCCATGTCTCACCAGGACAAAGCACAGGCTTGTTTACTGCTTGCTCTAAAAGCAAAGGATTTACTAAGTTCAGTGTTCCTCAGCTGTGAAGCAAACCCATTGCATCTGTGCCCATGGTGTCAACCTGTGGGGTTTGGGGGCAAAGGAAATGTTTGCAAACATGCTGATACTGATGCTGCTTACTTCTTGTGACATCAGTAATAAAGTCCTTTGTCTCAGGAGTCTCATGTCTTCTACCAATGTCTATGAGACAAAAACAACTTATTCACTTGTAAGCAGGGGAAAATCAAATCCCAGTTCCTTCAAGTATGTGTTACTTCTGTGATAACAAACCAATCAACATTATTATACAGTTAGAAATAATTTGTCTCTAGTAAATTGTTATTTTCCTTCCATGATTTTCTAGGTAATGTTGATGAAAATGCATATGTGTCTATAAACAAATACCTAAAAAGAAAGTATAAGTCTAAGTCATTACATTTTATGAATATTTTCTTTCCGATAAAACATACTTCTCAAGCTAGTATTCCTCAAATCTTAGTGAAATTCAGTTTTCTAGTAAAAATAATTCTGGGTAGTCTAGGGCTGATCCCTGCAGCCATCTCTTTCCATAGTTTGTATGCTATAGTGATTTCCCCATTTATCTTCCCATATGCCTAACAGTAGGCATGGGATTCTGCCCACACATCATGTATTCCTCCAACTCCCACCCTCCCGTTCTTCTGTAGCAGCTCAATCTGCTAATCTATCTAGGACCAGTGGCCCTATCCCATCTCTCCATCTTTATCTTCTGAGGTAAAATACAAGTGAATAAGACAAGCCTGATCCCTGAACATGGTTACCAGTCATAATTATCTTTGCCTCTCCTCCCTTTTTACTTCTCTTAAAGGTTTGAAGTATCCTTTTTGGGTGGGCAGAGAGAGCCTAAAATTAGCTAATCTGAAAATTTGGTTGTGTAATTCCTTGTTATTATAAGTTAAATTCTGTTCTAATCAAGGAAGCTGGAGTTAAAAGAAGACTTTGTCCCTCCTCACAGTACTTTGAATTCTGTCCCCAGAACATGGCTCGCTTTCTTTGAGAATCTGATTTTTTATCTGTCAACTGAAAACTGTGGAAGGACTAGGTATGCATTTCTGAGCCACCTTTTTGGTTTTTATGTGGAGAACGACTGAAGGGAACTGGAGGCAGGAAGACCAATGAGAAGACAGTCGCAGTGGTTTGCAGTGATCCTGAGGAGAAAGGATCGTAACCTGGATTAGCAATATGGATGGGAGGATGAGAAAGTTTAAGATATTTGAGATAGTTGATGGTGCCAGGTGTAGCTTTAGGAACTTTTCCTAGGGAGAGACATAAAGGAATCAGAAATGACAATGAGATTTTTGGCTTTAAGCAACATATTGGATTTTGAAGCCATTCCTTGAGATAGCTAATACTGGGGAGGAAGTTTGGAGGTGAACATAGTCTATTCAATATGGACACATTGAGTTTGAGGTACTTTGGGACATTAATTCAACTGGAATGACCACTAAGTAACTAAGTAATCATCTCACTCTTGTGATGCTCCAAGGACAAAGAACAAGATAAAGTCAAAGGGCCAATATTGCTGGAACAAAGAGTTACAGGACTCCTATCACTATGTCACATTGCAACCATTACAATGTCCCAGAGCCCTCCCAAGCAGGATGCCCTGTCCCTTTCCCACCTCAAATAAGGAAAGGTATTTGTCCCATTTTTCTCACGCTCTGCACACTGTAAGTATACATACCCTGCCCAATCAGCAGATAATTCCCAGGTTCTCTTGTTCCCTGGCTATAAAAACAGACCAGAAACCCTTGCTCAGGGTCAACTCCCCCTGGCTCTCAGGAAGTTGGCCCGCTATTCTGGCAGTGACCCTTCCATCTAATAAATTCTATCTTCTTTTCATTCTGCCTTGTGTTTAGAAATTATTTTCCAACCTGCATTCGGACTACAACAACTCTGAGTGTGAAATCCTTCCAGTGGCACGCATTGCTGAGAGTACACATTTCAAATTTCTTAACAAGACTTACAATTTACCTTTTTAGTTTTCATCTCTGACACCTATTAGAAGCAGATAGGGTAGGGGGTCCCCAGAGGAAAAGAACCAATTACAGCTTTGTGACATAAGAGAAGACATTTTGGGCTTAAGCCATTTTGTGATCTTGAAACTGAGCAGGACCCTGTGGGGGCACCCTTGGATACAAAAACCTTTCTGTGTCCCTTGTTTCTTGTTTTTAGGAAATAGGCTTCATTCAGCTTCCTTGACCTTCCGTGAGTTCCAAAGGGCAGATTTAAACCATTACTAATCAGGGAAGGGAGGGAATGCAGAAAGGAGGAGAAGTCAAGAAACAAAAATGCAGCCTTGGGGCAGGGTCCTGGTTCCTCCTCAAGTAGTATACATAACAATATCTTTGAGTTCTTCTGCAGAACTGGGGCCCCCAACCAAGTGGAGAATGGTAACTTCAGGCTGAGTGCAAGATTCCTGGAGCATCACCCTGTTACCTCCCCACCAACCAATCAGAAGAAAGTCACACACCCTGCAGCCCTCACCCCAAATTTTGCCTTCCTTTTCTGGGCCCAGTGATGACAATCCTGTTTGGCCCCTGTGTGTTTCAACTGCTTACAAGGTTTATCTCCTACAGGGTCCAACAGTTTCAGGATAAATTGTTGTTACTACAAGGGTGGAAGCTGGTTTCAGACATGGGATAACTTGATTTAGATCAGGTAGAGAGAGACTTCTACTCTACAAGGCAGGACTACGCCCACTCTCAGCAGGAAGTAGTTACAGAAGAACGAAACCTCTGCCCCAATTCCCAAGAAGTATCTTGAGTATGAAGTCTCTCAGTGGGGAGTTGTTAGGGGAACCACTGACTGAAACTACCCACCCTGGCCAGGCACAATAGTAACCACTTGCATATGTTATCTTACAACAGGAGGTCCTGGTAAGGAATGCAGAACTAACAAGCTACCACCAACTGGAAGAATTTGGGAAAGGTCAAAAGGAGAGAGGAGACTCCTGTCCATATGTCCTACCAAGCTCCCAGAATCCTTCTCACTGAATCCATCTTGGCTGAATGATGCATGTGCCACCAAGAAGGACCCTGAGTTACAGTGATTGGCCAGAGACAACCCAGAAACTAACCCCATTACCACAAACCCTGAGACTGCAAGACCTGTGGCAGAGCACCCTCCTGGGCTCCCTTGCTCTGCTGCTCTCTGCCCAGGTGCCCCGTCTCAATACAGTTCCTTGCTTTGTCAGCCCCTGTCTCCTCCACAAGTCATTTCTGAGTGTTAGACAAGAGCCCTGGAAGGGGTCCCCCTTCCACAACAGAAGAATGCTCACAATGGAAGGGAGTGTTAGGGAGGGTTTCAAAGGAGGAAAAATACCAGGTGCACAATATAACACTAACTAATAAGTCATCATTTGTAAAAGCTATTAACTAGGAAAAGAAATCACTTGTGGGAGGCAGATGAAAGAAAGTGAGTAGAACATAAAATAATGGAGACTAAAACCGCTTTAGCTAGCTTTTAGCTGCAACATTCTATGCTGGATTCTCCTTTTCAAGCCCTTTCATGAATATGCATATATGGCCCAACCCCTTCATGCATATATGACCCAACCCCTTCATACATATGCATATATGGCCCAACCCCTTCATGAATATGCATGTACTCCTAGCTTAAGATTTCCTCAAATTTGCTGTGCAGGGAGACACTGCTTTGGGAAAGATCCCAGGTGTTCCCCTTACTTGCTGTAAGTAATACATCCTTCCTTCTGATATTGGCTTGGTTGTGTCTCTTGTCTTGACACCCAACAAAAGGTGAACCCAGTTTTCAGCGTAATATAATCCTTACCTAGAGTTGCTCAGCCCAAACTCAAGTTTAGCTCCTCAAGGGAGTAATGCTCTCCGTAGTCTCAGGGACTTTGTGCCACCCCTTCTGTCAGGAATCATTTTCTTTTCCTTTTTTTGCATTCAACAAAGAGTGAGGACCAGCTAGATGCTGAGAGAAAATGGTGAGCAAAAGACAAACTCCATGTCCTCAGGAGCTCACAGTATAATGGTGGAGTTAGATGCTAATCCAATAATTACACAAGTAATTAAAAATTAAGTTAAATTAAAAATTAAAATTGCAAATGACATCAGAGCTGCTAATGGAAGAATGAGAGCCTATAATGAGAATTTTGACATACTGAAGTCTTGCCTGAGAAATTGAAGATAGAGTTGATTCAAAGAGGGAGGAAATCTTTCTAGGCTGAGAGAACTCTCCCGTAGAGGGATGTAACTTGGCATATGCGGAGAACTAAAGAAATACAGCGCACTTTCCCTAAGATATCTGGGCCCTTGTGGGGAGTGAGGGTGGGGTGGGAGGAGAAAGACTTGGCTATTTTGTCCCTTAGCAGGCGCCATCTGGCTCAGGTGACCGCGACCTTGTCGCACTGATTACTGGGAGTTGTAGTCTCGACTGAGGGAGCAAGCATGGCGGCCGCTATTGCCAGGGGCTGCCGGGCTGCAATGGCCCTGGGCTGGAGCTTTCGATGCGCCTGGGCTCTGCGCCCTGCGCCGGCCTCTGTCGCCTGCCGTAAGTGCAGCGGGGCTTGCTAGCCGGGGACAGAAGGAGCTTAGGGTCAGGCTAGGGGGAGGCGATTCTGGAAGTCAGGGGCGACATGGGAGGAGGCCTCTCGTGGGACCGCGCATTGGGGGCGATTGCAAGGTTTCGCGGGAGCTCTGGGCTGGCGCGAGCAGTCTTGACCTCTGTGGTGCGCTCCCGCAGAGGCCCTCGCGGGGCCGAGCCGGCGGCAGATCACTGGACCTTCTGAGCCCGGCGCGTTCCAGCCACCGCCGAAACCGATTATCGTGGACAAGCGCCGTCCCCAGCGCCGGGAAAGCAGGTGAGAGCCCCGACCTGGACGCGATTCCTGCCTTTTAGGTCTGTGCGCTCTAGAACCTGTAGTTGCTTCCGAGGTCTGAAACGTGTCTTATCCTGGGGTCTGGAACTCCCAGGTAAGAGCTTGTGTGCAGGATTCATGAATGCGTGAAGCGCACCCAACTCAGGTTTGACTTCCTCGCTTCTCCCAAGCCGGCATTGAAATTTCTCTGCAGTCATATTAGATCAGAATTTCAAGTAGGGATTCCCCAGATTTGAAGCTCTTTGGCCCGTATCGAGAATTTTTCTGTGAAATACATTGTATTTTACCTGTTGACGTTAAGGAACGGATCTTTTCTCCCTAGGTGAAATGGATTGGCCAGAACTCACCCTGTTTTAGTTTCCCAACTAACTGTGTTTTAGTGTCTCTGAAAAAGCGATACGGTGGTAAAAATTTCTACTAATTTGTTTCTGAAATTTGCTCTTCAAAACAGTGTGCTTAAAAGCCTGGTTCACTTAAGCAGGCAGTGGTAACTTTGTAGGTACGTGTAAATTTGGATGATCTAGGATTTGCAGAAACTGTTTCTGTAGAATTGTATAACAACCTTATTAAAAAGCGAATTTTAGGGGGGAAAATTGGTGTGATTTAGGCTTTATGAAAGGGCTCTATATTGTTGATTTGCTTATCTCTGCATATGTATTTGTGTTTAATATTTAAAATATCCTGTGGTTCTAAGTTGAAATAAACTTGAATTTATGGAACCTAGAGATTCAGAAAAGATTTCTCGGTACAACTTTTTTTTTAAGGTGGAAAAGGAATATTTCTGTTAAATGGCAACACAATATAATTCAGTTCAATGGGAGTAACTACTTTGGGAAACAATTTGACAAAATTTAGTAAGTTTGAGGTTGTACCTTCCCACCCAGACAGTATACAACTTAAGGAAAGTAATATGTACAAGGAGACATGTACAAAAATGAACACAAAAGTAATGTTTGTAATAAAAGTGTAGAAGCAGCCTAGATATCCTTCAGTAGGTGAATGAGCAAATACATTCTCATAATGGACTATTATACAGCAGTGAAACATGAATGAACTACAGTTACCATGGATGAACTTCAACTATGATGTGTGAAAAAAAGCAACCTGCAGAGGAATTGACAAGTATGGTAGCATTTTTTGCATTGCCCAGGCATACATACATATGTAAAGCAGAAAAAAAATATACAGGGGAAATTCTCTACTTTCACAGAGCAATCAAACCTAGTTTTCCCAGTAGCCGTTCAAGCTATTATGTGTCTCCTGTTGTGATGGAATAAGATCACATCATCACCTCTGTAATATTTTTACCAAAAATGTTTATTCTTGGTCTAGGCATGTGGAAACAGTAAACAAATTCAAATCCAGGGATGGATCAGCTTTGACTCTTCAAAAAAAGTCAATGTTACAAAAATACAAATATGGGGAAGAGTACTAGTTTAAAAGACTAACAACCAGATATAATATGTGAAGCTTGATTGTAGCTTGGATTGAGCAACAAACAGCTATGAAAGACCTTTTCCAGGACCAATTAGGTACATTTAAATATGAACTGTATTAGATTATACTACTGAATTAATGCTGAAGTTCTTAGGTGTCATAAAGGTATTGTGATAAATGTAAGAGAAAGTCCTTATTCTTAGCAGAAGCCTTCCAAAGTTTGAGGGATGAAATGCCTTGCTGTTTGACATTTTCAAATGGTTCTGGAAAAAAATTATATGTACATATAAAGCAAATACGGCAAAATGTTGGCAGTAGGTGAAATTAGGTGACGTATATATGGGTATTCATTGTATTACTATTTCATCTTTTTGGTAGGTTTGAAACATTTTAAAGTAGGAAATTGAAGAAAAGGAAGAAATTCGTAGGAATAATCATCACACCAAATTTAGTTAATTACCCCACAGTAATTAACTATGGGGGTAGGGAGGGGTGCACAGGGGCTTCAACTACATTGTTAATTTATTCCTTGAGATGGGTGATAGGGACACATATTTTCATTGTAATGTCATTTATACTTTTCTACAGATTAGATATTTCATAATGACTTTAAAATCAGTTTGCTAATAGGGAGATTATTTTTAAAGTTAGTTTACAATTAATGATTTATATGTTTATATCTTTTCCAACATAATTTACTATAACATGTACAACTCAGTGTGAGGCCTGTGGGTCACAAGCTTTGGAATCTGACAGACATGATAAGTTTATAGCTAGTGTAGTAATAAGTCTGTTAATCTTGGCTTGATAAGTTTATAGCTAATGTAGTAGTAGGTCTGTTTACCGTCTCCAAGCTTCATTTTCTTCATCTGTGAAAAGGAGATGATGACACCAAACTCACCTTGTTGTTGTAGGGATTAAGTTATGCTATAGGTGTTTAATAAAGCTTTTAACACAATGCCGGGTGAGTACTCAGAAATTGTTAGCTATTTTCATGAGAATTGACAACAATTTTAGAAATAAGATGGACTTCTCTTATTTAGAGAAGGAAGAATAAAACATGTCAGCATCCTAATCTTTCACTTTTTTTGGTAAAGCAATGGTTTCTCTTTTAGTGATCTTTTAAGTTTGCTTTTAATTTATTTTACTCTATATTTTTCACAGGTTCTTGAGTCCTGAATTCATTCCTCCAAGGGGAAGAACAAATCCTCTGAAATTTCAAATAGAAAGAAAAGATATGTTAGAAAGGAGAAAAATACTCCACATTCCAGAGTTCTATGTTGGTCAGTAAGAGCTGGATGCTTTTATTATTAGTGGTTGGAGGGTTAGTTTTCTTGACAAAGAGAAAATTGTTTTTCACCTGTCTGTGTTTTGCCCATATGAGGTACTTATTCCTAATATTATATTAAAATATTTAGGAAGTTTGAAGTTACCTGGAAATGCTGTTGTTTGATTCTGTGTCTCATGTAAAAGTTCACTTTCCTTTTGAATTTGGAGGAAGCATTCTTCGTGTTACTACTGCTGACCCATATGCCAATGGAAAAACCAGCCAGTTTCTGGGAATTTGCATCCAGAGATCAGGAACAGGACTTGGAGCTACTTTTATCCTTAGGAATACTATTGAAGGACAAGGTAGGTTTCATTTCATTATTTTGATTTTCTGGAAAATGTTATCTCAGGAGTCTTTTTTATTTTCTGCATCCTGGGTGAAGACATCTGGAACTTGAAAGTGAAAGGGAGCTTGGAGGGATGACATGGAGCCTGTGGCCTAAGAATGGTATGAGAATTGAGGTTGCTGAGTAAATACAGTTGGTGCTTTGCTTTCTCCTGAAGGCTTCTTTTGTTACAGGGACAAAAACCATTAGAAGTAGACTTTCCAAATCATGGCAACATCAAAGGAGGAGACAAGTGACTATAAAGCAGTACGGGGGCATTCATTTTAGGAGCAAATAACCCTTGAAAACATTAAGATAAGCATAATGATGTCCTTGCAAGTTAACTTTCTCCTAAAATGAATGGTCCCCATTTTGCTTTATATTACAACAGTCACCACAATTATTAGTTTTATAAGAATTGGAGGGATTTTTTAAAACACAAAATTACATTTGCTATGCTAATAAGATAGGGGAACAAGTGGTAAAATTCTAGAAAAATTATGAATCAAAATGGCAGGAACATGGTTGGACTTGGAGGGTATTATGCTAAGTGAAATAAGTCAGATGGAGAAAGACCAGTACTGTATGTTATCACTTCTATGTGGAACCTAAGAATACAACAAACTAGTGAATATAACAAAAAAGAAGCAGACTCACAGATATAGAGAACAAACCAGTGGTTGCCAGTGGGGAGAGGGAAGAGGAGAGGGGTGATATAGGGGTAGGGGATTAAGAGGTACAAACTGTTATGTATAAGATAAGCTACAAGGATATATTGTACAACATGGGGAATATAGCCAATATTTTATAGTAACTTTAAGTGGAGTATAACTTTTTTTTTAATATATATATATTTTTATTAGTTTCTGCTTTATAACAAAGTGAATCAGTTATACATATACATCTGTTCCCATATCCCTTTGGAGTATAACTTTTAAAAATTGTGAATCATTATATTATATACTTGTAACATATAATATTGTATAGCAACTATACTTCAATAAAATAAATAAAATAAACATGAATAAAACTAAAAAAAAATTTTTTTAAGAAATAAAGACAAAAAAATTGGCAGGATCAGTACATTTTTCATACTTAAAGTTGTGTGCTTCATGGTCCCCAACAGTGAAGTAGTATATTGAAAGAAATTGAACATGTGAGAATCGTTGCTGTCTTCCTTATCCTATAATGACCTGTGGTGCTGTGGATGTAGGAACTCAGCAGAACTTGATAACAGAAACTTGGGCCAACAATCAGGTTGTGTACTTGGAGAAATCTTGTAACAGAAAGGCAGGAGCAAAGGTGTGATAGACCTGAGATGATTTTTTTTCTTTAAAATTGAGATAATAGTTTCTACCTCCCAGAGTTGTGGTCAGTTTATTGTGATGTTCTCTATGAAGTACTGGACACAGAATACACAAAAGTATTAGTTCTCTCTTGCTATTTTCTACCATTAACATTTTGACTGTTTGTGACCTGCCTGTGCCTTCCCCATTGATACTTCCTACTTTGATGATTCTTTCTAGTCCATTAGCTTTAAATACCATCCATGTGGTATTAACTTCCCAGATTTATGTGTCAAGGACTGACCTTTTCCTTGTTCCAAATTTGCACCTACAACTACCTATTTGACATCTCCATTTGGGCATCTTATAAGCATAAAACAAGTTCAAAACAGAACTCTTTGTTTCCTTCACAATGTGTTCTTTTAACAGTTTTTTTCTATTTCCATAAGTTGTACCACTCCACACCCATTTATTTAAACCCAAAACTTAGGAGCTATTTTTAGTTATTCTCTTTCACACATCCAGTCAATCAGCAAGTTTTCATGGCTCAATTTCCAAAAATTTTATCCCAATTTTGCCTGTTTCTCCATCTCCATTGCTACCACTCTTGTCCATGCCACCATCTTCTCCTGCCTGCAACTGTGCAGTATCTCTGGCTTACTTTCCTGGCCCACCAAGTTACTATGCTCCAGCCAAATGGACCTTTTTCTAGTTTTTCCAACATGGCAGGTTTGTTAAGACCCCAGAGCCTGTGCATTTGCTGTTCTTTCTGCCTGGAGCATTCTTGGCTCTTTATAGTATCAGCTTAGATGTTGTCTTTTCAGAGAGGCTTTCCCTGACTATACTATTTATAAAGTTGCCCCTGAGAATTCCCTGGCGATCCACTGGTTAGGACCCAGTGCTCTCACTGCCAGGGGCCCAAGTTCGATTCCTGGTCAGGGAACTAATCCCAAAGCCATGCGGTGTGGCATGCATGCATGCATGCATACATACATACATAAATTTGTCCCCTCCCCAGTCACAATGTCATCACCCTGTATTGTCTTCACTATATGAAGGTACCTTGTTGGTTTATTTATCATTTGTCATCCACTAGAATGTAGGCTTTATGAGAAGAGAAGGATTTTACCTATTTTGATTTTGCTATAGGCACAGCTCCTAAATCAGTGTCTATAACAGAATAGATGTACAGTGGACACTGGCTTAAATCCTGATATTAAACACTTGATGTTAACGTTGATCATATGTTTTACTATTTATATTTCTCTTGGGATTATTCCAGGAAACCTCAGAATATACTCTTCCCTTTAAATGTTTGATGATACAGATGATATATATTAACCTTTTATGTCAGCATCTTGGAAACACTCGAAGTTGTTTCTCCTGTGGAGGGCTCCAGAGTGTTAACAAACCTAGGCCATCTTAAGAGGACTTCTAAATCAAAGTTAGAACTTAAAAATGTACTTACTCTTTTTGCATCATTAATTCTGTTGCTCAAAATGTAGAAGATAGAGTCAAAATGTAGAAGACAGAGTTTTATTTAAGTAATTGGGAAATAAACAAGAACATAACAAAGTGAAGAATTTATTCAAACTTCCAACTAATTTAATACTATCAAAATTGAAGAAATAAATGGCTCAGTATATTTATAGAAGACAGTTTTCTTTAGACTTTATCATTCTAATTCAGGTTTTCTCATTTTTTAATCTACATGGATTTGTTCATTTCTGTTTCTTTCAATAATCTTCATTTTAAAGATTACAAATTTATATCACATTTCCTACATGCAAAACCCTGAGCTAATTCCTTCATGAAATAGCTTTTTTATAGTATGAGGTGTATGCAGGAATCTGAATTTAGATTATAAGAATATGTTTTCTTCTCTTTTAGGTGTTGAGATTTGCTTTGAACTTTATAATCCTCGAATCCAGGAGATCCAAGTAGTCAAATTACAGAAGCGGCTGGATGATAGCTTGCTATACTTGCGAGATGCCCTTCCTGAATACAGCACTTTTGATATGAATATGAAGCCAATAGCACAAGAACCTAGCCAAGAAGTTCCTGTGAATCAGGTATAAGTTGTACATTTGGAACTGGAAGTTCAAGTATAAACTAAGAATCATCTTAAAGAAAACTTTTAGAAGAATTTTTGCTTGCAACTATCAGCCTAATTTGTTCCTTTCCTTATATCTTCCTTAGCTGAAAGTAAAAATGAAGCCCAAGCCGTGGTCCAAACGCTGGGAACGTCCAAAATTTAATATTAAGGGGATCAGATTTGACCTTTGTTTAACTGAAGAGCAAATGAAAGAAGCCCAGAAGTGGAGTCAGCCATGGCTTGAGTTTGATATGATGAGGGAATATGACACTTCAAAAATTGAAGCTGCAATATGGGATGAAATTGAAGCATCAAAAAATTCCTGATCTGAGAATGAGTTTGGTTACTTGCAGAGGATATACTGACTCTCAGAGGATTTATTTAGAAACCAGTTTAGTCTCATATATAAGGACATAGTCATTAAATCAACCAAACATTCATTATTTTATGAATATTATTTTAAAAATTAGCACACCAGTTTATTACTTTAAAAAGAAATATGTACATGCCAAGTGGTCTGATGTCCATTCTCTTAATGGAGGTAAAGCTACAATAGAGTCAAACTGTTACCAGAATGGTCTTCATTGAGCTTGGAATCTGAGCAAGGAAGTGGATAGGATGATTTTTTAAATTTGTGAAAAATTATAAATTCAAAAAGTGTATGATTTAAAGAGTAATAATAAAGTGAGCATTCATATACCCACCATCAGGTTAAGTAAAACATTTGTAATATCGAAGGTCAAGAAATAGAGCATTTACTAGAATCTAAGGAGACTCTTGTGTGTTGTAATTGCATCCCTCCCCTCTTCCAGATGTAGGCACTATCCTGACTTTGTGTTAATCATTCCTTTGCATTTCTTTATTTTATTACATACACATATACTCTTAAACAATATATTTACTTTTGAAAAATCTGTTGGCAGGTATAAAAGGACAACATTGTCATTATTACATGAAAGCTTCAGGGAGAGCATAACGAAGTCTTTGGGTCATAGTCTGGCTTCAGCTTCCATGAGAGTTTACAAAAGTCACTTTTGAGGAAGTTCATGGCTAAGGTCATGAGTGAGTCCTGCTAAATAGAAGGCTCACCAGAGGGTATCTGGAAGGGCCTATAGTGTGGACTGCCTAATTGATGGTCTGACAAAAATGTGGTCAGAGGGAGTAGACTTCTTTGTGTTTACTTGTTCTCAGTCCATGAGGAAATTCTAGCTCAAAGGAGTGGGTCAAGACGGTTCTTCCATAGGGTGATGTGAGTGTCTTTGCTGATCCTTGTAGCTGAGATGGAATGGAAAGCTGGCATGTAATCATACATGGTAAAGATCAACCTACAGATAATTAGGACCAGTTTCACCTGGGCATGCTGTCCCTCAAGTTTAAAAGAGTACAGTACTAGCACTGATCTTGGGGAGGGTAACCATTAACCTGTCTCTTGAATCATTCTGCTTAAATCTATGTTTTTGTGCCTAAGCTTTTGGGATTTGCATTTACTCTTCTCCTGTGCTGATCTGTTTTCTGGATTTTTTGTTTTCCATTTTGGTGAAGCACACCCTTTGTTAGCTTCTAGAGAAAGTATCAATATATAGGTAAATTTTTTGACCTTGCATATCTATCATAGTTGATATTTTATAAAATTCTGGGTGGGAGATAATTTTCCCTCAGAATTTTGAAGGTATTGCTTCATTGTCTTATTTCCAGTTGTGTTGAGAAATCCAAAACCATTTTGATTCTGCTCTTTGAATGTGACTTGAAAGCTTTGTAGAATACCTTGGTTCTCAGGGTAGTGCAATTTTGCAGCGATGTGCCTTGGTGTGGGTCTATTTTTATTCATTATCTTAGGTGTTTGATGAACCCTTTCCATGTGGTAGCTCATATGTTTCAGTTCTGGGAAACTTTCAGTGTTCATTGATTTCCTCTCCTCTGCTTCTCTTCTTTCTGGAACTGATATTTTGATGTTGGATTGGATCTCTGTTTTCCTACCCTCTCTTCATCTCTTCTTTAGCTCTTTGATTCAGTCTTCCAACTCTTTGCTATATTTTTAGATCTCAAGATCCCTTTATGATTTCTGAAAGTTCCTTATATAGTACTCGGTTCTTATTTTATATTCTTGTCTATGGATTTGTTCTGTTACCATTGAGGATGTTCGTGATAGTGTTTGTGTTTGTTTTTAATATTTATTTATCTTTATTTCTTTTTGGCTGTGTTGGGTCTTAGTTATAGCACACAGGATCTTGAGACATGTGGGTCTTTCGTTGGCAGTGTGTGAGCTTCTCTCTAGTTGTGGCACAGGGTCCAGGGCCTGTGGACTCCATAGTTGTGGTGCATGGGCTCTGTAGTTTGTGGCACGCAGACTTTCTCATTAAGGCACATGAGCTCAGTAGTTGTGGAGCACGGGCTTAGTTGCCCCGCGGCATGTGGGATCTTAGTTCCCTGAGCAGGGATTGAACCCACGTCCCCTGCATTGGAAGGTGGATTCTTTACCACTGGACCACCAGGGAAGTCCCTGTGTTCTTCCTTTTGAAATTGTTTTTCTGTAGAATCTGTTAACTCCAAATTTCTTCTCATGTATTTATTTCTTTTTCTATGTTTTAGGCTTTTCTAGGACATCTGGCAATCCTTGGCTGTCTACTTATGGTAGACATATAGTGGACTATAAAGCTGATTAGAAGCCTTGGACTTGTGGAAGGGGTCTGCTTTAGGGTTATCTGGGTGGGCCTTTTTTGGTAGTCCCCTCCTCCACATGAATATCTTGCTTTGGTCAGATTCTACAGAGTAGAGGTTTCCAATCTCCTTCCTGGAGGCTAAGGGTTTGTCTGCTAGTGTTCCAGTTGCCATATTGGAGAAAAACAGGATTTCTGGCACTCTACATTTTTATGGCCATCCTGTCCATCCCCTCCCACACATACACTTTTGGCTTAGTACCCAGTGCCTGCAGTCCAGAAAACTGCTTTAACTGCTCTAGAGAATAAACCTCTGGACTTTAGCTGGTGTGGGGGAGGGCTAGACAAGCAGTGGTGGGGAGTTGGGAAAGGGATATCAGGAATATAACCTCCAAATAGTTTTCATCAGGTTCTCATTTTAGCCACTGTCCAGTACCCCCTGAGGTACTGCATCTGCCGACTGGCAATTGTGAGAAGTGAACTGTGTTGATTCTCATCTTTCTCCACTGCTGGCTTGATTTGCCTTTCTTGAGTCTGCCAGTCCATCCATATGCTTTTTCAGCTTTCAAAATTTTGTTCTGCTTGTTTCTTGTTCTGTTCTTTTGTGGTTTTATATCTCATCTATATGTTTCTCAACATTTTGTACTACTTGCATCTTGTCCTGTTTTCTCCTTCCTTGAGGGTTTGTCTTTTTCCCTGTGGTATATTCTAGTGGTTATTTGAATAATTCATCTGACAAATTAACCTATTTAGCCACTTTCCCCAGTAATAGATTTCTTTTGAGAGAAATATTCAGATATTAATGCTTGGGGTTCTTAACATTCAGTGCTACCTTGATCTTTCACTAAAAGTTACACAGCGATCTAACTATTTTCAAAAAGCAATGAATATACCATCATACACTTATTTAGATTACTTGCTGAGATAGCCTCTCAAAGTAAAATTTTAACAGCCTATATCCTATATTTTTCTTCTGTTTAACTTGTCAGAAGAGAACCATTAAAGCTTGTTCATTTTTTACCTTGATAAACACTCTGCAGTCTTCTTGGTAGAAGGGCAGATGAATGGTACATTTTGAGATCTAAAGCTGTGCAAATGTATGATTGTCTCATAAGTACATGTGCTCATAACAACAAAGCAAGTCATGTTTTTACTCTAAGATTCTCTTTAAAATTCTTGTGAATTTTCCCTCAGAAAAAACAAATCTTAATACATTAAATGTTTTATTGTGGTAATACATATGTATACTTTACCATAATAAAGTTGTTATTAAAAATGTTTAAATAATATATATAACATATAATTTATCATTTTAACCATTTTTAAATGTACAGCTTCAGTGGCATTAATTACATTCATGTTGCGCAGCCATCACCATTATCTTCAAAACTTTTTTATCACTCCAGAGAGGAACTCTAACCAGTACATAATAACTCCCTATTCGTCTCTCCCCATCAGCTCCTGGTAAGCTCGTATCTACTCACTTTCTATATGAATTTACCTATTCTGCTTCTTATAAGTGGAATCATACAATATTTGTTCTTTTGTGCCTGGCTTATTTTGTTTAATATGTTTTCAGGATTCATCCATGTTATAGCGTGTATCAGAATTTCATTCATTTTTATGACTACATATTCTATTGTATATGTATGCCATATTTTTTTATCCATTCATCTGTTGATGAACACTTGGGCTATTTCCACCTTTTGGTTATTATGAATATGCTGCAATAAACACTGATATACAAGTTTCTTTTTGAGTTGTTTTAATATTTTGAAAATATATACTCCAGATATGTACATACCTTGGAGTAGAATTGCTGGATCATATATTTTGAAATTTTCCTTATCCTTTCTTCTTTGACCTATTGGTTTTTAAAGAGTGTGTTGTTTAATTGCCATATTTAATATGCCATAAGTGAATTTTCCACTTTTCCTTTTGTTATTGATTTCTAGCTTCATTCCACTGTGGTCAGAGAAGATACTTAGAATGATTTCAGTCTTTTAAAATGTACTGAAAATTGTTTTGTGGCCTAACACATGGTCTATCCTGGAGAATGTGCCTTGCGCCCTTGAGAAACGTATATTTTATTGTTGTTGGGTGGAGTGTTTTATATATGTCCATTAGGTCTAGTTTGTTTATAGTGTTATTCAAGTCTTCTGTTTCCTCACTGATCTTCTGTCTAAAGGTTTTATCTATTTTTTGACAGTGAAATATTGAAGTTTCTAACAATTCTTATAGATCTATCCAGTTTTCTCTTTAATTCTGTCAATGTTTGCTTCATATATTTTGGGGGCTTTGTTGGTACATACATTATATCTTCTTGATGAAGTGACTTTTTTTTATCAATATGTAATATACATTTTTGTTTCTTAAAACAATTTTTGGCTTACAGTCTATTTTATCTAATACTAGTCTAATACCCACTCCAGTTCTCTTTTGGTTACTATTTGCACAGAATGTCTTTTTCTATCCTTTCACTTTCAACATATCTGTGTCTTTGGAGCTAAAGTGAGTCTTTATTATAGACAGCATATAGCTGGATCATTTATTTTTATTTCTCTTTTATCCATTTTGCCAATCTTTGCCTTCTGTTTGGAGAGTTTAATCCATTTACGTTTAAAGTAATTAGTATGGGACTTCCCTGGAAGTCCAGTGGTTAATAATTCACCTTCCAATGCAGAGGGTGCGGGTTCAATTCCTGGCTGGGGAGCTAGGATCCAACATGCCTTGTGGCCAAAAAACCAAAACATAAAACAGAAGCAATATTGTAACCAATTCAATAAAGACTTAAAAAACAACTGTCCACATCAAAGAAAATCTTAAAAAAAAATTAGTACAAGGAAGAACTTCTGCCATTTTATTTGTTGTCTTTATGTCTTATACTTTTTTTGTTTCTCATTTTCTCCATTACCGTTTCCTTCTGTGTTGATTTTTTGTGGTGAACGATTATGATTCCCTTCTCATTTCCTTTTATGCATAACTGTTAAATGTTCTCTTTGGTGGTTACTGTGGGGATTATAGTCAACATTATACAGTCTAATTTGAATTGATACTAATTTGAATTCAATAGCATACAAAATTGCTACTCCTATAAAGTTTTGTTCTCCCTTTATTGATGTCACAAATTATATCTTCATATATTGTGTGCCTGACAATATAGATTTATAATTATTTTGTATGCATTATACATTTATAATTGTTTTGTATGCATTTGTCTTTTAAACCTTGTAGGAGATAAAAAGTAGTTACAAGACAAAGTTACAACAATAATAGCTATATTTTCCCATGTATTTACCTTTACTGGAGGTCTTTATTTAATCACAAAATAGATGTAGATTCAAGTTACTTCCTAGAGTCCTTTCACTTCTGCCTGAAGGACTCCCTTTAGCATTTCTTGTAGGACAGTCTAATAGCTATGAACTGCCTCAGGTTTCGTTTATCTGGGAATGTCTTTATTTCTCCCTAATTTTTGAAGGCCAGTTTTGCTAATAGGGAATTCTTGGTTGACACTACTTTTCTTTCAGCAAGTTAAATATCTCATCCCACTGCTTTCTGGCCTCCATGGTTTCTGATGAGAATTGTCTGTTAAATTTTTTGAGAATCTTGATCATGAGGGGTTTCTCCTCCTTTGCTGCTTTCAGGATTCTCTCTGACCTTGTCTTTTGCCAGTTTGATTATAATATGTTTTGGTGTGCACCTCTGAGTTTATCCTGCTTGGACATTGAGATTCTTGGATTTGCAGATTCATGTCTTTCATCAAATTTTGGATGTGTTTGGCCATTCTTTCTTCAAATATTCTTTCTGCTCCTTTCTTTCTTCTTCTGGGACATTCATAATGCATGTTGGTCTTTTGGATGGTGTCCGATCAGTTTTGTAGACAGTGTTCACTTTTCTTCATTCTTTTTTTCTTTTTGCTCCACAGGCATGATCATTGTAATTGCCTTGGTTTTAAGTTTGCTGATTCTTTTTTCTGCCTGCTTATACAGGTTGTTGAACTCCTCTAGTGCTTTCTTTTAATGTCAGTTATTGTACTTTTCATCCTCAGAATTTGTTTCCCTTTTATAATTTCTATGTCTTTATTGATATGCTCATTTTGTTCATATATCCCTTTTCAAAGTTCCTTTTTTTATTTGTCCATGTTTTCCTTTAGTTCTTTGAGCATGTTCAAGACAGTTATTCAAAGTCTTTGTTTGTTAATTCTGATGTCTCTACTTCTGCAATTGTTTCTATTTAATTCGTTCCTTTGGATGGCCATGCATTCCTGTGTCTTTGAATGTATTGTGATTATTTTTGTTGAAAATTGGACATTTAAATATTCTAATGTGATTCTGGAAATAAGATTTTCCCTCCTTCCCTAGGGTTTTCTTCATTTTGATTATTGGACTGTAGTAGTCCATTTGGTTAATGATGTTTTCAAATTATTTTTGCAAAGAACATATTGTGTGATCACTGAAATCTGTTTCTTACCTTGACTTTAGATAGTGTTTTGATAGATAGGTTTCCTTAAAATTCAGGGGCTAAAACAAACACCTCTCCCAGTTTTTGCAGGTTGTCACTTTTCTAGGGTACTCCCTCAACACTAAACCAGGCTTGCACTAAGCCTAACAGTTAGCCTGAATTGAAGGCTTAGGGTCTTTTGGGTCTTTTTAAAGTATGCTTCTTGCCCTGTACAGTTGTGGCTTTCTGAATTTCCCTATATATGCTTTTGAATATCCTAACTGCCCAAAGTAACTCCCCACCCCCAGCTTTTTCTCCCAGTCCTTAGATGGTCTATCGTGTATCTCAACTGTAATCTTTTGACCCAGGCATTTGTGGATTGTTGGTTTGCCTTACATTCTGGCCTGAGTTTTGAGATAGGCAAAACAGAAATGAGTGCTTTGCTTCAGTCCTTAAGGAACCCCCAGAGAGGCTAGAATACAGACATATACACTAATTTGTGAATAAGGTCTGCTCTGCACCATCCAGAGACGGGGACTGAGGTTCAACACTGAGAATGAAGCTGTCATTTTCAAGACAGCTGCCACATCAAGGAGGGGTGGGGGAAGGGCAAGTAAAAATGTCACAAAGTTTTCCTAACTTTTTGTTAAAATTTTTTTCTAGTTTTATTGAGATATAATTGAGCACTGTGTAAGTTTAAGGTATATAGCTTACTGGTTTTACTTTCATATATTATGAAATGATTATCACAATAAATTTAGTTAATATCAATCATCTCATATTTATACAAAAAGAAAAAAAATTTTTTCCTTGTGATGAGAACTTAGAATCTACTCTCTTAACAACTTTATAGCTTACTATACAGCAGTGTTAACTATAGTCACCAAGTTGTATATTTCATCCCCAGTACTTATTTATCTTATAACTGGAAGGTTGTACGTTTTGGTCACCTTCATCCAGTTCCTCCACCTCCTGCCCCCTGTCTGTAGCAACCAGGAATCTGATCTCTTTTTGGGTGTTTGTTTCAGTTTTACATATAAGTGAGATCATACAGTATTTGTCTTTCTCTTATTTCACTTAGCATAATGCTCTTCAAATCCATTCGTGTTGTTGCAAATGGCAGGATTTCCTTCTTTTTTATGGCAGAATAATATACCATAACTTATCTATTTATCTGGCAATGGACACATAGGTTTTTTCCATGCCTTGGCTATTGTAAATAATGCTAGTATGAACTTGAGGGTGTAGGTAATTCTTTGACATAGTGTTCTTGTTTCTTTGGCTATATACCCAGGAGTAGAAGTTCTGGATCATATGGCAATTATATTTTTAATTTTTTGAGAAATCTGAATACTATTTTCCATAGTGGCTGCACCAATTTATATTCCCACAAACACTGCACAAGTGTTCACTTTTCTCCACATCCTCCTCAGCATTTGTTACCACGTCTTTTTCATGGTAGTCATTCTAGTAAGTGAGGTGATACCTCATTGTGGTTTTGATTTGCATTTCCCTAATGATTAGTGATATTGAGCACATTTTCATGCACCTGTTGGCATATATCTTCTTTGGAAAAATGTCAGTTCAGGTGCTTTGCCCATTTTAAATTGGATTATTTGTTTTGCTGTTGCATTGTATGAATTCTTTATATATTTTGGATATTAACCCCTTATCAGACTAGTGGTTTCCAAATACTTTTTCCCATTGCATAGACTGTTTTTTCATATGTTGATCACTTCTTTTGCTCTGTAGGTTTTTTAGTTTGATGTCTCAGTTGTTTATTTTTAATTTTGTTGCTTGAGCTTTAGGTGTCATATCCAAAAATTCATTGCCATGACTCATGTAAAGGAGAATTTTTTCTGTTTTCTTCTAGGAGTTTGAAGGTTTCCAGTCTTACATTTAAGTCTTTAATCCATTTCATGTTAATTTTTGTGAGTGGTGAAATACAGGGGTCTAATTTCATTCTTCTACATGTGAATATCCAATTTTCCCAGCACTATTTACTGAAGAGACTGTCTTTTCTCCGTTGAGTGTCCCCTGCATTGCCAGGTGGATTCTTAACCACTGCGCTACCAGGAGAGCCTTTATTTAGGTTAAACATTTTTTTTTTCCTCAGTTTTCGTACTCCTCAGTGTAAAGTCTTTCTATAGATTTGTTCCTAGAATTTGATGTTTTTCACTGCTACTGAAGTGTTATTGTTTTAAAAATTTGTTTCCAGTTAAATCACTAGCATGCCCATGGACTTTGATATTTGTAAGATCTTGGTAAATTCACTTATTTGTTCTGATTGAATTTTTTTTTTTTTTGTAGAGTGCATAAGGTTTTCTACGTAAACAATCTTGTCATTTGTGAATGACGACTCTTGTGTTTTAATCTTTATGCCTTTTTCTTGACTGCTTGCATGGTTAGGACCTACAGAACAAGAATGAACAGAAATGGTGAGAGCAGACATCCTTGCTTTAATATTTTACCATTAAGTATGATGTTAAGTGTGGATGTTCTTTTGCAGATGCTCTTTATTAAATAATTTATATTCCTGTTTTTGTACTGTGGGACGGTGTTGAATTTTGTCCAGTGCTTTTTCTGTAATCATTAAGGTGATTGTATGGTTTTTCTCTTTTATTCTGTTCATAGGTGAATTATACTGATTAAATTTTTAATGTTGACCCAAATTGCCTTCCTGGAATAAACCCTATTTGGTCATGATGTATTAGTTTTTTCCTTTTTATATACATTGCTGGGTTCAATTTGCTAATATTTTAAGGATTTTTATTTCTATATTCATGAGGAATATTGGTCTATTTTCTTTTCTTGTAATAACTTTTTCAGGTTTTGTACCACATACGGTATTTCTTAGGAGTCATCTATATACATATCATTTCGTCTCAAGCCTAACAAATGCAAAACTCAATTGTTCTGAGGTATGTTTTCATGGCCATTGAAAGTTCCTAAAAGCCATATGAAAGAAGTAAAAACAAAAAGGTCATCTGTCTGATTCTGTAAAAGTTTTACATTCTTTAAGTGAACAAAGAGCTGAAAAAATCCAGGGAGAGAATTGAGATGATGTGAGATAAACTACTAACTCAAAGATTTGTTTTTGCTAGTTGTTTTCTCTCCTTCATTCCATACATTTCAGAGTAACAGGAAAAAAGCGGGGGTGGGGGGGAGTTGGAAAAAGGAACTCTGCACTGAGGATTAGGCAAGCTTCACAAACGTTTTTGAATATCCTCAGATATAGTATATGATGGATAAAATTACTGAGATTCAAACTCCAAACATAATAAAATTTAGTTTAAAACTATTGGGAATTTAAATCAATTTAGTTTTAAAAGCAGTTCTAATATTTTCCACTCTACAAAAAGCAAGAGAAATCTCTCTGCCCAAGTTAAAAATGTAAGGGATCATCTAACACACCTTTAATTACAAATGCAAAAATTATAGGGAAATTTCAAATGTACACTTTAACAATTAAAAAGTTACAAATTTCATACACAATAAAGTATCTACCATTTATATAAAAAAACAAAGGTCTTTGTGTGTGTATACACACATACATACTTTTTAAGTAGAGAAAAGGTCTGAAAGGATAAAATGAAAACAGCAGTTACCTCTGGGAACATAATTGTGTAAGAATGCTAAATCCTTTTTAGCAATGGCTTGAATTTTCTAGATGAGATTCTACTCTTCATAATTTGTGTAACCAAAATAAACTTTAAAAAACTGTTCAGGGCTTCCCTGGTGGTGCAGTGGTTGAGAGTCCGCCTGCTGATGCAGGGGACATGGGTTCGTGCCCCGGTCCAGGAAGATCCCACATGCCGCAGAGCGGCTGGGCCTGTGAGCCATGGCCACTGAGCCTGCGCATCCGGAGCCTGTGCTCCGCGACGGGAGAGGCCACAACAGTGAGAAGCCTGCGTACCGAAAAAAAACCAAAAAAACAAAACTGTTCATACCAGTGAATCATGAGTCTTCACTGTAGTAGAAATCACACACCAATCTGCTAAAATAAATTACATGCAGCTTCAAAACTAGGGGTGATAATGTCAGAGGCCACATGCTCAAATCCTACACATAATCAATTTTTTCCTGATTGTCTTTTGGGCAACAATTTGCATAACACATTTAGGATGGCCCTCAAGTTATTTAAACAAAAGATTTAACAAAAATTTTTAGTAAACTCACTTGGAAAAAAATTTTTTTTTTAATTCTCATACACACAGCATGTTTCAAAATTTTTATTTTACAGTTATTGAGAGTGCCACAAAGAATTTTTTTTTTTTTTTTTTTTTTTTGGCTGCGCTGGGTCTTCATTGCAGTGCATGGGGCTCTTTGTTTAGGGGCTCTCACTAGTTGCTGCACGCAGGCCTAGTTGCCCCACAGTATGTGGGATCTTAGTTCCCCAGCCAGGATCGAACCCGAGTCCCCCACATTGGAAGGTGGATTCTTAACCACTGGACCACCAGGGAAGTCCCTCAATTTCTTTTTGATTCAATGACCTTGCCTCACTTTCTTAATCACACAAATTTTTTCATTAGAAAATGAATCACATGTGCTGAATATTTATTTATTTATAATAAATTCATTTTATTTATTTTTATTTTTGGCTGCATTGGGTCTTCGTTGCTGCATGCAGGCTTTCTCTAGTTGCGGTGAGCAGGGACTACTCTTCATTGTGGTGCATGGGGGCTTCTCATTGCAGTGGCTTCTCTTGTTGTGGAGCACAGGCTCTAGGTGTGCAGGCTTAAGTAGTTGTGGCACACAGGCTTAGTTGCTCCGTGGCATGTGGGATCTTCCCAGACCAGGGATTGAACCCGTGTCCCCTGCATTGGCAGGTGGATTCTTAACCACTGCGCCACGAGGGAAGTTCCTGTGCTGAATATTTAAAATATTTGTTTCCTGTATAGGCCTACCACCAATGACAAAAAAACCACAACAAAAAATAGTAACTACCTAACAAGCGATAACGTAGTACACCAAAAACATACACAAATTTAAAGAAAATGGCAAATGAGGGAAACTATAACATAGCACAGCCAAAACATGAGTATCTTTGTTTTTTGTTTTGTTTTTGTTTTTACTTTTGGCCGTGCTGTGTGGCTTGCGGGATCTTAGTTCCCCAACCAGGGATCGAATCTGTGACCTCCGCAGTGAAAGTGCAGAGTCCTAACCACTGGATGCCAGGGAATTCCCAGAACATCAGTATCTCTAAAATATAAAGCTCTTACAAATCCATAAGAAAAAGATGAATAGATATTTCAAAAAGAATTATAAATGCCCAAAAAACAAGTAGTCACTCTCTAATAGCCAAAACAAATCATTAAAATAAGATTTTTTTCACCTATTAAGTGCAAATGAGTTAAAAAAATGATAATACCTATTGCTGGTAGAGATTCATTGGCCTTTCTTAGACTTCTGTTGGTACAATACATTGGTACACATTTCTGAAGAACAATTTGACAAGCAGTAGTTATCAAAAGCCCTAAAATGCCTTAATCAGAATCCTTAACAAGTAATTCATCCCAATTAAGACTTTCATTTAAACTCATCTGTAAACAGAGATAGTGAAAGTGAAGAGAACTAAAAGAGGTTTTTATGGTTCAGGACAGAAGACCAACCAAAGCCAAAACAGCTATAACAAGCTTCCTTCAACTCCTTTCTTAAGCTGGAAAAGTCGATGGAAAAATCAAATGGAAATAGAAATATGTTAAACTCTTACTGTTCCTGTGTGTCTAATTCCTGCAAACACTGAAAAAAAAGGGCCAGCCTTTCATGATACCAGAAGGTAGAAGGTGGAAGGAATGGAAAGACAGAGTCCTGCTTTTTGGGTGTTGCAAATCCTCTCCTCCATTACTGGGAATAAAGAAGTGGCGACACTTTTTTTTTTTTTTTTCCTTCTTTCTCCAAGCAAAAAGCCAAGTGTGACTATATTAAAACCTCATTTTAGTACTTTCCTATAAAGTTCACTCAAACTTCTTTAATTACTGATTTAAGATGGTCTAGGTGATATTCTTCTATGAAGGATTCTGCTTGATTCAAAGCTTTTATTTTCACCAGAATAAGAATTATTTCTTTGACTTCATCCCTGAAAAAAAAAAAAGCATTTTCCCTTTTAGAAATGCAGTGTGTAAGGGCACAGTGAATCATAAGTAGTTAATCTGAAACAAAAACTTTACCTTATGCCAATATCTAAGATAGCATAAAATATTTAGATGCTACCTTCTCCACATAATCATGAAGTTCCAATACAGACTACTAGTGGATGTATTCTGGCAAATATTAATGTGAATGACTATAAAAAAGGAGAAAAGCACAGAGCAAATCTATCAGAAATCTGAGTTGTGCTTTGCTGCTACCAGCAGCTTATATGGGCTACCCTGGCAGCAGTATTTATCCACAGATATCATCAAATGCTACAATTTGAGGTTTTAACTGTTTTTCTTTTTGGAGAGGTGGTTTACCAGAATACCTCTGTATTTAAGTCCTTAAACATCTAGTGCTGTGAATGAGATAATCCAAAACGGAGATCTAGCTACTGCTGGGTAAATGCCAGGTTGCAAACCTGTACTTAACAAATGTTGAGATTTTGAAATGGCTAGGAAAATTAAGAAGACATTAAAAACATGCTTGATAAGAGGCTTTTGATTTATAGTTTTAATTTTAAATTCCCCTGTGATACAGTTTTCTGGAAGTGCTTATTTTGGAAGAGATTTACATTTAAAAATATGAACTAATATGCATGAGGTGTGAATATAAAATATTGAGTGATTCTAAAGATCATACATGAAAATATCTCCTATCTCTTCAGTGACAGTCTTAGATTTTTAAAAGTAAAGTACAAATCTTTCTAAAAATTGCTGAGAATGGAACCCTAAACTATGCTTATGGAGGTACAAATAAAATATGCATTACCTGATTTCACTTGTAGATAATTTACGTGCAGACTGCAGTAAAAACTGGATGAAGTTTTCTAGCTGGGGAATAGATGTTCTCATGGCAGAATTTTGGAACCATTTTTCTGGTAAACATGCTGCTATCTGATAATCAAAACACATCATTTTTAATGATAACATTTATTATCTAAGGACTTTAGCTAACATTCAATCCTCATAGTACTGATGTTGGTAGAGTATTATCCTTCCATTTTATAGTTCACGGTTAAATAACTTTTGAGAATTTCCCCTTTTTTTGTCAAGGATTTATACTTTAAAAAAAATCATATTTTGATACCGAGAGCTTAAAATAGACTACTCTTTATAAATACTTCCTAGTACTTGTAATACTTTCAATACTCTGTATTCCTGAGTGATTAAATTGTACAAAACATTTATAACTAAACACCAGAAATGTGTAGACAAAAAACACTTTTAGTTAACATACCTACATTTGACCCTTAAACAATGCAGGGGCTTACGGGCAGTGACCCATTCGCAGTCGAAAATCAGTGTATTAACTTTACAGTCGGCCCTCCATATCTGTGGTTCTGCATCCAAGGATTCAACCAACTGTGGATTGTGTAGTGCTCTAGTATGTATTTATTGAAATAATCCATGTAGAAGTGGACCCATGCAGTTCAAACTTGTGTTGTTCAAGGGTCAACTGTATAAAATAGGTACATTTAATATGATTTCACAGTAAGAAATTGGGTGTGTTTGTGTATAATCTACATGAAGAAATAAATGAAGGTCATTCTAAGATACACTGAGTGAAAAAAATTAATTATGGTTTTGATTTTCTTGTAATTTAATACATTGCTTTAAATGTCCATGGCAGCATAAAGAGTCAATGTATGTGCATTCATTTTTTTCTTTTGGGGGGAAAATAAACCCAAACAACACTTATCATCATCATGCTAAAGGTAATACATGATTTGGGGAAAAGTTTTGGAAAAAAAGAAAAATATTAACAAAATAAAAAAGAAAAGAAAAACTTCCTCATAGCAGAAGGAAGAATTTTTTTAAAAAAGGAGAGAGAATGGGAGCAAGGAAAAATCTGAGATCATACTATTTAAAGAAATTCTTGGTTTTGCTATAGTTGGTTAGATCAAGATCATTACGTACTTCTAGAAAGTAGAAAGCTGCACCATATATATATTATAAAATACGTTAAATGAAAGTTCTGGAATGCACTCTTTCTAAAATAAATCTGACTGGTCAACACTGAAAACACAGTTGAGGAAAATGATTTATCCTATTTTTTAATCACCTTTTTCAATTATCCAGAAAAAATACAGACACACTGATTGCCTAAGGCAGAAAGTCCTGTAAGTCTTATTATGCAAACTGTATCTTTTTAAAGTTTAAAAACCAGCTCTTACTGGCTTGGAATTTAATGTCATTTGCACTCGCTTTCCCCTTGTTTTGTACCACAAGTCTCAATAAAATTCTGAAGGAACTATCTAGCTTTTCCATAAATGATCCTGGGACTTATAAACACATTGTCTTGGCCTGGTTTTCTGGCCACAAGCTGTGGAGAGAATGTCACATATCCTCTTCCTTAATTCTGCATAGTAGAGCGTATGGTCAAAGAGAACTAAACTGAAACCTGAAACACACATAGGATGGATGATGATTGAAATTTCTGGTAGATAATGTAGTTTAAAACTACATGAAATAACCACAGCTAGAAAAATGGAGGTTGTCTAGGAACTGCTATCTAAAGTTACATATATATTTATATTTTTAAAAAATTTATTTAAGAATGTAAATATTTTCCCACATTCTTAAAAATTTTTCCTTATGACTTTTATCTTATGGACAGACACTAATGTTTTTAGACATTTAGGTTCTTTCCAACTGTCTTCTATTATAAATAATGCTACAATAATATTCTTTGTACGTAGAAACCTTTATGCACATCTGATTTTTTAACATAGGATAATTTCCGAGAAGTAAAACTGCTAAGTAAAAGGATATAAACTTTAAAGGTTTTATATCAATCATGCCAAAACAGTCTCCAGAATTGTATTCCTCTTTCCATAGTGCAGAAACTATTTCCCAGAATTGCCACTCCATATGTTCTAGATGAATGGTATCCCTGGAATGATGTGGGGCTGTTGTTTCCCTGTGCTTATGACAATACTGGAAATTATAATGGAAGTAACAGCAAAAAATTTGCCAGCATAACAGGTAAAAATAATATCCTTACTGTATTATTCACAATTCTCTGATTATTAGTACTGTTAGTATTTTCCACATGTTTAGAAGTTATCTTTGCATATTCTTTTTTTGGTGAATTAGGCAATTCACCATGTTGCATGTCTTTTGGTCACTTTCAATAAGAATATTTGAATTGTTTACTGCTTTTTAAAAATGTGGGTATTTATCCTCGTTATGCATTGTAACTTATTTCTCTGTTTTTCAACTTTCTTTTTAACTTTTCGTTATAGAAAATTTCAAACATAAACAGCAGGAGAAAAAATAAGTATAGTGAGCCCAATGAACCCATCTTCCAGTTTTAACAATAATCAAATAATCCTGATACATTTTTGGTTTAATGAAGTTTTATATTTTTGTCAAATCTATTATTTTTTCTCACCATTTTTGCTTTTAAGTTCAGAAAGGACTCCTTTAACATCAGGTATAATCATTTATCTTCTTAGTACAATATTTTATAGTTTCATTTTTTTACACTTAATTCTTTACTTCACCTGTAATTTACATTGGTATGTAGTGAGAGGTGAGGATCTAACATTCATTTTGTAAACAGTTAACCAGTATACTTTTTTTAAATACTGGGTTCTTCTGAGTTTCTAGTCTGTTAAATTAATTTGTTGTTAATGTGAGTACCACAATTTTAATTATTTTGCTACAAAATTGATTTTAATAACTAAATTTTAAAAATGATAAAATTAGAATCAGTTTCTATACAACTTACCTGGTTGCACTTTTTAACAACATCTGGCCCAGGTATGGCATTGAGAAGAGCTATAATAAGATAACGATTCAGCAGCTTCCCTAGTCCTAGCTCTTGCAAGGTGTCTTCTGGGAGGAGTTCATTCCAAAGAAGAATATTCCGGAAGAGCTAAAACACAATAAAATGTCAAGTGACTATGTACCTTTTCGTCAAAGGAAAACCGTAATAGTATCCAACAAACATAAAAAGTTGGTCAAACTCTTGTAAACTCTCACTACAATTGGCACTGTTGGAACCGTCAATTTTAGAATCAACAGAAAACATTTCTGAATAAACACTTGATTCTTTCCAACCTCCATATATTTGTTCATCCTATTTTCATCTTTTTAGGACAACCGCTCAAAATCTATTTCAAATTACCTTGCTGGAGCCTTTCCTGATCAATAATCTTCCTTCTCAATCCATACTCTCCTGGAGGCTTGCGCCATCAGATACAAGACCGCAGGACCTCAGGATTCATAAAAGCACTGCTGTTAAAGCCAGTGCTACTGTTACCAACGTGTGACCTTGAGAAATCAATCAAACCTGAGAACCTCACTGCTCTAATATAGAGTATAAGATGAACAATAACCTGTGACTTTGGAGATACCTTGGGTAAAATACTTTTAAGAAAATCTAATAAAAGTAACATGGGTTGCATTTCCCTCCTCTAAATGCAGATCTTTCTGTGAATTTTATGGTATCTTCCACTTTCTTTCCAGTAATATATTTATCACACTAGGTGCTAAACTACATCCAATTGTACTAATATGCAATGCCTTTTCACAATGTCATTTTTGATGTTGCTCCCTCTTCTTGAAAAGCCTTTTTCCTGACTCAACCACATGACAAGTATTGATTCACCCTATCAAAATTGTTCTTGCTGAGGTCACCCATTACCTTATCATCATCAAATCCAGTAAAAAAAAATTCAGTCTTCTTTCTAATTCTCTTCAGTGGCATTAACACTCTGTCTTCGTTCTTGAAAGCCCTTCACTTAGTTTCCCTGATGCCACTCTCTTATGACCATTCTTAGTTTCACAACTCATTCTTAAGGCCTCTCTGAAGACTCTACTTTCTCTGCCCACCTCTTATCTCAGCATCTCCCAAGGGTCTATCCTTAGCCTTCTTCTCATGCTTCATGCAATCTCCTCAGAGGTTGTCATTCATGACCATGCCTCCAAATACTGCCTATATGTGGCTGACTCCCAAATCTCCAGATCAGATCTGTCCCCTGCAATTCAGAATCATATATCCATTTGCCTCCATTTGTCCCATAGATATTAAATTCACTATGTCCAAAACAGATCTTATCTCTCCTCCCAAACCTTTTCTTCTTCCTGTAACCCCTCCAATGCCCTCAAAGAATGTCATCATAGGTTACCAGGTTGCCAAAGTCAAAAACTTGACTAATACCCTACGTTCTTCACACGTAATTAATATCTTTTGAATCCATCTTTTCCTTACCTTCCTTTGCCACTGACTTAGCACCGACTTCATCCTGTATCATTTAGACCAGGGGTGAGACAACTATGGCTTGTGAGTTAAATAAACCTTACTGCCTGTTTTTGTAGAGTTGGTGAACTAAGAATGTTTATTTATTTATGTATGTATTAAAATATTTATTTATTTGGCTGCGTCAGGTCTTAGTTGAGGCATGAGGGATCTTCATTGCAGCAAGTGGGACTGTGGCAGGTGGGCTTTTTTAGTTGTGGCATGCAGGCTCTTAGTTGCGGCATGGGGGATCTAGTTCCCTGACCAGGGATCAAACCCGGGCCCCTGCATTGGGAGCGTGGAGTCTTAACCACTGGACTGCCAGGGAAGTCCCAAGAATGGTTTTTATAATTTTAAATGATAGTAAAGTTTACTGAACCAAAGACATGCGCTCATTTGTTTACATATTGTCTATGACTGTTTGTACTACAGTGGCAGAGCTGAACAGTTCAACAGAGACCATATGACCTACAAAGCCTAAAATATTTACTGTCTGGTCCTTTACAGAATTTTGCTGGTCTTCACTCTATAGTAAACTTTTTAAAAATAAAAGCAATTATTTTTATTTCTGCCGTTTTCTGCTTACCTTTAGACCTGACCAGAACTGTCTTTCTTGGAACTTTGAATGTGGTGACATTCTGTTCTCTACAGCACTAATTTGAAGCAAAAGAAAGAGAAAGAAGAAAATGCAAATGACTGTTCATCTTTCAGAAACAGAGTTTAAAAACCTGAATGGTTTTTTTTAAAAATCAACCAAACTAAGCCTTTACAGAATATAAAGGGAGGTGCTCTGGTGACATCTACTAAAATTACAAATGCATGCACACTTTGACTCAATAAATCCATGTCTGAGAATGCCTTCTGTAGATACATTTCCACATGTACAGAATAATATGTCCATAAAATTATTCCCAACATTGTTAGTAATGTTTTACTGCTTACATGCTCATCAATTACAGTACATCTATATAATGGCATATTGTGCAGCTTAAAAAAGACTGAGGAAACTTATGTGATGACATAAAAAGATCTCAAAGATGTACTAAGTCAAAAAAGTAAGGTACACAACAATGGTTATGACTACAGTATACTTACTTTATAAGTAAATATATAAAAAAGGAGAGGAAAATAAGATTAATTCTAATTGCATTATAAGTATTAAAATTCTATAAGTGTTTAATTCTAATTGCATAAAGAAATTCTGAAAAGGTAAAAAAATTTACCAACATTGAGCATTCTTACATGCATGTATGTGTACAGAGAAGGAAGGGCAAAAACTGGGTGGATGGAGGTCAGGAATGGGAGGGAGGAAGACTTTTCATTTTAAACATAAACAAAATTTAAAAATACACATTCACACTTTTAAACCATGGGACTATATTACTTATCTAAAATATTACAAACCTTACTGGGGGGGAATTTTTACATGCAGGCATCTCTTCAGGATTCACATTAACTAGCAAGCTTAGAAGTTCCTTTCTTTTCTTTCCATGCAGCTCTTCCATCCTGTAAGTACTCTATAGCTTCAGTTCATGATCCATTACTATAAATGATGCCTTCTTAGCAAATGTAAGAATATGCATCAAATACTACTTGTTTGATCATTTAAAGGTAAATATAGAATTCAAAGATGCAGTTTCTGGCCCCTCAGTGATGTTCCAGGCCTTATGCTGGGCTTTCCATGTCAGGCATTGTTCTGAGCACTCTCTTCATCTTCACAATGTCCTGTGAGGTAGGCATTAATTTAATGCCCAATTTTATATACAAGGACACTGATGTACAGAAAGGCCCAAGGTCAAATATCTAGTAATGGTGAATCTGGGCTCCAGAATCTGTGTTTCTAACCACTCTGCCATGCCAACTGTCATGTTCTTAGGAATATCATTAACCACCACCCACAACCAAAAAAAAACCCCTAAAACCTATGTCCAAGTGCCAGACATCATACAGGGCAATATAAAAGGTGACTGAAAAATATTTGTTGAAATCTCAATTTGCATCTTAATAGGTATGTGTTTTGTAAACACTTAATACATTTAGTTTTTTTTCATTACACTCTTAAATGAATCTGTATTGCAGGAGTAACTATTTCATAAAATCTAGAAATTGGCAACTCTTACCTCATTGGATATAGAGGAATAAAAACATCATCATCTATTGCCTTCTTCATTCTTGAAACAATGGATTTAATTAAATCCTATTTTTAAAAAAGTTAAAAGCATCACTGATAGTTATAGGTAGAAATGTGTTTACCAAAAGAAGCAATTTTAATAGAATAGTGCAAATTTGTACACACAGACTTAGGTGTTAAAATAACTATCAATTAGGTACAAGAGAACTTCATTCATCCATGTTGTTGCATGTTGCAGTAGTTGGTGCCTTTTCACTGCAGCACAATATTCTGTTGCATGATGGAACATTTATTTAGACGGTCTTCAGTTTAAGGGTTACTATGAATCATGTTGCTATAAAAGTTCTTGTAGAACATGTCTTTTAGTATGCATGGGTATACAATTCTAATGGGTATATGTAGAGATAGAACTGCTGGAATACAGTTCATGTGTTCAACTTTGTACAGAATGCCAAATTGTTTTCTGAAATAGTGGTATGCCATTTATATTCCCACTAGCCATGTATGAGAAATCCTGTTTCTCTACACCCTTACTAAATCCTGGTATTTTTAGGGTTTTTAAAGGCTTGCAATTCTGGTGAGTATGTAGTCATATTTTATTATGTTTTAATTTTTATTTTCCTATTGAGTAATGTGATATTGAGCATCTTCTCATATTCTTATTTACCATTTGGATATGCCCCTTTGAAAAGTATCCAATTAAGCTGCTTGTCTACATATCTGTTTTTTTTAAAAATTTAAATTAGGTTCTCTTATTGATTTGTAGATGCTTTATAAATATGGTTTCTTCACTGGTTTGTCAATATCCTTTGACATAGTATATTCACTTTGGCAAACTCATTTTATTGTTTGTATATCAAAAATTGAAAATAACCAAAATGTTGAATTATGGGAACTTTTAAGGACATCATGTTATGTCCATCCAGTGCATGAAATATTTAGCTAAAGTTTATGAAGACTGTAGTAACATGCAAATTTAAATGTTTAATATTTAAGTGGAAGAAGTAGGATACGAGTGTACATGTCCATCAGTATTATAATTCTGAAATAAAAGGTAGGCTGAAAATATCCTACAGTGGTATCAGTCTTTGTACTAGGATAAAAATTTCTATAATAAGATACTGATCTTACACTTAAAAAAGGAATCCATATTTGAAAAATGGAAACGGCATACTACATACTAGAGGGAAAGTTGTCTTTTTAGGTCAGTGACAATGTGTGTAGCACAAATTAAGCTGTCATATACCTTATACTAAGCAAGTTACTCATAAATGTAGAATTCAACCAAATATATTTTTTCATAAAAGGTATATCTAACTGAAGTCCTGTTTCTCTTTTCACTTAAATATCTGTAACATATTCCTCAAATGGCTGCATATCAATATTAACATTAAAAACAAATAAAAACTCAATTTTCTTTTACTCTCTCAAACACTTTGAATTTTTTTTTTGTTGTTGTTGCAGTACGCGGGCCTCTCACTGTTGTGGCCTCTCCTGTTGCGGAGCACAGGTCCGGATGTGCAGGCTCAGCGGCCATGGCTCACGGGCCCAGCCGCTCCGCGGCATATGGGATCTTCCTGGACCGGGGCACGAACCCGTGTCCCCTGCATCGGCAGGCGGACTCTCAACCACTGCGCCATCAGGGAAGCCCTTTTGAATTCTTTTAAAATACAATTATGTTTTGATTTTTTTCCACTTAATGTAAATGATTTTGAAACTCAGCCTTGATAAATATTTCCATATTAATTTTTGTTTCTTAAAAATAGTTCTCTAAAAAATGCTATAAAGGACTTTATTGAGTCAAATGACAGAAGTAGAATATGGATGGTAGATTAAGTACTGTTAAATTTACTGAAACTGCTAACTGTACTATGGTTATGTAACAGACTATCCTTAGCAAATACGCAACTTACTCTCAAAGTGTTCAGGAGAAAAAAAATCGTGTGCGTGTGTATATCTAATGGGAGAGCAAACACTAATGCAAATGGGGCAAAATATTAACGACAAGTCAATCTGGGTGAAAGGCCTATTAATATGCGATTTTTATTCATGAGAGTTTTCTGTAAGTTTGCCATTATTTTTAAATAATTGTTTAAAACAAAAAAAACCTTAAATTCACATATTTTATAACTCAGAGCTCATTAACTTTTCCAAGTAGTAAAATACCTTTGGTGGAAAAAAAAAGTTCTCTAAAGAGTAAAGTTTTAACAACTACACACACTTCTGTATACAGACTTTATTCTTATTTTATTATTTTAATTTTCTTATTGAAAGATTCTTTAAATTCTATAATGCTTTACAATTTTCAAAAGTTTCACACACGATAAAAATATGGGATGCTTCACGAATCTGTGTGTCATCCTTGCACAGGGGCCATCCTAATCTGTGTGTCATTCCAATTTTAGTATATGTGTTGCTGAAGCGAGCACTATATAGAGACTCTAAAACAGCTCTAAAAAGGCACTTAAAAGCTCTAGCGAGTAGTTTTTATGATGCTCTGCATATCCACAGTGATAACCTGGGTGGCATGGGCAGATGTTGAGGCTCTCAGGGGAGAAGGAGAGTAGGTGCTCACCACAGCAAGTGCAGCATTACTTCTGTGTGTGTCTGTGTACAGCGGTATGTAAGGCTTTATTTGAAAAAGTTTCTGTGGATAGAAAAAGAAATTTGAAAACTACCAATCTATCTAAGCATTCATCTGATGTCACTTTCACGTTTCCACTAACCGGTTAACCAAACTATGCACTATCTCCTGAGGCTGTGCATAACTTCGGGCATCTTTGGACTATTAGATTTCAGTTAATGAGAAGCAAACTTCTCTCCCCTACACCTTCCATACATTGTCCCGGTTACTTCTCAGGATCATGCAGAACAAATCTAATCATCCTTCCATATGAAAACTCTTCAGGTTTAAGATTGATATCTCACTTTTCTACATTTTCTCTTTCCCACATCATCTTAGACACTCTCCATTTAATATACTTTAACCTAAAATTAAATGCAAAATACCCAGGGAAGTCTTACTTGTGAGGAAAGCACATACAACATTTTTACTCAAAAGAGCATACACCTAGTAGGATGAACTCCCATTAGTCTTTCTGCTACTCAAGAGACACTGTTGACTCATATTGGGTTTACGGTCGATTATAATCCCTCTCTGTGTTACCTATGTTGCTTCAAAGCTGTGCCTCTCCCATCTTGTATTTATGCAGTTGAATTTTTGAACACAATGGTAGGACATATATATATTCCTTTTACATTTTGAGAGTCAGTCCATTTTCTCAGTATCTTGAAATTCTTTTGGATTCTAATTCTATTATCCATAGATCTATGACAGAATTCCTAGCTTTCTGTCATTGAGAAATTTTATTAGCATATATTTTACATCTTCATCCAGTTCAATAAAAATATTGAACAGGACAAAGCTGAGAAGATTCTGGCCCTATGGGTCAGTATTCTTTAGGTATACTCTACCAGTTTTCTTTATATCTAACTATACCATATCTTTTCCCATTTGATCTGTAAGAAAATCTTAACATATTTAAATTCATTACCTACTCTACCTGTACAGTACCTTATTTATCAGTGAAAGTAACTGAGATAATATGGAAGAATATGCTTTGATAAACAGTTGTTTGTATTTAGGAACCCCATCAATGAAAGATTACAGTAAACACTGCTTTCTTATTTTAAGTGCTCATAATCCACCTCTGTAATAATCTATTTTAGAACATTAACCAGAATCAAAACTATTCTCACCAGACATTAGTTTACAGAATCATTTGCTTTTCACTTCAAAATCAGGAACTATGCTGTCTGACTTGTTCTTCTGGAACCTTTCTCATTCTCTTCAATTCTTAAATATCACTGAAAAAAATAGAGTGAGCTCACTGGCAAACTGTGTTACTAACCTGGAATATTACGTAGTACACTGATTCTCAAGTAGGGATAATTTTGCCATGCCTCAGAATATTTTATAAGTCTAGAGATATTTTTGGTTGTCAAGACGGGGAAGTGCTACTGGCATCTAGTGAGTAGAGGCCAGGGGAACTTAATGCATAGGACAGCCTCCCACAAAGAACTATCTGTTTCAAATGCCAAGAGTGCCAAAGTTGAAAAGTCCTGATGTAGTTCTAGTTTCCTATGGATGCAAAGACCCCATTTTCAACATTCAGAGTGGGAGGGCTTCCAGAATTAAAATTACCAGTATAAAAACTTCATGAGTGAATCCATAACACCGTTGAAAAACTTTAGTGGTTACAAAGTGCTGGGCCTGCCACTTTAATCTTTTAAAAGTGACTTGGAACTCTGGGCCCCAGCTTCTTCACCTGTAAAATGCAATTAAAGTCAACACATTTTACAAGGTTGTGAGGCTCAAATGAGAAAATGTGAAAGTGTTAAAAAAAATGGCAAAGCACTATTTACATTTGGGCTATAATTAAATAATCCCACATAGAGAGCAAATACAGGACTATATAGCTGCTTCCTTGTAGCTCTAACCTACTAATCTTGGTTCTATGCTTTATGACAACACAGAATAAATCTATTCCTTCTTCAAATATAAACACTATCTCTATGCACATCTTCTTTTAAGTTGAATCTCTCTAATTCCTGCATGATTTTCACATGTTTTTATCCTGTTGGGGGTAAGTGGAAAAAGCCCTTTCTCCATCAGTTGCTACTGTTCAAATCCTATTCCTTCCTTCAGGTCCCTGCTCAAATGCCACATCTAACAAAAATTCTTTCACTGCAGAAAGTAATTTCTCTCTCCTACCTCTCTTTTGAGGTTCATAGCCCTTTATCTGGGCCACTCATGGGGAGGCAATGTGGTCAGTGAGATGATCCTGGGCTTTAAAGTAAGACTAACCAAGGTACAAATCCTAGTTCTGACTCAAGGCTTTACTGTGAACAACTTTTAAAGATTCAGATTCTTCAACTGTAAGATTAAGCTATCACTGTTGTTAATAGGATTGCTGGGACTAAGTGGGATGCTACAGGAATAAGACCTGACTGAGTGCCTAGTACAGAGCAGGAATCAGATAAACAAGTGCTCCTTGTCACTCCCACTTACTTCTTATTTGAAATAACAGTTTATGTACATCTTGTTTCCTCTAAGATAACATGCTTCTTAAAGGCAGAATCATGCTGGTATCCCTATTCTCCCTCTTATTTCTTACAGCTTCCCTCCTTCATGACAGCAATTCCAAGTGCTAAAACTTACTGGTGTTCAGAATATGAATATGACATGTCTCCTTGCTTTTTCAACCACCTTGGCTATTCCACTCTGGGTACCCTCCAGTCTGTCAATCTCTCTCTTAATTCTCTTAAAACTCAATGTAAATTTGGTTTACTTATTTAACTGCATGAGTATACAATATTATTATCAACAAACAGAATGATAAAAAAGAGTATTACAATAAGAGTAAGATTCAACACTCTCAACAGAGCCTCTAAAAAGTTCCTTCCTCTTTATGTCTTATGTTCAGTGAAACTCAATTCTAAATTATGCTAAGATGAGAATCTATCCTATTGAAGCTTGAATCCTCAAAGAGATTACTGTTCTCAACTTTGGCAGATTATAGAAAACTAGTTAGTATAATGAATGTTAGCCTAGTTTTAAAATCATTGTTAGGGCTTCCCTGGTGGCGCAGTGGTTGAAGGTCCGCCTGCCGACGCAGGGGACACGGGTTCGTGCCCCGGTCCAGGAAGATCCCACATGCCGCGGAGCGGCTGGGGCCGTGAGCCATGGCCGCTGAGCCTGCGCGTCTAGAGCCTGTGCTCTCCAACGCGAGAGGCCACAAGAGTGAGAGGCCCGCGTACCGCCAAAAAAAAAAAAAAAAATCATTGTTAAAGTAAGGTCATAATACTACTAGACTTTTGCCAAAAAACAAAGGTAATTAGTATTTTTTTCTTTTAGAAGGAATGAATTTGAACTAATATATTTATGCCTTTTCGTCTCTGCAGGGCCACTGTATATTCACAAACCTGAAAGACAGCTGGCTGGGCCATGAGAACACAAATCAGACCACTGAACAGAGAGAAATAAGCTAATAAGAATGAAAGTAATAATCTGATTCTTATTGAATGTATGTGTATCCTTTTATAAGCATTACCATTCCTGTAAGAATGTTCAGAAATATCAAGGTGTATTCTTTCATCTTATTAACTATAAAGAGCAAAAAATGGTCAATCCTAAATAGTCTTCTGATAATTACTTCTTCTGCATCTTCCGTAAACAAAGATTTATAATAAATTATATTGATTTACAAATATATCAAGAAATTCATAATTCTAGAAATTATTACCTGTTTGCCTTTACTAATAACTTCATTTTCACAAGTGGAATGTTCTTCAAGAATCATTCTGCTCTGTGTTATTAAATTTGTTGTCTGTGAGGTTGACAAGGGATCCCAAATGAATTCTACAAAGTCTGAAACAAAAATTTTTGGCGGTGAACAATTTAGTTACTAGACTAAGCTTTGCTTGTCACATATAAACAATTGAGGCCTTTAGCAAACACTACTTCCCTCCTTATGTGGTTTAAAATCCATGACAATCAGTACCATTACGTATTTGCATACACTCTCTTTTGTTGCAGGCTGGCTCAACTGCAACCCTAGTTAAATCACCTTGTCACAGCATCTGTGCCTGCAACCATGTGGCTAAAACATGGCTGGAAAAAAATACACTTTAAATTGATCACCATGAAACTCCAGTGAGCCCTTAATGCTGCCCAGCAATCACATTCTGTTTCCCTGGCCCATTCTCTTTCCCTCTGGCCTAGATAATTATTTCCTGACTTATCCTTCCTCCTTGCTCTCAGTTAATGGACTTTGCTCTTCCAGATGAATATTTCTTACGTTTTCTCTTCTCCACACTTGCTCTCACTCTCAGCTGATTACTTCCCCATTTGATGAGAAAAATAGAATCAATCAGAAGAGAAGCTCCACAAGCTCCTCCTACAGCATCTACACAGCTACCAGCACCTGTGCTCATAAACTAACTTGTCTCCCATTCCTATGGATGAAGCACTACACTCCTTGCCAAGGCCAACCCTTTATTTGTACAAAAGACCCCAACCCCTTTGGCTTTCTTGAAGATCCTGTTCCTGGAATTCTGCCCTCTCACTTCCACTGGATCTTTTCTATCACTCTACAATTATTTCTCTTGTATTAAAAATAATCCCTCTCTTGACCCTACTTTCCTCTCCAGTGCTGCCTTATTTCTTTTCTTCATTTTATAACAAAATTACTCAAAAAACTTCCTATCTCCAATTTCTCTCCTCAAACTCCTGAATTCACTTCAGTTAGGCCTTACCTCCAACTATTCTCCTAAACTACTCTTACCAAGTCACAGATAACCTTCACACTTGTAAAATCTAATGGTTGATTCTACTCCCCATCTGATTTATCAGGAACAATCACAACACTTTTCTTTACTTGGCTTCCAGGATACTACTTCCGTGTCCCACTTACCTCTCTGGTCTCCTTTACTGTCTGCTTGTCATCTTGTTGACTTTCTAAATGCTGGAGTACCTCAGGACTCTGGTCACTTACCTTCTCTTTCCTATTTATATTTATACTTTATAGAGAATTCAACCACTTTCCAGCCACCTCCACTTTTAACACTCAAGCCTAAGCTACCATCATCTGTTGCTTGGATTACTGCAAAAGCTTCCTAACTGGTCTGCCTACAGTTCATTCTCAACACAATAACCAGAGTAATTCTGTTAAAATGTTAAGGCAGATCTTGTCACTTCTCTGCTCTAAACTCTCCAACTGCTTCTCACTCTTTCACTTAAGTAAAAGTCCTTACAAATGATTTTAAGGCCCCATATGACACAGCCAGTCATCCTGCTCACCTCTTCGTAGTCTCCCCCTTGCTCACTCTACTAAAGTTACCCTGGCTTATGTGCTGTTTTTCAAGCAAATCAGGCTAGCTCCTGCCTCAGGGCCTTTGTACTTGCTGTTTCTGCTGCCTTGGATGCTGTTACCTCAGATATTCATATGGCCCACATCTTTACTTCCTTTTGGAATCTGCTCATTTGTGACCTTCCCAGGAAAGCCTTCCCTGGCCAACCTATTTTAAATTGCACTACTCTTTCATAATTTGTATCTCTTTCCCTTACTTTATTTTTCTCCTTGGCCCTTTTAACCAACATACTCTAGATTTTATTTATTTATCTTGTTTATCGTTTGTCTTCTTCATGGAATGTAAGCTCCATGAGAGCAGGGATTATTTTGTTCATTGTTGTATACACTGAAGTAACAACCGTGCTTGACCCTTGTAAAATACATGTTAAATAACGTTTTTAAATTTAAATAGGTTAAAAAGAAACACCCCAAGTCAAATATAAAACAGTGATTTCTCAGGCATCTAGAAGGTTAGGCTTGTAATAATCTTAGAAATATTTGGTCAACTAATACTGAGAGCCTACTATGCGCCTAACATTAACGACAGGAAACAAAGCAATAAGTTAGACGAGGTAACTGCCTCTGAACAATTCTGTCTAATGGCAAATACAAACGTTTGGTAAGCAATTATAATTTAATGTGTAGATGCCACCCTAAGTATGAGTTCAGAGTGCTACAGGAACCCTGATAGGTATGCCTGATCCAGCTCCTAGAAGTGATGTCCATACCGAGTTCTGAAAGATGAAAAGAAGTTAGCTAGATGAAAGAGGTAGAGTTAGGGGATTTGTTAAGTGGATGGCGGGCAGAAGATATAAAGGCCAAGGAGAATATAGCTGAAGTCCAGTAGAGGTGGGAATGAGGGGAAGAAGGAACCGAGCTTGGCAGGAGATGGGGCTAAAGCACTACTAAACAGAGACAAAATCCTGAAAGGCCTGGAAAGCATGTTAAAGAGTTTAGACTTCATCCTAAAGGCAGTTAAGAATAATTAAAGTGTTTTACGTGAGGCATGACAGAATCAGACACATTTTAGATAGATCACCATGGTTTTTGTATAGAAAATGGGTTAGAAAAAGGAAAAAAAAACAGACTTGGCAATTGCTTATATAAGGAGGTAAGAAAAAGGGAGGAGTGGATGACTTCAAAGTTCTGGTTTGAATATGTGGGTAGATGGAGGTGCCATTTTCTAGACAAGGAATATAAGAGGAGCAGGTCTGCAGCAAAGATGACAAGTATGATTTTGCATGTGGAGTTTGAGTTGTCAAGTAGATGTACTCAGAAGGTACTTTGATAAGAGAGATCTGGTACTCTAAGAAGACATCTGGACTTGTTCTTCCAGTTCTTTTTGATTTAAAATGAAGCAGAATAGTACCATCCAAAAGAACTTTCTGTGATGATGGAAAAAAACATCTTACATCTGCACTATTTAATATGATAGCCATGAGTGATATATGGCTATTGAAGATTTAAAATGTGGCTAGTGTGACTGAGAACTGAATTTTAATTTTACTTATTTGAAATTTATATTTTAATAGCTACATATTGCTAGTGTTTACCATACTGAGCAACACAGATATAGATGGCACTAGAGGAGAGTATGCAATTACCCAGGGAGCTCATGAAGAAGGTCCAGGATAGGACTTGAGAATAAATATACAGTATTAATTTCTCATAATGCTATTTATTTGAGGAACTGTTTAATTGTAAGTGAAATACTTGGAGTTTTCAGATGAGTACTTAAATAAGGCACATATATTCTATGCTATCATTAATAGTGCTTAATAGCTAAAAGTAAATAGTTAAAAGTACTACCTTTCTAAGATACCCATGATTGCACTGAAAGTTATATGAAAAAAAAATCTTTAAAGTATAGTCAAGTTGGCTGAGAAACACTATAAAGTAAGTTGCTTCATCTTTTAAGAGTTCTACAGACTTTGCTGTCAGAATCCATTCTCAGTGACATGGCGGAACAGATCCTCATCAAATACAATTTCAGGTAAAACAAGTCTTTAGACTGAAGCACAAAAATCAATGCCCAAGGGTTTCTGAGTGTTGGTGGCAGATGTGAGGGAAATGTAGTAATGTTTTTTAAAGAAAGAAGAAACACACCATACACAAAAATAAACTCAAAATGGATTAAAGACCTAAATGTAAGGCCAGCCACTATAAAACTCTTAGAGGAAAACATAGGCAGAACACTAACATAAATTGCAGCAAGATCTTTTTTGATCCACCTCCCAGTGAAAATAAAAACAAAAATAAACAAATGGGATCTAATTAAACTTAAAATCTTTTTTTGGGCCATGCCACATGGCTTGTGGGATTTTAGTTCCCCAACCAGGGATCAAACCCAGGACATCAGAAGTGAGAACATGGAGTCCTAACCACTGGACTGCCAGGGAATTCCCTAAACTTGAAATCTTTTGTACAGCAAAGGAAACCATAAACAAAACAAAGAGACAAGCCTCAGAATGGGAGAAAATATTTGCAAATGAAGGAACCAACAAGGGATTAATCTCCGAAATATACAAACGGTCATGCAGCTCAATAGAAAAAAAACAAATAACCCAATCAAAAAATGGGCAGAAGATCTGCATAGGCATTTCTCTGAAGAAGACATACATATGGCCAAAAAGCACATGAAAAGCTGCTCAACATCACTAATTATTAGAGAAATGCAAATCAAAACTACAATGAGGTATAACCTCACACTGGTCAGAATGGAAATCATCAAAAAGTCCACAAACAGTAAGTGCTGGAGGAGGTGTGGAGAAAAGGGAACCCTCCTACACTGTTGATGGGGATGTGAATTGGTACAGCCACTATGGAAAACAGTATGGGAGGTCCCTTAAAAAACTAAAAATAGAACTACCATATGACCCAGCAATCTCACTCCTGGGCAAAAACCTGGAGAAAACCATAATTCAAAATGATACATGCACCCCAATGTTCACTGCAGCACTGTTTACAACAGCCAGGACATGGAAGCAACTTAAATGTCCATCAACAGAGGAATGTATAAAGAAGATGTGGTACATATATACAATGGAATATTACTCAGCCATAAAAAAGAACAAATAATGCCATTTGCAGCAATATGGATGGACCTAGAGATTGCCATGCTGGGTGAAGTAAGTCAGACAAAGACAAATATCACATGTTATCGCTTATATGTGGAATCTAAAAATAAGGGTACAAATGAATTTGTTTACAAAATAGAAGTAGAATCATGGATATGGAAAACAAACTTATGGTTACCAGGGGATGGGGGGGAGGGGTAAATCAAGAGATTGGGATTGACATGTACATACTACTATATATAAAATTGATAACTAATAAGAACCTGCTGTATAGCACAGGGAACTCTACTCAATACTCTGTAATGGCCTATATGGGAAAAGAATCCAAAAAGAGGGTGGATATGTATAACTGATTCACTTTGCTGTACATCTGAAACTAACACAACATTGTACATCAACCATACACCAATAAAAATTAAAAAAAAAAGAAACATAAGGGGAGAAGTTAAGGGAAAGAAAGAAATACATGTAGTAGAGATGAAAGTGTGCCCCTAATAAATAACTTATAAAAAAATAACTAATGAAAGTAATGCTAGGGCTTCCCTGGTGGTGCAGTGGTTAAGAATGCACCTGCCAATGCAGGGGACATGGGTTTGAGCCCTGGTCCGGGAAGATCCCACATGCCGCAGAGCAACTATGCCCATGCGCCACAACTACTGAGCCTGCACTCTAGAGGCCGCTTGCCGCCAACTAGAGAAAAGCCTGTGTGCAGCAATGAAGACCCAACGCAGCCTAAAATAAAATAAATAAATTCAAAAAAATAAAAATAAAAGTAACGCTAATGTCACAAATACTAAAGATCCAAAAGTATCAGGAGTTTGATAGCCAATCCTTGCACAAACAAGCATTTTTTAATCAGCTTAAATTATAGCATCTGTTGCTTTTTACTGCATATTACAGTTCTTGTGTTCAAAAACGTCTAAAAAAATTTGTGACTGTAACAGAAATTAATGATCTTACACTTTGCCAAAGAACAATTTAATTTTATCAAGATTACAAAACAGTACCTGTAAGTCGAGGGATAATTGTTTTGCTGATGACAGTAGACAAGATTTTCTTATCAGAACGATTTTCCTTCTTTGACTCTTCCATACTGCTATCTATAAATTCTTCTATATATGTGAACCACGGCATCTGTTTTAAACCTATGGAATCAAACTTATAAATAAAATTATCTAAGTTATAAATAAATTCTTAAACATTAGTTTATTTTTAAATAGTTAACTTTTTCAGTAATTACCAGAGCTTCTCTAAGGATCAAAGGAGAATAATTCCATATTTTAACCCAATGTATACAGTACTAGACCACCAAGGCTAGGCAGGATGACATGACTAAGACATGATGTCTAGGCAGTAGGACAGAACACTGCGTTTCATGCATTCATTCATATCCAGAAATGTCCACTATGTGTTCAGAGCCTACTACATGGCAGGTACTGTTAGGAGCAAAATATGCATTTATAACAACAGCAGTTAAAACAGCCACGGAATTTGTTTATAAAAATACACTTATCTCACGCAAAATTCACTTCTGGCTCTCTCGAGTTTCACTGGCACAAATGTATACTTTGCATGTGGTTTAGCTTATTATTCAACAAACAGCAGATGGCCAATTATTATTTGTTGAATAACTGAATGAACAGATCTTTGCTGGATGTAACAGAGTACTCAGTTCAGCTGGAGTGGTTAACAACTAGGCTGCTTTCCGACCAACTATCTACCACTTTCTCAGGGATAAGCTTGGCTCCTAAATTATGAACACTGCATGGCCCTAACACAGAGCCTAAAGGCATGCATGACTAGAGCAGAGGAAGATAAAACGACAAGGATCCATCCTTTACTTTGTTAAATCTTTATTTTCAGCTCTCCTTTCTTCCTAGAGTTTCATTTTCTCATTTCTGTTTGCTTAACAGGCATATCCACATGGATGTCCCATCATCATTTCATTGTCTATAAAGTAGAACTTCCATCAAAACCGTTCCCCTCTCTGAAAAGTCACCATTTTTATGAATTGAACTACCATTGTACTAATAACTCAGACAGACTCCAAACCTTGGGGTCATCTTTCTGATGTGTTGGTGTTAGGGTTATTCTCAGTATTTTACTGATTCTTACTTCATAACACCACTTGTAATCAACACTTTCTCTTCCCTTGTAATCAACACTTTCTTTCTCTTCCCTTTGTCACTATCACCCCACATGAGGAATTCTTCACCCTGCACTTGGGCTACAGCAATAGCCTTTCAGTATATACCTTCAACTCTTTCTCCCTAGCCTCCAAGTTAGCCTGTTGCTCAGGGCTTCCTAAAACATTACCTTCATCATGTACGCCTCCCATTATCTATCAAAACAAGTTCATATCTCTTAATTTAGGATCTATGCAGTCTACTAAACTAATATTTCTCCCTATGTACCTTTATAAAATACCTTTTCCTTCCTCTGTCTTCCTGTTTAAATTCTATATATCCTTCAAATCGTCATTTAAATTCCTCATCTTCATTGTAGCTTTCCTAGCCAAGTATTCCCATTATGTCATCTCCAACTTCAGAACTCTTGGTACCTATTTTGAATTTCACTCAAACAGACTGTAAAACTCTTAAGGTCTAGTACTACCTTTACTTTTTTGAGTGATCTTCAACTTATCATAGAAGAAGATTTAAAAGAAAAAGTGTTTCCTTTACTGATGTTAAGTGTCACTCAGCCTTAAAAACAGAGTGAGAACCAAGAAAAGATGAGTGCAGACTATTACTCCAAAGCACAAATTATCAATTCCAACTCTAAAGGAATGGTACTTTATAGTTAACCTGATAACTAGCGGATTTAAGTAACTAAATGTGATCAGGATTATTTTTTTCACATGTTAAGCTTATGTACCTTAAGAGGATTCCAATCAATCAACTGAAATCGTATTAGGGGATTTAAAAGCTTCGGAATGCATAAACTAATGAAAGCTTCATAATAAGAACAAGGAAACTTTTCTCGCCACTGTTGAAATTTCAATAAAATATTCTGGATATTACAAAAATCATCGTGTACATCTTCAAAAATCTTCTTATGATCCTGTAAAATGTCACCTGTGAAGAAAATGAGTCTCTGTATATTATGCATTTTAAGTTTGTGATCTTGAAGTTTGCTTCCTATAAACATAGTTACGTATAATTTATGTAATCAACTGAGCTGAAAACTATCCTTTGACGTTAACATATAAATTAGGTTTTATTAAAAAAACACTTTAGTAACAATTGACACTAATAAAGTCTGCCGTTTATTGAGCCCCTGCTATATGCCAAAACACTATAAATACATTACCTCACTTCATCATCATAACTATGTTCCCTATAAGGTAGGTGTTTCTAGCCTACCTATTTACAGACAAAGAACAAGCAAACAACAATATCAGATATAGTGAAGTCAAGGAATCTGCCAATGATCACACAGACTAGATCCCCTCTTTGAACTCATCTGGTTGACTGTAAAGCCCACACTCAACTACACATATTTTACCTTCTTATAATGCTAAAACTGGGCTTTACTAAATTCAATTATTTTAAATTAAAAATTATAATATAGAAAGTATGCAGTAGAGAAATGAAGCCAAAAATGTTCATGGTTCCTTTTATAACAGGAGATGAAAAAGGTTGATGGAGAAAACTCAGGAATACTCATCATGCTCCTCCATTTTATCCATTTTTTCAGAGGAAAGGACAAGTCTTATTTGGAAAAAAAATGTATTCCTCTTTTCCTGAATTTTACCAACTATCTTACATAGCTTAAATAATTAAGGGCAATCACAGCAAAGCATTTTCCAGCATTTCAATACTTCAAGACACATTAAAAACTTGATAACTGACCTTGGCTTTTTTGGAGGTCCATCATGTCTGCTGGAGATAGTTCATCATCACTAGATGTTCCTTCCTGATGAGTACAATTCCCAGAAAGAACCCTTGCTTGTCTTCTTTGTGCCCTATATTTTGCAATAAACCAAAAATAAATAAAAAACAAATAGCTCCTGTTGAAAAGAAATGCTTTAAAACAAAAAGTCATCATTTACTTAAAATACCCAGAAATAAACCATCACATTTGCATGCAATTTTATATTAATATTTTTGACATTTTAGCTTCATTAATCTGAACTGGTTCTCCCTCTTTTTTCCTGTAAGACATTCCCATAGCCTACCCAGATTTGGAAGAGCAGGTAACAATGTAATTAGGACCGGCTTCTAGGTATGAGCCATTCCCAGGCTGATAAATGCCATTTTACCCATTCCTTCTGACTGATCCAAATATACCAGTGCATCTTTAAACCATAAATTTTGGTTTTACATCATTCTCACAAATTAATATGCTAAGGTTATGGTTATTTATATGGTTAATTTTATTTAAGTAGAAAAAATACTTGCTCAATGATGCTTTAAGTCTTTATATAGTTACCTTCGAGATTCAATCTCTTCTAAAATCCATTGAGTTTTTTCATCTATAGCCAAGCTTCTATTTGTTGACGTCTCAGCTTTGCCTGTTAATGAATAAAATTGATTTCATACTGCAAATTCTCAAAAGAAATACAGTGAAACACTTTGAAAACAAGTTATATCTTAGGTATATATACATATCTGTATATATAAACACACACATAGAATATGCTTAAATTGCATATTTCATCATGCAATGAAATTGCAATGTTAACTCCCTATCGCAATATTAACAGTCACTGAGCTTGCTAGTCTACGAAAATGTACCTTGTCTGGTGAATATAGTTCAGCACTTGAGAACAGTAACAAAATTTAATAGAAAGTTTCTTTCCCTAGTATTCTTTTTCAGCAGTTTTCACCAGTTTTTTTTCTGTCCCTACAGTCAAATGCTAGAAACATTTGCATTACCAATATGTCATTCATATTATTTCCTATTTTAGCATGTACTGTAATTTATGACCAACTGAATGTCATGTATTTGAGTCATTCTGATTTTGCTTTTATCATCTACTTGATGCTATGGCCCATTTCTTTCACTATACCCTGACAGCACCTTAATCAATGGAAGACATCTCTGAAAATACAAAACCAGTGTGACAGCTAAAGGGAAGCATCCAAATCTTTTATTAATATAATGAGCTCTTACAGATAATTCTATGCTGAACCCACCAGAATTTCTTTAACCTCCACAAACAATCTGTGGATGGGCTATGGAAAATTTATAGAGTTATATTTCTGACACAGTCTATATATTTATTTCAAGTCATCTCCAAGCAGTCATTAAATGGTCCTATAAATATTTTGTTTCAAATACTAAGTGATTAGAAGTTATAATTTTCATGTTTTAGTTTTAGACTGCATTTAAGACATTTTGAAGCCCTAGCTTAAATGGTCTGAGATTTTTGGAAGGGGGTAGTTGAAAGGTTAGTGGGAAAATACTCAAAAAACATTTTTTATACAGGAATAAAAATATTGTTATCTTTTAGCTGATAATTTAGCTTAATGAATAAAAAATCACATTGAACATGAAAAACACTAACGTGATAACTCTTGTAAATACGCTGATTCATGTTTTAATTCATCTTGCCTGCGTTTCATAAAGATCATGGCTTGTTTTACAAGGAGTGCATGCATGGCTGATTCTATTTCTTGGATGTTGATAATCTGAAATACATATATAAGTAACATTTTGTGGGTCATCATTAATGAATTATAAAATATAATATTTATATATAAGCACATTACATGCTCAATTCTCATATACAGAAACATTTTTTATACCATCTCATTTCAATTAAAAGAACACTGTGAGGAACAGACCTAGCTTCCAATACTTTTAATACTAATAAAACTAGAAAATCAACTTACTGTATTAAAACAGCTATAAATATCATAAATAATAAAACCTAATGGGCTGGAGTCAGGAACATGGTAAGAGTAGATAGATAAGAAGAAGGATTCTTTTTTGAGCTAAAAGAGGAGGAGGAAATGATGACTGCAACTATTTTTCACAGGCTGAGGTGGGGCAGACTGCAGGGAACACTTGAGGAAACTGGTAAAATTTGAAAAAAATAGAGAACTGAAGAGACCTAACCAGACAAGTAAGAAAGCTGTCAAGCAGAACTGAGTGATTAGTTGAAACTGGCATTTTTATATTTCTTGGGCAACAATCCCACCCACTCCAATGATGTTCCATAGCTAATGCTATGGATTCAAGCCTTTGACAGTGTAATTCTTCAAGGATGAATGAAGAAAGTTACACTGTAATAGATATTTCAGAAAAGTAACGACCAAGTGATATTAAAGGTAGTCAACTTAAAATAATAGGGGAGAAAATACAATTATTTGGTAATATTTAAAAGTAAATTAAAAGTAATGCAGAAAGTATATTTTTTAAATGATTAGTCTACTTTAAAAAAAGGACAACTTAAGACCCTGGTGTAAGGACTTAGTACGTATAAAACAAAAACAAAAATTATAATGGAAAAGAATGATTCATAAATCTGATTAACACAAAAATTTCAAAACATCTGATGTCATTGCTAATTACTAGAGAAATGCAAATCAAAACTACAATGAGGTATCACCTCACACTGGTCACAATGATCAACATCTAAAAGTCTACATATAACAAATGCTGGAGAGGGTGTGGAGAAAAGGGAACCCTGCTACACTGTTGGTGGGAATGTAAACTGGTGCAGCCGTTATGGAAAACAGTATGGGGGTTCCTTAAAAAACTAAAAATAGAGTTGCCGCATGATCTTGCAATCCCACTCCTGGGTACGTATCTGGAGAAAACTCTAATTCGAAAAGATACATGCACACCAATGTTCACAGCAGCATTATTTACAATAGCCAAGACAGGGAAACAACCTAAATGTCCACTGACAGATGAATGGATAAGGAAGATGTGGTGTACACATGCACGCACGCACATACACACACACACACACACACAGACAAATGGAATACTACTCAGCCATAAAAAAGAATGAAATAATGCCATTTGCAGCAACATGGATGGACCTAGAGATTATCACAGTAAATGAAATAAGTCAGGAAGAGAAAGACAAATACCATATGATATCACTTATATGCAGAATCTAAAATATGATACAAATGAACTTATTTACAAAACAGAAACAGACACAGAAAACATACTTCTGTGTCACAGACACAGAAAACAAATTTATGGTTACCAAAGGAGAAAGGGGGTGGGGGAGGGATAAATTAGGAGTTTGGGATTAGTGGATACAAACTACTATATATAAAATAAACAACCAGGTCCTACTGTTCATCACGGGGAACTACATTCAATATCCTGTAATAAACCATAATGGAAAAGAATATGAAAAAGAACATACATATACATAACTGAGTCACTTTGCCGTACACCAGAAACTAACACGTTGTAAATCAACTATACTGCAATAAAAAAGTTAAAAACAAAAAAACACATCTAATGTGAAAAAAAAAACATTGCAAACAAAATCCAAAGACAGGGCAAACTGGAATGCTTACCTACATCAAATAGGATAAAGCACTAAAATTTTTCAGCAATAAAGAACTGTTCACCATATACTGGAAAAAGAAAAAAGGAAAAAAAAAAACCCACAAAAAACCTCCATATAAACCAAGAAGATAGCAGGGCAAAGGACACAAATAATTCAAAAGAAGAAAAACTACATTAACAAAACAAAGGTTTGTTTGAGATCAAAATAAATATGTAAAACCAAAAACCATTTTTTAATGTAGTAAACTAGAAACTGATACAATCTTTCTGTAGGATAATTTAGCAATGTTTCATAAGCCTTAAAAATATTTAGACCCTTTCACTTAATAATTTGCTTTCTAGGAACTTTTCTTAAACAGATGGAATTTAAAAAATTTATACTGCTATTTATAAGTTGCAAAATGATTACAAAAAACACCTAACTGTCCAACATCGAGGGAATACTTAATACTCCAGTATGTCAAAAATATGTAGGAAGAGTCCTAGATGAAATATTTATTTATGGGATTTAGACTTAAAAAAATCACACTGTAAGAGAATTTCTCCATAAAAAGAAAATGATTACATATTTATAGACATGTACCTTTTCATTAAGACAGTCAATTAAATTCTCCACATAAACTTTCATGCTTTTATAGAATTTAAAATTTAGAACTTGATTTGATGAATTCTCTAGGTTCTGGATGGTACTCTTTGAGCTTTTGACATCTTCTATGTATTTTTCATATTCCCTCAGGTGTGAGCGGTGAGTATCCTGTAGTAATGTTAATCTAAATAAATATAAAATAAAAGTAAATAAAAATCGCTTTATATTACAAACTTTTATTTCTATTATAGTAAGTAGCGGTCTAATGAAAAATTTTTTCAAATCTACCTTACAAAGACCACCAAGGAAACTGACAATCATATAAACCTGGGTTTATAAGACTTGTAGAGCAAAGGAAAACACCAGGATAAAAGAGGTTTCAAAGGGAAAGGTAGGAAAGGACACGAAGATTTTTAGGTGCTGGAGCTAATCATAAGTTAGTCTTAGAGGAGAAGTTAGTAAGTGTGGATTGATCAGATTTTATAAATAAGGTGAGTTCCTGCAATAATCAGTGGTTTTATATTTGAAACACAGGAGTCCATGTGGAGTTACTGTTAAATCAATCTGTGGTCTTCCTTGCAATATGGGTATCTGAGCTGGTATTAAAACCATTTGAGCATGTTATGATTTGGTAATTTATAATATTATAAATATTATAATTTATAATCATTAAAGTATTAAAATATTTAATATTAAATTTAATATTTAAAACCAACATTTTAATAATATTTAAATATTAATATTAAATATCAATAAATATTTAATATTAATAAAATTAAATATTAAATTAACATTAAAATTTAATATTAAACTTTATAATTTATAAATTATTTTGGTAATAATTTATCTGTTTTGTGACTCATAATGGTTTCTGTTTTGTCATTAGAATTTGATGTTCCGTGAGGTGCACTTCATTCCCTCTGTTGTTGCTGTAGCCCCTATACTGCTCTGTTGATGTTCAGAAAGCCCAGTTTCTTTCAGCTCTTGTGAATATCACATGTATCAACTGATGTAACATAAAAAAACTCTCAAATACAATTCAACATCTGCTTATCTTTTAAAATTCACTTACCCCTTACATATACATGCCAATGGAGAAATAAGAAACACAAAAAAAATCCAGAATGTGTTTTACACTAATATTTGACACTCTGAGCACATTAGAATTAGAGAATTAACTAAATGAAATAACAAATTCATAGTATTTGGACTTGAATCAAACAATTAAAAAAATTAAACTTCTGCTAACCTCCTCTAAAATGAAAACTCATTAGCAAGCACTTGCTTAGGCCAAATGTCCTCTTCTCAAGTTTCCCTTGAACAATGACTACTGCATTTGTCTCTGAAAGTCTTTCCTTGCTTTATATAAAAAATAGAGGCAGTTAAGAAATAAATCAAGATAATAATGTACAGCAAGCATTATTATTATTATTATTATTTTTTTTTTTTGTGGTACGTGGGCCTCTCACTGTTGTGGCCTCTCCCATTGCGGAGCACAGGCTCCGGACGTGCAGGCTCAGCAGCCACGGCTCACGGGCCCAGCCGCTCCGCGGCACGTGGGATCCTCCCGTACCGGGGCACGAACCCGTGTCCCCTGCATCGGCAGGCGGACTCTCAACCACTGCGCCACCAGGGAAGCCCAGCAAGCATTATTAACAAAATGCTTTAAGTGTAGTATTACTGGTTACAGCAGTAAATGTGTAAGTACATATATGGAAAAACAAGTTATGGAACAGGGTATATAAGTGTGCTTCAATTTTGTATTAAAAATGGGGCAATATATAAGTACATATGTGCTTATACAGACATACATATATATTACTTATGTGAGGAAACATAGGAAACTGGTAGAAATGGTTTTCTCTGGGGAAGATGACTTCCTTTTCTCTGTATCAGCTTTTGTACTGTTTGAATTTTCTGTCTTTAAACCATAAAATATATTTTCTTTTAAAATAAAGAACCCGGTTAATAAAAAGAATAAAGTACACTAAAGTTAAAAATAACATTTATCTGGATAAAGTGAAATGCTAATCTATATCAGTGGTCTGCTACTTTTTTCTGTTCTATTACTCATGCAAGACAACTCAAACACAATCTCAAAAAAAAAAAAGATTCTGAGTTATATGTGATTCTAGATGCAATCTATCTATAATTCTAGCTCTGTATCAGAAGGAGATGAAATGATAGTGAAAACATTACAAAAAATCATCTTTAATCAAAATAATCTCATCATTTAACATCAGTACTGAAAAACAATGACCTAGAACAGAGGCTGGCAAACTTTTTTGGTAAAGGGACAGACAGTAAACATCTTAGGCTTTGGAAGCTCGATGGCTGCTGTTGTAACTCCTCAATTTTATGTTGTAGCACAAAAGCAGCTATAGACATTACACTGCACAAGCATGACTATGTTTCAATAAAACCTTATATACAAAAACGGGCAGTAGGCTGGTAGTTTGCCAACCTCCTAGAAAACAGAGATAACCTGAAATCTAAAAAATGGCACATCTAAAATTTTCATATATTTCACAATAAAATATTACAAAAGGTCCTTTTCTGCATCAAATCATTTAAATAAACCATGACCAACATATTTTAGTTGCAATGTGATCAAGGAATGAAGCTACTGTAAACCTGATTTATACAAAAGATACAGGGGAGAAAATTCTGAACCTATTCCAAGGTACCAGAAAAAAAGTCCCAGGTATAAAAAAAAAAAAAAAGCAATGAAAATGTTCTTTAAGAATACTTGCTTTGGTGGCAGGAGAACCAAGCGCTCCCCTCGTATTAAATGTTGTAAGGACTAATTAGACTTTTACTGTCGTACTTATTCTTTCATATATCTAAAGATGCACACTAGATCCTAAATAGTAAAACAGAAAATATATAAATATTTAAAACAAGACAACCTATTACGGGGTTTGCCTTATTTTTAACAAAAAAATAGCATTTATAAACGTGAGATTAATACTTTTTAAGAGATAACTATTAATAGCAATAGATAATGAATGGTTAGCTGTGCTTTAGAAATGTATTTGTATCAACAACCATAAAAATATGCCTAACTTTTGCTGCAGTTAACTTTCCCCGGAAACTTATCTTAAGAAATAATATAACCATTTTGGGATTTCCCTGGTGGCGCAGTGGTTAAGAATCGCCTGCCAATGAAGGGGACACGGGTTTGAGCCCTGGTCCGGGAAGATCCCACATGCTGCGGAGCAACTAAGCCTGTGCACCACGACTACTGAGCCTATGTGCCTAGAGTCCATGCTCCGCAACAAGAGAAGCCACCACAATGAGAAGCCCGTGCACCACAATGAAGACCCAACACAGACAAAAATAAATAAATAAATTCATAAAAAAAAGAAAATAACAGTTTAAGTGACTTATAGGAACAAAACGTTCATAATGAACATCTGTAGCATTATTTATAATAAGACAAATTTAGAAATCAAAATGTCAACGTCCAACAGAGAAATACTTAAATAAATCATGATATACTAACTGTATCGATGAACAAAATATTACTAATATGCTTATTATTTTTTATTGTAGTCAAAAACATAACAAAATTTACACTTAACCATTAAAGTATATTAGAGTAGTATTAACGATATGCACATTGATGCATAACAGATCTTTAGAACTTTTTCATCTTGCAGAACTGAAGTTCTATACCCACTGATCAACAACTCCCCATTTCCCCCCACCCTTGGCAACCACCATTCTACTTTCAGTTCCTCAGAGTATGACTACTTTAGATACCTCATAAAAGTAGAGTCATGCAGTATTTATCTTTTTGTAACTGGTTTATTTCACTCAGTCCTCAAGGTTCATCCATGTTGTGGCATGACAGGGTTTCTTTTTTTTTTTTACCACTGATAATAAATACTCCACTGTGTGTAAATACCACATCTTCTTTACCCATTCATCTGCTGATGGACATTTAAGATGCTTCTACCTCCAAGCTACTGTAAATAATGCTGTAATGTGCAAATATCTCTTGAACTGTTTTCTTTTGAATTCTTTTGGCCATATATCCAAAAGTTGGATTGCTGGATCATATGGTAATTATATTTTTAACTTTTTCAGAAATTGTTCTCCATAGCAGCTGACCATTTTACATTCCCACCAACAGTGTATAAGAGTTCCCTTTTCTCTATATCTTTGACAATACTAGTCAATTTCTGTATTTTTCATAGTGGCCACCTTAATGGGTATGAGGTGATAGCTCGGTGTGGTTATGATTTGTTAATTCTCTGATTAGTGATGTTGAGCATCTTTTCAGGTTTGTTCACCACTTGCATGTCTTCTTTGCAAAATGTCTATTCCAGTCCTTTGCCCATTTTTCAGTTGGATAGTCTGTTGTTGAGTTACATGAGCTACTTATATATTTTGGGTATTAACCACTTATCATATATATGGTTTACAAATATTTTCTCCTATTCCGTTGGTTGCCTTTTCACTCTGTTGATTATTTCCTTTGTTAGGCAGAAACATTTTCGTTTGATGTAGTCCCACTTGTCTCTTTTTGCTTTTGTTGCCTGTGCTTTTTCTTTCTTGGGTCCTTTGAGATTCCATATGAATTTCAGGATTTCTTCCTATTTCTGCAAAAAATGCCTTTGGGATTTTGATAGAGAATGCACTGCATCTATAGATTGCTTTGGGTAATATGGACATTTTAACAGTATTAAGTTTTCTGATCCATGAACATGAGATGTCTTTCCATTTACTTATGTCTTCAATTTCTTTCAGCAATGTTTTATAATTTTTGATGTACAAATATTTTGCCTCCTTGACTAAGTTAATTCCTAAATTTTATTCTTTTTAATTCTATTGTAAATGAGTGTTTTCTAAGTATATAGTTTTGGACTTTTCATTGTTAGTGCATAGAAACAACTGATTTTTGTGTGTTGATATTTCATTCTGCAATTTGCTAGATTTATTAGCTCTAACAGGGTGTGTGTGTGTGTGTGTGTGTGTGTGTGTGTGTGTGTGTAAGTGTAGTCTTCAGGCTTTCCTACATAAAAGATCATATCATCTGTGAACAGAGATAATTTTACTTCTTCCTTTCCTATTTGGATGTCTTTTATTTATTTATTTATCAATTTATTTTTCTTGCGTGAATTCTCTGGCTAGGACTCCTAATACTTTGAATAGAAGGGACAAGAATAGGCATCCTTGCCTTGTTCCTGATCTTATAGGGAAAGCTTTTGGTTTTCCACCACTGAATATGATGTTAGCTGTGGGCTACTCATATATGGTCTTTATTATGTTCAAGTAATTTCTTCCTATTCCTAGTTGGGTGAGGGTTTTTATGATGAAAGTGTGCTTAATTTTGTCAACGGTGTCTTCTGTATCAGTTGAGATCATCATGTGGTTTTTGCCCTTCATTCTGTTAATGTAGTATCCACACTGATTTTCTTATGAATCATCCTTGTATTCCAGGAATAAATCCCACTTGGTCATGTGTATAATCCTCTTAATGTACTGTTAATTATATTTGCTAGTATTTTATTGAGGGTTTTTACAACAATATTCGTCAGGGATATTGGCTTATTAACTTTCTTTTCTTGTACTATCTTTGTCTGAGATTTCGGGATCAGGGTAATGCTGACCTCATAGAATGAGTTTGGGAATGTTATTGCCTCTTCGGTTTTTTGGAAGGGTTTGAGAAGGATGGGTGTTAATTCATCTTTAAATGTTTGGTAGAATTATCCAGTGAGGTTATCTGTCCTGGGCTTTTCTTTGTTGGTAGGTTTTTGACTACTAATTCAATCTCCTTACTAGTAACAGATTTGTTCAAATTTTTCATCTCTTTATAAATCAGTATTGGTAGGTTGTATGTTTCTTGAAATTGATCCATTTCTTCTTGGTTATCTAGTTTGTTGGTGTATAATTGTTTAGAGTACTATCTTACGATCTTTTTGTTTGTTTCTGTGGCATTAGCTGTAACGTTTCTCTTTCTTATTTTTGTTATTTGAACCTATTCTCTTTTTCACTTAGCCTGGCTAAGGGTTTGTCAATTTTTTTTGATCTTAAAAAAAAAAAAACTTTCAGTTTTGATTTTTCTTCAGTTGTTTTTCTATGCTCTATTATGTTTATTTCTGCTCTAATCTTTACTATTTCCTTCCTTCTGATAACTCTGGGCTCAGTTTGTTCTTTTTTAAGTTTTTTGAGGTACAGTTACGCTGTTGATTTGATATCTTTCTTTTTTAATGTGTTCATTGCTATAAACTTCCCTCTTAGTACTGCTTTTGCTGCATCCCATAACTTTTGGTGTTTTTGTTTTCATTTGCCTCAAGATACTTTATAGTTTCCATTTTGATTTCTTCTTTGGTACATTGGCTGTTCAAGAGCGTGTTTAGTTTCCACACATTTGTGAATTTTCCCTTTCCCTTTCTGTTACCAATTTCCAGTCTCACTGCACTGTGCTTGGAAAAGGTATGATTTCAACCTTAAATCTGCTAAGACTTGTTTGTGACCTAATGTGGGATCTATCCTGCAGAGTATGGTCTATGTGCTTGAAAAGAAAGTATATTCTGCTGCTGTTGGGTGGAACATTCCATATATTTGTTAGGTTCATTTAGCTTTGTTCAAGATCACTGTTTCCTTAAGATTCTCTATTTCATCAATTATTTGGAAGTGTGATATTGAGGTCTCATACTATTATTATATTGCTATTTCCCCCTTCAGCTCTGTCAATATTTGCTTTATACAGTTAGGTGCTCTACTGTTGGGTGTGTGTGTATATATATATATAATTGCTATATTGTCCCAATAAATTGACCCTTTTATATTACATAATATCCTTGTCCCTTGTAGTTTTAAACTTAAAATTCTTTTCTCTAAGTAATGCCACTCCTGCTCTCTTTTGTTTACTGTTTTCATGGAATCTTTTTGCAATCCTATCACTTTCATCCTATACGCATCCTTAAATCTAAGTGAGCCTCTTGCAGATAGTATATAGTTGGCTCTTGCTTTTTGAAATTTTTTGGCTGTGCAGCTTGTGGGACCTTAGTTCCCTGACCAGGGATCAAACCCAGGTGATAGGCAGTGAAAGCACAGAATCCTAACCACTGGACCACCAGGGAATTCCCAGATCTTGTTTCTTTTATTTTTCCCAACCTATTCAGCCACTGTATGCCTTTTGATTATAGAATATAATCCATTCACATTTGAAGTAATTAGTGATATGGAAGGACTTACGACTGTTATTTTTAAATTTTTTTTTGGCTGTCTTGTAGTTATTTTGTACCTCTCCCTCTCTCTTTTTTTTTTTTTAACATGTTTATTGGAGTATAATTGCTTTACAATGGTGTGTTAGTTTCTGCTTTATAACAAAGTGAATCAGTTATACATATACATATGTTCCCATATCTCTTCCCTCTTGCGTCTCCCTCCCCTCCACCCTCCCTATCCCACCCCTCTAGGTGGTCACAAAGCACCGAGCTGATCTCCCTGTGCTATGCGGCTGCTTCCCACTAGCTATCTATTTTACGTTTGGTAGTGTATATATGTCCATGTCACTCTCTCACTTTGTTGCTGCCTTGTGTTTTGTTGATTTTTTTGTAGTGTTGTGCTCTGGATCGTTTTCATTTTCCTCTGCATATCTTCTATAGGTATTTTCTTTATGTTTACCATGGGGATTACCAAAAAAAAACCTTATAATTCTAGTAATCTATTTTAAACTGACAACATCTTAACTTCAATCACATACAAAAACTCTACTTCTTTATATCTCCCCCTCCACCTCTTGTTATTGATATCACAGACTACACTTAAAAATTTTGTATCCACTAACGTGTTATAGTTATTTTTGTGCTTTTACCTTTAAAATTCTATATTAAAAGTTATTTTTACACCACTCTTACAGTATTACTGGATTCTGTATTTATATATATATTTACTTTTACCAGAGAACTTCGTATTTTTGTATGGTTCATGCTACTGTCTAGTGTTCTTTCATTTCAACTTGAAGGATATCTTTCAGCAATTTTTGTTAAGGCAGGTCTAGTGTGATGAACTCCCTCAGCTTTGTTTACCCGAGTTCTTTATTTCTCCTTCATACATGAAGGACAGTTTTGCTGGATACAGTAATCTCTGTTGGCAGTTTCTTTCTTTCAGTACTTTGAATATATCATCCTACTCCCTTCTGGCCCCTGTAATGTTTCTGTTGAGAAGTCTCTTGTTAATCTTATGGGGCCCTCTTGTACATGATGAGGTGCTTTTGTTTTGTGGCTTTTAAAATTCTTTGTATCTAGAAAGTTTGATTATAATCATCTCAGTGTAAGCCTCCTTGTGTTCATCTTTGTTGGAGTCCTTTTAACTTTTTGAAGTTGAATGCCCATTTCCTTCCTCAGGCTGGTAAGGCTTTGGCCATTATATCTTCAGATAAGCTCTCTGTCCCATTCTGCTACTCTTCTCCTTCTTGGATTCCCATAATGTATATGTTGTTCTGCTTGATAGCATCATATAAATCCCTTAGGATTTCTTCACTTTTCTTTTTTTTTTCTTTTTGTTACTCTGACTTGGTAATTTCAAATAATCACTCTCGGAGGTCTCGCTTGTTTCTTCTGCTTGATATAGTCTGCTACCTTCAGTAAATTTTTTAGTTCAATTATTACACTTTCAGCTCTAGAACCTCTGGTTCTTTCTTAGTTTCCACCTCTGTTGGTATTCCAACCTTGTTCATGTATCAGTTCCCTGATTTCTTTAGTTGTCTGTGATCACTTATGGCACATTAAGCTTCTTTAAGAAGACATTAAGCTTCTTTAAGACGACTATTCTGAATTCTTTGTCAGGTAATTCATAGACCTCTGTTTCTTTTAGTTCTGGAATTAATTTTGGCCCTTTGATTGGGCCATGTTTCCTTGTTTCTTCATGTATCTGGTTATCTTTTTGTTGTGTTTTGTGTATTTGAAAATGCACTTAAGGGGAGTTTCTCCCTCATATGAAGCTGTTTCCCTTAAGTGCATTTCAATCAGCTTGACTGGAGATTCCCAGTGGTGTTGTGTGGGGAAGAGTGTCTTCTCAAACCTTTCCTGGGGGATGCACCTTCTCTGGCCTTCTATATGAAATTTCCTAGTTATAGAGATTTGTGGGTTTCCTTTTCAGGATTCTGTAGTCTCTTGTTCCCTCTGGTGTTTGTAGTACTGCAGACTTTCCAGTTCTGCAACAGGCTGCTTAGCTCTTTCTTGTCCTCAGGTATTTAATGTATGATGGTTCCCCATCAGTGCTCTGAGACAGACAAGACAGAAACAAGTCCCTTGGGCAGTACCTCCAAAAGACAGTGTTCCACACTTCTTTCTCCTTCCCAATGGAAAAGCTATGACTTGGGTTTTTTCTCTCCATCAAAAGCAGTGCTGGCTTGTGAGAGGGGCTAGATGCAGTTGGAATGAAATGGTTTTTCTTACCCATTACAATGTGGCTATTTTGGGCTTTGAGCTTGCCTGGGGTACTACAACTTCCTGATTCCTGGAGTACTCATAAAAGCTTTTTGGACAGTATGTTGTTGTTAAGTTGGTATCTCTGTGGGGCAATGAGGTCTAGGGATTCTTATTCTGGCATCTTGCTGCCAACACTCCCGACATATTATTTTTAAAAATTAAAGGCTATTTAACAATGCAGATAAATGCTAACAAAAATAGTAAGTGAAAAAAGCAGAACTTGATTTTATTGATTGTAACTATACTATATTTATTATAAACACTAAAAGACATATAAAAAAAGGAAATCAGTTATATTAATGTGGTAACAGGTGATGCTAATTTTTTCCTATAAATCTCTTTAATACTAATATTTAATAGTTAAAAAGATTATAGTGCTAATTTTTTTCATTATTAAATGTCTATGACAAATATAAATTTTAAAATTAATATTACTTACCTAGTATTTAGTTGCTTCTTTATAATTTCTAAATTTACTGGTGGAAATGAAATGGAAGCACCAAACTTCTTCACTGTTTGAGATTCACTGCTATGAGAAAGATCTATCTCTCGTCCCTAAAAATAATATGAAAATTTATATTGTTTTCAACATTCATTAGTCTTACAAATATTAATGGCATGAAAGCAGATTGGATACACCAAGGTCTCACCAGCTCAAAATTCCATGCCTCTGACATTTTTTATGGTTGTAATAAAACGTTTTTAAAATTTGCACACAGTTTTAAAATTTAGAACTTTAAATGCATGTGCAAGAGGCAAATTACAAAATCTTATTTTTCACAAGCTTGGTTCTCAGTGTTTATATAGCTAGTTCTGTTTATGATCTAATATACTCTCAAAAAACCACATACTGGAGGCTCCAATCAAGGTGGCAGAATAGAAGGACATGGAGGTCACCTCCACCCACAAATACATGAAAAATACATCTCTGTGGAACAATTCTCACAGAATACCTACTGAACCTGGCAGATCTCAGAACCTAAAAGTGCAAGAAAGATCTCCATGTAATCGGGTAGGATGAAAGAAAAAGAAAAAAAGGGAAGTGGGATGGGACCTGTGTCCCTGGGAGGGAGTCATGAAAGAGGAAAAGGTTCCCATACCTTGGAAGCCCCCTCAGGTGGGACAGAAAGGGAGCTTCAGAGGCTCAGAAGAGACAGCAGCAGCCAGTTTGCACAGCGAGACCAGAATAGATGGTCTGGGCCACTGCCCTGCACTCCCCAGCCTGAGATGCACATCGGCTGGTGCACATGAGGGCTGGGTGCTGATACTCCAGCTTTAGAGGACAGACCCAGGGGAAGGACTGGGGTTGGCTGTGTGGAGACAGTAGGAAGGGGCTGGAGTGTGGTACAGCATCAACCGGTGGGTATACATGGAAGAAGCCTGGGCCCGCCATAGAAGCGAAGTGTCATTGTTAAGGGGGTGTGAGAAGGGAGGAGTGGTGCCTGCCAATAGCAGCCTCACACTTGGCATGCTCACAGAGGGAGTGGGGCTGCCACTGAAACCCCACTGTTAATGTGCATATGAGTGAAGGGAGGGGCAGTGCCGCCATAGCAGCCTCTTTCTCTGCACACTCTCAGCTGGCTTGGCACCACCTCTACAAGCTCTGGGGGCATGCAAGTGCCAGGGGGTTGCCCACAAGTGGAGGCGGGGCTGAAATCCGAGTTGATTACCAGGGGTCACACAACTTAGGAAGCAGGGCTGAAATCTAAGCCATCTCCCCACGACTGTGTGATCTGCAGATTTATGCCACGGCTACTGGTTTTGTAAAAACTCAGCGACTGCATGATATCTGAATGGACAACGGGTGCTCCTGCAGCTCTGATGGGTCTGGACTTAGCACCTGTGGGCTCTGTGGGCGCATGCACATGCAGGCTGGGACAGGGTCTGGGTTGCTTCCATAGCTCCCATGGCGGGTCCAGGTGTGCAACTACTGCAGTCGTGGTACCTGACTTCAGTGGATCTGCACTGGTTGATTTGCGCTGGTGGCTTTGTAAACACAGGGCCTGAGGGACACCAGGGACTACTGCCCGCATTCCCAAAGTTGAGGTGGGACCAAGGGCATGCCACCAACAGTATACTTTGTTAGCTTGCACAGTGGGTTTCAGGTGACACCATGGAGCGCACTTCACAGTGGATAGCTCTGGGAGAGGAACACTCAGTGGCTCCTCTCTCAGTGGGAGTGCTCCAATTCCACCTATCTCACACCGCACATCAGAAACAGATCTGAGGGTTTCTACTCCAACAACTAGGGGGTAGACGCTGCCTCCAACAGGGCTGTGACAACCACAGAGCAAAGAGGAGGATCCGCTCAACATTCAGTTCAGGCTCGGGTCACCACAACACCAGTCACACCCCCTTTTAAGGTGATAATGGCCAGCACACACTGAGGAAAGAGGCAGCCATACTAAAAACAGCCCTCCCACCAAATATATTAAACCCATGCAGGCTACACATGGATACTCCCACATAAAAATAGCCCTCCAAGACCACAGTAATTAACTGTTTCTCCTAAACTCATAGAGTAAGAGAAATATAAGTAAAATGAAGAAGCAGAACAACCGCTTCCAATTAAAAGATCAAGAGAATTGCCCTGAAAGAACAAACAGTGAAACAGACATCTTCATCTAATAGATACTGATTTCAAAAAGGAGATAGTGAAAATACTGAAGGAATTAAGAAAGACTATAATTGAAATACATATTACTGTAAAAAGGAACTAGAAACTATATAGAGGAGCCAAGAAAAATTAGAAAACTCAGTTGCCCAGATGAAAGCTGAGCTAAAGGCAATAAACAGCAGACTGAATAATGCAGAATGAATGTGTTCTGAAAAACAAAATAATGTAAATCACCCAATCAGAACAGCAGACAGAAAGCCAATATAAAATAAATGAAAAAAATGGAAGCAATAGAAAAGATCTATGGGATAATACAAAGCTTGCCAGTGGTTAGAGGTCCCGCTCTGCCAACAATCAGCCTGGCAGTGGTCCTCGCTGCGGAGAGTGCAGAGAGAGGAGGATCGCAGCCTTCTCCCTGGGGCCCTCCAGGCCCTCTGGCCTCAGGCCGGAGGGTGAGCTGGTGGCTCAGGGACAGGCTGAGGGCTGTGCCCTGCAGAGCTCCAGAGCCCTCGCCAGGGCCACCCACTTGTGGGGTCCAGGCCTTGAAGCTGCCCCAAACTTCTCCCCCATCCCCACCTCTGGGACTTAACGGCAGCAGCAGTCTCCATGGGTCACAGTCCGTGGAGGCCCCAGCAACTGGAGTACATGGACACTGCCGTTAAGGTAGGATACTTCCACACTCCCGTGAAGCCAGGCACAGCCACATGCCTCCTTGCAGCTAAGGAAGTCTGAGCAGAAGTGACATGTATAGCACCCAGGCCAAAGCACTGAGCTTCAGTACTTGACTCAAAGGCTTCTCTTCCCTGCCGCAAGGACCTCGGAGGTTCTGACTCCAGTCATGCTTGTGGAAAGTTCTATGCTCTCCTTCCTGCTCCTGCTGCCTCAACAATGTTGCTTCAATTAAAATTACTGTTCCTTGAAGAGTGGGTTCTGTCTCCTCCAGGCCCATAAGGGCCAGGGCAGGATACAGGCTCCTCCCCAGCCCACAGCCCCACCCACACTTTGGGCAAAGATGACTTGCGCTACAGTTGCTTTTATGTACCAGGACTGGTGATTTTTAGTATGGTCTGCTGTTTCCTCACCTTTACAATTTTCAATTAGTTCCAAGGGCTTTTTTTTTTTATCACTTCACTGATTCCTGGACTAAAGATTTAGAAGGCAGTTTAGATTTAGTCCAGACATTTATGGTCTTAGGGATAATTGACTCTATAAATTGTGGAATAAACAGCTTATGCTCATAGAACTGTACAACACAAAGAGTGAACTGTAATATAAGCTACAGACTTTGGTTAATAATAATGTCTCAGTATTGGTTCATCAATTGTAACAAATGTACCAGACTAATGCAAGATGTTAATAATGGGAGAAACTGGGTGAAGAGGGAGAGGTGGGAATGCTGCATATTATCTGCTTAATTTTTTGTGAACCTAAAACTTCTCTCAAAAAAAAAGTCTATTAACTAAAACATAATAATATGGGCAGGGTGAGTACATGAGGGCATCGATGAAACAAAATTAGCCAATAGTTGGCAATTTTTGAAGCTGAATGATGGTCCACAGAGGGGGATTCATTGTATTATTATATGTCCACAATAAAAGTTTTTAAAGTATTAAATATAAAGCGTGCCAATCTATGCATAATAGGAATTTCAGAAGGGGAAGAAAGAGACAAGGGGATCGAAAATGTATTTGAAGAAATTATGGCTGAAAACTTCCCAAACCTAAAGAAGGAAACAGATATCTAGGCACAGGAAGCACAGAGGGTCCCAAACAAGATGAACCCAAGCAGACCTACACCAAGACATATTATGATTAAAGTGGCAAAAGTTAAAGATAAAGAGAAGATTCTAAAGGCACCAAGAGAAAAAAGGGTTAATTACAAGGGAACCCACATAAGGCTGTTACCTGATTTCCCTATAGAAAACACTGCAGGCCAGAAGGGAGTAAAAAGAGTTAATTACAAGGGAACCACCATAAGGCTATTACCTGATTTTCCTATAGAAAACATTGCAGGACAGAAGGGAGTGGCAAGATATAGTCAAAGTCCTGAAAAGAAAAAAATCTGCAACCTAGGATACTCTACTCAGCACGATTATCATTTGGAATAGGAAAGAGACAGAATTTCTCAGAAGAGCAAAAACTAAAAGAATAACAGCAATACTAAACCTATACTAAAAGAAATAATTAAAGGCCTTCTCTAAATAGAAAAGAAGCAATAATCTATATAAAAGAGAAAATCAAAAATGGAAAGTAAATCACTTAAGCCAGTATACAGATTAGAGTAAAAAACAAACATTTTTATGAAAGGGATGATAAGCAAAATGAACAGAAAAAGGATAAACATGAAGATGTAAAAGAGAGTATCAAAATCATAAAATGCCAGGTAGGAGAGTAAAATAATGTAGATTTTTAAATTTTAGAATGTGTTTGAGCCTATATGACTATCATCAGTCTAAAGCAAGTAGATATAGTAATGGGTTAACATATTTGAAAACCATATGGGTTACTACAAATCAAAAAACATACAACAGATTCACAAAAACCAAAAAGAAGAGAACAAGCATAATACAAAAGAAAATCATCAAACCACAAAAGGAAAAACAAAAAGAAAGGAACAAAGAAAAAATACAAAATCAACTGGAAAACAAGGTTAAAAATGGCAATAAATATATATCTATCAATAATTACCTTAAATGTCAATGGACTAAATGCTGCAATCAAAAAATACAGACTGGCAGATTGGATTAAAAAACAAGAGCCTACCATATGCTGTCTACAAGAGACCCACTTCAGAGTGAAGGACACAGACTGAAAGTGAGGGGATGGAAAAAAATATCTCATGCAAACAGAAATGACAAGAAAGCAGGGGTAGCACTACCCATATCAGGCAAAATGGACTTTAAAACAAAGACCATAAAGAAAGATAAAGAACAACACTATATAATGATGAAAGGATCAATACAAGAGGAGGATATTACATTCGTCAACATATATGCACCCAATATAGGAGCACCCAAATACATAAAACAAATACTAACAGACATAAAGGGAAAAAGGGATGGGAGTACAATAATAGTAGGAGACTTAAACACCCTGCTCATATCAGTGGACAGATCTTCTAGACAGAAAATCAATAATGCAGCAGAGATCCTAAATGATACACTAGAGCATTTAGACTTAATTGATATTTTCAGGCATTATATCCAAAAAACCCAATACACAGTCTTTTCAAGTGCACATGGGGCATTCTCTAGGGTTGACCACATACTGAGGCACAAAACAAGCCTCAACAAATTTAAGAGTACAGAAATGTTTTCAAGCAGGTTTTCTAACCACAACAGCATGAAACTGAAATCAACCACAGAAAAAGAAACGAGAAAAAAAAAAAAAAGATTACATGGAGACTAAACAACATGCTACCAAAAAACCCAATGGGTCAATGATGAAATCAAAGAGGAAATTAAAAAATACCTTGAGACAAATGACAATGAAAATACAATCATACAAAAATCCATGGGCTACAGCAGAGCAGTTCTTAGAGATCAGTTCATTGTGATACAGGCCTCCCTCCCTCAAAGAACAAGAAAAATTTCAAATAAAAACCTAACACCTAAACGAATTAGAAAAAGAAGAACAAACAAAACCCAAAGTAAGCAGAAAGAAGGAAATGATAAGGACCAGAGAGGAAATAAATGAAAAAGGGATTACAAAAACAATAGAAAGAAATCAATAAAACCAAGGGCTGATTCTCTGAAAGGCTAAACAAGATTGACAAACCTCTAGACAGGCTCACCAAGAAGAAAAGAGAGGAGAATCAGATAAACAAAATGAGAAATGAAAGAGGAGAAATCACAACTGATACTGCAGAAATACAAAAAACCATAAGCGAATACTATGAACAATTATATGCCAACAAATTGAACAACCTAGAAGAAATGGACAAGTTTCTAGAAACATCCCACCAAAACTGAATCAAGAAGAAATAGATACTTTGGACAGAACAATCACTAGAAGTGAAATAGAATCTGTAATAAAAAAACTCCCTACAAACAAAAGTCCAGGGCCTGATGGCTTCACAGGCGAATCCTACCAAGCACACAAAAAAGGACTCATACTGATCCTTCTTAAACTCTTCCAAAAGAGTGAAGAGGACGGAAAACTCCCAAAGACATTCTATGAAGCCACCATCAGCCCGATACCAAAACCAGACAAAGACACTACAAAAGAAGAAAATTACAGGCCAGTATCTTTGATGATTACAGATGCAAAAATTCTCAATAAAATACTAGCAAACTGAATCCAACAACACATAAGAAAGATCATACACTATGACCTAGCTGGATTCATCCCAGGGTCACAAGGATGGTTCAAAATATGCAAATCAATCAATGTGATACACCACACTGACACAGAAAAGACAAAAACTACCTGATAATCTCAAAAGATGCAGAAAAAGCATTTGACAAAATTCAACATTCATTCATGATAAAAACTCATACCAAACTGGGTGTAGAGAGAACATATTTCAACATAATAAAAACTATGACAAACCTACAGCCAATATAATACTCAATGGTGAAAAACTGAAAGCCTTCACGCTAAAATCTAGATCAACACGAGGATGCTCTCTCTCACCTCTTCTATTCAACATAGTACTGGAAGTCCTAGCCACAGCAATCAGACAAGAAAAAGAAATAAAAGGGATCCAAATTGGAAGGGAAGAGGTAAAATTGTAATTATGTGACATGATATGTAGAAAACCCTAATGACCTACAGAAAAACTAGCAGAACCGATAAACAAATTCATAAGGTAGCCACGATACAAGATTAACACACAGAAATTGGTTGCATTTCTTTACACTAACAATGAAATACCAGAAAGGGAAAGAAAAAAAAACAATCTCTTTTAAAATCATATCAAAAAAGAAAATACTTAGGAATAAACCTCACCAAGGAGGTGAAAGACATATGCTGAGAAATATAAAACATTAATAAAGGAAATTGAAGATGATTTAAAGAAATGGGAAATATCCCATGCTCTTGGATTGGAAGAATTAATATTGTTAAAAAGGCCATGCTACCCAAAGCAATCTACAGATTTAATCTTATCCCTATCAAATTACCCATACCATTTTTCACCGAACTACAACAAATAATCCTAAAATTTATATAGAACCATAAAATACCCAGAACTGCCAAAGCACTCCTGAAGAAAACGAACAAAGCTGGAGGTATAACCTTCCCAAACTTCAGACAATCCTAGAAAGCCACAGTAATAAAAACAGCATGGTACCGGCACAAAAACAGACATATGGATTCAACGGAAAAGAGAGAGACCAGAAATAAACCCACACACCTATGGTCAATTAATCTTCAACAAAGGAGGCAAGAATATACAATGGAGAAAAGACAGTCTCTTCAGGAAGTGGTGTTGGGAAAGTTGGACAGTCACATGTAAATCAATGAAGTTAGAACAAACCCTTACTCCATACACAAAAAATAAACTCAAAATGGCTTACAGACTTAAATATAAGACATGACACCATAAAACTATTAGAAGAGAACATAGGCAACACATTCTCTGAAATAAATCATACCAATGTTTTCTTAGGTCAGTCTCCCAAGGCAACAGAAATAGAAGCAAAAATAAACAAGTTATAGTTGTTTATAATCAAACTTATAAGCTTTTGCACAGCAAAGGAAACTATAAACAAAATGAAAAGACAACCTACAGACTGGAAGAAAATATTTGCAAATGATGTAACCAACAGGGGCTTAATTTCCAAAATCTACAAACAGCTCACACAACTCAGTAACAAAAAAAACCAACCCAATAGAAAAATGGGCAGAAGACCTAAATAGAAATTTCTCTAAAAAGACATACAGATGTCCAACAGGCACATGAAAAGATGCTGAATACTGATAATTATTAGAAAAATGCAAAACAAAATTACAATGAGGTATCACCTCACACCAGTCAGAATGGCCATCATTAAAAAGTCTACAAATAATAAATGCTGGAGAGGGTATGGAGAAAAGGGAACCCTCTTACACTGTTGTTGGGAATGCTAATTGGTGCAGCCACTGTGGAAAACAGTATGGAGGTTCCTCAAAAAACTAAAAATAGAGTTGCCATACGATCTTGCAATCCCACTCCTGGGCATACATCCAAAGAAAACTATAACTCAAAAAGATACATGCACCCCAATGTTCATTGCAACACTATTTACAATAGCCAAGACATGGAAACAACCTAAATGTCCATTGAAGATGAATGGATAAAGATGATGTGGTACATATATACAATGGAATACTACTCAGCCATAAAAAGGAATGAAATAATGCCATTTGCAGCAACATGGATGGCCCTAGATGTTTTCATACTAAGTGAAGTAAGTCAGAAAGAGAAAGACAAATACCATATGATATCACTTATATGTGGAATCTAAAATATGACAGAAATGAACTTATCTACAAAACAGAAACACATTCAGACACAGAGAACAGACTTGTGGTTGCCAAGGGGGAGTGGGGGACAGATTGGGAGTTTGGGATTAGCAGATGGAAACTATTATATACAGAATGGATAATCAACAAGGTCCTACTCTATAGCCCAGGGAACTCTATTCAATATCCTATGATAAATCATAATGGAAAAGAATATGAAAAAGAATGTATATATATGTATAACTGAATCACTTTCCTGTACAGTAGAAATTAACACAATATTGTAAATAAACTATACTTCAGTAAAATAAATTAAAACAACAACAAACCAAATACCGGTTTTTCATGATAGATGCTGCCACCTAACTCCAGTCTAATGAGAGGAAAGCAAATGGAAGTCTGCTGGTGGGTTTCTAGGTAAAGCTTTTAATTTTCTTTAAGCCACCATTATTTGGGTTTTCTGTTACTTGCAGAGGAATGTATTCCCAGCTAATACATGTTGTAACTCAGTACATTTCATATTACTGTCCTCTGGCTCATCGTAACTCACTCATCACCATCATGCTTAGAATGTTGAAAAGGTTCTGAAGAACCTGTTTTAGAAAAGGATATGTGAAGAAGTGGACCAGATAATTAGTCAACTCAATGGCTTAACTATACTTTTTATATTTTCCATGAGACTTGATCATTTCTCATATCAATTCTTACCAAGTCTCCTCTTCAGTTTGAATCATACCTACAAATTCCCAAATTAACCAGACCTTTTCAAACTTCATGTCTTCACCCCTGATATCCTCTTTTGCTTCAAATCTCTTACATCATAAACATCTTTCAAAGACTCATTCAAATTTGACCATTTTCTTACAGGCTTTTCCAAACCTTCCCATCCACCCTCTCGCCTATAAAACTGACCACTCACTTGTTCCTTTGTGCTATTTCAGAACCCTGTACAGAATTCTGTCACAGAACCTTGTAAGATTTTACTATAATTCTTTTGTTTAGCTGTCTCTCCCCTGCAAAGATTGTACATTCTTTTGTCTACCACTGTTAAGTAGTTATAGAGGCTACACAGTGATCTCCAAGAGATATGCCCAGGTTCTAAAATCCCAAACCTGTGAATGAATATTACCTTATATGGCAAAAGATGTGATTAAGTTCAGGTTCTGGGGAATAGGAGCTTATCCTGGATTATCTAAATGAGTCCTAACTGTAATTACATGTAGCTTCATAGAAGAGTAGGAGAGAGAGTTTGGGATGCAAAAAGAGGAGGTGATGTGAAGATGGAGTAGAGAGATACAGCTATATGCCAAGGAATGCCAATAGCCACCAGAAGCTAAAACAGTCAAGGGATAGATTATCCTCTAGAGCTTTTTGGAAGGAGTGTAGCCATATCAACACCTTGATTTTGGACTTCTGGCCTCCAAAAGTGTGAGAAAATAGGATTTGGTTGTTTCAAGTCATTCAGTTTGTAGTCATTTGTTAGAACAGTCACAGGAAACGAATACAGTGGCATGCAGTAAAACTTTAATAAAGAAATCAGTAAATGCATCCACATCAGTAATAAAAATGCAAATCAAATAAACTTGAGATTCCATTTTCACCAAGTGAACTTATACCTAAAGCTGGCAAGATTATGGTAGAACATTCCCATAATAACAGTGGCATTACAGAGTGATCTAAATTTTCTCTAGAAGACAACAGAGAAAAATGTAATAAGTGCCATAAAAATGTTCATCTTCTCTACTAGTAATACTATTCTTGGTCATTACCTTAAGAGAAAAGTTCAAAAAACACACATCTGAACAAAAGAAAGAAAAAAAAAAAAGGAAGGAAAAAAACCAAGCAAATATTTACCAGTTCTTACTAATAGCAAAAAAATTCAGACTGCAAATAACTAAAAAAAAAAAAAAAAGGCTCAGAGACTTCTAAGTTGTAACTGAAGGCTTACTTTTATTTAGCTTTTTAGTTTTAATAACATGAAGATCGTACAATACTTTCTTGCTTAAAAGAGCAAAAAATCTTTCAAAGCACTCCTGTTAAAAAGATTAAAAATAAAAATTGTGTTTGTTATACAATTTATAAGCACTTTGACTTAGATTAGACCATTATAACTTTGAGCCTTACAGCCACCTACTCAGGTAGGTAACATTATCATTCCCACTTTATTATTCCCACTTTATTGATGAGAAAACTGAGATTTAGAAAAATGAAATTATTTTCTCAAAGTCATACCAATAATTATTGAGCTCTCACAATATTAGACACTATGGGATATAAAACGGAAAAAAGTAGTTAATAATTCTTGACTTCAGGGAGAGTGTATTTTAGTGGTAGAGCCACAACACAAATCTAGGACTTTCCACCCCAAGTATAATACTTTTTTTGTTTGTTAGTTTTGTTTTAACCCTCACTATTTATTTGTTTGAGCTTCACATTTAGGCATCTACCATATAACTGTAAAATTAAAAGTAAAAAAGATGGTTCCCTCAAGGGACTTACAATATGTAGAAAGTATTCATAATCTAGTGGGAAAAGAACATAATGTACATGGTATAGTGGGTTGAATGATGGCCTCCCAAAGATAGGTCTATATCCTAACCCCTGGAACCTCTGAATATGACCTTATTTGGAAAAAGGGTCTTTGTGGTTATAATTAAGTGAAGAATCTCAAGATGAGATTATCCTGGATTACCCAAGTAGGCCCTAAATCCAATGACAAGTATCCTTATAAGAGACACACAAAGTAGAGCATAGAGAAGGGCATGTGAAGAAGGAGGTAGAGATAGAAGTTATGTAGTCACAAAGCAAGGAATACCTGGAGCTACCAGAACTTACAAAAAGCAAGAAAGAATTCTCTGCTGGGAGATTCAATTCAATCCCTACCAAAATGCCAATGAAATATTTCATGGAACTAGAACAAATAATCTTGACATTTATATGGAACTACAAAAGACCCTGAAACAGCCAAAGCAATCTTGAGAAAGAACAAAGCTAGGGATATCAAGCTCCTTGGTTTCACACTACATATTTCAAACTATATTGTAATCAAAACAGTATGTTACTGTCACAAAAACAGACACATAGATCAATGGAACAGAATAGAGAGCCCAGATATAAACCCATACTTATATGGTCAACTAATCTACAACAAAGGCGACAAGGATATACAATGGGGGAAAAGGCAGTCCCTTCAATAAATGGTGCTGGGAAAACTGGACAGCTACATGCAAAAGAATGAAACTGGACCACTTTCTTATACCATATACAAAACTCATTTTTGAAACCATAAAACTAGAAGAAAACATAGGTAGTATGCTCTTTAACATGAGTCTCAGCAGTATTTTTTGGATATGTCTTCTCAGGCAAGGGCAATAAAAGCAAAGATAATCAAATCAGACTACAAATTGAAAACCTTCTGCACAAGCAAAGGAAACCATCAATAAAACAAAAAGGCACTCTACTGAATGGGAGGAGGTATCTGCAAATGATATATGTGATAAATTGTTAATATTCAAATTATATAAAGAACTCATACACATCAATATCAAAAAAATCTGATCAAAAAATACACAGAGGATCTGAAAAGACATTTCTTCAAAGAAGATTTACAAATGGCCAACAGAAACATGAAAAGATGCTCAACATCACTAATCATCAGGGAAATGCAAATCAACACCAAAATAAGATACCTCACACCTATTAGAATGGTTATTATCAAAAAGACAACAAACAAGAAGGGTTGGCAAGGATGTGGAGAAAAGGGAACCCTTGTGCATTGTTGGTGAGAACGTAAATTGGTGCAGCCACCATGGAAAACAGCATGGAGATTACTCAAAATATTAAAAATAGAACTACCATATGATCCTGCAATTCCACTCTGGGTAATTACCTGAAGAAAACGAAAATGTTAATTTGAAAAGTTATATGCAACCCTATGCTCATTGCAGCATTATTCACAATTGCCAAGATATGGAAGCAACTTAAGTGTCCACTGATATACAAATAGATAAAGAATATGTGGTAATATATACACAATTGAATATTATTCAGCCATAAAAAAGAATGAAATCATGCCATTTGCAACAACATGGATGGACATAGAGAGTATTATGCTAAGTGTAACAAGACAGAGAAGGACAATCTCTTTGATCTCACTTATGTGTGGAATCTAAAAAATGAAACAAACAAAACAGAAACAGACAATATAGACACAAAGAGTAAACTGGTCGTTGCCTGAGGGGAGGCGGATGGGGGTAGGGTGAAATAAGTGAAGGGGATTAAGAGGTACAAACTTCCAGTTATAAAATAAATAAGTCACAGGGATATGATATACAGCATAAAGAACATAGTCAATTACACTGTAATAATTTTGTATGGTGAAAGATTGTTACTAGACTTATGGTGATTTATTTCATAATGTATTTAAAAGTCAATCACTATCTAGTACACCTGAAACTAACACAATACTGTTATGTCAACTCTACTTCAATTAAAAAAAGAAAAAGGGGGGAAAAAAGGAAAAAAAAAAAGAATTCTTTCCTAGGGCCTTCAAAAGGAGCACAGCCCTGCCAACACCATGAATTGAGACTTCTAGCTTCAACAACTGTGAGAGAATAAATGTCTGTTGTTTTAGCCATCAAGTTTGTGGTAATTTGTTACGGTAGCCACAGGAAACTAATACATATGGCATAAAAGATTATTACCTTTGTGATTTTAATTGCTTTTCTCATTTGCTGCTCTTCCCAAATATCTTGATATTTTTTATCTTCTTCACTATCTTCACTTGTTTCTTCATTTCTGGTTGCTTGAAAAAAAAGGTTCATGTATAAATATTCCATATTTTTCCATTCTAATAGCAGCAGAAATTAGCAATTGGGGAGCTTATAAATGGCTTAGCAGCTCTTTATATGTGTTAACCTTTTCTTCACAATTCAAAATTTACTCTCTCTTTATAAATAAAGAAACTAAGATATCACGATGTTACATAACACAGTTCTCTATCTAAGGACTGTGTTGAACCTAGGACCTGAATCTAGCAATCTGACTTCAGAATCTGCATTTATCACCAAACTGTCTCACTCAAAACATGATGGTCTCACATATGAAAAAGCTTGGAAAAAATGCAACATTTGGTTTTATCAGAGATTCTCAATTCTACCTTAGAATCTAAACACGCAAAAATAATTTCTGGGTTAATAGGAACCAAAAGTCTCATTCTGAAATAGTATTATTTGAAATGACAAAAACTTGGTAAAACATTATTGTTTACAAATGAGAAATGTGAAAATAGTTCTTTGATACCTAAGGATTATTGGTTGAGGAAAACTTTTTACTAGAGCAGGGAAGATTTTAACACATGACACCAAAATCCTACCAATGTTTCTATGTTAAAAAAAATCTTATAAAGGTGACAATGAAAGTTTTCAATATCAAAAATAGGAAACTCTACAAATTTTTTAACTTGTCAAGAAAGATCAAGTGGAGATCAGATAACAGTAAACATTATTATTGCATGTACCCTTTGATAACATTTTGATACAGACATGTATTTTAGAAGCCATGATGTCAGTAAATACATTGATATTAAAAAAATAACTTAAACAACCTTTAGAATAGGAGATACTATATTATGTTTTTATGGATATTTTTATCATAATATTATATTCTAATGAAAAATGCCTTAATGTTCATTTATTATAAATAAATTAAAAATGTACCTGTTTTTTCAGCCATCTTTTGTCTAAGTGTTTGAGGTTTCGGGGTAAATGGTATTATATTTTCATGATCATCAGTCTCACTCTCAGGATATTCAGTGTTTTTCTTCATACCAGAGATGGTGAAGGCATGTTTTACATCCAAAGAAATATAGTCCTCTTGGGCCCTGGCCAATTCACGTTTTCGGTAGGCTGCCTGAATAAAAGCTGCATCAGGGATATTTACTGAAAGAAACAAAGAGGAGGACATTGAAAACAAAATAGTAACAGAGAGAAATAGTCCTCATATTTAAAGGAAAAGAGCACCATTTTTCCAATTTTTTCACTATTTTGATATGAATAATGACTCAAAATCTGTTTCAATAGAACTATTATTATTATTATTTTTTTGTGGTATGCGAGCCTCTCACTGCTGTGGCCTCTCCCATTGCGGAGCACAGCCTCTGGACATGCAGGCTCAGCGGCCATGGCTCACGGGCCCAGGCACTCCACGGCATGTGGGATCCTCCCGGACCGGGGCATGAACCCGTGTCCCCTGCATCGGCAGGTGGACTCTCAACCACTGCGCCTCCAGGGAAGCCCAGCCAAAGCAATCTTGAGGGAAAAAAACGGAGCTGGAGGAATCAGACTCCCTGACTTCAGATTATACTACAAAGCTACAGTAATGAAGACAATATGGTTCTGGCACAAAAACAGAAATACAGACTAATGGAACAGGACAGAAAGCCCAGACATAAACCCACACACCTGTGGTCAACTAATCTATGACAAAGGAGGCAAGGATATGCAATGGAGAAAAGACAGTCTCTTTAATGAGTGGTGCTGGGAAAACTGGACAGCTACATGTAGAAGAATGAAATTAGAACACTCCCTGACATCACACACAAAAATAAATTCAAAATGGATTAAAGACCTAATGTAAGATGGGAAACTCTTAGAGGAAAACGTAGGAAGAACACTCTTTGACATAAATCATGGCAAGATCTTTTTTGATCCACCTCCTAGAGTAATGGAAATAAAAACAAAAATAAACAAATGGGACCTAACAAAACTTAAAAGCTTTTGCATAGTAAAGGAAACTGTAAACAAGATGAAAAGACAGCCCTCAGAAGGGGAGAAAATATTTGCAGACGAATCAATGGACAAAGGAGTAATCTCCAAAATATATAAACACCTCATGCAGCTCAATATTTAAAAAAAAACAAAGAACCCAATCAAAAAATGGTAGAAGACGTAAATAGACATTTCTCCAAAGAAGACATACAGATGGCGAAGAGGCACATGAAAAGCTGCTCAACATCACTAATTATTAGAGAAATGCAAATCAAAGCTACAATGAGGTATCACCTGACGCCAGTTACAATGGGCACCATTAGAAAATCTACAAACAACACATCCTGCAGAGGGTGTGGAGAAAAGGGAACGCTCTTGTACTGTTGGTGGGAATGTAAATTGATACAGCCACTATGGAGAACAATATGGAGGTTCCTTCAAAAACTAAATATAGAATTACCATATGACCCAGCAATCCCACTACTGAGCATATACCCAGAGAAAACCATAATTCAAAAAGACACATGCACCCCAGTGTTCACTGCAGCACTATTTACAATAGCCAGGTCATGGAAGCAACCTAAATGCCCATCAACAGACAAATGGATAAAGAAGATGTGGTACATATATACAATGGAATATTAGCCATAAAAAGGAACGAAACTGGGTCATTTGTAGAGACGTGGATGGACCTACAGACTGTCATACAAAGCGACGTAAGTCAGTAAGAGAAAAACAAATATCGTATATTAATGCATATATGTGGAATCTAGAAAAATGGTACAGATGAACCGGTTTGCAAGGAAAACAGTGACACAGATGTAGAGAACAAACGCAAGGACACCAAGGGGGAAAAGTGGGGTGGTAGGGGGTGGGATGAATTGGGAGATTGGGATTGACATATATAAGCTAATATGTATAAAACAGATAACTAATAAGAACCTGCAGTATAAAAAAGTAAAATTAAATTAAAAAAATCACTGCTATAGAAAAATACTAATATTAGAAATAAAGTTTTTTTTTACATCTTTATTGGAGTATAATTGCTTAACAAAGGTGTGCTAACTTCTGCTTTATAACAAAATGAATCAGTTATACATATACATATGTTCCTATATCCCCTCCCTCTTGCGTCTCCCTCCCACCCTCCCTATCCCACCCCTTGAGGCAGTCACAAAGCACCGAGCTGATCTCCCTGTGCTATGCGGCTGCTTCTCACTAGCTATCTACCTTACGTTCGGTAGTATATGTGTCCATGCCTCTCTTCCGCTTTGTCACAGCTTACCCTTCCCCCTCCCCATATCCTCAAGTCCATTCTCTAGTACGTCTGTATCTTTATTCCTGTCTTACCCCTAGGTTCTTCATGACATTTTTTTCTTCTTAAATTCCATATATATGTGTTGGCATACGGTATTTGTCTTTCTCTTTCCGACTTACTTCACTCTGTATGACAGACTCTAGGTCTATCCACCTCGTTACAAATAGCTCAATTTCATTTCTTTTTATGGATGAGTAATATTCCATTGTATATATGTGCCACATCTTCTTTATCCATTCATCTGATGATGGACACTTAGGTTGTTTCCATCTCTGGGCTATTGTAAATAGGGCTGCTATGAACATTTTGGTACATGACTCTTTTTGAATTATGGTTTTCTCAGGGTATATGCCCAGTAGTGGGATTGCTGGGTGATACGGTAGTTCTATTTGTAGTTTTTTAAGGAACCTCCATACTGCTCTCCACAGTGGCTGTACCAATTCACATTCCCACGAGCAGTGCAAGAGTGTTCCCTTTTTTCCACACCCTCTCCAGCATTTATTGTTTCTAGATTTTTTGATGATGGCCATTCTGACTGGTGTGAGGTGATACCTCATTGTAGTTTTGATTTGCATTTATCTAATGATTAGTGATGTTGAGCATCCTTTCAGGTGTTTGTTGGCAGTCTGTATATCTTCTTTGGAGAAATGTCTATTTAGGTCTTCTGCCCATTTTTGGATTGGGTTGCTTTTTTGTTATTGAGCTGCATGAGCTGCTTATAAATTTTGGAGATGAATCCTTTGTCAGTTGCTTCATTGGCAAATATTTTCTCCCATTCTGAGGGTTGTCTTTTGGTCTTGTTTATGGTTTCCTTTGCTGTGCAAAAGCTTTTAAGTTTCATTTGGTCCCGTGTGTTCATTTTTGTCTTTATTTCCATTCCTCTAGGAGGTGGGTCAAAAAGGATCTTGCTGTGATTTATGTCATAGAGTGTTCTGCCTATGTTTCCCTCTAAGTGTTTGAAAGTTTCTGGCCTTACATTTAGGTCTTTAATCCATTTTGAGCTTATTTTTGTATATGGTGTTAGGGAGTGATCTAATCTCATACTTTTACATGTCCCTGTCCAGTCTTCCCAGCACCACCTATTGAAGAGGCTGTCCTTTCTCCACTCTACATTCCTGCCTCCTTTATCAAAGATAAGGTGACCATATGTGCATGGGTTTATCTCTGGGCTTTCTATTCTGTTCCATTGATCTATGTTTCTGTTTTTGTGCCAGTACCATACTGTCTTGATTACTGTAGCTTTGTAGTATAGTCTGAAGTCAGGGAGCCTGATTCCTCCAGCTCCATTTTTCGTTCTCAAGATTGCTTTGGCTATTAGGGGTCTTTTGTGTTTCGATACAAATTGTGAAATTTTTTGTTCTAGTTCAGTGAAAAATGCCAGTGGTAGTTTGATAGGATTTGCATTGAATCTGTAGATTGCTTTGGGTAGTAGAGTCATTTTCACAATGTTGATTCTTCCAATCCAAAAACATGGTATATCTCTCCATCAATTTGTATCATCTTTAATTTCTTTCATCAGTGTCTTATAATTTTCTGCATACAGGTCTTTTGTCTGCTTAGGTAGGCTTATTCCTAGATATTTTATTCTTTTTGTTGCAATGGTAAATGGGAGTGTTTTCTTGATTTCACTTTCAGATTTTTCATCATTAGTATATAGGAATGCCAGAGATTTCTGTGCATTAATTTTGAATCCTGCTACTTTACCAAATTCATTGATTAGCTCTAGTAGTTCTCTGGTAGCATCTTTAGGATTCTCTATGTATAGTATCATGTCCTATGAAAACAGTGACAGCTTTACTTCTTCTTCTCCTATTTGGATTCCTTTTATTTCCTTTTCTGATTGCTGTGGCTAAAACTTCCAAAACTATGTTGAATAAGAATGGTGAGAGTGGGCAACCTTGTCTTGTTCCTGATCTTAGTGGAAATGGTTTCAGTTTTTCACCATTAAGGATGATGTTGGCTGTGGGTTTGTCATATATAGCTTTTATTATGTTGAGGAAAGTTCCCTCTATGCCTACTTTCTGCAGGGTTTTTATCATAAATGGGTGAATTTTGTTGAAAGCTTTCTCTACATCTATTGAGATGATCATACTGTTTTTCTCCTTCAATTTGTTAATATGCTGTATCATGCTGATTGATTTGCGTATACTGAAGAATCCTTGCATTCCTGGAATAAACCCCACTTGATCATGGTTTACGATCCTTTTAATGTGCTGTTGGATTCTGTTTGCTAGTATTTTGCTGAGGATTTTTGCATCTATGTTCATCAGTGATATTGGCCTCTAGTTTTCTTTCTTTGTGACATCCTTGTCTGGTTTTGGTATCAAGGTGATGGTGGCCTCATAGAATGAGTTTGGGAGTGTTCCTCCCTCTGCTATATTTTGGAAGAGTTTGAGAAGGATGGGTGTTAGCTCTTCTCTAAATGTTTGATAGAATTTGCCTGTGAAGCCATCTGGTCCTGGGCTTTTGTTTGTTGGAAGATTTTTTATCACAGTTTCAATTTCAGTGCTTGTGATTGGTCTTTTTATATTTTCTATTTCTTCCTAATTCAGTCTTGGCAGGCTGTGCATTTCTAAGAATTTGTCCATTTCTTCCAGGTTGTCCATTTTACTGGCATAGAGTTGCTTGTAGTAATCTCTCATGATCTTTTGTATTTCTATAGTGTCAGTTGTTACTTCTCCTTTTTCATTTCTAATTCTATTGAGTCTTCTCCCTTTTTTTCTTGATGAGTCTGGCTAATGGTTGATCAATTTTGTTTATCTTCTGAAAGAACCAGCTTTTAGTTTTGATCTTTGCTATCATTTTCTTCATTTCTTTTTCATTTATTTCTGACCTGATTTTTATGATTTCTTTCCTTCTGCTAACCTTCGGGTGTTTTTGTTCTTCTGTCTCTAATTGCTTTAGGTGCAAGGTTAGGTTGTTTATTTGAGATGTTTCCTGTTTCTTAAGGTGGGATTGTATTGCCATAAACTTCCCTCTTAGAACTGCTTTTGCTGCATTCCATAGGTTTTGGGTCATTGTGTCTCCATTGTCATTTGTTTCTAGGTATGTTTTTATTTTCTCCTAGATTTCTTCAGTGATCACTTCGTTATTAAGTAGTGTATTGTTTAGCCTCCATGTGTTTGTATTTTTTACAGATCTTTTCCTGTAATTGATGTCTAGTCTCATAGCATTGTGGTCAGAAAAGATACTTGATACAATTTCAATTTTCTTAAATTTACCAAGGCTTGATTTGTGCCCCGAGATATGATCTATCCTGGAGAATGTTCCATGAGCACTTGAGAAAAATGTGTATTGTTGTTTTTCGATGGAATGTCCTATAAATATTAAGTTCGTCTTGTTTAATGTTATCATTTAAAGCTTGTGTTTCCTTATTTATTTTCATTTTGGATGATCTGTCCATTGGTGAAAGTGGGTTGTTAAAGTCCCTTACTATGAATGTGTTACTGTCGATTTCCCCTTTTATGGCTGTTAGTATTTGCCTTATGTATTGAGGTGCTCCTATGTTGGGTGTATAAATATTTACAATTGTTATATCTTCTTCTTGGATCGATCCCTTGATCATTATGTAGTGTCCTTCTTTGTCTCTTCTAGTAGTCTTTATTTTAAAGTCTATTTTGTCTTATATGAGAATTGCTACTCCAGCTTTCTTTTGGTTTCCATTTGCATGGAATATCTTTTTCCATCCCCTTACTTTCAGTCTGAATGTGTCTCTAGGTCTGAAGTGGGTCTCTTGTAGACAGCATATATATGGGTCTTGTTTTTGTATCCATTTAGCCAATCTGTGTCTTTTGGTGGGAGCATTTAGTCCATTTACATTTAAGGTAATTATCGATATGTATGTTCCTATTCCCATTTTCTTAATTGTTTTGGGTTCGTTATTGTAGGTCTTTTCCTTCTGTTGTGTTTCTTGCCTAGAGAAGTTCCTTTAGCATTTGTTGTAAAGCTGGTTTGGTGGTGCTGAACTCTCTCAGCTTTTGCTTGTCTGTAAACGTTTTAATTTCTCCATCAAATCTGAATGAGATCCTTGCTGAGTAATCTTGGTTGCAGTTTTTTTCTCCTTCATCACTGTAAATACGTCCTGCCACTCCCTTCTGGCTTGCAGAGTTTCTGCTGAAAGATCAGCTGTTATCCTTATGGGGATTCCCTTGTGTGTTATTTGTTGTTTTTCCCTTGCTACTTTTATTATGTTTTCTTTGTATTTAATTTTTGACAGTTTGATTAATATGTGGCTTGGCGTATTTCTCCTTGGGTTTATCCTGTATGGGACTCTCTGTGCCTCCAGGACTTGATTAACTATTTCCTTTCCCATATTAGGGAAGTTTTCAACTATAATCTCTTCAAATATTTTCTCAGTCCCTTTCTTTTTCTCTTCTTCTTCTGGAAGCCCTATAATTCGAATGTTGGTGCGTTTAATGTTGTCCCAGAGGTCTGAGACTGTCCTCAGTACTTTTCATTCCTTATTCTTTCTTTTGCTCTGCAGTAGTTATTTCCAGTATTTTATCTTCCACATCACTTATCCGTTCTTCTGCCTCAGTTATTCTGCTATTGTTCCCATCTAGAGTATTTTTAATTTCACTTATTGTGTTTCTAATCATTGCTTGATTCATCTTTAGTTCTTCTAGGTCCTTGTTAACTGTTTCTTGCATTTTGTCTATTCTATTTCCAAGATTTTGCATCATCTTTACTATCATTATTCTGAATTCATTTTCAGGTAGACTGCCTATTTCCTCTTCATTTGTTAGGTCTGGTGGGTTTTTATCTTGCTCCTTCTTCTGCTGTGTGGTTTTCTGTCTTCTCATTTTGCTTATCTTACTGCGTTTGGGGTCTTGTTTTTGCAGGCTGCATGCTTGTAGTTCCCGTAGTTTTTGGTGTCTGTCCCCAGTGGCTAAGGTTGGTTCAGTGGGTTGTGTAGGCTTCCTGGTGGAGGGGACTAGTGCCTATGTTCTGGTGGATGAGGCTGTATCTTGTCTTTCTGGTGGGCAGGTCCACGTCTGGTGGTGTGTTTTGGGGTGTCTGTGGACTTTTTATGATTTTAGGCAGCCTCTCTGCTAATGGGTGGCATTGTGTTCCTGTCTTGCTAGTTGTTTGGCATAGGGTGTCCAGCACTGTAGCTTGCTGGTCATTGAGTGAAGCTGGTGCTGGTGTTGAGATGGAGATCTCTGGAAGATTTTCGCCATTTGATATTATGTGGAGCTGTGAGGTCTCTTGTGGACCAGTGTCCTGACGTTGGCTCTCCCACCTCAGAGGCACAACACTGACTCCTGGCTGAAGCACCAAGAACCTTTCATCCACACGGCTCAGACTCCTCAATTTGTGATGATTCGTTGTCTATTCATGTATTCCACAGATGCAGGGTACATCAAGTTGATTGTGGAGTTTTAGTCCGCTGCTTCTGAGGCTGCTGGGAGAGATTTCCCTTCCTCTTCTTTGTTCTCACAGCTCCTGGGTCTCAGCTTTGGATTTGGCCCCGCCTCTGCCTGTAGGTCGCCAGAGGGCATCTGTTCCTCCCTCAGACAGGACAGGGTTAAAGGAGCAGCCGCTTCAGGGACTCTGGCTCACTGAGGCTGGGGGGGAAGGAGGGGCACAGTGTGCGGGGCAAGCTTGCGGCGGCAGAGGCCAGCGTGACGTAGCACCAGCCCAAGGCGCGCCATGCGCTCTCCCGGGGAAACCGTCCCTGGATCCCAGGATCCCGGCAGTGACGGGCTGCACAGGCTCCCCGGAAAGGGGGCATGGACAGTGACCTGCGCTCACACACAGGCCTCTTGGTGGCGGCAACAGCAGCCCCATCATCCCACCCCCGTCTCTGGGGTCCGCGCTTTCAGCTGCCTAGAAATAAAGTTCTTAAACAAAATTCAAAAGTTACCAACCTAGTGATGTAAACTCTTCTTCCAGAGAGCTAGAGGTATTGGAAGATGAACTCTGATCATCTTTACTTTCTGAAGAATGATGTGTTCCATCCTCTTTGTCTGTTGAAAGATCAACTGCTCTGGATTCTAACAGGATGTTTTCTTGAATATAACAAGAAAGAGTCAAGATGTTGGAATCAATAATTGAAATTGTGAACAACACATGGCATATGTAAAATATGGTGTTTTAATTTTACTCTACATATTTAAAGTAGATATGCAGATCTTTCTCTAATTTCCATTCTTTCTGAAATCAATGGATGGTCTAATAAATGTACAAGGATGTATCCTATTTGTGTTATCTATTTAACTAGTAAAATACTCCCTTCATTAAAGAATGAAATGAAAAGAGGAAAGGGAACATAAGAGAAAAAAGAAAATGACAAAAAGTGAAAGAATATTTAAATGAAAAAAGAAAAATAGTGATAGTGAATAAATAGAAAAAGAAAAGAATACTTAACGTACATTCCCTATGTGCTAGGCACACTGAAGTCTGTTTTACAAGATTTATTTCATTTAACATTCACAACTCTATAAAGTAAATGTTATTACTGATGAGAAAACTAAGGATTGGAAAGGCTAAATAACATGTCCAATGTCACAAAGTTACTAAATGGAGAAGCTGGGCTTTCAATCTAATTTCATCCAACTCTGGAATTTAGGCTCTTGTAATATAAATACTAAGTTACATTTCAATGGCTGGTGGTAAGAAGTACTATAATGAGTACTGTAGCCTCAAACCAAATCATGGATCTATTTCCACTGTGTGATTCTGGAAAGGACACAGTCAATTAACCTATTAAACAAAGACAGCATTAAGAGAGAACACCCACAGAGGTATTGTGAGAATTGAATGAGCAAAGTGTAAAGGAATTTATGGTATTATTGACAAAATAGGACTTGTTAGTTCACAAATATTTTGTAATAGTTGTGAATAATCTTAAGATTTAAGATTACATAAATGAGTACTCTTATATTAAGAATGTTCCTTAATTAGAAAACCTATATAAATTTCAAAAAAGCTGGAGTAAAAATCAAGAATTAAAAGACAAAGTAATATATCACTTCTTGGCCATTTGGCTAAGATCAAGTGTAAAAGACAAGGGATATAGCTGTAGCTTATATCTTTCTTAGCTACTGCTATTTATGACAACTCCTACATCTTCTTAAAGTGAAGTAAAGTTACACCAGAGCAGTGGTTCTTAGAGTATGATTCATCTACCCTTGGAGGTCCCTCAGACCCTTTCAGCGGGTCTGAGGGAAAACCCAAACTACTTTCATCACAACATTAACATGTTACTTGCCCTTTTTACTCCATTGGTGGGTAAAACTGCTAATTTTTTAGTATGAATCGTAACAGTGATACCAATCTGCAGAAGCATCCACTGTATTCTTTTCCACCTTGTACTAGCAAGAAAAATAGTCAGTTTCACTTATTGTCCTTAATGAAGCAATAAAAAATTAATTTTATTAAATTTTGGCCCTGAGTACATATCTTTTTAATATTCTGTGGATCAAAATGGAAGCATGCATAAAGCACTTCTGGCGCATACTGAAATGCAATGGTTGCCTCAAGGTAAAGCACTTGTGTGATGAGCTGCAAGTTGAACTTAACCACTGTCTTCGAGGAGGAAAACCTTTCTACTTGAAAGAATGACAGACAAACTCTAGTTATTCAGACACGGGTATCTGACAAACATTTTCTTAAAAACGAGCAAAGTTGTGCCTACCACTTCAAGATTAGAGGTTGCAAGTGAAGTCTATAATTTTGGGAAAGCACACCCTCTACTGTGAACTTGATAGCTTTCCAATACTTAAAGACTGATGATGTCAGTAGTAGCATTAAGAGATTTTTTTTGACATTGTAATAAATTGTACCAACACTTGCAAGAACTGCAACTGGGTGAACCACTACTTTCCAAAGAGTCAATGCATGATGTTACCAATCATGCATGGGTAAAAGCCATTCAAAGTGCAAAACACACCAACAGATTTTACTACAGTGGAGTACAAAGAATTGACTGATATGGTTTCAGCTTCCTCATGCCAACTAAAACTTAGTACTTGCCTTCTGCATCTACAAGGATTAAGTCACAAACTGCTGTAGCTGCTGATTTTCAACACACCCTGAAAGGAGTTCAGGGCAGAGGAATGAGGTACTCTGTGCTTTGGGAAAAACTGGCAGAACAGGCCTTCAGACAGATATTTTCAGAAGATTTTATAAGCCCGATCCTTACAACTCCTCATATCTGGAAAAGCACTAAAATCATTAATGGTGACGTCTGTTCCTCATGACTAGCAGCAAGGTTCTGCCAAAATGTGTGTCTGACCGCACAAACCCCTCTTCATTAATATCATATGTAACACTGACCTCTCCCCTACCTCTGTGGAGCAGTTTCTCAAAGCTACCTGAAACGCTGTCTCCTGGGCTATAGTTCTCATTTTGCTCCAAATAAAACAACTCACAAACTTTCACGTTGTGCATTTTCTTCAGTCGACACACACTGCAAACTAACCTTTAAGAACCTATTACTTTTTTTTTTTTTCTTTTTGCGGTATGAGGGCCTCTCACTGTTGTGGCTTCTCCCGTTGCGGAGCACAGGCTCCGGATACGCAGGCTCAGCGGCCATGGCTCACGGGCCCAGCTGCTCTGCGGCATGTGGGATCTTCCCGGACCGGAGCACAAACCCGTGTCCCCTGCATCGGCAGGCGGACTCTCAACCACTGCGCCACCAGGGAAGCCCCAAGAACCCATTACTTTTTGAGCTTCATTGTAATATTAAAGCAGAACACGTTTAATGAACTAAAAAGGCTCTTAAGTACTCCTAGTCATCTATCTGTGGTTTTCTTCATACAAACAAAACAACACATTTCAATAGACTGAATGCAGAAATATCTGTGAGAATTCAGCTGTCTTCCATTAAGCCAGACATTAAAGAGATTTGCAAATTGAAAACGTTACTCTTACTATTTATCAGAAAAGTTATTTTTCATAAAAATGTTTCTTATCCCTACATATAATGAGTTAATTTTTAAAAAGAATTAATAAAAATTTATCTTAATTCCTAAGATGGTAAATATTATAGATATAATCCACAGAAACAAAAGCTCTTTGGGATCCTTAATTATTCTTAAGAGTATAAAGGGTATACCTTTAAGACCAAAAGGGTACTCTTAAGACCAAAATGTTTGAGAACCACTGTTTCACTGTTTCACTGTTTTGGAAGGCAAGAGAAGAGGCAACTCCTGGGCCCCACCCCCCCATTAAAGTTTAACCAGATGACTCTTACATAAAGAAAAAAATATTTTAAAAGTCATCAGAACTTCAGATAAACAGGTGATTATAACACTGACTAAGAAATCACCAAAATTACTTGGACTAAAAATAGTGGGGAGAAAACTTTTTTACCTCAAGACTAACCAAAAACTATAGTTATTTTTACAGATACTTTTTTATTTATTGAAATTATACCATGTATACTGTCTTGAAAATAACAATAAATTATGTAACATATCATTAGCAACATAGGTTTGTTTTCTACATGGTTATTTCATCCTGTGACAAGCCAGAAATGCTGAATCATCATTCTATTGGTGGCATCATCCACAGGTGACAAACTGGAGATTCTACTCATGTCAACAGGCCAGGGATTACCTCAGTTCATTAAACCTGAGTGTTAGGTATCCTGGAGAAACATGGTTTGCAGACAAGAGTAGGTAAAAAGTGCCATTTATTTGGAGAAGCTGGTTGCTTTTAGGGCCTTTACTACGAGCTTCACTATTGAATTTTTTTAGAAGTTCCTTTTAGAATGAAACATAATCTCAAATATTTTTATGTGTGTCTGAGTCAGAAGTTAATGTATTTAAACTTCAAGACCCTACTTATACAAGTTCCTTCCAAGTCCTTGTTCCTGTGTTTTTATTTCTAACTTTTCCTAACTATACAGTTTTATTTTTAACCATATTATTATTAAACTCCAATTCAAACTAGAACACATCTTACGTAAACAAGGTTATGCTGCTTGAATTCTATTTTTAAGAACGCAAAGGTACTTCAAAATTACTACATTGTATTTAACACCATTATTGGTACTCTACAGGGTCACCAATCTGTTAGTGGCATATATTGCTATTTTTATCTTTTCTTTAAATAACCGATTAAAAAACAAAACGCAAAAGAAAATGTCCCAAAGCCTGTCACCTAAATTTTTCTAGTGTATCGTTTTGCTTGTTTTCGAGGAAAAGAATTGGGGACAGAAAGTACCTTCACCTACATAGGAGTATTAGGAATTTTTAAACTCTTCTGTGACGATTTAGGTTCTTCTAAGCATAAAGTGCAGCACTAAAGCTATATATAATTGGTGAGGGTTTATCTGACAGTGCAAACACGGACAAGCCCAAACCATGCAGTATTCTTTCTACTCCCCCAAGGGGCCCAATACGGAGATGCAGGCAGCAGGCCAGTGTTCGCAGGCAGGTTATCTCCGCGATTCATCGTTGTTCGTGGCTGGCAAAAGGTTGCAGAAACCTTTAGAGAACCCCGCGGGCTCTTTCCCCATCCTCCCCACACCCCGCCCCGCGCACCCACCCTGCTGCCCCGGGCACCCACCCTGCTGCCCCGCGTCACCTGGGACGTCCGAGCCTCCGTCCAAACGCGCAGCCGCTCTCGCGGCGTGCCGGGAACTGGCCCAGACCCGGCCGCGGCCCCGACCCCGGGCCCGGCGGGGTAGTTCCGCCGCTTCCGCGCGGCCTCCTCCAGACGGCAGCCCTTCCTCCGCAGGGCCCAGGTCTGCCTGCTCCCCCGACGCCCCGGGTTCAGCAAATGGTTCCTGGGTGCTGTCGCTGTCACTAGAGTCCGCTCGGCGCTGCCGGAAAGTCCTTTTCGGCCTGTGAGCCATAGCAGGCTCACTTCCGGCTCTGGCTAACCCAGGGCTACAGCAACCACCCAGGCGCGCGCTTCCGCCTCCCGCTTTTCCGCCGCATGCGTGCGCCCGACCTGCGCGTCTTCAACTCCAGCTTCTCCATGCGCATGCGTGCTTTGCTTCCTTCGATCTGTTCGACAGAGTTCGGTTCCCCGGCTGAGGTAGGTAGAGCGCTGTCTTTACTTTGCAAGGCCAGCTTGCGCAGATCGTTGCAGAGAATCTCGCTGACTTCCGGAGGTGAGTTCCACGGAAAGCTGCACTCACAGGCTCTCCTTGTGCAAACCCTATCTGGGAATCAGGCGTTATGCCCACATCCTGGACTGGGACCGGATCTGCTCTTCTACTTTCTGGAGAGAGTGAAGTTCTCTCTCCAACCAAGAATTAAAAAAGACAAAACACAAGCAAAAAACCGCAGGTGTGTGTGTGTTTGAGATTGTCTCTGAAAGCTAAACAGTAAAATCTACACAGTAAAATCTGCACATAAATGATAGGTGCACAAATAAGCAAACATCAAATGATTGCTTCCAAGCATCAAGGCTTCAATCGAACCTGGTTAAATACGTTGGTCCATAAGAAAAAAAATGTATTTGAAAAATGGGGATGTAATTTAAAAAGAAGCACAGAGATAAGAAGGACGGCCCCACAGAGTTACCTTTAGAAACGGGTGAAGAGCAACAAGAGAGCAAGAAGCCTTTTTAGGTACCCATAATCATCACTACTTTATATTATTTGCCCTTTCTCATGAATACGAGGAATTTCTTCCCCCAAGAGGGCATGAATAATGCCATATATCTTATTTGCCCCCACTATACTTATTTACAATACTAGCTTATTAAATTAATCAGCTGGTTATTAGGAAACTTTACATTATTCATCTTTTATATAATTTAAAATTGAAGAGGTTAATAATTGAAAGAAAATTGGCATATGAAATATTCCCAGCTTTTGGAAATCCTTTATCCCCTAGTGGTGACATTTTATTCTGCTCCTCTAGCCATTGATCAGTGGGTTCTGAGCTCCCTCTAGTGAGAAATGTGCTACTTACAGAAGGATTGTGTCAATCTTTTGGAAATTGCCTCCTTTCTCATAATAGAGCTACTTTTCATTCTCTCTTGTTATAAGTAATGGATATATTTTCATTTTTAAGCCAAACCTACATCAGATTTTCTCAGAGAACAAATTTAGAGAAGTCGTATTAATAAGTTATCACTCTCTCCTTTAGGAATTAAAAACACTTATTGTGGAAATACATCCACAAAAGTATAGACCTAATTTTGTTTTCATTTTTTCAGTATCTATTTTTGAGCACTTACTATGAAGGTCTCTTGTCCTGGGCCCAAAGGGTCATGATATACATGGGGGTCATGCTCCCGGTGGTCAGGTGCTATTAGCCAAATTATCCCTACAGTTTGGCTTGTTGGAAATTACTTTAAAAAAAATGATGCTCAAAATACTTAATGTAAGATCTACACTCTTAACAAATTTTTAAGTGTACTGTACAGTATTGTTAATTATAAGCACAATGTTGTACAGCAGATCTCTAGAACTTTTTCCTTTTAACCAAAACTTTTTACCTGTTGTACTTTAACTCCCCATTCCTCCTCCTCCCTGCCCTGGCAATCACCATTCTCCTTTTTGCTTCTATGAGTTTGGCTATTTTAGGTACCTCATGTAAGTGGAATCATGAAGTATTTACCTTTCTGTGACTTAGCATAATGTCCTCAAAGCTCATCCATTTTGTCACATATAGTGGGATTTCCTTCCTTTTTAATGCTGAATGATATTCCATTGTCTCTATATACCACATTTTCTTTATCCATTCATTGGACAATAGACATTTAGGTGGTTTCCATACCTTGGCTATTGTGAAGAGTGTTGCAATAAATGTGGGAGTGCAAATATGTCTTCAAGATCCTGATTTCAATTCTTTTGGATAAATACCCAGAAGTGGGACGGCTGGATCATATGGTAGTTTTATTTTTAATTTTTTGAGGAACTTCCATACTGTTTTCCATAACAACTGCACATTTCACATTCCCACCAACTGTGTGCAAACATTCCACTTTCTCCACAACCTTGCCAACACTTGTTGACTATTGATTGATTGACTGATTGACACCAGCCATCCTAACAGATGTGAAGTGATATTTCATTGTGGTTTTGATTGGCATTTCCCTGATTAGTGATGTTCAGCATCTTTCATATACCTGTTGGCTTCTTTGGAGAAAGTCTATTCAAATCCTATTCAAATCAAAGTACAAGGATTTCAGGAGCTCTGTGCCAGGAACCAGAAGCAGAGACTGTTACTGAACCAAGCTTGAGTCCACTCGCCCAACACACAGCAAAGCCTATTTACCAACACTGGGTTGTAGTGAAGGAAAGTACAACATTTACTGCAGGGCCAAGAAAGGAGAATGGGAGGCTCATGCACAGAAGACCCAAAATCCCTGTTGGCTTTCAGGGAAAGGTTAAAGTGCAATGTGAGGAAGAGGGTTGCAGGGTGCTTGATCAGCTCATGGATATTCTGATTTGTTGGTGGTGAGGTAACAGTGGTGTTTCAGAGTCAACATCATCAACCTTCTATTTCCAGCTGGTCTGGGGTCTACATGCTGGTGGTCAGGAGTTAACTTCTTTCACCTGTTGGGGGTTTTAGTATCTGCAAAACAACTCGAGGATATGGCTCAGGATATTATCTATAACCTTTAAGGAGGAACTAGAAGTGCTTGACTTTGTCTTATAGCTAAACTACTATTATTGTTTCTTGCTTGACTCTTTTCCTTAGTGTCTGCATTTCTCTGATTAAATTTGCTCATTGTCATTCAGGGAAGGTTTTAGGAGGCTAAAGCTCTTCTAAAAACAAGAGGCAGGGGACATGGGGATCTGTTCCTGGGAATGCTCCATAGGGACCTATAATAGAAATATATATATATTATCTCACAGCCATATTGCAAATAATATAGTTATTAAAACTTATACCTGCTCGGAGTAATGTTCACACAGTTCTGTTGGGTATTGTCCTATGAGTGAAATATTGGGACATGGATTATGCATATCTTTAATTTCAGTGGAAAATGCCAGCTTTCCAAGGTAGTAGCCACCTAAATTTATACTTCCATAAATTTACATGTATAAAAGTTTTCATGATTCTTTGTCCTTGCTAACACTTGGTATTGTCAATTGTCTTACTTTTAGCCTTCTGGGTCCTGATGGCTTTAATTAGAATTTCCTTGATTACTAATGAATAAGAGCCCTTATTCATATATACATATAAATAATATATATAATATATATGTATGTATTACACGCACACACACACACACACAGACACACACCCATACGTCCTACCTAAAGTTCCTCTTTTGTGACTTTCTTATCCAAGTCTCTTATCCATTTTCTATTACTTGTTTTTTTCTTAATGGCACATAGCTATTTGTTATGTATTATGTATATGAGCCCTTTGACTGTTATACATATTGCAAATATGTTCTACCACCTTGTGGTTGGCTTTTTCACTCTCTTAATGGTTTTTGGTTTTTTTTGTGTGTGAAGAGAAATTCTTAAATTTTTAATGTTAATGTAAAGCAATTTATTTATCCTTTCCTTTATCTTTTGTGCTTTTTGTGTCTTATTTTAGAAATCTTTCTATATACCCCAAGGTCAAAAATATAGTCTCTGGTAGTATATTATGGATATAGATCTATAATGTACCTGGAGTTGATATTTTTTGGGTATGGAGTGAGATGACAGTCAAATTAATTTTTGTATGGTTATCCAATTGACCTAATTTAATTAAAAATTATATAATGGAAAATTTCCAAACATATGTAATAAGTACACTGAAGAATTTAATGAACTCTTATTATTCAGCTTTGATAATTTTCAACTCATGGACAACTTGTTTCATTTCTATTCCCATCTACTCTCTTTACACATTATTTCAAAATATGTCACACACATGGTGTTTCATCCAAAATATTTCAGGTATGTCTAAAACATAAAGACTATATTATTAAAAAATAGTCACAATCAAATTATCATACTTACAGTTGGCAATATTTAAAAGTTTTTTTATTGAACTATAGTTGACTTACAATGTTGTCGTAGTTTCAGGTGTACAGCAAAGTAAATCAGTTATACATATACATATATCCACTCTTTCTAAGATACTTTTCCCATATAGACTATTGCAGAATATTGGGTAGATTTCCCTGTGCTATACAGTAGGTCTTTATTAGTTATCTATTTTATATATAGTACTGTGTATATGTCAGTCCCAATCTTCCAATTTATCCTTCTCCCTCTTACACCGTGTAACCATAAGTTTGTTTTCTTCATCTGTAACTCTATTTCTGTTTTGTAGGTAAGTTCATATGTACATTTTTTTAGATTCCACATATGAGCGATATCATATCATATTTGTCTTTGTGTGACTTACTTCACTCAGTATGACAATCTCTAGGTTTATCCACGTTGCTGCAAAAGGCATTATTTCGTTCTTTTTTATGACAAATATTCCATTGTATATATGTACCACATCTTCTTTATCCATTCCTCTGTTGATGGACATTTAGGTTGCTTCAATGTCCTGGCTATTGTAAATAGTGCTGCAATGAACACCGTGGTATATGTCGCTTTTTCAGTTATGATTTTCTCAGGGTATATGCCAAGTAGTGGGATTGCTGGGTCATACGGTAGTTCTATTTTTAGCTTTTCAAAGAAACTCCATACTGTTCTCTATACTGGCTGTATCAATTTACATTCTCACCAACAGTGCAAGAGGGTTACTTTTTCTCCACACCCTCTCCAGCATTTGTTTGTAGAGTTCTTTTTTTTTTTTTTTACATCTTTATTGGAGTAAAATTGCTTTACAATGGTGTGTTAGTTTCTGCTTTATAACAAAGTGAATCAGTTATACATATACATATGTTCCCATATCTCTTCCCTCTTGCATCTCCCTCCCTCCAACCCTCCCTATCCCAGGCCTCTAGGTGGTCACAAAGCACCTAGCTGATCTCCCTGTGCTATGCAGCTGCTTCCCACTAGCTATCTGTTTTACATTTGGTGGTGTATATATGTCCATGCCTCTCTCTCACTTTGTCACAGCTTACCATTCCCCCTCCCCATATCCTTAAGTCCATTCTCTAGTAGGTCTGTGTGTTTATTCCTGTCTTACCCCTAGGTTCTTCATGACATTTTTTCCCTTAAATTCCATATATATGTGTTAGCATACGGTATTTGTCTTTCTCTTTCTGAATTACTTCACTCTGTATGACAGACTCCAAGTCTATCCACCTCATTACAAATAGCTCAATTTCATTTCTTTTTATGGCTGAGTAATATTCCATTGTATAAATGTACCACATCTTCTTTATCCATTCATCCAATGATGGACACATAGGTTGTTTCCATCTCCAGGCTATTGTAAATAGAGCTGCAATGAACATTTTGGTACATGACTCTTTTTGAATTATGGTTTTCTCAGGGTATATGCCCAGTAGTGGGATTGCTGGGTCATATGGCAGTTCTATTTGTAATTTTTTAAGGAACCTCCATACTGCTCTCCATAGTGGCTGTACCAATTCACATTCCCACCAGCAGTGCAAGAGTGTTCCCTTTTCTCCACACCCTCTCCAGCATTTATTGTTTCTAGATTTTTTGATCATGTCCATTCTGGATGGTGTGAGATGATATCTCATTGTAGTTTTGATTTGCATTTCTCTAATGATTAATGATGTTGAGCATTCTTTCATGTGTTTGTTGGCAGTCTGTATATCTTCTTTGGAGAAATGTCTATTTAGGTCTTCTGTCCATTTTTGGATTGGGTTGTTTGTTTTTTTGTTATTGAGCTGCATGAGCTGCTTATAAATTTTGGAGATGAATCCTTTGTCAGTTGCTTCATTTGCAAATATTTTCTCCCATTCTGAGGGTTGTCTTTTGGTCTTGCTTATGGTTTCCTTTGCTGTGCAAAAGCATTGAAGTTTCATTAGGTCCCATTTGTTTATTTTTGTTTTTATTTCCATTTCTCTAGGAGGTGGGTCCAAAAAGATCTTGCTGTGATTTATGTCATAGAGTGTTCTGCCTATGTTTTCCTCTAAGAGTTTGATAGTTTCTGGCCTTATATTTAGGTCTTTAATCCATTTTGAGCTTATTTTTGTGTATGGTGTTAGGGAGTGACCTAATCTCATACTTTTACATGTACCTGTCAGTTTTCCCAGGACCACATATTGAAGAGGCTGTGCTTTCTCCGCTGTACATTCCTGCCTCTTTATCAAAGATAAGGTGACCATATACACGTGGGTTTATCTCTGGGCTTTCTGTCCTGTTCCATTGATCTATCTTTCTGTTCTTGTGCCAGTACCATACTGTCTTGATTACTGTAGCTTTGTAGTATAGTCTGCAGTCAGGGAGCCTGATTCCTCCAGCTCCATTTTTTCGTTTTCAAGAGAGTTTTGGCTATTCGGGGTCTTTTGTGTTTCCATACAAATTGTGAAATTTTTTTTCCAGTTATGTGAAAAATGGCAGTGGTAGTTTCATAGGGATTGCATTGAATCTGTAGATTGCTTTGGGTAGTGGAGTCATTTTCACAATGTTGATTCTTCCAATCAAAGAACATGGTATATCTCTCCATCTATTTGTATCATCTTTAATTTCTTTCATCAGTGTCTTATAATTTTCTGCATACAGGTCTTTTGTCTCCTTAGGTAGGTTTATTCCTAGATATTTTATTCTTTTTGTTGCAATGGTAAATGGGAGTGTTTTCTTGATTTCACTTTCAGATTTTTCATCATTCGTGTATAGGAATGCCAGAGATTTTGGTGCATTAATTTTGTATCCTGCTACTTTACCAAATTCATTGATTAGCTCTAGTAGATTTCTGGTAGCATCTTTAGGATTCTGTATGTATAGTATCATGTCATATGAAAACAGTGACAGCTTTACTTCTTCTTTTCCTATTTGGATTCCTTTTATTTCCTTTTCTTCTCTGATTACTGTGGCTAAAACTTCCAAAACTAAGTTGAATAAGAGTGGTGAGAGTGGGCAACCTTGTCTTGTTCCTGATCTTAGTGGAAATGGTTTCAGTTTTTCACCACTGAGGACGATGTTGGCTGCGGGATTGTCATATATGGCCTTTATTATGTTGAGGAAAGTTCCCTCTATGCCTACTTTCTGCAGGGTTTTTATCATAAATGGGTGTTGAATTTTGTCAAAACCTTTCTCTGCAACTATTGAGATGATCATATGGTTTTTCTCCGTCAGTTTGTTAATATGGTTTATCACGTTGATTGATTTGTGTATATTGAAGAATCCTTGCATTCCTGGAATAAACCCCACTTGATCATGGTGTATGATCCTTTTAATGTGTTGTTGGATTCAGTTTGCTAATGTTTTGTTGAGGATTTTTGCATCTATGTTCATCAGTGATATTGACCTCTAGTTTTCTTTGTTTATGACATCCTTGTCTGGTTTTGGTATCAAGGTGATGGTGGCCTCATAGAATGAGTTTGGGAGTGTTCCTCCCTCTGCTATATTTTGGAAGAGTTTGAGAAGGATAGGTGTTAGCTCTTCTCTAAATGTTTGATAGAATTCGCCTGTGAAGCCATCAGGTCCTGAGCTTTTGTTTGTTGGAAGATTTTTAATCACAATTTCAATTTCAGTGCTTGTGATTGGTCTGTTCATATTTTGTATTTCTTCCTGATTCAGTCTTGGCAGGTTGTGCGTTTCAAGAATTTGTCCATTTCTTCCAGGTTGTCCATTTTACTGGCATAGAGTTGCTTGTAGTAATCTCACATGATCTTTTGTATTTCTGCAGTGTCAGTTGTTACTTCTCCTTTTTCATTTCTAATTCTATTGATTTGAGTCTTCTCCCTTTTTTTTGATGAGTCTGGCTAATGGTTTTTCAATTTTGTTTATCTTCTCAACAAACCAGCTTTTAGTTTTATTGATCCTTGCTCTCATTTCCTTCATTTCTTTTTCATTTATTTCTGATCTGATTTTTATGATTTCTTTCCTTCTGCTAACTTCTGCTGACTTTTTGTTCTTCTTTCTCTAATTGCTTTAGGTGCAAGGTTAGGTTGTTTATTAGAGATTTTTCCTGTTTCTTAAGGTAGGATTGTATTGCTATAAACCTCCCTCTTAGAACTGCTTTTGCTGCATCCCAAAGGTTTTGGGTCGTCGTTTCTCCATTGTTATTTGTTTCTAGGTATTTTTTTTATTTCCTCTTTGATTCCTTCAGTGATCACTTCGTTATTAAGTAGTGTATTGTTTAGCCTCCATGTGTTTGTATTTTTTACAGATCTTTTCCTGTAATTGATAGCTAGTCTCATAGCGTTGTGGTTGGAAAAGATACTTGATACAATTTCAATTTTCCTAAATTTACCAAGGCTTGATTTGTGACCCAAGATATGATCTATGCTGGAGAATGTTCCATGAGCACTTGAGAAAAATGTTCATTCTGTTGTTTTTGGATGGAATGTCTTATAAATATCAATTAAGTCCATCTTGTTTAATGTATCATTTAAAGCTTGTGTTTCCTTATTTATTTTCATTTTGGATGATCTGTCCATTGGTGAAAGTGGGGTGTTAAAGTCCCTTACTATGAATGTATTACTGTCGATTTCCCCTTTTATGGCTGTTAGTATTTGCCTTATGTATTGAGGTGCTTCTATGTTGGGTGTGTAAATATTTACAATTGTTATTTCTTCTTCTTGGATCGATCCCTTGATCATTATGTAGTGTCCTTCTTTGTCTCTTCTTATAGTCTTCATTTTAAAGTCTATTTTGTCTAATAAGAGAATTGCTACTCCAGCTTTCTTTTGATATTCATTTGCATGGAATAACTTTTTCCATCCCCTTACTTTCAGTCTGTATGTTTCTCTAGGTCTGAAGTGGGTCTCTTGTAGACAGCATATATATGGGTCTTGTTTTTGTATCCATTCAGCCATCTGTGTCTTTTGGTGGGAGCATTTAGTCCATTTACATTTAAGGTAATTATCGATATGTATGTTCCTATTCCCATTTTCTTAATTGTTTTGGGTTCATTATTGTAGGTCTTTTCCTTCTCTTGTGTTTCTTGCCAAGAGAAGTTCCTTTAGCATTTGTTGTAAAGCTGGTTTGGTGTTGCTGAACTCTCTCAGCTTTTTCTTGTCTGTAAATGTTTTAATTTCTCCATCAAATCTGAATGAGATCCTTGCTGGGTAGAGTAATCTTGGTTGCAGGATTTTCTCCTGCATCACTTTAAATATGTCGTGCCAGTCCCTTCTGGCGTGCAGAGTTTCTTCTGAAAGATCAGCTGTTAACCTTATGGGGATTCCCCTGTGTGTTATTTTTCCCTTGCTGCTTTTAATATTTTTTCTTTGTGTTTAATTTTTGAGTTTTATTAATATGTGACTTGATTAACTATTTCCTTTCCCATATTAGGGAAGTCTTCAACTATAATCTCTTCAAATATTTTCTCAGTCCCTTTCTTTTCATCTTCTTCTTCTGGAACCCCTATAATTCGAATGTTGGTGCGTTTAATGTTGTCCCAGATGTCTCTGAGACTGTCCTCAGTTCTTTTCTTTCCTTTTTATTTATTCTGTTCTGTAGTAGTTATTTTCACTATTTTGTCTTCCAGGTCACTTATCCGTTCTTCTCCCTCAGTTATTCTGCTATTGATCCCATCTAGAGTTTTATTTTGTTTTGTTTTGTTTTTTTGTGTGTTACGTGGGCCTCTCACTGCTCTGGCCTCTCCCGTTGCAGAGCACAGGCTCAGCGGCCATGGCTCACCAGCCCAGCTGCTCCATGGCATGTGGGATCTTCCTGGACCAGGGCACGAACCCATGTACCCTGCATCAGCAGGCAGACTCTCAACCACTGTGCCACCAGGGAAGCCCCTCATCTAGAGTATTTTTAATTTCATTTATTGTGTTGTTCATCGTTGCTGATTTCATCTTTAGTTCTTCTAGGTCCTTGTTAAATGTTTCTTGCCTTTTGTCTATTCTATTTCCAAGATTTTTCATCATCTTTACTATCATTATTCTGAATTGTTTTTCAGTTAGACTGCCTATTTCCTCTTCATTTGTTAGGTCTGGTGGGTTTTTATCTTTCTCCTTCATCTGCTGTGTGTTTTTCTATCTTCTCATTTTGCTAATCTTACTGTGTTTGGGGTCTCCTTTTTGCATGCTGCAGGTTCGTAGTTCCCGTAGTTTTTGGTGTCTGTCCCCAGTGGCTAAGGTTGTTTCAGTGGGTTGTGTAGGCTTCCTGGTGGAGGGGACTAGTGCCTATGTTCTGGTGGATGAGTCTGGATCTTGTCTTTCTGGTGGGCAGGTCCACGTCTGGTGGTGTGTTTTGGGGTGTCTGTGGACTTATTATGATTTTAGGCAGCCTCTCTGCTAATGGGTGGTGTTGTGTTCCTGTCTTGCTAGTTGTTTGGCATAGGGTGTCCAGCACTGTAGCTTGCTGGTCGTTGAGTGAAGCTGGGTGCTGGTGTTGAGATGGAGATCTCTGGAAGATTTTCGCCATTTGATATTATGTGGAGCTGGGAGTTCTCTTGTGGACCAGTGTCTTGAAGTTGGCTCTCCCACCTCAGAGGCACAGCACTGACTCCTGGCTGCAGCACCAAGAGCCTTTCATCCACACCGCAATAGAGGAAAAGGGGAAAAAATCATAAATCTTGCTTTCAAAGTCCACCTCCTCAATTTGTGATTATTCATTGTCTATTCATATATTCCACAGATGCAGGGTACATCAAGTTGATTGTGGAGCTTTAATGCACTGCTTCTGAGCTGAATTCCCCATTTCTGACTGGGTCTTTTAAAAGTATTTTCTTGTTGTTTGTTAAAATATTCACTGTGTACATCAATTCTTTTCTCTAATTTAGTTAATATTTTTATTACCAATGCTTTGAATTCTTTGTCTAGTAAATTGTTTATTTCTGTTTTATTTTTTATTTCTTCAGGGGTTTTCTCTTGTTCTTTCAATTGAGAGTAATTCCTCTGCCTTTTTATTTTGCTTAACTCTCTCTGCCTCTATGAGTTTATGTGAAACAGTTACCTATTGTGGTCTCAAAGGGGTGTTCATATGTGGGGACATCCCTGTAGTCTGAAACATGTGCCCAATGTCTTTAGGGGAGAGCTAGGTTTGATGTGGACACAAGGCACATCTTTCTTCAGGGTGTGATGGTAGCAGTTTGTAGGGGGTGCGGCTGGAGATGGAAGGGCTAGAGCTGGCATCAAGTGTGAGTGGGACTTCCCTTCAGCTCATGACCATTACCACTCTCTCAGGGGGGATTCTAATTTGCTGGAAGAGAAGCCCCTGAGGGTCAGGTTGACCTGGCTCCATTCCGTTTAAGTGTGTGTGTTTTTTTACCTTTCCCTTCACCAGGACTGTTGCCCAAAAGAAGAGAGTGCTGAAGTAAGTGAGGTCTCTGTGCTGATAGAGGTTTGATGTGCTGCCTGTGTAGGTGCCCATGACTCTGCTCAGATGCAGCCTTTGGATTAATTCCTATTTGTCCCTCACAGTGATCACTACCCCTAGCCTCTGACACCCCTACTCTGATGTGGAACAACTCTGCAGGGCTGGAAGGGTCCATGTGGACTCTCAGCAGGTAATGGAGGGTGAGTGGCTACCATCAGAGATTGGGCTGCTTGAGTAAGCACCAACAATGGCCACTGCACCCTGCCCAGTCTCTGCCCTGGGACCAGGCCTTCTGCACATCCCGTGGTCTTTTCCTGGTTGTGGCTGCCCCAGATCCAGTGCCACATTGTGATGTGTAGTCAGTGGGGCTGGCACATTTGTTCAGCTTGGGCTGGGGTGCATGGCAAGATCGTCATGGGAAACGATGCAACCACTAGAGCAGACCTCTCTCTGCCCTGCCTCAGGAGCTAGCCAGTGAGTGAGCACTCCTCATGAGCTGAGTCCAGGCTTCCCACAGCCCTTCTGTTTTTCCCAGTGGTCCTCCAACCAGTCAAGTGTGCTTGTCTCCCCTGTGTAGGCCCCAGGACTGGGGAGCCCAGTCTGGCTTGAGCCACTCACTCCCCAGGGTGGGTGTCTGTCTGTGTAATCTCCCTTTTCCTCTGATTCCCTTCCCAGGGGCACAGGTCCTGACCTGATCACTTTTCTTCCTACTTGATTGCATGTGTATCTTTCTTATAGCTTTGTTTGTAGGAGTTCTTCTGACAGTTTCCAGTTAGTTTTCAGTGAGAATTGTTCCACGTGTAGATGTATTTTTGATGTGTTTGTGGGAGGAGGTGAGGTCCACATCCTTTTTCTTTACCACCTGATCCTTCCTAGAAATAAGAGTATATAGGTGCTAACACTATGCCAGGGCTAGAGGAGGTGTGGCTATTATTTTAACAAATTCAATATTTCCTAAAAGCTTAGCTAATTTTTTTTTTGTTTGTTTTGTTTTGCGGTATGCGGGCCTCTCACTGTTGTGGCCTCTCCCATTGTGGAGCACAGGCTCTGGACGCGCAGGCTCAGCGGCCATGGCTCATGGGCCTAGCCACTCCGCGGCATGTGGGATCTTCCCGGACTGGGGCACGAACCCGTGTCCCCTGCATCGGCAGGCGGACTCTCAACCACTGTGCCACCAGGGAAGCCTGCTAATTACTTTTTTTGTTTTCAAAGAACCTTCTAAGTTCCTCTGTGTTCCTCCATACCTTTTAGCACATGGTCTTTCTCATGAATAATTGAAAGCCTGTAAGTTAGGTTAAAAAACAAAACAAACCAAACCTCCCTTGTGGAGCTTTGAAGAGTAAAACAAGTGGAAGGAAAGTCAGTTGTGTTGACTGGATTTTGATTCCAAGAATGTGATACCCTAGAAGTTTGGACCCACGCTGGTATTGCAGTTATGGATTTTGAATATTTATTGATTTTAACCTGTCTAATCATCTTTTCATCATGTTTTCCTGTTTTCAGAAAACTTTGTATATCAAAAAATTTACTGAACTACCCATGAGCTATTCAAGTAGCTTAGATAGGCAAGTACCTATTGTTACCAAGGAAAACTGCTCTATTTCGCTCTTAGCTCCATGAATTTATTTAATACTTGCTTGTCAAAGTTGATGGGATTTCACAGCCCCAATTCCTGTCTGCTAGCCTAAGGCTGACAATTTCCATTTTCACAAATATTTTGGTAGTGATAGAAATAAGAACTCTTTATTATTTCAACCTAAGTAGTTTCCTCTCCACACTGTGGAGATGCTCTTTAGTAAAAATAAGGCAAACCTAGTTCTCATCCATTCCCAGGACATAGGACTGTGAAGTTGGACCTGCTAACTTGGTCCAGCTTTGTTCAACACATGCAGAATAACTTTTTTTCCCCCTCACCAGAACCCTATGCTTGACAGCAGCCAGGATTCCTTATTGCATTCAGTGTGAAGGTCATTGAACTCTGATCATTCAATGGTAGTGATTCTGAAGTTTCATCTCCTGATTCATCTCCTGAAATTCATCTTTCTAATTTCTGCTGTTCTGAATCTGAGCAGAGTTATGATGAGTTTAAGTGTTCATCAATTAATGTCAAAACTCAATGTAACACCTTCAGAACTAACCTTGACAGCCACTAGAATACAAAGTGAATTCACTAATGATCAGTTCTTGAGCAGAAAACATCTCAGAAATTTGTGATGATGAAACATTTAAACTCAGTTCAAAAAATATGCATGGGTTTTTAAAATGGGGATTAAAATTTTTGAACACAGAATGAAATGAGGGCACAAAGAACAGTCATATGGTTCAAGGACTCTAAAACTAATTTTTTTTTCAAATTTAGAACTTTTCTATTCTTTTGATTAACTTCAGTTTACTCTGGTACTTGTTAGAAGGAAAAATTCAGTGGGCTTTCTGAAATTTCAACTCTCCCTGAAGTCATAGTTTGTTAGTACGTTTTATGGTTATGATAGAAAACATGGGTATTTCTATTACTTGTAAGTGCTTCAAATCGATTCCATACTGATGATTTTCAGTGGAATGGGCTTACTTTCTTCTGGGGACAAAGCAATAATACACATACATTCCCATGTACATTCACATGTGCTCCATTCCCTCTTTATTACACCCATGTCATGAACTGATAGGGTCTTGCAACTACCAGTTTGGGCCCAATCCACTCAAGGGAGGTTTTCAGTGCTCCCATGTTGAGTGTTTGTGTCTCAACTTCAAGCAGGACTGTATGGTTCATTGTCTCTTCTACAGGGGAAGTGGAAAATCCTTTTTTTGGCGAGGGGGTATGAAAAGTCTTTACTTTTTATTTTGATACACAGGTGCATGTATTACAGTTGTGTTTTAGAGCCTGCAGATATACAATTTTAGTAGATACTGCCAACTGTTTTTAAAATTGTTTTTCCAATAAATTCCCCAAATGTCAGTATATGTACATCCTTATCAACATTATCTTCAAAACTCTCATCAATTATTTCACCATGTCCAGCTGGCTAATTGGAATCCTAAGTGAGTGCACAATCCTTAGGGTGCTTTAGGAAGCCCATTGTGATCTGACCTCTGCCTGTCTTTACAGTCTGTCCTCATAATGAACCCTAGACATTACGGTCAGCGTAGGCTTTTGAGCAATCTTTGTTTCCTCTTTCACACTTCCAATCTTCACACAGCTCTCTCTTTGTGTGGATTTCCCTTTCCCTCCTTGTCACCCTAAAAGAGTCCTTCTCAGTGTTAGGTCAAGTTCTTTCTCCTCTGTGCTCTTGTAGAACTTAATTCTCTCTTACAGCATTTATCATATTTGTTAAAAGTTGTTTCTTCATCTGACTCATGAACCTTTATCTTCAGCACCTAGGAATGAATCCAGTGCATATTGAGATCTCAATGTTTGTTTGTTAAATGAGTGAATGAGCTGATGAATGTATGACTGAGAACTGGCATTATACAATCCTTGCCTTTTCCCCCATTTTATTTCTAGTCTTACCAGGGAAAATTGGGTTCTAATGAAGCTAATTTCACAGAGTCCTAACGCAGGAAGAGAACTTAAAGTTTTACAAATTATTTCATGTCTCCAAATGCCAGCAGAGTGTATTTACTATCTCAGATAGAGACAGTCATATGTGCTAAGTTGGGTAGCTAGTTGGTATGGAATTTGATTTTGGATTACCTTGAAGATTCTTCTGCTCTTCTCTCCCTACTTTCCTCTCCAACAACAAATACCTAAAGTATCTCTACCTACAGGCAAAATTAACATACAGATATATTCACTATTTTACCAAGATGTGTTGCATGGAATGTGTCCCATAAGGTGCTTCCTGAGTAACAGACTCTATGGGCAAACTAACTTTGTGGGTTATGCCTGATTGTACCAGCCTTTGTTAGTTCAGGTCTTCCAGGAAGCAAATGCCAAAATGGGATTGGATGCACATGAGATTTATTAGGGAAATACCTAATGAATGAAGGGAAAGAAACAGGCACAGGCGGAGAAGCAAAAGTAGAAAAAAGGTGGATTGAATAGGAAGAATCTTAGATTACAGTGCAGTGCTAAGGAAGTTTCACTGAGGATGGGCACACCACAGCTTAGTCACTTGTTAGAAAAGTCTCATGTCTCACAGGAATGGGCTTACGCTGGTACACACACTGTGCACTGCCAGGGAGAAATTGTGGTCTCAGCACAAATGCAATGGTGGACCCAGAGGGCTGGCAGCTGGGGCTGTCAGTCAACTTTTGCTCCCTGCAGCAGGAGATCTGAGAGGCACATTTTCATGGCTGTCTCACAGGCTCTATTCTAAAGGTAATTTGTGTGTAACATTCATGACATACCTATGAAAGTGGTAAGTTGTACAAATATCTGCATTTTACAAGGCATAGGCAGGTTAAGTAACTTGCCCCAAACCGAAGTAATGGATCTGGGATTGGAAACTAATGAATCTGGCCCCAGAGGCTGTGATCTTAACCACTGCATTATATTGTCTCACAATATCCCCTTTTGGAGAATCATAACATAACTTCCCAATACTCCATTCCATCCTATTGCTTTATCCACTTCTTATTTCACAATGTGCATAACTATGATCAAGGCTTTGAGAATTCTCCAGTGAAAATAAATGTTTGTTCGTTTAGCCCAGTGTTTTCCAAATTTATTTACCGATGGAACTCATAGTTGATAGTACTAGTGTTCTCTAGAGCACATTTGGGAAAATACACTATTTTAAATGATTAGCAACAAATTCTTTCCAAGGAGCAAGGTTCTATGGCAATCGAAGGAGACACTGTGAAGGCTGAGCTCCTAGGTGGGCAGAGATAAGTTGTTATAAATGCAAAGGGAGCAGAAGATTGAGATTCATCAAAACAGAGCTTAGGCTTCAGTTCCACCATTTCTGGTGAGGTGGCTTGGTTTGATAACCACTTATCCTCAGTGTTTTAGCTGTCAATTATGGATAATAGTGCCCATTTGACAGTGTTATTCAAATCAAGTATGAATTTATATAAAGGTGCTTATCCCAGTGCCTAGCATAAAGCAGCTGTGGTCAAATATCAATTTTCTTCCTTGATTTTCCCTCAAAGAAAGACTAAATGCATTTAATTTACCCCTTAGCTGGGGGTTAGTTCTCTCAGTGAAAATTGTGTCTGCCTGACTAATGTGCAATGACTCTTTGCTTCAGGATATTCACTAAAAAAAATTAATTGGACACAGAATTTTTCTCTTGAGAAAGGAATTAGGTAAAAATAGTGTTGTGGATTTGAGGGAATATCCCTATATGGACTTTGATTAAAATCTAAGAGCATCTGACTTTAACATATCTCTTGGAGGACAAGAAAGCTTGGAAGATTAGTTGTATCCCTCCTTGCTCTCCTCAGATTATAAAGATAAAAGTTGAATACCCAGGAATGAAAGGAGTAAAGGTAGAAGAACTATAGGCTCAGGAGAGGAGATGGGCAGAGACAGGCTGCTGTATTACCTTTATTCCCTGGGAAGGAAGTCCTCAGCTGATCCCTGTGCTAACTGCCCCGATGCTCCTCTCCCTTCTCCCTGCTCTGAGACTCATTGCGCAGCTCTGACCAATCCCAGATCCATTACTTCGGTTTGGGGCAAGTTACTTAACGTGCCTATGCCTTGTAAAATGCAGATATTAGTAAAACTTACCACTTTCATAGGTGTGTCATGAATGCTACATACAAATTACCTTTAGAATAGAGCCTGTGAGACAGCTCCGACCAATGGGCTTTACAATTCTGGGCTATGGGTGGGGATGGTCAGTTAACAGGACCTGAGCATTAGGACTTTCTACACTGAGGGGATATAGCACTGGAGACATGATCGTTTGCTACTCTGCTTGTTTTCCTGTAATCCCAGTGATATAAAATAGTCCATTACCCCTTTACTTTCCCCATGGAGATTTTACTTCCTTCTCCCTCCTGGGCTCGTGATGGACTCTCTGTTCGGAAGGCTTTTCCTCCTCTAGTCCTTCCTTTCTCATTCAACCTTCTACATTTTGCTTCAACTTTGTGTGTGTGTGTGTGTGTCCCTTGTTGGCTCCATTCTTCATTCCGACCCCTCCTCTTTGTCCCTTCTTCATTCTCTGCACGTTATTTATATGACAGTTTCCCCTTCTTTCCCCTTCTAGGATTTGGCTCTTTCCCAGGTTTCCTTCTGTTACATCTGTGCTGCTATTTGAGCATCTGTAGTCTTTAAGGGTTGGTCAGAGGCAGAGATGCTCCCTGCCAAAAGGCAAGGGGTGATTTGTTCTGAATTAGCAGTCTGTAACTGACTCTGGCCTTTATACCTTTTCTGGTACAGAGACAGATACAGTGCAAGACAATATGTGGGCTGCTAGGAGAATTGTATGACCAGTCCCTTCCTTCCAAGCTAAAGAGACCAGATTTTATTTTGAGCCCTGCAGACTCTCCTTTGATTAAAAATCTTTTATTTTTTCAGAAATAGCAGGTTTACCTTAGTTCCCCTTTTTGTACTGAAATCCCACTGATTTTTCAAAGCTCAATACTCATGCTGCACCATCTGGGAGCATGAATTTCCCTGATATCCCTGTCAGAGGAAATTACTCCCTCCTCTCTGTTCTCAGGACATCTTGTTTTGGCCTCCCTAATGGCCCTCTCCCTAAGTTAGTATTCACGGAAGGTAGTTTTCGTGTCATTCTCCTCTGCTAAACTGTCGGCTCCTTAGGGGCACCTTCTTCAAATTTGTAGGATGAGGCTCAGCCAGATATTTTGGAAAGAGCAATGGTTCTCAAGCTTTAGTGGCTGAGATATGAAATATACCAATGGACATTGGCCAGTCTATATAGGACAATAAAACCTGACCCACACCTCTATAGCAACCAGCCTGGGGAGCCAATCAGCCCAGAACAGTTAGAATTTGGTCAATAACTGCCAGCTTCACTAATTTTTGCCCCCACCTCCAACCCAGGACCAACCAGATAAAGTGAAATATGTTCACAAACCAGTCACATAGGACGCTCCACTTCTAGTTAGCCTCATCCAGCTTTCCTGCATCAATAACCTCCAATCAAGATATATCTTAAGCTTTCCTTTTTTTTTTCCACTGTAAAGCTTTGCCACTCCCCTGACTGCCTTAGAGTCAAATGTAAGTGATGGTGGCTGATTTCCTTGCTATAGCAAGCTCTAAACATTAAACCTCTGCGTGTTTTCATTTGGATGGTCTTCATTTATTTCTACACAGCATAAGAATAATGCAGAGAGCTTGTTAGTTGAATTGTCAAGATTCTAATTCAGTAGCTATGGGGTGGGGCCTGAGATTCTGCACTTTTAATGAGCCACGGGTGATCTTGAGTCGCACAGAATGAGATAGCGTGTTCAGGTAATTATCAGATATTAATCTATGTTCTCCCCACCAAATTTCTTTTCCCTTTCCTTTGCTGCATTCACACAGGGAAACTTTCCTGAGTTCAGTATCTCAGGGGAGAAATGAAGCAAGCAGGAAGGAAATACTCAGGGACTTTACTTCTGTGTTTTGTTTTGTTTTTCACAAAAATTCAGGTTTTTAGTGGTTCTTAACCTGGGGTTATTTTTCTTCCAGCAGGAAACATTTTACATTTCAGATTGTCACAACTAAGAGATATTTACTGGGTGTGTGTAGATGCTGCTAACATCTGTGGGGGAGGAAAACTTTTCCTTTCTTCCGTTCTGGTTTCTTTGACTGATCTAATTAAATTGCCATGAGATAAATTAACAGGAGAAAAACAAACTTAATTTTTTTTATGTAGAGGAGCTCATAAAAATATGACTCAAAGAAGTGATCAAAGCAAGCAGCTCTTCTACTTTTTAGACAAAGAAACAATAAATTTGGGAAGAATTGATAAAGAAATTTGGGCTTGGGGTAGTAAATTAGTGAAGAAGTGACACGGTTTGTTTACACAGCCTTCTTGGCCCTAAATTCCCTATCTCTGGTGATAAGGTCGTCTCTTTGCCTGCTGGTACATGGAGGATACCTTTCACATGGGGAATTTATTTCCTCCTTCTCAGGGGGTGAAGAAGAGTCAGAGTGTCCTTCTTGCACTGGCTGTTTCTTAAGTAACTTTAACTCAAAATAACCAATGTACCAGAATGACACACTTTTGGGTGACATATTCTGCTCTCCTTCATATCCTGGAATCCAAAGGGCAAGCCCCCACTACAAAGACTTATCTGGTTCAGAATGTTAATGGTGCCAAGGTTTTGAAACCTTGATATAGAAGAGACACAGAGAGAATGTTTGAAAGCAGCAAGGGCTTTCCCCATCTCCTAAGATTTCCTGGGTTGGGAGATCTAGAGTAGAGACACAGGGAAAGAGATAAGAGCAGAAACGTGTGAGGCATGGCCCATATAGAGGGGCCTTGTACCATGTGTCCTCGATAGGCCTGTGGGGAGACAGAGGACTTAGAGGAGGAGGGCTACAAGTTGAATCTGGATCAAGAGGACAGTTGGATAGCCTCACTGTCCATACTCAATCCAAAGCTGCAGTTATCCCTTAGCATGGAAATGAGAGAGAAGTTGATTCAGGATGAACATGCCAGGTGAGAGGGAGAAGGGATATCTCAGGAGTAAACAATGGACAAATGACAAGACCAGATGGGAGGGCTTTTGGAAAGCAAATGGCGTAGAAAATCAGAAATGGCTCCCTCTCTGTGCCTTATACTTTGAAAGCACCTGAAACTTAGATGCAGCCCTAGGAAAAGTGGACCTGAATGGTCTGAGATTAATTTTCCAGTATAATAAGAGGTTGTGGGAAAATAAATCTTCCTGTATTTTTTGTTTTCATGGTTAATCTGTTCTGCTCCAGAAACCTTGTGTGTGTATTAAGGGTAATACTAATAAGTATGCATATTAAAAACTTAACAGAATCCAAAAGAAAAAAAAACAAACTGAGTTAGAGAAACAGAATAGTTCCTACATAGCTGAGTTTTGGCCTGAACTCCTAATAATCAAAGCTATCTACCCCAGGGTTCATCATGGACATTAAGAATTGAAGCTGTGCCTTATTGTCTATATTAATATGACTTTGTGCTTTTCCTCTGTCTTTAGTAGTATAACTTTACTACTCAGGCAAATGGCCTGATTATTCATTATAGGAAGTTCCCAAAAGACCCATCAACTCTTCAGTGGAAAATATCAACAGACAGTTTAAGCCTTATGATTTTTAAATCCTTCTCCTAAAAATCTTTACCTTACTCCTTCCACCAATCCTGGACTATTGTATTATAATCCTTAACAATTCTAATCAAGCCCCCCAAATTGCCCCCTCAACCCTCCTGGAAAGATATGCCTTAAATAAATCTTCCAAATCTCAGTACATTCTGACCTTACCTTTCCCCTTTTTAAATGTTGCCAAAGCAGTGCTAGATGGTTTTCTCCCTGAACTGTGGTAAGCAATATGCTCAGATTTGTCTCTCAGCAGGTTGTGTTGGACATATTTGGGAAGCCAACTTTCCACGCTTGGCAATCACAGTAACTACAATCAAGGGATGCTATCTTTATTCCAAATGTTTCCCTTTTCCTGGACCTCCTTGTGTCCTCAGTCCTCCTGATTTCATACATCAGTGGCCCCCAACCTTTTTGGCACCAGGAACCAGTTCTGTGGAAGACAATTTTTCCAGGGACGGGGGGTGGAGGGTGTTGGTTCAGGCAGTAATGCCAGCGATAGGGAACGGCAGATGAAGCTTCGCTAGCTCACCAACCACTCACCTCCTGCTGTGCGGCCCTGTTCCTAACAGGCCATGGACTGGTACCAGTCTGCAGCCCGGGGGTTGTGGAACCCTGGCATACAACATTCCATATACACAACCGTATGCTTGCATGGGTGCAACTTGTTCATTGTTCTTTTGGTGATTGCAGAAGGGGTCCAAGTTGTGTCTAGAGGCAAGAAGGCAATGACCAGCAGAAGCAAACAGTTTGGTTCACAGGACTCTTATCTGGCTGGATGCTTCTGGGATTTGTGTACACCTGGGTAGGTTGATTATTGATGAGGAAATATAATTAACAGCAGAATTTTCTCCCAACACGGATAAGCTCTCCACAAAGGTACTAGAGAAATAAAATGGTTTTATTATTGAATAATTGTTAAGCCAGAATGTGATGTGCAACACAGGCAATATGCTAAGAGAGTGCAAAGACAGAAAGGAACCTCACCCCCTTATATCGTCAACAGACACAACCCATTCCATACATGCTCTCAATAACTAATCCTCAAGAGGACTTGACAGTACCCTTGGTCACACACATTTCATTCTAACTTCTGGTAATCAGGGTGATCAACTGTGTTAACTAATTGGCTCTATACAAAGGAAAAACAAATTTCCATATCTTTATGACAAGAGGTAGTTTTGCAAATTTGGGGGAAGATACTCACCAAAGTTAGGCTATTAGTCTTCCACAGAAATAGGAGTGCTATCTCCCTTGATGTTAGCATTTCAAAAAGATGGCTCCTAAGTCCTTGAAAAAGACATTCCTGAGTCATACACCTGACAAAAAGCCTATCTAGTTTTCAAAAAGATTTATATAGATTTCAAAGTGAGAAGAAAGTACTTACCATTTTAAGTTTTCTAAAGTCAATTCTCTAAGAAAAAGGAGGGGAGGGGCATCTCTTCCCTTATTTTAAACGGGGAGAATTAAGCCTCTTATTTAAAAATTTTATTTCACCTTACATTATGCAGGGATCTGACTGAAATAATCAGTTCTGCCACGGTGGTTATTTCATCTGTGAAGGGTAAAACCTGTGTCTCAATGGAACGCTATGTACTTTCTAGAGCACATCGTGAGGGTTATCTAATTCTAGAGTTCCACTGTCTTTGTGCTATTTTGCCACTCTATAAATTGCAGATAACTAACAGCAATGCAAAATAATTCCTGTTCATAGACATGCAAATTCTGTCCTATCCAGTAGAAGTTCAACTGACTATCCTCCTCTAACATGGATGAGGCCAGTTTTGCCTCCATTTGCACATTCATTTTAATATATCCTACCTATAGATGTATCTCTTCTTTTTCTTCTCATTTTGAACCAATTTTCCCATCTTGTTCTCTCACTGAGTAACGAGCTAAATAAAATATTTAACATATGTTTATTTTATATCTGTACGAAAGTTGTGATTTTACCTTTTTTTTTGAAAATTACCCTTTAACACCTGGCACAGATCCAGTCTTACCAGCATTCGCAAATTCCGTTAGCTCTAAATTTGGCTGTATGACTTTGGCAATATCCTTATTAATAACTTATTAAATTTTTAGGTGCTAGTTAGGAAAAAATAGTAAAAATGGACACTGAACAGCAGTGGAACCTGGTCAGAATGCCTCTGACAGCTCCATAGATATCTACTGTGTAATCTGGTTCATTCAGTTAGGAGAGTGGGATTAATTTTTTTCACCTGTTTTTCATCAGTTGTTCTTTGTATCCTTTGTACTTGATGGTCAGCCTTTTATTTATATAATGCACTTTATTCTGATACTCAAGGGGAAGGTGACATTTGTTCATCTTCTTGCTGTATAATGTTATGGGTTGTTTGCTTTTTACTGTTCTCAAAATGGCATCAGGATTTATGATACAATTCTTCTGGTCCCATGAACTTCATATCTCCATCCTTGGCAGTTCTCCAATGTCTGGAGCTTCTGAAGGAGGCAAATAATAATAATGACAATGATGATTTGCCCAGGTATTGTAGATGATGCACTTGATGTGGGAATTTTTTTTCTAATACCTGCAGAGGAGAGGCATTTGATCTGAAGCATGAGATGCGATAAACTCACCAGTGTCGTAACTGAGAAGAAATTTTAAATTATTTTCTATTATTATAGTTCTGGCATTAAACATGTAGTTGACTCCTACCTTGTCATTTACTAGCTGCATTGCCTTAGGTAAAGTGAGTTAATCCCTCTGTGCATCAGTTTACCCTTTTGTTAAATGGGGATAGGGATAGTATCTACCTCCAAAGCCCTTGCTCATGTTCTCTGTCTGTCAGCAATGTTCTTCCTTCTTCGAGCTGCCAAATGGAAACATTTCACATGTCAGCTCAATTAACAATTTTCTCCAGGAGGGTTTCCCTTCTCTCTCTCCCAGTTACACTCTCCCAGAGCATTTTATAATTAAAAAAAATCACATAGTTCACAATTTATAATCATATATGGATGAGTGTGTTTATTCAATTTCTGCCTCCTCTTCTAGGGTGTGGGGTCCATGAACGTGTAGGTGGGGTAAGATTGTATCTCTCTATGCCCAATACCTCATACTGTGACAGGCAAGAAGTCAGTGCTCGATAAATAGATAAATATTTTTAAAGTTTTATTGAAATTGTCACAACATTGTTTCTGTTCTATGTTTTACTTTGTTTTGTTTTCTTGGACACGAGGCATGTGGGATCTTAGCTCACCTACCAGGGATCGAACCCACATCCCCTGCATTGGGAGGCGAAGTCTTAACCCCTGGACTGCAAGGGAAGTCCTCAATAAATATCTGTTGATTGAATAAATGAAATATTTAAAATGGTACCCTAAACAGAGAGGCACTTAATAAATGTTACTTGCCCTTTTTTGTTGCATTCAAAAAAGGAAATTCAGGACATTCAAAAGTCAGTAGATTGAAAATGGCCTCTTTTGGATATTCAGATAAACTAAGGACATCTTTCAGCATAACCTTTTTCTACATAATATATATACTCTATTTACCACTATTTAAAAGTAATATCTCACACCACAAAGCTCTGAAATGCGAGTCAAATGCTTGACTTCTTATATCATATTCTATACATGGAGCATATTGTGTGCTGATGGTATTTGCTTGATCATCAAATTAATTTTTCTTTAAACTTTATTTATTAATTGTTTTTAAACATCTTTATTGGAGTATAATTGCTTTACATTGTTGTCTCTGTTTCTGCTGTATAACAACGTGAATCAGCTATACATATACATATATCCCCATATCCCCTCCCTCTAGAGCCTCCCTCCCACCCTTGCTATCCCACCCTTCTAGGTGGTCACAAACATCAAGCTAATCTCCCTGTACTATGCACCTGCTTCCCACTAGCTATCTGTTTTACATTTGGTAGTGTATATATGTCAATGCCACTCTCTCACTTTGTCCAGCTTACCCTTCCCCATCCCTGTGTCCTCAAGTCCATTCTCTATGTCTGTGTCTTTATTCCTGCCCTGCCCCTAGGTTTTTCAGAACCTTTTTTTTTTTTTTTTTTAGATTCCATATATATGTGTTAGCATTCTAGATCCATCCACCTCACTACAAATAACTGAACTTCGCTTCTGTTTATGGCAGAGTAATATTACATTATATATGTGTGCCACATCTTCTTTATCCATTCACCTGTCGATGGACAGTTATGTTGCTTCCATGTCCTGGCTATTATAAATAATGCTGCAAAGAACACCATGGTATACGTCGCTTTTTCAATTATGATTTTCTCAGGGTATATGCCCAGTAGTGGGAATGCTGGGTCATATGGCAGTTTTCTTTTTAGTTTTGTAAGGAACGTCCATACTGTTCTCCATAGTGGCTGTATCAATTTACATTCCCACCAACAGTGCGAGAGGGTTCCCTTTTCTCCACACCTTCTCCAGCATTTGTTGTTTGTAGATATTTTAATGATGGCTATTCTGACTGGTGTGAAGCGAAACCTCATTGTAGTTTTAATTTTCATTTCTCTAATGATTAGTGATTTTGAGCAACCTTTCATATGTTTTTTGGTAATCTATATATCTTCTTTGGAGAAATGTCTATTTAGGTCTTCTGCCCATTTTTGGATTGGGTTATTTGTTTTTTTGGATATTGAGCTGCATGAACTGCTTGTATATTTTGGAGATTAATCCTTTGTCAGTTGCTTCATTGGCAAATATTTACTCATATTCTGAGGGTTGTCCTTTCATCTTGTTTATGGTTTCCTTTGCTGTGCAAAAGCTTTTAAGTTTCATTAGGTCCCATTTGTTTATTTTTGTTTTTATTTCCCTTTTGCTAGGAGGTGGGTGAAAAAGGATCTTTCTATGATTTCTGTCATTGAGTGTTCTGCCTATGTTTTCCTCTAAGAGTTTTATAGTGTCTGGCCTAAGATTTAGGTCTTTAATCAATTTGGAGTTTATTTTTGCGTATGGTGTTAGGGAGTGTTCTAATTTCATTTTGGTACATGTAGCTGTCCAGTTTTCCCATCACCACTTATTGAAGAGGCTGTCTTTTCTCTGTTGTATATTCTTGACTCCTTTATCAAAGATAAGGTGACCATATGTGTGTGGGTTTATCTGTGGGCTTTCTATCCTGTTGCAGTGATTTATCTTTCTGTTTTTCTGCCAGTACCATACCCTCTTGATTAATATAGCTTTGTAGTATAATCTGAAGTCAGGGAGCCTGATTCCTCCAGCTCCATTCTTCTTTCTAAAGATTGCTTTGGCTATTTGGGGTCTTGTGTGTTTCCATAAAAAATGTGAAATTTTTGTTCTAGTTCTGTGAAAAATGCCAGTGGTAGTTTGATAGGGATTACTTTGAACCTGTAGATTGCTTTGGGTAGTATAGTCACTTTCAAAATGTTGATTCTTCCAATCCAAGAACATGGTATATCTCTTCATCTATTTGTATCATCTTAATTTCTTTCATCAGTGTCTTATAGTTTTCTGCATACAGGTCTTTTCTCTCCTTAAGTAGGTTTATACCTAGGTACTTTATTCTTTTGTTGCAATGGTAAATAGGAGTGTTTCCTTAATTTCTGTTTCAGATTATTCATCATAAATGTATAGGAATGCAAGAGATTTCTGTGCATTAATTTTGTATCCTGCTACAGTACCAAATTCATTGATTAGCTGTAGTAGTTTTCGGTAGCATCTTTAGGATTCTCTGTGTATAGTATCATGTCATCTGCAAACAGTGACAGTTTTACTGCTTCTTTTCTGATTTGGATTCCTTTTATTTCTTTTTCGTCTCTGGTTGCCATGGCTAAAACTTCCAAAACTATGTTGAATAATACTGGTGCGAGTGGGCAACCTTGTCTGCTTCCTTATCTTAGTGGAAATGGTTTCATTTTTTCACCATTGAGAATGATGTTGGCTGTGGGTTTATCATATATGGTGTTTATTATGTTGAGGTAAGTTCCCTCTATGCCTACTTTCTGGTGGGTTTCGATCATAAATGGGTGTAGAATTTTGTCAAAATCTTTTTCTTCATCTATTGATATGATCATATGGTTTTTCTCCTTCAATTTGTTAATACGGTGTATCACATTGATTGATTTGCATATATTGAAGAATCCTTGCATTTTCCCCAGGTTGGTCATGGTGTATGATGCGTTTAATTTGCTGCTGGATTCTGTTTGCTAGTATTTTGCTGAGGATTTATGCATCTATATTCATCAGTGATATTGACCTGTAGTTTTCTTTTTTTGTGACATGTTTGTCTGTTTTTGGTATCAGGGTGATGGTGACCTCGTAGAATGAGTTTGGGAGTGTTCCTCCCTCTGTTTTCTTTTGGAAGAGTTTGAGAAGAGTGGGTATTAGCTCTTCTCTAAATGTTTGATAGAATTCACCTGTGAAGTCATCTGGTCCTGAGCTTTTGTTTGGTGGAAGCTTTTTAATCACAGTCTCAATTTAAGTGTTTGTGTTTGGTCTGTTTATATTTTCTATTTCTTCCTGGTTCACTCTCAGAAGCTTGTGCTTTTCTAAGAATTTATCCATTACTTCCAGGTTGTCCATTTTATGGCATATAGTTCCTTGTAGTAATCTCTCATGATTGTTTGTATTTCTGCAGTGTCAGTTGTTACTTCTACTTTTTCATTTCTATTTCTATTGATTTGAGTCTCGTCCCGTATTTTTCCTGATGAGTGTGGCTAATGGTTTATCAATTTTGTTTATGCTTTCAAAGAACCAGCTTTTATTTTTATTGATCTTTGCTATCATTTTCTTCATTTCTTTTTCATTCATTTCTGATCTGATATTTATGCTTTCTTTCCTTCTGCTAACTTTGGGCTTTCTTTGTTCTTCTTTCCCTAATTGCTTTAGGTGTTAGGTTAGATTGTTTATTTGAGATTTTTCTTGTTTCTTGAGGTAGGATTGAATTGCTATAAACTTCCCTCTTAGAAATGCTTTTGCTGCATCCCACAGGTTTTGGGCCATCACGTTTTCATTGTCATTCGTTTGCAGGTATTTTTTGATTTGCTCTTTGATTTCTTCAGTGATCTCTTGGTTATTTAGCAGTGTTTTTTTTTTTTTTTGCGGTATGTGGATCTCTCACTGTTGTGGCCTCTCCTGTTGTGGAGAACAGGCTCAGGACATGCAGGCTCAGTGGCCATGGCTCACAGACCCAGCCGCTCCACGGCATGTGGGATCTTCCTGGACTGGGGCATGAACCCGTGTCCCCTGCATTGGCAGGTGGACTCTCAACCACTGCGCCACCAGGGAATCCTTTTAGTAGTGTATTTTTTTAGTCTCCATTTGTGTGTATTTTTTACAGTTTTCTCCCAGTAATTGTTATCTAGTCTCGTAGTGTTGCTTTCAGAAGTGATACTTCATATGATTTCAATTTTTTAAAATTTACCAAGGTTTGATTTGTGACCCAGGATATGAACAATCCTGGAGAATGTTCCATGAGCACTTGAGAAGAAAGTGTATTCTGTTGATTTTGGATGAAATGTCCTATAAATATCAGTTAAGTCCATCTTGTTTAATCTGACATTTAAAGCTTGTGTTTCCTTATTTATTTTCATTTTTCTTGATCTGTCCTTTGGTGAAAGTGGGGTTTTAAAGTCCCCTACTATGATTGTGTTACTGTTGATTTCCTCTTTTATGGCCGTTAGCATTTTCCTTATTAATGAGGTGCTCCTATGTTGGGTGCATAAATATTTACAATTGTTATATCTTCTTCTTGTACTGAATTGATCCCTAGATCATTATGTAGTGTCCTTCTTTGTCTCTTGTAATAGTCTTTATTTTAAAGTCTATTTTGTCTAATATGAGAATTGCTAATGCAGCTTTCCTTTGATTTCCATTTGCATGGAATATCTTTTTCCATTCCCTCACTTTCAGTCATATTTGTCCCTAGGTCTGAAGTGGGTCTGTTGTAGCCAGCATATATATAGGTCTTCTTTTTGTATCCATTCAGCCAGTCTATGTCTTTTGGTTGTAGCATTTAATCCATTTACATTTAAGGTAATTATCGATATGTATGTTCCTATTAGCATTTTCTTAATTGTTTTGGGCTTGTTATTGTTGGTCTTATCCTTCTCTTGTGTTTCCTGCCTAGGGAAGTTCCTTTATCATTTGTCATAAAGCTAGTTTGGTGGTGCTGAATTCTCTTAGCTTTTGCTTGTCTGTAAAGGTTTTAATTTCTCCATCAAATCTGAATGAGATCCTTGCTGGGTAGAATAATCTTGGTTGTAAGTTTTTCCCTTTCATCACTTTAAATATGTCCTGCCACTCCCTTCTGGCTTGCAGAGTCTGCTGAACGATCAGCTGTCAAACTTATGTGGATTCCCTTGTATGTTATTTTTTGATTTTCCTTTGCTGCTTTTAATATTCTTTCTTTGTATTTTAATTTTGGATAATTTGATTAATATGTGTCTTGGCATATTTCTCCTTGGATTTTTCATGTATGGGACTCTCTGCACTTCCTAGACTTGATTGACTATTTCCTTTACCATATTAGGGGAGTTTTCAACTATAAGGTCTTCAAATATTTTCTCAGTCCCTTTCTTTTTCTCTACTTCTTCTAGGACCCCTATTATTCAAATGGTGGTGCGTTTAATGTTGCCCCAGAAGTCTCTGAGACTGTCCTCAATTCTTTTCATTCTATTTTCTTTAATCTGCTCTGTGGTAGTTTTTCCCACTATTTTGTCTTCCAGGTCACTTATCCATTCTTCTGCCTCAGTTATTCTGCTATTGATTCGTTCTAGAAAATTTTATTTTATTTTTATTTTTATTGTTTTTTTAGAGATCTGCCTGAAGTGAGGCAGTGACCCATGAACACACTGGAGCATTTCGGGTTCACAGGTCCTAAGTGAGAACCAGGGTGTCAGCGTTCTGACAGTCTGACTCTCAATATGTTCTTCTTTTTTTATTTGTTTCTGCTTTATAACAAGGTGAATCAGTTATACATATACATCTGTTCCCATATCCCTTCCCTCTTGTGTCTCCCTGCCTCCCACCCTCCCTATCCCACCCCTCCAGGCGGTCACAAAGCACCGAGCTGATCACCCTGTGCTATGTGGCTGCTTCCCACTAGCTATCTACCTTATGTCTGGTAGTGTATATATGTCTATGCCTCTCTCTCGCTTTCTCACAGCTTACCCTTCCCTCTCCCCATATCCTCAAGTCCATTTTCTAGTAGGTCTGTGTCTTTATTCCTGTCTTACCCCTAGGTTCTTCATGACATTTTTTTTTCTTAAATTCCATATATATGTGTTAACATACAGTATTTGTCTTTCCCTTTCTGACTTACTTCACTCTGTATGACAGACTATAGGTCTATCCACCTCATTACAAATAGCTCAATTTCATTTCTTTTTATGGCTGAGTAATATTCCATTGTATATATGTGCCACATCTTCTTTATCCATTCATCCATTGATGGACACTTAGGTTGTTTCCATCTCCTGGCTATTGTAAATAGAGCTGCAATGAACATTTTGGTACATGTCTCTTTTTGAATTATGGTTTTCTCAGGGTATATCCCCAGTAGTGGGATTGCTGGGTCACATGGTAGTTCTATTTGTAGTTTTTTAAGGAACCTCCATACTGTTCTCCATAGTGGCTGTACCAATTCACATTCTCACCAGCAGTGCAAGAGTGTTCCCTTTTCTCCACACCCTCTCCAGCATTTATTGTTTCTAGATTTTTTGATGATGGCCAGAGAATTTTAAATTTCATTTATTTTATTGTTCATCATTGCTTGTTTGCTCTTTAGTTCTTCTGGTTCTTGTTAAACGTTACTTGTATTTTCCCCTCTATTTCCAAGATTTTGGATCATCTTTACTATCATTACTCTGAATTCTTTTTCAGGTAGACTGCCTATTTCCTCTTCATTTGTTTGGTCTGGTTGGTTTTTACCTTGCTCCTTCATTTGCTGCATATTTCTCTGTCTTCTCATTTTGCTTAACCTACTGTGTTTGGGGTCTGCTTTTCACAGGCTTCAGGTTCGTAGTTCCTGTTGTTTTTGGTGCGTGCCACCAGTGGGTAAGGTTTGTTTAGTGGGTTGTTTATCCTTCCTGGTTGAACGTACTGGTGTCTGCGTTCTTATATATGAGTCTGGATCTTGTGTTTCTGATGGACAGGTCTGCGTACATTGGTGTGTTTTGGGGTGTTTGTGACCTTATTATGATTTTAGGCAGCCTCTCTTCTAATGGGTGGGGTTGTCTTCCTGCCTTGCTAGTTGCTTGGCTTTGGGTATCCAGCACTGTAGCTTGCTGGTCATTGAGTGGAGCAGGGTCTTAGCATTGAGACGGAGACCTTTGGGAGAGCTCTCGCTGATTGATATTACGTGGGGCTGGGAGGTCTCTAGTGGTCCGTTGTCCTGAACTTGGCTCTCCCACCTCAGAGTCTCCGGCCTGACACCTGGCCAGAGCACTGGGACCCAGTCAGCCACACAATTCAGAAGAAAAGGTAGAAAATAAAGAAAAATAAATAAAATAAATTAAAGTTATTGCAATAAAAATTATTAAAATAAAAAAAATTAAGTAATTTAAAAAGATGAGAGAAGCCAAACCAATAAATAATTCCACCAATAATAAGTGCTAAAACTAAACTAAGATAAACATATAAATCAGAAACTAGTCAGTTGCGTACAGCAAACCCCAAGTCTACAGTTGCTCCCAAAGTCCACTGCCTCAATTTTGGGTTGATTCTTTGTCTATCAGGTATTCCACAGGTGCAGTGTACGTCAGGTTGATTGTGGATATTTCCTCTGCTGCTCCTGAGGCTGCACAGAGAAATTTCCCTTTCTCTTCTTTGTTTGCACAGCATCTGGGTTTCAGTGTTGGATTTGGCCCTGCCTCTGCATGTAGGTCACCCTCTTGCATCTGTTCTTCACCCAGATGGGGAGGGGGTTAAAGGAGCGGCTGATTAGGGGGCTCTGGCTCACTCAGGGTGGGAAGAGGGATGGTATGGTAGTTATAATCGGAATGCAGGGTTACCCTGCAGTGGCAGAGGCCAGTGTGACATTGCAACAGCCTGAGTTGCACCATGTGTTCTCCTGGAAAGTTGTGTTTCGATCACAGGACCTGGCAGTGGCGGACTGCACAGGCTCCCAGGAGGGGAGGTGCGGACAGTGACCTGTGCTTGCACACAGGATTCTTGGTGGTCGCAACAGCAGTGTTAGCATTTCATGCCCGTCTCTGTGGTCTGTGCTGATAACTGCAGCTCATGCCTGTCTCTGAAGCTTGTTTAGGTGGTGCTCTGAATCTCCTCTCCTTGCACACTCTGAAACAATTGTCTTTTTACTCTTAGGCAGTTCCAGACGTTTTTCCAGACTCCCTCCTGGCTAGCTGTGGTGCACCAGCCCGCTTCAGGCTGTGTTCATGCAACCAAACCCAGTCCTCTCCCTGGGGTCTTGTCTCCAAAGCCCAAGCCTCAGCTCCCAGCCATCATCCATCCCAGTGGGTGAGCAGACAAGCATCTCAGGCTGGTGAGTGTGGGTCAGCACTGATCCTCTGTGGGGGAATCTCTCCACTTTGCCTTATGCACCCCTGTTGCTGCACTGTCCTCCATGGCTCTGAAGCTTCCTTCCCCCCACCCCCATGTCCACCAGTGAAGGGGCTTCCTAGTGTGTGGAAACTTTTCCTCCTTCACAACTCCCTCTCAGAGGTGCAGGTCCCATCCCTATTCTTTTGTCTCTGTTTTTTCATTTTTTGTTTGCCCTACCCATGTATGTGGGGAGTTTCTTGCCTTTTGGGAAGTCTGTGGACTTCTGCCAGCATTCAGTAGGTTCATTTTTGATATATTTGTGGGGAGGAAGGTGATCTCCACATCTTATGCCTCTGCCATCTTGAAGGTTTCATCCAAATTAATTTTTATAAAAAACTGCAAAGGCAATTTAAATGATTTCTTGACTGAGATTTGCAAAGCTCCATGCCAGGGTACAACTAATTCGGTAAATTCTACATTAGTGAAAACAAACAAAAACAATTATTTATTTAAATGGTTCTGCGTTCTCTTCTGTTGCATGGTATCCCAGATAATTATCATGTGATGAGACAAACCATACAGTAAAAACAGAAACAGTGGGCAACCATCGGCCATTCTTTTGTTTTTTGAGGCCATCATTTCTAGAGAGTTAATTCACTAAAACCTAGGTTCCTAATTATCATTTCCCCAGTAAGCTGAAATGTAAGTGTTTCAGGGAAGCAATAAAATTGGGACATTTTATTCCTTCTAATATATAATTCAGTCTGTTCAAAAGGCAAGTTTTAAATTACAGACATAGTTTTCCTTTCAGCTCCATACTGGGGGTTTCTGAAGCACAGCCACCATTCTCAGCATTGATGTGTGCACACAAGTTCCATTAATGTTGGTTGGAGCTCTGCCTGTGTAACAAGCTTAAATCTGCAGGTGGAAACTCAGTACTGCAACTCAGAGGCTGGCAAGTGGCTCTCCCACCCTGGGAGACACAAACAAAGCCTCCATATCTGCTGGTGTCTTTGATGGCCTTCATAAATGGTGCTTTCTGTTGTCTTTGCCCACTCAACATGAAGCTCCCAATCCTTTACTATGTCTGAGAGGCTCTGGGTTAGAACAGAAAAGAGTCAATTTAGAGGTCACTTATTCCAACCCCTTCATTTTGTAGAAATGAAAGGTGTGGCTAAGAGGGGTTAAACACTGCCAGGTCCCTCCCACTGGGTAGTGGCACTGCTGGTAAGAAAATCTAAATCTTCTGGGTAAAAGTTCTAGTATGCAACACTGCCTTTGCAAATGAAGGTAAAAGGGTTGTCTTTTCCTTTTATTTAAAAAAATATCTTTTTTATGCTTTGAGTTTGGGACCTACATATATGAATGTCTGTGTTTTACAACACTTTGCAGTTGTTAATTGTACTTGGCAAATCAGTCTGTTCCCAAAACAGCTCGACAAAGTTTCTTGCAATACGACTGGGGTCCTTGAAGCCAAGAAGCTGAGTAAAAAAACAAACCAAAAAAAAAAAAACTATTAAACATTCTTTTAAATGAGAATCAGCCCATGTTCACATGCTCTGATTGTTTGTGAGGCTCTGATCCTCAAAATCTTTAATGAAAATTGTCAATGTATTCCTTTAAGTATTCATATCCTTAATACTATTTAAGTGAGGAAGTCTAATAGGATCATATGGAATTTTCACAAAAGGGTTTATCAAGGCTCCCTTTTCAGTGAGCTGTTCTTTCAGAAATTGTGATTATTTTTCTTTCCTTATTTTGTAAACAACAAATTTATTTTTCAGAGTTCTGAAGTTTGGAAGTTCAGGATCAAGGTGTTGATAAATTTGATTTCTCTTGAATGTTCTCTTCTTTGCTTGCAGATGGCTGTCTTCTCACTGTGCCCTCACATTGGCCTTTTCTCTGTGGTGTTTGCATCCCTGGTATCCCTTCCTCTTCTTATAAGGACACCAGTCATATTGAATTACGGCCCCATCCTTATGACCTTACTTAATATTAATTACTTTTTTTAAAGGCTCTATCTCCAAATACAGTCACAATGGGGGTTTGGGCTTCAACATATGAATCTGAGGAGTACATAATTCAGTTCATAACACCAGAGAAACTCCCCGGGTAAAAAAAAGTTAACTCTAAAGACTTTAGGGTTAGGTCCACTTCCAGAAAATCTAGGCTGAGATTCATCTTGAACTTTGAGTCTCATTTTTTTTAAAAAAAAGGCAGCATATTTTGGTGAGGTTTCTAAATTTTTAATTAAGGCCATGGGTGCTGTATAAAAAGAACCTGTAAATGCTACCCATTGCCTGGAGATTTATCTAACCTTTTTGTATTGATCCCTCAGGTAGACTCCCTGCTTGGCTTTTAAGTTTTCCCTGAACATAGCCCTAAGTTTCTCACGTTTCAACCTCAGGCCATTCAACTACACTCATGTCATCCCAATCTTACAACCTTGTTTCTGGCTTATGTGGAAGAGATTGGACCTTGCTTTGTTTGTCAGAGAGACTAAAATGCAGCTATTTTGTACTTACTACAGGAGAAACCAATTTGAATTAGATTAATGAAAACTATAATTATAGATCATCATAGAAAAACACCATCTTATTAATTCAAAGGTTGCATAATGAATGGCAAAGTCAGTACACAGCCTGTGCCATTTCTAGTCAGAGTACTGTCAAGAACTCAAAGTGTTGGGTTTGTAATGTTCAGTAACATCACTGGAGTGATATTTGTACCCAAAGGGTAGTTCTATAAATGTTTTCTGGTCCTTAAAAGTAAAATTGAGTTTTAACAAATTATGAAATACAATAACCTTGAGGAAATAAAGAAAAGAACTGTAAATTTTATGCCACAAACAATATAGTTTGTAAATTCCATGCCCATATCATCTATCCATTACTTATATGTTGCTGAGTAAATGGAAGCCTTACCTGTTTCTTATAGAAAGGACATACAGACATTGCTTCTAGCTGCAGAGACAGAAAACTTGCTAATGTTTGAAATATCCTAGAAGCAAATATTTGAACTTTAAAATTGCTTTGAGGAGGAGCTTCAAGACCGCGGAAGACTAAGACACGGAGATCACCTTCCTCACCACAAATACATCAGAAATACATCTACATGTGGAACAACTCCTACAGAACCCCTACTGAACGCTGGCAGAAGACTTCAGACTTCCCCAAATGGAAGAAACTCCCCTATGTACCTGGGTAGGGCAAAAGAAAAAAGAAAAAACAGAGACAAAAGAATAGGGATGGGACCTGTACCAGTGGGAGGGAGCTGTTAAGGAGGAAAGGTTTCCACACACTAGAAGCCCCTTCACGGGCGGAGACTGTGGGTGGTGGAGGGGAGAAGCTTCAGAGCCTTGGAGGAGAGTGCAGCAACAGGGGTGCGGAGGGCAAAGCAGAGAGATTCCCTCACAGAGGATTGGTGCTGACCAGCACTCACCAGACTGAGAGGCTTGTCGGCTCACCCGCTGAGACTGGCAGGGGCTGGGAGCTGGGGCTCGGGCTTCGGAGGTCAGACCCCAGGGAGAGGACTGGGTTTGGTTATGTGAACACAGTCTGAAGGGCGCTAGTGCACCACAGCTAGCCGGGAGTGAGTCCAGGAAAAAGTCTGGAGCTGCCGAAGAAGCAAGAGAGTTTTTCTTGCCTCTTTGTTTCCTGGTGTGCGAGGAGAAGGGATTAAGAGAGACAACACTCAGAATGGGAGAAAATATTTGCAAATGAAGCAACTGACAAAGGATTAATCTCCAAAATTTATAAACAGCTCATGCAGCTCAATAGCAAAAAAACAAACAACCCAATCCAAAAATGGGCAGAAGACTTAAATAGGCATTTCTCCAAAGAAGATATACAGACTGCCAACAAACACATGAAAGAATGCTCAACATCATTAATCATTAGAGAAATGCAAATCAAAACTACAATGAGATATCATCTCACACCAGTCAGAATAGCCATCATCAAGAAATTTAGAAATAATAAATGCTGGAGAGGGTGTGGAGGAAAGGGAACACTCTTGCACTGCTGGTGGGAATGTGAATTGGTACAGCCACTATGGAGAACAGTATGGACGTTCCTTAAAAAACTAAAAATAGAACTACCATATGACCCAGCAATCCCACTACTAGGCATATACCCTGAGAAAACCATAATTCAAACAGAGACATGTACCAAAATGTTCATTGCAGCTCTATTCACAATAGCCCGGAGCTGGAAACAACCTAAGTGTCCATCATCGGATGAATGGATAAAGAAGATGTGGCACATATATACAATGGAATATTACTCAGCCATAAAAAGAAATGAAACTGAGCTATTTGTAATGAGGTGGATAGACCTAGAGTCTTTCATACAGAATGAAGTAAGTCAGAAAGAGAAGGACAAATACCATATGCTAACACATATATATGGAATTAAAAAAAAATGTCATGAAGAACCTAGGGGTAAAACGGGAATAAAGACACAGACCTACTTGAGAATGGACTTGAGGATATGGGGAGGGGGAAGGGTAAGCTGTGCAAAGCAAAAGAGAGGCATGGACATATATACACTACCAAACGTAAGGTAGATAGCTAGTGGGAAGCAGCCGCAGAGCACAGGGGGATCAGCTCGGTGCTTTGTGACCGCCTGGAGGGGTGGGATGGGGAGGGTGGGAGGGAGGGAGACGCATGAGGGAAGGGATGTGGGAACAGATGTATATGTATGACTGATTCACTTTGTTATAAAGCAGAAACTAATAAAAATAAATAAAGAACGCCACTTAAATGAGCTCCAGAGACAGGCGATGGCTGCAGCTATCAGCATGGAACCCAGAGACGTGCATGAGATATTAAGACTGCTGCTGCAGCCAACAAGAAACCTGTGTGTGAGCACAGGTCACTATCCACACCTCCCCTCCCAGGAGCCTATGCAGCCCACCACTGCCAGGGTCCTGTGATCCAGGGACAATATCTCCTGGAGAACACAAGGCGCACCTCAGCCTGTTGCAATGTCACGCTGGCCTCTGCCTCTGCAGGCTCACCTTGCATTCTGTACCCCTCCATCCCCCTGGCCTGAGTGAGCCAGAGCCCCTGAATCAGCTGCTCCTTTAACCCTGTCCTGTCTGAGTGAACAAATGATGCCCTCAGGCAACCTACATGCAGAGGCAGGGTCAAATCCAAAGCTGAACCCCAGGAGCTGTGCGAATAAAGAAGAGAAAGGGAAATCTCTGCCAGCAGCCGCAGGAGCAGTGGATTAAAACTCCACAATCAACCTGATGTACCCTGCATCAGTGGAATACCTGAAAACACAATGAATGATCCCAAATTGAGGAGGTGGACTTTGGGAGCAATGATAAATATATATGTTTTCCCTTTTTCTCTTTTTGTGAGTGTGTATGTGTATGCTTCTGTGTGTGATTTTGTCTGTATAGCTTTGTTTTTACCATTTCTCCTAGAGTTCTGTCTATTTTTTTTTTTTAGTATAGTTTTTAGTGCTTGTTATTATTGCTGGATTTGTTTTTTGGTTTGGTTGCTCTCTCTTTTTTATTACTTAAAAAGTTTTTTTTAATAATTATTTTTTATGTTAATAACTTTTTTATTTTATTTTATTTTATCTTCTTTCTTTCTTTCTTTCTTTCTTTCTTCTTTCTTTTTCTCCCTTTTATTCTGAGCTGAGTGGATGACAGGCTGTAGGTGCTCCAGCCAGTCATCAGGGCTTTTCCTCTGAGGTGGGAGAGCCAAGTTCAGGTCATTGGTCCACAAGAGACCTCCCAGCTCCACATAATATCAAATGGTGAAAATCTCCCAGAGATCTTCATCTCAATGCCAAGACCCAGCTCCACTCAATGACCAGCAAGCTACAGTGCTGGACACCCTATGCCAAACAACTAGCAAGACAGGAACACAAACTGACCCATTAGCACAGAGCCTGCCTAAAATCATACTAAGGCCACAGACACCCCAAAACACACCACCAGACGTGGACCCACCTACCAGAAAGACAAGATCCAGGTTCACCCACCAGAACACAGGCACTAGTCCCCTCCACCAGGAAGCCTACACAACCCACTGAAACAACGTTAGCCACTGGGAACAGACACCAAAAACAACAGGAAGTACAAACCTGCAGACTGTGAAAAGAGGACCCCAAACACAGTAAGTTAAGCAAAGTGAGAAGACAGAGAAACACACAGCAGATGAAGTAGCAAGGGAAAAACACACCAGACCTAACAAATGAAGAGGAAATAGGCAGTCTACCTGAAAAAGAATTCAGAATAATGATGGTAAAGGTGATCCCAAATCTTGTAAATAGAATGAAGAAAATACAAGGAACATTTAACAAGGACCTAGAAGAACTAAAGAGCAAACAATCAGTGGTGAACAACACAATACATGAAATTAAAAATTCTCTAGAAGGGATCAATAGCAGAATAACTGAGGCAGAAGAACGGATAAGTTACCTGGAAGATAAAATAGTGGAAATAACTATTGCAGAGCAGAATAAAGACAAAACAATGAAAAGAACTGAGGACAGTCTCAGAGACCACTTGGACAAGATTAAATGGACCAACATTCGAATTATAGGGATTCCAGAAGAAGAAGAGAAAAAGAAAGGGACTGAGAAAATATTTGAAGAGATTATAGTTGAAAACTACGCTTATATGGGAAAGGAAATAGTTAATCAAGTCCAGGAGGCACAGAGAGTCCCATACAGGATAAACCCAAAGAGAAATACGCAAAGACACTTACGAATCAAACTAATAAAAATTAAATACAAAGAAAAAATATTAAAAGCAGCAAGGGAAAAACAACAAATAACACACAAAGGAATCTCCATAAGGTTAAGTGCTGATCTTTCAGCAGAAACTATGCAAGCCAGAAGGGACTGGCAGGACATATTTAAAGTGATGGAGTGGAAAAAAATACAACCAAGATTACTCTACCCAGCAAGGATATCATTCAGATTTGATGGAAAAATTAAAACCTTTACAGACAAGCAAAGCCTAAGAGAATTCAGCACCACCAAACCAGCTTTACAACAAATGCTAAAGAAATTTCTCTAGGCAGGAAACACAACAGAAGGAAAAGACCTACAATAACAAACCCAAAACAATTAACAAAATGGTAATAAGAACATACATATTGATAATTACCCTAAATGTAAATGGATTAAATGTTCCCACCAAAAGACACAGACTGGCTGAATGGATACAAAAACAAGACCCATATATATGCTGTCTACAAGAGACCCACTTCAGACCTACGGACACATTCAGACTGAAAGTGAGGGGATGGAAAAAGATATTCCATGTGAATGGAAATCAAAAGAAAGCTGGAGTAGCAATTCTCTTATTAGACAAAATAGACTTTAAAATAAAGACTATTACAAGAGACAAAGAAGGACACTACATAATGATCAAGGGATCAATCCAAGAAGAAGATATAACAGTTGTAAATATTTATACACCCAAAATAGGAGCACCTCAATACATAAGGCAAATACTAACAGCCATAAAAGGGGAAATCGACAGTAACACAATCATAGTAGGGGGCTTTAACACCCCACTTTCACCAATGGACAGATCAACAAAAATGAAAATATATAAGGAAACACAAGCTTTAAATCACACATTAAACAAGATGGAGTTAACTGATATTTATAGGACACTCTGTCCAAAAACAACAGAATACATTTTCTTCTCAAGTGCTCATGGGACATTCTCCAGTATACATCATATCTTGGGTCACAAATCAAGCCTCAGTAACTTTAAGAAAATTGAAATCATATCAAGTATCTTTTCCAACCACAATGCTATGAGACTAGCTATCAATTACGGGAAAAAATCTGTAAAAAATACAAACACATTGTGGCTAAACAATACCCTACTGAATAATGAAGAGATCACTGAAGAAATCAAAGGGAAAATCAAAAAATACCTAGAAACAAATGACAATGAAAACACGACGACCCAAAACCTATATGATGCAGCAAAAACAGTTCTAAGAGGGAAGTTTATAGCATTACAATCCTACCTTAAGAAACAGGAAACATCTCAAATAAAAACCTAACCTTACACCTAAAGCAATTAGAGAAAGAAGAACAAAAACACCTCAAAGTTAACAGAAGGAAAGAAATCATAAAGATCAGATCAGAAATAAATGAAAAAGAAATGAAGGAAATGATAGCAAAATCAATGAAACTTAAAGCTTGTTCATTGATAAGATAAACAAAATTGATAAACCATTAGCCAGACTATCAAGAAATAAAGCGAGAAAACTCAAATCAATAGAATTAGAAATGAAAAACGAGAAGTAACAACTGACCCTGCAGAAATACAAAGGACCATGAGAGATTACTACAGGCAACTCTATGCCAATAAAATGGACAACCTGGAAGAAATCGACAAATTCTTAGAAATGCACAACCTGCCGAGACTGAACCAGAAAGGAATAGAAAATATGAACAGACCAATCACAAGCACTGAAATTGAAACTGTGATTAAAACTCTTCCAACAAACAAAAGCCCAGAACCAGATGGCTTCACAGGCGAATTCTATCAAGCATTTAGAGAAGAGCTAACACCTATCCTTCTCAAACTCTTCCAAAATATAGCAGAGGGAGGAACACTCCCAAACTCATTCTATGAGGACATCATCACCCTGATAGCAAAAGCAGACAAAGATGTCAGAAATAAAGAAAACTACAGGCCAATATCACTGATGAACATGGATGCAAAAATTCTGAACAAAATACTAGCAAACAGAATCCAACAGCACATTAAAAGGATCATACACAATGATTAAGTGGGGTTTATCCCAGGAATGCAAGTATTCCTCAATATACACAAATCAATCAATGTGATACACCATATGAACAAACTGAAGGAGAAAAACCATACAACCATCTCAATAGATGCAGACAAAGCTTTTGACAAAATTCAACACCGATTTATGATAAAAACCCTGCAGAAAGTATGCATAGAGGGAACTTTCCTCAACATAATAAAGGCCATATATGACAAAGCCACAGCAAACATCATTCTCAATGGTGAAACACTGAAACCATTTCCAATAAGATCATGAACAAGACAAGTTTACCAACTTTCACCACTATTATTCAACATAGTTTTGGAAGTTTTAAGCACAGCAATCAGAGAAGAAAAAGAAATAAAAGGGATACAAATTGGAAAAGAAGAAATAAATCTATCACTGTCTGCAGATGACATGATAGTATACATAGATAATCATAAAGATGCCACCAGAAAACTACTAGAGCTAATTAATGACTTTGGTAAAGTAGCAGGATACAAAATTAATGCACAGAAATCTCTTGCATTCCTATACACTAATGATGAAAAATCTGAAAGTGAAATTAAGAAAACACTCCCATTTACCATCACAACAAAAAAGCATAAAATATCCAGGGCTTCCCTGGTGGTGCAGTGGTTGAGAGTCCGCCTGCCAATGCAGGGGACATGGGTTCGTGCCCCGGTCTGGGAAGATCCCACATGCCATGGAGTGGCTGGGCCCGTGAGCCATGGCCGCTGAGCCTGCACGTCCAGAGCCTGTGCTCTGCTAAGGGAGAGGCCACAACAGTGAGAGGCCCATGTCCCGAAAAAAAAAAAAAAAAAGAATAAAATATCTAGGAATAAACCTACCTAAGGAGACAAAAAACCTGTATGCAGAAAATTATAAGACACTGATGAAAGAAATTAAAGATGATACAAACAGTTGGAGGGATATACCATGTTCTTGGATTGGAAGAATCAGCATTGTGAAAATGACTCTACTACCCAAAGCAATCTACAGATTCAATGCAATCCCTATCAAACTACCACTGGCGTTTTTCACAGAACTAGAAAAAAAAATTCACAATTTGTATGGAAACACAAAAGACCCTAAATAGCCAAAGCAATCTTGAGAAAGAAAAGCGGAGCTGGAGGAATCAGGCTCCCTGACTTCAGACTATATTAGAAAGCTACAGTAATCAAGACAGTATGGTACTGGCACAAAAACAGAAAGATAGATCAATGGAACAGGATAGAAAGCCCAGAGATAAATGCACACACATATGGTCACCTTATCTTTGATGAAGGAGGCAATAATATACAGTGGAGAAAAGAGAGCCTCTTCAATAGGTGGTGCTGCGAAAACTGGAAAGCTACATATAAAAGAATGAAATTAGAACACTCCCTAACACCATACACATAAATAAAGTCAAAATGGATTAAAGACCTAAATGTAAGGCCAGACACTATAAAACTCTTAGAGGAAAACATAGGCAGAACACTCTATGGCATAAATCACAGCAAGATCCTTTTTGACCCACCTCCTAGAGAAATGGAAGTAAATACAAAAAAAAAAAAAAAAGCAAATGGGACCTAATGACACTTAAAATCTTCTGCACAGCAAAGAAACCATAAACAAGATGAAAAGACAACCCTCAAAATGGGAAATAAAATATCTGCCAATGAAGCAAATGACGAATTAATCTCCAAAATTTACAAGCAGCTCATGCAGCTCAATATCAAAAAAACAAACAACTCAATCAGAAAATGGGCAGAAGACCTAAATAGACATTTCTCCAAAGAAGATATACCAATTACCAGCAAACTCATGAAAGAATGCTCAACATCCTTAATCATTAGAGAAATGCAAATCAAAACTACAATGAGATATCATCTCACACTGGTTAGAATGGCCATCATCAAAAAATCTACAAACAATAAATGTTGGAGACGGTGTGGAGAAAGGGGACCCTATTGCACTGTTGGCGTGAACGTAAATTGATACAACCACTGTGGAGAACATTATGGAGGTTCCTTAAAAAACTACAAATAGAACGACCATATGACCCACCAATCCCACTACTGGGCATATACCCTGAGAAAATCATAATTCAAAAAGAGTCATGTACCACAATGTTCATTGCAGCTCTATTTACAATAGCCAGGACATGGAAGCAACCTATGTGTCCAGCAACAGATGAATGATATGGCACATACATACAATGATAGATATGGAACATATATACAGTGGAATATTACTCAGCCATAAAAAGAAACGAAATTGAGCTATTTGCATTGAGGTAGATGGACCTAGAGTCTGTCATACAGAGTGAAGTAAGTCAGAAAGGGAAAAACAAATACCGTATGCTAACACATATATATGGAATGTAAAAAGCAAACAACAAAAAAATGGTCATGAAGAACCTTGGGTCAACATGGGAATAAAGACGCAGACCTACTAGAGAATGGACTAGAGGATACGGGGAGGGGGAAGGGTATGCTGGGACAAAGTGAGAGAGTGGCATGGACATATATACACTACCAAATGTAAAATAGAAAGGTAGTGGGAAGCAGCTGCATAGCACAGGGATATCAGCTTGCTGCGTTGTGACCACCTAGAGGGGTGGGATAGGGAGGGTGGGAGGGAGGGAGACACAAGGGTCAAGAGATATGATGATACCAAAGATGCCCCCATAGGAGACATAACTCTGGCTTCTGCTTTTCTACCCCACTTTCCTCTTTCTGCCTCCCTCCTGTCTCCCCACAGTCTCTTGTAGACTCCATTCCAGCTACCTTGCATATGTGCTCACTTGACTCAATGCAAGTGACATATCTTTGACATGAGAAAGGATGAGACTGCAGGCTTCCTCCTTTTACCCCTATTTTGTCCTGCACTTCTCACTGATTCTCATCTCCTGTAGTTCATATAGGCACTGGAGGGCTTTTCAGTAATCTGCTTCAAAAGCTATCTTTATAATGAGATGTGTGGTCCCTTCCTGTAGGCCTCTGCATCTCAATACGTGAGTCTCTTTGTTCCTCCCTTGGTAGTTTGGGGAGAGGGAAACTTCCTCTCTTCATTCAGTGTGACCAAGAGGAAAAGCTGAAGCCCTTCTCTTTAGATTGACTGCTCACAATTCTGATGACATTTTGGATCCCAACCTAGTCGTTTGTTAATAGACACAGGAAGTGAGGATGGCAGGTGGAGAGTAGACAGGGTCAGTGTGGCTGGCTCTTGGTTGGCCAGAGGATGCGTCCAGTCCCAGTGTTTTTCTTTTCTTTATTAATGATGGGGTCCTTACCTTGTTTTTGTCCCCCGTTAACTACTTGTTTTGTTAGGAAATGACCAGAATGATGTACAATAGCCCAGATCATCATGGGCCATAAATGGGAATCTGTGCAGAACCAGATCAGAAGATGATGCCAGAAAAAGAGGACTGGGGCCATAGTCCTGTAGACACCACTCCTCCAGCCACTCCTGGCTCAGCAGTCATAGCATATCCTTAATAATTGACTGATAGCAAACACGAGAACCCACTGTAGTGACACCTCTGAAAGTTTGCTTCTAGTGATCTACTAATTATGATTTGGTAATTATAAATTGTTCTATTAGCTCAACAGCATGAAACTGACAATTTTCTCTAATCAAATATGATCAAATATTGGTAGCTGAGAATATTAAACCTAAATACAATGTGAATTTAGTCATTCTTAACCAATCCTGTTATTTTGTTTGAGTTCATAGATGCAAACTTCCTCTGATAGAGGAGAAAAATCGAGAATTTTCAGCCAAAAGTCCCTACTTCTACTCTAGTTTAATAAAAAGGCAAAACTGATGAACTTCCCCTGCTTATTGAAGGGAATTTAAACAGGGATGAAAGGCAAACTTTAACAACAAGAGGTTTTTTTTCCTTTAAATTTAGAATAATTGTTTTGATATATTTAAAAATATTTCTAGTTATTCTTTTTATTAAGAAGAATAAAAAATGCCACGTGTTATCTGAAAAATAATAATGCTAAAAGAAGTCAGGGAAATCTGATTCTAGTTCTAAAATTTGTCAATTGTAAAATATTCTATTAAGTGAATTCAGATGGAATGTTCCAGAATTACATTGTTTCCACCATTACTATTGTTTCCAGGCAGCTATGTCAAAGAAACTCTGGTTTGTGGGATACAGGTATTCTTACGAGGTTGTTAGGGAAATAAAACAATATCATGAGCAAAAGAACTCTCTGTAATCAATATGGAAGAGAGGCACAGAACATAATTTTAATATTGGGTAATTATCAGAACTACATGCATGTAAAGTACCACTAAAGGAAAAAAGTAACAACAAAGTTTAGTCAGAATTTTACACAAATTTATACAGAAAAGTAGAAGATGGAAACTTCTGTTATATCCTTGGGAGACCAGGGATACACTTATGATTACCTTATGTATACTTTATGTAGACCCAGAGCTAATTCTGGAGGTGCTTACAATTTCAAGGTCAGAAGTCCTGTAAAACATACACTGCAATATTAAATGTTTGAGACTTTTAATTAGGCCTGTTGTGTGCTCAAGGATACATCCTGATGAGAGGGAAGGTGCTCTGAAGCAGTCTCCCTCCTTCAGGAAAATGTCATTGGTGTACCTTTGTAAGATCCTCGTGAGAGTGTTTATTGATGGTTACATTTTTAACAATCAATTTGTTGTGTATCTCAAAACTTAAATATATTCACATCTTTTGACCCTGCAATTCAAGTTCTAGAAGTAAATTTGTAATAAATATTTACATTTCTTTTATTATACAGGAAAGTTTGTCTCAGAATTTTTAGATACAAGAGGAAGAATCTAATGTCTATCAATAAGTATTGGTTAAATTAAACATGGTGCATTCATGTGATAAAATATTTTAATGTTCTGAATATATTTAATTACATGGAAAAGGCTCATAATATATTATTATGTGAACAAAACCCCACATGACAAAATTATGTGTATATATGATCCCAATATTTATCATAGATACATTCAGGAAAAAAATCCAAAGGATTTTAATAAGGCTAAGTCTACAAGATGTATGAGAGATAACTTATATTTTACTCTATGCTTTGTCTATATTTTCTATAGTTTACATTTTTATTCAGAAAAAACAAATGCTATCAAAAGCAAAGTGAAATAAATTGTAGTGAACTAGCATTTAGTAGGAGTTGCTGTTCAAGAATATCTAATCATTTTTAATAAAAATTCTTTCAAACTCTCCATTTGTGCTGTAGAAGGGACATCTGTTTTCATATCTCTCTGTAGGTATCTCATTTGTACATATTTTCTCTGAGTACCTGGGGTCTATTTTATAAGTGCACTTCTGCTACAACTCCATTTGATCTTGAAAAAACATCAGACCAAGAGCTGAAAATCTAAATCACAGCTCTAACTCTGTTATGGTCTGGTGATAAGTCTGTAGACACATTTATTTTTATATTCGTTTTTTAAAAATTATTCTTTTCTATTATGGTTTATCATAGGATATTGAAAATAGTTCTCTGTGCTATAAAGTAGGACCTTGTTGTTTATCCTTTCTAAATATAAAAGCTTACATCTGATAACCCCAACCTCCTACTCTATCCCTCCCCCAACATGCTCCCCCTTGGCAACCACCAGTCTGTTCTCTATGTTCATAATCTGTTTATACTTCATAGATAGGTTCATTTGTGCCATATTTTAGATTCCACATATAAATGATATCATATGGTATTTGTCTTTTTCTTTCTGACTTACTTCACTTAGTATGATAATCTCTAGTTGCATCCATGTTGCTGCAGATGGCATTATTTTGTTCTTTTTTTGTGGCTGAGTAGTATTCCATTGTATATATGTACCACATTTTCTTTATCCATTTATCTGTTGATGCACATTTAGGTTGTTTCCATGTCTTGGCTATTGTGTATAGTGCTGCTATGAACATAGAGGTGTATGTATCTTTTTGAATTATAGTTTGCCTGGATATATGCCCAGCAGTGGGATTGCTGGATCATATAGTAATTTTATTTTTAGTTTTCTGAGGAACCTCCATACTGTTTTCCACAGTGGCTGCACCAACTTACATTCCCACCAACAGTAGGAGAGTTCCCTTTTCTCCACACCCTCTCAGCCATTGTTACTTGTAACCTTTTTAGTGATGACCATTCTGACCAGTATGAGGTGGTACCTCATTATAGTTTTGATTTGCATTTCTTTAATAATTAGAGATGTTAAGCATCTTTTCATGTACCTGTTGGCCATCTGTATGTCTTCTTTGGAGAAATGTCTATTTAGGTCTTCTGCCTATTTTTTGATTGGGCTGTTTGTTTTGTGGTTGTTGTCGAGTTGTATGAGCTATTTGTATATTTTGGAAATTAAGCCATATTCAGTTGCATCATTTGCAATTATTTCCCCCCATTCTGTAGATTGTCTTTTCATTTTGTTTATGGTTTCCTTTGCTCTGCAAAAGCTTGTAAGTTTGATTAGGTCCCATTTATTTATTTTTGCTTTTATTTCTATTGCCTTGGGAGATTTACCTGAGAAAACATTGGTACGATTTATGTCAGAGAGTGTTTTGCCTATGTTCTCTTCTAGGAGTTTTATGGTGTCATGTCTTATGTTTAAGTCTTTAAGCCTTTTTGAGCTTATTTTTGTGTACAGTGAGAGGGTCTGTTCTAACTTCATTAATTTACATGTAGCTGTGCAACTTTTCCAACCCCACTTGCTGAAGAGACTGTCTTTTTCCCATTGTATATTCTTGCCTCCTTTGTCAAAGATTAATTTACCATAGGTGTGTGGTTTATTTCTGGGCTCTCTATTCTGTTCCATTGATCCATATATCTGTTTTTTGTGCCAATACCATGTTGTTTTGTTTACTGTAGCTTTGTAGAATTGTCTGAAGTCTGGGAGGGTTATGTCTCCTGTTTTGTTCTTTTTTACAGGATTCCTTTGGCAATTCTGGCTCTTTTATGATTACATAGGAATTTTAGGATTATTTGTTCTAGTTCTGTGAAAAATGTCATGGATAATTTGATAGGGATCACATTAAATCTGTAGATTGCTTTGGGTAGTATGGCCATTTTAACAATATTAACTCTTCCAATCCAAGAACATGGGATATCTTTCCATTATTTTTGAATCATCTTCAATTTCCTTTATTAATATTTTATAGTTCTCAGCATATAAGTCTTTCACCTCCTTGGTCAGGTTTATTCCTAAGTATTTTAATTTTGGGGGAGGTGGTTTTAAAATTTATTTTTTTAATATTCCCTTTCTATTTCACTGTTGGTGTAAAGAAGTGCAACAGATTTCTGTATGCTAATCTTGTATCATGCTACATTGCTGAATCAGTTTATCAGTTCTAGTAGTTTTTGTGGGATCTTTAGGGTTTTCTATGTATAGTATCATATCACCTGCATAGAATAACAATTTTACCTCTTCCCTTCCAGTTTGGATACCTTTTATTTCTTTTTCTCATCTGATTGCTGTAGCTTGGACTTCCAGTACTACGTTGAATAGAAGAGGTAAGAGTGGTTATCTTTGTCTTATTCCAGATTTTAGTGTGAAGGCCTTCAGGTTTTACCATTGATTATTATATTGGCTGTGGGTTTGTCATAACTAACATTTATTATCTTGAGATATGTTCCCTCTATACCCACTTTGGTAAGAGTTTTTATCATTAATCGACGTTGAATTTTGTCAAATGCTTTTTCTGCATCTATTGAGATGATTTTGTCTTTTCTTTTACTTCTGTGGTGTATCACATTGATTAGTGTATATTGAACCATCCTTGTGAACTTGGGATGAATCCCACTTGGTCGTGATGTATAATCTTTTTTAAGTGTTGTTGGATTCAGTTTGCTAACATTTTGTTGATAATTTTTGCATCTATATTCATCAAAGATATTGGCCTTTAATTTTATTTTTTGGTCGTGTCTTTGTCTGGTTTTGACATCAGGGTGCTGGTGGCTTCATAGAATGAATTTGGGGGTGTTCCCTGCTCTTCAATTTTTTGGAAGAATTGGAGAAAGATCAGCATAAATTCTTCTTCTTATGCTTCATAGAATTCACCTATGAAGCCATCTGTTTCTGGACTTCTGTTTGTAGGGAGTTTTTAAATTATAGATTCTACCTCACTTCTAGTCATCAGTCTGTTCAAATTATCTGTTTCTTCTTGATTCAATTTTTGTGGGCTGTCTGTTTCAGGAAACTTGTACATTTCTTCTAGGTTGTCGAATTTGTTGGCATATAATTGTCATAGTATTCCCTTATTATTATTATTATTTTTTTTTTGTATTTCTGTGGTATCAATTGTTATGTCTCCTTTTTCATTTCTTATTTTGTTTATTTGGGTTCTTTCTCTTTTCTTCTTGGTGAGCCTGGCCAGAGGTTTGTCCTTTCAAAGAACCAGCTCTATTGTTTTTTTAAATCTCTATTTTACTTATTTCTTCTCTGCTTTTTATTATTTCTTCCTTCTGCTGACTTTGGGTTTTATTTGTTCTTCTTTTTCTAATTCTCTCAAGTGGTAAGGTAGGTTGTTTATTTGAGATTTTTCTTGCTTTTTGGGGAAGGCCTATATCACTGTGAACTTCCCTCTAAGAACTGCTTTTGCTGCATCCCATAGATTTTGTATGGTTGTGTTTTTATTGTCATTTGTGTAGAAACATTTCTTACCTTCTGCCCCCTCTGATTTGTCTGCCATTGTACATAAAATAGACAGAGGGGCCCAAATCCTGTAGCACTCAGCCAGATTCACCTAAGTGCAGGTGGTGGGTTGGGAGATTACAAACTTAGGAAGGAGCAGACACTGAAGGCTTATGTGAGTGGAGGAAGAGAATGGAGGCTCCATCTTTCCAGCATCTCGTTCTCCAAGGAAGAGAAAGAAAGTAAAGCTTGTTTTTGTCTTTCTGTAGGATGAAATACAAGTTGTTTCTGTTCTCTGTGATGGAAGAAGTGGGTAGAATACTCAAAGCAAATAGAAAATACCAATACAGGTTACTCAGAAGGGCTAAACTACTTTTATGGTTTAAAAACATGTCTTTCAAATTAAAAAAATATGCAGAATACCTCAATTGGTCTCTAATGTAAACAGAAAAACTCTAATTATAAGGATCTTTCAGATGCTTTTTGATTGAGAAGTTACATTAGTTTTTAAAGGGGATGCTCAAACCAATATTCACATTTGAGGTTTTTTTTTAGTATTTAAAAATTTTGAATGTTGGTAATTCACATATGGCAGATACAGTGATTTTCAGGTTAAGAGATTATCCCATTATCTGGAGACCCAATTATGCTTGATGAATTAATAAACTTTATTGCATTCTTTTTAACATCTGAAGATTTACCACTAGATGGCACTTAAAATCCATGAGACACAGAGGCCTGCTTCAACTGGGAGGCAAAAGACACAGGACAGGAATGCAATTTGAGTTCTTAGAACAATATTATCTACTTTGCAGGAGAGGAAGAAAAGCAGATCCAAGATTATTTTGAGACAATGAGAGGGTAGGATTTTAAAGTGAATCATAAATGATAGAATGTTCCTCTTTGAATATAATTTCCCTTCACCTAAATCGATATTGATGAGCAGGTTTTTAATATTAAGACAACAGGCTGTTGTACTAATGAGAGTTTGGTGTAAATAGTGAAAGGTTGTGTTCTTTCTGAAGAGGTTTGGAGCATGCACAGAGGATCTGAATGTGGGGTTTTGATACCAGCTCAGTGCCTGGTCTGTTGTTTGGCAACAGTCTAACTGCTCTTTTTTGCTTATGGTTTGTGCTTCTCTCATACATCAGGGGAGCAAAACCCAATATAAGTTCACCATAATGCACAAAATGGAGTAGTGGAGTGTAACGATTGATTTCAGAGACATAGCAACAGCCAACCATCTCACTGAATGTGCAATCAAATACGGATGTAGTGGCAGGTGGACTTGGAGAAATGGTTGGAGTTCATTTTTAGCCAAGGCATTATGTAACACCATCAAGGGAAAAACAGAGACAATTAAACAACAGCCAGACCTGCAGCCCTAGGTACCAGGCAGTGTGTGCAGCCAGCACACAGAGAGGGGAAAGATGACTGGATTGAGAGTCCGGGTGAGGATTTGGTTTAAATTCTACAGCCAATCACCAGTGTGACCTTGGGCAAGTTAAAATGTCTTTGAGCCTCTGTTTCTCACTTAAATTTGAAGAGTTTAGTTTATATGATTTCTGAAATCCCTTGTAAATTTTCTAGATCATGTCAGAACATAATTTTTAAATTTAGTCATGACAACAACTTTTTCATGTGGGCATAGCAGAAAGTTTATTATCCTCTCTGTTTTCTACAATAGGAAGTGGAAGCTGACAAAGGTTTCAAGGCTGGACACAGTCTACTGCTGCTCAAAGTGTGGCCTGGGCTGTATCAGATTTGTTTGGAAGAATGAGGGAAATGCAGACTCTCTGGCCTGATCCTGGAGCTAATAAACAAGAATCTTCATTTTTAACAAGATCCCAGTTAATTCATATGCACACTAGTTTGAGAAACACTGTGATGTACTACACTTCTTGAAAAAGTCCCAGACTGCTGATCCCAGGATAGCTAATTTTATACCTATGATTTCTCCTTTTATTCTTTTCCTTTGAGAATGTCCTTGAACTGAGGGGTGGGACTTATTCATTTTTTTGACAAATATTTATTAAGTACCTAATGTGTCTTAGTCACTGTTACCCTCCAGGGTAACAGAAAAGGACAAGAATGAGAAAGTCTCTGTCTTCGTGGATAAGTAAAGGAATTAATCCTGGGTGGCCTCAGCCTGCAGTGGCTTCAAGCAGGGTGTCGGTTCCTGGCCAGAGATTGAGGTTGGGTTGCGGCAGTGAGACCACCGAGTCCTAGCCACCAGACCACCAGGGACCAGTGGTCAGTGACCAGGCCCTTGTCCATCCGCAGTGTAGAAATGAATTTCCACATAGAGAAGGAAAGTAGTGAAGCAAGTAAAGTGTATTTTAGGAGAAAAAATAGTACAGTACGTATGGATAGACACACAGGGGCTCAGAGGGAGAGTTGTGCCCTCATGGTAGTTTGAATCACTTTTATGGGGCATTTCTTCTGAGTTGTCTTTGACCAGTCATCTTGCTCTGCCTGGTTCTGAGTCCATATTTGGTATATCTCAGGGTCCTCCCCTTTGTGCATGTGCAGCTCTTATCCAAGATAGATTCTAGTAATGAGGCTTATGGGTAGATGACATCACTTACTATGAGGTGGTACCCCCTCCCTTTTTGACCTCCAGGGAGCCTTACAGCATCATGTGTAGACAGGGAGGTCTCCTTGACTTCGGGAATGAGGAATATGTGGTCTTTTATCTCTTACCTGGGCAGGACCCAGCCTCCTCCATCATCCTGCTTTTATGGAGTTTCTGCTATTATGGAGTTTCTGTCCACAGGGGAGAAACTATTCAGCCTGGGGCCCATCTATCTCCTGCCTCAGAATTACTTGTAGAGTCCTTTTTCTCTTTCTCTTTTTCTGCCTTCTATTTCAGAGTAGGAGTTTAGGTGGTAACATGAGGCCTGCAGTCTCCAGCAGCCTTTATTTGAGGGTTTTTTTTTGAGCTTCTAAAAATGGGGGATTTTCTTGTGTACTGCAGGACATATAACAACAACCCTGGCCTCTATCCAGATATGCCAGTAGCAACCTCCGAGTTGTGGCAACCAATAATGTCTCCAGACATTGATAAATGTCCCTGACCCATCTTATTGATAATGAGTGATCTAAGAGGAGCTAGGATATAGTCAAAGGGGAGGCAGCCAGGAACCAATTAACAAGTCTGACTGGATCTAAAGTTTTCAGAAAAAGAGAAGTAAATGGGAACTGGAGCTTTCTTTTTCACTGTCAAAATTTTCTCCATAATGAAAAAGTAGGTATGCGTTTCAGAAGAAGATCTATTCAGAATTAATTAGTGTCCACATACTTGAAGTTGATTTAATATTGTCTCTGAGGTACATGAAGAATAGTAGAAGAGGAAATATCTCTTACAGTTTCTATGCTCAAAGAACTCTCCCAAATTCATTAGCATTGTTTCTGTGGACAGTCAGTAGTCAAGGTTACTCACAGCCCCCCTTTTTTCTTTTACAGGGGACAAGAACAGTGGTATTGCATATCACACTTGAACCAGAGAATCTTTAGATAGAGATGTACAGATGGAGAATCTATACATAGGCTTGTACTTCACTATAGATTCCCAGACAGTGAGATGTTTTTTCCTTCTTTGGAGCCAATAGGATTTAAATAATATGACACTGGGATTGTCAAGTTCCTGGCTAATTTTCTTTTTTTTTTTTTTTTTTGTGGCATGGAAGAGACATTTTTAATTAAATGTTAACTGTACTACTTAATGTTTTTTTTTTAACAACTTTATTGGAGTATAATTGCTTCACAATGTTGTGTTAGTTTCTGCTTTATAACAAAGTGAATCAGTTATACATATACATATGTTCCCATATCCCTTCCCTCTTGCGTCTCACTCCCTCCCACCCTCCTTATCCCACCCCTCCAGGCAGTCACAAAGCACCGAGCTGATCTCCCTGTGCTATGCGGCTGCTTCCCACTAGCTATCTTCCTTACGTTTGGTAGTGTATATATGTCCATGCCTCTCTCTCCCTTTTTCACAGCTTACCCTTCCCCCTCCCCATATCCTCAAGTCCATTCTCTAGTAGGTCTGTGTCTTTATTCCTGTTTTACCCCTAGGTTCTTCATGACATTTTTTTTCTTAAATTCCATATATATGTGTTAGCATACGGTATTTGTCTTTCTCTTTCTGACTTACTTCACTCTGTATGACAGACTCTAGGTCTATCCACCTCATTACAAATAGCTCAATTTCTTTTCTTTTTATGGCTGAGTAATATTCCATTGTATATATGTGCCATATCTTCTTTATCCATTCATCCGATGATGGACACTTAGCTTGTTTCCATCTCCGGGCTGTTATAAATAGAGCTGCAAAGAACATTGTGGTACATGACTCTTTTTGAATTATGGTTTTCTCAGGGTATATCCCCAGTAGTAGGATTGCTGGGTCATATGGTATTTCTATTTGTAGTTTTTTAAGGAACCTCCATACTGTTCTCCATAGTGGCTGTACCAATTCACATTCCCACCAGCAGTGCAAGAGTGTTCCCTTTTCTCCACACCCTCTCCAGCATTTATTGTTTCTAGATTTTTTGATGATGGCCATTCTGACTGGTGTGAGGTGATACATCATTGTAGTTTTGATTTGCGTTTCTCTAATGATTAGTGATGTTGAGCATTCTTTCATGTGTTTGTTGACAGTCTGTATATCTTCTTTGGAGAAATGTCTATTTAGGTCTTCTGCCCATTTTTGGATTGGGCTAAATTTACAGGTGAGAGAGGAGATACTTCTGAAGTGATTTTAATGCAAATAAATACCACCAGAATAAAATGAGAGCACTTCCCTCAGACAAAATCGAAGCAGAACAGAGCTGTACAAACTCTCTGCATTCCTGTATTGTGAGTGGAGGGAGATGTAACCTTTCCACAGTTCTGTGTAAATTCTAGAAGTCTGGTCTGTTTTGATTCAGTGTAGAATTTGCTTCCTGAAATCTCTCTTCAAACTAAAAATCTGCTTTCTTGACTCATTTGTTTAACCCCTGTGACATATGTTAAATCTGTGGGCTTTAAAGTGCAGAAGGAAAGCTGGAGCTGGGTTCAGGCAGCAGGGGGATATCTCTGGTCTTGCATACAGCCTTTTTTCTGACTGGCAATGTGAAGTGTATTATTGAAAAATGCTGTTAGCTCAAGGTACTATTTGGTGTTTTCCCTTGGCAACAAGCAAGCAGCAAACTGTAGGGAAAATTGCTTCTAATCTGCTGGCACATCCTACCCTGGTGAAATGTAGCATGTAGTCTATGGCACAATGAGCCCTAAGAAATGAATAACTCACTTGAAGTAATTTCTCTGCTCTACCATGTTTTCAGGCATCTCTGCCTACTGTGGAGAATATAGGTACTGTGTTTTGACAATCACCAATAACCCTGGGGGGAAATTAGAGTAAGGTACTAAGTGAATGTGCTAAGTGGAAGTATAGCCGTCAGGGTCTACTTCCTTGCTACACAATGTGTGGTTGGAGAACCACATCACATCACCTAGGAGCTTGTTAGAAATGCAGAATCTTGGGCCCAACCCAGACTTACTAAATCTGAATCTGCATTTTAACAAGATCCCCAGGTGATTCATATACATGAATTAAGTTCATATACATGAATTAAGCTGTTTAAGTTCAAAAAGCAGCATTATTCTAGATTAGTAGTGCTCAACCTTGACTGCACATTAAAATGTTCTGAGGGAGTTCGGAAATATCTTGATGCTCAGGCTAAACCCTAGTGGTTCTCAACTGGGGGTGACTTTGTCCCCAAGTGGACATTTGGCAACATTTGTAGACATTTTTGTTTGTCAAAGCTGTAAGGGTGCTACTGACATCTAGTAGGTAGAGGCCAGGATACTGCCAAGTATCCTACAATACAGCAGACAGCCCTTCATGGCAAAGAATTATCTAGCCCAAAATGTCAATAGTGCCAGTATAGAGAAACATTGTTCTAGACCAATTAGATGAGAGTCTGTGGGGGTGGGAAATAGTAGCCATATACATTCTAAATTCTTCCCAAGTGATTCCAATATATAGTCATAGTTGAGAAACTATGGTAGAAGATTTGTTGATAGATAGCCATCAAGACAAGGAGTTGGGATTTAAAAGGTCCAGAGAGATGATGTGGTTTCAGAATATTAAGGTAGGTTGAGCTGTTGTGTGTGTCTAGTGATTTCAGTTGTGAGGGAGGGAGGAGTGTGGGACAGTGAAGTAAATGGGACTGGTTAGAAATCAGAAAATTGCCTGGACCTTAAATAAGCAGATTCAGAGACTTACTCTATATCTAGCAGCATGGAAGGAACTAAAGGGTGTAAATCATGACAAAAAGCCTAGTCATAGAGACTTTTCCAGTGATTTTTTTTCTGCACAACAAACCACTCCAAAACTTAGTGGCTTAAGACAACAATTTCTTATTATCTATCATGGTTGTGTGGCTTGACTAGGTTCAACTGGACAACTCTTTCTTAGGATCTCTCATGGAGATGCTGTCAGATACTGTCTGAGGCTGCAGTCTTCTGAAGGCTTGTCTGTGCTGGACATCTGAGATAGTTCACTTACATGGCTGGCAGTTGATATTGGCTGTGGCTGAAAGCTTACCTGAAAGCTTATCTGGGGCTGTAGGCTGGAACACCTCCACATGACCTTCCCATGTGCTTTGGGCTTCCCTCAGTTTAATAGCTAGGTTTCCAGAGGGAGCATCCCAAGAGCAAGTGTTCCAAAAGGCAAGAGCAAGTTTGGACACTTGTGAATCAAAGTCATAAGTATATACTATATATCTAAAGGTGTTAAGGACTGTTGATGGTTTCTTAAGAATTTTACTTTCTGAGAACTGAAACTTTTATATAATTAAATTCATATACTGTTAAATCTTGTTGACTTAAGTTCCATCAATAAGATTCAGAGATTATACGTGTTGGAAAAAAATTAATACTGAAATATTTGTGAAACAAAGGACTACTAAGAAAATATAAAATATCATATGCTTTCTCTTTTTATGGTTATACTAGTGGTAGGAGTCAGGAGGTGTGTTTACTAAGAAAATAAACTTTAAAAATTTAAACAAAATTGTTTTTAATGCCCAGGATGGCTGCTCATTATAAATGACTCATTCACTCATTAAACTAACCATGCAGAAAGATATGGTTGGGGGTTCCAATTTGTCCATAATGTATTTAAAATAATATAATAATGAAAATTATTTTATATTTAGATTTTTTGATAATTCAGACCCATTTCCACTAAATAAACTTGTGTTTTTTTGGAATTATAAATCACAGTCATCTCTCTGAGACAGTTCACATTCCTGTTGGACATTGAAAAAGGTTATAAACTTGATGGGAATGCAAATGTGTTGTTTACATTTTCTGAAAAGATCCAAAAAAATGGTCATTCAAAAAAGTTAAAATCAACTACAAATCTTGGGATGTTCTTTTTTCGTTTTTATATTCTGTTGGTTTTCATGAGATTTTGTGAATACAAAGTATTTATTTCCATCAAAAAACTGACTGCCTGGGTGCTTGCTCTCTTCTATTAACAATATAAGTTCCAAAATTTTATTAAATAAAGAGGTTCATAATCAAGAAGTAGTATTGCTTTTTGGTTAGAACAAATGAGTAATACTTTGCAGTAATCAGTTTATTCTGCACTTAGTTTATGAAAAATATTTCACCAATTCCTTAAGACTGTTTTACTTTTCCCATGATACAAGTGGGAACCATAATCGTTATGAGAGTGAATAATTCCTACCTATAGCAGGGCTTTACTTAGGAACAATTTTTTTATGAGCTCTTCACAGTTATACCACCTCAGAGAGGTATCACTCAAAGAAATCTTGCCTATAAAGTTATGGGCCATCTTTGACCGAGGAGAAATCACCAAAGCTCAATATGTGGACCGGGGGTTTCAAGATGGTGGAGGAGTAGGTGGATATGGAGGTCATCTCTCTCCACAGATGCATCAGGAATACATCTATAGATGCAAAAATTCTCACAGAACACCACCTGAAAACTAGCAGAAGACCTTGGACTCTGGAAAAGACTATAAAGATCCCCACATAACTGGTAGGGTGGAAAAAAAGAAGGGAGAAGGAGGAGGAGAGGTAGTGGGATGGGATCTGCACAACAGGGCAGGGGAGCTGAAGCAGAGGAGAGATTCTTGAATTCGGGGAAACCTCCTCTCTGATGGGGAAATCGACTGGGACAGAAGGGAAGCACTTGAGGCTGTCAGAAGAGGGTGAAGCAGCTGATCTGTGGCAGACAGGACAGAGTACGAAATACACAGATGGTCCATACTGTGGCCCTAAGTGCCCCAGACTGGGACAGGTGTGCAAGGGGGCTGGGAACTGGTGCATGGGGATTGGAGAACAGGCCCAGAGTGAGAACAACTGTTAGTGTGGGGAGATGGACTGAGGGGATGGGAGGGAAGAAATCTGCAGAAGGGAATGCCTATGAAGGAAGACTGGACTGCCATGGAAGCAGGGTGCTATTGCTGAGTCACACGCAGGGGGAGGGGCCACTATTGTAACCTCTATCTTCCCACAAGCCAGCACCTGCCAATGACAATAAAAGAAGATTGCTCAGGACTGGCTCTTGTGTGCTGGCTGAAAAGCAATTTAAAAAGCCCCCTCAGAGCTGGCCCTCATGTACCAGCGGCAGGGCAATAAAAATAAAAAAGCCCTCTCAAGGCTGGCTCTTGCATGCCTGCTGCCAGCAGCCAGGAAATCCCCTGCCAGAGCTCACCCTCATGCGCCTTACACCAGGTGCCAGAAAAGACCCTCACTAGGGCCATATCTCTTGCGCCCATGGCCGTCAGCTTCCCTGTGCATTTGGCGCCACCAGGGCTCCTGCAATGCAAGCAGTTATACCACCTTTGCTCCCGGTCCTCACAGGGGCAGACTCAAGAGCTCCAAAGTAGCCTCAGGGCCAGACTCCTGAGGGTGGACCACATGCAGATGTGGGGATAAAACCTGAGCTGAACCCCAGGGATGGGGTGACTAAGGAAGAAGATCAAAAATCTTTCTATCAGCTGTACAAGCTGCAGATTAAATCCCCACGATCAGCTAGGTAGACTCTGCATCTATGGAATATCTGAGTAGACAATGAGTGTTCCCACAAATGAAAACGGTGTAGCTCTAGAAGCTGTGGACTTTGGGGGCAAACACACTCAGGAATTGGACCAGATCAGAGTCTAAGTGGTCCCCACAGGGCCCACAGCAATTCTAGAGACCAGTCCAGATGCAGAGGAGAGCCTCTTGGGGAGGTGGAGATGGGCTGTGGCTCATGGTTTGTGGAAGGACAGTTACAGCAGAGACCCCAGGGAAACAATTATTACTATTAACTTTAGCATGTTTTGATTCAGTCTGTTGTTAGTTCTAGATATTTTTTTGTTTCTTTTTGTTTCTTTTTTGTTTGTTTGTCTGTTGTTGTTTTAGTTTTCTTTTTCTAAGTTTTTTGGGATCTCCCTGTTTTATAATATACTTTTATTTATAATTTTTTTAGGCATTTCTACTTTTACTTTGTTTTTCTGTTGTTCTGTGTTCTTTTCCTTTATATTTTTCTTCCTCTTTTTCTTTAATATATTTTTCTTTTAAAAATATTTCCATTTCTACTTTGCTTTTCTGTTGTCCTGTGTTTTTTCCCTTTTTATTTTATTTTATTATTATTTTTAAATCATTTTTATCGGTTTGCTCAGTTTCCTTGCTTTATTCTTCAGTTAGCACACTGCTTTGGTTTTGTTTTAGGTTTTGTTCGTTTTAATCCTAATCATTTGATTTCATTTTTGAGTTCTTCTATTTGTCTGGTGTTTTCTTGCTTTTTGATTTATTTGGCTCTGTTTTTGTTTCTTTTACATGTGCGTGTGTTTCCTTGTTTCTGTTTTTGTTCATTTGATTTTGCTTTTACCATTTCTCCAGGGTTTTGTTTGTCTTTTTTTTTTCTTTAATATATTTTCTATTTTTTTAATATTTCTGTTTCTATGTTACTTTCTGTTGTTCTGTCTTCTTTCCCCTTGCTCTTTTTCTTTCCTTTTATATCATTTTTATCAGTTTTTTTTCTTTGTTTCATTCTTTAGTTATCACTCTGCTTTGGTTTTGGTTTTTGGGTTTGGGTTTTTGTCAGCTTTCTCCTTAATGGTTTGATTTCTTTCTTGGGTTCTTTTGTTTGTCAGTTGTTCTCTTGCTATTTGATTTATTTGGTTCTGTTTTTGTTTCTTTTGTGTGTGTGCATGTTTCCTTGTTTCTGTTTGTTTGATTTTACTGTTGATCTGGGGTTTTGTTAGACTATTTTTTTTCCATAAATGCCCTTGATTGCTGGGATGAGCAACTTACGGGGTCTTGGTCCCTTGACCAGAAGTTGGGCTACAGGCTCTGGAGTGGGAGCACCAAGTCCAGGGTGCTAAACCACTAGAGAATTCCCAGCCCTAAGGAAGATTAATCACCGAGAGCTCTCACAGAAGCCTCTATCTGAATCCAAGACCTGGCTCCACCCAACTGCCAGCAGCTTCCAGCACTGGAAGCCTCATAGCAAACAACAAACAAGACAGGAACACAAACCCACTCATCAGCACACAGACTACCTAAAGTCATACTATACTCACAACACCCCAAAACACACCAACTGACACAACCCTGTTCATCAGAGAGAAAAGACTCAGATCCACCCACCAGAAAGAAGGCACCAGTCCCTTCCATCAGGAAGCCTACACAAGAAACTGGACCAACCCCACCACCAGGGGCAGAGAACAGAAGCAAGAGGAACTACGACCCTGCAGCCTAGGGAAAGGAGACCTCAAATACTGTAAATTAGACTAAATGAGAAGAGAGAGAAATATCTTACAGGCAAAGGAGCAAGACAAAAATGCACAAGACCAAATAAATAAAGAAGAAATAGGCAAACTATTGGAAAAATAATTCAGAGTAATGATAGTAAAGTGATCCAAAATCTTGGAAATAGACTAGAGAAAATACAAGAAATGTTTAAGAAGGACTTAGAAGAACTAAAGAGCAAACTAACAGTAATGAACAACACAATGATTGAAATTAAAAATACTCTAGAAGGAATCAATAACAGAATAACTGAGGCAGAAAACAGATAAATGAGCTGGAAGATAGAATGGTGGAAATAACTGTCACAGAGCAAAATAAAGAAAAAAGAATGAAGAGAATGGAGGACAGTCTCAGAGACCTCTGGAGCAACATTAAGCACACCAACATTCGAATTATGGGAGTCCCGGAGAAGAGGAAAAAAAGAAAGGGTCTAAGAAAATATTTCAAGAGATTGTAGCTGAAAACTTCCAAAACATGGAAAAGGAAATAGTCAGTCAAGTCCAGGAAGCACAGAGAGTCCCATACAGGATAAACCCAAAGAGAAACATGCTGAGACACATATTAGTCAAAATAGAAAAAATTAAATACAAAGAAAAAATATTAAAAACAGCAAGGGAAAAGCAACAAATAACATACAAGGAAATCCCCATAAGTTTAACAGCTGATCTTTCAGCAGAAACTCTACAGGTCAGAAGGTAGTGGCAGGATATATTTCAAGTGATGAAAGGGAAAAACCTACAGCCAAGGTTACTCTACCCAGCAAGAATCTCATTCAGATTTGAGGGAGAAATAAAAAGTTTACAGACAAGCAAAAGTTAGAATTCAGCACCACCAAACGAGCTTTATAACAAAGGCTAAAGGAACTTCTCTAGGCTGGAAACACAAGGGAAGGAAAAGACTTACAAAAACAATTCCAAAACAATTTAAAAATCATAATACGAACATACATATCAATAATTATCTTAAATGTAAATTGATTAAGTGCTCCAACCAAAACACACAGACTGGCTGAATGGATACAAAAATAAGACCCATACATATGCTGTCTACAAGAGACCCACTTCAGACCTAGGGACACATACAGACTGAAAGTGAGGGGATGGAAAAAGATATTCCATAAAAAATACAAATCAAAAGAAAGCTGGAGTGACAACATTCATATCAGACAAAATAGACTTTAAAATAAAGACTATTACAAGAGACAAAGAAGGATACTATATAATGATCAAGGGATCAATCCAAGAAGAAGATATAACAACATAGATATAACAACATAGGTGTACCTCAATACACAAGGCAAATGCTAACAGCCATAAAAGGGGAAATCAACAGTAGCACAATAATAGTAGGTGACTTTAACACACAATTACACCAATAGACAGATCATCCAAACAGAAAATAAAAAGGGAACACAAGCTTTAAATGATACATTAGACCATATGGACTTAGTTGATATTTATAGGACATTCCATCCAAAAACAACAGAATACACCTTCTTCTCAAGTGCACATGGAACATTCTTTAAGATATGCCACATCGGGACTTCCGGGTAAGATGGCGGAAGAGTAAGACGCGGAGATCACCTTCCTCCTCACGGATACACCAGAAATACAGCTACACGTGGAACAACTCCTACAGAACACCTACTGAACGCTGGCAGAAGACCCCAGACCTCCCAAAAGGCAAGAAACTCCCCACATACCTGGGTAGGGCAAAGCGGAGAGATTCCCGCACAGAGGATCGGTGCCGAGCGGCACTCACCAGCCCGAGAGGCTTGTCTGCTCGCCCGCCGGGGCGGGCGGCGCTGGAAGCTGAGGCTCGGGCTTCGGTCAGAGCGCAGGGAGAGGACTGGGGCTGGCGGCGAGAACTCAGCCTGAAGGGGGCTAATGTGCCACAGCTAGCCGGGAGGGAGTCCGGGAAAACTCTGGAGCTGCCGAAGAGGCAAGAGACTTGTTCTTCCCTCTTGGTTTCCTGCTGCGCGAGGAGAGGGGATTAAGAGCGCTGCTTAAAGGGGCTCCACAGACGGGCGCGAGTCGCGACTGAAAGCGCGGAGCCCAGTGACGGGCGTGGGACGCTGGGGCTGCTGCTGCCGCCGCCAAGAAGCCCGTGTGCGAGCGCAGGTCACTGTCCACACCGCCCTTCCGGGAGCCTGAGCAGCCCGCCACTGCCGGGGTCCCGGGATCCAGGGGCGGCTTCCCTGGGAGAACGCACGGCGCGCCTCGGGCTGGTGCAACGTCACGCCGACCTCTGCCGCTGCAGGCTCGCCCCGCACTCCGTGCCCCTCCCTCCCGCCCGGCCTGAGTGAGCCAGAGTTCCCGAAGAGGCTGCTCCTTTAACCCTTTCCTGTCTGAGCGAAGAACAGACGCCCTCCGGCGACCTACACGCAGAGGCGGGGCCAAATCCAAAGCTGAGACCCGGGAGCTGTGAGAACAAAGAAGAGAAAGGGAAACCTCTCCCAGCAGCCTCAGAAGCAGCGGATTAAAGCTCCACAATCAACTTGATGTACCCTGCATCTGTGGAATACATGAATAGACAACAAATCATCCCAAATTGAGGAGCCAGGAGTCAGTACTGTGCCTCTGAGGTGGGAGAGCCAACTTCAGGACACTGGTCCACAAGAGACCTCCCAGCTCCACATAATATCAAATGGCGAAAATCTTCCAGAGATCTCCATCTCAACACCAGCACCCAGCTTCACTCAACGACCAGCAAGCTACAGTGCTGGACACCCTATGCCAAACAACTAGCAAGACAGGAACACAACGCCACCCATTAGCAGAGAGGTGGCCTAAAATCATAAAAAGTCTGCAGACACCCCAAAACACACCACCAGACGTGGACCTGCCCACCAGAAAGACAAGATCCAGCCTCATCCACCAGAACACAGGCACTAGTCCCCTCGACCAGGAAACCTACACAACCCACTAAACCAACCTTAGCCACTGGGGACAGACACCAAAAACAACAGGAACTACGAACCTGCAGCCGGCAAAAAGGAGACCCCAAACACAGTAACATAAGCAAAATGAGAAGACAGAAAAACACACAGCAGGAGAAGGAGCAAGATAAAAACCCACCAGACCTAACAAATGAAGAGGTAATAGGCAGTCTATCTGAAAAAGAATTCAGAATAATGATAGTAAAGATGATCCAAAATCTTGGAAATAGAATAGACAAAATGCAAGAAACAGTTAACAAGGACCTAGTAGAACTAAAGATGAATCAAGCATCGATTAAAAACACAATAAATGAAATGAAAAATACTCTAGATGGGATCAATAGCAGAATAACTGAGGCAGAAGAACGGATAAGTGAGGTGGAAGATAAAATAGTGGAAATAACTAATGCAGAGCAAAATAAAGAGAAAAGAATGAAAAGAACAGAGGACAATATCAGAGACCTCTGGGACAACATTAAACGCACCAACATTCGAATTATAGGGGTTCCAGAAGAAGAAGAGAAAAAGAAAGGGACTGAGAAAATATTTGAAGAGATTATAGTTGAAAACTTCCCTAATATGGGAAAGGAAATAGTTAATCAAGTCCAAGAAGCACAGAGAGTCCCATACAGAATAAATCCAAGGAGAAATACGCCAAGACACATATTAATCAAACTGTCAAAAATTAAACACAAAGAAATCATATTAAAAGCAGCAAGGCAAAAACAACAAATAACACACAAGGGAATCCCCATCAGGATAACAGCTGATCTCTCAGCAGAAACTCTACAAGCCAGAAGGGAGTGGCAGGACATAATTAAAGTGATGAAGGAGAGAAACCTGCAACCAAGATTACTCTACCCAGCAAGGATCTCATTCAGATTTGATGGAGAAATTAAAACGTTTACAGACAAGCAAAAGCTGAGAGAGTTCAGCACCACCAAACCAGCTTTACAACAAATGCTAAAGGAACTTCTCTAGGCAAGAAACACAACAGAAGGAAAAGACCTACAATAACGAACCCAAAACAATTAAGAAAATGGGAATAGGAACATACATATCGATAATTACCTTAAATGTAAATGGACTAAACGCTCCCACCAAAAGACACAGATTGGCTGAATGGATACAAAAACAAGACCCATATATATGCTGTCTACAAGAGACCCACTTCAGACCTAGAGACACATACAGACTGAAAGTAAGGGGATGGAAAAAGATATTCCATGCAAATGGAAACCAAAAGAAAGCTGGAGTAGCAATTCTCATATCAGACAAAATAGACTTTAAAATAAAGACTACTAGAAGAGACAAAGAAGGCCACTACATAATGATCAAGGGATCGATCCAAGAAGAAGATATAACAATTGTAAATATTTATGCACCCAACATAGGAGCACCTCAATACATAAGGCAAACACTAACAGCCATAAAAGGAGAAATCGACAGTAACACAATCATAGTAGGGGACTTTAACACCCCACTTTCACCAATGGACAGATCATCCAAAATGAAAATAAATAAGGAAACACAAGCTTTAAATGATACATTAAACAAGATGGACTTAATTGATATTTATAGGACATTCCATCCAAAAACAACAGAATACACATTTTTCTCAAGTGCTCATGGAACATTCTCCAGGATAGATCATATCTTGGGTCACAAATCAAGCCTTGGTAAATTTAAGAAAATTGAAATTGTATCAAGTATCTTTTCCGACCACAATGCTATGAGACTAGATATCAATTACAGGAAAAGAGCTATAAAAAATACAAACACATGGAGGCTAAACAATACATTACTTAATAACGAAGTGATCACTGAAGAAATCAAAAAGGAAATAAAAAAATACCTAGAAACAAATGACAATGGAGACACGACGACCCAAAACCTATGGGATGCAGCAAAAGCAGTTCTAAGAGGGAAGTTTATAGCAATACAATCCCACCTTAAGAAACAGGAAATATCTCGACTAAACAACCTAACCTTGCACCTAAAGCAATTAGAGAAAGAAGAACAAAAACATCCCAAAGTTAGCAGAAGGAAAGAAATCATAAAAATCAGATCAGAAATAAATGAAAAAGAAATGAAGGAAACAATAGCAAAGATCAATAAAACTAAAAGCTGGTTCTTTGAGAAGATAAACAAAATTGATAAACCATTAGCCAGACTCATCAAGAAAAAAAGGGAGAAGACTCAAATCAATAGAATTAGAAATGAAAAAGGAGAAGTAACAACTGACACTGCAGAAATACAAAAGATCGTGAGAGATTACTATAAGCAACTCTATGCCAATAAAATGGACAACCTGGAAGAAATGGACAAATTCTTAGAAATGCACAACCTGCCAAGACTGAATCAGGAAGAAATAGAACATATGAACAGACCAATCACAAGCACTGAAATTGAAACTGTGATAAAAAATCTTCCAACAAACAAAAGCCCAGGACCAGATGGCTTCACAGGCGAATTCTATCAAGCATTTAGAGAAGAGCTAACGCCTATCCTTCTCAAACTCTTCCAAAATATAGCAGAGGGAGGAACACTCCCAAACTCATTCTACGAGGCCACCATCACCTTGATACCAAAACCAGACAAGGATGTCACAAAGAAAGAAAACTACAGGCCAATATCACTGATGAACATAGATGCAAAAATCCTCAACAAAATACTAGCAAACAGAATCCAACAGCACATTAAAAGGATCATACACCATGATCAAGTGGGGTTTATCCCAGGAATGCAAGGATTCTTCAATATACGCAAATCAATCAACGTGATACACCATATTAACAAATTGAAGGAGAAAAACCATATGATCATCTCAATAGATGCAGAGAAAGCTTTCGACAAAATTCAACACCCATTCATGATAAAAACCCTGCAGAAAGTAGGCATAGAGGGAACTTTCCTCAACATAATAAAGGCCATATATGACAAACCCACAGCCAGCATCGTCCTCAATGGTGAAAAACTGAAACCATTTCCACTAAGATCAGGAACAAGACAAGGTTGCCCACTCTCACCACTCTTATTCAACATAGTTTTGGAAGTTTTAGCCACAGCAATCAGAGAAGAAAAGCAAATAAAAGGAATCCAAATTGGAAAAGAAGAAGTAAAGCTGTCACTGTTTGCAGATGACATGATACTATACATAGAGAATCCTAAAGATGCTACCAGAAAACTACTAGAGCTAATCAATGAATTTGGTAAAGTTGCAGGATACAAAATTAATGCACAGAAATCTCTGGCATTCCTATATACTAATGATGAAAAATCTGAAAGTGAAATCAAGGAAACACTCCCATTTACCATTGCAACAAAAAGAATAAAATATCTAGGAATAAACCTACCTAAGGAGACAAAAGACCTGTATGCAGAAAATTATAAGACACTGATGAAAGAAATTAAAGATGATACAAATAGATGGAGAGATGTACCATGTTCTTGGATTGGAAGAATCAACATTGTGAAAATGACTCTACTACCCAAAGCAATCTACAGATTCAATGCAATCCCTATCAAAATACCACTGGCATTTTTCACAGAACTAGAACAAAAAATTTCACAATTTGTATGGAAACACAAAAGACCCCGAATAGCCAAAGCAATCTTGAGAACGAAAAATGGAGCTGGAGGAATCAGGCTCCCTGACTTCAGACTATACTACAAAGCTGCAGTAATCAAGACAGTATGGTACTGGCACAGAAACAGAAAGATAGATCAATGGAACAGGATAGAAAGCCCAGAGATAAACCCACGGACATATGGTCACCTTATCTTTGATAAAGGAGGCAGGAATGTACAGTGGAGAAAGGACAGTCTCTTCAATAAGTGGTGTTGGGAAAACTGGACAGGGACATGTAAAAGTATGAGATTCGATCACTCCCTAACACCATACACAAAAATAAGCTCAAAATGGATTAAAGACCTAAATGTAAGGCCAGACACTATCAAACTCTTAGAGGACAACATAGGCAGAACACTCTATGACATAAATCACAGCAAGATCCTTTTTGACCCACCTCCTAGAGAAATGGAAATAAAGACAAAAATAAACACATGGGACCTAATGAAACTTAAAAGCTTTTGCACAGCAAAGGAAACCATAAACAAGACCAAAAGACAACCCTCAGAATGGGAGAAAATATTTGCAAATGAAGCAACTGACAAAGGATTAATCTCCAAAATTTATAAGCAGCTCATGCAGCTCAATAACAAAAAAACAAACAACCCAATCCAAAAATGGGCAGAAGACCTAAATAGACATTTCTCCACAGAAGATATACAGACTGCCAACAAACACATGAAAGGATGCTCAACATCTTTACTAATTAGAGAAATGCAAATCAAAACTACAATGAGATATCATCTCACACCAGTCAGAATGGCCATCATCAAAAAATCTAGAAACAATAAATGCTGGAGAGGGTGTGGAAAAAAGGGAACACTCTTGCACTGCTGGTGGGAATGTGAATTGGTACAGCCACTATGGAGAACAGTATGGAGGTTCCTTAAAAAACTACAAATAGAACTACCATATGACCCTGCAATCCCACTACTGGGCATATACCCTGAGAAAACCATAATTCAAAAAGAGACATGTACCAAAATGTTCATAGCAGCCCTATTTACAATAGCCCGGAGATGGAAACAACCTAAGTGTCCATCATCGGATGAATGGGTAAAGAAGATGTGGCACATACATACAATGGAATATTACTCAGCCATAAAAAGAAATGAAATTGAACTATTTGTAATGAGGTGGATGGACCTAGAGTCTGTCATACAGAGTGAAGTAAGTCAGAAAGAGAAAGACAAATACTGTATGCTGACACATATATATGGAATTTAAGAAAAAAAAAAGGTCATGAAGAACATAGGGGTAAGACAGGAATAAAGACACAGACCTACTAGAGAATGGACTTGAGGATATGGGGAGGGGGAAGGGTAAGCTGTGACAAAGTGAAAGAGCGGCATGGACATATATACACTACCAAACGTAAGGTAGATAGCTAGTGGGAAGCAGCCGCATAGCACAGGGAGATCAGCTCGGTGCTTTGTGACCGCCTGGAGGGGTGGGATAGGGAGGGTGGGAGGGAGACGCAAAAGGGAGGGGATATGGGAACATATGTATACATATAACTGATTAAATTTGTGATAAAGCAAAAAATAAAAATAAAAAAAAAAAAAAAAAAAAAAAGATCATACACCATCATCAACTGGGATTTATCCCCAGGATGCAAGGATTCTTAATATACACAAATCAGTCAATGTGATACACCATATTAACAAATTAAGTAATAAAACCATATGATCAAAAAAAAAAAAAAAAAAAAAAAAAAAAAAGATATGCCACATCTTGGGTCACAAATCAAGCCTCAGTGAATTTAAGAAAATTGAAATCATATCAGGCATCTTTTCTGACCACAGTGCTATGAGACTAGATATCAATCACAGGAAAATATCTGTAAAAAATACAACACATGGAGGCTAAACCATATGCTACCACACAACCAAGAGATCACGGAAGAAATCAAAGAGAAAATCGAAAAATACCTAGAAAAAAATGACAATGAAAACATTATGACCCAAAACCTATGGGATGCAGAAAAAGCAGTTCTAAGAGGGAACAATCCTACCTCAAGAAACTAGAAAACAAGAAACATGTAAACAAGAAAAATCTCAAATAAACAACCTAACCTTAAAACTAAAGCAATTAGAGAAAGAAGAATAAAAAAAAAACCCAAAACCCAAAATTAGCAATAAGAAATCATAAAGATCAGATCTGAAATAAATGAAAACAAATGAAGGAAACAATAGCAAAGATAAATAAAACTAAAAGCTGGTTCTTTGAGTAGATAAACAAAACTTATAAATCATTAGCCAGACTCATCAGGAAAAAAAGGGAGAAGACGCAAGTCAACAGAATTAGAAAGGAAAAAGGACAAGTAACAACTGACACTGCAGAAATACAAAGGATCACAGGAGACTACTACAAACAACTATATGGCAATAAAATTGACAATTTGGAAGAAATGGCCAAATTTTTAGAAAAATACAACCTTTCAAGCCTGAACCAGGAAGAAATAGAAAACATGAATGAACCAATTACAAGCACTGAAATTGAAACTATGATTAGAAATCTTCCAACAAACAAAAGTCCAGGACCAGATGGCTTCACAGGCAAATTCTATCAAACATTTAGAGAAGAGCTAACACTTATCCTTCTCAAACCCTTCCAAAATATAGCAGAGGGAGGAACACTCCCAAACTCATTCTATGAGGCCACCATCACCCTGATACTAAAACCAGACAAAGATACTACAGAAAAAGAAAATTACAGGCCACTCTCACTGATGAGCATAGATGCAAAAATCCTCAACAAAATACTAGAAAACAGAATCCAACAGCAAAAAAAATGGTCATACACCATGATCAATTGGGATTTATCCCAGGAATGCAAGGATTCTTCAGTATACACAAATCAATCAATGTGATACACCATATTAACAAAATGAAGGAGAAAACCCATATGATCATCTCAATAGATGCAGAAAAAGCTTCTGACAAAATTCAACACCCATTTATGATTAAAAACTCTTCAGAAAGTGGGCATACAGGGGACCTACCTCAACATAATAGAAGCCATATACAACAAACCCACAGCCAAAATAATTCTCAATGATAAAAAATTGAAACCATTTCCCCTAAGATCAGGAAGAAGACAAGGTTGCCCACTCTCACCACTATTGTTCAACATGGTTTTGGAATTTTTAGCCACAGCACTCAGAGAAGAAAAATAAATAAAAGGAATCCAAATTGGAAAAGAAGAAGTAAAACTGTCACTGTTTGCAGATGACATGATACTATATAGAGAAAATCCTAAAGATACCACCAGAAAACTACTAGAGCTAATCAATGAATTTGGTAAATTAGCAGGATACAAAATTAATGCACAGAAAACCCTCGTATTCTTATACACAAACAACAAAATATCAGAAAGGGAAATGAAGGAAACACTCCCATTTACCATTGCAACAAAAACAATAAAATACCTAGGAATAAACTTACCTAAGAAGGCAAAAGACCTGTATGCAGAATACTATAAGACACTGATGAAAGAAATCAAAGATGATACAAACAGATGGAAACTTATACCATCTTCTTGGATTGGATGAAACAATATTGTGAAAATGACTCTACTACCCAAAGCAATCTACAGATTCAATGCAATCCCTCTCAAACTACCAAGGGCATTTTTCACAGAACTAGAGCAAAAAAATTTACAATTTGAATGAAAACACAAAAGACTCTGAATAGCCAAAGCAATCTTGAGAAAGAAAAATGGAGATGCAGCAATCAGGCTCCCTGACTTCGGACTATTGTACAAAGCCACAATAATCAAGACAGTATGGCACTGGCACTAACACAGAAATATAGATCAATGGAACAGGATAGAAAGCCCAGAGATAAACCCATGCACATTATTGTCACCTTATCTTTAATAAAGGAGGCAAGGATATACAATGGAGAAAAGACAGCCTCTTCAATAAGTGGTGATGGTAAAACTGTACAAATACATGTAAAAGAATGAAATTAGAATGCTCTCTGACACCATACATAAAAATAAACTCCAAATGGATTAAAGACCTAAATTTAAGGCCAGACAGTATAAAACTCTTACAGGAAAACATAAGCAGAACACTCTTTGACATAAATCACTGCAAGATCTTTTTGACCCACCTCCTAGAGTAAAGGAAATAAAATAAAAAATAAACAAATGGAACCTAATGAAACTTAAAACTTTTGCACAGCAAAGGAAACCATAAAGAAGATGAAAAGACAACCTTTAGAATGGGAGAAAATATTTACAAAAGAAGCAACTGACAGAGGATTAATCTCCAAAATATACAAGCAGCTCATGCAGCTCAATATCAAGAAAACAAACAACCCAATCCAAAAATGGGCAGAAGACCTAAATAGACATTTCTCCAAAGAAGACATACAGATTGCTAAGAACACATGAAAAGATGCTCAAAATCACTAATCATTAGAGAAATGCAAATCAAAACCACAATGAGATATCACCTCACACCATTGAGAATGGCCATCATCAAAAAATCTACAAACAATAAATGTTGGAGAGGGTGTGGAGAAAATGGAACCCTCCTGCACTGTTGGTGGGAATGTAAATTGATACAGCCACTATGGAGAACAGTATGGAGGTTCCTTAAAAAACTACAAATAGAACTACCATACGACCCAGCAATCCCACTACTGGTCATATACCCTGAGAAAACCATAATTCAAAAAGAGACATATACCATAGTGTTCATTGCAGCACTATTTACAATAGCCAGGACATGGAAGCAACCTAAGTGTCCATCAACAGATGAATAGATAAAGATGTGGCACATATATACAATGGAATATTACTCAGCCATAAAAAGGAATGAAATTGATTTATTTGTAATGAGGTAGATGGACCTAGAGCTTGTCATACAGAGTGAAATAAGTCAAAAGGAGAAAAACAAATACAGTATGTTAATGCACATATATGGAACCTAAAAAATGGTACTGATGAGCGTAGTGGCCAGGCAGGAATAAAGACGTAGAAGTAGAGAATGGACTTGGGGACACGGTGTGGGGAAGAGGAAGCTGGGTTGAAATGAGAGAGTAGCATTAAGATATATACACTACCAAATGTAAAATGGATGGCTAGTAGGAAGCTGCTGCATAGCACAGGTTGATAAGCTTGGTGCTTTGTGACGACCTAGAGGGGTAGGATAAGGAGGATGGGAGGGAGGCTGAAGCGGGAGGGTATATGGAGGTATATGTATACTTATAGCTGATTCACTTTGTTGTACAACAGAAACTATCACAATATTGTAAAGCAATTATACTCCAATAAAAACAAAAACAGAAACAAAAACAAAATCAAATACATGTGGACCAAAGAGTTTGGGTGAAAGAAGGAAGGACATTATGAAAAGAGCCATTGACAAGGATTTGAAATGTTGAGATCTAGTTCCAACTCTGTTACCACTTAGTTATAAGCCCTGGGACGTCATAGACTTCATTTGACTTCATAGACCACTCCCAATACCTCCCAAACTTAGAGTTGGTCAGGGAAATGGAAGATGCAGCCCTGATTTTCCTACCTTAGATGAGACAGTATCCACAGGGCTTAGAAAGTGAATAAGTGCTGTGTAATGAAAGAGCCACATCCCCTATTACCCACACTCTGATTTTCAGCAATCCCTTCCTGGAATTGGTAGGAGCAGCTCTCTCCTTGAAATAAACAGGAGTTATTTGTTCATGCATTTTGCCAATAAAGGGCTGTTAACTAACAGCCCTGAGACAGTCTGCTCCCCAACAGAAACAGAAAACCATGGAGCATTACCTGAACCTAGAGAGAATGAATTCATAATAAAATAAGACTTTACTCCATGCAATATTTCTTCTTTTCTTAGACTGAAGCCATACATGTGTAAGTTAATGGTTCCATGAGAGAAGTAGACAGTGATTAGACATAAACTAAAGAACAAATGACTCTGAGCCTAGACTAGTCATTTCATTTCTGCTCTGTGATGCAGATGCATCATCCACTCTTTGCAATCCATAGATTTATTCTAATACTGAAAACACAAAGTATTTCTCAAGGTATTTTTGGTTGTTTAAGTCAGGAAAAATATACAATATCTCCATTCTTCTTATCCAACCCAGAGCATCTCAAGTACTGAATGCTCTCTCATTCTACACTTGCGTTCTGGCAGAGGGAAGAACAATAAAGGTATCCTTTATCAGTGAAGTATTAATCATAAAAGAGACCTAATAAGACATATTCACTAAGTGGGGATACCTGGCATTAAGTGAGAGCCCAGTAATTTTGTTAATTATGTGTTAAATAAATCACATTTTGTTAATGATGTGCTAAATAAATCAATGTAGTAGAACTATGGGAGTCGTTGGAAATAAAGAAGAGGATGAGGTATACTTGGCTGGAGATCTTGTGAATTTTATGTTTTTTTTTTCCCTTTTAAACAAAGTCTTATTACATTATGCCTCTAACTTCTCACTAAATCATGCCACCTCTGCATAAAGATTCAGAAAAAAATGGAAACACTCACTGTTCTGTCTTCCTGGAATACTCAGAGATCCACATGATTTCCTCTTTTACCTCTTTCAACTGTCACCTCATCAGAGAAGTCTTGTCTGGCCACACAATATAAAATAGCATCACACCATCTTTCCCTCCAATCCCTCCAAATCTCTGTCCACTTACCCTGCTTTTTCTTCACAGCACTTATCATCACCTGGCATGTTATACATTTACTTATTTATTTGTCTGTTAGCTGCCCCCCACTACTTACCTGCCCCTGCAGTGTGAGATCTGTGAGAGAAAGAGCTCAGTCTTTTGGGTCACTGCTATATGCTCAGCACCTAGAACTGTTCCTTCCACATTAGAAGTTCAGTACACATTTGTTAAATGAATGGATGAAGGGCTGTGAAATACTTACTTTACAATTCTTTCAAGATGACCTCCAACTGGAATATGAAACTTGAGACACTTTAGAGGTCTTCCAGGTCTTCCATGTTATACTTGGTTATGTGAGTCTATTGCTATAATTAACAAGGCTCATTGAAAAATTAAATCACCAATCTTCTTGGCAATGATAAGGTTAGATCAGATATATCTTTAGATGGAGACCGATTATAACTATGGTGACTGCATGAGTAAAAGTTTTTTGGCAGAGATGCTGACATGTTCTTCCTAGTACAGATCTTAGAAGCACTAGGTATGGAATCTATAGGGGATAAAAGTGAAACGATAGAGATTGGGTGTTCCAAAAATGATCAATGTCTTGCAGTTATTTTTGAGTTTAAGTCCTGGCTCTGTGGCTTATTGTTAAATGACCTTGGGCAAATGAATTAATATAATTGAGCTTCATCTTTCTCATCTATAAAATGGGCATAGGTAGAAATATGGCAACATTGATCTACTGGAAAGATCAAGTCAGACAATACTGGGTGGTCAGACGAGATTTCTCTGATAATTGAAAGAGGTAAAGGAGGAAATCATGTGGATCTCTGAGCATTCTAGGAAGAAAAACAGTGAGTGTGAAGGCTTTGAAATGGGAGAATTCATCGTGTGTCAAGTTGCTGCAGGGAGGCCAGAGTGTGAGAATAGAGGAAGAGAAGGGGAGACAGGAAGGAGAAGAGGATGAGGGTAATAGGGTTGGAGGGCAGATGATATGCAACAGTAAAGGCTTTGTCCCCTGCTCCATTCAGCATGCCTTCACATTTCTTATTTTCAGAATATTTTCCACTCTTTCTGTAATCTTCAGACGTACAGAGAGACCCCTTACATGTGTCATCTTCCAGGGGCCCTGCAATGTATTGCTTACATTCAGATTCTGTAATTAGGCTTGATTCTTGCATATGACTTTGGGCAAGTTACCCACGCTTTTGGTGATTCACTTTCCTCATTTGAAAAGTGGAGATGATGATGATGATGATGATGATATTATCTACATCCTAGGTCTATTTTAAGGATCACATGAATTAGTATGTGGAAAACACCTAGAACAGTACGTGACACATAGGAAGCTCTACGTACAAGTGGGCTGGTCCAGCATGGCGTTCTTCTCAAGAACATTTTCTTTCTAAGAGACAATGTTTCCTGACAAGTTTTAATAGTGGAATCCCAGGCATGAAAGGCATCTATCTAGGGGAGAGAATTTTGATTAGGGAAGCCTTCCTAGCACACCTCCTACAATGCACCATAATTTACTTTTATTTAGAGATAGACCAACTTTTCACTTCACCAGAATTCTAAAGGCAATCCCAGCTCCTTAGTTTCTTTTGTTGACCCAATATGCTTATGACTTTCAGAATCAAAATCTTCGGTTTTGTTTTATGTTAGGTTGTGAATGTTAGGCATCCAAGGATCCATTTTATGCATTTTTTTGCATAAAAATTAGGGCCATCACTCCACTGTGCACTCAGAAAGGAGAGATTGCTCCAAGCTGCAGGAGAGATGGTTCATCTTGCACATCTGAGAGTCAGAGGCAGTGGAGGATTGAGCTATAAGGGAAGGGCCATAATAACATATGCTCATGAATAATGAATCTGACATTATAGCTATGCAAATGGAACACAGAAAGCTCTAAGCTGAAACTTGGTTTTATCATTTATTCACAGCATCTTGTGTTCAGCACCTGGATAATGCTCAGAATGGCAAGGGAAGAAAGCAATCTGCTTGCTGTACTTGGGATAGAGAAGGCCTGTGTGAGGAAGCCAGATATCTGATATGGTGTGATTTCCATCAGCTCTGAAGGTAAATGAAGGTGAACAAAATGATAAAGGAAATGCAGCTGAATTGCCTAAAGAGTGGAAAAATGTGAACGCTTATGAAGTCGCAGAGTGACAATGATTGCTGATGCTCAGGATAATGGACGAAGACAAGTTAGAGACTCAATGTAATCCAAACATAATCCAATGTTTGAAATGCTCTTCAGTTGATTCTGATGTACAGCCAGGATGGGGATTCAGTGCCTTAACTGAACCTTGCTGGTGGGCTCCAGCTCTGAGCAGAAGGAGCTGGACTGGAGGGAGGAGCAGGCTGAGGCAAAGAGTGTGGCATTTGTTAGTCAAAGAAGTGCACTAAGGGCTCAAGTCTCCCTAAGTGGTGACCCCCCAGTGGTGCCAAATCTCAATAGCTTCACTCATTGTAGACAGTAGCACTCTCTCCTCCAACTTTCGTGAACAGAATTAGAGGAAGCTGTTCCTGAAGTGGAAGTCTTGTAGTCACAGCTTCTCGAATCCGCAAATTATTTGGGGTCAGAGTAATGGGAAATTGGGCCTAGTGGGAAGTGGTAGGAACCTGGGAGAGTATCCTGAGGCAGCAGAAGGAATTCTCAACAGGCTTGGCACCTGTAGCTGCAGCTGCACCAAACTGAGTGAAGTTGCCTGAGACCTTGCTTACTCTTGCTCACTTTGCAATGCTGGATCATGAAAAAGGCAACTGGTGCTCAATCTACAGATCCAGCAAGAGGTCTGTATCCAGCAAACAAGAGGAAACTGAAGAGATCCACGAGAGAGACACAAACTCTGTATTTGAACAAGCAAAACTTGATGAGGTGTAATTATAAAGCAACTCTATACAAACCCACTATATTAGTTTTTCCCCTTGACTTTGGCGAACTGGCTGGCTGGTCCAGTTACTCTCAGATAATAGAATCAGTTTCTGATCACTTAGACTCACAAAACAGTCTCATTTCAGTGCTAGGTAATAGTCAAAACCTCGATATAAAGCTTTTCTTTTCTCTGCTCCTCAGACTCTTTGCTTAGACCAGGAGGCAGGACCAGGAAAGGACATTCTTGACTGGCACTGTCATGATTTGGTGCTCTCCTGGCTTGGCAGATAGCCAAAACTGACACTCATGGCAGCACTTGTGTAGATTCTCAGAAATTTCTCCCTGGGAACACTATACTGCATTTCTGTGGATGAGAGTAAAGCTGCCCTTACTGTTTGCTTACAGCTCCTCTCTATGTAAACTACTTAAGGCTCATTGAGGAGGACCTTTCTCACAGCACACTGATACTTTGCTCTAGAGAATTATTCCACATTCCAACTCACTCTTCAGCTGTTTTATACCTTTTAAATGAGTGAAGGGCTAAGGTTTGAAAATCCATTTTATAGACACTTCCTTATAAGACATACTTGGTGGTCTAGCAAACTGCTTTGGAGAGTGGAGGGGGTCATTCTCCTGGGGATGGCTTTGTGGATGTATTACTTTACAGTTACACAGTCTCCTTTACTCAAAAGAACCCTGTGCTTGGATTAATACTCCACTGTCACCATTTTGAAATTTTTAATAATTTTTGAACAAGGTACCCTGCATTTTCACTTTTGACTGGGTCCAGAAAATTATGCAGCTAGTCCTCATTGTCCCTATTAAAGTGGGGCTTTTGCTGAAACTGAGAAAGCATCTAATTTTTAGCATCTTGTTTCCAGAGGAGATTTCAGGCTTGTGTAGAATTCTTATTTTTAATATGGATAAACTAGAGGAAAATTCCATACATATCAATTTGGAGACTATGAAAGACTTTGAAGCTTGAAAGAACAGAGCTCACATGAGACAAAGGAAGGACATACTTGAAAAAAAGATTTACCATAGGAAACAAAAGTAATTTAAGGCAGCATCTTCTTGTACTTTCAATAAAATTCAATTAAGACTGAATTCTATGAAACATGAGATTAAAGCTGAGATGATAACTTATCTCTAAGGGTAGAAAGTTACTTAGCCAAAAAAACAAAAACCTGTTTTCTTAGTTACTTTTTATAAGAAGTTGGGTATTTTTTTCAAGTAAATAAAAAAGTAGATGTGCATTAAAAAAAAAAGATAAGACAATAAACATCAAAAGTAAGCTTGTTTACAGGAAGGCAAAAATCAAAAAACAAGCCAGCTGGAAACTGGAATGATGGCTTTGAAAAAAAAAATGAGTTGGCAGAATCTTGTAATGTATTAGGAGTAGTACAGTAGACCCTGTGGATAATTGCAGCAATAATATGGAGAAGTAGCTAAGAGTCTCCAAATGCTGAAGAAAGCAATGAGATGGAAATGACTACCGGGAAGAGAGATATCAAAGAGAGGCAATGGACGAGGAGCACACAGGTCAGTAGCGTTCCTCCAGGACATAAAAGAACAAATGGTACAGAAGTAATGTTCACATACAGAGAAAATTGCCTAGTTACCTCCTGAGGGGATAGGCACGTGGCTGAAGGAGTAGGAGACCACCAAGTTTTGTATTAAAAAAAGCTTTCTTACAAATAAAAACAACACAATAAAGAAGGATATTAATGGCAAAGTTCACTGGGCTGGTGGATTAATGCCTTTTGAGTTTGAGGATGTTCTGCTGAAAGTTCTGTGAATTGCCGCTCTGGTTCTTTGACCAAGTACCAGTCATACATACAGTTATAAAACATCCCCATATTTCCCTGTTTAGGGCCTCTATGATAGGAAAGAGTGTAAAAACAGTAATCATACAGTTTATGAAGATAATGATCGAGGCTTTGTAAATGCCTGAGTCCACTTGAAGTTGTAAGCAAAGCTATATTTATTGCAGTCAATTAGAAAAGAAATATCCTTGAGAATTTGTTTGTGGGTGGTTTGATGAGAGGAGCAATCTTCCATTAATGTGCTTTAGATAACTGCTTGTCATACACTTCTGTGATTGCATCCATTGTAGGGCAATAGATCCTGATGTAAGGGACTAGGTATTGGATCCTAGGTATTGTTTGTAGATATTCTGATGATGCCCATTCTAACTGGTGTGAGGTGATACCTCATTGTAGTTTTGATTTGCATTTCTCTAATTATTAGTGACGTTGAGCAGATTTTCACGTGCTTCTTGGCCAACTGTATGTCCTCTTTGGAGAAAGGTCTATTTAGGTCTTCTGACATTTTTTGATCGGGTTGTTTGTTTTTTTAATATTGAGCTGCATGAGCTGTTTATATATATTGGAGATTAATCCTCTGTCCATTGATTCATTTGTAAATGTTTTCTCTTTTAAATTTCATTAGGTCCATTAGTTTATTTTTGTTTTTATTTCCATAACTCTAGGAGGTGGATCAAAAAAGCTCTTTCTGTGATTTATGTCAAAGAGTGTTCTTCCTATGTTTTCCTCTAAGAGTTTTATAGTGTCCAGTCTTACATTTTGGTCTCTAATCCATTTGGAGTTTATTTTTGTGTAAGGTGTTAGGGAATGTTCTAATTTCATTTTTTACATGTGACTGTCCAGTTTTCCCAGCACCACTTATTGAAGAGACTGTCTTTTCTCCATTGTATGTCTTTGCCTCCTTTGTCATAGATTAGTTGACCATAGGGGCGTGGATTTATCTCTGGGATTTCTATCCTATTCCATTGATCAATATTTCTATTTTTGTGCCAGTACCATATTGTCTTGATTACTGTATCTTTGTAGTTTAGTCTGAAGTCAGGGAGTATGATCCCTCCAGCTCCATTTTGTTCCCTCAAGACTGCTTTGGCTATTCGGGGTCTTTTGTATCTCCATACAAATTTTAAGATTTTTTGTTCTAGTTCTGTAAAAAATGATATTGGTTATTTGTTAGAGTTTGCACTGAATTTGTAGATTGCTTTGGGTACTATAGTCATTTTCACAATATTGGTTCTTCCAATCTAAGAACATGGTATATCTCTCCATCTGCTGGTATCATCTTTAATTTCTTTCAATGGTGTCTTATAATTTTCTGCATACAGGTCTTTGTCACCCTAGGTAGGTTTATTCCTAGGTATTTGATTCTTTTGTTGCAGTGGTAAATGGGAGTGTTTCCTTAATTTCTCTTTCAGATTTTTCATCATTACTGTATAGGAAAGCAAGAGATTTCTGTGCATTAATTTTGTATCCGGCAACTTGACCAAATTCATTGATTAGCTCTAGTAGTTTTCTGGTGGCATCATTAGGATTCTGTAGTATAGTATCATGTCATCTGCAAACAGTGACAGTTTTACTTCTTTCCCAATTTGTATTCCTTTTATTTCTTTTTCTTTTCTGATTGCCATGGCTATGACTTCCAAAATATGTTGAATAATAGTGGCAGGAGTGGACATTCTTGTCTTGTTCCTGATCTTAGAGGAAATGCTTTCAGTTTTTCACTATTGAGAATGATGTTTGCTGTGGGTTTGTCGTATATGGCCTTTATTTTGTTGAGGTAGGTTCTCTCTATGCCCACTTTCTGGAGAGTTTTTATCATAAGTGGTGTTGAATTTTCTCAAAAGCTTTTTCTGTGTATACTGAGATGATCATATGGTTTTTATTCTTCCACTTGTTAATATGTTGTATCACATTGATTGATTTGCATATATTGAAGAATCCTTGCATCCCTGGGATAAATCCCACTTGATCATGGTGTATGATCCTTTTAATGTGTTGTTGGATTCTGTTTGCTAGTATTTCGTTGAGGATCTTTTCATCTATATTCATCAGTGATATTGGCCTGTAATTTACTTTTTATTGTTGTATCTTTGGTTTCGGTATCAGGGTGATGGTTGCCTCACAGAATGAGTTTGCGAATGTTGCTTCCTCTGTAATTTTTATGGAAGAATTTGAAAAGGATGGGTGTTAGCTCTTCTCTAAATGTTTGATATAATTCACCTGTGAAGCCATCTGGTCCTGGACTTCTGTTTGTTGGAAGATTTAAAATCACAGTTTCAATTTCATTACTTGTGATTGGTCTGTTCATATTTTCTATTTCTTCCTGGTTCAGTCTTGGAAGGTTATACCTTTCTAAGAATTTGTCCATTTCTTCCAGGTTGTCCATTTTACTGGCATAGAGTTGCTTGTAGTTGTCCCTTAGGATGCTTTGTGTTTCTGTGGTGTCTGTTGTAACTTCTCCTTTTTCTTTTCTAATTTTATTGATTTGTGTCCTCTCCCTCTTTTTCTTGATGGGTCTTGTTAATGATTTATCAATTTTGTTTATCTTCTCAAAGAACAAGCTTTTAGTTTTATTGACCTTTGCTATTGTTTTCTTTGTTTCTATGTAATTTATTTATGCTCTGTTTTTTATGATTTCTTTCCTTCTGCTATCTTAGGGTTTTTTTTGTTGTTGTTGTTGTTGTTCTTCTTCTTCTTCTTCTTTCTCAAGTTCCTTTAGGTATAAGTTTAGATTGTTTATTTGAGATTTTTCTTGTTTCTTGAGTTAGGTTTGTATAGCTATAAACTTCCCTTGTCGAACTGCTTTTGCTGAATCCCATAGGTTTTGGATCATCGTGTTTTCATTGACATTTGTCTCTAGGTATTTTTTCATTTCCTCTTTGATTTCTTCAATGATCCTTTTGTTATTGAGTAACGTATTGTTTAGCCTCCAAGTGTTTGTGTTTTTTATGTTTTTTTCCCCTGTAATTGGTTTCTAATCTCATAGCATTGTGGTCAGAAAGGATGCTTGATATGATTTCAATTTTCTTAAATTTACTGAGGCTTGATTTGTGCCACAAGATGTGATATATCCTGGAGTATGTTCTGTGCACACTTGAGAAGAAAGTGATTAATTAAATTAAATTAAATTAAAAATTAAATCTATCTGGTCTATTGTGTGATTTAAAGCTTGTGTTTCCTTATTAATTTTCTGTGTGGATGATCTGTCCATTGGTGTATGTGAGGTGTTAAAGTCCCCCACTATTATTGTGTTACTTTTGATTTCCTCTTTATAGCTATTAGCAGTTGCCTTATGTAATGAGGTGCTCGTATGTTGGGCGCATATATATTTATAATTGTTATATCTTCTTCTTGGATTGATCCCTTAATCATTATGTAGTGTCCTTTGTTGTCTCTTGTAACATTCTTTATTTTAAAGTCTATTTTTTTTTCTGGTATGAGCATTGCTACTCCAACTTTCTTTTGATTTCCATTTGCATGGAATATCTTTTTCTATCCCCTCATTTTCAGTATGAATGTTTCCCTAGGTCAGAAGTGGGTCTCTTGTAGACAGCATATATATGGATCTTGTTTTTGTATCTATTCAGCAAGCCTGTGTCTTTTCGTTAGAGCATTTAATCTATTCAAGTTTAAGGTAATTATCAATATGTATGTTCCTGTTACCATTTCTTAATTGTTTTGGGTTTGTTTTTGTAGGTCCTTTTCTTCTCATGTGTTTCCCACTTAGAGAAGTTCCTTTAGCATTTATTGTAGAGCTGGTTTGGTGGTGCTGAATTCTCTTAGCTTTTGCTTGTCTGTAAAGCTTTTGTTTTCTCCATCTAATCTGAATGAGATCCTTGCTGGGTAGAGTAATCTTGGTTGTAGGTTCTTCCCTTTCATCACTTTAAGTATATCATGACACTCCCTTCTGGCTTGTAGAGTTTCTGCTGAGAAATCAGCTGTTAACCTTATGGGAGTTCCCATGTATGTTATTTGTCTTTTTTCCCTTGCTGCTTTCAATAATTTTTCTTTGTCTTTAATTTTTGCCAATTTGATTACTATGTGTCTCGGCATGTTTCTCCTTGGGTTTATCCTGTATGGGACTCTCTGCATTTCCTGGACTTTGGTGGCTATTTACTTTCCCATGTTAGGGAAGGTTTCAACTATAATCTCTTCAAATATTTTTCAGGTCCTTTCTCTCTCTCTTCTCCTTCTGGGAACCCTATAATGCCAATGGTGTTGTGTTTAATGTTGTCCGAGAGGTCTCTCAGGCTGTCTTCATTTCTTTTCATTCTTTTTTCTTTATTCTGTTCCACAGTGGTGAATTCCACCATTCTGTCTTCCCAGTCACTTATCCATTCTTCTGCCTCAGTTATTCTGCTATTGATTCCATCTAGTGTATTTTTCATTTCAGTTATTGTGTTGTTCTTCTCTGTTTGTTCTTTAATTCTTCTAGGTCTTTGTTAAACATTTCTTGCATCTTCTTGATCTTTGCCTCCATTCTTTTTCTGAGATCCTGGATCATCTTCACTATCATTATTCTGAATTCTTTTTCTGGGAGGTTGCCTATCTCCACTTCATTTAGTTATTTTTCTGGTGTTTTATCTTGTTCCTTCATCTGGTACATAGCCCTCTGCCTTTTCATCTTGTCTATCTTTCTGTGAATGTGGTTATTGTTCCACAGGCTGCAGGATTGTAGTTCTTCTTGCTTCTGCTGTCTGCTCTCTGGTGGATGATGCTATCTAAGAGGCTTGTACAAGTTTCCTGATGGGAGGCACTGGTGGTGGGTAGAGCTGGATGTTGCTTTGGTGGGCAGAGGTCAGAAAAACTTTAATCCACTTGTCTGCTTCTGGGTAGGGCTGGGTTCCTTCCCTGTTGGTTGTTTGGCATGAGGTGACCCAACAGTGGAGCCTACAGGGCTCTTTGGTGGGGCTAATGGCAGACTCTGGGAGGGCTTACACCAAGGAGTACTTCTCAGAACTTCTGCTGCCAGTGTCCTTGTCCTCATGGTGAGACACAGCCACCCTACCTCTGCAGGAGACTCTCCAACACTAGCAGGTAGGTCTGTTTCAGTCTCCTATGGGGTCACTGCTCCTTCCCCTGGGTCCTGATGCACACACTACTTTATGTGTGCCCTCCAAGAGTGGAGGCTCTGCTTTCTCCAATCCTGTCGAAGTTCTACAATCAAATCCTGCTAGACTTCAAAGTCTGATTCTCTAGGAAATCCTCCTCCTTGCCAGAACCCCAGATTTGGAAGCCTGACGTGGGAGTCAGAACCTTCACTACAGTGGGTTGACTTCTGTGGAATAAGTGTTCTAAAGTTTGTGTGTCACCCACCCAGCAGTTATGGGATTTGATTTTACTGTGATTGCGCCCCTCCTACCATCTCATTGTGGCTTCTCCTTTGTCTTTGGATGTGGGGTATCTTTTTAGGTGAGTTCCAGTGTCTTCCTGTCGATGATTGTTCAGCAGTTAGTTGTGATTCTGGTGTTCTCACAGAGGGACTGAGAGCACATCCTTTTACTCCACCATCTTGAACCAATCTCTGTTTCTTGTCCTTTTGATAACTGACATTCTGACAGATGTGAGGTGGTACTCATTTTGGTTTTGATTTGCATTTCCCTGATAATTAGTGATGTTGAGCCATCTTTATGTCTTCTTTGAAAAATATCTATTCAGCTTCTCTGCCCTTTTTTTCTTTTTCTTTTCGCAGTACATGGGCTTCTCACTGCTGTGGCCTCTCCCATCATGGAGCACAGGCTCTGGATGCGCAGGCTCAGCGGCCATGGCTCATAGGCCCAGCCGCTCCACGGCATGTGGGATCCTCCCAGACCAGGGCACAAACCCGTGTCCCCTGCATTGGCAGGTGGACTCTCAACCACTGCGCCACCAGGGAAGCCCCCTCTGCCCATTTTTAACTCAGGTTTTCTGGGGTTTTTTTGATAGTTAGTTGTATGGATTCTTTATAGATTTTTTATATTAACCCAATATCAAATATATCATTTACAAACATCTCTCATTCAGCAGGTTGCCTCTTCATTTTCTTGGTGATTTCCTTTACTGCACAGAAGTTTTTTAGTCTGATATAGTCCTATTTGTTTATTTTCACTTTTATTGCTCTTGCCTGAGGAGACATACCCAAAAAACTTGTTAAAATCTGTGTCGAGTGTACTGCCCATGTTTTCTTCTAGGAGTTTTATGGTTTCAGGTCTTACATTTATGTTTCTCATCTATTTTTACTTTATTTTTGTACATACTATAAGAAAGTGGTCCAGTTTTATTCTGTTTCATGTAGCTGTTCAGTTTTCCCAACAACATTTATTGAAGAGACTGTCTTTTCCCCACTGTATATCTTGCATCCTTTGTCATAGATTAATTTACCATATAAATGTAGGTTTATTTCTGGGCTCTCTATTCTGTTCCATTGATGCATGTGTTTGTTTTTGTGCCAGTACCATGCAGTATTTTTTTTTAAATTATTTATTTTACTTATTTATTTTTGGCTGCATTGGGTGTTCATTGCTTTGCACGGGCTTTCTTTAATTGTGGTGAGCAGTGGCTCCTGTTCATTGCAGTGTGCAGGCTTCTTATTGCAGTGGTTTCTCTTGTTGTGGAGCACAGGCTCTAGGCATGCAGGCTTCAGTAGTTGTGGCATGTGGGCTCAGTAATTGTGGCTCACGGGCTCTAGAGCACGGGCTCAGTAGTTGTGGCACATGGACTTAGTTGCTCTGCAGCATGTGGGATCTTCCTGGACCAGGGCTCGAACCAATATCCCCTGCACTGGTAGGCAGATTCTTAACCACTGCACCACCAGGGAAGCCCTATCATACAGTTTTAATTGTTATAGCTTTAGGGACTCTTTCATGTGTGGGAGCATGACACCTCTAGCTTTGTTCTTCTTTCTCAAGGTTATTTTTGCTATTTGGGGTCTTTTGTGGTCCCATACAAATTTAGAATTATATTTTCTAGTTCTTTGGAAAATGACGATATTTTGATAAGGATTACATTAAATCGTAGATTGATTTGGGTAGTATGTACATTTTAACAATATTTCCATTTGTTTGCATTGTCTTCAATATCTTTCATAAATGTTTTATAGTTTTCAGAGTACAGGTCTTTCACTTTCTTGTTTGAATTCATTCTGAGATATTTTATTCTTTTTGATACAATTGTAAATGGATTGCTTTCTTAATTTCTTTTTCTGATAGTTCATTATTAGTGTAGATTCAGTAGATTTCTGTATATTACTTTTTTACCCCAGAACTTTACTGAATTCATTTATTGATTCTAATAGTTTTTGTCTGGTTTTTTTTCCCCCCTGTGGACCTGAGCTTTTCTATATGTAGTATCTTGTCAACTACAAATGGTGACAGTTTTACTTCTTCCCTTCTAATTTGGATGCTACTTATTCCTTTTTCTTTCCTTATTGATGTGGCTAGAATTTCCAATACTATATTGAATAAAAGTGGCAGGAATGGGCATCCTTGTCTTGTTACTCATCTTAGAGGAAAAGCTTCCATTTTTTTTTTTTTTAACCATCAAGTGTAATTTTAGCCATGGTTTGTCATATATGGCCATTATTTGTTGAGGTATGTTCCCTCTATACCCAGTTTGTTGAGTTTTTAATCATAAATAGATGTTGAGATTTGTAAAATGCTTTTTACACATCTGTTGAGATAATCACTTGATTAATGTTCTGCAATTTTTTTATGTGGTGTATCACATTGGTTGATTTGTGGATATTGAACCATTCTTGCATTCCAGGGATAAATCTCACTTGATCATGATTTATGATCTTTCAATGTATTGTTGAATTCTGTTTGCTAATATTTTGTTGAGGATTTTTGCATCTATGTTCATCAGGGATGTTGGCTTGTAATTTTCATTTTCTCTGGTGTCTGCCTGATTATGGTATCAGGGTAATGCTGGCTTTGTAAAATGAGTTTGGGAGTGTTCATTCCTTTTCAATTTGGGGGGAATAATTTGAGTAGATAGGTATTAACTGTTTTTTAAATGTTTGGTAGAATTCACCTGTGAAGCCATCTGGACCTGGATTTTGTTTTTTGGGTGTTTTTTAAAAAAACTTTATTTATTTTTTGAATTGAGATATTGTGGATGTACAGTTGAATGTTTTTTAAAATTTATTTATTTTTAATTGAAATAAGTTGCTGTACAATATTATATGTTACAGGTGTACAATACAGTGATTCACAATTTTTAAAGTTTATACTCTTTATAGTTATTATAAGATATTTGCTATATTCCTCATGTTGTACAATATATCCTTGTAGCTTATTTTATACATAATATTTTGTACCTCTTACTCCCTTACCCTTATATTGCCCCTTCCCCTTCTCTCTCACCATTGGTAACCAGCAGTTTGTTCTTTATATCTACGAGTCTGCTTCCTTTTTTAATATTTCTATTTTACATTGGTGTATAGTTGATTAACAATGTTGTGTTAGATTCAGGTGTATGGCAAAGTGATTCATTTCTACATATACATATACATATACATATACATATATCTATTCTTTTTCAAATTCTTTTCCCATTTAGGTTATTACAGAATATTGAGCAGAGTTACCTGTGTGCTATACAGTAGGTCCTTTTTGGTTATCTATTTTAAGTATAACTGTGTGTACATGTCAATCCCAAACTCCCAGCCTATCCCTCCCCCCCACCATTCGCCTATGGTAACCATAAGTTCATTCTCTAAGTCTGTGAGTCTGTTTCTGTGTTGTAAATAAGTTCATTTGTATCATTTTTTTAGATTCTGCATATAAATAATATCATATGGTATTTGTCTTTCTCCGTCTGATTTACTTCACTTAGTATGACAATATCCAGGTCCATTTTGCTGCAAATTGCATTATTTCATTCTTTTTTTTTTATGTCTAAGCTATATATATATATATATATATATATATATATATATATATAATGTCTTCTTTATCAATTCCTCTGTCGATGGACATTTAGGTTGCTTCCATGTCTTGGCTATTGTAAACAGTGCTGCAATGAACATTGGGGTGCATGTATCTTTTTGAATTAGAGCTTTCATCTTTTCTGGATATATGTCCAGGAGTGGGATTGCTGGATTATATGGTAACTCTATTTTTAGTTTTTTAAGGAGCCTCCATATTGTTCTCCATAGTGGCTGCACAAATTTATATTCTCACCAACAAGGTAGAAGAGTTTATTCTCTGCTTTCACTTATGTTCTTTCTGTATCACCAGCAGCTTGCCCATGGAATGTGTACTACTCTCACATTAATCTTCCTATAACCTTTCTCTCAAATGTGTTTCTTTCCCTTGCTGTGATGTACTGAGTCCCAAATATGCTATATGTGATCATTTGAACATAGGTGCCTGCCTGAGACCCTGAACACTCTCTGTGGGGCAAACCTATATAAATCCCCTATGCTGCCTTGTGTTCCTTTACTACAAGCTTCAGAATACCCTTACTGATAAGAAAGCAAGAGTTGAGTTGTACCATAACCACTTAGATTGAGCCATTGGCTAACTAAACCCTAAATACCATATTTCCCTTCCCCTCCGGGAGCTCCAGAGTCCAGATTGTGGATCTGGAGGAAAGAGGGTATGTATTGAGTTAAGGCCCTGACTTTGGCACTGAAGTTCTTGCAGTCCAAGTCTCAGGCTCAGTGTGAGTAATTCCTGCTCTAGGTAGTTGCTTGGGGATGTCTTAGTAAATTAGAACATATGAATTCCCAATTTGACTTTCTCAGATTTGTTTCCTCTAGGCACCCATGGACCCTGCAGAAACTTTAGGCCATGGGTAACTTTAAAAATGCAGTGTTAGCAGCTAAGAAACCAGATCTTTCCACAGTTGACAGGGAGATGATGGAATAGCCTTGAGTGAGACTTCTAATTATCTGAATTCCTTCCCAGCCTTCTTCACCTGGGCAACTCTAAACAGACATTCAAAAGTTCTCTACACAAAGTGTGGTCTACAAGGTCTCAATATTGCTACCACTTGGGAACTTATAAGAAACACAGAATCTCAAGCCCTACCCCAGACCTATTAATTCAGAATCTGCATGGTAACAGTATCTCCAGGTGATGTGATACACACTCAATTGAGAAGCATTGCTTTAAAAAACAACACTTAATATATCATTTCCTTCAGCAGACTTTGAACATCCAGGTTGCATACATTGCCCCTCATTTGATTTCCCTATATCACCTTGTTGATAATTTTAAAAAGCCTTATTTCTTAACTCATACTATTTGGAAATAATCCATTTACTATCTGCCACTCCCTTTGTACCATCTAGGCCCAATAGAAATTCAGTTCAAGCCCTAAAAGCAAATGAAATATATAACTTAAAAATTTCTTTTAGCCACATTAAAAAAATGGAAAGAAACTGGTAAAGTTAGGGCTTCCCTGGTGGTACAGTTGTTGAGAGTCCGCCTGCCGATGCAGGGGACACGGGTTCATGCCCCGGTCCGGAAGGATCCCACCTGTCACGGAGTGGCTGGGCCCGTGAGCCATGGCCACTGAGCCTGTGCTTCACAAAGGGAGAGGCCACAACAGTGAGAGGCCCGTGTACCACACACACACACACGAAACTGGTAAAGTTAATTTTAATCATATATTTTGTGTAACCCAATATATCCAAAATATTTTCATGTTAAAACATAGTCAAGGGATTACCCTGGCAGTCCAGTGGTTAAGACTCCACACTCCCAATGCAGGGGGTGTGGGTTCAATCCCTGTTTTTTTTTTTTTAAAGAATGTTATTTTATTTTTCATTTTTATTTTATTGTTTTGGCCACGTGCTGCACAGTGAGGCCAAAAATAAAAATAAAAATGAAAAATAAAATAACATTCTTTAAAAAAAACCCCAAAAAAGTAGTCAATATAAAAATTATTGAGGCAATTTACATTCTTTTTCATACTAAGTCTTCAAAAATCCAGTAGATTTTTAGTAGTAAGTACACTTATTGCACATCTTAGTTTGGACATTCACCCTTCTAGGTGCTCAGTAGCCACCTGTGAAAGTTATACAGTGTAGACCTAGATTCTAAGATCCTTTATCCATTGAATTCTGTTTTTGAACACAGTTGCCTCGTATGTAATATGTACTCAGTGAATTCATTCATTCAACCATTTATTAGTTAAACAAATACTGAGTGCTCACTCTATTCCAGGCTCCGTTCTAGGCACTGGATATACAGCTATGAATAAAAGAAAGTCCTTATCCTCATGGAACTTACAGTCCAGGACAAGAAAGGGTATAAACCTGTACACAACTAAATACATTATATGTTGGGTAGCAGGCTATTCTGAGAAGGTAACACTTGAGCAGAGATTTGAATGCAATAAAGGAGTGAGCCCCTGAAATACCTGGCGAGGGGGAAGGGAAGCATTCCTGGCAGGGCAACAGGAGTAAAGTTCCTAGACAGCATGTGTACTTGCCAAATCTGAGGAAGACAAAAGAGGGTAGTGGACTGGAGTAGAATGAGCAAGGGGACGAGGGGCAGGAAATAAGGTAAACTAGGGACCCAGGAGTCAGATTATGCTGGGATTGCTGATCATGTTAAGAATTTTGGATTTTGTACAATGTGTGATGGAAGTCATTGGAAGGTTTTAGATTAGGGGTGTGACATAAACTGGTATTGGTTGTAAAAGGATCACTTTGGTGGAGAATAGACTTCACAGGAGTGAAGCAGGAACACTAGTTGAACTGAGCCTGAGTCAGAATGTATGAAGTCACTCTGTTTACACATGTACAACTGAAGCTTGTCTCTGGTTTCCCCGGGGAATTGGCTTCAGGTGAGGTATGCACTGCTTCCTGGGATGCTTTTTGTATTACTCATTGCCACAACGTGCCCTTTCAGTGTGCTGTGTCTGAGCTGTGTGTCAGACAGCCCTCTATAAGTGTTTACCTATGCCTCAGACTTCTTACATCTCATTGTTGTGCTTGCTGACTGACATGTCACACTGTATAATTTATGCCTGGCTGAGTCTCATAGCCATGCATTTTTCATCCTTTTAAAATTAAAAACAAGTATATAAACATATATCCCTATGCTATTTTATGAGGATTTCCTGCTCAGCAGAGTGTTAGTTTGACAGCTGTAGTGCCTCTCCTAGTACTGGAAACCTGGGTGGTGTTAGAAAGACCCTTCTTGGTGGCTGATTAAAATCTCTGCCTGGTGTCATCTGCATGAAACAGAAGCCTAGTGCCTTCTGCCGCCAGGCAAGACACTTCCAACACGCAACATGAGGCATAGGGTTTTATCCTTTGGAATAAGATTTAAAACTGCATCTGCCTTAAGGAGTTTGGATTTTAGCCTAGTTGTCAAATTGGATCTAACTTCAATTGTGGCAAAATTATGAAGTCAGTAAAACTTGTTTCTGGTGCCCCCAGATTACTTCTATTACTACTGCCACATACATATATACAAAGAAACCTACCACTGCCACCACCACCACAATAACAATAGCTAATTTTTACTTAATGCCAGTTGCTGTCCACTCACGATCTCATTTAATCCTCTTAACAGTTTTATGAGATGATCTGTTGTTATCCCCATTTTACAGGGGAAAATCAAGACTTGGAGAAGTAAATAAGGTGTCCAGGTAGCTGGGATACTTTAGGTCCAAACTTAGTCTGAGTTCACATTCTCGACCCCTGCTGTGTTGCATCCAAGATGTCCTGTTTTCCTGTCTTATGATTTTTTTTCACATTTAAACACTCACACATTCCACTATCTCTTTGGCTTCCTCATAGTCTTTCTGTTTATGGTCTACAGGAAGTTATCCAAGGATAAGAATGTTCTGACAGGTCATGGTACTAGAAGTCAAAGAAGAATCTCTGTTTATCAAGGGCCTTCTCTGTTCTTGTCATAGAGCCTTTTCCTTGTTATCCCTATGTTTCTTGTTTTGTAGATAAGGAAAGCTACCTTAGATCGGGTTCCCCAGAAGCAGATTTCAGATGAGGATACCTGTGGTATTAGGTATCAGGAAATGTTCTTAGCTGGGGTGGGGAAATTGGGACAGAGAAAAGTAGGAGGCCAAGCAAAGACTTTGGCTCAAAACCACTGGAAGCTCTATCATTACTGTGGGACTTAATTCAGAGTTGCCTCATGGGAGACAAGGTGACTAGGGTATTTATACCCCTGGACCTATTGGTCACTGGCTAAGGATTATGTACATCCTGTCAACTGAAACAAATGTGCAATGTGAGAGCTCTGAGTTGTTTTATTTGGGGCTTCCTAAGGACTATAGCCCAGGAGACAGCCTCTCAGATAACACTGACAAACTGCTCCTAAGAGGTAGTGGGGGATACATATTTTAGTGAAGAGGGGATATGTGTAACTGAGCACACATTTTGGCAGAAGGTTGCTGCTAGTCATGAGGAGCAGATGTCTCTGTTAATGATTTTAGTGCTTTTCTACATAGGAGAAGATGCAAGAAATTGGGTTTATAAAATCTGAAAATATCTAACTATCTGAAGGCTTGTTCCACCAGTGTTTCCCAAAGAACAGAATGCCTCATTCCTGATCTCTGCCTTCAATGACTTCAGTGACTAGTGACTTCATTCTTGTAGAACCAGATTTTGAGTGACATTCTTTAGTTTGCAGTGCTCAGGTACTTAGGGCTCCCTGTCAGCCTGAGGGCATCTCCAACAAATAGATACAGTGCAGGCCTTTGGGAAGGAAGACCACTGTAGACCAATCTACACAAAACTGAAAAGGGATCAGAGGGGAAATGGGTAGAGTCCTGGCAACATTGTCCAGAAGACTTGAGAGCGACTTGAGAGCATGTGAGTTTCTCCAAAGTGGCAGAGATGCAATTAAAATACGACTCCAATTCACTTTAAAACCTGGATAGGGCTTCCCTGGTGGTGCAGTGGTTGAGAGTCCGCCTGCTGATGCAGGGAACACGGGTTCGTGCCCTGGTCCGGGAAGATCCCACATGCCGTGGAGCAGCTGGGCCCGTGAGCCATGGCCGCCGAGCCTGCGCGTCCAGAGCCTGTGCTCCACAACGGGAGAGGCCACGACAGTGAGAGGCCCGCGTACTGCAAAAACAAAAACAAACAAACAAAAAAACCCACCAAAAAAATCCCAGGATATTTGTATTTCTCTTACAGGTACTGCTGAGTTGTCTTGAGCAGTAGTCACAGGTGCCACAGAGAGTTTTTCAGGAACCTGAAGTTATAACCCCAGGAAGGTACTTCTGTCTACTTGTAAAACCAGTTATGCAATGAGACTCAGAAAAAAATTCTTTGCTTTCGGGTTTATACATTTTTCCTTTCTTTCTTCCTTTTTATTTTGATTTAGTTTGTAAATTTTGTTTTTAACAGCTTTATTGAAATGTAATTCACATACCATACAATTCACCCATTTAAAGTGTACAATTCAATGACTTTTAATATATCCACAGTTTTGTAACCATCAACAGCATTTAATTTTAGAACATTTTCATCATCCCCAAAAGAACCTTCCTACTTATTAACATTCACATCCTATTCTCTTCCTTCAGACCATGGCAAATAATAGTTTACTTTATGTCTCCATGCATTTGCCTGTTCTGGACATTTCATATAAATGGAGAATATAATATGGGGCCTTTTGTGTCTGGCTTGTTTCACCTAGCATAATGTTTTCAAAATTCCTCCATATTGTATCATGTATTCATATATATGTACTTTATATACTTTATGGCTAAATAATATTACATTATAAGGACATACCACATTTTGTTTAGCCATGCATCAGTTGATAAGCATCTGTGTTGTTTAAACATTTTGCTATTATACTATGAGTATTTGTGTGCACATTTGTTTTTAATTCTCTTGCGTATATACCTAAGGTGGAATTGCTGGGCTAACTGCCAACATAATGTCCAATTTTTTTTTTTTATGTTTATTATTTATTTATTTATTTATTTTACATCTTTATTGGAGTATAATTGCTTTACAATGGTGTGTTAGTTTCTGCTTTATAACAAAGTGAATCAGTTATACATATACATATGTTCCCATATCTCTTCCCTCTTGCGTCTCCCTCCCTCCCACCCTCCCTATCCCACGCCTCTAGGTGGTCACAAAGCACCTAGCTGATCTCCCTGTGCAATGCGCTGCTTCCCACTAGCTATCTATTTTACGTTTGGTAGTGTATATATGTCCATGCCACTCTCTCGCTTTGTCACAGCTTACCCTTCCCCCTCCCCATATCCTCAAGTCCATTCTCTGGTAGGTCTGTGTCTTTATTCCTGTCTTACCTCTAGGTTCTTCATGACATTTTTTTCCCCTAAATTCCATATATATGTGTTAGCATACGGTATTTGTCTTTCTCTTTCTGACTTACTTCACTCTCTATGACAGACTCTAGGTCCATCCACCTCATTGCAAATAGCTCAATTTCATTTCTTTTTATGGCTGAGTAATATTCCATTGTATATATGTGCCATATCTTCTTTATCCATTCATACGATGATGGACACTTAGGTTGTTTCCATCTCCTGGCTATTGTAAATAGAGCTGCAATGAACATTTTGGTACATGACTCTTTCTGAATTATGGTTTTCTCAGGGTATATGTCTAGTAGTGGGATTGCTGGGTCATATGGTAGTTCGGTTTGTAGTTTTTAAGGAACCTCCATACTGTTCTCCATAGTGACTGTACCAATTCACATTCCCACCAGCAGTGCAAGAGTGTTCCTTTTTCTCCACACCTCCACACCTCTCCAGCATTTATTGTTTCTAGATTTTTTGATGATAGCCATTCTGACTGGTGTGAGATGATATCTCATTGAAGTTTTGATTTGCATTTCTCTAATGATTAATGATGTTGAGCATTCTTTCATGTGTTTGTTGGCAATCTGTATATCTTCTTTGGAGAAATCTCTATTTAGGTCTTCTGCTCACTTTTGGATTGGGTTGTTTGGTTTTTTGTTATTGAGCTGCATGAGCTGCTTGTAAATCTTGGAGATTAATCCTTTGTCAGTTGCTTCATTGGCAAATATTTTCTCCCATTCTGAGCATTGTCTTTTGGTCTTGTTTATGGTTTCCTTTGCTGTGCAAAATGTTTTAAGTTTCATTAGGTTCCATATGTTTATTTTTCTTTTTATTTCCATTTCTCTAGGATGTGGGTCAAAAAGGATCCTGCTGTGATTCCTGTCATAGAGTGTTCGGCCTATGTTTTCCTCTAAGAGTTTGATAGTTTCTGGCCTTACATTTAGGTCTTTAATCCATTTTGAATTTATTTTCGTGTATGTTGTTAGGGAGTGTTCTAATTTCATTATTTTACATGTACCTGTCCAATTTTCCCAGCAACACTTATTGCAGAGGCTGTCTTTTCTCCAGACAGGCTGTCTTTTCTTATGTTCTTGCCTCCTTTATCAAAGATAAGGTGACCATGTTCGTGGATTTATTTCTGGGCTTTCTATCCTGTTCCATTGATCTATATTTCTGTTTTTGTGCCAGTACCATACTGTCTTTATTACTATAGCTTTGTAGTATAGTCTGACGTCAGGGAGCCTGATTCCTCCAGCTCCATTTTTCATTCTCAAGATTGCTTTCGCTATTCGGGGTCATTTGTGTTTCCATACAAATTGTGAAATTCTTTGTTCTACTACTGTGAAAAATGTCAGTGGTAGCTTGATATGGATTGCATTGAATCTGTAGATTGCTTTCGGTAGTATAGTCATTTTCACAATGTTAATTCTTCCAATTCAAGAACATGGTATATCTCTCCATCTATTTGTATCATCTTTAATTTCTTTCATCAGTGTCTTATAATTATCTGCATACAGGTCTTTTGTCTCCTTAGGTAGGTTTATTCCTAGATATTTTATTCTTTTTGTTGCAATGGTAAATGGGAGTGTTTTCTTAATTTCACTGCAGATTTTTCATCATTAGTGTATAGGAATGCCAGAGGTTTCTGTGCATTAATTTTGTATCCTGCTACTTTACCCAAATCATTGATTAACTCTAGTAGTTTTCTGGTAGCATCTTTAGGATTCTCTATGTATAGTATCATGCCATCTGCAAATAGTGACAACTTTACTTCTTCTTTTCTGATTTGAATTCCTTTTATTTCTTTTTCTTCTCTGATTGATGTGGCTAAAACTTCCAAAACTATGTTGAATAATAGTGGGGAGAGTGGGCAACCTTGTCTTGTTCCTGATCTTAGTGGCAATGGTTTAACTTTTTCACCATTGAGGACAATGTTGGCTGTGAGTTTGTCATATATGGTTTTTATTATGTTGAGGAAAGTTCCCTGGATGCCTACTTTCTGCAGGATTTTTTTTTCATAAATGGGTGTTGAATTTTGTCAAAAGCTTTCTCTGCATCTATTGATATGATCATATGGTTTTTCTCCTTCAATTTGTTAATATGGTGTAACAAGTTGATTGATATTTGTATATTGAAGAATCCTTGTCTTCCTGGAATAAACCCCACTTGATCATGGTGTATGATTCTTTAATGTGCTGTTGGATTCTGTTTGCTAGTATTTTGTTGAAGATTTTTGCAGCTATGTTCATCAGTGATATTGGCCTGTAGTTTTCTTTCTTTCTGACATCTTTGCCTGGTTTTGGTTTCAGGGTGGCCTTGTAGAATGAGTTTGTGAGTGTTCCTCCCTCTGCTATATTTTGGAAGAGCTTGAGAAGGACAGGTGTTAGCTCTTCTCTAAATGTTTGATAGAATTCGCCTGTGAAGCCATCTGGTCCTGGGCTTTTTTTTGTTGGAAAATTTTTAATCACAGTTTCAATTTCAGTGCTTGTGATTGGTCTGTTCATATTTTCTATTTCTTCCTGGTTCAGTCTCGGCAGGTTGTGCATTTGTAATAATTTGTCCATTTCTTCCAGGCTTTCCATTTTATTGGCATAGAGTTGCTTGTAGTAATCTCTTATGGTTGTTTGTATTTCTGCAGTGTGAGTTGTTACTTCTCCTTTTTCATTTCTAATTCTATTGATTTGAGTCTTCTCCCTTTTTTTTTTGATGAGTCTGGCTAATGGTTTATCAATTTTGTTTATCTTCTCAAAGAACCAGCTTTTAGTTTTATTAATCTTTGCTATCATTTACTTCATTTCTTTTATTTCTGATCTGATCTTTATGATTTCTTTCCTCCTGCTAACTTTAGGGTGTTTTTGTTCTTCTTTCTGTAATTGCTTTAGGTGCAAGGTTAGGTTGTTTACTTGAGATGTTTCCTGTTTCTTCTGTTTCTTCAGGTAGGATTTTATTGCTATAAAGTTGCCTCTTTGAACTGCTTTTGCTGCATCCCATATGTTTCAGGTTATCATGTCTCCATCGTCATTTGTTTCTAGGTATTTTTTGACTTCCCTTTTGATTTCTTCAGTGACCACTTGGTTATTAAATAGTGTATTGTTTCACCTCCATGTGTATGTATTTTTTACAGATGTTTTCCTGTAATTGATATGTAGTCTCATAGTGTTGTAGTCAGAAAAGATACTTGATACGATTTCAATTTTCATAAATTTACCAGGGCTTGACTTTTGACCCAAGATATGATCTATCCTGCAGAATGTTCCATGAGCACTGGAGAAAAATGTGTATTCTGTTGTTTTTGCCTGGAATGTCCTATAAATATCAGTTAAGTCCATCTTGTTTAATGTATCATTTAGAGCTTCTGTTTCCTTATTTATTTTCATTTTGGATGATCTGTCCTTTGGTGAAAGTGGGGTGTTAAAGTCCCCTACTATGATTGTGTTAGTGTTTTTGTTTTTTTTTTTCCTGCTTTATTTTGCCTTAGACATTTTCTTTTTTTTTTTATTAGTTTCTGCTTTATAACAAAGTGAATCAGTCATACATATACATCTGTTCCCACATCCCTTCCCTCATGCATCTCCCTCCCTCCCACCCTCCCCATCCCACCCCTCCAGGCGGTCACAAAGCACCGAGCTGATCTCCCTGTGCTCTGCGGCTGCTTCCCACTATCTATCTGCCTTACGTTTTGTAGTGTATATATGTCCATGCCTCTCTTTCGCTTTGTCACAGCTTACCCTTCCCCCTCCCCATATCCTCAAGTCCATTCTCAAGTAGGTCTGTGTGTTTATTCCCGTTTTACCCCTAGGTTCTTCATGACATTTTTTTTTTTAATTCCATATATATGTGTTAGCATACGGTATTTGTCTTTCTCTTTCTGACTTACTTCACTCTGTATGACAGACTCTAGGTCTATCCACCTCATTACAAATAGCTCAGTTTCGTTCCTTTTTATGGCTGAGTAATATTCCATTGTATATATGTGCCACATCTTCTTTATCCATTCATCCGATGATGGACACTTAGGTTGTTTCCAGCTCCGGGCTATTGTGAATAGAGCTGCAATGAACATTTTGGTACATGTCTCTTTTTGAATTATGGTTTTCTCAGGGTATATGCCTAGTAGTGGGATTGCTGGGTCATATGGTAATTCTATTTTTAGTTTTTTAAGGAACCTCCATACTGTTCTCCATAGTGGCTGTACCAATTCACATTCCCACCAGCAGTGCAAGAGTGTTCCCTTTTTTCCACACCCTCTCCAGCATTTATTGTTTCTAGATTTCTTGATGATGGCCATTCTGACTGGTGTGAGATGATATCTCATTGTAGTTTTGATTTGCATTTCTCTAATGATTAATGATGTTGAGCATTCTTTCATGTGTTTGTTGGCCGTCTGTATATCTTCTTTGGAGAAATGCCTATTTAAGTCTTCTGCCCATTTTTGGATTGGGTTGTTTGTTTTTTTGCTATTGAGCTGCATGAGCTGTTTATAAATTTTGGAGATTAATCCTTTGTCAGTTGCTTCATTTGCAAATATTTTCTCCCATTCTGAGGGTTGTCTTTTGGTCTTCTTTATGGTTTCCTTTGCTGTGCAAAAGCTTTGAAGTTTCATTAGGTCCCATTTGTTTATCTTTGTTTTTAGTTCCATTTCTCTAGGAGGTGGGTCCAAAAGGATCTTGCTGTGATTTATGTCATAGAGTGTTCTACCTATGTTTTCCTCTAAGAGTTTGATAGTTTCTGGCCGTACATTTAGGTCTTTAATCCATTTTGAGCTTATTTTTGTGTATGGTGTTAGGGAATGATCTAATCTCAAACTTTTACATGTCCCTGTCCAGTTTTCCCAGCACCACTTATTGAAGAGGCTGTGTTAGTGTTGATTTCCCCTTTTATGGCTGTTAGTATTGACCTTATGTATTGTGATGCTCCTATGTTGGGTGCATAAATATTTACAATTGTCATATCTTCTTCTTGGATCGATCCCTTGATCAATATGTAGTGTCCTTCTTTGTCTCTTGTAATAGTCCTCATTTTAAAGTCTATTTTGTCTGAAATGAGAATTGTCATTCCAGCTTTCTTTTGATTTCCATTCACATGGAATATCTTTTTCCATCCCCTCACTTTCAGTCTGTATGTGTGCCTAGGTGTGATGTGGGTCTCTTGTAGACAGCATATATATGGGTCTTGTTTTTTTTATCCATTCAGCCAGTCTGTGTCCTGGTGGGAACATTTAATCCATTTACATTTAAGGTAATTATGGATATGTATGTTACTATTCCCATTTTCTTAATTGTATTGGTTTTTTATTGTAGGTCTTTTCCTTCTGTTGTGTTTCTTGCCTAGAGAAGTTCCTTTAGCATTTGTTGTAAAGCTGGTTTGGTGGTGCTGAACTCTCTCAGCTTTTGCCTGTTTGTAAAGGTTTTAATTTCTTCATCAAATCTGAATGAGATCCTTGCTGGGTAGAATAATCTTGGTTGTAGGTTTTTCTCCTTCATCACTTATATATGTCCTGCCACTCCCTTCTGGCTTGCAGAATTTCTTCTGGAAGATCAGCTGTTAACCTTACGGGGTTTCCCTTGTGGTTTATTTGTTGCTTTTCCCTTCTTGCTTTTAATATGTTTTCTTTGTATTTAATTTTTGATAGTTTGATTAATATGTGTCTTGGTGTGTTTCTCCTTGGATTTATCCTGTATGGGACTCTTTGTGTTTCCTGGATTTGATTAACTATTTCCTTTCCCATATTAGGGAAGTTTTCAACTATAATCTCTTCAAATATTTTCTCAGTCCCTTTCTTTTTCTCTTCTTCTTCTGTGGCCCCTATAATTAAAATGTTGGTGTGTTTAATATTGTCTCAGAGGTCTCTGAGACTGTCCTCTTTTCTTTTCATTCTTTTTTCTTTATTCTGCTCTGCAGTATTTATTTCCACTATTTTGTCTTCCCTGTCACTTATCCGTTCTTCTACATCAGTTATTTTGCTATTGATCCCTTCTGGAGTAATGTTAATTTCTTTTATTGTGCTGTTCATCATTGTTTGTTTCCTCTTTAGTTCTTCTAGGTCCTTGTTAAATGTTTCTTGCGTTTTATCTATTCTATTTCCAAGATTTTGGATCATCTTTACTATCATTATTCTGAATTCTTTTTCAGGTAGGCTGCCTATTTCCTCTTCATTTGTTATGTCTGGTGGGTTTTTACCTTGCTTCTTCAGCTGCTGTGTTTTTTTCTGTCTTTTCATTTTGCTTATCTTACTGTGTTTGGGGTCTCCTTTTTGCAGGCTGCAGGTTTGCAGTTCCAGTTGTTTTTTGTGTGTGTTCCCAGTGGCTAAGTTTCATTCAGTATGTTGTGTAGGCTTCGTGGTGGAGGGGACTAGTGCCTGTGTTTTGGTGGATGAGGGTGAATCTTGTCTTTCTGGTGGGCAAGTCCACGTCTGGTGATGTGTTTTGTGTTGTCTGTGGCCTTGTTATTATTTTAGGCAGCCTCTCTGCTAATGGGTGGGTTTGTGTTCCTGTCATGCTAGTTTGGCGTAGAGTGTCCAGCACTGTGGCTTGCTGGTCGTTGAGTGCAGCTGGGTCTTGGCACTGAGATGGAGATCTCTGGCAGATTTTCACCATTTTATGTTACGTGGAGCTGGGAGGTCTCTTGTGGACCAGTGTCCTGAAGTTGGCCCTCCCACCTCAGAGGCATAGCACTGACTCCTGGCTGGAGCACCAAGAGCCTTTCATCCACACGGCTCAGAATAAAAGGGAGAAAAAATAGAAAGAAAGAGAGAAAGAGGATAAAATAAAGATAAAATCATGTTATTAAAATAAAAATAGTTATTAAGAGAAACTTTTTTAAAGTAAAAAAAAAAAAAACAAAAAGAAAAACGGACGGACAGAGCCCTTGGACAAATGGTGAAAGCAAAGCTATACAGACAAAATCTCACACAGAAGCACACACATACACACTCACAAAAAGAGGAAAAGGGGAAAAAAATAATCTATCTTGCTCCCAAAGTCCACCTCCTCAATTTGGGATGATTCGTTGTCTATTCAGGTATTCCACAGATGCAGGGAACATTAAGTTGATTTTGGAGATTTAATCCGCTGCTCCTGAGGCTGCTGGGGGGCTTTCCCTTTTTCTTCTTTGTTCGCACAACTCCCAGGGTTCAGCTTTGGATTTGGCCCTGCCTCTCTGTGTAGGTCGCCTGAGGGCATCTGTTCTTTTCCCAGACAGGACAGAGTTAAAGGAGCAGCTGATTCGGGGGCTCTGGCTCACTCAGGCCGGGGGGAGGGAGGGGTACTAATGTGGGGCGAGCCTGCGGCCGCAGAGGCCAGTATAACATTGTAGCAGCCTGAGGCCTGTCATGCATTCTCCCGGGGAAGTTGTCCCTGGGTTACAGGATCATGGCAGTGGGGGGTTGCATAAGTTCCCAGGAGGGGCAGTGTGGATAGTGACCTGTGCTTGCACACAGGCTTCTTGGTGGTGGCAGAAGCAGCCTTAGCATCTCATGCCCATCTCTGGGGTCTGCACTGTTAGCAACGGCTCTCGCCCACTTCTGGAGCTCCTTTAAGCAGTGCTCGTAATCATCTCTCCTCACTCACCAGGAAACAAAGAGGGAAGAAATAGTCCCTTGCCTCTTTGGCACGTCCAGACTTTTTCCTGGACTCCCTCCTGGCTAGCCAAGGTGCACTAACCCCTTCAGGGTGTGTTCATGCCGCCAACCCCAGTCCTCTCTCAGCAATCCGATGGAAGCCCGAGCCTCAGCTCCCAGCTCCCACCTGCCCTGTCTGGTGAGCAGAAATGTCTCTTGGGCTGGTGAGTGCTGGTCGGCACCAATCCTCTGTGTGGGAATCTCTCCGCTTTGCCCTCCACACCCCTGTGGCTGCACTCTCTTCTGTGGCTCCAAAGCTTCTCTCCCCCTCCGCCACCCACAGTCTCTGCCTGCGAAGGGGCTTCCTAGTGTGTGGAAACCTTTCCTCCTTCACAGCTCCCTCCCACTGGTGCAGGTCCTGTCCCTATGCTTTTGTCTCTGTTTTTTCTTTTTTCTTTTGCCCTACCCAGGTACATGGGGAGTTTCTTGCCTTTTGAGAAGTCTGACGTCTTCTGCCAGCATTCAGTAGGTGTTCTGTAGGAGTTGTTCCACATGTAGATGTATTTCTGATATATCTGTGGGGAGGAAGGTGATCTCCGCATCTTACTCTTCCTCCATCTTCCTCAACTCCCCTTAATTTCTCTTTCTGAACTTTTGTTGTTAGTATATAGAAATGCAACAAATTTATTTGTGATAATTTTGTATTCTACTATTTTACTGAATTCATTGATGAGCTCTAGTAGTTTTTTGGTAGCATCTTTAGGATTTTTTGTGTATAGTATTATGCCATCTTCAAGCAGTGACAGTTTTACTTCTTCATTTCCAATTTGGATTCCTTTTCTTTTTCTTCTCTTGTTGCTCTGGCTAGGATTTTGATTTTTGTCAATTTGGTTACTATGTGTCTCAGCATGTTCCTCTTTGGGTTCATCCTGTTTGGGAGTCTCTGTGGTTTCTGGACTTGGGTGAACTGTTTCTTTTTCCATGTTGGGGAATTTTTCAGCTCTTATTTCTTCAAATATCTTCTCTGGCCCTTTCTCTCTCTTTTCCTTCTGGGACCCCTATAATGCAAATGATGGTGCACTTGAAATTGTCCCAGAGGTCTCTTGTTTTAATTCTTTTTCTTTATTCTGTTCTATGATAGTGATTTCCACCACTCCGTCTTCCAGCTCACTTTTCCATTATTCTGCCTCATTTATTCTGCTACTGATTCCTTCTAGTGTGTTTTGCATTTCAGTTATTGTATTCTTCAACTCTGATCTTTATATTTTGTAACTCTTTGTTAAAGCTTCTTGTAAATTTTCACTCAGTGCATACATTCTTTTCCTGAGTTCTTGGATCATCTTTATGATCCTTACTCTGAATTTTTTCTCAGATAGCCTGCCTAACTCCATGTCACTTAGTTTTTCTTCTGGAGTTTTATCTTGTTCTTTTTTATGGGACATATTCCCCTGCCATCTCATTTTGTCTAAATTTATATTTATATTTTTATGCATGGGGAAGGTTAGTTATGTTTCTTGACTTTGGAGAAGTGGTCCTCTGTAGGGGATATCCTATGTGTCCCAGAAGTACACTCCCCTCTTGTCACCCAAAGATAAGTTCTAATCTGTGTTTGTGGACTCAGTTCCACAGCCTGCTGGTTCATAGTATTTTGCTTCTAGTGTCTGTCCTCTGGCTGGTGAGGCTGGTCTAGAGCCTTGTGCAGGCTTCCTGATAGGAGGGGCAGGTGCCTGCCCACTGGTGGGTGGATCTGGGTTTTGGCCATCTTGTGGACAGGGCCATGTACAGGGGCATGTCTAGAGGTGGCTGTGGGCTCAGGAAGTCTTTTGGTCACCTGTCTGCTAATGGGTGGGTCTGTTTTCTCTCCTTGTTGGTTGTTTGGCCTGAGGCATCACAGCACTGGAGCCTGCAGGCTGTTGGCTGGGGCCAGGTCTTGGTGCCAAAGTGGCAATCTCCAAGAAAACTCACACTGATGAATATTTCCTGGGACATCTGCCACCAGTCTCCTTTTCCACACAGTGAGCCACAGCTGACCTCTGCCTCCCCAGGAGACCATCCAAGAGAAGCAGGTAGGCCTGGCCCAGGCTCCCATGGAGTCACTGCTTTTGCCCTGGGTGCCAGTGTGCATGAGACCTTGTGTGTGCCCTCCAAGATTGGAGTCTTTCTTTCCCCCAGTTCAGTGGAGCTCCCTGCTGGCCTTCAAAGTCAAATGCTCTGGGGGCTCCTCCTCCTGTTGCCAGACCCCCAGGCTGGGGACCTCAGAATTAACTCCTACGGGAGAACTTCTGCATGTAATTGTTCTCCAGTTTGTGGGTCACCCACTCGTGAGGTATGTAATTTGATTATATTGTGAGTGCACCCCTCCTACTGTCTCTTTGTGTTTCTTTTTTATGTCTTTGTATGTAGAATATGTTTTTTTGGTAGGTTCCAGTATTTTTTATCAATGGTTGTTCAGGAATTAGTTGTGATTTTGTTGTACTCTTGAGAGGAGGTGAGCTTAGGGTCCTTCTACTCTGCCATCTTGTCTCTCCCCAGAGGAGGGGTTCTGAAGTATTTAGATTGGGGTCAGGGAGGGCTATTCTGAGGAATGATGTACAAATTGAGAACTTAAGAGTGAGAAGAAGCCAATCAGGTGAAGAGCTGGGGGAATAGCCTGTGAAAGAAAAAGTGTGACAGTGACAAATAGCCTATTATGTCCAAGGAAGGTCATGAAAGAGAGGGAGAGACTGTATTGTAGGGGCCAAGCATGGCAGAAGGGATAATAGTTGAGAAGTTATTCCAGTAGTCCAGGAGAGATATGGTTGTGGTTTGGTCTGGAGGGATGGCAGTGAAGAAGAAGTGAAGTGTATGTTTAAAAAGATATCTAGGGAGTAAATAATCAGAGCATTGTGGCTGAATGGAGAGAATGAGTAGAAAATTCCCAAGTAATTTCAAACCTTGAACAGCGGGTTAGGGGTTGGTGCCATTTACTGTGATGAGTTTAGCAGTGGATGAGTTTAGCAGTGGAGGCAAAAGATTTGGAAGGGGAGTGGGTGGCAGTGTTTGGGTGTGGGATGGATTCAGGAGTTTGGTTTTTGACAAGTTAGCTTTGATTGGCTTGTGAGGTATCAGTGTGGAGATGGTGTATTAGTCAGTGGTTCTTCAGAGAAACAGAACCAATAAGAGACATACAGATATATAAAAGGAGATTTATTATAGGAATTGGCTCATGTAGTTATGGCAGCCCAGCAGTCCCAGGATCTACTGTTTGCAAACTGGAGAATCAGGAAAGCTAGTGGTATAATTTGGTCTGAGTCCGAAGGTGTAAATCCCAATATGAGTTTGAAAACCCAAGAATCGGAACACTGGTGTCTGAGAGTAAGAGAAGACAGATATCACATGTCAGGCTTAGAGAGAGAGTTTGCTTTTCCTCCAGATTTTTGTTCTATTCCAGGCCCATTGGATTGGAGGATGTCCACCCACATTGCAGAGGGCCATATGCTTTTCTCAGTTCACCAATTCAAATACTAATCTATTCCAGAAACACTGTCACAGGCACACCCAGAAATAATGCTTCACCAGCTATCTGGGCATCCTTTAGCTCAGTAAAGGTGACACATGAAATTAACATTACAGATACCAAATATGTAGTTGGACAAATGAGTCTGAAGTTCAGAGGAGAAGTTTGAGATAGTAAATTTTCAAGTGGTTAGCACATAGATGACCTTTAAAGTAAGAATCTGGTTAAGATCATCAAGAGAAATGGTGTAGTAATAAACGTAGGATAAAGAAGAAGGTCCCAGTGGGAAATACAGTAAGGAAGTTCCTAGAACTTAGAACAGGAATGAAGTCAGGACAGCATGGTGTTATGGAAGCCAGAAAGTGAAATACAATAAGGAGAATGAAGGAGATCAACTTTGTTGAATGTCACTGAGATGTCAAATAAGGTAAGACTTTAAAGTGTTTAGTATGTTTTGCAACAGGAGGTGACTTTGAAGGAGACCTTTTCAGTAATGTAGTGGATGTGAAAGCCAGAGTGGAGTGGGCTGAGGAGGAAATGGGAGGTGAAGAAGAGGAGACAACATATGTAGAGAACTTTTTAAAGAAGTTGTCTTGTGAGAAAGCAGAGAGATTTGCCATTAGATGAAGGGAAATATTGGAAACAGGGCTTTATATAGATAGTTTGAGTGATCATGGGATAATTCTTGTGGAAGAACTTTTGAGAATATTTAGTTTCAGTTCCACAGACTGCCTGAGAGGCTGTCTAGCATAGAGTTTAGAAGCTTGGGCTGTGAAGCAGGCTGCCTGAGTTCAAATCCTGGCTCTTCCCCATAGTGGCTATGTGACAACCACTGAGTGAGTTACTTAACCTTGCTGTACTTTAATTACTTCTTTGTAAAATGGAGATAAGATAATAATACCTACCTTATCAGGTTGCTGTGGGATTAAATTGGTGAACATTTGCAAAGTCTTTAGAACAGAGATTAGTGCATAGTACACATTGTATAAAAGTTTGCTGAATGAATAAAATATAAAATGTGGCAAATGGTCATAAGTAGAATTTTTAAGAGATAGATTATGCTTATTTTAAAGGCTTTAGCAATACCAAACTATTTTGTTATTTTTACAAAATAACACCAGCTTGTATTTCATGGGCAACGAATAAGAAGTTTAGTTTCTGGACATCATTGCCAACATATTTTAATATCATTGCATCTTGTAAGGCAAGAAAAAAAAGATAGCTCATTGTTATTTAACCAACGGCATTATTTTGATTAATAATTAGACTGAACATTTTTCAAAAGCTTGTTGGCAACCACAGTTTTTCCTGAAATAAATTGTCTGTATTTGTCCACTGTTTATTTTTGCTTTAGAGTTTTTTGCTTTTCCATATTGTCTTTAAAGATCTATTAAGACATCTCTCATGGAACTTGCAATTTTTGAGTACAATGGGAATATGGCAGAGTAAAAGAATGTGAAGCTCACCTCCTTCCACAAACACAGCAAAACTACATCTACATATGGAAAAATACTCATGGAAAACTAACTAGAAAATGGCAGAATGACTCCTATGCAACCAAGACTATAAAAAGATACACATGTAATTGGGTAGGATGGGAAGAAAAACATTGGATTAGGACCTGTGTCCCTGGGAGGGGACTAAAAGGAAAAGGGAAATCAAATTGGAGGACACTCACCCTGGGGAGTGAACATGTGGAGCCACAGACTGGGTGTCCCAGTCTTGGGTTCCTACACATAGGAGACACACCCCCTTGGCTGCTTGGAGAATGGCCGGGGCAGATAGGAAGGCTAGAGAAACCTAGAGTCCACTCAGATATGCACAGGTGCTGGCTTGTCACTAGACTGAGTGGAAAGAGGTCTGCCCTAATGGCTGCTACCTTGTTATGCTCCCAAGTCCAAGTCAAGCAAATGTCCCAACCTCGCTCACTCCACACCACAGATTGGTACCGGATGTAAGGCAGCCAGAACCTGGGGAAAACTCTATCTAGGAGTGTAGAGGATACCTAGTGCCTCAGGGCATAGCCCACATGGGGCAACAGCAGGTACTGTTGGTGCTTACTCTAACAGTTCCCCAAAGCAGCTCAGACCTCCAGCAGCAGTGCAATCCCTTGACTTCCCACAACTGCCATGCCACACTCCTCAGTCCCAGCCGAGCAAATGCTCAAGCCCCCCTCACTACATGCTACAGCGTAGCATTAGACCTGGGGCTGCCATGACAGGGAAAAAGACATGACCATGGCCTGTGTCTGAATGGAGATGCAGATGCCTATACAGGCAGTGCATTGAACCTCTGTGCTAACACAAGTCCCACTCGCTTAAGCATTCCCCTCCATTGGGGCAAAGGCTCAAGTTGGGGAGAGAAAGAAAAACACACACAAAGAGTACAGGATCAGCTTGAGCCTGGCCCTCAAAGCTTCTGCTCCAGCAACTTGGGAGAAGACACTGCCCCTGACAGGGTGGTGACACCACTGAGCAGAGAGGAAGTCAGCCTCACATCTTGTGCAGGCTCCAGCTCTTCCATCACAAGCTGCACCCCCTATCAGTGTTATAGCTGGAAAGATGAGACTGGTGTCCACATCAAATCTAGCCCTCTAACCAAAAGGCATTGGGTAAACATAGTCTGCATAAAGATGCTCCAACAAAGAAAATTAAAGAGAGATAAACAGTCTACCGAAGAAAGAATTCAAAAAGTTGATAATAAAAATTTTAACTGAATTAGGAAAAAGAATTGATCTAAACACAGATCATTTAAACAAGGAATTAGAAAATATAAAGTGACTCAACTAAAAATAGATAATTCAATAACTGAGATAAAAAGCACTCTAGAAAAAATGAAGAGCAGATTAAATGACAAAGAATGCATAAGTGATCTGGAAGATAGAATATTGGAAATCAGCTAATCTGAACAACAGGGCGAAAGACAAAAAGTAAATAAATAAAAGTAACATGTAGGATCAATGGCCTAACAATAAACATGCCTACATTTGCATTATAGAGGTTCCAGAATGAGGAGAGAGAGGTGTATCAAAAAGGTATATGAAGAAATTATGAGTGAAGTAAGTCAGACAGAGAAAGACAAATATCATATGATATCATTTATATGTGGAATCTAAAAAAAATGGTGCAAATGAAATTATTTACAAAACAGAAATAGAGTTACAGATGTAGAAACCAAACCTTATGGTTACCAAGGGGGAAAGGGAGGGTATAAATTGGGAGATTGGGATTGACATACACACACAACTATATATAAAATAAATAACTAATAAAAACCTACTGTATAGCACAGGGAACTCTACTCAATACTCTGTAATGAGCTATATGGGAAAAGAATCTAAAAAAGAGTGGATATATGTATATGATTTATTTAGCTGTACACATGAAACTAATACAACATTGTAAATCAACTATACTCAAATAAAAATTAATTTAGAAAAGATAAAAAAAGAAATTATGGCTGAAAACTTCCCATGCCTGAAGAAGGAAACAGATATCTAAGTACAGAAAGCACAGAGAATTCCAAGCAAGATGAACCCAAACAGACACAGACCAAGACATATCATAATTAAAATAACAAAAGTTAAAGAGGGAATTCTAAAGGCAGCAAGAGAAAAACAAAGAGTCAGATACAAGGGAATTCCCATAAGGATATCAGCTGATTTATTTGCAGAAAATTTGCAGGCCAGAGGGATTGGCACGATATATTTAAATTGTTTAAAGGGAAAACTGTGCAACCTAGGATACTCTACCCAGGAGGATTATCATTCAGAATAGAAGGAGAGCAGCTGTTAGTGCCTACAAATAAGCTGCACCTCTGGTCACTGGAGGGGTGCTGCACTGACAACAATGGCAGCCGTGGAGTTGGTGGTATGGATGCAGCTAAGAGTGTGGAGCGTCTGGGTCATGCAGGGCCTGGGCTTTGGCTCGGAACCAGCAGACAATCTAGGCTGCAGTGAGGCCACGGTCTGGAATGCTGGAGGAGCCTTCGGAAAAAGAGAGCAGGACAAAGAGGAGTGATACCTCTGAGCTCGTGCTAAAGAACAGCTGGCAGCCTTGAAGAAACACCATGAAAATGAGATTTCTCATCATGTGAAGGAGATTGAGTGCCCGCAGAAAGAAATGGAAGGACCCAAGCAGTTGGTCAAGAAACTAAAACATCATGATGATGATTAAGTGCACACAGTTCCCTATAGCATGGCTACACATTATTGCCCACTTCTATTAAACCAGACATAGTTCTGGTTTAATTAATATCTATCTGTGTGTTTCCAACAAATTATAATAAATTGTCATCAGTGAACTGTGAAAAAAATAAGAATAGAAGGATAGATTAATAACTTCTCAGGTAAGCAAGTATAAGAAGAATTCAGCAATACTGAACTTACCATAAAAGAAATGTTGAAGAGTCTTCTTTACTTTTTCATTTTTTTATTGAAGTATAGTTGGCGTACTATATTAAATAAGTTACAGGTGTTCAACATAATAATTCACAATATTGGGGCTTCCCTGGTGGTGCAGTGGTTGAGAGTCTGCCTGCCGATTCAGGGGACACAGGTTTGTGCCCCGGTCCGGGAGGATCCCACATGCCATGGAGCAGCTGGGCCCGTGAGCCATCGCCGCTGAGCCTGCACATCTGGGGCCTGTGCTTCACAACGGGAGAGGCCACAACAGTGAGAGGCCCGCATACAGCAAGAAAAAAAAATTCACAATTTTTAAAAGTTATACTCCACTTATAGTTATTATAAAATATTGACTCTATTCCCAGTATTGTACAATATATCTTTGTGTCTTATTTTACACGTTAGCTTGTACCTCATAATCCCCTATCCCTATATTTCCCCTCCCCCACCTTCCCACTAGCAATCAGTAATTTTTTCTCTGTATCTGTTACTTTTTTGTTATATTCATTAGTTTTTTGTATTTTTCAGATTCCACACATAAGTTTTATATATACACACACACACACACACACACACACACACACACAGTGGAATACCACTCAGCCATAAAAAAATAATGAAAATTTGCCATTTGCAAGAATATGAATGGACTTGGAGGTGAAACAGTCAGACAGTGAAGGGTCTTCTTTAATGGAAAAGAAGCAAGAATTTTTAGGAAAGGGAAAATCCCAATAGGAAAGGCAAATAAAAAGTAATAATTGAAGATCACTAATATAATCCAGTATGTAGATTAACAGGCAAAAAATCATAAAAGTAACTATACAATAAACAGTAAAGGGGCAAGCATGAAGATGTAAAATATGACATCAAAACCACAAAATATGGATGAGGGGACTAATAAATGTAGATCTTTTAGAACATATTTGAACTTAATGATTATTAGTTTAAAGCAAGTAGATATAATTATGGGTCAACATATATAAATCTCATGGTAATCACAAACTGAAAACCTACAATAGATACACAAAAACCAAAAAGAAAGGAATCCAAGCATACTACAAAAGAAAATCATCAAACTAAAACAGGAGAAACAAAAAGTAATGAATGGAGAGGAACTACAAAAGCAACCAAAAAAACAGGTAATAACATGGAATTAAGGACATAAATATCAATAATTACTTTATTTTTATTTTCTTTTGTGGTATGTGGGCCTCTCACTGTTGTGGCCTCTCCCGTTGTGGAGCACAGGCTCCGGTGGCCATGGCTCCTGGGCCTAGCCTCTCCATGGCATGTGGGATATTCCCAGACCGGGGCATGAACCCGTGTCCCCTGAATTGGCAGGCGGACTCTCAGCCACTGTGCCACCAGGGAAGCCCTCAATAATTACTTTAAATGTCAATGGACCAAATGCTCCAATCAAAAGATATAAGGTGGTCAATTGGATAAATAAAAAACAAGACCCATCCATATGGTGCATACAAGAGTCTCACCTCAGGGTGAAACACACAGAGACTGAAAGTGAGGGGATGGAAAAATATATTTTATGCAAGTGAAAACAAGAAGACAGTGAGGGTAGCAATACTCATATCAGATGAAATAGACTTTAAAGCAAAGCCTATAACAAAAGACACAGAAGGTCATTATATACTGATAAAGGGATCAGTACAAGTGGTTATTACACTCATTAACATATACACACTTGATACAGAAACACCTAAATTATATAAAGCAAACACTACCCAAACATAAAGGGAGAAATTGACAGGAATACAATAATAGTAGGGAATTTAAAACCCCACTAACATCAAGGAACAGATCATCCAGATGGGAAATCAATAAGGCAACAGTGGTCTTAAATGGCACAACAGACCAACAGACTTAATAGATATACACAGGACATTAAATCTATAAAAAGCAGAATATACAGTCTTTTCAAGTGCACCTGGAGCATTTTCCAGGATAGATCACATACTAGGTGACAAAACAAGCCTCAAAAATTTTAACAGAGGAAAAATTACATCAAGCATTTTTTCCTCATCACAACAGTATGAAACTAGAAATTAACTACAGAAAGAAAAATAGGGAGAAAACAGACACACAGAAACTAAACAACATGCTACTAAAAAAGCCAATGAGTCAACAATGAAATCAAAGAGGAAATCAGATAATACCTCAAGGAAAATGAAAACGGAAATACGACTTTCCAAAATTTATGGGATGCAGTAAAAGCCAATCTAACATAGAAGTTGATAGTGATACAGGCTCTCCTCAAGAAACAAGAAGAATCTCAGTTAAACAACTAACCTACTACCGAAAAGAATTTTAAAAAGATCAAACAAAACCCAAAGTCAACAGAAGAAAGGCAATACTAAAGACTGGACAGGAAATAAAGTTTAAAAGTAATAGAAAAGATCAATAAAGCCCAAAGCTGTGTTTTTGAAAAAATAAATAAAATTGATAAAATTTTATGAAAGTTCACCAAGATGAAAAGAGAGAGGGTTTCCAGAAAACAAAATGATATATGAAAGGGGAGAAATAAAAACAAATACAACAGAGTTACAAAAAAGAAGAGAAAACTATGAACAGTTATATGCTAACAAATTCACAACCTAAAAGAAATGGACAAATATGTAGAAACAGCCAGCCAAGACTGAGTCAAGAAGAAATAATTTATGACAAATGGATCACTAGAAGTGAAATGGAATCAGTAATAAAAGCACTGTCAATTGGGCTTCCCTGGTGGCACAGTGGTTGTGAATCTGCCTGCCAATGCAGGGGACACGGGTTCGAGCCCTGGTCTGGGAAGATCCCAAATGCCACGGAGCAACTAGGCCCGTGAGCCACAACTACCGAGCCTGCGTGTCTGGAGCTTGTGCTCCACAACAAGAGAGGCCATGAAAGTGAGAGGCCCATGCACTGCGATGAAGAGTAGCCCCCACTCGCCGCAACTAGAGAAAGCCCTCGCACAGAAACTAAGACCCAACACAGCCAAAAATAGAAAGAAAGAAAGAAAGAAAGAAAGAAAGAAAGAAAGAAAGAAAGAAAAAGCTTACATTAAAACAAAAACAAAAACAAAAACAACACTGTCAGCAAACAAATGTCCAGGACAGGACAGCTTCATAGGGGAATTCTACCAAACATATGAAGAGGAATAAATGCCTATACTTCAGACTATTTCAGAAGGTTGAAAAGGAGTGAACACACCCAAATTTTTTCTACTAGGCCATCATTACCCTGATACCGAAACCAGAGAGTACAGCATTGATGGTATAATGGTGAGCATAGCTGCTTTCCAAAACCAGACAGAGATAGTACCCCAAAAAATTACATGTTGATACCTTTGATGAATATAGTTGCAAAAGTCCTCAAAAAATAGTAGCAAACAAAATACAACAATACATAAAAAGGACCATATACCCTGATCAAGTTGGATTTATTCCAAGGTTACAAGTATGGTTCAACATATGCAAATCAATCAATGTTATACACCACATTAACCAAAGGAGGGATAAAATTCACATGAGATCTCAATAGATACAGAAAAAGCAGTTCACAAAATTCATCATCTATTCACAATAAAAACTCTCTTCAAAGCTGTGTAGAGAAAACATCTCTCAACATAATAAAGGCCACTTGAGACCAACCCACAACTAACATTATACTCAATGGTGAAAAGCTGAAATCTTTCCTGCTAAATTCAGGAACAAGACAAGGATGCCCACTCTTGCTATTTCTAGATAATATAGTATTGGAAGCCCTAGCCACAGTAATAAGAAAGAAAAATAAAAGGTATCCAATTTGGAAGGTAAGAGATAAAACTGCAACTGCTGGCAGGCACATGACATGATATAGAGAACCTGAAATTTTCCATCCCCAAATTATTAGAACCCTTAAATGAATTCAGCAAGGTTGTAGGATACAAGATATATAGGATACATATACAGAAATATGTTGTGTTTCTAGACATTAATATTGAAATATCAGAAAGAGAAAGCAAAAATCAATCAAGTTTAAAATCACATGAAAAAGAATAAAATACCTAGGAATAAGCTTAACCAAGAGGTGAAAGGCCTATACTCTGAATACTATAAAACATTGATGAAGGAAATCAATGATCATACAAAGAAATGGAAAGATATCCTGGGCGCTTGAACTGGAAGAATTAATATTGGTGAAGTGGCCATATTACCCAAAGCAATCTACAGATTTAATGCAATCCCTATCAAAATACCCATGACATTTTTCACAGAACTAGAACAAACAATCATAGAATTCATATGGAACCACAAAAGGTCCTGAATTGCCAAAGCAATCTTGAAAAAAAGAACAAAGCTTGAGGTACCACACTCCCTGACTTCAGACTATGCTACAAAGCTACAGTAATCAAAACAGCATAGTACTGGCACAGAAACAGAGAAATAGATCAGTGGAACAGAGTAGAGAGGCCTGAAATAAACCCACACACCCATGGTCAATTAATCTATGGCAAAGGAGGCAAGAATATACAATGGAGAAAAGACAGACTCTTCAACAAGTGGTGCTGGGAAAGCTGGACAGCTACATGTAAATAAATGAGATTAGAACATTCCCTCACACCATATACAAAAATAAATTCAAAATGGCTTAAAGACTTAAATGTATGACATGGAACCATAAAACTCCTAGAAGGGAACACAGGTAAAACACTCTTTGACATAAATTGTAGCAATATTTTCTTAGATCATTCTCCCAAGGCAAAAGAAATGAAAGCAAAGCCAAACAAACAAAACACAAACAAATGGGACCTAATTAAACCTAAAACCTTTTGCACAGCAGGGAAACCATTGACAAAATGAAAAGACAACCTACAGTATAGGAGAAAGTATTTGCAAAGGATGTGACAGACAAGGGGTTAATATGCAAAATATACAAACAGCTCATAAAACTCAATTTCCAAAAAGCAAACAACCCAATCAAAAACTGGGCAGAAGGCTGGAATATTCATTTTTCCAAAGAAGACATACAGATGGCTAACAGGCATATGTAAAGATGTTCAACATAGCTAATTATTAGAGGAAAGAAAATCAAAACCACAGTGAGATATCACATCACACCTGTCAGGATGGCTATCATCACAAAGTCTACAAGTAACAAACGTTGGAGAGGATGTGGAGAAAAGGGAACGCTTGAGCACTTTTGGAGGGAATGTAAATTGGTGCAGCCACTATGGAAAACATTATGGAGGTTTCCCCCAAAACTGAAAATAGAACTACCATATTACCCAACAATTCCACTCCTGGGCATATATCCAATAAAATGGAAAACAGTAATTCAAAAAGGTACATGCACTCTAATGGTCATGGCAGCATTATTTTCATTTGCCAAGATTAGAAGCAACCTAATTGTCCATCAACAGAAGTATCCATCACAAATGAATGAATAAAGAAGATATGGTATATATATATTGAAGAGTATTTACTGTGTGAAATAAGTCAACCAGAGAGACAAATACTGTATGATATCATTTATGTGTGGAATCTGAAAATTAAAACTAGTAGAAAAGGAAACAGGCTCATGGATGTAGAGAACATACTGGTGTTTACTAGTGGGGAGAGGGAAGGAGGAAGGGACAAGAAAGGGTAAGGGATTGAGAGGTACAAATTACTATGTATAAAATAAATAAGCAATAAGGATATATATATGCAACACGCAATATTGTCAATATTTTATAGTAACTGTAAGTGGAATATGACCTTGAATAAGTGGAGTATGAATTTGTGAATCACTAGGTTGTACACCTGAAACTTGTATAATATTGTATATCAACTATACTTCAGTAAAAAGAAGAAAAAGAGCACGATGAGGTGTCACCTCACCCCTGTCAAAAGGTGTACAAATAATAAATGTTGGAGAGGATGTGGAGGAAAGGGAACTGTTGTACAAAGTTAGTGCAAAGGTAAACTGGTGCAGCCACTCTGGAAAACTCTATGGAGGTTCCTTAAAATACTAAAAATAGCTACTGTATGATCCAGAAATTCTCTCCTGGATATATATGTGGAAAAAAGAAAAACACTAATTCAAAAAGATAGGTGCACAGCAAATGTTCATAGCAGCAATATTTTCAGTAGCCGAGACAGGAAGCAATCCAAAAGCCCATAAACAGATGATTGGATTAAGAAGATGTGATGAAAAAAAAATATGTTATCCAAATATATATATGGATAATACTCAGCTGTAAAAAAGAATAAAATATTGCCATTTGCAGCAACATGGATGGATGTAGACAATATTATGCATAATGAATGTCAGACAAAGACAAATGCTATATGATATCACTTATAAGTGGAATCTAAAAAAATAATACAAATGAGTGTATGTTCAAAATATAAACAAAAACTCGCAGATATAGAAAATAAATTTGTGGTTACCAAAGGGATTGGATGTGGTTACCAAAGAAAGGGGGAGTGACAAATTAGCGGTTTGGGATTAACAAATACAAAGAACTATATATAAAATAGATCAGCAACAAAGATATACCGTATACCCAGGGAATTATACCTACTATCTTGTAATAATCTATAATGGAGTATAATCTTCAAAAATAGTAAATCACTGTGCTGTATACCTGAAAAGGACACAATATTGTAAATCAACTATACTTCAGTTAAAAAAAAAATAGTAAGAGAGAAACTTGCAACTTTTTCTTCTTCTGTTGTTTGCCTAATAAGTGGTGGTTTGGGGGACAAAAAAGGTCTTTTTCATGGTCTAACATATGCACTTTTCTATGTTTTTTCTCTCCTTCACTCAGAAATGAGATATTCTTCTATTTTTCTTCTTGTGTTTATTTTCTGAATTATATTTATTCTCCAGCTGGAATTCATTTTAGTGTGTAGTAAGTTTAAATTAGGCATATAATTTTATTTTTACACAAATATTTAAACAGTTTTACCAACATCATTTATTGAACCATCCATTCTCTTACCAATGAAAAATAAACCCTTTAACATATGTAACCGTATTTAGATCTATTTCCACTCTTTCTAGTCTTTCCATTGTTTTTTCCTTTTGTTCTGATGATCTGTTCTTTTCTTTGCTGTTTCAGTACATCACTCTCAATTATAATTACTTTGAGATGTAAAATTTCAGTAAAACATATAGATGCAAATATAACAATTTTATATTTCATTCTGTAAGATCATTTAAATTTTTTCTTTTTCAAAATTAGCCATTTCTTTTTGCCTAATTTTTTTTTTTTTTTTTTGCGGTACGCGGGCCCCTCACTGTTGTGGCCTCTCCCGCTGCAGAACACAGGCTCTGGAAACACAGGCCCAGCCACTCCGCAGCATGTGGGATCTCCCCAGACCAGGGCACGAACCCGTGTCCCCTGCATCGGCAGGCGGACTCTCAACCACTGCGCCACCAGGGAAGCCCACCTACTGTTTTTTAAGTTAGAAAATTATTATGTTTTAAAGTTCCACTTAAACATTCTGATAGGATTCTGTTAAAATTTGCATTATACTTATGAAATATTTATAATTTAGACTTATTATGGCTCTCAAGGTAAGGTGTCTGTGTTAGACATGGCCTTGTTTGTGAACAGGATTTGTGAATGTTATGGGATGTCACTTTCATGATTAGGTCACCAACCAGTTAACTTTTGAGTTAATCAAAAGGGAGATTATCCAGGTGGGCTGGATCTAACCAGGTGGGCCCTTAAAAGGGCCTAGGTCCTTCCCAAAAGAGAGACTTAAAGTTCAGAGGGGTTTTGTATGAAGGGGATTCTGTGTTGCTGGCTTTGAAGATAGAAGGGGGCCATGTGGCAAGGACCAGAGAGTGGCCTCTTGGAGCTGAGGGTCCCCCTGTCAGCAAAGGACTGAATTCTCCCACCAACCTAAATGAGCTCGGAAGAGGACTCTGACACCCAGATGAGAACACAGTCTTCCAACACCTTGATTTTGGCCTTGTGGACTTCTGACCTACAGACCTATGAAGTAGTAAATCGGTGTCATTTTAAGCTGTTAAGTTTCTGATAATTTGTTGCACAGGAGAAGAAATCAAACACATTTTACATATATTAATGTCTCCATTTTCATAAACATCAGTAAAGTTTTAAACTATGGATCCTATATGTTTATTGTCCAGGGCTCTTACATACAGACAATGTACTCCCCTAGCAAGTGTTAGCACAAAGAGTGTTGTTCATTGGGGAAAAAAAGACTCAGTAGTTTACAGAACTCCTGAGAGAGTTAGGAGAACCAGGCTTAGATGCCAGATATCCAGGAACAAAGGATCCAGGTGGAAACTGCCTAACCACACTATGGGACCATTCTAGCAGGAGCATGCTACTGATATGTCACTGCCACCAGCACCTCTGACACATTCTGGGTGCCAAAATCCTGCCACAGATGCTCTGGAGGAACAAAATTCTTCAGCGATCTGCCTTGCCAGAAGATATGGTTTTCCTGCCTGCAGCTGCTGCCTCATGTTGCTTACTTTCTCCCTTAAGTTTCATGTAAGTACTTCTGCTGGTGGAAAGCCACATATCAAACCTTACCTGTAACAGAGGCTGGAACATGTAGTTTTAAGGCTTTGGGACTTACCTTGTGGTGCAGTGGTTAAGAATCCGCCTGTCAATGCAGGGGACATGGGTTCGAGCCCTGGTTGGAAAGATCCCACATGCCAAGAAGCAAATAATCCTGTGTGCCACAGCTACTGAGCCTGCTCTCTAGAGCCCGCAAACCACAACTACTGAAGCCCGTGTGCCTACAGCCCATGCTTCGCAACAAGAGAAGTTACCGCAATGAGAAGCCCGTGCACTGCAACAAAAAGTAAACCCCGCTCATGGCAACTAGAGAAAGTCTGTGCACAGCAATGAGACCCAGCACAGACAAAAATAAATAAATAAATTTTTTAAAAAAAGTTTTCTACCCTCTGTAATACAGGAAAATAAGCTAGATGGGGATAGTAATGGGAGCTGAACGAGCCAGTTTAAAATATCTGTCATTCTATGAATTTCAGATTCTGCTGTTATTGTGAAAGTGATCATTTACTCTTAAATTTTAAGTTTGTTACAATATAGGACTTCTACTATTTGTAAAATTGTCTTGTGATCTTGCACTCTGCTAAACTTTCTAATAGGTTTTGTAAAATTTCAAAATTTTCCCTTGTGATTTCAAATCATAATATTGCAAATAGTAATACTTTAAAAATCCCAACATACAGGCAAATCTTGCTTTATAAGGCTTTCATATGCATGAATTTCAGAAAAAGTCACCATGATTTAGTTAAATAACATGAGTTACAAAAAACAGCATAGTTTAAATTTCAGTTGCCATGAGATATTACCTGTGAGTAACTACATAAAGTACAAAATTTCTACTAGCTGTCCAGTCCACAAATCACTACCTAATAAGAGATGCATATTATGATCAGTGACCAATCACATCACTTCTTTCAAAGGCTTTTGCTGATTTGTCACTGTGCACCTGTTACTCAGTTCATGCACAGACAGCAAAGCATATAGTTGTGCTGTCTCCTTATCTCCCAATGATAAGCCATGTGACATTTTACAGGAAGGAATAGTTGAAAGTGGACTTAGTTAACATAAATGAAAGTGCAGCAAAGAAACAAAAAGTGGTAACACTGGAAGTAAAATTTGAATTGAATATAAATGGAGTTATAGAAGAAAAACTGACTGGGAATATAGACACTGCTGCTGTTCCAGAAATTCTATATAGATGTGCATCCAGAGCAAGTTACTGAGGGCCAACTTACTGATATAAATGAGAAAAGAGGTTATCATAAAAGGATGAAGATGTCCTGGAGAAAGTGACACTGGGAATAAAACCCTTCACATTAAAGGCACACTCAGAGATTTTTTCATGACATGGAAAGTGCAAAGGATAAAATGTTGGAAGATGACCCAAATTTAGAAAGGAGCATAATTTACCAAAGCATAGAGAAGAAACTTACTCTGTAAAATAAGTTATACTATGAGAAAACAAGCAATGTTGAAACTACTCTTGATAAGTTTTTTGCAAAGAAATAAAACACTTTCATTTGCAGTGCTTCTAATGTTTAAAATTTCAGTGCATCAAATCAATATTAGTTTTACTATTTTAAAAAATTTCCATATAAATTTATAACTGACAGAAGTGAGTTTTTAATCTCTTAACAAAAAATTTTAAAAGTCATGGAACAAAGACCACTTTGCACAGTTTCAGCTTGCATGGCCATTTTTATGGTTCTGAAATACCATGCAAATCAAGGACTGTCTATATGCATCATATTCTCAAATCAACTGAAACTTTCAGAACAAAGGTAAATAATATTGGTGAGCGGGCCATTACTTAAAATATGACTAGGCTAGTTGTAGAATCTTGGGACATAACAATATTTTCTAAAAAAATTGCACTGCTAAATTCTGGAATTCAGTATTGGGGAAGAGGTGTTCAAGACTGCTCTTAGGTTCTTTCCTTCTATGGGTTTTAATTTTTTAATTTTATATTTACATATGTTTTGTGGAAGTGTTGTTAGTTTCAAGAGGATTGCTCCTAATTTGTCCAAGAGCCCATCTTTACCTCCAAGTTTGATTAAATTAAGGATGTTTGTAGTAGTGTGCTACTAGGTCACACAGACACACACATATACACACACACACACACACATATACTTCTTGCCATTTCAGTAAGCTTCTTAGAAAGAATCAGGATTAAGTCATTATGATCCAGCTACCACTGTCCTTAGAATTCACAACTTTTTTTCTTAAAATTCTTCTTTTTTATGCTGAAATGTTTAATATTTAAAGCAAACATAAGAAGAGTCTATTGTTCACAATATTTATTCAATATTTTAGTGTATGATTTCACCATAGACAGAAGAGTTTGAAATTAGAAATTTCAGCATCTGGCTGAGTTATCTTTGTAATTTCCTCAGTTGTTGACTTTAATAACTTGGTCTAGACCATATCATGTATCAAAGAAACCAAATACGACAAAAATTGGAAGCAAAAATGTGAATAATTATATTTTATTTTGATTGACTCAGCCCAGTATTTAAACTATTATCCTAAGTTACTGGAATCCCATATCCAGAACATCTAAATGGTATAAGAAATGGCTCATTAGAGCAATAATGACTGCTCAAAAATTAATAGTGATAGCTTCATGTGAAAAAAATCTCCTCGAAACATAGATGAATGAATTCTTGCATTGTTAAAACTGGCTAAACTAGCATACAGATCCTTAAAGTGTCTGGTAAAGAGTGGGAATATGAATTGATTTAGACTTCTAACCTAGAGCAATATTTTGCATAATTTAGATCCTGTCAGGAGATACACAATTTTATCAAATATTGACTTTTTGGCAAAGATCAAAGTGAAGACTCATGCTTCTTTACTTTAGTCTCCTCTGCCTTGCTTTTCTCTACTGCTTAGTGCAATTTTTCATTTTTATCTTTCCTTTGCTATTGTTTTGTTTATTTTAATATCTTTTTCTTCCAAAAGATGGTATGGATAAATTGTATTTGTCAAAATACAATGAAGACTACCGTGAAAATGATTTTAATTTGTGATATGAAGGTATTGGGAGGCAAATACAACTCAGATAATGTCCATGATTTCTACTGTAATTATATTTGTCACGAGAACAGAATGCAGCCACTTTGTCTGTTTCTTCGTATAGCCATGTCACGCAACATAGATCACAGACGTTTCAGTTCTGTAGAAATAGTGTATTAATGTATAAATTAATAAATATGTAGTGCTCCAAAGTTTGCAATAATTTATGGAAGTCTGTTTTGTTTTAAAGGTACATATTTTCCCTAGGAAATAAAGTCTTATAGGCAAACTAAAGCCATATTAAAGGAGAAAGAATCTTGTTATATGCTATTCATGAAGAGTATAGCTCAATATGATGGCCATTTTTGTTTTCTTAATTACATAAGTAATGCAAATTAACTTTAGAAAAATAAGAACATACAAAATAAAATGAAAGCCTCCCATTCCTATTCTCCTGAGATAACTATTTTTACCATTCTGGAATCTACTCTATCAGATGAAGAGTTTCCCCTTGCCTTACAAAAAGGAGATAATAACAGATTTTCTCTTTGGAAACTGTTTTTATCACTTCACAACATAACAGAGACATCTACCCACAATAGTATATCCATTTTACTACATTTTAATGATTCTACGGCAATCTTGTGCATAATGTATTATCATTTATATATTAAATCTATTTTTGTTAGATATTTATGCAATTATTAATTTTATAATGTAATGAATTTGTGGTAAATATCATTATAACTAAAACAGTTTTGCAGATCCATAGTATTTCTTTAGTATAAACATCTAAAGGTAGATTTCCATGGTCAAAAGGTATAGAAAATTGTCAAAGTATACCCTAGAAAAGTTATATCAATTTTCATTCTTACCAGTGGAAATGAAATTGTCAGTATCTCCAAATATTTGCCACAGAATTGTTTAATTATATTTTAACATTTGGTAACTTGCAAGGCAAAATAATCGTCTGCTGTTTTAATTTGCATTTTTTCTTTTAGCTTACTTACAATAGTGAACATTTTCTCATTTCTTTATGAACTTTCTCTTGTATTATCTTTTGATTGTTTTGCAAATGTTCTGTTTGTGACCTTTTTGCATTAATCTACAAGAAAAAAGCAGATTAGTAAAAAAAGACAAAAAGTCCTGTGATTTAGATATACTACCCCAAAATACTGGAAACAATGGAGTTACATCCACAGAATATGGAGGGCATGGGGAGGGTTGTAAACTAAAATATTATTACTGAATCAGGGTGATCTTCAAGTGGAAAGGCTATAAAAGTCATTTCCAGACATCAAAACGCTTAGAAAATAGAATATCTGCCAATACTGCAAAAACATTAGTCAAAATTTTAATCCCACCAAAAGATGGAGGAAAATGCATGTCTACTACAGGGTGCTCAAACAAATTACCTTGAATCTTTAAGTGCTTTACACATATTTACTCTTTAAGAGTCACAAACTCCTGGATGGAATAATAATTATAAAAAAGAGGAAGTTACCTTAGGAAATAATCAGTTTATATGTGCAGAAATGTAGCAGTAAGAGTTATAAAAACAGTGTTATATTTAATTGAAAAATGATATATACAAACAAAATATCCAACAATAGTGGTATTGATATTATATGGCAGGATGAGATACTAAATGGGCATTATAAGTAATGTTGAAAATATTTAATGACACTTGCCAAGCACTGTGCTAATTGTTTTACATTCATTATCTTCTTCAGGTACAACTTTATGAGGTAAATACATTTATTAACCCTATTATATATATAGTGTAACATTGAGAAGTTAATTTACTCATGGTTCTACAGCTAGGGCTCAGTGTCCTAATTCATATCCACGATGACCTACTCTAGATTCAAAGATACATAGATGGCTTCCTGGATGTGCCATTATGGAAATCTTTAGTATTATTAGTATTGAGTGTTTTTGTCTTTCTACAATTAATACTTATTACTTTTGAATTTAGGGAAAAAATGATTAGTGAAAAATGAAGTAAATTTAGGGAAAATAGCAGAAGTTTTTGAAATAAAGGAGTGAAGGTCTAGGAGAAGGAATTCTGGCCACAGTTGAAATAGACAACATTACTTTCTCACAGGGAAAGAACTGGGGAATAACTATCCTAATCCTACCTGACATTTTCCACAAGTCTAGAACCTCAAAACCCAAGTTCCAAAAGTTCAGATCTCCTCTGAAAAGTATGACATGTGATGTGTAATTCTCAATGTTTAAAGTTGCAGGTTGTCAGAAGCTACAGTGGTATATCAGTCAGAGTTTAATCAGGAAAACAATAACTTCTTTAATTATTGTGAAGAGAGGGAATTTAATATAGAAATTTTATGCACATGGCTTGGAGTAACTGGTAGAGCAAAGCAGGAAAATAGGAACTGAAGCAGATAACACAAATCAAGGTGATTACCCAGACATTAGAAGCAGCTAGTGTTACTGGCTGGAATCCATGTGTCTACACATAGTGCATTAGTATTGAGAAAGTCATAGCCATGAGTTCCAGATTTGCTGAAGTTTTCTATAAACCCTGGTTTTCTCAGCCAAGGCTGGAACCTCATTGCTGTTCTGTAGATACTGCTCTTGCTGTCAAAGATGTTGTAATATCTGGAGACAGATTCACTTCTCCCCTCTTTCTCCATCCATTATCTCATGTTGCCTCTCATTGGCAGAATCTAATTGGAATCCAGTTGGCAAGTAAGATAAGAAAATGAAGTTTTCAGCTTCCAAGCTTTCTATTATAACTAGCAGAGCAAAGGAGGGTGGGAATAGGGGCTGAGGTACATATGACTGACACTGTCCTCGCTGGCTATTCAGCATCCAGTTTCATCCTTCTACCCATATTTAAATTCCATACAACATTCCACCTCTGTCTGATATGATGCACATATCTCTTTTATATGTTATATCCTCATCTAATTCACTGAATAATTCCTCTTGAATATTCCATATTTTACAAGCTAAATTATAAAGTTACATATTACTTACCTGCTTGAATAAAAAATGGGAGAGAAAGAGAGGAGTAAAATTGGTCAATATATACAAATATATCTACCTACAAAACAAGAAAGAAAAATATTTATAGTTTCTACACTCCTCAATTCTGTAACTTGTCATAAGGCTGTGTTGATATTTATAAATTTCTTCTTCCACTGATGTCTCTTTGCTCTCAGCCAGCCTCTCTTCTAATTAAAGTTCTAAGCTTTCATTCCCAAAGTGTCTGAACTGAATCACTAATAATATTCTTTCTTGGGTTGCTATTGTCTTCTTTTAGCCTTTAATACTGGAATGGAAATAATAAGAGGCACATAAGGAAATCTCAAATGTTCCATAGTCTTCCTTGTTCTTACTCTGTGACGGCAATACAATTTCCTTTTGATAGTTAAATACCCATTTTGCCATTTTATTTTGTGACATGAGGAGGCTGAAATAGCTGGGTGACAGTCTCAACTTTCAGTTTGATTGAACCATGGTTGTATTCCTTAGAGCAGGGGTCCCCAACCCACTGGCTGTGGACCGGTATCGGTCCACGCCTGTTAGGACCCAGGCTGCACAGCCAGGGGTGAGCAGTGGACAAGAGAGCAAAGCTTCATTTGCCACTCCCCATCCTTACCCATCTCTCACATTACTGCCTGAATCATACCCACACCCCCGTGGAAAAATTGTCTTCCACCAAACGGGTCCCTGGTGCCCAAACGTTTGGGGACTGCTGCCTTAGAGGAACTATTCCTATCCTGGTAATGAAGGTCTATAAAATAGCAGAGCTCAATAATACGGGGACATGGCAAAAGCTCTGTGAATGAGTGTAATAAAGGAGCCACTAGCAATTTCACCACTTGGTTCCATAATCAACATTTTCTCTTCATGGCAAAAACAACATCATATATTGGTTGGTCATATATCAGTTCAAAGCATATGCCATGCCTTGAAAAACAGCACCCCCCTTTGCCAGACGTATAATTGAATCCTCAGTAGGCACTCTACTATATTTCATACCAGCTGCTTCTTGATGCAGGGCACCATGGTAATGATAGTGGGTTCTCTGGATGTGAGTCCATTGTTGCACTTTTTTGATGAGCCCCTTGGTGAGAAGCAGTGTTGTTTGAGATACCATGATAGTGATTAAAGTACTGTATTAATTTCCTAGGGATACTGAAATAAAATCACACACGGGATGACTTAAAACAACACAAATGTATTCTCTCACAGTTCTAAAGGCTAGAAGTCTGAAATCAAGGTTTCATTAGAGCCATGCCTCTTCAAAAGGTTCTAGGGAAGAATCCTTCCTTGCCTCTTCCAGCTTCTGGTGGCTCCAGGCATTCCTGGGCTTGTGGAAGTATAACTCTGATCTTTAAACTCCAATAACTCTATCTTCACATTTCCATCTTCTCCTTGTATTTCCCTTCACTTGTAAAGACACCAGTCATTCAATTTAGGTCTTACCATAAATCCAGGATAATTTAATATGGAGATCTTTAACTAATTACATCTTCAAAGACCCTGTCTTCATATAAGATCATATTATGAGGTTGTAGGTAGATATGAATTTTGGAGGGACACTATCCACCCCATTACAAGTACAACTGTGAGTGATCCGTGATGAAAGTGCCCATTGTCATCAATCTTTTACTAGGTGTCTGGCTGATCCCTTATTGAGGATCACACATTGTCCTCTACTGCTTGTAGGTAGAACATTCAGTAGTAGTAGTAACTTGAATAGCCTTAGTGAGGAGAAATCCATGTTGTTGGGTCCTCCTTCATTATTATGGTGTTCACTTTGTGTTGAACAAGCACTATGGTGGCTGGTAAAAGGGCTGGTTGACATTTACAGAATGTGTAGTCTTGTCCTTTTGATTATTCAGAGCCTCCACTCTAGTGGATACACTTTAGTGAGTATTAACTTGAGATCCAAATTTCCTTTTACTCTTGCCCATTCTGAGCCATAGGTTTACATATCTCTTGCTAAGACCTCCTTATCACGTCAGATCATCTTGTATCTTCTAAATCTATGACTATCTGGTTAAGCCAGATGCATTCATTGTCTATGAATCAGTGAAGATCTGAACATTAAGCTTTTTCTCTGTCCCATGTATAGTGAACAGCCAGATAGAGTTCTTGAACTTCTACCTACTGGGATAATTTCCCTCCCCACTATCTTTCAAGGACTATAGTGTTATAGTAGTCCACTTCTAGCATGTGCCAGAATATCTTGTCTCTCCATCTATAAACCAGATCCAAGATTTTTATTCCTTGGCTAACTGGTAACATGGAACACCCTATAAGGCAGTACTTGTGGGTTGAGAGAGAAACAAGAATGCAGACAGAGAAGGTTCTGAGAGAATTTTATTTGTGTTTCAGAACTTGACCAATTTTAATCTCATTTCCATTTGATGATGGAATATTGCTCTGCACATCCAACTTCATGATTTTGTGGATTAGATAGCACGCAATATATCGTGTAGTTTAGGCCCCTGATAATGTAGTATCCTTTGGTCAGACATTTGTTTGTAACAGGGTTCAGTAGCAATCTAGGAGCTATTCTTTCAAAGGGTAGCTATACACATAAGAGAACATGGTTTTCCTCCAAAATCCTAGGGATTTCTGCTGTGATTTTTAATTGGGGCCTTCCAGAGTCTTCATATGGCATTTCTGGTTTGACACAGTATCTTCCAATATTGTTGAATCTCCTGAGTCATAAGATCCTAGTGCAGGCAGAATAATAGCTTCCAAAAGACATTCACCCGAACCTGTGAATGTGTTACTTTCCATGGCAAAGGGAATTAATGTGGCAGATAAAATAAATGTTGTTAATCAGTTGACCTTAAAATAAGGGATTATTCTGTATCATCTGGATAGGCTCAATATAATCATAAGGGTCCTTAAATGTAGAAGAGGGAGGTGGAAGAGTCACTGTCAGAGTGAGGTGATATGTGAAAGATGGAATGGACCATTTCTGGTCTTTGTGGTATTCTGTGAGATGTCAAAATGATCGAGGTCCCTGAGTCCTAGATTATGATAGAAAGCTACGAAGCTTAACATAATCTAGAAGTAAGTCAGGGAAGGTGTGCTATTGTTCCTGCCATGTAAACCAATCTACTTTTTCGTAGCCTTTGCTGACTAACATAAATAATAAAGCATTACTGTGTTGATTTGTTCCAGAAACTAGACCATGTGTTTTTAACAGCTAAAATTGGAATGACAACCTTGTTACATTTATGTCATTCTCCAAGCCTCTTCTACCTTCGGCACAGGCCAAATGGATGAGTTAAATAAGGAAATAATAACAACCATAAAACTCAGTCTTTCAAATCTTTGATGATGGTACTTATCCTTGCAATTCCCCCCATGAATGCAGAATTGGCTTTGGTTTACAGTTCTGATACATGTGGACAGTTCCAACAGATGTAGGGCTGACCATTGGTCTTATCATAAGAGCCATCATTCCATTGATCAGGAAACCAGTGGAAGATTTTGTCATTTTTGAATATGACTATTTTAATTAAACAATCAAGAACTAGGGAAATAAACGTAGTGTGGTCTACAGACCCAATGGGCCCACAGTGAGACAGACCAGAGCCACATCTCTTTATCACTTGAGCTCCATAAGTACCTTTTAGGTCAGGTGGACAATAGAAATGTTTTGGGTATCAAGAGATCAACATCAACACAGAGCCTGTGTCTAGTTCCAGATAATCAGTTTATTTCCCCTTCTCCAGTGTACTGTGTACATTATCCTGTATATGATAAATGGTTACATAAACCTTTGAGGGAAGATTTAGAGAAAAAGTCACAGAATATACTTTATAATACTCTAATGGGGCCCTTCCTCACCATGGCTTTTCCTCAACTTTAATCAAGGGTCTCTGGGTCTTTGAATTGGCTTAAGATGGAGAACAGGCCAAGAGGCCATGAACCCTTAAGATTTCTACTCACTGGACCTAAAGGTTTTTTTTTTTTTTTAATACATAGATTAAATAATGTCTAAGTGGACTTCTTATCTATTTAATTCCTAGAAACAAAATGATCAGTAAGCCATCCTCAAAGGTCCCTTTGTGACAAAACATTCTGATTATCATTCTGTCCTTGCTGGCCATTAGGGTAATTGTACTCACCTTATTTATGCCAGTGGAGCACTCCCACCTGGCTCCACTGAAATCAGGGGCTCCAGTACAATGAGAGCATCATCCAATGTCATTCCTCACATAGTAATAACAAGTTGCCACAGAGATTTTCAAGAATTCCAGAGCTCCCCTCACTAATGCAAAACTCTAGGTTACTAAGGCATTACTCAGTACCTTAGAGAAGGAAGTACCCTATTGACCCTGTTGGGTGATATGAGTATGGAATATTTTTTATATTATGCTAGGGAACATATAGCATCTCAAAAAACTTTGTGTTTAGGCCATTGTTGAGTTCAGATTTTTGCCAATTATCCAAGAAAATTTGTTAAGAAAATTGTATCAAGAAGCAGTCTTGATATATAAAGCAAAGTATTTCAAACAGGTGTTGGAAGGTCTGGAAAAATGAGAGGGAAGAGAATGAGGATAGGAAGAGGGGAAAAAAGAGGGGGTAACACTCAGAGTTTAGAAGCAGTTATTGTTTCTAGGTGGAAGTCCATGCTCTTGTGCCTGCTGGTGCACTGCTAGAGACGCTGGCAGTTGGTTCTGGACCCAACTAAGAAGTGCTTCATTGACTGTAGGTGAAGTATGCCACTAATATGATCACTGCTACTGCTAGAGCATGGAAAGATTGTGTCTCAACCAATCAAAGGACGTTTGCTGAAGAGGTGATACTTGGGGTGGGTCTTGAGGGATTAGTATGTGTTTTCAGGTACTTTTTCAAGGTAGGAAAACATTTGCAGGAGAAAATTTTCCTCCACAAGTTATAAATAGACTTTGGAAATAGGGGACAAGTGTCTAGGGGGATGTTTATCAAATTATGGTCCACAGACCACATGTTTCAGGTTACTGCATCCCAGAAGAGATGAAATAAATTAGAATTTTCCCAGTGGTACCTGGCAATTATCGACTCTGTTAACAAGCATATTAGGTAATTCTTACAAACAATAAAGTTTGAGTGAACTAAAATTTTAGAAACTTTAGCAATTATTCAGTCAAATACTTATGACTCAAGAGGAGTAGGAAGCTGCAAGAAGTTTTCCATCCACATATGCATTTGGTTTTGGCTTAATATATCTAGGTATGTGTGTAAATAGCATGGCTTTCAGCAGTAGAGAATACGCAATAAGTTTATTGTGTGTATTCGTTACTTGAGCATGCTTATGCCTATGCAAGTCTGTGGGCCATTTTGAGTTGATTTTTAAAATAATGGTAAAAAAGATTTTCCATGATTTTGAAAGATGAAATCATCAAGGAGTTCTGAGAAATATAGAGATGGAACTTCTTTAAAAACACTCCCAATATTTTTTTATACTATTTTATTCTATGTGTGAAGGAAAAATGTTCAGAATAAGGAACATAAATGGTTCATTGTTAAAGAGAAAGTACATCTAATTATATCATCTTCTGGGGCTTCTCTTTGTAAATCTCATTTCAAAGTTGGAGTGAAGACAAATAATCAGTTGCTTGTTGTTCTCATCAGAAGTTTGGAAAATTTTCTTTGATGTCTCAGGACAAAAAGAAATATAATTTCATTATTATTATGTATAAGGTATTGAAATTTCAGCCAGAAAGTTTGTACATGGATGATTTAAATTGACTAACAAAATTAAATACTGAATCAGAATACCCTAGTGACAATCCACTAATAGCAAAAAGATAACACAAATCTGAAGTGTCCTGATTTTTCATTTGACTGAGTAAAATTAAATTTCATAACATATCTTGATCTTCTATATAACTCTGATAGAGAAATGAATTCTAAGTTTTAAAAGTCAAGTCTTCAGAAAAGCAAAAGTTTATACAGTGTTTTCATCTTATTTAGTGTGGTAGCATCATTTTTCACTTTGATCTACTTATTTAAATTTGAATTTCAATTAAGGTTTTAAGTGAATAATTTGTAGAAGGGTTTTTGGGTTTAATCATCATTTCAAAGAGTTGCCACTAGAGCTAAATATTTATCCTTAAGCCAGGTATACTAAAATGTTGAATTCAGGTGTGCTGGTTAAGAGAGGGAGAAATTGGGCTTCCCTGGTGGCGCAGTGGTTGGGAGTCCTCCTGCCAATGCAGGGGACACGGGTTCATGCCCCGGTCTGGGAAGATCCCACAAGCCACGGAGCGGCTGGGCCCGTGAGCCATGGTCGCTGAGCCTGTGCATCCGGAGCCTGTGCTCCACAGCAGGAGAGCCCACAGCAGTGAGCAGCCCGCGTACTGCAAAAAAAAAAAAAAAAAAAAAAAGAGGGAGGAATTAAAATGCCAAAAATATTACTCAATTTGTTCCACCTCTAAAGCGCACTGATTTACTTAATCTCAATATCAGTTTCTAAAAGCGTGATTATAGTTGCAAATTCTAAAGCTTCAGTGGTCCAAATGAAGAAATTGTCATTAAGGATGAAAGAAGAGAAAACCCAAGACATTTAGAAAAAAAAAGAATCGATTTACTGTTCTGATTCATTTTGCTTTCTTCAGAGGTACCAAGAAATTTTGTGCAGATCAAAGGAAACTAAAAATACAAAAACTTGCTGAAAATATCAGAGGATCAAAAGTTTCAGAAAGAATAAAAGGTTGTAAATTACACAAATAAATACAGAATTGAATTATATCCCAAATACCTGTTAAAAAAAAGTAAAAGAGAAGCAGGAAAGCTAAGGAGATCTCACTCTTTGTTTGAGGGCAACCACAAAATGGCTTTGTTAAGGTCACCCTCATTGGTGAGACATGAATTTAGGTATTGGTTCTTAGAGAACATACCACCTTTACTTCTGGGACATAACATGTTTCAGTAGAGAGAGCTCTGTCTTTGGTATCAGATAGTTGTGAATTAAAAATCTTTGTTCTGTCACTTATTAGCTGGATAATCTTGGTCAAGTTGCTTAAATTCAGCCTCCATTTTTAAAATTGAAATATAGTTGATTTACAATATTCTGTTAGTTTCAGGTGTACAACAAAGTGATTCAGATATATATATATTCTTTTGCAGACTCTTTTCCCTTACAGGTTATTACAAGGTATTGAATATAGTTCCCTGTGCTATACAGTTAGTCTTTTTTACATATAGTAGTGTGTATCTGTTAATCCCAAACTCCTAATTTATTCCACTTTCCCCTTTAGTAACCATAAGTTTGTCTTCTATGTCTGTGAGTCTGTTTCCATTTTGTAAATAAGTTCATTTGTATCATTTTTTTAGATTCCACATATAAGTGATATATAATATGTGTCTTTGTCTGACTTACTTCACTTAGTATGACAATCTCTAGGTCCACACATGTTGCTCCAAATGGCAATATTTCATTCTTTTTTTATGTCAATAACAAATTTTTTAACCTACAAATATAGACTATGATGAACATGAATTTGGCAAGCTTCACATGATTCCAGGTACACAATAAGGTGCTTAATATATTGTGTCCTCTGGCTCTTATTTCCTTCATTTAATCTATTACTTAAGACCATTTAGAGTTTGTTCAGGAAAAAAATTGCTTATCAACTTATATACCAATGCAGACTAACGTAATGCTAAGGAGATATTTAATTTTCCACATATAGTTTCTTTCATATCCTCGTTATCAACTCTCTTTTAGAGATCATCCTTAACTAAGTGTATTATGCTTTAGAATTCCTTAAAAATCAGTCTTTGTTTAATGGTCATAGATTTTGGCCTTCATCTAGTATTCTTGGTTTTCAAAATGTAATTCTCATTCACAGATAATAAATGATCAGGTCTGAGACTCTTTGGTTAAAAAAACATTGAAAGAAATATTCCAATTATTTTGTCTTACTAAGAAAAGGAACACATGTGCTTCTGTGCTCCGGATTTCAGTACATTCACTGCTGGATTATCTTTCCCTGGTTCTCTGTGTTTTTGAAAGATTAATCCTCGACAAAGTTCTAGACAGAGGTCAACTCTCTCTCCACCCCTCGTTAAATTAAACAAAGAGCTCATTAGACTTAGGTGATGTTAATGCTTTTACAGCCTACGTAAGCAAACAAAAACCTAAGCCTTCAAATACCTCAAGGTTAAGAAATTTATACCAAGAACATCTAATCACAAACAGCCAACCAGGTTTTCCCAAGCAAGGCAACCTCTGAAGCTATAGCCAATCAAATAACTTCCTTGCTTTGCTTCCACATCTTCTCTATAAAATGGGACCTAATGAAACGTAAAAGCTTTTGCACAGCAAAGTAAAACATAAACAAGATGAAAAGACAACCCTCAAACCGGGAGAAAATATTTTCAAGTGAAGCAAGTGACAAAGGATTAATCTCCAAAATTTACAAGCAGCTCATGTAGGTCAATATAAAAAAAAAAAACCCAATTCAAAAATAGGCAGAAGAGGGCCTCCCTGGTGGCGCAGTGGTTGAGAGTCCGCCTGCCGATGCAGGGGATACGGGTTCGTGCCCCGGTCTGGGAGGATCCCATATGCCGCGGAGCGGCTGGGCCTGTGAGCCATGGCTGCTGAGCCTGCGCATCCGGAGCCTGTGCTCCGCAACGGGAGAGGCCACAACAGTGAGAGGCCCGCGTACCACAAAAAAAAAAAAAAAAAAAAAAAAAATAGGCAGAAGACCTAAATAGACATTTCTCCAAAGAAGATATACAGATTGACAACAAGCCCATGAAAGGATGCTCAACATCACTAATCATTAGAGGAATGCAAATCAAAACTACAATGAGGTATCACCTCACACCAGTCAGAATGGCCATCATCAAAAAATCTACAAACAATAAATGCTGGAAAGGGTGTGGAGAAAAGGGAACCTTCTTGCACTGTTGGTGGGAATGTAAATTGATACAGCCACTATGGAGAACAGTATGGAGGTTCCTTAAAAACTAAAAAGAGAACTGCCACATGACCTAACATTCCCATGACTGGGCATATATACTGAGAAAACCATAATTCAAAAGAGACATATACCATAGTGTTCATTGCAGCACTATTTACAATAACCAGGACATGGAAGCAACCTAAGTGTCCATTGACAGATGAATGGTTAAAGAAGATGTGGCACACATATATAATGGAATATTACTCAGGCATAAAAAGAAATGAAAATGAGTTATTTGTAGTGAGGTGGATGGACATAGAATCTGTCATACAGAGTGAAGTATGTCAGAAAGAGAAAAGAAAATACCATATGCTAACACATATATATGTAATTTAAAAAAAAAGAAGGTTCTGAAGAACCTAGGGGCAGGACAGGAATAAGTATGCAGATGTAGAGAATGGACTTGAGGACACAGGGAGTGGGAAGTGTAAGCTGGGATGAAGTGAGAGAGAGGCATGGACATATATACACTACCAAATGTAGAATAGATAGCTAGTGGGAAGCAGCCACATAGCACAGGGAGATCAGCTTGATGCTTTGTGTCCATCTATTGGGGTGGGATAGAGAGGGTGGGGATGAGACACAAGAGGGAGGTGATATGGGGATATATGTATATGTATAGTTGATTCACTTTGTTATAAAGCAGAAACTAACACACCATTGTAAAGCAATTATACTCCAATAAAGATGTTTAAAAATAAATAAATAAAGGCAATTTTGTGAGTAAAAAAAAAGATACCTTTGGCTATTTGAGGCCTTTGTGTCTCCATACGAATTGTAAAATATTTTGTTCTAATTCTGTGAAAAATGCCATTGGCAATTTGATAGGGATTGCATTGAATCTGTAGATTGCTTTGGGTAGTATAGTCATTTTGACAATATTGATTCTTCCAGTCCAAGAACATGGTATATCTCCATCTCTTTGCTCGTCTTTTATTTCTTTCAATAGTATCTTATAGTTTTCTGAGGACAAGTCTTTTCTCTCTTTAGATTTATTCCTAGACATGTTATTATTTTTGATGTGATGGTAAATGGGATTGTTTCCTTGGTTTCGTTTCCTGACCTTTCGTTTTTAGTGTATAGAAATGAAAGTGATATCTGTGTATTAATTTTGTATTCTTCAACTTTATCAAATTAATTGAATAGCTCCAGTAGTTTCTGGTGGCATCTTTAGTGTTTTCTCTGTATAGCATCATGTCATCTGCAAACAGTAACACTTTTAATTCTTCTTTTCCAAGTTGGATTAGTTTTATTTCTTTCTCTTCTCTGATTGCCATGGATAGGACTTCCAAAATTATGTTGAACAAAAGTGGTGAGTGTGGACATCCTTGTCTTGTTCCTGATCTTAGAGGAAATGCTTTCAGTTTTTCACCATTGAGAATGATGTTGGCTGTGGGGTTGTTGTATATGGCTTTTATTATGTTGAGGTAGGCCCCTTCTGTGCCCACTTTCTGGAGGACTTGTAGAATTTGTATCATAAATCAGTGTTGAATTTTGTCAAAAGCTTTTTCTGCATCTATTGAGATGATCATATGATTTTTATTCTTCAATTTGTTGATGTGGTGTATCACATTGATTGATTTGCATATATTAAAAATCCTTGCATCCCTGGAATAAATCCCATTTGATCATGGTGTATGATCTTATAATGTTTTGTTGAATTCAGTTTGCTAATATTTTGTTGAGGACTTTTGTGTCTATGTTCATCGTGATATTGGCCTGTAATTTTCCCTTTTTTTCCGATATCTTTGGTTTTAATATAAGGGTGATGGTGGCCTTGTAGAATGAGCTTGAGTGTGTTCCTCACTCTACAATTTTTTTGAAGACTTTCAGAAGGGTAAGTGTTAACTCTTCCCTCAATGTTTGATAGAATTTGCCAGTGAAGCCATCTGGTTCTGGACTTTTGTTTGTAGGGGGTTTTATTTACATTTTTATTGGAGTATAGTTGATTTACAAAGTTGTGTTAGTTTCTGTTTACAGCAAAGTGACTCAGTTATACATATACATATATGCACTCTTTTTAGATTCTTTTCCCACATAGATCATTACAGTGTATTGTAATGAGATCCCTGTGCTATAGAGTAGGTCCTTATTAGTTATCTATTTTATATATATTAGTGTGTATTCAACCTGTTCTTATACCATTTACATCAAGCTAGCTTCACTTTCTTAAAGTCCCATATTTATTACTTATTTCTTTATCAGGTGTTAAACTTCTTGGTTAATTGTATTTTTATTAGGATCGTTTTTTGTTGTTGTTATTGCTCCTGTTGGGAGTTTTTAAATCACAGTTTAAATTTCAGTACTTGTGATTGGTCTGTTCATATTTTCTATTTCTTCCTGGTTCAGTCTTGGAAGTTTTTACCTTTCTAAGAATTTGTTCATTTTTTTCTAGGTTGTCCATTTTGTTGGTATATAGTTGCTTGCAGTGGTCTTTTATGAAACTTTATATTTCTGCAGCATCAGTTGTGACTTCTCTTTCACTTCTAATTTTATTGATTTGAGTCCTCTCCTTTTTTTTTCTTGATGAGTCTTGCTAAAGTTTTATTAATTTTGTTTATCTCAAAGAATCAGCTTTTAGTTTCATCGATTTTTGCTTTTGTTTTCTTCAATTCCATTTCATTTATTTCTTATCTAATTTGTATGATTTCTTTCATTTGACTAAATTTGGGTTCTGTTTGTCTCCTTTCTCTAGTTGCTTTAGGTGTAAGGTTAGGTTGTTTATTTGAGATTTTTCTTGTTTCTTGAGATACGATTGCATTGCTATAAAATTCCTTCTTAGAACTGCTTTTGCTGTGTTCCATAGGTATGGATCCTTATGTTTTCATTGTCATTTGTCTCTATGTATTTTTTTTATTTCTTCTTTTATTTCTTCAGTGATTCATTGGTTATTTAGTAATATATTGTTTAGTCTCCATGTGTTTGTGTTTTTTACAGTTTTTTCTTGTAATTGATTTCTAATCTTATAGTGTTATGGCTGGAAAAGATGCCTGATATGATTTCCAATTTCTGGAATTTACCAAGGCTTGATTTGTGACCCCAGGTGTGATCTATACTAGAGAATGTTCCGTATGCACTTGAGAAGAAAATGTATTCTACTGCTTTTGTATGGAATGTGCTATAGATAACAATTAGGTCTACCTGGTCTAATGTGTCATTTAAGGCTTGTGTTTTCTTATTAATTTTCTGTCTGGATGATCTATCCATTGGTGTAAGTGGAGTGTTAAAGTCCCCCAGTATTACTGTTTCACTGTCAATTTCCCCCTTTATGACTGTTAGCATTTACCTTTTGTATTCAGGTGCTCCTATGTTGGGTGCATAAATATTTACAATTGTTATATATTCTTTTTGGATTGATACCTTGGTCGTTATGTAGTGTCCTTCCTTGTCTCTTGTGACTGTCTTTAATTTAAAGTCTCTTTTGTCTGACATGAGTATTGACACTACAGGTTTCTTTTGATTTCCATTTGCGTGTAATATCTTTTTCCATTCCCTCACTTTCAGTCTGTATGTTTCCCTAGGTCTGAAGTGGATCTCTTGTAGACAACATAAATATAGGTTGTGTTTTGTATCCATTCATCCATTTGCATTTAAATTAATTATCAATATGTATGTTACTATTGCCATTTTCTTAATTGTTTTTGGTTTATTTTTTAGGTCTTTTTTCTTCTCTTACTTTTTTTTTTTTCCTCAACTTTTGTGTTTCCTGCCTAGAGAAGTTCCTTTAGTATTGGCCGTAAAGCTTGTTTGGTGGTGCTGAATTCTCTTAACCTTTACTTGTCTGTAAAGCTTTTGATTTCTCCATCGAATCTGAGTGAGAGCCTTGCTGTGTACAGTATTCTTGGTTGTAGGTTTTTCCCTTTCATCACTTAAATATATCTTACCACTCCCTTCTGGCCTGCAAAGTTTATACTGAAAAATCAGCTGTTAATCTTATGAGGTTTCCTTTGTATGTTATTTGTTGCTTTTCCCTTGTTGCTTTTAATATTTTTTCTTTGTATTTAATTTTTGTTGGTTTGATTAATATGTGTCTCGGTGTATTCCTCCTTTGCTTTATCCTGTATGAGTCTCTCTGTACTTCCCTGACTTGGGTGCCTATTTCCTTTTCCATGTTAGGAAAGTTTTTGACTATAATCTTTTCAGATTTTTTTCTTAGGCCCTTTCTCTTTTCCTTCTTCTTCTGGGGCTCCTACAATTCAAATGTTGGGCATTTAGTGTTTCCCCAGAGCTCTCTGAGACTGTCCTCATTTCCTTAATTCTTTTTTCCTTATTCTATTCCATGGGAGATTTTTCCACCATTATATCTTTCAGGTCACTCATCCATTCTTCTGCCACAGTTATTCTGCAAATGATTCCTTCTAGTGCATTTTTCATTTTTGTTACTGTGTTTTTCATCTCTGTTTGTTTGTTCTTTAGTTCTTCTAGGCTTTTGTTAAACATTTCTTGTGTCTTTTTTTTTTTTTTTTCTGGTACACAGGTCTCTCACTGTTGTGGCCTCTCCCGTTGTGGAGCACAGGCCCCGGATGCACAGGCTCAGAAGCCATGGCTCACAGGCCTAGCTGCTCTGTGGCATGTGGGATCTTCCCGGACCAGGGCACGAACCCGTGTCCCCTGCATTGGCAGGCGGACTCTCAACCACTGTGCCACCAGGGAAGCCCCTTGTGTCTTCTTGATCTGTGCCCCATTTTTTTTTTTTTTTTTTGAGATCTTGGCTTATCCTTACTATCATTTCTCTGAATTATTTTTCAGGGAGATTGCCTATCTTCTCTTCATTTAGTTGTTCTTTTAGGTTTTTATTTTGCTCCTTTGTCTGCAATATAATTTTTGTTGTCTCATTTTGTCTACCTTACTGTATTTGTGGTCTCCTTTCTGCAGGCTGAGGCATGTAGTTACTCCTGCTTCTGGTGCCATCCCCCCTGGTGGGTAGTTTGGTCCAGAAGCTTGTTTCATTATCCCCTGGATAGGGGCTTTCTTTTTAAACATCTTTATGAGAGTGTAATTTCTTTACAATGGTGTGTTAGTTTCTGCTTTATAACAAAGTGAATCAGCTATACATATACATATATCTCCATATTGCCTCCCTCTTGTGTCTCCCTCCCACCCTCCATATCCCACCCCTCTAGGGGGTCACAAATCATCAAGCTGATCTCCCTGTGCTATGCGACTGCTTCCCACTAGCTATCACTTTTACATTTGGTACTGTATATATGCCCATGCCAATCTATCACTTTGTCCCAGTTTACCCTTCCCCCTCCCCGTGTCCTCAAGTACCTTCTCTAGGTCTACGTCTTTATTCCTGTCCTATTCCTAGGTTTTTCATAACCATTTTTTTTGATTCCATATATATGTGTTAACATATGGTATTTGTTTTTCTCTTTCTGACTTACTTCACTCTGTATGAGAGACTCTAGGTCCATCCACCTCACTACAAATAACTCAATTTCGTTTCCTTCTATGGCTGAGTAATATACCATTGTATATATGTGCCACATCTTCTTTATCCATTTATCTGTCTGTGGACACTTAGGCTGCTACCATGTCCTGGCTATTGTAAATAGAGCTGCAATGAACATTGTGGTACATGACTCTTTTTGAATCATGGTTTTCTCAGGGTATATGCCCAGTAGTGGGATTGCCTGGTCATATGGTAGTTCTATTTTTACCTTTTTAAGGAACCCCCATACTGTTCTCCATAGTGGCTGCATCAATTTACATTCCCACCAAAAGTACAAGAGGGTTCCCTTTTCTCCACACCCTCTCCAGCCTTTATGTTTGTAGATTTTTTGATGATGGCCATTGTGACTGGTATGAGGTGATACCTCATTGTACTTTTGATTTGCATTTTTCTACTGATTAGTGATGCTGGGCATTCTTCCATGTATGTGTGACAATCTGCATATCTTCTGTGGAGAAATGTCCATTTAGGTCTTCTGCCCATTTCTGGATTGTGTTGTTTGTTTTATTGAAATTGAGTTGCATGTGTTGCTTGTAAATTTTGGAGATTAATCTTTTCTCAGTTGCTTCATTTGCAAATATTTTCTCCCATTCTGAGGGTTGTCTTTTATTCTTGTTTATGGTTTCCTCTTCTGTGCAAAAGCTTTTACATTTCATTAAGTCCCATTTGTTTATTTTTGTTTTTATTTCAATTTCTCTAGGCAGTGGGTCAAAAAGGATCTTGCTGCAATTTATATCATAGAGTCTTCTGCCTACATTTTCCTCTAAGTGTTATAGTGTTTGAACTTACATTTAGGCCTTTGATCCATTTTGAGCTTATTTTTGTGTATGGTGTTAGGAAGTGTTCTAATTTCATTCTTTTCCATGTAGCTGTCCAGTTTTGCCAGCACCACTTATTGAAGAACCTGTCTTTTCTCCATTGCATATCCTTGCCTCCTTTATCAAAGATAAGTTGGCCATATGTGCGTGGGTTTATCTCTGGGCTTTCTATCCTGATCCACTGATCTATCTTTCTGTTTTTATGACAGTACCATACTGCCTTAATTACTGTAGCTTTGTAGTATAGTCTGAAGTCAGGGAGCCTGATTCCTCCAGCTCCGTTTTTCGTTCTCAAGATTGCTTTGGCTATTCGGGGTCTTTTGTTTTTCCAAACAAATTTTGAAATTTTTTGTTCTAGTTCTGTGAAAAATGCCAGTGGTAGTTTGATAGGGATTGCATTGAATCTGTAGATTGCTTTGGGTAGTAGAGTCATTTTCACAATATTGATTCTTCCAATCCAGGAGCATGGTATATCTCTCCATCTATTTGTATCATCTTTAATTTCTTTCATCAGTGTCTTATAATTTTCTGCATACAGATCTTTTGTCTCCTTAGGTAGGTTTATTCCTAGATATTTTATTCTTTTTGTTGCAGTGGTAAATGGGAGTGTTTTCTTGATTTCATTAACAGATTTTTCATCATTAGTGTACAGGAATGCCAGAGATTTCTGTACATTAATTTTGTATCCTGCTACTTTACCAAATTCATTGATTAGCTCTAGTAGTTTTTCGGTAGCATCTTTAGGATTCTCTATGTATAGTATCATGTCATCTGCAAACAGTGACAGCTTTACTTCTTCTTTTCCAATTTGGATTCCTTTTATTTCCTTTTCTTCTCTGATTGCTGTGGCTAAAACTTCCAAAACTATGTTGAATAAGAGTGGTGAGAGTGGGCAGCCTTGTCTTGTTCCTGATCTTAGTGGAAATGGTTTCAGTTTTTCACCATTGAGGACAATGTTGGCTGTGGGTTTGTCATATATGGCCTTTATTATGTTGAGGAAAGTTCCCTCTATGCCTACTTTCTGCAGAGTTTTTATCATGAATGGGTGTTGAATTTTGTCGAAAGCTTTCTCTGCATCTATTGAGATGATCATATGGTTTTTCTCCTTCAACTTGTTAATATGGTGTATCACATTGATTGATTTGCATATATTGAAGAATCCTTGCATTCCTGGAATAAACCCCACTTGATCATGGTGTATGATCCTTTTAATGTGCTGTTGGATTCTGTTTGCTAGTATTTTGTTGAGGATTTTTGCATCTATGTTCATCAGTGATATTGGCCTGTAGTTTTCTTTCTTTGTGACATCCTTGCCTCGTTTTGGTATCAAGGTGATGGTGGCCTCGTAGAATGAGTTTGGGAGTGTTCCTTCCTCTGATATTGTTTGGAAGAGTTTGAGAAGGATGGGTGTTAGCTCTTCTCTAAATGTTTGATAGAATTCGCCTGTGAAGCCCTCTGGTCCTGGGCTTTTGTTTGTTGGAAGATTTTTAATCACATTTTCAATTTCAGTGCCTGTGATTGGTCTATTCATATTTTCTATTTCTTCCTGAGTCAGTCTTGGTAGGTTGTGCATTTCTAAGAATTTGTGCATTTCTTCCAGGTTGTCCATTTTACTGGCATAGAGTTGCTTATAGTAATCTCTCATGATCTTTTGTATTTCTGCAGTGTCAGTTGTTACTTCTCCTTTTTCATTTCTAATTCTATTGATTTGAGTCTTCTCCCTTCTTTTCTTGATGAGTCTGGCTAATGGTTTGTCAATTTTGTTTATCTTCTCAAAGAACCAGCTTTTAGTTTGGTTGATCTTTGCTATCGTTTCCTTCATTTCTTTTTCATTTATTTCTGATCTGATATTTATGATTTCTTTCCTTCTGCTAACTTTGGGGTTTTTTTGTTCTTCTTTCTCTAATTGCTTTAGGTGCAGGGTCAGGTTGTTTACTCGAAATGCTTCCTGTTTCTTAAGGTGGGATTGTATTGCTATAAACTTCCCCCTTAGAACTGCTTTTGCTGCGTCCCATAGGTTTTGGGTCGTCGTGTCTCCATTGTCATTTGTTTCTAGGTATTTTTTAATTTCCTCTTTGATTTCTTCAGTGATCACTTCATTATTGAGTAGTGTATTGTTTAGCCTCCATGTGTTTGTATTTTTTACAGATCTTTTCCTGTAATTGATGTCTAGTCTCATAGCATTGTGGTCGGAAAAGATACTTGATACAATTTCAATTTTCTTAAATTTACCAAGGCTTGATTTGTGACCCAAGATATGATCTATCCTGGAGAATGTTCCATGAGCACTTGAGAAAAATGTGTATTCTGTTGTTTTTGGATGAAATGTCCTATAAATATCAACTAAGTCCGTCTTGTTTAATGTATCATTTAAAGCTTGTGTTTCCTTATTTATTTTCATTTTGGATGATCTGTCCATTGGTGAAAGTGGGGTGTTAAAGTCCCCTACTATGATTGTGTTACTGTCGATTTCCCCTTTTATGGCTGTTAGTATTTGCCTTATGTATTGAGGTGCTCCTATATTGGGTGCATAAATATTTACAATTGTTATATCTTCTTCTTGGCTCGATCCCTTTATCGTTATGTAGTGTCCTTCTTTGTCTCTTCTAATAGTCTTTATTTTAAAGTCTATTTTGTCTGATATAAGAATTGCTACTCCAGCTTTCTTTTGATTTCCATTTGCATGGAATATCTTTTTCCATCCCCTTACTTTCAGTCTGTATGTGTCTCTAGGGCTGAAGTGGGTCTCTGGTAGACAGCATATATATGGGTCTTGTTTTTGTATCCATTCAGCCACTCTGTGTCTTTTGGTGGGAGCATTTAGTCCATTTACATTTAAGGTAATTATTGATATGTATGTTCCTATTCCCATTTCCTTAATTGCTTTGGGTTCGTTATTGTAGGTATATTCCTTCTGTTGTGTTTCTTGCCTAGAGAAGTTCCTTTAGCATTTGTTGTAAAGCTGGTTTGGTGGTGCTGAACTCTCTCAGCTTTTGCTTGTCTGTAAAGGTTTTAATTTCTCCATCAAATCTGAATGAGATCCTTGCTGGGTAGAGTAATCTTGGTTGCAGGTTTCTCTCCTTCATCACTTTAATTATGTCCTGCCACTCCCTTCTGGCTTGTAGAGTTTCTGCTGAGAGATCAGCTGTTAACCTGATGGGGATTCCCTTGTGTGTTATTTGTTGTTTTTCCCTTGCTGCTTTTAATATGATTTCTTTGTGTTTAATTTTTGACAGTTTGATTAATATGTGTCTTGGCGTATTTCTCCTTGGATTTATTCTGTATGGGACTCTCTGTGCCTCCTGGACTTGATTAACTATTTCCTTTCCCATATTAGGGACGTTTTCAACTATAATCTCTTCAAATATTTTCTCAGTCCTTTTCTTTTTCTCTTCTTCTTCTGGAACCCCTATAATTCGAATGTTGGTGCCTTTAATGTTGTCCCAGAGGTCTCTGAGACTGTCCTCTGTTCTTTTCATTCTTTTTTCTTTATTTTGCTCTGCATTAGTTATTTCCACTATTTTATCTTCCACCTCACTTATCCGTTCTTCTGCCTCAGTTATTCTGCTATTGATCCCATCTAGAGTATTTTTCATTTCATTTATTGTTTTTTTTTTTTTTTTATTAGTTTCTGCTTTATAACAAAGTGAATCAGTCATACATATACATCTGTTCCCACATCCCCTCCCTCATGCATCTCCCTCCCTCCCACCCTCCCCATCCCACCCCTCCAGGCGGTCACAAAGCACCGAGCTGATCTCCCTGTGCTCTGCGGCTGCTTCCCACTATCTATCTACCTTACGTTTGGTAGTGTATATATGTCCATGCCTCTCTTTCCCTTTGTCACAGCTTCCCCTTCCCCTTCCCCATATCCTCAAGTCCATTCTCAAGTAGGTCTGTGTCTTTATTCCCGTTTTACCCCTAGGTTCTTCATGACACTTTTTTTTTTTTTAATTCCATATATATGTGTTAGCATACGGTATTTGTCTTTCTCTTTCTGACTTACTTCACTCTGTATGACAGACTCTAGGTCTATCCACCTCATTACAAATAGCTCAGTTTCGTTCCTTTTTATGGCTGAGTAATATTCCATTTTATATATGTGCCACATCTTCTTTATCCATTCATCCGATGATGGACACTTAGGTTGTTTCCAGCTCCGGGCTATTGTGAATAGAGCTGCAATGAACATTTTGGTACATGTCTCTTTTTGAATTATGGTTTTCTCAGGGTATATGCCTAGTAGTGGGATTGCTGGGTCATATGGTAGTTCTATTTTTAGTTTTTTAAGGAACCTCCATACTGTTCTCCATAGTGGCTGTACCAATTCACATTCCCACCAGCAGTGCAAGAGTGTTCCCTTTTCTCCACACCCTCTCCAGCATTTATTGTTTCTAGATTTCTTGATGATGGCCATTCTGACTGGTGTGAGATGATATCTCATTGTAGTTTTGATTTGCATTTCTCTAATGATTAATGATGTTGAGCATTCTTTCATGTGTTTGTTGGCAGTCTGTATATCTTCTTTGGAGAAATGCCTATTTAAGTCTTCTGCCCATTTTTGGATTGGGTTGTTTGTTGTTTTGCTATTGAGCTGCATGAGCTGTTTATAAATTTTGGAGATTAATCCTTTGTCAGTTGCTTCATTTGCAAATATTTTCTCCCATTCTGTGGGTTGTCTTTTGGTCTTCTTTATGGTTTCCTTTGCTGTGCAAAAGCTTTGAAGTTTCATTAGGTCCCATTTGTTTATCTTTGTTTTTATTTCCATTTCTCTAGGAGGTGGGTCCAAAAGGATCTTGCTGTGATTTATGTCATAGAGTGTTCTACCTATGTTTTCCTCTAAGAGTTTGATAGTTTCTGGCCTTACATTTAGGTCTTTAATCCATTTTGAGCTTATTTTTGTGTATGGTGTTAGGGAATGATCTAATCTCATACTTTTACATGTCCCTGTCCAGTTTTCCCAGCACCACTTATTGAAGAGGCTGTCCTTTCTCCACTGTACATTCCTGCCTCCTTTATCAAAGATAAGTTGGCCATATGTGCGTGGGTTTATCTCTGGGCTTTCTATCCTGATCCACTGATCTATCTTTCTGTTTTTATGCCAGTACCACACTGTCTTAATTACTGTAGCTTTGTAGTATAGTCTGAAGTCAGGCAGCCTGATTCCTCCAGCTCCGTTTTTCGTTCTCAAGATTGCTTTGGCTATTCAGGGTCTTTTGTTTTTCCAAACAAATTTTGAAATTTTTTGTTCTAGTTCTGTGAAAAATGCCAGTGGTAGTTTGATAGGGATTGCATTGAATCTGTAGATTGCTTTGGGTAGTAGAGTCATTTTCACAATATTGATTCTTCCAATCCAGGAGCATGGTATATCTCTCCATCTATTTATATCATCTTTAATTTCTTTCATCAGTGTCTTATAATTTTCTGCATACAGGTCTTTTGTCTCCTTAGGTAGGTTTATTCCTAGATATTTTATTCTTTTTGTTGCAATGGTAAATGGGAGTGTTTTCTTGATTTCATTAACAGATTTTTCATCATTAGTGTACAGGAATGCCAGAGATTTCTGTGCATTAATTTTGTATCCTGCTACTTTACCAAATTCATTCATTAGCTCTAGTAGTTTTTTGGTAGCATCTTTAGGATTCTCTATGTATAGTATCATGTCATCTGCAAACAGTGACAGCTTTACTTCTTCTTTTCCAATTTGGATTCCTTTTATTTCCTTTTCTTCTCTGATTGCTGTGGCTAAAACTTCCAAAACTATGTTGAATAAGAGTGGTGAGAGTGGGCAGCCTTGTCTTGTTCCTGATCTTAGTGGAAATGGTTTCAGTTTTTCACCATTGAGGACAATGTTGGCTGTGGGTTTGTCATATATGGCCTTTATTATGTTGAGGAAAGTTCCCTCTATGCCTACTTTCTGCAGGGTTTTTATCATAAATGGGTGTTGAATTTTGTCGAAAGCTTTCTCTGCATCTATTGAGATGATCATATGGTTTTTCTCCTTCAACTTGTTAATATGGTGTATCACATTGATTGATTTGCGTATATTGAAGAATCCTTGCATTCCTGGAATAAACCCCACTTGATCATGGTGTATGATCCTTTTAATGTGCTGTTGGATTCTGTTTGCTAGTATTTTGGTGAGGATTTTTGCATCTATGTTCATCAGTGATATTGGCCTGTAGTTTTCTTTCTTTGTGACATCCTTGCCTGGTTTTGGTATCAAGGTGATGGTGGCCTCGTAGAATGAGTTTGGGAGTGTTCCTTCCTCTGATATTGTTTGGAAGAGTTTGAGAAGGATGGGTGTTAGCTCTTCTCTAAATGTTTGATAGAATTCGCCTGTGAAGCCATCTGGTCCTGGGCTTTTGTTTGATGGAAGATTTTTAATCACAGTTTCAATTTCAGTGCTTGTGATTGGTCTATTCATATTTTCTATTTCTTCCTGAGTCAGTCTTGGTAGGTTGTGCATTTCTAAGAATTTGTCCATTTCTTCCAGGTTGTCCATTTTATTGGCATAGAGTTGCTTATAGTAATCTCTCATGATCTTTTGTATTTCTGCAGTGTCAGTTGTTACTTCTCCTTTTTCATTTCTAATTCTACTGATTTGAGTCTTCTCCCTTCTTTTCTTGATGAGTCTGGCTAATGGTTTGTCAATTTTGTTTATCTTCTCAAAGAACCAGCTTTTAGTTTGGTTGATCTTTGCTATCGTTTCCTTCATTTCTTTTTCATTTATTTCTGATCTGATCTTTATGATTTCTTTCCTTCTGCTAACTTTGGGGGTTTTTTGTTCTTCTTTCTCTAATTGCTTTAGGTGCAGGGTCAGGTTGTTTACTCGAAATGTTTCCTGTTTCTTAAGGTGGGATTGTATTGCTATAAACTTCCCCCTTAGAACTGCTTTTGCTGCGTCCCATAGGTTTTGGGTCGTCGTGTCTCCATTGTCATTTGTTTCTAAGTATTTCTTAATTTCCTCTTTGATTTCTTCAGTGATCACTTCATTTTTGAGTAGTGTATTGTTTAGCCTCCATGTGTTTGTATTTTTTACAGATCTTTTCCTGTAATTGATGTCTAGTCTCATAGCATTGTGGTCGGAAAAGATACTTGATACAATTTCAATTTTCTTAAATTTACCAAGGCTTGATTTGTGACCCAAGATATGATCTATCCTGGAGAATGTTCCATGAGCACTTGAGAAAAATGTGTATTCTGTTGTTTTTGGGTGGAATGTCCTATAAATATCAATTAAGTCCATCTTGTTTAATGTATCATTTAAAGCTTGTGTTTCCTTATTTATTTTCATTTTGGATGATCTGTCCATTGGTGAAAGTGGGGTGTTAAAGTCCCCTACTATGATTGTGTTACTGTCGATTTCCCCTTTTATGGCTGTTAGTATTTGCCTTATGTATTGAGGTGCTCCTATGTTGGGTGCATAAATATTTACAATTGTTATATCTTCTTCTTGGATCGATCCCTTTATCGTTATGTAGTGTCCTTCTTTGTCTCTTCTAATAGTCTTTATTTTAAAGTCTATTTTGTCTGATATAAGAATTGCTACTCCAGCTTTCTTTTGATTTCCATTTGCATGGAATATCTTTTTCCATCCCCTTACTTTCAATCTGTATGTGTCTCTAGGTCTTAAGTGGGTCTCTTGTAGACAGCATATATATGGGTCTTGTTTTTGTATCCATTCAGCCACTCTGTGTCTTTTGGTGGGAGCATTTAGTCCATTTACATTTAAGGTAATTATTGATATGTATGTTCCTATTCCCATTTCCTTAATGGCTTTGGGTTCGTTATTGTAGGTATAGTCCTTCTGTTGTGTTTCTTGCCTAGAGAAGTTCCTTTAGCATTTGTTGTAAAGCTGGTTTGGTGGTGCTGAACTCTCTCAGCTTTTGCTTGTCTGTAAAGGTTTTAATTTCTCCATCAAATCTGAATGAGATCCTTGCTGGGTAGAGTAATCTTGGTTGCAGGTTTCTCTCCTTCATCACTTTAATTATGTCCTGCCACTCCCTTCTGGCTTGTAGAGTTTCTGCTGAGAGATCAGCTGTTAACCTGATGGGGATTCCCTTGTGTGTTATTTGTTGTTTTTCCCTTGCTGCTTTTAATATGTTTTCTTTGTGTTTAATTTTTGATAGTTTGATTAGTATGTGTCTTGGCGTATTTCTTCTTGGATTTATTGTGTTTGGGACTCTCTGTGCCTCCTGGACTTGATTAATTATTTCCTTTCCAATATTAGGGAAGTTTTCAACTATAATCTCTTCAAATATTTTCTCAGTCCCTTTCTTTTTCTCTTCTTCTTCTGGAAACCCTATAATTCGAATGTTCATGCATTTAATATTGTCCCAGAAGTCTCTGATACTGTCCTCAGTTCTTTTCATTCTTTATTCTTTCTTCTGCTCTGCAGCAGTTATTTCTACTATTTTATCTTCCATGTCACTTATCCGTTCTTCTGCCTCAGTTATTCTGCTATTGATCCCATCTAGAGTATTTTTCATTTCATTTATTGTGTTTTTAATCGATGCTTGGTTCATCTTTAGTTCTTCTAGGTCCTTGTTATCTGTTTCTTGCATTTTGTCTATTCTATTTCCAAGATTTTGGATCATCTTTACTATCATTATTCTGAGTTCTTTTTCCCATAGACTGCCTATTACCTCTTCATTTGTTATGTCTGGTGGGTTTTTATCTTGTTCCTTCACCTGCTGTGTGTTTTTCTGTCTTCTCATTTTGCTTATCTTACTGTGTTTGGGGTCTCCTTTTTGCAGGCTGCAGATTCATAGTTCCCATTGTTTTTGGTGTCTGTCCCCAGTGGCTAAGGTTGTTTCAGTGGGTTGTGTAGGCTTCCTGGTGGAGGGGACTAGTGCCTGTGTTCTGGTGGACGAGGCTCAATCTTGTGTTTCTGGTGGACAGGTCCACATCTGGTGGTGTGTTTTGAGGTGCCTGTAGCCTTATTATGTTTTTAGGCAGCCTCTCTGCTAATGGGTGGGGTTGTGTTCCTGTCTTGCTACTTGTTTGGCATAGGGTGACCAGCACTGTAGCTTGCTGGTCGTTGAGTGAAACTGGGTGCTTTTGTTGAGATGGAGATCTCTGGGAGATTTTCGCCACTTGATATTATGTGGAGCTAGGTGGTCTCTTGTGGACCCGTGTCCTGAAGTTGGCTGTCCCACTTCAGAGGCACAGCACTGACTCCTGGCTGCACCAAGAGCCTTTCATCTACCCGGCTCAGAATAAAAGGGATAAAAAGTAGATAGAAAGAATAATAGAAGAAAGAAAGAGAGAAAGAAAGAAAGAAGGAAAGAAAGGAAGGAAGGAAGGAAGAAAGAAAGAAAGGAAGGAGGGAGGAATAAAGGAAGGAAAGAAAGAAAGAAAGAAAGAAAGAAAGAAAGAAAGAAAGAAAGAAAGGAGGGAAAGAGGGAGGGAGTAAGGTAAGAAAAAGAGAGAAAGACAGAAAGAAAGAAAGAGGAAAGAAAGAAAGAAAGAAAGAAAGAAAGAAGGAAAGAATGAAAGAAAGGCGGGAAGGTGGAGGGAGGATGGGAAGGTAGGAAAACGAGAAAGAGAGAAGATAAAGTAAAATAGAATAAAGTATGATAAAATGTAGTAGCATTATTAAAAAAGTAATTATTAAAAAAACATTAAAAAAAGAAACGGATGGATAGCACCCTGGGACAAATGGTGGAAGCAAAACTATACAGAGAAAATCTCACACAGAAGCATACACATACACATTCACAAAAAGAGAACAAGGGGAAAAAAATCATAAATCTTGTTCCCAAAGTCCACCTCCTCAATTTGGGATAATTCATTGTAAAAAGAGGAAAAGGGGAAAAAATCTTAAATCCTGTTCTCAAAGTCCACCTCCTCAATTTGGGATGATTCGTTGTCTATTCGTGTGTTCCACAGATGCAGGGTACATCAAGTTGATTGTGGAGCTTTAATCCACTGCTTCTGAGGCTGCACAGTGAGATTTCCCTGTCTCTTCTTTGTTCTCACAGCTCCCGAGTCTCAGCTTTGGATTTGGCCCCGCCTCTGCGCGTAGGTCGCCGGAGGACGTTTGTTCTTCGCTCAGACAGGAAAGGGTTAAAGGAGCCGCTGATTCGGGGGCTCTGGCTCACTCAGGCCACGGGGGAGGGAGGGGCACGGAGTGCGGGGCGAGCCTGCGGCGGCAGAGGCCGACGTGACGTTGCACCAGCCCGAGGCGCTCCGTGCGCTTTCCCAGGGAAGCCGTCCGTGGATCCCGGGACCCCAGCAGTGGCGAACTGCACAGGCTCCCCGGAAGGGGGGCGTGGACAGTGACCTGCGCTCGCACACAGGCCTCTTGGCGGCGGCGGCAGCAGCCCCAGTGTCCCATGCCCGTCTCCGGGGTCCATGCCTTTAGCCGCGGTTCGCGCCTGTCTCTGGAGCTCCTTTAAGCAGCGCTCTGATTCCCCTCTCCTCGTGCACCGGGAAACAAAAGGGAAGAAAAAGTCTCTTGCCTTTTCGGCAGGTCCAGACATTTTCCCGGACTCCCTCCGGGCTAGCCGTGGTGCACTAACCCCTTCAGGCTCTCTTCCCGTCGCCAGCCCCAGTCCTCTCCCTGCATTCCGGCTCCGACTGAAACCCGATACCCGAGCCTCAGCTCCCAGCCCCGCCCGCCCCGGCGGCCGAGCACACAAGCCTCTCGGGCTGGTGAGTGCCGGTCGGCACCGATCCTCTGTGCGGGAATCTCTCCGCTTTGCCCTCTGCACCCCTGTGGCTGCGCTCTCCTCCGCTACTCCAAAGCTTTCCCCCTCCACCACCCGCAGTCTCCACCCGCGAAGGGGCTCCTAGTGTGTGGAAACCATTCCTCCTTCACGGCTCCCTCCCACTGGTGCAGGTCCCGGTCCTATCCTTTTGTCTCTGTTTTTTCTTTTTTTCTTTTGACCTACCCAGGTATGTGGGGAGTTTCTTGTCTTTTGGGGGGTCTGAGGTCTTCTGTCAGCATTCAGTAGGTGTTCTATAGGAGCTGTTCCACATGTAGATGAATTTCTGATGTATCTGTGGGGAGGAAGGTGATCTCCGCGTCTTACTCTTCCGCCATCTTCCCCCAGGATCTCTAGCTCTCAGTTTTACTTTATATTGTATGGGCTCAGATAACCCTATGGGTTTCCTTTAGTATGTTTAATTAATATTTCCTGAGGGGCAGATTCATATGACCTGTCTTATAATGCCAAGCAGGGGAAGCATTCCCCAGTGAAAGGTCTATCCCACGACATAATTAGGCAAAAGAGATGTAACTACCTTATATAAAGCCTATTTAAATATACCAGTTTTTGCAAACTTTTATCTCAATTCCATCAACTTTTATGTCCTTAACTATAGTTTCCACTAGAATCCAATCAACGAGTCTTCGTCTTACAAGGAGTCCCAGAAGGTTTCCTTACTTTTTATCCCCAGACTGTTTAATCTATCTTGTATAAAATGCTCTGGGGTCCCCAGTGAGTGTTTGAGCCAAGGGAATCAGGCTCATTTGTCAATCTTTTAACTTGATTAATTGGCCTAACCATTGCCCCAAATAATTGTTGGTCAGGTATTTCAGTGTAATTTTCTTCCAGCCATATATATATATATATATATATATATATATATATATATATATATATATATATATATATATACATACACACATACATACATATATACATATATAATATTTTAAATATATATATAAATATTTTAAGTATATACAAATGTTTATAATTTTTAAAATATATATAAATATACATAATATTTTAAATATATATATTTTTTAAATGGGGGTAAATAGAGTGGACTTGTATCGGGCCCTTTAATATTGGAGACCAATAGGTGGTCCCTTTGGCCCATCCAAGCCGAGGTAGAGTTCTACCAAACCTTTGTTTTAATCCCATTAACATTCATTTTATTTATTCCATTTTAAAATAACCATCTAAAGATTTCTTTATCCATTTGGAATGAGTCCCTTTAAAATTTCTACCTTTTTGTGAAGTCTCTAGACATTCTCTTCAGTTTTTTTCTTACTTCCCTGTTAATCAACTTAATTAACATTAATAGGCTGATGCTTTTATTAACATCTGTAAGACCCATTGATGGGAAGCAGAGACTATAAGTTTACCCAAACTGATTTTTTAGTTTGTTTTAAATTAAAGGAGTTCTTAGGTTAACCATTATATCATTTTATATATTTTTCCGCATTTTAATTTCTATTTTTAATAGCTGTTTATCATGAGAGCTCTCTAAAAATTTACAAATTTAGAAATTTCTACAATTTAGAGGATCCATCATCTGACCAATAATGAGATATATCTTAATAGTGATTCAAACAAGTAAGATGACAGAGGCATTCTTCAGAAGAGAGTGCAAAGGATGTCATCTAAACAAGATCAGAAAGTTTACTCCCAAAAATAGTCTAAGAATGTAAAGGCCTTCATTGTACAAGTTGATGCAATGAATGTTAAGATGGCAAAAAGCCCCTGAGAGTTGACACAGTCATACAAAAGACTGTTCAGAATCTCCCTATTCACCTGTCTGCCAAATGTACACCATATGTGTATATTTTGGATGGCAGGGATCAAGTTCTCAAAACACATACACACACAAGCAATTCCTAAGAAGATCTGGTAGAACATTTACATCTCACAAACATTGGGAGAGAAATGCAAGTTCCCCTAGGAGGGTTTTTGTGTCTTTAAGGCCAGAATTCTGAAAAGGTGTTTTATCAATTAGTTTTCTCCAACTTAACTGTGTACACAGTGAAAGAGCACAATCGTAGTTATTTACAAGGTGAGATTGTCTTTAATTCCTAATTAAGTAAGTACTTGTAAGTATAAATTTTTTATATACATAAACCTGGCTGAGGTATCAGTTGGAAGCTGGCAATCTGTCATTCTTTTTTCTTTTGTTTTGAAAGATTGTTTCCCCATTCCAAGGTTGATTTGTTGAGATAAAACCACTAGTGAAGATTGTGTGGTGGGCCAATGTGCTGTTTGTGAGCTCAACTCCTCTAGGTTTCGTCTTAGAGTTGTTTCAGCCTTGTTACATATCTCTTTCTCCCCTCAGTAGCCTAAAACCAACATGGTTGCTCATATCAGAGTGGCCAGTTCTTATGTGTGTTCCTGCCAGAGCATATTTTCAACTGAAATGTGTCCATTTCCCTATAGGGATTTCAGCACAGAATGAGGACTTGCCTCCACCACTCTTACAAGTCTCTCAGTTGCTGAGAAAGACTTTACCAGCCCGGAGGAGATGTCCCTTCTTTGAAGCTGAAAGCTCTCATGAGATATCTTCACTTTTATTTCAACAAAGTCTATCAAAGTAGCCAATTCAAGGAAAAATGTCAGGCCAGTCTTCTACCTAATTACCCAGTCCAAACGTACTCAGTGTCTTTCAACTGAGTAACATCTTCCCAGTCTTTCAACTGAGGATAACCTGCTCAGTGCCTAAACTGAGCAAAAACCTTCCCAGTGTCTTTCAACTGAGCATAACACACTCAGTGTCTAAACTGAGCAAAATCTTACAGTGTCTTTCAACTGAGGATAACCTACCTCCCTCTTATTGAAACTAAGTTTCAAGGATAATCTACTCCTCCAGAGAGAAGTTTAACACCACCAAATAAAACTTAGGGTCATCAGCCAACAATGAGAGATCTGAGAACCAGGAGAGACTTACACAAATTCATCTGGACTCACTGAGGAGCAGGATGGGCACAAGAGGTCTCTGCTAGTATCAGGCTCCAGATCTTCATAAACTTCAGGCAAAGAAGAGAAATATGTTCTGGGACCCTTCACGGTCATCAAAACTGTCAACTGAAAAAAAAAAGGCACAAGCTAAAAGTTAAGAATTATGTTTTATTTGGTGGACATACTGAGGACTTAAACCCAGAAAACAGCTTCTCAGATAACTCTGAGGGGCTGTTCCAAGACGTAAATGAGGAACAAGGATATACAGAAGTTTTTTCAAAAACAAAAGCAAACAAACCAGTAGTTGTAACATCAAAAGATTACTGTCAAAGAAAAACTGATAGGGACAGAGTAAAGGGACAAAGTATGTGACTAAGTACTCAATCCCACCAGGGGACTGTAAGTAGAAAAAAAATATGGGGGACCTCTGTAAGTTAATGATTACTCAAGAAAGCAAGTTTGCTTAACCACAAAACCAAGCAGGCTTGCTTAGCAACAGAACCCTGAGACATGCCCCAAAACAATAAAACAATGACATGAGACCCACATCCTGTCCAGTGAGTTCAGCAAGTTAATGACCCCTAGGACATGCTCTTTGCACACATAAAAAACAATAAAATATGGAAAAGTGACATTTCCAAATGAAAGACCCTCATTGTACTGAGACCTGAAATAATTTTTCCATAGTCCCATGACAGTCCCAGCTTGACCATGTAGGGACAAGAAAACTTCCTTGCCCAATATGAAGGAGGAACTGATGATGGAAATGTGAAATCTACTCAAGAATAAGGAGGAAGGTGTTTTTCTCCCCCTCCCCACTTCTCCTTTGATTATAAAACTTCAGCCCATTAAATTCTCAGGGTGTGGCACTCTCTCACCCACCATCTTGTAAGCCTCACAAGCATCTCATTCTAATAAATCACTTCTTACCTATCACTTTGCCACTCGTTGAATTCTTTCTGTGCTGAGACATAAAGAACCAGAGCTCCTTGGAGCCCTTCAAAATGCCACCTAGCCATTTCAAAACTGGACACCTCAAGTTAATGAATTTAGCACTTTTCTATGTGTGGGAAGATGTAAGAGTCTGAATTCAATGAAATCATTCCTTTGATATGCACCTTAACTATCTAGGGGCAGTAATTTTTTTTTCTCTATCCTGAATCCCCTCAGGGTCTACCATCAGCCAGGGTGGGAAGGAGTGGCTGCAGTAGCTGATGGCTTGATGGCTGCAATATCGTTTGTTTATTGATATGGCAGGCAACATTCTTTTTACAACAGTATGATAAAAAATATTTTATCCAAAAAATAGGATTCTTTTGAGAATAAAAGTGGGAAGTATAAATTGGGGCTATCCTAGACAAATCAGAATATATGATCATCTACTTATTAGCCAATAATGATTTTTTAAGAATTAAAACCATACTGTTTGAAATATTCTGCAAAAAAAGTTTGGTTTTACTCTCTTAATATTTAATGTATTTTTAGCTGAATAACCAATATCATGACAAGAATGAAATAATATTATCATAAGATATATAATATAGGGAAGAATTTCCTAAAGTATGTGTCTGAAAAACTTGGCTATACATTGTATTAAAAGGTATCATACATAAAACACATAGCACAACATTTATTAGTCAAAAAAGTTTGAGAGCTGCTACCTTAAAACATGTATATCAGTTTCCAAGAAAGGTGAAAAAAATATTTTAATCATACACCAACATTAGATCATATTTAATATCATTTTTGAGTAAAGTAGATGCTATCAAGTTTCTCCTTATCATTCCTTTTCAGCAATTAATACATTTATTCAAAATAATTTGGATATCATGGAAAAATTTCAGATACCATCTCCCAAACAGAAGTCATCTGCCAGCCGTGTAATATTTGTGAGATTTTTAATGGTTTGAATTTTTCTGGGTGTATCTTCTAACATCTGACAAGCAGCATTTAACCTAAGGTATATTTAAATCCATATAATGATTGAGGTCTATTGAGTAAATGAATATATAGATTAAAATCTAAGCCTTTTCTTAATTGATTCCAAACATCATAGCTTCTGATCTTAAAGATCATTAATAAGTGGTTCAGAACCGTTAACAGGCACACTTTCTAATGAAATTGTCTTCTGTTTTTTTTTCTTGAAAGTCATAGAGGTTTTTTCTAATCAGGTTTTTTATTTCAGTTTTGCTTTATTTCTTCCCCAAAATGATTTCCTTTATAACATTGACCCACTCATTGACCCACTCATCTTGATCTGTAATTTTACTGCTTTATTTATGTTTCTTCCATTATGCTTTAAGTTTCATGAGGGCAAGGAACAGGTATGTTTTATTTTACTATAGAATCCTCATGGTCTAATATACCTCCAGACACAAAATGGTCAACAAAAAGGATTTAAATTGATTAAATAATTGATTAGAATAACACTAAAAATTAATTGTAAATTTTATCCTAATCTAGTCAAAGGCATCTAAGAATACTAATGAGAAATTATTATGGAATTGAGAGTATAAGAATATACTCTGGGAGGAAAATAATAAATACCCTGAAATCTTTCTCTTCCGGACATCCAGTCATTGGCTAGTGACACTCATTGGCCAAACTAATTGAAAGACATAGGTAAGGGAGCCCAGTTGATGTACTTTCTATATGTCAGTTTCCCAGGGCATAGAGTAGGGTGCAGAAAGGCAAGGGATGGGAGGTGGTGGAGAGATGCAACTACAGAATAATCAGTAAACCTATCATTCAATAGAAGCTTACCTTCTAAATTATATTATTTCTATGTATCAAGATTAATGTTTTCATTAGGAGCCTAAACTTGTTAGGTTCTAGGTAGGTGAATAAGATTATCAAAAGTATGTTTAATATGCTTTTTATCATACATATATAATATGTATTATATATAATATATATTTTTCTTATATATAACTATATATATTACATATATATAATTACAACAAATCTCAATTGTTGAGAATATAGTATGTTATCTATACTAGAAGCTTTATTTATCATTACTACATCTGAATTAATAATTACAAAAGTACTTTAAGGGTCTTCATTTTAATGATGAGGAAATTAAGACTCAGAGAGATCAAATAACTTTCCTGAAGTCCCTTAGCTAGTAAAGTGACAGATTTGAGATTCAAATCTAGATCCTTTTTTATGCCAAAGCCTTTCCATGGCAAATAGTACTACTTATGCAAAAGTAGCCAAGCTATACTATGCTTAATCCATTGATGGATTGTGCCCAGGCACTAAATTGGCTTTCTCTCATATGGAGGGTGACCTCAGTAGAGTCCCAACTTATGCATTTTGCCCTGGAATAGCTAAAAGGTCCAGATTTTGATAATAAACTATATGGTCACTCTCTCCATATGACATATACATATGATTCCTTTTTAAAATGTAATCCTGAATGTATAGAGAAAAAAAATAGTTGGATATCTAGGTTGGAGGCACTCCTCATCACACTTACCAATTCTACTAGAAAACACAAATGAGACTCCAATCTCAAAAGGCATTGACTTCCTGAAAAAAAAAAGATTTAGAGAGAAGAATTCTGCATATTCCAGACTTCAGGCCATATCTTGCTAAGGTTGCAGAAATTTAAGATGGCATTCACTACAAACAAGTAATAATAAAAATACCCTCTTGTCATTACTACTTAAGACAGAATATTTATTACCATTCCCCTGATGCAGATAATCCTTGTGGATGGTATGCAGAATATATAATTAAAAGTCTCTAGGCTTGGAGGTGTTCCATGATTAATGCCTCAGGTAGGCATTTTGATTCCTGTACTAATAGAACCTGACTGAATCTGAAATGCTGGTATTCTTCAAGTACCTCAGGAGTAATAAAAAGTTGTTCTTGGCTTATTATGAAATTCCCTGAGTCATTAATTATAGCTGCCCAAATTAGAAACTTTATAATTAAACATATAATTTACTGTTCTACTTTTGTATAAAGTAAATTGAGGCCATTAGATTTCTTTTGATTAAGCATATGGAACCAGTTACAAAGTACACAGATGTGAAAAAGCGGAAGGTGGGTTACAAAAACACCTATGTTTCAAGTGTGTTTTGTCACTTTGCTGTCATTTCCTGGACAAAGTAATTATGTTAATCCTTTTGAAGTGGATTTCTTCAGTTTTTTCTGTTTGCTGCTGCTTTGTTTATTCTTTTGCACTGTTAGGTCCTTAACTAGCAGCAAGTAATGATCAGGTGTAAGTACCAGCTAATAACAAAGATAATTTTGGCTAGGAATACCCACACAATACCATTTTGGTAAACAACTTCTGTGCCATTCAACCTCTGCCTAAGTCCCACAATGCATGTGACATTTGAAAAACTACAACTGGAAACAATTATGCATTTTTCTCAGTTTTATTGCATCAATAATCTCTTTCACTGTTTGCAGTCTTCAAGAGAATTATATCTATCTTCCCCACTGTTTGTGTTATATTGTGTATATTATAGTTGAACTCAAAGTGTTTTCTTTTTTATTCAGCATTTATCTTTCTGGGAAGGAATTTCTCCATTGTTCACTAGGGAAATTGTTTTCATGTTAAAAACAAGTATTCCCTGAGTATCAATAAAATTATGACAAAACTTTCTTAAGTATTTCAACCATGGTTTGTAAAATTAGTAACATTACCTCATGCATGAATATGCCATTGTTTTCAAAATGTATGTATGTTCTGTTTTAAATAATACAATAAACATCCCTTAAAAATAGCTAATGACTTTATAGTGACTTTTTGTCCTTGTATATTTTGTAAATCAATAGCTAAGAAATGTGTAATTACTATTAATATGTAGTCCACATTTTTTTTAATGTTTCACTTATTAAATTGAGTGAAAGAAGCATCTCATTTCTTTGTGAGGCTTACTTTTAGCAGTCTACAACTTTACCAGATATAGCCAGTGACTGTAAACATTACATAAAAGGAAAACTACTTGTTGTGGACAGACTCTAAGATGATGCCTGTGATCTCTGTCTCTTGGTATTTATGCCTTTGTGTAACTCCTTCACTTAAGTGTGGGCAAGACTGTGACCCATTTTTAACCAATAGAATGTGGCAAAAGTGATAGGGTGCCACTTTAATGATTACATTATATTATATTATTATTATGTTATTATATTATATTATTATAGTATTATCACATTATATTATATCTGTGACCACTGTCCTTTGAGAAGATTCTGTCCCTGTCTTTGAAGAAGCAAGTTGCCATGTCAGGTGGCCCATACAGCAGGGAATTAGGGGCAGCTTCCAACTGATAGCCATCAAGAAACTGAAACACTCTGTTCTACAACCACAGGGAACTAAATTGTGCCAAAACCACATATGCTTTAAAATTGATCCTTCTACAGTTGAGCCTTGAGATGAGAATCCAGCACTGGCCAACACTTTGATTTTAGCCTTGTGAGACTCTAAGCAGAGGACCAAGCTAAACTGTATCCAAACTCCTTGACTTCAAAAACAGAGATATATTAAATCAATGTTGTTTTAAGCCACTGTTTGTGGCAATATCATTACACAGAGATTGAAAACTAATATCCTGGATAAGGATGCATCAACAAAAGAAAGCAATCAATGTTGGAGAAGCAGCAAACTTCCCACCAATCAACCCAGCCAAGTCGGAGAAAATAAGATCACATGTTTTAGTTCAGTGCAATAGATATCAGTAAAGATAAATTCCTGTTAAAACATGCTAGAGTTGACTACAATCTGGCTTCTGACCCCATTCCACTCAAATTCTTCCTGAGGATGATTCAAAGTCACCTGGGTTTGTGAAGCATTTTGAGCAGTTGGAATTACATTCAGCAAAGTCTTGCTACTCTCAGACATCATCAAATAGATCTTATCTCAAAAGACAAGATAGAAATTGTGGAAAGTCTTAATAATCCCCACCTATTTCTAGAGCTGGAACTATATAAACTCATCAGTGTTATTCTAGCTAGGACTTCTGCAGGGGCAGAATGGGCTGCTCCAGAAGATGAAGCTTTCCTGTGGCTCCTCTAATACATGGCCCAATCATATTCTTAGCTAAGATTCTCCTTAGGAGATGCACTAATGAAGGAATCCTTGATGAATCACAAAGGTGAGGATGTGTAGCCAAGAAAGTATACTAACCTCTATGGTATGTACCACATTTCCCAAAGAAATAGTCATAGAAATAAGATCTCACTCCCAGGGTATTCTTTGCTACTAACAAAACATAAATTCCGGGCTCCCAGTTTCAGCTCCAACATGTAAAGTGCTTGAAGTAATCACTCCTGTCCTCACAATAAGAAAAAAATGAAAAATCAAGGACTTTTCTTTGACCCATCAAAGAACTGAGTTTGAAGGGTAAACTGTCACCCTGAAACCCTCAGAGACCTGAAAACATAGTCACAGAAAACATCTAATTGCATCATGCAGATGCTACTGGACTCATAAACTGGTAGCAACATTTAAATAGTAACTTTGACAAATTTCTGGAAGATGAGTGTAAACTAGCATAAAATGAGAAATTCCTGAGGACAAAAATTCTGTACATTTTTTCTCCAGGAATGCCTCCAGGTTGCAACAGTGAAAAGCTGAAAGATATTAATTTCAGGATTAAACAGGAAGAGGGGAAAATTAACCTCAGAGAAATACAATATCAAGAGGTTTCTTAATAACAATGCCTACACTCCAAGCAAAAAAATTTACCAGAGTTTTGTCCCACCTAGGGGAAGAGTACTCAACTCTAACTTCCTCTAGGTTTTTTGTCTCACCAAAGGGAGGGCAACAAAAGCTGAGAAACACTAGTGAAATTCATAGCACAAGGATACAGTCCCAATAAAAGAGAAAGTTACAGTCAAGGGAAATGGGCCCACTAAAAGACTGAGATTTAATCATAAGATTATTGAATGCTTCCCCTCCCCCGTTCCTTACCACCATACCAACAGGCTCCAGTATAACAGTGGATTACAACTGAAAATTGTGCAAATGCAAACTCTATCTAAGGCGGAGTTCTTAAGGCAGCCAGATACAATAAAGAAGACAAAAAACAAGGACACTAGAGTAATTTGAAGTCTTTGGTGTCTACAGCTACAGGCAAACATTAAATGCAACGTAATTCCTAGCCAGATTAACATAAAATTTCACACTAATGGTCTTTTACTTCAGTTCCTATTATTCAATACATAATGTGAAGCTTTCAGAAAACCTTAAAAGGAAAGCAAAAAAACAGCCAATAAAGAAAAAGCAAGCATTGCAATTAGACTTGCTCAGATATAGCACACATTTAGGAATTACCAGGCAGGGAATTTAAAATAAGTATAATTAATATGTTAAAGGGTTCTAGTGGGAAATTTTAGATAGTATGCAAGAACATAGGAGTAATGTAAACAGAGAGAAGGAAACTCTGAGAAATAATCAAAAGGAACACTAGAACTCAACACTACTGCTGCAGAAATGAAGAATGCCTTTGATAGGCCCACCAGTATGCTAGGCACAGCCAAGGAAAGAATCACTGAGCTTGAAGTTACATCAATGGAAACCTCCAAAACTGAAAGAGAAAAAAATGTTACATAGGTATAATTGGAATTGCCAGGAAAATGAAAAATAAAACGTATACACCTAGGCATATCATATTCAAACTGTAGAAAATCAAAGAAGAAGGGACAAAGCAGTAAAATCTTCCAGAGGGATAAATACTGTATCTATAGGGAAGAAAAAAAAGAATAACATTAGACTTCTTGTCAGAGGCATGCAAATAAGAAAAGAATGGAATAAAATATTTAAAGTTTTGAGTGTATAAAACTACCAACCTAGAATTCTATATATAGTGAAAAAAATTACTCAAAGTGAAGAGGAAATAAAGGCTTCACAAACAAACAAAATAAAAGCTAAGAAATTAATTTCCGGCCGGAGGAAGATGGCGGAAGAGTAAGACGCGGAGATCACCTTCCTCCCCACAGATACATCAGAAATTCATCTACACGTGGAACAACTCCAACAGAACACCTACTGAACGCTGACAGAAGACCTCAGACCCCCCAAAAGGCAAGAAACTCCCCACATACCTGGGTAGGTCAAAAGAAAAAAAGAATAAACAGAGACAATAGGATATGGACGGGACCTGCGCCAGTGGGAGGGAGCCGTGAAGGAGGGAAGGTTTCTACACACTACAAGCCCCTTCGAGGGCGGAGACTGCAGGTGGCGGAGGGGGAAAGCTTCGGAGTAGCGGAGGAGAGCACAGCAACAGGGGTGTGGAGGGCAAAGCAGAGAGATTTTGGCACAGAGGATCGGTGCCCTCAGGCACACACCAGCCCGAGAGACTTGTCTGCTCGGCCGCCAGGGCGGGCGGGGCTGGGAGCTGAGGCTCGGGTATCGGCTTTCAGTCTGAGCGCAGGGAGAGGTCTGGGGCTGGCGGCAGGAAGAGACCCTGAAGGGGTTAGTGCTAGCCCGGAGGGAGTCCGGGGAAAGGGTCTGGAGCTACCGGAGAGGCAAGAGACTTTTTTCCCTTTTGTTGCCTGGTGCGCGAGGAGAGGGCATTCCCCTCCCTCCCCTCTGCCTGAGTGAGCCAGAGCCCCCGAATCAGCGGCTCCTTTAAACCCGTCCTGTCTGAGCGAAGAGCGGACGCCCTCCGGCGACCTACGCGCAGAGGCGGGGCCAGGTCCAAGGCTGAGACCCGGGAGCTGTGAGAGCAGAGACAGGGAAATCTCTCTGTGCAGCCTCCGAGGCAGCGGATTAAAGCTCCACGGTCCATTTGATGTGCCCTGCGTCTGTGGAGTGCATGAATGGACAGCGAATCATCCCAAATTGAGGAAGTGGACCTTGAGGACAAGATTTAAGACTTTCCCCCCTTTTTTTTTCCTCTTTTTACAACGAATTATCTCAAATTAAGGAGGTGGACTTAGCAAGATTTCAGACTTTTCGCCCTTTTCCTCTTTTTACAACGAATTATCCCAAATCGAGGAGGTGGACTTGGAGAGCAAGATTTTTGATTTTTCCCCCTGCTCTCTTTTTGTGAATGTGTATGTGTAATCTTCTGTGTAAGATTCTCTCTGTATAGCTTTGCTTCCACCATATGTCCCAGGGTTCTTTCGGTCCGTGTTTTTTTTCAATAATTACTTTTTAATTTTAATAACGCTACTATATTTCATACTTTATTCTATTTTACTTTACCTGCTCTTTCTTTTTTTCCTCCCTTCCTTTCCTCCCTCCCTCCCTCCGCTCCTCCTTTCCTTCTTTCTTTTTCTTTCCTCCATCCCTCCCTCCCTCCCACCCTTCTTCTTTCCACTTTCTTTTTCTTTCCTTCCTCCCTCCCTCCCTCTCTTCTTCCATTCACTCTTCCTTTTGCTTTCATTCCTCCCTCCCTCCCTCCTTTCTTTCCTTTCTTTCCATCCTTCCTCCCTCCCTCCTTTCTTTCTTTCTTCCTTCCTTCCTTCCTTACTTCCCTTCTTCCTTTCTTTCAATCTCTCTTTCTTTCTTCTACTAATTCTTTCTTTCTACTTTTTCTCACTGTTATTCTGAGCCGGGTGGATGAAAGGCTCTTGGTGCTGCAGCCAGGACTTAGTGCTGTGCCTCTGAAGTGGGAGAGCCAACTTCAGGACACGGGTCCACAAGAGACCTCCCAGCTCCACATAATATCAAGCAGCGAAAATCTCCCAGGGATCTCCATCTCAACACCAGCACCCAGCTTCAGTCAACGACCAGCAAGCTACAGTGCTGGTCACCCTGTGCCAAGCAACTAGCAAGGCAGGAACACAACCCCACCCATTAGCAGAGAGGATACCTAAAAACATAATAAGGCCACAGGCACCCCAAAACACACCACCAGACGTGGACCTGTCCACCAGAAAGACAAGATCGAGCTTCAACCACCAGAACACAGGCATTAGTCCCCCGCACCAGGAAGCCTACACAACCTACTGAAACAACCTTAGCCACGGGGGACAGACACCAAAAACAACGGGAACTACGAATCTGCAGCCTGCAAAAAGGAGACCCCAAACACAGTAACATAAGCAAAATGAGAAAGCAGAAAAACACACAGCAGGTGAAGGAGCAAGATAAAAACGTACCAGACCTAACAAATGAAGAGGTAATAGGCAGTCTACCTGAAAAAGAATTCAGAATAATGATAGTAAAGATGATCCAAGATTCTATTTCCCAGATCCAAAATCTTGGAAATAGAATAGACAACATGCAAGAAACGGTTAACAAGGACCTAGAAGAACTAAAGATGAATCAAGCATCGATTAAAAACACAATAAATGAAATGAAAAATACTCTAGATGGGATCAATAGCAGAATAACTGAGGCAGAAGAACGGATAAGTGAGGTGGAAGATAAAATAGTGGAAATAACTGATGCAGAGAAAAATAAAGAAAAAAGAATGAAAAGAACAGAGGACAGTCTCAGAGACCTCTGGGACAACATTAAACGCACCAACATTCGAATTATAGGGGTTCCAGAAGAAGAAGAGAAAAAGAAAGGGACTGAGAAAATATTTGAAGAGATTATAGTTGAAAACTTCCCTAATATGGGAAAGGAAATAGTTAATCAAGTCCAGGAGGCACAGAGAGTCCCATACAGAATAAATCCAAGAAGAAATACGCCAAGACACATATTAATCAAACTGTCAAAAATTAAACACAAAGAAATCATATTAAAAGCAGCAAGGGAAAAACAACAAATAACACACAAGGGAATCCCCATCAGGTTAACAGCTGATCTCTCAGCAGAAACTCTACAAGCCAGAAGGGAGTGGCAGGACATAATTAAAGTGTTGCAGGAGAGAAACCTGCAACCAAGATTACTCTACCCAGCAAGGATCTCATTCAGATTTGATGGAGAAATTAAAATGTTTACAGACAAGCAAAAGCTGAGAGAGCTCAGCACCACCAAACCAGCTTTACAACAAATGCTAAAGGAACTTCTCTAGGCAAGAAACACAACAGAAGGACTATACCTACAATAACGAACCCAAAGCCATTAAGGAAATGGGAATAGGAACATACATATCAATAATTACCTTAAATGTAAATGGACTAAATGCTCCCACCAAAAGACACAGAGTGGCTGAATGGATACAAAAACAAGACCCATATATATGCTGTCTACAAGAGACCCACTTAAGACCTAGAGATACATACAGATTGAAAGTAAGGGGATGGAAAAAGATATTCCATGCAAATGGAAATCAAAAGAAAGCTGGAGTAGCAATTCTTATATCAGACAAAATAGACTTTAAAATAAAGACTATTAGAAGAGAAAAAGAAGGACACTACATAACGATAAAGGGATCGATCCAAGAAGAAGATATAACAATTGTAAATATTTATGCACCCAACATAGGAGCACCTCAATACATAAGGCAAATACTAACAGCCATAAAAGGGGAAATCGACAGTAACACAATCATAGTAGGGGACTTTAACACCCCACTTTCACCAATGGACAGATCATCCAAAATGAAAATAAATAAGGAAACACAAGCTTTAAATGATACATTAAACAAGATGGACTTAATTGATATTTATAGGACATTCCACCCAAAAACAACAGAATACACATTTTTCTCAAGTGCTCATGGAACATTCTCCAGGATAGATCATATCTTGGGTCACAAATCAAGCCTTGGTAAATTTAAGAAAATTGAAATTGTATCAAGTATCTTTTCCGACCACAATGCTATGAGACTAGACATCAATTACAGGAAAAGATCTGTAAAAAATACAAACACATGGAGGCTAAACAATACACTACTCAATAATGAAGTGATCACTGAAGAAATCAAAGAGGAAATTAAGAAATACTTAGAAACAAATGACAATGGAGACACGACGACCTAAAACCTATGGGATGCAGCAAAAGCAGTTCTAAGGGGGAAGTTTATAGCAATACAATCCCACCTTAGGAAACAGGAAACATTTCGAGTAAACAACCTGACCCTGCACCTAAAGCAATTAGAGAAAGAAGAACAAAAAACCCCCAAAGTTAGCAGAAGGAAAGAAATCATAAAGATCAGATCAGAAATAAATGAAAAAGAAATGAAGGAAACGATAGCAAAGATCAACCAAACTAAAAGCTGGTTCTTTGAGAAGATAAACAAAATTGACAAACCATTAGCCAGACTCATCAAGAAAAGAAGGGAGAAGACTCAAATCAGTAGAATTAGAAATGAAAAAGGAGAAGTAACAACTGACACTGCAGAAATACAAAAGATCATGAGAGATTACTATAAGCAACTCTATGCCAATAAAATGGACAACCTGGAAGAAATGGACAAATTCTTAGAAATGCACAACCTACCAAGACTGACTCAGGAAGAAATAGAAAATATGAATAGACCAATCACAAGCACTGAAATTGAAACTGTGATTAAAAATCTTCCATCAAACAAAAGCCCAGGACCAGATGGCTTCACAGGCGAATTCTATCAAACATTTAGAGAAGAGCTAACACCCATCCTTCTCAAACTCTTCCAAACAATATCAGAGGAAGGAACACTCCCAAACTCATTCTACGAGGCCACCATTACCTTGATACCAAAACCAGGCAAGGATGTCACAAAGAAAGAAAACTACAGGCCAATATCACTGATGAACATAGATGCAAAAATCCTCAACAAAATACTAGCAAACAGAATCCAACAGCACATTAAAAGGATCATACACCATGATCAAGTGGGGTTTATTCCAGGAATGCAAGGATTCTTCAATATATGCAAATCAATCAATGTGATACACCATATTAACAAGTTGAAGGAGAAAAACCATATGATCATCTCAATAGATGCAGAGAAAGCTTTCGACAAAATTCAACACCCATTTATGATAAAAACCCTGCAGAAAGTAGGCATAGAGGGAACTTTCCTCAACATAATAAAGGCCATATATGACAAACCCACAGCCAACATTGTCCTCAATGGTGAAAAACTGAAACCATTTCCACTAAGATCAGGAACAAGACAAGGCTGCCCACTCTCACCACTCTTATTCAACATAGTTTTGGAAGTTTTAGCCACAGCAATCAGAGAAGAAAAGGAAATAAAAGGAATCCAAATTGGAAAAGAAGAAGTAAAGCTGTCACTGTTTGCAGATGACATGATACTATACATAGAGAATCCTAAAGATGCTACCGAAAAACTACTAGAGCTAATGAATGAATTTGGTAAAGTAGCAGGATACAAAATTAATGCACAGAAATCTCTGGCATTCCTGTACACTAATGATGAAAAATCTGTTAATGAAATCAAGAAAACACTCCCATTTACCATTGCAACAAAAAGAATAAAATATCTAGGAATAAACCTACCTAAGGAGACAAAAGACCTGTATGCAGAAAATTATAAGACACTGATGAAAGAAATTAAAGATGATATAAATAGATGGAGAGATATACCATGCTCCTGGATTGGAAGAATCAATATTGTGAAAATGACTCTACTACCCAAAGCAATCTACAGATTCAATGCAATCCCTATCAAACTACCACTGGCATTTTTCACAGAAGTAGAACAAAAAATTTCAAAATTTGTTTGGAAAAACAAAAGACCCCGAATAGCCAAAGCAATCTTGAGAACGAAAAACGGAGCTGGAGGAATCAGGCTGCCTGACTTCAGACTATACTACAAAGCTACAGTAATTAAGACAGTGTGGTACTGGCATAAAAACAGAAAGATAGATCAGTGGATCAGGATAGAAAGCCCAGAGATAAACCCATGCACATATGGCCAACTTATCTTTGATAAAGGAGGCAGGAATGTACAGTGGAGAAAGGACAGCCTCTTCAATAAGTGGTGCTGGGAAAACTGGACAGGGACATGTAAAAGTATGAGATTAGATCATTCCCTAACACCATACACAAAAATAAGCTCAAAATGGATTAAAGACCTAAATGTAAGGCCAGACACTATCAAACTCTTAGAGGAAAACATAGGTAGAACACTCTATGACATAAATCACAGCAAGATCCTTTTGGACCCACCTCCTAGAGAAATGGAAATAAAAACAAAGATAAACAAATGGGACCTAATGAAACTTCAAAGCTTTTGCACAGCAAAGGAAACCATAAACAAGACCAAAAGACAACCCTCAGAATGGGAGAAAATATTTGCAAATGAAGCAACTGACAAAGGATTAATCTCCAAAATTTATAAACAGCTCATGCAGCTCAATAGCAAAAAAACAAACAACCCAATCCAAAAATGGGCAGAAGACTTAAATAGGCATTTCTCCAAAGAAGATATACAGACTGCCAACAAACACATGAAAGAATGCTCAACATCATTAATCATTAGAGAAATGCAAATCAAAACTACAATGAGATATCATCTCACACCAGTCAGAATGGCCATCATCAAGAAATCTAGAAACAATAAATGCTGGAGAGGGTGTGGAGAAAAGGGAACACTCTTGCACTGCTGGTGGGAATGTGAATTGGTACAGCCACTATGGAGAACAGTATGGAGGTTCCTTAAAAAACTAAAAATAGAACTACCATATGACCCAGCAATCCCACTACTAGGCATATACCCTGAGAAAACCATAATTCAAAAAGAGACATGTACCAAAATGTTCATTGCAGCTCTATTCACAATAGCCCGGAGCTGGAAACAAGCTAAGTGTCCATCATCGGATGAATGGATAAAGAAGATGTGGCACATACATACAATGGAATATTACTCAGCCATAAAAAGAAACGAAACTGAGCTATTTGTAATGAGGTGGATAGACCTAGAGTCTGTCATACAGAGTGAAGTAAGTCAGAAAGAGAAAGACAAATACCGTATGCTAACACATATATATGGAATTAAAAAAAAAAAAAATGTCATGAAGAACCTAGAGGTAAAACGGGAATAAAGACACAGACCTACTTGAGAATGGACTTGAGGATATGGGGAAGGGGAAGGGTAAGCTGTGACAAAGGGAAAGAGAGGCATGGACATATATACACTACCAAACGTAAGGTAGATAGATAGTGGGAAGCAGCCGCAGAGCACAGGGAGATCAGCTTGGTGCTTTGTGACCGCCTGGAGGGGTGGGATGGGGAGGGTGGGAGGGAGGGAGATGCATGAGGGAGGGGATGTGGGAACAGATGTATATGTATGACTGATTCACTTTGTTATAAAGCAGAAACTAATAAAATAAATAAATAAATAAATAAATAAGTCACGGGAACGTAGGAAAAAAAAAAGAAATTAATTTCCACCACACCCGCACTAGATAGATGATAGATAGGTAGATAGATAGATAGATAGATAGATAGACAGATAGATAGATAGATAGCTTTACTGAGATATAATTGACATAAAACATTATGTAAGTTTAGGGTATACAACATGATGATTTGATACACTTATATATTTCAAAATTATTATCACAGTAGGGTTAGTTAACACCTCCATCATGTTACATAATTACCACCTCTTTTTTGATACGAATATTTAAGATCTACTTCCCTAGCAACTTTCAATTGCAAAAAAAGAAATAAACATCATACTCCCACGTTCATAGCAATATTGTTTACAATATTATTTACATTAACTTTACATTATCCTCATCCTCCAAACAACCACATCATGATAGCAGCTGGACCAGTCTCTAGAAGTTTCTTCATGGTGGAAGGTTTGCTCAGTATCAGCACAGCTTCTCTCCCTAAGATCTCACATCACCAGTGCACCCCTCGAGGGTCAGGATAAACTGTCCGAAAGGTCAAGTTTATTCTTGGTTCTCTAGAGTGGTACTCCTTGGGCACTCGATGTTGCCAGTCTGCTTGGGTGGCTCCTTCCATGAGTAACAAGGTCCCATGATCTTGTTACTATAGTATTGTTAACTATAGTCACCATGCTGTACAGTAGATGCCCAGAACTTATTCACATTTTAAATGTAAATTTGGCTGACATCTCCCCATTTTCCCCACACCCCCATCCCTGGGAACCACTTTTATACTCGGTGTTTCTGTGAGTTAAGCTTTTGTAGATTCCACATATAAGTGATACCACTCAATATCTCTCTTTTTCCACCTGGCATATTTCACTTAAAAAATGTCCTCCAGGTTCATACATGTTGTCACAAATGGAAGAATGTCTCCCTTTCTCATGAATGAATAATGTTACATTCCATATATAGTATTTTTCCGTCCATCCATGGACAATCAGATTGTTTCCATACCTTGTCTATTGTAAATAATACTGCTATGAATGTGGGAGTATAATGTTTGTTTCTTTTTTTGCTATTGAGCTGTATGAGTTTCTTAATATAAATTTTGGATAGTATACATTTATCAGATTGGTGATTTCCAAATATTTTCTCCCATGTAGATTGCTCTTTCCTTATCTAAATTCTTTTTCTGTGCAGAAGCGTTTTAGTTTGACTGTAGTCACATTTATTTATTTTTGCTTTTGTTGCATGTATTTTTGGTGTTATAGTCAATATACTGGAGTTAACTTTTGTAAAAGGTGTAAGATAGGGGTGCAATTTTATTCTTCTCATCTGTTTATACAATTTTCCCAACACCATTTATTGAAGAGATATCCTTACCCCATTGAGTATTCTTTGCTCCCTTGTAAAATATTAGTTAACTATATATGTGAGGGTTTACTTCTAGGATGGATTCTGTTCCATTTGTCTATGTGTCAAATTTTATGCTCCACCATATTTGTTTTGATTTTGTAATGTAGTTTGAAATTAGGAAATGTGGTACCGCTCCAGCTTTGTTCTTTCTCAGAATTGCTTTGGCTATTTGGGGTCTTTCGTGGTTCAATTACAAATTTGGGGATTTTCTTTTTCTATTTCTGTGGAAAATGTCAATGGAATTTTGATAAGGATTGAATGACTCTATAGATGGCTTTGGGTAGTATGGACATTTTAGTAATATTAATTCTTCCCAAATCATGAATATGGGATATCTTTCCACTTGTTTGTGCCTTCATCAATATCTTTCATCAAAGTAAAACAGAAAACTATAAAATTTCCAGAAGAAAACAGAGGAGAAAATCTAGGTGATACTGAATTTAGTAATGAGTTTTTAGATACAACAACAAAAGCACAATCCTTAAAAGAAAAAAAAAAAATGATATTCAACTTTTCAAAAATTAAAAACATCTGCTCTGGAAATGATACTATAAAGAGAATCAAAAAACAAGCCATAGACGGGGAGAAAATATCTATAAAACACTTATCTGTTAAAGGACCTGTATCTAAAATATGCAAAGAATTCAAAGTTCAAAAATAAAGAAACAAAAAACCCAATATTAAAATGTTCAAAAGACCCAAAAACTGCAAATTGAAACAGATATGACTGTTAAAATCTAAAAACAACAGCAATAACAACAACAACAACTGACAATACAAATTGCTGATGATGTGGAGCATCAGGGACTCTCATTCATTGCTGGTGGAAATGCAAAATGGTACTGCCACTTTGGAAAACAGTTTGTCAGTTTTTTACAAATGTAAACAATCTTTCCATATGATCCATCAATGGAACTTCCAGATACTTGAAAACTCCTGTCCACATAAACCCTGTGTAGAAATATGTAGCAGCTTTATTCACGAGTAACCCAAGCTACAAGAAACCAAGATGTCATTCAATCAGTGAACAGGATAAACTGTGATTCATCCATACAATGGAATATTATTCAGTGATAAAAAAGATCTATCAAGCCATGAAAATATATGATGAAACTTAAATGCATAGTGTTAAATGCAAGAAGCCAGTCTGAAATGGCTACCATATATATAAATATATATATATATGTATATATATTCATATATCAAATTATATGATATTCTTGAAAAACATATCTATAGAGACAGTAAAAATATTAGTAATTGCCAGGAGTTCAAGGGAATGAAGGGCAGGATTAAATAGGTGGCACAAAGAAGAATTTTTATCATTGTGAACTCTTCTCTATGATACTGTAATTATAGATACATGACACTGTGCTTTTGCCAAAACCCTCAGATATTTATAGCACACAAAAAGTTTAATGCATGCAAATTTAGTAAAAAGATATTTAGATGATCAGGGAAACCTAAGAATAAAATGCAGAATTTGACAAAGCAATCTAAACATACTACAAATGTATGAAAAAATCTCACTGAAGGGAGCTGGAAAAATGTGCTGATCTCAATATATTTGTAAATAAGTGAAATCTGTAAAACTAAAGGAAAAATAAAATCACCATAAACACTGTGTTCTAGCTAATAAAACTGTTTCCCATGGGGATAAAGTTAACAATTATGATGCTGTTATGCACGTATACTGGAATTAAACAATTACAAAAATGGGTGATAAATAGTGGGAGCAGGTTTTCTCACTTATTGGAGTGGGATTTTACAGATAAGTGAGAGAAAGAGGCTAGAATGATAAATGTGATAATGGGTTATAGTTGGAGACATCAGTATGAATTTATGTTAGCTTACTATAGATACAGGTGGTTACATATTAGAAATATTTACAGATACGTGTATATACAAGGGTTAGTATACACTCATACATTTTCTTGGTCTGTCATCTGAGAGATCCGAGAAAAATATCATACCTCAGTAGCAAGGAGAATAGCTGAATTCCAGACCTTGTTTCTAATATCCAGTTAAAAGAGAACCAGATCTCTTTAAAGAAATGGCTGATTCTAGGACAGGGATAGGAAAAATACAAAATGAGTCTGCAGCAAGGAAAGTAGAATAGTGCTTTAAGAAAAACCCACAATGATAGGACATGTCAAAGGGACACAGGAGTCAACTGAGAGAGTTCACAATGGCAACTGCTGGAACATTCGAGCAACAAGATAAAGTAGTATTGAATCATAACTGAAATATCCATGAGGCCATCCTGATATAAATAAACTGGATAGAACTGACAAATTTCCCATACAGAAGATTTTTTTTTTTAATGTAGATACTTTTTCCTCAAGGAGATGGAGCATAGCTGCCTACTCCTAGGTATGGGCTGTGTGTAATATTTTTTTTTCCAAAGAGCACAGGATAGAGAAGAGAGAAAAAAGATTAACTTTATAGTGGAGGAAATTGACAAGCACTACTTGAGCTTGTTGGTCAATATCAACATCAACGGCTGATGTTATCCTATCAAAATAAATCCTGTTGTTAGTGTACACTTGATTGATGGGCTGAAAATGAAAATCTCTGTAGTTGTTCACCCCAATCCCATAAACTTTATCACAAGAAAAATATCGATACATTTCAATAGCAGAAAATTCTATAAAGTGCCTGATAGACCAAGCAATGTCGTTTTGTTTGTTTGTTTGTTTGTTTTGATTTTTGTTTTCCCCATGGCTTGGTGGAGGTGTTTCAAATCGCATGATGTCTGGAGAAAATGGATGCCTTTTCTGCTGCCTTTCTCTGCTTGTAATTAAGGCAACTTTCAGCAAAACCAAATAGCCATGGCCATGGCATTTGGTTATATTTTTAAATTGGTGTTTTAATTTCTGTTAATCCATTTTCTTTCTGAATGGCTGGAAGAATCGGGATAAATATGGGTTATCTAAGACAGTGTTAATGACTATTTCTTTTCAGAATCAACCTTGGCAGATAAATAATAAAGCCTCTTCTCTTAATGAGATTTCTAAACCGCATCAATTTTTTCAATATTTTTCTTCCCTATCCATAACTTCACTTCTCTTTATTTTATTTTTTTAATTTATTATTATTATTATTATTTTGCGGTACGCAGGCCTCTCACTGTTGTGGCCTCTCCCGTTGCACAGCACAGGCTCCAGACGCGCAGGCTCAGTGGCCATGGCTCACGGGTCTAGCCGCTCCGCGGCACGTGGGATCTTCCCAGACCGGGGCACGAACCCGTGTCCCCTGCATCGGCAGGCGGACTCTCAACCACTGCACCACCAGGGAAGCCCCCTATCTTTATTTTTTTAACATAAAAATAAAATGCTAGTGACAAAAGGCTTGTTGTAAGTGCATCATAAAGACATATATAATGGCCTTCAAGGCACATTTATTGTTGATGAATGACAGCTATGCAGAGAGAAAGGTTTATGTTTGCTTTTTCCCCTCCCCAAAATAGCTGACAATTTCTAAAACCTTAGTAGATCTTGAGTATCATAATTAATGACAAAGCCTATGGATGCATTGTACATAGGTCTTCTACTTTGGCTTTGACTGCCCCACTTTTTGGTATTGGGTAATTGATCAAATTAGTATTATTAACCAGAATGAGGGCATATAGGTGTAGTTATTGCTTATATCATGGCCCAACAAAGAAGGAAGAGGGTTGTTAGGAGAAATGGATGTTAATTCAGTTCACTATGATTTCACCAGTTCTGAGTTAAAGATAATAAAAACAGTTCATTTACATGCCTCCTAAAATATTAAAAGATAATCTACAGCTCATTTATCATATATTAAGACAGATATCTTAGCTGTATAACTAAATTAAAGCTAACAAAATCTAACACTCTGTAGTGCCTTCTGATATTCTCTCCACTACTTTTCCCCCAAGGAAATATTACAGAATCTCATTTTTAATTCTGAGATGAAGACATGGTTAGAGTCATATACTATACAGCTCACCACATTCACAAGAGGCATAATTTGACCATAGTATTACAATAATTGAGGCATAGCAGGTTCTCCTGGATAATATTCATAATCCCTAGAATTAGTCTGCAGTGCCTGCTTTTTTTCAGAGCTGTATAAAGCGTTTTAAATTCTTTATTCTGTTTTCTTGAAACAGTTCATAAGGGTTGACCACTTTATTTTTATATTTAGTTGACAGAAAATCAAAAGACAAATTAGATGGCAGACTGGAGCTTGTCAAAGGTATAAGTAGGCATTTAATTCTCTTGTTACACTGTTCAATGCATGAATCTCAGCAACTTCCCTTTTGTCTTATTTTTTTTCATCATTAAGTGTATTGACTCTTCTTTGGATCATTATAGGAACTATGACTATATCTTATGTTGATGATTTCTGAATCTGCTACCAAACCAAACTTGAGTCTGCTTGCCCATGCACAGTAAAGCCAATTTACTGACACGGGGTTGTGGTGAAGGAAAGTGGAGCATTTATTCCATGGTGCCAAGCAAGGAATCGGGGGCAGCTCATACTAGAAAAACCCAAACCCCTTGATGGGTTTTAGGAAAGCATTTTTAAAGCAAGGTGAGAGAATGGAGTAGTAAGTTCTGTGACCAGCCCATGCGCAATTCTTTGATTGGTTGATGGTGAGGTAACAGGGTGGTGTCACAGGAGTTAACTTTATCAATCCTCAGGCTCCATAGGCCTGCGAGCTACATGCTCACAGTCATCAAGTAGTTAACTTCTTCCATTTGGTGGGTGTTTTAGCATCATAAAATAACTCAGGAAGTGTACATCAGATACTGTTATCTATGTACATCTGAAAGGAGCAAAACAGGAACTGGAGAGAGGGGTTTCTCCCAGGAAGGCCCCACAGGGTCCTCCTCGATTACAAATCTAAATATTCTGTCACCATCTTGCATTTAAATTAAAATCCAATATTTCCAGCATCTCATTAGACATTTTTGGTGTTAATCTGTCACCTTGAAATCAATACATAAGAGATTGAGGTCTCCTAAACTGGCTCTTCTCTCCATCTCTTGTGTTTACCAATGACATCAAAATTTTTGGAATCACCCAGGCTTGAAAATGTCAAGTTGCCTTTGAAGTAGATAAAGTGTAAGCATGTTACTTCCTTCAAACCCTTAATTCTATAAATCACAAAGAAGATTTTTGCTTTGGGGAAGCAACTATTTCCTCATAATCGCCTTCATATTAATTGCTTTCCTCTTTAACACCACTGACACCACTTTGTACTAAAACAGAGGTCAGCAAACTTTTTCTATAAAAGGCTGTAGAGTAAATACTTTCATCTTTGCAGGTTATTTGGTCTCTGCTGCAACATTCATCTCTGCATTGTAGAACAAAATAGTCATAGAAAATATGTAAACAAATGGGCATGGCTGTGTCCAATAACACTTTATTTACAAACACAGGTGTCTGGCAGTATTTACCCCATGGACTGTAGTTTGCCAATTCCTGCAATATCCTTGCCAACACATAACTGGATCACCAGACATCTTCTCATTGCCTGGCCTGAAAAATGTTCTCCCTCAATCGTATCTGTCTACGAATAGTTATTTGATCAACATTCTTCAAGGATTGTTGTTTCCATTATACTGTTCTTTTACTAAATTTTTTCAAGTGGTCCTCAAACAGAAGTTGGCATTGACCATTAGTTTTGTAATAAGCTCTGCACATGGTTATAAAGAAAAAACAAAAACAGAACAGTTCTTGCCCAAGTAGAAATACCCCCTTAGTGGCAAGTTTAAGTCTAGTTAAGGCTTGAAGTCTTCTTCCACTCTCTTATTTCAATTCTCTTTCAACTACACCACTTTGCCCGTCTACAATTCCTTTAAATCCTCAAGGTGCATGCTCTGTATTAGAGAATACCACATACGAATGCACATATAAATATGTGTAAATATTGAAATCTATTTTTCTATATATTCATAAGCACATAAGTTATTGCTTTGTGGTTTTGATATTATTTCATGTGTATTAGTAGTATCCTTAAGAATACTCTATATTATTCCTAGAGTATAAGGAATCAAGTCATATACTTTCCTGTGAGAACAATTGACCCTCTGAATCCACATAGCTTAACCATCAGGGCTTAGGCATGAGACCATTTGTGTCAAGATGACTTTTCTCTTTGTTCCAAGAAATTCTAGCCTGAGAAAATAAGACTTCAAACTAATGAGTAACTTCATTGTTTTTTTCAATTTGTTTCAAAATATTTGTGTGTCCATGTTCTAGTAAACAGTTTCCTCCTTTATGCAAACACCGCCTTCTTAAGATTGTTCATGTGGGCAAACAGCTGGCTTACCAAGGAACAGTTCATTGATCAAGATCTATTTCAAGTTCCTCACCTCTCTTTGTTCCCCAATATTATGTGATGAACTTTGCTGAATTCCAATTTGTCCCTGCCATGAAAAACCTTAAACTACATGAGCCCAGAACCCAATACAGGATAAATTTTTTTCCTTTATATTTTTCTGTAATATAGTTTTGTTTTGTTTTGTTTTGCTGTCTTGACCCGATTTTGAATACATGGCTAGAGTCCATATGGTTTCCCTTCTTGGATAGTTGATTAAGTCCACATTCCAACCACTTCCCTTATTGGGCCCTCATAACCCTAGCCACTATGCACCTTCCCTAATCACTCCAGGGACATGTACCAGACAACTAGAGACAGTTCCTTTGTCTTGGATTCCAGGAAATTATTCAAATTAGCTAATCCACATGAAGCCCATAAAACCACCTCCTACTTGCCATATCTAAACTGCACCCAACAGCTCCAGCTTGCTGTTACCCTGTCCTCTGGTACATATGTGTCCCTGCTTGGCAGCCTTCTCTCACATGCAGTTGTAAACAACAAAACGTTCTGCCTTTCATCTGAGTGTCACTGTATCCTGCCATCAAAAAAACCTTTAAATCTTAGAAAATACTCCCAATAAGACACTCCTAGAAGTCTGTCAAGAAGGTGCTCTCCTCACTACAATAGGCATTGATGATGAACTGGTCATTCCAATGGCATTTTCAGGAGTTGGCAGCCAACACCTCTGTCCTCCAGATCACGTTTCCCAAGGCTGGAGACTCTGTTAATTAATTGATTGTAGGTTGCATTTTCTCTCATGTTCTTTATTCTTCTATTCTACAGGCACAATTTTCCCCCCTTAGAATAAGCATATTCTGAATTTCTGAGCCACTTGACCCCTAAATTAACTTGCCACAGAATGTGGACCATTAATTACAAACTAGTTCTTCAGAAAATATTGTTTTAGTATATTTAAGGTACTGTTAAAATGTTTCATAAATTAGAACTTTAAACACAAGCACCAAATCACTAAGAAAACATTTATTCCCCAAATCTGTAGGTGATGAGAAGGGGGAGAAAGAAAGCTTCATTTACTGCCTATGATCAACCAGGCTCTGTTGATGCACTTTCATATACTCCACTGATTTACTCCTCACTACAACACAGAAAAAAGGGTTATTATACCTGATTTACAGGTGAGAAAAATGAAATCTCACAGTTTGTGGCTTCTTACTTGCCTGAGCCAGTTTTAACTCCTCTTATTAACATTCAAAATTCTTTCCTTTTATTGAATGCCTGCTCTGCATCAGCACTGTGATCAGCACTTTACACAACAATGCAAGATAGATATATTTATCTCTCATTTACAACAGAGGAAATAACTTTCCAGGTATGTAAAGTGAGGGGCCTTAAGAGCAACCTAATGTATTCTAAAGCCATTTCTTTATCTGTTCCCCTTGCCATATTGGGAATGACATTTAAAAGCAAAGCATCTTATACTGTATGACCATACTTAGGCCAAGTGCTTGAGAAATTCTGCTTCTCCTGTAGCCATTTTCCAAGTATAACTCAAGAGTTATTTTTGTTTTTTCTTCAACACTTTTCTCTTTTCCATTAAACAGATAAATTTGTTTCCCTTCCCTGAGATTTAACTTCAAACCCTGGTTCTCTTTGTTCCCCATGTAACAAATAGGAAGTAATAATGGTGCTTTAACTTAGTCATTTGAATGGAGAAATAATCTTACATTTTCAAAGCTTAGCATATTTTGAAATAACACATCTTGCTTATTAGGGGAAGTGACAATTAAGAGTAAAAAAGATACAAAAGGAAAGCAAATGACGTCAGTTGCTTCAATGACTTTAGTCACTGACCATCTAAAACTCACCTTCATCTGTGATCATAAATATATGAAGACCGTTGAACTGGCGACACCATTGGTAATTGAAAATCACCCATGTGTGATGACAACGTTTTCAGAAGATTCAGTTCTTGTACAAAAGTTGAATATGTCCCCATTAAAATGTGACTAATATTTACAAAAGAATGAGGTCATTTTTCAATACTGAGCAAGAAACTTTGTTCAGTCAATGAAGCACATCTCCACACTTAACAAACAATAAATACAAAAATGTATATTAATAAAACACACTGATGTTTTCACATTAAAGGAAGGGTGATATTTTTGTAAACTTTCATATAAGAAAATATTGTCTAATTTTCAAACATAGCATTGTTGATAAGTGACCTCTGTCTCTATCACCAATAACCACTTTCTTCTTGTTTTTGTATCCATTCAGCTACTTAATGTCCTTGATTGGAGTATTTAGTCCAGTTACATTGAAAGTAAATTTTTATAGGTATGTATTTATTGTCATTTTGTTAATTATATGGGGTTTTTTTTAGTTTTTTTTGTTTTTGTTGTTCCTTTCTTTTTCTTTTGTTCTCTTCCCTTGTGATTTAATGGCTATCCTTCATGTTATACTTGGATTCCTTTCTCTTTTGTGCACATGTATCTTTTATAGATTATCAGTTTGTGGTTACTGATAGGTTTATATATAGCAATTTACATATATAGATCTAAATCTACATATATAACTATAAACTTAAATCTGCGTATACATATATATATATGTGTGTATATATATATATGTATGTATGTATGTTGCTGATCTCTTAATTTCAAACACATTTTTAAAACCCTGAATTTTTACATCCTTTCCCTAAGGTTACTGTTTTTGACATCATATTTTACATCTGTTGGTTCTCTGTATCTCTTAACTGCTTATTGTTAATATAGATGATTTTACTACTTTTCTCTTTTAACCTTCCTACTAGCTTTATATGTGGCTGATTTACAACCTTTACTATATATTTACCTTTACCAATGAGATTTTTCCTTTTATAATTTTTATGTTTCTAGTTGTGACCTTTTCTTTTTCACTTAGAGAAGTTTTTTTTATCATTTCATGTAAAGCCTGTGTGGTGTGCTGAACTCTTTTAGCTTTCACTTGCCTGTAAAACTTTTGATCTCTGCATCAAATCTGAATTATAGTCTTGCCAGGTAGTGTATTTATATTTCAGCTTTTCCCTTTTATAACTTTAAATATATTGTGTTATTCCTCTCTGGCTTGCAGAGTTTCTACTGAAAAGTCAGCTGGTGAACAAGGTCTTGTCCTGGGGTGGCTGTGGGCTCAAAGGGTCATAGGGTAGGTAGCCTGTTGTTGTGTGGAGTTTTGTCCCCTTCTGGCTAGTTGCTTGGCCTGAGGTTTCCTGGTGCTGACAGGCTAATGAGTGGATCTGATTACTGGGTCCTCTGGCTGCAAGGTCCTGGTCCAGGGCTAGTGTTGGTGCACTGGTGAGTGTCTGGTCCTGAGTCTTCCGGTAAACATGGCTGTGTCCTTACCTGACTGTGGGCTCAGAGGTTTTAAAAGCAGCCAAGCTGATGATGAGTGGCGCTGTGTCTCTGCCCAGTCAGTTGCTTGGCTTAAGGCATCCCAGTATTGGTGCTGACAGGCTAGTTGGTGAGGCTGGGTCCCTACAATAATAAGCCAGAGGGAAAATTCCAAAATGGCACTTGCCTGTACCAGTGTCTTGTGGTAAAATGAGCTTCCAAGAATGGCTGCCACCAGTGTCAATATCTCCAGGGTGAGCTCCAGTTGCCTTCTGCCTTTTCAGGCGACTTTATAATCAGCAGGTAGGTCTGACGCAGGATCCTTTCATATTACAGCTTCTGCCTGTGCTCCAGAGTGTGCGAGCACCCTTTAAGAATATAGTCTCTATTTCCCACTGCCCACTCGGTCTCCCAAAAATAAGCCCTGCTGGACAAAACATTCTGGGGGCTCATCTTCCCAGTGCAGGAACCTCAGTGGGGAGCCAAATGTGAGGCTTGGACCCTGTTCTCCTTGGGGAGAACCTCTGCAATTGTAATTATTCTCCCATTTGTGGGTCATTCACCTTAGGGTATGGGCCTTGACTATTCTGTGTCTCCAGCTCTCTTACCCCTCTTATTGTAGTTCCTTCTTTCGATCTTTAGTTGTAGAAGGTTTTTTTTCTGCTAGATTTTTGTCTTTCTCATCAGTAGTTACTCTGTATATAGTTGTAACTTGATGTGCCTGTAGGAGGAGGAGAGCTCAAGGTTTTCTTAATGCTCCATTATGACTTCCATCAGATTGCAATGAATCTATAAAAGACTTTGAGTATTATGGACATTTTAACAATATGAATTCTTCTGATTCATGAACACAGGTTATTTTTCCATTTGTTAGTGTCTTCTTCAATTTCTTTCATCAAAGTCTTGTACTATTCAGTGTACAGGTTTTTCAACTCCTCGATTAAATTTATTACTAAATATTGAATTGTTTTGGATTCTATTGTGAATGGAATTATTTTCTTTATTTCTTTTTGAGATATTTTGTTGTTAGTGTACAAAAACTCAACTGATTTCTATATGTTGGTTTTAAATCAGGCATCTTTACTGAATTCATTTATTAGTTGTAATAATTTTTGATGGAATCTTTAGGATTTTCCATATATAAGATCATGTCATCTGCAAACAAAGATAATTTTACTCCTTTCTTTCCAATATGGATTCTTTTTATTTCTTTATCTTGCTTAATTTCTCTAGCTAGGACTTCCAGTAGTATGTTGAATAAGAGTGTTGAGAGTCAGCACTCTGGTCTTCTTTCCAGTCTTTCTTAGAGAATAATCTTTTGACCTTTCAACATTGAGTATGATGTTAGTTGTAAGTTTGTCATATAGGACCCTTATTATGTTGAGGTAAGTTCCTTCTATAGTTAATTTGTTGAGAGTTTTTATTATGAAAGGATGTTTTATTTTCAAATACTTTTCCTGCATCTATTGAGATTATTGTAAGATTTTTCTCTCTTATTAAAATGTATCACATTTTTATTTGTGTATGTTAAACCATCCTTTCATCCCAGGGATAAATCCCAATATATCATTGTATATGATCCTTTTCATGTACTATTTAATTTGGTTTGCTAATATTTTGTTGAGAATTATTACATCTATATTTATCAGGGAAATTTTTCTTTAAGTTTATTTTCTTGTAGTGTCTTTATCTGACTTTGGTATCAGGCTAATGCTGGTCTTGTAAAATGAGTTTAGAAGAATTTGAGAAGGATTGACATGGGTTCTTCATAATTGTTTAGCATAATTCACCAGTGAAAACACTTGGTCCTGGGCTTTATTTTTGAAAGCTTTTTCATTACTAATTCAATCGTTTTACTTGTTATTGGACTGTTCAGATTTCTATTTCTTGATGATTCAGTCTATGTAGGTTTTATGTTTCCAGGAATTTATCCATTTCTTTTAGGTTATCCATTTTGGTGGTGTATAATTGTTCATAATAGACTCATGATCTCATGTATTTCTGTGGTATCAGTTGCAATATTTCCTTTCATTTTTTATTTTATTTGCATCTTCTCTCTTTCCAAAGGTTGTCAAGTTTGTTTATCTTTTCAAAATACCAGTTCTTAATTTTCTGGATCTTTTCTAGCATTTTTCTGGTCTTTATTTTACATATTTTTGCTCTGGTCTATGTCACTTACTTCTTTCTGCTACCTTTGGTGTTACTTTGTTCTTTTTCTAGGTTCTCGAGGGGCAAAGTTAGGTTATTTCTCTGAGATATTTCTTTTTTCTTAAGGTAGGTGTTCATCCCTATAAACTTTCCTCTTCTGAATCCTTTAAGTTTGGTATAGTGTGTTTCCTTTTCAGTTATTTCCAGGTTTTTAAAAAAAATTTCCATCTGATACTTCTTTGATCCATTGATTGTTTAGGGGTATGTAGTTTCCTCATATTTATGAATTTTTCTGCTTTCTCTGTGTTTGTTTTCTAGTTTTATACTACTGTGGTCAGAAAAGATACTTGGTATAATTTCAATCTTCTTTAATTTTCTAAGACTTGTTCTATGACTTGTCGTATGATCTATCCTAGAGAATGTTCTGTGTGTACTTGAGAAGAATGTGTATTCTGCTGCTATTGGGTGGAATATTCTGTATATTTTGAATAGGTCCATTGTTCTAAAGTATAGCTCAAATCTAATATTTTCTTGCTGATTTTCTGTCTGGATGATCTATACATTGTTGAAAATATGTTATTGAAATCTACTAATATTGTATTGTCTATTTGTCCCTTCAGATCTGTTAGTGTCTGCTAAATATATTTAAGAGCTTCAATGTTGGGTGCAAATATACTATAATTGTTATAGCTTCTTGGTAAATTGACCCCTGTGTGGACTATCTTTTTCCTTCCCTTTATTTTGAAACTATTTGTGTCCTTAAAACTGAAGTGAGTCTCTTGCAGTCAGTGTATAGCTTGTTCTTTTTTCCAATCCATCCAGGCACTCTATGTCTTTTGATTGGATAATTCAATCTATTTATATTTAGAGTAATTATTGATAAACAGGAACTTGTGAATGCCATCTTATTAATTATTTTCTGGCTGTTTTATAGTTTCCCTGTTCCTTTCTTCCTCTCTTGCTGCCTTCCTTTGTGAATTTATAATTCTCCATAGTGTTATACTTTGATTCCTTTCTATCTTTTGTGAATCTACTGTAGATTCTTACTTTAAAATATGTCGCAAATAACCATCTATTTTATGCTGATAACAATTTAACTTTGATCACATCCAAAACTCTATCCTTTTACTCCCCCCTTTTTACATTTTTGAAGTCACAATTTACCTCTGTTGTATTGTGTATTCATTAAAAAATTATAGCAACTATAGTTGTTTTTAATACATTTGTTATTTAACTAAGTGCTTAACACACCACTATTTTACAAACCGTATCAGAGTATTCTGAGTTTACTGTATTTACTTTAATATTATTATTTTATGTTTTATTACATATATACACACTATCTTTATGTGTGTTTTATATATTCATTTATTTTCATGTGATTAATTAGCATCTCTATTTCAGCCTGAAGAACTCCTTTCATTATTCTTTTAAGGCAAGTCAGGTGGTGATAAATTACCTCAGCTTCATTTGTCTGGGAGTCTTTGATTATCTTTTATAACTTTTCCAGATAAAGTACTCCTTGTTGGCATGTTTTTTTCTTTCAGCACTCTGAATATACCATCCTACTCTGTGCTAACCTATAATGTTTCTGTTGAGAACTCTACTGATAGCCTAGTGTCAGTTCCCTTGTAGGCTACAATATTCTTTTACTGTTTTTAAGATTTTCTATTTATCTTTGGTTTTTGACAGTTTTATTTTAATGTATCTTGGTGAGGACTTCTTTAGATTGATTTTATTTGTTATCTTATGACATTCACATTCATAAACTTGGATAGTTCAAATCTCTCCCCATATTTGGAAAGTTCTCAGCCATTATTTCTTTAAATAAGTTTTCTGCTTCCTTTCACTTTTCTCCTTTTGGAGCTCCAATAATTTATATATTGCCTCTTTTGATGGTGTCCCATAAATCACATAGGCTAGCTTTATTCTTTTTTATGTTTTGTATTTATTTTCCTCTAACTGGATAATTTCAAAGTATCTATCTTCTAACACAGAGATTCTTTCTTTTGTCTATTCTGTGGTTGATGCTCTCTATTTTTTTTAATGTATTCATTGAATACTTCAGCTTCAGAATTTCTGTTTGTTTGTTTGTTTGTTTTAATTATTTCTATACCTTTGTTAAGTATCTCATTTTGTTCATGTATTATTTTCCTGATTTCATTGCATTGTCTTCCTGTGTTTTCTTGTATCTCTTTGAGTTTCCTTAAAAACAATTTTTTGAATTCTTTATCAGATAAATCATAGATGTTCATGTCTTTGGGTTTGATTAATGGAAGATTAGTGTGATTCTTTAGTCATATTTCATTGATTTTCCAGTTATTTGGAGTATTGCATTGCTGCCTTCACTTTTGAAGTAGCAGTCACTTCTTCCAATATTTACTAATTACCTTCATGGAAGAAATACTTTCCATCAACCTTGTGCTGGAGATTTTGAGTCTTTCTCAGACCTTGTATGGATACACTTGTTTTACGCTTCTTACTCCCTCTTATGGCTGAATTCTTAAGTTTGTATGTCTTCTCCCAATCTTATAATGAACCAAGTTAACTGTTGATAGTCATTCTTTTGTTTTCCTGAAGGTGGTGCTACAAGTCAAATTTGTGGTTTCTTCCTGGCCTGCAGACTCTGGCTTGCTTTCTGTGTGTGGTTCCTTCCTTTTACCACAGCTTTCTCTTGCCACCATCCTTGGGGAAACACACATAGAAAGCCAGCCACAGAGTGGAGGAGGTGTGGGAGAGACACATGCCACGTGTCTGCAGAATAGTTGTAAGGATCACATGAGGCTTTCTCATTGGCTTCTTTGCAGGCTTCCTGATGAAGCACATAATGCAGTCATCAGGGACCATGTCCCTTTAATGCTGTCCATATATATTATCTGTTACTCTCCCAATCCCCCCCTACCCAGGTAAAGCACACCAGATTTAGTACTCTGGATGCTGCAAGAGGGAAATGAGTTTCTTTGGCAGCATCCTACAAGATGGGGAAGAAGGACACTCTACTCTCCCTTTCCCCCATAAAAGAAATCAACCTAAGCTGTTGTGCCTTGGGTGAGGGGGAATGTAGGCAAGGTCAAGCTGTTTCTCTTACCCACTCCAATGCATCCAAACTTGTATTTATTTATTTTTATTTTTATTTTTTGCTTCAGTGGAGTTCAGGGACTTCTCTGAAAACCTGCACTACACAAAGGCTCTTGCATCTATAGGTGACTGCCAAAGTCAGTATGTTCCAGGTGCTCCCAGACCACAGCTGAGAGGAACTGGAATGATTTCATAGGCTACTGCAGGGTACACAGATAAGACAAAGTTCTCTCTGCCTATTATCCAATGCACAGATGTGAAAGACTCCTAGCTTCCCTGGCATATGGTACCGAATCTCACAGTTCCCACAAAGACTCTTTTGTTCATGGATGGATGCCAAATTTTTGTTGTTAAGTGGGGAGACTAAAACAAAAGATGTCTTATGACACCATGATGCTGATATCACTCAAGTGCAATTTAAAAATTTTGTTAATAGATTTCAATTGCAAGTATTTCAAAACCCATAATTTATCCATATAAATGTGACTGTTCAAATAAAATAATTTTAATTTACCTCTCTTATAATAAAATAAGTTTAATTTTCATCAGAAACATTTTGAAATTTAGTGTACAACCCCATCCCACTTTTCCAACATTTAATGTGACAAAGAAGACTCAGAAGTAATAATATCTCTACAATGCTGTTCTCTTTTCCTTCTTTCTTTCTACATGTGTTTGGGAGGGATGGGATTGGAGGGAATAAGGCAGGCCCAAAAGAAACATTAATTTATTTTATCAGATTTTCTGTATACAAAAAAAAACAGAGATGAAATAGGTCCTGGAAACAGACGCCTTGATTTCAAATCTTAACTCCATTTCTTGCCATATGTGTGCTCAGATGCTCAGGGACAGGGGCCATATCTATGTGAAAAATCACTTTAGCTGAAATGAGGAGAATAAGGCAAGTTGAGCAAGAGAGGGTGTGGGAAAACCTATTGGAATATAAAGTCCAAGTGAGTGTTTATGGTACCTTGAATGGGATAATGGCTTATAGAAGGAAACAATTTGTAAGTTTTCAATGATATTTAGGAAAGAAATGAGCAGTGCTTGGCAATGGATTAGATCTAGGTCAAAGAAGAAAGTTTCAATGCTGACTCCTTGTTTCTGATTTACACAGCAATAATTTCAAATTTTCATTTAAAATAAAAAGACCAGATTTCTTGATGATGGCCATTCTGACTGGTGTGAGATGATATCTCATTGTAGTTTTGATTTGCATTTCTCTAATGATTAATGATGTTGAGCATTCTTTCATGTGTTTGTTGGCAGTCTGTATATCTTCTTTGGAGAAATGCCTATTTAAGTCTTCTGCCCATTTTTGGATTGGGTTGTTTGTTTTTTTGCTATTGAGCTGCATGAGCTGCTTATAAATTTTGGAGATTAATCCTTTGTCAGTTGCTTCATTTACAAATATTTGCTCCCATTCTGAGGGTTGTCTTTTCATATTGTTTATGGTTTCTTTGCTGTGCAAAAGCTTTTAACATTTCATTAAGTCCCATTTGTTTATTATTGTTTTTATTTCCATTTCTCTAGGAGGTGGGTCTAAAAGGATCTTACTGTGATTTATGTCATAGAGTGTTCTGACTATGTTTTCCCCTAAGAGTTGTATAGTGTTTGGCCTTACATTTAGGTCTTTAATCCATTTTTAGTTTACTTTTGTGTGTGGTGTTAGGAAGTGTTCTAATTTCATTCTTTTACATGTAGCTGTCCATTTTTCCCAGCACCACTTATTGAAGAGACTGTCTTTTCTCCATTGTATATTTTTGCCTCCTTTATCAAAGATAAGGTGACCATATGTGCATGGGTTTATCTCTGGGCTTTCTAACCTGTTCCATTGAACTATATTTCTGCTTTTGTGCCAGGACCGTACTGTCTTGATTACTGTAGCTTTGTAGTATAGTCTGAAGTCAGGGAGCCTGATTCCTCCAACTCTGTTTTTCTTTCTCAAGGTTGCTTTGGCTATTCGGGGTCTTTTGTGTTTCCATACAAATTGTGAAAATTTTTGGTCTAGTTCTATGAAAAATGCCAGTGGTAGTTTGATAGGGATTGTCTTGAATTTGTAGATTGAAAATGATTATACTACCCAAAGGAATGGCTTTCATTGACCTAACTCCTTATCCAATTACACCAAGAATTTTCCTGTTGTCCCCTACTTGTGACTGTTGACTTTAGGCTTCAATTTGTCTAGAAATCTGTGGGTTAAGATTGTCTTTTACTTCTCCTATATCTTTCATTTATAAGTTGCATGCTTTTGCTCATGCTGGATGTTTTTGTCCATCAGTCAAATTCTATTTTTTATCATCAAAAATTTTCTCAAAATAATTTCTTAGAATTCCTCTACTAGGTTGTATATTTAAAGTGTTGTATTAATGCCTTTATGTATTATCCTCTTCATAGCCTCTTTGTAAGGAGGAAGGCCAATCTATGTGATCCGTGTGCTATCTTATTCACTAAACTTTCTAACTGCTAATTAGGCATGCAGTAAAGTTGAATTTTTGATAATTTTTAGTTGCAGCCATCTTGCTCTTACTTATGCTACTGGTTTGTAACTGGATTACTTTGGATTTTCTTGAGAAATAATAATAACAACTACCAACAAAAATTATTTTTATCTATTTCTAATAGAACACTTTCCCCCCATATTATTGAATTAGCTAAAACTTCCCAAGCAGTAGTTGATAATAATGATGATAGAAGGCAAATTTACCTTCCTTCTGGGTTTTAACAGAGGTTGCCTTCTAGATATCTGAAGTTCAAATTCAAGTCACAAATATGTCTTGTTATGCTTTGCCCAAATTTTTAAATTTAAAATTAAGCCATTTATTTAAGATTTCGCTCTCCAGTTTACCACAGGGCTGGTCATTTTCCATGACTTTATACCAGATCTATTTCCTTTTTTTCCCTTATTTATTCCTTGAATGAAGATACTGCATTTTACTTAACTATTTGATTCTTGTATAAACCACAAAGAAAATATTGGCTTGAGATTTATTTTATTTTTAAAGTAGTTTTGTCATTTTATTGAAAATAAAAGATATAAAATTTCAAAAAAATTTAATACAGACAAGTAAAATCAGGATAATTAAAACTGTTGTGAACTCAAACCCTAGTAATAACTACCTTTAACATCCTGGTATTTACATTCTAAAATCTCTCTCTTTCTCTCTCTCTCTCTCTATCTCATCCTTGCACTCTCCCTCTCTCATCTCTAAAATATTTTTACAAACAGATATCTCTCTTCTTATTACTTTCTTTATTCTTATATTTACCTGCCCATTCACTTATACAGTCAGTGAGAACATCTTAAGTCCTAGAAATCACTGTACATACAAAGGTAAATGGTGGTGGTCCAGGTAGACAAACGAGGTGGAACTAAAGTCAGGAAACAGAATATATTGAAGTAAACAGGCAATTATAATATATTGTGATAAGTGCATGACAGAGGGAGTACAGGTGTTATGTGAGCACAAAGGAAAGGCCTACAACATAGTTTTGGAAAGTTAGTAAATATTATTTATAATATATAATATCTACACTGAAACCTTACGTATAAAGAGGAAAGAGATGACAGCATCAAAAATACATTCAATTGAAACACATTAATGTATACTACCAAAATGCCTTCCAGAAAGATAACATTGTTTAAATTGCTATATAGAATGTGTAAAACAATTTATCCACAACATCAATAATATTAACACATGTCAATTTAGGGATGAAAATGGTATCTGCCTTGCTCTGATTTGAATGTTTTGACTACTAAGTAACATTGAATTTATTTTCATTTCTTCATGAATTTTCTATTGCTCTCCCAAACCTTCTGTATTCTCTAGAAAAACTCTTTTGTGGTAAATGAAGTCCGCTAAATAATTAATCAATGCTCAAAATACTTTCTCCATATCCTGGCTCTATCAACCTTAAATATTTTCAAAGCTGATGTAAACTTTCTTTCTGATTTCTAAATATGCTTTCAGGCTCCCTTATTCCTGCCCACTTCTAAAACTCCTATTTCCCCTGATGCTTGTTCCATTCAAAATCATCAACTCATCACTGCTCTTACTTTCATTTCCACCTCACATTCTTCCCCTTCTTAACCAAGTCCTACTATTGTTCTGGGTAAATTGAATATCCTTTGGATAGTACAAATGACATGCTAGCTTCTTAGAACCTAACACCAATATCTTCTCTCTTTTCTTCTTCTCTCTCTTTGACTCACCATTTTTGCCTCAAACTCTTATATTCATTACTTAGATCTTGCTATTTCCTATAGGTGGTCATTCTCAAAAATAAATGGCTTAAATACCAATATATAATTCTCTGACCAAAACTTCTTTTTAATTCAGTATTTTAAGTCGACTACATAATTTTATTTCATCAAGAACCTCAGCCATCGAATCTCCATTTTCTCCTCATCACTTTATTCTATCACATGCCACATTCTAGCCTCTAGTTCCTAGGCTATGATCCATCACATACTGGTATGTTTCCAACAGTAAAAATTATGTTAAATATGTATAAAATAGTATCACATAAAATATATTTAATTATGGGTTGCAAGTGAGTTGTTTTTCTCCCTCAAATTTTTGTATGTATTGCTGCACTGACATCGTGCCTTTAATGTTGCAGGGCTAAGGACTGAAGATATTTTATATTTTGGAAGAAATAATCTTTTCTGCTTAAATCTTTATAGGTTATCTTATCTTTAGCCTTTAAAGTCTAAATGTATTTTCCACAAAACATCTATGCCTGAATTTATTTTCATTGACCCTGTCTAGAATATACTGAGATTTCCCAATCCACAAATACCAATGAAGTCATTAATTTTTTCTTTCACTTACATTCATTGAATTTTTTGTTCTGTCTTCTCCATCAGGCATAAATATTATTTATAATTTACGTCATACATCTCAATGTTTTTAGCTCATCATTTTTCTTCTTATCTTTTCCGCTTTAAATTCTTGATGCTTTCTTGAAGTTACCTTAGACATCCCTGACTGATTTTCCTGCAGCTTCAGTTCTTTATAGCTGAAAATATAGATTTTACTTGTGTTGGGTTTTTATTTTCTCTGAGGTCTTTGTTTTATCATCACGCCTTTTTCTAATTCTAGTGCTTTTTCATCACCCTTTTTTCTCTCCTAATGAGCGTCTGCCTCTGTTTTATAGAGACAGAGCATTAGTATACTCCAAAGATGTTAAAGACTTGCCTAAATATGACATCTAGAACTTTCAGTAGATCTATAACAAAAGTAAGCTCTTCCTATGAGCCTTCTGGATACTATTCCCATTCCTCTATCCTGTAATAGCTTTCCTCATGCACAAGAGGAGGCTTCTACTTGCTCACTTTTTTCTTCCAGTTTCATTGAGATATAGTTGACATACAACACTGCATAAGTTTGAGGTGTACAGCATAAAGATTTGACTTTCACATATCATGAAATGATTATCATGATAAGGTTAGTGAACATTCACCATCTCATATAGATGCAAAATAAGAGAAAATGAAAAACTATATGAATCCCTTAGAATTTACTCTAACAACTTTCATAGATGAGATGCAGCAGTGTAATTATATTAGTCATTTTGTATATTACACTTCTAGAACTTATTTATTTTACACCTGAAAGTTTGTACCTTTTGATCACTTTCATCCAATTCCCCCTCCCTGCCTATAAACCTTTCCTGTGGTAACCATAAATCTGACATTTTTTCCTACAAGTGTGCTTATTTGGTTTTTTATTTTTTGAAGTATAACTGACCCACAACACTATGTTAGCCCCTGGTGTACAACATAGTCATTTGCTATTTCTACACATTGCAAATCATGGTCACAATAAATCGAGTTACCATCTGTCATCATGCAAAAATATTACATTATCATTGGCTAACTATATTCCTCACTATATACATTTCATCCCCATTACTCATCTATTTTGTGATTGAAGTTTGTATCTTTAATCTCCCTCACCTATTTCACTCATTCTCCCACCTCCCTCCCCTCTGGCAACCACCTGGCTGTTCTCTGTATTTATGACTCTGTTTCTGTTTTGTTATGTTTGTTCATTTGTTTAGTTATTTAAATTCTACATATAAGTGAAATCATATAGTATTTATTTGTCTCTCTCTGTCTGAGTTATTTCCCTTATTATATACTCTCTAGCTCCATCCATGTTGTCATAAATTGCAAGATTTCATTCTTTTTTATGCCTTTGGAAATCTTTGGAAATCTTAGAAAATCTTTCAACATTTCTCATTTAATTCTTTTTTTAAACAAACTACATTTAATAGAGCTAGCCTATTCCTGCACATAACATTACACCCCACTGCGTGTATTGGGATTTTTTTTTTCATGGATATCTGGTCCTTTGCAGAAAGGAATTTTCTAAAAGTTAAAATACATATCCATGAACATAACAACATAACCAATGAAAATATTGTGATCAAATATTAGAATTTCTACATATGCCTTTGAATACAGAGCCTTGGAAGATTCGAACAAACAAAAGTGGACTTTAATTTGAAGCCTCAGAGCTCTTCTTTCAAAATGGACTTTTCAGCTGTGTAGGGTCTCTGTTAGAATGATTTTTCATTTGAGCTCAGTGCATTTAGATATGAAAAGAAATAAATTACCTAGTGATTTCATTCCAAATTTGAGTACACATGATGCATTCTGTATATTACAACATTGCTAATTCTGTGCTCACAAATGGAAATGTATTTGAGAGACTTATTTGATGCCTCTGGCTTAAGATGATGATGTAGACCCCTGAGTTTACTGTTCCCAAAAATCGAAGCAGAGAAAAATGACAAATAATCTGTATTATCCTTGGAAACTAAAGAAAGGTGTATACATTCTCAAAAAACTTTTAAAATGTCTATAAAAATAAACAGGGACTAAAGTGATAAAAGGTATAGTCAAACCACAATTCACTTCAGGAGAATACATCTGCTTGGAAATCAAGCTCAAGTGACTTCCTAAAAGGGATTGAAAGGGAGAAAATATTTTGTGGCCTTTGCTAGATGGTCAAACTCAATTACATCAAAATGCAGGATTAGTTCTGGAACAGAATCTAATTAGATGCTAGATTAGGTTCTGAAACAGAAAAGGGACATAAGTGAGAAAACCGATGAAATTCAAATAAAATCTGTAATTTAGTTAATAGTATTATACCAGTGTCAAGTTCTTGGCTGTGACAAATGTACCTTGATTATATAAAATGTTATCATTAAGGGAAGCTAAGTGAAGAGTACACAGGAACTCACTACTATTTTTACAACTTTTGTAAATTTAAAGATATTCCAAAATTATAAGTATTTTTTTTAGAAAACTAAGTCATATGAGCACAAATAAGTTAGTTACAGGTACTCAAAACAACATAAGGTCAGGATATATTCTTAATACCTATTCCTGGTTGCAACTTACCCAGAAAGCAGAGGTAGGTAACAGAGAAGCGCCACTGGTGCTCACTCCTAAAAAACTCTGACTACCATTCCAGTGAGAGAACTGTGAGCCCTGCATCAGCTAACTTACTTCAGGCAGCCATACAATCACCAAAATGTAATCATTTAACACAGAAGTGATGCTCTCTGTCACCACAACTACCATCTGCAGTCAGTCACCCTCTCTTCTCTTCAAAATCAGATCATCTGATCTAAGGATCAGTGAGCTACATCTAAGCAATTGCCCATCTCCCTTCACCTGTACCTGCAATACTCAAAGTGCAACCCAAACAATTGTTGATAAAAGTGAACTAAAAGCCTAAAAGGAAAAGAAAATTACTGGATATATGATAAGATTCAATACCAAAAGGATCAATTTTATGAACTAGAATACTTTCCTTATAACCAGAGCTGCTACAAGAAACAGGAGAAAATTTTGGAAATTTTTTAATTAATATTTTCATACACATTCTAAGGAACTTTATATCTATGGAACAAAAACAAGCAGTCATGGAGCCAGGAAAGTTGGGTATTGATTAAGATTGTTTGGAAATGAATAACATAAATGCAGAATTTAATATTTCCAGTAGTGAATAGAAGATTAAATATTATAGGAATTGACTTAGCAAATTAGAAGATAAGTGTAAAAGATTCTCTGAGAATTTGGAAGAAAAGTGCTATTTTGATATTTTAGATAATGAAAACAATGGGAGAAATTATAAAATATTCAGAAGAGAATAGAGTTATAGATATAGATATATAACTATACATATACACACATATGTGTCTACACATATTCTTGTTTCTCTATCTCCTCAATGATAGTAATTTTTGTTAATTTGATAGGTAAATAAAATGCTATCTGACTGCTGGTGACCTGTTTTCTTTTTCTTACACATTCATAAGATTTTTCAATATATTCTTAAAATGCAATTTTTATCACAATATGTCTTTCTTATTGTTTTTACTCTATTAAAAATAGAGTTAGAAATAGAGACAGAGATATAGACACTGGATATATAACTATCCAGTGCGCATGTGTGTATGTAAGTATGAATATATTGTTATGTAATTGTCACTTTTCTTCTACTGATTTCACATACATTAACGTAGGTATGCATGTATATATGTGTGTATATTAGGATTTCCCAAAAAGAGAATAAGATAAATAACAGATATACTTTGTAAAACTTTAAGTATCAAAAATAAATTTTAAAATCTTATGAATACATAGGTAAATAGCAATTAGATATGATTTTTCACCAGGTAATTCAATTCTAGAAATTTATCATAAAAAAAGAGTATTTGTTGAAACATTATTAAAAGTGACAAAAATTAGAAACAAATTAAACATCCAAAAATAGAACATTTCTATATACTATGGGCCATTCGTTTGACAGAATATTATGCAACCATTAAAAATGATATAGTAGGGCTTCCCTGGTGGCTCAGTGGTTGAGAGTCTGCCTGCCGATACAGGGGACGTGGGTACGTGCCCCGGTCTGGGAGGATCCCGCATGCCGTGGAGGGGCTGGGCCCATGAGCAATGGCCACTGGGCCTGCACGTCCGGAGCCTGTGCTCCACAACGGGAGAGGCCACAGCAGTGAGAGGCCCGCGTACTGCAAAAAATAAAAATAAAATAAAAATAAAATGATATAGTAGACACTACATAAAAAAGAGTTTACAATATATTTTATAAACAGATTGCAAAACAGCATAAATAGAATGATTATTTTTACTTTAGGGTATCTGTGCATATGTATTGTAAAATACATATGTAAAAAATATGTAAAATATCTCTGAGAAATATGGCTATATGTGTCTGCATTTCTTTTTTTCTTTCATCTGTATTTTCTAATTTCACTGTGATAAATATATACATTTGTCAATTAAAAACATATATGTGTATTTTCCATGAGAAAATAATATTTCAAAATATATCATCTACAGAAGGACAGAATCTCTAGAATTCTGCTCTGTTTGGTTATTATAGTTAGATCCTTCTTCCCTTAGCCTAAAAGTAAGGGAGAAATTTGGACATTTGTGTTCCCTTTTCAAAGTGCAACTTTTTAACTTTCTTTTTGACATAGGTGTATTATGTTGCTAACAGTAAGCAAATATTTTCTTCTTACCATTTCATCTTTTCTTTCCACTTTGGGATTCATATGAACACTTAAGAGTTACTGCGTGGTTTTTTTTTTTTTTTCTCCAAGCTGGACTATTTAGATCATATCTCAAAGAAGTCTTATATAATTCAAAACCCTTATGTGAATAAAATATCAACACGGTTTCTCTATAAGCTCTCAGCAAACCAGTGTCAAGCATGTTGCCACTGTTTGATGGAGAGTGAATGACTTTTAGACACTGTGTGCTTTTATCCTGTAACAAAGGCTATGAAAGGAAATTGTTTTCTCCTTCTCCTCTTTTCCCTTCCCCCAACATTTTGCTTTTGTCCTCCTCCAGTGTCCTTGAAAGCTGTATTGAATCTGACAAAGGATAAAGTAGCAGGGAGTGGGAAAAACTAAAACTACCAAGGGGCTCCAACTACCTGTCTGAAAATCTGTTTATATAGCACCTGGGTCACTCTCATCTGATAGGCTTTTCTCTATGTGTTATTGTGTTTATATCTAGAAGAAAAGGCCAGCATCCCTTGATGCTGAGCGCTGCTCTATAGATAAATTCTACCCCCTTCATTTTCCACTTGCTACTTCATTTTCTTTGAAAGAGTTTGCCTTTCGAGCTTCACCTGTGATCACCAAGAACACAAAATCTCCCTTTTGTTCATTGAGTGACCTTTATATTTCACTAGAGGTGAAACGTGTCTTGAAACCTAAACCAATTTTAGCAAAGAAGTCTTTAGAAAAATGTAACTGAGACTGCCACATACAAAAATTAATGCTGTTGGTTTCTTATTATTGATCAAGTGTTTCTCTGTGATTTTGTTTGGGAATTCAAAGTACAATGCATTGTTCCGAAATGAATGCAGCATCACAGACAGGAGCTTCCTTGGGGTATGGTGAACTGGTGACAGCCCAAAGGCTGTGGTGTTATTTTTATTTCTTGGAAGGAGGAGTGGGTTGGGAAGGAGTCACTCACTCCTGCCAAAATCAAGTGGCTTTAAGAATCAGGCAGCTTGGGAGGGAGAGAGATGCAAGAGGGAAGGGATGTGGGAACAGATGTGTATGTATGACTGATTCACTTTGTTATAAAGCAGAAACTAATAAAAAAATACAAAAAAAAAAAAGAATCAGGCAGCTGGACAGTCACCCACGGAGGTGAAAATTGAAAGAAGTTTGGCACAGAGACCTGATACAGGAGATAATATGAAGTTTATACACATATCCTATAACTAGTCCAGAAGTCCCAATAATCTTTGTTACCTAGGAATATCAAGCAGAATTGTCCTTTACATATACACTCTGCCTTGAAGGAGTGTATTTTAGAGAAGAACAAGCACCAAAGAGTGAAGATAGGGCCTTTCTGAGCACTTGTGGTTCTCTCTTTCCTTCCCCCTCACCTCCCCAACCCTCCTCCTATACCCTATATGTTTATGTGTAGGTGAAAACAAACAGAAATTTGAGTAAGATAAATGGTCAAAGTGTTTGGGTTTAAAAAAGTGAAAGGACAGGCACAAAGTCTAATTTACCCTCATCCCATGCTCCCTTCAGGGAAGGTCTTGGACTCCATACTTTCCCTGGACTTGACCAACAGATGGGCAGCCTTCTTCTTAGGAGAATAGTAATGTAACTTTGTTGGTAACTAAATATTAGTAACAAAATATTGAACTCGGGTAATTTAAAACTGGCACTGAGATGTCCATTCAAAGAAAAAAATCAAGGTGGTGCTATAAAAACATGCAAGCATATGATAGATGAATATTTTGAATACTGTCCTGAATATGAATTATTAACTTTTTTTAATTTCTACTCTGTGAATTATACCCCATAAGGAAAGGTACACCTGAACAATATAAATATATTTTTTGCTTAAATTCTAATATTACTTGTGAAAAAATATAGAAATGTGCCATGCTAAAGAGTGTTAAGAAAAGTTTCACTGATAAATCCCAAAATCTTACACTGAAAGTCATAAGACCAAGGGCAGTATTTAGGGGTGCCCCATGTTGCATTCAGAGCCCCAGACTGAAATCTGCTATTCTCAGTGCATGGTTCCTAAAGGAACCCTGGGCATCAACATCTGGCCAACAGATGAGTGAAGACAATGTGGAGGGTTGCAGGTTGAAAGGTGTTGATTATGGGTCAGGTCTGGGAGTAGTATCCATGTACCTCACCCTACAATGCATTGACCAGAATCTAGTCACAATGGCCTTACCCCAGTGAAAACTGAAGTTGCCATGTACTGAACTGGAGAAAATTGCAAGTAGACGAAGTTTAGGGGGTGAGATGTTAGAAGTACAGTTTGGACATGTAAGTATGAGATACCTATCAGATGTCTGTATAAGTCAGTTTGGGCTGATATTACAAATACATCATAAACTGGGTGGCTTAAACAACAAACATTTTATTTCTCACAGTTCTGGAGGATGGGAAGTCTAAGATAAAGTGCTGGAAGATCTGATGTCCGGTGAGGGCCTGCTTCCTGGTTTGTAGGATCTTGAAATGAGGAGATTATCTTGAATTAAGCATGTATTAGTCAGGGCTCAGCCAAAGAATAGAGGTAATGTTGATATATATATTAAAGATTTATTTCAAGGAATTGGCTGATTTGATAGTGGGAGCTAACAAAGAGGGTCGAAAATCCATAGGACAAAGGATGAGAAGGAAATGTGACCACGAAGGCAGAAATTGGAATGATGAGGCCACAAGTCAAAGAATATCTGGAGCCACCTGAAGCCAGAAGATGCAAATAAGGAAATCTCCCCTATAGCCTTCAGAGGGAATGCAGCCCTACAGACACCTGGATTTCTGTTTTCAGGCCTCCAGAACTGTGAGAGAATAAATTTCTCATGCTTTAAACTACCTAGTTTGTGGTAACTTATTACACTAGCCCTAGAAAAGTAAGACAGTATGCTAAACCTTCATCTATTCCAGAATCCTTGTATGACATCTGTCAAAAGGGTACTGAAGCCAAAACATTTGAGAACTGTTGTTTTAAGTACTGTTATTTTATTTTGTTTTTGCTTTCATATACAACCAGACCCAACTCTCTAGAAAATTTTGATAGATTCCTTTAAATAATTCCTCCATATTTATTTCAAGTTTATTCTTTTTATTAAAGTTTTTTTTTTATTTTTTTTTTTTGCGGGATCTTAGTTCCCCAACCAGGGATTAAACCCACGCCCCCTGCAGTAGAGGTGCAGAGTCTTAACCACCGGACCTCCAGGGAAGTTCTTATTTTAAGTTTATTCTTAAGAAATTTTAAATTTGCTACTGTAATTAAGATATTGTACATTCATTATACTTCCTAACTAGCTATTGCTGTATAAAAAGTGATTAACTTTTGTATATTTTAAAACATACCATCTTAATACACTCTCGTAGAAATTTTAATAGCCTTTCAATTTATATTCATGTGTTTTCTGGGTAGACAAGCATATCACTTGCAGATAAAATAATTTGCTATCTTCCCAATATTTAGATCATTTATGTCTTTCTGTACCTTGCTGTTTTGCTCAAAATGTCCAGAACAATAGAGATTATTATAGTTATCTTTGCCTAATTTTAGGTACTTCTTTGAGCATATCATTGTTGAGGATGATGTTGAGTGATTATTTCAGATATTCTTGTCATGTCAATGAAATATTCTTTTCCTGGTATTACCAAGATTTTCCATTTAATCAACAATACTGTTTAAATTTATCCAGTGTCTACTAAGAAGAGCCTGTGTACTTCTTTCTTTTTTATATTCCTTCCTTGCTTCCTGGACTAAACTCATCTTGTCAGTTTATTATAACTTTATAGATTTTATTTGTTAATATTTTATTTAGGACTTTTATATCTATAGCTGAGATGTGCAGTTTTTCTGTTTTGTATAATCATCTTAAGTTTTCAAGTAAGAGGTTTCCTTAGTAAAATGATTTAGAAAGTTTTCCACCTTCTTCAATTCTCTAAAACATTTTTTATTCATTTCCCCCTTTAAGTTTTTTATCTTTATCAAATAATGCATTATGTATTTAAAATTTAGGAAAAAAATTATTGAAAGGTTTCTAATGTAATAAAGCAGTCCTCTTTCTTACTTTCAACTTTCTTAGAATTTTGTGGGGAGCTGTTTATCTCCACATTTCCATATGATTATTTATACTATTGTTTCTTGATTTATAAAATGTAGACATTATTTATAAACTTCTAGTTATAGGAATTATGCTTTACACAATCCTCCACCTTTCCCTTCTCTCCTAAACTCCCAACATAATTATGGCAAAATTAGTTTTTTAAATAAATAGTTCATGGTTGTATATTATTTATAGTGGAGACAGAATGGTCTATGATTATGCATATTTTCTAATACAATTTTTGTTGGTATCAATAATTGTTATTTTTATTGCTTTCTCTGGGCTTTTCACATTTTAAAAAATATACCCAATGATCTGTCAATTATTTCCCCAAATGCTTAAATACAGACCCATGAATTTCTTTGTAGATCTGATGCACAGCTGTCATCTGGGAACTTCCTTCATTACTCCTCTTGATTAATGCCCTATTTCTTATCTTCTGTTTTCCTCTGTCTTGTTTATCCACATCACTTTACTAAAGAACAATTAAATAGTTTCTGAAACTGAGTACATGAGAAATAAAATTTTTAGTACTCTCATATTTTATGACTGCATTGATAGGTTTCCTGGGTATACAATCATGCACTAAAAATAATTTTCACTCAAAGATGAAGGCTTTATTCGACAGACTTCTATTATCCAGTTATATTTTTTAAAATTCCTGTGTCATCTGATTATCACTTATTTATAGGTTATTCTTTTTTTCTTTTCAGAATAAGTCTAAGATTTTGCTCTTTACCACTGATGTTCTAAAATGTCATGATGATATGGCATAGTGAGTTTCTTAATTCATTACACTGGACACATGGGTCCTTACTATCTAAAGACTTAGATCCTTCACCTCTGGGAATTTTATCCATATTATTTCTTTGATGTTTTCCACTTCTCTGTTTTCTCAGCTGTCTCTTCTTAAACTTTTATTTGGATATTGGACTTTATACATTGATTCACAAATTTTATCTTTTCCATCTTTGTATTGTGTTCAGATTTCTAAAAGAGTCCCTAGGGTTTATCTTTCAACTGTTCAATTAAATTGTTGGGGCTGCTCTACTTGACATTGCTAAGAGCTGCTATGTTCCAAAAGTCCCTTTCATATAACATCTTCCATTTGCTCATTAATGCAATGTTTTATCACATAATATTTTCTGCTATCTACCTGAGCATATTAATGACTCTTTTATATTTTGAGAGGGCAGAATATCTTTTTTCTACTCCCTGATTTGCTTTTTATTTTCTCCAAGGTCATTTTACCATTTATTTGCTTTTCTGTTTTTTTTTTTTTTTTTTTCTCTGTCTTTAATGTTAAAAGCACTCCTCAACCATCTGGTATTCTTTGGATGTCTCTTCATCCATAATTGAGTCAATAAAAACTTGATTGGGAGCCCTGTGGTAAAAGCATGCTAATTGAGTGGTGAGTCAGTAGAATGCAATGAGGCAACATTCCATATTTTTCACTGAGAAACTCTCAGGCCCTTTCTCGGGGACTATTTAGTTTCTCCAAAGGATAATCTTCCACTCTCCTGTATAAGGAGTAAAGCAGCTTTGTCGCTGATTATGTACATTCTGGAGACTAGGGTCAGGGAGGGGCAGGAGAAGAGCTGAGTAGAGGAAGGCGGGAGAACTCACCAATGCACATCTGTTCCGATTTTACTCTATCCCTTATCTCCCTTTCTTCACCATTACCACTGTTCTTGAGTCCATAGTGTCTCTTGAGGAAGTAATCAGGAAGGGATGAGTAGCTACTTGCTGTTATGTGGGTATGAAACCACTATAATCACAGTATGGTCAATCAGCAGGTATTCAGCACTAAACTTTCTACAGGATGCAAGGTCTTCTTGAGTTCTACTGGGTAAATCACTGAGCATCTCCTCATTTTTCATCTTCTGCCAAGTCTTAAGATTTTATCTTTCCTCTGCTCTGCCAAGACAATTTCTCCTTTGAAGCCATTCCAGCTTCTAAAAACAAGTTGACATTTCTCACCTATTCTACTACTGTTCTTCTTCCCATTCTCTTTATGCTCATAGATTTTCTGTCTTTTTATTATTAATTCTTAATATCATTGTGTTGTAATTTGGAGTGGGTGCATGTGTTCAACAGCTTAGTTTAATCTGAAATCTCCTGAAACATTTTTAAATATTATGAGAAATAACTTTTCTTTGACAGTTTGCTAGAAATTGTCCATTATATCTCTTAGGCCAATATTTTTTATGGGGCTAAACACACTGATTATTTCTTCAATCTATTCCATTTGTATATTTACATTTTATGCTTTTGATTCAACTTTGCTCATTAATATTTGCCTAGAAAATCTTCCATTTCTTCAACAATTTTGGATATCTTTGTGTTACAGTTTTTGAATTGTAAATATTTTTTTGTATATTATGTCCTGGTTTTACATTCCTAGTTTACATATATTCCCCCATTTTAATTAGCTCTATCACAGGTTTTTATTTTGAGTGGATGTTTTATATAACTAGGTAATAGATTAAATACATATAAATATTGGTTTTCATTTCATTTTCTGGTTATCTTTAGCTTATGTCAAGATATTTTTCTTATTCTTCCTAAAGTTATTTTATTGCTGTTTTAATAACTTTTTAAAGTAAAAAGCCTGGTGTATTTTCTTGTACTCTTATTATATAATAATAAAAGCATTTAAGGCTACATGTATTATCTGTGTCATTTATTTCTAGTTGGTAAATGAAGTTTTGATTTTCTCTTTGACTTAAGAATTATTTATGAAAAGTTCTGTTTTACTTTAAATCTTAAAAGTGTTAAAATTCCTTAGTTGACACTCTCTTAATTACATGTAATTTAATTTTATTCTGGTCAGGGAATGTGATTTTTTTAATTTCTGATTTGGGAATACTTTTAAGACTTTTTTGTGTTTCTTCCTCTTTCTCCACAGAATAAAAGATGTGGAATAGTGCCCATTTTAATAACAAAAGTACCTGAATATGTATGATTAATGAGTGCCTGGTTCCCCATGGATTTTTTTAACTGGAAAATTACCAATGACATTTACCCAGCAACATTTCATATCCTTTCCCATTGAAATATATAAATTTGTATCAAACATACTTTAAAATGAGCCTATAGAGTACAATTATAACAATGTAAGAACATCATATAAAGCTAAAAGAATATAGGAATATAGTATGACATGTTAGCAGTAAATAGTTCTGATAGTGGTGCTCTGTGAGATGTTTTTCTTCTTTAACATAATTATGCATTATCTAACTTTTACATAGTATATATCTCCCTTATTATAAAAAATTTGCATATAATACATTGTAACAATTATCTCTGGTGCATCATAAATTCAAATAATAACATAATTTTGAGGCAGAGGAAACATGGAAATTTTTTTAATTTAACATCTTTATTGAAGTATAATTGCTTTAAAATGTTGTGTTAGTTTCTGCTGTGTAATAAAGTGAATCAGCTATATGTATACATATATCCACATATCCCCTCCCTCTTGTGTCTCCCTCACACCTTCCCTTCATATCCCTCTAAGTGGCCACAAACCAACAAGCTAATCTCCTGTGCTATGCAGCTGCTTCCCACTAGCTATCTATTTTACAGTTAGTAGTGTATATATGTCAGTGCTATTCTCTCACTGCATCCCAGCTTACCCTTCCACCTCCCCATGTTCTCAAGTCCATTCTCTACATCTGTGTCTTTATTCCTGTCCTGTGCCTAGGTCAATCAGTACCATTTTTTTTTTTTTTTGGTTTTTAGATTCCATATATATGTGTTAACATACAGTATTTGTTTTTCTCTTTCTGACTTACTTTACTCTGTATGACAGACTGTAGGTCCATCCACCTCACTACAAATAACTCAGTTTTGTTTCTTTTTATGACTGAGTAACATTCCATTGTTTATATATGCCACATCCTATTTATCCATTCATCTGTCAATGGACACTTAGGTTGTTTCCATGTCCTGGCTGTTGTAAATAGTGCTGCAATGAACATTGGGGTGCATGTCTCTCTTTGAATTATGGTTTCCTCAAGGTGTATGCCCAGTAGTGGGAATGCTGGGTCATATGGCAATTATACTTTTAGTTTTTTAAGGAACTTCCATACTGTCCTCTATAGTGGCTGCATCAATTTATATTCTCACCAACAGTTCAAGAGGGTTCCCTTTTCACCACACCCCCTCCACCATTTACTGTTCCTAGATTTTTTGATGATGGTCATTCTGACCGATGTGAGGTGATACCTCATTATGGTTTTATTTGCATTTCTCTAGTGATTAGTGATGTTGAGCATCCTTTCATGTTCTTGTTGACAATGGGTATATCTTCTTTGCAGAAATGTCTATTTAGGTCTTCTGCCCATTTCTGGATTGGGTTGTTTGCTTTTGTGATATTGAACTGCATAAGCTGCTTGTACATTTTAGAGATTAATCCTTTGTGAGTTGCTTCATTTGCAAATATTTCTCCCATTCTGTGTGTTGTCTTTTCATCTTATTTATGCTATCCTTTGCTGTGCAAATGTTTTTAAGCTTCAATAGGTTCCATTTGTTTATCTTTTATTTTATTTCCATTACTCTAGGAGGTGGGTCAAAAAGAATCTTGTTGTGATTTATGTCAAAGAGTGCTCTTCATAAGTTTTCCTCTAGGAGTTCTATAGTGTCTAGCCTTACAGTTAGGTTTTTAATAGATTTTGAATTTATTTTTGTGTGTGGTGTTAGGAAGTGTTCTAATTTCATTCTTTTACATGTAGCTGTCCAGTTTTCCCAGCACCACTTATTGAAGAGGCTGTCATTTCTCCGTTGTATATTCTTGCCCACATTATCAAAGATAAGGTGGCCATATGTGCGTTGGTTTATCTCTGAGCTTTCTATCCTGTTCCATTGCTATATAATTCTGCTTTTGTGCCAGTACTATACTGTCTTGATTACTGTAACTTTGTAGTATAGTCTGAAGTCTGGGAGCATGATTCCTTCAGCTCCATTTTTCTTTCTCAAATTTGCTTTGGCTATTTGGGGTCTTTTGTGTTTTCACACAAATTGTGAAATTTTTTGTTCTAGTTCTGTGAAAAGTGCCATTGGTATCTTAATAGGGATTGCATTGAATCTGCATATTGCTTTGGGTAGCATAGGCATTTTCACAATGTTGATTCTTCCAATCCAAGAACATGGTATATCTCTCCATGTGTTTGTATGACCTTTAATTTATTTCATCAATGTCTTATAGTTTCTGCATACAGGTCTTTTGTCTCCTTAGGTAGGTTTATTCCTAGGTATTTTATTCTTTTTTTGCAATGGTAAATGGGAGTGTTTCCTTAATTTCTCTTTCAGAGAAATTAAGGAATGTATAGGAATGCAAGGGATTTCTGTGCATTAATTTTGTATCCTGCTACTTTACCAAAATCATTGATTAGCTCTAGTAGTTTTCTGGTAGCATCTTTAGTATTCTCTATGTGTAGTATCATGTCATCTGAAAACAGTGACAATTTTAATTCTTCTTTTCTGATTTGGAATCCATTTATTTCTTTTTATTCTCTGATTGCTGTGGCTAAAACTTCCAAAACGATGTTGAACAATAGTGGTGATAGTGGACAACCTTGTCTTGTTCTGGATCTTAGAGGAAATGCTTTCAGTTTTCACCATCAAGAATGATGTTAACTGTGCATTTGTCATATATGGCCTTTATTATGTTGAAGTAAGTTCCCTCTATGCCTACTTTCTGGAGTTTTTTTATCATAAATGTGTGTTGAATTTTGTCTACATCTATTGCAATGATCATATGGTTTTTCTCCTTCAATTTATTAATATAGCTTATCACATTGATTGACTTGTGTATATTGAAGAATCCTTGCATTCCTTGGATAAATCCCACTTGATCATGGTGTACGGTCCTTTTATTGTTCTGTTTGATTCTGTTTGCTGGTATTTTCTTGAGGATTTTTGCATCTATGTTCATCAGTGATATTGGTCTATAATTATTTTTTTCTTCCTGACATCTTTGCCTGGTTTTAGTATCAGGGTGATGGTGGCTTCTTAGAATAAGTTTGTGAATGTTCCTCCTTCTGCTATATTATGGAAGAGTTTGAGAAGGATAGGTGTTAGCTCTTCTCTAAATGTTTGATAGAATTCGCCTGTGAAGCCATCTGGTCCTGGGCTTTTGTTTGCTGGAAGGTTTTCCCCAGTGTTTCAATTTCAGTGCTTGTGATTGGTCTGTTTATGTTTTCTATTTCTTCCTGGTTCAGTCTCAGGAGGTTGTGTTTTTCTAAGAATTTGTACATTTTTTCCAGGTTGTCCATGTTATTGGCATATAGTTGCTTGTAGTAATCTCTCATGATCCTTTGTATTTCTGCAATGTCAATTGTTACTTCTAAATTTTCATTTCTAATTTTATTGACTTGAGTCTTCCTTTTTTTTCTTGATGAGTCTGGCTAATGGTTTTTCAATTTTGTTTCTTTACTCAAAGAAGCAGATTTTAGTTTTATTGATTTTTGTTGTTGTGATTTAGTTTTTATTTCATTTATTTTCTGATCTGATCTTTATGATTTCTTTCATTCTTTTAACTTTGGGGATTTTTGTTCTTCTCTCTCTAATTGTTTTAGGTATAAGGTTAGGTACTTTATTTGAGATTTTTCTTCTTTCTTGGGGTAGGGTTTTATTGTTATAAACTTCCCTCTTAGAACTGCTTTTGCTGCATCACATAGGATTTGCATCATCGTGTTTTCATGGTCATTTGTTTCTAGGCATTTTTTTTAATTTCCTCCTTGATTTCTTCAGTGATCTCTTGGTTATTTATTAGCTTATGTGTCGTATGCATGTGTTTGTATTTTTTATAGATTTTTTCCTGTAATTGATAGCTAGTCTCATAGTGATGTGGTCAGAAAAGATACTTGATACATTTTCAATTTTCTGAAATTTACCAAGGCTCGATTTGTAACCCAAGATATGATCTATCCTGGAGAATGTTCCATGAGCACTTGAGAAGAAATTGTATTCTGTTGTTTTAGATAGAATGTCATTTAAATATCAATTAAGTCCCTCTTGTTTAATGTATCATTTAAAGCTTGTGTTTCCTTATTTCTTTTCATTCTGGATGATCTGTCCATTGGTGAAAGTAGGGTGTTAATGTCCCCTCCTATGATTGTGTTACTGTCGATTTCCACTTTTCTGGCTGTTAGCATTCGCCTTATGTATTGAATTGTTCCTATGTTGGGTGTATAAATATTTACAATTGTTATATCTTCTTCTTGGATTGATTCCTTGATCATGATGTAGTGTCCTTCTTTGTCTCTTGTAATAGTCTTTATTTTTAAGACTATTTTGTCTGATATGAGAAATGGTACTCCAGCTTTCCTTTGATTTCCATTTGCATGGAATATCTTTTTCCATCTCTTCACTGTCAACCTGTATGTGTCCAGAGGTCTGAAATGGGTCTGTTGTAGACAGCATATATATGGGTCCTGTTTTTGTATCCATTCAGCCTGTCTATATCTTTTGGTTGGAGCATTTAATTCATTTCCATTTGAGGTAATTATCGATATGTATGTTCTTATTATCATTTTCTTAATCGTTTTGGGTTTGTTATTGTAGGTCTTTTCCTTCTCTTGTGTTTCCTGCCTAGAGAAGTTCCTTTAGCATTTGTTGTAATGTGGGTTTGTTGGTGCTGAATTCTCTTAGCTTTTGCTTGTCTGTAAAGGTTTTAATTTCTCTTTCGAATTGAATGAGATCCTTGCTGGGTAGAGTAATCTTGGTTGTAGGTTTTATTCATTCATCTCTTTAAATATGTCTTGCCACTCCCTTCTGGTTTGCAGAGTTTCTGCTGATAGATCAGCTGCTCACCTTACAGGGATTCCCTTCCATGTTATTTGTTGCTTTTCCCTTGCTGCTTCTAATATTTTTTCTTTGTATTTAATTTTTAATAGTTTGATTAATATGTGTCTTGGCGTGTTTCTCCTTTGGTTATCCTGTATGGGACTCTCTGAGCTTCCTGGTCTTGATTGACTATTTCCTTTCCCATATTATGGAAGCTTTCAACTGTCATCTCTCCAAATATTTTCCCAGTCCCTTTCTCTTTCTCTTCTCCTTCTGTGACCCCTATAATTCTAATGTTGGTGTTTTTAATGTTGTCTCCAAGGTTGCTAAGACTGTCATTAATTCTTTCATTCCTTTTTCTTTATTCTGCTCTGTAGTAGTTATTTCCACTCTTTTACCTTCCAGGTCACTTATCTGTTCTTCTGCCTCATTCATTCTGTTATTTATTCCTTCTAGAGAATTTTAAATTTCATTTATTGTGTTGTTCACCATTGTTTGTTTGCTCTTTAGTTCTTCTAGGTTCTTGTTAAAATTTTCTTGTATTTTCTCTATTCTATTTACAAGATTTTGGATCATCTTTACTATAATTATTCCAAATTCTTTTTCAGGTAGACTGCCTGTTTCTTCTTCATTTGTTTGTTCTGGTGGGTTTTTACCTTGCTCCTTCCTCTGTTGTGTGTTTCTCTGTCTTCTCATTTTGCTTAACTTACTGTGTTTAGGGTCTCCTTTCACAGGCTGCAGGTTTGTAGTTCCCATTGTTTTTGGTGTCTGCCCCCAGTGCTAAGTTTGGTTCACTGTGTTGTGTAGTCTTCCTGGTGGAGGGGACTAGTGCCTGTGTTCTGGTTGATGAGACTAGATCTTGTCTTCCTTGTGTGGAGGTCCACCTCCGGTTGTGTGTTTTTGGGTGTCTGTGACCTTATTATTATTTTAGGCAACCTTTCTGCTAGTGAGTGGTGTTGTGTTCCTGTCTTGCTAGTTGTTTGGCATAGGGTGTCCAGCACTGTAGCCTGCTGGTCGTTGATTGGAGCTGGGTGTTGGTGCTGAGATGGAGTTCTCTGGGAGATTTTTGCCATTTGATATTATATGGAGATGGCTGGTCTCTGGTGGACCAATGTCCTGAACTCGGCTCTCCCACCTCAGAGGCACAGGCCTGATGCCCAGCTGGAGCACCAAGATGCTGTCATCCACATGGTTCAGAATAAAATGGAGAAAATAAGAAAGAAAGAAAGAAAGAGAAAAGAATGTTATTAAAATAAAAAATAAAAAATAATTATTAAAAATTAAAATAATAAAAAGAGAGAGAGAGAGATAGAAAGAAAGAAGAGAGCAACCATACCAAGAAAGAAAGAAGAGAGCAACCATTCCAAGAAACAAATCCACCAGTGATAACAAACATTAAAAGCAATACTAAAATAAATTTTAAAAAAGGACAGAAAGAACCCTAAGGCAAATGGTAAAAGCAAAGCTATACTGACATATCACACACAGACGCATACACATACAAACTCACAAAAAGATTAAAAGGAAATAAATATATATATCATTGCTCCCAAAGTCCACCACCTCAATTTGGGATGATTTGTTGTCTATTCAGGTATTCCACAGATGCAGGGTACATCAAGTTGATTGTAGAGATTTAATCCACTACTCCTGTGGCTATTGGGAGAAAGTTCCCTTTCTCTTCTGTGTTTGAGACCTCCCTCTGCTATGAAGGTAGCAGCATAAGGGCTCCTGCACAAAACTCCAAGGCTCCCTGTCCCAGCCACCTAAGCTCATGTAAGTCTCTCTTCCAGTCACACTAAAATGTAGATGCTTTACTGGTAAGAAACAAGGAGAGGGAAAAGAAATCTGAAAGGTTGAACATTTTCCTGAAAGATATTGGAGTTACTTTAAAAGACTAAATCATAAGGGACTTATTTCAATCACTTGGCCAATTTAAGTTTTCCTTCTTAATCCAACAGAGCCAAGTCTCTTAGAGTAGAATTCATTCAACTATTACATATAAAAAAATTTTAAAAATCAAGGGGGCAGCAGTGTGCAATCTACCTTATGAAAAAAGGAACCAGAAAGGAAGGCCTCTGAGTTTTTTTCCAAAATCAAGAAGAATAAGCTGTGTAACCCTGGTCAAGGGAGTATTTAGTACCTCCAGGTATTAAATGTCTCTTTGTTATCGATAAAATGAGCAATAATGAGTAGGAAGGATAAGGGAATCTGTAAGAAACAAACCAGTTCTAACACCTTGAGATTCATGTGAACACTCAAGTTAATGAAATACCATCGTCATGAAGACCATTTGTGAGAGAGGTGGTTGCTTGTTTGTATGGCAGAATAATACTCATAGTGATTCACAAATATGTTAAAACTCAGATCTCAAGCATATTAGTATGCTACCTAATGAATCTAAATGTATGGTTACCTAACTTAAGAGGTTTATTTACCATCCTCCATCCATTAAAAAATTTCAGCAGCATTTGATCTCAATAATAACCTCTAGTCCAACACTATGGGAAATATATCCTAGAATGTGTTCTGGGTCAAACAAAATGGAATTCTGTTTAAATGGTATGGTTATCATCTTATGCTACACAAGTGACATAAGTGAATTATTTTAATATATTTTCTAGGAAGATGTTTCCTATATAATGAACAGCATTTTGGGTCAAAAAATGTGATTTTACCTCATGTTAATGAAAATCTTCCTCTTAATAATGAAAATATTTGTCATTGCCCACCATAATATGTAAACAAGTTTAAAAAGGAAGAAGCAAGAATGGCAAGTTAGAAAGAGAGCCTGAGAGAAAGAGAGAGGGAGAGAGAATAAGAATATGAACTCATTCTAGAAGGAGTCTTTGACACACATGGGACATATTGGAATGGAAATCCACAGACACATATTAAATGGAAACGCAGAGGAAAAAAGGAAAAATGTCTACAGGGAAGATGAAATGAGAATGCACACCTTCCACAAGCATGCCACTAACCATCTGCTTTTCTTTAGGGCATGTCAACATCTCTTTAGCCCTTTTCTCTCTCAAAATGAATGAGTACCAGCACTGGAAAATAGAAAAGATAATGGTGTCTGAGGAGAGAGTGCATCCAGTCATTTGTTGTTAAAGAAGTCATTTGAAAAGTAATTATATGAGAAGCCAAATGGATGAAAAAGCTGTGATATTATTGATTAAATTTGATTTCAATTTAATGTACAGTATCAAGGAGATAGGGTTTCAGTTTTAAAATGTGTTATGTTTTAGCATCAAGCTAGTATGGAGGAGTAAAACAACTTAGTGTGTATGGGGGGAGGTGGGGAGAGAGAGAGATGGGGAGAAGGCATAGATGGTATGGGAAAGCAAAACTCTTGTAGCTGAACTCTAACCAAAGGTAAAATTAGTTGCCCTAAGTTTTACTACTGGCTAAGTCCAACAAAAATAAATAGTAACAGCTCTCTCCAAAAAACACAAGCTCTCTCCAAATAAAATATCTCTCAGCATCTCTACTTAGCATTTATCTTATATGTTTCTATTGAGGAATTCAATATATAATTAGCAATACCTGGAAACTTATATAATTCTCACAAGATCTTATTTTTTTTTTCAGTGCTGTTTAAGCCAGGCTCTTCTTTTTTCTCTTAAAATATTATCTTTTTATGTACAAAAATAATCCACATGTCCTTATCTACTGGGGCTATCATAAAAAAGCTATATACTGGTTGGCTTAAACAGCAGAAATTTACTTTCTCACAGTTCTGGCTGGAAAGTCCAAGATCAAGTTTCTTGCAGTGTTCAGTTTCTAGTGAGAGCTCTTTTCCTGGCTTGCAGAAAACCACCTTCTCACTATTTCTTCACATGGCAAAAAGAAAGAAAGAAATCTCCCTGGTGTCCCTTTTTATCAGGACACTAATCCTATCAGGTCAGGGCCTCCATCTTATGACCTCATTTAACCTTAATTAGTTCCTTTGAGACCCCATCTCCAAATACGGTAACAATGGAGTTTAGGGCTTTAACATATGAATTTGAGGATGACACAAATATTTAGTTCATAACACAATGTTTCTTAAAGAAAAGTTACAAAGTAACAATAAGCAAAGAGACAAAAAAGTTTACTTATAATCCCAGCACCCAGTTACGTCCACCATCAACAGTATATTTACTTTTGGGTTTCTTTTTAACCTATACACATAAAAAATATTTTTATAGTATGATATTAAAGGTAATGGTTTCCAAATGCTTCCTTCATATAACAACATTAAGAAATTTTTTTTTTTTTTTTTTTTTTTTTTTTTGTTGCTGTACGTGGGCCTCTCACTGTTGTGGCGTCTCCTGTTGCGGAGCACAGGCTCCGGACGCGCAGGCTCAGCGGCCATGGCTTACGGGCCCAGCCGCTCCGCGGCATGTGGGATCTTCCCAGACCGGGGCACGAACGCACGTCCCCTGCATCGGCAGGCGGACTCTCAACCACTGCGCCACCAGGGAAGCCCCATTAAGAAATTTTAACAAGGGAAATAGTAGAGAAATGGCCTAATGTCAAGAGGCCAGTAGACTAAAACCAGTAGCCATTATACAGATTTGAACACATCATGCACACTCCAGAATGAAATTATGAGGTTTGTTAGAAAACACATGGATAATTGAAACTGCCTTTCCTGATAACTTTGTAAATCTGCTCAAGGGCAAATTGCCCTCCTTCATGGCTTTCAGCTACTCATTTTACCCAAGGGGGTAAGGCTTTGTCCCATAAGCCATCTGTGATTCTAATTTTTGATAAGTGAAAAAGAAATTTAATGGATAGCTATATTATTCAATGTTTGTCCAGAGAAGCAGAACCAGTGGGAGATCTGTGTATTTATGTATCTATGTATCTATCCATCCATCCATCTATCTATCTATTATTTGTCTATGTAGGGCTTTATTACAAGAATTTTCTTATGCAATTGTTGGGGCTGCATGAGCATTCCTGAAGTCCATAGCCACACAGGATGAAAAGATCACATGATGTTTAGAACCCCATTATCATGAATGGGAAACCTACAAGGATGGACTGAAGCCAGCATCCATTCCTGTTGCTTTTGACCTTGATGATGAGAGTATCCTGCAAAAACCAGAGCTCTTTCAACATGAATCTGAGCACACACACCTGGTCCAGGAGTCAGAAAAATTTAAGAAAGGGCCAAGAGGAAGGGAGAGCAATTGCAGCCTCAGCTGCTGTTTCATACCAACAAGGTAAATCATCAGATGAGTAACACAAAGTGATTATGGGGTTATGAGAATGCAGAACAATTCTACAGTTTTCTTTCCCCTCTGTATTATGGAGTCCCTTAATCTCCTGTGAAGGGCTTTAGTCCCTCTTTAAAAGGATTCCAGTTCATTATGTCAAGTCCACCCAAGATATTCTCCCTTTTGATTAATTCAAAATTAACTGATTAGGAACTTTATATCTGCAAAATCCTTTCACAGCCGCATCTAGATTAGTCTTTGATTGAATAACTAGGAAAAGGTCTTCATAAACTCACACTTTATATAAAATTGATTCAAAATGGGTCATACATAGAGACTAGACTGTTGGTTGCCAAGGGGGAGGGGGCTAGGGGAAGTATGGAGTGGGAGGTTAGGGTTAGCAGATGTAAGCTTTTATATATAGGATGGATAAACCACAAAGTCCTACTGTGTAGCACAGAGCACTATATTCAATATTCTGATAAACCATAATGGAAAAGAATATATTAAAATGTATATATATGCATAACTGAATCACTTTGCTATACAGCAGTAATTAATACAACATTGTAAGTCAACTATGCTTCAATTAAAAAAATGTAAGTGGGTCATAGATCTAAAAGTGAAATGGAAAGCTGTAAAACTTTTAGAAGAATACATAGGAGAAAATCTTTGTGGCATACCTTTAAGGAAAGATTTTTTCCATGACACTAAAAAAACCAAAAATCCATACAACACAGAATTGTTAAATTGGACTTCATCAAAATTAAAAAGTTTTGTGCTTCAAAAGACCCTATTATGAGCGTGAAAATAAGCTACAGACTGGGATAAACTATTTACAAATCATATATCTGACAAAAAACTTGTATCTATAATATATAAATGAAAATAATATAATACCCAAAAATACAAAAATAACTTAATTCAAAAATTGGGAGAAAAACCTGAACAGACACTTTACCAAGGAAGATATAAGGACAAACACATAAAAGGATATTCAACTTCATTAGCCATGCAAATTGAAACCATGATGAGATACCACAACATATCTTCTAGAATGGTTAAATTAAAAAAAAATATTGACAACACCAAGTGCTAGCAAGAAAACAGAGCAACTGGAGCTCTCATACAATGCTGGTGGGAAAGGAAAATGCTATTGTACAACCACTCTAGAAAATAACTTGTCAGTTTCTTACAAAGTAAAGCATACTCTTAACATTATGACCCACCAATCTCACTCTTGGGTATTTACCCTAGAGTAATGGAAATTAACTGCATTAGTTTCCTAGGACTAACATGACAAAATACAACGTACTGGATGGCTTTAACAACAGAAATTTATTTTCTTACAATTCCGGTGGCTAGAAGTCTGAGATCAGGTGCTGGTAGGGTTGGTTTCTTCTGAAGCCTCTCTCCTTTGCTTATAGGTGGCCATCTTCTCCCTGGGTCTTCACATGGTTTTCTCTTTATACTTTGTGTCCAAAGTGTTTCTTAAAAGGACACCAGCCATATTGGGTTAGGACCCAACCTAATGATCTTATTTTAACTCTTTAAAGACCCTATCTCCAAATACAGTCATATTCTGAGGTACTGGGAGTTAGGGCTTCAACATATGAATTTGGAGGGGACATAATTCAACCCATAATACTTCACTTTCTCTCCCCCCATAACTCATGTTCTTCTCACATGCAAAATGCATTCACCTTATCCCTATAGCCACAAAAGACAACCCATTCCAGCCTCAATCCTAAGTCAAAAATGTCATTTAAATCAATTGTGAGTGAGACTTTGAGATATAATTCATCCTGAGGCAAAATTCCTTTCCAGATTTAAACCTGTGAATCCAGACAACAAATTACCTGCTTTTAACATACAGTGACAAGACAAGCATAGCATAGACATTCCCATTCCAAAAAGGAGAAATCTTAAAAGAAAGGGAGCATAGGTCTCAAACAAGTCTTAAACCTAGCAGGGTAAATATTATTAGATTTTAAGGCTTGATAATAATTCTTTTGGCCCAATGCTCTGTCCTTCATCCCAACTGATGTGGCCCTGACTTTCGGGAGCACAAGAGTGGCAGCCTTGCTCCCTCATCCCTAGGTAGAAGTAACCTAGTCTGATGACACTGGGGAGATAACCCCACCTTCTGAAACCTAGGAGGCGGTCCTGCCCTCAGGAGCTGAGGAGAAGCCTCACCCCCTGACCTGTGCTCTATGTGTCCATGGTGGCAGTGAATACACTGCTGACCTCTAAACCACCTTCATGGTCATTTTCCCCTTTTCTTGGTAATAATATATGTTCATACCCAAATAGCTCTATTGGTCTGTCCTGTAGAAACCCAGAAATCCAGCATCTTTCCTTTATTTCATTCTGTCCCATCCTCTTCAGTCCAAACTGGCAGCATTTCTGTCAGTATAAAATTCTCGAAATCCTTGTTGGTCTCTAATTCAAGTTACAGGAATCCAAGCCATTAGAAAAGAAGGTCCTCCACAGATCTTTCCTGGATAACCACATCTCTACTTCTTGCTTCTTCTTGGATGATTGATTGGATACATGAGTCACACCTGCAATCTCTTTAAGAGTTTCTATCACACTCTTGATGTTCTCCTTAGAACATTCTTTTTTATATTTTACAATATAGATAAGCTAAGAATTTTCAAACTCTTCAAGTTCTGGTTCCTTTCTACTTAACAATATCTTCTTCAATTTATCTCTCTTCTCTTATATTTTATTATAAGCAGCAAGAAGAAACCAGAGCATACCTTCAACACTTTGCTTAGAAATCTCTTCAACTAAATATCCAAGTTCATGGTTTACAAGTTCTACTTTCCGCAAAACACAAGAACACAATTCAACCAAGTTCTTTGCCACTTTATAACAGAGATAGCCTTTCCTCCAGTTTCGATAACACAAACACCTGTACATAAGTGCTTATAGCAAATCTATTCATAATTACCTCAACTGGACAAAATCCAAATGTTCTTCTACAGGTGAATGGATAAATAAACATCCATACCATGGAATGCTACTCAGCAATAAAAAAGAATGAACTATTGACACACAAGTTCAATGGATCTCAAAAGAATTATGCTGAGTTAGACAAGGCAATTTAAAGGGTTTTATATTGTTTGTTTCTGTTTATATGACATTCTCAAAAAGACATAACTATAGTGGTTTCCAGGGGTTGGGTGGGATGATCATAAAGAGACACCATGAGAAAAATGTTGGGAGTGGTGGAACTGTTCTGCATCCTGATTGTGGTGGTGGTTACATGAATTTATACATATGTTGCAATGCATTGAATTATGCATGACAAGAAGAGAAGTCAATTTTACAGAACGGTAATATTTTAAATAAAATAAAACTTTCAAAATTTTCAAAAGAAATTAATCTATCTTGGCCTAAAGTTCTAACTCTATCCTAAAGAAACTATGATTTACTTGACAAAATTCCCTAAACTCTTACATATGAAATTACTACAGAGAAAAAAACTATGAGATACAAATTCACTCAAGCTCTGACAGATTCTGCCTTACTCAATTCTGACTTTTCAAGGTTCTAACAAAATTAATATCAAAGACATGATTCCAAGAAGTGTAAACTGTACTCGCCTGCGTGATACCAAACAAGGAGGGAGGATAAATTGAAAAGGAAATAAAATTCTGCCATAAAGGGACCATTTCGGGTGTTTCTAATCACAGATCCTGCTCTTAAAATACAGGTGATAAAACCATGGATTCTTGTTTCAGATGTAAACACTGCTCAGGATCTACAATTTGCATGTCTATTCCCTCTGGAGGTCAAACTCTAAGGCTCACTAAAAGAAGAAGAAATACAAATAGCTCAGTTTCGTTTCTTTTTATGGCTGAGTAATATTCCATTGTATATATGTGCCACATCTTCTTTATCCATTCATCCGATGATGGACACTTAGGTTGTTTCCAGCTCCGGGCTATTGTGAATAGAGCTGCAATGAACATTTTGGTACATGTCTCTTTTTGTAATGAGGTGGATAGACCTAGAGTCTGTCATACAGAGTGAAGTAAGTCAGAAAGAGAAAGACAAATACCGTATGCTAACACATATATATGGAATTTAAAAAAAAAAAAATGTCATGAAGAACCTAGGGGTAAAACGGGAATAAAGACACAGACCTACTTGAGAATGGACTTGAGGATATGGGGAAGGGGAAGGGTAAGCTGTGACAAAGGGAAAGAGAGGCATGGACATATATACACTACCAAACGTAAGGTAGATAGATAGTGGGAAGCAGCCGCAGAGCACAGGGAGATCAGCTCGGTGCTTTGTGACCGCCTGGAGGGGTGGGATGGGGAGGGTGGGAGGGAGGGAGATGCATGAGGGAGGGGATGTGGGAACAGATGTATATGTATGACTGATTCACTTTGTTATAAAGCAGAAACTAAAAAAAAAAAAAAAAAAAAAAAAGAACACGAAAAAAAAAAAAAAAAAAAAAAAAAAAAAAAAAAAAAAAAAAAAAAGAAATAGCTGCCACAAGCGTGAATTGTATACAGACAGTTTAACCCAGTGACTTTTACATCAAAATGCATGCTTAGGACAAAGAACTTACATTTAATTTGTCTTTTCTTACTGCCTGCCACTTACCCTTATGTTGAATCAGTGTTATGATTCCCCTTCCCCAGTTTTTTTCTACTTCTTTCTTGGTTGTCTTTATTCCAATAAAGAATCTGAACTCCCTAATTCACCTTTCCCATTCAGAGTGACTGCCAACTTTTCCATCTGCTGGATTTGTCACCCCGCCTCAGATCTTTCTAGTAAGGATTTTATAGCCATACCCAAAAGTCCAAATAACACTACATTTCACCCCAGAACTAAAGGGTGAATCATCACTTTCCCTTATATATTCAGCACAGGTATATTATTAGCCCTGACACATCTTAATTGGACCTCAGTCCTCTAAATTAACTGCTGGTACTCATATTTCCCAGAGCCTATAAAGAAACTCAAGAAACATCAGGGTTAAGAATGATTATAGTCCACTTATTTTATCAAGAAGCTATTTAGAAATCAGTACATGATATATTTAGTTTCATCTAAGGTGTTTGTCTTCCACAATGAGACTAATTAAATACAGAGAGCAATAGGCACTGACCTATTATCATAAACAATACATTTATGTTCCTTTAATGTGTACAACCAGGAATATTTTTTTGTAATCAGATGACCCTCTCATGCTTAGCATATACAATTGAATTACCATTAGCACTCACCCACCACCTACCCCTGTTACTCATATTTCTTTAAGAGCCCAATATATGAATTCAATAGGTGGGATCTGAGACTTTTAATTTCTCCAGATTATAAAAGAATTTATATTATGGATACAAAGTCGTGTACAAAAATGCATGAGCTGAAGTGTTTCCCTAATTACCACCCAGATAACAAATGAAATGTCTCAAACTTTGAAATCCAGACAAGCATAAACTCATTGATAAAAGAAAACCTATATAATAGATTTGTACTTGATTGTTTATTGGCCAGTCAATGCCAAGTCTGTAAAATTAATAATATATGTTATTTTGCCCATGTGAACACTTAAAGGAAAGAAGTTCAAACTAAAACTAAAAGAAAGTGCCACCTAGTTTTCCAAGATTGGTCAAACTAACCCATGGAAAGTGATCTTTTGTTAGGCTTAGCCCAATTAAAACACTGGATATGAAGTGGGTTCCAACATTTTTAAGTCCCTATACTTCTTGCTTCCCTACTTCCTGATACCTTGGTACTTAAGCATTAGTAAGTAGTGTTATCCCAACACAACATCCCCTGATAATGGTGCATTGAAAAACACTGAAGTTCTCAGAGTCATTTCAGTATCCCTGGGAGCAGAGATTTACTAAAAGGGGAGACTGAGAAATCATAACACTAGGAGTGGTATAGATCTGGCTGAACTAAATAAGGTGTTCATATCAATGGATGGATACCTGCAGCCGACAGAAAAAAATACATCATTTATGCCCCATATCTAAATCACAGCGTTTCTTAGAAAAGTCAAAAATAATTGAAATTGCCTTTCCTGATAACTCTTTCCCTTTGCTCAAGGGCAAACATCCCTCTTTGATGGCTTTCAGTCTTTCAGCTTACCCAAGGGGAGAAAAAGATTCTGTTCCAGAGACATAGGCAAATTTACCTTTTTAAATCTTTCCTATTTTAGTCCATGAAACATCTATATATCTTGTTTCTCACTCACATATGAGTAAACCTCATGGCACTCTGACTAAGTATACTATGTTCATATTATCATGGTGTGGAGATATATATATATCTCTAATTTACATTATGCATGGTTGAATAAAATTTGTTATATATGTATAGACCCCAGGACTGGAATGTCCAATATGTGGTTCAAACTGCTCACTGCTCACTACCCAGGGAGAATCTCTGAGCCTCTGATATCCTCTCCTCTTCTGTGTCCTCTCTTAGGGGCTCAGGTCCCAACCTGATTGCTTCTTTCTCCTTCCTACCTGACTCCATGTGGATTTCTCTTTACAGCCTTGTTTGTAGAAGAGTCTTTCTGCCAGTTTCCAGTTAGTTTTCAGTGAGAATTACTCCACACGTAGATGTATTTTTGATGTGGTTGTGAGGGAGGTGAGCTCAGTGTCCTCCTACTCCACCATCTTGATTTCCTCCCTCACCATTTATTTTAGATTCTTGTCCTGCCAGTCCTGACAGCCCATCTACAGGATGTTAAGTGCAGGTGTTTGGTGCTCAGTGTTGTGGTAAAGCTGTTAGGCCTAATTTAGAGAAAAGGCTATGAAGCTGAGATGAGGAAAAAAATGCTGGTATTTCATAAGGCTAGGAACTAGAAAGCCATTAGTTCTTGTCTTTGGCATTGAGTCAGGCCATAACTCAAGGCCAATGTCTCCGTCTCTGCATCTCAGCTTCACTGCCTATAAAGTAAACAGCACAATCCAGCCCCTAATACCTTGTTCAGGGAAACAGCTGTGGACAAAGAAAGGAGTGGGTAGTCTATGAATTAACATAGACACTTAGGCCAGCAAAGGCAACGCTAGCATGCTAAATAAGAGACAAAAATCAAGAGAGCACAGGAGGTTGTTTGCCACATGCCATAAAGATGGATTGCAAAAGAAGAGAATATTTTTAAATGTTTGCTCATTTTCCAAGTTAGAAATGATTAATGATTGTGTCTGATGAACACAATATATTTTTATTTGTGTATCATTTTCCTATCTTCCTTCCCTTTTTTTTAGAAAGACCTTTAAAAACTTCCAACTGCACAGAAATGTATCAGTGTAATTGATCACATACTTTAAAACATAAATGAACATAAAACAAAAATAAGGAGGAAGGATAATTCTGGAATTAGAAATCTGACTCTTTCTCTGGTTTGGAAGCAAAATACCAAACATATTTACGGAGGCTAATTCTCAGTCCCTTTGGCATTAAGATCTGGGTGAGTTATAAGAGGCTACAACCGGAAATTGAACCCACATTTCTCCCCTGACAACATAGCATATTAGACTCTAATCACTCAGTGTTGCATTGTTGTTTACTGTTTTCTTGCCATCCACATTCATGTATATTTATGTGAAGTCCAAAAATATCCAGCAGCAGTTCTTCAGATGATTATCTATGTCCTAATGTGAAATACTAATCAGGAAACATATAACATACTCAAACCCTATTGTGTAAGACCAACAATATCCAGAATACAGAAAAATTCTGCTTAGATAAAATGTTCTTTGAAGAATCTTCCACTTTTTACAGCAATAAGAAGAGAAAATAAAGACCATTTGCTCCTTATTTCTGAAGTTTGAAAGCAACAAAGTGTGAAAAATGGATCCTCTACAGGATCCTCTACAAAGACGAGCAAAGATCAGTACGTCACTAGTTTAGACACACGTTTTCACCATATTTTCAATCATAGGGAGTACAGAGCTGCTCAGATCTTTAAATCCCAGGTTCAGAAAAATATCATAGAATCTAGAAGAATCATTCAACCATTCTTAGATTTTTTACCACTGCTGACAATAGCACCGATAGCCTATGGATTTTCCTTAAAAAGAAAAAAACATTTGAAAAGAGGAATTACAGCGTTTTATGTATTGCAAAAGTTTAACTGACTGGATTTTTCAACCCTCAAAATAATTTTGTATCTCCACTTAATGTTTCCCTTTTCTTAATTGAGTAATTTTTTTCTCTGACAGACTGCTGTTTAGAAAATCTTTTTCTTTTTTATGCACAATCATCTCTTTAAAGTTTTCTCCAGATGTTGACAAATGGTCACATTTGGTTTCCTTTTTTCTAGCCACAGAAGTGGAAACATCTGTATCAGAGCATTAACATCAGGACACCTACTGAAGTTTCTAAGGCTCTCCTACTCCATGCACCCACTCAGCCACTGCTCTCCTGAGACTATAACGTAGAATTATTTTCTTTTTATCTGGATTTCTGTTAAAACGGTTTTTTTAAGTGTATATGTTATGTAAATTCAAATGATTACTCTTTGCACTTCAAAATCTATAGCAGATCTTCCAATGGTCTTATTATTCAGAGTATATGGACATTTAGTTATCAATTCCACTGAAGGCAAATGCTTTTATAAGGTGGTACAGTGTTCTTTCAAGATGCTATTTAAGTAACACTGATTTATATTTATCAAGAGTTAGGATGATCACATCTTAAGAGGAAATAACTGCATGGTCAATCTAGGTGTTTGGGACTGACTCTGATTGCTCACCTCTTAACCAATACTGTTGGTTTCCATGCAATTACTCATTGATAGAATTGAAAATCTGACCTTGACTGTATCACAATAAACATTGGACATGGCAAGACAACAGAATCATAAGTGTATAGTAATTTACCGAGAAGATCTTAAATTAAAATTGGAGTAAATTCAGTTTTATCCATACTGACAAGTCATTGTGTGACATTTGAAAAAAAAAATGAGGAGAGTAGCTAAATCTCTCTATGGCTTGATATATAATCTTAAAAATAGTTTTTATAATTTTATTTCTCCCATTGGTCAGGACCTGAAATCATTAAGGTAAATTTGACCATTTTTAAGGTGATTATGTTTTTTTTTTTTTTTTTTTGCGGTATGCGGGCCTCTCACTATTGTGGTCTCTCCCGTTGTGTAGCACAGGCTCCGGATGCGCAGGCTCAGTGGCCATGGCTCACGGACCTAGCCGCTCCGCGGCATGTGGGATCTTCCCGGACCGGGGCACGAACCCGTGTCCCCTGCATCGGCAGGCGGACTCTCAACCACTGCGCCACCAGGGAAGCCCCGGTGATTATGTTTTTATCCCCTCCCTTTTGCCTCTCCCTCCCACCCTCCCTATCCCACCCCCCCCAGGCGGTCACAAAGCACCGAGCTGATCTCCCTGTGCTATGCGGCTGCTTCCAACTAGCTATCTACCTTACGTTTGGTAGGGTATATATGTCCATGCCTCTCTTTCCACTTTGTCACAGCTTACCCTTCCCCCTCCCCATGTCCTCAAGTCCATTCTCTAGTAGGTCTGTGTCTTTATTCCTGTCTTATCCCTATGTTCTTCATGACATGTTTTTTCTTAAATTCCATATATATGTGTCAGCATACAGTATTTGTCTTTCTCTTTCTGACTTACTTCACTCTGTATGACAGACTCTAGGTCCATCCACCTCATTACAAATAGCTCAATTTCGTTTCTTTTTATGGCTGAGTAATATTCCATTGTATATATGTGCCACATCTTCTTTATCCATTCACCCAATGATGGACACTTAGGTTGTTTCCATCTCCGGGCTATTGTAAATAGGGCTGCTTTGAACATTTTGGTACATGACTCATTTTGAATTATGATTTTCTCAGGGTATATGCCCAGTAGTGGGATTGCTGGGTCATATGGTAGTTCTATTTGTAGTTTTTTAAGGAACCTCCATACTGTTCTCCATAGTGGTTGTACCAATTCACATTCCCACCAGCAGTGCAAGAGTGTTCCCTTTTTTCCACACCCTCTCCAGCATTTATTGTTTCTAGATTTTTTGATGATGGCCATTCTGACTGGTGTGAGATGATATCTCATTGTAGTTTTGATTTGCATTTCTCTAATGATTAAAGATGTTGAGCATTCTTTCATGTGTTTGTTGGCAGTCTGTATATCTTCTGTGGAGAAATGTCTATTTAGGTCTTCTGCCCATTTTTGGATTGTGTTGTTTGTTTTTTTGTTATTGAGCTGCATGAGCTGCTTATAAGTTTTGGAGATTAATCCTTTGCCAGTTGCTTCATTTGCAAATTTTTCTCCCATTCTAAGGGTTGTCTTTTGGTCTTATTTATGGTTTCCTTTGCTGTGCAAAAGCTTTTAAGTTTCATTAGGTCCCATGTGTTTATTTTTGTCTTTATTTCCGTTCCTCTAGGAGGTGGGTCAAAAAGGATCTTGCTGTGATTTATGTCATAGAGTGTTCTGCCTATGTTTTCCTCTAAGAGTTTGATAGTGTCTGGCCTTACATTTAGGTCTTTAATCCATTTTGAGCTTATTTTTGTGTATGGTGTTAGGGAGTGATCTAACCTCATACTTTTACATGTCCCTGTCCAGTTTTCCCAGCACCACTTATTGAAGAGACCGTCCTTTCTCCACTGGACATTCCTGCCTCCTTTATCAAAGATAAGGTGACCATATGTGTGTGGGTTTATCTCTGGGCTTTCTATCCTGTTCCATTGATCTATCTTTCTGTTTTTGTGCCAGTACCATACTGTCTTGATTACTGTAGCTTTGTAGTATAGTCTGAAGTCAGGAAGCCTGATTCCTCCAGCTCCATTTTTCGTTCTCAAGATTGCTTTGGCTATTTGGGGTCTTTTGTGTTTCCATTTAGATTTAGAAAACAATCCATCTAACGAACATTTGTGAGAAAAAAAGAATGTACCTCATTCCCCAAATAATTCCACTAGTTGTAAATGTCTCTTAATACCTTACATTAGAACCCCAAAGGTTTTTAATTATTTTGAATAAGGAATCACACTCTTTTATAATTCAACTAATTTTGAAAAATAAATATATTAAGGCCTTATTTTAAATAGCATGTCCAGTTCCCTTTCAATATGACACTTAGTCAAGAGAGGAATGCTGAATGAATAGAGCATAGGGCATGTTTCTGTGTGTAGGAAAATAATGATAGAAAAATGTAAAATATAAGGCTCCAAACAACAGGAAGAACCTGAACAAGTGGGCCCTTCAGTTTCACAAAATGAAAGTGAGAAACAGAATAGGTTAATGGAAAGGACATTGAGAAGAAGTGTGTCCTATTTCATAGTTTTGCCTTTGGCTGATTTTCTGTGTAAGCTAAAGAGTTTTATTTGGTCAGTTGGTTACTGTTTGCTGGTTGGTTCTCTATATCCCAGATCTCTATACTAAGTATTTGGAGTGCCTGATCCAAAAGCTCCAGAATTTGAGTAGTTACAACTTAAAAAAAAAAAATTGTCTCCAGTGTGATCTAAAAAGAGAAGAAAGTTAAATTCTCAAAGAGCACAGTTGTTCTTTAGCCCCAAGTCCATGTGCCTGGTGTATCCAAGACTAGATGGTGATTTGGGAAATGTGAAATAATTAGAATTAAACCAGGGGAACACTGTAATAGTATTTAAAATGAACAATGCATATCAAGAGCATTCCAGGTTATGAAAATTAAAGACCCCATGAACATTATTTGTTATTTCATGCAAATGTCATTTACTGGAATGCATAGACAGGCGAAGGTATAGGTAAAACATTGGTGAAATGCAGGCCTCCAATGACTGCCACAGATGGTTTATAAATAAATGCAGGTGTTTGAATTGTATTTTCAGATACACCAATATAGGATCCTTCAAAGCAACTAACAAAATCTACCCAATTCTATCAGTTCTTTACATAGAAAATAACATTTCCCTTTTTGTGGCTGAAGACTGCCTGAAAATACAGTCTCCCAGGTGCTGATAAAAATATTTCTTTCATGCTAGTATCATCTGCAAAGCAGTATCCAAAGAAACAAAAAGCTTAAAGAAATGCTTCTGAAGAGGTTATTATTAAATTTGGTGATTTCTCTAAATAATAGGGGTTCCTTAAACAAATTATTAAAGAATACTTGAGGGTTAAACAATTTCTTTTTAAGAAAGATTCTACCTTGTTACTTACACCTTTAAAAATGTATTTGTTGAGAAGATTGACTTAATGAAGATTTGTTATATCCAGCTGCTTTTGAAATTGCTAAGAAAGAATAATTGAATTATTGGAGTGGATACAGAAAAGTTGAGTATTAATGAGCCATAGCCATTTCTCACTTTTATGAATGCTTTAAGCTGCAACTAGTAGGAAACCCAACTTGCAGTAGTTTAAATAAATAAGGATTTCCTTTTCTCAGGTAAGGAGATTGAAAGTAGATGATTACATGTTAGCTTCTCAAAAATACCACCAAGGACCCAAGTTCTTTCTGTCTTTCTGCTATTTCATCCTTAGTATGTTGGCTTTTCTTTTACACATGTTACTCTCTGATTACAAGATGTCTGCTTTAGCTTTGGAGATCACATTTGCAGTTAAAGCAGAAAGAAGTGGGGGTTGGGTAGCAACAGCTTCATCTATCCTCTGTTGTTAGGGTCCTAGACTATTTAGGTTGCAATAGGAAAATTAAATATAGTAGGTGGCCTAAACAACAGTTATATTCTCACAGTTCTGGAGGCAGGGAAGTTCAAGATCAAGGGGCCAGGGAATTTGGTGTCTGGTGAAAAGTCTCTTCCCAGCTGTTTGCTGAAAGACTTACCTTCAGGTTCAGAGGATTCATCAGCAAAATAACCACTCCACACTTTAATAAGCAAGAAATAAGGAAATTTATTATATTAATAGTAAGTTACAATATAAGGTCAAGCAATATATATATATATATATATATATATATATATATAGAGAGAGAGAGAGAGAGAGAGAGAGAGAGAGAGAGAGAGAGAGAGAGCGAGAGAGAGAGAGAAAGATAGAGAGACAGAGACAGAGGTAAATGTACATACATCACCAATTTGGGAGAACTTACATCACCAAGTTGGGAGAACAAGCAACATATATATATATAGAAATAAAAGCTCATACATCACCAATTGGGGAAACACCTACATCCAGACCCAAGCAATGCTGGGAAGTTCCTGGAACAGCAATCTGGAGTCCCATTTGGGAAGGTCCTGGGCAGTGCATCCACTCCACAGGTGCACTTCAGTGTGCAGTCCAAAGGGGTCCTGCTTTTAACGCCAAGCAGCAAGCTGATAACCATCAGCTTACGTGCAAATATGCAGCTCTGGCTATCATCATAAATGCTTTGATACTTTAGACGTGAGTTTCAGAATGTTTGCTGATCTCTGAGAACTGGCCAGATTCCCAAGGTCCAGGGTGCTTCATGACTTACTCCCTTCTTTATCTGTTGGTTCTCAAAACCCACTTTCACTGTTTCTGCTGATCTGCACATAGTACAGTAGTTTGGTATGTAGCTTCTTTCAGGGTCTTTGTCAAAGGCTTATTGTTGTCTCTGAAGCCTGAACAAGACTTTTTTTTGTTTCCCAACACTGGCTTATAGACAATCACTTTCTCACTGTGTTCATATGGTCTTTCCTTGGGAGAAAAAGAGAGATGTCTGTCTCTTCCTCTTCTTATAATGGCACTAATCCTACCATGAAGGCCTCACCCTCATGACCTAATCTAAGCCTAATTATCTCCCAAAGACCCCACCTCCAAACACCATCACACTGGAAGCTAGGGCTTCAACAGATGAGTTTGTAGAGGATAAAAACATCCATCTCATAACAGTAAGGAAGGCAAAAGCTTACCCAGGAACACTCAGCAGAGTGTTCAGACTCTGAAGACAAAAGCTTACCAGAAACACTCAGACTAAGCCCTCTACTTAGTCTCATTGGTAAGAACTGGTTCACATGGACTCTTAGTACAAGGGCAGGGAAGGTGAAAGTTTAATGACACACATTTTTGCCTTAAACAATATTAGGGATAGCCTGTCAAGTAAGTAAAAGGAAACGGATATTGGGTAGGTAACTACCAGTGTCTGCTATACATGCTTAACTCAGCATAGGTTGCAAAAGTTCTAGGACTTCCTTTAGTTCTAATGAAACTGATGCTAATTTCAAGTCAAGTTTATAATATTTTTCTGAACAAAATTCAATACTATTCAGGAACATTTGATAAAGTCTTACAATGTCTAGCTACTTTATCAAGTAATTTTACTTAATTGTCACAACAACTCCATGAGGGAGGAATTAGCATCCCTGTAACTCTAGTCTCTGAAGGAGTATTAGGTCACACATTCTACTCTGACATAAACAGCAGCAAATAAACCAAGGCCAAATTCCACCCAAAGTTAGAACTCCTATCTGCCTCACAGTCAACATTCTGTTCAACATCTGTTGTACTTTTCTGTATTTCTCAGAGACTGAGGAATGTCAATTTTTTCAATTCTTAGTCTTACACGGAATAGATGGACAAAAGAAGTAGGAAGAGAAGCAAGTTTAGCAAACTGGAATAAAGAAAATATTAAGAAAAAATTAGGTCATGATTTTTTTTCTAAAATATACCTAAGATAAAAGTGATAAAGTTTCAATTTTCTGAAGCTCATTTATCCAGGCTTAATTAAGATTCAGCCCCTTCTTCCTCTGTGGTCTTAGATAAGTTACTTAACCTTTCAGAGCTGCATTTTCTTCTCTGTAAAATTTTTACTTTTCATATTAATACTTAGTTCTTATAATTATTGAAGAATGAAATAAATCAATGTTACTACACATCTGACATCATGCCTGGCAAGCAATACACAATAATGTGTTTTTTCCTCATTTTCCTTAAAAGAATCAATTTTAGTTATCTGGGAGGTTCATCCTTATGTAGCAACTTATTTTACTAAAATGCCACATGAGCAAGGTACTCTTGGTGTTAATAGAAATATTTCTATAAAACTGTCTATTAAGCCCAAAGTCCAAGGTGATGAGGTGATTTGGTCCATTTTATCATGCTTGCCTAAACCTATTGGAAAGTTGACTGCATGTGAAAGACTTCACAAGCAATAACTTTGGCCTTATATATCAAAAATCACTGTACCTCTGGTTTCTCTTTATTAGCTAAGTCTTGCATCTATCATGCTATAAGTGTGGAGGCTCACTAATGGAAATGGTTGTTATCATCTATATTTACAATTGTATTATGGGAAGAGAAGAGTGAGGAGAAGTGGCAATTTGGAGGTCAAAATGTCCAAGGTTGGGTCCCATTGTAGGGAGCTCTGGATGCCTTGAAGATTCTACACAACTGAGGAAGAAACGCACCCATATAGCGGAAGAAGTTGTAAATGGAGGAGAGGTGAAAGTGTGGAAAACATCAACAGAATGTTGGGGAATTTATTGGACAAAACTCCTCCTACATCACTATGTCAAAGATCCATTTTGTTAATTCCCTTTAATTGCAACTTGTCACTTCAGGTATTTATTTGTCCTCATTCAAAACTATTCATATTTCCTAGAACCTCTCATGGTGTGTTTAAGCTTTTGATAGATGCTAAAAGAAAAAAGATGTTCTGCCAATTTGGGAAAGTTATTTTATTCCTCATGCCTCAAAGTTACAACTGCACCAATAAGAGCACAACTTAAACTCCCTTTATATCTTCTCATTAATTTAAAAACATTGCAGCTACCTCACTACCGTGTGTGGAAGGGGTGGTATAGGGTGTATGTGTGTATGTATGTGTATGATTGAGAAAGAGAACAAATTAGGGACAGTAAAACTACATCACCTCATCAATTACCAGCATAAATGTTTAACAGTCCAGTGGGATTTGTAATGGTGTATTGAAGTTAAATTAAGTCATTCATTTTAAAGAGAAACTTTATTCCCCCAGTGATTTCTTTGTAAACATGGGATTCATTATTTTATTAGTGCTCGCCAGGTTTACAGTTCTCTAGAGTGTGGGTTGACAAACTATGATTTCCTTCCATATCTGACCAAATAACATTTTTTTTTTTTTTTTGGTAAATAAAGTTTTACTGGAACACAGCCATACCCATTGTTATATATTATCTGTGGCTGCTTTTACACTACAATGGCAGAGTTGAGTAGTTGCAATAAAAAAATGTATGGCTCAAAATGAAAATATTTACTAGCTGGCCCTTCACAGAAAAAGGCTACTGACCCTTTCTCTTGACAGGAGGTCAGTCAAATTTAATATAGAGGCTGAAGAGGTGATACCTTGGAATATGGAATAAAATATTGACAGTTCAATTTCTACTTATCTTTTCCCTCCAAACAAATGAAAAATTACACTTTACAATCATTTAATTCATGGGTAGACCAGGATACCCCCTGCTTGTCTATGGATTAGATGGTCGCTTTTATGGAATGTGGATGAGATATCTTAAGGAAAAAAGATTCCACATATGGAATCTTCTTCCACAATCCAGCATCCTTCCTCACTTTTTCACATCCAACCCAGGATGACATGGTACATTTCATATGTGACTAATTAACTCGATTTAAAAATCATATAGTCTATCCAAATTGACCCTTATGGAATGGACACTTTAAAAGATTCATGCAGAACAGGGAGATCAAGATGGTGGAGTAAGAGGAAATTGAACTCACCTTCCCCTCATGAACATATCAAAGATACATACACGTGTGGAAAAATTCCCATGGACAATTAATTGGAAACTAGCAGGATACTTGCACAACCAAGGCTGAAAGAAAAATACACACATAATCAGGGAAGAAGGGAAGCAAAGCGATTGGGTTGTGATCTGTACCCCTGGGAGGAAACTAAAGGGACAAGGAAGATTACACAGGTGGACATATACCCTGGGGAATAAGTAGGTTGATCCACAGACTTGGTGTACCAGTCCTGGGTCCTACACGTAGGAGACAAGCCCTCTTGGCTGCTTTAAGAACTGGTGGGAGAGATAGAAAGGTTGGAGAAACTTAGATTCCCATCATGAGGAGTGTATGGGTGCTGGCTTGTCCCCAGGCAGGGCAGAGAGAGGTCTGCCTTAGTGGTTGCACCTCACGGCACTTCCCAGGCCAACCAAGCAAATGTCCCAGCCCTGCTCACTCCATGCCACAGCTTGGCACTGGATCTAGGGTGGTCAGGACCTGTCAAAAGACTTGACCCTGAGATGCAGAACCAACCAAGTCAACTGGGTGGTAGTGCTTACTCAAGAAACTCTCCAGACTACACTGCTAGAATTCTCACAACTGCCTCACTGCACTCTGACCCTAAGCCAAAAAACTGTCCAGATCCACTCATTCCACACCACAACACAGTGTTAGATCTGAGACAGTCACAACCAGGGAAAAGACACAGATGTGGGTTGCTTCTGAGAAGAGCAGCAGATGCCTGCACAAACATAGCATCAAACCTTTGTAAGCACATGAGCCCCACTTGTGTCAGCATGTCCCACCTTTGGGGAAAAGATCCCAAAGGGATAGAAGGAAAAACACATTTGCAGAGAACAGAACCAGCTCATGACTGACCCTCAGGGTTTCCACTCTAGCAATGTAGGAGCAAAGTCTGACCCTGACAGAGCAGCGATGGACACTGAACAGAGAGGAAGTCCCATCGAACTCCCTGCAGAGGCTCTAACTTCTCCATCACCAGCCTCATCCATTACCAAGGTGATACAGCCAGCACACTCTAAAGAGATGACTGGCATCCACATCAAGTCCAGCTCTCCCACTAAAGACATTGGCAACAAGAAAATTGCATAAGGATGTTCCCACATAAGAATACCACTCATAATCACAAGAGGTAACAGCCCAGTCTGTGGCAGGTGGGACTGAATGTGACCTACACAGATGGTCTATGCCACAGATCTGTGTGCCCCAGCCTGAGACAGGTGTACACCAGTGCACATGGGGTCTGAGTGCTGGAACATGGGGTTTGGAGAGCAGACCTGAGGAGGGGACTGTAGTTGACTGTGAGGAGACAGTCTAAGGGGATGGGAGTGAGGAGCTCCACAACCAGGAAAGCTTGTGGAGGAAGCCTGGATTGCCACAGAAGTGAAGCATCATTGTTGAGTGATACACAAAAAACAGAGCTGCCATTGCAGCCTCTCTCCTCAAGCACTGTTCCCTGCTTCCACTGGCACTTGGGAGGGCTACCACTGGAGCCGACTCGAGTGCCCCTGTCATTGCCTACTCTAAGCGCCCCCCCCCCACCTGGGTGATCCGCTTACCCCAAGCACTACCTGGTGGGCTCTCGCATTCCAATTGCTACCCCAGCACCCTCCCACCTGGGTGGCGTAATTGCCCTGATCACCACCTCGGCTCCTTCCTGCCTGAAGGGCTTGTATGTTCTGGCAAACTCTGGAACAGACTCAGGTGAGAGGAACAGGCAGGGGTGGGGCTGAAACCACAGCTGAGCCTCAGGGGCCCTGTGACTAAGGAAAAAGAGCTGAAACCTCTCCTAACAGCTGTGCAAATTGGGGAGTTATACCTCCGCTGACAACTTCTTAAATTCAGCAACTGAAAAACATATGAAAGGACAACAAGTGCTCTTGCAATTGAGATGGGTCTAGCTTTAGCAGCTATGGGGTTTGTGGGCATGTACACACTGGGATTGGGCCAGGCCAGAGTATGAGCTTCCTCCATAGCTCCCATAGTGGGTTCAAGTGCACAACTACTGCACTCCTGGGACCTGACCTCAGTGAATCTGCACCAAGGGCCTGGTGAACCAATGCCTGAGAGTCACCAGGGCCAATTGCCTGCATACCCACAGTTAAGGTGGGAACGAGAGCATTGCCAACAGTAAACTTTGTGAGCCCACACAATGGGCAAAAGGGGACACAACAGAGCACATTCATAGGTGCACATATCCCGAGGAGGACTACTCAGTGGCTTCTCTCCCAGTAAGAGTGCTCCTATCCCACCGACCTTGCACCACTAAGAAACAGATCTCAGAGCTTCTACTGCAACAACTCAAAAGTAGGCCCCGTCCCTAACAGGGCAGTTACAACCACAGAGCAAAGGGGAATCCCTGCTTAATAGCTAAGGAAGGATCTGGTCACCACAACATTAATCAAGCCCCCTATTGGGGAGAGTATGTGCTCTAGAGTGGGAGGTCGCACCTCTCCCTTCTTTAATCAAAGAATAAAACTTTCCTTTGCTCCTGAACCAAACACCTTCTCATTCTATTGGCTCCAATGAACAAGGCAGGAGGACCCTTGTTGGGGTCTGACTCGAAAAGCTCTGCAAAGGTGACTAGAAGAAGGAGCTCTTAGAGCTAGAAGATCGAGTACTCTTTCTTCCTGTCCTACAAAACCACCAGTAAGGTGAAGGAAGTGAAGATCCCAAAGTTCAAGTAATTTGACCAATGACACCCAGGTCAGAAATGGACAAACCAGATTTGATGCCGTCTTTCTGCCATCAAGTCAGGAACCCTTTTATAATACCAGTACATAATTCAGTGGCTTTAAGAATATTCAAGAGAGAGACCTTCAAGATGGCAGAAGAGTAAGACGTGGAGATAACCTTCCTCCCCACATATACAACAGATACATCTACATGTGAAACAACTCCTACAGAACACATACTGAGCGCAGGTAGAAGACCTCACACTTCCCAAAAGGCAAGAAACTCCACACATACCTGGGTAGGACAAAAGAAAAGAGAAAAAACAGAGACAAAAGAATAGGGACAAAAGAAAAAAGAAAGAAAAAACAGAGACAAAAGAATAGGGACGGGACCTGCACCACTGGGAGGGAACTGTGAAGGACAAAACTTAGGAAGCCCCTTCACCGGCAGAGATGGGGGGTGGCAGGGGGGACGCTTCAGAGCCATGGAGGAGAGTGCAGTAACAAGGGTGCAGAGGGCTAAGCAGAAAGATTCCTGCAGAGGAGATCGGTACCGACCAGCACTCACCAGCCTGAGACGCTTCTCTGCTCACTTGTCAGCTGGGACGGTTTGGGGCTGGGAGCTGAGGTTCAGGCTTCAGAGGTCAGATCCCAGGGAGAGGACTGGAGTTGGCTGCATGAACACAGCCTGGAGGGGGCTAGTGTGCCACAGATAACCAGGAGGGAGTCGGGGGAAATATCTGGACCTGTCTAAGAAGCAAGAGGCAATTATTTTGGGGTGCATGAGGAGAGGGGATTCAGAGCACTGTCTAAACAAGCTACAGAGACAGGCACGAGCTGGGGCTACCAGTGCAGACACCAGTGATGGGCATGAAATGCTAAGGCTTCTGCTGCAGCTACCAAGAAGCCTGTGTACAAGCACAGGTCATTATCCACAACGCCCCTCCCAGAAGACTGTGCAGCCTGCCACTGCCAGGGTCCCAAGATCCAGGGACAAATTCTCCAGAAGAACACACGGCGAGCCTCAGATGGTTGCAATGACACACGGGCCTCTGCTACCCCAGGCTCGTCCCACATTATGTACCTCTCCTTCCCCCAGCCTGAGTGAGCCAGAGCTCCCTAATCAGCTGCTCCTTTAACCCCCTGCTGTCTGAGCAAAGAACAGATGCCCTCAGGCGACCGACATGCAGAGGTGGGGCTAAATCCAGAGCTGAAATCCAGGAGCCGTGTGAACAAAGAAGAGAAAGGGAAATCTCTCCCAGCAGCCTCAGGAGCAGTGGATTAAATCTCCACAAACAACTTGATGTACCCTGCATCTGTGGAATTCCTGAATGGACAACAAATCATACAAAAATTGAGGTGGTGGACTTTGGGAGCAATGATATATGTATTTTTTTCTCATTTTTCTCTTTTTTGCGAGTGTATTTGTGTATGCTTCTTTGTGTGATTTTGTCTGTATAGCTTTGCTTTTACCAATTGTTCTAGGGTTCTCTGTGTCCGTTTTTGTGTTTGTTTGTTTGCTTGGTTTTTAGTATAGATTTTAGCACTTGTTATCATTGGTGGATTTGTTTTTTTTGGTTTTTCTGCTCTCTTCTTTCTTTCTTCTTTTTTCTTTTTTCTTACTTTTTAATTTCTTATTTTTCATAATCATTTTTATTTTTATTTTAATAACTTTATTTTATTTTTTATTTCTTTATTTTTTTTCCTCCCTTTTCTTCTGAGCCATGTGGCTGACAGTCTTGGTGCTCCAGCCGGGTGTCAGGCCTGTGCCGCCGAGGTGAGAGAGCTGAGTTCAGTATATTTGTCTACCAGAAAACTCCAAGCTCCACATAATATCAAATGGTGAAAACTCTCCCAAAGATCTCCATCACAACAATGAGACCCAGCTCCACTCAATGACCATCATGCTGCAGTGCTGGACACCCCATGCCAAACAACTAGAAAGACAGGAGCACAACCCCATCTATTAGAATAGAGGCGGCCTAAAATCATAATAAGGCCACAGACACCTGAAAACACATCACCGTATATGGTCCCACTCATCAGAAAGATAAGATCCAGACTCATCCATCAGAACACAGACACTAGTCCACTCCACCAGGAAGCCTACCTAACCCACTGAACAAAACCTAGCTACTGGGGGCAGACACCAAAAACAATGGGAACTACAAACCTTCAGCCTGTGAAAAAGAGACCCCAAACACAGTAAGTTATGCAAAAGGAGAAGACAGAGAAGCACAAAGAAGATGAAGGAGCAAGGTAAAAAACCAAAGGACCAAAAAAAAAAAAAAAAAAAAATGAAGAGGAAATAGGCAGTCTACCTAAAAAAGAATTCAGAGTAATGATAGTAAAGATGATCCAAAATCATGCAAATAGAATGGTGAATATACAAAAAAGGTCTAACAAGGACCTAGAAGAACTAAAGAGCAAACAAACAGTGATGAACAACACACTAAATGAAATTAAAAATTCGCTAGAAGGAATCAATAGCAGATAACTGAGGCAGAAGAATGGATAAGTGACCTGGAAGATAAAAGAGTGGAAATAACTACTGAAGAGCAGAATAAAGAAAAAGGAATGAAAGAATTAATGACAGTCTTAGCAACCTATGGCACAAATTAAACATGCCAACATTCTAATTATACGGGCCCCAGAGGAAGAAGAGAAAAAGAAACGGACTGAGAAAATATTTGAAGAGATTATAGTTGAAAACTTCTATAATATGGGAAAGGAAATAGTCAATCAAGTCCAGGAAGCTCACAGAGTCCCATACAGGATAAACCCAAGGAGAAACACGCCAAGACACATACTAATCAAATTATCAAAAATTAAATACAAAGAAAAAACATTAAAAGCAGCAAGGGAAAAGCAACAAATAACATGGAAGGGAATTCCCATAAGGTTAACAGCTGATCTTTCAGCTGAAACTCTGCAAGCCAGAAGGGAGTGACAAGACATATTTAAAGTGATGAAAGGAAAAAAACCTGCAACCAAGATTACTCTACCCAGCAAGGATCTCATTCAGATTTGACAGAGAAATTAAAACATTTACAGAAAAGCAAAATCTAAGAGAATTCAGCACCACCAAACCAGCTTTACAAAAAATGCTAAAGGAACACCTCTAGGCAGGAAACACAAGAGAAGGAAAAGACCTACAATAACAAACCTAAAACAATTTTAAAAATTGTAATAGAAACATACATATCGATAATTACCTTAAATGTAAATGGATTAAATGCTACAAACAAAAGACATAGACTGACTGAATGGATACAAAACAAAACCCATATATATGTTGTCTACAAGAGACCCACTTCAGACCTAGGGACACATACAGACTGAAAGTGAGGGGATCGAAAAAGATATTCCATGCAAATGGAAACCAGAAAAAGCTGCAGTAATAATTCTCATATCAGACAAAATAGACTTTAAAATAAAGACTATTACAAGAGACAAAAAAGGACTCTATGTAATGATCAAGGGATCAATTCAAGGGGAAGATATAACAATTTAAAATATTTATACACCCAACATAGGAGCACCTCAATACATAAGGCAAATACTAATGGCCATAAAAGGAGAAATCGACAGTAACATAAATATACTAGGGGAATTTAACACCCCATTTTCACCAATGGACAGATCATCCAAAATTAAAATAAATAAGAAAACACAAGCTTCAAATGATACATTCAACAAGATGTACTTAATTGATATTTATAGGACATTCATTCCAAAAACAGCAGATTAAATGTTCTTCTCAAGGTCTCAAGGAATATTCTCCAGGATAGATATGTTGGGTCACAAACCAAGCCTTGGTAAATTTAAGAAAATTCAAATTGTATCAAGTATCTTTTCTGACCACAACACTATGAAACTAGATAACAATTACAGGGGAAAAAATCTGTAAAAAATAAAAACACATGGAGGTTAAACAATGCACTACTGAGGACTGGGGCTGGCGGCAGGAAGAGAGCCTGAAGGAGTTGGTGCACCACGGCTAGCCCGGAGGGAGTCCGGGGAAAGGGTCTGGAGCTACCGGAGAGGCAAGAGACTTTTTTCCCTTTTGTTGCCTGGTGCGCGAGGAGAGGGCATTAAGAGGGCTGCTTGGGGAGGCGCCGGAGACAAGCACGAGCCGCGGGTAGGGCGCGGACCTCGGAGACGGGCGTGGGACGCAGGGGCGGCTGCCGCCGCCGCCGCCGGCCGCCGCCGCGGGGCCTGTGTGAGAGTGCGGGTCACTGTCCGCCCCACCTTCCGGGGGGCCTGTGCACCCCGCCACTGCCGGGGTCCCGGGACCCGGGGACGGCTTTCCCGGGAGAGTGCACGGAGCGCCACGGGCTGCTGCAACGTCACGCCGGCCTCTGCCGCCATAGGCCCGCCCCACACTGCGCGCCCCTCCCTCCCCTCTGCCTGAGTGAGCCAGAGCCCCCGAATCAGCGGCTCCTTTAAACCCGTCCTGTCTGAGCGAAGAACGGACGCCCTCCGGCGACCTACGCGCAGAGGCGGGGCCAGGTCCAGGGCTGAGACCCGGGAGTTGTGAGAGCAGAGACAGGGAAATCTCTCTGTGCAGCCTCGGAGGCAGCGGATTAAAGCTCCACGGTCCATTTGATGTGCCCTGCGTCTGTGGAGTGCATGAATGGACAGCGAATCATCCCAAATTGAGGAAGTGGACTTTGAGGACAAGATTTAAGACTTTCCCCCCTTTTTCCTCTTTTTACAACGAATTATCCCAAATTAAGGACGTGGACTTAGCAAGATTTCAGACTTCTCGCCCTTTTCCTCTTTTTACAACGAATTATCCCAAATTGAGGAGGTGGACTTGGAGAGCAAGATTTTTGATTTTTCCCCCTGCTCTCTTTTTGTGAATGTGTATGTGTAATCTTCTCTGTAAGATTCTCTCTGTATAGCTTTGCTTCCACCGTATGTCCCAGGGTTCTATCGGTCCGTGTTTTTTTTCAATAATTACTTTTTAATTTTAATAACGCTACTATATTTCATACTTTATTCTATTTTACTTTACCAGCTCTTTCTTTTTTTCCTACCTTCCCTTCCTCCCTCCCTCCCTCCGCTCCTCTTTTCCTTCTTTCTTTTTCTTTCCTCCCTCCCTCCCTCCCACCCTTCTTCTTTCCACTTTCTTTTTCTTTCCTTCCTCCCTCCCTCCCTCCTGTCTTTCTTTCTTTCTTTCCTTCCTCCCTCCCTTCTTCCATTCACTCTTCCTTTTGCTTTCATTCCTCCCTCCCTTCCTGCTTTCTTTCCTTCTTTCTTTCCATCCTTCCTCCCTCCCTCCCTCCTTTCTTTCTTTCTTCCTTCCTTCCTTCCTTTCTTCCCTTCTTCCTTTCTTTCCCTCTCTCTTTCTTTCTTCTACTAATTCTTTCTTTCTACTTTTTCTCACTGTTATTCTGAGCCGGGTGGATGAAAGGCTCTTGGTGCTGCAGCCAGGAGTCAGTGCTGTGCCTCTGAAGTGGGAGAGCCAACTTCAGGACACGGGTCCACAAGAGACCTCCCAGCTCCACATAATATCAAGCAGCGAAAATCTCCCAGGGATCTCCATCTCAACACCAGCACCCAGCTTCAGTCAACGACCAGCAAGCTACAGTGCTGGTCACCCTATGCCAAGCAACTAGCAAGGCAGGAACACAACCCCACCCATTAGCAGAGAGGCTACCTAAAAACATAATAAGGCCACAGGCACCCCAAAACACACCACCAGAAGTGGACCTGTCCACCAGAAAGGCAAGATCGAGCCTCGGCTACCAGAACACAGGCATTGGTCCCCCCCACCAGGAAGCCTACACAACCTACTGAAACAACCTTAGCCATGGGGACAGACACCAAAAACAATGGGAACTACGAATCTGCAGCCTGCAAAAAGGAGACCCCAAACACAGTAACATAAGCAAAATGAGAAAGTAGAAAAACACACAGCAGGTGAAGGAGCAAGATAAAAACCTACCAGACCTAACAAATGAAGAGGTAATAGGCAGTCTACCTGAAAAAGAATTCAGAATAATGATAGTAAATCTGATCCAAAATTCTATTTCCAAGATCCAAAATCTTGGAAATAGAATAGACAATATGCAAGAAACAGTTAACAAGGACCTAGAAGAACTAAAGATGAATCAAGCATCGATTAAAAACACAATAAATGGCTCAACTTGTGTTGGGATTTGAGGTGGTACAGTCACCAGCGATGAAGAAGAATTCAGAAGGCAGAAGGAGTCAGTGAGGAGCTGGCGGGCTCTGCGTGTCCAGAGCTGTGTGGAGTTCAAAGCCGCTGGTAAGAGAGGATTCCTGGTGGACCTGAACTTCAAGCATCGACTGCAGTAATAGAACTGTGAGGCGCATCACACAGCCAAGCACATCCTGAAATGCTTCGGAGCCGGAGGAAGATGGCGGAAGAGTAAGACGCGGAGATCACCTTCCTCCCCACAGATACATCAGAAATTCATCTACACGTGGAACAACTCCAACAGAACACCTACTGAACGCTGACAGAAGACCTCAGACCCCCCAAAAGGCAAGAAACTCACCACATACCTGGGTAGGTCAAAAGAAAAAAAGAATAAACAGAGACAATAGGATATGGACGGGACCTGCGCCAGTGGGAGGGAGCCGTGAAGGAGGGAAGGTTTCTACACACTACAAGCCCCTTCGAGGGCGGAGACTGCAGGTGGCGGAGGGGGAAAGCTTCGGAGTAGCGGAGGAGAGCACAGCAACAGGGGTGTGGAGGGCAAAGCAGAGAGATTTTGGCACAGAGGATCGGTGCCCTCAGGCACACACCAGCCCGAGAGGCTTGTCTGCTCGGCCGCCAGGGCGGGCGGGGCTGGGAGCTGAGGCTCGGGTATCGGCTTTCAGTCGGAGCGCAGGGAGAGGTCTGGGGCTGGCGGCAGGAAGAGACCCTGAAGGGGTTAGTGCTAGCCCGGAGGGAGTCCGGGGAAAGGGTCTGGAGCTACCGGAGAGGCAAGAGACTTTTTTCCCTTTTGTTGCCTGGTGCGCGAGGAGAGGGCATTCCCCTCCCTCCCCTCTGCCTGAGTGAGCCAGAGCCCCCGAATCAGCGGCTCCTTTAAACCCGTCCTGTCTGAGCGAAGAACGGACGCCCTCCGGCGACCTACGCGCAGAGGCGGGGCCAGGTCCAAGGCTGAGACCCGGGAGCTGTGAGAGCAGAGACAGGGAAATCTCTCTGTGCAGCCTCCGAGGCAGCGGATTAAAGCTCCACGGTCCATTTGATGTGCCCTGCGTCTGTGGAGTGCATGAATGGACAGCGAATCATCCCAAATTGAGGAAGTGGACCTTGAGGACAAGATTTAAGACTTTCCCCCCTTTTTTTTTCCTCTTTTTACAACGAATTATCTCAAATTAAGGAGGTGGACTTAGCAAGATTTCAGACTTTTCGCCCTTTTCCTCTTTTTACAACGAATTATCCCAAATCGAGGAGGTGGACTTGGAGAGCAAGATTTTTGATTTTTCCCCCTGCTCTCTTTTTGTGAATGTGTATGTGTAATCTTCTGTGTAAGATTCTCTCTGTATAGCTTTGCTTCCACCATATGTCCCAGGGTTCTTTCGGTCTGTGTTTATTTTCAATAATTACTTTTTAATTTTAATAACGCTACTATATTTCATACTTTATTCTATTTTACTTTACCTGCTCTTTCTTTTTTTCTCCCTTCCCTTCCTCCCTCCCTCCCTCCGCTCCTCCTTTCCTTCTTTCTTTTTCTTTCCTCCATCCCTCCCTCCCTCCCACCCTTCTTCTCTCCACTTTCTTTTTCTTTCCTTCCTCCCTCCCTCCCTCCCTCCTGTCTTTCTTTCTTTCTTTCCTTCCTCCCTCCCTCCCTCTCTTCTTCCATTCACTCTTCCTTTTGCTTTCATTCCTCCCTCCCTCCCTCCTTTCTTTCCTTTCTTTCCATCCTTCCTCCCTCCCTCCTTTCTTTCTTTCTTCCCTCCTTCCTTCCTTACTTCCCTTCTTCCTTTCTTTCAATCTCTCTTTCTTTCTTCTACTAATTCTTTCTTTCTACTTTTTCTCACTGTTATTCTGAGCCGGGTGGATGAAAGGCTCTTGGTGCTGCAGCCAGGAGTTAGTGCTGTGCCTCTGAAGTGGGAGAGCCAACTTCAGGACACGGGTCCACAAGAGACCTCCCAGCTCCACATAATATCAAGCAGCGAAAATCTCCCAGGGATCTCCATCTCAACACCAGCACCCAGCTTCAGTCAACGACCAGCAAGCTACAGTGCTGGTCACCCTATGCCAAGCAACTAGCAAGGCAGGAACACAACCCCAGCCATTAGCAGAGAGAATACCTAAAAACATAATAAGGCCACAGGCACCCCAAAACACACCACCAGACGTGGACCTGTCCACCAGAAAGGCAAGATCGAGCCTCGGCTACCAGAACACAGGCATTGGTCCCCCCCACCAGGAAGCCTACACAACCTACAGAAACAACCTTAGCCACGGGGGACAGACACCAAAAACAATGGGAACTACGAATCTGCAGCCTGCAAAAAGGAGACCCCAAACACAGTAACATAAGCAAAATGAGAAAGCAGAAAAACACACAGCAGGTGAAGGAGCAAGATAAAAACCTACCAGACCTAACAAATGAAGAGGTAATAGGCAGTCTACCTGAAAAAGAATTCAGAATAATGATAGTAAAGCTGATCCAAGATTCTATTTCCCAGATCCAAAATCTTGGAAATAGAATAGACAATATGCAAGAAACAGTTAACAAGGACCTAGAAGAACTAAAGATGAATCAAGCATCGATTAAAAACACAATAAATGAAATGAAAAATACTCTAGATGGGATCAATAGCAGAATAACTGAGGCAGAAGAACGGATAAGTGAGGTGGAAGATAAAACAGTGGAAATAACTGATGCAGAGAAAAATAAAGAAAAAAGAATGAAAAGAACAGAGGACAGTCTCAGAGACCTCTGGGACAACATTAAAGGCACCAACATTCGAATTATAGGGGTTCCAGAAGAAGAAGAGAAAAAGAAAGGGACTGAGAAAATATTTGAAGAGATTATAGTTGAAAACTTCCCTAATATGGGAAAGGAAATAGTTAATCAAGTCCAGGAGGCACAGAGAGTCCCATACAGAATAAATCCAAGAAGAAATACGCCAAGAAACATATTAATCAAACTGTCAAAAATTAAACACAAAGAAATCATATTAAAAGCAGCAAGGGAAAAACAACAAATAACACACAAGGGAATCCCCATCAGGTTAACAGCTGATCTCTCAGCAGAAACTCTACAAGCCAGAAGGGAGTGGCAGGACATAATTAAAGTGATGAAGGAGAGAAACCTGCAACCAAGATTACTCTACCCAGCAAGGATCTCATTCAGATTTGATGGAGAAATTAAAACCTTTACAGACAAGCAAAAGCTGAGAGAGTTCAGCACCACCAAACCAGCTTTACAACAAATGCTAAAGGAACTTCTCTAGGCAAGAAACACAACAGAAGGACTATACCTACAATAACGAACCCAAAGCCATTAAGGAAATGGGAATAGGAACATACATATCAATAATTACCTTAAATGTAAATGGACTAAATGCTCCCACCAAAAGACACAGAGTGGCTGAATGGATACAAAAACAAGACCCATATATATGCTGTCTACAAGAGACCCACTTAAGACCTAGAGACACATACAGATTGAAAGTAAGGGGATGGAAAAAGATATTCCATGCAAATGGAAATCAAAAGAAAGCTGGAGTAGCAATTCTTATATCAGACAAAATAGACTTTAAAATAAAGACTATTAGAAGAGACAAAGAAGGACACTACATAACGATAAAGGGATCGATCCAAGAAGAAGATATAACAATTGTAAATATTTATGCACCCAACATAGGAGCACCTCAATACATAAGGCAAATACTAACAGCCATAAAAGGGGAAATCGACAGTAACACAATCATAGTAGGGGACTTTAACACCCCACTTTCACCAATGGACAGATCATCCAAAATGAAAATAAATAAGGAAACACAAGCTTTAAATGATACATTAAACAAGATGGACTTAATTGATATTTATAGGACATTCCACCCAAAAACAACAGAATACACATTTTTCTCAAGTGCTCATGGAACATTCTCCAGGATAGATCATATCTTGGGTCACAAATCAAGCCTTGGTAAATTTAAGAAAATTGAAATTGTATCAAGTATCTTTTCCGACCACAATGCTATGAGACTAGACATCAATTACAGGAAAAGATCTGTAAAAAATACAAACACATGGAGGCTAAACAATACACTACTCAAAAATGAAGTGATCACTGAAGAAATCAAAGAGGAAATTAAGAAATACTTAGAAACAAATGACAATGGAGACACGACGACCCAAAACCTATGGGACGCAGCAAAAGCAGTTCTAAGGGGGAAGTTTATAGCAATACAATCCCACCTTAAGAAACAGGAAACATTTCGAGTAAACAACCTGACCCTGCACCTAAAGCAATTAGAGAAAGAAGAACAAAAAACCCCCAAAGTTAGCAGAAGGAAAGAAATCATAAAGATCAGATCAGAAATAAATGAAAAAGAAATGAAGGAAACGATAGCAAAGATCAACCAAACTAAAAGCTGGTTCTTTGAGAAGATAAACAAAATTGACAAACCATTAGCCAGACTCATCAAGAAAAGAAGGGAGAAGACTCAAATCAGTAGAATTAGAAATGAAAAAGGAGAAGTAACAACTGACACTGCAGAAATACAAAAGATCATGAGAGATTACTATAAGCAACTCTATGCCAATAAAATGGACAACCTGGAAGAAATGGACAAATTCTTAGAAATGCACAACCTACCAAGACTGACTCAGGAAGAAATAGAAAATATGAATAGACCAATCACAAGCACTGAAATTGAAACTGTGATTAAAAATCTTCCATCAAACAAAAGCCCAGGACCAGATGGCTTCACAGGCGAATTCTATCAAACATTTAGAGAAGAGCTAACACCCATCCTTCTCAAACTCTTCCAAACAATATCAGAGGAAGGAACACTCCCAAACTCATTCTACGAGGCCACCATCACCTTGATACCAAAACCAGGCAAGGATGTCACAAAGAAAGAAAACTACAGGCCAATATCACTGATGAACATAGATGCAAAAATCCTCACCAAAATACTAGCAAACAGAATCCAACAGCACATTAAAAGGATCATACACCATGATCAAGTGGGGTTTATTCCAGGAATGCAAGGATTCTTCAATATACGCAAATCAATCAATGTGATACACCATATTAACAAGTTGAAGGAGAAAAACCATATGATCATCTCAATAGATGCAGAGAAAGCTTTCGACAAAATTCAACACCCATTTATGATAAAAACCCTGCAGAAAGTAGGCATAGAGGGAACTTTCCTCAACATAATAAAGGCCATATATGACAAACCCACAGCCAACATTGTCCTCAATGGTGAAAAACTGAAACCATTTCCACTAAGATCAGGAACAAGACAAGGCTGCCCACTCTCACCACTCTTATTCAACATAGTTTTGGAAGTTTTAGCCACAGCAATCAGAGAAGAAAAGGAAATAAAAGGAATCCAAATTGGAAAAGAAGAAGTAAAGCTGTCACTGTTTGCAGATGACATGATACTATACATAGAGAATCCTAAAGATGCTACCAAAAAACTACTAGAGCTAATGAATGAATTTGGTAAAGTAGCAGGATACAAAATTAATGCACAGAAATCTCTGGCATTCCTGTACACTAATGATGAAAAATCTGTTAATGAAATCAAGAAAACACTCCCATTTACCATTGCAACAAAAAGAATAAAATATCTAGGAATAAACCTACCTAAGGAGACAAAAGACCTGTATGCAGAAAATTATAAGACACTGATGAAAGAAATTAAAGATGATATAAATAGATGGAGAGATATACCATGCTCCTGGATTGGAAGAATCAATATTGTGAAAATGACTCTACTACCCAAAGCAATCTACAGATTCAATGCAATCCCTATCAAACTACCACTGGCATTTTTCACAGAACTAGAACAAAAAATTTCAAAATTTGTTTGGAAAAACAAAAGACCCTGAATAGCCAAAGCAATCTTGAGAACGAAAAACGGAGCTGGAGGAATCAGGCTGCCTGACTTCAGACTATACTACAAAGCTACAGTAATTAAGACAGTGTGGTACTGGCATAAAAACAGAAAGATAGATCAGTGGATCAGGATAGAAAGCCCAGAGATAAACCCACGCACATATGGCCAACTTATCTTTGATAAAGGAGGCAGGAATGTACAGTGGAGAAAGGACAGCCTCTTCAATAAGTGGTGCTGGGAAAACTGGACAGGGACATGTAAAAGTATGAGATTAGATCATTCCCTAACACCATACACAAAAATAAGCTCAAAATGGATTAAAGACCTAAATGTAAGGCCAGAAACTATCAAACTCTTAGAGGAAAACATAGGTAGAACACTCTATGACATAAATCACAGCAAGATCCTTTTGGACCCACCTCCTAGAGAAATGGAAATAAAAACAAAGATAAACAAATGGGACCTAATGAAACTTCAAAGCTTTTGCACAGCAAAGGAAACCATAAAGAAGACCAAAAGACAACCCACAGAATGGGAGAAAATATTTGCAAATGAAGCAACTGACAAAGGATTAATCTCCAAAATTTATAAACAGCTCATGCAGCTCAATAGCAAAACAACAAACAACCCAATCCAAAAATGGGCAGAAGACTTAAATAGGCATTTCTCCAAAGAAGATATACAGACTGCCAACAAACACATGAAAGAATGCTCAACATCATTAATCATTAGAGAAATGCAAATCAAAACTACAATGAGATATCATCTCACACCAGTCAGAATGGCCATCATCAAGAAATCTAGAAACAATAAATGCTGGAGAGGGTGTGGAGAAAAGGGAACACTCTTGCACTGCTGGTGGGAATGTGAATTGGTACAGCCACTATGGAGAACAGTATGGAGGTTCCTTAAAAAACTAAAAATAGAACTACCATATGACCCAGCAATCCCACTACTAGGCATATACCCTGAGAAAACCATAATTCAAAAAGAGACATGTACCAAAATGTTCATTGCAGCTCTATTCACAATAGCCCGGAGCTGGAAACAACCTAAGTGTCCATCATCGGATGAATGGATAAAGAAGATGTGGCACATATATAAAATGGAATATTACTCAGCCATAAAAAGGAACGAAACTGAGCTATTTGTAATGAGGTGGATAGACCTAGAGTCTGTCATACAGAGTGAAGTAAGTCAGAAAGAGAAAGACAAATACCGTATGCTAACACATATATATGGAATTAAAAAAAAAAAAAGTGTCATGAAGAACCTAGGGGTAAAACGGGAATAAAGACACAGACCTACTTGAGAATGGACTTGAGGATATGGGGAAGGGGAAGGGGAAGCTGTGACAAAGGGAAAGAGAGGCATGGACATATATACACTACCAAACGTAAGGTAGATAGATAGTGGGAAGCAGCCGCAGAGCACAGGGAGATCAGCTCGGTGCTTTGTGACCGCCTGGAGGGGTGGGATGGGGAGGGTGGGAGGGAGGGAGATGCATGAGGGAGGGGATGTGGGAACAGATGTATATGTATGACTGATTCACTTTGTTATAAAGCAGAAACTAATTAAAAAAAAAAAAAAAAAAAAAAAAAAAGCAGGATACAAATTTAATGCACAGAAATCTCTGGCATTCCTATACACTAATGATGAAAAATCTGAAAGTGAAATCAAGGAAACACTCCCATTTACCATTGAAACAAAAAGAAAAAAAATATCTAGGAATAAACCTACCTAAGGAGACAAAAGACCTGTATGCAAAAAATTATAAGACACTGATGAAAGAAATGAAAGATGATACAAATAGATGGAGAGATATACCATGTTCCTGGATTGGAAGAATCAATATTGTGAAAATGACTCTACTACCCAAAGCAATCTACAGATTCAATGCAATCCCTATCAAACTACCACTGGCATTTTTCACAGAACTAGAACAAAAAATTTCAAAATTTATTTGGAAAAACAAAAGACCCCGAATAGTCAAAGCAATCTTGAGAATGAAAAATGGAGCTGGAGGAATCAGGCTCCCTGACTTCAGACTATACTACAAAGCTACAGTAATCAAGACAGTGTGGTACTGGCACAAAAACAGTAAGATAGATCAATGGAACAGGATAGAAAGCCCAGAGATAAACCCACGTACATATGATCAACTTTTCTTTGATAAAGGAGGCAGGCATGTACAGTGGAGAAAGGACAGCCTCTTCAATATGTGGTGCTGGGAAACCTGGACAGGGACATGTAAAGTTATGAGAATAGATCACTCCCTGACACCATACACAAAAATAAGCTCAAAATGGATTAAAGACCTAAATGTAAGGCCATAAACTATCAAACTCTTAGAGGAAAACATAGGCAGAACACTCTATGACATAAATCACAGCAAGATATTTTTGGACCCACCTCCTAGAGAAATGGAAATAAAAAAAAAATAAATACGTGGGACCTAATGAAACTTCAAAGCTTTTACACAGCAAAGGAAACCATAAACAAGACCAAAAGACAACCCTCAGAATGGGAGAAAATATTTGCAAATATAGCAACTGACAAAGGATTAATCTCTGAAATTTATAAGCAGCTCATGCAGCTCAATAGCAAAAAACAAACAACCCAATCCAGAAATGGGCAGAAGACTTAAATAGACATTTCTCCAAAGAAGATATACAGACTGCCAACAAACACATGAAAGAATGCTCAACATCCTTAATCATTAGAGAAATGCAAATCAAAACTACAATGAGATATCATCTCACACCAGTCAGAATGGCCATCATCAAGAAATCTAGAAACAATAAATGCTGGAGAGGGTGTGGAGAAAAGGGAACACTCTTGCACTGCTGGTGGGAATGTGAATTGGTACAGCCACTATGGAGAACAGTATGGCGGTTCCTTAAAAAACTAAAAATAGAAATACCATATGACCCAGCAATCCCACTACTGGGCATATACCCTGAGAAAACCATAATTCAAAAAGAGACATGTACCAAAATGTTCACTGCAGCTCTTTTCACAATAGCCCGGAGATGGAAACAAGCTAAGTGTCCATCATCGGATGAATGGATAAAGAAGATGTGGCACATATATACAATGGAATATTACTCAGCCATAAAAAGAAACGAAACTGAGCTATTTGTAATGAGGTGGATAGACCTAGAGTCTGTCATACAGAGTGAAGTAAGTCAGAAAGAGAAAGACAAATACCGTATGCTAACACATATATATGGAATTTAAGAAAAAAAAATGTCATGAAGACCATAGGGGTAAAACAGGAATAAAGACAGAGACCTACTTGAGAATGGACTTGAGGATATGGGAAGGGGGAAGGGTGAGCTGTGACAAAGCAAGAGAGAGGCATGGACATATATACAGTACGAAACGTAAGGTAGATAGCTAGTGGGAAGCAGCCGCATAGCACAGGGAGATCAGCTTGATGCTTTGTGACTGCCTGGAGCGGTGGGATAGGGAGGGTGGGAGGGAGGGAGACGCAAGAGGGGAGGGATGTGGAAAGAAATGTATATGTATGACTGATTCACTTTGTTATAAAGCAGAAACTAATAATAAAAAAAAAGTCAAAATACATTTTGATCACAACTAAAAAAAAATACCCTAGAATAAAAAAGACATTCTTTTTTTTTAAATTAATTAATTTATTTATTTTTGGCTGTGTTGGGTCTTCGTTTCTGTGTGATGGCTTTCTATAGTTGTAGCAAGCAGGGGCCACTCTTCATCATGGTGAATGGGCCTCTCACTATCGTGGCCTCTATTTTTGCAGAGCACAGGCTCCAGACGCGCAGGCTCAGTAGTTGTGGCTCACAGGCCCATTTGTTCCTTGGCATGTGGGATCTCCCACACCAGGGTACGAACCCATGTCCCCTACACTGTCAGGCAGATTCTCAACCACTGTGCCACCAGGGGAGCCCAGACATTCTTTTATGATATCTTTTAAAAACTTTATTTTCTTTCTTTTGAGTTTAGATTTTAAATCCACATGCAAAAGAATTTTGTGTACAGTATGATAAAAAAGGTCAAGTTTCCATTTCTTTCCATAGAAATATATTCTCTCTTCTATTACATTGGACTTTTTTGCTATTTTGTGCCAATTTCATATTCTATTAATTATTGTAGTTTTATGTCTTTTTATCTAGTATCTTAATTTTTCTTCATTAAGATTATAGCAGCTAATTTTGTCTCTTATGCTTGTATGAACAGTATATGACCTTTGATGCTGCTTCATCCAGCTATCATTCCAAGCCCATACTCTCTTTTATAGACAAATTCCTTGGAAGAGTTTCTCCATAAATTATTCCCATTTCTTTATATCCAGATCATTCTAGTATGACTTCTTCTCTCTTTATTACACTGACCATACTCTAGACACCAGAGATCACCCTGTTGAGAAATCATTTAAAACAGTTGGCCATTTTCTGCTTCTTGAAATGCTCTTTTATCTCAGATATTGGAACACCCACCCAAGGGTTTTTTCTATCTCATATGCTATTACTTAGAAGTCTCTTTTACTTTAGTTTCTCCTCTGTTATATCTCTAAATGCTGGCATTTTTCAGGGGCTGACTTTCATGTGTTTATTAGTTAATTGTTAACCATTAATTATAATATAGGCTGTTACTTTGAGATAAACTCTTTTATGTTATGTTAAGAGATTTCTTGACAGAAGTGGCATTAAATTATATCAATTAATGTTCAGTAGTACTGGACATTAAAATGAGAGCCAGAATAAGATAGCAATGTACACCAATAATTAAATGTAAAACACTGAAAAATATCAGGTGTTGGCAAGAATATGGAACAATTGGAACTCTGCTACTCTCCTGGTGGCCATATAAATTTGGATACATTAAATGTTTGAAAGTAATATTTTTACTTTCTCTTTCTCTCTTATTTTCTTCTGGAACTCTAATTATACCTATGTTAGGCCTTTTCTATACCTCATGTATCTCTTATTTTTAAGATATTACCCATTATATTTTAACTTACATTCTTCATCCTACATAAGTTTTTCTAGCCTGGATTCTAGTTTCCTAACCCTCTTTTCTTCTTTCTTATCTGTGGTTAAATATAATTATTCAGTTCTTAACTTGAAGAGCTTTTTCTTTTTTGAAAATGTTCTTTTATGATGGATACTATTTCTATGGGATAAATTAGCCATTTTCTCCTTCTATGTTTTTGAATATAGATAATGAAACATAGTTATCACATTTCAAAATTAATAATAAAACATTTTAAGTTATATTTCTGATATAACTCTAATATCTGGATATCCTATTCATATTTCTGTTATCTTTCCCCCCCTTTATCTTGGTTTGCTAGTGTGTGTGTGTGTTTAATTCAATGTTGGACATTATTATAAAAAATATTGAGGCTCTAGAAGACACCTCCTCCACACATGACTTACTTTTGCTTTTGTCAGGCAGTTTATGTAGTGAGGATAGATCACTTTAATCCATTCTGGGATTGAACTGTTTTCAAACTGAGTTTATACATTCATAGTTTCAACTGAGACCTTGGAGTCCTGACAAGATTTCTTTCTCATTGGCAGACCCTGATCTCCAATTTGTGTCTCAATAGCACTGAGTCTTGCTAAAGCTCTTCTTTGATTTTTAGCTTGTTAGTTACCACTTTCTGTTGGCTTAGTTTTTGCGATTTATGCAGCTTACAATTCACAAATGCTTCAAGCTGTAAAAAGGTATAAAATGTTATATCACAGTTTTTTCCTTTCTTTCTGGGATCTTGGCCCTTAAAGTTCTGGCTGTCATAGCAGCTGAACACTCCTTTTTATGTCCTTCCACCTCTGTGAAATTGCTAACAGTTTTGGTTTGTTTCTCTGTCTCTTAGCTGCTCCTTTTTGCTCAGCTTTTTGGACACTTGACCTTGTTATTTTTAGGAATAAATGAATACTTTGAGGGAAAAGGAAGCCCAAATGTTCCTCAAATTCTGGCTACCTTGGTGACTTTCCTTCACATAGCTTATTTTTTAACCAGATTTTTAATTGTTTTTAGTGGAAGGTCTTTTATAAGCTAGTTTGTCATAGCCAGCATTGGAAGTCCTTACCTTATTCATAGGATTTTTCCTGAAACTAATTGAAGTATGTATTGAGTATAAATTTTGATATTCTGCCTATTTTCAACATTATGTCACAAGCCTTTCTTACATCACTACAAATTTCATAAACATAATTTTAATACCTGAATTGTATTGCATTATATGAATATCTGCGAATGAACTATTTATTCAATACTGAGGTTCTTGCTTGTAGTACAAAGTTTATTAAAGTTATAGAAACAGCATTCTCCAATTGTAAGAAATATTCATAAAATGTTATAAATGTTGAGTCATAGTTATGATGATCAATTAAACTTGCATATCTACTATGAACACAGGTCACTACTTAGTTGCTGCAAGTGATACAAAATATATAAAGGTATCCTTGCCCTCCAGACATTTTATTTGGAGAAATGAAACCTAGATTACAAAAATAGTATAGAGCAGCTTTTCATCAGAACTTCATGAATGGTACATATAATAAGAATGGGAATAGTCATTAGAAGGGAAGGTAAAACTACAAAGACAAGAGGATCTGAGATAGATTGGATTTTAATGAATGTGTTAGAACACACAGTTAGCTAGATATGAGCACAGAAAGGGGAGCACAGGCCACGTGGAAGGAAACCATAGATCTTGTGAATGATGGGGTCCTTGAGCAGACAAAGAAAAGCAGGAACCTCTGGGCTGACAGGAAACCATACATCTTGTGGTTATAGGGCTTCCATATGCTGACAAAGAAAGGTGGGAAAAGGCAGGAATCTCTTGTGTCCAAATGTAACATTTTGCTCATTATGCCCTCATTAAAAAAAAAAATTAGCCTTGCAAATAAGAAGTTCCCATTATGCACTGACACCATGACACTCCCAATCAAGACCAAACAAGGACAGAAATCCCTCTTCCCCTCAGGAAGGTGAAGCTGTAATGAAAATTAGAAAATACGACCCAGACTCCCTCTCTCCTCAATGAATATTCCACCAAATAATTTTTATATCTCATATAAACAGCTTGTCAAAGGAACTCAGGGCAGCTGCTCACCTGAGCCTGTTCACTTTCCCTCCTGAGAGTGTACTATCACTTAATAATAAATCCTTGCTTTGCTTTCTTGGCCTCCATGTTTTGTCCCTGAATTCTTTCTGCAATGAGATAAGAACCTACTCTCCAGTAGCAAATGGAGTTAGGAAAAAGACATATTTAATTATTTTCTAGTTTCTTTTTTATTTTTAACCTAAGATTTTTTTGGAGGTATTATTCCTAAGACATGTATGTTTTCATTTTTCTCTTTCTGAAAAAATATTATCATTGATGGATGTTTCATGATCTATAAATCTGTTTCAGTTGAATAAATGCATTTAACCAAAGATACTGTATAACAAGAAGTTTGCTGACAAATTGCAGAGCCAACAACCTTCTATATGCAAGTAGTAGGACAGTGTTTTGCTTTGCCAATTTGAAATAAGAAAATTATATGATCTTTTTTTTCTCCCCTGCCCAGAGGCAAAAGGAGGATATGCATATTGAGTAAATGACTAGCAGGAGTTTAGAGAAAAGATAATGCACCAAGAGAGAAAATCCTCAAAAGCATTGGTGAGAAAGAATGTATCAAATATTTGCATGTATATTCTTTTATTTAATTATCACATTACACTGTAGGAATAGGCATTATTATTCTACTTAAAATAGAATATTTTTAGAAAATAGTTTTGATTCAAACTGCTGGAAAATGATGAATCTTTATTTGGAGTTTGTTTGAAATAAAGACCCTTTTCTTTCTATTAAAGTATTAGTTAATCAGTTATATTTAAAAAAGTATCTAAAATAAAACCCCTTATGTCATTTCAGGGTAAGTTTATAAATTCAGAAAAACGTTGCCACATATGTAAAATATTCGTACAACTAAAGGTTAGCACACATAATCATTTCATCATGCATGTTTATTCACACTGTTAAACCTCAGGACTTTTGAATTAAATTGATTTTCTAAATTCTTCCTATGAAAGGTCATGTGAATTCTACAAAGGGTCCTGGCAGAACAAGCCTAAGGCCTGAGACAGAGTACTTCCCTTTACTCAGTCATCACAATAGTAACCACAGTTTATAGCCTCCTACTAAAGCACAATAAACATACAATAAATGTTTGATCTTTGTTAATATCCAATGTGAGTAAAGTTGTAGATGCATACACTTTGGGAAGCAATGTGAATTGGATTATTACTTATGGAAAACATACATAAATATGCTGTCAAGAAACATAAAAAGTATTTATTATTTACCCAATAATCATACCCCAGGAATGTGTCCTAACTAAATAATTTACCAGATGGAAATGCTATAGACAATGTCAGTCTCTTTTAGATTGCAAAAAAGACATACTCAGGTATCTAAATTGATGGGGGCTATTGTTAAGATGTGGAAACAAAAAAGCCCAGAAGACCCTCTCAGCACTGGGAAGCATTCAGAGCTTTGTCACTATTCTCAATCAAACCTCTAGTGACCCAGGACAGTCCTATTGGCCTGACTTTCAGAAGTTCACATCCATTGCTCTCCTTTTAACTGCCTCGGCTTCTGTCTATAGCATAACTTCTGTTTGAGTCTAACATTTACTCAGCTAAAGTGTGCCTAATTCCCTATTTTAACTTATTAATTTCACTTATATTTATCCAGTGCCAATAATAATGATAATCATACTCTAAAAATAGCTAGTCTTTTTTGAGAGCTTACCTTGTACAAGTCATAGTTCTAATAACATCACACATAATAACTCATTTAATTTCACAATACTTTTATGGGTACTTAATTTTATTATTTCAATTTTATAATTGGAGAAAGTAAGTCACTGAAAAAATCAATGTGAGCAAGTCAAGAAAATGATGGCACTAAGGTTCAAAACTAGGCAATTTTTTAAGGAGCTATACTACTTCTCTAAGGAGAATTCAATTAAGAACAATACAAATATATTTGAAAAATATTAGCCTTAGGGTGAAATGTAAATCCATTAGAATAAATGCGATCACTTAAGAAGAGAATGTAAAGAGAAAAATGGACAAGAAGGCAGTCCTGAAAAATGCTAACATTTAGAGGTACAATAGAGGAGAAAAAAGAGCAAATGAGGCTTAAAAGGTGCAGCAAATAAGGAGGAGAAAACAATTGGGTGGGGGTAGAGCTATTCCAGAAACTGATGCCAAAGAGGAATTTTAATGGAGTAATCACAGTTCAGGCATATAAAATTTCAGTCAGGCAGCAATTGAAGATTTGTCTCACACACATCTCTGCACCACTGAGAACTTTAACTTTCTTTGAACTGTGCCAGACCCAAGGACACCACTAGCTATATTAGGAACACTGTCAGCTGCAACATTATGACCTCAAGGTCAACCATTTGGACCCCAACCAAGCCTTACTTAATAAGTACTCTTACTTCTTGCCAGCTCCAATTATAATTCTTGATAAACAACTCATGTAACTAACTGTAACTTTGCAGTTTTTTTTGCTTTTATAAGTCTACCCCATTTTGTAGTCTGGTAAAATACAATTCAAGTACTCCCTGAATCTGTGTCTCCCAGGCTGTTGTCCTAACAAACCCCAAATAAACAGCTTTTTATTTCAATCTGGTCTCCATTTATGAAATTCTGGTTAACAAAACTAAGAGGAAAGAGCATTTTGAGAAAGAAAATTGTCAATTGTTTTGAATGCTTCTTATATATCATGTGTCAATAAGATAAAGAATGGATTTTCAACAGGGTGATCACTAGAACACGGTCAGTGTAATGGAGATAGAAGTCATACTAGAGTGAAGATTTTTAAAAAATGGAAATAGTGTGTGTGGAAAATCTGCCAAGGACTTTGGCTCTGAAAGAGAATGTGGACTTGGAATGGTGGCTGGAGAAGGAAGTGATGTCAATGGATGATATATATTTAAATATGGAAGAAAGATATTGGAGCATGTTTGTGTGCCCTTGGGAAAGATCAGTAGAAGAAGAGAAACAAAAGTAGATACATGAGAGAGAAAGGAATGACAGAATTTAAATCTTTAGAAGGCAAGAGGAGAAGGGAGGCAGAGCACAAGTAGTTCTTCCTGTTAGGAGGAGTAACTCTTTCTCCACTGTAATAGAGAGGAAGGTGAAGATAGATGTAAAGATAGGTATGGGAAGGTGAGGGCTTCTGTATTCTAATTTAATCAATAAAGCATTGATTTTTTTAAAATGTGAAATCATCCATTGAGGGTGTAAACAGACATTTTAGGATGCTGAGGTCAGAGAATTATGGCAATGAGTGCAATTAGCAAGAAAGTGCTAGTAATACGAATTTGCATTCAGTCAGTATGATGTATAAAATTGGTATTTTAGCGTGATGCATTTTCTACTTTGATCAGATCAAGGATATGTTCTGATAATTTGTCTTTGGTAACTTTGTTAAGTAATGATGTGGTATAAGGGGGAGGCATGTAGGCTTCAAGAACTGAGATATTTTTAGTTTGGATGTTGGTCTGAATTATGTAGGTATCTTCTGCTCTAGTTTAGAGATGGTTGACAACTAAGATGAGGCTGAGCCTAAAGGGAGATGAGGCGGTGGGAAACCAAGGAGGGAGAACAGGATTCTGGTTACAATTTGACAGCCCTTTACTCCTCTGAAATTCTGGACTGCCTATACCTGGACTTGGCCTTGGAAGAAAAAAGACCTTATTTTATGTAGCCAAAAATTTTGATCTCTGTTACTTGCAGCTAAGCCTAACTCTAACTGATACCCACTCTCAGCCTTCCTTCCAAAAGCTTAAAACCTTATGGGAGAGATGTATTTATATGTAAGCCAATTACCTACACCAAAAGGGTTTCAGAAGCTGAACTAATATTACTTTGCTTATGAGTGGATTTTAATATTTTTTTGTATTTTTAATCAGTCATATGAACAATTTTTGGTTTAGCTGTTTCTATAGAATCACACACAAATGATTGAAAATATTTTTAACTGAATTTTTTTTTAATTTAAAAATATTATATTGGATTTTGAAAGAATGAGTCAGACTTTTTCTGGTATTATTCAAACATAACTCAGGAGTAATAATTTGAATATTTTGGTGGAACATATCATAGAGTATCTTTGACAGTCAATATTGTGAAATGAGTTTGTGTATATGGTCACATATAACTGCAAGGTACCAAGATATGAACTTCATACATAGCCTAAGTCTTAATAAAAAACTTCTTTTCCAAATTGGGCCCTTTAATGTTTAGCCTACATAAAGATTATAAGTATGGATTTCATCGTATTTTTTTCCATCCTTGCATAAGGAACACATTATTTTTGCCATTTAATTTAAATGCCAAATACTTACATAGCATTTGTATAAATATTTTCTCTCCTATAGCATTTAGCTCTTTCATGTTCATTTAATTGTGTTCAAAGGTTAATTCCTTCTTTGCTATTTGCTCAATGGTGATAGGTAATAAATGGTGAATTATAACTAAAATTATTATCATCAGGAGAAATTATTACATTTATCAAAGCTCATGTAGCAATTATTTTCATCTTATTCTAAAGATACACTAGAAAAAATTCATAATAAATCTCTTGATAACTTTTCAGGTAATATTTGCTATAAATCATTATCATGCAGGAAATATGAGTAATTTACAAAATCATCTAAAATAGCTTCAACATGAGGACAAAAAGAAGAAATTCACATCATTCAAAGGAACCCTTTATGTAAGCTTTTTTTATTATTATTTCAGGAATATTAAAAAAAAAAGTATTGGGAGGACCCTCAAGATGGTGGGGGAGTAAGACGTGGAGACACTTTCCTCCCAACAAATACATAAAAAATACAACTACATGTGGAAAAACTCCTACAGAACGCCTACTGAATGCTGGCAGAAAACTTCAGACTTCCGTAAACACAAGAAACTCCCCAAGAAACACAAGAAACTTCCCGTTATGCTTACTTTCTGCAGGGTTTTTATCATAAACAGGTGTTGAATTTTGTTGAACACTTTCTCTGCATCTATTGAGATGATCATATGGTTTTTCTCCTTCAATTTGTTATATGTTTTATCACATTGATTTACTGGCATAAATGGAAGAATCCTTGCATTCCTGGGATAAACCCCACTTGATCATGATGTATGATCCTTTTAATGTGCTGTTGGATTCTGTTTGCTAGTATTTTGTTGAGGAATTTTGCATCAATGTTAATCAGTGATACTGGCCTGTAGTTTTCTTTCTTTGTGACATCTCTGTCTGGTTTTGGTATGAGGGTGATGTTGGCCTCGTAGAATGAGTTTGTATTTTGGAAGAGTTTGAGAAAGATAGGTGTTAGCTCCTCTCTAAATGTTTGATAGAATTCGCCTGTGAAGCCATCTGGTCCTGGGCTTTTGTTTGTTGCAAGGTTTTTAATCACAATTTCAATTTCAGTGCTTGTGATTGGTCTGTTCATATTTTCTATTTCTTCCTGGTTCAGTCTCAGCAGATCGTGCATTTCTAAAAATCTGTCCATTTCTTCCAGGTTGTCCATTTTATTGGCATAGAGTTGCTTGTAGTAATCTCTCATGATCTTTTGTATTTCTGCAGTGTCAGTTGTTACTTCTTCTTCTTCATTTCTAATTCTATTGATTTGAGTCTTCTCCCTTTTTTTCTTGATGAGTCTGGCTAATGATTTATCAATTTTGTTTATCTTCTCAAAAAACCAGCTTTTAGTTTTATTGATCTTTGTTATCATTTCCTTCATTTCTTTTTCATTTATTTCTGATCTGATCTTTATGATTTCTTTCCTTCTGCTAACTTTGGGGTTTTTTGTTCTTCTTCCTCTAATTGCTTTAGGTGCAAGGTTAGGTTGTTTATTCACGGTGTTTACTGTTTCTTAAGATAGGATTGTATTGCTATAAACTTCCCCCTTAGACGTGCTTTTGCTGCCTCCCATAGGTTTTGGTTCATCGTGTCTCCATTGTCATTTGTTTCCAGGTATTTTTGATTTAGTCTTTGATTTCTTCAGTGATCACTTGGCTATTAAGTACTGTATTGTTTAGCCTCCATGTGTTTGTATTTTTTACAGGTCTTTTCCTGTAAATGATGTCTAGTCTCATAGCATTGTGGTCGGAAAAGATACTTGATACAATTTCAATTTTCTTAAAATTACCAAGGCTTGATTTGTGACCCAAGATATGATCTATCCTGGAGAATGTTCCATGAGCACTTGAGAAAAATGTGTATTCTGTTGTTTTTGGATGGAATGTCCTATAAATATCAATTAAGTCCATCTTTTTTTAATGTATCATTTAAAGCTTGTGTTTCCTTATTTATTTTCATTTTGGATGATCTGTCCACTGGTGAAAGTGGGGTGTTAAAGTCTCCTTTTATGATTGTGTTACTCTCAATTTCCCCTTTTATGGCTGTTAGGATTTGCCTTATGTATTGAGGTGCTCCTATGTTGGGTGCATAAATATTTACAATTGTTATATCTTCTTCTTGGATTGATCCCTTGATCATTATGTAGCATCCTTCTCTCTCGTAATAGTCTTTATTTTAAAGTCTATTTTGTCTGATATGAGAATTGCTACTCCAGCTTTCTTCTGATTTCCATTTGCATGGAATATCTTGTTCCATCCTCTCACTTTCAGTCTTTATGTGTCCCTAGGTCTGAAGTGGGGCTTTTGTAGACAGCATATATATGGGTCTTATTTTTGTATCAATTCAGCCAGTCTGTGTCTTTTGATGGGAACATTTAATCCATTTACATTTAAGGTAATTATCGATATGTATGTTCCTATTCCCATTTTAATTGTTTTGGGCTTGTTATTGTAGGTCTTTTCCTTCTCTTTTGTTCCTTGCCTAGAGAAATTCCTTTAGCATTTGTTGTAAAACTGGTTTGGTGGTGCTGAACTCTCTCAGCTTTCACTTGTCTGTAAAGATTTTAATTTCTCCATCAAATCTGAATGAGATCCTTTCTGGGTAGAGTCATCTTGGTTGTAGGTTTTTCACCTTCATCTCTTTAAATATGTCCTGCTACTCCCTTGTGGCTTGTAGAGTTTCTGCTTAAAGATCAGCTGTTAACCTTATGCGGATTCCCTTGTGTGTTATTTGTTGTTTATCCCTTGCTGCTTTTAATATTTTTTTTTGTATTTAATTTTTGATAGTTTGATTAATATATGTCTTGGTGTGTTTCTCCTTGGATTTATCCTTTATGGGACTCTCTGTGCTTCCTGGACTTGATTGACTATTTCCTTTCCCATATTAGGGAAATTTTCAACTATAATCTCTCTAAATATTTTCTCAGTCCCTTTCTTTTTCTCTTCTTCTTCTGGGACACCTGTAATTCGAATGTTGTTGCGTTTAATGTTCCCAGAGGTCTTTGAGGCTGTCCTCAGTTCTTTTCATTCTTTTTTCTTTATTCTGCTCTGCAGTAATTATTTCAACTATTTTATCTTCCAGGTCCGTTATCCGTTCTTCTGCCTCAGTTATTCTGCTATTGATCCCTTCTAGAGTATTTTTAATTTCATTTATTGTGTTGTTCATCATTGCTTGTTTCCTCTTTAGTTCTTCTAGGTCCTTGTTAAATATTTCTTGCATTTTCTGTATTCTATTTCCATGATTTTGGATCATCTTTACTATCATTCTTCTGAATTCTTTTTCAAGTAGACTGCCTATTTCCTCTTCATTTGTTAGGTCTGTTGGGTTTTTACCTTGCTGCTTCATCTGCTGTGTGTTTTTCTGTCTTCTCATTTTGCTTATCTTACTGTGCTTGGGGCCTCCTTTTTGCATGCTGCAGGTTCGTAGTTCCCGTTGTTTTTGGTGTCTGTCCCCAGTGGCTAAGGTTGGTTCAGTGGGTTGTGTAGGTTTCCTGGTGGAGGGGACTAGTGCCTGTTTTCTGGTGGATGAGGCTGGATCTTGTCTTTCTGGTGGGCATGTCCATGTCTGGTGGTGTGTTTTGGGGTGCCTGTGTCCTTATTATGATTTTAGGCAGCCTCTCTGCTAATGGATAGGGCTGTGTTCCTGTCTTGCTAGTTGTTTGGCATAGGGTGTCTAGCACTGTAGTTTGCTGGTCGCTGAGTGAAGCTGGGTGTTGGTGTTGAGATGGAGATCTCTAGGAGATTTCTGCTGTTTGATATTACATGGAGCTCTGAGGTCTCTTGTGGACCAGTGTCCTGAATTTGGCTTTCCCACGTCAGTGGCATAGCCCTGACACCTGGCTGGAACACCAAGAGACTGTCCTCCACATGGCTCAGAATAAAAGGGAGAAAAAATGAAAGAAAGAATGAAAGAAAGAAAGAGGATAATATAAAATAAAGTTAAAATAGTTATTAAAATTAAAAAAATAATTATTAAGAAAAAAATTTTTAAAGTTAAAAAAACAAAACAAAAACAGACAGACAGAGCCCTAGGACAAATGGTGAAAGCAAAGGTATACAGACAAAATCTCACACAGATGCATACACATACACACTCACACAAAGAGGAAAAGGGAAAAAATAATCTATCTTGCTCCCAATGTCCACCTCCTCAATTTGGGATGATACGTTTTCTATTCAGGCATACCACAGATGCCGGGTACATCAAGTTGATTGTGGAGATTTAATCCGCTGCTCCTGAGGCTGCTGGAGGAGATTTCCCTTTCTCTTCTTTGTTCGCACAGCTCCCGGGGTTCAGCTTCGGATTTGGCCCCTCCTGTGCGTGTAGGTCAGTGGAGGGCGTCTGTTCTTCACTCAGACAGGACGGGGTTAAAGGAACAGCTGACTCGGGGGCTCTGGCTCACTCAGGCCGAGAGGAGGGAGGGTTACAGATGCAGGTTGAGCCTGCGGCTGCAGAGGCTGGTGTGACTTTGCACCAGCCTGAGGTGTGCCGTGCATTCTCCCAGGGAAGTTGTCCCTGGATCACGGGACCCTGACAGTGGCGTGCTGCACAGGCTCCCGGGAGGGGTTGTTGGGTTAGTGACCTATGCTCGCACACAGGCTTCTTGGTGGCAGCAGCAGCAGCCTTAGCATCTCATGCCCGTCTCTGTGGTCCACGCTGATAGCCGTGCCTCGCGCCCGTCTCTGGAGCTCCTTTAAGCAGCACTCTTAACCCCCTCTCCACGCGCACCAGGAAACAAAGAGGCAAGAAAATATCTCTTGTCTCTTCGTCAGCTCCAGACTTTTTCCAGACTGCCTCCCGGCCAACCATGATGCACTAACCCCTTCAGGCTGTGTTCATGCCACGAAGCCCAGTCCTGTCCCTGGATCTAGGCTCTGAAGCCCGAGCCTCAGCTCCCAGTCCCCGCCCATCCCAGCGGGTGAGCAGACAAGCCTCTCGGGCTGGTGTGTGCTGGTCAGTACTGATCTTCTGTGCGAGAATCTCTCTGCTTTGCTCTCTGCACCCCTGTTGCTGTGCTGTCCTCCATGGCTCTGAAGCTTCCCCTCTCTGGCCCCCACAGTCTCTGCCCTCAAAGGGGCTTCTAATGTGTGGAAACCTTTCCTCCTTCACAGCTCCCTCCCACTGGTGCAGTTCTTTTGTCTGTTGTTTCTTTTTTCTTTTGCCCTACCTAGGTACGTGGGCAGTTTCTTGCCTTTTTGGGAGGTGTGAGGTCTTCTTCAGCGTTCACCGTGTGTTCTATAGGAGCAGTTCCACGTGTAGATGTATTTCTGATGTATCTGTGGGGAGGAAGGTGATCTCCACGTCCTACTCTTCCGCCATCTTCTCCTGTCCCCTCAGCAATCTTGTCTAAATTTTTGATAGAATTAGCCTGTGAAGCCATCTGGTCCTGGACTTGTATTCGTTGTGAGTGTTTTTTTTTTTTTTTAATTTATTTATTTATTTTTGGCTGCTTTTGGTCTTTGTTGCTGTGCACCTGCTTTCTCTAGCTGCGGTGAGCGGGGGCTACTCTTCGTTGTGGTGCATGGGCTTCTCTTGTTGTGGAATGCGGACTTTAGGCATGTGGGCTTCAGTAGTTGTAGCTCACAGGCTTAGCTGCTCCATGGTATATGGGATCTTCCCAGACCAGGGCTTGAACCTGTGTCCGCTGCATTGGCAGGCAGATTCTTAACTACTGCACCACCAGGGAAGTCCCTGTTGGGAGTTTTTTAAATCACAGTTTCAATTTTAGTACTTCTGATTAGTCAGTTCATATTTTCTATTTCTTCTTGGTTCTGTCTTGGGACATTGTACCTTTCTAGGAATTTGTCCATTTCTTCTAGGTTGTCAATTTTATGGGCATACAATTGCATGAAGTAGCCTCTTATGATCCCTTGTGTGTCTTTGGCGTCTGTTGTAACTTCTCCTTTTTCATTTCTAATGTTATTGATTTGAGCTCTCTCCCTCTTTTCCTTGATGAGTCTGGGAAAGATTAATGTATTTTGTTTACCTTTTCAAATAACCAGCTTTTAGTTTCATTGATCCTTTTTTTTTTTTTTTTTTGGTTTTCTTTGTCTCATTTAATTTATTTTTGCTGAGATCTTTGTGATTTATTTCCTTCTACCCACTTTGGGTTTTGTTCATTTTTCTTTCTCTAGTTGCTCTAGGTGTAAGGTTAGGTTGTTTATTTCAGATTTTCCTTGTTGCCTGAAGTAAGATTGTAATACTTTAAACTTCCCTCTTAGAATTTCTTTTGCTGCATCACATAGGTTTTGAATCATCATGTTTCATTTTCATTTGTCTCTAGGTATTTTTTGATTTCCTCTTTGATTTCTTCAGTGATCTATTGCTTGTTCAGTAGCATATTGTTTAGCAACCACATATTTGGGATTTTTACAAATTGTTTTCTTGTAGTTGATTTCTAATCTCATAGCACTGTGGTTGGAAAAGATACTTGATATGTATCAATTTTCTTAGATTTACCTCAGTTTGCACTGTGACACAGCATGTGAACAATCCTGGAAAATGTTCTATATGCACTTGAGAAGAATGTGTATTCTGCAGCTTCTCGATGGAAGGCTCTATAAATACCAATTAAGTCTATTGGTCTAATATGTCATATAAAGCCTGTGTTTCATTGTTGATTTTCTGTCTGGATGATCTGTCCATAGATGAAAGTGGTGTATTAAAGTCTCCCACTATTATTGTGTTACTGCCAATTTCTCCTTGTATGGCTGTTAGCATTTCCCTTATATATTGACGTGCTCCTATGTTGTATTCATATATATTTACAATTGTTATATATTCTTGGATTGATCCTTTGATCATAATGTAGTGTCTTTGTTTGTCTCTTGTAACAGTCTTTATTTTTAAAATCTATTTTGTCTGATATGAGTATTGCTACTCCAGCTTTCTTTTGATTTCCATTTACATGAAATACCTTTTTCCATCTCACTTTCAGTCGTTTGTGCCCCTAGATCTGAAATGGGTCTCTTGTATACAGCATATACCTGGGTCTTGTTTTTGTATACATTCAGCCAGTCTGTGTCTTTTGGTTGGGACATTTAATCCATTTCCATTTAAGGTAATTATTGATATGTATGTTCTTATTGCCATTTTGTTAATTGTTTTGGATTTGTTTTTGTAGGTCTTTTTTTCTTCCCTTCCTCTTTTGTTCTCTTCTTCTGTGATTTGATGACTAACATTAGTGTTGTGTTTGGATTCCTTCGTGTGTGTGTGTGTGTGCGCGTGTATCTATTGTAGATTTCCAGTTTGCCGTTGCCATGCAGTTTTGATATAGCAGTCTGTATATAAACAAGTTTGTTTTATGTTTCTGGTTTAAATGCATTTTCAATATCCTGCATTTGTGCTCTCCTCTTCTCACATTTTCTGGTTTTGATATCATATTTGGTTGCAGATGATTTCCTACTTTTACTGTATGTTTGCCTTTACTGGTGAGCTTTTCCATTTGTAATTTTCTTGTTTCTAGTTGTGGCTTTTTCTTTTCCACTTAGAGACGTTCCTTTATCATTTGTTGCAAAGCTGGGCTGGTGTGCTGAATTCTCTTAACTTTTCTTCCTCTGTGAAGCTTTTGGTATCTCTGTGGAATCTAAATGTTAGCCTTGCTGGGTAGATTCTTGGTTGGTTATAGATTCTTTCCTTTCATCACTTTAAATATAATTTGCCTCTCTCTTCTGGCCTCAGAGTTTCTGCTGATAAATCAGCTGTTAACTTTATGGAATTCCCTTGTGTGTTATTTGCTGCTTTTCCCTTGTTGCTTTTAATATTTTTTCTTTGACTTTAATTTTTTTCAAATCTATTACTATGTGTCTCAACATGTCTGCCTTGGTTTTATCCTGCCTAGGACTCTCTGTGCTTCCTGGACTTGGGTGACTGCTATTTCCCCAAGTTGGGGAAGTTTTCAGCTATTATCTCAAATATTTTCTCTGCTTCTTTCTCTTTCTCTTCTTCTGAGATCCCTACAATGTGAATATTGGTGCATATAATGTTGTCCCAAAGGTCTCTTATATGTCCTCATTTCTCTTCATTCCTTTCTCTTTATTCTGTTCTGTGGCAGAGATTTCCACTATTCTCTCTTCCAGGCATTTATCCATTCTTCTGCCTCAGTTATTCTGCTATTGATTCCTTCTAGTGTATTTTTCATTTCAGTTATTTTATTGTTCATCTCCATTTGTTCTTTAGCTCTTCTAGGTCTTTTTTAAAGTCTTTGTTAAACATTTCTTGTATCTTCTCAATCTGTGCCTCCATTCTTTTTCTGAGCTCTTGGGTCATCTTTACTATCATTACTCTGAATTATTTTTCAGATAGATTGCCTATCTCCACTTCACTTAGTTGTTCTTCTGGTGTTTTATCTTGTTTCTTCATCTGGGACATATTCCTCTGCCATCTCATTTTATCTAACTCTCTGTGATGTGTTTTCTGTTCTGCAGGCTGCAGGATTGTAGTTCTTACTTCTACTGTCTGCCCCCTGGTGGATGAGTCTGTCTAAGAGGCTTATGCAGGCTTCCTGGTGGGAGGGATTTGCTCCTGCCCACTGATTGGTGGTGCTGGATCCTGTCCATCTGGTGGGCAGGGCCATTTCGGGAGGTGTGTTTATCAGGCATCTATCTGTGTGCTCAGGAAAACTTTAAGCAGACAGACTGCAGATGGGTGGGGCTGAGTTCCTACCCCATTTGTTGTTTGGCCTGATGAGTCCCAACACTGAATTCTACAGGCTGTTTGGTGGGGCCAGTTCTTCGTGAGAAAATAATGGTCTCCAAGGGGGCACACAGAAATGAGTACTGCCCAGAACTAATGACACCAGTGTCCTTATCCCTTCAGTGAGCCACAGCTGTGTCCTTCCTCTACAGGAGAGTCTCCAAAGCTAGCAGCTAAGTCTGGCCCAGTCTCTTTTGAGGTCACCATATTTTTCCCTGGGTCCTGGTTTGCATGAGACCCTCTGTGTGCCCTCTAAATGTGGAGTTTCCGTTTTCCCCAGTCCCATGGAATTCCTGCAAACAAAACCCACTGTACTTCAAAGACAGCTTCTCTGGGGGCTCCTCCTCCCATTGCCAGACCCCCAGGCTGGGGAGTCTGACGTGGGGTTCAGAACTTTCATTCCTGTGGGAGAGCTTCTCTGGTATAATTATTTTTCAGTTTGTGGGTTTCCCACCCTGTGGGCATGGGATTTGAATTTATCACCACTGCACCCATCCTACTATCTTGTTGTGGTTTCTTTTTTGTCTTTGGATGTAGGGTAAATCTTTTGGTAGGTTCCTGGTTTTCTTTCTGTTTTTTTTTTTTTTCTGTCAATGGTTGTTCAGCAGTTACTTGTCATTTTGTTGTTTCCATAAGAAGATATGGGGGCTTCCCTGGTGGCGCAGTGGTTGAGAGTCCACCTGCCAATGCAGGGGACACAGGTTCATGCCCCGGCCCGGGAAGATCCCACATGCCGTGGAGCGGCTGGGCCTGTGAGTCATAGCTGCTGAGCCTGCGTGTCTGGAGCCTGTGCTCCACAACGGGAGAGGCCACAACAGTGAGAGGTCTGCATACGACAAAAAAAAAAAAAAGAAGTTATAAGCTCATGTCCTACTATTACACCATCTTGTCTCCGCTGGTGTTTATGAAGATCTGATGGAGTTGTGAATGAAGCTACACTGGGAGAGAACAACTCAACTCAGTCAAGGGTGACATGAGTGCTCTTCTTGCCACAAGCCTGGACTGCAGCCCCACGTTTCGCCAGCTCCAAAGTCCTAACTTCCTCCCTCAAGCTTCTTGGGGTGAGAGATACAGGAACTGAAACAGGCTTGTCCTTAGAGCTCGAGACCTCATGTAACCCCAGCCTCCTGTACCAGGCCTGGGCTAGGACGCTGGAACCAAGCATCAGAATCCTTTGTTTTTGAGCCCTTTGCTCAAAAAAGCTCAATGTGGTAAATTGTGGTAGATTATCATATCAATGTCCCTTTCCCGCACTAGTGTTTAGTCTTGTGACTGCTTTAGCTGATTGGACATCAGCACACATTAATGCAAGCGGAATATTGACATGTGCTTGTACTTCACACCTTACTTTCTTAGAATATTTCCACCACTGTGTCAAGTAGGCTGGGATAAAAGAGTTTCTAACTGTCTCAGTCATTTCATCACATCTCAGCTGGTGGTGGACATTTTCAAGGTGAGGTGTCAAATTGGACCATCTAGTCATAATTAAGCATCCATCTGACTGAAGCCAAGAAAGTGAGTTCAAGAAGATCCAGTAAAAGAACTGTACATTCATCCCATATTGAACATTTTACAACCCAGAAATTTGGGAAATAATTAATTATTGTTGTTTTAATTCAAAGTTTTAGGGTGGTTTTTTTTTTATGTAGCAGCAGATTATTGATATAGAAATTGACCTTCAGTAAGCCAATCCACTCTTCTATCAGGCCAGTTACTTCTAAATGTTGTAACGTGTGGTAAGACTAGTGAATTCTGTGGAGGTAAGGCCATTGCAGCACCTCTTTCATCATAAAATGAGTTCCTTGGTTAGAGACAACACTAATGGAAATCTCTGGGGTAAAGCTGACTTTATAGTAAACCATAGGAGTTGGTGTTGGCAGAAACATTGTCAGCAAGAAAGGCAAATTCATATCCCGTGAGGACAGATCACTGTTCCCTCCATGATGAAAGGGATCTAAATATAATTGACATAGGACTCAATCTTCCAGTATATGTAAATGATTTTTCATGTCCATAAAATTGTCACTATTCCTATTAAATAATTTAAGTAAAAAATAAATTTATTAAATGAGACTCCTAATTAACATTGAAAAGGGGTTTATATATGTTGTGCTGCAAATAAGCTGGGTCAAGAAAAGGAATGACTTCATGATGTCTCGTGTATTATAGAAAATTGGATCAAGGTTTGCAGCAGTTTCTCCACCACTCCAAAAACAGTATCAAGCTCTGGAAGTAGAATTTATATTAACACACAGGGCATGGAATTGTAGTTTTAAATCTCAGATTATGTTTGGTGGGAAGACTGTGCCCACAATGAGGGGGTATTTCACAGTGGACTCATAATAAAAGTAATTGTTGATCAGGCAGAGGTAAATCTCCAGTCGTTCGGGGGTTTCTACAAAATTAAAAAAAAATTCTGGCACAGCAAGGAAATTCCCTGATATATCCCTATATCTGGATGAAGTTGTCAGTCACTCATGAATAACTGGACTCTAATCTGGCAAAATAAACCACAGAAAATATTTTAAAAAATTCCCCTTCTCACTATGGTGGCCAGAATCCATCTCCATTAGAATCCATCTCTATCAGAATCCATCAGAATGTTCTCTGTCATGTGAGCAAATAGAGAAAAAACACTAAATATGTGAAATGTTTCAATAGTTCAGATAAGTGGCTGATTAATGAAATGTGAGATAAACTAGTTATAAGAAACAGTACAAGGTTCAAGAAAATTTATTTTTTAAATGCTCACAGATCCAAGAAGCTAATACAACTAATGTAAATATATGAAAGAGATGGATATATCTAAAGTTTCTCTGTTTCTCATTCTGCTTTTGTATTTTCTCTTTATATATCTGGCAAAAATTAGGAGAGCAAAGGAAATGTTGGGACACACTACTGTCCATCTACTCAAAGTTATATGACTTTTTGATTTGTGTAGTCCAGGAATTTCCAGTCTTGTCTTAATTGCTATTCTACTTTTATTTTATCATTAACTTTGACATAACTTTTGTTTGTGTGTGTGTGGTACGCGGACCTCTCACTGTTGTGGCCTCTCCCGTTGTGGAGCACAGGCTCTGGACGTGCAGGATCCGTGGCCATGGCTCACAGACCCAGCCACTCCACAGCATGTGGGATCTTCCCAGACCGGGGCACGAACCCGTGTCCCCTGCATCGGCAGGCGGACTCTCAACCACTGCACCACCAGGGAAGCCCTGACATAACTTTTAAAAGTCATTTGCTAATAAACTACTTGCTAGTTAAAATCTAATGTGGGGTATCTCATGGTCTTGAGGCAATTCAGAAGAAGAAAAATCAGAAATGGCTCTGTAGCTATTCTACAAACTACAACAGACAGTTGGAGCAATGTGACAGAATCCAACTCACTTCTCATAACTCTATACTTAGCCAAGCTATGATCTTTGTGTGAAGGTCACAGAAATATAAGATGGGCAAAAAACTCAAGAAATAATTAACAAGTCCTTCCTGAAGCTATTAGTGAAAGATATTTTCCATCTGACTAAGAAATTAGTAAAGAAACCAGATATGGGTAGACATGATACAAAACAGGGTTGACAAATTACAGACAGTGGGGTTCTGTCAGTTTTTGTAGATAAACTTTTATTCAAATATAGACACACCTATTAGTTTATGTGTCATCTATGGTTGCTTTCATACTAAAAATGTCACAGTTGATTATTTGTGATAGAAGTTGTCTGGTGTAAAAAGCCTAAAATATTCCCTATCTGGCCCTTTACAGAAAAAGTTTGTGAATCCCTGATCTAGGCCAACTTCTGTCATGTGGATTCTGGAGGTTCTTTCTGGTTGATCTAGGTCACTATTTCAGATTGGCCATCAGCAGATTGTCTTTTCTCACTCTTGACCTGCCTTCTTTGTTCCTTTTCTTCTTGCTTCTGGAAAGAAGCAACCCTCTATATTAGATGGTTGCTATTCATTACCCACTTTGATTTGAAGACTTTTGCTTTATTAAGCAATTTTTCATATATTATTTATTTGACTTTTAAAATCTCTTCTTTGAGAAATCTAATTGTCTTTAAGATAAATAAGAACACTCCCATCTAACCAGGTCCTATGTTTCTACTCTATTAGAGTAGGTGGATTATTTCTGGATTTTCTTACTATCCCTCTAAAAGATTTTTAAAAAATTAAATTTACTTGATAAATTTTATTTAAAGATACACAAAGAAAATAGTACAGCATAATTACTTTCTGTCTGTCTGTCTATCATTTATCTATCTATCATCTATCTATCTACCTCCCTATGTTCTATCATCTATCCATTATCTTTCTATCTTTTCAAGAAAATGTTATTCAGGGCTCTGGTTTTATGTATCCAGCTTTTGGTTTTAAAGAGTTTAGAGGGTTGCTTTCAACCTCTTTACTGGAACTTCTGCCTAGTAAATATCAAAAGCAATAGTTACCATATGCCAGACTTATAAAGTCAAGTGTTTTATGCACATTAGCTTATCACTACCTACAGTACCCATACAGAATATGTTTTATTATCATCAGGTCTATTTTATAAACTTTGAGAAGTTAAGTGGAGCAAGGATTGAACCTATGCAATTTTTTTCTCTGTTTGTATTGCCTCCTGTGTAGTGTGAAGCTTGACATGTTGTCTAATTCAAATCTGTCACTTTGCAAATAAGAAAAATAAGGCTCAGAGGGTGAAGTGACTTTTTCAAAGTGAAGGATTAGTCAGGATTGGCATTCAGATCTCATGACTATGAACTCTGTAACTCTTTCAAATATTGGAGGTCTGCTTTCACATTTTGTCCTTAGAAAGGACATTAATTTTCATAGTTATTGTTTTCATGTGTCTGTGTGATCCTGATCAAACATGTCTCTAGGAAGCATTCAGGATGCTTATTTGTGAGTATGTCCTGTAGTTAGTGATTAAGGTATTTCATTTGGTGGAAGAGTAAGTGATCATCTCCCATTCAGGAAGTAAATAAACATATATTTTTTATGGTTCAAAAGTTTTTGTAAATTCATATTCTTTTCATGGCTCTTTATGAAAGAAAAGTTAATTTAACTATGAGTGTGTGTTTCTATGCTATTACTGCTTAATTAGGTTGGTTAGAGTCTTGGTTGGACTATTTACTTTGTCAAGGTTTTCAATACTCAAGACAAAATATGTGTGGAGAGGTAATTCATACAGTTATAATAAAAATTTGGAATACTCAGGTTCTTTTTAATATACATCTAATAAGTCATCTTAATTACAACTCAGCAGAAGATCTTGACAATACTTTGCACTTTACATGGAGGAATTTGTTGGTGGTGTTCATAATCTGTCATTTGTCTCTGAATTTTGTAAGTTAGTATTGTTATATTTCATATTCTTATTTGATAAGTGACTGAAACATCAATTGTGTGGGGAGAGACATTTAACTGGATTTCTGTCTACTATATTCTAGGAGCCAAGAAATGGCAGAACATGCAGACTGCATGGCAGTAAGCCCACAGATCAAAACTGCTTATGTTTGTAAATAAAGTTTTATTGGAACACTGCCACACTCATTCATTTATGTACTGTCTGTGACTGCTTTTCTGTTATAAAGGTGGAGTTGAGTTGTTTTGGCAAAGACCACATGACCTGCAAACTAAAATGTTACCTAGCATTTTACAGAAAAGATAAAGTTCTATTCTATTTAATAGACTATAATAGGAAGGTGTTAAATGAACAGTTCCAATTGGTCAGGCAAAATTAAAGCTTATTTGGGAGACCACATCATCATTCATGACATGCTCATAGACTGAATTTTGTTGGAAGGAAAATTGTCTTTCTCTTTATGCAGAGCAATCATTAAACTAAGACTCAGAATTATTTTTGTACAGAATTACATTTTATGTTATGCTATTGATTTTTCCTTCTTTTAAAAATTGAGGTCATTCTTTAAAGTGGACTATTAAAGAGGAAATTCATTAATAATATACTAGTGTTATATATATCTTGGGTAGGTCAACTATATAATTTATAATTGTAACTGGGAGATTTTTGCAAAGGATGACTGAAATGACTGATATAAACTAAGATAGTTTGATGACATCTGGAATAAATAGTTGACAGAAATCCAGTTAGATATCTTTCCCTTATACACTTGTTGCTTCAGTAATTTATAAAGGGGGATATTTGATCACCAGAACTCGATGTGATATTATATCTCTCTTAGAATTATTTAGTTCCTTAGCCACCTTTGATTACTCTAATATATTAGAATAGCAGTCTTCAGAGTTATTATTAATATTTGTAAAGCCCTTTCTTGAAATGAGGTCTGGTATAGAAACCTATTACATAAAGCTCATGAGATGGAGAAGATCTGGTTGTGGAAAGGACAATTGGCAGGAACCGCAAATGTTCAGCTTATTCTTCTCCTCTTCTTAGTAGTCTTTGATCCACCTCTGTGAAGTCTCCAGGATTCTAAGGAGCACAATTCAAAAACTATTCAAGTATAAGAAAATAATTCAAACTAAATTTGTTCCTCTCAAACACCACTGATAGCATTTAGAACATCCAAAGGCAGTCGCCAGAAGGAGATACCAAGACAGGGATGTCATGAGCTGCATTACAAAAAACTCTGGAGAAATAAATAAAAATTCTCGTATAAAAATATACTTCAATTTTTTCAGTTACACTGGAAATATAGTTGTGAAAATCCAGTGTCTTTTGGATAGTTATCAATTCCATAGAATTTGGTAGGCAGGCAAATACTCATGACTGTTCCCATTCCTGGCTTCACCTTGGACAGGTAATTTCACTCTCTGAGTCTTGTTTTTTTCTAGGTACCAAAGTTTAAAATTCTTCTGAGAGACACCTCCTAAAGGAAAATATATATATACTGGTTGTGCCTAAATTCATGTTTCATGGGTTTTAGAAGTTAAGTATCAAGTTTCAAGAACAATTTGGTAATCCTAAACTGTGGTATATTCCTTTTAGAGGATGAGATGACTTAAGTGCATGATGTAGATACTTATCATCAAGACATGCATACAAAGAGATGCAGATCTCAATAAAAAATTTTAAAAATGTACACGCCTAAATATGTCTTTGGAATCACATATGTATTTGGTACATAAATTACCCTGCATTTATATAAGCAGCCTGTGAACATATGGGTTACTTAGAAATTGTGCTGTGATTTTTAAGCTACATTTGCTATACTTTATATATTACTGCAATTTTATGATGGACAGTGCTAATCTTCTGCCATTAATGTGTCACTGAAACCTTAACTAAGGATTAAACAGATCTCTAACAACTTCCAATACCTTGAATAGCTTTCTAGATTCTGGTTTCTAGACACATGAAGTTTTCTCAAGTGTATCTCCAAGACTGCACTTTGCTATCAGTTATTTACAGGCATTAATATGGAGAGATGGAACAGCAGGTCTGTGTGGGATGGTGGCAAATTGGAGTCTAAAAATGAATGATATTGTTGTAATGAGGTATATACATTTGAAGCAGAGGGTGGTAGAGGCAGAGGGAGAGAGAAGAAAAATATAATATGATCTGGTTTATTTTAAAACTTTGGATGAAAAATAAATCTCTCAAATATGTTCAGATGGAAGGTCTCCTCTTTATTTTTATACAAATGTCTCGTCATTCCAGAAAGACACATATAAGCAACAAGAGAACATAACATATTTAAATGAAAAACACTATTTCTCTTTCATTATAGTTGTGTATTCTACTTTCTATTACAGTCAATTAATTTGTCTTTATTGCTCAAATGGATCAGGAAATGAAGGCAATGGAAGCCCTGGTGCTTCAGAAGCAAGGAAGCCCAAACAGATAAATTTTACTTTGCCATAAACGTAGACATCTGCTATGGTATATTTGTTACTTATAGGCAATTTACAAGAGAAATTAAGCTCTAATCTAAGTTAAAAATTACAACCAAATGGCAGGTCTTTATAAATAGTATACCATGGTGACTATGCTGGGATTATCTAATTCATTAAGTGCAATATATAAAAGAGAATAAGTCCTCTCTTTAATTAGCTAATAACACTAAACTCTCAAGTGGTTGGGCAATAAACTTCCCAGGTAGATTACCTAGTGTTATCTGTGTAATCACTGCACTGATGTGAGCACTCTTGCTAGGTTGGATTGGGTTTTCTTATTTTTTTCCTTTGGAAACACTAAAAAATCAATGTCTTTGCCTGGAACTTTTCCTTGAATGTGGTTATGTAGAAGAAGAAATACAAGTAATGTGAAATTGATATTATTGTAAGTACTTGACTGGACAGAGAATCCAATGTCCCAGACATAGAACTTCTGAACTAAGAGATCTGCAGAAAATGATTTGCCCTCTTGATTAGTGCTGTGGTAACATAATAATGATAAAGAGAGGTCTCTCACATAATGCTTGCCACAGACTAAGCATTTTACATATAAGCCTCTGAGACAAGTACATTTCTCATTACCAGGTGAGAAAATTGAGGACTGGATAGATTAAGAAGGGCTCCGTAGGGATGTAAACACAGCCAGTCTGGGTCCTGAGTCAAGTCTCCATGTTGAACCACCACACAAGTTGTTCTCAAACACTAATGTGCATTCAGCTTACCTGGGGATGTCACTAACATGCAAATTCTTATTCACTTGGTCTGGAACAGGGCCTGAGATTCTGCATTACTAACACATGCCTAGGTGATGACAATGTGTCTGACATCTAAGAACACTTTGAATAGTAAGGAACTAGACTACGGAGCTTGTTGTCACGTATGAAGGAAGGAACACTGGAAACATTCAATCATCCTGCCATTAAAGTGAGAAATTTCTTAAAATATGTTGCTTGGCTCAGTGTCTGTAACTCTCCAGGCTCAATTTCCTCTTCTTTAAGTGAGGACCCTACATTATAAGTGGGCTATTAATGAAGAGTCAGTGAGGGGAAAAGGTTTTATATGTTTTTAATTAGTACAATGCCTAGCAACTTTCATTTTAAATATGAGACAACTAAGAATCACAGAAGAGAAGCTATTTGCTCAGATGGCACAGCCCATGAGTGATAGAGTTGTGGTTTAGCTCAGGCATGTCTGTATTATGAGCTCACACTCAGTAGTCTTGTTCTGCTGCCTCCTCAGAATTGGAAAATTAATTGTACATAAACTAGTGTTTTTCAGCTATATTTTAAAATATATAGATATAATTAAACTACTCCTAGAAATTGTGATTCAAATAATCTGGGGCGGGGCTCGTACACGGGCAGCATGCACACAGGCACACAGAAGTGTGAGAGTCACTGCTTTTCACTGTGCATGGACCATTATAGGTGACACTGCACTGTCCTTGTTCACCATCCTCTTTATCCAATGGCAGCAAAAGTCTGTGAGACAGGCCCTGGTATTCTTATGAATTGACTGGACAGGGTTTAAGCTGGAATCCAGGTGTTCTGGCACAGACTTGAGCATGCTTTTGATCACAAAATTGTTTCATCTCTTCTCCTAACAGAATTAGAACTCAGGCAACACAGACAAGAATTGTAAGAAGTGGCAAATTTTAAGAGTTTATATCAGCTTAGCCAGAATATTTAACATTCACTTTAAAGAACTGGCATCAGAAAGATGAATGATGGACATAAATAAATAATGAATTGTAAGTGTCCACCTCTCTCCTTTTCTTGTCAGTGAAATGGGGGCAGTGGTGGACTTTATGGAGCTGTGAGATGTAAATAAAACCTGTGAAAGTGTTTTGAAAACTGTAAAGTACTTTGTAAAATATAAGACATTATTAAATAGACAAATCTTTCAATAGCAAAATGTGAGAAAAGAATCTTGGTTGACATAACTAATTCCATCTAAACTGATTCCAGAAGAAGGCTAAGTTCAAATATTATGCTTCCTAGATTAAGGTAGAAGATGGAGATGATTGTTAAACTCTCATGGAAGCATTCATTGCAGTAGTGGGATCCAGGTGTCAGCAAAGTGTGTCTTGCTTTGTTCTCTGAAGTGGGTCTTCTGCATTTCTTAACTCACTTTTAAAATTGGTTGGTGGCTGGTCTGACACAGATGCCAGCATGTGAGGGAAGATAAAAAGGAGAAGAGATAAGAGAGAGAGCTTCTTATACTCTAAAAACCTGATTACCTATTATGTCAATTGGCCTTTTAACAGTCACTCTCATCTTCTGTAATATTGTCCTCACGCTGGCTGATAATCAACTATGTCTTGATAACCCGGATATTCCATCTCCAAGCCAGATGTCTCTTCTGAGTTCTTGGCCTATATATTCAATTTTCTACTAGAATATATGCATGGCTGCCTCACTGACCCCTTAAATTTAACTTTTAAAAAACTTAACCTAACATATTTCTTCTAAATGTGCTTCTCCTTCTTTACTCCCTATGCCACTGGAGATTGCTACCACATATCTAGTTTCTCAAGTCAGAAAACTGGGTGTCATACTTGATTCCTCTATTTCTGTCAACCCTAAAACAGATTCTGTCCACTGTCCCTTCTTAATATCTCTATTGTTTTCATTCCCCATTATGTTGACTTTTTCCTATTTCAAGCCACTTTCATCTCTGATTACCTTTAAAATGTTTGTAGCACATTTCCTTGATTCCAAATTTGTCTAGTTCCTATCCACACTCCACATTGTACTCAAACTGATCTTATTTAAACCAAAATCTAATCTTCTCAGAATTTTTTAACGGCTTTCCATTGCTCTCATGTGGAGTCCAAATTTCTTAAAATGACCTTCAAAACCATTTTTATTATGCCTTCTTTTGATCTATGCTAACTAACTTATTTATTGACACACACCTTCTTTGTACTTAAATTCTACTAAACTAGGCTTTGTTTTGTGAATACATCCTACCTTTTCACACCCATACTTCTTTCTCTGCCAGGGATTGCTTTCTGTGAGCTTTCCTCAACTGCCTTTACCTGGTGCCACTCAGAGACGTTTCTGGTACACTCATAATTCTTTTCTAATCTTCTCTGACTCTCTTTTGTCCTGCACTGGATACTATACTTACTGCTTTCATAGGAGCTCTCAGAAGTGAAGAAACTCTTAGAATTTCCAGAATCAGTGATAAATGCCTGGTGACATTTCATCTCTCCCTTATTATAATGCTTTTTGAAGGCAGAGTGTATGTTTTGTCCACCATCTGTTGCTTAACATATTACCTGCCTGGTAGGCATTTAAATGTCTTGTGTTGAACAAAGTAATAAATACATGTTAGCTGCAGCAAAGCATAGCTGCCTGGGAAGAAATGAAAATTTTGGCTGAATTATTTTAATTAAACATTAGGCACAAATGTCAGATATTTAGGGTGAAAATAAAATTCACATCCAATGAGGTGAATTTACAGTTGGAACCTTATAAACTCTGAAAACCCTTAGTAGTCAGAATTAATAAAAATATTTGGGTAAGTCTGTCCATCCTCTGTCAGTTTTGGGAATAATTTAAAAAGTTCTTCCATCCTTCCAATAGTTCTATTGGTCTCCTCAATTTATATAAAAGTGTTCTATTCTTAGTGCTGTTACAAAGTTGATGCATAGAAATGATCCAAATCCTGGATCTGGGGCTCTGGATTTTACATATGTAAATTTACCACACATGAAATAATATAGTCTTATGCTAATTCCATTTTTTAAGGTATGGCATCATGTATATTTGATCAAGGAGAAATAAATGGAGTTTGGACTTAGACTGAGCTTATAGTGATCTCTTACTTTCGCATATACTATATCTTCAGCAAAGTAAATTTCAGCAATTTATTTTTCTCATCATTAAAATGTAATAAGAGCAACCTACTTATGTCACAGAATTGGGTGAGGATTACATGCAGTATGTAATAGTAGACATTGAACAAAATACACTTTCTTTCCTTGAAGATTATGTTCATTTTCAACACAATGGAAAAATACTTGAGCTTTCAGAGTACAACACACTGTTGGGCCAGAAAATTTTCATTCAGGAACTGTACCAGAATACTAATAAAATTATTCAATATACATGTAAAAATATTACTCTTCAAGCACTATTTTTATCCCTTTTTATGTTTAATAAACATTTTAATGAAGTGTACTGTGCACACAAAACAGTGCAACAATTAATAAATGTTTAGCTATTTGAATTATTACAAAGTAAACATATTTTACCACTATGCAGATTTTAAAAATTGAATATTATCAGTACCCTAGAAGCCCCTCTCCTGCCACTAACTTTACAGTCACTAACCTTACACTCCTTTCCAAATATAGCCCTTAACCTGCTCCTAATACCATCAGTTATTTTTGCCTATTTTTGAACTTTATATGGGAATCATATAATTTGTATTTCTTTGGGTCTGGTCATTTAGCACTATGTTTAAGATTCATGCAACAAGTTTCTATGTTGTGAGATGCTGCTATGCTATGTGTAGAAATAGCTTATTCAGTTTTCAGTTGTAGAGTGTTCCATTGAATGAATGGAGAAAAATTTATCCATTATACTACTGACAAACAATTGGCTTTTTGGGGGGAGTTTGGTTATTATAAATGATAGTGCTTCAAAAATATGCTTTCAAAGCTTATACAAGCAGAATTGCATGGTTGTAGGTTATGCATATGTTCTACTTAAGTGGATACTGCCAGTTTTCCACAGTGCTTTTACCATTAAACATTCCCATCAGCAGTTATGAGAGCTCCAGTATTATGACTTTATTCTTTTATTAATTGTAGCTTTAAAGTTATAGTGATATCTCACGATCATTTTTATATTGTATTTCCATCATGACTAATAAGGTTGAACATCCTTTTTATTTTAATAGTTTTTGAATCTCTTCTCTTGATACATAACTGAAAACAAGTCTCTCTGCACATGTTTTTCCTATTGTATTCTTTTTCTTCCTGATTTTTAAGAATTCTTTATAAACAATATAAACATTGAAGCTTTTGTCAACTATATTTATTGCAAGTATCTTCTTCTACTTGATGTTTTGTCTTTTGACTTTCTTAATGTGTTCTTAATTTTTAATATATTCCAGTTGGTCGATCTTTTCCTTATATTAACACATCTTTGCTTATCCAAAATTTTAAAATGTATTTTCCCATTGTCTTATGGCAACTTATTGTTTTACTTTTGAAATTTCATCTCAATTAGTCTAAAATGGAGTTGTATATTTATGGTCTGAGAGAGGGGTAAAGCTTTTTCTTTTTCTTTTCTATCCAGTATCCAAATATTCAGTAAATACAGCACAATTTAATAAAAAGTTTGTCCTATTTTCACTGTCTACAGTTTCACTTTGTTACAAAATTCATGACTATATATGAATAGTCTACTTCACAACTCACTATTCTGCAATTTTGGTGTATTTTTTTGTCCTCACCACTTTACTTCATAGTGCCTGACATTCTCTGTGTGTATACATATATATATAATTGAATAGATAGATAGATTGATAGTGTGTGTGTGTATGTGTTTGTTGAACTAATAAATGTCAGATAAAGTAGTGTATAGTTGACTAGAAAGACGTAAAATATTTATTCCATATTAATTCAAGTACACAAGCATTAAGTGATTAAATATCAAGCATTTAGAGTAGAAAAATCCGGAGCCAATGAGGTGAGTTTATTTTAATAAATATTTTTATGATATGTCTTGATATCTGGTGAATTAAGTCTCCCAACCTTGTTTTTCTTCCAGGATTTTATTGGCAATAGGAGGTCCTTTGTACCTCCATGTAGATTTTGAATTATCTTTTCAATTTCCACAAAATAATGAAATGATTTTTTATTTCATTAGGATCACAAGGTATCTACAAATCAGTTTGGAGAAATAGATATCTTTACAATTTTAAGTCTTCTAATCCATAATATTTTTTTTGTTAAACCTTTCTATTTATTTAGGTGTCTTTTAATTTCTCCCAATAATGCATTGTAGTTTTATGTATGGAAGTCTTATATTCAATATCATCATCATCACCATCATCATCATGAATTTCTAGCTTAATTCCATTGTGGTAATAAGTTGTTCTTTTGTTATTTTAATCCTTTGAAATTTGTTGAAACTTGTTTTAAGGTCCAGCATATGGTCAATTTTTGTCAGTGTTTCATATGCATTTCAAAAGAATGTGTGTAGTTTTTGACTTCTGTTCTAGATAAATAAATGAGATCAATTTTATTAATGATGTTGCTCAAATTTTCTATACATTTACTGAATTTTTCCCTATTTGTTTCTATTGATTATCAAGAGAGGTGTGTTAAAATGTCCCAACATGTTTGTGGATTTCTTGATTTCTCCTTTTAGTTCTATTTTTACTTTATAGCTAAATTTTTAGTGCCTATAAATTTGGCATTGTTATGATTTGTTGGTGGGTTGACTTTTTATTCTTCTTGTCTCATTTTTATTTAACCCCTTAATTAAGCATGCTTTGTTTGATATTTGTATACATACACAAGTTTTTTTCTTGGTTGGTGTTTGCATGGTATATTTTTCCCTTTCTTTTACTTTCAACTTTTATTTATTTATGCATTGTATTCCAAGTTTCTGTCTTGTTGGCAACATGGTAGGCAGAATTCTAAGATATAACCTGGCTCTTGCCTTTGTACAGTCTCCTCCTTTTGAGTGAGAATGAAAGTTTATGTATAATGAGATATCATTCTCCTAATTATGTTATGCTATATGGCAAAATGGATTTTGCAGACGTTATCAGTTGACTTTGGGTTAACTAAGACTACGATGGATCTAATCTATCACAAGATCCCTTTAAAAGTAAGGAGTTTACTCTCAAAGCATAAGAAGGCTCTAAAGACAAAGGGGACCATACGAAAATGATTTGAGCATAATCTCTAGGAGCTGAGAGCAGTCCACAGGAGACATTTAGTAAGATTTGGGGACTTCAGTTCTGCAGTGGCAGGACACTGGTTCCTACCAAAAATATTGATTAGCTTGGAAGCAAAGTATTTCCCAGATCTCTCAGGTGAGAATGCAGGTTGGTGGAAAGCTTGGGGTTGACACCTTTCATCCTCATGAGACCCTAAACAAAGAATTCTGTCTAACCTACATAAACTTTGGCATGCAGGACTGTGGGCTAATAAATGACTGTTATTTTAAGGCACAAAGTTTGTAATAATTTTTTGTTCATTAAGGAAAACTAACTCATGTGTATATACATCTATCTATCTATATCTATCTATCATCTATCTATCTATCATCTATTTATTTACCTACCTATCTATCATCTATCTATTTACCTACCTATCTATCTAGGTATATCTTCTGCTGGAGAATGTTATTTTTTTCTGGATTACTTAATTTTGATTTAATGTAACTTGATATACTTTGAGTCTAATGCTGCTGTTTCTAATTTATTTTCAATTTTCTCCACTGTTCTATGTTCTTATCTTTTACCTTTCTTGCATACTTGAGTAAAGAAATGATTTTTACTCCATTTTCTCCTCTCTGTTTGCTAGATATGCATTTATTTGCTCGTTTTCAGAAGTGTCACAGTAGATTACAGTATCCACTCTTGACTTATTGGAGTCTATTATAAAGTATACCACTTTACTTCTTCCCACACTGTGTAAAAACTTAGGACCCCTCAATTCCACTTACCAACTTCTTGTCTTTTGTGTTACTGTTGTCTTTTATTTTAATTTTCTCAATATTTTAAATCAAACAAAACATTATTAATAAAGTTGTTTGAAGTCAAAATTCATTTAGATATTGCCAAAATATTCCCTTTTCCTTTGTATACATCATTTGATGTTTTCCTTTTGCCTGAAAACAACCTCTTGTTTTTAGTGTTTCCTTTAGTAAACAACTGCTAATGATTAATGATCCAACATAGTAATAAAGGATACTTAGCATTTCTTGGGAGAAAAGTGGAAAATATATTTGTAAACAACCACTCCTAATAATTTATAATATATATAAAAACAATTAAAAAAACACTATATATAATCATAGTCACTACACTATATGTGTAGTGACACACATTACACATATATTTTTCAATAATAATAATGTACTTCTCATAAGTAAAGTAATCCAGAAGTAAATTACATACAATCAGAATGATACTCAACTATATTTAAATAATTTTACAAGTAATAATATCTTACACCTGAAATTTACATTCTTATTTAATTCATTTGATTCTGTGCAATTCAATAAACTTCAATAAATATTTTATAAGAGGATTTTATGTTTCAGAATCTATAAAAAAGCAGTGGGAAAACAAAGATGATTAAGACATGAAAACTGCATTAACAGAGCTTATAGTCTCAAGAGATGATTGCCATTGCATTCCCAAAAGCAAATTATGAATGACATGCTTCACAACACCCTCCCTAGCCCATCCATTTTGAAATCTTTGTCAAAGTAATATGTAAAAAAAAAAAAAAAAAAAAAAAACTTAATTTTTCCATTAATTTTCTTTAACACTGATGGTACACATTTCTGCATTTGTTTCTGTATCTTATAATTAATATTAATTAATATTTTGATTGAGGTGTCATTTATATACGATAAAATGTCCTCATCTTCAAAATGTATTCCTAAACTGATGTAATGCTTGAGGTTGTGGTATAATGTGTTAAAGTGAATTTTGCAAAGATTTTGAATCCTAGCTCTGCTATTTACTGTGTGGTCTTGGAAAAGTTACTTAACCTTTACAGTTTGTATATCCCTAAAATGATGGCAATAATACCTAACTTCCTTTATGTATGTGTGAGAACTAAATCCCTCAGTTGCTGTCCCTTGGTGTTTACATTTCCTTATGTCCCATTTATTGCAGTGGATCTCATTCCCATCACCACACTGATTCTTCTCACTAAGTCAGCCTGCCCTCCAGGTTGAAAATAAATGGGCATGTCTCAGTCTTTTTCTTTTGTGAACTGTCTAAAACACTCCTCATGAAAGTCACCCTAGCTTCCAGGTTTTTGGAATAAATAGACATATTTCCATCTTTTACTGTGTTTGAACATGCTGAATCATCTGGGATCTCCTTTAAAAGACACTCTTTTCTCTTCAGTTTTTGTGAGCACATCCTCTTGTTTTTCCTATGCATCTGAATGTTTCTTCTTACTCCTCCTCCTCTCCCTGCCCTTCAGTGTTTACGAATAGGGTTTTTTTCACCTTAGATGCTCTTGGTTTGTTTTATCCTAACTTGTCTTTTCTTCCCCCTTGCTCCTCTTCTTCCATTTCCTCTTCCTCCATCCCTTATTTCTCTCTGCCTCTCTCCTTACCTCAGTCTAATTCTAGAGGATCTCATCTATTCCCATTGTTATAGACAGCATACTATGGACTCTCTATATGGCTATCTCTAACCCAGTGCTTCTTTTGGATACCAGATATGTCCATTATATTGGCTATCTACATTTTTTCTCATAGAATATTCAAATTCAACAAGCCCCCACATTAAATATATTATCTTCCTCCTAAGACCTCTTCTTCACTTGCCAGTATTCTTTTTTCAGTATGTTGCACTTGTAGTTATGTAATTGTTTAAAACCCAAATAGTGATCATTTTCATTCATCTACTTCTTTTACTTTGCAAACTCTTGTTGGGACTGTGGTAACACATTGGCTGATTGTTCTCCCTATGTGTACTCTACCCAACATTCTAATTCAATCTCTACCATGTAGCAAGAATAATTATTTCATATTTGTTTATTCATTTCTTTAAATTTGTTTATTTATATACTTATTTTATTTTTTATTATATATATCACCATTTCATGCTCTCTGTGAATCCAAAGATTTCATGCTTTTTGAAATTTTGGGGGATGGATGTATGCTATCAGAGTCATGTGGATTTTAGCTCTTGTTTTGGCAGAGGCTATCTCCTTTTTACTTTAGGTTACTCAGATGTGAAAATTTATCCTTTAATTCCCATCAAGTATCCTATTTCCCACTACAAGAAATGTGTGTATAGCAATAAAGATGGTAGAGTAGGAGGATTCTTGGCTAACTTTCCCTCAGGAACACATCAAAACCACAACTACATATAGAACAACTTTTGCTGAAATCAAACTCGGGACTAGCAGAATGGCTCTTTACAACCAGGGCTGTAAATAAAGATCCACGGAGTCTGATAGGAAGAGAGGAGAAGCAATCTGATCAAGGCCTGTACCCTTATTGGGTGAAAGAGAAGAAGAGCAGGATATCACAGGCTTGGGGATCCTTTCTGGGGAATGAGGGTTTTGAGGTAGCAAAAAGAAAAACAAATTTTAAAAAATGAGAATAGTTTAAGGGACTTCTGAGACTGCATCAAGCATAATAACTTTTGCATTATAGGGGTCCCATAAGGAGAAGAGAGAGAGAGGAAGTGGTAGAAAATGTATTTGGTGAAATTATGGCTGAAAATTACCCTAACAAGAAGAAAGAAACAAATATCCAGGAATAGGAAGCAAAAAGGGTCTCAAAGAAGATGAATTCAAACAGGCCAACACCAAGACATATCAGAATTTAAATGGCAAAATATAAATATGAAGAGAGAATTTTAAGAACAGCAGGAGAAAAACAAATAATAACATACAAGGGAACCCCCAAAAGGCTATGAGCTAATTTTTCAGCCAAAAAGTTTCAGGTCAGAAAGGAGTGGCATGATATATTTAAAGTACTGACAGTAAAATACCTAAAACCTAGGATGCTCACCAAGGTCATCATTCAAAATTGAAGGAGAGAGAAAGAGTTTCTTAGACAAGTGTAAATGAAGAGTTCATCACTACTAAATTGACTTTATAAGAAGTGTTAAAGGTTCTTATTTAAGCAGCAAAGAAAAGGCTACAACAAGAAGTAAGAATTTATAGGAAATAAAAAAAATCTCACTAATAAAATCAAATATATAGTAAAGGTTGTGAATCAACCACTTAAATAAGCCAGTACAAAAGAAAGTAAAATCAACTATAACTACAATAAACACTTAGGGGATAGAAAAAAATATGTAAAGTATGACATCAAAAATACAAAATATAGTGGGGAGAAGTAAAACAATGTAGATCTTTTAGGATGTGTTTGAACTTAAATGACTATTAATCTAAACCAGTAGATATAATTATAGGCCAATATATATGAACTTCATGGTAATCACAAATCAAAAACTTACAATAAGTATACAAAAATTAAAGAGAAAGAAACACAAACATAACACTAAAGAGAATGATCAAACCACAGGAGAAGAGACTAAAAGAAAAATAAAAGAACAGAGAAGTACTACAAAAGCAACCAGAAAGCCAGTAACAAAATGGCAACAAGTACATACATATTAATAATCACTTTAAATGTCAATAGACAACATGGTCCAATCAACATAGTTTGACTTACTGGACGAAAAAAAAAAAAAAAAAACAAGACTAAATAAGGCCTCACTTTGGAACTAAAGATCTACACAGACTGAAATTTAGGGTATGGAAAAAGATATTCCATGAAATGGAAACAAAGAGAAATCTGGAGTATCAATCCTCATATCAGATAAAGTAGACTTTAAAACAAAGTCTTTAGTAAAAAACAAGAAGGGCATTATATAATAATAAAGGGATCAATACAAGAAGAGGATATAAGATTTATAAACATATATGTCCCCAATATCATAGTGCCTAGGTATATAAAGAAAATATTAACAGTGATAGAGGGAGAAACTGACAATAACACAATAATAGTAAGGGACTCTAACACCCCACCTACATTGATGGTCATCCAGACATAAAATTCATAAGGAAAGAGTGGTCTTAATTAACACATTAGACCAATTGGAATTAATAAATATGTACAGGATAGTCCATCAAAAACAGTAGAATACATATTTTTTAAAGTGCACATGGAATGTTCTTAAGGAAAGATTACATGTTGGGCCACAAAACAAGTCTCAACCAAGTTAAGCAGATACAAATTATATGAAGCATCTTTTCCAACTGCAATGGTATGAAACTAAAAATCAATTACAGGAAGAAAATTGGAAAGACAATAGAAACACGTGGTGACTAAACAATAGACTACTAAAACACCAGTGGGCCAATGAATAAATCAAAGAGGAAATCAGAAAATGCCTGAGACAAATAAAAATACAGACACAACTTTCCAAAACCTATGAGAGGCAGGATAAGCAGTCTAAGAGGAAATTTTATAGCAACACAGGCCTATCTCAAAAAACAAGAAAAATCTCAAATAAACAACCCACTCTACCATCTAAAGGAATTTTAAAAAGAAGAACAACCAAAGCTCAAAGATAGCAGAAGGAAGGAAATAGTAAAGATCAGAGAGGAAATAGAGACAAAAAAACAAGCAAACAATAGAAAAGACCTGTTTTTTTGAAAAGGCAAACAAAATTAGTAAGCCTTTACCTAGGCTCATTAAGAAAAACAAGAGAGGACTTAAATAAATGAAATAAGAAATAAAAGAGGGGAATTTGTAACCAAATCACAGAAATACAAATAATCATAAGAGAATACTAAAAACGTTATATGACAATAAATTAGACAACCTAGAAGAAATGAATAAATTCCTAGAAACATAGCCTTTCAAGATTGAATCAGAAAGAAATAGATAATTTGAACAGACCAATTACTAGTATTGAAATTGAATCAGGAATAATAATAAAAAAAAACTCTCAACAAACTAAAAGTCCAAGACTGAACAGCTTCACAGTGGACTATAACAAACATATAAAGAAGGGCTAATATCTATCCTTCTCAAAGTATTCTAAAAAATTGAAGAGGAGGGAACATTCCCAAATATATTCTACAAGGCAACCATTACCCTGATATGAAAACTAGAAAAATACAATACAAAAAAAAAATTACAGGCCAATATCTCTTATGAATACAGATGCAAAAGTCCTCAAAAAATATTAACAAACCTAATTCAGCAATATATAAAAAGGATCATACACCATGATCAAATGGAATTTGTTCAAGGAATGCAAGGATGACTCAACATCCACAAATCAATCAATGTGTACACTACATTAACGAAATGATAAAAATCATATGAGCACCTCAATAAACACAGAAAAGACATCTGACAAAATTCAACACCCAGTCATGGTAAAACCTCTCAACAAATTTTGTATACAGGGAACATAGCTCAACCTAGTAAGGGCTATTAATGACAAACCCACTGATATCATACTCAGTGAGGAAAAACTGAAAGATTTTCCTCTAAAATCAGGAACAAGACAACAATGCCCACTCTTTGATTATAACATAGTATTGAAAGTCCTAGAAGAAATTTTTAAAAAAACTTTTATTCCAAGAAAATTAGAAATAAAAGGCATTCAAATTGGAAGGGAGGAAGTAAAGTTGTCATTATTTGCAGATGACAACAGAAATGACCAACAGATGACCAACAGAAAACTGTTAGAACTAATAATAAATTCACTAATTTTACAGGATACAATATCAGTATATAGAAATATGTTGCTTTCCCATACACTAATAATAACTGTCAGAAACAGAAATTAAGAAAACAATCTTACATACAACTGCATAAAAAAGAGTAAAATACCTAGGAATAACTTTAATGAACAAGGTGAAAGACCTGTACTCTGAAAATTATGACCTTGATGAAAGAAATTGAAGATGACACAAATAAATGGGAAGATATACTGTGCTCAAGGATTGGAAAGATTAATATTGTTAAATTTACATACAAACAAAGCAATCTATAGATTTGATGCAATCCATATAAAAGTACTCATGACATTTTTCACAGAACTAGAGCAAATAATCCTAAAATTTGTATGGAACCACAAAATACCCTGAATAGCCAAAGCACTCTTGAGAAAAATAACAAAGCTGGAGGTATCATGACTTCAGACTATACTGCAGTAATCAAAACAGTGTGGTACTGTCATTAAAAACAGACACATAGATCTAAGAAACAGAATAGAGAGCCCAGCAATAAACCCACACATGTATGCCCTGTTATTATATCACAAAGAATGTAAAAGTATACACTGTGGAAAAGACAGTCTCTTCAATAAATGGTGTTGGGAAAACTGGACAGCTACATGTAAGAGTTAAATTCGAGCATTTTATCACACCCTATACAAAAATAAACTTAAAAGTGATTAGAGACCTAAATGTAAGACCAGAAACCATAAAACTCCTAGAAGAAAACATAGGCAATACACTCTTTGACGTAAGTCTTAGCAGTATTTTTTTGGATCTGTGTCCTCAGGCAGGAGAAATGAAAGGATAAAACCATGGAAACTAATTAAACTTATATGCTTTTGCACAGCAAAGGAAACCATCCACAAAAAGACTATACAACCTATAGAATATATTTGCAAATATTATGTCTAATAAGGGGTTAATATCCAAAATATATAGCTCAAATAACTCAATATCAAAAAATAAAAATAAATCTTAAAAGCCCGATTAAAAAATGGGCAGAAGACCTAAACAGATATTTTTGAAAGAACATCAGATGGCAAACAGGCCCATGAAAAGATGCTCAACATTGCTAAGCATCAGGGAAATGCAAATTAAAACCACAATGACATAACCTCACACCTGTCAGAATGGTTATCATCAAAAAGACAACAAGTAATAAATGTTGGCAATTATTTAGAGAAAATGGAACTCATGTACAATGTTGGTGGGAATGTAAATTGATACATCCACTATGGAAAACAATATAGAGGGTCCTCAAAAAATTAAAAATAGAACTACCATAGGATTTAGCCTTTCCATTTGTGGGTGTATATCCAAAGAAAATAAAACCACTGATTTGAAAAGATAAATGCACTCCAATGTTCAGAACAGCATTATTTACAAGATATGGAACCAACCTAAGTGTCCATCAACAGATGAATGAATAAGGAAAAGGTGGTATATATATATACAATTGAATATTACCTAGGCATAAAAAGAATAAAATTTTTCCATTTACAACAACATGGATGGAAGTGGAAATTTTATGTTTAGTGAAGTAAGTCAAACAGAGAAAGACAAATACTATATGTTTTCACTTGTGAAATCTAAAAAATAAAACACATGAATATAAAAAAACTGAAAAAGACCCATAGATACAGAGAACACAGTAGTGGTTTCTAGTGGGTAGAGGTGTAGGTAGAAGAGCAAGATATCAGAAAGGGATTAAAAGGTCCAAAGTACTAAGTATAAAATAAATAATATACAAGAATGTAATGCACAGCAAACGGATTATAGCTAATATTTTATAATAACTTTAAATGGAGTATAATCTATAAAAATATTGAATCACTATTGTGTACACCTACAGATGATACAACATTGTAAATCAACTGTATACCAATAAAAATAAAAAAAAGAAGTATGTGTGTATGTGTATGCACATGCGTGTGACTGTGATTGAATTTACTGGAGGTTCTCATGAATGTGAGAAGCGGTAGTGATGAAGAGCAAAGCTTAATTTATAGTAACTCATAGTAATCAAATTGTGTATTAGTCTTTTGAATTTTCAAGTTTTCTCCCTCTCTTCATACCTGAGGTTTTCATGAATCTGTAAATCTCTATAGTCTCAAATATTTTATAATTTGGTTGATTTAATAGTAGATACTACTGTGCCCTATGCAACATTGTCATAGTACCTGATATCATGAAGATGTGGTGGATAGCTCTGTGAATCTTTTCAAGATGTCGCCTTTCTTGACTTCAGGCGCTCTCCAGTGTCTTGGGAAGCTGCTCAGCCTATGTGCAGATGGAGGAAAAAGTGTAAGGTGTTAACACTATTGAGGGAAGCTTTTAACAGAGATCTTCTGAGATGTATTCTTCAGCGTTTCTCAGAGAATCCTGGCAGGATGCAACATGGTTACCCATCATAGCTATCAAGTCAATAACACTCCTTTTATTGGCTTTCCTTCCTTCCCCATTCCCATCCACTTCACTTCCTTAGCCTGCTTTCTGAAATCACCTCCCAAATAAACTCCCATGTTTAAGACCATATCAAGAGATCTGCTTTGGGGAAATGCAACATAAAACAGTTTCTTTGTTCTCTCTTTCTTCTATACACTTTTCTTCTCATCTCTTCTTTATTATACCAAGAGAAAAAAGTAAAAAGAGCCTCACTTTCTCCTCTGCCTTCAGTGGCTTCACCTCCACATCTAGTGGCTAATCAAGGGTCTTCTCCAGAAAAAGATAGTTTCCTTGCCAGAAGGCACTCTGGTACCAGTTAAGTAGGATATTATTCATCTATTCACACACTGCTGAAAATTTAATTTGTAGTATTTCCTTGCCTCCTTCTTAGATTCATATAAAATGCCCCATTCATGTATTCATTTTGCTCTAGCAAGACATGTTGATTTAGTTTAGTTCTTTAAATGTAGTGGTCTTTTTCACATTCTGTTGCAGATGCCCACAACTCCTCCCTGCTTGACCAATTCTTTACATTCTTCAAATCTCAGCTTAAATATTACTTCATCAGGGAGTTATTTCTTGACCTCCTTAACATATGCTTCCATATTGCATAAACTTTCAAAACCCTCATTCCACTTTTAATTATTTTTTTCACACTCAATATAAATTTCATAAGCAAAAAAACTCATGTACACTCTAGATCCCATTGCCTGGTGTATAGCAAATGTCCAGCCAACACTGTTGAATGGAAATAGATTAATCAGTTTTAACTGAATTGAAAGAGGGAAGACTAAGATTAAAACCAAATTTGATGGGCCTCTTGCCTTCCGAGATGGCCCACACACTATGGAGTGTGTATCTCCCTGAATAAACATTGTTTCAGTTTACTATGGCATGCTGTTGAATTATATCCTGTGCAAGGCCAAGAACCCACACATGGCGGCCGTCCCAGGGACTCATCTGAGACCTGGGATGTGACCATTCTCTCCAGCCCCACTTTCTTTCCTGCAACATCTTTTCTGGTGCCCAATGTGGGGCCTCAAATAGCATAATCTTAATCCATCTATTGGACTACTGCTCCCCTCTGGAGGGTGGCTGGTACTTGTCTCGGACTGTGTAGATTCAAGTAGTCCCTTGGGCGGTGACTGATGCTGCCTGCAGGAGCAAGCAGAAATCAGTTATCTGTCTGTGAAGTAGCCCACCAAGGCCAAGCCTTTTCTCCTCTTGATCTTTCTCATTCTCCTATTGCTCTAGCTCTTTGGACTCGGGAAGATCCACCCAGATGACCAATGGACATCCAAATTCAGACCAGGTGGCAAGGGATTGACAGTTTGCTTGGGTGGGTTTCCCCTGTCGTTCCTTGAGGCCAATTCTGACCTCCTTACTCGTTCTTAGTCCTAGTCTGGTTCTGGGATGCTGCAACTGTGTCAGAGGCCCAAATTTGGGGTCTCTGTGAGCCCTCTAGATTTGGGACCCAGCCTCCCTGAGTGCTCTAGGGGCTTAAGGCTTTATTGCACCCCAAGCAGATATTGTGTGTGAGCACTTCCCTTGAGAGGGTTGCAGTCCCTTCCCTCCTAGAAAGGTCATGGCTGTGCACCTTCTTAGTCCCACTCAGTATTCTTCCTTATTTCAACTCCCGTTTTTTTTTTTTTTTTTTTTTTTTTTTTTGTGGAACACGGGCCTCTCACTGTTGTGGCCTCTCCCATTGTGGAGCACAGGCTCCGGATGCGCAAGCTCAGAGACCATGGCTCACGGGCCCAGCCGCTCCATGGCATGTGGGATCTTCCCGGATTGGGACACAAACCCATGCCCCCTGCATCCACAGGTGGACTCTCAACAACTGCACCACCAGGGAAGCCCTCAACTCCCTCTTTGACTGTGATACCAAGCTGGGCATCATGTTCCCTCTTAAGGGTCATATGTTGTGGGGAGCCCAGACACTCCTGAGTGGAAGTGTGGGAGAGAACTTCTCTCATGAGGTTGCAGGTGGACTTTATCAACACCTGAGCAGAGGTAGTGGTCGAGCACCTTTCTCAGGATGTTTATGAATCTCTGGCCTGGGAAGAATCATGGCTGTATACCTTCACTCCTATCCTAGATTTCCCTTATATCCTCTTTCTCTCCTGACTTCTTGGACTGTCTATTGATCCTTAAGCCTCCTTGCTCGCTTTGCCAAAGGTTGGGTGTTGCCTCTTTTACTTCTGTGGAGAGGTAGCCCTCCTCAATATCACAAGGACCATATCCTGAGGGGAGATTTTGCCTTGTATTGTTATCATTGCCTTGTGGTGCTCCAGCCCTACACTTTGGTTATATTTGTTTCTCTTTCTTTTGTTACAGTGATAAAGGTAATCTGTTTAGTTGGTTCAGGGCATAGTTCTCCTCCTTGCCTCTCTGAAGGATTTAGGTCTTGGGACTCTGGTTGCTTTTTCTCCCTCTGGCTCTTGTTCCTTTCCTTGACTAATCCAAGGGTCTTCCTCAGGTTTACTGACCAGGAAGATTTTGGGTGCTCACAGGGACTCCACTGTTGACACTGGGAAAATGCCAGGACAAATAACTACCATCTGGCCAGGATCCATCAGACCCCTGTCTTGTCAAGACATCCCAATAAAAAAATGGAGGCAACTGCAAGCATCCCAAAGGACTCCCTCCTGAGATGCATATTAGCAAATTGGGGAAAATTAAGACAGGATGGTTTAAGAAAAAAGAAATCAATATTCTTTTACAATACTCCATGGCCTCAAGATTAACTAGGGGACCAAGAAATCTGGCCAGAAAATGGGTCATTGAATTACAATACCATCCTTCAGCCGGACCTATTTTGTAAAAGGAAAGGCAAAGGGGGGAAGTCTCATCCATGCAAATGTTCATCACCCTATTCCAAAATCCAGGTCTAAAGAACTTCGCTGGGTGTGCCTGGCTCACATCACTTTCAAAGTAACTTCTAACCCCACAGGAGCCCAATGTTTTAGACGATGCTCTTATAAGTCAGCCACACTGAGGCCCACAACTAGGAACCCCTACCTCCCCCAATTCTGAGCAGGGACCATCTTCCAAACCATTTACCCCTAATGTCCCATCTGGGGAGCTAGAGACCACAGCCTCCCCTTTAAATCAGCTCATGGAGTTGGCCTTTGGAGTATTTAACAATAGAGATAAGGTTGAAGAGGCAAAAAGGATTCAGGGACAACAGCTAAGAGCACAATTACTGGAGGCAGTCCTAACCCTTGCACCACCTCAGGGTTACCATCCCTTGTAAAGACACATGGTGAGGAGAGAATCCAGGAAGAGGATCCAAGAACCTAAGCCTCAAAACTTATGTAGAAATTAATTCAAACTAGGTCATGGATTTAATTGTAAATTTTAAAATTATAAAGTATTTAGAAAAAAATAGAGTATCTTTCTGATTAATGATTAGCAAAAAATTCTTTATTAAAATTGACACCAAAAACACATCCATTAAAAAAAAATGATAAATTGAACCCTATTAAAATTAAAACCTATTGCTCTGTGAAAGACAAGAAATGAGTGCATAAAATATTTGCAACCACATATCTGGCAAATAATTAGTATCCAGAATACATATAGGAATGTCAAAATTCAATAATTGGATTTTTTTTTTGGAGAGACTTTTTCCCAATAGGTTTATATATACATATATATTTTACTCTATATGTATGTGTGTGTGTGTGTGTGTGTGTGTGTGTATATATTCTTTGTATTTTGCCCCAGTATGTTTGGTAGATTAAACACATAACACATTTACAATTACTGGGGCTTTTTTTTTTCAATTCTGTAGTGTGAGGCATATTCCTTTGTGAATGATTATAAATATCCACTTGTGTATATATTTGTGTGCTTGCTAAAGATTACGGAGAGCTGAGTGTGTATGTATGTGTCTGTGTGCATTGTGTGCATTGATAAAGCACTACAGTGACTCTGATTTACCCTAGAATATGTATCCCTTGTCAAAGTTGAGAAAAATTCATCTAGAGGGAAATATATACAGGGAAGCCTTGGGGAAAGGATTGGCCAGGCCACTCTTCCTGGTTTTATTTTAGGTCTTTACAAGTTAGCCTAAATAATCAGAATATTATTTGATCACTGTAGCATGCATTCTCAATGATATCACCCCCAAGGAGGCAAAACTTGATTCTTTAGGGTCAAAACATTCTTACTTGTTTTATGGATAAAGCACAATTACATATTCAGTACATGAACAGATGTACAGTATATCTGTTGCAAAAGAAAAAAAAAAAACATGTAATGGGGATGCCATTAGGTGAAAACAGGCTTTTTGAGATGTGTGATAAAAAGATTGAGAAACATTGTTCTATAGTAATAAACAAAATGAATTGATTCCCTCGCATATATTCATTTGCATCTGTTTTTGCAATAGGTGGCTGCTTAAGGATTTGTGAACACAATATGCAGACCAGATAAAATTTCATGAATCTTAGCTAAAAATTGGCTTAATATTTGAAAATTATATAGTGAATGTTGGCTAACATAGGAACAAATAACCTTTACAAAATCCATAGTCAAAGTGATTAACCTCATGATTAAATTAGAAGGTCTTAAGTCTTAGATGAGAAGAGGGGATGTAGGAAGGGAGAGACAGAATGAGATTTAAAAATGGGGAGATGGACTTCCCTGGTGGCTTAGTAGTTAAGAATCCACCTGCCAATGCAGGGGACAGAGGTTCGAGCCCTGGTCTGGGAAGATCCCCCATGCCATGGAGCAACATGAAGACCGTGAACCTAGAGCCCGTGCTCCACGACAAGAAAAGCCACTGCAATGAGAAGCCCACACACCACAACAAAAAGTAGCCCCCGTTCGCCACAACTAGAGAAAGCCTGTGCGCCGCAATGAAGACCCAATGTAGCCAAAAATAAATAAATAAATATATAAATAAATTTAAAAATAAAAAGGGGAAGAGAGAGAGAAAATTCAATTAAAACAGAGTTGGAGTCACTTTGTTATACAGCAGAAAGTAACACACCATTTTAAAGCATTATATTCCAATAAAGAAAAAAAATAAAAATAAAGAGTAGGAGACCAGAAGGAGGCATTGTCATGCTCTGCAACAAAAGCAGAGTCCAAAACAAGAAGAAAGGTATTTTTTTCTTTTCTGGCAAAAATGACCACCAGTGTAACAAAATCGTTTTGGGGGGAGTGAGGAAGGAAATGATATTATGTAATTTTCTTTAATATTCTGTTTCCCTCCATCACACATTTGATGGTGATCTTCCCACAGAAAGTACTGTTTGTTATGTTTCCTTTTGCTCTTATTGTTCTGTTATCACAATTCTCTTTTGATGGATATTTCCAAGCAGACAAGAGTAGTCTGAGGTAATAACTCAGTGGCAAGCTCAGTAGGAAGGCACACTCTTTTTTTTTTTTTTTTTTTTTTTTTTGCGGTATGCGGGCCTCTCACTGTTGTGGCCTCTCACGTTGCAGAGCACAGGCTCCGGACGCGCAGGCTCAGCGGCCATGGCTCACGGGCCCAGCTGCTCCGCGGCATGTGGGATCTTCCTGGAGCGGGGCACGAACCCATGTCCCCTGCATCGGCAGGTGGACTCTCAACCACTGCGCCACCAGGGAAGCCCAAGAAGGCACACTCTTTAATGACAGGAGTAATCTGACAACATCAAGTAGATGTGAGCACTCTGATAAGGTCTTTAGCTTACAGTGGGCATCATTCCCTTAATGACTGATATTATGAGATTGTGCTACATTTTGCTTCTTGGCAAGCCCATAAAGAATACTATATATAAATCATTAGCTTGGAATAATAACTTTACAGAATTTAATTACATTAAATACTATTTAAAAAGAAGGTGAAAAAGGGTAGTCTCAATACAAAAGGGCATTAATGTTCTATTAGAATTCAAATTATTGTTTCTCATGTAAGTAACACTAGATATGCCATCCAAGTGATCTGTAACATTACAGATGGCAGCATTATTTCACACAGAAGATAGGTTTACACACCAGGCTAATAGGCAATCAAGGCTTTGAGATAGATATCAATGTGCAGTGGGACAAACTCAAGGAACTCTAATTACATTTACATTAAACAATCAAGTAAAGCAAATTCCAGCAGAAATGCAAAAACACAAGGACAGCATTACAGGCCAAATAGATGAGTAGTAAAATTATTTCAAAATGTAAGCAAGACTCTTCTCCTTCAAAATAATCTCTGATAGTGTTTGTGACATTGCAGTTTATAACAAGAAGTATATATTTTGTCTTTGTTCTTTTTTCCTGGTGCAGAATTCCTAAAATCCTTGGAATTTTCTAAATGATAAAACCAATAAAAATGTCTTTTGTTATTCATAATAAGCCCTTTTCATACACACCTGAGTTTATGTTAATGGAGTAATTTTTGGAAAGCTCCTAGGTAACCAAGGATAGGAGTTGGTTGCTAGGGGAACCAAAGATGTAATTAGAATGTTGGAACTTTCAGCCCTAAGATTTGGGGGCTGGAGGTTCACTTAACCACACATGACCAATGATTATTTAACTGTGCCTACATAATGAAGCTCTCTAAAAAAGCCCTCCAGCACAAGGTTTGGAGAATGTCCTGGTTGGTTAACATGTGGATATTCTTGGGAGGGTGAAATACCCAGAGAGGGTATGTAGGTTCTGTATCCTTTCCTCCATACCTTGCTCTATGCGTCTGTCATATCTGGCTGTTCCTGAGTTATAGCCTTTATAATAAATTGGTAATCCTACTAAGTAAACTTGTCCTGAGTTCTGTGAGCCATTCTAGCAAATGATGAAACACAAGGAGGGGGTTATGGGAACCCTGGATTTATAGTTAATCAATCAGAAGCCTAGATGACAACCAGGACTTGTGAGTGGTGTCTGAAATGGGACAGTCTTGTGGGACTGAGCCCTTAACCTGTGGGATCTGACCCTCTCTCCAGTTAGATAGAATTATAGTTGAGTTAAATTAGAGGACACTCAGCTGGTGTAAGAGAATTACTTGATGTGGAAAGCCTTTCCACAGATCTGGTGTTAATAGTGAAGTATTGAGAATAGAGGAGAAACAGAGTTTTTCCTTTCAATGTTGAATTTAAAAAGATTGTAAATTGTGCAGGCTTCTTAGAAGATAATACATGGATATCAAAAAAATTGTATACTGTCATAGAATAATCATAACCTAGATTTCAGAAGTAGAATGAAAGATCATAAGATTAGCAGGAAAACACTGTGATAGAAACTAATTGAATATTCCATAAGAACTAGTTTAACGAATATTTTTGGCTCCTAGACTCTAGAAAATTACTCTATATAGAGGGAAAAAGGTGAGATATGCACATAATAAAAAGGTAATAATAGTAGAGATAAGGAAATTGAGCTAATGATCAAGGACCTGCAGCTTGTAGTCAAAATGACCTGCATTCAAAACCCAGTGAAATTTCTTACAAGCTTTGTGGTCTAACATAAAATTAGCAAATTTTTACTATAAAGGACGAGATAGAAACTATTTTAGGCTTTGTGGACCACATACGGTTTCTGACACATATTCTTTGTGTATGGCTGTGTATGTGTGTGTGTTTAAAATTCTTTAAATTTATCAACTATTTAAAAATGGGTCGTATGGTATATTAGGCCTATGGGCCATAGTTTGCTAATTACTGGTCTAAGCAAGTTACTGATCCTTACGATCCTCAGTTTTCTCAATTTATATTGGGAATAATACCTCTCTTGGAAGTCTGCATTTAATATTAAATAAGATAATGCTTCCAAAGTATGTAAAATATAGTATCTGTTCAATAAACAGTAGTAACTGGAGTCATTATGGTAGTAGTCATAGTTGAGCAGTTTAGTTTTCACATTATTATTATAAGATAATTATTAGTTTTATTAAATCATTACTATTATTATACAATTACAAAATTACTAATTTTTATTCTTCAGAGTGTAGTGGTTGTTTAAGAAAAATATTATGTCTATTTTCAGGGAGGGAAGTCTTTGAGAAAAAAGACTTCAGCTCTGTCCAGTCTGTTTAATAAGTAGACACAGAAAAGGAAGTAGTAGATGAAATAGCAAGAGCTAAAACTATTCAACAGAGTGCTGAGGATCATGTGCAGTGTGCCATTTCTAGCACATACATTCAGTGTGTTATTACATGTAATTTTAAGCAAATACATTCAGTAAACTATGAAAGAGTCTTTCCTTAACCTTAGTCAGGCTCCTTTGACTACTCTTCCCAACTAGGCCTTGCCTACTTTACTTTCCTAATTTTAGCAAGAATCCTGCTAAGTTGGTTTAGGCAGAATTCCCCACCCTCAGTACCTGATCACCCTTATTATCTGATCAGGTTCTTCATCTTCCATGATCCCCCAGATGATGTCTTATTACCTTGGCCTGCCTTCTGCAAGAATCCTATTCTGTTGGTTTAGCCAGAATTCCTCCTTACCTCTCTTAGTAATTTTCCACCCACTAATCTGCACTTCCCCAACCCTAACTCTAGTCTTTGACTATAAATTTCCACTTTTCCTTGTTGTACTCAGAGTTGGGCCCAATTTCTTCCTCCTACTGCAAAACCCCATTCAGTCCTCCTGAATAATGTCTCCTTTACTCTTCTTTAACAAGCATCATGAATATTTTTTTCCTGAACTAATATCACATGCAGGATAAGGTAAGCTAGATCATAGAGGACTTTTTCAACACAGTAGAGCAGGGGACATTATCATCTAGGAAAGGATCTAATAGAATTAGGCAAAGGATTTGAAGTATGGGAGTCATACGGGTCTTACTTTTTTATATTGGGCAAACACATGTGCAGATCACTTGACCAAGAAAAACAGGTCATTCTGGCTGGAAAGCAAAGAATGAGTTAAACAAGGGTTAGAATGAGAGCAGTAAAAGCAGTTAGAAAGTATGCAGATCAGTGATTATGAGTGTCTGAAATGGAAGGAGGAGTGGAGGGGCTAGCATTGTGGGCATGATTTACAATTTTTTTTTTCAAGAAATAGTGCTGAACTTTATCTAGTACATGCTACAGAGGTATGTAGGATGAGTCTTGAGTTTCTGTCTCAAGTACTACTTGGATGGAAGCATATTAATAGTGATTATGATGACAGGAGCAGGCACAGACTAGGCAGAGAAGATACAGTCAATTTTGGACATGTTGAGTTCTATGTCTACCATGGTCACTTATTCAACAGGTGGTTGTATATTCAAGTTTGAAGGCCAGGTTCTAAGATGTATATTTTTTAGTCATTTCACCTAGGTGAGTTTTTAAACCATGAAAATGAGTGAATTTGACCAGGAGAATAAATGGAGCAAAAAGAAACATGGGTAGAAAAAATGTGGGGAAAAAAATGGTTTTGTGTTAAAACTTAAAGGAAGTAGTTTGTGTCTCTTAATCCCATAACCCTATCTTGACCTTCCCCCCTTCCTTCTCCCCACTGGGAGCCACTAGCTTTTTTCTCTATATCTGTGAATCTGTTTCTGATTTGTTATATACATTTGTTTGTTTTATAAAATAAATGAGAAACAAAGGTATATTGTACAGCATACAGAAATATAGCCATTATATTGTAATAGCTTTAAGTGGAGTTAAAACTATAAAAATATTGAGTCACTCGGTTTTATAGGTTGAAACTAATACAATATTGTAAATCAACTATACTTCAAAAAAAGAAACATAAAGGAAGGATTAATTTTGCAGTTGTGGTTTATGTAAACTATGCTAGGGAAAAAAGAATGGTGTAAGGAATCATGAAATTGACAGTTTAATCTGATCACAGTCCCTGAAAATATTTCACTTTCTAAAAATCAATATATTGTAGAATTTCCCAAAATGCACTTTCAGTGTGCATTAACATTAATTCAGTTAAGTCTTGCAGTTATAACCCGCATCAAAATGACCCAAGAAGAAATTAGGCAGCTGCAATTTCTATTATATGTAGTGCTAAGTAGGAACTGTCTTTTCTTTATCTACTCATTATCTCACATTGTTTTAAAACCAATTAGGCCAATTAAATGCAGATCTTCCTGTTAATGCAAACAGAAAGACAAGTATTCTCCTTTTTACTGATCACAGGACCTTATTGGTCTTTAAACTGGCATGGGAAAAAGAGGCAGTTGAATCTGTTTGCCAATATCAGCATTAATTATGTTAAACTCAGATGGATTGTATTCACCATAAGAAATTGATCTTTCTTAAATAATTCTACATAGCAGGACAAAACATGCAACAATGATGGTGTTCTGTAAGCCACAGGCAGGTTTTTCAATATATACAGCAGTGTGCTGGCATATTTTCTAAAGATTTTGCAGACCCCAAACACTCATATGGCACAAACACTTGCAGTCACGTATAATAACTATTGAGATCAACCTGGCAAAGATAATATGCTTCTTTCTTGTCTCAAATGTTCTAAATTAGAGCAGTCAAACAATGTTAGCTGGGAGGCCAGCTACTTCAAAATAGCACCTGCATACCTTGCTTCATGCTTGGTAACTTTCATTTCATTTGGTATAATTGAAGCTGGCAAAGAAAAGCATAATCACCACTACCATAAGCACTTATTAAAATTTTAATTATGGAAGATAGTCTCCTCCAATCTTCACATGAATTTATTCATTTAATTCTCACAGCAACGCTATGATTTAGATGAGGTTATTATCAACACTTGTGAAGATAAGGGTGTATAGAAGGTATAAATACTTTGTTCACATATTTGCCAAATATCTAGTAAATAGGAAAAGTGGGCTTTATGCTCCATGGCATGTTTGCATGGTTCATACTTCTAATCACTGTCTCTCACTACACTAATACTGCCTCTCACCTTATTATAAAGACTTACTAAAATTATAGAATCAGGGACAGGGAACAACAGGATTCAGATAGGTCACAGGCAGAAGAATGTCAGACCAGCAAAGACTGGGTTAGAATGTTACAAGATTTTCATCTACTTGGAGAGAGGAAATTAATTCCTTTCTTCAAGGAGTTACCCATTATCAGGAAAATGGAGACAGTTCATTTGATCCTTGCCTTTGAATGAGGAGGCAAAATTCAGTGGAATAAAGGAATTTCAACCATGACTATTTCAAAAGTCTGTGAATAATGCTGATGGGTAGTTTGGGGCAGGTGCGTTTAGCAATCAGATATCTGAGAGCCATAAAGAATATCATGAGTCTTCAAGTAATGTAACTTCCAGTTTTCCATGACTTTAGACTAGAAACAAGTATAACTTGCCAATTTATTTATAGACATGGAACTTACTGATTGTTTATGCAGATGTGAAAATAAATGAAATCCATCTAAAAGAGTACAAACAGAGGCTATTTATTCAGAGCTTGCTATAACATAGGAGTTAGACATCATCACTTGCATTTGGCAGAGACTCAAAGAAAGAGGAGTAGGAAAGCTTTATAGTGAAAAATAGAAGGAGGCCGCCATTAGTTATGTCTATGCTCTGATTGGAGGTTGTTGTCATGATGATGCTGGGGGTAGGCTAACTAGAAGTACCATTTTATATGATTGTTTGGAAAGATACTTGTCTTTTATCTAGTTTGTCCTGAGTTGGGAACAGGAGCAAAAGTGAAAAAGCTGACAGTCATTGACCAAGTTCTGAATGTTCTGGGAAGATTGATTCAGAGGTTGTAGGTCAGAATTCTATTAGTATATTTGGTCTGGCCATTGTTTGTATATTCGGTATCATAGAGAAATTTTAAGTAGAAAATTGGGCAGACTTCAGATCTGTGTGGAAAATTTCTTCAGAGGTAAGAATTGTTACAGTGTAAGTGTAATGAGGAAAAGGCCAAGATCTAACTATTTAGGCACATAAAGCAAGAAGACACAAGATCTTTACTCTTCATGCACTTACACAAATACAAGGTATAGAAGTCAGGATCTGGATGGAGCTGTGGTGTTAGCTGCTGCCACCAAATATCCCATTACAGGGCAATGGTAGGTGTAGCCACAGGTGCTGGTTGTTCTCAGGAGTATTATCTTATCCTCTTTCCATGTGAGGTAATCCTAGCTATCAGTCTATTCTGGGAAGGATATAAAATATAGAAATAGATTACAATGATAAGAGTGGCTCTTAACAGAATTTTCATGAAGCCAAAGATTAAATAGTCATTGGCAAAGTTGAAAATACATGAATTAGTATGAAAGAAGAATGTTAAGCAATCAAAAGTGTGGTGGGGTGGGTTTGTGTGAGGTAGTAGTGGACTTGAGTTAGGGTATCAGAGAGCTACGGTAAGCCAAGTAGATGGTAGATAGTAAGAAATTTTGGAGGAACTAGGTTGGGCTCCCATTAAACCTTTAAGAACCCATATATTTCCCTTTCACATAAATGAAGAGGACATTTAAAGGAGTAAAACAACATAAGCAGCCATGTTTGGGGGTGTAGCACATGTTGAAAAAGACAAAGATGTTGCTACCATGGTTTTCAATAGACAGTTATTAAACACACAGGTAAAGAGATACATATAGATATTATTTATTTCTTCTAAGAAGCTGAGGAGGGATACATTAATACTTAAGGGAGGTACAATAAATAATAAGAACACTTATCATTCACTCACTCATTCATTATTTTTCTGTAAAGTACGTTACTAATAGCACCTACCTCATAGAATTTTTATGACCTTTCAATGAATTAATTATGTGAATTTCCAAAGAGTGTCTAACACAGAGAAAAATGCTGTAAAACACCAGCTATTATTATTATTTTTATAATAATAATAATATTTATTATTATCATTACTATTCAACAAGCTTTGCGAATTGTACAAAAGACCAAAGAAACAAAGAAAAATAAGACATAGGACCAACCAAAGAAAGAGAATGAGGCATATAATCAAATCATTACAATACAACTTAAGTGCCATGATTAAGGTTATATACAATGCACCATGGAAACACAGAGGAGAAAGTCACAATTGGAATACTAAGCCTGGAGCTGGGATACTCTACTGGTGCAATTCTATTAACATCAAAATCATAATTTTGCTTTTTGTTATAAGTGTTCCATATGGCAGGTGATTAAACTTGACCTGAGTGAACTTTCAAAAAGATTAATTCTGTTATAAGAGACGAGTGAAGGATTTGCTTCTTAAATTTCTAATTTAGAAGCTCTTTAATTTCACATAATTTAAGTCAAACTACTTTAAATTGAGACATGTCTCAGTAGGGCTGGTCTGTATTCATTGGATATTTACATATGTAATTCAAATTACTTATCTTAGTTACTGCTCCTGGAGATGAAATTAAGTAAAAACAACATTACTACAATTTATTAAGCACAAATATATCACTATAGCCTCTAAATACTCTTATCATAAGTGTATCATTTATTCCATTTAATAAATTAAGAAGTTTTATATCAAAGGATTGAGTAACTTCCCCCTAAACATTTGTCAATTTTTTATTTAAACTCAGGTATATCTAATCTGAAGATAAAATTTTGGCATGATTTTTAAAATTCATTCTGCTTCCTATAACATAAACATCAGTAATTATTGTCTAAATTAATACAAATACATATTTATAAAGTTCATATCTATGGTATTTAGTCATAGTATCATGATACACATTTCCATACAATCTATTCTTTCTCTCTCTCTGTGTATATATATATGTGTGTGTATACATATATGTGAGTGTGTGTATATATATATATATATATATATATATCCCATTAACACGTGTTTCTTAAATGGATTAAAATTACTTCTTTGCAAGCATCTCTAAACATTTTTATTGATGTAGAGTTGAAGTACAATATTATATAAATTTCTGGTGTACAACATACTGATTCACAAATTTTTCAGGTTATATTCCATTTATAGTTATTATAAAATATTGGCTATATTCCCTGTGTTGAACGGTATATCCTTGTGGCTTATTTAGTTTTTACATAGTATTTTGTACCTCTTAATAACTTACCTCTGTCTTGCTTCTCTCTCCATCCCTCTCCACATTGGTGACCATTACTTTGTTCTCTATACTTGAGTCAGTTTCTTTTTTGTTATACTCACTAATTTGTTTTATTTTTTAGATCTCACATATATGTGATATAATACATTACTTATCTTCTTCTGTCTGACTTATTTCACTTAGCATAATACCTTCCAAGTCCATCCATGTTGTTGCAAATGGCAAAATTTCATTCATTTTTTATGACTGAGAAGTGTTTTCATTGTATGTGTATATATACACACACACATATATATGTATATATATATATGTATGTATATATACACCACATCTTCTCTGATTTTTTTAACCAAGATAATGGTAAAGAAAATATAACATTGCATTAAAAATACATGACTAGATTGAGTGAATGTAAGGGAGGAGGATAGGGCTTCCTTGGTGGCGCATTGGTTGAGAGTCTTCCTGCTGATGCAGGGGACACGGGTTCATGCCCTGGTCCGGGAAGATCCCACATGCCACGGAGCGGCTGGGCCCATGAGGCAAGGCTGCTGAGCCTGCGCGTCCAGAGCCTGTGCCCCGCAACGGGAGAGGCCACAACAGTGTGAGGCCCGTGTACCGCAAAAAAAAAAAAAAAAAAGTTTCATCATTGTCGTTACTATGCTCTACTGATTACTCTGAGTTTTACTGTTTCTCACAGTGGCATGGATTGTTAGACAGAGATTGTGTGAATAGAAACAAATTTTTCCTTCTAGAAATATCAAGTAATTTGTAACTTAATATTTTAAATCAGTTGTGTATGGTCCTAAAATAGGAATAAATTGGTATTACACTATGGGGTCAACCCACAGAAATATCATGAAAGACTTGAGCAAGGATGATGTGCAGAGACTTAAAGCCTTTCCCACGTTTCCTATCATGGAGCACATATAAAACTCACTTGTTTCCAAAAATTGAATACACTAAATCCAGAATAAAGGAAATAGAAAAAGCAATACTGCCTAGGCTTGGATCATTGTTTTCTCGAGGTTATTTTTAAGACAATGGTGGGAAGCTTTCTCTAAAACCCTCTCTTTTCAAGGAGAGTTGCTCAAAGAAAAATATTTTTTCTGGTTTTAAAAAATATATATCAGCCTATAAAGAAGAAATATAGCAGTCAACACAAAAAATGTAACATGATGTTAAAGGAGAAGAAAAACCCGCCCACAGTCTACCTGGGGGATTTGTAAAGGAAAAAGGAAAAAGAACAAGCATTGCAACTGTTATCCTCCCAAAATATGCTGCTGTAAGGACTTAAGTTGTTTTAACCTTCTCTCCATATACCACTAGTTTTCTTGACCTTGCAAAAGTCATTCAGTATGTGTTCATATATCTGTGAAAACAAGGACAACGATCCCATCTCTCTGTGGATCCTTTGGGATAATTTAGTGACTTTAATATCTAATACCAACTTACTATTATGCCCATTGCCTTTGTTCTCAAAATTCTCACCACTGACCTAATAATAGACAAAATGACAGTCATGTCTATAGCCACTTGCAACAAAAGACTCTCAGTAGTGTCATATTGCAATATAATGAAGAGAAATTACAAATGAGTAGAGAGGCAGCAAATACCCAGAGACAATCTGAGGACTGAATGAAAAGAACAGTCTTGATGATGTCCTTATAAATGTGCCACCAGGCTAACGGGGAAGAAAGCATGCTTCTTAGTTAATTTTCCATATTAACGTAATGAGAAGAAATAGACAAACTGCCAGAGAGTTCATTTGTCTAATGTTTCAGCCAGCAGACATGGCACACGTCCCACTTAAAGGAGTTAAAGGTGGACAAAAAGATATATCTAATTCTAAGCTGCTTGTTTTGACCTTATAAAATAACAAATCAGGGCCATTATGGATAGTGGTTTGAGGATGACACCAGTCATTTATAGTTAATTTCTCCTACCAGATTCTGATTTTTACAAAATATTTCATTTTAGTAAACTGCTGGCTGAATTACACCTAGAGCATCAAGGCTAGCCTTATACTTCCCATTACTATGGATAGTTCCCTGAGCAGTCAAATAAATATGTTTTTGTAGATGCTCATTCTGCTGTTTTCTGAATAGTGATTACTCATTATTCAAACCATATAGCAACTACTCAACCTAAAGACCAACTTCTCTTAGAATTTTGACAAGGAACAAATGAATAAAATATAAATATGTAGTAAATACTTTTCTTTGCTTATAGATTAGAAAAACTGTTGATTCCTAGCACAACTGCCTCATATTGTAGCCATAGAATGACTGGTTAAAGGACTGTGCTTATTAGGTCTAAACATTACAGATCCACTGGAAATACAATATTGGTTGTAAGGTATTTATATGGCATAGTTTTCTAAAATGCTCTACAATCATTAGCTAGTCCTGATAACTCTATGAAAACAGCTCTATGTGAGGTGGGTTACTATCTGCTCAGTTGTACTTTGAGGAGTCTGGTGTGGATAGTATCTGTCTGAAAATTACCCAGGGCAATAGTTCACGACAGGATTTGGGCTGACATAAAGATATACTGTTACTATATCCACAGTCAATTCATGGACCAAGCTCCTCATTTGAGAAAACAGTCATTGCTTCTTGTTCATTTTGTTCCTTTAAAACACTGAAATCCCAAGACTATTTCAGACAGCTCTTTTTTTGTAATAATCATAAGAATTTAAAGATATTGATTATCTATAAATGGATTACCTTTTACTGATTATCCACCATGACCATGACTAATATGCTTGGTGTAATGGAAAGAAGAGAGGATTTGGAATAAAGCCTAGTTCTGCCTTTAATTAAAAAGATTTTGTCAAGTAACTTCACTTCCTTTTGTTCATCTGAAAGATAAAAGATTTTGAACAACTGACTTCTAAGGTCCCTTCTGGCATTAAAAGCCAGTCATTTTATATCCTTTATATTCATATAATGGCAAATTCTATTATTACATTCCTTTTTTCCTGATTATGTTCTGGAAAAAAAACTGAGACTATCTAATACATTAACCTATATTTCAGTGACTGCCTTTTTGGAAAATCATTATGTGTGGGCTGACAAAGTCCCTGGTCTTAAAGGACTGAGTTAATGTAACAAATTCATATCAACAGGAGAGATGAGATGGCGGTACAGGTAGATGACAAGGAACTATGAGTAAATGCATGACCCATTGTGCATGTGACTTAAATCTATCAAATTTATACTCAGTGGAAGATAAATGGAGAAATACTCTTACACTAATTACATTTCAAAACCATATGTAAATAGTCCAAAATTGTTTTCAGCTCACTTTATTTAGCATAAACAGTTGGAATGTGGTCATGCTTAAACATCACATGTCCTTGTCTGTCTAACCACCCTGAAATAATTCACACTAATTTGATGTCTTGGGCTGTTGCTAAACTTTCAAGCAATGGAGGGTAAAATGCCAAAATCTTTGAGCAAGGTATTAGAAGTTTTAAATGGTCATTAACACTTGAGTGATAATTAATTTCTGTGGTTTACTAATCAGGCTGTAAAGGAAGAGGACATAAACGAGATGATGTGGTAGACAATACACTATAATGTTTACAACTAGAGTAATTTAGGGAGGACAGGAATGGATAACAAGAAAGAATGGGTTGCTGTTGAGGAAGTGATTCCAGAATCCTCAGATTGATGCCAAAAGAAGAAAGGAGCATAGAAAGAATAACTTTCAGTTTCCTTTTTTACTTTTCACTATTGCCTCTGGTTGATCTTGGTCTCATCAAATCTTATGTGGAAAATTAAATTGTTGGTACTGATTCTTCACTTTCCTATTCGAAAGTGGGTATCCACATCCTTACCATGTCATCATGGTGAAATTCCACATACTTTTACTTTGGGCTTGGCTATGTGACTTTCTTTGGTCAATGGAATGTTTGTTAGTGGATGTGATGCTAACAGAGGCTTGAATTATGATTGCTTATTTTGACTTGCCTTTTATATTTGATAATTTGCCATGAGGAAAATATACACCAGATAGCAACACACCAAACGAGAATGAGAGGGATATAGACACAAGCTTCAGCTTTCAGTTAAGCCCAGCTAACCCACAGTCCGAAGCAGTGCCATAAAGCTGCACAGCTGAACCCAGCCTGTGTTATTAGCAGGGCTGCAGTTGTCCTACAAACCCAGAATAAGAACATCATTGCTGTTATAAAACACCAAGTTTTAGGGTCTTTTTTTTCACAGGATCAGTATATTGAACAATAATAGTAAACCATGCTTTAGTAATGCCTTCTCACTTTTTCAGAAAACTCTTTTCTTGCTTATTTCTTGAATATCAAAACAATACATAATCAATGCAAAAAATTTAGAAAGTAACTTTGTATATTTTATCAAATATATGAACATATTTAAGCTTATAGCAATTTTGGCTTGTATACATAAAAAAAGAAAATAAAATGACATTGTGTCTGTAAAAATAAGTCCATATTAAATAATCCTACTTTCATAAATAATTGCATCTGTATTGTAGATCTACAAAGTGATATCAGAGTTGAAGTTAGTCTTGAGCAGGAAGAAAAATTCCTTGAATGTGGACTAATTTCAAACAGGTTATAAGCAGAACTTATTTATTATAGCGTTTTTAGTGGAAGTAAATAATCAGGTTACTTAAAAAATTTTGAACTAAATATTGACAGATTCTGTGTATATCTGAAAATATAAACTTGTGGAAAAATTCTGATAGTTGAAGAGATAGGTCTGTTACACAGTCTCAAAAATGAGACCTAATAGTTATACATAATTTTCTTAGTAATTGTATTTAAAATTGTAATTTTAATTGATTATTTACTCCATTTTAATTTTATTCAGGTCTGCAAAAATACTTTATTTTAAATTTATAAATTTAATCTGAGCTGTTATTTGTAATATATTTTCACTGAGTTTTTCTACTCTCTAAGTTTGCCAGACCGTATAAAATCAAACCATCTCATATCAAATGGTAAGTGAATAATGTGTGAAGAGTATGTCATACTGTATCTAGAAACAAAATTACATGTTTCAAAACTTGTATATTATACAATGATGGAAATAATATTAATTGTAAAACGCACCATTTTTTGAAGTGCTATTGTATGCCAAGCACTGTGATAAGCATTCTACATGGATTATTTTATTTGTTACAGCAGCACTTTGAGTAGGCCCCGTTAATATTCTCATTTTAATAGCTGAGGAAGTTATGGCAAAATTCTCCATTTTTCTTAGATTTGCTTCCATATTGAAGCAAAAATGTTCTTGTGTCTGTTATCAATATAAGGAAAATATGATCTATTGAAAACAACTGATTTACATAAATAAATGCTCTTCATGTTAGACCACAATAGAATAGGGTAGGGATTGGTGAGAACCCCATCTCTCAACCCTGTTATCATTGACATTATGTTAAAGACTTTCCAAATATCTGCCAACTCTCTAATAAGTATAGACTCGGCCACATTTTTCCTTGTTTATTAATGATCAATGGTGTTAAAGGGAACAGCATTGAAAATCTTGTTAACATCAAGATATATTTAATCTATTGCTTCTCCTTGAACTCCTAAGTCACTCTGACATATAAGGAAATTAGATTAATCTGACATGATTCATTCTTTATACAGCCTTTTTTATTACTCCCCAGTACGAGGTAGATGCTGATGTTCATTTAACTGTTGCCAATTGATTTTTGATGATAAGTTCTATCTTCATTTTTTGTGTTGGATTTTAGTTAAAATGTATCATTACTTTGTGACCCCTATTTTAGATTGGGAAAAGGATATAAATATATTGAATTGTATTGATCAGTTTTATTAAGAATTCTTAAAATTTAGTTTGTTGATTCTCTAATTTAAAAATTTTAAATATATATATCATGATTCAATTAATATCTTCATTATCAGAGGCTGTTGGTCACTAGAAACAAAAGGTTTGAACACATAAAATTCAGTCTTAATTTTTAACTCATTTAAATTTACTTCCTTCCAGTCTGGATCAAGTGTAGCATTGTTTATTTCTTTTTTCTTTTTCTTCAGATTACTATAGTGGGAGTTTTAAAATAAAACTGAAGACAAAAATAACACTAAATGTTTTGTGCTTTGAATGTTCTTTCTGTGTGTGGATACTTCAAGTTTGATAATTTAGCTAAACAACCATTTTAGAATTAATTTTGAGAATCCACCACATTATTCTTTACTCTAAAAGCATTGTGACCAAAGTAAGATGTATAATGCATTATATTTGTCTCCAAAGAACTTACGATTTTTTTTAGTCAAAATAAACCAAGTAATTAAAGGACAGATTAATATCAGGTCGTCAAGGTGCATAGGTCTGAAAACCTTGATGAAAAACTTAGTTCCTCTGATGCCCTACACTTATTTTGAAGACAGGGAAAAGGACGTCTACTATTCTTTGGAGAGGTAGAACAGGGGTTGAATTATTGTGATCATTTTAAATCTTGCTCATTCAAAAAACCTATATATATATAAAAAATATTTGTGCTAAGGGTGGGACACAGATACTTATGGCCCACCTAGTCATTTCCTGGTCCTATTGTCCACTAGTTTTCCAGATCTTTGGCCAAAAATGCACACTACCCTTTCCATGCAACCACTATCTGGATATCACTTATATTTCATAGAAGTCTCCTAACCAGTCCTTCTGGATGCCAAAGCTTCAAAGGTCAAGCACTATTGGGAAGAAGAAAAAATATCTAAGATAATAATAAATAATAGTTAAATCTTTAAAAACAAGAAAGCAGAACAGAGGAGAGCAATTGTGTCTCAGAAAGAGTAGAGAGTAGGGGTGTAGGGACAAGTTTATGAGGATGAACAGAGAAGTATCTAAAAGTTCTGCCATCACTCTCGCTCCCATCCAGAAATATGCAAACAGAATCTCATTTCCAAGTTCCCTCTAGATAATCCCCTGTTAATCTATTCTAAGGTGTTATCTTTTTCAGTCAGTACTCTCAGTTAAACTTTTCCCAATTTGGCAGCACAAAAAATGTATGAAATTAAATGAAATAATGTAGGTTGACAGTGTTTGGCACATTTGTTGAATATAAATACAGGACTCTTCAATATATTTTAAAAAATATCTTTCCAGGCTTAGCTTTTCTGATTGTATCCTAATGTAGTATATTTTTTTCATTTTTCATGTTTTTAGGGGAAAAAAAAGTCCTGTAGTGTCTATTTAGTTTTATACTTCTTCCTACCCTTTCTTCATAGCTTGGTGTAGAGGCTGGAATGTTTTCTCATCTAGATATCAGTAATTTTTAATGATTTTCCTAGACACTTCTGATGCTTAGACTGCATTTCCATGGATCATCATCTCCTGTGATCTCCATTAAATCCTCTGAAATTCACTTTCTAGCACAGTATACTGAAAATTTCTAATGTTCTGAAAAGTGCACAGAATGACATCAGGTTGAAGAGGCAAAGAGAAGAGCTCAACAAAAAATCTCACTTCAAAAGTTCAAAGCCCTTTTATGCATTCAGCTGACTATTCACAGAGATTCTTTCTTCTACTCGGGTGTTGGAAGCAGCTTCTGAAGAATTTGCAGAGGTTGTCTCATTATATCTAGCTAGGCACATTGAAAACACATACAAAAAAGTGGTTCTATTATTATATGTTACATTTTGTGCCCAATAATGTTAACCATGGAAGAAAACATATATCAAACTTTGAGGTCAATTAAATCCTGGTAGTTAAATAGGTGAGATTAAAAAAAAAACTATGTATGTTTCCTGAATATTATCTTTTTATTATCACAATGAAAGTAACTTAGAAACAATTGTTTTTTTCTAACACCAAAAAAAGAAAAAGAAAGAGGAAACCTCAAGAAATGCCTCTGGTATGTACCCTTTTAGAAAAAGAAGAGAGAAAAACGGTAATTTTTGTCAAATTAATTTTCTAGATCTTACAATTTTAATATTTGTTCTTAAAACGTGTTTCCTATACATGTGGTACTTTTCCCTAGTTTATTAATTTATATTTTATCTTTATTAGAATGATTATACTTGTAACCAATTTTGTCTGCCTCTTCCACCCAGATGCTTTTGTAATAAATGATGAATTGAATTTGCTTAAAATTTTAGAGGTTTGAGCCCAGTGAGATCTAACTAAGCTAATATTAAATTTAATCTCAACTTATTTAATCTTTTAATGTTTTTGAGTATGGTATTCAATATGATTAAAATGTAACAAATAATAATAATACAATTGATAGTCAAAAATGTGAAGAAGGGAAAATATGGATCATAAATAGGAACTATTAACATTTGTTCATCATCATTCCAGTTATTTCTATCAATGGACAGATAGTAAGATAGTAGACATATAGGTAGATACATAAAATATTTATTAGTATTTAATGATATTTTTAGTTAAGAATATTAACTTTTGCATGAGTATAAGAGGATATAATAAACCTGAAATGAAAAGGAAGACATTGCAGAACTTAAGGTCAAAAGTTTTTCATGAGGTAATAGCTCCTTAAAAATAATCCCTCTGAAGCTAATGGGGGCAAAGGAGTCTTGAAATACGTCAGAGGTTGGAGTTATTGTAGTTAGTCTTTTAACCAAGTGTTCTCCAAATGTTAAGTATTTCCAACATTTTTAAAATTTCCAGTATTAACTTCCTGCCATGAAAGAACAAAAAACAGTGTATTGATACTTTTACTTCCCTTTCTCTAACCCTATCATCTTATGTGTTTATTATTTTTTACACTATTACGTTTCTTAAAGTATAACTTCCACAGTTACAGGACTTTTGTCATTTTTGTGATTCACTTTTATTTCTTCTTTCCTCCATTACAGCCTTTATAGTTTTGATATTTGTGAATCTGTCACACTAGTGCTCAATAAATACTATTTTTCTTTTTTCCTTCCCACAAGTAATACCAACTGATTTGCTCCATTACAGATCAGCTTTTTCTTTCTTTCTTTTTTCTTCTTTTTTTTTTTTTTTAGCTAACTTTTACTCTCCCAATGATTTCTCTGAATCAGTGTTGTAGGCATTTGTATCTCTCTGAATATATTATGATGAATTGTTAGAATTCATTTTTCTCTGTGTCACACGTAAGATTTTCATGCACAACAAAAGCACAAATCATTACTATTTTCTTTTTTTTTTTGTTACATAAAATGTATTCAGGGGGTAGGGGCGGAATCTACATTACAATGATTTAAAAGAATGTTCACTTCCCAGGAACATTCCAGGAAGATTATTTCACTGTAGCATAAAAATGACTGATGGCCTTGTAGGAATATATCATCTAAATAGTTTTGTCTTTGCAAAGTCCATATTAATATGATTAGTAAACATTTGGGATTTATATTATGCTTGATAAACTAAAGCATCATAAAAATAAAACACATAGCTGATCTTCATTTTTGAAATGAATAAAAGTAATAAAATAATGAAATATAGGAGATTCTATATGACATATTTTTGCATAATTTAGAATAATTTTATTTTAGAGCAATAGTTTTGCAAGAAGAATTGCATCCACACAGAAGTGACATATTTTTTGTTAGTTATTGCTCCCCTCAATTCCAAGTTTAGTAACATTGATAGTAAGAAAGACTAGTAACATATATTTCTACTGCTTTATCTTCTAGAGGCACACAGACTTTCAATAATTGTGATTTTAGCAAGTGTGATGTTTATCTTTGCAATAGCCTCAGAAAGCAAATGGTAAGTGGTAAGAGAATCATAACAAGCAAGTAGTAAGAGAATCACAATAATCACTGTTTTAAAATGATTTTAAAGGCCAAATAAGATGTCCCAGAATAATTTATGACATGATCTAAGATTTTTAATTCCAGTTAAAGATGCTGAAGCAGAAGGAAGGGACAAAGTAGAAACAAAATCCATAGAAAAGGGGAAGATAAAAAACACACACATTCATATACACAGGTGCAGGCACCCAAGGATATTTTAGGTTTTCAAATAAGACTAAAAAATATCATTTATATCTTTTCCTAATATCTCTTAATTAAACATGTCCAACATAATAATATCAGTAACAAATCAAGTAAATCACAATACATTTTACATATTTAAACTACCAAAGAGTCTTAGATGTATAAAGATACTTAACAATAATAGTATTACTCTGGTGTAAATTTTGCTAACTGCTCATTATTGGAAAATTTTAGTATTTTCAATGTCTTCAAAATTTTTGGAGTTCTGCATTTTTGCTATTAGTTCAATGAATCTCCTTTTCTGAAACTTTCTGATGTGAAAAACCATGCTATTTTACCTAGTCATACAATGGTAGGCCCCATTTGTTTTATTAAAAGCTTAACATTTATTGAGAATTCATGAAGTGAAAACATTGTAAACACATTAGAAATAACTTATAACTAAATATTAATCTATATCATAGAAGTCTATGAAAAATATTTTTATTGTTCTGATTTCATCTAGCTTTGTTTGGGTTGAAAATCTGATAGCCCCTATTCTGGATTTTTTCTGAACACATATGACTTTTCTGACTCTTAAGACAGAATAAAATAATATAATGATATGTTTATAGTTCAGATGTTAAGCTAGTATAAGCAGTACTCTTTTTTAATTAATTATTTTTGGAGTATAGTTGCTTAACAATGTCGTGTTAGTTTCTACTGTACAGTAAAGTGAATCAGCTATACATAGACATATATCCCCTCTTTTTTGGATTTGCTTCCCATTTACATCACCACAGAGAACTAAGTAGAGTTCCATGAGCTATACAGCAGATTCTCATTAGTTATCTATTTTATACATAGTATCAATAGTGTATATACATCAATCCTAATCTCCCAATTCATCCCACCCCCTATTTTCTGCCCTTGGTGTCCCATACGTTTGTTCTCTACATCTGTGTCTCTATTTCTGTATTGCCAATAAGATCATCTATACGATTTTTCTAGATTCCACATAGATGTGTTAATATACAATATTTGTTTTTCTCTTTCTGACTTAATTCACGCTATATGACATTCTCTAGGTCCATCCACACCTTTACAAATGACACAATTTCGTTCCATTGTATATATGTACCACATCTTCTTCATCCATTCCTCTATTGATAGACATTTAGGTTGCTTCTATGTCCTGGCTATTGTAAATAGTGCTGCAATGAACATTGGGGTACATGTATCTTTCTGAATTATGGTTTTCTCTGGAATTGCTGGGTCATATGCTTGCTCTATTTTTAGTTTTTTAGTTCTATTTTTAGTTTTTTAAGGAACCTCCATACTGTTCTCCATAGTGGCTGTATCAATTTATATTCCCACCAACAGTGCAAGAGGGTTCCCTTTTTCTCCAAACCCTCTTTATTGTTTGTAGACTTTTTTATTGATAGTCATTCTGACCAGTGTGAGGTAATACCCCATTGTAGTTTTGATTTGCATTTCTCTAATAATTAATGATGTTGAGCATCTTTCTATTTGTTTGTTGGCCATACATATATCTTCTTTGGAGAAATATCTATTTAAGTCTTCTGCCCAATGTTTCATTGGGTGGTTTTTTTTTTGTTGTTGTTGTTGTTGTTGTTTTTTTGATATTGAGCTGCATGAGCTGTTTGTATATTTTGGAGATTAATCCTTTGTCAGTTGCTTAATTTGCAAATATTTTCTCCCATCCTGAGGGTTGTCTTTTCATCTTGTTTATGGTTTCCTTTGCTGTGCAAAAGGTTTTACGTTTCATTAGGTCCCATTTGTTTATTTTTATCTTTATTCTCATTACTCTAGGAGGTGGGTCAAAAACAATCTTGCTGCAATTTATGCCAAAGAGTGTTCAGCATATGTTTTCCTCAAAGAGTTTTATACTATCTGACCTTACATTCAGGTCTTTAATCCATTTTGAGTTTATTTTTGTGTATGGTGTTAGGTAGTGTACTAATTTCATTCTTTTACATGTACCTGTCCAGTTTTCCCAGCACCACCTATTGAAGAGGCTATCTTTGCTCCATTGTATATTCTGGCCTCCTTTGTCATAGATTAGGTCACTATAGGTGTGTGGGTTTATCTCTGGGCTTCCTATACTGTTCCATTGATCTATATTTCCATTTTTGTGCCAATAACATACTGTCTTGATTACTGTACCTTTGTAGTATAGTCTGAAGTCAGGGAGCCTGATTCCTCCAGCTCCATTTTCTTTCTCAAGATTGCTTTGGCTATTTGGGGTCTTTTTTGTTTTGACACAAATTAAATTTTTTTTTTGTTCTAGTTCTATGAAAAATGCCGCTGGTAATTTGATAGAAATTGCTTTGAATCTGTAGATTGTTTAAACTTTACTCTTGTCTAAGATACTTTTGTGCTAGTTAGCTTGATTTCGATTTTAAAATCTTTAAACTTTTTGTGTGGCCAAAGCTTTCCTCCCTATATTAAGCCATGGGGCCAACCCCCTCTCTGCTTCAACTTGTTATTAGAAGAAAATAAGTTATTAAAGCAAAATACTCCACTTTTAATGTCATGGCATTAATTCAAAACCATATGGAGAGCTAGTTTTACTTTGAAAGACAGGATGTTGTGACTTCTGAGAGAAGATACTATAAATCAAGGGCTTGTGATGCTACAGAGCACATCTCCTTCTGTCAAAGATGGCTAAATAGCCATCAGGAATCCCTGGCATTTTCCCCATAAAAATGTGTCAAGTGACAAACAATGGAGACACAACATAGAAAAGGCCCTTACAGGTGGGCTTTGACTATTTGTGACTGAGAAAAAACATCTAGTTTGTGAGACTATTTTACGTTAGGATTTTCTGTGGGCATCACAGAAGTAGTAATTAGAGCCATTTCTATTATTTCATTTTTATCTTACATTTCCTTTAAAATGCCTGGCATTAAAATATAACTAGATTTAGCCTTGGGGTGAGTGTTTTTAAATTAAACTCACCTAAAAACCATTCTGTAATTAAGATCACATTCAGAATTTATCAAATATAAATATCAACATATATCATTTTGACTGGGCAGCAGTACTTCCTGTGAAATACAAAATATGTGAAATACAAATGCACCCAATTCAAATGCACTTTTATTAACCAATGCATTTGTAAGTGTCAGCACAACATAATTAGCCTAGATTACAATTATAAGCAGTTTGATATTACTTGCCATAAGTATAAACTAATATTTTATCTTTGCCCATCTAATATTTTATCTTTGTCCATCAAACATAGACTTTATTATGAATGCCCTCTAAGTGCTTACATGTTGAGAAAATATATTGAAGACTGTTTTTCTTATTCTGCTTTTCTTATCCAAACAAACATTCCTGATTTTGCTACATTTTTAACCCACAGCAGGCTACTCTGAAGGGTAGAAAAGCCTGGTTTGGCTCATGGGGTTTCAGTGTCTTTACCCTGTGTTTCCACAGTTCTTTCTAAACAGTTTGGCTTACATGTCTTATATTCTAGCTCTTTGCTCTAATGCCTGATTTTACATCATTACCCAGTTCCAGGAGAGCTGGGTTTTTGTTTGTTTTTTTGTTTGTTTGTTTTCTTATTCATTGTCAGATAAATCCTAGAAGCTGACTCAATACTTTGCTAATATTGGCTCTCATACATATTCAAGAATAAATAGATTAATTAGTCTAGCAAGATCCTGAAATGTCTAACTTAAACTTAAAGCACATTCAAGCCACCACTGACAAGCAAATAAATTTATTTAATTAATCACTGAAGTATGGAGCACAAGCCTAATTTATGTACCTCCAGTGATTTCCCCTCAGCAATAGTTATAAAAATAATTTTCTATGTCATTTTGCTGAGATTCCATCAAATATAAATCTCTAATACAGAAGAACAGGCATAAAGATGCAGCAAGCAGATGAACATTTTTTAGAGCTGCAGACCAGTAAATATGCATACTCATAAGTAAAGAATCCATTTTATATATAATCTCACTGACCTCTCCAAAACTCCTACCTCAATTTTTTGTTTTACCTCTTATGAGTATCTTCTAAATATCTAAATATCTTTCTCTCTTGAATAATAAAGTTGCATCTTATTGCTGGCACTTTATTTTCCCCAGGGTGAATAACTGAAAATACTAAAAGCAGGTGAGACCAAGAAGCAGGTGTATTTCGTTTTTTTTTTTTTTTTTTTTTTTTTTTGTGGTACGCGGGCCTCTCACTGTTGTGGCCTCTCCCGTTGTGGAGCACAGGCTCCGGACGCGCAGGCTCAGTGGCCATGGCTCACGGGCCCAGACACTCCGTGGCATGGGGGATCTTCCTGGACTAGCGCACGAACCCGTGTCCCCTGCATCAGCAGGCAGACTCTCAACCACTGCGCCACCAGGGAAGCCCCAAGCAGGTGTATTTCTTACAGCATTCTACAGTGTTCTTTCCATCTGTCCAAGTTTTTGATTCAACTTGACAGGAACTAAATATGCTTCATTCCTGTGAGGAATAAAGTTCTCCTGTCAATCACCTTCAACCAGAGTTGGGAACATGCTGTAAGATTGAAAGTCAGGATTTTATTTTTGCTTGCCTTGGTGAACATGTCTCCCCAAAGGCAAAATATATATCTGAGGAAACATCGAGGAGAATACTGTTTTACTTGGTGCCATGAACTCAAAGTAGATGTATGTTGATCTTCAATATTTATTTATACATACTGTCTTTAAATATAATGAGAAATATAGACTGTCTCTATTCTAAACTATTTCACTGCCTGCCAAGATGAAATTTGCTCAGATTTATTGCTGTAGGGAGAAAGTTGAGTATTTTCAAGAGGTTGGTTGATTTGGCACCTGATTTTTCCTGTTTGTGAAGTGGGTAAATAGCACCTCCCTTATAAAATGTTTGTGAAGACTACATGAGAATGTAAATATAAATTGAAGGTGATATGCAGATTAAAATTGCTAGAACAGTTCTTCAAAAAGTGAAATTGCCCCCCAAATATTAATCTCTTCGTTCCATCCTTTTCATTTTTAATTTAATTCATTTTCATTTTTCATTTTTTCCTCTATTCTATTGGGAAACTGAAAAAAATATTAGCACTCAACTGTAATCTGAAAGACAGAAAAGAAACACCTAGTACTGTTGAGCTGCCATGTGACTAGATGATCAGTTAGGACAATGAGGCAAACTGAAGTAACAATCAAGCCTTTCTTCACTTCCTGTGATAGTGCAATCAGGAGGCAAAAATAAGCTCCAGTTTTCCAGTGTTTTATTTTCCTCAAGAAGTAGCACTGGTTGAGGAACGGATGACAAGGAGTGTAGGTACAGGAAATCTTCCCACTGCCCAGATGCACTAAACAAAAGTCTTCTGTCTTATCATGGATCCAGGGTACCAGGGGTGGGGAAGAGAGGCAGGGGGTGGAGTAGGAGTGGAAAAAGATTGAGTCAGAGTGGACAAAATGCCTCAGCTAAGGACCCCTGATAAAAAGATCTCTGTGAAGCACCTGGAGTAGGAGTGCAGATCTGTACATGAACATGGCTGAGTGGGGGGAAGGGGTACTGAGTCCTTAACTGCAGTTCTCTCCAGAAAGTAATGCACTGTCTGTGTATCAAGTCTGGTGTGAGGAGGGTAGTCTTTCTCCTTGAGATCTGCCAGGATAAAGCTTATCTTTGCCAAAGGTCAGGCTTGAAATTTTACACATAAGGTTTTTTGCCTGGAGTTGGACTTCTCAGTTACTTTTGTGAATGTGAAATTGGAAAGCAGCTCATCCATATTAGAAAAGAAATATATATATATGCTAGAGTAAAGGTCTTTGTAATTCTAAATTACAAAGTAGACATACATGACTTCAGGAAAAAATGAATGTGTCCAGTTTTGGGGCAATAGTTAAATAGATTGTGGTACATCTACATAATGATACACTAAGTGGTAGCTGTGAAAGGTGTTTTCAAGAATATTTAATGATGTGTGAAAATATTTGCAGTATAATGTGAAATAAAGACTGTAGAGTACTCTATGTGATATAAAGCAGGAGGCAGTACCCTAATTTATAGCTATATTTTTGTGCGTGTGTGAAACCTTGTGAAAGCATATCTAATGTTAAAAGTAGCTATTTCTGGCTAATTGGATTATGAAAAAAAAACTTTGTAACTTCATGAGACTTAACAAATTCTCAAGAATAAGCATATATAGTTCATAATTATTAAGTATATTATTATACAGGCAAGTATAAAAACTTTAAATATATGGTGTGTGAGTAAAGGGAAAGCGAGCTGAGAGCCTACACAGATGCACTTGTTACTACTCTCAGCACAAGCAGATGGGTCAGATGAAAAAAGTTCCCAGAGGTGTAAAGGAACATTCATTGGAACCTGCCTCTCCATGAAACTTATGTCTGCTTCTTTTCTGGGCTTTTAGCTCACCCTTTTTTGTGTGTGAAAATATTGTACATACATATAGTAATTTAGTAAATTAAATGTGAATTGATTTATAACAAATGAGCAGTGATGTTTGGAAGGATATGGGGGAAGAAAGCACTTTTTAAAAGAAAAGTGGGATTATGACTGTTAATGCTGAACAAACCACTTCTTTACTCCTTCCTTATTTTCTCCTTGAGGCTATGCTGCCTTCCTTCTTCAGGAATTTGTGTCCAGCTGAGTAGAATCCTGATTCTCTGGGTACACACCTGAGAGGCTTGCTCACACTGTCTCTCTGCAAATGTAACCTCTGCCATTTTAGTTGTGATACATGCTATTGACAAGCAAGGGTACTGGAGAACATCACTGCATTTTTTTTCTATTTTGCATCATCTTGACAACTTAAAATGTCCCCTAACAGCACAATCCTTCCATTACTTTTTGACTTTAACATTAGAGATTTGTTTCAGAGGATTAAGAACTCTTCACCTCGGACTCACCCTTTCCTAATCAGTGGTCTTGACCCTGACATCCAAACTTTATTTTCCTCAAGAAATTCGAAGGCTAAATTACTGCCATTTAACAAAGCAAGAGGGGTAGATCCTGAAATAACAGAGGAGGACTATGAAGATTTTTCCTGAAAAACTGATGCCATTAATTCTTGTGTTTCTTTTCAAAATGATTCTTTGTGTACACAGCTGTTCCCTTCCTGTTCAAAATAATCCAGAACAGAAGCAAGTAAGTTTCAGAATTACTGGAAGCTCAGCTTGTAATCACGGAGCAAGTTAATCGAGAGAACACATTTATATCAATATGCATATAAATTTTTAACAAATTCCATTCCATGTGTAATGAGTATAGACAATCATATACTCATTGAGGAAGGCCAAAAGGTTGGATATTTCATTTTAATATTTTTCAAAATTGCCTTTAACATTAGTAGCCACTATTTTCTCATTTGGATAGATACACAATAATGGAAATTTTAGTATTTTAATAGCTTTGATTATGTACTTCATTTCATTCAGACAAGAGGAGAAATTGGTGCCTAGCTCCAAGGTATTTTAGAAAAATAGGCCATCTCATAGATATAAGGATATAGTGGAGCCCCAGGCTATGAAGATAGGTGGAATGTAATGTTTTCAGTTGAAGGAATAATGGATGTTTACAGAGACATGAAGTAGGCAACTTGTATTCTTTTAGTTTTTTTCTTTGATTTATCTTGAACCCCATTATCTCTTGTAGACTGTGGTAGGCAGCCCTCTATTGTGTTTGAGGCAAGCCTGCCTTTGGAAAGTCACACAGGAGCCAGGATGGAGACTGAGGGAGACAAGAATCTGTTCTGACTCTTCTCTAAGCCAAGAGGGAAGAATATTTCTTAGACCCTCTGGTATGTGACCAAGCCAGTTTACTTAGAAAGAAGATGAGGTAGAGTTTAGAGGGTAAAATTTAATTAATTTCAATTGAAATTAAATAAAATTTAATTTCAATTTAATTAATTTCTTATCTTTCCAACTCATTCTAGCTGCAGGATGAGTGAGTTAAAATCCCGTCTCTACTATTCATAGCAGTGTGATATGGTTACATGTTTAACTAATCTGGCCATCAGTTTCCTCATCTGTAAAATAGGCTACTAATTTGTACTTCCCTCAGAGGGTTGCAAAGATGATTAAATGAGTCAGCACATGCAAAATTGGGCCTGACACATGCTGAGCACTAGGTATGTATTTGTCTTTTACCATTCCCTTTCTCTCTTTAGCTGGTTGACTGATCTGCATTCTGACCATTTCTTTACTTAGAAAAATGATGAATCATTTCAAAATGTCAAGTTAATTGTCTCATCTAAATCACTGCTACTTTACACTCAGCTTGGGTCTAGTCTTTGGCTAATAGAAATGACATGGTACCACGGACATACTGTGGATTTATGAGAATGCAGAGCAGTTGCTTCTCTGATCTCCCACGGATCAAATTTAAAACAGTTAAGTAAGCATTAGAGCAGATTGATTCATTTAAAATGTTTTCATTTCATTAATGTTATTTTTATTGTTTTTAATAATGTTACTGTTTTGTTATAATTTATTTCAGATGCACAAAGTTGCTTAGTTTATGGTGCACTGGTAGCCTTGGTTTGCATAAAGCTTATCCCTCATTTTATTGTTATTATTATTATGTCATACTCCATCTCCTATCTACTTTGTTTCCCTCTCCTGTACAGACCCTGGTGTAGTCATCACCTGTTAACTCTCAGATCCAACCAGTCTGCACCCTCTGCCCTTCCCTTGGCCTGCTTTTTAACACAAGGAACTGATCACCCCCCCATAGAATACATGTCCAGTCTACCTTACCCTCTGGCATCAAGTTAGGCTGGGTCAGTGGAAAGCGCAAGAAAGGAGGGAAGGTGAAAAACCTGGTGATTCTCCTTCTGTCTCTCTCTATATATTAAACTACCTGGCATGGATTCCATTTTCTTGACTAGGCTCTGACTATATATACACCAAACTAGAGTATTAAAATATATTCTAAGTTATGAATGCATTTCTAAAAATTATATGCTGATATTTTTGAGTTTTTTAAGTTAATATTAATAGTTTTGTGCTTACTTTAAACTTATTTTTTTAATCTAATTGCAGTGCTGTATAAATTTTACTTCTTTATTGTAGACTACTTTATAGTAGTTCATCCTTTACAAAGGCAAAATTTTTAGTATTGTTTCCCATAGTAATATATATCTAAATTGTCTTCAACACCCCACTACACATTCGGATAGCAGGAAATTCCCTATATCTCATCCTAAGGTAATAAATTAAAAGTTCTGCTATTATCAGTCAAGGTAGGCTATTGCTTTTTCAAAATAAGAACATTCTCTTTTACACCTTATAGTCTGGAGTTTTCTATCAGAGATTAGGATTGAACCTTATTAAATGATTTTTCTGCATCAATGAAATGATCATTCTTCTCCTTTAGTCCACTAACAGGATAATTTACATAGATGATTTCCTGATCTTTTAACTAACTTCCCCAGAGATATAACCTACACAATGATGTATTATGTGCTTTGTATATTATTATGTACTTTTAGTGTTGATTAACTAATAAAAGTACTCCTTACTAGGCAAACCTATTCTACTCCTGAGTTTAGAAAGCAAAGATTCAGAAAAAAGTCTTAATTTTCTCCTCTTACCCTCATTACTTGTTTCTTATTATTTCTATCCTTCCTGTTTCTTTGCATTTACTTTTTTGCTCTTCTTCTATCTTCTGAAGTTTCACTAATATTTTTCTCAAAGGTTTAGCTGTATGCCATACCTTTTTATTTAGATTACTTCATTATATTCAATACTTCATTGTCTTTCTTCTTCAATGAAGAATTATTTAATATAATGTTCTCAATATATGGAATTGTTTAGCTATAATAGATTTGCTTTTATATTGATTTCTAATATTATTGAATTATGGTTTTATATATATATATATATATATATATATATATATATATATATATATAGAGAGAGAGAGAGAGAGAGAGAGAGAGAGAGAGAGAGAGAGAGAGAGAGAGAGAGAGACTATATGTGGCATATTTTGTGATCCTGAACAGACCCAGGTTTGAAAATGTAATATCTTGCTTTTATATCTTATATACTTTGCTTAATTTACATCCTTTGGACATATTAGTTTCTAAGTATTAGAATAGAATATGAAAATTTCTGAATTCTAATAGATACTGATTTATTTATGATTTTATTGTTAGGTTACATACATTCAGATTTTTTGATAATCTATTTTTTATTATTCCTTTAGCCAGTATTGTATTCCTCTCATTTTCTTTTTTGATGTTTAACACCTAAAATTACAACTTTTTCTAATATTAAGATTGTTATCATGGCTGATCTGTATTTGGTTTATACAATCAGATAGGCTTGCTCATTTATTTTTTAATTTTTTTTACATCTTTATTGGAGTATAATTGCTTTACAATGGTGTCTTAGTTTCTGCTTTATAACAAAGTGAATCAGTTATACATATACATATGTTCCATATCTCTTCCCTCTTGCGACTCCCTCCCTCCCACCCTCGCAATCCCACCCTTCTAGGTGGTCACAAACCACCGAGCTAATCTCCCTGTGCTATACGGCTGCTTCCCACCAGCTATCTATTTTACGTTTGGTAGTGTATATATGTCTATGCCACTCTCTCACTTTGTCACAGCTTACCCTTGCCCCTCCCCATATCCTCAAGTCCATTCTCTAGTAGGTCTGTGTCTTTATTCCCATCTTTCTCCTAGGTTCTTCATGACATTTTTAATTATTTTTATTAGATTCCATATATATGTGTTGACATACGGTATTTGTCATTCTCTTTCTGACTTATTTTACTCTGTATGACAGACTCTTGGTCCATCCACCTCACTATAAATAACTCAGTTTCGTTTCTTTTTATGGCTGAGTAATATTCCATTGTATATATGTGACACATCTTCTTTTTATTTTACTTTATTTTATTTTTTTATTAGTTTCTGCTTTATAACAAAGTGAATCAGTCATACACATACATCTGTTCCCACATCCCTTCCCTCTTGCATCTCCCTCCCTCCCACCCTCCCTATCTCACCCCTCCAGGTGGTCACAAAGCACCGAGCTGATCTCCCTGTGCTATGCGGCGGCTTCCCACTAGCTATCTACCTTATGTTTGGTACTGTATATATGTCCATGCCTCTCTTCTGCTTTGTCACAGCTTACCCTTCTCCCTCCTCATATCCTCAAGTCCATTCTCAAGTAGTTCTCTGTCTTTATTCCTGTTTTACCCCTACGTTCTTCATGACTTTTTTTTTCAATTCCATATATATGTGTTAGCATACGGTATTTGTCTTTCTCTTTCTGACTTACTTCACTCTGTATGACAGACTCTAGGTCTATCCACCTCATTACAAATAGCTCAGTTTCGTTTCTTTTTATGGCTGAGTAATATTCCATTGTATATATGTGACACAACTCCTTTATCCATTCATCTGATGATGGACACTTAGGTTGCTGCCATCTCCTGGTTATAGTAAATAGAGCTGCAATGAACATTTTGATAAATGACTCTTTTTGAATTACAGTTTTCTCAGGGTATATGCACAGTAGTGGGATTGCTGGGTCATATGGTAATTCTATTTGTAGTTTTTAAGGAACCTCCATACTGTTCTCCATAGTGGCTGTACCAATTCACATTCCCACCAGCAGTGCAAGAGTGTTCCCTTTTCTCCACAACCTCTCCAGAATTTATTGTTTCTAGATTTTATGATGATAGCCATTCTGACCAGTGTGGGATGATATCTCATTGTACTTTTGACTTGCATTTCTCTAATGATTAATGATGTTGAACATTCATTCATCTGTTTGTTGGCAATCTGTATATCTTCTTTGGAGGAAAGTCTATTTAGGTCTTCTGCCCATTTTTGGATTGGGTTGTTTGTTTTTTGTTATTGAGCTGCATGAGCTGCTTGTAAATTTTGGAGATTAATCCTTGGTAAGTTGCTTCATTTGCAAAGATTTTCTCCCATTCTGAGGGTTGTCTTTTGGTCTTGTTTATGGTTCCCTTTGCTGTGCAAATGCTTTTAAGTATCATTAGGTCCCATTTGTTTATTTTTGTTTTTATTTCCATTTCTCTGGGAGGTGGGTCAAAAAGGATCTGACTGTGATTTATGTCATAGAGTGTTCTGCCTATGTTTTCCTCTAAGAGTTTGATAGTTTCTGGCCTTACATTAAGGTCTTTAATCCATATTGAGCTTATTTTTGTGTATGGTGTTAGAGAGTGTTCTAATCATACTTGTTCATGTACCTGTCCAGTTTTCCCAGCACCACTTATTAAAGAGGCTGTCCTTTCTCCACTGTACATTCCTACCTCCTTTATCAAATATAAGGTGACCATATGTGCATGGTTTCATCTCTGGACTTTCTATCCTGTTCCATTGATCTATATTACTGTTTTTGTGCCAGTACTATATTGTCTTGATTACTGTAGCTTTATAGTATAGTCTGAAGTCAGGGAGCCTGATTCCTTCAGCTCCGTTTTTCGTTCTCAAGATTGCTTTGGCTATTCAGGGTCTTTTGTGTTTCCATACAAATTGTTATTTGTTTTGTTCTAGTTCTGTGAAAAATGCCAGTGGTAGTCTGATAGGGATTGCCTTGAATCTGTAGATTGCTTTGGGTAGTAGAGTCATTTTCACAATGTTGATTCTTCCAATCCAAAAACATGGTATATCCCTCCATCTATTTGTATCATCTTTAATTTCTTTCATCAGGGTCTTATAATTATCTGCATACAGGTCTTTTGTCTCCTTAAGTAGGTTTATTCCTAGATATTTTATTCTTTTTGTTGCAATGGAAAATTGGAGTGTCTTCTTAATTTCACTTTCAGATTTTTCATCATTATTGTATAGGAATGCTAGAGATTTCTGTGCATTAATTTTGTATCCTGCTACTTTACCAAATTAATTGCTTAGCTCTAGTAGTTTTCTGGTAGCATCTTCAGGATTCTCTATGTATACTATCATGTCATCTGAAAACAGTGCCAGCTTTTCTTCTTCTTTTCCAATTTAGATTCCTTTCATTTCCTTTTCTTCTCTGATTGCAGTGGCTAAAACTTCCAAAACTATGTTGAATGAGAATGGTGAGAGTGGGCAACCTTGTCTTGTTCCTGATCTTAGTGGAAATGCTTTTATTTTTTCACCATTGAGGATGATGTTGGCTATGGGTTTTTCATATATGGCCTTTATTATGTTGAGGAAAGTTTCGTCTATGACTACTTTCTTCCAGGTTTTTCTCATAAATTGGTGTTGAATTTTGTCAAAAACTTTGTCTGCATCTATTGAGATGATCATATGGTTTTTCTCCTTCAATTTGTTAATATGATGTATCACGTTGATTGATTTGCATATATTGAAGAATCCTTGCATTCCTGGAATAAACCCCACTTGATCATTGTGTATGATCCTTTTAATGTGTTGTTGGATTCTGTTTGCTAGTATTTTGTTGAGAATTTTTGCATCTATGTTCATCAGTGATATTGGACTGTAGTTTTCCTTCTTTGTGACATCCTTGTCTGGTTTTGGTATCAGGGTGATGTTGGCCTCGTAGAATGAGTTTGGGAGTGTTCCTCCCTCTGCTCTATTTTTGAAGAGTTTGAGAGTGATAGGTGTTAGCTCTTCTCTAAATGGTTGATAGACTTCGCCTGTGAAGCCATCTGGTCCTGGGCTTTTGTTTGTTGGAAAAGTTTTAATCACAGTTTCGATTTCAGTGCTTGTGATTGGTCTGTTCATATTTTCTATTTCTTCCTGATTCAGTCTTGGCAGGTTGTGCATTTCTAAGAATTTGTCCATTTTTTCCAGATTGTCCATTTTATTGGCTAGAGTTGTTTGTAGTAATCTCTCATGATCTTTAGTATTTCTGCAGTGTCAATTGTTATTTCTCCTTTTTCATTTTTAATTCTATTGTTTTGAGTCTTCTTCCTTTTTTTCGTGATGAGTCTGGCTAATGGTTTTTAAATTTATCTTCTCAAAGAACCAGCTTTCAGTTTTATTGATCTTTGCTCTTGTTTTCTTCATTTGTTTTTCATTTATTTCTGATCTGATCTTTCTGATTTCTTTCCTCTGTTAACTTTGGGGATTTTTTGTTCTTCTTTCTCTAATTGTTTTATGTGCAAGGTTAGGTTGTTTATTCGAGATGATTCCCTTTTCTTAAGGTAGGATTGGATTGCTATAAACTTTCCTTGTAAAACTGCTTTTGCTGCATCCCATAGGTTTTGGGTTGTTGTTTCTCCAGTTTCATTTGTTTCTAGGTATTTTTTGAATTCCTCTTGGATTTCTTCAGTGATCACTGTGTTATTAAATAGTGTATTGTTTAGCATCCATGTGTTTGTATTTTTTACAGATCTTTTCCTGTAATTGATATCTAGTCTCATAGCATTGTGGTTGGAAGATACTTGATAACATTTCAATTTTCTTAAATTTACCACAGCTTGATTTGTGACCCATGATATGATGTATCCTGGAGAATGTTCCATGAGCACTTTAGAAAAATGTGTATTCTATTGTTTTTGGATGTAATGTCCTATAAATATCAATTAAGTCCATCTTGTTTAATGTAGCATTTAAAGCCTGTGTTTCCTTATTTATTTTCATTTTGGACGATCTGTGCATTTGTGAAAGTGGGGTGTTAAAGTCCTGTACTATGAATGTGTTACTGTCGATTTCCCCTTTTATTGCTGTTAGTATTTGCCTTATGTATTGAGGTGCTCCTATGTTGGGTGCATAAATATTTACAATTGTTATATCTTCTTCTTGGATCAATCCCTTGATCATTATGTAGTGTCCTTCTTTGTCCCGTGTAATAGACTTTGTTTTAAAGTCTATTTTGTCTGATATGAGAATTGCTACTCCAGCTTTCTTTTGATTTCCATTTGCATGGAATATCTTTTTCCATCCTCTCAGTTTCAATCTGTATGTGTCCCTAGGTCTGAAGTGGTCTCCTGTAGACAGCATATATATGGGTCTTGTTTTTGTATCCATTCAGCCAATCTGTGTTATTTTGGTGGGAGTATTTAATCCATATACTTTTAAGGTAATTATCGATATGTATGTTCCTATTCCCTTTTTCTTAATTGTTTTGGGTTTGTTATTGTATGTCTTTTTTTCTCTTGTTTTTCTTGCCTTGAGAAGTTCCTTTAACATTTGTTGTAAAGCTGGTTTCATGATGCTGAACTCTCTCAGCTTTTGCTTGTCTGTAAAGCTTTTAATTTCTCCATCAAATCTGAATGATATCCTTGCTCAGTAGAGTAACCTTGGTTGCAGGTTTTTCTCCTTCATCACTTTAAATATGTCCTCCAGTCTTTTCTGGCTTGCAGAATTTCTGTCAAAAGATGAGTTGTTAACCTTATGCGGATTCCCTTTTGTGTTATCAGTTATATTTCCTTTGCTGCTTTTAATATGTTTTCTTTGTATTTAATTTTTGACAGTTTCAATAAAATATGTCTTGTTGTGTTTCTCATTGGATTTATCTTGTATGGGACTCTCTGTGTTTCCTGGACTTGATTAACTATTTCCTTTCTCATATTAGGGACATTTTCAACTATAATCTCTTCAAATATTTTCTCAGTCCCTTTCTTTTTCTCTTCTTCTTCTGGGACCCCTATAATTCGAATGTGATGTGTTTAATGTTGTCTCAGACGTCTCTGAGACTCTCCTCAGTTCTTTTTGTTTGTTTTCCTTATTCTTCTCTGCAGTAGTTATTTCCACTCTTTTATCTTCCAGGTCACTTATCCGTTCTTCTGCCTCAGTTATTCTGCTATTGATCCCTACTAGAGTATTTTTTTTTTTTGAGACCACAAACTGTATTCTTAAGGACAATTTTTTTTTTTTTTTTTTTTTTTTTGTGGTACGTGGGCCTCTCACTGTTGTGGCCTCTCCTGTTACAGAGCACAGGCTCTGGGTGTGCAGACTCAGTGGCCATGGCTCACGGACCTAGCTGCTCTGCAGCATGTGGGATCTTCCCGGACTGGGTCATGAAACCACGTCCCCTGCATCGGCAGGTGGACTCTCAAGCACTGCACCAACAGGAAAGCCCCTAGAGTATTTTTAATTTCATTTATTATGTTATTCATCATTGCTTGTTTCCTCTTTAGTCCTTCTAGGTCCTTGTTAAATGTTTCTTTCATTTTCTCTCTTGTATCTCCAAGATTTTGGATCATGTTTACTATCATTATTCTGAATTCTTTTTCAGGTAGACTGCCTATTTCTTCTTCTTTGTTAGGTCTGGTGGGTTTTTATCTTGCCCCTTCATCTTCTCTGTGTTTTTCTGTCTTCCCATTTTGTTTATCTTACTCTGTTTGGGGTCTCCTTTTTGCAGGCTGTAGGTTTGTAGTTCCCATTGTTTTTGGTATGTGTCCCCAGTGGCTAACATTGTTTCAGTGGGTTGTGTAGGCTTCCTGGTGGAGGGGACTAGCACCTATGTTCTGGTGGATGAGCCTGGATCTTTTCTTTCTGGTGGGCAGGTCCACATCTGGTGGTGTGTTTTGGTGTGTTTGTGGCCTTATTATGAGTTTAGGAAGCCTCTCTGCTAATGGGTGTTTTTGTTTTCCTGTCTTGCTAGTTGTTTGAAATAGGGTGTCCAGCACTGTAGTTTGCTGGTCGTTGAGTGAAGCTGGGTGTTGGTGTTGAGATGGAAATCTCTGGGAGATTTTAGCCATTTGATATTACATGGAGCTGGGAGGTCTCTTGTGGACCAGTGTCCTGAAGTTGGCTCTCCCACCTCAGAGGCACAGCACTGACTCCTGAGTGCAGCACCAAGAGCCTTTCATCCACATAGCTCAGAATAAAAGGGAGAAAAAGTAGAAAGAAAGAAAGAGGATAAAATAAAATAAAGTAAGTTAAAATAAACATTATTAAAATAAAAAAATAAAATAATTATTAAGAAAACAATTTTGTAAAAAAAAAAAAGGGTGCACAGAACCCTTGGACAAATAGTGAAAGCAAAGCTATACAGACAAAATCTCACACAGAAGCATACATATACACACTCACAAAAAGAAGAAAAGTGGAAAAAATCATAAATCTTGCTCTCAAAATCCACCTCCTCAATTTGGGATGATTGTTTGTCTATTCAGGTTTTCCACCAATGCAGGGTACATCAAGTTGATTGTGGAGATTTAATCCACTGCTCCTGAGGCTGCTGGGAGAAATTTCCCTTTCTCTTTGTTCATAGAGCTCCAGGGCTCAGGTTTGGATTTGGCCCCGCCTCTGTGTGTAGGTCGCCTGAGGGCTTCTGTTCTTCTCTCATACTGGATGGGGTTAAAGGAGCAGCTGATTTAGGGGCTCTGTCTCACTCAGGTCGGGGGGAGGGAGGGGCATGGAGTGCGGGGCGAGCCTGCTGCAGCAGAGGCCAGTGGGATGTTGCACCAGCCTGAGGTGCGTGTGCATTCTCCCTGGGAAGTTGTCCCTGGATCCCGGGACCCTGGCAGTTGTGGACTACACAGGCTCCTTGGAAGGGAGTTGTGGATAGTGACCTGCACTCGCACACAGGCTTCTTGGTGGTGGCAGCAGCAGCCCCAGCGTCCCACGCCCATCTCTGTGGTCCGTGCTGTTAGCCGTGGCTCGTGCCCGCCTGTGGAGCTCCTTTAAGCAGTGCTCTTAATCTCCTCCCCTCACGCACCAGGAAACAAAGAGGGAAGGAAAATTCTCTTGCCCCTTCTTGCCAGACTTTTCCCCGAACTCCCTCCCAGCTAGGCTAGCTGTGGTGCACTAACTCTGTGCAGGCTGTGTTCAGGCCGCCCAACCCAGTCCTCTCCCTGCGCTCCGACCGAAGCTCGAGCCTCAGCTCCCAGCCCCGCCCACTCCGGAGGCCGAGCAGACAAGCCTCTTGGGCTGGTGTGTGCCGGTCGGCACCGATCCTCTGTGCCAGAATCTCTCCGCTTTGCCCTCCACACCCCTGTTGCTGTGCTCTCCTCTGCTGCTCCAAAGCTTCCCCCTTCCGCCTCCTGCAGTCTCTGCCCATGAAGGGGTTCCTAGTGTGTGGAAACCTTTCCTCCTTCACAGCTCCTTCCCACTGGTGCTGTTCCCATCCCTATTCTTTTGTCTCTGTTTATTCTTTTTTCTTTTGCCCTACCCAGGTACGTGGGGAATTTTTTGCATTTTGGGAGGTCTGAGGTCTTCTTTCAGCGTTCAGTAGGTGTTCTGTAGGAGTTGTTCCACGTGTAGATGTATTTCTGATGTATCTGTTGGGAGGAAGGTGATCTCTGCATCTTACTCTTCTGCCATCTTCCCCTGAAACTTGAGGCTTTCTCTTTTAAATGTGCAGTCTAATCCTTTTATAGTTATTATAATTACAGTTACATTGGGACTTACTTTTGCCTTTGTATGTCAGATTTTCTATATATCATATTTAATTCAGACTCTAGTTATTTCATATTCTTTCTTCTTTCCTAACTGCATTAAATAATTTAAATTTTCTTCCTCTTCTGATTTAAAAGTTTGTTCATTTGATTTTTACTCTTGGTGACTCATACACATGCATATTTTTATGTATACTTATGTATATTTTTTCCCATCTCTTTCTTAAGGACAACAGTATTCATTTCTTTCTTCGTTCTGCTTAATAGATAACCTCTCCAAGTCTATTTTTCTTCTCTTTTCTTAATTTTAGGATGTTATTTATTTAGACCACTGTAGATCTTTGTTGACTCACTTATCCAATTTTATCTTCTAAATCTTGTTTCTTCCCAAATCCATTTCTATTTTGAGTACTTCCTCCAATATTGTTTTCAAAGTAAACTTTGCATAGTAAATTTTATGAAGTTTCATATGCCTGAAGATAACATTTTGACCTCACATTTAAATTATAGCTTTACTGGATAAAAATACATGTTCAAATTTCTCTTCTATCAACACATAAATATTATTCCATTACCTTCTGGCATGATGTTTAGCTGTTGAGCTTTTCTCTCTGGAAGGTTTTAGAATGTTCTCTGTATTGGATGATCTCAAATATTATAATACTATACATATTTGTGGGCTTTTACCTTTATGTTTAATGTTATATATGCATTTTTCATCTTCTTTTAAAATGAAGATGTTTTATTGTTGTTTCAAATGTTTCTTCATTTCTAACTTTTTTTCTCCTTCTGCTATATGTATGCTATGGATGATGAAACTTCTATTTTTATTCCATATCTCTAGATTTATCCTTTATTTTGCCATCCTTTTAATATGTTTGTGTGTTTTTTGTAAAATATTACTTGACCTTATCCTCCAGCTACTAATTTTTTCTTTATTCTGTTTTTAATTATTTATTTCCTATTTTATATTATTCATACTATCATTTCCAATTTGTTCTTCTTTATACAGCTTACATGTCTGCTACTAATTTTATGGCTTATCTGAAAGAATATATATGCTGTGCTTTTTAAGTTCAAAATTTGTATGGTTTATTATTATTTTATTTTTCTGACAAGTTATTCATTCTGTTATTTCTTTCATAGAACTTGAGCTCTTAAATGTCTTTCATTTTTTTCCTATGGTTTCTTATTCCCTTGGGGTGTCAGCTGTCTTTTCTTTATTGTTTTATTGTTTTTGTTGTTTGTTTTGTTTTGTTTCATTTTTAACTTTTTATTTTATATTGAAGTATAGTAACACAATGTTGTGTTAGTTTCAGGTGTACAGCAAAGTGATTCAGTTATATATATACATGTATCTATTCTTTTTCAAATTATTTTTCCATTTAGGTTATTACAGAATATTGAACAGAGTTCTCTGTGCTATACAGTAGGTCCTTGTTGGTTATTCATTTAAAATATAATATTGTGTACATGTCAATTGCAAACTCCCTTCCCCACCTCCACCCCGGTAGCCTGAAGTTCATTCTCTAAGTCTGAGTCTGTTTCTGTTTTGTAAATAAGTTCATTTGCATAATTTTTTTAGGTTCTGCATATGATATCATAATATATTGATATTTCTCTTTCTCTGTCTGATTTCACTCAGTATGACAATCTCTAGGTCCATCCATTTTGCTGCAAATGGCTTATCTTGTATTTATTGTAAACTTGGAGAAAGGGTGGAAGCCACAGTCTTATGCTAAGCTTGTCAAGGTGAGTTTAAAAGTCTTTGGGATAAGACTTCAAGGTCAAGAACTTCTGGCATTCCCGTCAGGTCTCAACTCCATTTCCATCAGGTGACCTTGCCCATCAGAGAGCAGCAATACTTGCACTCCTATTTTCCAAGTGTCCCTTCCGTAGGTTGACATTGTGTGACTCTTGGGGTTAGGATGTGGGGGAGGCAGGATCACTCCAAGCCATCAGTCTTGTCTCCTACCACAGCTGTACTGCATTAGTTTATGCTGTCACCTCCTCTTTGTGTTCAGTTGGCGTTGATGGAGGAAAGAATGGAGCACACCAGAAAGCTCTTCCACAGCATATTCTCTCATTTGGCTCTTGACCCTTCTCCACCTTGGGTCCCCAATTTCTTCCCTCATAATGACCCTACCAACTTCCATTTACCCAAAGGTCTTTCATAATTTAACCTTATGCTCCAGATTCCATCAACTTCTTTCTAACTTCTGTGGTATGTTTAAGGCTAGTTTCATCAGCAGCTTAAACAGAGTTGTGCTTTTGTTTTTTATTTTATTTAAAGATGCAGAAATTGTGTTCCTGGCATATATTGATAACACGTGGTAATGTGTCACTCCCTAGCAAACTGGACATATATTAAAGCAAACCAGAGCCCTGAAATGGAAGTGATTTGTTTTCATATGAGGTCCAGATTTATAAGTAAATTTGAGTGATTCTGCAGTAGCATTCAGTGTTTTCTTTTTCTCTCTTTTTTTACTTCTGAATGTTGTATAATTTGGAACATTCAGATGAACCTTTAGAGCTGTGTTGTATTGTTGTTGGTAATTTATTGATAGTAACTAAGTGACTGTGCCTGGTAGCAGAGCCACGATACTCTGACATTCTGAAAACAACTAATACTTGTTTAGCATTTTGCAAAGCATTATCTTAGTAGGTGATACAACAAAACTGTAAGACAAACTTTATGATAATTCTCACTTTATTGATGAGGAAACCAGGGTTAATAAAGGCTTTTTGACTTTTCAAGCTCAGCCAAGAATAAAAGTCAGGTAAATAGCATAAACAAAATCACAGAACCTGGGCTGCCTCAAACGTTGGATTAAGCAAGCACAAGTACTGAGTATGCTAGTATTAAACCAAGCCAGCAAATGCAGAAGGGAGCAAATGCAAGAAATAGATATCTACTTATGATTGCAAAACCTGAAAGGACCAAGCTGGTCTGGCTGCCAGAATTTAGCCTCCTCTAAATCTCTATTTAATATAAGAAAAATACCTAGAACATGTAAGACAACACACACTTAGTTTAAAATTTTCTTAGCAGTGGGGAAGCAGTGGGTGGGAGGGACAGGGCAGTGGGAGGGGGAACAACTCTGGCACTTTCCCCACAGCTTTCCAAAGAGGAAAACATTTTGGTTACTACACTTATTTTTAAAATGTCAAAACAATGGCATTTTCCTTCTCTCCACACTACCCTGACTTCTGTTTCTATCTCACACTTTCCTTGACTGATTTTTGTGCTACATCCCTTCTACCTCCGCACTTCTTTACCCCAGAAATTTCTATGCTCTTAAGGTGCTTCTCCTATTTTCCTCTATTTTTTCTCTTCGGTTTCTCTTTAACCCAGCATCTGGATCATAATTATTCTACAATGTTACATTAGGATCACCAACTCTGCAACATTTATGCCTAAAAGAAAGCTTTACAGTATTCTGACATTTGAGTTAATTTCACATTTTTATGTGTTTCTTTCTAGTATGTAGATATTTTATTATTCCTAAATATTATTCCATTATCTGGGAGATTCTGAATAAAAGTGATGAAAGTGAGAGTCTTTATCTTTTCCCTGAGTTTAACAAAAATGATATATACTAGTTGTTCTGGGTATCTTATAAATATCTAAGATTTAGGAATTGTCTTTCTATCTTTACCTTAGTAAGTCTTTTGAATTTTATTATTTTGCTTTTAAATCATAACAGGTATTTAAAATAAATTTTAAAAATATTTTTATTGTATATTAAGATAATCATCTCTTAAAGAAATTAATCATGAGCGTAGTAATTCATGATAAATAATTGCTTCATTCTTAAGAAAAAGTTTATCAGGTAGTATTTGTAAATATTATATTTAAAAGTTTAGCTTTTTGTTCATAATTTATATTGATTTATGAGTTTTCCTTTATGTGCACTACTTATTCAGATCTGATTTCAGATTTGCTTTAGCCTCCTTCGGGAATAAGTTGTTTTTTGTTTGTTTGTTTTTTTTTACTTTCCGTTTTTCTTAAATTTGTCTCTAACACTGATGATATCTCTTCTTGAAGTTTTGGTGAAACTCATTTGCAAACTGTCTAGAACTGACATCCATTTTAGAGGTAGTACTTTTTGTTGAAATTTTGTTTTTCAAATTCTGTGATTATTAATTTATTTAGTTATTTTAATTCTCTTTGAATTTTAGTATCTCTTTGTTAATGTATATTGTCTTAAAATATTAATTTAATTAAATTTAGTGGCATAAATTTGCCTGTAGCAGTATCTTATTTTTTATAACTATTTTAATTTATGTAACTACTATGTTTTTAAGTCTTTTCTTCATTTCCAGTTTTGCTGTTGTTTGGTTGTTTTAGTCTTCTTCCATTTTTCTTTATCACATTTCCTCATGTCTTGCTAGTCTATTGATCTTAAATAAGTTTGTTTAAAAAAATAAAATAAAATAATCTTGTTTATAATAACCAATAACATTGTTTCTATTATATTGTTTCTTGTTTTTATATTTGTTATGCTCTTTCTATTTTTAATTTATTTTGCTTTTCTAAATTCTTAAATTGAAAATTTATTTGATAAATTTTCAAACATTTTTGTTTTCTATTATATATATTTAAAAATGTAAATTTTCTCTGAGCGCCATTCTGGTCTCTGCCATGTTTAAATATTCAAGTGATCTCATTGCCTATCATTTGAAAGTACTTGCTAATTTTTACCTCATTTCTTCTTTAACACAAGAAAAATTTAGTGGCATGTCACTTACTCTAGACATACACAACATTGGGAGAAAGGAGAGGAGGAAATGTTATTCTTTTGTTAAAAATGTCCAATTTTTCTCATAATGTTCATACAAATAACATCTGCTTTGGGAAAGTTGTTGAGTTTCTTTAATGCCCAATATATGATCTGGTTTATTGACTGGTATAGATTTATTTGAATATAAGTTTATTTCCAGTTTTTTTGATACACAATTATATTTACCTGTCTATGACTATAAGCTGGTTGTTTTATTAACATCTGTCTATAATTTCTTTTAAAATATGTTATCTCAGTTTCAGAGGGAGAAGAATTAATAAGATTTCATTATAATAATGAATTTGTCAATTAATTTGTATAATTATCAGAATTTATTTTTTTACTGTATTTCAACAATTTTTTTAGGCCTAAATAGGCTTCTCATTTCTATGGGTCTTCACAAATTAAATCTTTAATGAACATTAAATAATATTGAACATTTATTGAGCTTCCTACATAACAGGCTGCGTTTAAGTACTCTGCATTTCTACTTGGTTGATAGTATCATTATTATTATTATTATTTCAATTTTACAGAAAAGAAACCCGAGGTAAAGAATGAATACCCAAAGTTACTCTCAGCTAGCAAGCAAAGAGGCTTCCTGGACCCAATCCCACTGGCTCCAGAGTCATGTTCATTAATTAGCACAATATGTGGCTCATCATCAATATTCACAATTTTGTCTTTTTCTTGAATTCTATATTGTCTTTCCTTTATATGGTGGTTGTCTGTCCTACCTTTTCCCATTCTTTTGTTTTCAAGCATTTTGTATTAGGTCCAATGTTTGTTAACATCATATAACTGGATTTTTAAAAACCAGTTTGATAGTCCTTCCTTTAATAAACAACAGAACACCCCACCACACACACACACACACATTTTAATTATTGGTATTTTGACTTAATGTTGTTTTATTTTCCTATTTACTATATATGTATTAATTTTTAAATTTATTTTTCTTGTCAAATGTTCTTTACTAAATAATATTCATTTACCTCTCCTAATTTTCTTCATTACTCTATCTTCATGGATGTCATAATACTCCCCAGTTGTCTAATGGTTAGTTCAACATTTTCTCATGTGTTTCTCAGAAAATTCTAAAGAAAATCTGCTTTTATTTCTTCCTCTGAAACAGGACAAGAAATTTTAAATACCTAACTCTACCAACATATGCTGGGGGGAATTTTGTGCCAGTTATTTTTTTAAATATTGAATATTATCTATAATTTATAGTTAATTGAATATATTACTTTCTTCTTATCAAGGTTTCTTGTATATAAAAATCTATTCTTTTGGCTTTGCTTTTGTAAGACCAGAATATCCATAATAATAACCTCTTTCATTTGAATAAAATTTTCTGTTTTTATTCCCTTTTCTTCTATCTGCCCTGTTCTGGGATTTCTATTACATAAATACTAGATTTCTTCAATTACTCTTCCAACTCTCCCATGTTAAGTGCATAATTTTCTTACCCTTATTCAATTCATTTTAGTTCCAGGGAAAATACATTGAGCTGATCATAAAATATCTGCATTTCTAAATTGTTTCACAGTATCTCCATGGCACTTGAAATTTCTGTCTTTAATCTCCAAGCAATCCACTTGTTCTTTCATGACTTCTGGATCTAGGACATAGGTGTATATTTTTTTATGTTTTAAAGATTAAATTTTCATTTGTTTCTTTGAATAAGTCTTATTTGTAAGGGAGTTATTCTTCCAATTGACTGCCCCCAATTTGATATATCATTTTACATGTCCAGTGTTTTTTTTTTTATTTGCTTTCATTTTCTATCTTCTTCTATACATTGATTATAAAGACTCTGCTGACTCTCCTTCCAGATAGTGTGAGCCTTTGAATTTCTCATGTCTAGCCAGATGGCACACATATTTTGAAAAAGTAAGACCCTTTTTTGATGACTAGAATTGTGAAATGGAGATGGTAAGAGAGGGTTGAGAGAGAAGAAAGAGGTCAGAAGTACTCTGCATATAATGACCAGGGTTTATTTTGCACACCAGAGGAACTGTGGTAATGCTTAGAGGCATTTTCGTTGTCACAACTTGGGGGGAGCTACTGGCATCTGGTGGATATAGGCCAGGGGTTCTGCTAAACCACCTACAATACACAAAAGAGCTCTCCAGATTAAAAAATATATATATATCTAGTCAAAATGTAAATCGTGTGGAACTTGGGAAACTCTGGTTTATAGAAATGAAAAGGAACTCACAGTTGAGGAAAAGCAGCAGCAAAATAGTCAAAGCAGGGTCAGTAAGAGAGAACAAAGGTCATTGGCAGAAGAAGAGTAAATACTGAGAACAGAATGCACCAGCAATTTTACATTCTCCAATATAAAATAAAATATGATCCTTTTTTAATCTCCTCAAGAACATTTAATAAAAATCCATATTGCTGAAACTACTTTGAGTGTTGCATTTCTTATGTTTTCCTATTTGGTTTTTCAACAATATTCTAAGAATAACTCCCCAGCAGGTGAAGCAGAAATGCCGAGCAGTCCCTGTAACAGTATCATTATGCTTAGAATTATTGTAACCATATAAGAAGTTTCCTAGCTTCTGAGAGGTAGTTGGAGAACAACAGCTAGAAGATATGGCAAATAAGCTGAATTTCCACGTCTTAACACAAAATAAGTGAATTTCTATTTAGAGCCAAGACAAGTGGTACTGGTCAGCAAGAGTCTCCTTCCATGATAATTTAGGTTCCGTTTATTTTTGGTTGGGCCATCCCAGAGACTGCAGCATCAAGCCCGAAAATGGAAGATGAAAGAGTGAAGAAAGAACACACCCTTCTTAAATGCCTAAACCCAGAAGTCATATACATTACACTTTTTCACTTTGCACTGGAGAGCACCAGTCACATAACAAATAAATGTAAGGAATGTAATTCTTGATTGGGAAGCCACTTACCAGCAATTACTCTAGATATTAAATGGAGAGCATGTATTTTGATGAACAGTTGATACACATCATTATTATTTTTATATTAGCTGTGATAGCTTGACTTAACTGGGGAAATTCAATTATTTGCTTATTGACATAATTTTGGCCTTATTAGGAGGAAATGCTTAAATGTTCTGTTCCTATCAATAAGAACATGGTCTAGGTGTTGAGAAGGAGTCTCTCTTTTATCAGTTCTGTGTTGCCAAGTGGAAGAAGTCTGAGGAGTTCTACTTCTGGAGAGGGGTTTTTTATTCATTGTACAAATATGCAATGCATTCATACGTGAGTTTGAGTTGTGAGTTTTTTGACCCTAATCTCAATCTTATCTTACATTACAACCCACAGAAACTCAAACATACTCGAAATATATAGATTGTACCTTTGTCTAGTTTCTATGAAATATAAACTTTAAAAATTGATATTCATTTTTAATAAGAATTAGAAGAAAATGGCATAAATTAATGTGTTCAAAGTGTGCACATTCCTTTATGCTACTGAGAGTACTACTTCTTCCAACATCCTGCTCTTGTTAGCCCCAAATATGGAAACATTTGAAGTGTCAGCCGTTATTGCATGCATGGGATTCTGAAATAAAACCAAGGAAGTTCCTTATCATATTAAGATATGTGTTGATTTCCTCACAGTTCCTCCTGGAAATGAAGTGAATTTAGTTGTTTCATTTATGAAAGGACAGAGTTGTAGACATCAGTTTTAAGTTGTGAGAAGACCACAACAGTGGTTTGTAATGAGCAAGATATTTAATGCCATCTGATTTTTTTTTGTAATCACTGCTGTATGCATTCCAATAAAAGTGTTTTGCATAAAATGGCTTTAAAAAAGTGTTTACATGGCACTATCACAAACAGAAATTATCCCAAGCAAATAAGTATTTCCTGCCTTTTCAGAAATGCAGAGCATCCTTTTGAATCAAAAGGACTTTATTTAAAGATAATTAGATCACACAGAAAACAGTGTAATAAAAGCGCTTCAAATTTCTTTACTGAGGACACAGAGAGCATATGCATATCTACCAGGGTATCACACCAACTCACGGGACACCAACGTCATAGGACTGGCCAGACCTAGATGTTCAACCGAGCACAGTTCTGGGATTTTACTGGTCTTAGTAAATATGTGTTAGGTTTAAGATAAATAACAGAAACAAAACAATAGGCAGAAGTATAATTTTAGGGTGAAAGTTAGAAGAAAAAGTCTTAGAGATCACAAAATTAGAAAATGGCATTAACAAGCAGAATTGATCCATTTTAATACAGTACAGTTTTCTCTGGGTTATACTCTCTCTGGCTTGACTTATTTGTGCTCAAAAAATGATAATTGCAGCCAAACAGAATTTAGAGTAACTCACTCGTGATTGAGTAAAGGAAAGCTATGCCCATTTGACTTCACATAAATGAATCTTAATAAGACCATAAGATTCATTTAGTAAAATTAAAGCCAGATTTTACTAATAGAAAATATTGTTTATTCAGCAACTAATCAAGACCATGAAGAGGAAACAGCAATCTATAGGCATGTGCAAAATAGTAGCTGATAGACTACAGCAGAGTAGTTATGGCATCCACACCAATAACTGTATTCTAAGGTGGAAATTAATAACTGCCATAAGATTTTTGAAGATGAAATGATTTCATAAAATCAGAAAACAAGGACACTGCTTGCATATTGTGGGAGATGTCAAAAATATCATGGAAAAAGACATTTGAAGAGAGCTTAAGATAACAGGAAAAATAAGTTTGGAGAACTATATTTAAGGTATGTTAGTAGAGATCCTCATACCCTGGACTAAAGAGCTGAAACTGTTTGGTGCCCAACTGACAACAAGTGCTGAAATTCTGAGAAGAGGGATAGGGAGGTCTACTTTAGGGAGATGCATTTTGCAGCACTGTAGTGTAATTAGAGGAAAGGAGACTATGAAACTGGCAAGAGCCGTTAGTAGTTTATTGCAACAATTATGGTGGTGAAAGTCTGACTGCAGTAGCTGCTGTAGAATGGATACAAAAAGTGACTGGTAGTGGTGTTCCAGAACACTTGGCAGAATGTGGTCACCATTGTGGGTGAGTACTGCAGAATGATAGCACTGGTGTTTCAAATCTGGATATCTAAAAGGATAGGAATTCTCTTAGTTTGGGTAAGGAATATACAAAGAAAATATGGTTAGAAGTAAGTTTAAATACTAAATACGTACTCTAGATATTTAAAAGTTACTTTGATATTTTAACACATAAAATAATTTTTAACACAACATTTTAAGGATTAAAACAATATAGCATGAACAAATCATATTCCTAAATGAAAGTGAACACTGATTAATATAACTACCAATTCCATCCATTATCCATTTTAGTACCTGATAATATTTATATAAATCATCTCATTGCTATATTCTGCACTTTACTTGATTGAGAAGATTTATCCTTAAGAAGGCCAAAGGACTCTAGTTATGTGAATATTAATGGCTAAGTTGGCTTGTTAACTTATTTTTGCAAAGTAACCTTTGGCTTTTAATAACCATTAACAGTAAAAACAATGGTCATGCACTTTACAAATATATAGAATTTTTGATCTCCTGGGGAATAAGAATAAAATGATATGAAATAAATCTGTCATTGTGTGATTAGAAGAACTTCTAGAGCACAAAGAAGGCCATGTTGTCTACATCAATTTGAGAACAAAACCTTTCAGCTAAATAATCCTTAGTACCAAGAGAGGAGTTAAACATAGACTGGAGGAATTGGGAAGTGGAACCCAAAAGAATTCTAAGATTTAACTGACATTTTTTTTCCTGTAAAATTAATAAGGAGACCCTGAAGTAAATTTTCACAATGCACAAAACACACATGCACAAATAACCTCTCCAAAATTAGCATTTCAGTACTTATCATTCAAATCTTTTCTAGATACATATATTCAGATATTTAAGGCATACATTCATTATTAAGATCTAACTCTGTTCAATATACTGATCTAAATCAGTAGCTCTCAACTGAGGGCGATTTTGCTCCCCAGAGGAAAATTGGAGATGTATGGAGATATATTTGGTTGTTATAATTTGGAGTAAAATGTGCAACTGGCAACTAGTGGGTAGAGGCCAGAGATATTGCTTAACATCCTACAATTCACAGAACAGCCCCCCACATCAAGGAAGTATCCAGTCCCAAATGTCAGTAGTGCTTATGTTGAGAATCTGTAATATAGTTGCTAGGGATTCAGTAGATTATAAAAAAAAAAGTCTCGGTTTTCATAGAAATTTTCTCTATTTGCTAGAGTAACACACACACACAAATACAAACAAATACATAGGATGGAGACAAAATAACTAATAAAATTTATTACATAGTGATGATAGGGGGTGCCACTTTTATGGGTGCCATGGAAGTTCCCTAAAATTCGTTATCATCTGAGCAGACATGCGTAATGTAAAGGAGCTAATTATATGGGCATCCCAACAAAGTTACCACTGGGCAGAGGGTAAGTAGGCACATATCCTGAGAAGGAAATGTGTCTAGTGTGTTCAAAGAAAAACAAGGTGACCAATGTGCCTAGAATGTAATAAGGAGGTAACTGGAAAGAAACAAGGTCAGAAGATAAATGACTGCCAGTAACGTAGTACCTTGGTAAGTTTGACAAAGGTTTGGGGCTTTTACTCTGGATGAGAGGGAAAGTCATTGGAAAGTATAAACAGAAGAGAGACATGATCTGATTTGCATTTTTTTTGTAACGGATTGTTTTATTAATTTTATTTTTAATTTTTTTTACATCCATCATTGTTTTTTAATTGGAGTAAAATTGCTTTACAATGTTGTGTTAGTTTCTGCTGTACGATGAAGTGAATCAGCTACATGTATACCTATATCCCCTCCTTCTTGGACCACGCTCCCTCCCTTCCCTCCCCCATCTAGGTCATCACAGAGCACTGAGCTGGACTCCCTGTGCTATACAACAGGTTCCCACTAGCTATTTATTTTACCCATGGTAGTGTATTTATGTCAAACTTAATTTCCCAATTCTTCCCACCCACCCCTTCCCCACTGTGTCTGCATGACCATTCTCTACGTCTATGTCTCTATTCCTGCCCTACAAATAGGTTCATCTGTAACATTTTTCTAGATTCCACATATATGTGTTAATATAGGATATTTGTTTTTCTCTTTCTGACTTACTTCACTCTATCTGACAGTCTCTAGGTCCATCCACATCTCTACAAATGATCCAATTTTGTTCCTTTTTATGGCTGAGTAATATTCCATTGTATATATGTACCACATCTTTACCCATTTGTCTGTCAATGCACATTTAGGTTGCTTCTGTGTCAGGCTATTGTAAATAGTGTCACAGTGAATATTGGAGTGCATGTGTCTTTTTGAATTATGGTTTTCTCTGGGTATATGCAAAGGAGTGGGATTGCTGGGTCATATGGTAATTCTATTTTTAGTTTTTTAAGGAACCTCCATACTCTTTTCCATAGTGGCTGTATCAATTTACATTCCCACCAGCAGTGCAAGAGGGTTCCCTTTTCTCCACACCCTCTACAACATTTGTTGTTTGAAGATTTTCTGATGATGCCCATTCTAACTGGTGTGAGGTGATACCTTATTGTAGTTTTGATTTACATTTCTCTAATAATTAGTGATGTTGAGCAGTTTTTCGTCTGCCTCTTGGCCATCTGTATGTCTTCTTTGGAGAAATGTTTATTTAGGTCTTTTGCCCATTTTTTGATTAGGTTTTTTTTTTAATATTGAGATGCATGAGCTCTTTATATATTTTGGAGGTTAATCCTTTGTCCATTGATTCATTTGCAAATATTTTCTCCCATTCTGAGGGTTGTCTTTACATCTTGTTTAGAGTTTCCTTTCTGTGCAAAATATTTTAAGTTTCATTAGGTCCCATTTGTTTATTTTTTGTTTTTATTTCTATTACTCTAGGAAGTAGGTGAAAAAAGATCTTACTGTGATTTATGTCAAAGAGTGTTCTTCCTGTGTTTTCCCCTAAGAGTTTTATAGTGTCCAGTATTAAATTTAGGTCTTTACTCCATTTTGAGTTTATTTTTGTGTATGGTGTTAGGGTCTATTGACATAGCTTTAAGTTCACTGATATTTTTCAGCTGTGTCCAACCTATTAAAAAGTCTGTCAAAGGTATTCTTTGTTTCTGTTACAGTGTTTTTGATTTCTTGTATTTTTTTGATTCTGTTTTAGACTTTCCATCTGTCTGCTTACATTACCCATCTTTTCTTGCATGTTGTTCACTTTTTCTATTACAGCCCTTAGCATATTAATCATAACTGTATTAAATTTGTCTGATAATTCTAACATCTCTGCCATATCTCTGTCATGTTCTCCTCCCCCTGCTTCTTCAAAATGAGTTTTTTGTCCTTCAGTGTGCCTTGATTTTTTGTGTGAAATCTGGACATGATGTACTGGGTAAAAATATGGGAAGTAAATAGTCTTTTAGTGTGAAGTTTGATGCTTACCTGGCTAGGAGTATGATTGTGTATATTGTTGCTGTGGCTGTGGAACAGGAATTCTCAATTTGGCAGCATTTAGTAGAGGGTAGTCTGGTCCCATTGGGTCATACCTTAGGGAAAATCATAGAGTGATATACATTTTGAGACTTGTCACCTCTGACAAGATATAGAACAAAAAGTACTATCAAGCAGATTTATTAACTGGCTTAGGGTTAAAGTTACGGCATCTAAGGGCACTCATCTGCAGCACAATATGGCAAGTGTGGAGTTTGTCAGCTGAATTGTGTTTTTTTCATTAACAAGGACAAAGTATTGCACAGAACCAAAAAGGTTTAAACAATAACTTTGCATGCAAATGAATAAAATATAATATTTGATTGGGATGTTATAGTAAGTAGCCAGCAAGCTCAAACCCAGGAATATAGGAAGAATCATATAGACTTTGGATCACTTTTACTACCATAATCTCCTAAGAAGCTCAGAGCTAACATAACTGGTGGCAAACAGATTCTTGTGAGCACAGGTCCATAATCATAAATGAAATAACATGTTTTCAAACAGGTTGGGGTAATGCTTAATATACATTTGTTAGAACCTCAAGTGTCTAAACAATGAAAAAAGAGAATTATGAGGTAGACTGGCAGTTGAACACTTGAGTCCATGTTGTGATATTTATTGGACTGCTCCTGAAGGCTGTAGTTGTACACATTCAGTTGATTATATAAACAGTTGCTGATATTCTGACTAAAATCAGGTTTGATGTTTATAAATGTTTTATTGAATATTATAGTCATTGGATTTGGCTGAGCAATAGGTTCCAATGCTTACTGACCCATTAGAATGAAAGAACACATGGGTTAAATTTTACAATGAGATACATACTTTTACTAATTATTTGAGTCAGTAATGCAAATAAAGAATTTGCTAAAAACAGAAAACCCATTAGTCTGAGACAGAAGTTCTGTACTCTGCTTCTACATCTATGACTCCTCTTAGTTTGGTCTCATGTTCCCATTTGAAAGTAAGAAGCTGTATTATATAACCTCTTAAAAATTTTTTTTCAATCTTGATAGTTCATCAAAAATATTTGGCAAGGTTTTGATAAAACTAGGAATACTTAGTTGTCATCTAGGTCAATGGGAACAGACTAACTATCAAGGAATTAATCAATTTATTTATATATTATTTTCTTTTCTCATTTTCTTTCTTTTCCTTTTTTTTTTTTAATTCTACAAGTAACTCTGATGCATAACCAACATTTAGAACCCCTCCTGTATGTGTCCTCTAAGTTCAAAATGGATTAGTGTCCAACTGGGCACTAGTATTCCTAATAAATTTCCTAACCATGTGGTACACTTCAAGAGAATAAGGATTAAATCTAGGAGCAACCTGAAGCAACTACCCAGGCAAAGATCATGACAAAGAGTAACAATGAAATCATAACTAGCGAAAAGAGTATGGAAAATTTAAGGCAGCTTCAGACACCTTAAGTGACCAAGATTTGTTCTGATTTCAAACATTGGAAGTCAGGGTTAGTGTGCATTTTAGAGAATTGAAATTAAGAATCTTCAAGGTCTAATGCAATCCAGATAATTAATCAAGATCATCAATTTATGCAAGACAGGGAAGTCAATAGATAGTGTACAACCCTGCGATAGAGCTGGTAAGTCCTAAAAAAAAATAGGACAGGTTCTCATTAGATGACTCGTTAACCAGGCTTAATATCCCTGGAGGATAGACAGTAAGTCTCCTTTAGTTTTCCCATATCGAAACCACTGTAGTTGGGAAACTATATATATGGGAGAGAGGAGGAGAAAGTGTTAGATTTAGGTGTTAAATTAGTTCTAAAATGCCAGAAGGAGAACCTTAATTAGGACTTGGTGTTTTAGCCCTAGAGCAAGAAATTTTCTAAACTCTATTATTTAACACAACAACAATGTATTTATTTCCAACCTGTCACATAAAATCTAGTTATATATTTCTCAATTATCTTCCCTCATCTCAAGTCCTCACTTGTTTGTCCTAGTTCAAATCCTTCTTATCTCCATCCTAATTAGTGCTCCACCTTCCTCACTGGGTTACTCTGTCCACTCTCTCCATCTTGCAGCTCAGTTCATCTTCCATATTCACTGAAGTACGTTTTTTTTTTTAAATGAAATTTGAGATATGGCTTGAAATTTTTAGTTGCTGTCTGTCACTGACAGGACAAATATTCTCTGCCATGTGAGGCTGGTCTTTTACCATCTGCTTGCTTCTCAAGACTCTTTTGATGTGTCCTCCATAAGTGCTCAGTTCCAATCAGGCACATCCATTGACTATTTCCTCTTAATGATCCATGTTGGCATGGCAAGTGGAGGCTGAAAATGATAACCACCCAAATTGGAAGGAGGAAACCAAGGCTTCTGGGAACTAAGAATAGGGATGCCAGATATAATTGTGTCAGCCTCTTCCCTGTGTCACAGAAGAAGACCCTCCCCAGTCATCTACAACATCCTCAGGGCCAGGGAGGCCAGTTGCCCTTTGGGCCCCTGTTTGGTTGTGTTTTAATGACTAATTGACATATTTCTGACTCAGACGATTTCCTCCAAAGATATGAAGAGAGAGCATTGTTGAGTTCACCAAGTCCAGTAGAGATGAGCCTAGCTTCATGCCAGGACCGATCTCCAGCTTCTTTCCTGAAGAGACTCTTTTTCCAAACTCCAAGTTCATAAACATTGATTATTTGCATTGAATCAATAGGAAAAACAGAATTCTCTGAGTTACTGAAGAAGAGGTGAATCTCTATTGATACTGACTTACAAAAAGGACACAATAGAATTCTGATCTTTGCAGGAGGAGGCACTGGGTGTCAGCTATGCTGCCTCATTACAAAGTGATGATCTCCAGATGCAGAGACACAGAGTTGTGAAATGGATAAGTATGGGAAAATAGTCAATGATAAAACTTTATGTCAATGCCTACCTTATTTTATGTGTGCTAGTATTATTTTTACTAGTGGCCTTATTAGGCAAATAGAAATTGACAACAATGTCAATTATCTTTTTATCTTCTCATTGTGTTTCTTTATTATGTTTGTCTGTCTGATACCATTGAATAGTTCTAATTGAATCAAAACTCAGAAGTTGGGACACGATTATAGTTTATTGGTCTCCAAAATTCAGTCATCTGAGGAAAATGTACAAAGAATATCAGAATTTGTACATTGACTTATTACACATTTTGTTTCTAAGTAGAAAAAGAAAACTGCCTTCTGATTATGTCACCTTTCTTTTCACCTTGTCTGTGGAAAAAAATAGTGGTTAGACTCTAGTATGTATTTTTATTCAGTATTTTTATATGAAATTAAGAAATTGGCACTGTTTTTGCACATAATATTTTCTGTGTTAATCTGGTTATACCCCAAACTTTACTGTAATCACCTTTCAGATTTCCCCTCAAATTCACTTACATTTTGAAAAGTTTTAAGAGAATTTAATAGTTTAATAAAGATGAAAACTCAATAATATGCTTTCTTAACTCTAAGAGCTCAAAGTACAAGATCTGTGTTGCTTTCCAATGATAATTGTTTATATATGTGCAGCACTCTTGCATATATTCTCAACTTTTATCCTCAAAAGGATGCTTTGAAAGTAACAAAGCAGATGTCAGTCCATTTTTTACATTTTACAGAATGTAAAATGTACAAACCTGGAATTAGATGGGTTTGAAGATATGCCTAAAGTCACTTTAAAGAGTAAAAGCCAGTGAAAACCAAGTCTTACAAGGCCCAGGTGAGGACATCAGAGTACCTGGGTGTATTAATTGATGCTTTTGGTGTGCAAGTACTAAAGATGGTTTTTTAGTTAGTTGACATTACTTAGAGCTCTAAAATGAAAACACTGGGGAAGTGTCACAGGGCCTTGATGAGAGAAATTGCAGGATTTTACATTTTTAAAGGATGATTCTGGCTGCTTTTATGAGAATAGACTGTAGAGGGTGAAAGATGGAAGTAAGGACACCTGTTGGGTGACCATTGCAATAATCTACGTGAGGGATGTTGAGAGCTTGGACCAGGGAAGTGAAGAGTAAAGATTGTGAGAAGTGATCTGACTAAATATATTTTACAGAAAGAGTCAATAGGATTTGCTGATAATCATGGGACATGAGATAAATGAGAGGATTAAAAGATAACTCAGCTTTTCATGTGTGAGATGCACAAAGTATGCAATTAATTAAGTGAAATGAGGAATAATGCAGGCAGAGAAACTTTGGAAAGGAAGATTAGAATTTGAGGCTTAGACATGTTATGTTAGAAACACTTTTGGACATCTAAGTCAGGATGTTAAGTAGACAGTTGTCTATGTAAACCTGGAGTTCAGAGGAGAGGTCCAAGTGGACATATACATTTAGGAGTCCTATCTGCTTTGTCCTTTTCTCTCTGGAGAACTTTCTCTGCTCCTTAGTTCACAGAAGGTGCTATGCACCTTTTTTCCAATTAAGAAACAGCATAGACAGAGTAAAATTATTTGGTCCCAATTCTAATTTATTGAAGAGAATACCTGATTGGCCCAATATTACTCAGGGGGATCTACACTTTGACCAACTAGTTATAGCCAGGGAATGGAATGATGAGGCAGACACATGGTCTAGCCCTGTAGGAGTGGAAAGTAGGTCCTGAACAAGAGTAAACAGACCACCCTGTAGATGACCACAATACACAACCATGAGCTTTTAATAGGTGAGAGAGCTTAGTATATTTATTAATGAGTTATAAGAAATATGAATGTAACTAACAGTGACAGGGTAGAGAGAAATATATATTAAATGACTGTAACAGAGTACAGACATATATAACTCTCGATTTAAAATAAATCATGAAATGTAAGAAAAATTGCAGGGAAAACAATCCAATCAACCTTCACTAATGTCAGCCCAGGCAAAATAGTATCTCGATAGCAGATGCTTTGTTACATTCTAATTTGATAGCCAAATTCATATTCAAATTTGATCTGGTGATAATGTTGAGACTCATTATTTGCTATCAAATTTGAATATAGCAGCCATTAATGAGTCTCAATATTATCGTCAGATCACTAAATTCTCATTAAATTTTACTTAAAATCAACTTTTGTTATAGTTGTTTAAAAAATTATAAAATGTCTTTCTCTTATATTCTATACCTTTTTTTCCTTGATTTTATTTGTGATTTATGGAAAAGATGCATTTAACATGTAGTAAAAATAAAATTGTAAATTTCTATGTATGCAGAATTAATGATTAAAATTGTTTATTTCCTTCTGTTCAAAGGGCTGAATATCCATTCCATGTTAATGATGACCAAGGCTGATATTATCATTGGCATGAACCCAACAACTATTTTATAGGTCAAACTATCAGAGAGGTGGTACCATAATTGATTAAGAGAGCCAACTAATGGTTTTAGAAATCATCAAAGATCTCGTTATTTTAAAGATAAGATCCGTGTTAAAGTTGCTATAAAAAGTGATGTTGTACTTTCTTAGAATAAAAATTACAATGTGTTGTTAATACCATCTGTCCCTTTCCAAAAGTAAAAATAAACATTTTTCTATAACATCTCTTCTTAGAGTGTGGTCTCAACAATACACTTGTGCTAAAATTACGTATTTCTTTGTCTCACCCAGATCTCTGACGTAAGACCTAATGTGAAATTTGCATTTTTAACAAGCTCTCCAAGGTGACTCTTATGTGCAATAGTTTAAAAGGCATTTGCTGAGAGTCAATATAACTGAATTTATTTACAAATTCAGTATAAGCCAAAAAAAAAAAAAAATAAAGCCAAATGGAGAATGAGATGACAGGTTGTGTTTCACAACCTTAAATGTTAGTGAGGAAAGAAGGACAAGTGTTATGATAAAAGTGTGCAAAAAGCCAAGATCATTAAAATTCTGATTGGTTCCTGCCTGATTTCCCAGTGACATGGTCATATTTTAAGCAATTCATCAATCAAGAATAAATATTTAGTGAGATGTGTGACATGTTCTAGGTGTGGTGTGATTTCTTCTTGTCCCTGGACATATGTTATATTTGCATGATTGATTATGCATGATATCTCAGTATTTATCTACCCCATTGGCAGGATGAAATTGCTACTATACCCAAATGGCCTTTAACAGGCTAGTTATGAGGGGAAGTAAGATAAAAACATTAAGTAAATAAATGTGTAAGGTTTACATATTAGGCAAATCTAATAGGACCATGTTGAATGCTGCTAAGATTTTAAATCCGTTTGAGGATGAACACAAAGAGCCTGGACTTTGACAGCATTCTCTGACTTTTTTTATCACATTGACTAAACCATCTATTTGCAACTATATTGATTAAAAGTATTTGTTATACAGACAAGCTGAAGTTTAAAAAGCAAACAATTTGGAATTCAATGATCTGGATTTAAGCTTGACTGCGTTTCTCCAATATGTTATCTTTAAAATGAGGAAAATTATGAGTTCCTTACGGAACTGCTGGGGCAATGAGGAAAAAAAAGGTGATATTGTATCAAATGGTGAAGCATCAGGTGAAGGGCTATACAAATATTATTTGAAAGAATCAACAGTTCATTTCAGGTAGACCCGTGACAAGAACTGAAGTTTAAAGCTTGTCACTTGCACTAGGATTTGATAACATGCCCTGTGAAAACTATGGTAAGTCAGAAATTGGCAGGATTTTTGGCTCAACGTGTAGGAATTTTCTGAAGAGATGCATAGGGCTAAGATCTAATTAGGGCAGAAAATATCCAGCAAACAACAGGCAAATGTGATGCTAGAAATATCTTGTGGAGTTTCACCACCCTTAGCTCCAATATGACCATTGTCGCTCATTATAGTGATTTTATCTCTCATTCGTCATTCTTGGTATATTCTCTTGGTTCCTTCATATTTATCTATTTATCTTCTATTTATCTATTATTCACTACCACGTACTGCGTTGAGCAATTTACTTGCAATAGGTTACTTAATCTTTATAGCACCAATCTGAAAAAGACACTAAATTGGCACCATTTTCATTTATAAAGAAAGTGAACTCCAGTACCGAGAAGTAGCTTGTCCACTGTTATACAGAAGGGAATATGTGAAGCTGGAATTTAAAACAAAACCATCTTTACTCCAGAATGCACACTGTGAAATACCTCATTATACTTCCTCCTAGGGTTTTAAATTATTTTGAATGACATAATAAAGTTAATTATGGTTTTTGTTTACATTTTCATAAATTTCATGTATTTCAAAATTTTTTCTATTGAAATATTTTTAACAATTTAAATTGGATTCCTTACATATTGAATTCTAAGCTCTAGAGCTGGTTCTCAGAAATTAATCATTATACCTTTAATAATAAATAAATGGGTGATATACCTTACATTTTATAATATTGATTTTTTAACATTATTTTTTTTTCAATACTATGTTTACATCTATTTCTAGGGTTAAAGACTCCAGAATGTAATCTTCCCTCTGAACTTTATTCCTGTTCCCAAAATAGACACATAGAAAATATAAAGTTGTGAGAAGTTTGTTCCTCAAGTCAAAGGAAATTAGTGATCCAAAGTGAGAAAAGATCCAGGCATGGAGAAATAGGGAAAGAATTGGATAAGGCCTGCCCATCACACCTGGATAGACTCCAAGGACTGGTAGGCCAGAGGGAGCACTATCCTCTTAGAAATAAGCCTGCAGAGTCTTAGCTACCCCCTCACTGCCATTAAGTAGGATGGCTAAATATGGTCCAGTGTGCTGGGAAAGAAATGATGTAATCATCTAAATAAATCACGGATTATATTCTAAATATTATTTTTTATAATGTGGCTGTTGACTTGAGTCCTAGTCCTGTCATTAGCTATTGAATGATCTTAAGAAAGATACTTTAATAATTTCTACCTAAGTCTCCTCATGAGTAAAATGGGGCTCATAATAATGCCTACTTCATTAAGTTATTGTGAAAAGAAAATTAATTAATACATGCAAAAAGTAAACAGAAAAGTGTCTGGTCGATAGTAAGTACTCAGTAACTGCTAGCTATTGATTTTATTACCTATTTTTGTCTATTCTAGTCCAGACCACACTGCATGGAAAGATAAGCCTGGCACAATACTTGGCACAGAGATGGTGCTCAGCAAATGCTGTTGAATTAAATAATATATTTAAATTTCCCCCAGTGAAATTACTTAGCTATTCATAAAAATATTAAATGATCTATATTATAAGAAATTCATTAGGTTAGAAAGAATTCATATATAATCTTATCTTTATTGGTTACTGTTAGAAATGTTTTATTAAAGTCAAAGCTAAAGCTATTTTCATGAAAATTCCACAGCTGATGGTCTTCAAGATATATAAATCTTTAGATCTCCAATAAAAGAGCTCTGATGAGAAGGAAAGATTTGCCTCTGCCCACTCTCTTCTAAAAGAATTGAGATACTTGCTTGACAAATCATTAATAACAGAAATGCCTGGCTGACACACGATTTGTTGTCAGTAATAGGACTGTCTTTCAAAGCAGGTCTTGTAGATTTTTAACCATCAAATTGAGCTCAAGAAAACGTTGTGTTTAATCGTATTCTTTCTCTCTCTCCTTGTCTTTCATAAATTGTATCCTCCTTCATTACTGTATTAGAGGGATATAAAATAAAATCTCTAAGCACTAAACCTACAAGAAAGTTTGGTCTCATATCCACTCCAATTTTCCAGAAGTTTAGCCCAAAGAGATACATTTGGAGGGGCCCCTGCCTCATACTACAAACCTAGAGAAACGCACCCAGCACTCCTCTTTGTTATATAAATATTCTCTCTCTCTACCTGAAAGAGACAGCTTGAGTTTACTTGAATCCACCAGTCCTCCTCTAAGTGATAAGAGAACAGTGAACAGCTTGTATATGCTTAGTATTATTCACTAGAACTGTGAACACAGACAGGCTCCCCAGCCCCCACTTTCCCCTCGGCTGCCAGTAGAGTTGATGTTGCCAGTGTCTGCAGCTGTTTCACAAGTCTTCCTTACACGCGTTCTTCTTCCAGAAAGACATTATATTTCATGAAAGAAGCCTGATCAGGCAGCCAGGGACAAGAAAGTAGAAAGATAAATAATAGTGTTCCAGGTCTATTAGAAGTAAACTAGTAAGAACAGAGGTGCAGCAGTGGTGGTAGAAAGCATTCTCTAGCCTAGGGCTGCTTCCTCTGCTATCAAATTTACAGTCCCTTGGGCCAAGGCAAGACCTCGTTTATAAACTTAGTATGTTAAATTAGGTGACCACTTAAGCCTTTCTCATTCAAAACTTACACTAATTTAGAAATTCAACTAAACATTGGAGTTTTCAGTGAGAAAAGGAGTTCAATGTGCCCTGAGTCCTATATGGAATTTGTTATATAGGCCACATGAAAAAATTTAGTCAAGCAACTTCATTTTACAAAGAATAAAACTAAAATCCAACAAAGTTAAGTGGGATAGACTCAGGATTATAACTTAGTTGATCTAATTTTCAACCTAGTGTCCTTTCCATAAAACTTCATCAAAATTCCCACTGGACTGTTTCCAGGCATTACCTTGTAAGTTGTGGAAAGGGTAATTTAAGATTAAAAAATATCCCTTTCTGAAGTCACTTAATTCATTTTGTGGGATTTATCCTGTATTCAGTGCTTAAAACACTCAAAGCAATTGGCTTTGGCTTTTGTAGGGCTGGTTTGTTCACTTTATATGGGAATGCCTATAGGACAGGTGACAAGGTAGAGATGTCCAATACCATAGGTTACAAGTATAATACATGTCTCTGAAGATAAACTCTGGATAAATTTCATCTCTGGATAATATTTTAAGTAAATGTAAGCAGCTGAGGATTATATTTTGAAAAAGATGTCTTGTCCTTTTGCCTCCAAATTTCAAGAACATATTCAAGGTATTTATTCTACATGATTTTATCTCATAATATATTCACTTTTACAATTTTAACTTTGAGAAATTTATTCTTTAGTGCCTCAAATTTAGAAAATCTAGAATAAAAATTTCCTTCTAAACACCTATTCTGGGCATCTGGGTTGAACTGAAACCCCTGATATAAATGAAGTCCTTGGAAATGATCATTGTGGTCTCCCAGGGAAGTCAAGACATCTTTGTCCAGGTTTTCTCATGTATAGATAATGAAGTCCAGACAGGGAGCCAGTCTTTATGAATTGTAGCCAGTTTAGAGCTATATACCATTTATAGGCAGGACATTATATCCTTCACTGTACTGCAGCTCTATTTACTATAGCCAGGACCTGGAAGCAACCTAAGTGTCCATTAACAGATGAATGGATAAAGAAGATGTGGCACATATATACAACGGAATATTACTCAGCCATAAAAGGAAACGAAATTGAGTTATTTGTAGTGAGGTGGGTGGACCTAGAGTCTGTCATACAGAGTGAAGTAAGTCAGAAAGAGAAAAACAAATACCATATGTTAACATATATATATATGGAATCTAAGGGAAAAAAAAAAGTCATGAAGAACCTGGTGGTAAAACGGGGATAAAGACACAGACCTACTAGAGAATGGACTTGAGAATATGGGGAGGGGGAAGGGTAAGCTGTAACAAAGTGAGAGAGTGGCATGGACATATATACACTACCAAACGTAAAATAGATAGCTAGTGGGAAGCAGCCACATAGCACAGGGAGATCAGCTTGGTGGTTTGTGACCACCCAGAAGGGTGGGATAGGGAGGGTGGGAGGGAGGGAGACGTAAGAGGGAAGAGATATGGGAACATATGTATATGTATAACTGATTCACTTTGTATAAAGCAGAAACTAACACACCATTGTAAAGCAATTATACTCCAATAAAGATGTTTTAAAAAAAAGAATGAAAATACATAATTGAAATAGATCTGGTCAAGAGTAATGAGGTATTAGGTGAGAAGGAGACAAGGCTAAGTAAGTGAATAAACTGTCAAATAAAGAATAATATTGAAACTCTTTTTTAATCTCCTAGCCTGAAATAAACCATTCCCTGAATAGATTGACTATACAAGTTTAGGCTAAATTATGAAATTATAACAAACAACCCAAAAATCTCAGTGACTCACAATGTGTTTCTCTCTGAAATTACGTGTCAATCATGAGGTGGCTCTGATTCTTTTTCATGTCATTTTACTCCAGTATTCAGGCTTACAGTAGAGCCCTTATGTAAGACATTAGCAATCTCATGTAGAAAATGTAAGTGGGAACTAATGTAGAAATAATTTGTGGGAAATAAGCATTGGCATTTTCTCTTAAATCTCAGTGGTAATTGATTGGTCAAAGTAAGTTATGTGTTTGAGGCCAATAAATTAAGAATTATACTCCAAAGGTAGGGTCACCACAAAAAGGAATGCTCAAGAAGGGGCAACAAGTATGTTGAGCCATAACACAACTTACCACATTGACCTATAAGTCAGAAGAGGAATGAATTACAGTTGAAAACGTCATGCAGTCTCACATCATCTCTCAATAAAAATAGCTTTGAAAATACATATCCCTCCCTCCAAAAAAAAAAAAAAAAGAAAATCAAGACTTACTAGACTTACTACCAACCAAATGCCAGACTCTTGATTGATTGATTGATGGCACTAGACCAAGTAAACTGATAATCAGCTAATAGTTTGTGTGTAGCATGATCATGTGTCCCAGTTTACCAAGGACAATCTCCTTTTACTGTCAAAAGTGTCTTGTGGTTGTATGTTAAAGTAAATTTATAATGAAATGTTAGGGAAAAAATAAGTGTCTCAGACTGATGGTCAATTATATGGTCACCCCTAGGGATATCTAATGACTGTCTGGACATGCTTATGTGCCAGATATATGTAGGTCTTAAAGTCATGGAATTAGACAGCCTTCAGCTTGCCCTGGGATGATGTCTATGAGGGTCTGGAAGGGCTCTTTTCCCACATATCCATGTGCTAATATCTTACTGCAGTTTGATAGAAATAACTGAACAAAACTGAACTATCACTATTAAACCAAGCAGAAGTAGTGGAGAAGTAGTCCAAAATGACACTGTAATTGTGACTGAATACAGGAAGAATATTTGAAAATTGTTATCTTTATTTCCTCCCTCAAGTGCGAGTACAAAAAAGTCAATCTGTTTAAGAGCAGAAAATGCAACTTTTTAACAAAAGATGAGTAAAATGGCACAACACTTTACAAAGGACAATTTGCCACAACACTTTACAAATGACAATTTGTTGATATAAATTCTAATTCTAAACAATGAACATGCCATTTATTTCAACAATTTTTCTTCCAGAAATTTATGCTAAGGAAACAATCACAGCTATAAACAAAGAAGAGTTGAAGCAATTACTTTCTATACCATTTAAAAAACACAATGGGCTAAGACAGTACGAAGCACTTTACACACATTTTAAATCTAATACTGAAAACAATATTAAGTCCAAAAGATCATCCCCTTCTTCCACTATGGTCTAAAGACTTTTAATATCACTTATCCCATAAGCAGAAGTGGGAGAGTAAACATTTCAATCCAGATATATTACAACAGCTTCCCTACGCTATTCTCAGAAAACGAGATACTACCTAAAAGGGAAACATAGCCACCTATTACCCACATTATATTTCAAATATTCTACAAGCAGTAGATAATTACAGTTATTAAAAAGAGTATTTTAGAAGAGACCACTAGCACAAATGGCAGAGTACATAGCTCCAAGAATTCATCCATAGGAACATTGAAAAATGAAGCAAAAACTGTTAGAATCAATTTTGTCAGAATGTTAGAAAATAGTCAAAGGATTACAACAACCAAGTCAACACTGAATGAAGAAAATGATAATTTAGAAAAGTAGAAAACTCCGTGGTGTTTTTGCTTGCATTTGTCCCACCCCATCCCTGGCTTAAGGATGATCTTGAAGATGGCAGCCTACTTCTCAGTATGGAACCCTCGTCTCTGGTTCCATAGGGAGCAGAATAGACCTTATTCTCAAACAATCATGTTTATCTGTTCTAACATGTATGGGGATACATGAAGACTGACGTAATTTCTTAATTTCATTTTGCCTAAAATAGAACTCACACAGTATGAAAAGTTGTAGGCAGTTAAAAAAAATGTAAGGCAATTGAACAACTTGATGTGGTCTGTGGTTAAAGATTACAGTTATGGTATACAGTAAAATATCTAAATACTGGAATAAAAGTTGATGAGAGAGGGTTTTTTTCTTTTTTCCTTTTTTTTAAAATTATTGTAGTTTTTGGAATTCAAAAGGGCTCGTGTGTACTGGAGACTTTAGAAAGCCATGGGCACCCCAGGGCAGGACACATGCTCATAAAACACCTGAGAGGACCCAGTGCTGAAGTGAGACTGTGTGAATACAGACCTTACAAAAATATTGTAGAAAAGTTGCCAAATAAACAGCTAAAAAACACAGCAAACAAACAAACAAACAACAACAACAACAAAACACAAAGTCTGAAGATGGGGGAAATTTGACTCCAAGAGTTATCACATTATATAACTTAAATGTCTAATATTTTACAAAAAATTAGAAAGAATGAAAAGAAACAAGAAAGCATTGCCCATTCCTAGAAGAAATTTCCAGAAACTGTAGGCAAAGACTTTAAGTCAACCATCTTAATTTAAGAATTTAAACAACACAATCAACCTATTATTTTAAAAGACATATACAGAACACTCTAACCCAAAACAATAGCATGCACATTCTCTTCAAGTGCAGGGACATTTTCCAGGATAGACCATATGTTAGGCCATAAATTAAGTCTCCATAGATTTAAAAATATAGATACTCTACAAAGTATCTTCTTTGACCATAACAGGTGAAAGTTAGAAATCAATAAGAGGGACTTCCCTGGTGGTCCAGTGGTAAAGAATGCCGCCTTACAATGCAGGGGATGTGGGTTCGATCACTGCTCGGGGAACTAAGATCCCACATGCCACAGGGCAACTAAGCCTGCATGCTACAGCTACTGAGCTTATGCACCTCAACTAGAGAGCCTGTGTGCCATAAACTACAGAGCCCACGTGCTCTGGAACTCGCATGCCACAACTACAGAGTCTATGCACCCTAGAGCCTGTGTGCCACAAATAGAGAGAGAAAACTTGCATGCCACAGCTAGAGAGAAGCCCGCATGCTGCAACAAAGAGCCTGCACACCACAACAAGAGATCCCATGTGCCTCAACGAAGACCCCACATGCCAGAACTAAGACCCAACACAGCCAAAAATAAATAAAATAAATTTAGAAAAATAAAATAAATCTAAAAAAAAAATTCAACAAGAACTGGAAAATTCACAAAATTTTGGAGATTAAAAACACGCTTTTAAACAATCAATAGATCAAAGAATAAATCACAAGGAAAATTAGAGAATACTTAGAAATGAATGAAAATGAAAATACAACATACCAAAACTGTGAGATGCAGCAAATGCAGTGTCAAGGAGGAAATTTATAACTATAAATGCTTACATAATAAAATGAGAAAGGTCTTAAATCAATAATCTAACTTTACAACTTAAAGAACCAGTAAAAAGAACAAACAAAAGCCAAATTGAGAAGGAAGGACATATGATTACATCAGAGATGAATGAAATAAAGAATAGAAAAATAATAGAGAAAATAATAAAACCAAAGTTTGTTCTTTGAAAAAAAATAACAAAATTGTTAAACCTTTAGTTAGAAACTAAGAAAAAAGAGGGAAGACTCAAATTACTAAAATCAAAAACAAAAGTTTGCACAGTACTACCAATTCTACAAAAATAAAAAGGATTATAAGACAGTATTATGAATAATTATATATCAAATACTTGTATAACCTAAATGAAATGGACAGATTCCTAGAACAGCAAAACCAACAAAGATAAAATCACAAAGAAATAGATAATCTGAAAGGACGTATAACTAGTAATGAGATTGAATCTGTAAGCAAAAATCTTCTAACAACAACAACTAAAAAAACCCAAGACTTGATGGCTTCACTGAGGAATTCTACCAAACATTTAAAAAATAACTACATCAATCCTTCTCAAACTTTCCCAAAGAGTTGAAAAGAAGACAATTCTTCTTAGTTAATTCTATGAGGCCAGTGTTACCCTGATACCCAAGCAAGATGAAGACAGTACTAGGAAATAAAACCATAGGCTAATATCTCTCATGAATATGGATGCAAAAATTCTCAACTAAATACTAGAAAACCAAATTCAGAACCATATTAAAAGGATTATACACCAAAACCAAATGACATTTATTCCTGGAATGCAAGGATGGTTCAACATACAAAAATCAATCAATATAATACACTGTATTAACAGATGGAAGGGGAAAAAAACCAAAATTACCTCAATTAGTGCAGAAAAAGCATTTGACAAAATTCAAAACTATTTCATGATAAAAATACTCAACAAACTAGAAATAGAAGAAATTATCTCAACATAATAAAATCCATGTATAAAAAACTCATGGTGAACATCAAACTCAATAGTGAAAGACTTTTCCTCTATCATGAAGAAGCAGGCAAGGATGCTCACTTTCACCACTCTTATTTAACATAGTACTGGAAGTTGTAGCCAGACCAGTTAGGCAACAAAAGAAATAAAAGACATCCAAATTGGAAAATAAGTAATATTATCTCTATTCACAGATTGTATGATCTCATATCTAGAATACCCTAAAGATTCCACCAAAAAAAACCTGTCAGAAGTAATAAATAAATTCAACAAAGTAGCAGAGTACAAAGTCAAAATATACACACACACTCACACACAAAATTCTAGCTATACAATAACAGTGAACAATATGAAAAGGAAATTATGAAAATTATTAATTTATAATAGCACCAAAAATAATGAAACACTTAGGATTAACTTAACCAAGAAAGTGAAATACGTGTACAATGAATACTACAAAACTTTGCTGAAAGAAATTGAAGAAGGCATAAAAAAATGGAATACATCCCATATTCATGAATTGGAAGACTTAATATTGTTAAGATGTCAATACTACCCAATAAAATTTACAGAATCTATGTAATCCTTATCAAAATTCCAATGACTTTTTTTTTCTTTTTGCAGAAATATAAAAACCCATCCTAAAATCCATATGCAACCTCAAAAGAACCTGAACAGCCAAAACAACTTTGAAAAGGAAGAACAAAGCTGGAGAACTCATACTTCCTGATTTGAAAACTTAATACAAAGCTAAAACAATTAAAACAGTATTGTACTGGAATAAAGACAGACATACAGAAAAATTAAAAAGAATAAAGAGCCTGAAATAAACTCATGCCTATATAGTCAAATGATATTTTACAAGGGCATCAAGACCAATGTGGGAAAGGATAGTCTCCTCAAGAAGTGGTACAAGGAAAACTGTACACCCAAAAGAAAAAAAAGAAAGTGAAGTTGGAACTTCACCTAACACCATATACAAGATTTTTTTTTTAATGTTTCAAAGACCTAAAAGTAAGAACTAAAACTATAAAAGTACTAGAAGAAAACATAGGACTTTAGAGCTGACAATGATTTCTTGGATATGGCACCAAAGGGAGAGACAACAAAACACAAAATAGACAAATTGCACTTTATGGAAATTTAGAATTTTGTGCATCAAAAGACAATATCAATTGAGTAAAAAGGCAATGCACAGAATGGGATGAAATATTTGCAAATCATCTATCTGTAAAGGGATTAATATTCAGAATGTATAGAGAATTCCTAAAAGTCAACAACAGTAAAATGAACTGCCCAATCAAAAAATCAGCTAAAGATTTGAATAGACTTTTCTCCAAAGACATATGAAAATGGCCAATAAGCACATAAAATGTTGCTCAACATCACTAAGGAAATGCAAGTCCAAACTACAGTGTGGGGGAGACCTTCAAGATGGTGGAGGAGTGAGATGTGGAGACCATCTTTCCCCACAAATACATCAGAAATACATCTACATGTGGAACAACTCCTACAAAATACCTACTGAATGCTGGCAGAAGACCTCAGACTTCCCAAAAGGCAAGAAACTCCCCACATACCTGGGTAGGGCAAAAGAAAAAAGAAAAAACAGAGACAATAGAATAGGAACGGGACCTGCACCACTGAAGGGAGCTGTGAAGGGGGAAAAGTTTCCACACACTAGGAAGCCTCTTCACTGATGGAGAGGGTGGTGGTGCTGGGGAAGCTTCATAGCCACAGAGAAGAGCGCAGCAACAGGGGTGCTGAGGGCAAAGCAGTGAGATTTCCGCACAGAGGATCAGTGAAAACCAGTACTCACTAGCTCGAGAGGCTTGTCTGCTCACCCGCCGGCAGGGATGTGTGGGGGCTGGAAGCTGAGGCTCAGGCTTCAGAGGTCAGATCCCAGGAAGAGAACTGGGGTTGGCTGCGTGAAAACAGCCCGAGGGGGCTAGTGTGCCACAGCTACACAGAAGGGAGTCCAGCAAAAAGTTTGTACCTGCCTAAGAGGCAAGAGACCATTGTTTTGGGGTGCACAAGGAGAGGGGATTCAGAGCACGGCCTAAACAAGCTCCAGAGACGGGTGCGAGCCATGGCTATCAGTGCAGACACCAGAGACTGGCAAGAAACGCTAAAGCTGCTGCTGCAGCCACCAAGAAGCCTGTGCACAAGCACAGGTCACTATCCACACCTCCCCTCCAGGAAGCCGGTGCAGCCTGCCACTGTCAGTCCTGTGATTCAGGGACAACATCCCCAGGAGTACACAAGGCATGCCTCAGGCTGTTGCAATGTCACTGCAGCCTGTGCTCCTGCTGGCTTGTCCCACATTCTGTATCCCTCACTCCCCCCGCCCTGAGTGAGTCAGAGCCCCATAATCATATGCTACTTTAACCCCATCCTGTCTGAGCGAACAACAGACACCCTCAGGCAACCTACACGCAGAGGTGGGGGCAAATCCAAAGCTGAACGCCAGGAGATGTGCAAAAAATAAGAGAATGGGAAATCTCTCCCAGCAGACTCAGGAGTAGCAAATTAAATCTCCACAATCAACTTGATGTACCCGCATCTGTGGAATACCTGAATAGACAACGAATCATCCCAAAGTTGAGGCAGTGGACTTTGGGAGCAATGATATATATATATATATATATATATATATATATATATATATATATATATATATATATATATATATTTTGTTTGTTTGTTTGTTTGTTTTGTTTTGTTTTTGTTTTTCTCTTTTTGTGCGTATGTATGTGAATGCTTCTTTGTGTAATTTTGTATGTATAGCTTTGCTTTTACCATTTGTCTTAGGGTTCTCTCTGTCCTTTTTTTTTTTTTTTTTTAGCATAGTTTTTAGTGTTTGTTATCATTGGAGGATTTGTTCTCTGGTTTGGTGGCTCCTTTCTTTCTTTCATTTTTAATATTTATTTTTTACTTTAACAACTTTATTTTCTTTCTTTCTTTTTTTCTTTCTTTCTTTCTTTCCTTCTCTCTCTCTCTCTCTTTCTTTCTCTTTTTCTCCCTTTTCTTCTGAGCCGTGTGGCTGACAGGGTCTTAGTGTGCTGGCCGGGTGTCAGGCCAGTGCCCCTGTGATGGGAGAGCCAAGTTCAGGACACTGGTCCACCAGAGATCTCCCGGCTCCACATAATATTATATGGTGAAAGCTCTAGCAGAGATTTCCATCTCAACACTAAGACCCAGCTCTACTCAAAAACCAGCAAGCTAGAACAATGGACACTCTATGCCAAACAACTAGCAAGACAGGAACACAACACCACCCCTTAGCAGAGATGTTGACTAAAATAAAAATAAGGTCACAGACACCCCAAAACACACTATCAGATGCGGACCTGCCACCAGAAAGACAAGATCCTGCCTCATTCTCCAGAACACAGGCACCAGTCCCCTCCTAAAGGAAGCGTACACAACCCACTGAACAAACCTTATTCATGGGGGCAGACACCAAAAACAATGGGAACTACGAACCTGCAGTCTGCAGAAAGGAGACCCTAAACACAGTAAGATAAGCAAAATGAAAAGACAGAAAAACACACAGCAGATGAAGGTGCAAGGTAAAAACCCACCAGACCTAACAAATGAAGAGGAAATAGGCAGTCTACCTGAAAAAGAATTCAGAATAATGATAGTAAAGATGATCCAAAATCTTGGACAAAATCTTGGAAATAGAATGGAGAAAATACAAGAAACGTTTATCAAGGACCTAGAAGAACTAAAGAGCAAACAAACAATGATGAACAACCCAATAAATGAAATTAAAATTTCTCTACAAGGGATCAATGGCAGAATAATGGAGGTATAAAAACGAATAAGTGACCTGGAAGGTAAAAGAGTGGAAATAAATAGTGCAGAGCAGAATAAAGAAAAAAAAAAAAAAGAATTGAGGACAGTCTCAGAGACGTCTGAGACAACATTAAATACACCAACATGCGAATTATAGGGGTCCCAGATGGAGAAGAGAAAAAGAAAGGGACTGAGAAAATATTTGAAGAGATTATAGTTGAAAACTTCCCTAATATGGGAAAGGAAATAATTAATTAAGTTCAGGAAGCACAGAGAGTCACATAGAGGATAAATCCATGGAGAAACACGCCAAGATGCATATTAATCAAACCATTAAAAATTAAACACAAAGAAACCATATTAAAAGCAGTAAGGCAAAAATGACAAATAACATACAAAGGAACCCCCATAAGGTTAACAGCTGATCTTTCAGGAGAAACTCTGAAAGCCAGAAGGGAGTGGCAGGACATATTTAAAGTGATGAGGGGGAAAAACCTACAAACAAGATTACTCTACCCAGCAAGGTTCTCATTCAGATTTGATGGAGAAATTAAAACTTTTACAGACAAGCAATAGCTAAGAAAATACAGGACCACTAAACCATCATTACAACATGCTAAAGGAACTTCTCTAGGAAGGAAACACAAGAGAAGGAAAAGTTCTACAATAACTAACCCAAAACAATTAAGAAAACGGTAATAGGAACATACATACGGATAATTAATAATTAATTGATTAATAATAATTAATTAATAATTAATCAATAAATTAAAGTAAATGGATTAAATGCTCCAACCAAAAGACATAGACTGGCTGAATGGATAAAAAAACATGAACCATATATATGCTGTACACAAGAGACCCACTTCAGACCTAGGGACACATACGACTGAAAGTGAGGGGATGGAAAAAGATAGTCCATGCAAACGGAAATCAAAAGAAAACTAGAGTAGCAATTCTCATATCAGACAAAATGGACTTTAAAAGCAAGACTATTACAAGATACAAAGAAGGACACTACATAATGATCAAGGGATCAATCCAAGAAGAAGATATGACAATTGTAAATATTTATGCACCCAACATAGGAGCACCCCTCAATATATAAGGCGAATGCTAACAGCCATAAAAGGGGAAATTGACAGTAACACAATCATAGTAGGGGGCTTTAACACCCCACTTTCACCAATGGACAGATCATACAACATGAAAATGAATAAGGAAACACAAACTTTAAATTACATATTAAACAAGATGGATTTAATTGATATTTATAGGACATTCCTTCTGAGAACAACAGAATAAAATTTCTTCTCAAGTGCTCATGGAACATTCTCCAAGATAGATCATAACTTGGGTCAGAAATCAAGCCTTGTTAAATTTAAGAAAATTGAAATAGTATCAAGTATCTTTTCCAACCACAATGCTATAAAACTAGATATCAATTACAGGAAAAAGTATGTAAAAAATATAAATACATGAAGGCTAAACAATACACTACTAAATAACCAAGAGATCACTAAAGAAATCAAAGAGGAAAGCAAAAACTACCTAGAAACAATTGAGCATGAAAACATGACCACCCAAAACCTGTGGGTTGCAATGCAAGAAGTTCTAAGAAGGAATTTTATAGCAATACAATCCTACTTCAAGAAACAAGAAAAATCTCAGATAAACAACCTAAGCTTATACCTAAAGCAATTAGAGAAAGAAAAAGAAAAAAAAGTTAGCAAAGGAAAGAAATCATAAAGATCAAATCAGAAATAAATGACAAAGCAATGAAGGAAATGATGGCAAAGATGAATAAAACTAAAAGCTGGTTATTTTGGAAGATAAACCATTATCCAGACTCATTAAGAAAAAAAAAGGGAGAAGACTCAAATCAGTAGAATTAGGAATGAAAAAGGAGAAGTAAAAACTGACACAGCAGAAATACAAACAATCACAAGAGATTACTACAAGTAACTATATGCCAAAAAAATGGACAACCTGGAAGAAATGGACACATTCTTAGCAAACCACAACCTTACGAGACTGAGCCAGGAAGAAATAGAAAATATAAACAGACCAATCACAAGCACTGAAATTGAGACTGTGATTAAAAATCTTCCAACAAACAGAAGCCCAGGACCAGATGTCTTCACAGGCAAATTCTATCAAACATTTATAGAAGAGCTAACACTTATCCTTCTCTAACTCTTCCAAAATATGGCAGAGGGAGGAACACTCACAAATTCATTCTACGAGGCCACCATCACCCTGATAACAAAACCAGACAAAGATGTCACAAAGAAAGAAACCTACAGGCCAATATGACTGATGAACATAGATGCAAAAATTCTAACAAAATACTAGTGAACAGAATCCAAAAGCACATTGAAAGGCTCATATGCCATGATCAAGTGAGGTTTTTCAAGGAATGCAAAGATTCTTCAGCACATGCAAATCAATCAATGTGATACACCATATTAACAAACTGAAGGAGAAAAGCCACATGATCATCTCAATAGATGCAGAAAAAGATTTTGACAAAATTCAACACCAATCTATGAAAAAAAAAAACCCTCCAGAAAGTAGGCATAGAGGGAACTTACCTTAACATAACAAAGGCCATATATGACAAACTCACAGCCAACATCATTCCCAATAGTGAAACACTAAAAACATTTCCTCTAAGATAATGAACAAGACAATGTTGCCCAATATCACCACTATTATTCAACATTGCTTTGGAAGTTTTAGCCACAGCAATCAGAGAAGAAAAAGAAATAAAAGGAATACGAATCAGCAAAGAAGAAGTAAAGATGTCAACTGTTTGCAGATGACATGATATTATACATAGAGAAGCATAAAGATGCCACCAGAAAACTATTGGAGCTAATCAATGAAGTTGGTAAATTTGCAGGCTACAAAATTAGTGCACAGAAATCTCTTATATTACTATATTATAACAACAAAAAATAATTAAGAGAAATTAAGGAAACACTCCCATTTACCATTGCAACCAAAAGAATAAAATGCCGAGGAATAAACTTACCTAAGGAGACAAGAGACCTGTATGCAGAAAACTATAAGACACTGATGAAAGAAATTAAAGATGATAGAAACAGATGGCGAGCGATGCCATATTTTTGGACTGGAAGAATCAACATTGTGAAAATGACTATACTACCCAAAGCAATCTATAAATTCAATGAAATCCCTATCTAAATACCAATGGCATTTTTCACAGAACTAGAACAAAAAATTTCACAATTTACATGGAAACAAAAAAGGCCCCGAATAGCCAAAGCAATCTTGAGAAAGAAAAACGGAGCTGGAGGAAGCGGGCTTCCTGACTTCAAACTATACTACAAATCTACAGTAATCACCACAGTATGGTACTGGCACAGAAACAGAAATATGGGTCAATGGAACAGGATAGAAAGCCCAAAGATAAACCCACACACATATGGTTACCTTATTTTTATAAAGGAGGCAAGAATATAAAATGAAGAAAAGACAGCCTCTTCAATAAGTAGTGCTGGGAAAACTAGACAGCTACATGTAAAAGAATGAAATTAGAACACTCCCTAACACCATACACAAAAATAAACTCAAAATGGGTTAAAGACGTAAATGTGAGACCAGACACTATAAAATTCTTAGAGGAATACATAGGCAGAACACTTTATGACATAAATTACAGCAAGATCCTGTTTGACCCAACACCTAGAGAAATGGAAATAAAAACAAAAATAAACAAATGGGGTCTAATGAAACTTTAAAGCTTTTGCACAGCAAAGGAAACTATAAACAATATGAAAAGACGACCCTCAGAATAGGAGAAAATATTTACAAATGAAGCAACTGACAAAGGACTAATCTCCACAATTTACAAGCAGGACATGCAGCTCAATATCAAAGAAACAAACAAACAAACAAACAACCCAATCCAAAAATGGGCAGAAGACCTAAATAGACGTTTCTCTAAATAAGATATACAGACAGGCAACAAACACATGAAAGAATGCTCAACATCAATATCATTATAAAAATCAAAATCAAAACTACAATGAGGTATCACCTTACACCATTCAGAATAGCCATCATCAAAAAATCTACAATCAATAAATGCTGGAGAGGTTGTGGAGAAAAGGGAACACTTTTGCATTGTTGGTGGGAATGTAAATTGATACAACCACTATGGAGAACAGTATGGAGGTTCCTTAAAAAACTAAAAATAGAACTACCAGACGACCCAGCAATTCCACTACTGGGCATATACCTTGAGAAAACCATAATTCAAAAAGAGTCATGTACCACAATATTCATTGCAGCACTATTTACAATAGCCAGGACATGGAATTAACCTAAGTGTCCATCAACAGATGAATGGATAAAGAAGATGTGGCACATATTTGCAATGGACTATTACTCAGCCATAAAAAGAAACAAAATTAAGTTATATGTAGTGAGGTGGATGGACCTAGAGTCTGTCATACAGAGTGTAGTAAGTCAGAAAGAGAAAAACAGATACCATATGCTAACACATATATATGGAATCTAAAAAATATATATATGGTTATGAAGAACCTAGGGGCAAGATAGGAATAATGACACAGATATTGATAATTGACTTGAGGACACAGGGATGGTGAAGGGTAAGCTGGGACAAAGTGAGAGAGTGGCATGGACTATACATAATACCAAATGTAAAATAGATAGCTAGTGGGAAGCAGCCGCATAGCACAGGGAGATCAGCTTGGTGCTTTTTGAACACATAGTTGGGTGAGATAGGGAGAGTGGGAGGGAAACTCAAGAGGGAGGAGATATGGGGATATATGTATATGTATAGCTGATTCACTTTGTAATAAAGCAGAAACTACCACACCATTGTAAAGCAATTACACTCTAATAAAAATGTTAAAAAAATCTACAATATGATAGTAGCTTATGCACATTGGGATGGCTACTGTCAAACAAACAAAGACAAAGAAATTAAGTGTTGGAAAAGATACAGAGAAATTGGAATCCTTGACACTGTTGGTAAGAATGTTAAATGTTACAATCACTGCAGCAAACAAGATGACAGCTTCCTAAAAATGGAAAATATGTTTACCATATAATGTAGCAATTCCTTTTTTGGGCATATACTCAAAAGTATTAAAAGCAGTCTTGAAAAGATTCATGTACACATATTTTTGTAGTAACATTATTCACAGTAGTCAAAATGTGGAAGCAACCCAAATTCCACTGACACATACAATGGAATATTATTCAGCCTTACAAAGGAAGGAAATTCTGGCATTTGCTACAACATGAATGAACCTTGATGACATTATGCTAAGTGAAATAAGCCAGTCATATAGAGACAACTCTATGATTCCACTTATGTGAAGTACTTAGAGTAGTCAAAATCCTAGAGACAGAAGTACAATGGTGGTTGCTGGGGAATGGGGGAAGGAGGTCATAGGGAGTTATTTTTTAATGGGTATAGAATGTCAGCTTTATAAGATGAAAAGAGTTATAAAGATGGATGATGTTGATGATTGTACAACATTATGAATTAGTTTAATACCACTGAACTGTACACCTAAAAATGGTTAAGATGGGCTTCTCTGGTGGCGCAGTGGTTGAGAGTCTGCCTGCCGATGCAGGGGACACGGGTTCGTACTTCGGTCTGGGAAGATCCCACATGCTGTGAAGCAGCTGGGCCCGTGAGCCATGGACGCTGAGCCTGCACGTCCGGAGCCTGTGCTCCACAACGGGAGAGGCCACAACAGTGAGAGGCCCGTGTACCGCAAAAAAAAAAAAAAAAAAAAAAAAAAAAAAGGTTAAGCTAATAAATTTTATGTTATATATAATTTACTATAATTAGTTTTTAAAGAAACCAAACAGAAATTCTCAAACTGGAAACTAAAATAACTAAAATGAGAAACTCACTAGATCATTTTAATAGTAGATTTGAGCAGGCAGAAGAAAGAATCAGCAAGCTTGAAGATAGGTCAATTGAAATTATCCTGTCTAAGAGGCATGTGGGACATAATCAATCACATTAACATATATAAAATGCGAGTCTCAGAAATAGAGGGGGAGAGAGGAATTAGCAGAAATAATACTCAAAGAAATAAAGGCTGAAAACTCTCCATATTTGATTAAAAAACATGAATATACACATCAAAGAATCTCAACAAATTTTAGCAAAGTTAAACTAAAAAATTTATGCAGACACATTAAAATCAGATTGTCAAAACTCAAATACAAAATGAGAATATTAAAATCATCAAGGGAGAAGTGATTGTCACATACAGGCGATTCTCAATAAGATTAATAGTCAACTTTGCATCATAAACCATGAAGGACAGAAAAAAAGGGGACAACAGTTTTAAATTGCTGAAAGAATAATCTGTCAACCAAGATTTCCATATCCATCAGAATTCTCCTCCCAAAGTGAAGGGGGTATAAAGACTTTCCAAGATAAACAAGAATGAAGTTAGATTCCTACCTTGCCTGATACACATAAAATTCTCTCAAAATGAATCAGATACCTAAATATAAAACTTAAAACTATAAAACTCTTAGAAAAGAATATAGGGTTAAATTTTTATGTCCTTGGATTTGGCAATGGATTTTTATATATGACACCAAAATCATGAGCAACAAAATAAAATAAAATAAAAATAAATTGACTTCATCAAAATTTAAAACGTTTATGTATCAAAGGACATTATCAAGAAAAGTAAAAAAAAAAAAAAAAAAACCAAAATAATGGGAGGAAATATTTGCAACATCATGTATATAATAAGTGTCTAGTATCTGGAATATATAAAGAATTCATGACTCAAGAACAAGAGACAAAAATCTAAATTAAAAAATCGGAGCCAGTTGGTCCGAGTGTCCAGGCCTGAGGTGTCCTCCCGATCCCTCCCCCCTGCCGGCGCCTCAAAAGACCATTCATCAAGAATTTTGTATCCAAGGCCCAAAAGTTTGTTACCGAAGATGATGAATGCTGACATGGATGCAGTTGATGCTGAAAATCAGGTAGAACTGGAGGAGAAAACACGACTTATTAGTCAAGTGTTGGAACTCCAACACACCCTTGAAGATCTCTCTGCAAGAGTAGATGCAGTTAAGGAAGAAAATCTGAAGCTAAAATCAGAAAACCAAGTTCTTGGACAATATATAGAAAACCTCATGTCAGCTTCTAGTGTTTTTCAAACAACTGACACAAAAAGCAAAAGAAAATAAGGGATTGATATCCCTTATGTCTATGGAATTGCTGCTGATCATTTTTTCTTTAAAACTTGGATAGATTCCAAAAGTTATAGTACTTTTGTTTATGGCTTCACTGAGTATTTATGAAGATAATGTCAGATCTAAGCAAAATTAAGAGTGTAACAGAAGACTTCCATGAGTTTGTGTATTATGTTAGTCTATGAAAATGTGCAAAGGTATTGTAGAGACTTTATAATTAGAAATGCATATACTTTTGAAACTTGAAAATGAATGTTATATCAAATTTGCTTTGATTTATAGGTTTAGCATTGTCTTTTCTTATAGGCATAGTTAGAGATACAAGAAAATAACCACCGTGTTGTGAAAAAGTGACCAAAATCACGTACTGAATGCACAGCTTTATATACCCTGTCCACCATCGTGTGCCTCTTCTCCATTTGCTTTCTTCCCATTTTCCTTCCCCTAAGGAAAAAATTGGTTTCACATTTGTAAAGAGTAATTTCAGTAGTTAGTCATCTAAGGGAGTAGCCCGAACTCTGTTGAAACTTAACCAAAATAAGATATTTTCTCAGTTTAGGGCTTATTTGTTATATTTAGTAATAAGATAGGATAGTTGGTTTCTGTTTAATCAATTGAAAACGAGGGCTATAAAGATGAAGATTTTTCTTTGAAACTGAATTATCGTATTGGGAAGATTTGTTGTTAAAAACTTCCTTTGCACAAAATAATCCACTTGATACCTGAAAAGATGAGCTCTGGTTGTGTGTGTGTTTGAAATAGAAAATTTTAAGGAAATATAGAAATAGGGTAGGAGAAGTATTTAATACTTGGTAAGTACTTGTAACCAACTCCAAATGTTTTTACTCCAGATTTGTGCTATCTCTGGCACAGATTAGATTTGGGGGGGGGGGGATATATAAGAAAATTGATTAAGTTTGGCTAACCTTATGTAAACCACACCTAGAAGAGAATAAAATATGGTCTCAGGTTTATTTGCAGTACCCAGATGATCAACTTTGCAAAGTCCCTTAAAAAGGTATTAGTATCAGAATCATGAATAAAATAGGAGAGTTTTACATGTATACTAATTGTTGATTTCTCAGTATTTTATCTCACTACTTCTCCCAGAATTTTCTGTAAACTCAACTACTGGTTTGCAGAGTTTTAGTCATTTAACACTTTTTTAAAATTTAGTTTGTACATTCAATTTAGTAAAGAAATCTATCAGAAGTAATGTTAAAATATTAAATAGGAAAAGAGATCCACTAATATAGTTTATGGTTATTAAATTTAGGCTGATCATGGAATAATATTAATGTTTGTATTGGTGTTAAGATTTGATGACTTTAGCTGTATGAATATATAATAGTCATACTGCAAACATTTTGCATCCCTTTGTGACCTAATTTTTAAACATTTAAAACTGTGTTGCCATTATGCTTTGCTGTTTAATAAAAAGCTGTTTCAAAAAAAAAATTGCAAAGGACTAAAGTAGATATTTCTCCAAAGAAGATATACAAATAGGAAATAGTACAAGAAAAACTGTTCAATATTAGGAGTCAACAGGGGTATGCAAATATAAACCACAATGAGCTATCACTTCACACCCACTAGGATGACTATAAGTTTTAAAAATTGAAAATGTGTTCAAAAGGATATAAAGAGATTGAACGCTTTGTACATTGCTGATGGGTATGTAAAATAATGCAGCCACTAACAAAGCAGTTTGGTAGTTCCTCAAAAAGTTGGATACCGAAATATTATGTGACTCAGCAATTTTCTTCCTGTGTAAAAACCCCTAAAAATTTAAAATAGGAACTTAAACAATTGCACATGAATGTTCATAGCAGAATTGCTCACAACAGCTGAAAGATGGAAACAACACAAAAGTCCATCATATGTTGAACAGATAAAATATTATATAATATATATATATAATGAATATTTTCAGCCATAAAAGGAATGAAGTGATATGTGCTAGTACATGGATGTACCTCAAAAGCATTTTGCTAAGTAAAAAAAAAGTCAGACACAAAACATCACATATTGCATAATTTCATTAATATAAAATATTAAGAATATTCAGAAATATTCAGAGGTAAAAACCAGATTTGTATTTTCCAGAAGCAAAGGGGAGGGGGAAAAGAAAGTGACTGCTTACTTGATATGAGATTTTTCTTTTGAGGTCATGAAAATATTTTGGACCTAGATAGAGGTGATGGTCATAAAGTGAATGTGTCAAGTGCTGTTGAATTGTACACTTTTAAATTGTTGATTTTACATTACTCCTTTATTTTAATTCAATTTTAAAAATACAATTTTTTAAATATTTTATGACGCAAAAATTCTAACCATGCATGTTGTTAACAGAATATGGATTAGGACGTTATGTGTGTATTTGTGTACCTGTGTCTCAGATTATCTACCCTATAGGACAGAGGGTTTTTTTTTTTTTTTTAAATCTCTTTCGTTTACTACTGTTTTGCCAGGAACTGAACCTGACATTAGTATGCACACAAAAAAACATTTGTTGAAGGAATGAATAAATATGTGAATAGATGGAAGATAAAGAGAGAGAAAATTTAGGTAAACACCAAAATGATACCTGTTGCTATCTCTCAGGGAACTGTGGATGATTTTTATTTTCTTCTACTTGCTTTTCTGTACTTTTCTAAAATTTAGTTCCTTTACATAAATATGTATAATTTTGTAGTGAAAACTGATTAACAACAAAAGTCTTTTAAAAGGAATTGAGGTTTTTAAATTAGGGATCCACAGAATTCAGCCCCTTCCTCTTCCAGTTAAATAGAACAACAACAACAACAACAACAACTAAAGAGGCAGATTCCAACTATATATTTTAGCAGAGCATAATACAAAACAGCCAATAAATCCTTCATGAAAGACATTGAAAATAATTTTCTTTGGGCACTACTAATGATGTCTTAGTGCTCCAAATATGAAGCAGTTATTTCTTTCGAGAAGAAAAAAAACTAGTGATGAATAGTAAACATTTTCTAGTAGAGAGATATCTGATATAAAAACAATAACAGAATTTGATGATCATGTCATTATTGTGCACACAAATTGCTGAAAATATAAAACAGGAAAATCAAGGTCAATAGAAATTAACATACAGTTATTCAGAGCGCCAAGCAGGCAGATTAATGGGCTACTTAATAAAGTACAAGTCTGTCAAAGCTGGCTGTTTAATGAACAATTATAGCACCCCAGATATTAGAGAAAGGATGGAAGATAGCATAGTATTTTGGACCTCATAATGAGTCCGCATATAATGAAATCTACTTCAGTAATGAGATGACAATAGACCTGAAACATGGATCCCTGAAGCAGTGATGAGTTAACCTTTAAAAATCATTTGTGAGATCTAGTTAAGAGAAAGAGGTGAGAGCTCAGATTCTTTAATCTCATTAATCGGAAATTCCACTGCACACACTAAAATTCAGGTTCATTATAACTGGAAGCCTCAACTATATAGGAATAAAAAATGTTTTTACCAGGATATTATTTGAAACTAAACTCAGGAATTTAAATTAAGGAGGAAAGAGCCTTAAACATTCATGGTCACTGGGAAAAAAATAGATTAAAGCAACATTCTGGACTGGTTTCATTTTATCAGAATTTACTTTTCTACTTTAGCTGGAGGCTGTCATATTTCTCTAGAGAAATCATTAATGATGTATTTGGAGTTCTAATAAATATTTAAAGTGAGAATATAACAGGAGCTCCCTGTCCATGATGACAATTACTGTCAACGTGTTTAATATGACATTATCTTTCCACATCTGTACTGAAATGGCCAAATATAATAGGAAAATCCAACGTATCATCTAGAGGTTTTAATTGCAAGCAATAGAAAACCTGAAATTTTTTGAAAGGCTATTAAGTAACACACAGAATCACCAGGTATCCTTAAGGTCATATTTGGAAAACAATTGAAATTAAGAGCAACTATACACTATGAGATCTATCCAGTGCCACTCTCATTAAATGCTGGATGTTCTAGCTTGCTCCACTGATGCTAATGTGCAGGATACAGGATGTCACCTTATGCACTGTTGCATCTGGAAAGCTGATGTTGCTGCCATCACCACCATCACCAAAATTGAGTTTATGATATTTCCACATCTATGTATCACTAACTCCCATGTCAGGGTCAGAATGTGTCTCTAAACGTTAAGGCTTAAATGCTTTGCCTGCCCTTTTGTTGCAAGAAAGGGTGTTTTCTCTCTTTCTATAGGGGACAGGTGATTCTGGTTCCCATGAAGACTTAAACACAGTTGCCAAACATAAAAGGATATTCCAGTGATGAATGGGTAAAAATTATTAATGTTACCTACAATCTAAAACTTTGGTTGTTCAACATCAAGGTATGTTTTTTTTCAATTCAAAACAATGGTCTTGCCTATCACAATTCAACAATCTCATATTGCAAGCAAAATATCTCACCTTATCACCAAAAGGAGGCATCCAAATCATGTTGTGTTGTCACCATTATCTGTGGGAGATTCGTGTTTCCTTACTTCGGCCTGAATACCACCTGTATATAGGCAAACTACTGACTAAGTCATGAAGGTAGCCAAACCCATTTTATTCAACAATGGGTAAAATGAGAGAAATTAAAAAGAAAAAGTCTGTCTCCCAACACACATACACACATGTATGGGAAGGAAGAAAACATATTTATAGGATATAGTCCTTAATTCTGGGACTACTCAAGAGAGAATTTATTATTTCCCTTATCTAATAGCGACTAAAGATTGCTTCTATTTTCACTAAGCACCTAAACTGATCACAGACCTGTTTACAGTGGGATAGACCAAGCCTTCAGTCCTAACAGATCTGAACCCTTAGTTGTTCCAACTGTGTAGTGTTGCAGTGGTCTTATATTACTGTTACTCTTGATCCTAGTAGTAAAAACATGTACCCTAGGGCATCCCATGGGTGCCATCTGTGCTCCCCTTTGACTCCACAGCACAGATGAACCCAATTGTCCCTTGATATTTAAAATATATCACCTGGACAACATAATAACCCCTTTTTGGGGACCGATTTATAAACTGACCGCAGAACAACAAAGTGGCCCTGTAACAGACTTACTCAGCTTCCAATTCAGGGGAAATATTGTTATGTCTTTAGGGAAATAGTTCTCCATAAGCATTAAACTTTCTGAACAGAGTTCAGAACAGAAGCAAGAATTTTACAAAGAAAACCTGAGGGCTAATCATGAAATGTTCTACCCTGTAGATATCAGCCTTCTCTAAAAGTCCCTCCCAAATACAGTAGACTTCAGACTGGCAAAAATATTTTGCTTTTCATTTTATCTCAGGTAAAGAGCACATATACATGTACCAAAGGTACCCACATACCTTCTGCTACCAAAAACACAAAGCCCTAGTTGACAATGCAGGTGTTTGAATCAGACAGTCTTGGGTTAATTTTAGTCAAGCCAGTTACTGGCAATGTGATCTTAGGCAAGTCACAGTATCCTTTGAGCTTTAGTTTTCTCATCTTTAAAACGGAGATAACACCAACTATAAATGGATGTTGATTTTTTTTTCTTGTAATAAGATTATATAGTTAAAGCTTTTAGCACATTGCCTACTAATGTGGGTGCTTGATTCATAGAAGCAGAGGTAATATTTAAAATATTTTGCACATCATAGTCACCAATGAATTAAAGCAGATTCAGGTTGTGATGTTAGAACAAGGTCTTGGGGGTCTGGCATCATCCCTTTTGAAAGCAGACATTAGGGAGGTTCAGGGAAGGGGCTGGGACATCAGGAGCCATGTGAGGAGCTCTAGGTTAGCTGTATTTTACTAATCATGTAGGAGTATTCAGTGCTATAATAACTGGTGCAGCTAGAGTATAATAACTGATAACCAGCCTCTCATTAGAGACACATAGTAGTAACAGGGATGGTGAGGGTGGTAGTGGGAGCTGTAATAAAACATTCTCTTAGTAAGGATAAGCAGAAAGAGATGAATCATCTAACACATGAAAAGCTAAGAAAAAACATAATGGGAGTAGGATAAAGAGGACAGTCATAAATTGAATGCAAATGATGTTCTTGAAATTTCAAAGCACTGCAGTTGTTCAGTAGTTTTTAACTGAATAAAAATGTGACTCATTATTCTTGGAAATAGGAACACTCCATAAAGTTTGGGTTTTTCTTTATGAAACAATTAATTTTTAAGGGAAATTTAATTTTGTTTGCTAATGTTTTCTTCTAGCCAAAAAGAAAATTCTTACCAAGAGTTAATTATATTTCATTTTCTAAAATGTGTGAGAAAAGAGGAAAACAGTTTCTGAGCCATGTGTTCTGCTGCACAGAAGAAAATAATACTCATAATCAACTTTCAATGTTAGTTTTTATACGTTTATATTTTAAAACAATAGCTATAATTAAAGATGTATTCTCCTCTTGAGAGACTATATTTCAAGTCACATTTATTGAGCATCTACTACCTATTAGGTGGACAACGAGATACTGTGATTGATAGGTCATGGTGTTTGTGAGGGAAACCACCATTCCAGCTCAGTGACGTCCAACATGATAGACCACACCCCTGGTTATCTCTCTGAACTCCTATCAATTCCTCCGTATTTATTATGCTCCAGAAAGGTAGTTTCCCAGTCCCTGGAGGAGGCCAAGCTTATAGTTGTCTTAGGGTCTGTGCATTTACTCTGTCCTCCCTCTGGAATACTCTTGTCATGACTCTCTTCTTTTCAACATTTACCTGAAAAAAACCACTTTCTCAGAGAGGCCTCATATGACAATCATAGCTAAAGTAGCAACAATCCCCCAACTGTCACACTCTATCTGATAGACTTGTTTTGTAGACACTTTTAAGAGATACTTATCATTATCCAAAATATTTGTGCTTATATATTTATGATTTACCCTTGAAATAAAAACTCTAGTAGGCCAAGATTTTGTTGTGATGTCCTTAGTAATATGAACAGTTCTTGGCACATAGAAAGGTTATAAATAATTATTTAGTAAAAGTAGTGACACAAAGCAAAACTAAATCACTTGATCTCCAGCTATGTAAGTTTTGAGATTGTTTGAATTTTACACAACATTAGAAAAAGGTTAATTGCTATTGTATGCATCAAGTACTTGAAGAAACAAACAAACATGAAGCTATCCTTGGGAATGGTATGTGTGGCTATTCCATGTGAGTTCTTTGACTATATTACTACATCTCAATAGTAGATAGGGATTGTATTAAAACAATTAAATATAAGCCTCAATTATGTTTCTTAGAACTTTCAACATTTTAGAGACCTGTTCCTGAGACCTTGAACTAATTTGCACTCATCTATTAATTATGGTGCCACTCTACCGAATCCCATGCTGTGAGGTTGTGCTAATAATGGTTTATTTAATTTTTAAATCCAGTGTTCAAAGGGGAAACAAGCATTTTTTTTCTCTGGCTCCTTGTAGGGAGATAAAATGACTCAAGGGATAAAAGAACAGTAGATCAAATGTGAAACCACACATCTAAAGCTAGAGGAAAAAGTCAGAAAAAGAGATAGCCAGATACCAAATTTTAAAAAAAGAGATATTTATATTAAAGAAAGATAAGAAAAAAGGGGAACTGGTTCTGCTGTATAAACTTTTCCACAGCTTATAAAAAATACAAAAAAAATACTCATTTAAATATTTAACTAGCAAATCTTTGTCATTTAATTGCTGACACAATTTTAAAATATTGTGCATGTAACAGTATTTAAATAATAGGTAACTGATAGAAAATAAATATCTCAAGTACAATAACAAGAACTGTAATATGCATAAAATATCATAACAATAAATGAGAGACATATATGGAAGGGATAACAATACCCTATTGATGTCAATAAATTAAAAGGATTTGCTTGTTATTATTACTGAATAGTATGAAATATGTGAAATATATGAAAATGAAGCCCACATTAATTGAGTTTAATTCAATTCAAGTTAAAATCCTAATTATGCATTCTTTATAAAGTTTAAAAAATTATTCTAAAATTCCTCGAAATTCAATATTAAAATGGGTGGTAATTCTCTCTGAAATAATTTTTATGTATTTTATTCCAGGGAAAATATTTATGATTGATTTTGGGGAAAAGTGATTGAAAATTTAAAATTGGAAGAAAAATATAAAGAATACCTGAAGGCTAGTCTTAAATAATATAAAAGTTATCTATGCAGTTAAGATAATCTAAATAGTATGATTCTGGCAATTGGAAAACTAAATAAGGAAATTGAACAGAAAGCCTAGAAATAAACCAGAATATGTAACTATTTAGAATATCAGTGAGATGGTATTAAATACCAAGTTAGCATTAAATACCCAAGTTACTCTATAAATGGTGTCAAACTAATTGACCAGTTCTTTGGGGAGAGAAAAGATGTTTACCTCACTTTATGCATCAACATAAATTTCAAAATAATTAAAGAATTAATAGTAAAACACGAATCCAAAAATATTACTAGACTATAAATGTTAATATAGAATTTAATCCAGAGGAGGCCTTTCTATGTGTGACACCAAAGGTAGAAATTATAAACAATATTGATAAGTTAAAATCTTCCTCATCAAAAACATATAATTAAAAGACAAAGAACAAAAAATTAGAAAAAAAAGTCATTCAAAATTAACTAACCTTTATTCTTTTGTAGAATTCATAAAGCTTATTGTAAAATATTAAAACAATTTGTAAAAGTATAAAGACATCAAGAAAAATTACTTTCAAACACACAGATTATTACATAGTTAACATTTTGATAAATTTCCTTTCAAATATTATTTTCTCTACATTGATATACATCAAATTGCAAGAATATAACTTTTATTTTTAGATATGTTGTTCTGATAATCTACTTTTTCTAAAAAGTATATTTTGGAACAATTATTTATATAGCATTTACATTGTATTAGGTATTATAAGCAAACTAGAGATGATTTAAAGTATATCGTAGGATGTGTGTACGTTATATGCAAATACTATACCACTTTACCCTTTTTATAAGGGACTTGAGAATTCCTGGATTTTGGTATCTACGTGGATTCCTAGAACCAATCCCACACAAACAACAAGGGGTGACTGTGTATATTATTCCATCATATAACTTGTACTAAAATTCAATTAATCAGTCCCTTTTCTTCTATTATAATGTGTGTAATTATTTGTTAACATTTTTTTTCCTTGTTACATAGCGAGAGTCCTGACAACAGAGGTGGTCTCTGCCATTTTTTCCTGCTGTAATTGCAGCACTCATTGTGGGACCCAGCTAATGCTGAGCTCTCTAAAAGTAGTTATTGGGTAAAGGGATAGATGTAGATTAAATATGTAAGGCTACATAATTTTGAAAACAAAATGGAGACTCTATATAGTCCATGGGGGCCAGTAACAGGATTTAAAACCCAGATTTGTTAAGAATGAGTGGTAAAGATAACAGGTGATAGAAAAAATATGGGAATTGTCCTCATCAAGCCATGTGACCATGAACCTGACTTCATTATACCTTTGATGAAGCTAAGGGACAAAGTAAGTTTTGTTAATTAATTTATATCTGTTACTAATAAGAGAAAATACATATTGGTTTTTCAGCTGGGGTCAACCATGTAGCTAAGGGAATTAATGCACAAGAACTCCACATTTTTGGCAAAATAACCTCTTTTTTTGAGTTCCTCACATGGAACTCGGTAAGGAGAAGGAGCTAACTTTGAAGTCACTAGCTGACCCATCACCATTTCCCTAAAGAAATTTCAAGACAGTCTAACGTCAATGTACAAAGATTGTAGAGCAGAGTTACTAATAATAGAAAAATGATGGACAAAGCCTACATAAACAGTAATAAAGGAATGGTTTAATCAAGTCTGTGATTAGCAATGTCTAATCATAAAATGAGGAAATGGTGACTAGTTTGCTGTCTCTAGAGCTCCTCAAACTATCTGTGGTGTAGATTTCTTTTTCAATTTCTAATTTATTTCAGACTTATGTTTTATAAAATACAATAAAAAATTTCAGCAATATCAAATTGCTGTAAATTTTCTTAGTGTTTCCCCTGATATTCTATACTTATCCATTTGTGGACCAATCACAAACAGTTCAGAAACTGTCATCAGTCCATGGATCACACTTTGTGTAGTACAGTTTTATACAACTTTGTTAAACATGTTCATTGATTCAAAATTGAAATGGCTTAAAAATTTTTTCAATCTCAAATATGCCAAATATCACATGAACTTTCTTGGAGTATTTTCCATTATGGTATATTCATCTTAAAGTGGCAGTGTGTAACACTGACTACACTGGAGAATATGGAAGTTATTTGTCATCAACTGGTTTTGTGTCACAAATATCAAAACTGGGATCTTTGCTGTTACCCAGGTTTTGTACAGCAACCAGGAGTTGATAGTTAGTATACTTTATGATATATATAACTATTCTTTTGCAGATAAAATATCTTGACTTTTTCTTTGTCCATTTTCCCTCTATAAATAAAACTATCATTCAAGTCTATTCTTGAGGAAATGTTAGCTAGGGTTCATGTACAGCAGGAAACAAATAACTACTATAATCCTGGCCAGGAATCCTTTCCAAAGAGCTAATTAACTCCGAGTATTTGAAGCCGACAGGATTGACCACCTTCACCCTAGAGAGGGCAAATAGGCCTTATTTCCATGTAATACACTCATAGCCTCTCTTAATAGTTAAAGTCTGGCAGTAGGAATCCAGCGGTTGAGTTTTTAGTGCTGTTAGATTATCCCAGGGCAGCATCAATTTCTGGCAGTGATAACGCATGCAGTGGCTTTCCGGCAGGACACAGCCACAGGGTTCCTGGCAAAGCCACTGAGCAAGGTTTTTGTAAGCAGATCCGTATCAGTTTTGACAGGGCTAACATATGGCTTTGAATTTCTAGCCAAAGCCTGCTTCATGGTTGCTATCAGAAGAAACCCTACATGCTCTCTGGCAGCACTGCCATGCAATGTAAAGAATTTAATTCCTGGAAGTATATTGCCACAATGGTTTGCTACAGAACAAATTTCGGAGCTGGTTTCCTGCCAATATAAAATTCTATAGGTCATGTCAAGGCCAACACTGCAGTGAGTTTTTAGCAATAAGATACTGAGCTGATCTTTTAATAACCTTCATACTCACATTTTCAATACTCTTTAAGTGTTTCCACGTACACTGAATGTAAATGAGCTATTTTCTACATGAAAGGATATTGCAGTCAGTATGTGTTTTGTGCATTGGCTTATATGAGCATTTTCCAGCACCTCTCACTTGTCCATCTAATACAATGAATTGCAATTATTTCACACTTTCACTTTAAATTGTAAAAGTGCCAATGCATGTTCATGTTAACAGTAAGTATGGCAAGAGCAACAACATCCCACAGTTCAAATTGCAGCTTAATTCTTTCATCTTTTTATTCTGACCACAGGTTAAGTCAGCAGCTTAACTGACTGCAAATGTCTGAGGGGAAGAAGCCTTGGCTCTGAAAGGTGATTAGAGTTCAAGATATAGGACAGGAAGTAGCAGTATATCCTTCAGGGGGAGTGATGCATCATTGTTTTTTTTTTCCTAAAACAGAACTATGCACAGTGCATATATTTAAAACACTGTTCTAGTACTGCTTTCATGATACTGAAATTGACAATGTCACATGACATTTTCCTGATAATTTCATCACAACTGAGATCACCCTGCTTAGGCTTAACTTAATAAATACTGATTCAGACAAGATATTTCTCAAAGATCACAGGATCATTACATTTTATTTGATTTATATAAAATACTAAACAAACTAATGAGAAAAACAAGCTCAAAATAAAAGTGCTTTTAAAAAATGGTTATTATGCAACTAAAGCAAACAAAAAATTATTCTAGGTTACTTCTTGTCTGTTTCATGGTGCCTCTGAGGCCTTATTATAACAATTAATTCAGGGTAGTTTTTTAAATCTGTTTATTATCATTCTTATAAAAACACTGTCCCCAAACCAAAGGCTAGTCACATTTGAGTAACTCTCAAGATATATGTGGAATAACTCTAATGTGTAAAATGATTTGGGGACAAAACATCTCAATGAAATATAAAGCTATACAACTTACAGGCAAATTAAGGTTATATGTGTGAGACTTGTTTCTTTGTTGTTCATTTTGATATGCCTAAGGAATATAAAGTTTAGAAGCAATCAGCAAGAATATTTTCTGAGTGCCATGGACCAGAGCACTGTATTGATGGATGTACTATAGTTATAATTCCAAATCAGCTCTTACCTCACTAGAGTCCCTTCAGCAAAGCCTGAAAAATACCTTTGAAGCTGATGTCTCTACTTCTTTTATGTCAACAGATGCAAAGACATTCTGAATTAGGTGAAATTCTGGTTGTTCTTTCATAAACATTCCAATAATTTGGAATTGTCTTACTATATCTGATGCAAAGTTTGACATGTGTCACAAACCCTCAATATTTCATTCATTTATTTGTTCAATCAATAAATAGTAACTGAGTAGCAATTATGTGCCAGGTACTTAAGATGTAGTGATTGGTATGGAGTGTCCTCACAGGATTCAAAAATCCTGAACCTCATCTTTGAAGAATTATAAGGGAAACCTTGGAAGTTATAATTAATTTTTGCCTTACCAAAAGAAATAGGTCAAAAAAGAAGAATGAAAGGGTAAGATTTACAGTCCAATGATGTTGAAAGGTCTCAACATTTTCCAGTGAATCACGGTTTAATTTGAAAAACAGCATGTCATACTACTCTACTAAATACATGTATAATGTAATTTACTGCAGATAAGATATAAGAATTTGGCACCAGGAAAAAGCAATAACTTACCTATTACTAACCAACACTTTATTTTACAATTTTCTGTTAATGCAGGACCATCTCATATAACTGACTAAGTGCTAATGCTTCAGCCAAAGAGTTTGAGAATCACTTATCTAGCTGGTTCATTCAACTATGGCTCAAACTCAAAAGACAGCTAAAACACAGAGGAGCAATAAATCTGGCTTGGCAAAAATCACTGAAAATGACAGTAGCTCTCAGGTGATAGGAAAAGACTCTTGGTCTTTGGCCTTTCTTTCACTTTGTATGTTTTAACTTTGCATGCCTGGGTTTCTTGGTAGGTAATTATAGAGCAGTAGGTCAATAATGTGTAGGTTCATCCTTCTGAAGACTGAGATATCAAAAGGGAGTCAAACTCTCTCCCATCTTTGACAGGACAACAGGAAGGAACCACCAGGTAAGTTGGTCAGAGTTAAGTGAACTATTACAACAGTGATGAATATGTTCCTAAAAAGAAAAATGAAAAAGACTTTGGGATATCAAATGGAAATATGCACCCTTTTCCCCTGAGAAAAGGCAATCACCATGATTTTCAAAGCACTTATTAGGCACTGAAGAAAATTTTCAGATATTATTATGCTAATTTAAGAATGAGAAAAGCATCCTTACAAGTTAAATAAATAACCCAAGAATGCAGAACCAGCACCTGGCAGAGGCAGGGTTGGCATGCAGCAGGTTGGTGTCACTTAGATACAGCTGCAACCCCCCCACCCCCCCCAACCAGACCTTCCCTAAGCTTGTGTTTCCTTTTTACCACTGGGAGTGAATGACAAAGGCATCATTTTCCCAGCTATTTTATAGCACAGATTTGCTAACTATATTTCTCATTTCCATTCTCACAAAGCACCCAAGGTGCTTCTGTATGGGGTCAGGAATATCAGATTTCACCATGAAACCCTGGATTCTTAAACATATGATGTTTCTTTTAACAATTTTTTCCATAATTAAAAAATAATGACCATAGGAGAAACAATATTAGCAAATCCATTAATTAGGGCATTTCCTCCCCTAGGAAAATAATTTTAGATCAACTGTTCAGCCATCATTAAAGCCATTACATTCTATAGAATAGAAAATATGTTTGAGCTTCCCACTGCTGTGTTTTCAGTTGGATTGTCTCCTACTCCACATTTTATCAAATTATGGTATAATCAAGGTACAGGTTAAGGTAACACATTATTAGGCTTCCCAAGAGAAGCGTAAATGAACTCTGATCTGTAAATTGGTTAATTATTTTTGTGTTACATCATTAGCTGTAGAAAGTCTTTAGACTCAAATGTATTATTGACAGAAAAATTCAAGCATATCATTTATAAAAGGGACAACAGCGTTATTCAAGGATATGTAATAGCTGAACCATGAAAGAATTTCTTTAATTCTTCTTAATTTAAATTATTTTCTTACTCTAAATGTAATAACTGTTCATTGTAAAAAATATAGGAAGATGCAGAACTCCACAAAGAAAAAAATAAAATTTGCTTGAACCCCACAACTCAGAGAAAACTACTATTACCATAACCAGTCTTAAAACATATATATATATATAATATATATATATATATATTATATATAACATATAAATATATATATGTTTAAACATATATATATGCAAATATATTTATATGCTCACAAAATTGGGACAATAACAGACTACTGGTTTATAGCCTAGTATTTTTTTTTCATTTAACAATAAACCAGGAGCAGATCTCTATGTTATTAAAATATTTTATATAAAGTTATATTGATGTACATAAAATTCATAATGCACCAAAACGTTTAGTCAATATAATTATGTATTTATTCATTTTCAAGTTTTCAAACTATTATAAACAATCCCAGGAGGAATATACTTAAAGAAAACAAAATGACATCAACCTCTATGATGGCTTCCTAAGAATAAATTAATGGAAAGAGTCAAAGAATATGTATTATTAATTTTTTTCCCCAAAATGTCATACCAATTTAATATCTACTCGCAGGGAGGTAAGATTGTTGATTTCTCTATCATTGCCAAAAGTGGCTATTATCAAAACTTTTAAACTCTTACCAATTTAACAGATTAAAGATTTTATCTTATTTTTAATTACCTGGAGGTCTTTCACCATTAAGTGGAAAATTTTTCAATATAGTCATTGGTTATCTGCAATGAATTATATTTTACTTTAATGAATTATATTTTACTTTTTTGTTGTATTCATCTCATCATTCATTTGTTCATCCATTTATTCATTTAGTAAGTACCTACTGTGCTGCAGTCAGCATCATTTCAGTTGCTAGTGAAGAAAAACTTCTGTTCTCATGTTGTGCACACACTTCTGAAGGGAGCCAAATAATAAGCAAAATATCAAAAAATAAGTTACTTTTGGATTACTTGTATTAGTTTCTTAGGGCTGCTGTAACAAATTACCACAAACTGGGTGGCTCAAACAACAGAAATTTATTCTATAACAGTTCAGAAGGCTAGAAGTTTGAAATCAAGGTGTCAGCAGGACTGTGTCCTCTCTGTCTCTAGGAGAGAAAATGTTCTTGCCTATTCTAGCTTCTCATGTCCCTCAGGCATTTCCTTGACTTGTGGCCTCTTGGCTCCAGTCTCTGCATCCATCTTCTCTCTGTGTGTATCCTCTATGTCTCTGTGTACAAAGACATCCCTCCTTTCTCTTCTAAAGACATCAGTCACTGGGTTTAGAGACTACTCTAATCCACTATGACCTCATTTTAACTTGATTACATCTACAAAGACCTTATTTCCAAATAAGATTATATTTACTGGTATTGGAGCTTAGGACTTAAACATATCTTTTAGGGGAGCAAAATTCAATCCGCTAGACTGTGACAAACACTAGGAGGAAAACAAAGGTTTGAAATAAACTTCTATGATAGAACGTGATCAAATATGGGTTGGGAGACCTATTTCGATGTAGTGTTCAGGGGAGACATCTCTGGGAATGTTACCACTGAACTAAGACCTGAATGATGAGCAGAAGCCAGTCATGCAGAGATCTCCAAGCAGCAAACAACTAGTGCAGAGTCCCCAAGGGGTGGAGTGTTATGGGATAGGTAGGGGCTGATCATAGGACTTTATAGACCACGGTGAAGAGATTTTATTCAATCAGGGTAGAAAATAACCTTTTTAAATAACTATAATTGGATGGTTACTATATGTCAGGAAATATTGAAACAAGTTTTATATACCTTACTTCATACAAGCAGAGAAAATAATTTATTACTCTCTTCAAGAATAATAAAGGCTCAGAAATTCTAAACCAGTTTGTTTTTAAGGTTAAAAGATAATTAGGGGGCTTCCCTGGTGGCGCAATGGTTGAGAGTCTGCCTGCCAATGCAGGGGACACGGGTTCATGCCCCGGTCCGGGAAGATCCCCCATGCCGCGGAGCGGCTGGGCCCTTGAGCCTGCGCGTCCGGAGCCTGTGCTCTGCAGCAGGAGAGGCCACAACAGTGAGAGACCCGCGTACCACAAAAAAAGATAATTAGGAACATTTCTAATCGTTTCATCAGTACTTTTTCTATATTAAGTATGTTAATCTATATTTCTTTTGATGTGTAATTTCCTTTAATTAGTCTTTGGGCTTTTCAACCAGTATGTACTAATACAGTTCTACCTATAAATGTACTTAGTTGTCTATTTATATACCTACTTATCTATTATTTTATGTTATGAACTCTTCCTTGCCTTGTATGACTAGGGAAAAGAAAAACCCTGCACCATCAGGGATTAAAATAAATGATGGTCTTCATTTTAGCTTTTCTGTTTGTTTGTTTGCTTGCTTGCTTTCTGTTTGTTTTTCATTTATTTTATATGTACTTCTTTCACTCATCTGGAAAAGTTTTGAACTAGAATTCATTTTGATATCCTGACCATTATATCAGAAAAAAAGTGGTGTCATAATGAAGGCCTTCTCTCTGGTACAATATTTGCCCAAAGCCCATGCACACAACTGCCCCAAACCTAAATCTGCAGTGGCAAAAAATGATTTTCTATACCAGAGCATGACATAACCCCATCTTGGTCACTTTAGGCTTCTGTAACAAAAATATCATAGACAGGGGGGCTTTAACAACAAACATTTATTTCTCACAGTTCTGGAGGCTGGGAACTCCAAGATCAAGGTGTTCACGCAGCCCACGTCCATTGATAGTCCTTTTCCTGGTTTGAAGATGGCTATCTTCACTTAGCATCCTCATCTGATGGAAAGTAGAAAGAGGAAGTTCTGATGTCTCTCCCTCTTCTTGTGAGAGCATTAATCTCATCATGAGGCCTCCACACTCATGAGCTCCTCTAAAATGAATTACTTTCCAAAGATGCCATCTCTAAATGCCGTCGTATTGGGGATTAGGGTGTCAACATAGGAATTTGGATGGACACAAACATTTAGTGCATAGTAAATATATAGTTCTTGAATTTTCAAATCACAGAGCATTATTGTGGCTTTGTAATAATCTTCTCTACTGGCTTTCTGACACACCACATTTCTTTCACAGAAGGAATGCTGTGAGTCAGCTTTTGGCATTTGCTTTTGTTTATATTTTGTCCCAAAGCAATCCTATCTATCAGATTTACTCTGAATGCAATTACTATTTGCCTGGACTCCAAAAATGACTCAGGTTTTTCCCTTCTTTTCCTTTGGTCATTTCAATAAGGTTTAAGAAAAAGATGGGGGAAGTTGTGTTCTTGGGCTAATATTTTTATTAGATATTTAAAATTAAAAGTATTGCAGTATTACAACATATAGAAAAACATAGCTTTTAATGAACTTCAAATTTTTCATCAAAATGACAGAAATAAGTAATTTTCATTTTATTTTCAGAGTTAAACTTCTACCATAGATGCCACTAGCTTCAATATAGTGTCTTATTTGTTTTCCAAATCAATCATTCACCACATTTCCAAGTATCTCCTAGTTGTTAATTCTTGGTCACATTGTGAGGCTTTCTAACAGAATCAAACATCAGAAAATATCAGAAAGAAGGACCAATGAAATTGTTGGTTGGGTGACTGATTTGGCAGAAAATTATTGTTAAAAATCTGGATGCTATAAAGTATTTCAAAATATCTGACAATATATAAACTGTTTACTCAAAACAGTGAAACACATGATACTGGGTCAGTAAGAACATCAAGAAGTACAGATCTCAGGGCTTCCCTGGTGGCGCAGTGGTTGAGAGTCCGCCTGCTGATGCAGGGGACACGGGTTCGTGCCCCAGTCCGGGAAGATCCCACATGCTGCGGAGCGGCTAGGCCCGTGTGCCATGGCCGCTGAGCCTGCGCATCCGGAGCCTGTGCTCCACAAGGAGAGAGGCCACAACAGTGAGAGGCCCACATACCACAAAAAAAAGAAGTACAGATCTATAAAACAGAAAATGGCATTTGCTGATTCTTAGTCACTCATATGTGACAAAGTAGCTAAATCTTAGTTTGTCAGAATTCAAACACTACGAACTCCAGACCCAAAAGAAAAAAAAAGAAAGATGTGACTATTGGTATAAAACTCAGTATGGAATCATACAGAGAAACAAGAAAATCCTACCAATTTTCTCATGTAGGAGAAACTGTTTAATCAGTTACAAAAGATCCATTTATATAGTTGTAAAATACGGATGGTTCACCTTAAGTTAGAGATTCTGAAAACTGTGCTCAGAATCTTATAGGAGTTTTTTTTTTTTTAATTTTATGCCATTGTGATTATATTTTTCCCTAAGTAGTGACTGTATATGCACAGTCCTCAAGACACGATAAATAAAATTTGAACTATCCTCTTATATACATCAATATAAACAAGGAAGTTAAATGATTTAGTTTTGTATGCATTACCTCTATTTTACTTGATTAGATCAGTTCAGAAGCTGAAACTATCTATCTACCTATGTATCTATCATCTATTTATTTTCCTTCTTCTTCTATGTCATCTAGGTAGGCAAACCCAATTAGCACATGTTGAAGGCTAGCAACACCTTTTTCAACATTTCAAAGTTCTGGCAAACTCTAAAAGTTACTGAGTCACATAAAAGCTCATTTGGCACAATGAAGGGTTTGCAGTATGAATTTATCACATGAAATGATCATTTTTTAAGTGCACTGAGAGCATACAGAACAATTGGATTTGGAAAGGTCAGTTGAAATAAACTTCATTATTATGATCCTAGGATCAATCCATTCAATCTCCTTAATGGAGTTCCTCACCTTCTCTACTTATACAAAACAGAAAAAAAACAAAACAAAACAAAAAAAACATGATCCAAAAGAGCCCTGGCCTTGGTCTGAGACGGTCTTATTTCTGGCAATAAATCAACTCACTAAGAGGATCTGGGAAAGGATGGAGACGAAGGATCCAAGTATACACTACAGGTTTTATCAAATTCCCCAATTCCTAAGTCTTTCTCATTATGTTAATGGTTTCCAAATCTCCTCAGAGATAGCAATCAGTTTTCCTCAGTAATTATATACCTGAAACTGGCTGCCAATTGGCCACTAGTTTTCCCCTTCTACTTCAGTAACATGCATTAGAGAAATTCTCTGGTGTATTAACATTTGTCTGTTGTGGTGTATATGCTATATTGTCTTGTTGGCCATTTGTTCCAAACTCCTTTAAGGGTGATTTCCTTTATTCAAGAGGCTGGACAACAAAATATTACATTTCCCAGATTTCTTTTCACCTGGAGTTCCAGATGTAATTTAGGACCCTCCATTTAGATACACTTGCCTGAGAACTGGATATATAATTGTTAAGTAGGGAGACAGGCAATAGCCCTTGAAACATCCATTTCGCTGTTGCATCTCAAGCAGCCATACCAGGCTCTGGGGCCACAAGTTCTGACATCAGCTCCCTATCCCATTTTCAAGATTCTGGATTGTGGCAGAATTGGCACTTCTTTTGGTGCACCAGTTCTATGGTGCTCCTATGCAGGATCTTTCTGTGTATGAATCTCAGCCAACACCCTGCTCTGCCATCATTTCCAGTGATTTGTGTGAGCCCCTACTTCCCAGAATTAAATACCTTCATGTTTAAAAGAAGTAGTTTTCATCAGTACTGGATTCTGACTTATAAAGCCGTAGTCTACTACAGTGAGGTTACTATGTCCTTGAAATCAAATTACCTTTATGAAGTGATTTAAGCTACATCACATATTCTCTTTTATCTCCTTCTCGCACACACAGAGACGAGAACATGAGGAATTATTCTGGAATTAAAACTATCAAAGTAATTCAAGAAGATGTCTTATTCTAAAACTAATACTTTTCCAGGTCCCTCTCACTATGAAGGATTTTACTAAGAGCATACAACACAGGCCTCCATATACACATATCCATTTTTTAACTACCCACTGCATACATCTGTTTGAAATCTCCATTGTAAACCTGCCCCCTCCCCATAATCTAAATCCAAATGTTCTCTAAAACCAAAAACACAACTGACACTGAAGATAATGTTACCATTTCTCTACTTATGGTCATATTTTATTATTACTTTTAAATCATCCCTAATATATAAACAGACTCTACATCTTATTTACTCTTTTATCACAACCATTCTTCATTAAGGGAAGCATGATAGAATGAGGCCAAACAGGTCCTACTCTGCCACATTCTAGCTCTTTGTGAGTGGCATTCTTCCACTCTCCTTAGTTTCTTCATCTGAAAAATGGGCACACTAATGTCTACTCTATAATGTTTGGAGGCAATTAAATGAGAACACTAATATATCAGTGGTGACTGGCTTGGTAGGTGCTTAATAAATTGTTGCCTGCTGTCATCATTCTCATTCAAGCTATTATCATTTCATACCCATGTATTATAATGACCACTGAATGTTTCTGGCTGGGGCAAAAGATGTTTAAATAGACCATCATATAAGAGGCCTTTAGGTGGGAAGAGCAAGGTGCCTAATAGGAACACGTGTAATCTTAGGTTTTCTCCATAAACTCCTCCTATAATGCCATCAAAGCAGCTGTAAGCTTTTACTGATAACACAAACCATTGGAAATCTCTTCCTCTTTCAAACATTTGTAATCTTTAACTCATGTAATTCCTACATTTTCACATATTTTTGTTTTCCTTATTATACTATAAGCTGGGCCCAGAGATAATGCCACAGTGTTCATGTTCCATTCCTTGCTGAATATCACACTATAGGTACCTCTAAAAGGTTTTGGTTGATCTAAACTGAAATCTGGAATTCTAGAATAAGTCTCATTCTTGAATCATTATAATAATTTTAAGTTTCAAAATAATTCCTCATGCCCATATCTCTGTCTTTCATTTTACTTTTTGGTGCACTCCTAAAGTACAACTTCTCTTTTTCACAGATAGATAACTTATTATTCAGACATTTTGCTACTAGAATTGAAATCTGTCCAGTCTTATAAAAATAGCTATTTCTGAAATTACACTCATTCTCAAAAATTCTAATTTACTAGTTCTAAAATGCCATAATTAGAATTATCACCTTGTTAGAGGTGACCAGAGCCATACTGAATGAAATCAGCTCATCATGAGCTTACATCAGACTGTCCCAATATGATCTTTTAAATGACTGATGCATGTCAGCTGTGTTAAGTAATATGTGTTAGTGCATTTAAAAAAAAAATGTCAGGAAGGTCCTTAAAACCACAATGCTTGCAATAGATAAAATTTTGTATTGTTTTTTTAAAAAATAGATTAGAACAAATGATGGCTCAATATTTTAAAGCAAATATCATTTCTCATAATATTTAGTGTATGGTTTTATGGGGTTATTAATAAGCAACATTATTTACTGTTAGAGCTTAATAAAATATCACAGTGTCATATATCATTTACATTGTTCTGAAGAGGCACAGTCATAGGCAACTCTGAGGTGTAAAAGTTGCCTAAATGTTCATTTAGGATTAACCAGTTTGGGGCTGAAATAACAATTTACCAATTCCACTAGTGGCTTAAGTAGTTGAGCATGTCTATAGGTCTATGTCTTTAAAAGTGTCCTTGTTTTTCTTATACATCTTGCAAATACTTATGCAATGTGGGCACTGTTCAAAAGGCTAATTCCCACAGGGAAAAGAAGAAAGCCAAAATTTGAGTTCCCAAACTGAATGAAAATGTGTTCATTCCTCCCACTTCAAGGAGGTGTCAAAAAGACTGTCAGTTTCATAATTATGCCTCTTGAGCAGATGGGCAATAAGGCATTCTGTGACATTTGAGAAGAAAATAATTTTAAAACCCTAAAAATAATAATAAAGGAACTTCTAAATAAAGTGCATGCTCCAACACACAAGTAAAACATCTTAAAGTAGGAATGGAGCTTTTAAAATGACTAGAGACCCATTTGTTAGCTAGACCTTTCTATGTTTACAGTACACACACCATCAGGTTTACAGCAGGTCATAACAAAAGACAACCCTGCAGGGCCTCCCTGGTGGCGCAGTGGTTGAGAGTCCGCCTGCCGATGCAGGGGATACGGGTTCGTGCCCCGGTCTGGGAGGATCCCATATGCCGCGGAGCGGCTGGGCCCGTGAGCCATGGCTGCTGAGCCTGCGCGTCCGGAGCCTGTGCTCCGCAACGGGAGAGGCCACAACAGTGAGAGGCCCGCGTACCACAAAAAAAAAAAAAAAAAAAAAAAAAAAGACAACCCTGCAGAATGTACTGGAATAGCTACATAAGTTTGGAACCAATGAATTTATGTAGTATGAATCCACAGTTTGCTCCCACTTTGAATCAACCACAAGAAATAGCTGCTGCAGTACACAAGGTTAAAATTACAACATGAATCTGGGGTTTGAGGAGGGTTGGTAAAACTCACAGCTCTAATTCCTATCACAACCTGAAGGATACCTGGCTTTCTGAACTGCCGGTCTTTTGACAGAAAATAAAGATGTCAAATCCTTAAATCATCACACCCTTTCAGAACATAGTATTTTCTTTACAGTGTTTTTTTGGGTACACTGAATGGATAAACACTGCAGCTTTAGGTGTGAACAGTCTATCTGGAGAAGCATGAAAAATAATATTGACAAGTCATTTGTTGGCTCTGTCGTTTGTGTCAGATTCAGAAAACCAAGGAAGAGCAAAAAAGAAAACAAAAACAAAACGCAAAACAAACAAACAAAAAAACCCAAAAAGATTTCAAAGCCCACATCAAATTTTGGTTGTTGAGTCCTGCAACCACCAGAACAGATGACTCTCAATTTTTCAATATAATACATTTTTAAATTATGCAAGTAATGTATGCTTATTATAGAACAGATAGAAAGTAAAGATAAGCAAAAAAGAATTTTAAAAAATGTGTTCATAATTCCATTACCTAGTGGTCAGTCAGGACTATAAACATTTGGTGTCAGTTCTTTTGGTGTATTTTTCTATATACACATAACTATATTGAAAATATAAGATCATTTTTATTACTCTTCTATAGGCTGTGTGAAGGTTAAAATGGAAAAAAACCTCGCTAAAATAGTCAGGAGACCAGAAGGCGGAGGTCTCACACACAGGCCACTCCAGGTCAATACAGATCCCAATAGGAAGAGAGGTACCTTGCCTCTCTGGCAAGGAAGTGACACTACTTTACTACCACCAAGAGGAGGAAGAAAGATTATTTCACCTTTGCCTAGCAAGAGCTAAACCATTGAGAGACTGTCATAGCTCAGCCAATGAAAAGCCACTATACTTTGAACTCCCAGTTTCTTCCAAAGACATTTTTGTTTATAAGAGCCTATCTCAACTTCCCCTTCTCCTCTGTAAAAGAATTTCCTTTCCTTTGTTTTAATGGGCTTGCATGTGGTTCTCCTCCTGTCCTGAACTGCAATTCTTTGCTGCTCCTGAATAAACCAATTTTGCTGTTTTTTTTTTTTTTTTTTTTTTTTTTTTTTTTTTTGCAGTATGCGGGCCTCTCACTGTTGTGGTCTCTTCCGTTGCAGAGCACAGGCTCCAGACGCACAGGCTCAGCGGCCATGGCTCATGGGCCGAGCCACTCCGTGGCATGTGGGATCTTCCTGCACCAGGGCACGAACCCGTGTCCCCTGCATCGGCAGGCAGACTCTCAACCACTGCGCCACCAGGGAAGCCCTTCCATGTACAGTTCTTGATAACTTTAAGTGTCATATGAGTTCTGTAATTTTAAGAGCTATATATTGCTTACATGCATATATAATAAACTAACATAATATATAGGTAGATATAGATATAGACAATTCCTATTACATTACATATGCATTTAATGTATTGATATATTCCTACTACATTCCAAACAGCATTAGGTATTTCACTTGGGTTCTTTCAAATGATTTGAAATAAATACTGCTGAAATGAATTTTCTGGTATATACAGCTTTTTAAATAAATTTTCTGAATAATTGAAATTGTTTCCTTAGAATTCTTAGGAGTAGATGTGCTTGGTCAAAGAGGATGTATACACACATTTTCAAAGATTTTGATATATATATTACTAAATTTTCTTCCAGAAAAGCTGTGCCAATTTAAGCTACCACTAGCAATTATTAGAATGGTCACTCTACACCTTGTCAAACCTGAACTTTACCTTTTCTAATCATATAAGAAAAATGCCACTCATAATTTTTCCTCTATTTACATTATTTGGTTACCAGTGAGGCCAAAGAATTATTAACAGTTTTGTTGGCAATTTCTATTTTTTATTTAATAAAGCCTTGCTCATGACTTTATTACTTAGAATTTAGTTGCATATAACAGAATCTACAGCTCTTTCAAGCAATTGAAATATAATCAGGGTTTTACACGCTTATAAAATCATTAGAAGAACTGGGAACACAGACTGGAGGTTGAACATATATGGTAGAGTGGATGTTACTGATGATCCACATGATTCCTGTTACCAGTTAGGACACCATGCCACAGAAGTTGTGAGAGTTAGCTCACAGCTGCCTACTTCTTTTAAGAATTTTCTTTGGCTGAACGGAAGCCACCTCACCCTGGAGGTTAGGTTACCCTACTCCCCCAAAGAAGCTGTCAGGCAATAACCGACTAACATGGGATATAGAAGACCAAATCCCTTGCTTCAAGGTGTTTCAATTGATGACCCAGAGTTTCCTCCACAGCCAAAGCTCCCCTTAGGTACAGGCAACATACTTGTTTAGTCTCTCCCCACCTCATCCTGTTACCATAACTCTCCCTTTCCTAGGAGCATTCAATCAGTAAATCACTCACACAAAAAAAACCCATCTTTGCTCTGCTTTTGCGGATCCTGACTGAACACAATGACTGTGAGGACAATATTGCATAACTGGCCCTCCATGGAGGCCAGTGGACCAATTCAAAAGCTTGGGAGTCAGGAAGGCTGCTTCCCCAGTACTGCTCAAATTCCAATACATAACAGGTACCCTGGATCCTGTGACTTAATGTCTACAAGGTCATGGAGTATCCACTGGGGCCATGACTACTGTTGCTACCATAAAACTAATGACTTCCACAAACAAACTTGCCCACAGAAGCAGCAAGAACAACAAAAACAGGGCTTCCACTTCATTTTTGTGCTACTTTTGTACTATCCACCTTCTTCACTTCAGCTTGGACCAAAAGCCCTAAGAGAGTCTGATGAAAGTGGTCTCTGGCTTCCCAGTCCGTATCCAGCTTTAAGGCTGGCTGCAAGAGTTTGAAACCATTCCTACAATTCTCAGCTTGCCACTTGTGTCCTAATATTGCTTATGATGATTTTTTACATTCAGACATTTTTTTTTTCAAATTTGCTTTTTCCTTATAGTTTCTCTTTGATATCACCCTTAGAATGTCTTTCCCCAGAAAGTTATAAACAAAACTATTTCCTATACTCAGTTCTAAACTTTTCATGGTTTTATCGTGCATATTCAACTATTTGAAATTAGATGAGCATATGCAGTAAGATAAAGATTATACTAAACATTTTTTTCAAATGTAGGCAGCTAAACATATGGGTCCAGATTATTGTACTCACTACTTTGATTTGGCTTGCTTATGCCTTTTGTATTTTTTGGAAGTGTTATTTTTCTTAAACCATTTTATTGAAGTATGATTTATAAACAAAAAGCTTATATACTCAATGTATACAACTTGATGAGTTTGTAGATAAGTATACATCCATGAAACCCTCACCACAATCTATGCCATAATCATAGGCATCACCTCCAAAAATTTTGTATTGTTATATTGCCACTCATTCTTTGATTTTTAACCTTTCTCAGTTATTTCATTTAAAATGATGACATATAGTGGGGATTTTTTAACATAATCTAAGATGTGTAGAAAAAAGAATGCACACTCACTTAACATGACAAACCAAAAAGGAGAGAGGAAAAAAGAGGTAACAGTTTGACAGCTGTGGGGGGAACAAAATATTCATTTTTCACAGAAGGAAGTCCATAGATGGATTGTGAATAAAGTTAGAATGTCAAAAAATAACAGTCGAAAAACACATTACCTAAAATTTTGAAATACTTTGTCAGAAAAATCAGGTAAAATATTTAAAAGCTTAAAAAGTGAGTACCTCTGAGGAAGAGAATAGCATACTACTGTTCTTTATTATACTCCTTGTAAATAATTTCTCTTAAAGTATGTAAATACCTTACTTTGATAAAAATAAATTAAAAAAACAAAACAAAAGAAAATAAATTGATTGATAGATTGATAATAAAAATATCACATCATTTAAGATCAAAATGGTAACCCTTTGAAGACTGAGAGACAAAAAACATTAATAGCCTTTGGGGAAAGGGGGGGTAGAAAAATTTGCATTTCACAGCGTCCTCTACTCTTTGATTTTTTTACATCATGTGCACACATTCAATCCATAATACGGGTGTTAGATATCTGTTTTTTTTTTTCAGCTTTTTAAAGAGGAAAATGTAGGAAATTTTAAAAATAGAATAAAGGAATTTTGTTGAACTAGAGTAAATAAGCCTATTTAGAGAATTGCACTTTATGTTGTGGATGTATAGCTAAAATTTGTTCATAGTTTAAATTATTTTAAATAAATTAGAGATCTGGATACTTTAAAAAATTCTGTGTTACAGTGGCTTGGAAGAAACATGACCAGTGAAGAATTTTCCTCTGACTAAAAGAAGTTTCAGAAGCGGGTGGGTGAAAGGGTGAGAAAAACATGGGGAACTTTCATGGTTCCCCAAAGTAGCCCGCAGAGGATGGGGTAAGTTTCATAAAAGGAACAGCTGCCTGGTGCATCCTGGTAGAGAGAAATCACAAACAGCTTCCTTAGATGTGCCTCTGCCCCAGGCGGGCACAGGGCTGCGGAAGTCTGCTGGAGGATCAGGCAGAAATGAAGGGGACATCTCAGCGGGTTCCTGTGTAAAGCACTGAACAGTGCATAGCCCTGGATTGGTGGGGGGACCCCAGGAATGACTGAGTTTTCCTGCAAATATGAAAGAAGGTAGGCTCACAACTGTGATTAAATTCATTTATAGAAAGTACAAAAAAAATCTGTGATAAACTCAAACAGGAGATACGTATCTTCTTTTTTGTATGAAATTGCAACTAAAACTTATGACTGATAGCTGTATTAGTTATATAAACAGTTGACCCTTGAACAATGCAGGGTTTAGGGGTGTAGTAAAAGATCCACTTATAAACTATAGTTGGCTCTCCATTATACAAGATTCCTTTGTATCCGGGGAATCTACCAACCTCTGATCATGTATTATTGTAGTATTTACTATCGAAAAAAATCCACGTATAAGTGGACCTGCTCAGTTCACACCCATGTTGTTCAAGGCTCAACAATATGTGTGCATTATTATACTTATCTTCATATATATGTACATATGTATAATATTTATCTTAGTGAACAAATAGATCTAAATCTTCCCTTAATTCTAGTTAGAACATCATTTCTCTGTTCTTGGGATCTTGGGGTCTTCTTTTCCAGTGATTCTTCTTTTCAGCTATTATGCTTCTTCAAATAATGTAGTATGAAAGTTACATAATGGAAAATATCCTAACTGTGTGCATATTTGAGGAGGTTTATTGCTACCTTTATACTTAAGTAAAAACTTGACCTTTAGAATCTGTCCTGTCAGCACTTCACTGAGAGAAAGGGAAATTAAGACAGGGCTGGTTTCTAGTTGCCAGATCTGTCAGCCTTTCGGGAATGGTGGGAATGGATGAAGGTCATCTCAGCAGGACAGCTCCATTGCTGGGAGATTTCCTTTCTGTATTTACAATGCTTGTTGTGACTGCTGTCATTTCTGTTGTGACAGCAGACCTACGTACTCAAGAAGCACCACTGTTCTTTCCCCTTCCACCCATTTCTTTACTTATAGGCCTAAGGATTGTGAAGCTCCAAGTGCTTCAATTTCCTCATGCTCAGTGGGCAAATATCCTCTAAATGGGATGTTGACCATGGGTCTTCCTTACCACGGGTCACCATTCTTGTCTCTAGTCTTTGATTCTCTAACATAGGACCTTGGGGAAAAAATCAACCCCCGTATATTCTCTATTGAATTCTGCTATGTTATGATGCATTTGGGGAATGATGAGTTTCATGTTCACTCTGAGTTCTCTTTATATCCTATACCATCTACACTGCATTTGGCAGAAATTTTTAATGTTTGGCATACAGATAAAACTAATTCAAACATCAATGCAGGATTTTCACTCTCTATTTTTTTAAAAGATTTGTGTTGGAAATAATATAATTGATTCTTTTAGGAAAACCCCTCCCCTCAAATGTTTAAGAGCTACATTTAACTCATTTGCAATCTCAGAAGTTAGAAGAAAATTTATTAGATTTCACTAATTATCTAGGTAAGCAATCTTTTCCATTTATTTACATTTAGATTAATTTATCACCCTATGGAGGCTCTACTTAATATAAGATCAAAACTTTCATGTAGGAAGTATAAATGAGTTTATGAGGTGGCTGGAAGAGGACTTTTAACTGACTTAATTGTGCACGTGAAGATATTTTGTGTAAATAAATGGCTAGAACACTGTATTTGTTTTCCAGCACAGTTACAGCAAGTTGCCAAGGGCATAACAGTTTAAACAACACAAGTTTGTCATTTTATGATTCTCCAATGATTCTGCAGGTCAGAGGTCCAGCATGAGTCTCACTGGGTTAAAGTCAAGATGTTGTCAAGGTTAGGCTCCTCTCTGGAGACTCAAGACAAGGATCTGTTTTTTTTGCCTCGTCCAGTTTCTAAAGGCTACCTGCATTCCCTGGCTCATGGACCCTATCTCCAGCTTCAAAGGCAGCAATGTAGCATCTCTCTGATCCTGCTTTCATCATCACATATTTTTCTCTGAGCACAGCCAGGAAGGATTCTTCGATTTTGAGGACTCATGTGCTTAGATTGGTCTCATCTGGCTATTCCAGGATAAGCTCCCCTACCCAATGTTCTTAAATCAATCACATCGGCAAGTCCCTTTTTCCATGTAAGGTAACATAGTCACATGTTTCAGGCACTAGGATGTTGATAGGCATGAAGTTCTACAAATAAATATCAAGAAAAAATTTTAGAAAAGACTCTTGATCAATCTGCCTTTCAGAACTTAGTATGAATAGTTTTCAGATCATTTTCTCAGACAAAGTTTTAATTTGGAGTTTATTGGATGTTACATTCTCCCCAACAGGAGAAGGTGGGGCCTTCGGGCACAGATAACATATTGCTCAGTAAATGCATAGTAATATTTCAGAGTTATTTTATAGGTAATCCTGTCCCTTGACAGGACCTTCAAGATTTGTTGATATTTAAAATGGTGCATTTCTCAGTATAAGAAACACTGGTATTTAAAATTTCATATAAATGTTCGTTCCACCATGCAACATAAGACCTGTCATGTTGTGTGAACTCTGATGGAGTTGAGCAGGTAATGGTTCTCCAGAAAGATTTACTCCCTAGGCAAAGCAGCTCCCCTGTTGGATGCAGTGGTTGCCACACATGATATCAACTCCGGAGTCTGCTTTTATGTTTCAGCTGCTATGATTACATTTCCTACACAGGCATCCTTCCAGTTGGTAGCTAGATTGAGAGGAGTGTCTCTCTATCTTAAAGCACCCTCTGGATGATTAACCCTTCATCAACTCCTACCCCCCAAGCTCTGGGGAAAGCTGAAGGACACACATGCCCTCAAAGCCCTTGCTTATTATGCCATGTCTTTGCTGCTCTCTTCCTATGACCTCACCATATGTGCCAAACATTGGGCAGATGTGCTCATTCTGCTGCCTGTTTATTTTTCTTGAAGTGGTTTGCACAGCAGATTTTCCAGTAAGTGTTTTCTCCTTCATCTCTTTACAATTTTGCTACAAAATAGAAACTGTACACATGCTATTTCCCTTCGTATTTTCAAAGAGAAAACTCTCCACAGCCCCCTTTATACCTCAGTGGAAACTACCTTTTTTTTCCTGGGCACAGATGTAACTTATTTGGAGAATGTGTCCCATCATGCTTATTTCATCAACATCTTTCTCCACTTCCAGGTGCCTTTCTCTACAGCCTGACTACTGCATAGTTCTTTGATTTCAGATTTCTCTGTTTTTTCTAACCCAGCAGCTTGGTTAGCAGAACAGTTTTGTCATATCTGTCCTTTTTATCATAGCACTATTCTTAGTCCTGCACGCTTATCACCCAGCTTTTGAAAATGGTATCACAAGTTCAGATACCATAGAAAGAACAAGCTCATTACATTAAGTGAACATCTCTGTTTATTATAGTAATATCACAATAGTTGTGATTTAAATGATCATATACGTACATTTTATAAACTGTTTTAATCAAAATATCAAATCCATTAAATAATTTATTGAAATGCATTTACTCAATCATTCTACCAATATTTCATGAGAGGGTGAAGTTCTCAAGTTGAAGAGTCAAAGAGAGCTGAGGACAAAATGTTCATGCCAAGCACGGCTCATGTTAAAGTTAGGTAGAGATGTAAACAGTGAATAATGCTTTAGTATTCTAAATTTACTTCAAATATTACACAGAACATACTTATATTTATTTGTGGTTTATGTGAAAATCAAACTTACCTGAGAGTACTATATTTTAATGGGCAATCCTACCCTCAGTTTATGAAAAGGTAAGAAAAATGGAAGAAGATGGTCTGGTGTGTTCAGCTGAGTAAGTGGGCTGCCATTAGCATTAGAGTAAAAGTAGTTGCTGATTTGGGATATCAGATTTTTTGTTTTTGTTTTGCTTTTTGTTAAATCTGGAAACCCTATGTGAAGAGGATTCTTCTTAGGTCATTGCTTCTTACCAGTACTAAAGGCATTAATAAAATCCCTTTGAAACCATGTTCATGAGCAGAAAACAAGGACCTGGATCAGTGTGGCCTTAAAAACATCTCATGAAAACCATTTGGTTCATCTGCAAGTTCTAAGAAGAAACTTCCTAAAGTGATTCCTATGCACACAAGTTTTGGGAAACTATCTAGCATGTGAATAAATAAGTTAATATTTTCAACTGTATTATCCCCATTAACCTACCCAAGAATCCCATGTGATAAATACAATTGTTATTACCACTTTACAGGTGAGAAAACTAAGGCGAAGGTATTTTAAATCCCTTGATTTGCCTAGAGCTGGGATTCGAGCCCAAGTTTTAATGTTTGGATTATGTACTTATAAACACTATGCTATTCTGTCTCCAATTAATGTAACTTAAGATATAGTATTCAAGGGCTTCCCTGGTGGCGCGGTGGTTGGGAGTCCGCCTGCCGATGCTAGGGGACATGGGTTCGTGTCCCGGTCCGGGAGGATCCCACGTGCTGCAGAGCGACTGGGCCGCTGAGCCTGCGTGTCTGGAGCCTGTGCTCTGCAATGGAAGAGGCCGCAACAGTGAGAGGCCCATGTATCGCAAAAAAAAAAAAAAAAAAAAAAAAAAAAAAAAATATAGTATTCAAAATTTTATATAAAGACAAGATATCATATCTCTTTCTACTATCTCAAAAATTGCCTGAGTATATTATCTAAGCTCATTCACCAACATGAGCCAGGTGACACAATATGCCAAATTATAATAAATACACTAGAAAATGCTTTAAATTGGTCTTCACTTTTATCAACCAAATCTTTTGTTTCCACAGGTAAATTAAATTGTAAGTCCAAATTAACTCCCTATTTTCATTTCTTCTTATATTGCTAATTCCCATGCAGAAGGCCTATGCTCAGTCTTGTTTGGGCTGTAACAAATGTTTCTTCTTCAGCAATAAGTGATCACTCTAATGCCAAATCACTCATGTCTCCCACATTTCTGAATTTCCAGTGAATCAACAAGACACGTATCATATACAAATATTAGAGCATCAGCCCTGAGCTCACAGGAATTCTAAAATATGATCAAATCTCAGACTAGTTTCCTATCAGATCTCTTGAAGATATATCATTCATTATTCTATTCATCTTTTATGTTTAAAAGCTTTTGTTTTCCCTTTGGCCTCTGCCTTTCTGGCATTTCAGTGCTGGATTGATATGAGCTCTGTATAAGGGAAACAGTTTTAATTCTTCTATTGTAAGAGATCCCCGTAATTTGAATAGGCAACCTCCCTGTCCCAGTATTCTTGCTTTGAAAAGTCCCCGAGGCTTTTCTATCCTAGGCTCTTTCTAAGGGTTACTCCTAAAGCTGTGACCTTTAGTCAAGTACTCTTCTAGAAACCATGCCTATCCTTGGTATTGGAACTTTGCTAATCCAAAGACAGTACAAATGTGTCATTCCAATCTCATTTTTCTACTGTAGCATACCCCTTTATTTTTTTCCTGGGTTAACATTTCAGCCACTAGTCCCAAGAGGAAAGGAGAACTTTGAATTCTAAACACAATATCACCCACTGTTGCCTGGATCCTCCAAGCCAGATCGCTCCAGTGAAGTTTCTCAAGGCAATGCTTCTCTGTTTTAGGAAATAAAGCCCTAGCTCCATCAAGGCTTTCTCTCCATGGAGGACTCTGACTGAATAGCAGCTGCCTTGTAAGTTGAGACCCTATTTAAGTCTGCCTCAAATCCTAAAATTAAATCTTCCTTCCCAGATCAGATTCCATCTTCTAATTTCTTCAACCCCACATGAAATCGTGTCTGCAAGAAATGAAGTTAGTTGCAATAGCAGCTTGAATTCTAGCAGAATCTTTCCCAGCCTCAAAACAAATATCCCATCCTCATAAAGGCAAGATCTTTTAGGGACACGTAGGATATTTCTCAAGGAAAATGCTCTGTCAGCAGATTGAGATGTTATTACCAGTTGTTCAGGTAGGGGTTAGACTCCCAGTTCCCAGTCTATTCCATATACTTTTTTTTTTTTAATCTTCCAAGAACATTTGTTTATTTAACCTCCTCCCCCTCCTTCCAATAACACTTAGTATGAACACAGCATTGTTCTGAGGGCTTTAAGAATATTAACATGTTTAATTCCCACCCATGAAGTAGATCCTAGTATTATACTCATTTTACAATGGAAGAGCCTGAGGTTCAGAGAGAGGTAAAGAGACTTGCCCATGGCCACACAGCTGGGATGTGGTGGGGCTGAGAATTGAACCCAGGCAACCTAGCCCACAACCTTAAACATACCACCCTGAGCTCTGCTCACAGACAGATTCATGTTGGTGTGAGAGGTGGGCAGCAGTGGGCTCTGGTGCTCTGTGTGGAGTCATCCTCACTGCCCTTCACCCAGCCTGGTGGGGTTGGCACTGCCTTTCCCAGCAGGCCCCTGCCTCACTGGCTGGGCCACCAAGCCCTTTTGGTCCAACATAGGCCCCTCAAGAGCATTGGTCACCAGCAGGTCCACCAGGGGATGCTGTGGTCCCACGTGAGCCACTGCATGTTTCTTAGGCAGCTCCTGCCTGCCAGCACTTTTCTCCCTCCCTTTGCCAGACAGACTGGCATTTTCCATCCCATTCATGCACCCTGGGTGCTCACCCCTTCCGTGGAAGGGCAGTTACCTGTGGGAAGCTACAGTCAGATGAGGAGGTTTAGGACAAGGCTTCCTCCAGGAAAACGGGCTCTCCTTCCATCTCCTCTTTTTCTTTTTCTTTCTAAAGGATCCTAAAGGCAGGGGAGGGTGGGGTGTGATTTGAGGGGTGTTGGTAAAGGCCTGAGATTCCTCCCTTCACCAAAGTTTCACCTGAATTCCCATCTGCACCCCTTCGCTTATGTCTTGCTGGCTTTGATAATTTTTTTAAATGATGTGCAGAAAAGGCCATGGACTGAGTTCCAATTCAAACTGCCACGTGTGTGAGTCAGATCTGCTCTCTGGAGGATCAGTTTCCCTATCTGTAAAATGTTTTCTTATCTGTAAAATAGACGCCAGAATGGAGAGCTGTGTTACAGCCACTTGTCATCATTACTGTAGAAATAACAAGCATTTTGTAAATAAGCTAATTTGTACCTTTTTTTTTTTAAGATACTACATACAAGCAAATGAAGTTATTTACAAAACAGAAATAGAGTCACAGATGTAGAAAATAAACCCATGGTTATGGGGGTGGGGGGGAAGGAGGGATAAACTAGCAGATTGGGATTGACACATAAGCACTACTGTATTTAAAATACATAACCAATAAGAACCTACCGCACAGCACAGGGAACTCTACTCAATACCCCGTAATGATCTATATGAGAAAATAATATAAAAAAGAGTGGATATATGTATATGTATAATTGACTCACCTTGCTGTACAGCAAAAACCAACACAACACCATAAATCAAGCATAATCCAACAAAATTAATTAATTAAAAAAAAAGAACAGCACCGTTGGGTGGGCACTGAGTTAAGTGTGGGCATTAGCCTGGGCCAATGTGGCCCAGGCATTGAGATATTTTTTTTAACACCTATATTAGATTATAATTGCTTTACAATGGTGGGCCAGCCTCCTCTTCACAACAAATTGAATCAGCTATACATATACATACAGCCCCATATATCCTCCTTCTTGCGTATCCCACCCACCCTCCCTATCCCACCCCTCTAGGTGGTCACAAAGCATGGAGCTGACCTCCCTGTGCTATGTGGCTGCTTCCCACTAGCTATATATTTTACATTTAGTAGAGTATATATGTCCATGACACTCTCTCACTTCGTCCCAGCTTACACTTTCCCCTCCCCAGGTCCTCAAGTCCATTCTCTACATCTGCATCTCCATTCCCATCCTGACCCTAGGTTCTTCAGAATTTTTTTTTTTTAAGATTCCATATATATGTGTTAGCATACAGTATTTATTTTTCTCTTTCTGACTTACTTCACTCAATATGACAGTCTCTAGGTCCATCCACCTCACTACAAATGACTCAATTTAATTTCCTTTTATGGCTGAGTAATATTCCATTGTATATATATGCCACATCTTCATTATCTTTATGGACACTTATGTTGTTTCCATGTTCTAGATATTACAAATAGAGCTGCAATGAACATTGTGGTACATGACTCTTTTTGAATTATGGTTTTCTCAGAGTATATGCCCAGTAGTGGGATTGCTGAGTCATATAATAGTTCTATTTTTAGTTTTTTAAGGAACCTCCATACTGTTCTCCATAATGGCTGTATCAATTTACATTCCTACCAAAAGTACAAGAGCATTCCCTTTTTTCCACACCCTGTGTGGCATTTATTGCTCGTAGATTTTTTGATGGTGGCCATTCTGACTGGTGTGAGGTGATACCTCATTCTAGGTTTGAGTTGCATTTCTCTAATAATTAGTGATGTTGGGCATCCTTTCATGTGTTTTTTGGTAATCTGAATATCTTCTTTGGAGAAATGTCTATTTAGGTCTTCTGCCCATTTTTGGATTGGGTTGTTTCTTTTTTGATATTGATCTGCTTGTATATTTTGGAGATGAATCCTTTGTCAGTTGCTTCATTTGCAAATATTTTCTCCCACTCTGAAGGTTGTCTTTTCGCCTTATATATGGTTTGCTGTGCTGTGCAAAAGCTTCATTGAGACCCATTTGTTTATTTTTGTTTTTATTACCATTTCTCTAGGAGGTGGGTCAAAAGGGATCTTGCTGTGATTTATGTTATAAGAGTGTTCTGCCTATGTTTTCCTCTAGGAGTTTGATAGTGTCTGGCCTTACATTTAGGTCTTTAACCCATTTTGAGTTTATTTTTGAGTATGGTGTTCTAATTTCATTCTTTTACATGTAGCTGTCCAGTTTTCCCAGCACCACTTATTGCAGCGATGGTCTTTTCTCCATTGTATATCCTTGCCTCCTTTGTCATAGATTAGTTGACCATAGGTGCCTGGGTTTACCTCTGGGCTTTCTTTCCTGTTCCACTGATCTATTTTTCTGTTTTTATATCAGTACCATACTGTCATGATTACTGTATCTTTGTAGTAAAGTCTGAAATTGGGGAGCCTTATTCCTCCAGCTCCGTTTTTCTTTCTCAAGATTGCTTTGGCTGCTCAGGGTCTTTTGTGTTTCCATACAAATTGTGAATTTTTTTTGTTCTAGTTCTGTGAAAAATGCTGGTGATAGTTTGATAGGGACTGCACTGAATCTGTAGATTGCTTTGGGTTGTATAGTCATTTTCACAATGTTGATTCTTCCAATCCAAGAACATGGTATATCTCTACATCTATTTGTATCATCTTTCATTTCTTTCATCAGGGTCTTATAGTTTTCTGCATACAGGTCTATTGTCTCCTTAGGTAGGTTTTTTCCCAGGTATTTTACTCTTTTGGTTGCAGTGGTAGATGGGAGTGCTTCCTTAATTTCTCTTTCAGATTTTTCAGCATTAGTGTACATGAATGAAAAAGTTTTCTGTGCATTAATTTAGTATCCTGCTACTTTACCAAATTTATTGATTAGCTGTAGTAGACTTCTGGTGGCATCTTTAGGATTTTCTATGTATAGAATTATGTCATCTTCAAACAGTAACAATTTTACTTCTTCTTTTCCTATTTGGATTCATTTTATTTCTTTATCTTCTCTGATTGTTGTGGCTAAAACTTCCAAACCTATGTTGAATAATAGTGGTGAGAGTGGGCAACCTTATCTTCTTCCTGATCTTAGTGTAAATGGTTTCAGTTTTTCACCATTGAGGACGATGTTGGCCATGGGTTTGTCATATATGGCCTTTATTATGTTGAGATAAGTTCCCGATATGCCTACTTTCTGGAGTGTTTTAATCATAAACTGGTGTTGACTTTTCTCAAAACATTTTTCTACATATATTGAGATGATCATGTGGTTTTTCTCCTTCAATTTGTTAATATAGTTTATCACATTGATTGATTTGTGTGTACTGAAGAATCTTTGCATTCCTGGGATAAACCACACTTGATCATGGTGTATGATCCTTTCAATGTGCTGTTGGATTCTGCTTGCTAGTATTTTGTTGAGGATTTTTGCATTTATGTTCATCAGTGATATTGGCCTGTAGTTTTCTTTCTTTGTGACATCTTTGTCTGGTTTTGGTGTCAGCGTGATGGTGGCCTTGTAGAATGAGTTTGGGAGTGTTCCTCCCTCCTTCCTTTTTGAAGATTTTGAGAAAGATAGGTGTTAGCTCTTCTCTAAATGATTGACAGAATTTGCCTGTGAAGCCATCTGGTTCTGGGCTTTTGTTTGCTGGAAGCTTTTAAATCGCAGTTTCGATTTCAGTGCTTGTGACGGTCTGTTTTTATTTTGTATTTCTTCCTGGTTCAATCTCGGAAGGTTGTGCTTTTCTAAGAATTTGTTCATTTCCTCCAGATTGTCCATTTTATTGGCATATATTTGCTTGTAGTAATCTCTCATGATCCTTTGTATTTCTGCAGTGTCAGTTCTTTGTTCTCCTTTTTCATTTCTAATTCATTGATTTGAATCTTCTCCCTATTTTTCTTGATACGTCTGACTAAAAGTGTATCAATTCTGTTTATCTTCTCAAAGAACCAGCTTTTAGTTTTATTGATCTTTGCTATTGTTTCCTTCATTTCCTTTTCATTTATTGCTGATCTGATCTTTATGATTTCTTTCCTTCTGCTATCTTTTTTTTTTTTTTATTATTCTTTCTCTAATTGCTTTAGGTGTAAGGCTAGGTTGTTTATTCGAGATGTTTCTTGTTTCTTGAGGTAGGGTTTTATTGCTATAAACTTCCCTCTTAGAACTGCATTTACTGCCTCCCATAGGTTTTGGGTTGTCATGTTTTCATGGTCATTTGTTTCTACATAGTTTTTGATTTCCTCTTTGATAACCTTAGAGAGCTCTTGGTTATTGAGTAGTGTGTTGTTTAACCTCCATGTGTTTACATTTTTTACAGATTTTTTCCTGTAATGAATATCTAGTCTCATAGCATTGTGGTCGGAAAAGATACTTGATGTGATTTCAATTTTCTTAAATTTACCAAGGCTTGATTTGTGACCCAAGATATGATCTGTCCTGGAGAATGTTCCATGAGCACTTGAGAAGAAAGTGTATTCGGTTGTTTTGTGATGGAATGTCCAATAAATACCAATTAAGTCCATCTTGTTTAATGTGTCATTTAAAGCTTGTATTTTCTTATTTATTTTCATTTTGGATGATCTGTCCATCGGTGAAACTGGGGTGTTAAGTTCCCCTACGATGAATATGTTACTGTTGATTTCTCATTTTATGGCTGTTAGCATTTGCTTTATGTATTGAGGTGTTCCTATGTTGAGTGCATAAATATTTACAATTGTTAAATCTTCTTCTTGGATCAATCCCTTTATCATTATGTAGTGTCCTTCTTTTTCTCTTGTAATAATCTTTATTTTAAAGTCCATGTTTTCTGATATGAGAATTGCTACTCCAGCTTTCTTTTGATTTCCATTTGCATGGAATATCTTTTTCCATCCACTCACTTTCAGTCTGTATGTGTCCCTAGGTCTGCACTGGATCTCTTGTAGACATGATATATATGGGTCTTGTTTTTGTATCCATTCAGCCAGTCTATGTCTTTTGGTTGGAGCATTTAATCCATTTACATTTAAGGTAATTATCTATATGTATGTTCCTATTACCATTTTCTTAATTGTTTTGGGTTAGTTATTGTAGGTGTTTTCCTTCTCTTGTGTTTCCTGCCTGGAGAAGTTCATTTAGCATTTGTTGTAAAGCTGGTTTGGTGGTGCTGAATTCTCTTAGCTTTTGCTTGTCTGCAAAGGTTTTAATTTCTTCACTGAATCTAAATTAGATCCTTGCTGGGTAGAGTAACCTTGGTTGTAGGTTTTCCCCTTTCATCACTTTAAATATGTCTTGCCACTCCCTTCTGGTTTGCAGAGTTTCTGCTGAAAGTTCAGCTCTTCACCTTATGGGGATTCCTTTGTATGTTATTTGTCATTTTTTCCCTTGCTACTTTTAATATTTTTTCTTTGTATTTAATTTTTGATAGTTTGATTAATATGTGTCTTGGCATGCTTCTCCTTGGATTTATCTTGTATGGGACTCTTTTTGCTTTCTGGACTTGATTGAAAAGTTTCCTTTCCCATATTAGAGAAGTTTTCAACTATAATCTCTTCAAATATTTTCTCAGTCCCTTTCTTTTTCTCTTCTTCTTCTGGGACCCCTATATTTTGAATGTTGGTGCATTTAATGTTGTCCCAGAGGTCTCTAAGATGGTCCTCAATTCTTTTCTTTCTTTTTTCTTTATTCTGCTCTGCAGTAGTTATTTCCACTATTTTATCTTCCAGGGTACTTACCCATTCTTCTGCCTCATTTTTTCTGCTATTGATTCCTTCTAGAGAATTTTAAATTTCATTTATTCTGTTGTTCATCATTGTTTGTTTGCTGTTTAGTAGTTCTAGGTCCTTGTGAATCATTTCTTTTATTTTTTCCATTCTATTTCCAAGATTTTGGATCATCTTTACTATCATTACTCTGAATTCTTTTTCAGGTAGACTGACTACTACCTCTTCATTTGTTTGGTCTGGTGGGTTTTTAGCTTGCTTCTTCATCTGCTGTGCATTTCTCTGTCTTCTCATTTTGCTTAACTTACTGTGTTTGGGGTCTCCTTTTCACAGGCTGCAGGTGCCTAATTCCCGTTGTTTTTGGTGTCTGCACCCAGTGACTAAGGTTGTTTCAGTGGGTTGTATAGGCTTCTTGGTGGAGGGGACTAGTGCTTGTGTTCTGGTAGGTCGGGCTGGATCTTGTCTTTCTGGTGGGCAGGGCCACATCCAGTGGTGTGTTTTGGGGTGTCTGTGACCTTACTATGATTTTAGGTTGCCTCTCTGTTAATGGGTGGGGTTGTGTTCCTGTCTTGCTAGTTGTTGGGCATAGTGTGTCCAGCACTGTAACTTGCTGGTTGTTGAGTGGAGCTGGGTCTTAGCGTTGAGATGGAGATCTCTGCTAGAGCTTTCACTGTTTGATATTATGTGGAGCCAGGAGGTTTCTTTTGGACCCATGTCTGATCTCTGCTCTCCCACCTTAGAGGCCCAGGCCTGAATCCCAGTCGGAGCACCAAGACCTTGCCAGCCACACAGCCAGGTATGTGGTGAGTTTCTTGGCTGTTGGGAAGTGTGAGCTCTTCTGTCAGCGTTCAGTAGGTGTCCTCATATAGATGCATTTGAGGTGTATTTGTAGGGAGGAAGGTGATCATCATGTCTTACTCCTCCGCCATCTTGAAGGTCTCCTATTCCATATATTCTTAATCTGCAGAGCCACGCAAGACCATATTTGGCTGGGGAGATAATTGTATTACATCTGAAGCTGAAAATACAATTAATTACAATATCATGGCCTATTATATTTAATACTATTAATATTCCATTATGAAATCAGAGCTTTATAAAAATTATTGCAGTATTACAAAGAATTTTTTATACTTGGTAAAAATGACAGATGAAACACTCATATTAACTTTGAGTCCCTCCTGAATTCCCATATAGTATAAATAACATAATTTTTTGAATGCATAATCTGATAAAGGAAAAGGAGAGAAATTAACAACATTCAGAAGCTGAAAGCCGAAGTGTGAGAGGTACCTGACTTAGTATATAGAGCCAACTGGAAAAAGCTTAGAAATTACCAAGAAGCCCCAGAAGTTGTTAGCAACATGTCCTCTGGAAGTCAGAGTGAAGATAGGGCTAAAAACAGAAAGATCCAAATCTGGAAGAAAAATATTAGGAAATAAATTTAAGAACATTAGGAAAAGAAAAACAATATATTAGGGCAAGTAACAAATATTGGCTTTTAGTATCAATACTGGGTACTCTGGCAATAAAAATTTCCCACCCCAACTCTTCAGTTGAGTGACTGCCCCTTTCTTATCCAGGCAGAAGCGGGTAAACTAGAGTATGATATAGAAGCCACAGTTGACAGCAGGTATGTGTACATAAAAGAAAGGAATTAAATGAATATATATTAAATAGTGAGACAACCAGCCCTCTTCTCCCTCTCATGTCCACAGAATTACTGGCTAGATCAACACCCTCTTAGCAGGATATTGGATAGGTCCTCTCTGAGGAATCTGATTAGCTCCAGAGAAAGATTTAAGGAACCTGATATCAGAAAGACCACAAAAAAGCAGCCCAGAGAGGTGATATTTCAGAGAAGCTCATATCTCAATCCATATTTATAGTGTTGCAATGAGCTTTCTAGACAGAAACAAAGCAACTGAGGTTCAACAGCAGTACAAGGAAAACCTCTAAGATGGAATTTAGAGACCAAAACAGAGAAAAAGAAAGTAGGAAATTGGACAAAACCATGAAGGGAGGAAAAAATTCAAAATTTATTGTGATATAAATATAATATAAATTAAACAAATATATTTTAATCTATGTACCTATATATAAACTGTATCTAATATAAATATGTAAAATTAAATGTATGAAATATTTTATAAAAGAAAAAAGACTGACAAATGAAAAAAATTACCCTGAAGAGTGGGTGCATGGAACTCAATTTAGAGCTTGAGAGTATTACAGAACTTTTGAATAAGTATGCAGTTCAAATGCCTCCTTCTTTAATCTTTTTTTGAGATTGGGAGGGTTAATTTCCTCCTTTGTGTCCCTCATTTGTAATATAGGGATAATAGAATATATCTCTTCTCAGTGTTTTGTGGATTAAGTGAGAAATGAATGTAAAAGTCTGAGGATGGCTTTTGTTGGATAGGAGATAGTTTTGATAGCTATTATTTATTATTACTGTTATTGTTACTATTATTAGTCTTAGTAAAGCAAAATTAAAATTAGTCAACTTATCATTGCCAGTATAAAAATCTATGCTATCTATAAATACCTGTATATTTCTGACCACAAACAAGAAATCATGGACTCTCCTAGAATAGAGGTAAGTGCATTTTGAGGGCAGGAGAGGTCCTACTCATTTCCATCTCTCCATTGCTCAATTAATGGTGTTAGACTGAATTCATTAATCTTCAGAGCAGGAAAGGCTGGAGAACACAAGGAATATATGTACAAGATTCAAAGAACACAGACAATGTAGGAGGGTTCCATCACACTTCAGAGAGCCCACACTTGCCCTCTCTGACCCTGCTTTCACTCTACACCCATCTTCAGAGCACAGTGGACTTTGAGAAGTGTACATTCACGTTGTGTTCAGCCCCTCAGTGGAGTATTCTATTCTACCAGGCCTTCATCAGGTGCTTTGAGACACATTCTCAGGTGTAAACTGAATGAGATGATATGGTTGAAACACAACAGCTCTGATCAGTATTGAGAATAAAAACAAAACAAATAGAAAAGTAAAACTCAAAGGAAATGTCCTAATGTAGCAGAATCAGAGATTACTATCTAAAGCACAGCTACAGCTATAGCCAAATGAATTCTCCATGTGTTAAGGTGATTTTTTTTCCTGCTGGCATTGTTGTCAGGTTTGGCTGACCTCCAGCTTATCCCATGGTGTTTTGCTACATTAGTCTGCTGCTACTGTCTCCTACACAACAGAGGTAGCTGCCTTTGAGAAGTAAAACTACTTGACACAATTTGATAAAACAAAGCAAACTGTTCCTTTTCTCAGTGTTTCAGAATGTGAACCCAGGCAGGTTTTTAGTCCTATCTGTTCTATTACTTGTTCTCTTTCCTATTCTTTTTGTCCATAGTGTAAAAGATGGATATATATCTATATGTCTATAGATATATGTCATAAACATTTATATAAGTATATTCATATCAATAAAAATATACATTTACATTCAAATACTGGAAAACATCCCTATTCAGAAAACAATGCGAGTTCTGCTGCAAAGAAATAAATAGAATTACTAGGTGGGTGTTTAACTTTTCAAACATAAGCAAGAGGGTTATCTCTTTTTTCCAAATAGATATGTCCACACGAAGATTTTCTGTTTTGTTAAATGATAAGTTTTGCATCACTGCAGGTGACAACAGAGATATCATGGAGCAAAATTGTACATTGGAAGAGAGTTTAGTGACTACATTCTCTTGCAATTTTGAGAACTCCTTGTTGTGTAAATAAGCACCAATTTGAGAAATAAAAGATATATTGTAATTTCAGATGTGATTGATACTTAAGAACCCCATCATCAGTACTTTTACAATTTGTTTTCAAGGCAAATTATATTTTAAGTTTACATAGGTCCATTTTCCACTGCCCTGGGTAGCAAATGTAATGTTACATCCCTGAATTCAAAAGAAGGAAAGACAATGGGCTTTATTCACTATTGATTGCCAGCTCATTCTTCCCAAGGCACTGATTTGCTCTTGATATTTTCCAAAATTAAAGTACAGTTGACCCTTGAACAACATGAGTTTAAACTCAGAGGGGTCCACATATACCAGAATTTTTTCAGTAGTAAATACTACAGTACTACACAATCCACACTTGGTTGAATCTTGAATTGGCAGATGTGGAACTGTTGATACAGAGGATCCACGGACACAGAGGGCCAGCTCTAAGTTACAGGGAGAGTGCCCCTAAATTCCTCATGTTATTCAAAGGCCAACCAGTAGTTCCAGACTTCTGAGCCTTCCACCACCTGATCATTTCTTCTTATCCAGCCACATATACCCATTTGCTCCAATCTCCCTCTGCTGTCTCTTCATCTTGTCTTGCCTTTATATGTTTTAACCACTCAGCTAGATATTTTTTATAGATTATCATAATACAAAGCCTTACAAAGTATACATTTTAATCTTAAATTTCAACTCAGATCTGTCCAAATTTTTCAATGTACTATAGTGTGTCTTACTTATAGTTCACAATTTGTAAGATATCTTGGCAATTTTAGATTTTTCCACTTTTATGTGGTTACAACATACAGAGAGGATATTAAAGGTAAAATAAAAATTGTTATAGAAAGTCACAGTTATTCCTGTTATTGGCAAACATGTAATATAATAGATGTTCATTCAGAAATAAAGAAGAAAAGCCACAGAATAATTTAAAGGATATTAGTAATCTGGTCCCAAATGACCTCACCACAGCCACATGACAGCCCCTAATGATAAAGACTTTTAAAAGCTCTCTACCAGGCATTTACAGGTCACACAATATCTCAGAACCAAGGCAGTCAGGTTTTATATTAAAGGACAAGTGCAATTTAGTGTTAAGACACAATTCAAAATGATGAGGCTAATGGAGTATTTTCAGATATAAACCTGTAAAAGCCTTAGTCATGCATCTTTGCATTGCTGCAAGGTCTACACAGAGAAAGAGAGAAAAACAGCAAAGCTGCAGGCTCAGACACACTCTACAGTTGTGCCCATTAACTCTTGGAGAGAATACAGACTCACAACCTAATGATAGCAATTTCCAGTCAATCTAGCAAAAGACATGACCTGTTCTGGGTTTCCTGGAGGTTATAAGAACATTGACGAATTTACTGAGACACTATAATAAGATAACCAGATGGAGAAGCTAATGAGCTGAGACAACGACAGTTAAACATTATTTGCTAACATCAGTACAGTGGAAAGTGGAGTATATTATAGGCCAGTACTTACCTTTTAATTAAAATAATACTGTTTTCAGCATTATTTTAATACAGCAGTTAGGCAGCATGGACTCAGACTACCAGCCTTATTATTATCATTATTTTTTAAGCCTCTTTTGGGATGACTGAGCAAAGTCAGACAGCCTGAATGTCACAGTATTTTGATCCAGCTGTTTAAAGTCTAGTTTGTTGCTTGTTAACCCTACCAAGTTAATATTTTAAAGAATAAGAAGCAGTATAGCAATATTCACAAAGATGGAAAATCTGAGAATTGAAAATAAAACCTTTAAGGATCATTAGGTACAATCTCCACATCTCATCTTTGAATGCCTTCTAAGAGTTATTCAACAAACCGTTGACATTTAAAATATCACCTTTAGGTTTCTGTTTTTAAGTACTTCTAAGTTGTTTACTAAGCAAGACATGAAGACATTGCCTTAAGCAAATCCATTTCAGTGGCCCGACACTCTTCTACACCCAATTCTGTGATGAATATTACAAACAATCTTGAAAAAACATTCTCATCATCTTACACCCAGAGTCTGATCAAATCGTACTGACCACATGTGTCTTAGATATTCTCTTGTACCACAGAGCCTTGAAGGTATCTTTCTATCCCCTTCCCTTTACATAGCTTTTTCTTTAATCTTTACCTATGATCTTGTTTCAAACTTTTAGTTTGAACAAATGAAACACACGCTGTCCCAGCTTCCCCTTTGCTGACTTATTCTATCCTCCATCGTTTTTCCCGTGTGCTTCATTCACACTTATTTTTAACTCATTCTGTCTCTCTACGCTTACTTTTACTACTTTATCCCTTTCTCTACCCCTCAATTATCCCTTCATTTCTCCCTTGTTCTACTTTCTCTCTTCTTTCCTTCTTTATTGCCCCTTCAGTCTCTGAATTTACTGTTTCATCACTCTTATTTCAGTACTTGGTTTTACTTTTACTTTTCTGGCTTTAAACTTTGAAAGGCAAACACACACTAGCGAAACCAGTGATAATAAACACACACACACACGAATAAAAAAAAATCTTTATTTCTCTTTCCTCTTTTCCTTCTTCCCAGAGGTAGATAGAATGTGGTAAGAGCCAGACTGAATTAACCTAACTTTGGCCAACTGAATGTTATTTGTAAGAGTAAAATTATAATTAAAGTACTTTTCTTAGTTTAGTGGACTATTTTTCTCTGTGCATTCATCCAGTATGGGAGATAATATTCCACTATAGGTACTTTAAATAACAAAACTGTATAGACCTCTTGTGTGGTCTGTGCTGCCACTACTGTATTGATTTGTTCTCCACTATTTTTTTGTAAGGAATCTGTAAAGTACTCATTCCCTAAGGTTCTGGACCATGAAGCATTAACTCACCTTAAGGAAATTGTCATCTATCAACCTCTGAGTCACTTTGCAACTACTGAAGATTCTTAGACCTGACTGGAAGTATTTTTCTCCACTCTTAGTTCTGCTGGTCATTTATTAACTCTGTGGGTTTAGAGAAGAATGCTAGTTCTCTCTACAAATCAGTTTCTCCATCAGAAAATGGAGAAAAAAGTGTACTTATGTCACAGGATTATTGAATAAGACTTACTTAATGGCAGAATAAGTAATTTAGATGAAGATTTCTGATGAGGGCAACTATAAAAGCTGTATAAAATATTTTAAAAATCCACATGAGGTCATCAGAAAACTAGCAAGTTAGTGAATTATTTTTGAGCCAAGATCCAGGAGTGGTGGACAGAGGTTTAGGTTTAGATCTCATTAGGCTCACTCTTCCCTTTGGAGACATTTGCTGTTATCAGAGGAAATGGTTGAGAAAGTTAGAAGCTTATAAACACTTTTGAGAACCTCATGTGACAAGTGAGAAAAGAATTGGAAGTTAGAGTCCACCTAAACAGGATATGGTCCTGGAGACACCCCTTGGTTTAGGTTGGAATCTTAAGGGGCTCATACCAGAAATAAGAGTGAACTGGAAATTAACATCCTATTGCAGGGTACTCCAGTTCAAAATTCTCTCCATCTCAATACATGAAATATGAGAGGGGTGCATGCATGTCAATTGCCTAGTAAGGGATTCGCTGGTCATGGGGAAACTAGACCCACTACTGAAGATCTTGCTCTGTCTTTTCTCTATGTGAGTAGAGCATTTTTCTATCCAGTACTCAATTGCACTGTGTATTACTTGCTGACTCTGATACCAAGATGCAGTAGGCAGAAGCGCTGAGAATTTTATTATTGGTGATAGGCAACAGATGTCCTTTGCCAGCAATCCAGATTTCTTCAATTTTTACTTAATGTCCTTCTTCTACTCCAGTATTTTATACACGATACCACATTATGTTTAGACATCATGTCTTTTTAGACTCCTCTTAGTGGTTACAATTTCTCAGATTTTCCATGATTTTAATGAGCTTGATAGTTTTGAGGAGTACTGGTCAGATATTTTGTAAAATGCTCCTTTGTTGGGATTTGTCTAATTTTTTTCTTGTGCTCATATTCAGTTATAGTGTTTTTGGGGAAGAAGATCACAGAAGTAAAGTGCCATTTTCATCTCATCATATCAGTGATATGACTTATCTCTGTTAATGTTGACTTTGATCAACTGGCTGAGATAGTGTTTGTGAAGCTTTTCTGTTATAAAGTTATCTTTTTATTCCCCCTTTTCATATCATATTCTATGGAAGGAAGTCTCTATGCTTAGCCCACACATAAAGAGTGGGGAGTTATGCTCTACCTCCTTAAGGAAGAAGTATCTACACAATTTATTTAAACTCTTCATGGGAAATTTGTCTCTCCTCTCACATGTATTTTTGTTCAATGATTTATGTCAGTATGAACTTATGGATATTTATTTTGTATTTGGGGTTAAATACAGTACTACTATATTTATTTGTTTCTCAATTTTTTTTTCCATTTTGGCCATTGGGAGCTCTTTTACCTGACTTCTGTAACCCTTGACATATTCCCTCACTGTGTGCGAGTGAGTGTGTGTATGTGTGTGTGTGCCTTTCTTTACTTTCTGGCACTGAAAGATGCCCAGGCTTGTTTTGTATAGTTCTTGTCCCAGCCCTAGAATAATCCATTTCTTCAAAGAGCTCTGATTCTTTTAATTGGAAAATGGTATTAGAAATCAACATCTGGATGATAACTGTGGTTATTGCAACTGAGATCTTGTTTCTAGGTCCTTCAACTGATTGAACAAGGAATATGTGTATTATATATATACATATATATATATATGTATATATATATTCATATATACACACCTATAAATATTTATATATGTAACCATGCATCTATATTAAGATAGGCATGAGTTCATACTGATGTCTCCTACTCTAAATCATTACTACATGAATCATTTTAGCTTCTTCCCTTTGCTTATTTGTAAACTCCCAATCCAACAGTGAGAATCACCATCAATTTATTGAATTATTCAATTCACAATACATGTAGAGTAGTATTAGAATTGTTCCCTGTGGGAAACAACTTTGTTAACTAAATACAATGTTTATGTTGTTTCTTTTGCCTTTAGTCTTACTGATTCTATTCATTTCCAAAGTTATTTAGGTCGACATCATTTTCCCCATCCCCTTCAGTGTTGTTTTTTTCAATACATTTATAATACAGTAAAATTTTGCATTTTATTCAATAAAATGGCCAGCTAAATGATTTTTTTAATTTGCATACATTAAGATTTATTCCTTGACTGCATGCATAGCTTCTCAGACTTTGGCTTCCAGGCAGAGACCACCATCACTCCAGGGAGAAGTGGAGGTAGCTCAGATTTGTGACCCCAGCCCCTTGGGCCATGGTCCCATTCCCAACCAAGCTGGAGACTGCCATTGCTTTGAGGAGAAACTGAGCTCCCTCAGGGTTCATGCCCCTGAAAGGACAGCAACTGCTGTCAAGCCTGGAAGAAATCCTGTCTCACACCTTGCTCTGGCTCTAGTGCCTCCAATTCTAGCCCTTTGCCTCACCAAGGTGGCTGTAGCCAGTGCACCCTGATAGAAAACTTGGTCAGTGAATTTGATCCACCTATCCCCCCGAAACCATTGAACACATGCAGACTGCACAGGGATGCTCCCATATAAGAATACACCTCCAAGACCAGGATAGGTAACAGTTTAGCATAATTTTGTAGAGACAAACAGAGAAAGTCAAACAAAATGAGAAGTCAGAGGAATATGTCCCAAAGAAAAGAAGAGGATAAAAATGCAAGAAAAAATAAAAACTAATGAAAGAGAGATAAATAATTTACCTGATAAAAAGTTTAAAGCAGGAGAGGGATCAAGATGACAGAATAGGAGGATGTAGAGTTCACCTCTCACTGACCACAAACACATAAAAAAATACATCTTCATGTGGTACAATTCTCATGGAAAGTTAAGTGGAAACTGGCAGAAGAACTCTTATGCAAACAAACTAGAAAGAGTTCCATGTAATGGGTAGAACAACCAAAAAAGGGATCAGGTCAGGACCTGTGTCTCTGGGAGGGTTTTGTAAGGTTGAGAAGGTCTACATGGGTGGACCCTCATCCTGGGCAGTGAGCAGGCTGAGCTAAAATCTGGCATCCCAGGCCTGGAGGCCTGCATTAAGGAAACAAGCCCCCTTGCCTACTAGGAAATCCAATGAGACAGATAAAAGGGCTGGAGAAGTCTAGATTCTAATCGTGAGGAGTGCACACATGCTAGATTGCTAACAATCAGGGAGGAGAAAGCTTTGTACTATTGGCTGCCATCTCATTGCACTTCCCAGTCTGAAGAGGCAGACACCTCAGCCTCACACACTCCAAACCACAGCCTGGCATGAAATCTGGGCAAAGACTTGATCTATCTGTGCAGAGACAGACTGGGGCAACATGGATATGATTCACACAAAGCCATGGAGGCCAGTGCTACATGCTGGGCAACAGGTGAAGCCACAGGGACATTGTCAGAGAGCATGCAGGGCAGTGCCACAAGGGCTTGCACAGCTAACTGTTGAATCTCCAGCAGACAAGTCCTGAGAGAAGACTCCATAGAGCTAAGCAGAGAGACAGCCTGGAGAGTCTGGGGAATAGTCCAGTTGGAGCAGCATCAGCCATTGTCAGCATGCTCAGGACTATAGAGTTGTTCCTCTCCCAGCCAGAGCACTCAGACGAAAGCACTTCACACTACAGCTTAGCACTAGATCTGGGGAAGATAGGTCCTGGGAGAAGCCTGCCACAGAGGCAGCCCAGATCTCAGGTGACAGCACAGCCACCTCAATGTCTACAATCACAACACCCACATCTCTGGCCCAGTCTATTCCACACCACATATTTGCACTAGATCCGGGACAACACAACAGAGAAAGGGACATAACCATGGGCTGCTTTTGAATGTAACTGCAGATGCCTACACAGGGAGAGTATAGGTCCTCTGCGACTTCATGAGCCTCACTTGCTTCAGCAATCATCTCCTTTGTGGCAGGGCATGTGCTCAGGGCAAGGAAGCCTGATTTAACATGACTCTCAGAGCTTCTACCTCAACAACTGGAAAGCAGACACCACCCCTAACGGGTGGTAATAGCCACAGAAGAGAGAGGGATCCTTACCTCACACCCAGCATGGGTTCTAGATCCTACAACACCAACAGCACCCCCTATTAAGGGGATAATGACCAGCAAACCCTGAAGAAAGACTTGGCTGGTGTCTATACCAAAATCAGCACTTGCAGCAAAAATACTGCACACACACAGGCTGCACAGGGACAGTCTCACATAAAAACACCCCTTCAAGACCACAGTAGGTGGGACTTCCCTGGTGGCACAGTGGTTAAGACCCCATGTCCCAATACAGGGGCCGCAGGTTTGATCCCTGGTCAGGGAACTAAGTCCCACATGCATGCCAAAACTAAGAGTTTGCATGCCACAACTAAGGAGCCTACATGCTGCAACTAAGGAGTCTACCTGCCACAACTAAGACACAGCACAACAAAATACATAAGTAAATAAATATTTTTTAAAAAGACCACAGTAGCTAACTGATTCTCCTAAATTCATAGAGACAGAGAAAGTTAAGTAAAATGAAAAGGCAGAGGAACTACTCCCAATTAAAAGAACAAGTGAAATCCCCTGAAAGAACAAATAATGAACAGAGTTCATCAGTCTACTACACCCCAAGTTCAAAAAGGAAGTGATAAAAATTCTAACTGAATTAAGAAAAATTATTGATAAAAATGCAGATCATTGTAACAAGGAACTAGAAGCTACAGTATAAATAGGAAACAATGAAAAATAGAAAATTTAATTCTCAAGACAAAAACCAATCAAGATGCAATGAATATCAGACAAAATGACACAGAAGAACAAATAAGTGATCTGGGAAAATAATGGAAATCACTCAATCAGAACAGTAGACAGAAAGAAAAAAAAATGAAAGCAATATATAAGATCTATGGAAAATATAAAACATGTTAACCTATGCACAATAGGGGTTCCAGAGAGAGGAGAGACAGAGAGACAGGGAACAAAAATATATCTGCAGAAATTGTGGTGGAAAACTTTAAATCTAAGAAGGAAACAGACACCCAAGTATAGGAAGTACAGAGGGTTCCAAGCAAGATAAACCCAAACAGACCCAGACCAAGACAAATCATGATTAAAATGTTAAAAGTTAACAATAAAAACAGGATTCTAAAGGCCATAGGAGAGAAAACGGTCAGTTAAAAGGAAAGACCCATATGGCCATCAACTGACTTTTCAGCAGAAATTTTGTAGGCCAGAAGGGAGTGTCAGGATATATTCAAAGTCCTGAACAGGAAACCCCTGCAACATAGAATATTCTACCCATTATGATTATCATTTAGAAGAGAAGGAGAGATAAAGAATTTCTCAGACAAACAAAAACTAAAAGAATTCAGCAATTCTAAACCTACTTTAAAATAAATGTTGGAGGCTCTCCTCTAAATAGAAGGGAAAGAAGAATACATAGGAAAGTGAAAATCACAATAGGAAAGGCCAATATATAAAAGGACTGAAGATCACATAAATAAGCCAGGACACAGATTAAAAAATGGTAAAAAATTGTAAAAGTGACTATAACTAAAATTAGCAATAAAAGTATAAGCATGAAGATGTAAAATAAGACATCAAAATCACAAAATGTGGTGGAAAGGAGTATAAAAATGTAGATCATTTTTAATGTGTTTGAACTTGAATGACTATCAATTTAAAGCAATTAGATATAGTTATAGGTCAACATACTGGAAAATCAAGGTAACCACAAATTGAAAACACAAATAGATTCACAAAAAACTGAACAGAAAGGAACTCAAGCGTACTACAAAAAAGGGCATCAAACTACAAAAGGAAAAACAAAAAGAAGAAATGATCAAAGAAGAACTACCAAAACAACTGAAAAGCAAGGATTAAAATGGCAATAAGTACATGTATATAAATAATTACTTTAAATGTCAATAGATTAAGTGCTCCTGTCAAAAGACAAGTGGCATATTAAATAAAAAACAAAAATGTATAATATGCTACTACAAGGGACACACTTTAGGGTGGAAGGTACACACAGACTGAAAGTGAGGGGATGAAAAAATATATTTCATTCAAATGGAAATGACAAGAAAGAGGATGGTCACTATACTCATATCAGAAAAATAAACTTTAAAACAAAGTCCATAAAGAAAAACAAAGAAGGGCATTATGTAATGATAAAAAGATGAGTATCAAGAAGAGATTATTACTCATTAACATATGTGCACATAATATAGGAGCAGCTAAATATATGAAACAAATATTAACAGATATAAAGTGAGAAACTGACAAGAACACAATAATAGCAGGAGACTTAAACACCCCACTGACATCAATGGACAGATCATCCAGACAGAAAATCAATAAGGTAACAGAAGTCCTAAATGACACTGTAGACCAGTTGGACTTAATTAGTATCAACAGGACACTACATCCAAAAACAACAGAATACACATTCTTTTCAAGTGCTCATGGGACTTTCTCTAGGATAGAAGAAATATTAGTGTGCAAAAAAGGTTCAACAAATTTAAGATAATAGAAGTTATGCCAAGCATCTTTTCTGACCACAGTGACATGAAACTAGAAATCAACCACAGAAAGGAAAATGGGAGAATACTAAACACACAGAGACCAAACAACATGCTATTAAAAGACCAATGGGTCAATGATGAAATTAAATAAATTAAAAAAAAATTAATACTTCAACACAAACAAAAATGAAAACACAACCTGACAATTTCTATGTAATGCAGCAAAGACATTTCTAAGAGGGAAGTTCATAGCTATACAAGCCTTCCTCAAGAAATAAGAAAAAAATCTCAAATAATCAGTCTAATTTACTGCATAAAATAATTAGGAAAAGAAGAACAAACAACCTGAAGTAAGCAGAAGGAAGGTAATAATGAGGATCAGAGAGGAAATAAATAAAATAGAGATAAAAAAACAAAAGAAAAGGTCAATAAAACCAATGGCTGGTTTTCTGAAAAGATAAAATCTACAAACATCTAGCCAGGCTCACCAAGAATAAAAGAGGGAGGACCCATCTGAACAAAATAATAAATGAAAGAGGAGAAATAACAACTGTTACCACAGAAACTAACAAATCATAAGAGAATACTATGAACAGTTAAATACCAACAAATTGGACAACCAAGAAGAAAAACTGGACAAGTTTCTAAAAACGTACAGCCTACAAAAACTGAGTCAAGAGGAAACAGATAATTTGAGCAGACCAATCACTAGAAATGGAATAGACTCTGTAATAATAATAATAATAATAATAATAATAATAATAATAATAATAATAATAAAACTCCCAGCAAGCAAAATCAGGACCAAAAGATTTCACTGGGCAATTCTGCCGAACATACAAAGAAGAACTTACACCTATTCTTCCCAAACTATTCCAAAAATTAAACAGTCTGAACACTCTCAAATTAATTCTATGAATCCACCATCACCCTGATATCAAAATCAGACACAGACACTACAAAAAACAAAAATTGCAAGTCAATATCTTTGAATACATATGCAAAAATCCCCCACAAAATATTAGCAAATCAAATCCAACAATACATAAAAAGGATCATACAATATGATCAAGTCAGGTTCATTCCAGAGTTGCTAGTATGGTTCAACGTACACAAATCCATGAATGTGATACACCACATTAACAAAAGGAAAGACAAAAACTGAATGATTATGTCCATAGACACAAAAAAAGCATTTGACAAAGTTCAACATCCAATTATGATAAAAACTCTCATCAAAGTGAGTATAGAGGGAACATACCTCAACATAATAAAAGCCATTTATGAAAAATCCATAGCCAACCTGACACTCAATGGTGAAAATCTGAAAGCCTTCCCCCTAAATTCAGGAACAAGACAAGGATGCCCACTCTCACCACTTCTATTCAACATAGTATTGGAAGTCCTAGCCACAGCAAGCAGACAAGAAAAAATAAATAAACAAATAAACGGTATTCAAATTGTAAGGGAAGAGGTTAAAATGTCATTATTTGCAGATGATATGATATTCTATATAGAAAATTCTGAAGTCTCCACCAAAAAGTATTAGAACTAATAAATAAATTCAGTAAACTTGCAGGATAAAAGATTAATATACAGAAGTCCGCTTCTTTTCTATACCCTAATAATGAACTATCAGAAAGAGAAATGAAGAAAAAAATACAATTTAAAATCACATAAAATAATAAAATATCTAGGAATATATTTTAAGGAGGTGAAATACTTATACTCTGATAACTATAAAACATTGATGAAGTAATTTGAAAATTATAGAAAGAAATGAAAGATATTCTGTGTTCTTGGATTTGAATAATAAATATTGTTAAAATGTCCATTTTACCCAAAGTAATGTACAGATTTAATACAATTCTTATCAAAATACACTTGCCATTTTCTCATAGAACTAAACAAATAATCCTAAATATATATGAAACCATGAAAAATCCAATTGCCAAAGCCAACTTGAGAAAAATAGACATAGCTGGACAGATCATGCTCCCTGGCTTCACACTATACTACTATGCTACAGTCATCAAAACTGTATGGTACTGCCAGAAAAACAGACACACAGATCAATGGAACAGAATAAAGAGTTCAGAAATAAACCCATGTATCCACCATCAATTAATCTACAACAAAGGAGGCAAGAATATACTATAGAGAAAAGACTGTCTCTTCAACAAGTGGTGCTGGGAAATCTGGACAGCTACACGTAAAAGAATGAAATTAGAATACTTTTTCATATTATAGACAAAATAAACTCAAAATGGATTAGATTAAAAACCTAAATGTAAAACTGAAAATCACAAAACTCCTAGAAGAAATAGGCAGAACAGTCTGACATAAATCATAGCAAAGGTTTATTTTTGGATTCATCTCCTAATGCAAAAGACACAAAAGCAAAAATAAACAAATGGTACCTAACTAAACCTAAAAACTTTTGCACAGCAAAGGAAACTGTGAACTAAGTGAAAACACAATCTACTGAATGGGAGAAAATATTTGCAAATGGTATGACTAATAAGTGATTAATATTCAAAACATATAAACAGCTCAAGTTGGTTAAAAAATGTTTAGGGAAGTTGGATAGACATTTTTCCAAAGAAGACATACAGATGGCCAACAGGCACATGAAAAATGCTCAGCATCACTAATTATCAGATAAATGCAAATCAAAACCACAATAAGATATCACTTCACACCTGTCAGAATGGCTTTCATCAATAAGTCTACAAATAACAAATGTTGGAAAGGACGTGAAGAAAAGGGAATCCTAGTACACTGTTGGTGGGAATGTAAATTGGTGCAGCCACTATGGAAAATAACATAGAGGTTCCTCAAAAAACTAAAATACAACTACCATATGATACAGCAATTCCACTCCTGGATATATATCCAAAGAAAATGAAAGCATTAATTCAAAAAGACACATGCACCCTAATGTTAATAGCAACATTATGTACAATAACCAAGATAGGGAAACAACCTAAATGTCCATCAACATACAAATGGATAAAGAAGATATACATACAATGGAATACTACTTAGGCATAAAAATAATGAAATTTTGCCATTGTAACAATGTGAATGGACCTGGAGGGTATTATGCTTAATGAAATAAGTCAGATAGAGAAAGACATATACTGTACGTTATCACTTATATGTGGAATCTAAAAAATAAAATTTATGAATGTATGAGAAAACAGAAACAGACTCACAGATACAGAGGACAAAATAGTGGTTACCAGTGGAGAAAGTGAAGGGTAAATGGGCAAGATAGGGGTAAGGGATCATGATATACAAACTACTAGGTATAAAACAAATAAACAACAATGATATATTGTACAGCACATGAAAATAAAGCCATTGTTTTTAATAAATTTGAGTGGAATATTAAAATATTGAATCATTATTTTATACACCTGAAACTAATACAATATTGTAAATCAACTATAGTTATAAAAAAAAGAGTTTATGTGCATCCTTGCCAAAATGAGTATATTACGTGTTTCCATTTTAACCATCGTAGTGTGTGGTGGTAACTCACTGTTGTTTTTATTTTCAATTCTTTGATACATATGATACTAAGCGCTTTTTCATATGGTAAATTTCCATTAGTATATGTTCTTTGATGGGGTGTCTGTGGAGATATTTTTGCCTATTTTTTAGTTCAATTATTAGTTTCCTTATCATTGAGTTTTAAGAATTCTTTGTATATTTTGGGTATATATTGTTCATGAGATGTGTGTTTCTCAAATACTTTCTCCCAGTTTATCTCTTGTCCTTTTATCCTCTTAAACATGTCTTTTGCATATCAGAAGTTTTTAATTTTAATAAAATAAAATTTTCTTTTATTAATCATGTTTGGGTTTCATCTAAAACTCATCACCAAACCCAAGTTCATTTTTTCTTCTATAATCTGATCTAGAAGAATTATAATTTTGCATGTTACTTTTAGGCCTATGATCTATATTTAGTTAATTTCTGTAAAAACTGTAAGATCAGCTTCTAGGTTTGGTTTTGTTTTGGGGTTTTTTTTGCATATAAACACTGAATTTTTCTAGCACCAGTTGTTTGTCAAAGATCAACTGATTATATTTGTGTAGGTTTATTTTTGTGCTATTTTGTTACATGATTCTGTTCTATGTGTCTATTATTTGTCAGTATGACCCTGTCTTAAAAATTATAGCTTTACTGTAAACCTTGAAATTGGGTGGCACATATTCTACAACTTTATTCTTCTTCAGTATTATGTTGTATATTCTAGGTTTTCTGAATTTCTAAATAAACTTAGAAACTGTTTGCCAAAATCTACAGAACAGTTTATTTAGATTTTGATGGGATTGCATTAAATCTATGTATCAGAGTGGGAAGGATTGAAATCTTAACAAAATCTCTCCTTTTATTTAGATTCTCTTTGATTTCTTTCACTTGTGTTTAATAGTTTCCCATATGTATATCCTGTATAAATTATACAAATTTATACCAAAATACATCATTTGTATGTGTTTGTGCATGCTAATGTAAATGGTATTGTTTTTATTTTCATATTTTATTTGTTCATTGCTGGCATATATGAAAGTGATTGAGTTTTGTACATTAACATTGTATCCTGCAAATTTGCTGTATTTGCTTATTAGCTCTGGAATATTTTGTCAATTCTTTGAGGTCTTCTACATAGCAACCATATTATCTGAGAATAAAGAGAGTTATAGTTCTTCCCTCTAATCTGTACACTTTGAATTTCCTTTTTTATTGTTGTTGTACTATCTAGGTCTTTCAGTACCATGTTGAATAGAAATGGTGAGAAAGTACATCTTGGCTTGTTCTTGACCTTAAGGATAACGTTTTTCACTTTAGTTAGTGGACTGTAAAACTTATATGCTAAACAAACACTCAAATTGGGTCAGAAACAAAGCACAAATCTGTAGTTTAAAAGAGGCAAAGCTAAAAATAAAATGTTAGAAAGATTAAATATAAAATAATGACTTTTAGAGAGCAATGTTAGGTAATTAGGAGATGCTCCTACCTTCTAATCAGAGAAAAAATCAGTGCTAATGTCACATCTTGCAGAGAGTAGCTAATCCCTCTACTGCTTCTTCTGGAATCACATGTTTACTCTGAAAGGAGAAGAAAAAAAGTCTGACTCCAAAATGATTGAAAACTTTCTCTAACTCTCAAAAACATCTGAGTTTTCTCTGTGACCTGGTTCTATGAGAAAAATTTTAGAAAATTTAATGAGAACTTCTGTTGGAATAAGTGAGTCACAGTGAAATAATACATATGATTAAAATATTTAAAAAAAATAAAAGCAAGCCAAGTACACAATTCAGAAGTAAATTTCCAGTAATTTTATTTCTGTCACTATTCATGAGGCCATCATTCATGTAACAGAAAAGCCTAAAAAAAGAATAATTTTTTAAGCTTAGGCTAAAATACTTATACTGTAAAGTTACCCCTCTCTTCCCCAATTTTTCTTTTCTTGCTGAAGATAAGAATGTATAAGATTTTTTAAATTATTAATTAAATCATATTTTGTCTAAATGATTATGTTAAGCATTTTATGATTAACACTAAACGTGAGAGCTTCTTATTAACTAACTTGCTTTGAAAGATTTATGTACTAATATTACAATGGATAAAACAGATATAATCTGTGTTCTTAATTTAATTTTAGGTTTCTTCTTGTATTGAAAAGCTTCTGCACTGTTTCTTGTTTTAAGAGCTGTTTAAAAAGATATTAACAATAATATTGGAAAAGATTAAGTAAACCAAAACAATTGCAATGAGAGCAAACTATGTCTCTGTCTATAAGGTGTTTATACATTTGAAGAAAGAAGGAAGGGAGAGGGCTTTCCTGGTGGCGCAGTGGTTGGGGGGCTGCCTGCTGATGCAGAGGACGCGGGTTCATGCCTAGTCCAGGAGGGTCTCACGTGGCGTGGAGCGGCTGGGCTCGTGGGCCATGGCTGCTGGGCCTGCACGTCCGGAGCCTGTGCTCTGTGGCGGGAGAGGTCGCAGCAGTGAGAGGCCCGCATACTGAAAAAAAAAAAAAAAAAAAAAATGAAGGAAGGGAAGACTTAGAAGGTTGGAATAAAACTATCTTTTGTTAAAAAGTCCCAGACTTGGAAAGGGCCAGACCAGTTTAAAATGGTATCTAACCCAAACTTCTACTGTTCACTCCCCTGACTTCTCATTAAATTACCTATAGAGATGGGAGAAGGGACCACAACGTGAGCAAGAACTAAGACTAGCAGTAATACCAATTTCAACTTCTGAGAAAAAAGTAGTAGAAATCATAAAACTGATTAATTTATATAGGGATTGCACTTATCAAAATAACATGTACTGAAACTTTTCATGAAACAATGTAGCAGGCATTTGTCTATTCTCCATCATCTGCTGTCAGTGTCAGAGATACAGAGTTTCTATCATCCAAAGAAACAGGCAACTCTCTGTTACTGTCATTTTTGTTGCTGCTATCATTCTTCTTCTTTTTTTAAATAGATCTTTATTGGAGTATAACTGCTTCACAATACTGTGTTAGTTTCTGTTGTACACCAAAGTGAATCAGCCAAATGCATACATATGTCCCCGTATACGCTTCCTCTTGAGCCTCCCGTCCATCCTCCCTATCCCACCTCTCTTGGTCATTGCAAAGCACCGAGTTGATCTCCCTGTGCTATGCTGCTGCTTCTCACTAGCAAACTATTTTACATATGGAAATGTATATATGTCGATGCTACTCTCACTTTTCCCCAGCCTCCCCCTCCCACCCCATGTCCTCAAGTCCATTCCCTAGGTCTACATCTTTATTCCTACCCTGCAACTAAGTTTATCAGTACCGCTTTTTTTTTTTTTTTTTTAGATTCCATATATATGTGTTAGCATACGGTATTTGTTTTTCTCTTTCTGACTTACTTCACTTGTATGACAGACTCTAGGTCCATCCACCTCACTACAAATGACTCAATTTTGTTTCTTTTTACGGCTAGTAATATTCCATTGTATATATGTGCCACATCTTCTTTATCCATTCATCTGTTCACGGACATTTAGTTTGCTTCCATGTCCTGGCTATAGTAAATAGTGTTGCAATGAACATTGTGGTACATGACTCTTTTTGAATTATGGTTTTCTCAGGGTATATGCCCAGTAGTGGGATTGCTGGGTCATATAGTAGTTCTATTTTTAATTTTTTAAGGAACCTCCATACTGTTCTCCATAGTGGCTGTATCAATTTACATTCCCACCAACAGTGCTGAAAGGATATATTTTCATCACACCCTTTCCAGCATTTATTGTTTCTAGATGTATTGATAATGGCCTTTCTGACTGGGGTGAGGTGATACACCAATCACAATGCATTTCTCTAATAATTAGTGATGTTGAGCACCTTTTCATGTGCCTCTTGGCCATCTGTATGTCTTCCTTGGTGAAATGTCTATTTAGGTCTTCCACCCATTTTTTAATTGGATTGTTTATTTTTTGGATATTGAGCTGCTTGAGCTGCTTGTATATTTCAGAGATTAATCCTTTGTCAGTTGTTTCATTTGCAAATATTTTCTCTCATTTTGAGGGTTGTCTTTTCATCTTGTTTATGGTTTCCTTTGCTGTGCAAAAGCTTTTAAGTTTAAGTCCCATTTGTTTTTATTTCCATTACTCTAGGAGGTGGGTCAAAATTATCTTGCTGTGGTTTATGTCAAAGAGTGTTTTTCCTATGTTTTCCTCTAAGAGTTTTATAGTGTCTGGTCTTACATTTAGGTCTTTAATCCATTTTGTGTTTATTTTTGTGTATGGTGTTAGAGAGTGTTCTAGTTTCATTATTTTACATGTAGCTGTCCAGTTTTCCCAGCACCACTTATTGAAGAGGCTGACTTTTCTCACTTGTATGTTCTTGCCTCGTTTATCATAAAGTAGGTGACCATATGTGTGTGGGTTTATCTCTGTGCATTCTATCCTGTACCTTTGATCTATATTTCTGTTTTTGAGCTCTTTTCCCCAGATGTTTTGTGATGCAGGGTAAGAATATTATTTCTACACATAGGGCCTTAATCCTTCTTTCTCTTATCTACCAATAAATCAGTAGGATCAACTAATTCCAGAAAACATTGGGTAAGATATGACTAGGGCAGAGTTGGAGACAGGGCAATGGGAAGACAAGTTATCCATAACCCAACCAATGTTTAGTCTAAAAGATAAAAATACTAAAGACTGGATAGAATAAAAGTATCTGCTTTAGCAACACATCCTAGTATTACAATTGTTAATATCCCAAATTTGTTTAGGATATTAGACAATTAGGTAGTGTATAGAAGGAACATTTGATATGTATGCAGTGAGTAAATACAGTGAGGTGAAAATTTGTCAGAAACTAGAATTTGAACACAGAATGGTGGATGGCTTATTATAAATCCAGTCAGTGAGACAAAGAAACAAAAACTGAATTTATCTGTAGAATTCAGAAGAAATGTTCATGAAAGTAATGTCTTCAAAAGAATATAAGAAGAATTAATGTGTTTTGAATTTAAAAATATGACTAGCTTTTCTTAAAACATGGTAAAGATAATTTGAAAGCTTATTTTGAAAAATAAATATCTTAGTCTAGTGGTCCTCAAAGTGTGATCCCCAGACCAGAATTATTAGCATCATTAGGAACTTGTTCGAGTTGTGAATTTTCAGGCTCCCTACCAGACTTCCTGAATCAGAAACTCTGAGGCTGAAGCCCAATATTCACTGCGTTAAAAAGGCCTTCAGGGTATTCTGATACATATTCAATCTATTTTGATATATATTCAGTTTGATTTAGATTATTTACTTTAGGAGTAAAGAAGTATAATGTAAGAGGCATCACATATCCATATATCTACACATGTGACTGTGTGTGGTCAGCCATACTAATTAAAAGAGCATGGAAATAGTTCTGAAATAGAAAGACATTCACAGAAATAGAAGTATGTCGAAGAAAAGATTCAAGAATATTGACTAAATGAAGCTGAATCCTTATCTAAAAACATATACAAAAATTAATTCAAAATGTATCAAACCTAAACATAAGAACTAACACTATAAAACTCTTAGGAGAAACCATAGGGGAAAATCTTCATGTTGTAGGATTTGGCAATGATTTCTTGGATATGACACCAAAAGCACAATATGATGGTTAATTTTGTGTCCACTTGACTGGCTTAAATGATGCCCAGATAGCTGGTAAAACATTATTTCTGGGTGTGTCTTTGAGGGTGTTTCTGGAAAAGACTAGCATTTGATTCAGTAGACTGAGTGAAGACAATTACCTTCACAAATGAGGGTAGGAGTCATCCAATCTTTTGCTCCCAAATGGAGCAAAAAGGTGAAGGAAGGGCAAATTCCCTCCCTCTTTTTGAGCTGGGACATCCATCTTCTCCTGCTTTCTGACATCAGAGCTCCTGGTACTTGGACCTTTAGATTCCAGGACTTAAAACAGTTGCCCCATTCTCAGGACTTTGTACTAAAACTGAATCATACCATCAGCTCTCTTGGTTCTCCAGGTGGCAGAAAGCAGACTGTGGGACTTTTTGGCCTCTGTAAGTGTGTAAGCCAGTTCTTATTTTATATCTATCTATCTATCTATCTATCTATCTATCTATCATCTATCTATTATATCTTCTATTGATTCTGTTTCTCTATAGGTAGAATCCTAAGGCAGGAAACAACAACAAAATTGATAAATTGGACTAAATGAAAGTTCAAAACTGCATCAAAGGACATAATCAACAGTGTAAGGTGAAAAGGCAACGTATAGAATAGGATAAAATTTTTCAAACCATATATCTGATAATGGACTATTATCCAGAGTATATAAATAACTCCTACCACCTAATGACAACAAAATCTGATTAAAAATTGGCCAAAAAACTGTAATAGGCATTTCTTCAAAGAAGATATACAAATGGTCAATCATCACATGAGAAGATGCTCAACTTCAGGAATCATTAGAGAAATGCAAATCAAAACAAAATGAAATATCACGTCATTCCTATTAGGATGGCTATTTAAAAAAAAAAGCTAGTGTTGGTGAGGATGTGGAGAATCTGGAACCTTTATACACAGTTGGTGCAAATGTAAAATGGTAAATCCACTATAGAAGACAGTATGGTGGTTCCTCAAAAAATTTAAAAGTAAAATTGCAATATAATCCAGCAATTCCACTTCTGGGTATATATCCAAAAGAAATGAAAGCAGAGTCTCAAAGATATATTTGTACAACCATGTTTATAGCAGCATTATTTGAAGTAGCCAAAAAGTAGAAGCAACCTGTGTCCTTTGATAGATGAGAGGATAATCAAAACATGGTGTGTACATACAATAGAATATTATTCAGCCTTATAAAGGAAGGAAATTCTGACAAATGTGACAAGATGGATGAACCTTTAAGATATGTTACATAAAGTAAGCTAGTCACAAAAAGAAGCAAACACTATAATTCCACTTACATGAGCTAGTGAGAATAGTCAAAATTATAGAGACAGAAAACAAAGTGGTGATTTCCAGGGGCTGGGCAAAGGGGAAATGGGAGGCATTGTTTAGTGAGTACTGAATTTCAATTTGACAAGATGAAAAGTGTTATATATAACGGTGTGATGGCTGTACAATATTATGAATGTACATAATACCATTGATGCACACTTAAAAATGGTTGAGATGGTAAATTTTATGTTATGCATATTTTACCACAATTCAAATAATATAGACAAAATTAAAATATAATAAAGTGGCAGTTTGAATCAGTAAAGATTATTTATCAGATGGTATTAAAAATTGAGTGCTTATTTGTGAAAACATAGTTGTACCTCTAATTCAATCTAACCCCCACTATAAATTCTAGATATGTTAAAGAGTGAAAGGTGAAAGAAAATGAAACTGTAAAAATGTTAGAATATCTTATGAACATTTGTATAAGCTTTGAGTGAGGTAGGTTATTTAAAATCACAACAGAAGGAACTACAAAGGAAAAAAATAAATATGTCTGAGAGGACAAATAACATTTAAAAAATTAGGAAAAGAGAAGTGCCCTCCCCATGGAGGTCTGGGTAGCTCAGTATAAACTCTCCTCCAAGATACTGAGGTACCAGCTGTTGATCTGCAGTGACACTCCTAAAGGATCAGAGTCCCAATTCCATGGAATACTTCCCTCAGCTTCTAGAATCTGATAATCTCAGTCTTTTCCTTTTGTCTTCCCAACCTTATGGGTAGAAGTTACTTCCTACAATTATTAGCTCTGCAAATTCACTATCCCTTTTTCCTTTTTTTTATTTCTTCAAACTCTGCTTTTGTAATTCCTTGTATTATCTGTTAAAATATCTGATAAGTTTTGTTTTCTTCATGGACACACATTGTAAATACTTTTCTTATATTAATAAAGCACTTCATAATAATTTTATATTATAAATTAAATAAGAAGGATTATGTTAATTAAGTCTCAAAACTGTATGAAGGGAAGAGATAAGGATTTGTTGTGCAAGAAAAGTCCCTTTGTAGTTGCCATCTGTCATGCACTAAGGTTTGGGACAAGCCATATTACATGAGTTAAGAAGTTAGTATTGTTTGGAAATCTTTTAAACCTGGGGTCAACAAGAAGAGAAAGCAAATGTTCCACAGAGCCTTCATTTTCTACAGATATAGGCATGCCAGGGCTTTCTGCAACACATGGAGTATGGGTTTATAATCCAGGACAGATTCCCATATCCCTCTTTCTCTCCTTGTTTAGGACAAATATGGAAACAACTGAGTCACACGGTAAGGGTGTGGTGGGGGGATATGCATATTATTGGGATGTCAGGCAGACATGTCTTGAAGCCTACTCTACAGGAGGTGTCTGAGAAATCCAGCTTCCCACTGGTGACTTTGGGACCTTTGGGAATTGTAGACCCTCCTCATCAGGTAAAGAAAGATCTGATGATAAACTGGATTCAGATATAGTCCCTCTGCAAAGAGAGTCTATTCCAAGTTTCCTTGTTGTCTAGGAAACCCAGAATGAATATATTTGTTGCTCTACATGCCTGACTCTTCTACATTTCTTTTATAAAATATATATATTGCCTGTTAACATACTGGATAATTTGTTTACTTATTATGTCTATTGTCTTCTGTCTGTCTCTTTGCACTAGAAAATATTGTACATGTGGACATAGTTTTTGGTTTGTTCACCAATATTTCCAAGTGTCTAGATACAGAACTCTTCCAAGTGTAGCTGCCTTTCATTTTCCTTTTCTTCTCACTTTCTTATGTAGACCACCAGTCCCTTAGCTCTATGAAACATTTTCACGTTCTACTCTAAAACAGGGTTCAACTTTTTTTTCAGACACCATCATCTTTTCCATACTCATACATGTTTTCTCCCTCTTCACTACTTTCCCTCTCAAATTTCTTTAAGGAAAAAGAGTAAATTGAAAGAAAATAAGATGACATGTAGTAGTATGAAGAAATGGGAAAAATTTGAATGTATAATTAGAATGATCCAAGCTTATGAAAACAATAAAAGGAAAGAAAAATAAAGGGACCAGAAAAGAATGGTGTTCTCCATGAGTCTCAAAGCACAGGATTGGTAAGAGCTAGGGAGTTAGAAATGTGGTAAGGTGGGTAAGAGTAGTCAGAATTATATGTTAAATTTGAAGATTTTTGAAATTGAGAGAAAACCAAAAGATGGCAAAATTTATGCTGTTGCTACAGATGTGGGTGCTATAGGGAGAAGAGGATTAAAGTTTCGGAGGGAAGGGTAAAGGATCTCTGAGGCCAGCATGTTGGATGGGCCACAAACACATAGGTTTAAGTCATAGATACGGTCTCAAAGGAGATCTTAAATGTGGAATTTTGCAGGTAACAGTTGCAGGGATAATAACTGAATAGTGTCAAGGGGGAGGAGTTATTTTCTCTCTTTCTTTTTTTTTAATGAAATATTATAAAGCAATTGTAGAGAAGCTGCAGAGAGGGGTCAAGAGTGTGCTTTCTCCTTTCTCATGTCCCTGAGATAGAGGGCAAAGGAAGTTTTAGCTGGAGAAGTTGGTGAGACCATACCAACCAAACTCCATGATAGAAATGTCAGGAAAGATCTGAGGTGAAGGAAATGTCTGTTCTTCTGCTCATTATGGCCAAACTTTGGTTAATTTTAGAATGCACTATCTGCCACAGGTGAATCAGTTTGTTTTCTCTAGCCCAGGATATGGCTCAAAGCCAGATTTCAGTGAATGCTTTTTTAACATAATGTTGATTTATAGATATTTCACTTGTGTAATGAGAAGCATATTCTCATGTTGAAAGAGATACTACCTGTAAACACATCAGCACAGTGTTCAGTCCTTAGGGTGTCTTTTGGCAATTTAGGCAAAATTTGAAGTTGAATGTCACGGTGCTTCCCATTTGGATTTTCTTATTAAATCTTGATACACTTGTTTTCAAAATTCAAAATCAAACTAAATTTATTATTTGACTACCTACTATATCATCATAGTTGTGGTTTATATGCAACTTATTAAAATATTTTCTACATTTGTCTTGTCTTTTAATTGGCCATAATTTTTGAACTTAGGAAACGTCAAGGTTAAGCCCCTTACCTAGATATAGGAAAAGAATGAAAAATTATGACAGCAGGAATTGTATACTATATGCCCTTCTATTCAATCATGCGCAACATGTCACTTCTCATCCAACTTATCATGAGAGCCATTGAATGTATATGACAGGACATATATTTGACTGCGGGAATGATAGACGTCTTTGAATGTGTGGGCCTGGCTTGATGAGAGAAGATTATGAATGTGTGGCATCGAGGGAAGGTTCCCAGCAGAGGAAACAGAATTTCTACTTGATGCTGCACTGAGGTTCGGGGACATTTGCCTTAATATTATAGCTGACAGTTTGCATGTGTTTTAACTCTGGCAGTCAGTCAACCTGCTTTTGATGGGTAATTGTCAGCAGGAACCTAATTTTTTCACATCAGTTGTCACTCATGTCTCTAATATTCTTTTTCACCATTAACTAGATTGACGATCTTGTTTCAGACAAGAAGGAAGGAGAGGTTTCACTTTCTTCCTAGAAAGACACATTAGTTCAGCTAAATTATGTAAGTAAAAAGCTAACAAATCTTTGGAGTAGACACTGAAGATTAAAAAAATGATAATGCCCAATGTCACGTTCATGCATTGATCAGTATAAAATTGCTACATATTTTGTTGATGTACAGGAAGTCAAGTTATTTTAGCTTGTGGAACAGAGATACATGGATGCATTTTGAAAATAGGATCTTTTGAAAATACATTCACTTGATGTGGAAATATTCTCTTTCTTTAAGTTGTAAATTCATTTGAAGCTAAAGCAGATTACTTATTTTTCTAATTAAATTATTATTAAGAAAATAAATACCTCTATTAAAAAGAATATATGTCATGTAAGAAAGTCTGGAAACGAGATGAGAATTGATATAATGAAGAAAATACAAATTATTAATAATTTTATCACAGGATAACTTTTGATATATGAATTTTCAGATATAAATACACACATGTATATATTATCATTATACATTATCATGCTAATGGGTGTTTCGTTTCACCAATTTTCTCATTACACATTGAGTTTTTGTTAATTTTAAACTTTTATAAATTACATTTTAAGAGATAACCTTGAGATTACATGTATGAAGACACCTTTATTACTTATTTATGCAAAATGAAAATGAAAGGAATTTCTGGGATTAAATATATGCAATTTTAGACTGTTTATATCTGATGTTTAATTTCTCACAATTTAAGCTTCTAGTAGTAGAGTGTAAGAATGTCCACTTTCTCACATCAAAAGCTATTTTTTCTTTGACAACTTAATAAATTAAGAAAAAAACAAGTTACCATGGTTGTTTCCGTTAGACTTGATTACTGATGGATAAAATGTGATTATTGGGCATTTTTATTTCTTGTGTGTGTATTTCTATACGAATGTGTGTATGAAGTGGCTGTTTTCAAAATCTTGACCATTTTCTTCATATTTTTCTTTGTAATTTACTTTTTAAAGTTTTTGTTTTGACATAATTACACATTCCTGAGAAGCTGCAAAAATAATGCAGAACTCTCATGTAAATTTCACCTTGTTTTCCCAATATTTACATCTTACATAACTATAACACAATATCAAAACCTGGAAATTGACATTAGCACAATATGTGTTTACAATTATATACCATTTTTATCATTTTGGGCAAACATCATTACAATCAAGGTACAGAGCTATTTCATCACAGCAAAGATTTCTCTTTTGTTATCTCTTTATAGTCACACCCACCCCTCTCTCTCCTACATTCCTGAACCCTAGACACCACTAATCTGTTCTCCATCTCTACATTTTTGCCATTCAATAATGTTATATAAATAGAAACACTAACTTATCTTTTTTGGGCTCTGTATATTAAATATATTATATAATTGTAATTATTTCTTTATGTTGCAAATTCTTCTAAAGGACCATTTTACTTTGTGGGGTTTTTTTGGGGACATTCCTTTTACAGAGTTTTATATTTTATTTATTAAAATATCATTTTTGTGGTTCCTGCCTTTAGTGTTTTCTTAATATTATCCATTTACTCTATATTATTCTTGTGGACTTAATGCATATACATTTAATTTCTTAAATTATTTAAAATTTCATATTTAAATATTTCCACTTTGGTTTTATTTTGACGCATGTTGTAAAGTAGAAATTCTAACTTTATTTTGCTGCTGAAGCAATTTTTCCAATATAAGTAGTTGAATTATATATATATATATATATATATATATATATATATATATATATATATCTGAAATATGAAGGAAATATATATATATTCTCTAATTTGAAAAAGCCTACTTTATAGAATATTTAATTATATATGCACACATGTACATATACATATATACTTCTTTTATTCTGTTGGGTCTGTCTCTACGTTTCTAAGTTTTATGTGAACTATTTTTCTATTCTAGCAACAGTGTAGCTTTCTCTTAACTATTGTGGTTTAATTATATTTTAACTTCTGAAGATGTAACTTTACCTTTATTATGCTTCTTTCCTGAGATTGTTCTTCTCATGTATTTTTGAATCCTTGTTATGATATTGAAAAATAGAAAAGTCCCATTGGGATTGTAAATACAATATATAAATTAAGAATTTGGTTTGGAGAGAATTGACATCAACACAGTATTAATTTCTCTCACTTAGTAGTAACCTCCAAGTCTTCTGTCTTTTTTCAATCTGCTGTCCTACAACTTACGTGTGGACCAATGTTCATATGAGGCTTATATATTTATTGTTAGGTAAATTCCTAGGTATTTTATAAGTTGTACCCTCTCTCCTCACCCTAATAGGCTCTTGTCAGGTAGTGCCACTCAAAGGCCCCCTATTCACTTGCACCAAATGGAATCTGACATGAAGGAGCGTTACCCTGCCATCTGGGTGGAAATTGGACAGCCTTCCCCAAGCAGCACATTACAGGAACTCAGCAAGCTCATCTTGCTGACTTTTCAGAGTTCCCGCCTTTCAGGGGAACTTACCAGGGACAAGCTGGCAAAGCAAAGGCCCGGTGTGTGTGTGGGTGGGGCGTCGGGGCTCTCACACAGCACAGAAGTGCTGTCTCCTGCTTCCCCTAATTCTCCCAGCAGTTAGGTGGTGTTTCCATAGGGAGCCCTCCATCCAAACTTCACAGTAGCTATTTTTAACCTCTATCTCTATTCACTTCCCCTCTCATTTTCTGCAAATGACCTGTTAACCTACTGCACAAATAAAAGAGAAACTCTCTTAACACTCAACTCCTTTAACTTCCCATCATGAACCTACCACCTACCAATTTGCCTGAGTCTGCACCCACCTACTTTTTCTTTTTAACTGCTGTAATAAAAGAGTTGTCCTTCCTTTTTATAGCTTATTTCTCAACCTGGGCTATGGCTTTCTTAGAGACCTTGCTCTATTGATTTCCCTTCTTGTATTTCCTCAATACAGTTCTATCTACTGTCCTCTTTCCTTCAAATTTAGAAAATTTCAAGAGTCTTTCATCTTAAAAAATAATCCAATTCTCACATCATCTCAAAATACAGGTCTCTGTGGTTATATGACATTTGTAATTATTCATTCTATATAGTGTTTTCTAGCTAGCCTTGTCAGAAGACTGTCTACTACACTGATCTTTGCAAATAACCAGTGCCAATATTTCTTCATCAATTCTTAAATGTTTGTATTTTCCAATATGTTAATTTTGTTTTTACTCTTCCTCCTATTTTTAAAGCATTCTTCCCCCACCTATATTTTTAGTTATAGTCTTTAGAAGTGAGGATCTTGTTGTTGTTTTTCTTCTCATTTATTTAATTAAATGTGGAATTCATTTCTAATTTTCTTGTTTTATAATGAAAATATTTATTGCTCTTCTTTTTCATCTGATTTTACCTTTAGTTGCATCTCACATGCTTTGAAATATAGTCTTGTTATTTTCATTGTCTTTCTTTAAAGCCTGAGTTGCAGTTTTGATCTCTCTTTGACCTAAAAGTTATTAAGGATAGTGCTTTTGGTTTCCAAGTAGTTTGATTATTTTGGTTTATTTCATTATTACTTTCTAGAATCATCTAGTGGAAGTCAAATAATATGATCTCCATAAGATATTCATTGTTATCTCAATTTTTAAAAACATTCAAAGACATTTAAAACAGTATATATTATCCGTAGTGTACAATATTTTATATAAAATTATCAAAGCAACATTATTATTAAAGATAATATTCCATCTCTCATTTTTTATATTTACTTTTTCTTTTTTTAGTTTGTCAAGTCTAACAGAAGTAAGTCAAAGTTTTCCAGTAAAATTGGGGTTTGGGCAATATTTTCATGCATTTGGATGCTACATATTCAATTGTATAAACTGTTATGACAAAACCGTTTCACTCTGTAGAGAAGTTTTAATAAAAAGAACATAATCCTTTTTATCTAATTTGTCTACCTGGATTACTAACTTGCCCATTAATATTGATATTGTTAATATGGTTTGCCTGACATGATTTTGCTAATTTGTTTATGGTTATTGTTGATAGTTGGTCTCATAATTACCATACAGATGCATTTTGTATTTTGGCTCATTTTGAATTATATTTTAATAAAAATTTACTTACACATGTATTTATTAAATAGCCAAACTTTTTGGAAAGTTGCAAAATTCAAAAGATATACATTGGTATAAGTGAAAAAAAATAATCTGTGTCCCTCCCCTGTACCCAAGTACCCTTTTACTTTTCTCAGAAGTCACACCATTAACTCATAACCAATCTGTTGTATCTGAGATAGTCCACGAATTTACATACATTTGTGCCTGTGCTTCTTTTATCAAACAAATTGTAGCATATTCTTCACACTGATTTTTTTAACTGATATATTTTACCTAGCTATATGACTGTACACAATTCCTATCTGTTCATATATAACTACTCTATTCTTTGCAGTAACTACAAAATATGTCATTGGTTTCTTGTGTCATTTCTGCCAGTCTTCTTTCTTTCCCTTCACACATCTAGCTTCCATTCATTTTTTTGTTTTTAGTGTAGATGACTTTGGTATGATTAATAAACCTGAAAATAATAATTAAAATTAGTCTAAAATTAACACATGCACAGGAATAATCCAAATGTGTTTTTAAATTGGCACTCTGTCATTCTGAGCTACATAATGTGTAATCAAATTACTGTTGTACCAGAAACATTGGCTATATTGACTTATTGATGAAAAGACATAGAAATTTCTCACAGTAACACTTGTTTCTTCAGGCTATTTTGCCACACAGGTAGAATCCTAGCATTCCTCAGGTCAAGATTCAGCAGAGGTGAAATCTAACACCATTTTCATAAAACACATGTATCTTAACACTCAAACACACTCACTATTTGTGTTACTGCTGCAGAATTTTGCTCTCTCTTTAAAATAATTACGATTTATGTTACTTTGGTTAATTTCACTATGAAAGAAATAAAAATATGTCTATAATTAAGGATACTTCATTTTCAAGTATATTTTGATGGGAGCAAATATCTATTTTAATTAGGCTCCAAGACACCTGAATCCTGGGCATACAGTTTTATAAATCTCAGAATAGAAGAATATTTCACAGATTAGCATCTGCCTCCATACTTTTCAAAACTTATTTCTTCTCCACTATCCACAAGTTTCTAAGAGCAGGTGCTATGAGGCATCTTCATCTTGTGATTTGACCTCTTGCCCTACACCTTCAACTATGAATGAGTCAGCAGAACAGGTGGCTGGAGTATTCTTGGAAGCCATTCCTACTCCAGGGCAAGGTGTTATAACTTAATTGTACATGGAAGCTACTGTGAAACACATAAATATATCCCTCTAAACCCAATCTACATGTATTCACTACAAAATTTCTTCTTTGCCTAAGTATTTTAAATCTTTTTGGTACCACTGACCTCTTTGGCAATCTGAAGCCTCTGGAATTTTCAGAATAATAAGTGCATAAAATAATATATTAATATTAAAAACTAAATCAATTATATTGAAATCCATATATAAATAATACATTTGTAATATATTAATATAGGTGTGTCTTTATTATTACATTACAATTAAAGGATTTAATCCCTATGATTTCAAATAGTGATAAGCAAAGTATATGCTGAGTTAGCTATCATGACTCTATGATGATACAATATATATGTAATGTCAATGAGAAAAAACTAGTCACAGATATTGTTAATTTACTGAGGTTTAATGCTTTCATTCATAAGTAAAGGAAATACTAAGTCATTGTACATAAAGATGTACTTTTTTTTTTCACCCAAATTCACACATAAATTCTGAGTTCTACTCATTCATTTATATGTTAAGACCAAACAGAACCAAATTGTCCATGGCCACTCTAACATGATTAGAAGAAGAATGGAGAGAAAGTCAAAATGGAACAATGTAGTGATTTAACAAATTCCAGTTAACATTTATTACTTTTTAATTTTTTTCAGATTCTTTTCCATTATAGTTTATTATAAGATATTGAATGTAGCCCCCTGTGCTGTACATTAGGACCTTGTTGCTTATCTATTTTATGTAGAGTTGTTTGTGTCTGCTAATCCCAAACTCCTAATTTATCCCTCCTCACCTTTCCCCTTTGGTAAATGTAAGTTTGCTTTCTATGTCTGTGAGTCTGTTTTGTAAATAATCTCATTTGTTTGTTACCATTTTTTTGGATTCCACATATTAGTGATATTATATGATATTTATCTTTCTCTTTCTGACATACTTCACTTAGTATGATAATCTCTAAGTCCATCCATATTGTGGCAAATGACGTTATTTCATTCTTTTTATAGCTGAGTAATATCCCATTGTATATATACACTGCATCTTCTTTATCCATTCATCTGTCGATGGACATTTTGGTTGTTTCCTTGCCTTAGCTATTGTAAATAGTGCTGCTATAACCATTGGGGTGCATGTATTTTTTCCAATTAGAGTTTCTCCAGATATATATGCCTAGGAATGGGATTGCTGGATCATATGGTAGCTCTATTTTTAGTTTTTTAAGGAAGTTCCATACAGTTCTCCATAGTGCCTGCACTAATTTGCATTCCCACCAACAGTGTACAAGGTTCCAACTTCTCCATACCTTCTCCAGAATTTATTATTTGTAGGCTTTATAATGATGGCTATTCTGACCAATGTGAGGTGATACTTCATTGTATTTTGCTTTGCATTTCTTTAATAATTAGCAGTGTTGAGCATATTTTCATATGCCTATTGGCCATCTGCATGTCTTCTTTGCAGAAATTTCTATTTAGGTCTTCTGCCCATTTTTTGATTGAGCTATTTGTTTTTTGCTATTGAGCTGCATGAGCTGTTTATATATTTTGGAAATTAAGCCCTGTTGGTCATATCTTTGGCAACTATTTTCTCCCAGTCCACAGGTTGTCTTTTTGTTCTGTTTATGGTTTCCTTTGCTGTACAAATGTTTATGTTTGATTAGGATATATTTGTTTTTCTTGCTTTTATTTCTGTTGCCTTGGGAGATTGACCTAAGAAAACATTGCCAGAATTTAAGTCAGAGAATGTTTTTCCTATGTTCTCTTCCAGGAGTTTTATGGCATCATTTCATATTTAAATCTTTAAACCATTTTGTGTTTATTTTTATGTGTGCTGTGAGAGAGTGTTCTAACTTCATTGATTTACATGAGGCTGTCCAGCTTGCCCAACACCACTTGTTGAAGAGACTGTCTTTTCTCCATTGTATATTCTTGGCTCCTTTGTTGAAGATTAATTAGCTGTGGGTGTATGGGTTTATTTCTGTGCTCTCTATTCTCTTCCATTGATCCATATGTCTGTTTTTGTGCCTATATGATGCTATTTTGATACTGTAGATTTGTAGTATTATCTGAAGTATGGGAGGTTATACCTACAGATTTATTCTTTTTCCTCAGGATTGTTATTGCAATTCTGGGTCTTTTCTGCTTCCATATAAATTTTAGGATTATTTTCTGTAGTTCTGTGAAAAATGTCATGGATAATTTGGTAGGGATAGCATTGAATCTGTTGATTGCTTTGAGTAATATGGTCATTTTAACAATATTAGTTCTTCCAATCCAAGATGGGATATCTTTCCATTTCTTTGGATCATCTTCAATTTCCTTTATCAATGCTTTATAGTTCTCAGCATATAACTCTTTCATCTCATTGGTTAGGCTTATTCCCAGGTACTTTTTTCATGCAATTTTAAAGGGGAATTCTTTTTCTTTTTACTTTCTCTTCCTGATATTTCATTGTTAATGTAGATACGCAACAGATTTCTGTATATTAATGTTGTATCTTGCTACCTTGCTTAATTTGTTTATTTATTTTTTATTTTATATTTTTTTGCGGTATGCGGGCCTCTCACTGTAGTGGCCTCACCCACTGCAGAGCACAGGCTCCGGACGCACAGGCTCAGCAGCCATGGCTCACAGGCTGAGCTGCTCTGCGGCATGTGGGATCCTCCCAGACCAGGGCATGAACCCATGCCCCCCGCATTGGCAGGCGGACTCTCAACCACTGCGCCACCAGGGAAGCCCCTGAATTTGTTTATTAATTCTACTATTTATTGTGTGGAGTCTTTTGTGTTTTCCAGGTAGAGTATTATGTCACCTGCATATAATGACAATTTTACCTTTTCCTTTCCAATTTAGATATTTTTTATTTAATTTTTTCTTGTCTGACTGCTGTGGTTAGGACTTACAATACTATGTTGAACAAAAGTGGTGAGAGGTGGCATCCTTGTCCTGCTCCAGATTTTAGTGGGAAGGCTTTCAGCTTTTCACCATTAAGTATTATGTTGGCTGTGGGTTTGTCATAACTAGCTTATATTTTGTTGGGATATGTTCCCTCTATACCCATTCTGGTAGAGTTTTTTTTTTTTTTTATCATGAATGGATGTTGAATTTTATCAAATGTTTTTTTCTACATCTATTGAGATGATCATTTTCTTTCCTTAATATGGTGTATCACATTGATTGATTTGTACATGTTACATCACTCTTGTGACCCTGGGATGACTCCAACTCGATCAGGGTGTATGATCCATTTTATGTGTTGGATTTGGGTTGCGAATATTTTGTTGGGGATCTTTACAGTATATTGATCAAGGATATTGGCCTGTAATTTTCTTTTTTGGTAGTCCTGTTGTCTGGTGTTGGGATCAGGGTGATGGTGGCTTCATAGAATGACTTTGGAAGTGTTCCCTTCTCTTCAATCTTTTGGAAGAGCTTGAGAAGGATTGATATAAATTCTTCTTTGTATGTTTGGTAGAATTTCCCCTTGAAACTATTTGGTCCTTGTCTTTTGTTTGCAGGCAGTTTTTTTTTTTTTCCTTTAATTACAGATTCTATTTCACTTCTAGTGATGGATCATTCAAATTATCTATTTCTTCTTGACTCAGTTTTGTGGACTGTATGTTTCTAGAAACTTGTCCATTTATTCTAGTTTGTCCAATTTGTTGGCATATAATTGTTCATAGTATTCTTTTATGGTTGTTTGTATTTCTGCAATATTGGTTGTTATTTCTTCTCTTTCATTTCTTAGTTTGTTTATTTGGGCCCTCTCTCTTTTCTTCTTGGTGAGCCTGGCCAGAGATTTGTCAATTTTGTTTATCCTTTCAAAAAAAAACAGTTCTTGGTTTTATTGATTTTTTTCTATTGTCTTTTAATCTTTATTTTACTTATTTCTTCTTTGATATTTATTTTTTCCTTCCTTCTGCTGACTTTAGGTTTTGTTTGTTCTTCTTTTTCTGATTCTTTTAGGTGGTAAGTTAAGTTGTTTATTTGAGACTTTTCTTATTTTTCTTATTTGTATTGCTATGAACTTCCCTCTTAGCACTGCTTTTGCTGTATTCCATATAATTTGTATGGTTGTGTTTTCATTGTCATTTGTTGTAAAGTATTTTTAAATTTTTTCTTTGATTTTTGATTTCATTGTTTACCCACTGTTTTGTTGTTGTTGTTGTTTTATAGCATGTTGTTTTGTGTTCATGTAATTGCTTTATTCTCATTTCTTTTTCTGTGGCTCATTTTTATTTTCATGTCATTATGTTCAGAAGAGATGCTCAAAACAATTTCTATTCTCTTAAACTTATTGAGGCTTGTTTTGTGAATGATTACGTGGTCTATCCTAAAGAATATTCCATATGAACTTGAAAAGAATGTGTATTCTAAGGGTTTTATTGGATTTAATGTCCTGAAAATATCAAATAAGTCTAACTGTTCTACTGTGTTAGTAAGGATCTCTATTAATTACCTTATTGATTTTCTATCTGAACGTTCTGCCCATTGATGTCAATGGTGTGTTAAAGTCTCCTATTATTATTGTATTCTTGTCAGTTTTTCCCTTCATGTCTGTTACTATTTCTTTGATATATTGGGGTGCTTCTGTTTGGGACCATATATGTTAACAAGTGTAATATCTTCTTGTATTGATTCTGTTATCATGATATAGTGTCCCTCTTTATCTTTATTTATGACCTTTGTTCTAAAGCCTATTTTGTCTGATATGAGTATGCTATCCCTGCTTTCTTGTCATTTCCACTTGAATGAAATAGCTTTTTTCATCCCATCATTTTCAATCTATGTGTGTCCTTCACCCTAAAGAGAGTTTTTTTGTAGGCAGCATATTGTAGGCTCTTCTTTTGTTATCCAGTCCGCCACTCTATGTCTTTTGATCGGAGCATTTAGACCATTGACATTTAAGGTAATTATTGATAGATATGTATTTATTGCCATTTTCAACTTTGTTTTCTAATTGATTTTGTATTTCTTCTTTGTTCTTTTTTGTTTTTCCTTCTGTGGTTTGATGGTTTTCTTTTTGTCATGCTTGAGTTCTCTCCTTTTTGTTTCTGGTAAATCTATTGTATGTTTTTGATTTTTGGTTACACTGTTTTTCAAGTATGTAAACCCATTACTATATCTACATGCTTTAGAGTGGTAGCCATATAAGCTCAAACACATTATTAAAAGAAAATCTAGGGCTTCCCTGGTGGCTCAGTGGTTGAGAGTCTGCCTGCTAATGCAGGGGACACGGGTTCGAGCCCTGGTCTGGGAAGATCCCACATGCCGCAGAGCAGCTAGGCCTGTGAGCCACAACTACTGAGCCTGCGCATCTGGAGCTTGTGCTCCATAGTAAGAGAGGCCGCGATAGTGAGAGGCCCGTGCACCGCGATGAAGAGTGGCCCCCGCTTGCCACAACTAGAGAGAGCCCTCGCACAGAAACGAAGACCCAACACAGCAAAAATAAATAAATTAATTAATAAACTCCTATCCACCCCCCCGAAAAAAAGAAAAAGACCCTGTCTAGTTCTTAAAAAAAAAAAAAAGAAAAGAAAAAAGAAAATCTACATTTTCTTACTCCCCTTCCCCACATTTTATGATTCTGGTGTCCTTTTTTACATCTTCATGTTTATCCTTTTTCCTGTTCACTGTAGTTATAATTGCTTTCCCAAAAGTATTTTGATTTTTGAAAAAAAAATCTGTGTACAGACTTATTTAAGTGATTTACTTTCCTGTTGTAATTTTGTCTTTCCTGTAGATTCTTCTATTCTTTTCTTTTCTATTTAGAGAAGATCTTTCAGTAATTCTTTTAGGATAGGTTTAGTATTGCTCTATTCTTTTAATTTTTGCTTGTCTAAGAAATTCTTTAATTCTCCTTCTTTTCTAAATGATAATCTTGCTAAGTAGAGTATCTTAGATTGCAGGTTTTTCCCTTTCAGGACTTTGAATATATCTTACTATTCCTTTCATGTCTACAATATTTCTGTAGTGAAATCAGCTGATAACTTTATGTGGGTTCCCTTTTAAGTAACTCTTTTTTTTTTTCTTTTTCTGTCTTTAGAATCTTCCCCATTTTTGCCATTTTAATTGTAATATGTCTTGGTGTAGGTCTGTTTGGGTTCATCTTGTTTGGGGCCCTCTGCTTACTCTACCTGGATAGCTGTTTCCTTCTTTAGGTTTGGGACGTTTTCAGCCATAATTTCTCAAAAATATTTTGACCTCTTTCCCTCTCTCTTCTCCTTCTGGGAGAATGCTGCTACTTTTGATGTTGTCCTAGAAGTCCCTTAAACTGTTCCATCCACCTTTGCTTTAAGTTGTTTTTCTTGTTTATTTTGTTTCGATTGCATGATTTCCACTATTCTGTCTTCCTGATCTCTTATGTGTTCTTCTGTATCACTTTGGAGTTCATTCCTTCTAGTGGGTTTTTCATTTGAGTTATTGTATTCTTCATTACTGACTGGAGCTGTTTTCTGTTTCTTTTTTAAAATTCTCACTGTCTTTATCTATTCTTTTCCCTAATTCACTTAGCATTTTTAGTAATAGTGCTTTGAACTCTTTATCTGATAAATTACATTTTTTTCTGTTTCATTAGCTGTTTTTTAGGGGTTTTATTATTCTTTCATTAGAAATAAATTCCTCTGTTCTCTCGTTTTGCTTAACTTTCTCTGTCTTCATGAAATTAGGTGAAATTGTTAACTATTCTAGTCTTGAAGTTGTCTCCTTATATGGGCACATCCCTGTACCTTCTGAGTGTGCTCAGTGGCTTAGGTGGGAGAGCTGGAGGCACGTATTTCCCCAGGGTGCACTAGAAGCTGTCAACGAAGTAGAAGGTGCAGCTGGAGTTAGAGGGTCTTGAACCAGAGGCAGGTGTGAGCTGAGGCTTCTCCTCTCCTCAGTGGCCAGTATCACGCTATTGGGGGTGGGGTCGGGTCCCAAGCTGCTGGAGCAGAAGCCCTGGGCATCACGTTCATTCTGGTTGTTCGCTAGAAGTGAGTGCTCTTCCCCTCCCAACACTGGCACTATTGCACCAAGGGAAGCTATACTGGAGCAAGAGGGGCCAGAACACACACTGAGCATGGGTCAGGGTATGGGTTGTTGTGGCCCCAGCACCAGAGTCTCAGACTACTCCTGACTCTCTGCCTCCTTAGGCTCCAGCAAGGCTGCCCATGCCCCGCTTTGTATGCTGTTCTGGGACCAAGCTGGCTTTGTCCCTCATAACTGTTCACTCCCCTCAGTGTGACACCCCTCACCCTAGAGTGGAGCTGCATGCTAGAGCAAGAGGGACTGGAGCATGAACTTGGCTCAGGCTGGGGTACACGCCATGACAGTCTCAGGAAACTGGCCAGGGTCCTGAGAAGTTTAAATCTTCTTCCTCCACCTTGTTTTGGGAATAAGCAAGTGTGTGTATGCTCTTCACAAGCAGAGCTTAAGTTTCTTTCAGCCCTGCTGTCAGTCCTACTAGTTTTCAAATCAGCTAAAGAGGACTCATCCTCCTGGTGTTGCACCCTAGAACTGGGGCACCCAAAATGTGATTTGTACTACTTACTTCCCAAGGAGGATCTCAAAACCCATGTAATTCTCCTCCTCTTCTATGTCCCCTCCCAGTGAGTGATTGTTCTAACCTGACGGTTTATCTTCTCTTCCTACTCAGTTCCGTGTGGATCTTTCTTACATCTTTGATTGTATGAGTCTTTCTGCCAGTCTCCAGTTTATTTTCAGTGATAAGTGCTCCACAAGCATATGTATTTTTGATGTGTTTGTGGGGACTGGAAGCTCTGCATCCTCCTACTCTGCCATCTTGGTCTCCCCACAATGTGTGCAATCTTGATGGGAGCTCCAGTTGGAAGTTTTTGAGGCAAGGCCTGTATTCTTCCCATTAAGTAAAAGCTTTTCTGTATTTGTTGGGTTAGCTAAAACTAGATAGCGCCAAGCATCCTCTACTAACTCATACAGTTGATAATGTAAGTGGTCTCCTATGGTAAATTGAATTAGTGTTCATGCATAATTAGTGCTTCTCAATTCAATGTCCTTCCCAAGGAGAAGATTATATATTCTCAAACTGCTGAAATTTGATCTTGCCATGTGTCTTGCTTTAGACCAGTTGTTTTCAACCAGGAGCAATTTTGTCACCAAAGGGACCATTTGTCAATATCTGAAGATACTTTTGGTTGCCACAATTAAGGGAGGGGTTATTACTGATTCTGAATAGATAGAAGCCAGGGATGTTGTTTAACATTCTGCAATGCACAGGACAACTCTTTACAACAAATCATTATCCAGCTCAAAATATCAGTAGTGCCAATTTTGAGAAACCCTGATTTAAACAATAAAATGTGAAAATAAATGATGTTTTTCCTTCCAGGAAGAAGATTTGAGAGTAATTTCATTAGTTATTATATCCCCTGATAATATTTCAGAGACAAGCTGCTCCATCAGCCTGGCTCCTAGAGTAAAAACAACATGGAACCATAACCAATTATGAAGGGTCTGAGATTTTACTCTACTTGCAAACATACAATTTCATCCTCCCACTGTTTTAGAATAGAAGGTAGGAGACACTTGAGTCAGAGAAAAAAATATTATTACTCACAGTACAGGTAAGCAGCATGAGCATCATGTTTCTTGTCAGTTTACCTTGTCCCCAGGTTCCCCTTGGGAGTGACATGGAGGTGGTCAGGTTGAAGAGCACATGCATGGTAACCTCATGTTAGGAAACCCAAATCTTTTATAATTGATTGAAACAAACATGCAGGGCATTTTCCCTGGAGGGATAAATTACCTTTATTATACTGGGCATTAAACAAGCACTCCTTTTGCTTCAAAGGGAGATACTTTCTCTATCATCCAAGGCTGTTCAATATTCAAACTACTCTGAAAAGATAGTCTAGAGTGATGTCCAGCAATGTCTCTGCTCAAAGACAGTAGTGTGAGAGCACCATGGAGGACTGTCTTCCAAAACGAGTAGAACCTCAGCAAAGCTGCACTGAACCTATAGCATGATCTAGAAATAAACTTGTAATGTAAGCGGCTGTGATCTGAGCCACTCACTACATTTACTGGAAATCGTATGACTTACTCTTGATCCATTTACCAAATTGTCACCAGCTAACTAATTCCAACAAATTAATGATCCTTCTACAGCCCAAACTTATAATAGTTGCAGTCAGTCTTCAACAGGAAAATGAAGGAAGAAGATCTACAAAGAGGATCCCCTAACACTCTCTTGATATATATTTGTGTCAAGCTGTATATTCTCAACCGCCTGGATGACAACTAACTTGTAAATCACTTACAAATTACTTGAATTAATGAGTATAGTAATTAGTATTTGAGCAATTGATACATTGTAAATATTTTACAAGGGATTTATCTGCTATTCATCATAATTGTATGTATTCTGTTACATGATATATCATTTCAGAAGAATAGTGTGTCTTGTGAATGATTTATAAATGTTTGCAAAAATTTGACTCATACATTGGCCCATAAATAATTTGTCTTTTACATATTACCACATATGTATGATCTTATGTTTACCATAAATATTTGAATTCCTGAAAAATGCATTTAATGCTACTGAGCTCCAAAATGATCTTTTGTAGCTTGCTGTGACTGAGAAGAATAGAAATAACTTTGTGAGGGTTTGTTTGTTTTAATTTTAACAATTACATATATATTTATGGCTCTAAGTGTTTAGAGGATGTGATTATTAATGGTGAGATTGCTAATTTTTAACAATAACAAACAGTTTATAAAATTAATAAACATTGGGCTTCCCTGGTGGTGCAGTGGTTGAGAGTCTGCCTGCAGATGCAGGGGACAAGGGTTCGTGCCCCGGTCCGGGAGGATCCCACATGCCGCAGAGTGGCTGGGCCCGTGAGACATGGCCACTGAGCCTGCACGTCCGGAGCCTGTGCTCTGCAATGGGAGAGGCCACAACAGTGAGAGGTCAACGTACCGCAAAAAAAAAAATAAATAAATAAATAAATAATAAACATCAATTTTCAAACTAAGGTTTTTGGAGACCTACATTCTTTATCAAGAAATGTTCCTGTTTCAAAATTCACTTCTGAAAATCCTCTTTAGAGTAGTGTTCTTCATGAACTTTAACTTTTTCTGTGTTTATTTTATAAACCTACCAAATTTATTTAAAAAGAAAATTCCCAAATTTCTCTAGTTTCCTCTCCATGTGCTATTTTGGTCACTTACAAATAACTTATTTCCTTATTACAACATTCACTCTTGAACACACTAAACCTGTGTTCCCCATCAGTCTTCCATCAGAAATAGTTTTCTTAAATGATAGCAAAATTTCATATATATATATATATATATATATATATATATATATATATATACATATATATACATATATATGTGTATATATACATATATATGTATATGATTATTTTCTGACTGGAAAAGTAACATAGATTCACCATAGAATTTTGGACAGTACAGAAAAAATTAAATTAAGCAAATCTTTGTCATTAGGAATATATTCCATTGTTACTTTGATGAATATCCTACATCCTGTAGTCTTTCTGTTTTTTTTAAAGTATAAATGTATATATTCTTACACAAATTTGCAGATGATACCAAATTTTATATTTATTTGCAGGCTATGAAGATGGTCTTTGAGGACATATACTGATTCAGAAACTGGGAATCTAGCAAATTTAACTGAGGAAACTAGCAAATCTTAGCATATTTTGAGCATTTTTAGCTGTGATCTATATTAAGAAATATGTTTTTCATTGTGATCAATTATACACACATTTTTAAAAAGTGTCATAAAAATTCCCATTGTAATGGCATCACTTTTAATATTTTCTACTCTATTTTCTATTTTAAAGTGACAAATGGTTTCATTAGTGGGTCATAGACAGTGGGCCACAAATTAGTAGTTTAGAAAACAATAATCTATGAGATGATTTATTTCCAGATCTGATAATAGACTCCTAAGTACTAATTCTGTTATCTTTGGGAGCTCATGGCTTCATTCAGTTTATCTGTTATAGCAGTCTCCAGACCTCTGGCCACCTGGAGTGAATCACCACTGATTCGATCTCTGTTCCAGAGCAGAGCTTCCCAGTATTTGTTTCAGTTTTAATCAGTTTATGTCCTGACCTTACTAATCCATAGGTGTTTTAACAAATCAAAACACTATATCTCAACAGTAGTACTACTGATGTTTTGGGTTGAATAATTTTGTTATGGAGGCTGTGTTCTACATAGGATCTTTAGCAACATTCTTTTTTTTAAAATTTTTATTGGAGTATAGTTGATTTAAAATGTTGTGTTCATTTCTGTGGTATAGCAATTGAATCAGTTATACATATACATATATCAACTCTTTTTTTAGATTCTTTTCCCATATAGGGCATTTCAGAGTATTAAGTAGAGTTCCCTATGCTATACAGTAGGTCCTTATTAGTTATCTATTTTATATATAGTAGTGTGTATATGTCAACCTTAACCTTCTAATTTATCTCTACTCCCCTGCTTTCCCCTCTGGTAACCATAAATTTGTTTTTTACATCTGTGACTCTATTTCTGTTTTGAAAATAAGTTCATTTGTACCATTTTTTTTATATTCTACATATAAGCTATATCTTATGATATATGTGTTTCTCTGTCTGATTTACTTCAGTCAGTATGACAATCTCTAGGTCCAACCATGTTGCTGCAAATGGCATTATTTCATTCTTTTTTATGGCTAAGTAATAGTCCATTGTATATATGTACCACATCTTCTTTATCCATTCCTCCGTTGATGGACATTTAGGTTGTTTCCATGTCCTGGCTGCCCTAAATAGTGCTGCAATGAATATTGGGGTGCCTATATATTTTCGAATTATGGTTTTCTCTGGATATATGCCCAGGAGTGGGATTGCTGCATCATATAGTAGCTCTATTTTTAGTTTTTTAAGGAACCTCCATACTGTTCTCCATACTGGTTGTACCAATTTACATTTCCACCAACAGTGTATGAGAGTTCCCTTTTCTCCACACAATTTCCAGCATTTATGTATGTAGATTTTTTGATGATGGCCATCCTGACCAGTGTGAGGTGGTACAGGTTCTGCCTGTTTCCCTCTAAGAGTTTTAAAGTGCTTTACATTTAGGTCTTTAATTCATTATGAGTTTATTTTTGTATATGGTATAAAAAAAATTCTACCTTCATTCTTTTACATGTATCTGTCCAGTTTTCCCAGCACTACTTATTGAAGAGACTGTATTTTCTCCATTGTATATTCTTGCCTACTTTGTCATAGAATAGGTGACCATAGGTGCATGGGTTTATCTCTGGATCTTCTATTCTGTTCCATTGATCTATATTTCTGTTATTGTGCTAGTACCATACTGTTTTGATGACTGTAGCTTCATAGTATAGTCTGAAGTCAGGGAGCCTGATTCCTCCAGCCCAATTTTGCTTTCTCAAGATTGGTTTGGCTATTGAGGGTCTTTTCTATTTCCATACAAATTGTAATTTTTTTTGCTCTAATTCTATGAAAAATGCTATTGAGGGACTTCCCTGGTGGCACAGTGGTTAAGAATCTGCATGCCAATGCAGGGGACATGGGTTTGAGCCCTGGTCTGGGAAGATTCCACATGCCACAGAGCAACTAAGTCCATGTGCCACAACTACTGAGCCTGCACACCTAGAGCAGGTGCTCCACAACAGGAGAAGCCACCACAATGAGAAGCCAATGCACAGCAATGCAACTAGAGAAAGCCCGCATGTAGCAATGAAGACCCAACACAGCCAAAAATAAATAAATAAATAAATATTTTTAAAATGCTATTTATAATTTGATAGGGATTGCATTGAATCTATAGATTGCTTTGGGTAGTATAGTCATTTTGACAATATTGATTCTTACAATCCAAGAACATGGTATATCTCTCCAACCGTTTGTGTCATATTTGATTTCTTTCATCAGGATCATATAGTTTTTGAGTACAGTTTTTTGTCTCCTTAGGTAGGTTCTATTCCTAGGTATTTTATTCTTTTTGATGAGATGGTAAATGGGATTTTTTTCCTTCATTACTCTTTCTGATCTTTCATTGTTAGTGTATAGGAATGCAAGTGATTTCTGTGTATTAATTTTGTATCTTGTAACTTTTCCAAATTAACTGATGAGCTCTAGCAGTTTTCTGGTAGAATCTTTAGGATTTTCTATGTATAGTATCATGTCATCTGCAAACAGTGACAGGTTTACTTCTTCTTTTCCTATTCGGATTCCTTTTATTTTTTTTTCTTCTCTGATTGCCATATCTAGGACTTCCAAAACTATGTTGAATAAAAGTGGGAGACTGAACATCCTTGTCTTGTTTCTGATCTTAGAGGAAATCCTTTCATTGTTTCACCATTGAGAATGATGTTAGGTTTGTCCTATATAGCCTTTATTATTGAGGTAGCTGCCCTCTATCCCCACTTTCTGGAGAGTTTTCACCATAAATTGGTGTTGAATTTTGTCAAAAGCTTTTTCTGCACCTATTGAGATGATCGTATGGTTTTTATTCTTCAATTTGTTAATGTGGTGCATCACAGTGATTGATTTAAGTATATTGAAGAATACTTGCATCCCTGGGTTAAATCCCACTTGATCATGGTGTATGATCCTTTTAGTGTGCGGTTGGATTCTGTTTTCTAGTATTTTGTTGAGGATTTTTGCATCTATGTTATCAGTGATATTGGCCTGTAATTTTCTTTCTTTCTTTCTTTCTTTCTTTTTTGTAGTATTGTTGTCTGGTTTTGGTATCAGGGTGATACAGTCAACCTTCATCTGCCCAAGAGACACTTCAAGACCCCTAGGTAGGTTTAGACCAAGTTCCTATGGAGGTACTGCCTTGTGCTGGTTCCCAGTTCATGTGAGACCTTGTGTACACCCTCAAAGAGTGGAGTCTCTGTTTCTCCAAGCCCTGTGGAACTCCTGCACTTAAACCCCACTGGCCTTCAAGGATAAATGCTCTGGGGGTTCTTCCTCCTGATGCCAGAACCCCAGACTGTCTTGGAGGGCTATATTTATTTGGGAACGTCCCTGTATAGCCTGAGTGGGTTTAATATTTTTTGGTGTGAGTGCTCTTTTTGTTAAAAATATCTGCCACCTCTTTCCTCAGTGTATGCTGGCCACTATCCCCCTGTTAGGAGTTGTGACTGATGTTGTGGTGACTAGAACCTGCCCTGGATCTTGAGCAGGGTCTCCCCTTTGCTCTGTTGGTGTCACTGCCCTGTCAGGGGCAGGGTCTGCTCCCTAGTTGTTGGAGTAGAGGCCCCCAGATCTGTTTCTTAGCTGTGTTTCTGATCTGTGGTGTGAGGTAGGTGGAACTGGAGCATTCCTACTAGGAGAGAAGCCACTGAGTGTCCCTACTTTGGAGTTACCTGTGGGTGTGCTCTGTTGTGTCACCTTTTACCCATTTTGTGAGCTCTCAGATTACACTGTTGTTGACACTGCTCTCAGACCCACCTTAATCATGGAGATGCTGGCAATTGGCCCTTGTAGCTCTCAGACATTGTTTTCACCAGGCCAGCAGCTCAGATTCACTGAAGTCAGGTCCTGGAATTGCAGTAATCATCGATCTTGGATCTGGACCTGCTATGGGCTCTATGGGGACAGCTCATACTCTGGCCTGGCTCTACCCCTGTGTGTACGTGCCCACAGAGTCTACAGCTGCTTAGATCCATCTTGGCTGCAGGAGGACTTGTTGTGTTTTCAGATGTACTGTAGGTGCTGAGTTTACAAAACCAGTTGTGAGTGTGACAGTCCACCGTTTGTGCAATTGTGAGGAGAGATTTCAGCTTTTCTTCTTTAGTTGTTTGGCCCCTGGGGCTCGGCTGTGGTTTCAGCCCCACCTCTGCATGTGGACCACCCACAGGCATCTGCTCCCAAGGCTGCCCCAGAGCACACAGCCTACCCCGGTGAGGAGGGGGAACTGGCATCCAGGGCACGAGGGAACCTGCCCCAGTGGGGATGGGGCTCAGAAGAAGAGGCAGCTGCTGCCAGGGTTTCAAGAGCACCTTCCCTGATGGGAGCCCTTTCTAGTGCTCAGGGAGGCAGGGGCTGGTGCATGGGAAAAGAAGCTACAATGGCAGCCCCACCCTTTGTGCATCACTCAACAATTGCACTTCACTTTTATGGTAGTCCCAGTTTCCTCCACAAGCATTCCCGGTTGTGGATTTCCTCACTCCCATCTCCTCAGGCCATGCCCTCACCGCCAACAGCAGTCCTCTCCCTGGGTCTGCTCTCCAATCCCCACGTTCCAGCAACCAGCCTCTGTCCACACTGATGGACACACCTCTCAGGATGGACTATGCAAGGCTGTGGTAAGGGCCATCTGTGTAAGTGTCACACTGTACTGCCTGCCACAGATAAGTTTCTGCGCCCTCCTCCAATAGTCCCTGAAGCTTCCTTTCTGTCCCAGGTGATCTCCCCACTGGTGAGGAGCCTTCCCAGGGTACAGGAACATTTACCCTCCTTCAGATCCCCCCCAGGGGTACAGGTCCTGTCCTGTTTCCTCTCCTCTTCCTTTTCCTTCTTCTTTCCTTCATCCTATGTGGGGATCTTTCTTATCCTTTTAGGTGTCCGAAGTCCTCTGCTAGCGTTCAGCAGGTGCTCCGTGAGAATCGTTCCATTTGTGTATATATATTCTTGATGCATTTGTGAGGAGAGATGAACTCTATGTCCTCCTACTCCTCTGACATCTTGACTCTTCTCCTAGCAGCATTCTTGTCCTCTACCTACTATATGCCTATAATAATCCTTGACATATGCTATTTATGATAATTAAAAATATTCACACACTTTATCAAATGTACCCTGGGAGGGTGAGAGCAGAGACATTCCAGGTTGAGAACCATAGCTCTATATGGTCAGGCATTTAATCAGGAAAAACTTATAGGGAGACAAAAAATGAAATTCAAAAAGTCAGCCCCACAGTAGGTCATTGCCATAGCCCCTACCATAACCCCAACCCTTACCACCTTTTGTTTAGCTCACAAGTACCAGGAGACACTATGTTCACCATAGGCCTATATCATATAATTCTGATGTGAAAGAGAATAATAATATTACTAATATGCATTTATTATGCACCAGACACTGCTCTACATGCTTTAGATAACAACTCTATCCATGCCTTGGAAAGGAATAGGGCACTTAAATGTCTTATTTATTATGACCACAGAGGTCTATTAAGGATGGAGCCAAGATTTGAACCTAGGCAGTATGGCTTCAGAGTTTACACATTTAGCTATCCTAACATAATCGTCTCAAGAATTCTGCACCTATAAGTTGATTTTTAACAGACTGGTTTCTAGACATCTGTGCTCTCAAATTTCAGATGTCTGCAGAAGACGGCTCCTGCCAAAGGGAGACACAATTCTTCCACTATCATCTGGCTATAGATTGTCCCTTTAGCACAATTCTTAACTAAGGCCATAGGGAGTAATTAATTCAGTACACTCTACCCATATTTTACTTAAAACTTTGCTCTCAGTGGATCTTGTTCTCTAAAGAATATGTGCAATATTAAATTAGTTCCTGGTATGGTAGAATCCACTTTGCTTGTCAGCCTCATTCAGCCAACCTTTCACCCCAACATGTATAATCTGACAGCTCACATGCAAACCACTGGCTGTCTGTGGTCTTAAGAGAAATATCTGATGGATTCTTGGCTAATTAGTGGACTGGTTGATCTTGAGTGACAGTATTTCATGTTTTATTAATTAAGCCTGGGGTGGAGGATGAGTTGGTGTAAGAGTGTTCAAATGATACATCTCTTCCAGTGTCTGAGCAAGGTGGTTATATTGAACTAACTGTATTTGATTGGAAAATTGATTGTCATGTGCAATTCAGACATCCATCCCTTTTTCCCCAGTCTGTATTTCCCATGCTTCCTTCCGAATTACATTAAGATCCAATCTCTTAGATCTAAGTTAATTTTTCTAGCCTTAGAGAAAACTACAGTCACAGTTTGGCTAGAAGGCAAGAAATATGTTTGTCTGTGCTATGATACATGTCATTTCCCTAGGCCGTGTTCAAACTGCCTTCATCTTCTCAGGTGTGTCTCTTTCCTATTGGACTGAAGATTTTTTGTTTTTGTTTTTTTGTTTTTTTTTTCTGACTGTGATACGTATGTAACTCTATTTTAGAATCTTCTCTTTTATGAGTCTTCCAAAAGCAGGAACACCCTCAAGCATTGACAATTTCATTTGTTTTAGACTCATATACATTGTTACAGTATATTTTTCAAAAAGATAAATTGTGGTTCAAAGGTAAATATCAAATGAATACATGAAAATATTTTACTTAACTCATTAATTAATGAGGAAGCCAGTAAGACGTTATGGCCAGTTCAAAAAGCATTTAAGGAGAAACTTATTTATAGTCAACTTGACAAAGAAGTATTAAATGAACCTGAAAGTTAGATAACTTTGCTAGGTCTGAGACCTTTAATAAAAAATAAACAATGAGGTGAACTACATACATAACCCCAGTCACTTCTTGAGTGGCCTTTTCTGCCATATAATATTGAAAGATTGTGTCACCTAACCTTTTCTGCCTTATTTCCAATACATGTGTAATTTTTGTATAGTATTAAAGTCTTCTCTATCATGAAATTTCCTATTGAATTCTAAACTTTTGCAAATAAAGTGCACACAACTCAAGATTCAGTTCCAAGACATAGAATCAAAGATCTAATTACAGTTTCTTTCATGCCTTCCTTCTAATGTGTCCTTTGTAACACTTATAAGTATGCTTCCATGAAGTATGTATTTTCCCTTAAGCATAGATCTTGCCTTTGAGTGTGTTTCCTGTCTCATCATTATTTGCCCTTCTCAACTCAGTCTCTAAAATGCCATTTTTATTTAATATTTTATTCAAACAAGAGACCCAAAAGATAAGTGAGTATGGTATTTGATGAACTTGGACCAGATTGCACAATAGAATATTTGGAGAATTTGTGAATATGTATGTGTGTATACATATTTGTATTACTTAATAACTGGAAGGAAGTATCAGATAAATTGTTATATATAATACTTACTACATTTTTTTTTACCCTGGATCAGAAGTTTTACATCATACTAGAAGCTGATGCCAAATGGATCTGAGGCTGCTAAAGATTCAGTGGATGGTCGAGTCTTGACCATTTAATCTATATTGACAGAGATGATCTAAATCCCTCTCATAACTTGTTCTTCTGTAGTAGCATGTCTATAAATGTAAATGCTGCAAAATTGGAAATATTGTTAAATGTGTACTTCAGGGCCAAAAGAAGTAAATCTGCCATAGCACTTCTTTTTGGGAGTCATTATGTCACACCAATGAATCTGTGATAAACAAGACTTGGAAGCATATTACTATATTCTGTAGACACTCATACATGTTGAACAGAAAGTTGCTTTGAGCTGTACTCCAAGTAGAAGGGCAAGCACATTATTTGTTCTGAAAGATCTACCCACGTGAAGAGCTGCTGCTTCATACTTGTGACTCTCTTGATCTCCTTCAATTCTAGGGAGTTACTGAAGTTTTTGGTTTTAGCTCTAAGACAACCAACAATACCAGAGATGGTGGCTGCTCCATCATTCTGTGTTTCTTAGTACCTAATGATTAGTAGAGCCCCCTAACGGCATGCAATGGGCATACAAAATGAACAAGAAATAAACCTGTGTTGTTTTAAGCCACTGAGATTTGAAGATTTTGTTATTGCAGTATACCCTAGCCACTCCTGAGGTAATACAAAAATGGTTTTATCATAAACTTAAAAATGAATGAATAAACAAGTAGAAATAGACAAAACAAGCAGAAAATTGCCTGTAACAGTTATTCGTTTTCTTAACGTGTATCAGAATCACCTGGAAGGCCTGTCAAAGCCTGATGGCTAGATCTCACATCCAGAATTTCTGATCCAGCAGGTTTGGGTGTGGGGTCCAGGAATTTGCCTTTTCAACACACTCTCAGGTGATGCTGATGCTGCTGATATGGAAATCACACTCTGAGGATCTCTAGCCAGAAATACTTTCAAAAAAATATTAATGATGGTGAGAATGAACATATATTATCATACAATAAAATTCCAATGATTCAAGCAGGCTGGTTCTCTGATACCAAGGAATGCATAAGTTAATGAATTGACTAAAAGGAGCAGAACCATATATAATAATATATATATATATATGTTTTACTATTGTGATCTAAATTCAAAATGATTTTAATTTTCCAAAACTAGTAATAATTGAAAGCATGTTTCCTCTTGAGCAACTGACCTTTTTAATGATACTTTTATCCAATATATCTATTAAAAGAAAGTCAGTTGAATTTAAAAAATAAGTTGTATATGTAATTGAAAGTTTGCTGTCTTCTCCACAACTTTCTCATTCCCAGCTTCAGGCTGAAATTGTGGAGAGAAGGTCATCTCCCCATCAGCAGTCACAAGCTTGCTTCCTGGTATCTGCTTCTCAAGTTAGAGTTAGATGGAGTATACTCATTTTGACTGTCTGGTGTGTCAGCTGACCTCTTTTTGTTTGTTTGTAATTGTTGTGATGTGAGCAATTGAATATCTGTGTGGTGGCAATGATCTTAAGATGGTTATCTGTAAGGCATTAGGCTTTGAGTGTTGGTGAAAACCCTATGAAAGATGATTATTAATATGATGGGAAATTTAAACCCAAGCTGCTCAGCTGGTATTTGTGGTTCTTGGTAGTACTCAGCTATCTTCAAGCTCACCCATTCATTTCTTTGAAGCGAGTTTCTCTTCATGTGTCCCACTCTATCAGTCCAGCACACCAGCAGAGCCAGTTTCCACTGTTCCGTGCTTTCTTATATGACATCAGGGTAAATTTTGGGGTCTGCTTTGATTTTTTTCTTAGGTTCTAAGTGAAGAGATGATCCTTTTTTTCAAAAGTGTTACTTAAACTTTTCCAGAACTCTTAGAAAGTAATGTAGGAAAGCAGCAAATTTGTCCTGACAAGGGCTGCTACTCCAGGGAGACAGTCCACAGAGCTTCATGCCTTCAGAAACATTCAGACCAGACAAAAGCACTCACTTCTATGTTTAAGAAGAGCCAACATTCAGTGGACACACATTCAGCATAAATGTTCATCACTCTGACCTGGAGAGGGAGCAGGGCTGCTGTAGAGTTTACAAAAGCAATACTCACTGTGAAACTTCTAGGCTCAAAGGATGTCCTTCCCGATTCTGCGCTTCTCTCTCAATGTCTCCTTTTTGACTCGTCCTAAGGTCCCTTATATTGCTCTTGAGGTGTATTGGGAGTCATTTTGCCAAGAACCAGGCATACATTGAACTTGGCCTTGGAAAATTTGATAATTTTATTTTCAATAGGACAATTTTCTCCAAGATGACTCCTATTACACTTTGTAAACTCCCAGAGCAAAAAAGAATCTCAGTACTTCACACCATCATGTTATATAGTACAGTTATAATGCATTACTTGATAAATGTGGTGTTTTTACTTAGTGAGGAAAGAAATATTTCATGTTGAGTCCTGAAATAATTGATTAACACTTTGAAGAAAAAAATATATATTGAGGGTAGCTAATATTTACTAAATGTTTACAGAGCTCTATGCTAAAGCCAATACTTTTAATGTCTTATTTGTTCCACACAGTAAAAACAAGAAGTGAGTCATATGATCAAGGCTACATTGCAAATGAGGAAACTGAGGTTTGTAGAGGCTAAGAAAAATCATTAAAATCTTGGTTCTGATTGCATGTCCAAAGTGCTTAACCAGGTGGTTATAAGTTAAAGTAAGTTCTAGATGAATTTTAGACATAAAAAATGAAGCCCTAATAAACACAAATGCACTTACATGTGAAGAAGTTCATACTGCTTAGACAGTAAATCAGATCAAATTAACTACATAAAAAATTAATATTAACAAAAAATACATCTGAATTTATGTGTTGGCCTAGATCTGTATATATCTGAAATAGATTTCAAAAAAAAAACATAAACAAAACATTCTTATCCCAGATTTGTCATTATCTGTGGAACTCATGAAATGATCATTCTTGACATAAGGTCTTTGAAATAATGATCAGAATGGCGAGATATGGAACCTCCCTGTGATGACCTGTGACTATAAAAGTATATTATGGATAACTATTTTTGACATAGAAAAATATTAGTAATATGCTAGAAACAAACCAAAGTGAGTATGAAAACCATTCTGAAAAATTTGAAAAATATTTGTACCATAAGTAAAAGCAACAAAATAAAAAATTTAAGAAGGGACTACATCAAAACTAAAAAGTTTCTGTACAGCAAAGGAAACCATCAATGAAATAAAAAGGCAAACTACTGAATGGGAGAACATATTTGCATATCAAAAATATTTGTTAATATCCAAAATATATAAAGAACTCATACAACTCAAAAACAAAAAAGCAAACAATTAAAGATAAAAATGGGCAGAAGATCTGAATAGACTTTTTTTTTCCCAAAAATTACATACAGATGGTCAACAGGTACATGAATGGATGTTCAATACCATTAATCATCAGGAAAATGCAAATTAAAACCACAGTGAGGGGGCTTCCCTGGTGGCGCAGTGGTTGAGAATCTGCCTGCTAATGCAGCAACATGGGTTCGAGCCCTGGTCTGGGAGGATCCCACATGCCGTGGAGCGACTAGGCCCATGAGCCACAACTACTGAGCCTGTGCGTCTGGAGCTTGTGTTCCACAACGAGAGAGGTTGCAATAGTGAGAGGCCCACACACCGTGATGAAGAGTGGCCCCTGTTTGCCACAACTAGAGAAAGCCCTCACACAAAAATGAAGACCCAACACAGCAAAAATAGATAAGTAAAGTAAAAAACTAATGATGAAGTCTTCCCAGTTTGAAACATGATTAGCCAAAAAATGATTTAGAAGGAAAATGTAACCTAATCAACAATTAAAAAACAAGCAAACAAACAAACAAAAAAAAACCCACAGTGAGATATCACCTTGAAGATATTATAATGGTTATTATCAAAAATACAAGAAATAACATGTGTTGGTGAGGTTGTAGAGAAAAGGGAGCCCTAGTACACTGTGGGTGGAAATGTAAATTGGTGAAGCCACTATGGCAAACAGTATAGAGGTTCCTCAAAAAATTAAAATAGAAATATCATATGATCCAACAATTTCACTTCTGGGTATTTAACCAAAAATTATGAAAATTCTAACTCAAAAAGGTATAAATATCCCCATATTTACTGCAGCACTATTTACAATAGCCAAGATATGGAAACAACTTAAGTGTCCATCAATGAATGAATTGATACATAATATATATATGTATACATATATATATATATACACACACACATTATTCAGCCATAAAAAACGATAAATACTTGCCATTTGCAACAACACGGATGGACTTTGAGGGCATTATGCTAACTAAAATAAGTCTGACAGAGAAAGGCAAACACCCTATGATCTAGCTTACATGTGGAACCAAAAATACAAAAACAAAAATAACAACAACAGCAACAAATCAAACAAACAGAAAAGCTTACAGATACAGAGAACATATTGGTGTTTGCCAGAGGCAGGGGTGGGGGGTGTGTGGGAGAAATGTGTGAATGGGGTCAAAATTAAAATAAATAAATAAATACGCACACAAGCACACACACACACATCTTAGATGTATTTAGTAGTTTTTTTTTCTTTTCTGGACTATAAAGATTATAAAGAATTGTTTCTTCATATTTTCCTTTTTTACACAGGAGTTATACATTTCAGTAATAATACTCTTATAATTAGAAAAAATGTTTTTTTTTAATTCTTACTGTATTTGTTCTCCAATGTGTTATTTAACCTCTTTTAGAAATCTTAAAAGATAATGTTGATGAAGATAGAAATTATGGTACATGTAGTGGAGAAAATGTGAGGAAGATAGGCCATGCACTTCTGACTTACTATACCTCTCCTTTTCCAACACCAATTCTCAGACACCAGTTTACTGTCCTACAATTCAATTTAATTCAAGTCTGGTGTTAACTGCCCAGAGTTAGCACAGACCACATTGGTCAAGGATTCATTCCTACAAGACTGCCTCCACTTTAGATGCTAGCCACAATTGGGGTTCCCAGGCTACTCACACTTTGTCTGACTCATCTACAGTTTTAGGGATACCCACGAATCCCTTTCAAGTTCAATAATTTGTTAGAGTGACTCACAGATTTCAGGAAAGCACCATACTTACCATTACAGCTTTATTCTAAAGGATACAACTCAGGAATAGCCAAAGGGAAGAGGTAAACAAGGCAAGGTAGGGAGGATGGTGCAGAGTCAGGTGCTCTATTTCCACAAAGCATCAATGTGTTCTCCAAACAAGAAACTTCCTGAAGCTCATTGTTAAGAGTTTTTATAGAGGCTTTATTACAGAGACATGATTGGTTAAATAATTGGCCATTGCTTACTAAACTCAGTCTCCAGCCCCTCTCCCCTCCAAAGAGGTTATTAGGGAGCAGGACTGAAAGTGATTGGTTGTTATGGCAACCAGACCCTATTCTGAAGCTACCTAACCTCCCCACTCGCCACTGCACAGGAGTTACTCAAAGATTCCAAGGATTTGTGCCAGCAACTTGGAGGCAAGGACCAAATATATATCTTTTGTTATACCACAGCCACAGTTAAAATATATTAATTATTTGGTGAAAGATATATTTATAATGATATCTAGAGAGAAAACAAGAAATATCTTAGTAAGCAAAAACAAACAAAATGGGACTTCCCTGGTGGCACAGTGGTTAAGAATCCACCCACCAATGCAGGGGACACAGGTTTGATCCCTGCTGGGAAGATCCCACATGTCACAGAGCAACTAAGCCCGTGTGCCACAACTACTGAGCTTGTGCTCTAGAGCCTGTGAGCCACAACTACTGAAGCCTGCATACCTAAAGACCATGCTCCACAACAAGAGAAGCCACTGCAATGAGAAGCTTGAGCACCGCAACAAAGAGTAGCCCCCATTCTCCACAACTAGAGAAAGCCCGTGTGCAGCTACAAAGACCCAACACAGCCAAAATAAATAAAGTAAGTAAGTAAATTTATTCAAGCCTTCTCTGTAACCTGGAAGAAAATCAGTAAAATTTATTTCAATCTCCAATGTAAAACTTAGTAAAGCTGTCCTTCCTAATCAGACAAACCATGATGAACTTTGTAGCAGAGAAAACACAACTTTGATATGGGTACCATGGAAAATCATTTTTCTCTCATTAAGAGGCTTAACCACTTCACCAGCCAACTAACATCTGATGGACCATTGTGAGTTATTGAATCTCCTCTTTTTAGACTTTGTGAACCAAACAATGTAGGATAGATGGCCTGTTCCTCACTGTGGCCACATCCTCCATGAACAATTCCTATCTCTTAGACTTTTTGGCCTGTCTCCTTTATTTACAAAATTCTTAAAGCCCATTCAATGAATTGATGATTAAATATCAATACTTAGGTATTCTTTGCATCTTTACAGCAAGAAGCAGTTAAAATGTTACCATCATTGACTATGTTTGTCCAACAAGTTCTAAGATTGTAAATAATCATGGCATCACAACTTAACTGTGATCAACCTGCACATGGGTGTGTGGGCATATACCTTCTGGGTGCTTCATCCATTCTGGGTACAAGCATCTACACAGATTTGTAGAACTATATAAAATTGAGAGGTTGTTATTAGCTATATATTTTATGAGACTTTTTAAAATTATATTTTACTATGCAACAGGCTTTATGTGTTATAGAGATTCTGTTCTGTAAGAGTTTAAATGTTAGGTAGGGAATCAAGAGTTACAAATAAATTATGTTAAATGACAATATAGAATTAATAAATTTCTAAGACAATAATAAAAAAGGCTTATAACTTGGTGTCTGATTAAGTACAAAATGAACAGTACAAAAAAGAGCAGGAATTTAGAAGGAAAAAAGAGCATTTAATGTGAATCTATTTTTGCACTCAGAATCTTAAAGTATAACCTTGATCAACAAAAGACTATCACTGATTTGTAATTCAATCTAAAAAGTAATATAAGCCATGTTTTTAAAAATTATTTCCAGATTTGCAGCACCCAAATGTATCTGTCTCATCAACAAACACTACAATTTATAAACCAACCATAATTCTTGCTTCAAAAGGTAACTGGTTACTACCAAATTAAAGACAATTTAAGCAGGTGCCACATATAATTTAACAGTTCATTATATTTCATTATTTTCTTATCTACACCTTGAAGAAATCACATTAATATTTGCGTTGATGTTTTAAATTTTTGATGTAGTTGTACTGTTCTCTGTTAAAAAAAACAGTTTGAAATTGAAAGGTTATAAAAGCTTGACAATATATTTTCATAAAGGACAATACTTGGAAAGGAAAATTACTTCATTCATGCAGCAGCAAATCAATAATTCCAAAATATCTACACTGAGAGTAGGATAGAGTTACACTTATCCAGTAACAGTACTTCAAATCCTGAAGGATCTAACAAAGCTGATTGTAAAGAAGTAATGATTTCAAATATAGCTAGTTCACTAGCATACATGCAGGCAATGTACTTTGCTCTTTGACATAAGTAATAAGATCTTGAGAATATACATACATACACATATTAAAGCCATAATCCAAGCAAAGTAATTTATCTTACTTTTGAGGATACATTATTTTAAGTTCTGTGATTGATCTGGAGATAATTTCTAATGCCATGGCAAGGGAACCTGTGTCTCACCCCTTTAATAGACTCATATTAAGAAGGCAGATTCCAAAAGGCGAAGTATTCTTTGAAAAACATTGAAGGCAGATAAAAAAGACAAAGAGCTTAAAAAAATGGAAAATTGAGAAAGTAAGTGTACCTTTGGGATGGGTGAGAGCAATCAAGGGATTTGGGGGGAAGAAAATCAGAAAGGATCGTTATTAAAAAGAGCATTTAAAAATACTACACCAGTGGATGAGAGGTGACTTTCAAGATGGTGGAGGAGTAAGACATGGAGATCACCTTCCTCTTCACAGATACATAAAAAATACATCTACATGTGAACACAATGTTCATTGCAGCTCTACTTACAATAGCCAGGACATGGAAGCAACCTAAGTGTCCGTTAACAGATGAATGGATAAAGAACATGTCGTGGCACATACATACAAAGAAATATTACTCAGCCATAAAAAGAAATGAAATTGAGTTATTTGTAGTGAGGTGGATGGACCTAGAGACTGTCATACAGAGTGAAGTAAGTCAGAAAGAGAAAAACAAATACTGTATGCTAACACATATATATGGAATCTAAAAAAAAGAAAAAAAGGTTCTGAAGGGCCTAGGCACAGGACAGGAATAAAGATGCAGACATAGAGAATGGACTTGAGGACATGGGGAGGGGGAAGGGTAAGCTGGGACGAAGTGAGAGAGTAACAGTTGACATATATACACTACCAAATGTAAAATAGATAGCTAGTGGGAAACAGTGGCATAGCACAGGGAGATCAGCTTGGAGTTTTGTGTCCACCTAGAGTGGTGGGATAGGGAGGGTGGGAGGGAGATGCAAGAGGGAGGATATATGGGGATATATGTACATGTATATCTGATTCACTTTATTATAAGCAGAAAATAACACACCATTGAAAAGCAATTAAACTCCAATATAGATGTTAAAAAAAAATGCACCTACATGTGGAACAACTCTTAGAGAAAAACTCCTGAATGCTAGAAGAACTCAGACTTCCAAAAAAGCAAGACAATCCCCACATACATGAATAGGGCATAATAAAAAAAGAAAAAAAAAAAGACAAATGAATCAGGATGGGACCTGCACCTCTGTGAGGGAGCTGTGAAGGAGGAGAAGTTTCCACACACTAGGAAGAACCTTCACTGGCGGGGACAGTCAGGGGGGAGCTTCAGAGCCTCAGAAGAGAGTGCAGGAACAAGGATGTGGAGTGTAAAGTGGAGATATTCCCACACAGAGGATTGGTGCCGAGCAGCACTCACCAGCCTGAGAAGCTTGTCTGCTCATCTGCTGGGGTGGGTGGGGGCTGAGAGCTGAGGCTCTGGCTTCATAGATCAGACCCCAGGGAGAGGACTGTGGCTGGCTGGGTGAAGACAGCTTGAAACTGGCTAGTACACCACAGCTAGCCAGGACTGCTACCACTGCCACCACTTCCACCAAGGATCCTGTGTGCAGGCGCAGGTCACTACCCACACCCTCGTGGGAGCCTGTGCAGCACGCCACTGCCAGAGTCTCGTGATCCAGGGCCAAATTCCCTGGGAGAACACACAGCGTGCCGGAGGCTGTTGCAACTTCATGCTGACCTCTGCCGCAACAGGCATTGCCCGCATCAAAATTATTACTACCATACCTCTCCCTCTCCCCATCTTGAGCAAACAAGAGAGCCCTAATCAGCCGCCTCTTTAATACCTTGATGTCTGTGTGGGGAACAGATGCCAGAGGGTGGCCTACATGCAGAGGTGGGGCCAAAACCAAAACTGAACCCCAGGAGCTGTGCAAACAATGAAGAGAAAGGGGAATTTCTCTGTGCAGCCTCAGGAGCAGAGGACTAAATCCTCTCAATGAGCTTGGTAAACCGTGTATCTGTGGAACACCTGAATAGACAACAAGTGTTCCCAAAATTGAGGCTGTGGACTTTGGGGGCAACTGTAGACTTGGACTTTGCTTTCTGAATTTGATTTCTTTTTGGTTTTATGTTTATCTTAGTTTCATTTTAGTGTTTGTTTTCATTTGTGGGTTTGTCTATTGGTTTGGCTGCACTCTTGCTTTTATATTTTTCCCTTTTTGGGAGTGAGCGTGTATATGTTCTTTGTGTTTTGTCTGTTTAGTTTTGCTTTTTCCATTTGCCTTGGGGTTCTGTCAGTTCATTTTTTTTTTCTACCTTTTCTTCTATGCCATGTAGCTGGCAGGGTCTTGGTGCTCCAGCTGGTTATTGGGCCTGAGCCTCCAAAGTGGGAGAGCCAAGTCCAGAACACTGGACTACCAGAGATCTCCTGGTCCCATGTAATATTAATCAGCAAGAGCTCTCCCAGAGATCCCCATTTCAACACTAAGACCCAGCTCCACCAAATGGCCAGCAAGCTCCAGTGCTGGACACCCCATGCCAAACAACTAGCAAGACAGGAACACAACCCCACCCAACAGTAGACAGGCTGCCTAAGCCATAGTAAGTTCACAGACACCCAAAAACACACCACCAGACATGGCTCTGCCTACCAGAAGGACAAGATCCAGCCCTACCCACCAGATCACAGGAGCCAGTCTCCTCCACCAGGAAGACTACAGAAGCCAATGAAACAACCTCACCCACTGGGCACAGACACCAAAGACAATGGGAACTATGAACCTGCAGCCTGTGAAAAGGAGACCCCAAACAGAGTAAGTTAAACAGAATGAGAAGACAGAGAAATATGCAGCAGATGAAGGAGCAAGGTAAAAACCCATGGACCAAAACAAATGAAGACAAAAGAGGTAGTCTACCTGAAAAAGAATTCAGATTAATGATACTAAAGATGATCCAAAATCTCGGAAATAAAATGGAGAAAATACAAGAAAGGTTTAACAAGGACCTACAAGAACTAAAGTGCAAAAAAAAAAAATGATGAATAGCACAATAAATGAAATTAAAAATACTTCAGAAGGAATCAATAGCAGAATAACTGAGGCAGAAGAATGGAGAAATGATCTGGAAGATAGAATAGTGGAAATAACTGCCACGGAGCAGCATAAAGAAAAAAGAATGAAAAGAATCAAGGAGACTATCAGAAACCACTGGGACAATATTAAATGCACCAACATTAAAATTAGAGGGGTACCAGAAGAGGAAGGGAAAGAAAGGGTTCAAGAAAATATTTGAAGAGATTACAGTTGAAAACTTCCCAAACATGGGAAAACAAATAGTCAATCAAGTCCATAAAGTGCAGAGAGTCCCATACAGGACAAACCCAAAGAGAAACACGCCAAGACACATGTTAATCAAACTAACAAAAATAAAATACAAAGAAAAAATATTAAAAGCAGCAAGGGAAAAGCAACAAATACCATACAAGGTAATCCCCATAAATTAACAGTTGATCTTTCAGAGAAACTCTGCAAGCCAGAAGGGAGTGACAGGACATATTTAAAGTGATGAAAGGGAAAAACCTACAACCAAGATTACTCTACTCAGCAAGGATCTCACTCAGATTCGATGGAGAAATTAAAACCTTACAGACAAGGAAAAGTTAAGAGAATTCAGCACAACCAAACCAGCTTTACAACAAATGTTAGGCAGGAATCACAAGAGAAAGAAAAGACCTATGAATACTAACTGAAAACAATTAAGAAACTGGTAATAGGCAGATACATATTGATAATTACCTTAAATGTAAATGGATTAAATGCTCCAACCAAAAGAAATAAACTGGTTGAATGTATGCAAAAACAAGACCCGTGTACATGCTGTCTACAAGAGACCCACTGCCGACATAGGGACAAATACAGACTGAAAGTGAAGGGATAGAAGAACATATTCCATGCAAATGGAAATCAAAGGAAAGCTGGAGTAGCAATTCTCATATCAGACAAAATACACTTTAAAACAATAACAGTAGCAAGAGAAAAAGAAGGACACTACATAGTGATCAAGGGATCAATCCAAGAAGAAGATACAACTGTAAATAATTATGCACACAGCATAGGAACACCTCAATACATAAGGCAAATGCTAACAGCCATAAAAGGGGAAATCAACAGTAACACTATCATAGTAGGGGACTTAAACAACCCACTTTCACCAATGGACAGATCATGAAAAATGTGTATAAATAAGGAAACACAAGCTTTAAATGACACATTAGACCAGATGGACTTAATTGACATATATAGGACATTACATTCCAAAACAACAGAATGGACTTTCAAGTGCTCATGAAACATTCTCCATGATAGAGCATATCTTAGGTCACAAATCAAGCCTCAGTAAATTTAAGAAAATTGAAATTATATCAAGTATATTTTCTGACTACAACCCTATGAAACTAGATATAAATTACAGGAAAAAATGTGAAAAATACAACAGATGGAGGCTAAACAATACACTACTAAATAGCCAAGAGATCACTGAAGAAATCAAAGAGGAAATGAAAAAATACCTTGAAACAACTGACAATGAAAACACAACTACCCAAACCTATGGGATGCAGCAAAGGAAGCCCTAAGAGGGAAGTTTATGGTAGTACCTACCCAGGTAATGAAACAAGAAAAATCTCAAATAAACAACCTAACCTTACACCTAAAGCAATTAGAGAAAGAAGAACAATAAATAAATAAATAAAACAACAAAAACAAAAGAGCAGAAGAAAGGAAATCATAACGAGCAGATCAGAAATAAATGAAAAAGAAATGAAGGAAATGGTCACCTTATTTTTGATAAAGGAGGCAAGAATATACAATGGAGAAAAGACAGCCTCTTCAATTATAAGTGGTGCTGGGAAAACTGGACAGCTACATGGAAAAGAATGAAATTAGAAACTCCCTAGCACCATACACAAAAATAAACTCAAAATGGATTAAAGACCTAAATGTAAGGCCAGACACTATAAATCTCTTAGAGAAAAACATAGGCAGAACACTTTATGACATAAATCACAGCAAGAACCTTTTGACCCACATCTTAGAGAAATGGAAATAAAAACAAAAATAAACAAATGACACCTAATAAAACTTAAAAACTTTTGCACAGCAAAGGAAAACATGAACAAAAGGAAAAGACAACCTTCAGAATGGGAGAAAATATTTGAAAATGAAGCACTGGACAAAGGATTAATCTCCAAAATTTACAAGCAGCTCATGCAGCTGAATATCAAAAAAACAAACAACCCAATCCAAAAATGGGGAGAAGACCTAAATAAACATTTCTACAAAGAATATATACAGATTGCCAGCAAACACATGAAAGGATGCTCAACATCACTAATCATTAGAGAAATGCAACTCAAAAGTACAACGAGATATCACCTCACACCGGTCAGAATGGCCATAATCAAAAAATCTACAAGCAATAAATGCTGGAGAGGGTGTTGAGAAAAGAGAATGCTCTTGCACTGTTCGTGGAAAAGTAAATTGATGCAGCCACAATAGAGATCAGCCTGGAAGTTCCTTAAAAAAACTAAAAATATAACTACCATGTGACCCAGCAATCCCACTGCTGGGCATATATCCTGAGAAAACCATAATTCAAAAGAATCATGTACCACAATGTTCATTGCAGCTCTTTTTACAATAGCCACGTCATAGAGGCAACCTAAATGTCCATCAACATATGAATGGATAAAGAAGATGTGGCACATATATACAATGGAATATTACTCAGCCATAAAAAGAAATGAAATTGAGTCATTTGTAGTGAAGTGGATGGACCTAGAGACTGTCATACAGAGTGAAGTAAGTCAGAAAGGGAAAAATGGATACTGCATGCTAACACATATCTATTGAATCCAAACATAATGGTTCTGAAGAACCTAGGAGCAGGAAAGGAATAAAGGCGCAGACATAGGGAATGGGATTGAGGACACGGGGAGTGGGAAGTGTAAGCTAGGATGAAGTGAGGGTGTAACAATTGACATATATACACTACCAAACGTAAAATAAATAGCTAGTAGGAAGAAGCCGCATAGCACAGGGAGACCGGCTCAGTGTTTTGTGACCACCTAGAATGGTGGCATAGGGAGGGTGGAAGGGAGATGCAAGAGGGAGAAGATATGGGGATATATGTATATGTATAGCTGATTCACTTTGTTATAAAGCAGAAACTAACTTACCATTGTAAAGCAATTATACTCCAGTAAAGATGTTTAAAAAAATAAATTAAAAAGAAATGAAGGAAACAATAGCAAAGACCAATAAAACAAAAAGCTGGTTCTTTGAGAGATAAACAAAACTGATAAACCATTAGTTAGACTCATTAGGAAAACAAAGGGAGAAGACTCAAATCAACAGAATTAGAAATGAAACAGGAGAAGTAACAAATGACACTGCAGAAATGCAAAGGCTCATGGGAGGCTACTACAAGCAACTATATGCCAATAAAATGAACAACTTGGAAGAAATGGACAAATTCTTAGAAAAATACAACCTTCCAAGACTGAACCAGGAAGAAATAGAAAATGTGAACAGACCAATCACAAGCACTGAAATTGAAACTGTCATTGAGAACCTTGCAACAAACAAAAGGCCAGGACCAGATGGCTTCACAAGTGAATTCTACCATACATTTAGAGAAGAGCTGACACCTGTCCTTCTCAAACTCTTCCACAATATAGGAGAGGGAGGAAGACTCCCAACCTCATTCGACAAGGTCACCATCACACTGATATCAAAACCAAAGTTTTCACAAAGAAAGAAAACTACAGGCCAATATCAATGATGAACATAGATGAAAAATCCTCAACACAATACTAGCAAACAGAATCCAACAGCACATTAAAAGGATCATACACCATGACGAAGTGGGGTTTATCCCAGGAATGCAAGGATTTTTTGATATATGCAAATCAATCATTGTGATGTACCATATTAACAAACTGAAAGATAAAATCCTTGTGATAATCTCAATAGATGCAGAAAAAGCTGTCGACAAATTCAACACCACTTATGATTAAAACCCTCCAGAAAGTGGGAATAGAGGGAATCTACCTCAATGTCATAAAGGCCATTTATGGAAAACCCTCAGCCACCATCATTGTCAATGGTGAAAAACTGAAAGCCTTTTTCCTAAGATCAGGAACAAGACAAGGGTACCCACTCTTACCACTATTATTCAACATACCTTTCGAAGTTTTAGCCATGGCAATCAGAGAGAAAAATAAATAAAAGGAATCCAAATTGGAAAAGAAGAAGTAAAACTGTCACTGTTTGCAGATGACATGATGCTATACATAGAGGCTCCTAAAGATGCCACCAGGAAACTACTAGAGCTAATCAATGAATTTGGAAAAGTAGCAGGATACAAAATTAATGCACAGAAATCTTTTACATTACTATACACTAAAAATGAAAAATCAGAAAAAGAAATTAAGGAAACACTCCCATTTACCACTGCAACAAAAAGAATAAAACACCTAGGAATAAACTACCTAAGGAGACAAAAGACCTGTATGCAGAAAACTATAAGACACTGATGAAAGAAATCAGAGATCATAAAAACAGATGGAGAGACATACCAGGTTCTTGGACGGGAAGAATCAACATTGTGATAATGACTATACAACCCAAAGCAATCTACAGATTCAATGCAATCCCTATCAAATGACCAATGGCATTTTTCCCAGTACTAGAACAAAAAATTTTCCAATTTGTATGGAAACAGAAAAGACCACGAATAGCAAAAGCAATCTTGAGAAAGAAAAATGGAGCTGGAGGAATCAGGCTCCCTGACTTCATACTATACTACAACGCTACAGAAATAAAGACAGTATGGCACTGGCACAAAAACAGAAATATAGATCAATGTAACAGGATAGAAAGCTCAGAGATAAACCCATGCACATATCATCACCTTATCTTCAATAAAGGAAGCAAGAATATGCAATTGAGAAAAGACAGCCTCTTCAATAAATAGTGTTTGGAATCCAGACAGCTACATGGAAAAGAATGGAATTAGAACAATTCTTAATACCATACACAAAAATAAACTCAAAATGGATTAAAGTCCTAAAAGTATAGGCTAGATAGTATAAAACTCTTAGAGAGCAACATAGGCAGAACACTCTATGACATAAATCACAGCAAGATCCTTTTTGACCCACCTCCTATACTAATGAAAATAAAAACAAAAATAAACAAATGGAACCTAATGAAACTTAAAAGCTTTTGCACAGCAAAGGAAACCATAAACAATACGAAAAGACAAACCTCGAATGGGAGAAAATATTTTCAAATGAAGCAACTGACAAAGGATTAATCTCCAAAATACCTACCAGGAGAAAGAGGACTTAAATAGATAAATTTAGACATACAAGTTTACCAGTGAGGAATAAAGGGAGAGACAGATGAGAATCATTCTTCTTAATGGAGAAAAATATTGATTATGTAGTATACTATAAAAAAGAGCATTGCTAAGTGCTGTTGTCATATAAATTTGTGTTAAATATTAGTCATATAACTTATGGGGTCCAGTAGGGGCCCAGAAGTCTTAGTAACCACAGACAATGCTTATTCTGTTTGGGTTTTTGCTTTGGTTTGAATGTTGAGACTGATGACACCTCACACGCACCAAGAGGGTATGAAAAAGTTTATTACTCACATAATGAGACTTTCTGGAGAGAAAAGGGGCAGGCTCCCAAGCTGGTTCAAAAATGGTCTTGAGAAAAGAGGGAAAGGAGAGTGGCTTGGGATTTATGGTAGCTACAGGGTGGGGCTGGGCTTGGGTCCCTGCATACAGGATGGGGCTTGCATGGTTTTAACTTCCCACTTGCTCCAAGCATTCAGGCTTTCTTATCAGCTAACCCAAGTGTAGGGGAGAAGGGCAAAGGGGAATGGTAAGAATTCAAAACTATCATCTGTCAAACATAAAAATGGTGTCAGACTTTATGACAGTTTTTCTGGACCTCATCTAGTGTGTTGCAGTCATAAATAAACAACATCTAATCCTACTCTTACTCAACATTTCAAATTGTGTGTGTGTTGGGGGAAGGATTGTAAATATTAATAAGATATTGGAAAATTTAATTTTTATGACCTGAAAAGATTCCTTAAGCAAGTGATAGAAATTGTTACAAACATATATATTTAATATTAAAGGTAAAAATTATGAGACTACTCAAGTAATCATTCTGTTTCTGGCAGGCAAGGTCCTTGATATTCTTCGGGGTAAAATCCCACAATGGAATAAATATTGGAAAGTATTATGCAGCTAGCAACTTAAAAAGATCTGTATTCATAAATAGTATCTTCACACTGATTTCAAACATGAAAATTATACCATGGATTTGTTTTATTCTTTCATTTTCTAACAAATGTTTATTGTATACCTACTATATGCCAGGCTCCAGAATCTTGGCAAATTTGAAAACACTGAATAGTTCATATTCAGTTTGAAATAAGTACTGTAGAAGTTCCCTAGTCATTCAATATTTAATTTCGAGACAGGAAACTTTGACAAATAATACATGTTTTATTATACCAATCCCACCTGCCATAACTGTATACCAAATTAAAATTTAGTAGAAATTGAAACTGACATTAATGAACTTCAGGATGTATTTTCTCATCTCAAGTACTGAAAATAATCACACAGTTTGGGAATCTGGGGATATATGTCATTTCGCCTGTAATGGAAAAATGTACAGCATCATTAGAATTTAGAAGGAACCAAGATGTCATTTAGTTCAAACTCCTAACTATTGCAAACCACTTTGTACCCTATCCTAGCAGTTGGACATCAGATACCCACGTTAATACTTCCACTAACAAGTTTTCACTACTTGCCAAGACAGGCCTTTCTGTTATTTGTCAAAGCTGGAAAATTCTCTTCTTCAGTGAAATCTATAATTCTTGTTATCCTGATGTTTTTCCAGGTAATCCTTTTGATTCTCCTTTAATGGCACTTTTTCTGTTAACTAGGGTTTTGATATGGTCCCACTTTCCTTCTCAATATACGCACAGTCGATGATCCATTTCTTCAATTCCCACGGATTCAATATTAAATGCTAATATACACATCCTTACCATTCTTTTTTTTAAAACATCTTTATTAGAGTATAATTGCTTTACAATGGTGTGTCTGTTTCTGCTTTATAACAAAGTGAATCAGTCATACATATACATATGTCCCCATATCTCTTCCCTCTTGCATCTCCCTCCCTCCCACCCTCTCTATCTCACCCCTCTAGGTGGTCACAAAGCACCGAGCTGATCTCTCTGTGCTCTGTGGCTGCTTCCCACTAGATATCTATTTTACATTTGGTAGTGTATATATCACCCCTACCATTCTTAATTTCAGATATATCTATCTCGCTAGTGCCTGAATTGCACTAGTTGAAAATTCTCAAGTTTTTTAAAGTCAACAAGTCCAAAAGAGAATTCATTATTTTCTACCACAAACCATGTCATCACTTCTGTGGCTGCTGTCTTAGATCATAATATCATAATATGTAATACTATGTTCTTAGTTGCTCAAATCAGGAATATGGGCACTATCCTCAGTACCTCTCATTTCCTCAATTTTTGCCTGCTCCCAATTGCATGGTCCTGCTGCTTCTACTTCCTAGGAAGCTCTCATGTGAAGTCCTAAAATGTCATAGAGCATAGGTGTTAACAGAGCCTCTCTCTTGAGGAGACTTTCTGGATTAGAATAATGCTTCTATGACTTACTACCTTAACTTCTCCATTTCTTGCATTCTTATCTGTAAAATGAATCTAACAATAGTGACTATATGTCAAAGAATTGTTGTGGGTCATTAAATACTATTATTGGAACAGTGCATATGAATATTTACTATCCTCTCTATTGTTTTCTGCTCTTAACTCCCATTGGCATTTTCATAAATCATTCATCATCTCTCAAGTGTCATATTGCAGTAGACTCCTAACTGATCTCCAAGGTTCTGGTCTGTCTCACTTCATCCAGTCTTCATACCAAAGCCAAAATATGTTTACTGTTCTTATTAAGATCCATTTATGACACGCTTTTTGCTGGAGTATAAATTCTAAACTCCTTAATTTGGAGCCCAAATGCAGTATAGCTGCCTTCACATTGCATGATCTGGCCTCTGATTACTTTTCTAACTTCACTTTATACCACCTCTTTCCTCACTTACTGAATTATGTTTCCTTGAACCATTAATGCTCTTCTTACCTCCGAGTACTGTTACCCTCTTTTGAAAACTCTTTCCATCTTGCTGACCCTCAATGTGGTATTTCCACTCTTACAAATTGTGTCACTCTAGTATGTGTTCCAGTTCTATCCCATTCTTTATTATAACATTTCTGACATGGAACTAAAAATTGCCATCCAGATTTTTTGCATCTGGGAAAAGGAGCAAGCAACTTTCATTTTTTATATTACTATCATCTCAATCCTTAAAGACAGGAATGTTTTACCCTACCTGAATCTCTTCTTTATTCTAAGTTCTCCAGTTTATTCCACAATACTGTTATGATTTCCAACATCCCAAGAATCTACTCATCAAACTCTATGTGAATTTCAATTGTAAGCAAACACAGTATATCAATTTTGTTCAAACCATGATGAAATATTGAGAACTGAGATACTCTGCTTCTGTAGAAATTGGTACTTCATGCATTGTTTGTATAATATACTCTGACTAAACGCTCAAAATATTTACTTCTGATGACAAATTAGATAGCTCATTTTTAGAGTAGAATATCTTCCAGAAAGTTACATTTTTAATGTGAGAAATTTATACCCACACTAAATTTTCCTATTTCTCTTCCCTGCATTGGATAGCTCTTCATTAGGCACAAAATGTGTTCCTAAATGTACTCTGTGTAAGAGTAACACTACAGGTCTCAATAACTGTTATTTCAATGAAAAATATTCCACAATTCAATAACGTTTGGGAAAAAATGGATTCAAGCACCTTCTTTACTATAGAAATTCTCAAAAATCTTAATATATCAATGAGCATTGAGAATGTCTGAGAGGGTGGATAAAACATATGGCTTTCCCTTAGGGTTACTTGACCTTGGAACACTTTTGTGCAAAGCATATCATGGGACTAATGTAAAATCAATTTGAGATTTTTTTTCTAAATGATAAATCTCTTTAAGAACTCTAAGATGATATATAAAACTTTCTTAATTACCTCCTCTGATGATCTTATTAAGATCTATATTAATACTTCATGTGGCCAAAACAAAGTAGACTTATATTATCTATAAATATATTTAGAATTCATACTCACTCAGAACCCCAAATAAACTGCATTCTCCTCAAGAATTCTTCTTCTAGCATAAACTGGCTCTTTCCCATATATAAATAAATAAAGTGATTCAGTTGAATCATTCTAGTAGGTATCCTGCAGCTGATGTTTTGCTTGGTTTGGTTTGGTTTGGTTTCCTGTCTGCTATCAACTGAACTGCATTCCCACCAGATTTATATGTTGAAGTCCTAATCCCCTCAATGAGACTGTATTTGGAGATGGGGTCTATAAGGAGGTAATTAGGTTTAACTGAGGTAATGAGGGTGGAGCCCTGATCTGATAGGCTTAGTGTATTTATAAGAGAAGACACTAAACAGTACATTCTCTCTGCTGTGTGCACAATATCAAGAAGGTGTCTGTCTGCAAACCAGGAAGAGAGCTCTCACCCAAAAGCAAATCATGCTGGAGACTTGATGTTGGGCTCTTCAGCCTTCAGAACCATGAGAAAATAATTTTTTGTTTAAGCCAAACAGTTTATGGTATTTTGTTATGGCAGCCTGAGCAGAGTAATCCATTGCCTGATTAATGCACACATTAGTCATCCTCCATCAGATTTCCTCCATTATCTAAAATCAAGTGAATGTCCTGCTAAAGAGGTACAGCGAAACTCAATAATTTTGATAATATGAATATTTTTGACTCCAGGGAATACTCATCATATAGTTCTTCCATCATTTCTATTAAGGTAGCTTTTATAATGTGTACAAAATCTGAACTCATGTCTGATCTCCTTTTAATACATTTTTATTCTTATATTATTTTCAAAAACAAACAATAATGAGCATAGGAAATCTAAAACCCTTTTTAACACTGCAATTAATTCCTTGGATCCGCTAAGGAAGTGACTTAGATAAGATGAACCAAGGCCCATGTTTGGTCCTCTCACCTCCCCTTCTACCAGCAATATTATTTCTTGTCTGAGGGTAAACTCTAGCCCAGAAAACACAGATGAATAAATGACATCACCTGAGGCTAGTGACTGATCAGGAACTTGTCAACTCAGATAATAAAGGCTTCCTACATTACTGTGTGCTTTTGTTGATTTATTATGATTTTCCAATGCCTTACACAGCAGAAACAATGGGTCTAATCTCCAACAAGGGAAGAGGAATGTCATATATGGAGATATCTATTAATATTTTCCATTCATGATACCAGGTTCTTATCATATTCATTATCATTTAATCCAGATGAATTTGACATTTGCTTTGTTACTAGAGAGATTAAAATATATTGTGTTCTTAATTTAAATAAAAGTCTCACTGAATCTCAGAAGTAAAGAGTACATTATATTATTTGTAAATGTGGAAATAATTATTTGCAAAGGTACATGCTTTCCTTGATGGGCAAAATAAGAGCATTCTTTAAATCAACATTTACAAACTCAGTTTTATAGAACATTAGTTCTGTAGGATTTTGTTAGGTAGTAAATTAAAGAAGGATATTGTGTTGGGACACATCTATTGTAGAAAACCCAGGGTTAAACCAAGTTAAATGGGTTTCTTGACCACAATATTTCTGATATCTTTAAATGTTATAGGGCCTTGTGAATTTCCAAAGGGAGCATGTCATATGCAACATTTTATGAATTTAATTTGAACATAGGAAACTCTTTTGTTGTTGTGGTTGTTGCTGATGTGTATTTTTTGTCTCTTTGCTTTTATGGAAAGCATCTTCTGTTAGTGATACACAGCACATTATAGAACATGCTGTTTACAGAAAGGTATAGGCCTCTCATGTTATGTGATGGCATAATGTTTCCACTTAAGTCAATTCTTATTTTAAAGATTCATTTAACATTAAATTCTAAGTAAATATGAAATATAAAGTTTGAGTCCTCACACAGAGTCATCAGCCTACAGGGATATAAATATCTATGCTCTATAGCAAACTGGTTTTCAAAATGTTATCCTCATACCAGCAGCATTGGCATCACCTACTAGGAATGGATATTATCAGACCTCATCCCAGACTTAATGCATCAGACGTGCTGAGGGTGAGGCCCACCAGTCTGTTTTAAAAAGCCTTTCAGGTAATTGTCATGCATGCAACATTTGAGAACCTGAGAACCACTGATTTTGCATATTATAATCTAAACAGTGACTCAGACCCTAATCGAGTAGAATGGGCAGTTTTTTTGAAACTGAATTGTACCCCGGCCTTAGTACAAGCTCAAAAATAGTAGACAGGGAATTGAGTAGCTAGCTAGCAAGGCATCATATCAAGAGGATAGAGCACCTGACCAAGAGGTACTACAAGCAGAAGTAAAGGCTGTAGCAGGGCACATTGGATATTTGAGCAACTGAGGTTATTTAGAAATCAGAAAAGCATAGTTGGTAACAAATGACTGGGATTCATAGGCAGAAATCAGGTGCCTAGTAATATGGGCAAGATAAACACATTGTTCAACCTTGGAGGAACCTAGATCCTAGAGATGTACCAAGGCAGGAGGAACTCAGAATTCCAGGGAACTAAACAGAAGGCAGTTACAGAATTTTGTTATAGGAACAATGCCGAGGTCCTGACACTACATGCATGTGCTTGGACTAAGTAAAATTAAAACTTAGTTTCAATGATAGATAACTTGAGTTTCTGAACTTAGACTGGTGATGCTGGTTATGTTCTTCTGATTTAAAGGCAATTCAAGGTTATATAACATGCAGTATGGCAAATATGCATTTATGAGATGTCATGAGGCTTTAGAAATTAGAGAGCTGCAGAGATGAGGAGCTTGACAAGGATCTAGACTGGTTATTGCTATGAAAGTCTTGGAAGCATCAGCTAAATAATCAATTACTAACACTGTGTGGCTGTCATGGGCCTGTAGAGCAGAATGAATTTGCTTCTCTTTGCTTCTCTTCACTGTTTGATTATCTGTAATACTTTAATAACTTCATCCAATGAATGTTCCTGCTTTCAGTGCTTCATTAAGCAAGGATATATGCTACGGATTGCATAAATTTCAATATTCTGTTTATTATTCTTGTAGATGTCTCCTTGCTGATATAACACTGATACTGAATTCCAGGTGTGGTTTGACTAGTAAAGCTTAGATTCAAACAATAACATTCTCTATTTTGGACATCTCTATGACTTGTTTTCTTTAGTGGTCTTGTTGTAATTCACATCTATTGATTGCTCAAAAAACACAAGGGTTTACAGATTGGGATACTACATTTTCTCTCCTTTCTCAGTTTCATGACATGGATCACTTTGTAGTGTAGATCTATCACAATTTCACTCAAGGTACTGGCAAAAGTGTGGCATGAAGACCAATGGCAGATGACAGGGACATCGTCTTAGAGGTCTGCTTCCCCTCACACTGTCTTATTATTGAGTGAAATTATTTGAAATATTATGACTTAGTCTACTTTTAATTTTCAAAGTACTTGGGTTTTTGGCATTCTGCAAATGATGACTCATCATTTACATCTTTAGTCTCAAAAGGTCATATACGAAATATTGTGAGAAGAGCTACAATAGAATGAAAATTTAAACATATATATATATACACACACACACACAATATTTATAGTTTCTGATTTTAGATATTTCTTTATCGCATAATACAATAAGTAAAAGCAAACTCAGCATTACTAAGAATATTTATGAAAAATGTAATCAGAATGTTTGAATAATTGACCATTCCAGTCTGTATGTATCACATTCATAATTCCATTTAGGCATGGTTTTCATGTCCTTGCTCTATAAATACTCCATGATACTCCTCAACCTGCATAACTTTTAGAGGTTCAATAAATGTTACAGTATAAAATCAAATTACTAATCAGGATGGTCTTGAAATAAAGCATAACTTATTTTAGGGCTCTTTAACATTTTAACCTGAAAAATAAGTCAAATCAAAATAATTGCTGACTTTTAGAAGACAGTAAAAAAAAAACCCAACAACTTATGTTAGCTATAAGTAGAGAAAAAAAAAAAATCAAAACGCCTCTAGAGGTGTGAGATATTTCTTCCACTGTATGCTAGGAAAATACTAAGTGTGTCGTTTGACTCATTGAATGGCACCTTTTAATGGGGCCACAATTCCAAATTTAAAACTGTCTTCCATGTTGAGGGAGAAGGGGGAATCTAGGGCAATCAGTTTGCATAGCACTTGAATGAACCAGAAATGGTGATGAAAGTGACCTGAAGGGACAAGTTTTCTCGATATCATTGAGGAGTCCAGACAATAATTTAGTCTGAGTGGTGACTAACAGAAACCTTTCATCCTCCTTGTTTATACCAGGCTTTCAGCATAGATATGATTGACTTTTGTGTTTAAAGGATGAATAATCCAATATTTGGTTCTTAAGTCATCTGCTGAAATATCACTAATTTTTTCAAGAAGCTGTTTTCTCTAAAATTCTACTTGATCTCTCATACAATATCAAGCTTAAATTTTTCAGTTAAGAACTTTTCGAAGCCTACTTAAGCAAAGATTTTTTTAGATTTTTTGGTTTGTTGGGTTGGTTGGCTGGTTTGGTTTTTTGTGTAATCATCAATAGAGTTCTAAAGCTCAGTATAACTTGTTCTGGAATATGTAAATGATATTTAAAAAATTATTTGAAAGTTTTCCTATTCAGAGGGTATAGCATTGTCATAATGTCTGTTTTGTTAGCAGTTCAGTATTTCACATTAGACTTGAGTAAACAGTTGGCCAAATATGGCACTTTTAAATAACATGAAGAATATTATCAATTTAGAACTCTTTTGTTTACAAGAAACAGAAATAAACAGAATAAATTGTTGATTTAAGCCAAATTTGGTCAAGATTTTTCAGGTATGACCTCTAATAAATCACCTCAGGCAGGGGTGGTGTGGCAGATGTGATATATGGGTGATGTTGGATAAATGGAGAAGGTGGGAAGGGTTAAGAGAATCCTTGTAATTCGGGCAGGCACTCCAAAATACTCTGCTACAAATCTGTTAAATAATTATTAAATTAAAAAATCAAAATACCAAAGAACTATCTTTAATTTTTAAATTCATAGTCAATTCATTCTACTTGAATAGTTAGGAAACATGGACAGATATAATATAATCCAAATTTATAAATGTTAACAGGAAGGTTACAAGAATCTGAGAGCAACAGCTTGTGTTCCAATGTGAAAAACTTCCTTTGATTTAATTTTCTTTAATATGACATAATTTTTTAATCAATTAAGATAGAATTTAACTTCAAATCTAATTTAAAATCGCAGTAAGACAGAATGACTTTGAGAAAAGAAAATCTTATGCTCTATGCTTGTTTATTTTGATGTGAAAGTAATTGACAAAGCTCTTTTATTATTATGTTAGGAGAATTTGGAATTAAATGGATGCCATCTATCTATTTAGTTCTTCAGAAAACCCACTAGTACCACCACATACTAGCACCATTCAGAATGCAAAATCTCACTTAATAAAGGATGACATAGACTATATAATTTCAAATTGTTTTAAAAATATCAAATTGGACCAGTGGTTAGATCAGGATAACATCCATAGTGAATCAGAGAATTGATGAGATATAGCATCACAGAACCAAGGAAGTCAAGTGAAAATGGTTCAACTGATGTGTGCATAGGTATTTCCTTTGTTAAAAAAATGGGTGATCACTATGCTTTTTTCAGATTAGTAATCAACTTCCACACAGTTCTCGCTCTCCTAGAAGATCATTCAACCTCTAATCCTTTCAAGGACACTTACTTTTTTCTCATATTGTTATTTAATTCTATTTGTGTTACATCATGTCTCCAGAAGTAATTATGAATCCAGTTAATGCATAAGATATCTCATACTTCTTTTTTCAGGACTTCCTTACGTGAGGGTGGAACCTACAGAAGGCACTTGATAGATACCAACATATTCTTCTTAAATTGCTCTGATATAGACTAGAAAGATTCTATAATATAGAGACAAAGCACTCAACATTAGGTGGGTTGTGGTGTACCAACTGCAAAATAATATGTTTATTTTTCCAACATTTTTTTCTTTTATTGATAAAAATTGCACAATAGTTAATTGATAATTTTAAAACCAATTTTACACATTATCTTTTGTTTAGAAATTTGTAGCTTGGCAGTTTCATTCATTGACCACATGGCCTTTGTTCTTCATATACCCCTAGTCCAGGTGAGAATATTTCTGATTGTCTTCTCATTTGGAGGTCTTCACATGTCTTTTTATTCGCTTCTCACACAGTGAAAGCTCACAGTGAGGACTGCCAGTAGGGGAAAAAAAAAAAAATCAAAGCTCACATTGTATACAATGTGCCTTGAAGGATCAATTGCCCAGATTTTGTTGGATTTTCTTTCCAGTAGCTTTGTCAAACTTTATGGTCAACTTTATTTCTTTGTGGTCTGTGGTACACCAAATCTTCTTTTGGTACAACATAAGTTTGAACACCCATGTTTAGAATTGGAAACAGAATTTCTTGACCAGAAAAAAAAATAAAAATAAAACAAACCAAACATGAACAAATGACATTTTTAAAAGAAAAATGAAATGAAAGCAATTTTAATAATCTGTTACACACACCTAACAAGGAAAACTGTATTGTTTCCCCAACTTCCCACCCACACCTGGTTTGATGCTCCCCCCACCCCCCACCCTCTGTGGTTCTCCAGCCCAGGAACCATGCAGTGTAGAAAAAGCAAAATATACAAACAAACCTATAGGTAGCTAAGGTGAAATGTATTTTTATAAGAACTTGACAATTTTACTATTTACATCCAGGAACATTTCTGTTTGTATGTTTTAAAGCAAAGAGAATTCTGTAGTTCTTCTGGTTATGCTGCAGGTGCATCCACTGCCCTCTTTAAGCAGATTTTTTTTTGTTGTTTCTTTTCGTCTATGTCATAAATGTCTTAGGAACGATGAGCGGCCTGGATTGCGTGATTTGGACACCCATTCACCTTTAAAATGAAGGCCCTCCTTCTCCGCGTCGAGTTCCCCAATGAGGAGTTAATTGCCTTTCACGTTAGTTTGTTATTCTCTCAAGGTAAATGGCTGGGGCTGCAGACCTGGCTATGGTGGCGATGAAGCTGTGGTCAGGCCCGAGCTCCAGGCTGGGAGTTTCGTCCTGCTCTGGAAACATTGCTTCATAGCCCTTGTTGACATGGAGTGGCTGGTGAGCCTGGCAGTACCTGATCACCGGCTGGTCGTAGCTATAATATGGCAGGGGCTTCACGTGGTGTAGGATCTGGTTATGAGAAAGAAAGATACTGATTATAAAAATGCTTTGGATGAGAAGATGACACTCATAGGATTGTATTTTGTTCTCTTTCATGGTGTTTTAAGTCATCAATTGCTGATCCAACTATTAATAAACATTAAACAAAATAACAATTGTTAGTATGTAACTCGGTATTGTTTTGTCCATTATATATCATTTTATGTACAAAGTGTATATATACCTTGTATATGAAATCATATATAAAGACTTTTCAGTGTGTGTCCTATCATCTGTCCATCCATCATTTATCATCTATCAACATAGCAGAAAGTTAGAAACAACCTAAATTCCCATCAAAATTTAACATAATTATGTTATGTTAAATAATTTTAACATATATTATGTACATGTACATTTGAATGCAGATAATACAAAGATTGGGGAATATCAACCTGTGTAATATGGTAAGACATGATATTAAGTGAAAAAATTAAGTTGTAAAGAATGTATAGTAGGATCCATTTTGTGTGAATAAAATTGTGAACATATAGATTTTTTTTTTTTACTTTCAAAAATATCTTTATAAATCATTGAAATCTTTATTATGGGCATATATAACTTTTATTTAACTATTGTTTAAATTACAGTTTCTCACAGATTATTACTAACAATTCTATAATTTCTGAACAAAAGTATTCTAGAATCATGAAAGTGGGCACATCTTTTCATTTGTAATAGTAATGTTGTTGATTTTAAGCTAATAAGCTAAAATGTGTCTAATGTTATAATAATAAACCTGAATAATGGTCTATAGAAATCTCTTTAACAGGAAACAGTGAAAATGTTAAAATTATAGTAATTTTGATTCTCTGTACAGCTTTTTATTATACCACAAATTTCTGATAAAGAAAAATATCTCAAAACTAAAAAAAAGTAAAATGATTGCTTAATTCTTGCTTTCATGCTACAGCATTTTTCATAACTCACTAGATCCAATATGACTCTCGATAACAGTCCACAAATGATAAAATTGCAAACCCTTCACTGTCCTGTAAGGTTAGAGGTAGTGGTGGCCTAAACCATTGTCTCTTGGCTCCAGCCCCAGTTCTGTAGTTGGCTTTATGATGCTGGGGCTTTGCAAACCACATTTCTGTTTGACCTGCTGCTCCCTGTTAGACTTTGCCAGTAGGGTCCAATGGAGGAAGATGGCAAGACCAGAGAAGATAGAAGGACTGATCCTATGGTGGGCTTCCTCTCTGCTTTTTTCTGCTCCAGATATTTACCCCAACAACACTTCTTCGTTCTGGTTGCAGCAGTGCCTTTCCATAACAGCAGGTGATTCTGGTTTGTAATCTTTTCAACATTTGTATTTCCAGCATTTGATCTCATCATGTCCTCCACAGAGACTCTAGCACCAAGGAAATGTGAGGTTCATCTCCACAAACCTCCTCCTCCAAGTTTGATTTTTAATGATTCCAACGTCTTCCTTTAGTTCCTTAATTCTATAGGTGGTAGGAGTGGCAGTATTTCCTGAAGTTGCTGTCTGTGTTATACCATGACACTGTCTTTTAGCCTTTGCATGAACTTAGCAAAAATTCTGTATTCACTTAGCACTACTTTATAAAATTCTTTGTGAAAATCCCCGATAAGTTTTCTGTCTCCTGACTCGACTATATCTGGCTCTTTCTGTAGGTTAAACTGCAGAAATTGATAAGTTGTTAACTGTGACTTAATTGTTCTGTAGGAAGTTAACTAGTCATATCTCACTTAGCAACCTTATTTTCAGAATCCATTCCTCCAATTACTCATAAATACCTCAAATGCTCTTTAAACTAGGTCTTGTGTTTTCTTCCTGATGTCCTCATTAATGTGTTGAATAAAATTTTGACACAAATTCACTGTCTGTTTGTATGAAAGATATATTTTTAACACCTCTATACATATTAAGATAAAAGTCACCTCCTCACATTTTTAAAGATATAGATCAAAGCAATGTTTTCTATGACAGACCACAATTGATTAGTGAGTTATAAAATCAATTTAGTGAATCCAGATAAACATTTTAAAAATAGAATTAGAATAGAAAGTATCAGAGTATATCATATGAGTAAAGGTAAGTTGTTTCATAAAAGTTTTGTTTCACATTTGTGTGTACATATGAGTATGTGTCTACTGAATCATACTGTGATTTTTTTTAATTGGGAATCACAGTAAAAGATGCTTTTTAAAAATAGTCAGAAAACATATTCAGATTACAGATTATTATAGTGTAATTAGCAATAGCATGAATAAATTTCCATCCTGCTTTTAACTATTCTTTTTTTCCTAACTCATAATTCACTGTTTTTCTCAATGAATGAGAAAATTAAACTAATATATATTGCTTTGTTTCTATGATGAGGCACATTTACTTCTAATGAAAAGCAAACACTATTTTCAGCAAGTCTTTTAAGAAATATTGAGGAAGAGGTAACACCTTTATATTTTGATATAACCTGAATATACAATTCCATTCTCAAAAAAATCTGAAAGAAATACATACTAAGCCAAAGTTGGGATTTATACAGGGATTTTTTTAGACATTAGACATTAATGTCTCTGCTCATAGTGGAAGCAAGGAACAAATTATAAGTCAACATGGTCAAATTACCAAATACTAAATATAAATTTAGGTCTTCCCCAAATCAATAGTTTTTTTTTTCTTATTATTATTACTCATATAGGCCTGTGTTTGTCAGCAAGTTCTATTTTAGGAAACCCCACTGGATTTTGAAGTGTGTTGAATAGGTTGAGATATCTGTGGTTGGTGTCATGGGTCACCAAAACTCTGAAAAAGTATAGAAATCAAATCATATTATTCTGACATTTCAGCAGGATGAATCTTATGAAGAAGACCTCCTTGGTCTTCCCTGGTGGCACAGTAGTTGAGGGCCCACCTGCCAATTCAGGGGTCGCAGGTTCAAGCCCTGGTCCAGGAGGATCCCATATGCCATGGAGCAGCTGGGCCCATGCACCACGGCTGCTGAGCCTGTGCTCTGGAGCCCATGAGCCTCAGCTGCTGAGCCCGTGTGCTACAATTGCTGGAGCCCGCACTCCTGAAGCCCATGCTCTGCAACAAGGGAGGCCAACATGGTGAGAGGCCCACATACCATGGCGAGGAGTGGCCCCCACTCGCCACAGCTGGAGGGGGCCCATGAGCAGCAGCGAAGACCCAATACAGCCAAAAATAAATAAATAAAATAAATAACCTTATTAAAAAAAAAAAGAAGAAGACCTTACAAGTTACATAGTCCACTCTTACTTTTGTTGTTTTTGTTGTTGATAGGTGAAATACTATTACTTGAAAATATAAAAACTTTCACCAAATCATTTCCAATGACCGCAACATTCACTGGGTATAGAACATTTTTTGCACACTTTCATTTAGAGGAATGACTCATTATCTCCAAATTAACCAAATATCAAAATACATCAAAATAAACATTAAGCATGGACTGTGATTTTGTTCACCATCTTGTATCCTCATGTATAGTCTTTCTCCAGTCATTGCAGTGAGAAGACACTTGAATCTACAAACATGTATGAGCAGAGAATGTGAGAATAAGACAAGGTCTTAAAGACCCTTCTGAAAACCAGGTTAATCTACAGATGAAAACCATTAGCTCATTTGTGAACATGGTTGAATTTCCAGTATAAAATAAAATCCCTAAATTTGAACCATAATAGGAAAGAGCAATCCCATATCTAAGATACCATGGTATTTGTCTTCAAACGTGTCAAGGGACTTCCATTAATTTCAGAGGCTTAGGTTTACATATTGCATCACCTCTGAACTCAGAAAATTTGTTTTGCCGTTACAGTTGTACTAGTTTATTTTTATGTCAATGAACAAGGGCTTCTGCCATATTCGCTATTGTTTTTGAGACAAGCTTAAAACCTCTAGCAGGGTGAAAAATATTGTAAAGTTATTCTGCACAGCAGCCTGATAGCAAGACTTCAAAAGCCAAGTGAATTGGCAAGCTCTGAAAGAGTATCTGAGATGTTTGCTCCTTTACATTTAAAGTCTATTCTGTAGGGCACTGTGTAATCAGCTCACTTTGTGGTTTCTGAGGAACTGAGAGACTGAGGTTTTGTACTTCATAATAATAATGTACAGTACATTAACCACCTGGGTCCCTGTGTGTATCGTTGTTTCCAGCAGTCAAAACAAAGTATGCTTAAGTTCCTCTTAATGTGTATTTGGTATTTTTGTAAATGTGTTCATAGACCTTTTCCAAATGGTCCCTGTGTTCCATCAGCTCTCTGATGGACTTCACTCTGTAGCACAGCCCAACAACATTGCTTAAATATGGCCTCATTCACATACTTGACTGCTCATTGACTGCCTTGGAAGCTACACTTTATTTATAGATACTGGGTGTGGTATGTGGAATGAAGGGAACTCATTGGGGGAAATATACTAAAATTCTGCTTGTTTCTCTCGAGAATATGAATATTTCAACTCATTTTCATTTAAACTTTTATAGAGACATAAACTTCTATAGAGACATATTTCATAACTAAATTTGAGGTAGATTACTAAGTGGAGGAAACATCATTATCACTGATTATAAGTCTCTTTAATTATCCCAAGTTTCCTGTGAATCCACTGAAAGAGGGGACAATAATGACACCTCCTTTACCTCTATAAATTTCAGATAACTCTGAAGGTACTCCCTGTTTCTCAAGAAAGGAGAATATACTGAAAAGGCATATTCCTACACAAACTTTACTCAACTTTGATACTGTCTTTCCTGGAAACTGTGCCCTGTCTTTTGTTTCTGTTCAGAGAGATGAAAGGACATGAAGGGTCACAGAGTGGCTCATTAACAGGGGCTTTCATTCCTAATTTGTTCATTCAGAAGCTTAACATCTTTAGTCTGTGTGATGGTTTTCTAAAAACATTATTTACCTTTTGCCTAGAATATGTTTTTATTCCAACATACTGAAGGGAATATAAAAGGACACACTTGTCTTAATTACAGTGGCCCATAGTGTTAGATATTCAAAGAGGGAAGAGGAAAAGGGGATATTTTTAAATCTTAGGAGAAAGAGCAAAATTATAGAGGGATATGTGACATTTCAAAAGTCTGAAAATTGCTTCAGATCCCAGAGTTTTACATCCATAATAATTATATTTAAAATGAGGAATGAATGTCTCTAGATAGTGAATGTGAGATCAACGTGGACTCTTGATATATGTGATCATGAAAGGCTTTTGAAGTTCAGTTTTGAGCATGAAATTCCAATATCATTACCCTTTTTCTCAAAGGTATTAGCATTATTTATAAGCAGTTTAATTGCCTGATCATTCTAAAATTACTATGCACTATCATTAGTTTTATTTATTAACTTTTCATGAACATTGTTCACATTTCAGTATGAGTTCTTTCAATTGAAGTCATAAAAAGTTGATTTTCAATTTCCTAAATGACATTTGGTCTCTAATTTTTATAATTAAAGGGTAGTGCCTGACTACTCAGAACATCTAAAAAGTACCATCCTACAAATCTGGATGGGGAATTAAATATAGTTGAGTTGCTTAATGAAGATGGACACTTGGTTTATTGGAAGTAAAATTGAAAAATGAAGGGCAATAGCTAAATGAATATATAACTAGCCTTTATTCTACTTACTATATTAGTATTAGACAAGAATGGATAAGGAATAAGAAAATGTAAACAAGTTTGGGTACAATTTTTTTGCAGGATTTTGATACACTTGTGGATCAACTGGGACATCTTAGACTAGATAGCACCCCCTACAGCCCAGAGAAGCTCATCACAGGCACATAAGCCAAAGAGCAAAAATCCCAGAGGAGGTTATGAGCATCTGACTGAGCTGTAAAATTAATAGTTCCTACAAACCTGATTCCACCCTTCATGTCTCAATTGAGAGAATTAACAATTACCTTTTCATAAATTTTACCTTCTTGGGTTTTGAATGTCTAAAGACATTTATAATGTAAAGGAAAAGAGACATGATAAGTAATGAAACAAAATAGTTTTATCAAATGACATTTTTAATCCCATTCTACAATGAAACATTCTTATTAATTTTTTTAAATGCAAGCTTGCCTCTTCATTAGAAAACACTGATTATCTAAGCATTTAGTTTCTTCTAATTAAAAAGTAAAATTTTAATATCACATGACATTAAAAAAATAGAGATGTTTGTGTGTTTTTCTATCATCATATCAAAGACTCTTAGAAATTCCTGCAAGATAGACAAGAGAATGGATCAAAAGAAAACTTTACTAGCACATAATTCAGTGCAACTGGAGAAAAGCTAGTTTGGGCTGGGGAAAGGTCCTTTGCAAACCTATGAGACACTCACCAGCTTTGAGTGTCCAGGACGGTAAGGAAGGAAGAAAACTCAGGATTTTGAACAATTCCTTGGCCAGGAGTAAAAGCAGGGAGAGATGCAAGAAGAGAATAAGCCGTCACTCCCAGGATTCACAGTGTGGGACACGAAGTCAAGCAAGGGTATGCCTGAACCAGAAAATTCACCTTCTATTTTAGAAAATGGTGGGATTTTCAAGTGACAAAAGTGAAATAAAACTCTGCCTGCTGTTTTATTTCTTGTTGTTCAGCTGCCTTCATCAATAGCTTCTCTCTCTCTCTGCGACCTACAAACTTCAACTAATTCACTAATTAATCAAAATCTATACACACAAACAAAGATCTTCCTCCCTAAGCAGTAACTATAACAGTGAAGAATCTCCAGAAACAAGAAATATTCAAGAACTCAAGAGAAGATGATAAATCAAGGGATTAAAGGGCAAGATTTGCTAAAAATGAATAAAAATAAATTGAAATGCATTCTTATTGAACTTCATCATCTAGACACTGATTAGGTACGTAGTAGGTATTCACACATTGATTGAATGAAAGAACAATAAAAATCTTATCTTTCCCCTACTTTGTTTTAAAGATTAAAATAAGTCATAAATGTGAAAAATGTAAAATAATCTATTAATATTTGTTAACTACACTCATTAAATGTATGACCTTTGTTTTAGAAAAAAAAACCTTAAAGGAAAACAAAATGATAATGGTGCAAATTAATAACTGCCCCACTTCCATTTTGTTTACAGTCTAAAGTGTGTACAGCAACTCTGGCACATAAAATGCACAATGCTAGACACACTGCATGTTGACTTTTTATATTGACTGGACTCTTTGGACCATTTCAAACTTAAGTTCTGACAAAATTTACATGATAGCATTTGTTTTTCTTGTTCTGGTCTTATTTAAAGGTGGGAATGTATACTATTTGTGCACTCATCGTTGTCCAAATTTTAACTTTTAAGTCAGTGCTGGGAAAACAGAACAGAACATCCACTTACATCTTTATTGCTCTCCTACCAGGACACACTGTTTGTGAGGTGTCCAGAGAGTTGATTAAGTTAATGAATGAGTACTAGCCATTCTTTGAAGTTCACTTTGACTCCATTAACAGGGAAGATTCTTACATTAGCAACACTCTCAGCATTCAGGAGGTTTTGGACTAATGAGCTGGGTTAATTAGCTAATATTAGCATCTAAAGTCTTACCTCCTGTAGCTCTGGCCCCTGAATTTGAAAAAGTAAGGTCTCCCCAATAGTGCAATGAAAATGAACATACTATTTAAGTGAAATCTATATAAATTTGCTTCCAAAACACTTAAGTAAAAAATAGAGACAATAAAATATCAAAACCCACATTTTCCCCCTAAAAAAAAGGAAGTTTCAACGTTATACAATGATGTGCAAAAGACAATCTTTTCTATAACAGAACTTGAGTCTGAATCTTCTTCCCAAAATGTGAAAACAAAACTATACAATAGAAAACAAACAAAAAGAAAAACAAAACTTATCAGCTTGTGAAACACATTCAATTTAAGATTTACTTTGTAATCCTTTCTCAGAAATTTGGAAAAGGAAATAAATAAAAGGCAGCAGGAATGCCAATACTAGGAAGGTGAAAGCAACAAGCATTAGAGCCATTTTCCTTCCAAGTTCTCTTCCAGTTTCTCCACACTGTTCAGAGTAGCTTATTTCTAGTTTCCATATGAAATTTTATTGTATGTATTTTGTATGTTTTTTTTGTTAAATCATTAATAGTGTCTGTAACTTGCTTTTTACAAGAGAGTATCTCATCCAAAAGTGACCTCTTCTGTTTTTGAAGATATACTCACTTTGTGATCCTCCCAAATAACCAATACAAATAGTGCAGTGAGTATTCAGTAAAAGCTAGAATATGTTTACAAATGTAAAGATAAAATGAAATGAAATTCACAAATAAGGAAGGTGATTAAATTTCTTGCAGTCATGTATCTTTTCAGAGCAGAATTACATATCACAGGGTAAAAGGTTAGGACCAAATGACAAAAGCGGAAGGAAGAAAACCCCAGAAAGACATACACATACTTGATAGAATGAGATGAGCAAACTGAGATGAGTAACAGAGTTTAAATAGAACTTCTTGGAGGGACTAGCTGATCCTCATGAAAAAGAAGCATGGTGATGTATGTTTACTTACAAAAATCGGAGAAGTCCATTTAGAAAACACAAAGTTTTTATTCCGGTTGAATTTTAGACTAGCACAGCAGAGTGATGCACAAGTCATACTGGTCTCATATTTTTAAATAAAATGCGTTAAGACCGAGATTAATGCCTGGATCTCTGCCATGGAGTACTTTTGAGGAGTAATTACATAAAAAGTAAATTTGCCATTATAGTTCATTTATTTATGTATTCATTCATTTACGTGAAAATTACTTGTCACAGAGGTTGGCAAACTTTTTCTGTGAAAAGCCAGTAGTAAGTAAGGCTTGTAACCCATATAGTCTCTGCCATAAATAGTCAACTCTGCCATGATAGCATGAAAGTACATAGGCTTTGACAAAATGTAAATGAGTGATCATGGCTCTATTTCAATAAAATTGATTTATGAACATTGAAATGCAAATTTGATATAGTTTTCAGGTGTCACAAAACATTTCTACTCTTCTGTTTTTTTTTAACTATTAAAAAAGTAAAAACTATTCAGCTAGTGATCAATTTACTGTATCCTATGCATTGTAGTAAGTATCTGCGAGGTATCTGAAGAAGAATAAAATAAGGGTATTTTACTCAATGAGCTTATTCAGAACTGATAGAATGAGGCAAACCCAATTCCACTTCCCTGTGTTTTATATTGAATAACCCAAATCAAGAAAGCAGAGGGAGAAAAGTGGCCCAGCCAGCGGGCATTGCAGATTTCCTTGTGAAGATCCAGGTCTTCCACTTAACAGCAAAGCTCTCAGCTGCTCCAGACAAAGAGCTGGACTCACACAACCTTGGTACTTAGAAGTCAGACTTAAACCTCCAGGTGGGAGTTCTGAAGTCACCATTCGAGTCATTTAGAGCAAACATGCTCAGGCAGAATAAACACCCAATAACCCTTTAGTGAAGACCTTAAGCAACACTCTTAAGCCAGTGAACATGCCCCTAGGTGTATGATGGTTTATAATGCAAAGACCAAAAGAATTTTGGTGATTTTGTAAAAGAGGTCAGGTTCACAGGTCATCTAATTATAAATAGGTTTTTGTTTTGTTTTGCTTTGTGAAAAAGTTAAAAAACCTTTTTCATTTCTCAATCTCACAATCTCTCAATTTCTCAATCTCTTCTCTGCTGCTAGTCTCATAGCATTGTGTTAGGAAGTATACTTGATACAATTTCAATATTCTTAAATTTACCAAGGCTTGATTTGTGACCCAAGATATGATTTATCCTGGAGAATGTTCCATAAGCACTTGAGAAGGAAGTGTATTCTGTTGTTTTTGGATGGAATGTTCTATAAATAGCAATTAAATCAATCATGTTTAATGTATCATTTAAAACTTGTGTTTACGTATTTTCATTTGATGATCTGTGCATTGGTGAAAGTGGGGTGTTAAATTCCGTACTATGTTTGTGTTACTGTCAATTTCCTTTTATGGCTGTTAGCATTTGCCTTATGTATTGAGGTGTTCCTATGTTGGGTGCATAAATATTTACAATTGTTATATTTTTTCTTGGATTTATTCCGTTATCATTATGTAGTGTCCTTTGATTCTTGTCTTTATTTTAAAGTCTATTTTGTCTGATATGTGAATTGCTACCCTAGCTTTCTTTTGATTTCCATGCAAATGGAAATCTGTGCGTTGTCCAAATCTGTCCATTCCCTCACTTTCAGTCTGTATGTGTCCCTAGATCTGAAATGGGTCTCTTGTAGACAGCATATATATACAGGTCTTGTTTTTATATTCATTCAGCCAGTCTATGTCTTTTGTTTGGAGCATTTAATCCATTTACATTTAAGGTAGTTATCAATATGTATGTTCCTATTATCATTTTCCTAACTCTTTTGGGTTTGTTATTGTAGGTCCTTTCCTCCTCTTGTGTTTCCTGCCTAGAGAAGTTCCTTTAGCATTTGTTGTAAAGCTGATTTGGTGGTTCTGAATTGTCTTAGCTTTGCTTGTATGTAAAGGTTTTAATTTCTCCATTGAATCTGAATTAAATCCTTGCTGGGTAGAATAATCTTGGTTTTAGGTTTTTCCCTTTCATCATTTTAAATATGTCTTGCCACTCCCTTCTGGCTTGCAGAGTTTCTGCTGAAAGATCAGCTGTTACTCTTATTGGGATTCCCTTGTATGTTATTTGTTGTTTTTCCCTTGCTGCTTTTAATATTTTTTCTTTGTATTTAATTTTTGATTGTTTGATTAATATGTGTCTTGGCATGTTTCTCCTTGGATTTATCCTGTATGGGACACTCTGTGTTTCCTGTACCTGATTGACTATTTCCTTTCCCATAATAGGGAAGATTTCCACTATAATCTCTTCAAATATTTTCTGAGTCACTTTCTTTTTCTTTTCTTCTCCTGGGACCATTATAATTTGAATGTTGGTGCACTTAATGTTGTCCCAAAAGTCTCTGAGACTGTCCTCAATTCTTTTCATTCTTTTTTCTTTATTCTGCTCTGCTTTAGTTATTTCCACTGTTCTATCTTCCAGGTCACTCATCCATTCATCTTCCTCAGTTATTCTACTATTGATTCCTTGTAGAGAATTTTTAATTCATTTATTGTGTTGTTCATCAGTGTTTATTTGCTCTTTTTTCTTCTAGGTCCTTGTTAAAAGTTTCTTGTATTTTCTCCATTCTATTTCGAATATTTTTTATCATCTTTACTATCATTACTCTGAATTCTTTTTCAGGTAGACTGCCTACTTCCTCTCAATTTGTTTTGTCTGGTGGGTTTTTCCTTGCTCCTTCATCTACTGTGTGTTTCTCTGCCTTCTCATTTTGCTTAACTTACTGTGTTTGGGGTCTATTTTTCACAGGCTACAGGTTTGTAGTTCCCATTGTTTTTGGTGTCTGCCCCCCGTGGGTAAGGTTGGGTTGTGTAGGCTTCCTGGTGAAGGGAACTGGTGCCTGTCTTCTGATGGATGAGTCTGGATCTTGTATTTCTGCTGGGCAGGACCGTGTCTGGTGGTGTGTTTTGGCGTTTCTGTGACATTATTATGATTTTAGGCAGACTCTGTGCTAATGGGTGGTGTTGTGTTGCTGTCTTGCTAGTTGTTTGGCATAGGGTATTCAGCACTGTAGCTTTCTGGTCGTTGAGTGGAACTGGGTCTTAGCATTGAGATGGAGATCTCTGGGAGAGCTTTCACAATTTGATATTACGTGGAGCTGGGAATTCTCTGGTGGACCAATGTCCTGAAGTCAGCTCTCCCACCTCAGAGGCACAGGTCTGACACCCAGCTGGAGCACCAAGACAGTGTCAGCCATATGGCTCAGAAGGTAAGGGAGAAAAAAAGAAAGAAAGAAAAAAATAAAATAATTAGAATAAAAAATTACAAATAAATATTAAAAATTAAAAAGTAATTAAAAGAGAAAGAAAGAAAGAAGAGAGCAACCAAGTCAAAAAACAAATCCACCAATGATAACAAGCACTGAAATCTATAATAAAAAAACAAACCAAACAAAAATGGATAGAGAGATCCCTAGGAAAAGTGGTAAAAGCAAAGCTATACAGACTAAATCACACAAGGAAATATACACATACACACTCTGAAAAAGAGAAAAAGGAAAAAAATATATATATATATTTATATTTTTAAAAAAAGAGAGTAACCAAATCAATAAACATATCTACCAATGAAAATAAACTAAATACTAAAATAAGAAACATAAAACCAGAAACAAATTAGATGCAGAAAGTAAACTCCAAGTCTACAGTTGCTCCTGAAGTCCACTGCCTCAATTTTGGAATGATTCATTGTCTATTCAGTTATTCCAGAGATGCAGGGTACATCAAGTTGATTGTGGAGATTTAATCCACTGCTCCTGACACTGCTGGGAGAAATTTCCCTTTCTCTTCTTTGTTCACACAGCTCCTGGGGTTCAGCTTTGGATCTGGCTCCACATCTATGTGTAGGTCAACTGAGGGTGTCTGTTCTTCTATCAGACAGGACGTGGTTCAGGCAGCAGCTGATTAGTGGGCTCTGGCTCACTCAGGCCGGGTAGAGGGAAGGGTACAGAATGTGGGGTGAGCCTGTAGCGGCAGAGGCCGGTGTGACATTGCAACAGCCTGAGGTGCACCGTGTGTTCTCCTGGGGAAGTTATATCTGCATCACAGGACCCTGACAGTGGCAGGCTGCACAGTTTCCTTGGAGGGGAGGTGTTGATAATGAACTGTGCTTGCACACAGGCTTCTTGGTGGCTGCAGCAGCAGCCTTAGTGTTTCATGCCCATCTCTGGTGTCTGCGCTGATAGCCACGGCTCACACACAACTCTGGAGCTCGTTTAGGCTGTGCTCTGAATCCCCTCTCCTCATGCACCCCGAAACAATGATCTCTTGCCTCTTAGGCAGTTCCAGACATTTTCCCGGACATCCCCCTGGCTAGCTATGTTGCACTAACCCCCTTCAGGTGGTGTTCACACAGCCAGCCCTAGTCTTCTCCCTGGGATCTGACCTCCAAAGCCAGAGCCTCAGCTCCCAGCCCACACCCCCTGGTGGGTGATCAGACAAGCCTTTTAGTCTGTGGTGGATCCTCTAGGTGGAAATCCTCTGTGCGGGGATCTCTCCGCTTTGTCCTCTGCACCCCTATTGCTGTGCTCTCCTCCATGGCTCTGAAGCTTCCCCCCTACCATCCCCCCACCTCTACCACCCTCCATCTCTGCCAGTGAAGGAACTTCCTAGTGTGTGGAAATTTTTCCTCCTTCACAGTTCCCTCCCAGTGGTGCAGGTCCCATTCCTATTCTATTTTCTCTGTTTTTTCTTTTGCCCTACCTATTTACATGGGGAGTTTCTTGCATTATGGGAAGTCTTAGGTCTTCTTCCTGTGTTCAGTAGTTGTTCTGTAGGAGTTATTCCACATGTAGATGTGTTTCTGATATATTTATTGGGAGGAAGTTGATCTCCACGTCTTACTCCTCTACAGTCTTGATGGTCTCTTGGAAACATTCAATTTTATATGAACTCTTTAGGCAACGTAAAGTACCATTTTCCAGGATGACAGGCAATTTGTGTTTAACTAACTAAAAACATGAAAAGGCTCATTACTTTTTTAGCTAAGCATGTAGTAAAACCTCATTAATTCAGATAAATAGATGATCACTTAATGAGAATTATAAATTATGTAGCATTTAAAAAATATAGTGAACTTCATTGAGTGAAACAGGAAATTTGTGTTTAACTAACCTAAGGTCAACAAGCTACTAGTGTATATAGACAAAACGCTTTCCTACCTCCATCACCTTGATGGATAGTGAGTTTATGCTAAGATTAATTAAGATTAAATGAGCTTATAATGGTTAGGGTCCTGATTTCATAAGATTAGTGTCTTTATAAGACACTTTATAAGAAGAGATGCCAGAAATCTTGCTCTCTTTTGCTCCATGTGCACATAAAGAAGAGGTCATGTGAGTACACAGTGAGAAGGTGGTGACCTACAAGCCAAGAGAAGGAGCCTCAGAAAGAAACCTACCTTGCCAGCATATGTGACTTACCAGCTTCCAGAACTGTTGTTTAAGTCAACCAGCCTGTGGTATTTTGTTATGGCAGCCTGAGCTGACTAATATAGGCATGGTCACCATGGAGTGGTGAGGTTTTGCATGAAGATTGCTGGATGCTCTCACAGTAATAGAAGAAATGTGACTGTAGTTGATGAATCATTTTGTGAGAAAGTATTGTTAATTCTTCTACAGAGATCTAGAAAAAATTATTAAGAATGATGAGTGAAATCCTGCTATTTACTAGCAGCGTACATGGGCTTTAGTTGTATTTATCTGATTTCTCAATGCTGGACTGCAAAGATCCATATATTGACTCTCACAAGATGCTTAGATCTCCCTCCTAGAAAAATATCTATGAGTTTAGGACAGAAATAGTAGGAGCATGATGATTTGTATTCTTTTTTGAACATCTTCTCCCTTCCTCCATTATATAATGTTAATCTTTATACTATTGAAGTGAAGATAGAGGTGGGAGGGGGTTATATATAAGGGGATTTTTCCCCTTCCTTCTGCCTTATTTTTAACGTTCGCTTGGAATCCAAGCTGAAGTCATTTTTATACATCTAAGCTATAGTTCTCATAGTGTCCAGCTGGGGACCTGACATTGATACAGTTTCCTTGGAATCTACAAGTCAAGGTGCTCCTTGTTTTTTCATGTTTCACCAAAGGGTCATGACTACTGCAAAAGGTACCAGGTAACTCTAATTTAATACATGGTTTTGGACTGTAAATTGATTTTTTTCCTTTTGTCCCCTCAGAATTATTTCTGCTCTTCCATACCCTGCTATATCCAAAGAATCTCAATTTATAGCTAAACTGCTTCATCAAGCTCTCTTGCTTTCCAGCGTTGAGTAGTTTCAGTAAGGAGAGGTATCCAGTGGTGGTGGGAATGGTAGGTCAGAGTATTTAGTACTTGCCACACATTCTGGCCTTACTACAGTTTTTCAGTGTCTGGTTCTTCTACAGCAGTGGTTTTCAACCTGAAGGAATTTTATCCCCCACCCTCACCCTAAGAACATTTAGTGGTTAATATCTGGAGTTATTTCTATTGTCGAGACTGATGCAAGACAAGAAATTGTCAGGCCTGAAATATTACTGGAATCTAGTGTAGAGGCCAGGGATGCTACCAAGCATCCTACAATGCGCAAGACATCCCCCACCACCAACAGAGGATCATCTGATTTAATGTTGAAGTACCACTGTCAAGGTGCCCCGTGCTGTAGTTACAGCCCCCTTTAAATGAACCCTTTTTCACAACTATAATGCCTACTTAGATCTGATCACACTGTATCTCCCCTCTGCTCCTTCAGGCCTTGGGAGTAGGAAGACAGGAGCAGCTTCCAGCTTTTTCTGTTTGAATTATTCGCCATGCTTTGCAGATCTCCCCTTAACGCTGCTCTCATTTCTACACAATTCCATTCACGAAACTCTCTTTGATTAAAACTTTTAAGTGTGCAATGTTTCTTTGTGGGATTCTAAGTGACATGGAATTTTAGATTTACATGTAGCAATTGATATGAATATTTAACATCGTGTTCATTTTGCTTAAATTAGAAACTTCCACCAGTGCTAACTGCTAACAGTTATTGAGTGGTGTCTCTGGGCCACCCATCTTCATAAGTGATTGATGTGACCAACTCAATTTCACAAGAGTTCTATGATTTGGGTGTTAATGTGATTTTCATTTAAAAGATGGTAAAACTGAGGCACATGGGTGAACTGACTTGAACAAGGTTACATACTGAAAATGGCTCTCAAGCCTGGGTGTTTACTACCTCAAGCAGTGCACTCTGTCTTCAGAAAAAAACAAACAAACAAAGAAAAAAAAACTATATAATATCTATAACACAAGAAGCTATAGTTGGTGCTAGTGAATCATTCAAATAATCACAAAGAAGTTTTCAGAGAAGCATCCAGGGCAACTCTTGGTGGCATTCTATACTCCACTCTGCATTGCCTTTGTTTCTCTTTCCTTTACTTCTCTGTCTTTACCTTCTTCTTGCCTCCTATCTTTCCTCTCATTTCCTTTTTGTTTCTCTTTTCCCTTTATGCTTGCATGCCTCTCCATTTCCACTCTTCCCTCCCATTGCCTTGCCTATTTTAACAAAACTTGGTCTTTCTCTGGCACCTAAATGTTAAAATAAACTAGGTTCATTTCTTAGTCAGAATGGCATTCAAACCATCAGGAACAGAAAGAATGTATGAAATATTAATTAAGGCTATTCATGGGATTTAATGAAATGTTAAATATAAAATCAAACTTTATTTTTCCAAGTGCTAGTGTCTTGAAGCAACAATATAGCCAATTTCATAAAGATTTTTGTTATGCAATCATTTGAATCTTAAAGCCCATACTTTAAAAACACAGAAAAAGCAAGTTTTAATTTATATTCATATTATATAGAGATATGAAGCTTTTTTAAAAGGAATAGTTTTTTTTTATAAGGGCTTTTGTTTGAAAATATGAAATGATGATATTTAAAAGTAATAATTTCTTTGAAAATACTTTTTTAAAAGTGGACAAATTGATTCATTTTCTAAGGAATTATGACCATAAGGGAAAAAGTATACTCATTGTTTTACATGCAACAATCCTAAATGTGTAACATATTCTGTCCATTTTTTACAACAAATGTGTACAGTACTTAACACCAAAAGCTGAGCTGGCCTGACACTTTGATAAAAGGGTGCATTGGTGGATGAGTGAAATAAGATTTTGTCTTAGAGGAAATACTGGCTTTTTATTAGGTCAACTGAGAATTTGTAGTATGCAAAGAATTGGTGTTATTCTAAAAGAGGTTTAAATACTCTTTCTAAAGATATACAAGTTATTTTTTCCTAGGGAAATTATTTCCAATTTCTATGACTAATTGAGAGCAATGCACAATATGCTTGTCCTAAACTTACATATAAAAAGAGTTAAGACTGGAAGCTTATGCTTGTAAATTCAAAGTGCTCTTCTAACTCTGTCTTCTTTATGGACAAAAGTAAATCCTCAGAAATAAGAAAACGAAGCACTCTATTTCTCATGGCAATTTTCTCTGTAAATAACCCTATCACAAGTCAAAAACAAAGCATTCTCTTGGCATTTCAGAAATTTAGCTGAAATCAGGATGTGATTCCTCCTGCCTAAAACTATCCAGGTTAACTGAAGAATTGGGGGAGATTAATTGCCTTGTTCCTTCTTTGCAGGGAATAGAATGTACTGGGGACAGACTATATTGAAATTCACATGAAACTGACACAGAGAAATGTCTTATTTTGATGTGTACAGCACTCTAATTAATGTTATAAAGAGGTCTGAACAAAGATATCAAATGTAGCATCCTGTGGCACTGCTTAAGAAGTGACTCATGTTTCTTTGAGGGCTGCTCATAATCACCAACTAGTTTCAGGCACAGTGGGGCTATAAAGTATGTATTTCAATTAATTGCCATAAAAAGAGGTAGGTGAAGGTCATTAACTTCTCCATAGGACTTGTAGGATCATTCTGCTACCTTGGTTTCATAAACTGTCATTGCTACTTAAGGAACTCCTCTTCATTATAATGACTAATCGTACCTTGAAAAAAACAAAAATATTTTTCTCAAATGATTCTACCATGTTCTTCTTATTCCCAATCAGATGTAGAACCATAAAAAAAATACTGATAAATAAAATGAAGGGATTAATTTAGAAGATATTTATGGTTCACTTTGACTTATTCTATATTTTCTGTAAATACAAATTATTATCTTTTTTCTGTTGGGAGTAGTTGACAGTGATAATATAACTGAACTGGTGAAATTAATTAGATGGATTTGGAATTTGAGATGTCCCTTAAAAGAAGTTCATTTGTTACTGAAAACAACACTAATATTTTTGTTAAGGTGATATATTCAATGTCCTTTAACACCTCGCTCCTAGTAGTCTATTCCACACAATTTAGGAGATTGTTGGAAATGCAAAATCTCAGGTCTCACCCCAGACTTAGTGAATCTGAGTCAGCATTTCAACAAGGCCTCTAGATGCTTCATATGCATGTTCAAGTTTGTGACACACTGCTTCAGCAGATCAATTGTTTCATAGTAATCATCTACCAGAATGGTGATGGTATTTATACTGGATGACCCCAATGTTTCCATCATGTCTAGATCAAAAAAAAAAAAAAAGAAATAATGAAAAAGATATATATTTTTTTAGATTCCAGAGAAGTGGTCTTCTGGACCAGCAGCAGCAGCATGACCTGTTAACTTGTTAGAAATACAAATAATTGTACCCCTCTCCAGACCTACTGATTCAAACCTATGGGTTCAGTGCCCAGGAACCTGTGTTTGAACAGGCCCTACAGGTGATTCTGAGGCACAATGTGACAATGAGAATGGGAGATGAAGACTCATCAGATGTAGGTAGTCAGGATGAAAAGTAGTTAACTGGAGTTACCAAATAAGAAGAAAACAAAAGTTCCAAAAAGAGGCTGAGAGTAAAAGGAAATATTTCCCAAAACAGTGCCATGTTTTAAAGGATTAGTAACATAATATATGTGGAATGGACTATGATTGTTATATTTTCTTCAACTCCATAAATTGTCATTCAAAACTCATAAAATACTAGCTCCTTTACAGAACCCATTTCTCCCAAACAGTATTGTTTTCTGTTCTGAGCTCCCATCCCCATTATTTGTACAAGGGACACTGTGGGATTGCTTCAAATGTAAAATTTCTAGAGGGTAGATAGTTGGTCTTATATCTATGTAGCCCCCAGGCATCTAGCACTATACCTGGGATACAGTTGGTGTGTAATATGTGTTTTCTATTTATTTGTTAATGTTTTGTATTAGGATGAACCTGGTTTAGAAGCCATCCTATATTTTTAAGATGAATAACTACCTGTAAAATACACTGAAGTCCTCTGATTAAAAATAAGCTATGTTAAGAATTTCTCCTTTTATATATTAAGCATTAAAAACATCCACCTATAGATGTATCACAAAAAAAGATGTATAGGTACCACTACATTAATATTTTTGAAAAAGAATCCCAGTTTCTTCAGTTAAGATGTTATTCAGATAAATAACATATAGTACATTAATTTATGCATTGTAATCTTATGCAGACTGAAGATTATAATGGAAACATATTTAAGGTCAGGAAAAAGCCTTCATATACATGTCAAATAAAAAATGGAGATCAGAAATTACTATATCTCCATTAAAATAAATCTAGCACATATGCCTATGCATAGATATATGAATGTTGTGTTTTTCACTGGGTGATGAATTTAAGCTGATTTTTGTGCTCTTCTTTTATAATCACATAATATAAATAAATGCCATCTTTTAAAAATTATTTATTTTATGTAATTTCATTTATTTAAGTTGTATTTGTTATTGGGCACCCCTGATTTTGAAATGATAAATGTAATGTTCTCTTCATTTCATACATGAGGAGCTTCCCATAATCTTATTAGTATCATAATTCCACATCTGAATAACTTCTTAAAATACCAGTAACTGTGTTGGCCAGTAATTTTGTGAAGACTGAATTTCTTTCCATGTAATTTTTTATTTACTCATTTTCACAAAAATAAAATACTAAGACAGTTAAGTAAATATGTCTTAAAGAAAACTGCTCAGCCCAGCGTGTAGTGAAATGCTTTAATTGTGAAATCAATTATTTTGCACAAAATCAATTCAATTCAAATAGAAGTTCACAATAACTTAGCAGCAGACTGCACTGTAGGATGCACTGTAGCTATTTGGGTCTTTGTATTCTATCCCATCCTAATCCCTTATAGGCAGTGTTCTCTTGTTGTTTACAATATGACTATATCAACATTCAATTAATTCTGCAGTTGAAAATAAACTATCTAGATGTTAGTCCTCCAAAGATTTCTTGCTACATGCATTCTTGAAGAAGAATGTAAGAAAGTAAAAATAACCATTTGAGAATTCTGATCTTGTGTTTACATTGGCATCTGTATTTTGAATAGTCTGCATAAAATTTAAGAATAAGGACTTTTTAAATAGTTGAATATCAGTAATGTAAAGAGAATAATCTTTTCTCAAATGTCTGGCTACAGTTTTCTTTCTGAAGTTAAGCATGTGGTAAAATTAATAATTTGAAGGATTAAGCAAAATAGACATCAATTTCTAATTATGCACTTTATAATATCAATAGTATTTTTTAAGTGGCTCAAGAAAACTTCTAATAAAGCCAAATTTCATGAGAGTGAATTTTGGTTGGAAAACCAAATAGTCCGTATCATATTTTAGAAGCAGATCATCACTAATCACCTTTTGTATGGTAATTCTGGAAGGATCTTTTTTTTGTGTGTGTGTGTGTGTGTGTGTGTGTGTGTTATGTGGGCCTCTCACTGTTGTGGCCTCTCCCATTGCGGAACACAGGGTCCGGACGCACAGACTCAAGGGCCATGGCTCACGGGCCCAGCCACTCCGTGGCATGTAGGATCTTCCCGGACCGGGGCACGAACCCGTGTCCCCTGTATCGGCAGGTGGACTCTCAACCACTGCGCCACCAGGGAAGCCCATGGATGCTTTTTATTTAATTTAGAATGTGTTTCTAGTGTTTATATTTTCTACCAATAATTTTAATTATATCTCTATCACATATATTATTAATAACATTTTTTCATAAAAACATATAACTAGAGTAAATGGTTTATGGTATATATTAAAATATTAAAGTAAAAATATTTTTTTACCCTCTTAGATTTATATAATTGTGTTGCTGCAAATACCTGGTGGAAAATAAAATTGATTTTGATGTACAAGAAGTTTAACAATTCTATATTTAAACTGTTAGCATGGCTTGAATCAATCATGTTCTTGAATTTATTTATAATGAAGGGCATTAAAATGAAAAGACCAGCCATACAGAAATCTATAAATTTGGATGAGGAAGAAAAAATATTGCCTGTTGGTCAACCAGAAACAAAATGAACCATGAGTAGAAATATCTTCAACAAGAGTTAATCAGTGACAGTGCACTTGACTGATTTCTGAGCAATATGCACTTTAGCTGAATGATACATAGCTGCTCCTATCTCCTTAATAGTTTGTGATTCCAGAAAACATAAGCTATATGAGTATCTTGGCAAGCTATATCTTCAACCCTCACCTCAAATTCAACTTCATCTGGGAAACCTGCCATAATTGATTGGAAAAGAAGTACAAAGTTTTTCCTATTCATAGAGCAATAAAGAAAGCTTCTAGCTTATTTTCCAAAATGAGACATGAACCATTAATAAGCTACACTTAACCTGTTCCAAGTGATCAATTTTCCTTAGATTATAAGTTTGAAAATGGCAGAGAGTATATTGATTGTGAATATTTATAACACGTGGGAAAAAATGAAGAAAACACAAATTATAAATGAGTAAATTGATTGTCTGGTTTCCCAACATCTCTAACCCTTTCTTAGCAGTATTTGTATAATATTTTCAATTCTATCATAGGTTTCATTGTCATAACATTCTATGAATAAAAATTAGTTGTAATTAAATTTAATGAAAACTTTGAAAATTTCTCATGTAACTCTTTTAATCCTTAAGGGAGTTGTCTGATTCAATTTTCCTTTACCTTTTCTCCACTCTATCCTACAGAGGAGCAAAATAACAAGAGACCTCAGAGCAGAGAGGTATTTTAGTTTTAAAAATATCTACTGGAGGTGCAGATTAATTCAGACAGTTTCTATCACCTTGATTCCTGCTCTCTAAGTGCCCGCCTTTCAATTTCTTTATCTTGTGTCAACAGGCTATACGATTTCTGCAAAGGAATACATTTTCTTCGTTGACAAAATAAAAATAGCTTGCTTAAAAAATGCAGAGGGAACAGGATTTTCATATTGTTTCCCTTGCTGTTTTTCTTTTTCTTTTCTTCATGTTAATAGCATCATAGTAGAGCCATTCTAGACAGCAAGTTCCTGACACTTTGATTGGCTGAACACAGTGAAAACTTGCTGGGTAACAAATTTGACTGTCACTTCTTTTCTATTTCCTTCCATGGCCAAGTGACTTGGAGACCCCAAAGGCATATGGAAGGGAAATACATATGAGTGCTCTGGGGAAAATTCCCATCTTGTTATCCACAGCTGGAGAAAGACAACATGTGGTCAGGGAAAGGAAAAACAGTATCCATGCTATAAAGGAAGCAGTGAGCTGTCAGGTGGCCAATGATATATCTAATAGAAAGGAGATAAGAGTGTGGAAAATAAAAATGATTTGGAAAACATGATGGTTGGATAGAGAAAGATCACTCCAGAGATAAAGAGTGAACAACTGGTATAAGGAGATTTGATTTGCACTAATAATATATAACTTGCCATTACTGGCAATTTTCAGCCCATGCTGATCCTTATCTCTTTGGATTATTCCTGTGTTGACGTGTGCAGCCTGCTCTGCATAATCTCACCAATGTCAACAATTCCAGAGTTTAAGATCAACAGGTAGGAAGCCCATTATCTATTGAGTTCAATACAGAATATTTAATGATTAGGTGTTGAGTTGAAAATAGAGAGTGGGGTTTAAAAACATGGAACAGGAAAAAAAAGGAATCTTTTATGGAGTGAATAGGAAAATTTAGTACTTTGGTTAAATTTAACAAAGATGGCCTATTTTGTGAAAATTAAGAGTTACAGGGAAAACTCTGTGTTTCAGTGGAAAATTATGCATTTCCCAGAGTATACTTTTCCAGGTTATCTATTCGTGATCCCACAGGAGTTATTTTAAAACTATGTAAAATGATTCTTATCTATAGACAACAAAGACAATCTTTCAGATGGAGGTTCAGTTGACTTCTTTTCCTCTACATGGAAAAAGCCGCTTTCTCTTTGTAAAATCATTTCACCAGTCCTTTATATAAATTTTGTGCTTGTTGAACTTCTTTGAACAAGTTGTAACATCTGTCTAGAATCTTCATTATGAGTTAAATAATATCTTTAACACATGTTCATTTTGCCTGTATGAGGTTCATGATTTTACCATATAAAATTATTTTTTAACAGAGTTAATATGTGTAAAAACAATCAGAACCTTGTCTGGTATAAGGAAAGGTGAATAAATGTTGCAGTTGTTGCTATTATTTTTTATGAGCTAGCATTCTTGATTCTATGTGATGGGCACAGTCATGATTAGAACTGAAGAAGGTCAGAGCATAGTGAGATAATCAATTAAATAAATAGTTCCAGTACAGTGTGTTAGGAAATGTAATTGAGGTAAATGTAAGTTCCTGTAGAAATGTGGATAGAACAGCAACTGACTCTGCCTTAAGTACAAGAGAAAAATGGGTTTGGGTTAGGACAACATTTGAGAGTTAGTTTCGAAATGGAGTTAGCAAACCACATTATTGTACCTAGCTATCCTTGATAAATAACTATAATCAGACATTGTAATATTAAACATAGAATCAGGACAAAGGCAATGAGTGAAAAAGCTCTCTTTCACTCAATCAGAACTAAAATGAATTTGAACACAAGGTCACATTTACTAGAACTAGGAAGTAAGCAATACTACTAAGTGTTCTCTATTTAACTGTGTAGATTTAGGGGTAGCTGAGATTAATCACACCAAAGAAACATAAAAGACATAATTTAAAAATAAGTGCAAGGAAGCTTACAAAGCGAGGTTAAATTTAGATAAAAATTTAAGGCCAACTTTTTTTAAGGGTAATTACATAAGAAGGAGATCACATAAGGAGGAAATCACATAAGAAAAAAGTAATAATACAAATTTGAAGCACTGTGTCTCTGTTCAATGTCGTCTTATACAATTATATCATTGTAACCTTAGAAAGAAGATCCTGTGAATTCATGTGAATAAGAGAATATTAAAAGTTTTATTATAGTTGAGGACTCTTAAACATAGGTTTTTATGCTAAGATCTGTGATAATAATGTTAAATGCTTTTATGTATATGGAGCTTATGGTCTCAAAAATATTTTCTGTATACAATATTTCCTTTAAATCCCTAACCACTATTAAAAAGGACATTTTATTTTTCACATCTTAAAGATGAGAAAGCTGAGTCAGATAAATAAATGCTCTTATACCAAGTTAAACAGCAAATACACCCTGTTTTTCTGGTTCTGCATTCTGTGCTTTTTCTACTACAAGCTGCTTCTCAGTAAAAATGGAAACGTATGCTCTGGAGATGCTTTGGGGTCATAGAGTTCAGGGTTGAGGACCCATTGGGGTAAGGATAGGAGCTTTGTCCCTAATTCCTAACTTCTTTAAATTCCAGAAGAAGGCTGACACAGAGACGGAAGAGGAGCCAATTAGGTTATCCTTCTGTCTTGTCCCACCCTCAGACCATGATACCTAGAGGCAATAAAGCAGAATTTTATGTTATAATCTTTTATCCCAACACTGCTATAGTTAGTTTACTTTTTGCCTTCTAAAAGAAATGCATTTTCTTTTTTAAAAAAATGACACAGCATTTGGTTTTAGTTTACAGAAAACATGTAAAGATCAAGGCCAATCCTAACAACCCCTACATAACTGTACTGGTTTCAATAAGGTTACTGTTTAACAAAGAAAACTGTGTAGTATAAACCTATAGCTTTCTTGTTTATCTTCCTTGTATAGGACAAAGAATGCCAACTTGTTCTCAAATTCAGTTTGGGACATTGTTAGATGATGCATGCCTGAGGTATTGACTAATTTATCAACTTGCAGAACCACCACCTAGGATTTGTCAGGCTATGCCCTTCAGAAATTGCCCAGAAAAACAAATGAGGGAAATCAATTCCAACCCACACTCCACTCACACTTTCTTCCCCATGGGGAGCACCTGCCTGGACTTGGACTGCAATTATTTGGAGGAGATGCTCACTGTTATTTTATTCACACTGAGATTCTGTACATGATAGCAGACGTAGTGATGTAAGGGAAGACAAATAGCAGGGAAGACACTGGAAAAGTGGTCAAGGAGGTGAGGTTTGCCTTTAGAAACACCTACTTCTGTTTCCCAAGCCCCTTCTGAGGCTCAACTGTCTCTTGTCCTCATCACTCACTTCCATTCTAGTGTCCTCTCCCTCTTCCAATAACACTCGTCTTCAAAGAGTAACTCAAAAAGCATGAGTCATCTAATAATCCTTCTTTAGAAGGGCTTCTCCATTGCTAAATAAATCACTAAAGAGGGGAATTCTAAAAGTTAATGGGATTTAGTTTTTAAGCTTCAGTAACATTCTAACTTTATACATTTTTTTTAAATTTTAGTTTAGTGAGAACTTAAATTTCAGGAGGAGTTTATGACATCTCCTTTATGGTCTACATGCACGATTCATGCCTGAATATGAGTCACAGTCATGAAGAAAGAGTGTTGATCTGGAATAGCCAAATTCTATGTTCCCAAGCCTATGGTTAAATGTTTCAGTGTCATAGAGCTCAAGGGCATGATCTCTTCCCATTTTTTAATGTGTTTCTCTTCTTAGAAACCTGATTTGGGCAATAACATCTTCTGATTGGACCCCTGAGAGGACATGGTAATCAATAAATACTGTGCTACTACAATGGCAGGGCATGTTTCTTTATCTCACTCTAAACATGGGAAAACAAAAACAAAAACAAAACACTCCAAAGTTCTTTTCTCGGCTACTTGGTAAGACAGTTTGATGTTACAATGACAAAGAGTTAATTTACCAGGGATATAATTTGCTGGCTATTACTCTGATGGCCTCAGAGGACACAGAATCAATATTCCCTTGCATCCGCTGGGTTTCCTGAAATAATGCAGGGCTACCTCTTCTCAAGTCAAAATTGGAATCAGAGAATGATAGAACCAGAGTCCATTAGAGCTGCAAGTGATCAAGGGAAGGATCTTGCCAAAACCCTGTTACAGCTAAGATATATGGAAAGGGCTTCACAGAACACCTTCTAAACCTCTATGGTAATCATTTCAACAATTCTAGAAGTCAGTGTTAGGAGGCATTATCTACTTGAGGAAACAGAGCTCCTTGCCCAAGTCTATCCATGCTCTTTGATAAGTTAGAAAATCAATAGAAAGACTTTTGATTACAAAATTGGAATATAAGACTCTTAGCTGATTATTAAATAATTTATCAGCAAATTTAGAAAAGAAGTAAATGAGAATATCGTATAGCCACCAAGATACCATAAAGAAGACAAAGGGCTCAGGAACTTAGGGCCTCTACTTCAATATAAATATTCAATAGAGCAATAAATCCAATCCTACCAGACATGTAGGAAAATACAGTAGGACACAGTGGATACTTCTGAATTATATACAAAGTTTTCTTAAACTGTGAGGATCAGCTAAAGACAGAATTTCAGTGCCTTTTATGTTCTCATACGGAGAAATGCCATAATGCAAATTGGTGAGAGAATCAACTACACAGAGTTACACATTCTATGGATACACAACAGAAAGGAACTTCAGGTTTCAGAGTTGTATTTATTTATTTTGCCAAAAATTTGTAATAGAGAATCAAGTCAAAACATTGTAATAATTATTTTCCAATATGAAACTTTAAAATCCCAGATAATTCTTGGGGAAAAGCAAAAAATGAAAACCAAACAAAAACTTCTTAACTAGCTTAGCTTATCACCCACTCATGTTTCTGTATCATATCTGGGTCATAAATTTTATTACATTCCAGTTTTCTCTATTATAGTGTTCTATTTCAGTAAGAAAGCCAACTTTTGTTTATCTAAGCACATAAACCTAGAGGCAGGCAGAATACATAAAATACAAATGTCCATATTTAATAAAAAGGGTTTTTTTTCTGGTCATAAAACAAAGAACTTGCAGATGAAGAAAAGAAGATCAGATATGTGTTTTTTGATATTATACTCCACCTATATGTAGAATTAGTTTCCCTCAGCATTTTAAAAATGTATATTAAATCATCTCAGAAAGAAAAAAATATATATCCATAATAACAACACCTTCTTTCTGGGCAAGAAGGAAGTCACTTTATACATTAAATTAAATACTAACCCCCAGAGATCAGGAATATATAGACATTCTGCCAAGTGGCATAGAATGCTACTGTTCAACTCCAGGAAACATTTATTTGGCATATAGTCTGTACAAAACACTTGTTAGGAACCATGGCTGATTTAAAAGTAGAAAGACATATATCCATACTTTAAGAACTTAGAGTATACTAAGAAAGACGTGTGTGTGTGTGTGTTTGTGTGTGTGTGTGTGCATGTGTGTGTGTGTGATGGCACAAGGTAAGCCTTTCTAAGTCTTCTAGTAGCTATCAGAGAACAGAGTATTCCAGGCAAGAAAAACTGCCTTATGAGTAGAAATGTTGATGCCGTGAATGATCACTCTTCTTCTGAATTCCTGATGGAGACCCTCTACAGATCTCTGGAATTCTCTCTTTCTCCTTTTTAGTATTTTTTCCTATAAGTGCCAGTAGTTACAGACACTCAGCTCTGATCCTCAATTCAGGGAGTCACCTGGGGTCTCCCTGGGTACCCCCTCGCTGAACTGTGCCCTGGAAACTCATTCAAGGCAGTAAGCCAGAGCAATCACAGGGTACACCTTGTTTGTCTCCATATCTCAGGGATCACTGTCCTGCATTGCTTGATATCTAGTATCTCGAAAACCATTGTTTTATATATCTTGTCTGAGTTTTTATTTGTTCTGAGTGGGAGGGTGAAACCTATCTCTGTCACTCCATCTTGATGGAAAGTAGAAGTCTTCATTGATTCTGTACTCTCTTAGAAGAAATTATTTATTTGTCAGTGAAGAAACCAAAGCTTTATCAATATTAAATAACTTCCTGAATTTCACACAGAACATGGAAGTATGAGTTAGTATTCACACTCAAGTTTTTAAGAAAGTAGGGTGCAGGGTCCTATATAATGAAGTGAATGGCTTATGCCATTTGGTTTCAGGGAAATCGTTCTCCCCTTGTTATGCTTCATATTTGTTCATCTTTCCTTGACTCTTCTCACTATCAGAGTACTTAGATATAAACATTATGCTTTATTCTCAAAGCCTGCTTTCTTTCTGGGAGTCCAAAATCTTGATCATGGTGATTTTTTTTTCTGTATGTCATAGGTTTGGTTTTCCATTTTTTTAGAGTTTCTTACTTATTTGGGTATTTTGTTCTAACTTTATTTTTCTTAATTATCTATAATGCACATTCACTGATTTTTCCATAATGTTTTCTGTCTACATAACTGGTATATATGTACATTGTTTTTGAAAGAAACAATACATAAACTCATAAAGGAAAGAATCACCTAATATCCAATCGATAGTTGTCCTTTTCCTTATCTCTTGATGCGTACACATACTTTATGCATTTTTAAAATTTGCAAAATTACTGTTGACATTATTTTGGCACACTTTTTAATTTTCCTGAAAAGTAAAAACAAGTAATTTGAAGGCCACTACCAAATTTCTAGAATTGGTACAGAATGATTTTGGAACCTACCATTATGTGCATCAGTGATGTGTAATGTTGCATGGCCAGGACTTTTCTTGCAACACATTTCATCAGGAAACTCAAAAATGCTATGTATTATGGAGAATTTTCTGTTGGAATTTTTTTTTATGTTCAACACAGAAAATAGATGGTAATCTTCTTACTTTAAAGAATGTTTTCTTCCATTTCTTTCCCATTTTAGCAGAGACAGTAAAGAATTCAAATTACATAATATCTCTGTTCTCTAGACCAGCTGTGTTTTGTTTGTTAAATGTTTCAAGTGATTTTCAAACAGCTGGGCTTTCTCAGCCATATTTTACCCCAATTATATTTCTCCATGATCTCAGAGCTATTTGAAATGATTTTCCCCTTCATTCAATACACATGTTTACAGTAAAAAAATTGGAAAATGAAGAAAAAAGTGATGAAGAAAATCAGTCAACTCTAATTGTACTAACCAGTGATAAATAATGTAAACATCTTTTTATTACTAGTAATTTTTCTATACACATACACACAAGTGCAATCCTATTGTACATATTGTTTTATACAGTTTATCCCACATACTCTAGCTCTAACAGTTTCCAATTTTGTTACATATTCTTCTAGAGTATGAATATTAGTATTTGCAATTCATTGTTACTACTCTACAACCACCTACCTTTCCAAGGTATCCCCCTCTCAGTTATGCCAACTTCATACCTCAATTGCTCAGGCTTAAACCATAGACTCTTCCATGACTCTACCCTTTCACAACCCACATCCACTCATTTTTTGTAACTTTACCTCAAAAAAATCCATAATCTACAGACTTCCCACCCTCAACTGCTAACTCCTTAGGCAGGCAATTTTTTTTTTCCTTTTCTAGTCGACAACAGAAGGCTCCCCTCTTCTGCTTTACCACTCCTACCATTGGTTAAATAGGTCAGACCATGTACTCGTCTGCTTAGAATCCACCAGTGCCCTTCATTGCACTGGGAGTAAAACCCCAAATACATGCCTTGGCCTACAAGAACCTGTATGACTGTCCTGTGGCTCCTCTTTGATCAATCTTTATCCTTCTCCCCTCTCTTACTGGACTCCAATCACAGCTGTTTTCTTAAGGACGCTTGAACATGCTATACTTCCTTCTGAGAGCCTTTGCACTTTCCATTTGCTCTGGCTTTAAGATCTTTTCCCAGACCCTCATGGCTCCTTTTCTCACCTCATGCAGTTCCTATTCAAATGTTATCACCTCAGGTACCAACCTATAAAAAAGTCACCTGTGACTTGCTGTTCTACATTTTGCTTTATATTTCTTCACAGCATTTATCACCAGCTGATATATTATACATATATGTATATGTTATACATTTATGTACTTGTCTTACTTACTTACTTACTTTCTATATCCTATATCCTCTATATCCTTCATTAGAATGTAAGCTGAATGAAGACAGTGACATTGTCAGTTTTTGTTCATTGCTATATACAAACCACCTTCAAACTGAGTGACACAAAACAGTCACTAATAAATTGATTAAACCATTCTCTTATAACTGCAGTTTTTATTTTCTCTTATATACAATGATTTTCATCCTTAATTATAACTTAACAGTAGACCCTAAGAAGTAAATTACATCATTTAAAAGATGTTAACATTTTGCAAAACGTTTCTTAATAACAGATTTTCCCAATTTATGATTCCACTAATAGGGTATGAGAATGCCTGTGTTCCTATAACTTATGAACGCTGAGTTTTATCATTTTTTTCTCTTATATTTTCCATTTACTTGTGAGATAAGGTATTGTTTTTGAATTTTAGGTATTACTAATGAAACTGCTTTGAGATCATTTATGTAAACAGCCCGCCACATAGCTATCAGTACAGGTTAGTGATTCCAATATATATATATATATATATATATATATATATATATATATATATATATATATATATATATATATATATATATATATATATAATGGTTGTTTTTCTAAAAAGTCTTAAAATCTAAAGAAATTGAATTCCAAATATAAAAGACAGGTTTTCAGCCTGTTACAACAACTTGCTTACTGAATTTCTCATTATTTTCACTAAAATACTTAAGTCCCTTCTTCAGTAGGATTATTGGTGTCTTGATAAAAACTGTGCCTTGAGATCAATGGATAAACCACATTACAAAATCATGCTGATTAGGCATGAATGTGTTTTCTCAAGGAACTAAAATCCAGGAGGCTTATTTCTAGTTATTATTCAATATTACAAACTCCCTCAGCATTTATGAATACTTGGGGTTATTTTGAGAGATACTGCACTATTTCACTAGTGTGGTAGTATTGTAATCTTTCGTTAAAATATTAGGAACTAGATCAACTGAAAATAAATCAGGAGATATTTGGACACGATTCATCTGAGAGAGATATGGAAATGAAAAGTCCTTCTTATTTGGACAAAGTCCTCCAACCATCCCACCCCCACCTTAACCCCATCCTTTCTTTAATGTGCCAGCCACAGACCTTGAAATTTCCACATTTAGAAGCATTTCTTTCTGTTATGGCTTTGATCCAAAAGGCTATTATCAACATGCTTGAATAGAGTTCCTGACACCTTGTAAGCAACCCCAAATTTTCTTGAGTATTCACGAATCTATGTTATTAAAGAAAAACAAACATCAACACTCCATAACCACTTAGCCCACATATTTTATCTAATTTTCATAGTTGTCACAAAGCAGCTTGCAGAAGCTTGAAGCCCTAAAGACAGATGAATAGACATTTTGAAGAGTGAAAGATAAATGAGGGCAAAACAAAATGGTTGGGGGCTCTTGGGCTTCCAAAAGGCAGCAAATGGACACTGACTACTTGAAAGGAGGGCCGCAGGCCACCTGAAAGCCCAAGGGAACAGCCACGCCATCACATATCTCTACATTGTGAGTTTATTTAAGTGTGAGTTTATTTATTTCCCTTCTACCTGAAGGGAAAATCCATTCCTTCGTGGCTATCATTTTAGCTAGGGTTGTCTGCCTTTGTTTCTGCAATGTCTATATCTGGTAGATGAATGCGTTTATGCAAGAAATCAACATAAGAAAACTGAACACCAACAGAACTGACTTCATGTGTGTCTGACCTGTGTCCCCCACACTTAGAAGGGCCTCATGCTTGCTCTTTTAATTAATTGTTAAACAAAGGCCTCACATTTTCATTTTACTGATCCTAAACATGAAGGAGGCAGAGAATTAGAATCCAAATTCTCAATGGTTGAAAGTAAGCCTTCATTTGATTTGGAAGGTAGGAAATTGCAGGGATACAGCTGGAAAAATAATATCACACACACACACACACAGAGAGAAAAAACTGTATGTTTTTCTACCTTGATCCTATTCATTGTTTTTATTACATAATAAGTTTACTCCTTGATTTTTCTTATGTTAATCTCCCATTTTCCTTACTCCCATTATACTAAATATGTTTCATAAGAATTATATTTCAAACATTGACCTTTTTTTTTCCTATAGCAATAAAACATTAAAATAACTTATACTCCTTTTGATAAATGGAGTTATTTGAACTTCATAAAGCACGAAGAAAAAAATTATAGTGTAACTGAATAATAAACACAGCTAGTAGAAGTCTTTGAGGTCTGGAAGGAGGAATGAAACAATGTATACTTCCTCCCATTTCATATATCTAATCCAATTTTCAGATCTAGGATCCATTCTAATCACTTAAACACCACATAAACTTTTTTGACATTTAATTATATTATGTGTGTGCTTGGTACTATAGAAAGACCGACAGAATGAAAACTTCATTGAGTGTTTTCCTGGCTGCCAACCAATGAAATGCTCTGTAAGAACGGACAGTGGTTAACAAATGCCTGGCCCGGCAGTAAATTTTCCAGTCTTAAGAGAGTTTTGGAAAGGTCTGAGAGAGGCAGCTTGCTAAACTGTGGTTTAAATTGACTGGGGATACTTGTTAGGATTGAAATGAGATCTAATAGGCTCGCACAAGCTTGATAAGATCCGGTTTCACCAAGAGACACTTAATGCAGAGTAATTATTGGTTTTCAATTATAGTTGGGTCGCCTCCAGCCCCAGTGCTTTCCTATGAAGAAGACATGAAGAAGCTGTTTTACACTAAGGCAGCCTTTTTGTGCCTAGGCTGAAGGTGAGATAAATATTTAATCTGAAATGGTGCATTTACTGCATTTCTGCATTAAAATTGGCTTTTTCCAAGGTCAGATTGAGAGAAAGTTTGCATATGTTTTTGCTAAAAAAATACTCAGATCCATTAAAGGAGGAATATGTATACATATTTCATGTGGAAAGGTGTGCATCAAGAAATCACCTCACTGGGGAATTGTTTATAGGAACTATTTTTCTTTACTTAAATCATGAATGGTATAATCTTGCTTCTGTCAGACGAGGCCTATCTCTCATCAGCTGTTTCATCAGATGTCTTTCATCAACCCTGGGCTTGCCTGACTTTCCCTCATTTCAGAGGAATATGAAAGCCCTGGGTCTGACTCAAGACATGAAATCCCCAAGACATAGAGTATGAAAATATCTATTAATATTTTGTTCTTTTTATTTTCTTTCCATTAAAAATATATAATTTATGTGTTTTAGCTGTAAACTACTCATTTATGTGAGCAGTAAAATAAATAACCCCAGGCAGCAAAAAATAATTAAGTAGTCCAAGTTAGCTTTTTGCACAATTCTTTCCTTTTGAATTTCAGATTAGGTTTGGTTGACAAGCTTTAGATTTTATTACCCCTGTAGTGGTAGCAGGGGGCAGATGAGGAGGAGAGAGGGGTGTTATTTTTTAAATAAACCTTTTTAAAGAATAGTTTTGTATTTACAAAAAAAAAATGAAGATTTTTTACCAAAAAGATAGTATAGAGGGTTCCCATATTCTGCACAGTCTGTTTCCCCTATTCTTAACATCTTACATTAGTGAATCCTTGGTATTACATTGTCACAGTTAATTGGCATAATATTATTCACTAAAGTCCATTCAGCTTTCCCTATTTTTTACCTGATGTCATTTTCCTGTTCCAGGACCCTGCATTACATTTAGTCTTTATGTCTCCTTAGCCTCCTCTGGGCTGTAGCAATGTCTCAAACTTTTCTTGTTTTTAACGACCTTGACAGTTTCAAGGAGTACTGGTAGGGTGTTTTGTAGCATGCCCTAAACTTGGATTTATCTGATGTTTTTTCTCATGATTATACTGGAATTATGGGGTTTTCAAAGGAATATCACAGAGGGAAAGTGCCATTCTCATCAAATTTATCAAGGGTACATAGTATCAACATAACTTATCACTGGTGATGCTAATCTTGATCCCCTCTTTTAGGCAGTGTTTTTTGGATCTATACACCATAAAGTTACTCCTTACTCCCATCCCTTTTCCATACTGTATTTTGTGGAAGAAAATCATTATGCATGGCAACACTTAAGGAATAGGAAGTTATAATCTTTCTTCTTGAGGAGGAGTGTCTATGCAAATTATTTGGAATTCTGCACTGGACATTTTTCTGTTCCCTCTCATCTCTTAATCAATCATGCATTAAAATTGGTAAGTCTCATGGGTATTTATTTTACACTTCGGCTTACAATCTATGATGTTTATTTTGTTGTTTAAATTGTTCCAGCTTTGGTGATTGGGAGCTCTCCTGTTGGCTATTTTTATCCCTCTGACATGAGTATATAATTTTTAATAATATAATAATGATAAAAATAGTGAAAAGGCTTAAAAATCGGAAGAAATGCAAATTTATCATTCCTCTGGTCAAAGCTCAAGCAGAGGTTTTGGTGAAAAGGATGTTTTCCAACTTCTGCTCACTCTTTACATCAACTCTTACTGTTTTTTTTTTTTTTAACATCTTTATTGGAGTGTAACTGCTTTACAATATTTCTGCTTTATAACAAAGTGAATCAGTTATACATATACATATATCCCCATATCTCTTCCCTTTTGTGTCTCCCTCCCTCCCACCCTCCCTATCCCACCCCTCTAGGTGGTCACAAAGCACGGAGCTGATCTCCCTGTGCTATGGGGCTGCTTCCCACTAGCTAGTTATTTTACATTTGGTAGCGTATATATGTCCATGCCACTCTCTCACTTTGTCCCATCTTACCCTTCCCCCTCCCTGCATCCTCAAGTCCGTTCTCTAGTAGGTCTGCGTCTTTATTCCCTTCTTGCCCCTAGGTCCTTCATGACCATTTTTTGTTTGTTTGATTTTTAGATTTCATGTATATGTGTTAGCATATGGTATTTGTTTTCCTCTTTCTACTTACTTCACTCTGTATGACAGGCTCTAGGTCCATCCACTTCACTACAAATAACTCAATTTCATTTCTTTTTCTTACTGGTTTTAAAATGATCCCCAAGCAATGATAAAAGGAGGTAACACCTCCACTACCCAATTATTTCATATATGTTTCTCCACAAATAATGAGAATATTGTGAGAGAATACTCTCTCACCAATTATAAGAATATTAACAAATTCCAGGACCTATCCACAGATCCTAGGTTGAAAAATATAGTATATTTACCATGTAAATAAAACACAAATGAGGAATAAGCAATCCCTATAATGTACACTGTTTCTAAGTCAGATGTAGGAAATGTCTGGTGTTGACATCACCAAGTGTTTTTCTTTTTTAATTTTTATTTTATATTGGAGCATATTTAATTAATAACATTGTGTTAGTTTCAAGTGTACAGCAAAGTGATTCAGAAGACCTAAACAGACTTTTCTCCAAAGAACACATACAGATGGCCAAGAGGCACATGAAAATATGCTCAACACCAAGTGATTTTATGGTGTGAGTTAGTGGCAGGTGGAAGTATACAGTGGGTCAAATGTGTCCTTGAAAGCAACTCTTCTCTCTTTTTCTTTCCTGCTTCATTTTTCTCCCATTTCAGCAGAAAATTCCTCACCCCAGGGCACTTAGTGATTTCTGGCTGCCAATTTGACCCTACCTGTTATAGAGAAAAGCATCTCGTAAACTAAATAACAGAGCACACAATAAATCACCTAATGCTTTGACTTATTGCTTAATGCAATTCAATTTGGCAGACATTTATGGAGTAGCAATTTTATGCTAAACAGGGGCATAGTGGAAAATAGCACAGCCTAGCAAGTGAGGCAGATGCATATGTAATCATGATTCAGTGAGATTAGAGACATTTAGTACGTATGCCTCCCTAAGATTTCACTTTTACCAATGGCATTTATGGGTGTCTTTTTTAAAAATTATTTTTCTATAGAGAGGAAAATGCTTATTTCAGGTGAATCATTAATTGTAGAATTTTAGGCCTTAGTTAGAGGGTGTGATGATATGGAATTAAAAATGGGCATTCCCTTCATCTCACAAATGAAACCTAGAAAACTGACTATAGGTATTGTTTTAGTTACATGGGATTAATATTTTAAACACCTCTTCATATTCTCATACACATGTGCATATTTATCATTGTATCCCTAGTACTCAGCACAGAACCTGATAATACATTTTTATAATAGATATATATGTAATAAATATTTTTTGTTCATATACCATTTTTGTTTCTTTTTATTTCACTTGGACATTAAAAATAGATTGTATTTTTTAGAGAAGTTATAAGTTCACAACAAAACAGAGCAGAAAGTGCAGTTCCCAGATACCATTGGCCCTACAAATGTAGAGCCTCCCCCACTATTAAAATTCATTTGAGAATGAGAGGGAGAAAGGAAGAGAATTTGAGAGGGAGGGAACAGGCTGAAAGCAATGGTGAGTGCCAGGAGAAAGCATGGTTGTTTCTAGCATAAATGAGCAAGAAGTCTCAATAGCCTGTTAATTCTTTCTGATGTATAGTGGGCAATGATATTTCATGGGTAATATGGGATCAGATTGGAAGTTCAGGTTAGGTTGTTGCTGAGGTGGAGGTTATATAAATGTACCAAAGTCGACATGATTATTATAGAAGTAAAAGACATGAGGACTGAGGCCGTGTAAAATGGAGTTGGGGTCAGGATGTAGAAGAAGGAGCAATTAAATAACATTTATCAAATTACAATGCTGGGAATGGAATGAGTAATACCTTATTTAATGCTCACAAGAATGGAAGAGGTTAAGTAACTTATCCAAGGTTGCACAGCTAGTAAGTTTATGAAATCACATTTTGTTATTCCATTCTTGACACTAAGAGTTCTGGGGAGAAGTTAGAATTGTAGCCAAAGAGTAAGGCTATGCCCATCGCATATCTACTCAAGTCCTCAGCAACGTTCTTGGAAAACCTCATTTAGTATCATTTAAAAATGCAAAGTGCTTTAAAATACTACTGTATGCTTAAATACTCTTTGAGCAAGAGACATTTTTAATAATCCTATCAAATTTGCATTAATGAATCTGGGCTTCAGAGTAATATCATCTTGCTTCAGATATTCCAGTTTTATACATTTCATGTGAAAGGATTGGTTTTCCTTTGCAGAGAAAAAGAGCTGTCGTATTTATAATAGAGCATATCATCATTCATAAAATATAATCATGTTGGACATAACACTACAGGGTTTTATGCTCTCTGGAACTCTGAATGAATGAAAATCCAGAGCAAGTTCTTTAAAAAGTTAAGGATACAGATAGCAATAGAAGCATGAACATTGTGGTTTGTAGCCTTTGGTCAAGGAAAGGAAAAAATAAAAGCTACAGTGCATTATCCTTTGTAATATATATTTAAGCTGATGACATATTTTATGACCCTTAAAGATACTTTTCAATTTAAAAATAAGACAAAAAAGTAAATTAACTTTGTAATGGAAATGTTTTCTTTAAACTTAAGTTAAAAACATAGTGTTTTATTGATTTGTTGTGTTCCTTTAGTAAGTGAAAAGTACAGTAGAATTTACTTACTAGGACATAACCTCATATAATATCAAATTTCTACTTTAAAAACTCAGAAAAAAATACATGAAAACTACAATCTCCTCAGAGCCATGACCCATCGTATTACTGAACATGAAGCCTGAACTAAAACAGTCTCTCAAATTCCTCAGCTAGAATGAGCAAATGCTAAGATGTAAAATGTATTGTAGAGTGAAAGGGAAGTGGTAACCAATCCTCCCTTTCTCAGTTCCTCACAAATAAAATACTGATATGTTCCAAATGTGCCCAATTCAATTAATATTTAAGGTAGTTAAGGAGATAGCCTTGAACATGAAAGCTCACTCATGTATCACCACACCCACACCTGCAGACAGCCCTCGACCAGACAGATTTTTGTCCACATGTTTTTCCTAAGTATATCATTTTTTAAAAAACTGGTTAATCCCCCCCAAAAAAATAGACAAAAATCACATACACCACATAAAATTAAAAGATGAGAAGTCATATACATTAAATATTAGTGAAACAAGTAAAAATAATGTTGTCTTAAATAATAGTTGACATGGTTATGAAACAAAGCAAATAATAGAACAGTTTTTAAAGTACAAAAAATGCAATAATATTCTGTTTAAAACTCCATATTATTTTATCAAAAATTAATAAAATTATTAGTTTATTTTTATAGACTAAAATAAAGTTAAACATATTACTTTATAATTTGGGAATAAAGGTAATCAGTAATAATAGTAGCCAGTATTTATTGCTGTCTCATACCATATGTGCATTACTTTATTTAATCTTCATTCAATAAAACCACCTGAGGTAGATAGTAATATTTTCTTTATTATACAAATAAGAAAGCTGAATCATAGAAAAGTTACATTATTTGCTTGAGGTTATAAAAACAGTATGTATACATCCTAAATAAAAAGGCATAAATAACAAATCAAATGTCATCTTCAATGTAGCAAAACAGAGCTACGGAAACTAAGAAAAAACAACGAAGCATTTTGTAATTAAAGTAAAAACTGACCAATTGGGCCTGGAAAGCAAAGCAACAAGCAAACTGTATCTTAATATTCTGTTGATAGGTGAGGTACTTAAACATTGATAGATATCACTTCATAACATTAAAAATATTACTATTTCAAGAAAATAATGGGAAAAAATGAAAATCAAAGGCTTTGCCACCTGACAGTGATACTTTCATAATTTTCCACTCTCAAAACTGTGATTCACTTTCTAGATTGCTATTCTCAGCCTACCACTGCCATTAAACCTTCAGTTTAGAAAATAAATAATATCAGGTAGAACTTGCTCAGATGCCAGCCATCCCAACTAAAATTTAATTTTCATGTGCAACCATCCTTTTTTTCCTTCCTCCAATTTTAGTAACCTCCCTGTGAAAGGCCAATCTATCAACTTTCTGCTTTTTCAGGAATTCCAAACCATCAGTATACCCACTCTGTGATCTGAATCTTCAACTTCTCTATCTCCTTGGCACGTTTTAATAGCGCCCATTTTAGCAACAATGGCAACTACAACAAGAAAAACTCCTGAATGCCACATGCCTTTCCAGGTACACATCTCACAGTTCTCTTGCCCTTCAGTAGAATGTCTTAAGCAAAAAAAAAAAAAAAAAAAAAAACAAAGGAAACTTAACTTACTCTACTTCTCTTATTCTCATTGTATTTAAATCAGGCTTTTGTTCATGCTACAACAATGAAATTGCTTTTTAATTGTTACTAAGTTTAATTGGTGCTTTTAAAGTTCTCACCTTGCATGGCCTCTCTCTCAAACTATGTTGGGTAGTCAGCCTTCCTACCTGGCCTTTCAATATTGGCATTTCTCAGGTCTTCATCTTGAGACTCACTTTCTTCTCATTTAACATTCTTTCTCTAGGTGCTCTAACTTCCTGCTGCATCAAATTAGAAAAGACAATACTGAAGGCCAGATCAGGGCCAGGTCTATTCAGTTGGATTGGAGGAGACTGGAGAATTTAAAGATTGCTTCAGACCTCCATAGGAGTGGGAGTGAAAGCAAAACAGAAATCTAGGGTAAATCATGGTTTCCTTTTTAACCTTAGTTACTGGGAGACAGAATCACTGGAAGGAATTTGTCATAAAAACAATGGACTATATTTTAGATATGTTAATCTTTAAGGAATTATGAGACTTCCCTGGTGGTCCAGTGGTTAAGAATCTGTATTCCAATGCAGGGCACATGGGTTTGATATCTAGTTGTGGAACTAAGATCCAACATGCAGTGGGCAACTAAGCCCATGTGCTCTAAAACCTGCACACCACAACAAGAGATAAGCCCGCACACCGCAACAAAAGATCCCATGTGCCACTGACACAGCCAAATAAATAAATAAATAAATAAATAAATAAATAAATATTTAAAATAAATCTTTAAGGAATTAGATAGATCTGCTTACCCAACTATATATGACTATCTTTAGTGTTTTTTGCTTATAGACAACTACTTATAATAAATCATCAATTATCAAAAAATATTAATCGAGACTGAAACTCTTTGTTAAAAATAATAGAAAAAGTAAGCTTAAGTATCAAGCTGGCAATACTGTTAATGTTCAGTTATAATCTAATACTATATAAAGCCATGAATGCTATTATTGAACTAATAAAAAAAGAAAAACATTGAGGCAAAAAGGGAGCTGGAAGCCATTGCAGCATATTAATTCTCCATGATATCCATTCTCTACAGACTGGAAATAAGGGCAAACTAGTAGGATATCACCTAATGCATCTGACATTCATTTTTTGAACTAAATATGAGGTGATTAGATATACATTTTGACGTAAAATCATGGGTTACATCAACATACTAAGAATGGCGCTATATCTCAGTGATGCTATGAATATAAAAACTAGATGATTTATGACAGAGTGTTCTGCCTATGTTTTCCTCTAAGAGTTTGATAGTGTCTGGCCTTACATTTAGGTCTTTAATCCATTTTAAGTTTATTTTTGTGTAAGGTGTTAGGAAGTGTTTTAATTTCTTTCTTTTACATGTAGCTGTCCAGTTTTTCCAGCACCACTTATTGAAGAGGGCTTCTTTTCTCCATTGTGTATTCTTGCCTCCTTTATCAAATATAAGGTGATCATATGTGCATGGGTTTATCTCTGGGCTTTCTATCTTGTTCCATTGATCTATATTTCTGTTTTTGTGCCAGTACCTTACTGTCTTGATTACTGTAGCTTTGTAGTATAGTCTGAAGTCAGGGAGCCTGATTCCTCCAGTTCCATTTTTCTTTCTCATGATTGCCAAAAAACCAAAAAAAAAAAAAAAAAAACCAAAAAAACCCCCAAAAAACTAGATGAGGTGTTGATGAATATAAGAAATAAATGGAAACTGATTTTGAGCAGCCTGTGACCAAGGTAAGAAAAAAATGAGTTGCTGCTACAACATAATGTGTCATATCATTGTGTAGCAAAATAAGGCCAAACTTTTATGGAAGCACACATTTAAGAAGGGATGTAATCATCCCTTCTGCTTTGTTTAAATGCATCTTGAAACCAAGGTTCAACAGCTTGAGAAAATCATAAAAAGTGTGTAGGATAATTCAGATTTCTGGTCCTCTCTTCTCCAAGTGGAATTAAATTAAAATGGAAGAAAAATTGAGTGCATCCCTGGGTATTATGTACAATTGAGGATAGATGTCTATCACCATGCTGCCCTCAGTTTTAATGTAATTGCTGTTTTTTATTTTTTTTAGCTTTCATAATTTCTGAAATATGAAGGTATTCATCTAGGTATAAAGCTCATAGAACCAGATTGAAAGACCTCAGAGACCAAATGCATTTCAATGGAAATCAGGAATCCAGTGAAATAAAAATAACAGATATTGACATAATTTTGCAGCACCTGGCATGGATCATTTCCTTTGACTCTTCAGTCCCCTTGGTTTTAACTACTTTGAAAAGAAGTACATTAAGGAGATAATGTGCTGGTACATCCAGCAAATGCTCATTCCACTAGGGGAAGTGGAAAGGTGGGCTTTCTCCCTGAAATAGCTTCATTCCTACCTTATTAAAGTGAAGGACAAAGAAAATACAAAAATTTTACCAAATACGAGGGCAAAAAAATATATCAATAAATTTATTTATTGACAATTCTTATAGTGTACTGCCCAGTGTGTATTGGAACAGAGTCTAATAAATTTTTTTGAGGAAATCCTAAACAAATTAATCTATTCTGATTTTGGAAAATAATAGAACTAAATAAATGCTTACAATTTAATGAGTGAAAAAGAAAATAATTTGGCCCATTAAAATATTCAGTAAAATTTTGATAGAGATGAGAGTCCAGAGTCAAACAAAAATCATATATTCAGAAAAAATGCTTTAGAAAAACAATAATGGGGAAATGAGAAAAGCAGAAATGGGACAAAATATAGTTTTTATTATTTTACATTGAACAGAGTGAAAAGATCATATATTAGTCTTGATGCAATGATTACAAAATGAAATCAGGTAATAAAGTAAAAGTTACCATGGTAAAATTTAAAATAGGTTACACAGCATATAAATCACAAGAGGAAATTAAAGAAACATACCTTGTCCTTATAGCAAAAGACTGGAGAAAATATATGCAGGTAGAAGAGAACAGAGAAACAAGTAAACCAGGAAGAATTAAGATGAAAAATTATGACCAAATAAGACATCTTTAACTAAATTGACTAAAAACTTCAATGAAAATAAAAGGCTCTCACATTCAGTTAATGCGGTGATTTAAAAATATATTCACAGATTCTCTTATGCTGTTCTCTTCAAGAGGTGAAGGCTAATATTTTATAGAAATGCAAAAATAATTATTATCCATAGACATGCAAATTCTGTCTTGTCTGGTAGAGATTTAATTGACTCTTCCCAAACTCCCTTTCCAGTGTTTCCTCCATTTACACAATCATTCAATACTATTGATCTATAAGTGTATTGTTTCTTGCATTCTCTTTTGACCAGTTATGATATCTGCCTGGTTTCCTCATAAATTAATGAGTAGAATAAAAATTAGAATGTGTATATTTTATTTCTGCATTATTGCCATAATTTTATTTTATTTTTTTGAAAAAAAGAATTAACAATGACATGTTTGCTTCAGAGGAAAAAAAAAAAGCTATTTTCCTTCAACTGATACTCCTAGACTCTTATAAATATAATGTTTTCAGGTTCTCATTAGAGTGTCTTCATGTTCAACCAATAAATTATAAACCATTTAATAAATTCTTATTCTGAGTGATATCAATACACTCCATTAAATTAACCATCAGATTGCTTTATTTTGAATATTGCTTCTATTTGTAACATTAATGCAAAAGTAGACAGTCAGTAACAAGACATAATCCTTTCCTTAGGGAAATTTAGAATCTAAAGAGGGACCTAGTTATTAATTATTATCTGTACACATTAGATGGCTTGTCAATATTTGCTGAATTAATGATCAGTTAATGATGGTTCAAGTTAATAATAATAAATACTAAAGGAGTGTTAGCATTGTTTCCTAGCATTTCAGAGGCAGATAAATGTGACTGGTAACAGAAGTTTCTAATGGAAGGATAGGTGTTTGGGATTTAATTTATTGGACTATCAAAAATGGGTAGGATCTGAATAGTTGTGGATGGTGATGGAGTGCTTTCCAAATAGGGAAATAGTATGAAAAAAAGAATTAAGACAGATTTCACAGAATGTACCTGGTGAACATCAAATGACACTTTAAACACACCCAACGTATCCATTTTGGGGTAATGTTTATTCATTTATTTATTTACTTTATTTAGACATATTTGCTAAACATTTACAATGATTAAAGGAAATTTTCCAGGAATTAGGGATACAGTGACGTGAACTAGACAGGAAAGTCCCAGCTCTCTGGTAAGGCAGATAAAGAGTAAACTTTAAAAATAAACACATCCAATACTTTTAGAATGGTATGTGTTATATGGTAAAGAAAGTAGAGTAATAGTAGAGAATGACTAGAGGCAATGGGTCTTTTAGATTCCCAGGAAATTTTAGGCAGTCGAAGAAGTTTTCCCAAAGAAGGAACATTTTACCTGAGACCTGAATGATGAGAAGTAACAAAGAATAATTGAAAATTGAAAAGTACAAAGACACAGTGGGGAATGAGTGTGACCAGAATATAGACAAAGGAGTGTGGTTAGTATGTGTTGAGCAACATGAATGAGTGCAAAATTGAGTGGGGAAATCCCTTTCTCAGAGATGAAGGTAGTGATTTGTGTTAAGATGAACATGGCCCCTCAAAGATATTCATATCCTAGCCCCCAGAACCTGTGATGTGATTAAATGGAGAATCATGAGATGTGGAGATTACCCTGAATTATATGGGCAGGCCTAATGTAATCACAAGTGTTCTTATAAGAGGTGAGCAGGAGTCAGATACAATTTGATATTTTAGAATATTTTAGGTAAAGATAAAACATTTATATTTAATATTAAATGTGATAAAATGGAGAATGGAGAGAAGTAGAGAAGATTAAGGAGAAATAAAAAATGATTTGCTTTACATTTTTAAAACTCATCCTAGATGCTGGGTGGAGAATTGGAGTGAAGGGACTAAGTGTTGAAGCAGAGAGGACAGTTAAGAGGCTATTGCAACAATCTAAGCTAGAGATAATGGCTGATTGGGCCATTCTGGTGGTACTAGGTATGTAGAGAAGTGAGTGGGGAGTAATGGAAATACAAGGAAATGTTCTGATTCAGAATACATCATGAACATGGAGTTAGTTGATATACTGCTGGATTGGCTGTAATGGAGAGAGAAAGGTATCATTGATGACTTCTAACTATGTGACTTGAGCAGTTATATGAATGATGACGCCAAGTAGTGAAATGAAAATGGCTAAGGGAGATGCAAGAGTGAGGTTTTCAATATGATGGTTATGGAAGCAAGTTTAAAAGTCCATTTTGTATGTATCTAGTGTAAGATGCTGGATAGACATCTGGCTATTGAATACACTGGGGAGAAGGCAGAGCAAGAAAAACAAATGTGTGCTTATAAATGATGTATAAATTCATGAGACTGAGTGAAGTCACCTAGAGAGAGAATGCAGGAGTTGAGATGAAGAAGAGAGAGGACTGAGCCTGGAACATTAAAACATTAAGAGGATAAGTGAAGGGGAAACTACTGCAAGAGAAGAATGAGAAAGAACTGGTGGTAAAATAGAAGAAACCAAGAGACTATGGAGTTGTAGTCTCCCAAGAGCAGAAATTATTTAATAAAGAAAGTATTTAGGGATACCTTCAAGATGGCGGAGGAGTAAGACGTGGAGATCACCTTCTTCCCCACAAATACATCAAAAATACATCTACATGTGGAGCAACTCCTACAGACACATACTGAATGCTGGCAGAAGACCTCAGACTTCCCAAAAGGCAAGAAAATCCCCACGTACCTGGGTAGGGGAAAAGAAAAAAGGAAAAACAGAGACAAAAGAATAGGGGCAAGACCTACACCTCTGGGAGGGAGTTGAGAAGGAGGAAAAGTTTCCATACACTAGGAAGCCCCTTCACTGGTGGAGATGAGGGATGAGGAGGGGGGAAGCTTCAGAGCCACAGAGGAGAACACAGCTACAGAGATGCAGAGGGCAAGGCTGAGAGACTCCTGCACAGAGGATCAGTGCTGACCAGCACCCAATAATCTGAGACACTTGTTTGATAAACTGCTGGGACGGGTGGGGGCTGGGAGCTGAGGCTCGGGCTTCAGAGGTCACACAGCAGGGAGATGACTGGAGTTGGCTGCATGAAGACAGCCTGAAGGGGGCTAGTGCACCACAACTAGCCTGGAGGGAGTCAGGGAAAAAGTCTGGACCTGCCTAAGAGGAAACAGACCATTGTTTCGGGGTGCACAAGGAGAGGGGATCCCTGCTCCATGTGCCCACAGATGGCAGAATGCCACCTAAGTAAGCTCCAGAGACGGGCACAAGCTGTGGCTATCAGCTTGGACCCCAGAGGCAGACATGAACCATTAACACTGCCTCTGCTGCCACCAAGATTCCTATGTGTGAGCGCAGGTGCAGCACACCACTGCCAGGGTCCTGATATCCAGGGACAACTTCCCCGGGAGAACACATGGAGCACCTCAGGCTGTTGTAATGTCACGCCAGCCTCTGCAATCGCAGGCTTGACCCACATTCTAATTATGACTACCGTACCTCTCCCTCTCCCAAGCCTGAGTGAGCAAGAGAGCCCTAATCAGCCTCTACTTTAACCTCCTATTGTCTGGGCAGGGATCAGATGCTTGAGGGTGCCCTACACATGGGGGGGGGCGGTGCAAAACCAAAGCTGAACCCCAGGAGCTGGGCGAACAAAGAAGAGAAAGAGAAATTTCTCCCAGCAGGCTCAGGAGCATCAGATTAAATACCCACAATCAAATTTATGAACCCTGCATCTGTGGAATGCCTGAATAGACAAGAAATATTCCTAAAATTGAGGCAGTGGACTTTGGGAGCAACTGTAGACTTGGGGGTTTGCTTTCTGCATCTGATTTGTTTCTGGTTTTTATGTTTATGTTAGTTTAGTTTTTAATGCTTGTTATCATTGGTGGATTTGTTTATTGGTTTGGTTGCTTTCTTCCTTTTTTACATTTAAAAAATTTATTATTTTTTTTTACTATTTTATCATTTTAAGTTTTTTTTCCTCTTTTTGTGAGTGTGTATGTGTATGTTTCTTTGTGTGATTTCGTCTGTTTATGTTTGTTCTTACCATTTGTCCTAGGTTTTTACTGTTCATTTTTTGGTTTTTTCTTTGTTTTCTTTGTATGAGTGGGTGTGTGTATGTTTCTTTGTGTGATTTTGTATGTTTAGCTTTGCTTTTACAGTTTGGTTTGGGATTCTATCTATTCTTTTTCTGTTTGTTTGTTTGTTTTCTTTTTTTCTTCTTCTTCTTTTTTTTTTTCTTCCTTTATTTCTGAGCCCTGTGGCTGGCAAGGTCTTGGTGCTATGGCCAGGTGTCAGGCCTGAGCCTCCAAGGTGGGAGTGTCAAATACAGGATATTGGACCACCAGAGAACTCCCAGTCCAACATAATATCAATTGGGGAGACATCTCCCAGGGATCTCCATCTAGACACTAAGACACAGCTCCACCCAGTGGCCAACAAGCTCCAGTGCTTGACACCCCATGCCAAAAAACTAGCAAGACAGGAACACAACACACACATTAACAGACAGGCTGTCTAAAATCATACTAAGTTCACAGACACCCCAAAACAAACCACTGGACACGGCCTTACCAACCAGAAAGACAAGATCCAGCCCCATCAACCAGATCACAGGCACCAATCCCTCTACCAGGAAGCCTACACAAGTTAATAAAACAACCTCTCCAACTGGAGGTAGACACCAAAAACAAAAAGAACTACGAACCTGCAGCCTACAAAAAGGAAATCCCAAACACAGTAGTTAAACAAAATGAGAAGACCGAGAAATATGCAGCAGATGAAAAAACAAGGTAAAAGCTCACCAGAACAAACAAATGAAGACAAAGTGGGCAATGTACCTGAAAAAATGAATTCAGAGTAATGATAGTAAAGATGATCCAAAATCTTGGAAATAGGATGGATAAAATACAAGAAACTTTTAACAAGGACCTGGAAAAACTAAAAAGCAAAAAAAAAAAAAAAAAAAAAAAAAGTGATGAACAACATAATAAATGAAATTAAAAATACTCTAGAAGGAATCAGTAGCAGAATAACTGAGGCAGAAGAATGGATACATGACCTGGAAGATAGAATAGTGGAAATAACTACCACAGAGCAGAATAAATAAAAAGAATGAAAAGAATCAAGGACAGTCTCAGAGACCACTGGGACAATATTAAGTGCACCAACATTCATACAACAGGGATCCCAGAAGATGAAGAGAAAAAGAAAGGGACTGAGAAAATGTTTAAAGAGATTATAGTGGAAAACTTCCAAAACACGGGAAAGGAAATAGTAAAGTCCAGGAAGCGCGGAGTCCCATACAGGAAAAATCCAAGGAGAAACATGCCATGACATATATTAATCAAACTATCAAAAATTAAATACAAAGAAAATATTAAAAGCAACAAGGTAAAAGCAACATATAACATACAAAGGAATCCCCATAAGGTTAACAGCTGATCTTTCAGCAGAAACTCTGCAAGCCAGACAAGAGTGACAGAACATATTTACAGTGATGAAAGGGAAAAACCTACAATCAAGATTACTCTACCCAGCAAGGATCTCATCAGATTCGACAGAGAAATTAAAATTTTATATCCAAGTAAAAGCTAAGAGAATTCAGCACCACCAAACCAGCTTTACAACAAATGCTAAAGGAACTTCTCTAGGCAGGAAAAACAAAAGAAGGAAAAGACCTACAAAGACAAAACCCCAAAATTAAGAAATTGGTAATAGAAACATACATATCGATAATTATGTTATATGTAAATGAATTAAATGATCCAGCCAAAAGACACAGACCAGCTGAATGTATACAAAAATAAGACCTATATATATGCAGGAGACCCATTTCAGACCTAGGGACACAAACAGACTGAAAGTGAGGGGATGGGAAAACGTATTCCATGCCAATGCAAATCAAGAGAAAGCTGGAGTATCAATACTCATATTAGACAAAATACACTTTAAAATAAAAATTATTACAAGAGAAAAAGAAAGACTTTACATAATGATCAAGGGATCAATCCAAGAAGAAGATAGAACAACTGTATATATTTATGCCCCCAACATAGGAACACCTCAACACATAAGGCAAATGCTAACAGCCATAAAAGGGGAAATTGATAGTAACACCATCTTAGTAGGGCACTTTAACACTCCTTTTATCACCAATGGAGAATCATCCAAAATGAAAGCAGATAGGGAAATACAAGTTTTAAATGACACATTAGACCAGATGGACTTAATTGATGTTTATACGACATTCCACCAAAAAGCAACAGAATACACTTTCTTCTCACATGTTCATGGAATATTCTACAAGATAGATCATATATTGTGCCACAAATCAAGCCTCAGTAAATTTAAAAAATTGAAATCAAATCAAGTATTTCCAACCACAATTCTATGGGACAAGATATCAATTACAGGAAAGAAACTGTAAAAAACAGAAACACAGGGAGGCTGAACAACAAAGAGATCACTGAACAAATCAAAGAGGAAATCAAAAAAAAACCTAGAAACAAATGACCATGAAAACATGATGAGCAAAAACCTATGCGATGCAGAAAAGCAGTTCTAAGAGGGAAGTCTATAGCAATAAAATTCTATCTCAAGAAACAAGAAATATCATGCTTTAGAGAAAGCAATTAGAGAAAGAAGTACAAAAAAACCCCAAAGTCAGCAGAAGGAAAGACATCATAAAGATCAGACCAGAAATAAATGAAAAAGAAATGAAGTAAACAGTAGCAAAAATCAATAAAGCTAAGAGCTGGTTCCTTGAGAAGATAAAAAATATGATAAGCCATTAGCCAGACTCATCAAAAAAAAAAAAAAAAAAAAAAAGGAAGAGGATTCAAATCAACAGATTTAGAAATGAAAAAGTAGAAGTAACAACTGACAATACAGAAATAGAAAGGAACATGAGAGATTACGACAAGCAACTATATGCCAATAAAATGGAAAACCCGGAAGAAATGGACAAATTATTAGAAAAGTACAACCTTCCAAGACTGAACCAGGAAGAAATAGAAAATATGAACAGACCAATCACAAGCACTGAAATTGAAAGTGGGATTAAAAACTTTGCAACAAACAAAAGCCCAGGACCAGATGGCTTCACAGGTGAATTCTATCAAACATTTAGAGACGAGCTAACACCTATCCTTCTCAACTATTCCAAAATATAGCAGATGGAGTAACACTCCAAAACTCATTCTATAAGGCCAACATCAGCCTGATCCAAAAACCAGACAGATGTCACAAAAAAAGAAAACTATAGGTCAATATCACTGATAAACATAGATGCAAAATCCTCAATGAAATACTAGCACACAGAATCCAACAGCACATTAAAAGGATCATACACCATGATCAAGTGGGGTTTACCCCAGGAATGGAAGGATTCTTCAATATATGCAAATCAATCAATATGGTACACCATATTAACAAATTGAAGGATAAAATCCTATGATAATCTCAATAGATGCAGAAAAAGATTTCAACAAAATTCAACAGCCATTTATGATAAAAACTCTCCAGTAAGTAGGCATAGAGGAAACCTACCTCAACCTAATAAAGGCCATATATGGCACACCCATAGCCAACATTGTTCTAAATGGTGAAAAACTGAAACCATTTCCTCTATGATCAGGAAAAAGACAAGGTTGTCCACTCTCACCACTGTTATTCAGCATAGTTATGGAAGTTTTAGCCACAGAAATCAGAGAAGAAAAATAAATAATAGGAATCCAATCAGAAATGAAGAAATAAAACTGTCACTGTTTGTAGATGACATGATACTATATATAGAGAATCCTAAAGATGCTACCAGAAAACTACCATAGTTAATCAATGAATTTGGTAAAGTAGCAGGATACAAAATTAATTCACATAAATCTCCTGTCTTCCTATACACTAACAATGGACAATCAGAAACAGAAATTAAGGAAACAATCCCATTCACCATTGCAACAAAAAGAATAAAATACCTAGGAATAAACCTACCTAAGGAAGCAAAAGACCTGTATGCAGAAAACTATAAGACACTGATGAAAGAAATTAATGATGATACAAACATAGGGAGAGATACACCACGTTCTTGGATTGGAAGAATCAACATTATCAAAAATGACTATACTACCCAAAGCAATCTACAGATTCAATGCAATCTCTATCAAACTACCAATGACATTTTTCTCAGAACTAGAACCTAACATTTTACAATTTGTATGGAAACACAAAAGACCCCGAAGAGCCAAATCAATCTTGAGAAAGAAAAACGGAGATAGAGGAATCAGGTTCCCTGACTTCAAAATATACTGCAAAGCTACAATAAACAAGACAGTATGGTACTGGCACATAAACAGAAATATAGATCAATGGAATAGGATAGAAAGCCCAGAGATAAACCCACGCACATATGGTCACCTTATTTTTGATAAAGGAGGCAAGAATATACAATGGAGAACAGACAGTCTCTTCAATAAGTGGTGCCAGGAAAACTGGACAACCACACGTAAAAGAATGAAATTAGAACACTTCCTAACACCATACACAAAAATAAGCCTCAAAATGGGTTAAAGACCTAAATGTAAGGCCAGACACTAAAAAACCCTAAGATGGAAACATAGGCAGAACACTCTATGACATAAATCACAGCAAGACCCTTTTTGACCCACCTCCTACAGTGATGGAAATAAAAACAAAAATAAACAAATAGGATTAGTGAAACTTAAAAGCTTTTGCACAGCAAAGGAAACCATAAACAAGATGAAAAGACAACCCTTAGAATGGGAGAGAATATTTGCAAATGAAGCAACTGACAAAGGATTAATCTCCAAAATATACAAACAGCACATGTAGCTCAATATCAAAAATGAAACAACTCAATCCAAAGATGGGCAGAAGACCTAAATAGACATTTCTCCAAAGAGGATATACAGTTTGCCAACAACCACATGAAAGGATGCTCAACATCACTAATCATTAGAGAAATGCAGATTAAAACCACAATGAGGTATTGCCTACACCGGTCAGAATGGGCATCATCTGAAAAATGTACAAACAGTAAATGCTGGAGAGGGTGTGGAGAAAAGGGAACCCTCTTGCACTGTTGGTGGGGATGTAAATTGATACAGCCACTATGGAGAACAGTATGGAGGTTCCTTAATAAACTACAAATAGAACTACCATGTGATCCAGAAATCCCACTACTGGACATATATCTTGAGAAAACCATATTTCACAAATAAACATATACAACAGTTTTCATTGCAGCACTATTTATAATAGCCAGGCTATGGAAGCACCTTAGTGTCCATTGACAGATGAATGGATCAAGGAGGTGTCGCACATATATACAATGGAATATTACTCAACCATAAAAAGATACGAAATTGAGTTTTTTGTAGTGAGGTGTCTGTCATACAGAATGAAGTAAGTCAGAAAGAGAAAAACAAATACCATATGCTAACACATATATATGGAATCTAAAAACAAAAATTGGTTCTAATGAACCTAGGGACAGGACAGGAATAAGGAAATAGATGTAGAGAATGGACTTGAGGACACTGGGGAATGGGGGAAGGTGAAGCTAGGATGAAGTGAGAGAGCAGCATTGACAGATATACACTACCAAATGTAAAATAGATGGCTAGTGGGTAGCAGCAGCATAGCACAGGGAGACCAGCTCGGTGCTTTGTGACCACCTAGAAGGGTATGAGAGGGAGGGTAGGAGGGAGGAGCAAGAGGGAGAGAATATGGGGATATTTGTATACATATAGTTGTTTCAGTTTGTTATACAGCAGAAACTAGCACAATATTTTAAAGCAATTATACTCTAATAAAGACGTTATAAAAGGAAGTATTTAATTTTTCTGAATATATTAAAACAAATCAAAGAAACGAACACTGAATTTGCTAATATATAGTAATTGATAACTTTGATAAAATAAGTTTCATTGTATTTGAATGGGTGGAATTCCACTTAGACTGTTAAGGAGACAATGAGAAATAAGAAAGAGGTGGTTACATACCAGCAAGTGTTATCTAAATATCTTGCTATAAAGAAGACCAAAGGAATGCCATGGTAACTACACAGAACACTTTTCCTTAATATTGAAGATGAAGATCATTACCAAATTCAATTGTTAATGACCCCCAAAATTAGCAAACCTAACAGAAGAAGATTTCAGAAAAACCACCAAGTTGTTTAATATAGCAGCAAAGAATTTAGGCTTAAGAGTAAGAAGCAGCTGGTTTTGAATCCAAGTATCTCTGCACACTGCACACATCTTAAGTAAGCTACATAAACCCTTTCAGTATTATCCTATCATTCATAAAGGGAAAACAATGTTTGACAATATTAAGGACTACACCAATATACTCCTTAAGAATTTGGAAAGTTAGAATATGCATTGTCATTGAAACATAAACTGCCACATAGAAATAAATAAATAAGTTTATTTATATATATGCAATTCCTATATTATATAAAAATGGATATATATAAAACATGTAATGGATATATATACACATCTGCATATAATATGCATTTTGAAATTCATCTGTAGGAAATAAAATATCTACAAAGCCAATATTTAGCAGTACTTAAATGAATTGCATTCAACTACCTAAATAATCTTGTGTCATTCAGAAGAAAGACTTAGTCAGCCATTAAAGCAGAAATAAAAGGAACGTCACTGGGGAAGGTGCTGATCACGGTGGTTCAAATACAATCCAAAAACAAGTGTACACTAGTCATCATCCCCAAACGTCTCTGCTTCATATGGAACGTCCATCTTTGGAGTAGAAATAACCATATAGTTCTATAGCCAAGGGGATATCTGTTTCCATTTTTGAAAGGAAACTCATCACAATAGCAAGGGTGGCTTCAAGGTTTCTCAGGCAGGCACATTAAGCTTGATGGACCCCATTCTCTTGCTTTGTTTCCCTGCTCACCAAGCCTCTCTCATGCTCTTGTACACGTCTAGCTCATGAAGAGGAAGTGCTGATGTGATGGACCTTTGAGTAGTTCTCTGTCTTGAGACCATTAGCTCTTGTGGTAAATCAATAAAGTGGTTTCTGATTTCGGTTTGGCTTCCCATAACTTTGGATGGCGGGGGAGAAAATATGCTTATCACTCTGAGTTTAAGTATTTCCTCATCCTATGACACTATTTTCCATTGTAAAATAATAAACCAGGGCTTCCCTGGTGACACAGTGGTTGAGAGTCCGCCTGCCGATGCAGGGGACATGGGTTCGTGCCCCAGTCCAGGAAGATCCCACTTGCCGCGGAGCGGCTGGGCCCGTGAGCCATGGCCACTGGCCTGTGTGTCCGGAGCCTGTGCTCTGCAACGGGAGAGGCCACAACAGTGAGAGGTCCATATACCAAAAAAAAAATTAAAAAAATAAATAAAATAATAATAATAATAAACCAGAAATTTGTGCATGTTTCAACTCTGTAGACATTTGAAAGTCTCTCAGGGCCTAATTGTTCCCAGGTACTTGAAGAGAAAGTTTTTGAGTCTTAAAAGAACTGCCTCAAATTTCAGGGGTTTGCCCTTATGATTCACCTGCCCTACTGGTTACTGATTGTGAGTCTCCATTAAAACAAAAACACATACTGCTTCATTCTTTCCTTTGATTGCTGCTCAGATTTAGTCTAAGGATTATGATGATACTAGAAATTACACACTATGATGACTATGTCTTGGTGGATTGACATGTATTTCATGGCATTGGGAAAATTTCTCATCTGATTTCTGAAAATGTGTTATTTAAATTGACCATATTTCAGATCCATGTACAAAAAGTTGTATATGAGGATAATGAATTGAGATGACTAATTTTATTTCTTTGATTGTATATTTAAGATCAACATATTGAGAACTGATAAAATTACAAATACATTGTTGTAGTTTTAGGCAATATTAATATCTATCAAGATACCTTGTGCCAGATTTTAAAGCTATTCCTTCATGGGAACTAGATAGTTATAATACTACTGTTATTGTTGCTTTCTCGCAGGTATCAGATTTTCCATTTTCCACAGTTAATTATTCTAAATATAACATCCTAGTTTGGGAAAACAATAGAACAAATGAAATGTTATTTTCAAAATACACGGGAAAATGTCATTTGCTTTGACTGTAATTTGCTCTCTATGTTAGAAAAGTCTTGCTTAGGCTCAAGTGTTTACATTTTGGATTTAATGAAAAGAATCATTCCTTTCATCATTTCTTTATCACTACCATTTTTGGAATAGAATTATCTCCTGTGTGTTTCTCTTTAACATTGAATGATCTGATGTAACTGATTGCCTGATTGCCTAAGGATGCCATTTAAGACACTGCAGAACACTCTAAAGAGTTGCTTCTCCCTCCCAAATTGCAGTTAAGTAGGAAAGCTCTTAAAACTTCAAGAGGCAAAAGCCATCTCCATTTCAGTGCTTCCATAATTGCACCTTATTTGGGCCCAAATACTTTATGTGTAGTGTATAAAAATGGAACGGTAATACGAAGTGGAAGTGTTATCATTCTAATGCACATTTTAAAGAAACAGTGCTAGTTCTCTTGACTTCCTATGCTTTGAAGTGTTCAGAGAATGAAATGATTACACTTATGAATAATCTAAAAAAAATTCCTTCTTGGGGAGACCTTCAAGATGGTGGAGGAGTAAGACGTGAAAATCACCTTCCTCCCCCAAAATACATCAGAAATACATCTACATGTGAAACAACTCCTACAGAACAGCTACTGAACATTTGCAAAAATACTCAGAATTCCCAAAAAGCAAGAAACTCCCCACGTACCTGGGTAGGACAAAAGAAAAAAGAAAAATCAGAGACAAAAGAATAGGGATGGGACCTGCTCCTCTGGGAGGAAACTGTGAAGGAGGAAATGTTTCCACACATTAGGAAGCTCTTTCACTGGCGGAGACAGGGTGTGGCGGGGGGAAGTTTCAGAGCCATGGAGCAGAGCACAGCAACAGGGGTACAGAAGCCAAAGAGGAGAGATTCCTGCACAGAAGATTAGTGCGGGCCAGCACACACCAGCCCAAGAGGATTGTCTGCTCACCTGCTGGGACAGGTGGATGATGGGAACTGAGTATCGGGCTTCGGAGGTCAGATCCCAGTGAGAGGACTGGGGTTGGCTGTGTGAACACAGGCTGAAGGGCGCTAGTGCACCACAGTTAGTCAGGAGGGAGTCCAGGAAAATGTCTGGACCTGCCTAGGAGGCAAGAAACCATTGTTTTGGGGTGCGCTAGGAGAGGGGATTCAGGGCACTGCCTAAACAAATGCGAGAGATGGGAGTGAGCTGTGGTTATCAGCGTGGACGCCAGAGACCAACATGAGACACTAAGGCTGCTGCTGCAGCCACCAAGAAGCCTGTGTGCAAGTACATGTCACTTTCCACACCTCCCCCCCCCGGGAGTCTGCAGCCAGCCATATCCAGGGTCCTGTGGTCCAGGGACAATTTCCCCAGGAGAACACACGGCATGCCTCAGGCTATTGCAATGTCATACTAGCCTCTGCCGCTGCAGGCTCGCCCCACATTCCATACGACTCCTTTCCCCTGGCTTGAGTGAGTGAGAACCACCTAATAAGCTGCCAATTTATCCCCATCCTGTCTGGATGGGAATAGATGCCCTCAGGTGACCTACACACAGAGGTGAGGCCAAATCCAAACCTGAACACCAGGAGCATTGTGAACAAAGAAGAGAAAGGGAAATTTCTCCCAGCAGCCTAAGGGGCAGAAGATTAAATCTCCACAATCAACTTGATGTACCCTGCATCTCTGGAATAACTGAATAGACAGCGAATCATCCCAAGATTGAAACAGTGGACTTTGGGAGCAACAGTAGACTTGGGGTTTGCTTTCTGCATCTAATATGTTTCTGGTTTTATGTTTACCTTTGTTTAGTATTTAGAGTTTACTATCATTGGTAGATTTATTTATTAATTTTGTTGCTCTCTTCTTCCATATATATATATATATATATATATATATATATATATATATATTACCTTTTTCTCCTTTTGTGAGTGTGTATGTGTATGCTTCTTTTTGTGATTTTGTCTGTATACATTTGCTTTTACCATTTCTCTTAGGGTTCCGTCTGTCCATGTCTTTTGATATTGTTTTATTTTGTTTGTTTCTGTTTATTTTAGTATAGTTTTAAGTGCTTTTTATCATTGATGGATTTGGTTTTTGGTTTGGCTGCTCTCTTCTTTCTTTCTTTTCCTTTTATATTATTTAAATATTTTTATTTTTAATAATTTTTTTACTTTAATAACTTTATTTTATGTTTTTTTTCTTTCTCTCTTTCTTTTTTCTTCTTCCTTTTCTTCAAGCCATGTGGCTGACAGGGTCTAGGTGCTCTGACTGGGTGTAAGACTTGTGCCTCTTAGATGAGAGAGCCGAGCTCAGAACATTAGTCCACCAGAGACCTCCTGACTCCACATAATATTAAATGGTGAAAGCTCTCCCAGATACCTCCATATCAGTGCTAAGACCCAGCTGCACTCAACGACCAGCAAGCTAAACTGCTGGACACCCTATTCCAAACAACTAGAAAGACAGGAACACAATCCCACCCATTAGCAGAGAGGCTGCCTAAAATCATAATGTCACAGACACCATATAACACACCACCAGAAGCAGTCCTGCCCACCAGAAAGACAAGATCTAGCTTCATCCACCAGAACACAGGCACTAGTCCCCTCCACCAGGAAGCCTACACAACCCACTTAAACAAGCTTAGCCAAAAGGGCAGACACCAAGACCAACAGGAAATACGAACCTGCAGACTGTGAAAAGGAGGAACCATATACAGTAAGTTAAGCAAGATGAGAAGACAAAAAAATGAACAGCAGGAGCAAGGTAAAAGCCCACCAGACCAAAAAAATGAAGAGGAAATAGGCAGTTTACCTGAAAAACAATTCAGAATAACGATAGTAGAGATGATCCAAAATCTTGGAAATAGAATGGAGAAAATACAAGAAATGTTTAACAAGGACCTAAAAGAATTAAAGAGCAAAGAAACAATAATGAACAATACAATAAATGAAATTAAAAATTCTCTAGAAGGGATCAATAGTAGAATAATTGAGGCAGAAGAATGGATAAGAGACCTGGAAGATAAAATAGTAGAAATAACTACTGCAAAGCAGAATAAAGAAAAAAAGAATGAAACGATTGAGGACAGTCTTAGACAACATTAAATGCACCAACATTCAAAACATACGGGTCCAGAAGAAGACGAGAAAAGAAAGGGACTGAGAAAATATTTGAAGAGATTATAGTTGAAAACATCCTTAATATGGGATAGGAAATAGTTAATCAAGTCCAAGAAGAGCAGAGAGTCCCATACAGGATAATCCAAGGAGAAACATGCCAAGACACATATTAATCAAAATTTAAATAATTAAATACAAAGAAAAAATATTAAAAGCAGCAAAGTAAAAACAACAAAAAAAATACATGTGAATCCCCATAAGGCTAACAGACGATCTTTTAGAAGAATCTCTGCAAGCCAGAAGGGAATGGCAGGACATATTTAAAGTGATGAAAGGGAAAAACCTACAACCAAGATTACTCTACCCAGCAAGGATCTCATCAGATTCAAAAGAGAAATTAAAACTTTATACCCAAGCAAAAGCTAAGAGAATTCAGCACCACCAAACCAGTTTTACAACAAATGCTAAAGGAACTTATCTAGGAAGGAAACACAAGAGAAGGGAAAGACCTACAGTAACAAACCAGAAACAATTAAGAAAATGATAATAGGAACATACATATCGATAACTACCTTAAATGTAAATGGATTAAATGCTCCAACCAAACGACATAGACTGGCTGAATGGATACAAAAATAAGACCTGTATATATGCCATCTACAAGAGACCCACTTCAGACCTAGTGACACATACAGACTGAAAGTGAGGGTATGGAAAATCATATTCCATGCAAATGGAAATCAAAAGAAGCTAGAGTAGCAATTCTCATATCAGACAAAATAGACTTCAAAACACAGACTATTATAAGAGACAAAGAAGGGCACTACATAATGATCAAGGGATCTATCCAAGAAGAAGATACAACAATTGTAAATATTTATGCACCCAACAGAGGAACACATTGATACATAAGGTAAATGCTATCAGCCATAAAAGAGTAAGTCGACAGTAACACAATCATAGTAGGGGAATTTAACACCCAACTTTCACCAATGGACTGATCATCGTAAATGAAAATTAATAAGGAATCACAAGCTTTAAATGATACATTAAACAAGATGGACTTAATTGGTATTTATAGGACATTCCATCCAAAAACAACAGAATACACACTTTCTTCTCAAGTGTTCATGGACATTCTCCAGGATAGATCATATCTTGGGTCACAAATCAAGCCTTGATAAATTTAAGAAAATTGAAATTGTATCAAGTATCATTTACAACAACAATGCTATGTGACTAGATATCCATTAGAGGAAAATATCTATAAAAAGTACAAACACATGGAAGCTAAACAATACACTACTTAATAACCAAGAGATCACTGAAGAAATAAAAGAGAAAATCAACAAATACTTAGAAACAAATGATCATGAAAACATGATGACCCAAAACCTATGAGATGGAGCAAAAGCAGTTCTAAGAGGGAAGTTTATAGCAATACACTCCTATCTCAAGAAACAAGAAACATTTCAAATAAACAACCTAACCTTACACCTAAAGCAATTAGAGAAAGAACAAAAAAACCCCACAAAGTTAGCAGAAGGAAAGAAATCATAAAGATCAGGTCAGAAATAAATGAAAAAGAAATGAAGGAAATGTTAGCGAAAATCAATAAAATTAAAGCTGTTTCTCTGAGAAAATAAACAAAATTGATAAACCATTAGCCAGATTCATCAAAAAAAAGGGGGAGAAGACTCAAATCAATAGAATTAGAAATGAAAAAGGAGAAGTAAAAACTGACACTGCAGAAATACAAAGGATCCTAAGAAATTACTACAAGCAGCTACATGCCAGTAAAATGGACAACCTGGAAGAAATGGACAAATTCTTAGAAAAGCACAACCATCTGAGACTGAACCAGGAAGAAATAGAAAATATAAACAGACCAATCACAAGCACTGAAATTGAGACTGTGATTAAAAATATTCCAACAGAATAAAGTCCAGGACCAGATGGCTTCACAGGCAAATTTTATCAAATATTTAGAGAAGAGCTAACACCTATTCTTTTCAAACTCTTCCAAAATATAGCAGAGGGAGGAACACTCCTAAACTCATTCTATGAGGCCACCATCACCCTGGCACCAATACCAGACAAAGATGTCACAAAGAAAGAAAACTACAGGCCAATATCACTGATGAACATAGATTCAAAAATCCTCAACAAAATACTAGCAAACATAATGCAACAGCACATTAAAAGGATCATACACCATGATCAAGTTGGATTTATCCCAGGAATGCAAGGATTCTTCAATATACACAAATCAAAAAATGTGATAAACCATTTTAACACACTGAAGGTGAAAAACTGTATGATCATCTCAACAGATGCAGAAAAAGCTTTCAACATAGTTCAACACCAATGTATGATAAAAACCCTCTAGAAAGTAGACATAGAGAGGACTTACCTCAACATAGGAAAGGCCATATATGACAAAACCACAGCCAACATCATTCTCAATGGTGAAAAACTGAAACCATTTCCACTAAGATCAAGAACAAGACAAGGTTGTCCACTCTCACCACTATTATTCAACATAGGTTTGGGAGGTTTAGCCACAGCAATCAGAGAAGAAAAAGAAATAAAAAGAATCCAAATCGTAAAAGAAGAAGTAAATCTGTTTACCCTTTGCACATGATATGATACTGTACATAGAGAAACCTAAAGATGTTACCAGAAAACTACTAGAGCTAATCAATGAATTTGGTAATGTAGCAGTATAAAAAATAATGCACAGAAATCTCTTTCATTCCTGTACACTAATGATAATAAATCTGAAAGAGAAATTAAGGAAACACTCCCATTTACCATTGCAACAAAAAGAATAAAATACCTAGGAATAAACTTACCTAAGGAGACAAAAGACCTATATGCAGAAAAATATAAGACACTGATGAAAGAAATTAAAATGACAAAAAAGGATGTGGAGATATAGCATGCTTTTGGATTGCAAGAATCAACACTGTGAAAATGACTATACTACCCAAAGCAATCTACAGATTCAGTGCAATCCCTAACAAACTACCAATGACATTTTTCACAGAACTAGAGCAAAGAATTTCACTATTTGTATGGAAACACAAAAGACCCCAAACAGCAAAAGCAGTCCGGAGAAAGAAAAATGGAGCTGGAGGAATCAGGCTCCCAGACTTCAGACTATACTACAAAGCTACAGCAATCAAGAGAGTATGGTACTGGAACAAAAACAGAAATATAGATCAGTGGAAAATGATAGAAAGCTCAGAGATAAACCCACACACATATGGTCACCTTATTTTTGTTAAAGGATGCAAGAATATACAATGGAGAAATAACAGCCTCTTCAGTAAGTGGTGCTGTGAAAACTGGACAGCTACATGGAAAATAATGAAATTAGAACACTAGCTAACACCATACACACACACACACAAACACAAAATGGATTAAGGACCTCAATGTAAGGCCAGACATTATAAAACTCTTAGAGGAAAACATAGGCAGAACACTATATGACATAAATCACAGCAAGATCCTTTTTGACCCACCACTTAGAGAAACAGAAATAAAACCAAAAATAAACAAATGGGAGCTAAAGAAACTTAAAAGCTTTTGTAGAGGAAAGGAAACCATAAATAAGACAAAAAGACAACCCTCAGAATGGGAGAAAATATTTGCAATTGAAGCAACTGACAAAGGATTAATCTCCAAAATTTACAAGCAGCTCATACAGCTCAATATCAAAAAGCAAACAACCCAATACAAAGATGGGCAGAAGACCTAAACAGACATTTCTCTAAAGAAGATATAGTTTGCCAACAAACACATGAATGAATGCTCAACATTACTAATCATTAGAGAAATGCAAATCAAAACTACAATGAGGTATCACCTCATACCAGGCAGAATGGCTATCATCAAAAAATGTACAAACAATAGATGCTGGAGAGGGTGTGGAGAAAAGGGAACACTCTTGCACTGTTTGTGGTAATATAAGTTGATGTAGCCACTTTGGAGAACAGTATGGAGGTTCCTTAAAAATCTGAAAATAGAGCTGCTATATGACTCAGCAGTCCCACTACTGGACATATACCGTGAGAGAACCATAATTCAAAAAGAGTCATGTACCACAATGTGCATTGCAGCTCTATTTACAATAGCCAGGACATGGAATCAACCTAAGTGTCCATTGACAGATGAATGGATAAAGAAGATGTGGCACATATATACAATGGAATATTACTCAGCCATAAAAAGAAACGAAATTGTGTTATTTGTGGTGAGGTGGATGGACTTAGAATCTGTCACACAACGTGAAGTAAGTCAGAATGAGAAAAACAAATACTGTATGTGAACACATATATATGGAATCTAAAAAAAAAAAAAAAAGTCTGAAGAACCTAAAGGCAGGACATAAATAAAGATTCAGATGTAGAGGATGGACTTGAGGACCGAGAGAGGGGGAAGGGTTGTTGGGATGAAGGAGGAGAATGGCATGGACTTATATATCCTACCAAATGTAAAATTGATAGCTACTGGGAAGCAGTCACGTAACACAGGTAGATCAGCTTGGTACTTTGTGACCACCTGGAAAGGTGGGATAGGGAGGGTGCGAGAGAAACACAAGAGGAAGGGTGTATGAGGATGTATGTATATGTATAGCTGATTCAGTTTGCTATCAAGCAGAAACTAACACACCATTGTAAAGCCATTATACTCCAATAAAGATGTTAAAAATTTTTTTTACATAATATAAATAATTCCTTCTGAACCTTTTAATGCAATGCTCCCCTTTGAGAGAGGACTAGAGAAAATTGTACAGATCCATTAGGGATTTAACAATTTCTTACTACAACTATGTCGTTGTTGATATCATGAATGTATGACTGAATTTTCCTTTGTGTTTTCAGAAACAGACCTTACCTCTTTACTTGCAAAAGACACTTTAACTAATCTAAGCTCATATGAACACTGTGTCTACTGCCTCCTCATAGTAAGTGAAAGCAAATTCATCTTTGAGCTCCCAGATTCTTTTCATTTTGCAGCTGTAGAAGAATGGAATAAATTTACTATGCTAGTACAAAAATTATCCACTCAAATAACCCCAAAGCTAACTTCCACTGGAGATTGGGTACACAGGCTTAATATACAGCCAAGGAAAAACTGATGGCTGGGATTGAGACAGTTATAGGTTGAGGGTGTCCATACCCTTGTGCATGATGCTTGTCGAATGCAGGAAAACCTGGAGGTAGGAAAAGAAGAGAAGCAAGATGCAAGCTAGGTGTGGCCATTTGTACTCTTTCTCCAATCCCACAAATATTAGGGTCTTCTCTGCCTAAAGTCTTCAGTTTAATTCTACAGTTGCTTAACTTAATTGGTCATTTTATTTCATAGAGAGGATGCTCACCTATGACATCTGAGTTAATAGAATCTGCACTACAATCTGGTCCTTGATCATAGACTGTCATGTGATTGCTTTTTGATTGGTTACGGCCTCCCCTTACCCTCTGTAATTACATATAAATTGCATTTCTTTTTAATGTTTAGTATACTGTTATGCATAAATCAAATACTAAGTTCATTTTGTTATACATGGAGAACCAGGCTTATGTTTAAATTAATCTGATTTTCTCTTCCATTTTTCTTTGGGTTGTTGATTTTATTAATGTGCCCAGGAAAAGTAAAAACAATGTGTTCTAGTGTTTTAGCAGCTTCATGTTCTTGACTCCCCTAGAGTCCCCTGGACCTCTGCCTTACATTTTAATTCATCAGGATTGTAGACTTCATAGCTTTCATTTATACATTTTGAGGAAATTTATTTTTAGAATAATAGAATCATGGAGAATGAAGAAACATGAATGGCCATTTTGTTTACTCCCCCTCTTTGGCAGAAATCCAGTGTCCTTGACAGATGGCCAAAGATTAATTGTCCATTCAATTAACCTTAGACTACCAGATGCATATATTGCAGGACTCTGAGCAGTTTTAACTTGACCAAAGCGTAATAATAACCTCCCAGAATAGAAACAAATCTCATAATTTTACATGTCAGAAGTAACAGTAATTTGATTATCAAGGCTAATATTCCTTCATGGGAGAGTCTTAGAGACCCCAGATTCATCTGTGCCCAGTGTCCACATGAAACATTGTTCTTACCATCATCAAAGTATTCACATTTCTGTAAACTATATTATCTTATATTTAATTGCTCTATGTCTATTCTACTTTTATCCTTTAATTTTTACCTTCCAGGATTTTTATTTTCTTATTCCTGCAAAGTAATGGGAAAGGAATAATTAAGACTAGAAAGAAATTTCAGCCCTGCTTCCCTTTTTGTTGTCTTGTTTCTATGTTTAAAATTTGTTGTTTGCATGTGCTTTTGAGAGAGAGAGGGAGAGTTTGTGGGTACATGCGTGTGTGTATAAGTGTTCCAGGGAGCATCACTGTGGAATGGAATGGAGAATATTTGTATTTTTTAAATTCTGAAATTGTGTGTTTTAAGATTTTGTGTTCATATTTATATTAGAATCCTTGTTACAAAATTAAAAATTAAGCTTTGCATTATCAAAAATTCTTAAAAACAATGTTGTTATGAACTAGCATTGAAAAACATAAGAAAAAAGAGTATTTAAAAGTAGATAAATTTTTATGTAAACTATTTCTATTTGAGGTAAAGCAAATGGAACAAATATGGTGAAATGTACCCAATGTTAATTCTAGTTTGCTTGATTTTTATTTTTTTTATTTATTTTTTATTTTTATTTTTTTTTTTTTTGCTGTACGTGGGCCTCTCACTGTTGTGGCCTCTCCCATTGCGGAGCACAGGCTCCGGACGCGCAGGCTCAACGGCCATGGCTCACGGGCCCAACCGCTCCGCGGCACGTGGGATCCTCCCAGACCGGGGCACGAACCCGTGTCCCCCGCATCGGCAGGCGGACTCCCAACCACTGCGCCACCAGGGAAGCCCTGCTTGATTTTTAGATCACAATTTTAGTGGTTACTATATATCTGATTCAATAAATAAAATATAAATATATAAACAAATGCTATACTTCTAGTCATGGTCATCTTTAAAAACAGAGTTTTATGTGGTTATAAGTTAACACAATTGGTTTAAATTACTAGCCAGTTACTTATTTAAAGGAGATTTTTCTTTGTTTTTATAAATTTAGCAATGTCCCCTCCCGCCTTGTTTAAAGGTGATGTTACTAGTGAAGATTCTTTATTTCTTTTTGTAATTGCCAAACAGTATATCATCGTTAAAAATATAAATTGTATGTGCCTCTATATACATATGAATAAAATATACAATGAACAAACATACACACTACTATACACACACACACGTTTTATATATATATATATATATATATATATATATATATATATATATATATATATATATATATATATATATATATATAAAGAATTTCAGGTGGTTTGCAACTACTAAATATTATTTGCAACTTTAGTATTTCTGCCTATGTACTTTCATTTGTGTGTGTGCAGGGCACGCAAGCATTCTTTATAAATTCCTCTCTACATGGTCTCTACATCTCTGCTTCTCTGTTCTACACACATTTAAGAATACTTTAACCATTCCTTTGCACACACTTAAATGGCTCCCTAATGTGTTTTCTGTTTACAATAGCTTTGCTGTGGACCCTCATCTATTTACTTCCTTCTATAGCATATATAATCCCAAACATAAAATTCATTAGCTAATAAAAAGGAGTATCCCTTGATATCTGATCATTCAGTTTTCAACCTTTGCTATAATAACTTGCAAAATGGAATTCGTGATCCATACTGTAACACTGCTATAACGAATATCTTCATATATCGGTGGAAATGTTGACATCTGAAAGAAAGGATGTTAGTATACTAACACCTTCGTTCAATCCCTCTCATGATATCCTATTGTTGTTACTAACAGTTTCCCCATTTTTCCTGAGAATTTATCCCTTAATGGGCCTCAATATTGCATCTACCAAGCACCTGTGGGCATTGTCAACCTGGGCACAATTCAGACATCATCTTTAGTATCTTTACCATTTTTCTTCCTTTTTTTAGAATTTATACGGTGGTGCATGTTTGTTGCAGTGCAGAAAACAAATGTAATCTATAGCTGACACAGTATTTTATCTTTGTATTCTACATGTAAACATATCATTTGGGGTTCATTAAATGTTAAATAATTTTAGAATTGATATCTTAAGAACATTCTGTTCTGCAGAAATCCTCAATAGATTTTTACATTGGTGGTTAAAAACAGTTTAAAGAATTACAGGAAGATGTTTGGGGATTTGGATACATTTGGAACCTATTGTTTTCCCTCAGTTTAAAATAATGCAATGCAGGTTACCACTTTCTGAAAATTTGCTCTCCAACACACTGGCAGACACAAATTAGGTTTTGATACTTACAGATATCTGTTTTCTACTTTATCTTATTTCTTTTATTTAGCATGTCTGAGTTTCCTATCACCAATATAATTGTAAATCATTTGGAAGTTTATCTTCGGCGTCTTTGCATCCATATTGAGTCTAAAATGTGTTGCATGTGAAACAGGCACTTTATGCATATATTCAAGTTGATTAAAGCTTCACACATGCACACACACACACTCACACACATGGTTTCCCTGACCACCACGTGGATTGCTAATCTTATGTTTTCCTATAGTCTATTTTCTAATACATCATTTTAGTTGCGTCCTTGAAGTGATTCTTTTCTCTACCCTGTTTAACAGGGTAGAGAAGGCTAAGAAACTCTTAGATCCTGGATGAAAATTTGTTAAAAGGTGAATTAATATTTTTATTTTTTTCCATAATGTTTGAATTTCTCACTGTATACCCAATATATTATATCAAAGATGTTTTAGAATGAATGTATTTTGATATTTACAGACTGAATTTGAATAAAAACATTCTAATTCCCAAGTCTTGCCATTTTAAATTAACTATAACTCATGGATGAGATAGTGTGATTGATTAAAAGCCAGCTATAACACCTCTAGTGTACTTAAAGATGTCCAAGAGAAAGATGACTGCAGGTCTCCAGGTATGACGTGATGAGGGCTTGATTAGAGTGCAAGGTATTGCAGTAGAAAACTAGGGAGGATTAGGCAAAGAAAGAGTCAATAGAACATGCTAACTCAGTAAGTAAAGAGCCCAGAGGAATTTAGACACCATCAAGTTGTTAATGCTGAGAGAAAAGGGAAGGTGTGGTACTCTAGACACATTTTGATGCTATTAACAACATCCGAAAGTTAGAAAATAAAACATGTTTATTGGGTTGGGATAGTTATGGTGGGTTATTTCGAGTTTCTGGTGACTGTTAGATATCTAAGTGGAACTGTGTATGAAATATGGATCTGGAATTAGGGTGAGAAAGCATAGTTGGAAATACAGATTTGGGAGCTGTAAGGCATATAAATAATGGTTGAAACCAAAAAAGTAAATGAACTCTTCAAGGGCGTAATCATAAAGAGTTAGAAGTTTTATTTTAAAGTTATCATTTTCCTTTAAAAGAATCCTCTGTGACTTACCCATCAACATCCAAGCAGCAAACTCTGATTGTAAATATGCTATTTGTCTTGCAACTTGATGTGGATGTTCTAAGTGGGTCAGAGTACTTGAATCCATAAATTTTTCTATACCCAATATATTTTATCTCAGAATTGGAGAAAAAAATGTAAAAAACTTAAAAATAACTTAGCCGTCCTTATATACGATGCACCTTTCAAGTATATGATAGTCTGGTCTCTATAAAAACTAGTAAAACTAGTAGAATAAGGTTGATGGCTAACTTTCTCAGTTTCACTATGTATTGGAATATCCACTTATAAATTTATATTAGTAGTTACATGTTATCAATAAACATAATTTTATAATAAATTATAAAAATGAAGTTACTAGATACATAATAAAGTTTTAATTGTGTTAGTCTTTAAAGTTATTTAACTTCATCATAATGATGTAAAACAATTTAAATTATAAAAATTAAAATATTTTCCTTTTAGAGAAAATAAAAAGATATTATTTTGATATGCCTATATTTTAAATACATTGCTCTATTTAATTATAAGTAACAAAGATAATTTTTGCACTTTTTTTATTTTTTCTCTTTTCCCCAATGGCATTACATACCCTTCATATAAGTAGTTTTTAAAGAATGTGTGATACTCCACTGAACAGATAACAATGACATCGTTTAAGGAGCTCTTATTTTTGGACTTAAAGGCAATTTCCAAGTATGAGTCACTCTAATTCTTCAATGAGAATATTTGTGTTTAAAATCTGGTTAGTCTTCTCTTTGCATATAGTCCTAGAATTAGAATAGTGAGTCAAGGCTTGTAGGTGTACTTAAGGATCTTGATTCATATTGTTTCAATCATGTAAGAATTTCAGGTTCTAGGAATGTATGTAACGTTGTTGTAAGTAATTGAATTTTTGCCCGTGGCCTCAAAGAACAGACTTCTTTAATAGCTGTACAAGGTAGATTTAAGATCAGAGTACAATTAAGAGTCTCTTCATGCATTTCTATTCTGCTTGCTTTTTTTTTCTTAGCAATATGTCATTTCATCATAATCATATTCATCATGTCTTTTCGATAATATGTCATTTGACATGGGTATGCTTTCTCCATGGTCAGTGGCTCAAACTCCTATTCAGAGATTGCTACTCAATTCTGAGCTAGGATTTGTGTGAATATCAAAATATTTAGTTTGTTGGCTTATACACTACTTGTATAGATGGTGCGTATATAAAATGTATAGATCTCTTTAGAAAGATGATTCATATATCAAATTCATAAAGTAAGAATAGAAGAAACACTATGCATAATGTTACACAGCAATACTTGAATAAGTGTCAAATGAGTGTAAACAAAGAAAGTTACCAGCTATTACATGGATCAAGTCATTAGCCACTGCAGCTGTTGACCTACAAGTATACCCTAAAAGGAATTTAGGATGAAGCATCCTGTGTTTTGGATACATGGGCCCCTAGATAGATAAAATGGAAGAATTTCAATGACCCTCAGATTCTTGCATCTTTTAATATATAGATAAGCGCTAAAATCATTAACTGAGATATCTGATCCACATGACTAGCAATGACATTTTACCAAGTTGTATGCTTGATAACATGTATTTCTTACCTAAAATATATATATATATATGTATATATATGTGTATATATATATATATGTATATATATATATATATATATATATATATATATATATATATATATATCCAGGATGTTCCCCTACCTCTGTGGAGCAGTTTCTTAGCACTCCCCTAGAGGCTGTCTCCTGGGCTATAGTCCTCATTAAGTCTCCAAATAAAACTGAAATTCACAGCTCTTACATTGTGCATTTTTATTTCAGTCAACATGAGTGATTTCAAAGAAGACCAAGGTCACCACTATACCATGACCAATAAGAGGTTTTTTTGGAAGACCATAAAGTTCTGATCTTCCCTTTATATGTGGAAAAGTTAATAATAGAAAGAAGTCACATCAGTTCCATGACTAAATACTGTGTTTTATAAGAAATATATATTTGGTCATTCAGATATGTTTGGTCTTTGTCCACAGTTCCTGGATCACAGGTCCCAAAACCCTTGAAATTTCCTGAGTGATAAAAATAATGGGAGCATCTTTTGTCATAATATTTTGTCTCTTGTCATCACTTCCTGAAATCGCTTCAGAGCCATAAATGTAAAATGGATGTCTTGGTATTCATAACACACAGCAACTGGGTTTATCTTAATAAGGGGACTTTTGGAAGTCATGTAATGATGGGAGACTGTTTGCCAAGGGAACCATGAATAGACAGCTGGAGCTTTCAGTCCCATCTCCTGACCTTCTGGGAGGGAAGAGAGGCTGGAGATCGAGTTCAGTCCCCAATTGCCATTAATTTAATCAACCAAGCTTGTAATGAAGCCTCCATAAAACCCCAAAAGAGAGAGCTCTGGAGAGCTTCCAGGTTGATGAACAAGTGTAGATGTAGAGAGAATGGAGCATTCAGACAGCATGGAAGCTCTGTTCTCTCCATACTTTGCCCTATGCCTCTTTTCCATCTGGCCTTTCTGGAGTTATATCCTTCTATAATAAACCAATAATCTAAAAAGTAAAAAAAAAAATTCTCTGTGCTCTGTGAACTGCTCTAGAAAATTAATTAAACCCAAAGTGAGGGTCGTTGGGACATCCAATCTATAGCAGGCCAGTCAAGTGACAACCTGGAATTGTGACTGGTGTCTGAAGTGGAGAGGGGAGGTAGTCTTGTGAGACTGAGTCTTTACCTGTGGAATCTGTCATTATTTCTGGGTAGATAGTGTCAGAACTGAGTTGAACTATAAGACAACTAGATGGTGTCTGAGCATTGCTTATTAATATGGGGGAAAACCCCTCACCTCCATGTTGGAATTGGGTGATCAGAACTTTTACTATTTTAATGTTTAGTAAACTAGATGGTTTTTGGGAACTAATAATATCAGGATCCTTATAGCTTAACTCTAGTCTTACGTACATATTTCATCAAGAGTAACCATCTCCATGGTAACATCATAAGCAGGATGTAAGAGACCAGTAATGGTTTAACCTAGCTTAAAGGAATCAAAATATCTGAATATTAATTCTTCCTTGTCAGTAATTTATTAGATATGTGACTTTAGTCCAACTACATAACTTTTCTGAGCCTCAGTTTCAACGTTTCAAAGACTCATGGCATACTGCAATTGCTCAATAAATATTAGCTTTCTTCTTTGTTGTTTTGTTAATGTCTTTGATTATTCCCATGCCAACAATTGCAAGCACCTACTCCAGGGAATTATCCATGCCCTCCTGTCTTCTTTCTCATCTTCATTTTTTTCATACATCTTTCCAACAGGTCTCCCTTGTCATTTTGTTCCATCTTTAGTTGTAAAGACATGATAATGATACTATTGATAATTAACAGTTAATGAACAGTTAATATACACTAGAAACTGTGCTAAATGCTTTACATTCATGTTACTTAATTCTAATAACCCCATATGGTAAGATCTACTGTTACCCAAGCTTATTCTCTTATTCCATTAATCTCATAGAGGTAATAAATGTTCAGAAATAAGTACTGTCTTCAATGTTACACAGCTGGTAAGTAGCACAGGTGGGAATCAAATCCGTATGTGGTTAGAATCCAAGATCTTGTGCAATTCAGCATAGAATGTGTGTCACAAAGTCTAAGGAGGTGGAGAGAAATATGTAACTAAAGTTTATGTTTGGCCATTAGTTGTGAAGATTTGTCCCATAGAAGTTGTTTTAATTAGTCGTTCCCTCTGTTCCAAGAACATTTTAATATAAAGTTATATACAGTAAATAAAAATAATATATAATGCCATGAAATTAGACGATTTTCCCCCTGTTGTATACAAGCAGGTGAAATGTTAGGATGGGATCATTCTGTCACCCTAGAAGTTAAGAATGAAGATAGAAGCAAAAATTTGGGGATGTTTAAGCATTTTAGTATTACTTAAATTTACATTTTCAAAAGTGTCTTAAACATCAACTACATAATATACCAGAGATGCTTAATTGCATTTATTACTCAATTTATATTACTGTAAGAAATTATTTTGGTTGAGTTATACAGAAGCATATTTTCAACTTGTTTTCTCTGCACAATATTTATAATAGTTGTTTTTCTACTTCTAAGATTGTAATTACTTTATATAAGAAGGCTTTCTGCAGTGTTTAATGTATACCCCTAAATCAAGAAGAATAACTCACTGAGTAGGAAGAAACAATGTAACAATTTCAGACTCTATCCTACTGTTCTTCATGACAGTGTAAAAAAATTCAGCTCGTGGAAACCACTTCTAATTTTGTAACCTCAAGTGCCTTTGCAAATTAGTTTTAGAATCCATTTTCCATTTCTCCACCCAACCTCTATTGAAGTAGAGAGTGGCATTTTGCTTCTTATTCTACTTGAAACTGCTGTTAACACTTACAAAGTTCTGAAATGTTATAGTCAGTTTCTTCTCTGAATCACACCTCCAATAACATCCAGAAATGTATGAAAATACGTTCTAAGTAATAGATGTTATTTTAACAAAAAATGATATTCTTGAATTGATAATGACATGGGAGGTGTTAACAAGAGCTCATTGATAGACTTAAAGGGGTAAATAACCCAAATATCAATTTTGAATTTGATCTGGGAAAATTTCAGCAATTTATGCTGGATTTAATTATCAATTATTTCAGGATACCTACTTTTTGTTCTGCAAACAAACCCATCCATCCAATTTGTTTTAGTTTACATAATTATTTTGTTTTTTCCCAGAATAATACTAGCAATGAAGTATATAACATCCATTACTCAATAAAAAAAGAAAGGGAATTTGGATACTCATTATGGGAGCCAGATCACCTCAAGTCCTCTGTAATGTAAATATTCTGCACTAAAATATTTTTATAGCATTTTTCCTAAGGACATTTACCATAATATAGAGTTAATTATGAAACTGTTAAAAGATAAAAGTAAATTAAGAGGCAGTGTGAGGAAAATAAGAAGTGCTCTCCCAAATAATCATTGACAACAGATGGAGAGTCAATGAAGTAGAGAGATACAGATATTTCATCCTCAAATGACAATTTCTGAAAGGGAAGTTCTCTAAGTACAAACACAAGATTACATTAACAGTTCTAACCAGATCTCAGAGATCAGCTTGGTGCTTTGTGACCACCTAGAGGGGTGGGATAGGGAGGGTGGGAGGGAAATGCAAGAGGGAGAGGATAAGGGGTTATATGTATACATATAGCTGGTTCACTTTCTGATTCACTTTTTTATACAGCAGCAACTAACACAACAATGTAAAACAATTATACCTCAATAAAGATGTTAAAAAAGAAAAAAAAACATTCTGCGAATAGATTATTGTTAGAGAAAAAAAATTCATTTATCCAAGTCTATTCTTTTGCTCTGCACACAGTTTAATGAAACCACAAAAAAACATAAAAACTCAGATCATTTTAAATCAACATTAAAATTAAAAACAGCAAATAATAACATCAGTATGCCAAAATGTAAAAAAAAAAAAAAAAAAAAAATTCTGAAAACATATAATGTGGATAAATCTAAAAAGTGAATCTGAGGGCATTAACTTTGAAGAAGAGATATCATCCTGCTGTTAGTATATGTGGGTACTGTGTGAGGTTAAGAGACCTTGATAACAAGGCCCCCAACTGACATGTGGAGATTCAAGAGAAAGCACAAATAATAAAAAGAGAGAGAGAGAGAGAGAGAAAGCACAAATAATGCTGCTGTTGAAAGGTGAGAATAAATAGTAGATTTAGATAAAGATGTTTCTGGAATTTTTTAAAGTGGGAAATTGAAATAAAAAATTCATAGAAGAACTACAATTGGTTACTCTGGTAATCATTCAATTACTCTGATAATCAAAGAAACAAATTAAGAAAAAATGAGGTGTTATTTTTATTTTTATGTATTTAAATTAATATTACATTGGGTGTACATTGGGTGTATACCCAATATAGTTGAAGTGCAGGTTAAGAGGTCCCTTATGTATATAAATGTAAATATTGCAATAGGAACACTTATTAATGAGAAATATTAAGCCACATGTAGCAAAAGCATTATCAGTACACCTAGAATTTATCTCAGAAATTTGATTTCTAGGAATTTCCATTAAAAGGTTAATATTGCTTTGTGTAATTTGTGTAAAAGTGTCCCTTTAATAGATAAAAATAGGAAATGACCTAAGTGTTTAATATAAGTTAATACTTAAATTACTACTTATTTATCAATAAAATATTTTATTTGCATTTAGAGCATATGTATTAAATGATTTGTGAAAATGTCCTTGTATATCATTAAGCTGAATGCATTTTAAACCTGCATAGTGTTTTTTTAAAATATATATATGTCTATAATCAAAATATTAAATATATACATATGGTTGAAATAAAGTTTATACAATGATACAGCAAATTTAGAATTGGTCATTGCACTATTTTTGCTTCTTTGCTTTCTTGCTTTTCTCTTTCCCCTCCCAAGTTTTGAAAAATAAACATACATGCCTTTTTTTTCTTAAAAAAACTCATTAAAACAAAAGAAAAATTTACAGCAAAAAATCTTCAAAATTCTTGTTAACAAAGTATGTTTCTCTTACTGCTCTAATATATAAATGTTTCCATTACCCTTTTTGTCTGAAACACATTTATTTACAAATTTATTAATATAATATACATAGAAATACATAATTTTTATTCATATATTCATATTAGTGTATTCATAATGAAATATTTGAATCTAGTGGACAACTTCTGGGAGTTCAAAAGTTCAAATTTTGCCTTTTGTAACCTCTAGGCAAAAGGTTACAATTACTGGTTTTCTAAGGCAGAAAACCTGGCATATACAATTGTCCATATTGTGTATTTACATGTGACTTTTCACTGTCTATTTATTTTCCACTTAATCCTACCCTGTAATATGTTAAGGAAATGCTAAGGATACTGGCCCAGTAGTTGAAAGAGAGTGACTTCAAAATCCTGCTTTGTCACTAATCATATCTCTTGGCTTTTGGTACATCATCTGAACTTTGTGTCTCATTATTCCATTAAAAAGCAATACTGTTATTATAAATAACATTTAACATTTATTGAGTGTCTAATACATACTTGGCAGTATTTAGTGTGTTTAACGGGTAATATATACTGCTCAAAACAACCCTATGAAAATGTTTCTATTTTATAACCAAAGAACTGGGGGAAGCCAGAATAAATAGCTTTAAGAAACAAACAACAAATGACAAAGCTGGGATTCAGGCTCTTTCTGATTCCAATATCCTGACACTCAACCTATATCCTTCACCTCCTCACTAAATTAAATACAATGCTTTTTAGCCCTTCCCACTTTATAGTTTTTTTTAATGAAGTATGATTACATGACAATACAGAAAATTGTTTTGGAAAGTATAAATAGCTATGTTTTAAATACAAATTCAGTAGCAGTTACTCTTCTGTATGTTGGGTTTAAAAAAGCCCCACAACACAGTCTTTTGCTAGAGAATAGTTATAAACTGGCTTCCAAGACACCTATGTGAAGACAGTTTCTTGAGGACCGCACAAGAGTCCTGACGTTCCAGAAACTTGAACTATTCAGTATCCGAAGTATCTGGGAACTTAAAATGTTGGCTCATATAAATTAAATTACCAGAAAACGTTTGGTGCTGTGTAGTGCCTCTGCTTAAGTGGCTGGTAAGGTCTGGCAGTAGTGGGTATTTGTACTCTTGGAACACAATCCCTTTCAGGCTGAGAGTGTGTCCTTGGGATGTGAGTAAGCTTAGATTAAATGGTAATTCACAGCAGTGCTCAGAAAATGCCTTTTTGAATCTAGCAATCACTTATTTGTTGCTTCTACCTAAAATTGCTGTGAACTTTGTTCTTTATTCAGGGAAGTTCTTGGAAAGGGTGATAAAGCCAGCTGCCACTTCTCAGGTGAGAAACAAATGTTGAGAAATGCTATTGTCCTGAAAAGATCATTCTGAAGGTCATTGCTCTGGACCAGACGCAACAATAGATAGTAGCAGCATGACCTTCCTGACTGAAAGAAAAAGAAGGTTGTACTCTGAGGAGAGGGAGGGAAATACTGTATACACATTTATTTATTATATTTATTATATATAATACATATATACTATGTATATCATAAAGCAGTGATAATATTATATATATATGATATATAGTACATATATATGATGTATATCATAAAGCAATACTCTGTAAATGCAATTACTCTGTTCAACTGAATTCTATTGATCCATGCTTGAACAAAGTAAGAACAGAAAATGAGGATCTTATTCATATATAGTTGTTGACTTTGAAGGAGGATTGGCCCGCGCCTGAGTCACGGCCATGGCTGCCTCACTTCTGCTGGGGCAAGTTTGAGCCGGGGTGCTGAAGACTGTGTTTCTAGAAGCAGGAGTGTTTCGAGGAGTTGCTCCTATAGTTTCTCTCTCTGCAGAATCAGGAAAGAATGAAAAGAGATTGCCAACGAATCCCAAGAAGCAAAGTCCACCAAAAAGTCACTGCCCTTGCTGAGCCATTTGACAACACCACCTACAAGAATCTCAAGCATCATGACATACACATGTACAGCACATACACCTTCTTAGACCTAAACCTAGACCTTTTGAAGTTCAGGATGCCTCAGCCCTCTTCAGGAGAGAGTCACCTCGCCCCTGAGAGCTCAGTTTAAAGATTAAACTTCCTGTGTCTTTCTGCATTCTTGCCTGCAGAAATAAAATCTGCTCAACAGTCAAAAAAAAAAAAAAAAAAAAAAAAAAAGGAATTGGAATTAAAAGAGAGAAATGTAACTTTAATAAATGAAGACATCTAGCTGGCAAGATGGATTCTTATGGTTTCAGAAAACCACGTGGTTAAGGATAGCACCATCTGAATATTATTTTGTGTAATCTAAAGCAGATTCTACTTCCAGACTATATTTCTGCCCTCCAATCATCTACTTTTGCCAGGGCAGAATTTAAGGCATACACCATCACAGCAATATTCAAAACTGGAAGCATTTTGTTGGTGACTTAAACATAATCCCTCTGGACATTTCTACCTCTCACCTACTCACCACTTTCATTCAAATGATTTTATTATTTGTGGAATTGTTCATCTCCTCTAGGTTATTATAAACTTCTGGTAAGAGAGAAAATCTAACTGCCAAGAGCCTTGTACTTGCATGTAATCATTCAGTTCACACAATATTTTGGTATATAATTAAGAGTGTGTGTGTGTGTTTCCATGTCAGAAAATTCAGAGGAAAAGGTTAGTGATGTCCTCTAGATCACATAGTTAGTGTAGCAGATATAGTAACTGAATCCTGAACTGCCTGGCACTAAATTTACATTGCTTCCTCTATTCTTCACAGGTAAAATTGTTTTATAGTCATATATCTTTGATTCCCCCCTTTCATTGGCTAAGGTCAAGTCCACAGTTTTTCAAATAATAATTTTAAATAGATGCTAGTTATACACAAATAACTAAAACACTCCCCAGAAATTACCAGAAAATACAGAGGTAGAGAAAGTCATTTTCCTTACATATTTATTACCAAGTTAATTTTTCACAATTTTCTGATGATGTAGAAGGTAAGACAACCATATTTCACAAGTCTAACACTCAGGCATCTGAAATACACTGTGTGACTGAATTAGACCCAAAAGTTCTTACCTATCAGGAATATCAGGTGGCATCTAATTAAGATGAAATTTAATAAAAATTAATGTTAAATACTACACTCTGATTTTTTTTAATATCTGCAAGACTTAAAAAGATTTAGGCACACCTAGTCTAAACTTGCTCACTACATTTTAGTATGGGAAACCAGACAAATTATATCCCATTTTTAGGATGATGGGCAGGGTTACTAAGTAAATTGGGAATATTCCATCAAAGGTATTTTGCTTAAGAGAATAAAAGTCTTGGGGAAAATATGATAGTCTTCTTGCAGTATTTTGATATGGTCATGTGGGATAAAAATTGAACTAATTTTCCTTGTTTTTGTAGTGGTAGAATTCGGATCAAAAGACAGAACATGGAGTCGAAAATTTCCTCTTACTACATAACCAAGTTGGTCAAAGACAGAATGAAATACCTGGGGAGTATACATTTCTTCACTCCTTGAAATTTTTATGCAGAAATTTAAAAAACATTTGTTGGGGATTCTTAAAAAGAGATTTCAGTGTCAGACAGTGCTTATAATCCCATCAAAATCTTGATTATTACTTATGTTCTTCATATTCTTGTAGGAGAGAATGGTTACTGAGACTCTGATAACATTCTCTACCTTCATTCCTGGTTAGGTTGTGTTGCCTCACCACACTCTCTCATAGCACAAGCAATCATTGTGTAGCACTTTGCACACATGCTGTTTTCAGAAGTTATTTAGCATGTGTGTTCAAATCCTTTCTTTCACTTTGGACTATATGTGCCATGAGGTCAAGGATCATGTCCATCCAGATATTCATGGTTTACCCACCCTTATGGAGGAAGAAGTGGGTCCCCTTTTCAAAAGCCACTTCTAGATATTCTTTGGTAGTGAAAAAGAGTCAAAGACCAATAGAGTATTGATGCCAACAACACCATGAGATCTAGGGGATGGGCATGGCCCACTTATCTCATGGGTTATTTTGAATGAAGTTTGTAAAATTAAAGTATTTTCCAAAATAGCATTTTACTATTTTGTACGTAGTTTTCATTCACCTTTGTTACTTTATCAGAGAAGTTATTATGCATTCATAAAAGTCTTATTCCTAATTTGAAGAGGTCAGTTTTTCTAGGCTTTTTCCCAACTTCTCATTAAGCATGTGGGCTAACATGATTTTGAGCTCCCTCCCTTAATTGCTAAAAGTCAAGGTTTAAATATTTTAGAATCAAGGGGATCACTAAGATCCAACCTTACTTTAAAGAAATAATTTAGGCAGAAATACACATACTTAGGATGTAGATATTGACTAAATAAAAGGCAAAGACTATACATTTAAACAAAGAGAGAGAGAGAGAGACCTGTTATTACCTGATGACCCTGTTAAGTATTATATAAAAGGAAGATGTATTAGCACTGTCGCATTGCATATTACTAGACAGCAAGTAAGAAACTAAATCAAATTTATCTTTAGACCTCTGAAGATTAAAGTTAGAGTCCAGAATACTACATCACATTATGACAAATGTTGTATATATCAAAACTCCCATATTCAAATCATTTAAATTACTTTGAAGAAGGCACATGTTACTCTTAGGATGATCAATACAAATTTCACAGAAGACTTTACTTAGCAGCTGGAGTGAAATGAGCAGGCGGGGAGGAGTCTTGGCAGGTACTATACCACATCCCATCCCTGAATGCAAACAAAATAGAGGAACTTGTTACTATTCCTTCCAGAACAGGATAATGCTCTTGCCAAAGAATAATCCCATTTATCTACCTCCCTTCAAGATTTAACCAAAGTTAAGGAATTAAGTTCCTTTGAGGATCACTGAACATTTCAGAAGTTAATTTAAACCTCTCTGTATGCACTCTGCATGCACTTCAACTGCGGAACAATCTCAGTTCCCACCATCCTTCTCTTTGAAGCCTTGACAAACTCACCAACATGAAACGATTATGATGATCTCATTTTGAACATTTTCCTCAGGGTTTTCATCATCTCTGCTGGTTACCTTTCTTTCCTTAGAGCAAATTCAATTTCCTTATGACTCAGCAAGCAATATTGGATTGGCCCTTCATCTTTTTTTTTTCCTAAGACGGGTTTAAAACCTTTCTCTTCCAAAATACAAAACTTGGAAAACTCTGCACTGCGTCCTTTTTCAAATAATCCTTGATTGATGTGTCATGTTGTGTCACATCACTTTAGGTAACTCCTGTCTCCTTGCATTGTACCCATCAATGAGCAAGTGAGAATGATGGACTGAACTGAACAAGAAACATTAGGATGCAATGTGTTTCTTGTTGGACAGGTTTCTTTGAGGTTTTACAACAAATTCTGCCAATGAATACAAATACGAAAGACTTCAGATCATGTTTGTAAACCAAATTGGATACAAATAAGGCCAAGTATAAATGAGTTAAAGATAAAATGCCTGGGACATGGCCAAAACTCTGGAAACAATTTTGCTGTTCATTTCTTCTGGGTATCTTGGTGAGTATGATGTGTGTTTATTTTAATTTTTTGTTTGTTTCCTTTTATGAATGTTAGAAGTTAGTTACTATAATAAATTCTTTAGAGATTTTTCAGTTGGGGATATATTTGCCATTAGGTTAGTGTGCTACTGATGCTACAGTGGTCCTAAAACCACAAACAATATACTCCCATCACTGTTCATAGATTTTCCCCTATTTGGTAACACCACTTTAGTATGTAATCACTAACTTAACCCTTTAAAATAGGGTGCTCTTGTCAATTTATAATTTTTGGCACTATGAGGCAGATGTCTGGAATAGAATATATTTTCTATCAGACGTATACCTTCCTATAACACACACAAGTACACATATACATGTATATCTCTTGTCATTCTAATTAGCAATGGAAATTCCACCAAAGTCCCAAGATACATAGGATTGAGATTTTAATGGCTTACGTAGCCCTAGGAATTTTCTAGAGATTAACTTCATGAGAACTTCTTATTAATTCTTACTGCCAAGTTAACAACAACAACAAAAAAAGCCCTACAGGATCAGTTCATGTGTGGGGACATTACCTGTTGATACAGATGTTCTGTCCTACACTGGGCTAATGTGAGTATCACAGGTTGAGTCAGGAAAAACAAAATAAAGTCATCTGATCGAATTAAGTATTTTTTTCAACTGAACTCAGTCAATCTATAGTAAGATTTTAGACATAGACTCTCATGCAAAAATCTCAGAATAAAGGTAGATTTTTCTGATATTATTATTTTTTACTTGATTGGTTAAATTAATAGCTCACGAAGGCATCAGATTTAAGTTCCAGTCTGTAATCCTACATGAATCTGAATCACATATATTCAAATTTCAGTATCTTCTATCTACAGACATGCCACAGTCAGTTTTCAATAATTTTTTTCTAGTGTGAACAGGATAAGAAAAAATATCTCTCATTTATACAGTACCTTTCAATCAGAATGTTCTTTGTGCACTGTACATGGTTAATTTTTCCTCCTAAAAACACACATTAAGCTCACACAGATCTATTAGCAATTTCAAGGGCCTATTTTAGGATTATGTTAGAGAAAGGTTTTAGCAGAATAAGAAAGCCTGGTATAGCCCTCACTCAACTTAAGGAAGTTCAAGCTATTTTTATATTGTCAAGTTCTACGCAGAAATATTGTTAAGAACATAATAAAAAATATCCAGTGGATTTGTAATAGGTAATATGTAGGAGGGAGCCCTGTCACTTAAGTAAAAAGAAGCCTAAAATTTTAACTGAGTCAGATCCAGATGAAAGAGGACAAAGTAGACCTCTGATCTTTTCTGGGCAGTCATTCTTTTTGCCCCCATTAAATCATCCTTTGTCTCTTCCTATTCTCAAGTACCTGAATTCTCATTATATTTTCACTGTTCACCCTATTAAAATTGCTTTCAGGAAAGGACAGGGAATTTACTCAACCCTATACATGTGCAAGTGTTAACAGTTTTATTTGACCTCTCTGGGGTTTTATATTTTAAAAGGTAATAAAACTTGAAGGTGAGGAAGATAATTTCAGGTAGCAAGTTGAAGAGACTGAGCCTTCTCTTTGCCTTTCAGATTGTATAACAGGATAGTCACCAGTTTCATTTTTTTTTTTTATGTTAGGCTTGTCTTAACCTTATAAATGCAGACTGGCAAAGCTCTGAAATTTCACAGGAAGGTTTGGCTTATTCTGAGGCTGATTTGAAAAATGAATTAGAGGTGAGAAAGGGTAGATGATTGATATTTTTTAAAAAAGGTCAGATATTTTTGGGGAACTTAAAAAATGTCTACCAACTTCAGATATACTTAAGTACATGGTTGGCATTTTGTGTGATATAAGTAAATGTATGTGATTAAAACCAAACACAATATAATCAAAGGCAAAATGAATTTACTTAACTTAGGAAGTAGAATTGAGAGTTTATATTGCATGATTATAAGATAATTTGAAAGAAGACTACAAACTAAAACAATATCCAAGGAAGGACAACAAAATATTCTAGCAGGCAGCAATGTATAAATTAATAATAATAATGATAAGGAACTAGTATTATGAATGTGCACATTATTTGGCATTTCACACATAAATTTACAATTACCTTCTTATAATATGCCCTTCTAGGTGAGTGATAGTGTAATCCATTTAGGACAGAAAGTGAGACATTTTCAATATAAATGGAAAGGAAAAAGAGATTTAGGGAGACAGAAGACAATTACCCAAAATTGAATTTTGTCAGAACACATAGATTAACAGTCCTATCCTGAGAGAAGTATCCTGGGATCTTTAATGCTCACTAGTAGCCAGGATCATTCTTTTATTTTTCATTGGAAAGACATATGATATTTTATCCTACTGAAGTCTTACAGTGTTTACTGTTTGCTCAGCATTTTTGCATACCAATTCCTTTTACTGCCTTCTCCAGGAAGAATATATAGTTTACATTTGGATCTGCAGGGTTGCTGAGTAGTCTGACAAAGTCTTTTTGAAAAGGTTGTGTGCTGGGTCATATAATAAGAGATATTATAACCCTCTCTGGCATCTCTCTGAGTCTTGCAGGACAGTACATTGTTGAATAATGATTGCATGAGCATAGTCAGAACACCCCCAACTCCATCTTTAGTGTTTCCCAAAAGAAAACCTGAAATCTTTGGATAAAATATTTTCTTTGGGAAAAAAAGAAGCTATTGAGAGAGGTTAGATAGTAAGTTCAGGTATGCTGCAGGACAGGTGCATGAAGTTTGTCCAGTATCTTTGATTCTACTGCTAAACAGAGTAGTGACCGATTCCTTTCCTATCACTTTAGATCTTTTATTTTTCTCCATTTGTACACATGTCAAACTTCATGAAAATGTTGTAACTCAGATGCTCCCCAGTAATACACAATTTAATCATCCTACCTTTGTACTAATCTGTGTTCTCTGAATGAATCCAGGGACACTGCTTCTGATAATGTGTACAGAGTTCTACATCTTACAGACTACATAATTAGGTTGCAACACAGTACAATGTAGGTTATAAAATCATTGAAAAAATCAGCACAACCTCAGCTTGGTTACCCATACTTTAAAATGTCATATTCTATACTGTAGAGAACAAACACTATCTCAACTTTCATTTCATATAGAGTTGCAAAGGTAGAAAAAAATGAACTTCCACTTAAATATTTAAAACACCCTTTTGCCAAATTTGCCCTAATAGTTCAGATTACTGTATCTGATACACAGTAATAAGATATTAACATTAAAATGATTTCTAGCCCAATCTCTTGATATTATAGATAATGAAACTGGGCATAAGTGGAGGTGAGGATTTGACTAACATTGTTTAGTAGTTAGTAGAGAATCTAGAGTTTATACTATAGTCTACATTTAACCAGTAACTAGTTTAGCAATCTAAATAGTATTACCACATCTTCTAGTCAAGGATATCTCAAGTAAATTCCTGTATTGAATTAAAAATTCTGTGTTTCTGTCATAATTTATGCATCACACTTAAGCATATAAAACTTGTAAAATTGTGTGGTAGATAGATTCTGAGATGGTTCCCCAATGATTCCTTTCTCTGTACTAATGTCCTTGTAAATCGAGTGGGCAAGAATTGTGACTTGCTTCTAACTAATAGAATACAGCAGTTGATGGGCTATTACGCATGATTGTAATTTTTGCCTTCCTAACTAAAAACCTGCTGCTCATTTTATGAGCTGTCCTATGAAGAGACCTGGGTGGAAAGGAACTGAGAGCTACCTCTGACATCCAGCAAGGAATTCAGTCTACAATTCACACAGTACAAGGAATTTAATCCTGTCAACAGCTGTGTAAGTAAGCTTTCAAGAAGATTCTTCCTCAGTCAAATGTTCAGATAAGTTCTCAACATAAGCCAGCACCTTGATTAAAGCCTTGTGAGAGACCCTGAAACAGAGGACCCAGCTATGCCATGCCTGGACTCCTGACCCACAGAAATGGTGAGGCAATGAGTATGTTTACATTAAGATGTTAATTTTGAGGTAATCTGTTATGCAACAATAGATAACTAATATAATTTGTTTTTGAGTAAAATAGCAAGGTACAATGGTTAAAGGAGATAAATCTTGTCTACAATTAAGGGAATGTAACTGCAACATACAAACATTACGTTTTTTTTTTTTCCATACTTCAGGGTAGGTTAAAATCAGTCATGAAACCCCTATTAAAATGATCATAAAGCAATTGCACAACCATGAATCAGTAAAATCAATAATAAAAATAGAATTAATAACAGAAGTAAATTATAATTACCTTCCAAAATGTCTTTACACACAACAAATGGTTCTTTGAATGTCACTCTTTACTTACCTATAGATCCCCTTACTAAAGTGCTCAGAGTGTCATCTCCAGGAAGCCACCTCTGAACTCCAGAGTCTGTGTATGGTCTTGGCTTCATTCACACTCCCTAAGAACTTACTGGTTGTGTCAGTTATGCAGCACCTAAAATATGTTACTGATAGTACTGGTGGGTGCACAGACACATATCTTGTGTCCCTAATATGCCCCTCTAAGTAAGTGAAACTTCCTGAGGTCATGTATAATATCGTTTACCTCTCTAATACCAGCATAATATATAGACATTTATGACAGACAAGATGCTCACATATCTGTCTTTGTAGGTTATGTTGTTGATGTTATCAAGAGAAATAATGTCTCTTTTATTTAAGGGAAAATTCAAATATCAAAAGTTTTCAAGACATGAGGAAGTCCATTTGCATTATAGTAGGAAATTAGGTAGTTTGCTTAGTATTTTCAGACCTAGACCCTCCTTGACACTGGTGTATTTACCATCACCTAGTCAGTCACCTATGCATTATACACAGCCTAGTTGTAAAACTAGCTCTGAAAAAAAATAGCTAGTTCCTCTGAGCAATTATTGATTTTTCTTCTGGCAGTCAGGCAGCTAATTGGACTAACGCTTTACCCCATCTTTAAATTTTGTGATAGCCTTGTGACCCTGGCATGAGTGAGACCAACATGCTACTAGGTAGCATTTTGCTATATGACCTTATAGTTAATCATCAAGGTATGCTGCTTGAAGTCACAGATTTTACTAGGAGAAACGCATGAAACTGGTTGATAGATTGATACCCGAATCCTGATGCTAATGCATTTAAACACAAGAGGACTCATGAACAGTATACAGAATAAATTTAAGTATTGATTACTACTTCTGAAGGTCAGTCTCCTCTAATTCTTTGAATCTGTTGAAAACTTGTAAGGTTAATTACTCCTAATTTAATAGCAAATCATGTTTGTCATAAACAAGATTTAATAAAAAATTTTAAAACTGAGAAAAAAGTTATAAATACCAACAAAAAATCTACCTCTCATAGAGAATCATTGTTAGTATGTTGGAGTACTTTATGGAAAATTCAAATCATACTGTATAGGAAATGTTTGTGTTTTTCTTTGGACATTGGCATATAATTTTTCTTCTGTCTGGAACATTCTTTCAAACATTCTTTGTCTGCTTAAATCCTATTCATCCTTCTTGTCTCACCCTAGACAACCATTGAGGAAGTCTTGACAAGTCACAGTTGACTTTGACTCAACAAGCTATGCTCACCAAATTTTTATTGTGTTTCCTTAGTACCTTTCTCTTTTATCTCAACACATACACACACAATATCCCATTTAAGTTGCCTGATTCTTTGTTTAACTCTATAGCTAGGCTACAATCCTCATGAGGGCAAGGACAATGTTTTGCACAAAACTGTACTGCACGATAGGCATGTATCAAAATAGTAACAAACATTTCATAAATGAATGGCCTGTTTTAATACATAAATTAAATTATGAGAATATTTGATGATGATCAAGTACTGAGAATAATGTCTTGAATAGCTCTGTAATATTGCATCACACGAATGGACCATTGTTTACTGAGAAATTAATTTTGTTATTGGTCATTGATGTTATTTCTAATGCTTTGCTATTTTAGATAGCAATTCAGTGCTTCATTTTGTAATATAATCCTAATCTCTTTTTCTGATGATTTCCACAGAATATATTGTTACACATAGAATATTTTTAAGGCTCTTGATACTACTGCCAGATTACTTCTTTTGGAAAGATTAATTATTACTAATGTTAACAGGGGTATAATTTATTTCTTATCATTTTCTTATTTTATAGGTGACAGCATCAGTTTTCATCTTATAGTTATGCGATGAAGGTCAAATATTCTGTTCATGTATTTATCACTTATCTGTTACAATAATTTACATGTCTTCATTTATTATAATTATTTCCATTTCTCATCTATAGATTGTCTGCCAATATCCCTGGTTCATTTGTTTATTGGAGGGGCATTTGATTTGTGGAATTATTTTTATGTCTGTATATTCTGCTACACAATGGCAGAAACTAGAAGCTTTCACATGATCGAAGTAGCATACAGGTTAAAATAAACATGTGTTCAGATCCACCAGAGGGCAGACAGCAGAAGCAAGAAGAACTACAATCCTGCAGCCTGTGGAACAAAAACCACATTCACAAAAAGATAGACAAGATGAAAAGGCAGTGAATATGTACCAGTTGAAGGAACAAGATAAAACACCAGAGAAACAGCTAAATGAAGTGGAGATAGGCAACCATCCAGAAAAAGAATTCAGAATAGTGATAGTGAGGATGACCCAGCATCTCGGAAAAAGAATGGAGGCAAAGATTGAGAAGATGCAAGAAATGTTTAACGAAGACCTAGAATTAAAAAACAAACACTTAAAAGAATTAAAGAAAAAACAAACAGAGGAGAACAATACAATAAGTGAAATGAAAAATACACTACAAGGAATCAATAGCAGAATAACTGAGGCAGAAGAATGGATAAGTGACCTGGAAGACAGAATGGTGGAATTCACTGCAGCAGAAAAGAATAAAGAAGAAAGAATGAAAAGAAATGAAGACAGCCTAAGAGACTTCTGGGACAACATTAAATGCAACAACATTTGCATTACAGGGGTTGCAGAAGGAGAAAAGAAAGAAAAGGACCCAAGAAAATATTTGAAGAGATTATAGTCAAAAATGTCCCTAACATGGGAAAGGAAATAGCCACTCAAGTCCAGGAAGTGCAGTGAGTCCCAGTTAGGATAAACCCAAGGAAAAACATGCTGAGACATATAGTAATCAAATTGGCAAACATTAAGGCAAAGAAAAATTATTGAAAGCAACAAGGGAAAATGACAAATAACATACAATGGAACTCCCATAAGGTTAGCAGCTGATTTCTCTGCAAAAACTCTACAAGCCAGAAGGTGGTGGCATGATATATTTAAAGTGATGAAAGAGAAAAAGCTACAACAAAGATTACTCTATCCAGAAAGGATCTTATTCAAATTCAATGGAGAAATCAAAAGCTTTACAGACAAGGAAAAGCCAAGAGAATTCAGCACCACCAATCCAGCTCCACAACAAACGCTAAAGGAAATTTTCTAAGGGAGAAACGGAGAAAAGAAAAGGACCTAAAAAAAAATTAAGAAAATGGGAATAAGCACATACATATCAATAATTATGTTAAACGTGAATGGATTAAATGCTCCAACCAAAAGGCACAGGCTCACTGAATGGATAGAAAAGCAAGACCCATATACATGCTGTCCACAAGAGACCCACTTCAGACCTAGGGACACATACACACTGAAAGTGAGGGGATGGAAAAAGATATTCCATGCAAATGGAAATCAAAAGAAAGCTGGAGTAGCAATACTCATATCAAATAAAATAGACTTTAAAATAAAGAATATTACAAGAGACAAGGAAGAACACTACATAATGATAAAGGGATCAATCCAAGAAGATATAACAATTATAAATATGTACGCATGCAACATACTATCACCTCAATACATAAGGCAATGGCTAACAGCTCTAAAAGAAGAAACGGGCAGTAATACAGTAATAGTGGGGGACTTTAACACCTGACTTACACCAATGGACAGATCATCCAAACAGAAAATTAATAAGGAAACACAAGTTTTAAATGATACAATAAATGGGATAAATTTAATTGATATTTACAGGAGAGTCCATCCAAAAACATCAGATTAAATATTTTTCTCAAGTGCACATGGAACACTCTCCATGATAGATCACATCCTGGGTAACAAATCAAGCCTCAGTAAATTTAAGAAAATTCAAATCATATAAAGCATCTTTTCTGACCACAGTGCTATGAGATTAGAAATCAATTGCAGGGATAAAAAACATAAAACACACGAACACATGGAGGCTAAACAATGCATTACTAAATAACCAAGAGATCACTAAAGAAATCAAAGAGGAAATCAACAATATCTAGAAACAAATTACAATGAAAACATGATGATCCAAAACCTATGGGATGCAGCAAATGCAGTTCTAAGAGGGGAGTTTATAGCTATACAAGCCTACCTCAAGAAATAAAAAAAAAAATCTCAAATAAACAATCTAACCTTACACATAAAGGAACTAGAGTAAGAAGAACAAACAAAACTGAAAGTTGGCAGAATGAAAGAAATCATAAAGATCAGAGGAGAAATAAATGAAATAGAAACAAAGAAAACAATAACAAAGATCAATAAAACTAAAAGCTGGTTCTTTGAGAAGATAAGCAAAAACACTAGCCAGACTCATCGAGAAAAATAGGGAGAGGACTCAAATCAATAAAATTAGAAATGAAAAAGGAGAAGTTACAACAGACACCACAAAAATACAAAGCATCCTAAGAAACTACTACAAGCAAATCTATGCCAATAAAATGGACAACCTGCAAGAAATGGAAACATTCTTAGAAAGGTATTACCTTCCAAGACTGAACCAGGAAGAAATAGAAAATATGAACAAACCAATCACAAGTAATGAAATTGAAACTGTGATTAAAATTTTTCCAACAAACAAAAGTCCAGGACCAGATGGCTTCATAGGTGAATTCTATCAAACATTTAGAGAAGAGCTAACACCCATCCTTCTCAAACTGTTCCAAAAATTGCAGAGGAAGGAACACTCCTAAACTCTTTTATGAGGCCACCATCACCCTGATACCAAAACCAGACAAAGATACTACAAAAAAAGAAAATTTAAGAGCAAAGTCACTGATGAATATAGATGCAAAAAACCTCAACAAAATGCTAGCAAACAGAATCCAACAACACATTAAAAGGTTCATACCCTATGATCAAGTGGGATTTATCCCAGTGATGCAAGGATTCTTCAATATATGCAAATAAATCAGTGATACACCATATTAACAAATTGAAAAATAAAAACCATATGGTCATTTCAATAGAGGCAGAAAAAGCTTTTGACAGAATTCAACACACATTTATGATAAACACTACCCAGAAAGTAGGCATAGAGGGAACTTACCTCAACATAATAAAGGCCATATACGACAAACCCACAGCAAACATCACTCTCAATGGTGAAAAACTGAAAGCATTTCCTGTAAGATCATGTACAAGACAAAGATGTCCACTCTCAGCACTATTATTCAACATAGTTTAGGAAGTCCTAGCCATGGTATTCAGAAAAGAAAAGGAAATAAAAGGAATACAAATTGGAAAAGAAGAAGTAAAACTGTCACTGTTTGCAGATGACATGATACTATTCATAGAGTATCGTAAAGATGCTGCCAGAAAACTACTACAGCTAATCAATGAATTGGGTAAAGTTTCAGAATACACAATTAATGCACAGAAATCTCTTGCATTCCTAAACACTAATGATGAAAAAATCTGAAAGAGAAATTAAGGAAACACTTCCATTTACCATTGCAACAAAAACAATCAAATACTTAGGAATAAACCTACTTAAGGAGAAAAAAGACCTGTATGCAGAAAATTATAAGACACTGATGAAAGAAATTAAAGATGATACAAACAGATGGAGAGACATACCATGTTATTGGATTGGAAGAATCAATATTGAGAAAATGACTATACTACCTAAAGCAATCTACAGGTTCAAAGCAATCCTTATCAAACTACGAATGGCATTTTTTACAGAACTAGAATGACAACAACAAAAAAACGTAAAATTGGTATGGAGACACAAAAGACCCCAAAAAGCCAAAGCAGTTTTGAGGGAAAAAAACGGAGCTGGAGGAATCAGACTCCCTGACTTCAGACTATACTACAAAGTTACAGTAATCAAGACAGTATGGGACTGGCACAAAAAAATAAATATAGATCAATGGAACAGGATAGAAAGCCCAGAGATAAATGCATGCACCTATGGTCAACTTATCTATGACAAAGTAGGCAAGGATATACAATGGAGAAAAGACAGCTTCTTCAATATGTGGTGCTGGGAAAACCAGACAGCTACATGTAAAAGAATTAAATTAGAATACTCCCTAACACCATATACAAAAATAAACTCAAAATGAATTAGTTACCTAAATGTAAGACTGGACAGTATAAAACTCTTAGAGGAAAACATAGGAAGAACACACTTCGACATAAGTCACAACAAGATATTTTTTGATCCACCTCTTAGAGTAATGGAAATAAAAACAAAAATAAACAAATGGGACATAATGAAACTTAAAAGCTTTTGCATAGCAAAGGAAACTATAAAAAAGACAAAAAGAAAACCCTTAGAATGGGAGAAAATATTTATAAATAATCAATGGACAAAGGATTAATCTCCAAAATATATAAACAGCTCATGCAGCTCAATATTTAAAAAAACAAAACAAAACAAAACAAAAAAACAACCCAATCAAAAAATGGGCAGAATGCCTAAATAGACATTTCTCCAAAGAAGACACACAGATGGCCAGGAAGCACATGAAATCTGCTCAACCTCAGTAATTATTAGAGAAACGCAAATCAAAACTACAATGAGTTATCACCTCACACCTGTTAGAATAGGTATCATCAGAAAATCTACAAACAACAAATGCTGGAGAGGGTGTGGAGAAAAGGGAACCCTCTTGCACTGTTGGTGGGAATGTAAATTGATACAATCACTATGGAGAACACTATGGAGGTTCCTTAAAAAACTAAAAATAGAATTACCATATGACCCAGCAATCCCACTACTGGGAATATGTCCAGAGAAAACCATAATTCAAAAAGACACATGAACACCAATGTTCATTGCAGCACTATTTACAATAGCCAGGTCATGGAACCAACCTAAATTCCCATCGACAGACAAATGGATAAAGAAGATGTGGTACATATATACAATGGAATATTACTCAGCCATAAAAAGAAATGAAAGCAGGTCATATGAGACATGAATGGATCTATAGACTGTCATACAGAGTGAAGTATGTCAGAAAGAAAAAAACAAATATATTAATGCAAATATGTGGAACCTACAAAAATGATGCAGATGAACCAGGTTGCAGGGAAGAAATAGAGAAAAAGATGTAGAGAACAAACCTATGGACACCAAGGGTGGACAGTGGTGGTGGTGGTGGGGTGGTTGTGTGAAGAATTGTGAGAATGGATTGACATATATACACTAATATGTATAAAATGGATGGCTAATAAGAACCTGATGTATAAAAAAATAAATAAAATTAAATAAAAAAACAAATAAATACATATTCATTTATTTGTAATGATGCACACATGATGGGCATGTATTTTTCTGAAATAAAGTAGATAACTATTCCTATTGTAAAACTTACGAGAGAATAAAAGATATGTCTGCTGCAGATATCAGCTAATTCCTACCATGTTCTGATTTCTTCTAGGACCTTTAAGAGAAATAGTTCTCCCTCTTTAAAACTTCTCAATGATTTCCCCTTCCTTAATATATATATATATATATATATATATATATATATATATATATATATATATATATATATATTATGATTTACACAATCTTTTCAATTCACTCATCATATTGCTTTTAGATTATGCACTGATTTAATTTTATTCCTCTAAAAGACAAGGAAGCCACCATTGTAATCTCACATCTAGCCCATATCTGACAAATTTTGTTAAGATATGTGGCTTAAAAATTAGTGAATTATGAGTGAATGAATCAGTCAAGTAATTGAGATGCATTTCCATTTATATTGTCATTGCAGGTAGTGGGTGTATAAAGGAATAAGAAAATCAAATTTTGATGACTAGCAAATGTTAAGAAATATATAGACTCTGGCTTTTGTCTGTTTCTCTATGTTTTTTTTTTTAGCATCTTTTCTGGAGTATAATTGCTTTACAATGGTGTGTTAGTTTCTGCTGTATAACAAAGTGAATCAGCTATACATATGTATATATCCCCATATCTCCTCCCTGTTGCATCTCCCTCCCACACTCCCTATCCCACCCCTCTAGGTGGTCACAAAGCAGGAGCTGATCTCCCTGTGATATGTGGCTGCTTCCCACTACCTATCTATTTTACATTTGGTAGCATATATATGTCCTTGCCACTCTCTCACTTCATCCCAGCTTACCCTTCCCCCTCCCCGTGTCCTCAAGTCCATTCTCTACATCTGTGTCTTTATTCCTGTCCTTCCCCTCGGTTCTTCAGAACCATTATTATTATTTTTTTTTAGATTCCATATATATGTGTTAGCATACAGTATTTATTTTTCTCTTTCTGACTTACTTCACTCTGTATGACAGTCTCTAGGTCCATGAGGATAATATGTTTAATTCATCTTATTAATTTGCTTGTTTGTAATCGATTGAAACTTTCAGACTGTTAGGTGGATACAAAAGCTTACAGTAGTAAATCAGCTGATTTTTAATATGGACGGAATTCTATTTGGTGAAGGTTAAAAAAATCACTATAATAAATCTTTGCAATAGTTTGAGTTACATTATTTATTCTTTTAGTAAACTGGCAATTCAACTGAGCGAACAGTTTTGAACACTTGACTGTAACCTTGCTTGACAGATATCTATATGTAAATATCAGTATATGCATGTGTGAGATATACACACACATATAGTATGTATGTGTGTATATGTTTACATATGTGTGCATGTGTATATAGGTTTATATATATATAGGTTTGTATATACACACACATCATTTATTTAAAATGTATGTGCACAAATACACATAGCTATACTAGATAGTTAAAATAATGCAGTTCAATAACAACTTGATTTATGCATTAATATTAATATTATATATAATTTATATATAATATATACTATATATTATAATATATAATACTATATATATTAACTAATATATATAATATATTAATATATGTCTCTTAAAATAAATTATAATCTTGCAACTTTCACCTCTTTAGAATATTCACTTACCAAATATTAAAGAATGACATTTCAGTTTTAAATGAAACAAAGAAAAATACTTTGGCAAACAATTCAATTTTAAAAAAGACCCAGATTTAATAGGACATGCCCAGGTAGATATTTTCCCACTATAAAATTTTAGCACTTCATTTGCATTTCTATTTGTAACGTATCTACTTTTTTATATCATTCTGTGTTATTTTCCAACTCTATTTATATAAAACTTGTGGAAGATGGTAGACTGATTTGCTATGGATAAAAATACCTCATATTCAAATAAGCTTTATAAAATAGGTTACCCATAAGTTCTTTACTAGTGAATCTATTCTCAAACTGCAGTACCATTTATCCATCAAAGAGGAGAAGTGGTCATAATAAAAACAGTGCTTTATGCAGTATTTATACTGTATAAAGCAGTATAATTTATATTATACAATTTATAAATTTATAAATTTATACAATTTATAAATCAAGGTCACAAATATTATCTCATTTTGATATAGAGTCTCAGAACAAAGGCAGACAAGGTGACAAATCAAGCTAAAATTACTCATCCTCTGAGTCAATGTGTATGGAATTGAAAAAAAAATACAGGACTTGGAATTTTCTTCCCTCCTAGTCATGGTTTCTGATGAAGAGAAGCAAACAGATTGTTAGAGATTTAAATATTTCTCTACTTTTAGCTTGAACTCTATGTCTGTCCATTATCTGTCCATAAATCCAGCACACTCTTCACATTGTACAGTTAAGAAGAGAAGAGTCTGTGCCTTTATCACTCCATCTGAATGGAATGTGAAGAGCCACAGAGACAAACACAATGCAAAAAATGTATTGGTGGTTTTAAGCCTAATTCTGTCTTTTTATAAATAATTAAGAAAATGACTAACTTCCATGCAGACTAGGAAAGGTGGCGACATAACCCCAATTACTTGCATTGACAACTGAATTAATCTTCTTTTCTTTTTCTCTTCTCAATAACATATGGGCTCCACTCAGCTGTGGAATATGATGGAACCTCACTGGGATCACATCTGTCAGGTTTACAGGGTAAATAAAAGCACTCAGCAGGTTTGCGTGCTACTGTGTGTGTATAGAGAGGTGGATAATTGCCAAGTCTATGTCCTTGGAAAAGCACGTTAACTTGTCCCAAAGAAGCTAAAGATCATTATCCATTACATAGATGAACCCCACAAAATATCATTTTTGGGAAAATTCCAAGAAGAAAAATGTGAGCATCAAAAATGGATTACATTAAGTTGGAATTTCTCTGCAGCTGACACATGCTTAGTTTAGACTCTGTTATGTTTTTCCTATGGTGTGGCAAAAAAATTACTTGATCAATAACTTAGACAATAAACACCATACCTATGCAGTCACAGTTAATTAAAATGTAATAGAATAAAAAAGCACATTGCTTTGCATATAACAGTAACAGTTTTCATCAGGTATAGACATATTCTAATTTCTACCTGACCCGGGCCAGGGAACTGAAAATTTATTCTTTTGTATGAAAAAAATTATCAATCTTGAACAATCTACGTGGCTTATCTCAGGTTCAATTTTTCATGATATGGAAATTTTTTTTTAAATTAAGTATGCTATATTTGGCAAAAGTTTATATGGCTCAAACTACACAACCTACATATCAGTTATTTAGAGTATTCCCAGAAGACAATCACTTTAGTTAAAACTGAATTTCTTTATATTTTTACTTAGTTTATGAAAGTGTCATCTCATCAAATCTTTGAGTCAGTCTGATTTTCAAATCCTTTCATTTCATAGCAAGTGCTTATTGGACACATTCTGACAGTACCCTTAGGGATTATGATTGCTATACACGATATACATGATGTGTTCCTGGTACCAGAGGCACATTATTTGTCAACACTAGTTATACATAAAATATAGAGCTAAATAATTGTATAATACAATTTATAACAAACTAATGCTGTTATACAAAAAAACATGGGTTATACATGTGAGAAAGGAATTAGAAGAAATCTGAGTCTGTAGTTTTAATTTTCCTGAATTTGGGAAAGAGAATATTCTGATGAGAGTGCCCAGTGCACTTAACTAAGATGGACTTTCTTAGGTTAAGTTTCAAAAAGGAGGTGGTTGTTTAGACAACTCTACAGTCATTGCTCTAATGAGTCTGAAAGAGCCCAAAATCTCTGAGAACTTTATATAGGAAGGCAAGCTTTGAGCTGAATTTTAGTTGTTTATCTAGTGCAGAGAATGGGATGGTGTGGGGTTGTCTGATAATGCAATCACCTTCCCTCCTGCATTTAGAGAAAATTTAGCTCTCTGAAATTTAAGTTCATGAGCAGACAGAGGAAGGAAGTGTCATACAACACCTGTGATATCTCAAATTTCATCTCCACATCTACAATTAAGTAAGAACTTGTATGATAACCAATACTTACTTTTATTACTAAGTCTATTGGGCATAAAGGCAAATACAATGAATCAATTAGAATTTTCTCATTGAATTTGTACATTGTACTTATTCTCTATAGAGTATATAACATTATAACAAAATCACCTTTTATTAATCTTTGGTAAATAGGCATAATATTAGATGTAAAGAATAAAAGGAGGAAAAGAGTTGGATGAAATCTTGAATTCTTAGATCTTAGTCAATCAAAGACAGTCATCATAGCTGTTGCTCTATGTATATCCATTTTTAACCTCCAATTAGTACAACTAAGAGGTAATACACTTTAGGCAAAGACAAATGTTTTAATCACTGACTGGGCTATGGCCAATTGAATGCCATTTCCTTCAGTGACCGGGGCTTGGCCATATGTTAATGGGAACACTTCATGGGTTCAGGCTAGTCATTTGCTCTGTGAACCCTTGTCCTTGAATCCTACCTCTATTCCTGCCTGGCCAATTAATAACTGCAATGGCCTTCATTCCATAGAGAAAGGAAGAGAAAAATAGGTTTTTCATATTAGTAGAATTAAGCCATCAAAAAGGAAGACAATCTAAATAGAGGAGACTTTATACAGAACAAATATTCTAATCTCTTTACTTTTTCAAATGTAAACTCCAACCCCTATCAAGATGGCCCATATTTGTTCCTTTGTCCAGTCTTCCTTCAGAGTTTCTCTGTAGATATGGAATAAAAAAGGAGAGGGCACAAATGAATGGCTAAATACCCTCTAGTATCAGAAAATTTAGCTAAAAGAAATGTGACAACTTCATACAGGCTGTCTTCCCTTATAAATAAATGCTGCTATGTATTCTAAAGCAGTTGTCCCCAACCTTTTTGGTATCAGGGACCAGTTTTGTGGAAGACAATTTTTCCATGGATGGGGTAGGGGGATGGTTTTGGGATGATTCAAGTGCATTACACTTATTGTGCACTTTATTTCTATTATTATTACAATGTAATAAATAATGAAACAATTATACAACTCACAATAATGCAGCATCAGTGGGAGCCCTGATCTCATTTTCCTGCAACTAGATGGTTCCAGGGGTGATGGGAGACAGTGAAATCCTAAGTGTGTTGCTTATGTCCAGCCTACTCCATAAGATGCAGTTTAATTGTCATTTGCTACTCACTGATAGGGCTTTGATATGAGTCTGCAAGCAATTGATTTATTATGGTCTCTGTGCAATCAAACCTCCCTGCAAATGATCTGTATTTGTAGCCACTCCCCAGCACTAGCATCACCGCCTCAGCTCCACCTCAGATCATCAGGCATTAGATTCTCATAAGGAGGGCGCAACTTAGATCCCTTGCATATGCAGTTCACAGTAGGGTTCGTGCTCCTATGGGAATCTAATGCCACCACTGATCTGATAGGAGGCCGGACCCAGGTGGTAATGCGAGTGATGGGAAGCGGCTGTAAATACAGGTGAGGCTTCACCCACTCGCTTGCTGCTCAGCTCCTGCTATATGGCCAGGTTCCTAACAGGCCACAGACCAGTACCTTCCGTGGCCTGGGGGTTGGGGACTTCTGTTCTAAAGGATGAATATTGCTACTTACAAACATTGTGTTGTACTCTTGGTTGTTTCTGCTTCTTAATTCTGCATAAATAAAAAACATGTACTCATTATATAGTGACTATGTATTTGTTTTTAAATACATAAGAATGTCTCTGCAAAGCTATTTTCTTCTCTTAATATCCGAACAGTTAGGAGTTTTATATGGAATCTTTGCTAACAAATTTTCAGGGACCAGCAAAGTATATAGCTATACAGTATTTGAGACAATGTGACAAACGACCATTAAAATAATTTCCTCTTGTATATTGCAAGTCAAAATTTTACTTCTGTAGGAAAGGGTAATTTCAAAACGTTCACAATATGGTAATGGGTGGTGGTACCAAATAATTCAATTAATGTCCCCCATTCAAATCTGTGTTAATATTTTCATTATTCACAATCATGTACAGTTTTCTGAGCAAATAGCTCCAGAGATATGTCATCTTATGGAAGATGTCTACTACTTCTAAAAAGAACTAATATAAGATTATAAAATACATATAACTTTCTTTTTTTTTTTTTTTTTTTTTTTTTTTTTTGCGGTACGTGGGCCTCTCACCATTGTGGCCTCTCCCGTTGCAGAGCACAGGCTCCGGATGCGCAGTCTCAGCGGCCATGGCTCACAGGCCCAGCCGCTCCATGGCATGTGGGATCTTCCCGGACTGGGGCACGAACCCGTGTCCCTTTCATCGGCAGGCAGACTCTCAACCACTGCGCCACCAGGGAAGCCGTTTGTAATTTTTGCACACATTGTAGACCAATTATTAATTTCTACTTTTCATTCCAATTTTTAGTTTAGCTTTTGAAATGTTTTGAAAGATTGGTTTTCCTTGGAAACAGGACCTAGTTTATATAAGAATGTGCTCTTTGATTAATTTACATTTACAAACTAGTAGAGAAAAAAAGGTTTATGATCAAATTGTGTTGAAAAATTGGTTAACTCCACATTTGAAGAATTATATGACTCTTAGCTAACTCCTTACACCAAAACAAATAATTGTTTAATTGAGAAAGAACTAAAAATTTAAATGAAATATAGGTGAATATTTACAGACTCAAGATAGGAAAGAACTTCAATAGTTTAGTCAACAAATATATAGAGAGAGACCCTGGAGATAGAGAGGTGAACAAAACTGCACAAATACCTGCCCTCTAGGAGCTTACATTCTAGTGGAGGGGAGGTAGACAAATAAGCAACATATCTATATACACTTTACTTTAGAAGAGTAGATGATAAACACTATTAAGAGAAGGGATAAAAAATGTTGATTTCATACTCTTTAAGAGTTGTGATTGGGGCTTCCCTGGTGGCGCAGTGGTTGAGAGTCCGCCTGCCAATGCAGGGCACACGGGTTCGTGCCCCGGTCCGGGAAGATCCCACATGCCACGGAGCGGCTGGGCCTGTGAGCCGTGGCCGCTGAGCCTGCGCATCCGGAGCCTGTGCTCCGCAACGGGAGAGGCCACAACGGTGAGAGGCCCGCGTACCACGCAAAAAAAAAAAAAAAAAAAAAAAAAAAAGAGTTGTGACAAGACTGGCCATTGTTAGGCCTTATGAGGTCGATATATGAACAAAGACTTGAAGGAGGTGAGGGATAAATCTTAAAAATTCCTGGAGAAAGACTCAACATGAAGGAAACAGCCAGTGGAAAATGCCTAAGGTGAGTTCATCCTGGCATATTGAAGGAACAAGGAGGATAAGGGAAGGGAGAGAAGGAAGGAAAGTAATAGGGAAATTATTAAAACTATAGATGGATTTACTGAAATGATTATAGGTTTAATTACATATGCATTTACAACTTTCTGAACATTAAAGATATTGAAAAAATTAAGACACAAAAGACAAACTGGGGTCAAATATTGGGAACAAATATAACAAAAGGTAATACACTAGATAGCAACATCTATGAAAGCAAGAACATTTTTTTGTTCACTGCAGCAACTCCAAAACTTAGAATAGGACCTTTTGTATGATGTCCACACTAAATACTTCTTGTTGTTTAATAACTTTCTTGTGGCTGTAGAATATGGATTTCTTTGAGGTATTAGAGAGTTACCTATCACAAGTCTCAAAATTTCATGCTGTTAAATTCAATTATCATCTATTTTCCCTCATCTTGTATTATTTTCAAAGTAGTCAGTCTTAACATTATATTTTATATTTATTTTATTATAATGTATCTATTAGGGTAACAGGTTTGTTTGTTCTTTCCTGTATGCCTAATTATAGAATAGTTCTTGGTACATCACAGCTTTCTATAAGTACTTTGTGAATAAATGATTGAACAATTGTACTTCTAGCAAATAATCCAATTGAAATAAGGAATACAAAGATCTATGTAAAAGGATTCTCATTTCAGCATAATTGAAAATAATGAGGGCTTCCCTGGTGGTGCAGTGGTTGAGAGTCCGCCTGCTGATGCAGGGGACACGGGTTCGTGCCCCGGTCTGGGAGGATCCCACATGCCGCGGAGCGGCTGGGTCCGTGAGCCATGGCCGCTGAGCCTGCATGTCTGGAGCCTGTGCTCCACAACGGGAGAGGCCACAACAGTGAGAGGCCCGTGTACCGCAAAAATAAATAAATAAATAAAATAAAGAAAGAAAAAAATGAAACAATGGAAAACCTCACATTTACAAAATAAAGGTAATGATTAGAAATTATTGCATACCCATTTGATGGAATATCATATAGGAATAAATCTTCTTTACAAAGAACATTTAATATTACAAAATAATGCTCACAATATGTTAAATTAAAACAGTGCAATTCTAAATCTAATGACATTCAATTAACACTTGTTGAAATTGAATCATATATTAGCAGTTGTTGAATAGAACTGAATTTCAGAATTGTAGAAACCTAAAAATACAGTTAATTCAGGCATTATCTAACATTTCTCTCTCTGTATACCTATTCTCTTATTCAAGAGAATTTTTAATCAGGATCTTAATGAAAAAAAATCACATTTTAAATGGAGTCACTGTCACTGTGATTCAGAGAAGGGAAAGAAGATGGTGTGGGAAAGGCCCCGTGTCCTAATTCCTGAAATCCCATCCTCCTATTCGCATCTTGCTGTCCACGGAAAGCTCAGAGGCAACACTTTAAGATTCTGAGGCTGCCTCTGAAATTAGTGGAAAAAAATGTTCTGGTTTAATTGAGATCCAAAAGAAGATACTGAGACTCAGAATGTCAAGTTATTGTCTGTGTATATGTGTCTTTTAAAAAATATATATAATTTAATATATTTTATATATGACAGTACATAAATTTAATGTGTTACAAAGTACAATGTGTTACTTTGATATATTTATATGTTGTAATATGATTGTTCTGGTAGTGATACTTATCACATTACCTTATTGTAGTAGAATATTATTATTTATATTCGCTATACTGAACATTAGATCTCTATGGCTTATTTTCTACCCAGCAGGGCTGGGATACTTTCTGGAGATTCTAGATAAACTTCAAATTCTTGCCTTTTCCAGCTTCTAGAGGCTAGCTACATTCCTTGCATTCCTTGGCTCATGACCCCCTTCCTCAATATTCAAAGCCAGTAACATTATATCTTTCTCAACTATTCTTTCATTGTCACATCTCCCTCTCATTTTTTCTCCTCCTCTTCTTCTACTTAAAAGAGCCTTTTAGTTACATTGGGGCATACACATAATCCAGGATAATCTCCCTATTTTAACCTGGATTCCATATGTAACCTTAATTTCCCTTTGCCAGGTAGCCTAAATATTCACAGGTTCACAGAATTAGAACATGGGCCTCTTTGAGGGATCATTAGTCTATTACAAAGAAGAGTTAAAGAAAAATTATCCAATATATCTCACTTTTTTTTAATACCCAACACATGTACATATGCATGCATGCACACACACATACACACACACATTTTCACTCACACACAGTCTCTTCTGTAATGCAAGGAATTTTCAGATTTCCTTTGGACCAAGACACATAGAAAAACAGTAAAAATGTGAATTTTATTTAAAAGAAAGTTATAAGTGGAAACCTACTTAACTGATCTCTACTTAACATACTCACAAAATTGATGGTCAATCTCCAAGTCTTCTAAAAAACATAGTGTCTTATTTACAAAACAGAAGTAGAGACACAGATGTAGAAAACAAATTTATAGTTACCAAGGGATAAGGGGGGAAGGATAAATTAGGAGATTGAGATTGACATATACACAGTCCTATATATAAAATAGATAACTAATAAGAACCTGTAAAGCACAGGGAACTCTACTCAATACTCTGTAATGGCCTATATGAGAAAATAATCTAAAAAAAAAAAAAAAGAGTGGATATATATATATATATATATATATATATATATATATATATATGTATGTATGTATATATTTGATTCACTTTGCTGTATACCTGAAACTAAAACAACACTCTAAATCAACTATACTCCAATAAAATGTTTTTAAAAAAAAATTTAAAAAGGAATGTAAATCTTCTACAACATCCTGACCACTGTAGCTACACCTGGATATTCCTATTTTTACCTGTCACACTATAAGCAGACCAGGAGTCATTTATGTTTCAACCTTTTTAATCTACCTTTCTTAAAATTAAATAACCAGTGCTTTAAAAAATATTACTATTAACCAGTATCTATTCAATCAGATTTGATAAATTGTCCACATTAATGTTTTAACAAAAATTTCTGTATGATATCACTTCTTGTAAACCACGGGGCTGTTGGAGAAAAGAACACAAGGCACATAGATTTTGATGACTGAGAGGAGTCTAGAAAGTTCAGAATTTAGGGGCAGAGATGGAAGATGATAGTCAAGAATGAGGGTCTCATAGGACCAGAAATTATAAGGGGAGCCCTAGGGAGACAGTTCCTGGATGAGATTTGTGCCAGTTAGTAAACTTTGCCTATTTTAAGTTTTACCTGGGCTTGCACTCTCTTTTAAGTTCTGTTCTGCACCACCATTTTATTTTTCATTGAACACTTATCTAAGATCACACTGTCCTAGTTTTAAAATATTCTATTGTTATACTTTCACTGATCTCAAATTGATAGATTTCCCTGGTGCATTTGAAAGAAGTTTTTGAAAATGTTGCCATGCTCTTTGTGTTCTTACCATTTCTTGGTGTCTCTGAATATAAAGTTCTATTTCCAGTGACTGTTTCTATAATAAATTTAAGAATTGGGTGGGTCAAGATTAATGTAATTTTAAACTGTCAATCAAATTCCACAGCTTTTCAGCTCATTAATATATATTGAACTGTTTCAGTTATTTTTCAACCAGATTTCTTTAAAACTACAAAACTTATTTTATCCAAGCTTGGTAATGCTTGTTGTTGACATTTCTGTCTAGAGAAATTAGGAATCTGAGCAGCAGTCAAAACATGATATTCTTGCAACTGAGATAAATTAAAAAGTGAAACATCCATAAAGCATTTTCATAATTTCATATTTCCTTGGGTTTCGAGTATCTATAGATCCAGTTACTAATAAAATGATCATAGAAAAGTTGCATTCTGGAAAGGTGATGTGTTACTTTTCTCAACTATGTATTTTTTCTTTTCATTATAACAGAAGCCCTTAGTAAATAGATTATTATTCTATTCTATCCATTCACTTTATACTACCATGTGTAAAATAGATAGCTAGTGGGAACCTGCTGTATAGCACAGGGTGCTCATCTTGGTGCTCTGTGATGACCTAGATGGGTGGAATTGGGGGTGGGAGGGTGGGAAGGAGGTCCACGAGGGAGGGGATATATGTATACATATAGCTGATTAACTTCCTTGTACAGCAGAAATTAACACAACATTGTAAAGCAATTGTACTCCAATTTAAAAAATATATTTAAAGGAAATCCCTTAAGTGTTTCAGAATTAAGTGGCCATTCTTCAAATGTAGGAATACAATGTAATGAAAATGTGAAAGCCAGGTGCTCTTACGTTTAATCTTGGCAAGGATGCTGGATGACAGGTCTTATTCCCACCTACTGATAAGGAACTGAAATCGAATGGAATGAAGTTACTTCCCATGTTTGCACAGCATGGGAAAATCAGGATTCAGACAGAGTATTCCCAGTTCAGTGCCATCTATTACTATTACAATTGCCCTTGGGGCAGAGCAGCTTGTGATTCAACCTCATAGGATGTCTTTTGTTGTACAATTGGAGAATGCTTAGCAGATCTTCCTATCTTCCAATTAGGCTATTTCAGTTAATTGCCTAATAGAATTTCACCAATTTATTGAAAACAAAAATAGCCTTCTTGGAGAAACCATGAGGGAAGAATATAAGAGAGTGGAAGAAGCATTTGCTTATAGGGAAGATAGAATGAATTTTTAAAAATAATAAAATAGAGCAAAGGGAAAAATGACAAAATGTGTTGATTTGGGATAATCTGGCATTCTACATTTTTGAAAAAAGAGAAAAGTAAAAGAGGAAATCAGTTTTTATTTTTATTTTTTTATTAAAGTATAGTCGATTTACAATATTATATTAGTTTCAGGGGTACCACATAGTGTTTCAATATTTTTACAGATTATGAACTGTTAAAAATTATTACAAGATAGTGGCTATAATTCATTGTACTATAAAATATATCCTTTTTGCTTATTATTTTATACATAGTAGTTTGTATCTCAATACCATTCCCCATCCCCTTTCCTATCTCCTTTGGTAATCACTAGTTTGTTTTCTATGTATATTTGTCTCTTTCTGTTTTGCATATACATTCATTTGTAGTATGTTTTAGTTTCCATATATAAGTAATGTCATACGGTATTTGTCTTTCTCTGACATTTCATTAAGCATAATATTCTCTAGTTCCCTCCACATTGCTGCAAATGGCAGAATTTCATTCCTTTTATGGCTGAGTAATATTTGATTGTATACACATATGTCCCATCTTCGTCAATTCATCTGCTGATGGGTATTATTTTTGCCTCCTTAATGTTATTGTAAACAGCGCTGTTATGAACATTGGGGCGCCTGTTTCTTTTCAAATTAGTGTTTTCATTTTTTCCAGATGTATGCCCAGGAGTGGAATTGCTGGGTCATATGGTAGTTATATTTTTAGTTTTTGGAGGAACCTCCATATAGTTTTCCATAATGTCTGCACAATTTTTATTCCCTCCAACAGTGTATGAGGGGTCCCTTTTCTCCACATCCTCTCTAGCATTTGTTATTGGTAGACTTTTTGATGAAAGCAATTCTAACAGGTGTGAAGTTACACCTCATTGTGGTTTTGACTTGCATTCTTTAATAATTAGTGATGTGGAGCATTTTTCCATTTGCGTGGTAGCCATCTGTATGTCTTCTTTGGAAAACTGTCTATTCAGGTCTTCTGTCCATTATTTGATTGGGTTGGTGTTTATTTGATATTGAGTTATATGAGCTTTCTGTGTATTTTGGATATGAACCCATTGTCAGTCACATCATTTGCAAATATTTTCTTCCATTCAATAGGTTGTCTTTTCATTTTTGTTAACAGTTTCTTTTGCTGTGAAAAAGCTTTTAAGTTTAATTAGGTCCATTTGTTTATTTTTCTTTTACTTCCTTTCTTTAGGAGACAGATCCAAAAAAAAATGTTGCTAAGATTTATAGCAATGGGTGTTCTGCCTATGTTTTCTACTGGGAGTTTTATGGTTTCCAGTCTCATTAGGTTTCAATTTATTTTGAGCTTATTTTTTATATGTTGTGAGGAAATGTCCTAATCTCATTCTTCTTCATTCAGCTGTCCAGTTTTCCTGGTGCCACTCCTTGAAGAGACTGTCTCTTCTCCATTGTATATTCTTGCATACTTTGTTTTAGATTAATTCACCATAGGTACATGAGTTTAATTCTGGGCTTTCTATTCTGTTCCATTGATCCTTGTGTCTGTTTTTGTGCCAGGACCATGCTGCTTTGATAACTGTAGCTTTGTGGTATAATCTGAAGTCTGGAAGGATGATACTTTCAGTTTAGTTCTTTTCCAATCAAGATTGCTTTGGCAATTTGGGGTCTTATGTGGTTCCATATAAATTTTACAATTATTTGTTCTAGTTCTATGAAAACTGTCATGGGTATTTTGATAGAGATTGGATTAAATCTGTAGATTTCTTTGGGTAGCATTTCTATTTAACAATATTGACTCTTCTCATCCAAAATCATAAGCTATCTTTCCATTTCTTTGTATCATCTTCAATTTGCTTCATCAAAGTTTTATAGTTTTCATATAACTGTCTTTCACCTCCTTGGTTAAGTTTCTTCCTGGGTATTTTATTCTTTTTGATTTTAAACAGGATTGTTTTCTTGATTCCTTTTTCTGATAGTTAGTTATTGGTGTATAGAAAAGTAACAGATTTCTGTGTATTAATTTTGTATTCTGCAACTTTGCTGAATTCAGTTATTAGTCCTAATAGTTTTGGGGTGGAGACTTTAGGATTTTCTGTATAAATTATTATGTCATCTGTAAATAGTGTTAGCTTTACCTTTTCCTTCCCAATTTTGATAGCTTTTTGTTGGTCTGATTTTGGTGGCTAGGAATTCCAGTACTATATTAAATAGAAGTGGTGAGGGTGGGCATTTTTGTTTTGTTCCTGAATTTAAAGAAAAGACTTTTAGCTTTTTATCATTGAGTATCATGTTGGCTGTGGGTTTGCCATATATGGTGTTTATTATGTTGAGATATGATCTCTCTATAGCCATTTTGATGAGAGTTTTTATAACTGATGGATGTTTAATTTTGTCAAATGCTTTTTACACATCTATTGAGATGATTATGTGATTTTTACCTTTCTTGTTGTTAATGTGGTGTATCACATTGATTTGTGAATACTCATCCATCCTTGCATCCTTGGACTAAATTCCATTTGATCATGGTGTGTGATCCTTTTTATATACTGTTGGCTTCTATTTCCTAATATTTTGCTGAGGATTTTCCATACATAGTAATCAAATATATTCATCTTTTGTTATAGCCTTTGTTTAAAGTCTATTTTGTCTAACATGACTATTGCTACCTCCACTTTCTTGTACCTGTTTACGTGAAATGTTTTTTTCCATCCCCTCAATTTCAGTCTGCCTTTAGCCCTGAAGTGAGTCTCTTGTAGTCAGTATATTGAAGGGTCTTGTTTTTTTTATTAATTCAATCATCAACACTATGTCTTTATCAGAACATTTAATTCATTGACATTTAAAGTAATTATTGATAGGTAGGTACTTATTGCCACTTTCTTACTTGTTTTCTGGTTGTTTTGTAGTTCTTCCCTATTCATTTGTTCTTCTTTCTACCCTTGTGCTTTGGTGATTTTCTTTAGTAGTAAGTTTGCATTCATTTCCTTTAGGTTTTTGTGTATCTATTGTATATTTTTGACTTGTGGTTGCTATGGAGTTCATATATGTTCACCCATAATTATATATACTTGCTTTAAACTGGTAGTTATTTAAATTCAAAAACACATTCTAAGAGATCTACATTTTTTACTCTCTTCTAGGCAAATTTTGCGTTTTTGATATCATATTTTACAACTTCATGTTTATTATATTTTACATTTTTTTGTCTTTTAATCTATGTACTTATTTATTTGAATAATCTTCAATTCTTTCTGTATATTTGCCTTTCCTTGTGGGATCTTCCCTTTCTTATAGATTTTTACCTTTCTTTTGCCTTTGGAAAAGACTCTTTACCCTTTCTTTTAGGGTACAATTTGTATTGATTAATTCTTTTAGTTTTTCCTTGTCTGAGAAGTTCTTTATCTCTCCTTCTATTCTAAATGATACTTTTGCTTAGTTGAGTATCCTAGGTTACAGGTTCTTCCCTTTCAGCACTTTGAAAATATCATGCCACTCTCTTCTAGCCTGAAAAGTTTCTACAGAGAAATCAGCTGATAGACTTATGGGGATTCCCTGGTAATTAGCTCTTTGTTTTTCTCTCACTGCCTTTAAAATCTCCTCTTTATCTTTAACTTTTGTCATTTTAATTATAAGATGTTTTGGTGTGGGGTTGTTTGTGTTCATCTTATTTGGGACCATTTTGCTTCCTGAATCTGGATATCTGTTTTCTTCTTCAGGTTTGGGAAGTTTTCAGCCATAATTTCTTCAAGTACATTTTTGACCATCTCCTCTTCTCCTTCTGGAACCCCTACAGTGTGAATGTTGGAATACTTAATGTTATACTAGAAATCTTTTACATTGCTTTTATATTTTTCTTAATTTTTTCTGCTGTTCTGATTGAGTGATTTTCATCATTCTATCTTCCAGGTCACGTATGTGTTCTTCTGTATCACTTAGTCTGTTTCTACTGTGCTTGTTATTTTAGATATTGAATTATTTATTACTGATTGGGTCTTTTTTATATTTTCTAGTTCCTTGTTAAAATGATAATTGTTTAGCTAAATCTTTTTTCCTAATTTAGTTAACATTTTTATTACCAAAGTTTTGAATTCTTTATCCAGTAAATTATTTATTTCTGTTTAATTATTAAATTTTTTAGGAGTTTTCTCTTGCTCTTTCTATTGAGAATAGTTCCTCTGTCTTTTCCTTTTACTTAACTTTATATGTCTCTGTAAATTTAGGTGAAACAGTTACCTATTGCTGTTTTGAAATGGTTCTTTTAAGTGGGCTTGTTTCTATGCAGACTGTGTGTGCCTTTGGTAAGAGGGCTGGATTTGATGTGGAAACCAGTTACATCTTTCCTCAAGGTTTTCTGGCAGCTATCACCTAAGTAGGGGATGGAGCTAAAGATGGAGGGCTAAAGTCTGTGCAGGATGTGAGGCAAGACTTTCTCTCTGTCCAGTAGCTATCACTGTCCTGTCAGAGGCAGGGTCTGATTCCCAAGTTGCTGGAGCAGAAGACTTGGGGGTCCATCTTAAGTCTGCTCTGTTCTTTTTAAGTGTGTGTTTTCCCCATCTCCCTACACTGGGACTTTTGCCCCAGAGGAGGGCTGTGCTGAAGTAAGTGAGACCTCTGTGTATACAGAGATCCAATGTGCTACCTATGTAGTCATCTGTGGCTCCACTCATATGCAGCCCATGGCAGAGTTTTATCCCTGACCTGGCTGCCCCAGATCCAGTCTGGTCTGTGGCATGGACTGAGAGTGCCAGAGGGTTCACATGGTTTGGTCTGGGGTGCATGGTGTGGTGGTCATGAAAAACTTGGCAGCCTCAAGAGCAGACCTTTCTGGGGGAAAAAAATACTTTTTTTTTTCTCACGGTGTATCACTGGCTCCAGATTCTACAGCCCCTATCCTTTTATGGAACTGCTCTGCAGTGGTGGCAAGGCTTGGATGATTTTTCTGTGTGTATTGGGTGGTGAGCTGTGGCAGAGAAAGGGTCAAGAATGGCCACTGCCACCCCACCCAGATCCTCTGCCCCAGGATCTTGTCACCTCTGAGTTCCAAGTTTAAGCCATTTCCCCAGTCTTTGCCAGCCCAGATACAATGCCACACCGTGGCATGGATTGAGTGGGGATGGAGCATTTGTTTGGCTCTGGCTGAGTTGCATGGTGAGGCAGTCATAGGAAACCCAGCAGCCATTAATGCAGACCTCTCTCTGTCCTTCCCAGGGATAAGACAGCATCGGTGTACTCCTCAGAAGCAAAGTCCAGGTTTCTCCAGCCTTTCTATCTGTCCCAGCAGTTCTCCAACTGGCCAAGGGCGTTTGTTTCCTCAGTGTAGGACACCAGCACTAGGATGCCCAGACTGTAGCTTAACCTGCTAAACCCCCAGGGTGGATGTCCACTCATGCAATCTCCCTTTTCATCAGATTTCCAATCACCCCAAGGTAACATATCCTGATATGATCACTTTTTTCCTTCCTTACTAATTACATGTGTATATTTCCTACAGTCTTGGTTGTACAAGAGTCCTTCTGCCAGTTTCCAGTTAGCTTTCATTGAGAATTTTCCACATGTAGATGTATTTTTGGTGTGTTCATGGAGGGAGGTGAGCTCTGCATCCTCTTAGTTTGCCATCTTGATCTCTTATAGTCTTAAATTTATACCAACAAATTCCAAGCATTTTCATATATTTATTATCCTCATTATTATAATATAAAGTTGTTTTATAATCTTCATATTATATATGGAAACAACATAATGTTCATGGTTTAAAATGCTAGGCTAAATTCATTAGATTAGAACAAATAAAATTGATATGAACACACTTCTATATGTCTCTAAGTTCATACACTTTCAACTGCTTAACATTTTACATTACACCAAAAAATAATCCAGTTGAGTTATCAATTGAAAAGTTAAAAAAAAAAACTATCATTTTTCAGAATCATAGTGATTATGTTGATGTTGTAGTGGAAACATTAATAAATGTGTTTACAACTTTATGGAATTACAAATAAAAACATACACTTAAGGCTCAGAGTTTTAATTATATTAATAATGTGGTTATTGAAAACATTTGATGATGGAATTAATTCATATATCTACTATAAGTAGATCTTTTTTCAATATTAATGAAAATATGCAGTGAAGAACGTATTAAAAATAACTACTTTAGAAAGAAAAAAAAAGACTAAGACATTAGTGAGTTACCCCTAGCAGATCTGACTCAAACAGTAACAATAAAATAAAGTCAGATATTTAAAAGATACCCAAAAAAGCCTCAAAGTTTTAAAGACCTACTGCATGAAATGTCTTAAGTTTCAGGTTTGAATTTTAAGAAGGTATTTTTTCAGCTTAGCAGTAGGCAGGAACGACCAGAAATAAAGGCTATACAAAAAAAGAATGAGATACCTAGTGAAGTTAATGAGCTAATCATTGCTGGAAGTTTTAATGGTGGGGCTTGGTTGGCATTTGTTTGGGGTGTTGTATGCAAGATTCAAGCAGGCAAAGAAACAATTGACAAGATACTTCTATGCCTCTTCCAACTCTCATTGCTTATGATTTAAATTTCACTATAGGGAATATCAATGTGAAAATATTTATTTACTTAATATTTATATTATGTAGATCAGTGCTTCACTTGCCAAATATATTTTTTTACCCCTTTGTGTAGGCCAAGATGGAAAAAAAATCTGTCATGAAGTTTCCATTACATAGCTAGCTAACTTCTGAGAAGAATATAACCTGATTCCTTGAGTAGCTGTACATTTTAAGGAGTAAAACATACAACCCTACTGATCACAGCAGATTTGATTCAGAGATTATTGCTCAAGGAAGAAAACAGTCACAGATAGAGTAGGCATAGAATCCTCCCAATTTGTTGGGATTTAGTCACACCCTTGATGTCAGTCTTATGTTTCACAATTGCATATATCATTACAACATTTTCATGATGGAAAATATGCTCTGTTCCTTGCATACAAGCTTGAGAATATGACTGGCTGAAAGAACATGTATCTCTCAGCAGTGTTAATGTAAATCATTGTGAGGATATAGAAGATTCTAAGTGTCTGTAAAGGACACATTTTCACATATCAGAGCAGTGAGGAATCTACATCAATATCTTAGAAGTCTGTTGGACCTGTAGACACAACATCTTCTTGGAAGTTAGAAAACTCATACTGAAACTCCATCTACAATTAACAAGTTCTATGATCTGAAGCAATACCAAATGTCACACATGTAAGAAAATCGGATATAATGTATAAAACTATGCACCATGAAATGTCATAGTGAAAATAACATGAGCCACTCACTTGTTGAAAGTGCTTTATTCTTAAATCTCTATTATTAAGCATGAATATTTTTCAGTTTCTCCTTATTCATAGATTAATGCAATATCTTATAAAAAGTGTACAAGCCCAAGGATAAAGCTTGTGTCAAATTCTTTACTTACCACTCTAGATAATAACTTTGTAGTTCTGAAAGAAGACTGCAATAAAATAGTCACAAAGATGCTGGAGGGCCACCCAGTTCACAGAAATACTTTGTTATATGAAAACAACTGTGGTGTGAAATGTTAACTGATCTCATATTATTTCTCTTTCCAGCTTACTTCCTTTTTCCCCCAACATATAGTAGAACTATACCTCAATTCTTCTACTAGACATTATCTGTCTCTTTTGACTATTTTATTGCATTCTCCACAGTGTCTTAGACTAAATAACAAGAAAAGACACTGACAACCTTGATAGTATTGAGTAATAAATTGATCTACAAAAAAATGCTTTCACTCAGTAAAACAATCTATAAGACTGCTAATCTTTGCAGAAAATATGGATTTCACATTCAATTCATAATATTTACACATTTTACTTAGGGAATAAAGTGAAAAAGAAATGTCTAAAAAGGTGTTCTTTAGTTAACAATGAATCATTTAGGAAGAATCATTTTTCTTGAATGCAGAGAATAGCGGTCAATTAGGTATTGAATTTGCAAAAGAAACCTTCAGTGAATAAGATAATAGATGGATTTGTTGCAAAGCCATAGTAGTAAAAACAACAAATATTTTATCATACTATTTGTTAATACAATAATAATTATTAGGATTTTCATAAATATTTGCTTTAAGTCCATAAAGGATTTATTGAAAATAAAAGTGAAAATCTTGTCCCTGACAGCCAAGAACAAATACTGTGACAGAACATAGTCTTTCTCAAGAAATGGTTACACATCCAACCATGGTGTAAATCTTTCCATCTGCAGTAATTCTATCAAGTGTTTCAAAAAAAAATTCTAGTGCTTGAAAGTTACAGCTTTTTCCTACAGTTCATAGTTAATGAGCTATGGCTTTTTCCTATGCTTCTTGGCAGTGAGAGGTGAGGCACTGGGCCATTGAATGGATCATTATGGAGCTCTGTTATGCTCTCTCAAGAGGAGAAATTGAATACAGAAGAAGAAAACAAAACAACAGAGAAAAGAGGAGTAATGGGGAAGGCAGAGAGGAATATATAGAAAAGGAAAGAAAGAAAGGGATACATAGAAAATCCCTTTATATTTAATTAATATTTTATTTATATTTATTTATATTTAAGAGATATGTATAAAGACATGGCAATAATCTAGAGTGGGTTAATAATTTTCTTATGATAATATGTAATATGCACACTCAAAGAAGAACAGAAAAAATGAAAACATTGATATACAAACTTGTGTAAGTTTAAGGTGTACAATATGTTAATTTGATATGTTTATATATTACAATATGATGCTGGGGAAAAAAAGAAAACTAACGGTACATCACTTTGATGGAATTATATGCAACAGTTAAAAGTCACGTTTTCAAATTAAAAAAATTAAAACTTTATGATTTGTATGTGTTTGTGTGTGTAGACGTGTATATGTGTAGTTTGAAATGGTCCATAATCCCACCACAATAAACTAGAAACAATGTGTTATGATGTGTCTTTTTCATTAGGTATGTGTATAATAAAAAGTAATGCATTACACACACTATTTACAAATGTTTTTCATTTACGTTATCAAAATTGTTATTCCATGTCAATAAGGATACTTCTGCAAAAATGATATAATATTGCATTTTAAGGATATGTCTTAGTTCAGTACATTTTTCAATTAGATTGCTTCCAATTTTTTGGCAATTATAAATAGGCCTATGATGAATCTCTTGCTGTTTTAAACTGTAATCCATCCTTAATTATTTTCTAAGGATAAATTCTTACAAGTAAAAAAAAAAAAACAGGCAATAAGTAATGCGAAAGACCTTTGGTAATTCCAAGACTGTTGTAACATTTAGAAATAATGCCATTCAGAATGCTCATGATGACTTAGGTTTTGACAGAAAAAAAGTTCTGATATCACAGGACCCAATTTCTTACCATTAGAAAGCACTTATTATCATCATATAGTTTAAGTTTTGCAAATGAAAAATATTATTTATTTTGTAGCATCACTACTATTCATACTGACCTTGTCTTTACATCTATGTTTCTTCTACTTAGGCTATATGTTACCTTGATTCATTTTTCTTAGATGCATATGTTATATTTTTTGATCTGTAAGAGATCTATATATTTTGGAAACATTAGAATTTAGCATTTGAAAAAATTTTGGTATGCTTCATGGTAAACTTACTACTGGGTATATTTTTTCTAATGTAAATGGTATTTTTTACAATTATCTCATATTATTGCTAATAAAGGAAAAATAATGTAAGTTCATTTATTTAAGTAAGTATATTACTGAGTGTATTATTAATTTGAAATCTTTAAGTTAGAAATTTTTGTTCAAGTAGACAATTTTAACATCTACAAATAAGGATAAATTCTCATTTACCTCCCAATATTCATAGTCCCTACTTCAATTATTCTCTCTATATATTCACTAAAAGTATTAGAAAATATGTAAAATAATTGTGGTGATAGAAAACTTATTTCTTTTTTAGTTTATAGCATATTTTAGACCTTTGTCACTGTGTTTGAATATTGTTTAGAATCATTTAGAAATTTTTTTTTCCAGAACAGGATTTTCTTTCATTCTCTCTTTCTTTCTTCTTTCCTTCTTTCCCTCTTTCCTTTCCTTCCCTCCCTCTTTCCTTTCCTTCCTGTCTCTCTCCCTTGCTTCCTTCCTTTCTTCCTTCCTTCCTTCCAGTTTTATAGAGATATAATTGACAAGAGCACAATGTAAATTGGTCATATAGCATAATGATTTGACTTACATAAATCATGAAATTATTACCACAATAAATTTAGTGAACATCCATAATTTCATATAGATACAAAATATATAAAAGGAAAAGAAAAATTTTGTTTTCCTTCTTGTAAGAGCTCTTAGAATTTATTCTTTTAACAATTTTCATATATAACACACAGTAGTGTTAATTATATTAATCATGTTGTATATTATATCCTAATACTTATTTATCTTATAAGCAGAAGTTTGTACCATTTCACCACCTTCCTCAGTTCCCCCTCCCTCTACCCCCTAGATTTGTTTAACACAAATCTGATATCTTTTTTATAAGTTTTTATGTTTTTTGTTTGCTGAAGTATAATTGACCTACAACACTATGTTAGTTCCTGGTGCACAACATAGTGATTCCATATTTCTATACAGTACAAAATGATCACCACGACAAGTCTAGTTACCATCTGTCACCATACAGATTATTATTGACTATATTCCCCATGTATATTTTATCCCTGTAACTCATTTATGTTGCAACTGGAAGTTTGCACTTCAATCTCTGTCACCTATTTCTCTCCTTCCCTCAACCCCCTCTCCTCTGGCAACCACCTGTTTGTTTTCTGTATCTATGACTCTGTACCTGTTTTATTATGTCTGTTCATTTGTTTTGTTTTTTTTTAGATTTCACATATAAGTAAAATTATGTGGTATTTTATTTTCTCTGTCTGACTTATTTCTCTTAGCATAATGTCTTCTAGGTCCATCCATCTTGTTGCAAAAGGCAAGATTTCATTCTTTTTTATTGCTGAGTACTATTTGATTTATATGTATATCACATCTTCTTTATCCAGTCTTCCATCAATTGACACTTGAATTTTCTTTATATCTGTGGCTGTGCCATTTTAAAGATCATTTTATTTGTAAGAGGTTTGATTTCTTTTTGTTTTTTTAGGCTATTATTCTTTTTATCTGAATTAGCATTGTAAATAAAGATAGTATATTGTACTCCCTCTACTTTTTCTTTATATTTGGACATATTTTCCATTTTGCTTCATCATCTGGAGTAATATTTTTAAAGCTTCCATGTTCATTTGAACAAGTGAATATTTCCTGTTCATATAGTAAAATTAGACTGTCTATTAAATTATGATTATTAAAAATATTATTAAAACTCATATCACATTTGTGTCAACATGAGAAAGTGAGCAGTATGTTTTAGTGAAAGTTAGAGAATTGCATGTTTTAATATCATTCGTTTTTTCTGCTCTGACTCAACAAACTTCTATTCATTCTTGAAAACCCTAAATTGAAATTTTAAAGTAGTATATGTCTCATTTTATATAATTCCATTTCTACGATTTTTAACTTAAACTTTTAATGTTTAATAATAAAGTTTAGATTAATTTCAAAGTTTAACTCAATTTGTTGTTCATCAACATAATTATAATTAATTCTTTATTATAGTCTATCTATAGTTACATATTAATCAGCAGCAAAGATTATAAATCATAAAATAACTACTGTTTACTAGGAATAGTTAGGAAATTTCAGGTATCTTATGCTTATTAACTAAAAGTTAAACATTGCTCTTTTTCAGTGATGCTGAAAGACTCTGTGCACCTGGGCTTAGTAAGGAAGCTGGAGAAATCCACTTTCTGAATACCCAATAAAATATAACAAGAAATAAGAACTGTTGCTGGGTCTGGGAAAGTACCAACTAAATGTCAAAACATTTTAGGAGTTTCTCAAAAATTTAAAATGAGACCAAAAGAAAAAAAAAAAAAAAAGAAAGAAACAACCAACTGGAGATTTACCATAGCCAAAAATATATTTGCCTTGGGAATGAGGTGGATCCTGGGAGCAAACTGGGTGATGTCATCCTGATTGGTGTGGCCAAAGGCACGAACAAGTGAGCTAATGGTTTATAGTGTAAGAGAGAGTATCTATTCTGAGTCCTTACAGAAAGTTATTCAGGTAAGTGAAAGTGATATGAAAATGGAATCCAGTCCTAACAGTTACAACAGGCCTATGCCTTGAGGGTTGGTCTGTTTAAAGTTACGTCTTTTTTAATAAGAGAGTGTCCCAGATAAATTTGCAAGATTTATTTTTAGTAAAGAGGCAAAGATCATCTTCTCCATCTACCAGAAGGTGTACAATTCTTTTACATCTAAAGCTCAGACTTCTGATATTTAACCAAATATAATGTTTAAAGGTAATGATTAAAATGCAGGTAGTTGGATAAGTTTACCTCTTTCACTCAACTGAATTTACATTTTTTTATTCTTCCATATTCAGAACATAAAGGAGTCACTCATGTCATACCTGAAGGAAACCATCTCAACCATCTCCACTTATCTGGAACATAGCAAAAAAAAATTTTAAAAATATCTTTCAGGGACTAAGTGAAAGGAAAAAAAATATTAAAATATGAAAAGAGATGTTCAAATTAAAGAACACACTCTGGGGTAAATAAAAGTTATTATAAAATATAATATAATATAATATATATATATTATAAAATATACAACATAAAAGTTATTATAAAAACTGAAGAAAACTGTAAAATATCTATTTAATATTTTCATAAAGATTCAAAACTGCAATTAGATCTCACTTCACATCTGTCAAAAAGGCTATCATCAGGCTTCCCTGGTGGCACATTGGTTGAGAGTCCGCCTGCTGATGCAGGGGACATGGGTTCATGCCCCGGTCTGGGAAGATCCCATATGCCGCGGAGCAGCTGGGCCTGTGGGCCATGGCCGCTGAGCCTGCGCGTCCGGAGCCTGTGCTCCGCAACGGGAGAGGCCACAACAGTGAGAGGCCCACGTACCACAAAAAACAAACAAAAAAGGCTATCATCAGAAAGATGAGAAATAAAAAATGTTAATAAATAAGGTTGTGGAAAAAAGGGAACCCTAGTACACAGTTGGTGAGAATGTAAATTAGTACAGTCATTATGGAAAACAGTATAGAAGTTGTTCAAAATATTAAAAAATAAAACTACCATAAATCCAGCAATTCCACTCGTGGTATTTATCTGAAGAAAATGAAACCACTAAGATATATGTACCCCAATGTTCATAGCAGCATTATTTACAATAGTCAGGATATGGAAACAACCTATGTGCCCATCCACAGATGAATGGATAAAGAAGATGTGGCACACACATATATGTACACACATGCAAATGTTACTCAGCCATAAAAAGAATGAAATATTGCCATTTGTGACAGAATGAATGGGCCTAAATGATATTATGCTTATTGAAAGGCAGACAGAGAAAGATAAATACTGTATGCTTTCACTTATATGTGGAATCTAAAAAAGTAAATGAAGAAATGTAACAAATATAGCATACTCACAAATACAGAGACAATCTGCAGTTGCCAGAGGGTAGAAGGATAGGGTGGGGGTAGGGGTGGAATAGGTAAAGGGAATTAAGAGGTACAAACTACCAGTTATAAAATAAATAAGTCACAGGGAAGTCATATATAGCACAGGGAATATAGTTAATATTTTTGAATAATTTTGTATGTTGTGTAATCTATAAAAATATTGTATCACTATGTTATAAACCTGAAACTAACATAACATTGTAAGACTACTGTACTTCAATTAAAAAAAAGTTTTAATAGCACATTATTTCTATGAAACTAGAATAATTATTATATAATGAATGATACATTTTACTGAGAAAAGGATTATTGGAAAATAAAAAGTTAATCTTTTTATTTTTAATCTGGTAGTAAGCCTCACATTAGTAACTGAAGAAAACAAACCAGCGCATTTGAAGATATAGACATTTTCTCAGCAATCAGAATTCAAAAATAAAGAGATGGTAATGGTGAGAGGGAAAAGTGACATGTAGAACAGATTCTGGGGATAAAATATATTTAAAATATAAATTCCAGAGGAAAGAATAAAACACAGGGATTCTGATAATTTAACCAAAGAAGTGGTAGTGTTTTAAAGATACATACGATCAATCAAAATTAATAAAAATTTACTAGCATCTCACTGTATCCAAGATTTTGAAACTACATGTAATTTCTTAAGCTGAAATCCAGTAAACACTTGGGAATGTACTAGTGTAAGGGGAAAATTTAATGACATAAATTAAAATGTTAAAAGTCACAGTGTTCTCACTAATTTCAGATTCATGGTGTTTTGAGAAAAATATTATGACAATAAATATTAGAGCCACAAAACTCAGATGTGCAAAAATAAAACCATATTTCTGGAACTAACTTTAATATCTGGCTTAAAACCCCAGCTTGTTTCTTAGCAAGGATACTCATCTAGGTATTTCTAGGTAAATGAAATTTCACCTGCCAGCCAAAATAATATTCACAATCCTGTGACACTCCAAATAACGGTCCCATATTTGAGTTTTCCTGATCTCTTCCTCAGGTTGACACTAACTCTACAGCAAGAAATTTATATTCTACATGAATGACGTGCCAATATTTTTCCTGGGGTGTGTCATACAGAGGTCCCCTTTGCTAACAAATTCTTTTTTGGTGCCAACCAGGGGTTGGCCAACTTTTTCTTTACAAGGCCAGATAGTAAATATTTTAGACTTTGTGGGCCATAGGGTATTTGTTGCAACAACCCAACTCTGCCATTGTAGCATAAAAGTAGCCATAGACAATAATTAAATGAATAAATATGTTTATATTCCATTAAATTTTTATTTACAAAAGCAGGAGGCCGACTTGATTTGGCTCAAGGGCTATACTTTGCTGACCCTTGATATACTAAGTTCCCAGAACTCTTTCCAAAGACTTTTAATTTAATTATTTTTTATATTGGATTTCATAGCACTGTCATCCTTGAAAACAGTATCTGTGTTCCTAATCAGAGGTTCATGCATTATGTATCTCCATTGGATGTCTTAACTTTTCCCACTAAGCTCTGTTTTCCCCTCATTTTCACCCAAAACTGTTGGATAATTTTCCAGGACATTTACCTACGTAGAAAATTCAGGGAGATTATTGTGCATATATCACTATATGCTCATCTCTGTAGTGCTGCTAAGTACCATGAATCAAGATAATAAAACCACACACCAAATTTCCTCTCAAGTTCGTGTCATACTCAGTCATGTCCCTAAGAGTCTTCTCTGAGATGGTAGAATTGATCCTCATTTCCTATTCTTCCTCTACTTTTGCTCTTCTCTACTCCCATTACCTTAACTAGTGCCCACAACCCCACCTCCGACATTACCCTCATTTTTGTATTGGCAAGGCTTTATTTTGAGGGGAAATGTGCTTCCAAATCCTTCTGCCTGATACTTAGATGGGCAAAATGTACCGTCTTTTTCCTATTGGGGCAGGGAAGATGGATGAACACACCATTCGATATTTCAAGGTATTAGTTGATTTCCTGGGATTAATACTTCACGTATCACCTTTATTTCAAAACAGTAACAATGCTATGTTAATAAAACTATGAGGGGATCTCCCTGGTGGTACAGTCGTTAAGAATCCACCTGCTAATGCAGGGAACACGGGTTTGATTCCTGCTCTGGGAGGATCTCACATGCCTTGGAGCAACTAAGCCCATGTGCCACAACTACAGAGCCTATGCACCACAACCACTGAAGCCCGTGTGTTTTAGGACCCATGTGACGCAACTACTGAGCCTACATGCTGCAACTACTGAAACCCACATGCTTAGAGCCTGTGCTGTGCAACAAGAGAAGCCACCACAATGAGAAGCCTGTACACTGCAATGAAGAATAGGCCCCGTTGGTGGCAACTACAGAAAGCCCATGGACAGCAATGAAGACCCAACTCAGCCAAAAAAAATTTTAAAAATAAAGCAATGAATACTAAAAATTGTAACAACACATCAGTATATAAGAAATATGCTTTCTTGAAAATTGTCTGTTCTTCTAACCCATTTATGAAAGTTCTACCAGTTACTGAATTAAACATTAAAATCACAATACAGCAATAGAATTGTAGCAAACAAATATTGTTTTAAAACAGTCTTTAATGTTCAAGGATTTTTTTTTAAACGTGTGGTTCAATCAAATGACACTATTTCATTTTCTTTCTGTCTGTTCATATTTAGAACTGTCGTGTACGAATTTGGGGTACATGTTTTCATACAATTCAGAATTTCACATTTAGGTCCCATTTTTAATTTATTTTTTGACTTTTGTTGGGAACATATTTGGCTTATCACACAAGTCATAGAAGTGTGGGACATGAAGGCTTAGCCATATCCAAAAATGTAAAAGGGAGGAGCTTCAAGATGGCGGAAGAGTAAGACGCGGAGATCACCTTCCTCGCCAGAAATACATCAGAAATACATCTACGTGTGGAAAAACTCCTACAGAACACCTACTGAATGCTGACAGAAGACCTCAGACCTCCCAAAAGGCAAGAAACTCCCCACGTACATGGGTAGGGCAAAAGAAAAAAGAATAAACAGAGACAGAAGAATAGGGACGGGACCTGCACAAGTGGGAGGGAGCTGTGAAGGAGGAAATGTTTCCACACACTAAAAGCCCCTTTGTGGGCGGAGACTGCAGGTGGCAGAGGGGGGAAGCTTCAGAGTCATGGAGGAGAGCGCAGCAACAGGGGTGCGGAGGGCAAAGCAGAGAGATTCCCGCACAGAGGATCAGTGCCAACCAGCACTCACCAGCCCAAGAGGCTTCTCTGCTCACCAGCCAGGGTGAGCAGGGCTGGGAGCTGAGGCTCGGTCTTCTGTCAGAGCGCAGGGAGGGGAATGGGGTTTGCTGCGTGAACAGAGCCTGAAGGGGTTAGTGCACCACGGCTAGCTGGGAGGGATTCCGGGGAAGTGTCTGGACCTGACAAAGAGGCAAGAGTCTTTTTCTTGCCTCTTTGTTTCCTGGTGCGTGAGGAGAGGGGATTTTGAGTGTTGCTTAAAGGAGCTCCAGAGACGGGCGCGAGCTGCGGCTATCAGCGTGGACCACAGAGACGGGCCTGGGACGCTAAGGCTGCTGTGGCAGCCACCAAGAACCCTGTGTGCAGCCACAGGTCACTATCCACACCTTCCCTCCCAGGAGCCTGTGCAGCCCGCCACTGCCAGGATCACATGATCCAAGGACAACTTCCCCGGGAGAACTCACAGCACACTTCAGGCTGGAGCAATGTCTTGCCGGCCTCTGTTGCTTCAGGTTTGCCCCACATCCGTACCCCTCTCTCCCAATGGCCTGAGTGAGCCAGAGACCCTGAATCACCTGCTCCTTTAACCCCACCCTGTCTGAACAAAGAGCAGATGCCCTCAGGTGACCTACATGCAGAGGCGGGCACAAATCCAAAGCTGAACCCCAGGAGCTGTGTGAACAAACAAGAAAAGGGATATTTCTCCCAGCAGACTCAGGAGCAGCAGATTAAATCTCCACAATCAACTTGATGTACCCTGCATCCGTGGAATACCTGAAAAGACAATGAACCATCCCAAATTGAGGAGGTGGACTTTGGGAGCAATGATATGTATATGTTTTTCCCGTTTTCGCTTTTTGTGTGTGTATGTGTATGCTTCTGTGTGTGATTTTTGTCTGTATAGCTATGATTTTATCATTTGTCCCAGGATTCTGTCTGTTTTTTTATTACTTAAAGTTTTTTCTTAATAATTATTTTTTTATTTTTTATTTTAATAACTTTATTTTATTTTATCTTCTTAATCTTTTCTTACTTTTTTTCCTCCCTTTTATTCTGAGCTGTGTGGAGGACAGTTTATTGGTGCTCCAGCTAGGTGTCAGGGCTGTGTCACTGAGGTGGCAGAGCCAAGTTCAGGACATGGGTTCACAAGAGACCTCCCAGCTGCACGGAATATCAAATGGCGAAATTCTCACACAGATCTCCATCTTAACACGAAGACCCAGCTCCACTCAATGATCAGCAAGCTATAGTGCAGGACAACCTATGACAAACAACTAGCAAGAGAGGTACACAAGCCAACCATTAGCACAGAGGCTTCTTAAAATCATAATAAGGCCACAGACAACACAAAACACACCACCAGACGTGGACCTGTCCACCAGAAAGACAAGATCCAGCCTCATCCAACGGAACACAGGAACTAGTCCCCTCCACCAGGAAGCCTACACAACTCACTGAACAAACCTTAGCAACTGGGGACAGACACCAAAAACAATGGAAACTATGAACCTGCAGCCTGCGAAAAAGAGACCCCAAACACAGTCAGTTAAGCAAAATTAGAAGACACAGAAACACAGAGCAGATGAAGGAGCAAGGAAAAAACCCAACAGACCTAACAAATGAAGAGGAATTAGGCAATCTACCTGAAAAAATAATTCAGAATAATGGTAGTAAATATGATCCACATTCTTGGAAATAGAATGGAGAAAATACAAGAACTGTTTTTCAAGGACCTAGAAGAACTAAAGAGCAAACAAACAGAGATGAACGACACAAAAAATGATTTTAAACATTCTCTGGAAGGAATCAATAGCAGAATAAATGGGGCAGAAGAACAGATAAGTGGCCTGGAAGACAAAATAGTGGAAATAACTACTGCAGAGCAGAATAAAGAAAACAGGATGAATGGAGAGAAGACAGTCTCAGAGACGTCTGGGACAACATTAAGTGCACCAACATTCGAATTATAGGGGTCCCAGAAGATGAAGAGAAAAAGAAAGACAGAGAAAATATTTGAAGAGATTATAGTTGAAAACTTCCCTAATATGGGAAAGGACATAGTTAATCAGGTCCAGGAAGCACAGAGAGTCCCATACAGGATAAATCCAAGGAGAAACATTCCAAGACATCTATTAATCAAACTATCAAAAATTAAATACAAAGAACAAATATTAAAAGCAGCAAGGGAAAAAAAACAAGTAACACATAAGGGAATACCCATAAGGTTAACAGCTGATCTCTCAGCAGAAACTCTGCAAGTCAGAAGGGAGTGGCAGGACATATTTAAAGTGATGAAGGAGAGAAACCTGCAACCAAGATTACTCTACCCAGCAAAGATCTCATTCAGATTTGATGGAGAAATTAAAACCTTTACAGACAAGCAAAAGCTGAGAGAGTTCAGCACCACCAAACCAACTTTACAACAAATGCTAAAGGAACTTCTCTGGGCAGGAATCACAAGAGAAGGAAAAGACCTGCAATAATAAACTCAAAAAAATTTAAAAAATGCTAATAAGAACATACATATCGATAATTACCTTAAATGTAAATGGAGGAAATGCTCCAAACAAAAGACATAGACTGGCTGAATGGATACATAAACAAGACCCATGTATATATGCTGTCTACAAGAGACCCACTTCAGACCTAGGGACACATACAGAGTGAAAGTGAGAGGATGGAAAAAGATATTCCATGCAAATGGAAATCTAAAAAAAGCTGGAGCAGCAATTCTCATATAAGACAAAATAGACTTTAAAACAAAGAGTATTACAAGAGAGAAAAAGGACACTACGTAATGATCAAGGGATCAATCCAAGAAGAAGATATAACAATTGTAAATCTTTATGCACTCAACATAGGAGCACTTCAATACATAAGGAAAATACTAACAGCCATAAAAGGGGAAATTGATAGTAACACAATCATAATAAGGGACTTTAACACCCCACTTTCATCAATGGACATATCACCCAAAATGAAAATAAATGAGGAAACACAAGCTTTAAATGATACATTAAACAAGATCGACTTAACTGATACTTATAGGACATTCCATCCAAAAACAACAGAATACAAATTCTTCTCAAGTGCTCATGGTACATTCTCCAGGATAGATCATATCTTGGGTGACAAATCAAGACTTGGTAAATTTTTAAAAAATTGAAATCGTATCAAGTATCATTTTGACAAAAGCTTTCGACAAATTTCTAAATCCATTTATGACAAAAACCCTCCAGAAAGTAGGCATGGAGGGAACTTTTGTCAACATAATAAAGGCCATATATGATAAACCCACAGCCAACATAGTCCTCTACAGTGAATAACTGAAACCATTTACACTAAGATCAGGAACAAAACAAGGTTGCCCATTCACACCACTATTATTCTACATAGATTTGGAAGTTTTAGCCACAGCAACCAGAGAAGAAAATTAAATAAAAGGAATCCAAATCGGAAAAGAAGAAGTAAAGCTGTCACTGTTTGCAGATGACATGATACTATACATAGAGAATCCTAAAGATGCTACCAGAACACTACTGGAGCTAATAAATGATTTGGTAAAGTAACAGGATACAAAATTAATGCACAGAAATCTCTAGCATTCCTATACATTAATGATGAAAAATCTGAAAGTGAAATTAAGAAAACACTCCCATTTACCATTGCAAAAAAAGGAATAAGATATCTAGGAATAAAACTACCTAAGGAGACAAAAGACCTGTATGCAGAAAATTATAATACACGGATAAAAGAAATTAAAGATGATACAAATAGATGGAGAGATATACCATATTCTTGGATTGGAAAAATCAACATTGTTACAATGACACTACTACCCAAAGCAATCTACAGATTCAATGCAATCCCTATCAAACTACTACTGGCATTTTTCAGAGAACTAGAACAAAAAAATTCACAATTTATATGGAAACACAGAATACCGTGAATAGCCAAAGCAATCTTGAGAAAGAAAACTGGACCTGGAGGAATCAGACTCCCTGTCTTCGGACTATACTACAAAGCTACAGTAGTTAAGACAGTATGGTACTGGCACAAAAACAGAAATATAGATCAATGGAAGAGGATAGAAAGCCCAGAGATAAACCCACAGACATATGGTCACCTTATCTTTGATAAAGGAGGCAAGAATATACAGTGGAGAAAAGACAGCCACTGCAATAAATGGTGCTGGGAAAACTGGACAGGTACATGTAAAAGAATGGAATTAGAACACTCCCTGACACCATACACAGTAATACACTCAAAATGGATTAAAGGCCTAAATATAAGTCCAGAAACCATCAAACTCTTAGAGGAAAACATAGGCAGAACACCCTATGACATAAAGCACAGCAAGATCCTTTTTGACCCACCTCCTAGAGAAATAGAAATAAAAACAAAAATAAACAAATGGGACCTAATGAAACTTAAAAGCTTTTGCATAGCAAAGGAACCCATAAAAAAGACCAAAAGACAACCCTCAGAATGGAAGAAAATATTTGCAAATGAAGCAACTGACAAAGGATTAATCTTCCATATATATAAGCAACTCATGCAGCTAAATATCATAAAAACAATCAACCTAATCCAAAAATGGGCAGGAGACCTAAACAGACATTTCTCCAAGAAAGATATACAGATTGCCAACAAACACATGAAAGAATGCTCAACATCATTAATCATTAGAGAAATGCAAAGCAAAACTACAAGGAGATATCATCTCATGCCAGTCAGAATGGCCATCATCAAAAAATCTGCAAACAATAAATGCTGAAGAGGGTGTGGAGAAAAGGCAACCCTCTTGTTCTGTTGGTGGGAATGTAAATTGATACAGCCACTATGGAGAACAGTATGGAAGTTCCTTTAAAAAGTAAAAATAGAGCTACCATACAACCCAGCAATCCCAATGCTGTGCATATACCCTGAGAAAACCATGATTCAAAAAGATTCATGTACCAAAATGTTCATTGCAGCTCTATTTGAAATAGCCAGAACATGGAATCAACTGAAGTGTCCATCAACAGATGAATGGATAAAGAAGATGTGGCACATATATACAATGGAATATTACTGAGCCATAAAAAAAAAGCAAAACTGAGTTATTTGTAGTGAGGTGGATGGACCTAGAGAATATCATACAGAGTGGAGTAAGTGAGAATGAGAAAAACAAATACCATGCTAACACATATATATGGAACCTAAAAAAATAAAATAAAATAACAGGAATAAAAAGAAAAGAAAATGGTCAGAAGAACCTAGGGGAAAGACGGGAATAAATATGTAGACCTACTAGAGAATGGACTTGAGGATTCGTGCAGGGGAAGGGTAAGCTGAGACAAAGTGAGAGAGTGGCATGGACATATATACACTACCAAACGTAAAATAGATAGCTAGTGAGAAACAACGACATAGCACAGGGAGATCCGGTTGGTGCTTTGTGACCACTTAGAGGGGCGGGATAGGGAGGGTGGGAGGGAGGGAGATGCAAAAACGAAGAGATATAAGGACATATGTATATGTATAACTGATTAACTTTGTTATAAAGCAGAAACTGACACACCATTGTAAAGCAATTATACTCTAATAAAGATGTAAAAAAAACAAACAAACAAAAAGATTTTAAAAAAAGGGTGAAAGGAATAAATGAGAATGACCAAAAAAAGGCGCAGGCGGGTAATGTAAAAATGTAGACGAACCAGAAATCATCTGCATCATTACTCTTGGTGGCCTAATTAACAGCCATTTCCTTGCCCTATTTTCCTTCATAACAACTTACCTCGCATGATGGAGGCTAAAACTGCCTCATTCTCAATTTAGCCTCAGTTAAGCTAGGAGTGGCCCTGTGATCTGGTTGTGACTAGTACAAATTAATTCTGAGAAAGATTCTCCTCTGTGATGAGAAGAGACATAAATGAGAAGCTTGTCCTCATTGCTTCCTGCTTCTAACACCAACTTTTCTGGGGTTCCCCAAGACCACACTCAGGATCAATCATTAGCTAGAAAGACTAACAGGACTCAGAAAAGATGTTATACTCAAGGCTATGCTTTATTATAGCAAAGTGAAGAGATGCAAAGTGTGGAATTCAGAAGAAACCATGTACAAGCTTCTAGGTGTCCTTTCTCAGTGGAAGCACCTTAACATGCTCAATTCTCCCACCAACAATGTGTGGCACACATGGAAAATGTTGCCACCCGGGGAAGCTCACCCAAGACTTAATGTCCAGGGTTTTTATTCTTTTTGGTGAGGGGGTATTCAGTCACATAGGCATGCAGCACCTCTATGACTGACCTTAGCTATTCAGACTCCAAAACCCCAGAGCAAAAACAGGCTTTCACCATAAACTACATTGTCAGCATAAACGGTCTAATCAAACTGGCACTTCATGGCCCAAGGCCTCGGTCATACAAAACAGAACACAAAATATTTTTAAAACGCAGGTGGAATATTCCAAGAGCTCGAAATTTATCTCCCAGGAACTAGTCAAGGGCCAGTTCTGAAGGCAAAACTTTCCTGGGAATGTGCAGGATTTGAGCCTTCTGAACTAATCCTTTCTGGTACACTTTGAACTTGGCTTTGTATGGACATAATGTTTAGAGCTGTAGTCTCCATCCTATGATTCTACAGGGAAAGCTGAAGAAAATAAGAGCCCTGACATTTTTGATATGATTTACCACCTCCAAACCACCCTCCTGTGAATACCTTGAATGTGAAATATACTATTAGGCTCTATCTTATTTGGCTATTCTCTTTGGTTCAGCTAAATGGATCTTAATTGATTCAGTATCTAATGTATACCATGACATGCATGCATATGTTTTTAAAACATATATATTCTGATACAATCGGCTCTTAGATTGAATATCAATATGACAGAAAGTCTGTCTTCTTGTCCTATCTTCTTCTGGTCCTCTGTCTAGTGCTAAATATATTCAATAACTACAGTATCTCTATTGCTACAATTCTGAGAAACTCGCATTCTCTTTTACTCCTTTATATTTCCTTGAAATATTATTTCCAATAACCTAGCCCAGTGTTTTTTATAACAAACTCTCAATAAATACATTGAATGTTGAATTTCAATTCCAATTATATGTTCTTCTAGTGAGATTTTGCCATTTATCTCTCTCAAAAGAACAATTCGAAATCCTTTTCTGCCATCTACGGATAATAAAAATTAATTTTCAGCAGATACTTAGGATGTAGTTTTGATAGAAATGTTCAATTTGTAGCCATTCCACATTTTTCTTTTTTGTCTTAATTTTCAATAGAAATAAAAACATTTTTCCTCAAAAGGATAAACTTTGATGTAATTCTCTGTTAGTTTCAGATTAGCTGCATTAAATCCTAGCTAACCTGAAGTTTCTTTCACAATACTTTTAATCCTTCAGCACAGTTTTAAACTATAGACACTAATTTAAAATCAGGCTTGAATGCCTGGTTTTGAAATAAAAGTTTAGTTTCCCATAAAATTCTGAAGGCTTTGCACTTGTGCAAAAGAAGGACATTGAGGTTTTAGTAATTGATTTCAGAACCTGGAGAAGACTTCATTTTCATACCTGTCACACTTGGTGATATGTAGGCCCCAATAACATTCAAAAGTTGTCAATTTGATTTATTTGTAATTTGGGAGACTCAGCTGTTAGTTATTTATAGCTGGTTTGTTGGTTTAGAGGTGTTTTCTTTTTTGTCTAAATATAGAATAATGGAAAAGCAACAAATAAAATATGATATGTAAAATGAAGCTCCTAGCTCAGCCCATGGTAGATTCTCAACAAATTGTCTTTGCTTTTCACTTCATTTGCCCAAATACCATTATTCTAGGCCATATCTCTACCACATTTAAATTAATTCATATATTTGAAACATTTTTTCCTAGTATCTTTGATTGTTTTCAATTTAAGTAATTTTTTTACTTTAAAAAACTTTACATATGGAAAAGTTATATATAGGTAAGTATAGAGTTCCCATATACCACTAACACTACTTCCCCCATTTTTACAATCTTACATTAGTATGGTGGATTTGTCAAAATTAAGCCAGCCTCAGTATAATATTATTAACTGAGCTCTATACTTTATTCAGTTTTCACTAACTTTCACCTACTGTCCTATTTTTTATGGCAGCTTCCCACCTAGGATATCACATTAAATTTCATCATCATGTCTCTTTAGCTTTTTCTTGGCTAAGACAGTTTCTCAGACTTGGTTTATTTATTATGACAACCGTTTTGAGGAGACTTGGTCAGGTATTTGGTAGAATGTTGCTCAAATTGAATTCGTCTGATGTTTTTCCTTATGGTTAGGCTGGTATCATGGGTTTCTGGTAGGAATACGACAGAGGTGAAGTGCTTTCTCATTATATCATATCAAGTGTACACTCTATTAAGATGGCTTATCACTGATGATGTCACTTGTGGTCACCTGGCAGAGGTAATGTTTGTCATATTTCTCCACTGTAGTTACTCCCCCAACCCCTGCTTTTTTCATGTCCTGTTCTTTGAGAGTAAGTCATTAAGCACAGCCCACAACAAGTTAAACTATATCTCCTGAAGCAGGTAATATTTATATAAATGAATTGAAATTCTTCTGTTTGGGAGATTTGTCTCTTTCTCCCATTGGTTTATCTATCTAACCTTTTATTTATGTCAGTATAGATTCATGGACATTTATTTTATACTACAGGTCATATTATTTGCTGGTTGCTCAAATTTTTCCCAATTTGGCAATTGGTTTTCTTTCATGTTTCTGGATCCCTTTGACATGTCCCCATTGTTTATATTTTTGAGCACTTCCTTACCTCCTGGCATTACAAGATGATTCATGCTCATCTTGTATATTCCTCCTCAAACCTTAGAATCAGCCACTTCCAAAAGGAGGCCTGGGTATTTTTATTGAAACGGACATTGGAAGCTACGATCTGGGTGGTGGATGTGCTCATTGATATCAGGCTCATTTTTATTTTTGTCACATAAATTTTCAAACATATACAAAAGTTGAAAAATTATTGAATGCCTCAGTCTTTCACTCACTCAATAATCAATACAGGCAGGAGGAGCCTCGAGATGGTGGAAGAATAAGATGCAGAGATCACCTTCCTCCCCACAAATAGATCAGAAATACATCTACATGTGGAACAACTCCTACAGAACACCTACTGAACACTGGCAGAAGACCTCAGGCTTCCCAAAATGCAAGAAACTCCCAATGTACCTGGGTAGGGCAAAAAAAAAAAAACAAAACAAACAAACAAAAAAAAAAACCAAAAAACAGAGACAAAAGAATAGGGATGGGACCTGCACCAGTGGGAGGGAGCCGTGAAGGAGGAAAGGTTTTCACACACTAGGAAGCCCCTTCGTGGGTGGAGACTGCAGGTGGTGGAGGGGGGAAGCTTCAGAGCCACGGAGGAGACCACAGCAAAAGGGGTGTGGAGGGCAAAGCAGAGAGATTCCCGCACAGAGGATTGGTGCCGACCAGCACTCACCAGCCCAAGAGGCTTCTCTGCTCAGCCGCCAGAACGGGTGGGGGCTGGGAGCTGAGGCTTGGGTTTCAGTGGGATGCTAGGGAGAGGACTGTGGCTGGCTGCGTGAACACAGACTGAAGGGGGCTAGTGCACCACAGATAACCAAGAGGGAGTCCAGAAAAAGTGTGGAGCTACTCAAGAGACAAGACACTTTGTCGTGCCTCTTTGTTTCCTGGTGCACAAGGAGAGGGGATTAAGAGCACCACTTAAAGGAGCTCCAGAGATGGGCACAAGCAGCGGCTATCAGCGCAGACCCCGTAGACGGGCCTGGGATGCTGGGGCTGCTGTTGCAATCACCAAGAAGCCTGTGTGCAAGCACAGGCCACTATCCACACCTCCCCTCCTGGGAGCCTGTGCAGCCTGCCACTGCCAGGGTCCCGTGATCCAGGGACAACTTCCCTGGGAGAACGCACAGCACGCCTCAGGCTGGTGCAATGTCACGCTGGCCTCTGCCACTGCAGGTTTGTCCCACATCTGTACCCCTCTCTCCCCATGGCCTGAGTGAGCCAGAGCCCCTGAATCAACTGCTCCTTTAATACCGTCCTGTCTGAGCAAAGAACAGATACCCTCAGGCGACCTACACGCAGAGGTGGGTCCAAATCCAAAGCTGAACCCAGGGAGCTGTGGGAACAAAGAAGAGAAAGGGAAATTTCTCCAGGCAGCTTCAGGAGGAGTGGATTAAATCTCCACAATCAACTTGATGTACCCTGCATCTGTGGATTACCTGAAAAGACAACGAATCATCCCAAATTGAGGAGGTGGACTTTGGGAGCAACTATATGTATATATATATATTTTCCCTTTTTCTCTTTTTGTAAGTGTGTATGTGTATGCTTCTGTGTGTGACTTTGCCTGTATAGCTTTGCCTTTACTATTTCTCCTAGGATTCTGTCTGTTCATTTTTGATTCTTTATGGTTTCAATAATTTTTTTCTTAATAATTATGTTTTATTTTAATAACTTTATTTTATTTTACTTTTATTTTATTTTATTTTATCTCCATCATTCTTTTTTTTTTCCTCCCTTTTATTGTGAGCCATGTGGAGGACAGTTTCTTGGTGCTCCAGCTAGTAGTCAGGGCTGTGTCACTGAGGTGGTAGAGCCAACTTCAGGTCACTGGTCAACAAGAGACCTCCGAGCTCCACATAATATCAAATGGTGAAACTCTCCCAGATATCTGCATTGCAACACCAAGACCCAGCTCCACTCCACGACCAGCAAGCTACAGTGCAGGTCACCCCATGCCCCAAAACTAGCAAGACAAGAGCACAACCCCATCCATTAGCACAGAGGCTGCCTAAAGTTATAGTAAGGTCACAGACACCACAAAACATACCACCAGACGTGGACCTCCCCACCAGAAAAACAAGAACCAGCCTAATCCACCAGAACACAGGCACTAGTCCCCTCCACCAGGAAGCCTACACAACTCACTGAACCAGCCTTAACTGCTGGGGACAGACACCAAAAACAAAAGAAACTACAAACCTGCAGTCTGCAAAAAAGTGACCAAAAACACAGTAAGTTAAGCAAAATGAGAAGACAAGGAAACACACAGCAGATGAAGGAGCAAGGCAAAAACCCACCAGACCTAACAAATGAAGAGGAAATATGCAATCTACCTAAAAAATATTTCAGAATAATGATAGTAAAGATGATCCAAAGTCTTGGAAATAGAATGGGGAAAATGCAAGAAATGTTTAACAAGAGTGTAGAAGATCTAAAGAGCAAATGAACAGTGATGAACACACAATAAATGAAATTAAAAATTCTCTAGAAAGGACCAATAGCAGAATAACTGAGGCAGAAGAATGGATAAGTCACCTGGAAGGTAAAAGGGCGGAAAAAATTACTGCAGAGAAGAATAAGGAAAAAATAATGAAAAGAATTGAGGACAGTCTCAGACACCTCTGGGACAACATTAAACACACCAACATTCGAATTATAGGTGTTCCCAGAGAAGAATAGAAAAAGAAAGGGACTGAGAAGATATTTGAAGAGATTATAGTTTAAAATGTCCCTAACATGGGAAAGGAAATAGTTAATCAAGTCCAGTAAGCACAGAGTCCTATACAGCATAAATCCAAGGAGAAACATGCCAAGACACATATTAATCAAACTATCAAAAATTAAAATTAAATACACAGAACAAATAATAAAAGCAGCAAGAGGAAAACAACAAATAACACATAAGGGAATCCCTATAAGGTTAACAGCTGATCTTTCAGCAGAAACTCTGCAAGACAGAAGGGAGTGGCAAGACATATTTAAAGTGATGAAGGAGAAAAACCTACAACGAAGATTACTCTACCCAGCAAGGAGCTCATTCAGATTTGACAGAGAAATTAAAAGCTTTACAGACGAGGAAAAGCTAAGAGAATTCAGCACCACCAAACCAGCTTTACAACAAATGCTAAAGGAACGTCTCTAGGCAGGAAACACAAGAGAAAGAAAAGATCTACAATAACAAAACCACAACAATTAAGAAAAGAATAGGAACATACATATCAATAATTACCTTAAATGTAAATGGATTAAATGCTTCTACTAAAAGACATAGACTGGCTGAATGGATACAAAAACAAGACCTGTTTATATGCTGTCTAAAAGATATCCACTTCAGTCCTAGGGACACATACAGACTGAAAGTTAGGGGATGGAAAAAGATATTCCATGCAAATGGAAATCAAAAGAAAGCTGGAGTAGCAATTCTCATATCAGACAAAATAGACTTTAAAACAAAGACGATTATAAGAGAAAGAGAAGGACACTACATAATGATCAAGGGATCAACCCAAGAAGAAGGTATAACAATTGTAAATATTTATGCACCCAATATAGGAGCACCTCAATATACAGGAAAATACTAAGAGCCATAAAAGGGAAATTGACAGTAACACAATCATAGTAGGGGATTTTAACACCTCACTTTCACCAATGGAGAGATCATCCTAAATGAAAATTAATAAGGAAACACAAGCTTTAATGATACATTAAGCAAGATGGACTTAACTGATATTTACAGTACATTCCATCAAAGAAAAACAATACACATTCTTCTCAGTGCTCATGACACATTCTCCATGAGATCTCCCAAGATCATATCTTGGGTCACAAATCAAGCCTTGGTAAATTTAAGAAAATTGAAATTGTATCAGATATCTTTTCTGACCACAACGCCATGACACTAGATATCAATTAGAGGAAAAAAATCTGAAAGAAATACAAACATATGGAGGGTAAACAACACCCTACTTAATAACCAAGAGATTAGTGAAGAAATCAAAGAGGAAATCAAAAAATAGCCAGAAACAAATTACAATGAAAACACAGTGACTTAAAACCTACGGGATGCAGCAGAAGCAGTCCTAAGAGGTAAGTTTATTGCAATACAATACTACCTTAAGAAACAAGAAACATCTTAAATAAACAACTAAACATTACACCTAAAGCAATTAGGGAAAGAAGAACCCCAAAACCCCAAAGTTAGCAGAAGGAAAGAAATCATAAAGATCAGATCAAAAATAAATGAAAAATAAATGAAGGGAATGATAGCAAATACCAATGAAACTAAAATCTGGGTCTTTTAGAAGATAAGGAAAATTGATAAACCATTAACCAGACACATCAAGAAAAAAGGGAGAAGACTCAAATCAATATAGTTCGAAATGAAAAAGGAGAAGTAACAACTGACACTGCAGAAATACAAAGGATCATGAGAGATTACTACAAGCAACGTTATGCCAATAAAATGGACAACCTGGAGGAAATGGACAAATTCTCAGAAATGCACAACCTTCTGAGACTGAACCAGGAAGAAATAGAAAATATGAACAGACCAATCACAAGCACTGAAATTGAAACTGTGATTAAAACTCTTCCAACAAACAAAAGGGCAGGACCAGATGGCTTCACAGGCAAATTCTATCAAACATTTAGAGAACAGATAACACCTATCCTTCTCAAATGCGTACAAAATATAGCAGAGGGAGGAACACTCCCAAACTCATTCTAACAAGGCCACTGTCACTCTGATACCAATACCAGACAACGATGTCACAAAGAAAGAAAAGTACTAGCCAATATCACTGAAGAACATAGATGCAAAAATCCTCAGCAAAATACTAGCAAAAAGAATCCAATAGCACATTAAAAGTATCATACACTCTGATCAAGTGTGGTTTATTCCAGAAATCCAAGGATTATTCAATATATGCAAATCAATCAACATGATAAACTATATTGACAAATTGAAAGAGAAAAAACATATGATCATCTCAATAGATGCACAGAAAGCTTTAGACAAAATTCAAAACCAATTTATGATAAAAACCTTCCAGAAAGTAGGCATAGAGGGAACTTTCCTCAACAAAATAAAGGCCATATATGACAAACCTACTGCCAACATCATCCTCAATGGTGAAAAAGTGAAAACATTTCCACTAAGATCAGGAACAAGACAAGGTTGCCCACTCCCACCACTAGTATTCACATAATTTTGTAACTTTTAGCCACAGCAATTAGAGAAGAAATAGAAATAAAAAGAATCCATATTGGAAAAGAAGAAGTAAAGCTGTCACTGTTTGCAAATGACATGATACTATACATAAAGAATCCTAAAGATGCTACCAGAAAACTACTAGAGCTAATCAATGAATTTGGTAAAGTAGCAGGATACAAAATGAATGCACAGAAATCTCTAGCATTCTTATACACTAATGATGAAAAATCTGAAAGTGAAATTGAGAAAACACTCCCATTTACCATTGCCACAAAAAGTATAAATATCTAGGAATAAACCTACCTAAGGAAACAAAAGACCAGTATGCAAAAAATTATAAGACACTGATGAAAGAAATTAAAGATGATACAAATAGATGGAGAAATATACCATGTTCTTGGATTGGAAGAATCAACCTTGTGAAAATGATGCTACTACCCAAAGCAATCTACAGATTCAATGCAATACCTATCAAACTACTACTGGCATTTTTCAGAGAACTAGAACAAAAAATTCACAATTTGTATGGAAACAAAAAAGACCCCGAATAGCCAAAGTAATCTTGAGAAAGAAAAACGGAACTGGAGGAATCAGGCTCCCTGACTTTGGACTATACTACAAAGCTACAGTAATCACGACAGTATGGTAGTGGCACAGAAACAGAAATATATATCAATGGAACAGGATAGAAAGCCCAGAGATAAACTCATGCACATATGATCATCTTATCTTTGATAAAGGAGGCAAGAATATACAGTGGAGAAAAGATAGCCTCTTCAATAAGTGGTTCTGGGAAAACTGGACAGCTACATGTAAAAGAATGAAATTAGAACACTCCCTGTCACCATACACAAAAATACACTCAGAATGGATTATAGACCTAAATATAAGTCCAGACACCATCAAACTCTTAGAGGAAAACATAGGCAGAACACTCTATGACATAAATCACAGTAAGATCCTTTTTGACCCACCTCCTAGAGAAACAGAAATAAAAACAAAAATAAACAAATGGGACCTAATGAAACTTAAAAGCTTTTGCACAGCAAAGGAACCTATAAACAAGACCAAAAGACAACCCTTAGAATGGGAGAAACTATTTGCAAATGAACCAACTGACAAATGATTAATCTCCAAAACATAAAAGCAACTCATGTAGCTCAATATCAAAAAAACAAACAAAAAAATCCAAAATGGGCAGAAGACCTAAATAGACATTTCTCCAAAGAAGATATACACATTGCCAACAAACACATGAAAGAATGCTCAGCATCATTAATCATTAGAGAAATGCAAAGCAAAACTACAATGAGATATCATCTAACACCAGTCAGAATGGCCATCATCAAAAAATCTACAAACAATAAATCCTGAAGAGGGTGTGGAGAAACGGGAACCCTCTTGTTCTATTGGTGGGAATGTAAATTGATACAGCTACAATGGAGAACAGTATGCAAGTTCCTTAAGAAAAGAAAAATAAAACTGCCATATGACACAGAAATCCCACTACTGGGCATATACCCTGAGAAAACCATAATTCAAAAAGATTCATGTACCAAAACTTTCATTGCAGCTCTATTTACAATAGCCAGGACATGGAAGCAACCTAAGTGTCCATCAACAGATAAATGGATTAAGAAGATGTGGCACATATATACAATGGAATATTACTCAGACATAAAAGGGAACAAAACTGAGTTATTTGTAATGAGGTGCATGAACCTAGGGACTGTCATACAGAGTGAAGTAAGTCAGAAAGAGCAAAACAAAAGCACATGCCCTCACATATATATGGAGTCTAAAAAAAAAATAGTAAGAAGAACCTAGGGGCAAGATGGGAATAAAGATATAAAGATGCAGACCTACTAGAGAATGGACTTGACGAAACGGGGAGGGGGAAGTGTAAGTTGGGACAAAGTGAGAGAGTGGCATGGACATATATACACTTCCAAACATAAAACAGATAGCTAGTGGGGAGCTGCCACATAGCCCAGGGAGATCAGCTTGGTGCTTTGTGACCACCTAGAGGGGTGGGATAGGGAGTGTGGAAGGGAGGAAGATGCAAGAGGGAAGAGATATGGAGACATATGTATATGTATAACTGATTCACTTTGTTATAAAGCAAAAACTAACACGCCATTGTAAAGAACTTATACTCTAATGAAGATGTTAAAAAGAAAAATCAATACAGGCAAATCTTGTTTCATTGACTCCTTTACTAGCTTCTCTCACATACTCCCCATTTTCTACTGTCCTTGTGTCTACAGAGTCTCTAAAAGATAAATACAGGTTTTAATGTAGCCACAATGCTATTATTAAACTTAAAAAAATTCATTCTGTAATATCATCCAAATTCCAATTAGCATTCAAGTTGAATTGATTGTCTCATATTTTTAAAGTTTATTGTTTTCTTCCTAAGCTTATATAAAATGGTTAAAAATCCAGGAATTTTATAATAGTTTTATTCATAAGTGGGTGGCAGATTATATTGCAAACAGTTGCTTAGGCTATACAACCAGGAGTTAACTTTTTCAGTGACTGTCAAACAATACTTGTAATTTCTAGAACAACACATTTGCAGAGATTATGTGTATTCCTGATTATAGCTGCTTCTTGTGGAGAGCAGGGGCATGCTTATGGTGTAGCTCCATGACCACTATGACAGAAATGTTGGATGCCTATGATTATTTAGGAAAGGACAGAGGTGATAAACCCTGGTCACCAGATTGATAGATAAGAGATGGCTGAGGGTAAGGTAAGACCACAGAGTGTTTTGTCTGGACCTAATAGTTTAGATGTTCAGCTCTTCTATACTACTGGTTATAATAGGCACTATGTAACTATTTGTTGAAGGAAATATAAATGCTTTTTACCAGAATTATGCTTTGTCTAACATTACTAGTATTTGCCACTGGCATTATTTTTTTCTGTTTGTTTTACCTATATGGGCAGTTATTCATCCCTCTATTATTATTTTTAAATGACATTTTCTTTTAGATGCAAACAGCATTTAGTTGTTATTTGTTTTTGAACTTGTTTTGGAGTCACTGACTCATTAAAATTTTTACAAAATTAACCTTTATTTCAATAATTTACAAACATAGTCTTATTTTCATGTTTATTCTTATATTTCTTAGCCACTACATATTTTTCCTTATACTTTTTCTATTGAATAGTTTTTATTCTCAACCCCATGCATATCCCATATATTCTAGGAAAGCTTTTTCTTTGTGTTTATTAAATTATAGTTTGGCACTTAATTTAGTCAAATCCCACCACACTAGTATAATGCACAAAATTCTGAAATGTGTGTTGTTTTGATGCTATTTCCTTACCATATTTCACAAAGGCTAATTGAAATAACCTTATTTTAGTTATGTCAGTGGTAATTCGGTGCTAATTTGGATTAAGTATATGGTCACCAGTCATCTTCAAAGAGGAATGTCTTCTTATTCTTTTTCACACTCCTGAAATAGTCACATAGGATGATCCACACATGAGGCATTTTTAATATTGTTGTTTCAGAGATGTAAAATATTTTTGACTTAGCTTGTTTTGACACTTAACCTGTTTTTGCTTAGGTTCTTGATTGTCTTTCTGCAGAGGAAGTACTATTGGGGGAATACACTGAAATTTCTTAACTAGAGTGGAGCCTTGATAGCTGGGTACCATTTTATAAAAGATTAAGTGAGAAATAGAGACAAACCAATTTATGTGTTTCTGAAATTTTCTGTTACAGAAAATCATTTACCTTCAGAAACACTCTTTTACCAAACACATTTTAAAACCAAGGCAAAATACACATAATAAATATTATAGTGGTTCGCTTTAAATTAGAACTCAGGTATCCAAACTGTACCACACTGCCTTTACAATATATTTTCCTGAACTCTTCTCATTTGTTCTCTATGAGCCCTACATCATTATGTAGATAAACTGCATATCCATCCCATTTATCTTCTTCTTTGGCTCATTGGAGCCATGGCCACAATTCAGCAAGGACTTGATGGATTGAAATAAAGCCGATTTGTGTATCTATCCCAAATCCAAAGACTATTCCAATTCTATTCAATTTAAAAGGTACTACAAAATTTCCATTCTACGCCAACGTTCTTTTAGGTATTGAAGGCAATAGAAAGATAAATATGTATAGCTCATTCTGCTATAATGTTTGCTTTAAAAATGCACATTAGGGCTTCCCTGGTGGCACAGAGATTGAGAGTCCACCTGCCGATGCAGGGGACATGGGTTCGTGCCCCGGTCCGGGAAGATCCCACATGCCTCGGAGCAGCTGGGCCCATGAGCCATGGCCTCTGAGCCTGCGTGTCCGGAGCTTGTGCTCCACAACGGGAGAGGCCATAACAGTGAGAGGCCCGCATACTGAAAAAATAAATAAATAAATAAATGCACATTAGTCCCAACATCACTGATATATTAAGGAACAATCTGAGCATAACACGAATTTTGCATTTGCTTATGCATGATTTCATCTGTGAGAAACAATAGCTGAATGCAGAAAACTGCACACAGCTGAACTGAGCTACTGGGTAGGAATTCACAAAACACACACACGCTCCTCAAACATCTACCAGCTACCTCCATTAACTACATGTGTTATAATCCCCATTGATCCACATCTTGTGTTAAAATGTTTCATCCAATTTCATGTAGCTCTCCTATCACCACTTCACAATAACTCACAAGCTGCAACTGTTCTGTTTTAATAGAATTCAAAGATGGCCTCCAATGACTCATGTCTTTGTATTAATCCCTTCTCTTGAGTGGGAGGGACTTATAACTTGCTTCTTATCAACAAAACATGTGAAAGGTGATGGGTTATCTCTCCCATGATCATGATACATCGTATGGTAAAGGTGAAGGAAATTTTCCAATATAATTAAGTTTGTTAATCAGTTAACTTAAACTGACTTAAAGTAGATTATTCGGGGTGAGCCTTACATAATCATGTGAGGCTTTAAAAAGAGGGTCTCAAGGTCAGAGATGAAGGAAGTTAGAGCTCCTCCTCTCCTGCTGTGTTGTGAGCTGACTGTGGGGAAGGGTAGCCTCCAGGAGCTGAGACCTCAATACTGCAACCCAAAAATCTGGCCTGCTTACGTACTGAGTGGAAGAGGACCATAGTTTTAGTAGATATCACTACCTCAGCTGACACCTTGATTTCAGCCTGTGAGACTCTGGGCAGAAAATTCAGCTAAGCCGTGCCTGGACATCTGGTCTATAGAACCGCAAGATTAATAAACAGATGCTGTTTCAAGCCATGAAGTTTGTGGTGATTACCATGCACGCAATAGAAAACAAATGTAGTTTCTGATGCCCACATCCACAAACAAACTTCAGGCCATTTACAATATAAAGTACCATTTTGGGAGCAATATTCATGTATTTCTTAATCATTTACCATGTGTGAAAATATGCTGCTGTTTTTAATAGGTTCCTGTCTTTTCTTAAATGTGTTGCTAATGAAGTTCTTAAGTGTTGTGACCCAACCCCATTTTTCCAATAGGCTCTGTATTTTCTAGTGTGCAATTTTACACAGCATAGTGATTTTTAGGAATACATACGCCATCTTACATTAGAACTGGCTGTATTCACAATATATTTGGGGACAAACCCTTTCACAAATATTTATAATATAAACGTCTTACAAAGAGTAAAAACTTTTTCTAATAGTATTCAATGTAGTTGCCATATTTACCCTCAAACTATCTTTTTAAAGTAATGAACAGTTTGTGAGGCCTTCAGAAATAAAACCAAGTTATTACAAGGCTGCTCTTTCCAATCTCTACCCTCATAAATGAGAGGTGAGTCTGAGACTTTATTTAGGAATTACTATAGTAAGTGAATTTTTTCTAAGTTCTACTTTTTGTAAATTGAGGGATCTGATTTGTTTTCTCTTCTGAGGTTATAAGGTTCTCCATTCAGGGACTATTTAGAGGACTCAGTTAAATATGGAATGTATTTAAGAATACTTTCATTAAGGACTAACCACGATCTTAAAAACATTCATTTTTTCAAATATAGATAAAATAAAATTATTATAAATAGTCTTACAAACAAAATCACTTTAGAAAAGGCTATGCCACTGCCAGTCAACAATAATACTGATTCTCTCTATATTAGGTCCAATACATTTTATACATAACACATGCATTCTCTAGTTTACTCCCTCTAATGAAAGCCCATCATTGTCTAGTACTGAAGAGTAAATTGTTGGAGTAAGAGAAAACTAAATTACAGTTGACATTTTCATGAATTGTTATAAGTATGATGATAATGGTGCTTTCATGAAGAAAAAAGAAATTTCCTCTCAAGTGCATCCACATACTGCTCTGTATCTTAAAATTTCCTCAAACTACTTCAGAAAAGCTCATATAAATATGAAATGACTTCCTAGTTTCAATAGGAACAAAGCAAGGCATATGAACATGTGTCAAGATGATGAATGGAGACATAATATATTATATCTGTTTAATTTATTTCTGCATTCAAATTGCAAATCAACAACTATTTATGGTGATTTTACTTTTGATGTTTTCATTTATGTTTATTAATACTTAAGCTGTTTGCAGTAGTTAGGTTTTGTATGCTTGAAGTTGATTTCTACAGAGGTCTTTATCAGTGGTCATCTTACATTTTTCCGGGGAGCCTTCCCTTTGTTATACTTACATGACCACATGATGTACTGCTGTATTTATATACATAGTTTGTTTGTTTTGGAATGTGAATCTGTCCCAAATTGAACCAATCAAATTCCTTCTTTGGAAGTTTAGAATGTGAGGGGATTAAGATATCTGTAAAGGCCTCTCCAATATAAAAAGTTCATGATATAAAACTTTGTTCTTCTTGATAGCTGTGATTAGCTCAAGTCAAGTGTGAGGGATAATGGAGATAAACCAGAAACAGAGACAAAGATGAAATGGAAAAGACTTGATGGTAAATCTTGATTCTTGAAGCTACCCTCTTTTCCATGATCTGGTTTTCCAACAGTTATGTATTTCAAGAATAAATTAGTTCTCCTCCACTAATTTACTTTGATGTCTGCCATTTGCAAGGGAATCCTAATTAATAAACTGTTACAGAGGTAACAAATGAACATATGTAATTTAGCTTCGCAGCTTGTGCCTTATGCTTTCTCAGTTTACAAGTTCAGTCTAATGTTTTGGTCTCTTTTTCTAGAGTTTTTTTCAGTTTTAAAACACTGATATCTGTCTATAAGGTATTCAACAGTTGAAACAGGAGACAGTGAGGTTAAACAGGTAAAATGAGGTAACTCTCCTCTAATCTAAGCAATAAGATTTATTTTCTCATAAGATTTATTACTTTGAAGGTCTTGTTTTTGAAAATCAATTACACTAAAGTGATACAAATAAACTGACTAATTTTATAAAACACATACTCCAATTACCTTCCTAAATTTCATGCTCCTGGAAGGCAGATAATGTGTCTTTCCAATTGTTATATGGCTTTACATCAGATATATAGTAGTCACATAATAAACATTTGTTGAACTGAATAGAAGGACAGGAGCCATGTGGATGTGGGAATTTGGGTTTGTGACAAAAGTCACACTTTAGAATCACACTTCATCTCTAATGCTTTAAATTCTTTAAAATATTGATAAAATAAAAATTCAGTGTTAATTGGCATTCTCTATTTTGACTGTCAGTTCTCTCATTTAAAACATTAAAAGCGGTATAATGTATAATTTACTGAGTAACAGCAAAAGCCATCCCAAAGTGTTATGAATTTGTTTAAACAAGTGCAGGACGAGAGGCTGAGATGTAAAGACTTTTAATTTTGTGGTTTCAAGATCAAATTCTGCAGTGTGCCTGGGGGTCTGACCACTACTCATGCAGAAGTTTTGAGGATTTTTGATGATGTAGAAAAATCAGTGGTGAAAGATCAAAGACTGGAACATTGAGGGCAAACACGGGTTCATGCATTTTAAAGGCAGTCATGTCTGAAATAATTTCAATGCATAGAATGAAGCTGCTGGGGCTGGTGAAATGAGCATTTAAGGAAGCCAATTTACCTTCTCTTTAGATAAACAGGAAAAGAACACTGTAGTCCAAAACATTGTTTCTCAATTTTTTCAAGCTAGCTGAAAGAACTTTAATCAGTTCAAGGAATAAGAATGATTGCCAAGGTTTCTGCTTAATTACTGATAATTTTCCTGATAATTCCACCTTTTGACTTAACAGAATGAAAAAAAATAATTAAAAACTATCAAAATGCAAGACTGTGGTGTAATCATCTTTAATATAAAATCATATTAAACCTATTTTCTGTGATTGGTTCTATGTTACTGTATTTAATTTCACATGAACTTTAGAAAGTTTTATGTAATGTAGTATGCTCTTAATTTTAGAGGGAGTTGGATATGGTTTTTGTGAGAATTACACTGCAAAAGTGTGCAGTTGATCAAATTATAGGTTTAGGGTTCTACCGAAGGAAAAAACCTCCTTAGGATAGAACTGACTGCACATTTTAACCAAAAGCTGAAGCTCACCAGCTCAGCTTCTTCTACAAGCTCAAGGTCTGAATGTTTCAAAGAAATAAAAACAAACTAGGCCACCAAAGAGTTAAGTGTCAGAAATATTAGTAAGAAGAAGAAAGAGGTTGTGGGGTTTTGTTTGTTTGTTTTTTTCGTTTTCCCTTTGTGGATTGTTCTTATTTGTTAAATCATCTCTCCTTTTCCTCTCTTTCAATTTCATCACAGAGATGGCCTGGAGAACCCTCATACTAGGAGGAGCAGTCTACATCTGCTAAAGACCTAAAATGATCAGCAAAATAGGGCCCATAGGCCACATCCATCTTGTTCCACATCAAACCTTACTATGCTCATTTGTTTTGAATCATCTTCGGCTGCTTTCATGCTGCCATGGCAAAGATGAGTGGTTGCAACAATGGTCTTATAGCCCACAAATCTTGATTTGCATATATTAACTGGACATTTACAGAAAATATTTGTTGAACCACCAGAGTTGGGTTCGGGTGGAAGAAGTATAAACTGAGAATTTTCAGCTGACTCTGCTCTAGTACTTAGTTTTTTCTATCTTGGTTTTTCCTTTGAGAAGTCCTTTGCCAGTAGAGTGAGAAAATCTAAATATCCTAGTACAGACTTCAGGAAAAGTGAGAAGAGCAGACATGCTTCTAGTCTTGACTTTAAGTTAAATGTGCCAAGTAAGGTCTTAAACTACACACGTAGTCCAGCATAATTCAACAAGGCACAGACTGTGGGAGTTTAAAGCCAAGCTCATCTTAACATAGCAATAAAGTGAACATTTGCCCAGCATTCTCTCCATGTAAATCCCTCATGGATCTAGTGTAGGACAGGTCTCAGAGTCCAGTCACATGCCCTAGCATCAGTGATCTGACTCAAAAAGCATACTGCTTCAAGATGAATGTTAAAGGAACCTCACATATCCTATCTTTTGAGCTTGTTCATTCATAAAGAATAGAAAAAAAAATAGGTGAATCTGTTTTGTAATAGAGCTCTAAAAATAAGTCAATTGCAATTGCTTTTATTTATTTATTTTTTAATTTGACTTATAGCATATTTTTTTTAGGATGAAACCAGTTTAAGTTGGAGAACTACCTCTAACTGTGGGATTTTTTTGTTGGTGATGTTTTTCTTTTTCTTTTTTTTTTTTTCATTTATTATCTCTCTGCAGAGAGATTGAAGATCAGTACCATTTCGACTTCAGACTCTGTGTAATAATGGTGTAATTTCTAACAGCCAATCACAACAAACCCATAAAACTTGTCTTAATGGGATTTTGCTTTGAGCACCATCTGTAATTAGGTAGGGGCTTACCACTGCAACTCCATTACTGTGATTTTTAGGTGAGTGTCTTGGGGCTCCTTTGCCCTCTGTGTTTCCAAGCTTCACAGCATTCACTGAACATTAGGTAAGCTTCTTCTGATGCTGAGGCACACGTGCGCACACACACACACACACACACACACCCCACAGTATGGTTAATATCCATCAACAGTTCTGTAATTATTAAATGTGTCTGTGCTGAAAGTTTTGCTCTTATTTTACTATTATTTCTTCCTTTTTGCACATATTGGCTCTTTTGATGTAAGTATAATCCAATCTAGAGACAGAAGTAAACACAGATGCTGCACCAGAACTATGCTGATGACACCATCTGCTTTCTGCAGTTCTCTCTTGGTCATTGATTTCTCTGAGAGATTTTCTTCAAAATAGTTGGACAATCTTATGGCATGTTGTGTGACATATGGAGTGCTTTTTCACTAGTGACTTCAGCGTGCTGGAGTTGAGAAAGCAAGGGATATGGAATCAGATGGATAGATGGATAGAAGTCTGGGTTTCCTCACTGGATATAGTCAAGTGTCCTTCCTGTCCTTAGTCTTCTAATCTCTAAAATAATGACCAATGTCATAGAGATGCCTAATAGGTGCTATGATAAATAACTGATAAGACATTGAAAATGCTTGATAAATTATAAAGTGCTATTTAAAAATAAATTATAATTGTATTTTTCTTACAATTTTCTCAGTGGAAGTCAAATCATCTCTAACATCAAAAAGGAAAGTTCTCACTTCAGCCCTAGTGATATTTATACCACTTCTGTCAGCATTGCTTAAAAACTCATAGACCCTGTTTGATTTTTGTGGTATTAAACTTTTGTTTGAAGAATTTGCACGCATTTGTTTTATAGTGGTATCTTAACTATGTAAGAAAAAGGCTATAGGATTATAGTACAAAATCAATGAGGAAGAAAGAGAGAAAAAATTGAGAGAAAAAAGAACCTTTGGAAATAAAAATTAAGTAAAAAACATATCAAATTTCTTTATCAACTATGAAACCCATGTTATTGTGATATCTCCTATATCCATCAAATAAATAAGAAAGCTATTAAATAGAGGTGATTATTTACATTCTGGGCATTTTTTAGGAGAAATATAAGCATACATTAATAAATATTAGCAATACTACTCATGTCTCAACATTATGTTAAACTCATCTTCTGTAATGAAATGAAGAAATATAGCATAGTGGAAACCATTTCCTTAGTCTCCCCATAATTCTGTGCTTTGGCCTTTTGTCTTTCTGCTCTCCTTGATTTTTCCCTTGACAATTTCTTTTTTGATTCATGAGTAGTATGGTGAAAGCTTCCCTGAAGTGCCCATAGCCTGCCTGTATGTATTCTCAATGTTCTTTCTCGGTCTCACTCTTACTTTCTCCCTCTTGCTCTCTTTACTTCCCCCATTTTCTGATGCCTCCCAGCTGCCTTATTGATCAGGACAGTCCCCCCTTACCCTCAGGGTTGAATGGACAAAATCCAATTGGCTGGCTAAATACATATGTTCTCTATAGGGCTTGATTTAAAGGAGTAAAGTAAACAAACCAAAAGAAAACCAAAAAAAAAAAAAAAAAAACCAAAAAAACTATTTACACCGCAGGTCTAATGTGCTTTCTTCAGTCTAAATTTACTACACCTAAAGCTGATATTTTGATATATATCTTTTTTTTTTTTTTTGCAGTACACCGGCCTCTCACTGTTGTGGCTTCTCCCATTGTGGAGCACAGGCTCCAGACGCACAGGCTCAGCGGCCATGGCTCACGGGCCTAGCTGCTCCATGGCATGTGGGATCTTCCTGGACTGGGGCACGAACCCACGTCCCGTGTATCGGCAGGCAGACTCTCAACCACTGCACCACCAGGGAAGCACTTTTGATACATATCTTACTCTTATTTTAGTTTTCAAATGATCCAGAATCATTGAGTGTGGGACTTATAACTAATTAGTACCTTCAAAAATCCAACAAATATTTTCGATATCCAGGTAGTTTTCATCAGGTTGAAAGAAAGAAAGATAGCAGAGCAGAGAGGCCAGTAAGTGAAAGAATAGTCTTAAGATGTACAGGTATATCTCCATAAGATATTTGGCTCCAATTACTCTAATGTGGGAATTGATCAAAGCAATCACAGTGACTACTGTGTTATCCCCCTTTTCCCCTTATTTAAAGTGAATTTTATTCTGTTTATCATGCTCATCTTTCATATTGTATATTGACTGAGACAGAAACAGGTACCTTGAGACATGGGCATTACATCCAAATGTGACCACATCCCAAGTGGTTGGAATTTGAGCTGAAAACATGAATTAACTGAAACCTTGATGATATTGCCTTTAGGGAGGGAGAAAATATGTTCATATATGAGAAGGGCTCTGAATATTATCTGGGTGATCAAAGTACAAACTGATGAGAGAGAATTGTTGTCCCCCACTGATAACCCTTATCCACTTTCTCTCTTAGAATTAAAATCTCCAACTTATATATGACACCAAGCTACCCATAATAAAGATATTCCACTGTCTTCATCATAGCTAGGTGTGACCACTCTATTAAACTGTGACAAAGGAATGTGAGTAGAAGTAGTGGGTGCAAGGAATTATCCTTAAAGAAGGAGAGGCACATCCTTCTTTTGTATTCAGTATGTACGTTGGACCTCACTTGTCCATTTGTAAATACAAAGCCATTTTCCAGAATAATATAAAAATTCACTACCAGGTCTGAAAAGCCTATCACTTTCTCATAACACTTTAAAATCTGCCTCAGGAAGATATACTCACTAGTAAATTTTAAAGTAGATGAAACTTTTTTCCAACAACTTCTTTTAGCTTAATTATTTTTTGTAAAATGTCATATTCACTATCAGAAAGGAAATCTATAAGTTATTTCTGAGAGTAATGATGGTGGAGGAAGTAAGCAAATTCATACTAGTGTGTTGGTGACTCACTCTATTAATCCCCTGGAGTGTTTGCCTTTTGAGGAAAATAAATACATACACACACATTACACACATACACATACTATACAGGTATTGCCCTCTTTTAGAAAGTTTGCGTTATGCCATTTTGCTTTTACAAAAGACCTATGTTAGTACCTATTTTTGCTAACCAAAAGAAATCTGAAAAAAGATTTTCACCTCTACGAAAGAGAAAATTGCTTCTTCATTTTAAATCATTTTGGCTTAATAAAAGTTTTCATAGGAACTCTCTACTTTAGAAGAGCAGGGGGATATACACATACCACATGTGCATTCTCTCTATATACACATACATATATGCATATGTGCCTATACATACATAAGACAGGAAAATTTTTGCCTTGAAGAAATTAATTTCAAATGATAGAATTTTACACATTCAGTTGAAGTGCATATAGGAAAATAATTTGAAATACCTGCATTTTCTTCAATTCCTCAAATCCTAATTTTGTTGACACAGGCCTTAGCCAATAAGACAAATAACATTGAATGCAACAGTAAGTCAACTTATGATAAATGACAATAAATGCATCTAAATAGCACATTTTGAAAATCTGTGAAATAACATCAATTCCTTTCATCTGAATTCATATCAAAGTAATCACTGTAAGTAGTCACTTAGAAAGATATGCTTTCTTAAGCAATAGAATTGTACGTTATCCCATTCTATTATTGTAAACCTGCCAATTACTACATATTAAAAATGTTTTTCTGTATCCAAAAATAGGCATTCTTTTTATGCTCACAGTGTTCTATAAATAGCTAATTTTCCAAAATTTGATCATATTTCTAGTACTAGAGTAAGAATCAAATTTTGCATATTTAACTACCTAGAGTAATTAGAGGATGACAAATAGAATTGAGGTATGTAAAAGAAGTGCTTATTAATTTTTTATAATTTGTTACTAAAATTAGTCTCTGGTATTAATGATTGCATAATTTTAGTATATCATGCTTTGAAATAAAAGTATGCAGGGTTTGACCCATTGGTGTACTAGCAGTAGCTATTATACTGATTTGAAAGCTGCCAGATAAATCTCTCTTCATTTACAAGGTATTGATTGGATCAGATACTGATGATTTAAATAAATAAAGAGGGAGACATTTCTGAACACAGCACTAGTGTCGGAGTCAATGAAATGTTCCTGCTGGGTATTTGTTAGTACACCTAGAAATACTAACTTCAGAGGCAGCCATGACATTCCTGGGAAAGTTGATGAAAAGTTTAACCTTTCACTCCAAATTTACATTTTTCCCTTTCCTACTCTACTTAGATATTAAAGATAGAAATTTAAAATATATTGGTAATAGTCTGTCCTACACAGGTACTTCTATGTTGAGAAATAACACCTTCAGGTCAGTGGCCAAGATGCCAACAACATTCATCAATTGATTTACCAGTGTTCACCTTGCATCAGGACTCCAGTTCTCAAAGCAAGATTCTACATTAAATGAAAGTAGAGCACTATGAAGAAAAATCTCATGAGGATTTCAACAAACTTGGATTTTTTTCCTTGTCATTCAGAGTTCCTTCAAAAATGTCACTAGCATTTAATTATGCTAACCATGATAATTAATCAACTAAAGTATATATATATATATATATATGTGTGTGTGTGTGTGTGTGTGTGTATGCATATGCACCTGTATAACTTTATCACAGAGATAAACAATATTGGAAAACAATTATTTAGTGATACAGAGTAACAACCCTGGAGAAGTGTGAAAAAATAATTGAGTTTAAGTGAAAAAACCTGCATTTCTATCCAATTACACACATGACAGTCAAGTGATGAGGTGTAAGCCAGCTAACATATTGGAATCTTGGATGTCTTATGGGTAAAATTCAAATTAGTGTACATTTTTCAGTTACAAGACATACATTTAGTGATATGCTGATAAACATATAACAACCAGTTGTCCAGACCAAGAAAAGCCTCAATCTGTAGCAGTTGCCATTTTTTTGAGAGTAAATATTCCCACCATAGCCAATTTCAAGGTATCAACATGATACCACTGAGCATGGAGGTGGAAAGGGATGCACAGAATCAGGTTTTGTAAGCTGGTGAAAGCTAGTTCCAGTACACACTGCTTCCTTTGGAAAACAGGTGAGCTGTAGTGTGAATCACAAAAAGCAGATGCTCACTAAATCTGTGTTGAGTGGACATATGCATAAAAATATTCGTGAAGGTGATCAACTGATGCAAATCAAAATCTCGTTAATCTAGCTATAAAACAAGGGGGGAATGGAGTATCTAGGAAGTTCTAGTGAAAGGCACTTAGCATAACATTTTGATAACAGCTTTCCCTATATGGGTATGATGGAAAAAGTGGCAAAGAACCAGTGTGGTGGTCATTCTGATCTTTGGATGGAACTTTCATTTTTTTTAACTTGATTTTGTTTGTGCATCAAATAGTTCTTTTATTTTAATTAAGGCATTATGCAAGATGATAGGTGGATCTATCAATAGATTTAATTAAGACATTATGCAAGATGATAGGTGGATTTTATCAATCACTGCATATTGTAAAAAATGCATAAGCTCTAATACCACTTGAATAAATCACTGAATCAAAGCATCGCTTATAAACAATAAAGTGACGTTGATTTTTTTTAACATTTGGGAGCTTTGGCTCTGCTTCATTAAGATTCTCCTGAGTGTTTTCCCTCCCCAGAATTTTTAAAATATGCAATAATAAGCTTTTCATTCCAATGTGTGTGTTGTTTTATAATAATTTCTGGTAAAGAAAATTTCTGTTGGTTGATGGCTGCCTTTCATCAGTTCATTTCAACAGCTTTGATTTTTTTCTCTGGCATTCCTTAGTTCTAATTCCATCTAATTGGCAAGTCCAGAGAGAGTACAAAGATTAGTCCTGACACAGATGTAGAGAACAAACATATGGACACCAAGGAGGGAAAGTGTCTGGGTGTGTGTGTGTGTGATGAATTGGGAGGTTGGGTTTAACATATATACATTAATATGTATAAAATGGATAACTAATAAGAACCTGCTGTATAAAAAAAAAATACAATTCAAAAATTAAAAAAAAAAACAAACTTCATTTGGCCCGAACTGCCTGGCAGACTTAAGTATTTGTCAAAGAATCGTACTGATCATATTTTAGAAATTGGGATGAAACTATTGTGACATTTCTTAATTTCAGAGGCAAAAGAATATAAATTATTGTAAAAAAGTATATCTCAAATTGTAATGACAGTCTTAGAACAATTTTCCTGATTATGGATCACATAATTTCATTAGAAAGAGCTTCATCGTAACTGCTTTTTATTGTTTGTAGTTATGTTTTGGGAGATGTGATTTGACACATGGTATGTTTGCATATGAGAATTAATGAACTGGATTTTAATAAGCCTCACTGAGTGAAATGAGATACTACATTTTGAGTGATGTAGAATTTGTATCTGACATTTTCCTTCATTTTTAAACAATTGTTCAAACAACTTTAGATATAAAAGCTCAGTGGGTTTTGTTTTGTTTTTTAGGAAGAGTACTTATAATGCTGTTCTGTTAATCGTAGTTATATGCAAGCTGGAAGGCTATTATGGAGAGTTATTTTTGAAAGACATTAGTGTTTTTATAATATTATATCTGAAAAAATTAATAGGGAAAGCAAATAAAATGTTTTAAATTATTCACATTTTATTTATCTATATCAAAAATGATCTAATTTTCATCCTGTGTTCTTTTTACTTTTTAAAGTGTGTATATACAGTCTTATCTTCTAATTTTATGTATCACAGAGAATTCCAGCAAAGAAATGCCTGGGGAAGGCAAAGGAGCAAAGCAGATTAAGCATTCAATTGTTTGTTATTCTTTGTAGCAAAATTATTCTCTATAGAAACTTCTGTGTCTATGAAGAATGTTTGGAGGATCTGTTGGCATCAACGGTTGGTTAAGCACACCTTTGGCATTCTTGTTCTGTAAAATTATTTGTGACACAGACCCTATGATGATGACACTTTTCTATTATGCTAATAGTAGAGAGAACAGATTATCATCTAAGAAATTCTATTCAAGAAAACTTGGAATCAACCTAAATATCCTTTAACAAGGGAGGTGATGAATAACATTTCTGTACTCTATTCTTTCCCATTGCCCCTTTTCCATCCTCACTCTTTGTAGGAATTCTTTGAGCAAAATAATGCATTAAAATTCAGTCACATGAACCATGTTAAGAGAGATATCATTTTGTCCTAGATGTAGGGTTTGGAATTTGGATGAGCCAAGGGTTTGAGCCAGAACGAGATTGAAGGAGTGACAGTATGAAATAGAATGAAATTGATAGTGGGATGAAAAGATGAAGTCAGGTGTTGGAGTGAATAAGACATGCTGACCAAAGACAAGGGTGAGGGAAATTTTAGTGCCCATGTTAAACTAACTCAGCTAAGAATAAAAAGCAACCACAGAGGAAGAGTGTATAAATGTTTGTATTATTCCCTGAGCTCTAAGTATATTAATAGTCTAGTGGTATCATATGGTTATTTCTGATACAGAGTGTCATTTGGTCTATTCAAGCATTTTAGGGATATTCATATAATAGCTGCCTTCTATCAGTGATGACGTGAACATTCTGTGAAGAAATCCCAAGCATTCTGAAAGTTAAAAAACAGAAAAAAAATTAAATTTATTTAAGTATAGTATTAATGAAGAAGTATTATTTGTTTTATAAAAACAAATATTCCTAAAACTATCCTCTTGGTATTATAAAAATCAAATTTAATTGCAATAGACCACTCAAGTAATGAAGGACTCAACTCCCACTTGTCTTCATTGAATTGTGGGGTTATGTAACATATCAATTTTTTATTTATGTGTGTGTGGTCAAAGGGATATTTGACAGGGAGTATGGAAATCTGGTGCCTTTTCATATATTTGTGACATTGTGAAAACATTTAACATCTTATCTTCAGTTTATCTACAAATCATAAGCTATACAATATGTTAAGTCATTTCCAGATATGAATTTTATACCTATTTGGATCCCCCTAGATGTTCAGTTATGAATTTATTTTACTTTGCATTAACATTGAATTCAAGTAAATCATTATTCAATCATAATTAATATTTCATATATTTTCTCTTGATTTATATAGGATAAACTATTAAAATAAACTTGTTTAAATGTTAAATATATATGTGAATGTGTTTATGCAAATTTATTCTTAAGTTTATATATGGAAAATTAAGTACTTTTACAGAGAGGGTGATATTCTTACATATTTTGTGTTAAGACTTCTGGCATCCTACTCATTTAGGCATGAACCCAGAAGAAATGTAAGATGTGATATACCTTCTAAATAATAGAGTTCACATATTTTAGGCATTGGGCATAGAATACATCTGGCCTCAATTTGCACATGTGGTTCACTGGAAATAATTTATTTGTTATCTTAAGCATAGTGTCTAGTGCATAAAGAGAACACAAAAGGTATGTATAATGCTATTGATCATTATGATAATAATAATAATGACAATAATAATGATAATTATGCTATTCTTTTATGACTATTACCTGATACCTACTGACTTCTATGAAAAACTCAAGGCTTTTGAATCCTGGTCACTTCATTCCCTGATGCCTCTCCACACAAAAGCAGAAATATTAATAACATAGGATCATTGTCAAGGATATTGATTATATTCCAATTCTAGGCCTTGAGTCTCCCTGCTTTCTGGGATATGCTTCTTTCCAGGCCTGAGACAGATAATTTAGATCAACCCTGCAGTAAACATTAGGGAAAATATGCACTTTCCTCTTCTTTTGCCTTAGACTTTTTCTTGCCTTCAAAATAGTAAGATAGTTTTATAGATAAAATTTAGAGGAAAAAAGAACTAAGGAATCCATTAAATTTATTGGAGTTAAAATTTCAGGCCTACCTTCTCAACACAAGATTTTTTGCATATCTATGGAGTCCAACTCAGTTCACTCAGGCCTGAGATTTAGGCCGACATGGAAACAAAGAATAAAATGTTCCTTCCTTGTTGTCCTCTGAATCTACATCTCCACAAAGAGACTGGTGTTGCAATAGTTGTGTTAGGATAAATTTCAGGAATGGTACGTATGTAGTCTTCTCTGAAAAATTTTCCATCAGGCCCATGGATTATAGAAGCTCATAGATAACTTATATTTCTTTACTTCTTTCAACCCACTAATGAGGAAGCTTTTTGATAGCTAATGAAAAGGAGACTCAGAACAAAAAATCAAACAAAAAAAAACCCAGATATAAGACATGATAAGTGACGACATAGGAGTGACATACCACTAACAAAACAGCAGGAAAAGCTAAATCAGAATAAGTTATTTGATTTATGAAGACTTGTTTCTGAGATTTGTAACAGAACAGCATAAACATTCCGGAGAATTTAGAAACTCCCCACATATCCCACTTTCTAGATGACCATTCATATTCAAAAACTTCTGTATTTACTAGAACAGGGGATAATACCTTCTAGCAATTTTTAAACTGGTCACTTGTTATTGGAAAAATTCTGGTGATCTTACGTTTAGAGTGTATTAACAAACTTTAAATTTTAGATGACTTAATACAGTAGAAATCTCTAACTCAGACAACGTTTCAGTGCAGTTTTTCCTGGGTACTTTCCTCTGCATGAAAATTCATCAATCCAGATTGCTTTCATCAAATGCTCTATGGTCTTGTAATCCACATTCAACATAAAATGAGGAAAAAGTAGTGAAGACGTACCTGCGCCTTAAAAATCGGAAAATTTCATATTTTACTTCTGCTCATATTCCACTGATGAAAGATAGCTCCCTCCCAGTGGTATAGTCATGTTATGGAAAACAAAATACATTTTTGGTAAATATCTACTGGTCCTGTCTTGGTATTCAAAGAATAAAAATAATATTTTGCCACTGTTTGGACAGATGCTGTGCTTCTCTCCTATGTAAAATGACAAGTTTTCTTCTGACCATAAAACTGTGGAACAAATTTTATCCAAAGTAATTAGAGGTATTTCAGATAGTTGCAGATGGTCTGAGTTTTAAGTGATATTCTTTTAATAAATCTGTATTCAGTAGCTTCTAATTGGCCAGAAATTATCAATAATTCTTAACATTTTGCAGCAGATTTAGGAAAACAATATCATGGGTCATTTTCCATTATATAATTGACTGATACCTTTGATTGTTATATTCAAATGAACAAGTTACTGGCAATTATTCATTATTTCAATGCCAAGATGGGGTTGGTTCTTCGACTACTCTATTTCTTGTTTAGATGTACAGATCCCAGATTATATTTGTTTTCTAGACCTCAGGAAGAGAGTTCCTGAAGAGGGTATGCAATGTAAGTCTCCACTCATCCTCCTTACACTGTGCTAACCTGGATCCCCTTCTTATTTATGCCCAGAATTTAAATCTAATACCCCAGCTCTAGCAAAAATCATCCTTTCAATTAGAGTCCTTTTTCTTTCTCTCTTCTTATACAAGTCTAGCAAGTCAAGCTTCATACAGCATTTCACTACTTACTGACTTCTTACCACTTAGTTTTCCCTAGAGCTGAGATTGATTCTCATAGCTGTGTTTAGCAACTTTTTTTTTTTTCTTAACTTTATGGCTGGAGTTTTATTTGTTTTTTCATGGAATATAAGGAAGGAATGTAAAATAAGGTAAAGCACAATGCAGGAGAAGATAAATAAAAATGTATGCAAAATATTATTTTAGAAATAAGATCAAAAAAAGAAGGAAAAATTTTAAAAAGAAGGAAAGGTTGTTTCATGGGCTGCATTCACTAGCAGGATGCACATATACTATATGTTTCATACATTGAAACATATTTGATTAATTTTCAGGTAAAAATGGTTGTTTATATTAAACATTCCAAATACATTCAACTAAGAGTCAGGTGAAAAAGTATTATGATTTAGAGAAAATTGGTGTTTTGCCCCCGAGGAGAACAGACAAAAGAATACATATTTCTAATGCTTACATCTCTGTGCTAACTCTTCTTTGTTATAAAAACACTCTCAGGGCTTCCCTAGTGGCAAAGTGGTTGAGAATCTGCCTGTCAATGCAGAGGACACGGGTTCGAGCCCTGGTTTGGGAAGATCCCACATGCCGCGGAGCAACTGGGCCCGTGAGCCACAACTACTGAGCCTGCGCGTCTGGAGCCTGTGCTCCGCAACAAGAGAGGCCGAGATAGTGAGAGGCCCGCACACCGCAATGAACAGTGGCCCCCGCTCGCCACAACTAGAGAAAGCCCTCGCACAGAAACGAAGACCCAACACAGCCCAAAATAAATAAATTCAAAAAAAATTAAAAAAAAACACTCTCAAACAGAGTTTCAGCCAGAAAAAGAAGGAAATGTATAAATTTGCATTATAAAAATAGTATGCCCAATAGATTTAATCCTAGCTTTTATGAACACTGGGTCTACCTGTTAATATATATATAATGGGACCTTGGGCAAGTAAGCAACCCCTAGGATCAAGAGATTTTTATTTCAATAGTACAAGGTAGTTATAGGTTTTTAATTTTTTTACTGCATGACATAATTTATATAAAACTCTTAATAAGAGTGTGGGGAGTACTAGGTACTAAATATATATTACTTTCTCTCTTAGGGTTTTCTAGTTCCAAGATGAATGTATCCATGAAATAACATAGTATTTTGTAAATGTAGGTAATAAATATTGCCAATGATTAAAACTACATGTTGCAATATGTAGTTCTAAATCACATATCATTTGTCATAAACTATATGTCTACTGGTCCTTTCCCTTTGATAGGCAATAAAATTTTGAGAATTTCAAATATACCATAAAGTTATAATCAGTAGATTTTATTTCTGTCTTCATGTTAGAATTTCTGTAAAGCTGTTATAACACACCAATCTCTGGATTCTGAAACCCTCAAATCCCCAGATTCTGATTTGATTTTTCTGTGACCAGGACAAAATATCAATATTTTTCAAAGCTCCCTAGGAGATTAATATGCAGCTAGTTTCGTGTATCACTTAAAAGATTAATTGGAAACAGTAATCATGACATGAAGAGCTGTTTACATTTATGGTCTATACTTCCTCGTTACAATTTATTCTTCTACCCATAACAATTGGATTTGCTCTACTGCTCTTGTGAGCTCCAGACTTCTATATCCCACTGCCTTCTGGTTGGCTTCAATTGTATACCCTGCAGGAATCTAATCTTCAAAACACCACAAAATGAACATATTACTTTTGTCTCAGTTCTACTTCTTCTCCTCTATTATGTACTTCAATAAATGGCACTGACACACATTTGTTCTTTTAAGCCAAAAGCATAAGCATCAACTTTGATATCTTGCTTGTCTTCTTCCTTCACACACAATCCCACACACCAAAAGTCTGATAGCTTCCCCTTTATACATCTCCTGTATCTTTTTGTACTCAAGTCCACTACCCTAATATGACCATCTTATCTTTCCTGGACTATTCCTATAGCTTCATCATTGATCTCCCTGATTTCAGTCTTATTTCTCATCAATCCAAGTTCTATACTGAGTCATCAAAAGAACATATGATCTTATCACTCTTTAACCTAAATTCTAATGTGGTCTCTGATGCCCTTTAAGATTGGCTACTTGTCTCTCAGGTCCCATTTCTCTTCTCCCCTATAAGTTCCAGTCACGCAAGCCTTCATTCTGTTTCATGAATGGTCTTACTCTTTGAACATGCTATCACCACTTTGTGAGTCAGAGTTCCTAATTCCTCTCTTTCCTACTCCTGACTCATAATTTCATGCCACCTCCTCAAGGCAGCCTTCCCCGACACTTAAATCCAGATGAAATTTCTTCTTGGGGACCCTTATGGTACTATACCTCCCTTCTCACAGTACTCACACATTGTATTGAATTCTCTATCTACTTGTTTATTTGTTCAAAAACACTGAAAGCTCTCGGATGGGGCATAACTGCTTTGTTCCCAGCTACATCTCCAGTGATTTTCCCAATGCCTGAGAAGTAATAATCACCCAATAAATAATGAATGAAGGAAAAGAAGAGAATACATTGTTTATGACAATGAAAGAACACGCTTTATTATGAAGCATGTATGCATACATTCACCTACAGATAGGAATAAGTGGGAAACAAATGAAGATAAAAGAGCTCAATGCTATTGTTTTCAATTTTGTTCTAAAAGTAGTCATACTTATCTACTGAAAATTTGATTATGGTTATAGGATATTCAGTTAGTAAACTGAGAAGTGTTCTTCCAGGTGTTCTCAGAGTATATTTTAGAACACCAGACAGGAATTTCACCAAAGGCAAGTAAAAAGATCTTCACAGTGAATGAAGAGATAAAGTTATGTATTTTTAAAGGTGTAAGTCTGTATACACTGGGGGACATTAATGAGTGTTATTCAGCTCAGATATAAGAAAGGAGATGGCAAATTATGGGGTTTCTACAGAGCTTACTTGGAAGGCTGTTTCAGGAGTTCAGGACTCCTATAAAAGGGCACATAGTTTGTGGAACTTAGAAATCACCTGTGGAGTCAGGACCCAGATTTAAGGATTTGAAAATCCTAATTCAGGTTTAGGACAGTTGTGTTTTGTCTAAGGTCATGGGTAGAGTAAATAGCAAGACATTATGACACCTATACAAATGAAATGTAATTACCCAAAGGAGAATCTTAATCAAAATAATTACTTAATAGTTTCCCTTTATCTTTGTTAAAAAAAAAAAAGATAGAATATGCAAGTAACTTCAACTCCAAGGAATTGTTCATAAGATAAAGCAACCAGGATATCTAAATGACACTTTTTATATTTTCCTGAGGAAAGTAGATTCACTTTAATGTATACTGATTGGTCTCAGAGTAACAACTTCTTCAGTGAAGAAAAATTTGCTGTGAAAATGTCACAATAATTAAATGTATGATGTTTTATTTTAGCAGATTGAAAATGGCCCATTAAGGCATGGGGCAACATTGGTGAAAATGAAAAGTCAACTGCTGTGGCAAATGTATAGTGCAGTTGGTGGCAGAAAGAGGATCCAAGGTGTAATACAAATTATTAAATAACTCTTCATAGAATTAGAAACAGCATTTGATTGCAAAGATTATTTAACCTATTGGGCACTGAAAAAAAGATCTGTATATCTTTAATGCAATCTTTTTTTTAAAGTCTTATAATGAACTTCAAGAACAAAGAGAACAGAAAAACAGTAAAATAGTGATTAATATATGTGGGAAACATTTGGGATAAAAAATGAAACATGTCAGGCAATCATATTTTGAGTGAAAAATGTGTATTTTTTTTTACAAAGAAGCATTATGGAAGGTGGATTTTTTAAAAATCACGACAGAAAAACTGTTTTTTCTTTTACTTTTATTTCATTCAAGTAACCATAATTGTATCCACAATTGAGAAATTGTGGTAAGAAATTCATATATCCTTTCTCATGCTTGTTTTCCACTCAATTTCTCTTAAAAAATTAAGTTTTCTCTTAATAATAATAATAGTAATTAAACTTTTTAAACAACTTATACTTGAAATCTCAGTGCAATGTCTTTAAAGTACAGCATTTTGCCATGTTTTCTAAACGTAGGTCCATTGCATCTTGACTCCATGGGTAACAACATAGAAGCCAGTTATTTCCTTACACCCAAATACTTTCCTAAAAGATGGTTGAAAGCCTTCTGGAGAGTAAATATTACAAGGAAATCACGCTTCTAATTATGTTCAGTGGGATCGATATAAGCATATGCTCATAAATTAATACACTTATTTTTTAGTATGCATTATCTTTATAACTTGGTGCAGACTAAATATTTGTGTCTCCCAAAATTGGTATGTTGAAACTTAACTCCCAATGTGATAGTATTTGGAGGTGGGGCCTTTTGGAAGTGATTAGGTCATGAGGAGGGAGCCTTCATGAATGTGATTAGTGCCCTTATAAAAGAGATGCCAGAGAGCTACCTCTGTTCTACCATGTGAGGGCACAGTGAGAAGACAGTGGTCTATGAACCAGAAAGCAGGTTCTCACCAGACATCAAATCTGGTGCCTTTATCTTGGACTTCCTTTCTTGGACTTCTTCCAGAACTGTGAGAAATAAACTTCTGTTGTTTCTAAGGCACCAATCTACAGTATTTACTACAGTAGCCCAGCAGACTAAGACATAACTATAAAGGTAAATTCAAATCACAGTAAATATATGAAAAATAGAAAAAACTATTCTCACTTGTATGGAAAGAAGTTGTCCAGTGTTCTTATGTGTTTGGAAATAAGGCTGTATACAAAAGCACAGTTAAGACTTCAGTATTTGAAAAAAAATCTTAGCAGTAAAGTGCTAAAAACATACACTAAAAAGCATGCACATTAGATACCTTTATCACTTCCTAATACTTAGTGAACTTACAAGTTATTATTTCTGAACCTCAATTTTTTTTCTTTAAAAATGAGATAATAATGTATGCATTGCTGGCTTCATCAAAGAAATATATGCAACAGAATACATAAAGCCTGGCCAGTTTCAGCATCCCAGTAGGCATGTAACAAATGTTAAATGCTTTGCTAATGCATACTACAGTAAAAATTTTGTCTATAATCTTCAAAATTATATAATATAAAAAGGAGAAGTTATTTTTTCCTGTAAAGTTTCATTGAAATTTTTAAATATCACTTGAATCATCATTCAATATATATATGGATTTATTTATGAGCCATTGTTCAAATTATGTCCTTTCTGCCAAATAAGGTATACCTGGCATATATAGGTGAGGAAGAGAAAAAATTTTAAATTCTTTTCTTTTATTATAATCTTTTATAAAGATTATAATATCATCAGGAAGCCCTGAAAAACAACATGGTTAGATAATGATAAAATGGTTGGAATGATAAATAAAAATTAATTCATAAGTGTGATGGAATCACCAGTTTTGTATTAAGGGATGGGGTTTTGAATTCTCAGTTCTTGATCTGGGAATTTCAAGGAGATATTGAGATTTGAGATGGAAAAAATGAAATTCTTAACATGTTAATGCACTTGTCAACTGAAAATCAATCAGGAGGAATAAGAGAGTAAGCTGATAATAATAAGTAGTAGCAGAAGTAGAACTAATAGTTATTGAATTCATTCAATGATCCTGAGGTTACAATGAGGTCCTTTATGCCTTATCTCTTTCAAGCCTCATAATAGTACTGTTACTAGTAGCCTCCCCATTGTAGAAATGAAAAATACATTAACAAGTTAGATAGGATTCCCAACTTGCCTAGAAGAACAGATCCAGTAAAGTGAACATGCCTGGATTTGAAGTCAGATTCTTCCAAGGAATGGTCATTATAAATTAAGTATAATAATGTAGGAATTATGACTTGTTTTATAAAGTCATATTCATGCCTAACTTAGTGCCTCATTCCATCTTATCTAATTCATGCTTGCATGTTCAAGCAATCAATTTACAGATAAAACTGAGAAATGAGACACCTTCACACAGACAGATACATGGACAAATTGATAGACGTTTGTATGCACTCATGCATGCAAGCATGCAGACACATATAAACAGCATTCTAATTTTGACAACTTACTTTAGAGGACAGCTGCCCATTAGAGAGGAGTAAAAGTTGTAATGAATACAACTGATAATCACAATATCATTTATGCCTTCTTTTTTATTCTTAGGTTTGAGAGAATAAGTATGCTTATGCTAGCTTCTTAGCAATGACCAAACAAAAGAAAGGAATTTCAATATGACTCCTCAGATTAAAAAAAAAAAAAATTATGAGCTGCCCAGATACGCTGATCTTCCTCCCTCATGCCTTGGACTGGAGAACGTTTTAAAATTATGTACTATCAGTTGATTTCTGCAGTTTTCTCCTTTTGCAGATCCTCAACCTATTTTATTCACAAGATAGAGAGGAAGGAAACTTTGACTTAAGATAGAAATCCCCAAATACTGTGAGAGCTGCAAGTTGCACAGCAACAGCAAGTAAACGCCAGCACAAATCTATTCAATGACAATAGGGATAGGGCTGTCCTTTGTTTATTCCTGCCCTCATTACTTCCTGTTATCGTGAGCAGAAAATTTTACTGACAGAGGAGTTGACAAATATACTTTGAGGCTATGTTCCTATTGTACCCATAAATCTTTTTCACCATTTAATTAGATTAGAGATATGTATAATCTACATGACTGAACTCTCTTGGGTTTTTCATGTGACAAGCCCAATTCTTTGCATTTTAAACTTTTTTCATTAAAGTCTACTGGACATATTTGTAGGTGAAATTTAATAATCTTACACTATTTAGAAATACTTTATTTTTAGGATTACTTACCTTTTTTCATTTATCTGATTTCCATTTCCAGTAGAACTGGTCATAATAACTTCATTTGGAATAAATTCCTTGGTCTGATTATGATTCTGCAGTTGTTATGTAGTAACTTAATAATAGTTCTTAGGCAGTTATTTCACTAGAGATAATTTATAGTGGAAATGCATAAGGAATAATATGTTACTGTTCCACTGAATTTCAAAGGAATTCATTATGATTAATAATATTACAATAGCAATAGAAGGAAGTAATAATGATTTGCCACAAGTTGTAAGGAATCATTGAATAGTTTTAATCTGACTATACTTAAACATTGAACTGAAAGTAAATTCAGCAATACTCAGTAATGAGATTTGGGATTCATAATAATGCTATTAATCATAACTAGGTTTTGTAGATTTTATGGCAAGGACTACATGATATCTGGAGGATTTGATTTAAAATGTTTTACTGATTTTAAATTAAGCTATCTGTGTGAGATTTGAAGCCTGTAGAGATTAAGTCTTTACAAAGGCCATATTTGTTTTAAGTGATTGATAGGTTTAATTCTCTCTAGTGAATATTCCATATTTATACTCAAATTCAAATATTTCATACAATTAAGAGAAATAGAGTGCTTTAGAAAAAAAAAAAGCAATGTTTTAGCTAATAAAAATACATTTACACCCACTTCCCTGTTTCTTAGGCATCAATGGACCTTGGAGTCAACCTTAAATCTAGGTGCATTTTTTTAAATGAGTTCAAGTAAATGAATAATTATTAAGTTTCTAGCTCTGTGTTAAAGACTTGGGATATAAGTATAAAGAAGTCAAGCTGCTCACTCTCATAGAATTCCCAATAAAATAGATGCAGAGCATATACAACTAAATATAATACAATATAAAACCTTCTCTCCTAGAAGCTGGAAAATACCCCAAAGAAAGAGAAATTCTTTCTGACTGAATAGTTCACAGAACACTTCATAGATGAGATAACATTTTCAGCCAGACTTGATGGATGAAAGGAATTTCAGCTGTTGGGGGAGACATGGAAAAACGTGCCAAAAATATTAGTAGAGACATGGTAATGCTCAGTGACCACAGGATCTGGAAAGATCTCAGATTCTTCTTGGATATTCAGTCTCTTCATGTTTCAGTTGACTTATCTGTAAAATATGTTACTTCCCTGTTACTGTGATGATTTGCTCATATCTAACAGAATTATCATCAATGAACACATTAAGATAGTTGAAATCACCTTGTGATATTGTAAACACATTATTTATTTTGGTATAAAATAGTTATGGTGATAATATTAGAAAAATATAGACAATGCAATAACTGTTTCAACAGAAAAGTGGTAATCTGCATTATCATTGACTGGTGAAGATCATAGACTAAGTCCCGTTATAGCCAAAATTAAGAGCCATGGAGAAAGAAATAGGTAGGAAAAATAAGGGATAAGATAGAAAATATGTAAAATTAGTAGAGAGTGAGAAGTCAGCAGTAAGAGGTATAAGTTTGTCAAGAATGAATGAATAGAGGCCTTGGTGCAAGCAAAGAAAAGTGGATTCTCAAGGGATAGAAATTGTAGCAAGAGTGGCAATTCTTGGGAAAAGGATCAAGCAAAGCCCTTCCAGATTTCTGAGCATTTTTATGAGACCTCAGAAATTCTTAAAGAGCTTTCCCAAGAAAAAAGTAAGAGCAATCCATAGTTCTGACGAATAGCCTAGAAGTATATAATAAAAGGTCACCTCAGAGGCCTCTATGGCACCATGACATTTTAGCTCATGCACACCTGAAGGCATACCCATCAAGACACTTCAGGTATTGTTATGAAATTGGTCACAAATACAACATAACCTCCTTCTTAAGCAGCTCAATTTAACCTAGCATATGGCAGAAAAAATATCCAAACTCCACCTAATGCAATGTAAATGGTGTTAGTTAAGAAAATTCTATTAACCTTCTAAACTGTGAACATGAATATTGTATTTGAATTAAAAAGGTTAGGGCTTCCCTGGTGGTGCAGTGGTTGAGAATCTACCTGCCAATACAGGGGACACGGGTTCGAGCCCTGGTCTGGGAGGATCCCACATGCCGTGGAGCAACTAGGCCCGTGAGCCACAACTACTGAGCCTGCGTGTCTTGAGCCTGTGCTCCACAACAAGAGAGGCCGAGATAGTAAGAGGCCCGTGCACCGTGATGAAGAGTGGCCCCTGCTTGCCACAACTAGAGATAGCCCTCGCACAGAAACGAAGACCCAACACAGCAAAAATAAATAAATTAATTAATATCCTTTGAGCCAAAAGGTATTTCTATCCAAACCTTCAATAGTTATTTTTACAAATAGTTAAAAAAGACTACATTCTATACATAGTCAAATTTGTGCTGCTATAAGAGTATTTTTAATGCAGAAAAAAGAGAAATATTGAGACCTGACCCAATTCTTTTAAAAAATTAAATAATTTTTTTTAAAGATCAGTTGTAGGTGAAAGTGTTTTCAAGAAGGAGCTTTGTCATGGTTAGATTTTAAAGCACATGAAATTAGGACTTTTGTTTTGCTATTCTTTTCTTCATTGCCAATAAATATGTGTTGGTTGAACAAATGGAAGTGTAGATAAATTATTATAAGACTAATTATAAAGGAAAATAGTAACCTTCAAGTAAGACTGAAACTATTTCAAATAAATAAATTCTGAACATTATTTGTCCTTTCAAAATACTAAAAATACTTTTTCTGTTCCAGTATTTTTAAATTAGATGACAATTGGTGTCTGAGAATCAGTTGTCCTTGTGTTGAAGCAAATATAAGACAAGCTGATAATTTTAAATGTGCCAAATACCAGTCTCTCATAAAATAAACCTTCAGTGATAAAACAATATGATTTTTCCACACCACTGAAAGCTAAAGAACATTAATTTATTACTTCCAGAGTTTATGTTTACATTTGAATGAAAAATGGCAAACATTCCCTAACTGGTTGAGTCATAAGTTTGTATCTTTACTAATGTATTCAGAATATAGTTTAGCTCTTCTATTTCTGGATAATTATAAAGCTTATCACAAGGACAAGCAATAAAAGTCTCCTGGAACTATAAGATTTGGATTATTTAATAATAATGTCCCCCACACTGTTAATGGTTTACTGATTGGGAATTAATAAAATGCTATCTGGAAGCACATTTTTCTATTTGAATGGAAACAATTCTGACTCAAACAATTACTAGGGTTTGCCTGCTTAGTGGCATATTCTTTTGCCTTCCTGGAAAGAGCTTCGTTATCACCATTAATATGTAGCAAAATTGAGTTATTCAAGAGCTGTTTTGTCCAATATCTAAACATGCATCATTAATGAAGCTAAAATGGACTCAAGTTTCCCAGATGTCAGGAAAACCTCATTGTTTTCCTGACAATGTGTCTCCAGATATACCATGCAGATGCATTCATGTACAGCCTGTTTTATCTCATTTCAACACTTTGGAAGAGGAATACATCAACGTGAATTAACAATAGATCTACATATTAGCATTTTTCTATGTTAAGGAAGAAATAAAATATAATAAGTATGCCACATGTTATTTATTATGATTTTAGTCTAGAGGATTTATACAAAAGTCAATTGATAGATCAGCTGTTTTTTTAAATAATAGCTGGAAAAAATTAAGTGAAAATACACATAAATAAATTCTTTTCACTTGTTCCAAAATTTAAAAGTAATCTTACATGCACTAAGTAATAATAAAACTGGAGTGGAGTGATGGAAGTTAACTAGACTTATGTTTTTGATCATTTTGTAATATATACAAATATTGAATCATTATGTAGTGCATCTGAAACTAATATAAAGTTATATGTTAATTATACCTCAGTTTAAAATATATAAATAAATTTGAGTGATTAACAGATTAGTAGTGTCTGTTCTGTGATCCTGCTGATCAGTTTGTGGACAATATGAATGGCAAATGTGTAAATATAATGATTAGGAGAGAAGTTGATTTGAGTTTTGTCTTCTTCTAGTCTTAAGGGTAGCCTCTTTTCCACTTAGTTTTTAAGATGCCCACTTTATCCACAAACATACTTTTTTTTTTTCAATTGCACTCTTCATAATTAGAAAATATGTCTTTGTTTAATTATAGGAAAACAAGTCACTGGACCACATCTTCTTTCTACTCCAAATAATATTTTCTGGACCTTTTTTTCTCACAGTAGGGGAAACATAATTTAAGAATTTCAAGGTAAGGAATATTGTTTTAATTTCTAAAATAACAAGAAAATGTATTAACTATTCAAAATTTAAATCTAACTTTCACAATTTCAAAATAATTCTTTATTTTCATTTCCATAATTTACCCTTTAATCTAGGTCAAACTTGGGTTACCATATGCCCTTCCTGATCGATTTAAATTGATTTGGCAGTATTATAGTGTCCACTATTGGAAAGTGAACTTTTTGATAAAATGACTAAATTCAACCCACTTTAACAGGATGAAAAGGCTTGAATATGAGAAGTAATCATCCAAGTTTCTCACGATGGCACACAGTCATATAATTTTGGAATGACCACTTCTCAAAATATAGACCCTTATGATATGACTTTGCTAAATAGAGTAGATTTCCCTCAAGAGATATACACTTTTATTTTATTCAGGCTTAAGTCTTATATTGTCATGGTTACAATTTCAGCTATTTTCAGCTGTAAACCTTGGGTACCTTTGAGATAGTACGATCAGCTTTAACTGTTGATATGACTCACATGGTGGCAAAAAATTGTGTTATTAACTACAAAATACCATGGGATCAAACATTTCTCTACTCTTTCCCTTAATATGAAATTAAATATTTATAGAGAAGCTAACCATTTGCACACAGTGGCTAAGCAGATGGCCTGTGCTATAATCATAGTGTTAAATTTCTTGTGAAAATCTCTTCCCGGGAATCCAGAATTCAAACTAGGAAAAATTTTGATAGAATCTCTTGATTGTTGAAAATTTCGAGGCTGGTTTTGTAGCTCTCTGGCATGATGTGTTGATAAATTTTCCAACTCAAAGGTGAGCAACTGAGTCCCATAATCATTGGAATGAGCAAATCTTGTAACACACCCACCTCCACCCAAAGGAGGGAAACATACTGAAAAAATTGAATGCTCCAATTAGAATACTTTTAAACTCCTAGTTCATGTGCTTTCATAGTTGTTTAAATATTAAATACCATGAAAAATTAAATTTAGCATCCATTTTCATGGAAGATTCTTCTGGTTTACAATGAGACCCTGAAGTAACACTTGAATCTCACCTATGTTCTTTGTTTTATTTGAACCAAGCAAAGAGATCTTGGATTTCTTTCATGTTTCAATGAATATAAAACAAAACTTTTCCTCTAAACTGATACTACACCTAGAATAAAATTATCCTCAACCAGGAATTGGTAAGATTATTCTGTGAAGGTCCAGATAGTAAATATTTTAGGCTTTACTGACCAGATGGTCTCTACTGAAACTACTTAACTCTGCCATTGTAGCATGGAAGCAGCCATAAACAATAAGGAAATGAAAGGGCATGGTTGTATTCTAATAAACATATATGTATTTATAAAAATAGGCTGTAGGCTGGATTTGGCCTACATACAATAAAGTCTGACTCAGACTTAACTGAAACCTCAAAGGTCTGTTGTTACATTCTCGATCAGCTAATGGAGTCTGAGGAAATCTTACCATTCATATCAGCTGTTACAGTCCCCTTTTGCTTTTTATCTCTGGGTTCTAGGACTCAAAACTTGAGTCTACAAGGGTCCCAGAATCTTCTCCCTACCAAGCCTCTATATCAGTCAGTTTTTCAACTTAACCAAAGCTTCTGGCCCAGATAGTTCATATCCATGAAGTAGGAGGACATGACAGTGTGAGAAGATTCTACTCAGGTGGAGAACCTCAAGACACATATGAGGATCCAGTTAAAAAATAAGTACTATTTTGTAATTTAAATCAGTGTTTCTAAAAACCTTAGCAAGTACAAGAATTACCTGAGATTCTTGCTTCTAAAACTTCAGTCACAATGATCCCACTCCCCAGATATTGCAGTTCAATATGTAAAGAAACCTGAATTTTTATCAAGCCACCCAGGCAATTTCAATATAAATGATCCACTGATTACACTTTTGGAATTATCACCTAGTCACCAAAACTGACCGCATACGTACAAACCCTGTCAGAAATTATGTCACATGCTTTGGAACCACACGAAGATTCTAGTTATTAAGGATGATCCTGTCATGAAAAACAAAGACAGATATTTCCATCTGTAAGCACTAATGACAGGTTATCCGTGTCTCAGTGAAGGAGTTCATAGGCTCCCTCAGAGAGCCTAGAAAATAATGGTAACTGATTTGGAGGGTACACCCTATACAATCTTTTCCTTTATCCTCCCTTTTATGAATCCTTGAGGGAAAGTATCAGTATGCCAGCTACTGGTGAGCCTAATGAGAGCCTGATCCTGAGCTGAACACACAACCCATGGCTTCCAGTTGCTGAAGAGAATTTTTGAAGGAATGTTCTAAGGAACTTTAGTCCTATGGAATATTAATAGGTGTTAAATGAAAGAAGAATTACATGCTTAGGTGGGAAGGTAGAATATGTAATATTTCTCAAACTTTTAAATCTTGAAATCTCCTCATCTACACTCTGTTGCAGCAAGTATCTTGTTGGAATAGTTTTCCAGGCTTGTTGTTTAGAAAATGATCCTATAGAAGGTGAAGAGCCCAAGGTGGGCTGTCCTCAGTTCTGAAAGAACTCAGAGGTAATGGTCACATTATTAGTGTTACCCTGAGTGTCTTTTCTAGAGAATATTTGTTGACGATGTCCAGCACCATGAGTATCTGGCCTCTAAGTCTAGAGTGTCCCCTTGGGTAATTATGATTTTTGTTAATTGATGCTGAAATTTCAAATTCCAAAATTTCCCCTAATTTTCACTCAAAGTTGTCTATTAAAATATTCTTCTCTATTTTTTTTTTTTTTACCAAATGTGGACATTTATTACTGCAGATTTAGCAAATGGACTAGAAAATACATTTACAGACAACTTGCTTAGTTCTCAAACCTAAGACATTTTAGTCTCAAAATATAAAAGCTAATGCTATTGTACCCTTTAAGGCAGAAAGTAAAGTTTATGGAGGGTGAAATAAGAGTTACTAAATGATGCAGCTCTACTACTTTTACTACCTAAATGAAATGCAAAAGAGATTGATGGGGAACTCAAGAGAAAAAAAAAATGTGCCTAGGCTGTAAGAGGTTTTTAGAAATTCAAGGCAATGAACTCAATAATGTTTATCCAAATAGGTCATGACAGTCCATAAATCAAAATAAACTGATTCATTCTTTTTTCCATTTTAGTCAAGTGGAAATAAGCATTAAAAAAGATTCTCAACTCTCTATATATGGAACTTGCAAAATCAGTATCAAATGATGTTTTATTGCTATTTTAACTATTTAAATTGAGTAAATACTCAATTAAAATACTCTTTAAGATACTCTTGATAAGTTCTCAAATTTTAAAATTGTATCAAATGTTGTTCATAGTATTAATTAAAAATAAATGTCATGATGGAGAGAAGTACAATTTGAACATAAGTATCTAGCAGCTCCTTCCTAGAAAAATACTAAAATAAAGAAAGCATGCTAAATACAGGAAAAGAAAACCCCACATCAAAGTTAGAGATGGGGTATAGGCTGCTATCTAATAGCTAATATCACAAACATCAAAACATTCCTGGAAAAAGAGAAGATAAGATAGAAGACATAAGAGAAAGTATTCCCATCTTAAAAATGAGTCACATCAGGGCTTCCCTGGTGGTGCAGTGGTTGAGAGTCTGCCTGCCGATGAAGGGGACATGGGCTCGTGCCCAGGTCCAGGAGGATCCCACATGCCACAGAGCGGCTGGGCCCATGAGCCATGGCCGCTGAGCCTGCGCGTCCGGAGCCTGTGCTCCACAGAGGGAGAGGCCACAACAGTGAGAGGCCCATATACCACAAGGGGAAAAAAAAAAAAGAGTCACATCAGAAGTGCACAGGAAAGCGTTACAAAAAAAAAAAATCAAAACAAAAAGAAACACTCAATTTGAATAGGGAAGGGATATCAAGGGGAAGGTAGTATCTGGAACAGACAAGGCACACATGTTCTAGGAAAAATTTCAGCAACATATGTAAACAGCATGCAAAATAAGCTGTTCTAAGTATTTGATATTGGATACACAGAATTTAAATATAGTATATGATACAACTACTGTTCATTTATCTTGGTAGGCTGGAGGGTACAATTATAATGGTAGGGATCAGTGATATATTAAGGGCTACGTCTGTGGGAGTCCACATCCAGGTAAGGAAGAGTACTATATCACTTGAATTGTTTTAAATGCCAGTACATGGTGATTTTGTTTTAAAGAGGAGTCTAACTCATTTTGTTTTATTATTGTGTTAAAATTCTCTACAAATATTGCATCCCATTAATACCTGTACTTGGGGAAGACAAATTCCATTGTTACTCCTTCATAACCACTGGTTTATTGTGCATTAGAAATGAAAATATGGCCAAGCAGAAAACTAGTTCTTAGAAATTGTGTGATGTGACAGTGAGTTCCCAAGACTACAAGCAGAAAGAACACAAAAAGTGAGTTAAATCAGGAGGACTGTACATACCACATCTTCTTCTCCATTCTCTTAGTTAGTAAATAATAAAAAAAAACTAATCAAATTCTTACATATTAAAAGAGAATAATATATCATTTTGAAAACATTTTATAGGATATTATTTCATATTATGGATAAATGTACCAAATATATTGGTAAGGTAAAACAATGTTACAATAGAGAATTCACAGTATGATCATCAATTTGTTAAAAAATACATATGCAGGTTCAGATCAAGATGGCAAAGGAGAAGGACATGGAGCTCCCCTCCTCCCACAAACACACAAAAAATACACCTACATATGGAAAATTTCTCATGGAAAACTAACTGAAAACTGGCAGAAGAACTCATATATAACCAAAGCTACAAGAAAGATTTCCACATAATTGGGTAGAATGGAAAAAAAAATGCATAGGGTCAGGGCCTCCATCCCTGTGAAGGATCTGAAAGAAAGAGAAGATACACATAGGCAGATACTTGCCCTGGGGCACGAGCGGGTTGAGCCAAAGCCTGGGTGTCCCAGTCCTAGTGTGCTATGTGAAAGAGACAAATGACCTTGCCTGATGGGAGAACTACTTGGACAGATAGAAAAGATGGAGAAGTCTAACCTCCACTCACAAAGTGTGTACAGGTACTGGTTTGCCCTCAAAAGTGTGTCAAGAGCTCTGCGCTGGCAGTGGCTACCCCACCACTGTCATCAATCCAAACAGGTGAACACCCCAGCCCAGATTATTCCATACCAGAGCTTGGAATGCGATCTGAGCCAGCCCTAAGAAAACGCTTGGTCTAGCTACAGAGTGACAGCCTGGGAACCTGGGGTATGGTCCAGGTGTAGAGGGGGGAGCAGCAGCTATCTTCTGTGCTTACTCAAGCAGTGCCACAGAAACAGCTCCAGCCCCACCCACTCCACAACACAGCCTTGGACTAGATCTAGGCTGACCACAAAATGGTAAGAGACACAACTTGGGCTGCATCTGAGCCGAGCCCTGGAAACCTACACAGACAATGAATCAGACGTCTATGGGCTCATAAGATTCATTTACTTCATCACTCCCCTCCTTTGGGGTAAATGCACACTCAAAGGGAACAGAGCCTGATTGAGCTCAACCTTCAGGGCTTTATTTCCAGTAACTGGGGAGCAGACCGCATCCGTGACAGGGCTGTGACAGCCACAGACCAGAAAGGAAGTCCTGCCTCACTCCTTGTGCAGCCTTTGGATCTTCTAACAGCAACAACTCCCCCTATCAAGGTGACAGTGGCCAGCACACCCTGAGGAAAGATGTGCCTTGCATCCAAATGAAAACCAGCTCTCACCCCAAGGATATTGGACACACGCAGTCTACTTAGGGATGTTCTCACATGAAAACACCCCTTCAAGACCACAATACATAACTATTTCTCTTAAATTCATAGACAGAGAAAGTTAAGTAAGATGAAAAGTCAGAGGAACTACTCCCAACAAAATGAGCAATAGAAAACCCCTGAAAGGAAAAACAGTGAAACAGAGATCATCAGTCAACCAGACACTGAGTTCAGAAAGATGGTAATAAAAATGCTAACTGAATGTAAAAAGATTATTGATATAAATGTGGGTCATTGTAACAAGGAACTAGAAACTTAAAAGTTGATCCAATCAAAAATAGACAATTTAATTTCTGAGATAAAAAGCAATCTAGAAGCAAAGAATAGCAAAAAAAAAAAGTGAAAAAGAAGAATGAGTTAGTGATCTGGAAGATAGAACAATGGAAAACACCAAGCAGAACAGCAGACAGAAAAAGAAATTAAAAAAATAATAAAAGAAAGCAATATACAAGATCTATGGGTTAATATAAAACATGCCAACTTACACATAAAAGAGATTGCAGTAGGAGAAGAGAGACAGAAGGAGGTAAAAAATGTATTTAAAAAAAATTTTGACTGAAAACTTCCTAAACCTAAAGAAGTAAACAGATATCCAGATACAGGAAGCACAAAGGGTTCCAAGCAAAATGAACCCAAATAGACCCACACCAAGGCATATCATAATTAAAATGGAAAATATAAAAACAGAATTCTAAAGGCATCAACAGAAAAACAGAGTCATTTAAAAGGGAACCCCTACAAGGCCATCAGCTGATTTCCCTGCAGAAACTTTGTAGGACAGAGGGAGTGGCATGATATATTCAAAGTCCCAAAGGGGAGAAATCTGCAACCTAATATACTCTACCCAGCAAGATTATCATTTCTAGTAGAAGGAGAGATAAGGAATCTTAGACAAGCAAAAAATAAAAGAATTCAGCAATACTAAACCTAGCATAAAATAAATTTTGAAAGGTTTTCTCTAAATGGAAAAGTAACAGGAATCTATAGGAAAAGAAAAACCCCAATAAGAAAGCAAATATATAGTAAGGATTGAGGACCATTTAAATAAGACAGTACATAGAATAAACCCCCCCCCAAAAAAAAAATACAAAATCAACTATTACTACAATAAACAATAAAAGGATAAGCAAGAAGATGTAAAATAGGTCATTGAAAGTTCAAAATGTTGGTGAGGGGAGTAAAAATGTAGATATTTTAGAATGTGTTTGGACTTAAGTGATTATCAGTTTAGAGTGAGTAGACATAGTTATGAGTCAACATACATGAACCCAATGGTAACCACAAATCAAAAACCTAAAATAGATTCACAAAAAAACAAAAAGAAAGGAACATAAGCATACTACAGAAGTAAATCAGCAGACCAAAACAGGAGAAACAAAAAGAACAAATGAACAGAGAGAACCAGAAAAACAAATGGAAGACAAGGAATATAATGGCAATAAGTTATACCTATCAATAATTTCTTTAAATGCCAATGAACTAAATGCTCTGATCAAGACATAGAGTGGCTGACTGGATCAAAAAGAAACAAGAATCTTCCATATGCTGTCTTCAAGAGACTAATTTCAGGGCAAAAGACACACACAGACTAAAGGTGAGGGTATAGAAAAGATATTTCATGCCAAAGGAAACGAGGGTAGCAATCATATCACACAAAACAGACTTTAAAACAAAGGCTATAACAAAAGACAAAACAGGACATTACATAGTGATAAAGGGATCAATACAGGAATGGACTTTTACACTCCTTAAAATATATGCACCCAATACAGGAGCACCTAAGTATATAAAGCAAATACTAACAGACATAAAGGAAGAAATTGACAATAATACAATAATAGTTAGAGCAGTTAACATCCCACTGACATCAACAGACAGATCATCCAGAAAGAAAATCAATAAGGCAACAAAGGTCCTAGATGACACAATAGACCAGTTGCACTTAATTGATATATAAAAGACACTATGTTCAAAAAACAAGATACACATTCTTTTCAAATGCATTTGGAACACTCTCCAGGACAGATCACATACTAAGTCATAAAACAAGCCTCAACAAATTTAAGAGGATAAAAATTTTATCAAGCATCTTTTCTGACCACAACAGTATGAAACTAGGAATCAACTACAGAAAGAAGAATGGAAAAAGAACAAATACATAGAGAATAAACAACATGCAAATAACAAAGCAATGGTTCAAGGATGAAATCAAATCAGAAATCAGAAAATACCTCGAGACAAAAAAAATGAAAACACAACTTTACAAAATATATGCGATGCAGCAAAAGCAGGTCTAAGAGGGTATTTCAAAGTGAAACAGGCCTTCCTCAAGAAAAAGGAAATACCTCAAATAAAAAAACTAACTACTACTTAAAATAATTATATAAAGAAAAACAAACAAAGCCCAAAGTCAGCAGAAGAAAGGAAATCAGAAAGATCAGAGAGGAAATAAAGTAGACTTCAAAAAAAAAAAAATAGTAGAGAAGATCAGTGAAACCAAGAGCTCTTTTTTTTTAAAGATAAACAAAATTTAGAAACATTTAGTGAGACTCACCAAGAAGAGCAAAATCCCAAATACACAAAATAAGAAATGAAAGAGGAGATATAACAATTAATACCACATAGATACAAAAAATCATGAGAATAATATGAACAGTTATATGCCAACAAATTGGACAATGTGGAAGAAATGAACAAATTTCTAGAGACACACAGTCAGCCAAGACTGAGTCAAGAAGAAATAGATAATTTGAAAAGACTGACCACTAGAAGTGAAATGGAATCTCAAAAAAAAGAAAACAAAAGTCCCTGCAAATAAAATCCAGGATTGGATGGCTTCATATAAAGAAGAACTTCTACTTACTTTTCTCAGGATATTCCAAAAAATTGAAGAGGAGGGAACATTCCCAAATTCATTCTACAAGGCCATCATTACCCAGACAGAAAAACCAGACAAGACACTCCAATTAAAAAAAAAATACAGGCCAATATCTTTGATAAATATAGATACAAAAAGCCTCAACAAAATATTAGCAAACTTCATCCAACAATAAATGAAAAGGATCATACATCCTGATTAACTTGGATTTATTCCAGGGTCAAAAAGATAGTTCAACAAATTCAAATCAATCAATGTGATACACCACATTAACAATAGGAAATACAAAAATCACATGATCATCTCAACAGACACAGTAAAAGCATCTGAAAAAATTCTATATCCATTCAAAATAAAGAAGAAAAACTCTTATCAAAGTGAGTATGGAGGGAACATATCTCAATACTACAAAGGCCATTTATGACAAACCCAAAACCAACATAATACTCAACAGTGAAATTCTGAAATCCTTTCTGTTAAATTCAGTAACAAGGCAAGGATGTCCATTCATACCACTTCCATTTAACATAGTATTGGAACTCCTAGCCACAGAAATCAGACTAGAAAAAGAAATAAAAATTATGCAAATTAAAAACAAAGAGGTAAAACCATCACTGCTTGCAAATGACATGATACTCTGTACAGAGAATCCTAAAGTCTGCACACCAAAACTGTTAGAACTATTAAATCAGTTGCAAAACATAGCAGGATGCAAGATTACTATATAGAAATTGGTTGTATTTCTATGCAATAATAATGATATATCAGAAAGAGAATTTATTTTAATCCCATTTAAAATTGTATCAAAAACTATCTGGGAATAAACTTATACAAAGAGGTGAAAAAGTTATATGCTGAAAACTGTAAAACATCGATAAAGGAAATTGAAGATGATTCAAAGAAATGGAAAGATAGCCATTCTCTTGAATTGGAAGAATCAGTATTATTAAAATGGCCATAATACTCAAAGGACTCTATAGATTTAATGCAATTCCCACCAAAATACCAAGGACATTTTTCACAGAAATATAATAAATAATCATAAAATTTATATGGAACCACAAAACCCCCAAATTGCCAATGCAATCCTGAGAAAAAGGAAAAAAGCTGGAAATATAACCCTCCCAGACTTCAGATTACACTACAAAACTATAGTAATCAAAACAGCATGGTTTTGACACTAAAACAGACACATAGATCAAAGGAGCATAATACAGAGCCCAGAAATAAACCCACACACCAATCGTCAACTAATCTATGACAAAGGAGGCAAGAATATACAATAGAGAAAAGACAGTCTTCAATAAGTGGTGTTGAGAGAATTGGACAGCTACATGTAAAACAATGAAATTAGAATATTCTCTAAAACCATACACAAAAATAAACTCAAAATGGTTTAAAGATCTAAATGTAAGACATGACATCATAAAACTCCTAGAAGAGAACATAGGCAGAACACTGTTTGACATAAATTGTAGCCATATTTTCTTAGATCAGTCTCCTAAGACAAAAGAAATAAAAGAAAAAGTAAACAAATTGGATCTAATCAAACTGAAAAGCTTTTGCATGACAAAGGAAGCCATAAACAAAATAAAAACACAGAGATGGGAGAAAATATTTGAAAATAATGTGACCAACAAAGGGTTAATATCTGGAATATACAAGCAGCTGATACAACTCAATGCCAAAAGCATAAATAATCCAATGAAAAATTGATCAGAAGACTTGAATAGACAGTTTTCCAAAGAAAACATAAAGATGGCTAACAGGAATAAGAAAAGATGCTCTGCACTGCTGATTATTAGAGAATGCAAATCAAAACCATAATGGGGTATCACATCACACCTGACTATCATCAAAAAGTCTACTAAATATCAAATGCTGGAGAGGATGTGGAAAAAAGGAAACCCTCATTGACAGTTGGTGGGAAAGTAAATTCATGTAGCCACTATGGAAAACAGTATGGAAATTCCTTAAATAAATAAAAATAGAACTACCATATGATCCAGCAACTCCACTCTTGTGTATATAACCAGAAAAAATGAAAACAGTAATTTGAAAAAATACATGTACCCCATTGTTCACAGGAGACCTATTTACAATAGCCAAGATTTGGAAGCAATCCAATTGCTCATCAACAGACAACTGTATTAAGAAGGTGTGGTATAAACACACACACACACATGCACATGCACACACAGTGGAATATTACTCATCCATAAAAATGAATTAAGTTCTACCATTTGCAGCAACGTGGATGGAACTAGAGATTATTATGCTTAGTGAAATAATTCAGACAAAAATATTACTATATGATATCACTTGTGGAATCTAAAAAATAATGCCAATAACTTTATATACAAAACTGAAACACACTCACAGACATAAAAACAGACTTACGGTTACCAAAGGGGAGAAAGAGGGAGGGAGGGACAAATTAGGGGTATGGGATTTATAGACACAAACCCCTATACATAAAATATCTATTTTATTATTGAGTTATATGAGCTGCACGAATGATTTCTATGAGCAACAAGGATTTACTGTATAGCACTGAGAATTATACACAATATCTTGTACCAAATTATAATCTGCAAAAAAAGAAAAACAAACAAACAAAAAAACCACAAAAAAACTTGAATCGCTATGCTGTATACCTGAAACTGAGACAGGTATTATTATAAATCAAATACATTCAATAAAAAAATACAAATAGTTCATCATACTGTAAATTCTCCATTATATACATATGTATAAAATGTTATATACAATATATATGGTACATAGGTTCGTATAGAAACCTGAGAGTAGGAATTACATGAGATTTTATTTTTCTGTTTTATGATTTTCTATTTTTCAAATTTATAAGATAAACAGTTATTACTGAAAAGACAAGAGAGTCAAAATAAAGTATAAACTGTTCCGTCCAAAGGAACATTAAAGCAATACAGCCTTGCATGACTTCTTTACCCATTAGTCTCAAAAATTGCATCATAAAATTGCTGCACAGTCAGCAATATGAGGTATCTTTATCACAAATGCTCATATTAGCTTGCACAGACACACACACACAGGAATACTACATATCCTTTTCAGGACCAGAATATATTAACAACAATTTTCTGAGGGTCAAGATATTATACAGGTTAAGAGGACTCTAGAATCACATGATGTAAGTTATATACTTGACTGCATTTTCTATTGTATGACCTTTTGCAAGTTATTTTTCCCTTTAAAACAAAATCTCTGTATAGTTATAATCCAGTCTCTTAAATATCAGAACTTATACCATTCTTACGAGGTTTAAATTGAGAAATATATTTAAAATGCTTAATAGAAGGTTTGGCATGTTATAAACAATAAATGCTCACCATTTATACTGAGTAATGACTATGCATAATATACTGTGCTACAACTGTGGGATAAATGAAAATAATACCACAAGATGATTTATTTTTTCCAGTGTGAGTTTGGAATCAACACTTGTGAATAATTAGAGAGAATGTAAAATCTTATTTTCATTGTGCCCATCAGCATTGATTTATGATTTATTAGTTGCTCTCTAGTGTGTTTCCTTGACTATATACAACATGAGATATTTGAAGAAAATAAATTTATGATAAATTCCAGGTCTACCTTACAGTATTTCTATAATATCCAAAGTCAGAATATCTAAAATTTCCCTCTGATCCTTCTTATCATCCTCAAACAAGAGTGTGGAATCTGAGATATCACCTCACACCAGTCAGAATGCCCATCATCAAAAAATCTACAAACAATAAATGCTGGAGACGGAGTGGAGAAAAGGGAACACTCTTGCACTGTTGGCGGGAATGTAAATTGATACAGCCACTTTGGAGAACAGTATGGAGGTTCCTTAATAAACTACAAATAGAACTGTTGTATGACCCAGCAATCTCACTACTGGACATATACCCCAAGAAAACCATAATTCAAAAAAGTCGTGTACCACAATGTTCATTGCAGCTCTATTTACAATAACCAAGACATGGAAGCAACCAAAGTGTCCTTCAACAGATGAATGGATAAAGAAGTTGTGGCACATATATACAATGGAGTATTACTCAGCCATAAAAAGAAACGAAACTGATTTATTTGCAGTGAGGTGGATGGATCTAGAGACTGTCATACAGAGTGAAGTAAGTCAGAAAGAGAAAAACATATACCATATGCTAATACATATATATGGAATCTAAAAAAAAAAAGTGCTGAAGAACCTAGGGGCAGGACAAGAATAAAGACACAGACGTAAAGAATGGACTTGAAGACACGGGGAGGGGGAAGGGTAAGCTGGGATGAAGTGAGAGAGTGGCATGGACATATATACGCTACCAAATGTAAAATAAATAGCTAGTGGGAAGCAATCACATAGCACGGCGAGATCAGCTCGGTGCTTTGTTACCACCAAGAGGGGTGGGATAGGGAGGGTGGGAGGGAGGCACAAGAGGGAGGATATATGGGGATATATGTGTATGTATAGCTGATTCACTTTGTTATAAAGCAGAAACTAACACACCACTGCAAAGCAATTATACTCCAATAAAGATGTTTAAAAAAAAAAAAAAGAGCGTTGAATCTTAACATTTTTCCCTCTGCCTGAATCAAAGTAAATAATGCCATAGGTATCTGTAACACCCGTCATATATTTAAATTGTTTGATGTATTTCAGACTTGTTTGACTTATTTCAGACACCTCCTTCCTCTCATGTTCCAAATTCAGTTAGTCAGAAAGTTTTCCATATTTTATCTCCTAAATATGTCTCTGATCTATTCTTCTCCATTTGCAGGATCTCTATCAATTCAGATTCCAATAACGTCATACAGAGTTCCACCTACCCATCTATTTTACAAAACTCAATTGGTTTCATCTTTCAATGTGGCAATTTGCATCATGTCACTTACAACATAAGGTCATTCAGCTTCTCCTCAACAAATTGTAATCTCTAATATTGTTGGAATATGGACATGGGCTCTTTTGGCACTCCTGCTTACCTCCATTTTTAATCTTCTCAAATAACTTTTCCATTACTTAACCTATGTTCCATCATGCAAAGTAAGTTTTAATTCATCGAAATGGCCATAGTTATAAAACTTGCTCTTTTGCTCATGACAATTCTTAGGATATCCTTTCTCCTCAGCCACATATGTAGTTTTATCAAATTCCTACTCTTTCTTTAAGTCTTACATTATATATCATTTCCTTTGAGAAGCAGGTTTGTCTTATTTTTTTTAAATAACACTTTGCAAATACTGATGTTATAACACTTATTACAGTCTCCCTCTGGATTTTGGACTATATGAATAGACCCTATGTCCTATTTGTACCTCTATTCCCATCAACTAGCTCAGTGCCTGATACAGTATAGTGGTTTAACAATATGAAGACAAATGAAGGTTGACTGAGGACTGACATGTCATTTTCAACTATTTATTTGATTAAAAAGGTAATAAGGGATGATTAAAAGATTAAAGATGTAAGTAAGCAAGGTAAAGAAACTCAATGTCAATTACACCATTCATCTATCTGTCATCAACATTTTGGCACATATTCAGGCATTTATTTATGGAAATCTTACATTAAAAATGTAGCTTACAAGGCATATGTAAAAACTGTTTAATTCACTAATGATAATTAAAAATATATAAATTAAAACAGCCCTGGGAACTCTAAAAGTAAAATCAAATTTGGCAATGAATCTAAAATCTAATAACACAGCGTATTTGTCAAATGGAAATATAAAGGTATGTAAAGTATACAAAAAGAAATTAATCTTTCCCTTTTGCATGCTCTCTCCTCTCCTCTGCTCTATATCTATCTATCTATCTATCTAACTACCTATCTAGCTATCTATCTAACTACCTATCTAGCTAGCTATCATTCTATCTTTCTATCTTCTCTTACATGAGTGTATGTATGTCTGTGTATGTATATATATATATATATATATATATATATATGCATATATACATACATATGTGTATATATATGTGTGTGTGTATGTATATACATATATATATATATATATATATATATATATATATATATATATATATATATAAACTTTCAGAAGTAAATACTCTTGCACAGCCAGTCTATTCTTCCTCAATAGCTTTCCTTTCATCTTTAGCTCATTTGGCCTTTAACTCTCTTGGGTTGCCCAGAGGAGGAGAGTAATAAGTATTTATGGTGGGGGGAAAAGGAACAGGTAAAGAGGAAAAGATAAATGATGTGCACACAATTCTTGATAATCCACACAATCAGGTAAGAATCCCACCCTGCGAAACTACCTCTCTCACACTTTAGGCTCCTGCCCAGCATTCAGAGTTCAAAGGCTTCTGCTCAGTAAAGCACTTAAAGTTGATTCCCCTTCTCATTGATTTGTGGCTTCTTTTTAAAGATCTCACAATCCCAGAGTTTTGTTGTCAATGTATTAAATCAAAACTGAGCTCCTCCTGTCAGTGCTTAGGGAGCTGTCAATTACCTTGCAGTCATTTAGCCTTTGATAATTGCAAAATAAAGAGAACACTGCCCTTATCATTCTCCCAAAGGGTTTTCCTCTCATTTATATAGTACATCCATGGGTTTTCTAGTATCTATTTCAATTTTTAATGTCAAAAGAATCTGATTTTTTTAGATCTTAGAAACATGTTTAAGGAAGAGCTTTGGGTCCTCTTTAAAAATACCCTTCTTGGGCTTCCCTGGTGGCGCAGTGGTTGAGAGTCCGCCTGCCGATGCAGGGGACACGGGTTCGTGCCCCGGTCTGGGAGGATCCCGCGTGCCGCGGAGCGGCTGGGCCTGTGAGCCATGGCCGCTGAGCCTGCGCGTCCGGAGCCTGCGCGTCCGGAGCCTGCGCTCCGCAGCGGGAGAGGCCACAGCAGTGAGAGGCCCGCGTACCGCAAAAAAAAAAAAAAAAAAAAAAAAAAAATACCCTTCTTTATGTTAGCAGTCCATTAAACAGCTAATTAACCTCGTGAGGATAGGTTGGGTGCTGCAGGAGTAGTACTATAGACCTTGCTTCTTACCTAGTCATTCCACAAATTGTCTTATTCTATTTTGAAGAAGTTCTGGTATATTTTCTGTATTTTTTGTTTGTTTGTTTGTTTCTGCCCTCCCCGTTTCCAGCTGGTGCCAAATACAGAGATGCAAAAATGCAAGAAAAATGATGTTTTTAGTATTCCCTCAATCCAGAAGCAGATGTCCTAGAATTCCTCCAAGAAACACAACCCTAGAAAAGTTGTCAGTGCAGGTCTAAATATAGAGAAAATTTAAGTCATTCAGGTAGACATACAGATAGCTAAATACTGATTACATGCTGAATAAAGCTTTGCATTTTCCATATAGTAACAAAATTTTCTAATTAGTAATAAAATGCCATAACAATGTAATAATAAAAATAGCACCAATAATAATATAATTATGATGATGAAAATGATGATGCTATTGGTAATGGTTTTGAGCACTTACTGCATTCTCAAACTATATTATGGACCACTTGTTTTTAGATACATTGTCTTCATTTCTCACAACAAACACAAGAGTTGAAATTGTTATCTCTGTATTTTTTAGAAAGATAAGAAATTGAGGTTTAGAAAAATTAATAGTTGACCCAAATTCTCAAATGCATCTCTCCTGGTCTGTGTCTTCTTCAAAATATCTCTGTTATGCTGGAACTTCTGATAACTTTCATATAACTTCAAATCAGAAATCATTTTAGAGACCACTCAGTCCCACTCACTCCTTTTAGGGAAAGGAAATTGAAACTCAAAGAGTTAAGTGATGGACCCATGGTCAGTCAACCAGGGAGTTCAAAGCAGTACACAACACAGTCTTCCTTCCATGACATCTACAATGGCTCCAAAAATTAGGATCCATAATTTGATAATTGTGAATAAGTGTACAGGATAAAAGTGATAGAATATCTTAAATCTCTGAGAAGCCAATGAGTACATTCAAGACATACACCTTGCTGCCTATTTAGTTCTTAGAAAAAAGCAATGTATTTCACAGTATTCAATTCTGAAAGCTTTTTCTTCTCCTAGCACTCATGAAACTAATAGTATTGTAAATAGTGAGGAAATAATTTTTATTCTGTTGCAAATCCCAAATGTTCCTTGTTGGTTTCTTTCCTATTAAAATGATAAGCACATTGGTCTGGGTCCTTACTTTACAAGTACACTATTGATTTATGAGAAGTTGAATAAATTCAGCAATATTCATGGCATATTATACAAATGTTATAAATATTATAGAATAACTATTATCCTTAGCCCAATAACTTCTGAAAAATAATTGGTTTGCATTATGAAACCTGTAATTTCTCACAAAAGGAAAATACCCTGAAGTAATTTCACACCACCTTCACATATGTTCTGCCAACAGTTACATAAAGCCAAAGCTCCCAGCCTAAAACTGTAGCAATGTAATTAGATTTCATTTTATGACTGAATATGCTGATTTCATTGGAAGGTGTTTAATCACATATTTTGCTTATTATGCCAGAATGTCACATTCAGAGGTTGATAAGTTGAGTTACAATTACATGCACTATTTTGGGGAATAACTGAGACAAGAGCAGTATGAAGTTCCCATTGAGATGTAAATGAGGCCAACTTAAGCCTCAGGATCATTGATTTATTTGTTCTTTAGAACCAACCCCTTTTTTCAAAGTCTCTCCAAGGCTTGCAGAACAGAAAACCTGATGACAGTACAAAGCAGCATGTGAAGGCAGCTAGGTAATTTGATGATCCAAGATTCTTGACCTGGAAACAAGAGCAAACTCCCTGTGATGGGACTGATGCTAGAGGGGAGAGCAGCTGCATATGGAAGAGCAGTCTTCTGAGACAGATAAAACAGACTCCCAACAGCACTTTCTCAAAGTCTATAGTGAGTATCACCTATATATGCATGCACCTGTGTGTTTGTTGAAAGCACACATTGTCACCCAACCAACCCATTCAGAATGTCTTGAGTTGGAGTCCTGGAATATGCACCTCTGATAAGCTCCACAGTCAATTCTGAATGCACACTGAAGTTTGACAACAACTGATCCCTAGAATTTGGTGGCAGGCAATTGATGAGAGAAAAGCAGATGCTTAACAGTGCTAAATCCCATATGGGGCATCAGTTGAATTTCATTGGGAAGGCCAATCACTGCATCAGGAGAACTGGGGGGTATTCAGATAGGTGATTGGCATCAGAGGTGTCTGTCAGGTAGACTAGGAGCGGGCTGTAGTCTCAGGTTTGGGTAGAGTTCTGATCTCAAAGAAGAAATAGTTTTCAGTGTAGCCCCTTTTTTGAGAAATATTGGTAAAAATCTGTATAGTAAACAAGGAATAAGGAGTCAGCTTGGAATTGAGAGCATAGGGCCAGAGTTTAACTATAGTAACTGTTTTTAAATGTATTTACAAATACATTCAATCATTCAATTGTGGATTTTTTTTACAAAGTTTTCAAATGGACATAGCAGAAAAGAACAGAAAATACACACCCTCCTCCAGAAATACATGAATAAAACAGAGAGCAAAAATCAATGATTTAAATTGTAATGAAAAAATTTTATGGTTATTTACTTTTCTATAAAATGAAGACTGATGATTATAGTGATAGTGTTATATTTCATCCCACCTATCATGCTGTTTCATTGATCTTCAAGGGAACAGATGCCTTTATTTTGGGGGTCACCATCATTTTTCTTTTATAGCTTTCATTAAAATGCAGCACGGGACCTGGCTGTTATTCTAGCACTTTCCCAGAAGTCAGCCATTCCAGGAAAATCTCAACCATTCTCAATGGATTTTTCTCCAAAAGAATTTGTCAGCGAAAAGGAGGGACCCAATAGTATTTCCCGGAAAATGCTGGTCAAATCTGCTCATCCAATTAGATGAGACATCTGGGGAGGATGAGGATATGAGAGAAAGTAACAGGGAATGTAAGCGTGGCTAGCACCCACGGTGAGCCTCTCAGGAGAGAGAAAGTCTCTTCCTCCTACTATAGGCAAACTCCTAATTAATATAACTCTGAAGTCACAAATCACTCTCTGCCTCGTAAATACTGTGTGTAATTCATTCATTCAAAACATTTTAAAGCTCTTTCTGTGTGCCATGTGGTAGTTTAGGCACACCCATAAATAAGGCTGTTGATGTGTCTAACTTCACGGCATTTGGAACACTGGATGGCAAGGTTTGTGTCTGAATTATCATGCCACCTCCGATGAAAAATATTTGCCATATGAAATCATGAAATTAGTATGAATAAAAGATTTGCTAGAGTTAATTTTGTGGTTCTTCTTCCTGCTTTCTCTTTAAAAGGTAAGCAAGAATATTCAGAAAAGATTTTTTTCTACCAAAATTTGAACAAGTATGTACCATTTGGACCAGATCAAAATGAGAATGGGTGGATGACAAAAGTACCTGGTGATATATAAGCTAATTTTATTGCATAAAAAGTGGTGTAACTGATGGCAGTTGGAAGGAAACTGACAGCTGACAAAGAAAGGGTTGGAAGATCAGTGGCAATGAATTAGCATATGATTTCTATGAAATTATAATCATAGGATAAATGACTAAATGTCTTGAAAGTACTAATTACAGTGTCACATGTCACACTACAATTTTCTGTTTTATTATGTTTGTATAATAGGAGAGTACTATTTGTCCCTACTTCCAATTACATTAAATTGATGAGTTTTACTGATTTTTAAAATATTCTTATGTGGAAGAAATATTTTCTCAGAAGTTTTAGTTCTCCAATGCATATTACAGAAAATATATGTCACATTTGACATGCACACTCTCCTGAAGATAGACAGTCTGTTTAATTTTTCCATTGTCTAAAGTTTTCATATGGAAAGAAGTCTTCACCAGTATTTGGAACACTCTGCCCAAGAAAATATTGCCTTTCCTGTGAGACAAGGGGAATTGTAGACCATATCGCTTCTGATGAGCTCTAATATATACTTTCAAAGGTAATGCTCATTTCTATTCTATCAGTGCTAATACAACCAGATAACCCATTTATGCAATTTTCTACCTTTCTACAAGATGGAAGAGTATGCTTAATGTACAAAATATGACAAAATGAAATATAGAAGTCTGGACGGAACAGAATAACCAGGGTAGCACATACAATTACTAGCATCTGTCAGTCTTTCCCCACCATTTGTCATTCATTCTGCTAATAATTCTCACAGTTGAAATTATATGTCATGGAATAAATGTGATAGAAAGTTACTTTTCAGCTTTTCTTCAATAAAGGATCAATGAAAAATGCATTGAGAAAAAAAATGCAACTGGTATTGCTTGTCATGTTCACATTTTCAGGATGGAGGAAAATGTACTCTCAAAGTAGCACCTGTTAAGAACACAGTACATATGGAGAATAATTTCCAGTTCCTTAGAAAAATGTCTTGTCATCTGTTCAGATAAATGCACATTTTGTAATGCTGAATTATATGATTATTAATACATTTGCTCTAGTATCTCTGTATTTTTTTATTCTGACATACCAGAGCATGAAAAATGATTTAACAGATTTTTAAACATATTTTGACATTATTATTCTTGAAAGTTAAGTTTTTTTTAAGTTAGAAACATTTATTTTGAGAACACTAGACAGTTTTGAAAATACCAAATGATTGTAATATTATTATTATATATTTTATAATATTAACCAAACACTCACTATGCCTAAAAATTTTAATAAATAAGAGGGTGGGATTACCAATATGATACACATACACACATAATGAAAATGAAGAGAAAGCCCAGAGAATTATCCAGGTAATATATCTACACTTTAATTTCTAATAAAAATAGAATTTCAAATGAGTACAAATAATATTTTTCAGTAAATTGTGCTAGGATTTGGAAGGAAATTTGATTACATTTTAAAGTCAAATGAATAATCTGATATACTAAGATTATAAATTTAATTTTCCAGGCTCCACTGGTGGCACAGTGGTTGAGAATCCACCTGCCAATGCAGGACACATGGGTTCGATCCCTGGCCCAGGAAGATCCCACATGCTGTGAAGCAACTGAGCCCGTGCACCACAACTACTGAGCCTGCACTCTAGACCCCGTGAGCCACAACTACTGAGCCAGTGTGCCACAACTACTGAAGCCTGCATGCCCTAGAGCCCACGCTCCACAACAAGAGAAGCCACCACAATGAGAAGCCCTCGCACCGTGACAAAGAGTAACCCCACTCTCTGCAACTAAAGAAAGCCTGCATGCATCAATGAAAACTCAATGCAGTCAAAAATAAATAAATAAATTTATTTTAAAAAAAACCCAAAAAAACAAGAAATTTAATTTCCCAAAAATATTTCTGGAGTATATTCAACAATATATTTTAAAAGTTCTACAAATTTACACACTTTTGTCTTTTAAAACCATTTATACATTTTTTTAATCTAAGGAAATCATGAGGGGCGTGCAGAAATAATTATGCACAGCAATAATCATCTTGGCATGTGCTTTTAAAGTATTTTCTTTTATATTTATTTTCTACATTTCCTAGCATTCAAAAATGATAAATTGGTAAATTGAGTGGCACTTTAAACAGTGGATACTTATTTATAAATATCACATGAACTGTGTACATATGTATGCTGATAAATATTTAACAAAAGAAACAAACAAATGAACAAACAAAAAGCCTTGATTAGTAACACTGGCTGATTTCTGTGACGTAAATTCTCCCACCATGGTGGGTTTCTAGTTACCAAACTGACATCATGATGCTGGAGAGGGAAAGGGATAAGTACAGTTGGTCTTATCTTTGAGCACACCACTGGACCCATTTAAGAAAAAAAAATAGCATATCATAGGCTTGGGGAGCTCATCTTTTTTTTTTGTACAAACCAAGTCTCTTCTCCTCATAGTGATTTCTTAATTAGGACCCCTCTTTGCCATGCATGTGATGAGGAACAGGCCACTTTGCTCTTAATGCTTAGTTTAGGCAAGGAACATGCATCCTAACTTGCTCACTAAGGATCTGAGGACAAAATCTAACAGGAATAAAATCAAAGGACATTTTCTGGCCAATCCTCTGTGATTTTTTAGGGAAAGTCTGGAAGTAGAGGGAGGTTGTTTTCAGAAAGGGCTAGCAGTAGTGTGGAAGAGACCAATACCTGCCATATTATTTCTTCCCCTACTCTTCCATATTCTGAGCATTTTATTTAATATCACTACATTTTAATTTTCATGTCTCAAAAATAAAAGAAGATAATTATACCCACACTAACAGTCAAAAGATGATTCTGAGGCGAATGTTAGGAGTTACTTGTGGAAGTACTCTACTAAGCAGAAAATATTCAACAGACATGAGTAAGATGTTTCATTGGACCATTTTTGGCAGAGTCCTTTGTAAAAGGCCCTAAAGTGTCTTTATGATGCCACAATAACTGATAATATATAGGAAGCAGTGAATCAAATCAGCATCTTTTCCTCTCTCATTTGTTTACTTTGTAGCTAATCAAATAGCTATTAAGTGATTTAGAAACAAACAAATTCTAGAGGTAAAATAAGTCATAGAACATTTTGAGAAGAGATAACTTCTTTTTTTTTTGTTTTTGTTTGTTTTTTGTTTGTTTGTTTTGCTTTATTTTTTGGGTTTTTTTTCCTAATGAAATAAATAGATTTGTATTCTTGGTCATTCATGTCATGTGTATGGATTTTCTTTCTTTTTTTTTTTTATTACCTCTAATTGTTTGGGGAAATAATGTTTCTTTTGTTGGATTTTAATTCTCCTTATAACAAATATGGTCCTCTTATTGAAAATTGGTTTGTGTGCATTTTATATTAAAGGGTTTCAGGGCTTCCCTGGTGGCGCAGTGGTTGAGATTCCGCCTGCCGATGCAGGGGACACGGGTTCGTGCCCCGGTCCGGGAAGATCCCACATGCCGCGGAGCAGCTGGGCCCGTGAGCCATGGCCGCTGAGCCTGCGCGTCCGGAGCCTGTGCTCCGAAGCGGGAGAGGCCGCAACAGTGAGAGGCCCGTGTACCGCAAAATAAATAAATAAATAAAAATAAAGGGTTTCAAACTTTTATGCAATCTCCAATCCACTTACAGGCATAGTCTGCAATATTTTTGGTTTTAAATGCATAAAAGATGTTCTTCCAGATTTTTTTCCTTTGCTTGCTTATCACACAATTAACCATGAAGAGTCTTTTAATAATAGCAGACTATGTTTATATCAAAATACATTTTAAATAATAAAATCAAGGGAACAAATACAATAAAAATTATGACCTAATTAGACCAAGTATCTGTGGAAAGAAAAACATATTGGGCTTGATTTAAATAAATCCATGCTTAAATAATGACTTCTTTATTTATTGGAACCTTTTAACTAAGAAAAAGAAACCAAAACAATCTAAAACATGAATAATAAGGTTGGATAGCTAATCATTCATTAAGAGACAAATCATTATTATATATCAGTAGTTAGCTACTGTCTCTGTTCTTATATAACTAGTCTCTCCTTTTAAGTCTTGTTGCTGTCTCTGCCTTCTCCATAGTTCTATGAATGTCAGTGTGGCCCAGGCTCAGACAAAATTTCTTCTCTACCCACACATACCATTATCTTTTCTCATACATTTCTATGACATTAAACATCAGCAATATGCTGATTGCATTGTATGTGTTTGTGTGTGTGTACATGTGTGAATGTGGGTCCATGTGTAGATAGTCCTCTCAATGGAAACCTTTCCTTTGAGCTAGCAATTTGGTCATTTCCTTTGGGAGTTCATTAATCCCACATAAATATTAATAAGTTCAAAATGGCACTCTAGATCCCACATTCCTTGGCATTCTTAATGGCACCAGGAAATATTCTTTTTTTAAATAAAATATCTAGATGTCATACTGATTCTCTGTACCTATTCTCCAATTTTTTGTCCATATTTGAAATATTTTGCTCATCTTCTCTTGGGAGTAATGTGTGATCCATAATTTTTGAGCAAGTTAAGTACAAACACCCATGAACTTACTTGCCTGGTGGCAACCACAATTTCCTGCATAGAGTTCACACAGCATGAACATATTTTATTGCAAACTAATTCTGAAAGATTGCAAGTATTGGCTTATTCTCAATAAAAACTAAAATTTCAGAAGGCAGGTAGAGCATTAACCCACTGCAGTCATCCACACTTGAATCAACAGCCTGTTGATTTGCAAAATATCTAAGGCTGCCCAAGGCATAAATGCAATAACCATCCCAAACTGTTATTGGATTCCTAGGTCCTCGCAGACATAACTCATGTAGAGGTTTATTTCTTTTGGAATATTGATAATGTTGAGACCAGAGAAATATGACATTTCATTCTTCTTGGTATAATGGTTGTCAATTAGTAATTCTTTATTATATTTCAGTCATGAAAGAGCAATCTAAAGCATAGGAAATGTATTTTCTCTTTCAAAAACCTATTATATAAAAACAAATAAGGATTAAAGCATAAACTTTTTTTCATCCAAATGTAGTGAAAACAGTGGGATGCCCTTTTATGCTAACTATGTTTAGGAAAAAATTGAAAGGCTTGCTGAGCCAGAAACATAAATGGCTTTGATAGCACTGGAGTTGAAAACCTTTATTTACATTCAGTCAGTGTGACTGTGAGCTTCCATATGGTCAAACCCATGGCTTATGAGTCTGTGGGGAAGGTTAATACGTTATCTGATTGTTCTCACACAAATTATATTCTAATGGCAACCATTAGCCCTCCCATAGTTTTCTTTCTTTTATGAGCCTTCCCAAACTTTTCTCCCTCTTGGCCTACAAACAGATTTCTTCCTCTGCTAGGTTGGTTCAGCATTATCGACTCTGAAGGCAAGGTCTTTTGTTTTTTACTACAGAAAAGTAATTCTTTGCTAAGGCATTTCCTTCAGAAGCATTTCGCTGTGTGAAATTTAGATACGGGAAAAATAGAATCAAGGCACACGTTTGGCTTCAGTTAGAGGATTTTATTGATTAGTTATGTTGGTGATGATGAATGATAATAGCTGTAGTCATTTTTCTTATATAACATGAAAATATATTTTTTTAGTGTTCTGCTTTCACATTTATTTTCCTCAGTCTCAATTCTCACTCACTCATATGGCCTCTAGCTTAGGACTCTTGCATTCTAAGCAATGGGTGAGAAAAAAAATAAAACTGATGAGATACCACAGAACACTTAATTATTCCATCATTAACTCTGTCATTTATTCAATCAACACACATACTACTTTCAGCAGAAAGGGAAGATTAAATATGTTTGGCAGAGCCTGGTGAACTGGTAAACAGATCTTCATGTAGTTGGTTTGCATGAAAACGTATTTGTTTTGAAGAAGGTGAAAGGAGAGAGTTTTTGGATGCTGGCACCTTGTGACTGAGACTAGGAAGGGGGTGGCGCAGAACAATGCAGCATTCTCTCTTACCTTGCAGCATGAATTGGGTTTGAGGTCTGAGGAGACAGAGATGAAGGGGAAGCTACACAACATATTTTCATGTAGCCTCATATTTGTCACTGAGAAACAGCCTAAAGTCCTCATGTCTTCAGACAACTTAAAATGACACAGAGTGGGAGAGAAGGATTTCGCTCTCTGTCCACACACATAATACAGTATTAAGGTTATTGTACCATGTGTAATTTCATCGTGACTACCAGTGATCAGAAAAGAGTCACAGAAACCAGAATGTTCAGTGGTCAGTGAGGATGCCTGACCCCCACTATCTACTCAGCAGTTGCTCACTTAAGTAATAGCAAATTCCACTATTATCAGACATACATGTGACCACATATCAGAAAATCCTTGGAGACTCCCAGAAAAGGCTGGAGGATACTTTCACATCATTGAGGTACTGCATGAGCAGAGGCAGGCAAGGACAAATGGAGTTTCTGTTACTACTGTTAATTTACTCTCATTAAGAAATAGTTACAACTTATTGGTAGATTCTGTAAAAATTCAGAGGAAGAGTGATGTGTGAGCAAAGCATGACTGTGTAATCCAGACTTGTGAGATTGAGTTTGGAAAGATATAGAGTAAAAAATAGAGAAATCATAAAAAGCACTACAGCAAAAGGATTAGCAAGACATTCTAAGGTATATTCATGGACTTGAAAAAGTGTGCTTGTGTTTGAAGAAAAGGTTTTAATTAGGGCATAAGCAATAGATAGATAGATAAGTAGATAGCTAGATAGACAGATAGATATAGATAGATAGATAGATAGATAGATAGGACAGAGAGATAGTAAGGTAGAGAGATAGACAGATATGAGTTTAGAAGACAAATAAGGTTCATGTCATAAACTATCTTGTGTTCTTTCCTGGTGTCACATTCTACACAGCTAGGAACCACATCTGTCCTATTCACTGCTATACTTCAAAGAGCAGCACAGTAACTAGTAAGCAGCAGAAATTCAATAAATAGTTGTTGCCTGAATAGATAAATGCATAGTAAAGTGATCCAAGTTTATCTTATACCCAGTATAAATCACTGCACAATAGCAGGCGGAGAAGAATCATGTGATGGGAAGAAAATATTGATACATAGAATAGCAGTTAAAGCTTTCTTTTTTAGATGATAGAGTTGAGCATATTTATATGCTGGAGAGAAAAAACCAATAAGGAGAGAGAGGATGAATATTCGAGACAGGAGAAAATTGTTGGAATAACTGGCAAAGAAGAGTGAAGAAATCTGTTCCAAATCATGGGTGGAGGAATTTTCTTTGGACAGACAAGAGGATACCTCCTCCACTTGAGAGGGAAAGGAAAAAGATGATGATAAACATGGAAGTTAATCATATGACTAGAGAGAAGAGATTGGGGGAACACAGGAGGCTGAGAGTGAACCTTCCTTATGTCCTCTATTTTCTCTATGGAAAAGATGAAATAGTCTTCTCAGAAGTTCAGGAAGAGGAAAAAGAAGAAAAAAAAGTCAGAAGACTAACCTGATCAGAATCCAGTTTATGGATGGGGAGAAAGCACTGAATATCTTGCCTAAAGCTAGAAATAGGATCAGTGCTGGAAATTATCTGGGTGTATTATTTATCTTCCACCAGTTTTATTCATAAAGAAGTAAATGAAAAGGAAGTGGATCATTGTATACGGAACACACATAAGAAGCAGAATAAGCGTTTATTCAGAACTTATTTTGTGTAGGTTTGTATAAGACAATGGGAGTTCAAATAGTATAAAGAAATATCTCCCTTGAAATTGTACATGAGTGTGAATTTCACCTTCCCATGTTAACTTTAAGCTCTTCAAAAAAGGGGATTGTAATTTTACCTAAGCACTGTTGCATCTAGTCTGCTACTTCACTACTTTGGACATATACCCATTTTTGTTTCCAATTCCTTAATAAAGGAAGAACTGTGTGGTAGTAATGATGTTTAAGGTCTCTTTCAGGTCTAATAATTTTCTGTGTCAGGGGGCTTTTCTTCTCTTCTTATTCTTCTTTCTTTTTCTCTTTTTCCTTTTTTTAGTAGAGTAAATGTGTAAAATTAATGATAATGATATTATAAGACATTGAGACATGTCTTATTGTACCTTTGTGTGAAAGAGTAAGTCAAGGTGGCCATGTTTTGTTCCACATGATACAATCCCCAGCCAGGTGAATGAGAAGCAGGCACTGAACTCAAGAGTAACCATCCAAAGTCCACTCAGCAACCCTTGACTTATTATCTGGCCCCAAATTATGAGTATATTCTAAATCTAAATATTCTAAATCTCATCTCTTATAAGCCAGGACTACTGTAAGAAAAGGGCAAGTTAGGTTTGGGAACAGATGCTCAAAAGATTTCTTAAGAAGTGTTGTAAAATATCACTGGTTCTGTGATGGGCCAAGCACAAATTGAACATATAAGATTAAAAATATATTTATGAGTAAAGAAAAATCCAGGCAGAAGATAAAATAGGATGAAATACTAGTGTGAACTAAAGAGAATGTGAAGAAGACCCTGTGCAGGCTATATGAAGCAAATTTCTAGGCTATGTCCCTACTACATCTTATTTCCATTGTATTCGTGAATATCATGAAGTTTGCAGGCATAGTTTATGGAAACAAATTTCTTGGGTTTGAATAAAACTCTATTTTTCACTAAACATGTGCTCATTGTAAAGTTAAATTTTCTTGCATCAGTATCATCATCCATAAAATGGGAATTATAATACTTATGAAGACTAAATTAATAGAAAACACTCTTGATAAAATCCCTCAGTACAAAGCTCTTGATATTATTGTAATATTCCTTACAGTCAATTAGATCTGTCTAAAATCAAGGTTTCCATTTCCCGCCTCACCAATTGTTCTATTGAATCATGTTACATTTTAAGGCATTAAAAAAATTAAACTGTATTTGTATATTCAAAATTTATTTGAGACTTTTAGACATAGAAGAAGGGTGAAAAGTTCTTGAAGATGTTACTCTTTGAATATACTTAAACTCACACCAACATGACAATATGTGAAAGTAGTGGATTGATTGGAGCAGACTTTAGATTTTTATCTGTTTGCTCGTTATTTCTCTTATTATGGTAACATTCTTCCCTATCACCCCTTCTTCTGAGTATAGCTCCTCTGATCCCGCTCAGCCCACACTGTATCCACGTGTTTACTTTCAGAGGCTGGACACAAGCTCAGGCAATCATTCCCTTCTAGGCATAGAGGGAACTTACCTCAACATAATAAAGGCAATATATGTCAAACCCACAGCCAACATCATTTTCAATGGTGAAAAACTGAAGGCATTTCCACGAAGATCAGGAACAAGATAAGGTTGCCCGATCTCACCATTATTATTCGACATAATTTTGGAAGTTTTAGCCACAGCAATCAGAGAAGAAAAATAAATAAAAGGAATCCAATTAGAAAAGAAGAAGTAAAACTCACTATTTGCAGGTGACTAATTTCAGCACTATTTATAATAGCCAGGCATGGAAGGAACATAAATGCCAATCAACAGACAAATAGATAAGGAAGATATGGTACATATATACAATGGAATATTAGCCAGCTATAAAAAGGAATGAAATTGGGTCATTTGTAGAGACGTGGATGGATCTAGAGACTGTCATACAGAGTGAAGTAAGTCAGAAAGAGAAAAACTAATATCTTATGTTAACACATATATGTGGAACCTAGAAAAATGGTACAGATGAACCAATTTGCAGGGCAGAAATTGTGACACAGACATAGAGAACAAACCTATGGGCACCAAGGGGGGAATATGGCATGGGGGCAGGGTGGTGGTGTGATGAATTGGGAGATTGGGATTGACATATATACACTAATATGTATAAAATGGATAACAAATAAGAACCTGCTGTATGAAAAAATAAATAAAACTTAAAGAAAAAGACATAATACTATACATAGAGAATCTTAAAGATGCTACCAGAAAATTACTAGAGCTAATCAATGAACTTGGTAAAGTAGCAGGGTACAAAATTAATGCACATAAATCTCTTGCATTACTATACACTAATGATGAAAAACCTGAAAGAGAAATTAAAAAAAAAAAACACTCCCATTTACCATCGCAGAGAAAAAAAATAAAATAGCCAGGAATAAACCTACTTAAGGAGACAAAAGACGTGTATGCAGAAAACTATAAGACACTGAGAATGGAAATTAAAGACAATTCAAACAGATGGACAAATATACCATGTTCTTGGATTGGAAGAATCAACATTGTGAAAATGACTACACTATGCAAAGCAATCTACAGATTCAATGCAATCCCTATCAAACTACCACTGGCATTTTTCAGATAACTAGAACAAAAAATTTCACAAATGTATATAAAAGACCCCAAATAGCTAAAGCAATCTTGAGAAAGAAAAACGGAGCTGAGAGAATCAGGTTCCCTGACTTCAGACTATACTACAAAGATATAGTAATCAAAACAGTATGGTACTGGCACAAAAACAGAAATATAGATCAATGGAACAGTAGAGAAACCCCAGAGATAAACTCATGCACATATGGTCACCTTATCTTTGATAAAGGAGACAATAATATATAATGGAGAAAAGACAGCCTCTTCAATAATTGGTGCTGGGAAAACTGGACAGCTACATGTAAAAAATGAAATTAGAACATTTCCTAGCACCATACACACAAATAAACTCCACATGGATTAAATACCTAAATGTAAAGCCAGACACTATAAAATGCTTAGAGGCAAATAGGCAGAACACTCTATACCATAAATCACAGCAAGATCATTTTTGATCCATCTTCTAGGGTAATGGAAATAAAAACAAAAATAAACAAATAGGATCTAATGAAACTTAAAAGCTTTTGCACAGCAAAGGAACCCATAAACAACACAAAAAGACAAGCCACAGAATGGGAGACAATATTTGCAAATGAAGCAACAGACAAATGATTAATCTCCAAAATATAGAAGCAGCTCATGCAGATCAGTATCAAAAAAACAAAAAACCGAATCCAAAAATGGGCAGAAGATCTAAATATACATTTCTCCAAAGAAGATATACAAATTACCAATAAACACATGAAAGGATGCTCAACATCACTAATCATTAGAGAAATGCAAATCAAAACTACAATGAGGTATCACCTCACACCAGTCAAGATGGTCATCATCAAAAAATCTACAAACAATAAATGCTGGAGAGTGTGTTAGAAAAGGGATCCCTCTTGCACTGTTGGTGGGAGTATGAATTGATACAGCCACTCTGGAGAACAGTATGGAGGTTCCTTAAAATACTAAAAATAGAACTACCATGTGACACAGCAATCCCACTACTGGACATGTATCCTGAGAAAACCATAATTCAAATGAGCCATGTACCACAATGTTCATTGCAGAACTATTTTCAGTAGCCGGGACATGGAAGCAACCTAAATGTCCATTGACACATGAATGGATAAGGAAGGTGTGGCACATATATTCAATGGGATATTAGTCAGCCATAAAAGGAAATGAAATTGAGTTATTTGTAGTGAGATGGATGGACCTAGAGTCTGTCATACAGAGTGAAGTAAGGCAGAAAGAGAAAAACAAATACCGTGTGCTAACACATATATATGGAATCTAAAAAAAAAAAAAAAAAAAAAAAAAAAAAAAGAGGTTCTGACAAACGTATTAGCAGGGCAGGAATAAAGACACAGCAGTAGAGAATGGACTTGAGGACATGGGGATGCAGTGAGAGAGTAGCATTGACATATATACACTACCAAATGTAGAATAAATAGCTAGTGAGAAGCAGCTGCAAAGCACAGGGAGATCAGCTCAGTGTTTTGTGCTTTGTGACCACCTATAGGGGCAGGATGGTGAGGGTGGGAGGGATACACAAGAGGGAGGGGACATGGGGATATATATATAGCTGATTCACTTTGTTGTACAGCAGAAACTAACACAACACTTTAAAGCAGTTATATTCCAGCAAAGGTGTTAAGAAAAAGAAGACTTGCAAATCAATTTAATTAAATCTAATGACACTATTGCCAATGCCTTTTTATTATTTGTCCCATACTCAATTTGGTGCTATTTGGGAATAATGTATAACACAGATTTTTTTTTCCCTGGGCAACTTTCCTACTAGTAGAAAAAAAACTGAGAAAAGGGGACATGCCATTAAATCAAAAACACTGATAATTTAGTGATACCAATATCTCTGGACTTTGTAAATTTTCATTAAACTAGAAAATGTATTATCGATCAAGGAATAAAAAGATTCAATGCTGTCTGAAAAAATAAATAAATAAATAAATAAATAAAGGAGATGAAATCAAATGTGTTGATTTTTGTTTTCAGTTAAAATCTGGCTTTTTGTGTGTGTGTGTGTGTGTGGTATGCGGGCCTCTCACTGTTGTGGCTTCTCCCGTTGTGGAGCACAGGCTCCAGACGGGCAGGCTCAGTGGCCATGGCTCACGGGCCCTGCCACTCCATGGCATGTGGGATCTTCCCGGGCCGTGGCACGAACCCATGTCCCCTGCATCGGCAGGCGGACTCTCAACCACTGTGCCACCAGGGAAGCCGCCAAAGCTGGCTTTTTAAAATGGCATAGTCTTTGTACATTATGGTGGCTGTATTAATATACCATATGCTCATCATTTTTAATGGTAAAAGAGATTACTGAAAGAGAACATGAAACATTAATGAATGCCTAGGAAAGAATTAATCTGTCCCACTTCACCCCACTCACACACTTTCTTAGAGGTTTTAAAGAGGAAAAACAAATAATTCACCCTCTGAACCTCTAAGGTCTCAAGTCATAATCTTTCACTTGGCTGGATCTAATAGGGAGTGAAATCCTTTGACCCTCCATTCACATTGTAACTTTAAATTTTATCAACTGCTTTATCATCCAGAAATATGACTGATTAAACTAGTTATATTTTAAATGATGTTAACCTTAGATTTTCATTGGACTCTGGTCCTTTGCATTTTAGCAGTGTCACATGTTCTAAGATGTCTGTTCTGCATATTGATTTGAATTTTCATTGTTTTACTTGAACTCGTAAAGAGTGTATTTTTAAAAATCTGCTCTTTGGAAAGCTAAGCACAAGTATCCTCTCTTCTGGTATCAATTAATAAATGGATTGGGCTATGGGAGATTTAGTATTACAGGAGATTCTCATAGATTTTAACCAGAAATTTAGTAGATAGACTCCTTTTGAAGGTTTGATGAGCACATAGACTGCAAAACCTAGATCGAGGTCTTCCCTACATATGGAAGACTCTACCCATTTCTCGGTTACTCATGTGTTTTCCTTTTGGAAGTTTTCCCCTTTCTGCAAAACAAAAACAAAACCACAATCGTTCATTTGTGCTTCTAGTTCCTAGTTCCTGAGAGTAAGCATATAGTCCAGTGTGGCCAATCTGAATATTGTTGGTAGGTAGTAATATGTAAGTTATCTCTTGCTATAAAAATCTCAGGAGTTGAAGACAATGGAAACCCAGAATAACCCTGACATGGTTATTCTAGCACATATAATAATTTGTTTGAGAATGAAATCAATAGACAAAATCTGAGCCAAGAGGTAGAGGGAAAAAAAAAACCAAAAATAAAAACATATGTTTTGCTCTCCTGGATTGAGCCATGTCTGGTGCAAATTTTAGTCCTTGGACTTTGAAGTTACATAGGCCAATGCATTTCTTCTTTTGTTTTAGCTAATTTGATTTTGGTTTTTATCATATGCTACTATAATAAACATGAAAAATATACTGCCTCATCCTCAATTTTTAAGGTAATCACAAGAGAAAATTTTAAAAACTAGATTGTATGAACTATCTTGATGTCATATTTATCTGAAGGTCAATATCCACTGGTGGAAAGAAACTACTCCAATAAAGTTTTCCTTTGTCCGTTCTGCACAAAGAAATAGAAAAATATCAAATCTATATTTGGGAAGAGTGATACGGGTTAGTAACAATGAATATGATTTTATTTATGTGGTCATCCCTACATAATATTACATAATATAAATCCCTATAAATTTACATCCCTATAAATTCTATATAAGAATATTATGTAACAATATTCTACATAATAATATTCTATGTAAGAATATTTAAATATATTATTCATTATTAATCATTACATTTCCTGCTATTAAGAAGTGATGTTTATTTTTATTACCAAAATGTGAGTAACATTTGGTTGAAGTCAGAATGCTAGAGCTTATTACATGTGAAGCAGGTACCCACACTTCACCTGGTAACAGCATAGAAACTCTTCAGTACTAAGTAATGTGATATACATTTACTCTTTAACAGTTTGAACTCTAAAGAAGTTTCACTATTGACCTGCATGTCAGTTTAGACTCTTGGTTTCATCAGGTGATTTCTAAAGCAATGGTTTTCAGAGGAGAGCAAATACATCTCAGAGAATGTTTAGAATTATGCAATGGGGTCCTGAAAGAAAATATGAGTTTCTATAAATTATTTTAGTATTCATAGTTTTTAGGTTTTTAAAGTCATGATGTGGTAATAACTCCAAAATCTCAACAGCTTAACACCATAAAATATATTTATCTCTCACGATGTTCAGAATAGGCTTGCTGAAGTCTTTGTTACACAGTTACTAGGAGGCCCAGGATGACAGAGTCTCTATTTTTTATGTGATCCCTTGCTATTCCTTTATTTAAATTAATTTTTATTGGAGTATATGTGATGTACAATGTTGTGTTAGGTTTTGCTGTACGGCAAAGTGAATCAGTTATACATATACATATATCCACTCTTTTTTAGATTCTTTTCTCATATAGGTCATTACAGAATATAGAGTAGAGTTCCATACGCTTTACAGTAGGTTCTTATTAGTTATCATTTTTATATATAGTAGTGTGTGTATGTCAATCCCAATGTTCCAATTTATCCCTCCCTCCTTCCCCCCCTTGGTATGAATAAGTTTGTTTTTTACATCTGTGACTCTATTTCTGTTTTGTAAATAAGTTCATTTGTACCATTTTTTTAGACCCCACATATAAGTGGAATCATATGATATTTGTCTTTCTCTGCCTGACTTACTTCATTCAATACATGAACCCCAGTGTTCATTGCAGCACTATTCATAATAGCCAGGACATGGAAGCAACCTAATGGAATATTACTCAACCAGAGTCTCTCTTATCTCGTAGATGAACCCATGTGAACACATGGCTTCCTTTACTGTGGTGACCTGGGTTTGTTACTGCTTCACTAACTATAAGAGAGCCAAAATATACAATCACCACCTCCTCCAAAAAAAAAGGGAAGTTGAATATTGGTGAACACTGGTAATGCTTGCTACAAAGTATATTTATTATATACACAGTATATTGTAGAATAATACATGAATATAATTTTTGAAAGATAAATATATAAGGTAAATGCTCAAAAATTTTTATTAGTATTTGTGTGATAAAACGTATTTTGAGATCATTATGCCACTCTTGTTAGATTTTTGTCTTAGTACTCTATGTTTTGTTCCTTTTTTCTTTTGCTAACTTTCATTTGCCTCTGTGATTCCTATCATTAGTAGTTTTCTTATGTTTTCTAGTCTACAATTAAACTTTAAAACTTGTTTCTCCTAATACTTCCTCTTCTCAGCTTCTACCATTTTTATATAAATAACTTAAACACATGAATCCAATAATTATGTAGCAACTTTTATAAGTACAAGGCAAGAATGGAGTAAAATGAATGTTTCACATATCCAAGCTTTGTTGACAATCTAACAAATCATGGTAAAGATATCACTAAAATTTAATTTTTTTTACTAAAACATGGTAAAAATATCAGAGGGCATCAAAGTGGTTGATGAAAATAGTGTCCTTGACGCAATTGTAAATTCAGAGAAGTTTATTCGCCATTTACTTATGCTGATGGAATGACCCAGTCTGCATGAGAGTTTTATTTTTTTTATTGTGCCACAGATATCAACTGACTCTATCCTGTGACAAATGAATTCATGTGTTCCAACAGCCACCTCTTCAAATTCATCAAAAAAAATATTTTTCTGCTAAGTGTTTTGAAGAAGATATAAATTTAATGATTACATTGCTCATGCTGTAGTGATATAATGTTAAAAATCCTCATTAGCTGTTTCTATTCTACAAGCCCTCTCCTTAGTTCCACAGCTGGTATTTTCTCCCAGTCCTCCCTTCACCATACCCCCCCCCCCCGAAGTACCAAATCTTGCCAGCAACTACCATTTGCCTACCAAAATTGCCACCAGAAAACTTCAAACATCTTTCTGGAAAAAAAGCAAAATGAAAAAAAATTCAGCTTGTCAAAAGAATGAGAAAGCCACAGAACATAACAAAATATTTGAAAAAAAACACATCTGATAAAGAACTCTTATCCAAAACATACAAAGAACACTTAAAGCTCAGCAATAAGAAAACAAACTATCTAGTTTCAAAATAGGTCAAAGACCTCAACAAACATCTTACCAAAGAAGATATACAACTGGAAAATAAGCACATGAAAATATGCTTCACATCGTATATTATCAGGGAAAGGTAAAATAAAACAACAGTTAGACTCCACTATAAACCTATTAGAATGGCCAAAATCCAGAACACTGACAAGACCAAATGTTGGTGAAGATGTTGAGTAACAAGAACTCTCATATACTGCTGGTGCAGAAACAAATTAGCATAGCCACTTTGGAAGACACTTCAACAGTTCCTTAAAAAAATTAAACATATTCTTACTACATTATCTAGCTGTCATGCTTTCTGGTATTTACCCAAAGGAGTTGAAAACTTATGTCCACACCAACACCTGCACATGAATGTTTATAGCAACTTAATTCAAAATTGCAAACACTTGGAAACAACCAAGATGTCCTTCAGTAAATGAATGTATAGAATACATTCCATTGTCTGGGTGTACCATTTGGTGGTACACCCAGCCAATGGAATATTCTTCAGTGCTAAAAAGAAATGAGCTATCAAACAATGAAAAGACATGGAGGAAATTTAAATGCATATTACTAAGTGAAAGAAGCCAACTTATGAGATAATATTCTATATTATTCCAACAATAAGTCATTGTAGTAAAGGCAAAACTATGAAGATAGTAATAAGATCATTGGTTGCCAGGGTTTGGGGTAGGGAGTGAGGAATAGGAAGAGCGCAGAGAATTTTTAGGGCAGTGAAAATACTCTGTATACTGTAATGTTAGATACAAGTCATTATATATTTGTTCAAATCCATAGAATGTACAACACTGAGTGAATCCTAATGTAAACTATGAACTTGAAGTGATTATGGTATGTCAATATAGGTTCATCAGTTGTACGAAATGAACCACTCTGGTTGGCAATGTTGGTAAATGGGATAAGCTATGTATGTGTGAGGGCATAGGTTATATGAAACATCTCTGTATCTCCTCTTAATTTTGCTGTGAATCTGAAACTGCCCTTAAAAAAAATTTAAAAATCAGCTACTAGTCTTAAATTGGTAAAATATATCTTAACATATTGTTTAGCAAATAAAATGATCTCTCAGGCATACCTAATTAGAAAGTAGTATAGCCATTATCAATTGTTATGAAAGCAAATGTGTGGTGTCTTTTGTTCTTAACTCCCACTTTATGCATGTTATCAAAACCTTTTTTTTTTCAACAATTTCAGTGCTTCCCCAATTAGTATTCAAGGAATAAGCAAAGGCTGTATGGGTTGGGTGTAGTAAGAAAAAATGATACATTCATTAATAAGAAGTTATAGTCATTTTGAGATACAATATAATAAATGGATTAAGAATACACATTCTGGAGCTATCCTTCTTCTTGTCCTTTCAATTACTCTTTGCCAGGAACTTACTTAACTAAGTCCCAGAATCCTGAGCTAGAAAGTGAGAATAATAAACCTCAGCTTGTTATTGTGGAGATTAGATTTTAAAATCTATATCAGGCATATAGAAAGTTATTATTATTATTTATTATTAATATAGTTGTTTAATCATTACTTTGTAAAAATCATTCCTAAGATATCTCTAACCTTCCTTTTGTTTTCTGTATATACTGGCCTTTGGCAAGTAACTTAAAATATCTAAGACTTGGTTTTCTTATTTCAAACATGAAGTGATTCAAAGTACAAGAGGGGAAATGATACAAGCTAATTGAGATGATGGTAGCTAAAGAACCTAGCACAATAATTAGTAACTATTAGCTATTCTTTCTTATTGTTAGTAGTATTAGTCTTTAAATAATTAACAAGGGCTATACCATAGCACTTCCTTATTTGGTTTGGGGAGGGGCAATACTCTAGGAACCCTGAACTTCCCAGCAAGATCTTACTGGGTAGACCTAGAATGTTTTGTCCTAATCACTCCTTATCAGGGCCATTTCTCAGGGTTATGTTTGCAGGGCAACCTCCATGGATTAGGTGACACTTCTTCCCCACTTTCTAATACTCTCCCTTCTCCTTTTGTCCCTGCCCAGACAAAGAACTGGCATGTTTCTGCTTTCTATAAAAATGGTGAATCTCCCAAATTCAGTGTTCCTATCTTGTAACATAACCAGTTTCATGTGAAAGCATCCATAATAGGCCCTTTGCATTTTTTCAACAGGATCTGGGGGGCATTGGGAACTGATTTAAACCTATCTGAAGCTCTGGTTTATGCTGTTGCCATAAGTAATAAAGTCCTTTTTTTCTGACCAAGGAGCTTCATCACTTGTGTCAACATTCTTGAAATTGTGGAGGTTAACCTATTTGTTCGTGAATAGAGTAAAATTTCAGATGCTGCACAATTCTTGACACAGGTTAACTCCAAAAGATATTATGAAACATCAATTTCCCAAGGAACATCAAAGTTTAAAAATATTTAAATAATTTATAATTGAATCACTAAAAATATAATACATTATTATATGAGCACAACACTTAGAGTAAAGGGAAATTGACTAAAAACATTACATAATCTGCTACTAGTTGTTGAATATGTAAAATTGATTTACCCATATCATCAATAGCAATACACAAGAAATTCTATTCACAAAAAGTTCAGAAACTCTAATATATTGCATTCCACCCAACTTAAATGATTACCCTACCTAACTGGAAAAATGAAATTTTTGCTCAAACCCTCTGTTGTCATTTTGATCTGAATGAAGAGGAAAGTGCAAGGGTGGACTTCAGAGTTGAATCTGATAACTGACAAGTTGCCTAGTCCCCTTATTATAAGACTTAGCATTGTAAGGAGAAATATGACCTGAAAAACTGAACTTATGGAAGTAAAGTTCAGAAAATGCATAAAAGAGACAGAAAAAAGGTAAAGAATGTTTTGAATTGCAAGAGTTATCTAGTTAATTCCTTCTTTTAATGGTTCCTGTGAGTTAAGTTTACACAACATTGTAAGACAGCATATTCAAAAGCAATATATTTATCTTTTTTTTTTTTTTTTGGTCATTGAATTTATGTTCAAAAGTAATGCGAATACAGGATGCTATCTGCGAATTCTGGTCAAGATATTGCTGTGACTTGAACTGGAATTCTCCCTACCCTGATTCAAACAATGATTGTTAAAGTATTTTTACACCACACAGACATCCCTATGAAACAACCGAGTAACTAAAACCCACAACAATAAATGAAGCCTGGCCTGCAGTTCTATGAAGTTCCTAGATCAAAAGTTGTTGGAGCCAGTTGGGGGATTGACCCTATCAGAGTACTAGAGCTCCTCCCAACCTCCCTCCTGGGATCACACCATTGTTGCCTAATCCATATATTATGGCTCCAAGGCTGTTACATGACTACTGACCCCAAGTATAAGGTCATGATGACTTGCAGATGCTTCAGACAAGATTTCCATTGGATTACTACAGCATCTCATTTCCCATGCCCACCACTCTGCTGACTGGGAGGGATGGTAACCTGGCCAGCAACACTTATTCTGGTGACCTCACAAAGTTTGGACATGGGGATGCCTTCTACCGGGCCCCAGCCACAACCTCGACCCAACTCCAACAGAACCAGACACAGACTCACCGCACCACACAGCAGACACTCCTGAATTTGGCGCTACCTCCTACTACATTTACGCCAGCTGGCCATACTACACAGGGATTCTGGGCTTCTGCAACACCTTCCAGTATGGATCTGCTGTGTTCCCTGTGGCTCCTACCTCTTCCAGGCAGCACGGTGTGAATGTCAGTGTGAATGCATCATCCACTCCTTTCCAACAGCCAAGTGAATATGGTCTTATGGATACAACACTGGAAGAAAATAGCCCCCCCCATTAAGCATTTCTGGACAGCAGAGAGCTAATTTGACACAAGGCTTGGGGCTATGTTTTGTGTGGGTGTATAAATCTGCACTGAAGTCTTATTTCAGAAATCAGACCACTAAGGAGAGTCTGCTGAGCTGTGGCCATGGCTTGCGTGGCTTGGGGAAATGACTTGGTGGATACTTCCTGGGCTCTTGAACTTGCCCTTCCCCCATTTCTATTTTGTATGTGGCAGTGGGCAAGAGCCATGTTGAAATCTTAAAACATTCACAAAAGTAAATGCAGAAAGGTCACAATTTACTGCCTGGGGCTGTTCTAGGAAAGCTAAGCCATCTAAATTCAGGAGTTAGAACCATGATATCCCTGCAGGATGAGAGCTCTGAAACGCCAATTTAATAAGTCATTTTAAATGTAAGATCTCATTTTTCAGGGTGGAAACCACTAGTCATAGATATATGAGCATAGGAATTAAAAAAAATTAAATCTTGTGCACACATTTACACAAATATTTATTCAAGATGAGTTGACATACCAAGGTCTAAAATACACAAAAAAACTAAAAACTTTAAAAATAGCCAGATAGCTCAACAAATGGGAGAATTAACTTGTGAGAGCATGCAGATAATGTAGCAATCTTTGGAAAATGATTATAAAATGAATTTCCTTAATCTGTTTGGAGGGATAAAGGAAGGAATAGCATTCAGAAGTCATCATGGGAAATTATGAAAATAAGTAGGTGGATATGAATCAGGAATGAATTGAGATTTAGAAATACCAAATAGAATTCCTGGAAATTAAAAATATTATCAATAATGGAAATAGATGTAATACATTTTGGATGGGAAATAATTAAAATTACAGTAGAAATAATTATCAGACTGTAACACAATAGTGAGAAAATGGCCAAAGTGGAATGTAGAAAAAAATTTAAAAAAATTGAATGTAGTTTTAGATTTGTCAACATATAAGTAAGAGAAGATTCAAAAGATGAAAAAAGAGAAAATGGTAAGGTAATGTTTGAAGAAATAATAACAGAGTCATTTTCTGAATCAACAAAAGAGATGAATCATCAGATATAAAGCCAAAGAATATTAATTAGAATAAATAAAAATAATCACACGCTTAAACACATTGTGAAATTACCAAACAAAAATGATTAAACATAATTCTTATAAAGTATTAGAAAGAAAAAACAGAATGTTTACACAGGAATCAAAATTACTGATACAGTTCTTTCAATAGTAACCAAAACTGCCAAAAGACCATGGAGTATTATTTTCAAAGGTCTGAGAGAAAATCACACCCAATTTTGAATTCTATACTCAACTATCAACACTTAACTATCACTTAAAAGTGTGCTTTAAAGCAAAACATCAGATCACAGATACTAAAATTATTTTTCATAAACAAATGCTCATGTGAACTCAGAAGGAAGACTATGATATTAGAAACAAAAGAGACTTACAACATTAAAAAATAACATATATATATATATATTATTATTATTATTTTAAATAACAGTAACAGAATATGGATGGGGAAACCTAGAGAGCAAAGTGTAAAGAGGCCACTGTCTAGTTCAGGAGGAAGACAGATGTTGTAAGTAACCTTAGATTTTGATAGTTTATTGTGTATAAAAAAACAGTGATAAAATGACTATACTACTCAAGGCAGTCTACAGATTCAATACAATCCCTATCAAAGTACCAAGGGTATTTTCACACAACTAAAGTAAATAATTTTAAACTTTGTACAGAAACACAAAAGACCCAGAATAGACAAAACAATCTTGAGAAAGACAAGCAGAGCTGGAGAAATCACCTTTCCTGACTTCAGACTGTCCTTCAAAGATACAGTAATCAAAGTAGTATGGTATTGGCATCAAAACAGACAGAACAATGAAACAGAATAGTGAGCCCTGAAATAAACCAAGGCACTTATGGTAAATTAATCTATGATAAAGGGGCAAGAATATACAATGGAGAAAAGACAGTCTTTTCAATAAGTGGTGCTGGGATAACTGGACAACTACATATAAAGGAACGAGATTAGAATATTCTCTAACACCATATACAAAAGTAAATGTAAAATGGATTAAAGACCTAAATGTAACACTGGAAACCATAAAACTCCTAGGAGAAAACATAGGCAGAGCACTCTGACCTAAATCATAGCAATAGTTTTTTGGATCTGTATCCTTAGGCAAATGAAATAAAAGCAAAAATAAACAAATGGGACCTAATTAAAAGCTTTTGCACAGTAAAGGAAACTTTTGACAAAACAAAAGGAGAGCTTACCAAATGGGAGAAAGTATTTGCAAATTATTTGACTGATAAGGGGTTAATATGCAAAATACAAAAACAGCTCATACAACTCAACTTCAAAAAAAATAATAACCCAATTAAAAATAGACAGAAGAGGGCTTCTCTGGTGGCGCAGTGGTTGAGAGTCCGCCTGCCGTTGCAGGGGACACGGGTTCGTGCCCCGGTTTGGGGGGATCCCACATGCCACGGAGCGGCTGGGTCCGTGCGCCATGGCCGCTGAGCCTGTGTGTCCGGAGCCTGTGCTCCGCAACGGGAGAGGCCACAGCAGTGAGAAGCCCGCGTACCACACACACACACACAAAAAATAGACAGAAGACCTAAATAGACATTTTCCAAAGAAGACATACAGATGGCCAACAGACAAATGGAAAGATGCTCACCATTATTAATCATCAGAAAAATGCCAATTAAAACCACAATGAACTATCACCTCACACCTGTCAGAATGGCTATCATCAAATGACCACAAACAGCAAATGTTGGAGAGGATGTGGAGAAAAGGGAACCTTTGTTCACTGTTGTTGGGAATATAAATTGGTGAAGCCGCTATGGAAAACAGTAGGTTCCTTAAAAAAAATAAAAATAGAACTCCTCTATGACCCAGCAATTCTACTCTTGTATATATATACAGAAAAAAGAAAACAATAATTCAAACAGATACTTGCACCCCAATGTTCACAGCAGCAGCATTTATAATTGCCAAGATATGGAAGCAATCTAAATGTCCATCAAAAGGTGAATAAAGAAGATGTAACATATATATACATATATCAATAGAATACTATTCAACCACAAAAAATAAAGAAAAAATTGCCATTTGCAAGAATATGAATGTACGTGGAGGGTATTATACTTAGGGGATTAAGTCAGACAGAAAGATAAGTACTGTATGATATCACTTATATGTGGAATCTGAAAGATAAAACAAACTAGTGAAAACAAAATAAGAAACAGACTCACAGATATAGAGAACAAACTAGTGGTTACCAGTTAGAGGAGGCACAAGAGAAGGATAAGAGATTAAGAGGTACAAACTACTATGTATTAAATAAATAAACTATAAAGATATACTGTACAACATAGGGAATATAGCCAAAATTTAATGAGGAATATAACCTTTAAAATTGTGAATCACTGTCTTAAACACCTGAAGCTTATAAAATGTTGTACATTAACTATACCTCAATAAAACAAAGACATTGAGTAGGATTCATTCACTTGTTCAGTACATATCTATTTAGGGCTTAATATGTGCTGGCTAGGGTCTTAAGTGCAGAGGAACTTCAGCCTATACCCTTAGCTGAGGAAAAATCATGAAGTGTCAAACAAATATTCTTAGATAGTCACTAGCTGGAGAAGGACAGTACCAGCTATCAAGGCTTAAACCTGTGAGGGTTATTGTGAGAGAATTCTGAGTCCTATAAAGGAAAAAAATAAGGAAATGCTTGCTATGTTCTAAGGTTTGGGCTGTATTTGAACATGGAGACTGATAACTGGTGCTGGTGTAGAAATTTCTGTAAAGATTTGGGGAGTACTAAAAGAACCTGGAGGAACTGTGGTGAAGCAGACCTAAGAAGAAGATGGAACGTTTCTTGGTAGAACCCAGTGGTTTCCTAGCTCCATAAAGAGAAAAAAAATGCTATGGGACTGAAAAGAAGGCACTAGAAACCATTGATCTTATTTATCTTCTAGGCTATAATTATGCTCATTTGTAAGATTATTGTGCTTTGTTTTCATTTCCAAGAAGAGCTCTGTTGGGCTGCACCCCCCAGGCATACAAGCCCTGCACTTGCCCAGCTTCAAGACTGAAGAAAGAGCCCAGACTCAGCAACAGAGACATCAGTGGTTTAATGCATGGGGGAGTTTATGCGTCTGAAGCAAGGTCCTGGAGAGACACCCCACTGTGTGCAGCGCATGGTGGAAGGACACGGTGTCAATCTTCACTCCCAGGGGTGTGGGGGGAGGAGAAATTACATAATTCCTATAACTGGAATTATTAACTAGTCAATTCCAGTTATAGGGCAATTGACATCAGGTGGGCTCATTAGTTACCAGGGAAACAATCAGAGTGGCATGCCCCTCACTGCCTATTTGAAAAGAGCAATCAATACTGGAGCCTGGAAGGTTCCAGTAGGCATAGGAAGGCATAGGAAGGTCGCCGTGTGTCACGTGCATAGGGTATAGGTGAAGCAGGCACTAGTCCAGAAGGGGATATACAGAGAGCAAGAGAACAGCCATCTTGACTGGTCTCACCATACAAAGCTCCATTAATAGTATATAGATTATATTGTACACATGTAGTTTTGAACTATTCTCATATGAAATTGAATTGACTAATGAGTTGTATAACTAACAATATGCTGCCAAACTCAGAGCATATTTAGTTCACTATAAATAGTCTTAGGGAAGTGTGAGGTAGAGGAAAAGACATATGCTTGGGCATGGGAATTTCACAATTAGGTGAGAACATGTGAGAGAGATCATATGTGAACATTGCTACTTTACTAGAAGTTGACTCAATGTCTTCTGGTCAATTGCATGTTATATGTCCTTCAATGCATTCCTCATTGTTCCCAACAGAATGCAGCTCAAGAGCTGAGCTTTTCCCAGTATAAGAATTCTATCTTATCCCCCACACAATCAGACAAAAAAATATATATATAGATAGATAAATATGTCAGATGACAGATGTGTTAATTAAGTAGATAGTGGGAATCCTTTTACAATGTATACATAAATGAAATCACCACTTTAAATATCTTATACTTCTGTCAATTATATGTCAATAAAGATGAAATGTTAAAATTAATAAAATTAAAATTAAAAAAAGAAATAACAGTAAACATGAGATTTCTAGTGTCCTGCTAATGAAAGCTGTACCAACTTCTATAACTTTGCCTGCTGTTCTGTAAAATGTACTTTTGCAGCTTACCAAAACAGAGGAAGAATATTTCAGAGTTAAAAAAAAAAATATATGAAGAGTTACTTCTTTGAAGAATTGTGGGGAGAAGCCAACTCTTAATGAAAATAAAATTTTGCTTAATAACATATATCACTAAAAATTAATAGAGGAAAAACAAGGATGACTATAAAGCTGTATTAATTCCTAAGCACAATCCTAATACAAATGATCTCTTGCCTGAAACATGTGTAAAACTCATAAGTACTAATAAGTGGGGTTGAGGTTTGAGGAGAATAAATCTCTGGTAATATTCTTTAGAAGAAAATGTACAATGATGTTAACGATTAATAAACTTTCCTGAAAATCTGCTGAGATGAAATGTAAAAATAAAAGTAAGTGTATTTATAGAAAAAAAATTATTTTATTTGCATAAGTGAGTTATTGGCCTAAGAGTCACACCTAAAACAATCTTTTTTTTAGAGACTCACTCTTGTAGGTGCTTTTCACGAACTTGTCAATATTTTAATATATCCAGAAAGCAATCAAGAGCACATATCAAGCCTGGCAAATGTACAGTCCAAAGGGGAAATGATGGTACTGGTCAAGGGAGAAGGGGCCAGAACCATAGGATAAGATATTGTTGGGTTATTTTGTGTATTTATTCAGAACCAGGCTTTTCTGATGGATTTCTCTTAATGTCTTATTCCAAAACCAGTAAAATTTTAATTAACCTAATTTCCCTCATTCTGATCCCATGCTCCCCAAGCAATCATCAACTTATGAAGCTCAATCAAATGGACTTTAAATATTTATGATCTGTCTGACTGTGATTTCTAGAAGTGAATTAGTACTCTCATTCTCAGTCCCGACTTTTTTTTTTTTTTTTTTGGTTCCCATGCAGTTTGAAAATAGTGACAGAGCTTGTTTTCATAAATATGTTGGAGTACATGTCATTGCAAATGTTTTATTTTTCACTGTAAGTTTGGTGATTAAGCAGTCTCTTGTTTACTTTAGTGTTTTCAGTATTTTACTTAGCATGACTCAGTCCTCTGGCTCAGCCCTCATCACACATGAAAACAGATAAAATAAGCTTTTGTGACCCTAGAATGAGGTTCCCAAATTGAGGTGCTATGTCATGTGATCCAGCAGAGCTCAAACCAGTCTTCCTCCAGATTACACTGCTCCCACTTCCTAAATCACTCTACTAATTTATACAATTCCTGTTTTATGAAGGAAAACCCATGAAGTTGCATTTAAGGATACGTGGTTGGTAACATAGCTAGAAGAAGTGGAACTAACATTTTGTGAAGTATATGCTACACTCCACACACCATGCCCCCCAAATCTTATGCAGATCCTTCTGTTTATTCCTTACTATTTCCTACATAGGTTTAAAGGGTTATATCATCAGTCCAACTGGAGAATTGAGAGACCTGCGTACATAAGCTGGCATACAGTTTCTTCCCAGGGCATCTATGAATGGGGTTAATATTCATGTGTGGTCCCTCTGCTAGCTGTATCAAAATCAACTTGAGTGCTGATTAAACATACAGTTCCATGACTTCCATTGCCACCACACACAAAACAACAACAAGAACAGCAACAGCAATAAAAACAAAACCGTGAAGTTTGAATTTCCAGGCTGAGGGTTGAATCCACATGACCAAAAAGTAACCCCAGGTGATTTTTTTACAAATTGAAGTCTGACATCCACTACTCTAATGAGTCATCCCTTTGGAGAAAGAACCAATGTGAAACAAGAGTCATTGGTGCTATTCGCCATTACACTTTCCTTCGTTTTTTCTTCTTTTTCCCCTTTCTTCTTAACATTAGGCATAAGTTAAAATTTCTTTTAGTCAGTCCTGAAGTATAGTTCCTTTGTGGTTATGACTCATCCAAAACACTTTCAAACATAACTGCAGCAGAATCAATAAATCAATGTAATTAAATCACAAGCATAAAGAATATTACTTAACAGTATAAGAACTGTAACACTTGCCCTAACGTGTGTTTCTTTTCATTTCCTATCCTGCAAGTAGATACGATTCTCAAGTGAACAGTTTCAGAAAATATCTTGATAGAATCTCAAGATGTACTTGAGCAACTGGTATGCAGTAATGATGAATGTGACTTAAGGTGCTCTGGGGGTCAATCTTAGGACCATAAAAAGTGCTTAACTCCAAGAAAGAAAACACAAAAGGAAACAAAATAGCTGGTGAGGAGCCTGCATATAATAATGTGAGATACATGAAGTTTCTCTCAATTTTATAAATTCAGCATGTTTTTAGCCTATTCAGGCTAAAACAGAACTACCTTGTTTTGGATCATGAGAGCAACATAAGGACATTTGAAGTTTCTCTATTTTCCTCCACTTTAAAACTTGAATTACTTAAGCTGTTAATACAGTACAAATAATCTGCATATATCTGGTACAGTGAATTTTCTCCACCAGCTTATAATGAATTTAATTTTGTCTTTCACAGCACACCATTTAGAGTTCCCGTAACTATATCCATTCTTCATTTGTCTCAGAATCTCAAATAGAAAGCATTTTGAACAATTATATAATATAGATTCCAAACTTTTATAAAACTGCTTCAAAATGCCATTTTCAGATCATTTCTATTGTACCTTAAAATTAAGTTGTTAAAAGTGTACAAGGGCAATGTGACAGTTCTATATACTATGGAGAGAACTAAATGGAAGATGATAATAGCTTCTTTTGGTCAGAAAACTGTACAGTAGATCATTCTTTACACATTACTGAAGGTAGACTGAAAAATATAGGCTATGTGATTTTTTTTTTTTTTTTTTTGGATTCTGAGCCTCATTTAACTTGATGAATTGAGAAAAGTCTCAGACAGTACCTGAGATGGAGACTGTCCATAGATGGAAAGCATGACCCTAAATCAAACTGTGAATGAGCCTGTGGGGCAGCTGAGGCACAAGAGAGTCCTTTGGACTCAGCATACAGTCTGTCTTCTTAGCTTTAAAGGATTTCTGGGAGAAGTAAAGTGTTAGTAATTGTATGGTCTTTTCCATCACAGGGTGCTGACATTTCAAATTCCAAGAGCTATAATAACTGATAACTTGGGAGAGAACGTGACAGGTTTGGTTTGCAGACCTGCTGGTAGGAGGGTCGAACATGGTTATGCTCTCAATCTTGGTAGCGGTATCTATGACATGTGAGGGGTGAAGGGATCACTGAAGCAACCTATAACTCAATGTTGTTAATTGTCCTCAGGGACAGCAGACCACAAAGTTGCAGTATTGGATTGCCCTAAATGAAAGGAAGTGGGAGGCATCACTTTACTGTCCCATAATTGTGTAGTTCTTGGGACATGGAGCAAAAGAGAGGTGCATATCTTGAGATGTCCTGGAAACTTGCAGATTTTAAGAGTAATAGAATTACTGAGATTACTATGGCCATTTTTTCATCTTCTCATTTTTTTTCCAAGCCATTATTTGGGCTCTGTTCTCTGTCTCAGGAAACTTCCATTTCTTTCATTCCTCAAGTTAACCTGTGCCCCTTCATGGTGGCAGTGGAGGGAAGTTTTACATGGGAACCCCCTGACTCTTATTCCCTGGAATCCCTTTGTCCTTGAGAATGCAGTCACTATCCCCCTTTTTAATACTTTGTTCTAAGAGAGGTCATCTACTGCCTCGTAACCTCAGAAGGGAACAGTTTAAAGACATTTAAACAAAAACATGAAAAATTAAGCCACCGAAACAAAATACTCTTCCTTAGCCCAAGGGTTAACAAAAAGAATACATGCACAGTATATTCAAGATAACTAATAAATGCTATCCTCCCTTGCTCTCAGAGGCTATAAGCCCAGACCAATCAAAGTACTGACTTGCTTGGCTGTGGCAGGTGTCATCTTAACAGCAGCTTCAGAGAAGCCTATACCTGCCTTCCTTGAAATTTACATTCAAAGACTTGAGTCTAGAGAGAGAAGACAGTTTCTTCACCATCCTCTCTTCCGATTACCCTATGAATTTCAATTCCTTTTCCATTTTTGGATCACACTTTCCCTTGAATAATTGGCAGGGGATCCAAAATGATTAGTGTAACTGGAGAGCCAGGGTCCTTACTCCCATGAATGTGTTGCCTCAATAAGACAACCTTATCAGAATGCAGTACAACATTCCTAAGACAAGTGTGTATAAGTAAGGGGGGTCAGTGGGTGAGGAGTATCACTGTGGATCAAACATTCCCTTTCTCTTCATGATAGAATCAATTATCATTAATACTTCTTTGAGAACAAAAGATAAGATTAGAATCAATGAATAGCCAGAAAACACGGCCTCATCCCTGAACTCTCTCTTTCCTTTACCCTCATAGCCACTTCTCTCCATCTCCACTAACTTAAAAATCAGCCCCTCCTGTACAATAGATGCCATGAAAATTAAGACTCAATTTGAGAGACACTGAAGGATTGAGAATTTTCCACAGTGCTTCAGGTGCCTTTGTCTTGGCAACTGTTTCTCCCACCACCTCTTTTACAAGACCATAGCTCTTAACTGCTACCTCCTACTCCTCTTGACAAAATTCATACTGCATAAACAATGGCTGGTGACCTACACATATAATTCCTTCTCAAGAATCACCCTTGACCAACTATTCCTGAAACTAGCCAAACTGCCACTCACCCTGCCTGCTAACCCTAACCCTCCTGAAACCATTAAACCCTCCTGCCCCAAGCTAGAATATTCCTTTGGAGCCTTCTCATGCTTGGTATTTTCAAATAAAGGTTTATGTTAATGACGATTGATTGATTTTCTTCCACCCGGTGTATAAAACACATGCTTAATATTTTACCCTCTTAGAATTAATCACTATGCTTTTGCAGATCTTCAGTATCACTCTCTGTGTTATTTTGATATAATATTGTGGTTTCCTTATTTTCAAATGTATATTTGACCTCTTTTCAAATGCATATCTTAGTTTGCTTTTCAAATAAGTTTTTTTTTTTTTTTTTTGCGGCACGCGGGCCCCTCACTGCTGTGGCCTCTCCCGCCGGGGAACACAGGCTCCGGACGGACAGGCCCAGTGGCCATGGCTCACGGGCCCAGCAGCTCCGCGGCATGCGGGATCCTCCCGGACCGGGGCACGAACCCTCGTCCCCTGCATCGGCAGGCAGACTCTCAACCACTGCGCCACCAGGGAAGCCCTCAAATAAGCTTTTAAAGTCTATTTTCTGTGAACCCCAGAGCAACTCTGGGAAAGACTGAAAGTTGGGGTTCTGCCCATGTATGAAAGGAAGCTGTAAAAATGATGCATTATTGAGAGATGTGTAGTAGATGCCCAATTCCTGGCTGGCAAGACTCATTTTTTCCTGTGTTCAGATCCTCAGCAAATATTACAAGCCATATTTCAGAATTCCTAGTGTGTGGGCATTTTTTCCCCATAACCACCACTGTGGATCTTGTCCCATCTGAAACCATCAGTCATCTGAACTATAACTATTGCCTTCTAACTGGCATCCCTGCTTTCATACTAGGCCCCTGCAATCTATTCATTTCATAGCAATCAGATTATTCTCCTTAAAAACATACAACAGAATGTGTCACTCTTCTGCTTAAACCCCCAAGGCTTCACACCACAGTACACTTTGTGTTTCCTGGGAACAAAGAGCTCAGTTTTTCTCTGCCCTTGATGCACACTTGTCAGCCTTCTTCTCACATCCTCTTCAGACTGATTTCTTCCCACCAGTCAGGTCTCTACTTAAGAGGCCCCTCATCAGAGGTAGCCCCTAGAAGACTGAATCTAAACTCTTACCTCTCCCTTCAGCCACTGTAATTTATTTTTTTAAGTATGTATCATTTTAATTTATTATTTTAACTTTTACTTGTTTAATCACTGTCTTATTAAGAATTTATGCTGTATAGAGCTAAAACTTGTCTACAGTGGTAATGCAATGCCTAGAACAGAAGTGACGTATAGTTGCTAGTCAGTTGAATTTTTATTTAAGTTTTTTTTTTTTTTATGTTCATGTCTTTACTTTTGCAAAAAGAACAAATCCAATTTCTCTTAAAGTCCCTTAGGCTGAAACTTCAGCTTTTTATGTGTTATTTCTGTCATTTTCTTCCTGTCAATGAAATGTTCTCTGTGTATTTTTTATAACTAAATTTTCTATTCATGATAATTGTAGATTCCAGTTTATTTTATTTTCTTGTTGTCATTATCATTATTATTAAACACATACATAGAGCTTATACTATTTTAGGAATTATTCTAAGAAATTTACAAACATTAGCTCATTTACTAACATCCTTCTGTAATCACACAGATAGTATTATTATCCTTATCACACACACAGAGAAAAGGAAGCACAAAGAAGATAAGTAATGCTCTTGATCACACAGGTAGTAAACAGAAGAACCAGAATTTAACCCCAAATTTAGGTAGTCTATCTCCAGAGTCCAACTTCTCAAATGATTAAATAGGTCAAAACCCCAAAATGGCGTATATTTAAAATATTTTCTCATATGTTCATTTATTTTCAATCATGCGCTTCTGAGAATTTCTAACTCTTAAACAAAGGGCCTCCATTCCTTCAAGGGGAGAAAAATATGGCCTAGAATAAAATGGTTACTGATAATTTTTTTTTTTTTTTTTTTGCGGTACGTGGGCCTCTCACTGTTGTGGCCTCTCCCGTTGCAGAGCACAGGCTCTGGATGCGCAGGCTCAGCAGCCATGGCTCACGGGCCCAGCCGCTCCACGGCATGTGGGGTCCTCCCAGACCGGGGCACGAACCTGTGTCCCCTGCATCGGCAGGCGGACTCTCAACCACTGTGCCACCAGCAAAGCCCAGTTACTGATAATTTTTGAATCAAGAATCTAACATTTTTGGAATCCTAGTAATCACAATAATTTTAAATCTAAGCCAAGTTGAGAAAAATAGTTTTTTCTAAATTCTCAAAATCCATTTTTACTCAGATCAGATATCAAAGATATGTTCAGCAGACACTAGTAAAAAATATTTGAGGATTATTACTGAATGTTGTCCCCTTCCAAAAGTAAAGCCTCCACAAAATTTAATTTTAGTGGATGGGAGGAGAGGAAAGAGATGAAAATCTTAACACTGGGATCGAGGTCTATTGCCCTTAGCAAAGTCTATATCTACATGGCATTCTGAGATACAGAGAGGTTAAGGGCTATGGGAGGTGTCTAGGTTGTTGGGCTGGAGAGCAACCCCTTATAGTTTTCAGGTACCAACATGTTGCAGAAAAATAAGTTGAGATATCCTGGACTTTGGACCTGTGGAATACTTGAAGAGAATTGGTGGATTAGAAAGGTCTGGGATTGGAATATAGTGGTTGCAAACATGGACCTCTTGACAGGGGTCTCTGGCACGTGACAATGAGCCACCCACAAAAAGCAGGCAGGGCCAGGCAACCTTCAATGGACACCAGACCCTGACACAAAGAGAAGAGACCAGAGCAAACCTAGACATTAGGAAGATTGATAGAGGTCCCAAGGACAGCAGTTGGACCAAATATGTCTCTAGCCAAATACATTCATACAAATGTCTTCTTATGTCCATATTCAAGGAGGGCAAAGTGTAAGCTTTATAGAGAGAAGAATAACCCAAGATGATTGTTTTTAATTCCAATGACCTTTTATTAACAAGAGTCTGAGTTAATCTGAAAGACCCAGCTTTAACTTGGGAAATCTTGGGAGAAAAATAGAAACTTAAGAGAATTAGAGCTTTTTCTTATAAAAATAAAGAAAAAGGATGTTTTTACTCATACATGATATAGCGTATGCACATTTACAATTCTGTTATTTAAGATAACTAAGAATTCACAGAGGAGATGTGAGTAAAAGGAGGAGGTAAACATCAAGACTCTCTTATGTATTATATTAAAAGAAACATTGGGAACCTTTAGACACAGTGCAAAATATTGAAGCAATTTGAAAAGATCAATATGAAGATGGCAATCATGCATGTAAAACCTGTTGAGGTGTATTTGTTATATGATCAAATTCTATTCCCATGTGAAAGAACATATTTGGAAAGCAATGAATGTCTATAAATAGATAGGCATTTCCATCCATAGGAGGGCCAAGGAAAAATTGGTTCCAAGCATTGGTCTGTCATAGTCCTTCCCCTGTCTAATAAAGTGGCAACATGGATGTGTTCATAACTTGTACTTCTGGCTGGCATATTAGTGAATATTTTTACAACTAACTCTCACCGTTCAGGTCTCTCTTAAGGGGACAGACTAAAGGAAGGTATTTATAGTGTTCTTGCAATGGGTCAGTGGAAAAGAAAGGTTGCACATCTTTTGTTCTTCAGAGAAAGTTCCATGAATAGAAAATTGGCTCTTTTCCTAATGACTTTTCTGGGAATCAGCTGCTGTGTGAAACTCCATGTGTGCAGCTCCATAACCTACATATCCTACAAAAGACATGGCAGAAGTTAAGTGATTTTGTCCTACATCCAAGACAGCTCATATAGTTTTACTGTTCCTTTGATGAATTGAGTCATTCACTGAAAATACACACTTTTACTGTGCCTCAGATATATTATCTAAGGTATTAATCTCCATTGCACCAAATTGATACAGAGAAGAAAAATGTAAACCACAACAATAACTGTAGAATCTTGTTATTTAACCAATCACTTATTATGTTTGACCAGATGCATTGATAGAGAAGACAGTGAAAAAAGAAAATAAATGAAAACCTCAAACGTGGTTTGATGTTATAATGTAAATTACAGTCATCCTGGATGGCATTCCTTACAAATGGCATTCTTTATAAAATGATAAAAAAAATAGCTACTTGAATTGGTGGTACCCACATTTATGTTTAACCCAACACCCTAAGTGAAAGTTGATACATAAAACCTCTGATCTTATTTTATCTTATAATCAAATGTAATCTGTATTACATTTTTTGCCTTAAACTCTATCATTCCTGAAAGCAGAATCACAGAAGTATCATAGAATATATGTGTCAGATTCTTCAATGTGTTCACAATAATGTAGCTTAACTCAGAATCTAGCATAACTGTGGGCAGTTTGACCTCACCACTGATGTGATATCAGTTCAACTTTTTAAATAAGGTTGCCACTGTTGTCACCATAAAACAAACAAGATAGGGGCTGAGGTGATTAAATTCACTAAATGTTGGCAATACAGTGCCTAACAGCTATATATATGAATAACATCTGAGTACCAGACTAAACTCTTGTCCTTCTTGTAGAGGTGTGTTTGCCATGTGACTCAGGCTTATATCAGTAGTCAAATCATGTACATCAACTCAGTCAATTTATTGCTTCTGCCTGGGACATAGGGATTTCCAAATGTACCATTTTTATAATTGTTTTTTAGGCCTGAAGGCTTGGCAAGGTGTTGGCAATGTCTTTCTGGTAGCTTATTGCTTTCTCTTTGTAGAATTCACTGTCTCTGACTGGGTTAGCACAATATCTAACACTTTTCTGTGTTATACAGTATGCCAGCTCTCAAGCCACACTGGAGCCAAGAAGGAAGAAACATGATGAAATGCAGCTAAACAGTTTTGCTGACATCTTCTTGTCTCATTTCATTCACAGAGTGTGAACCCCTGGAGCTTTACAGCCATTTGAAATTCAAAGGCAAATGCTGAGAGCATACCATCATGAGAACTGGCACCAATAAAAAAGTTTGTCAAAACTGCTTTGGCACTGAAACCACTGAATGTTTCCAGCACAAGTGGAAAGCTGACACCATTCATACACAACTCATGGGCCAACCCAAAGAAAAGATGTCAGCTCCAGTGAATTTCTTTCCTTTCAATTACTGTATGACTTCAACATTGAAGTCTATAAGAAATACTGCTTTTCTCTGAAATGTGTTCTGTGGTATTATTTTCTTTATCATGAGAGGTTTGTCCTCTTATATTTCCTTTACAACTTGAATATGCATTTTGGAAGCCTGCTATTGATTTTGAATTTCAAAAGAGATAACAAACATGATTCATGTACTATGACTCATCCCTCTTAAATGTTCTAACTGTATAAACTACATCATTCAAAGCATCCTACAGACACATTAAATATTAAACACATTTAAAAGCACCAAGAGGTATGATTCCTTTATGATCACTGATTAAACTGTAACTGATCCTCTACTTTATGTCTACAATGAAAAATAAAACTAAAATGATGGTAAGCCTTATATTTTTAACATTAAACTTGAACACACCAGCTCTAATATCCCAGAAGCCCCATTGTACGAATCAATGAAAATCAACTCCACTTCCATATTCATGGCTTTCTATAATTTCCCACTTCGTTTGCTTTAAAAAAATAAAATTGAAATTATTTCTTGTATGTGGTACACATCTTTTATCAATAAGTTTATTTCCTTTAACACAACGTAAGCTTCCATCTCCTAATAATTTGAGAAAGAAATTATCATTGTTCAAATCATTTAAAGAAAACCACTTCCAGTTACTTTTTATCATATTATTCTTTTATTTTGCCCAGGATACGTCTCAAGCTCTCTAATCACTCTTTTACTTATCTTATCATCTGTCTCCCCTCATTAAACTCTATGTTCCCTCAGGACAAAGCCCTTTTTTTTTTCATGTTCATCGTTGTATCCCCTCCCCCTAGGCCCTAGAAGAGTAGCTGATATTTAGGTGGTAACAGAGAACATCTATTGAATGAATAAATACATAAATAAACAAATAAATGAATAAATCTATGTTCACAGTAAGGTTAGTCAACTAACGTCCTATTCCACAGGTAATTTTCTAAGCTGAGATTGATTCTGTTTTTGGGGTCTTGGAAGATAATATTACTTTACAATTCTCACCACGTAAAAGCAACATTCAACAAGAATTGATCAGCTGGACATCAAATAACATTTTAGGGCTTTTTTCTAATATTACTCATCCACATAGGGGACTGAAGATATTAAAATTACTGAATTAGTCAGTTTTCTGAAAACATCGGAAGTGTATGAGTAATCTAGAATAGTACTATCTAATACGAATACAATGTGAGCTGCCCATGTAATTAAAAATATTTTCACAGCCTCACTAAGAAATGAAAAGAAAGGTGTGGACTGAATGATTGTGCTCCCTACCCCCACAATTCTTATATTGAATCCCTAACCCCCAGTTGATGGTATTGGGAGGTGGGGCCTTTGGGAGATAATTAGGTTTCAAAGTGGTCATGAGGGTGAAGCTCCCAGATGGTATTCACGTCCTTTTAAGAAGCAGAGACTAGAGCTTTCTGTCCTACATGTGAGGACACAGCAAGAAGGTGGAGCATCTGCAAACCAGACAGAAGGCCCTTACCAGACAGCAAATCTGTAAACACCTTGATCTTGGGTTTCTCAGTCTCCAGAACTGTGATAAATAAGTTATTGTTGTTTAAGCCATTTAGTCTGGTGTTTTTCTACAGAAGCCAGAACTAAGACAGAAATGACACAATTAATTTTAATATATTTTATCTAATACAAAATTTTCAAAATGTGATTGCAACATACAATCACATAAAAAATTATCGATGAATTTACTTCCATTTTTTTTTACACTAAGCCTTCAAAATCCAGTGTGTATTTAATACTCAGAGCAGATCTCAATTTAGACTAGTTACATTTAAGTGCTCCATAGTCATATGTGCTAGTGGCTATCATATGGGACAGAACAGAGCTAGAATAGGACTTATTATTGGGGTTAGACACTACATAATTATGAGAACTAATGGAGGAATCTCTGCAAGGTTTAACCTCTGTGTTTAACATTGAGCCTGATGTTTCTAAAGATCAACCTGATTGACAACTGGAGAGGAAAGTTTTTTTTGTGGACAAGAAAGTATTTTTTGTGGACAAGAATGAAGAAAGAGTGCAACCCAAGGGGAAAAAGTGCAACACACCTGTTTCTTACTACCTCCAACCTAGATGCCACAGATGGACCTACATACTCATGTGGTCTAAAACTCAGAGCTGCTGAAGGAAGCAAGCTGGTGGGAGGTGGGAAAGCTGCAGGTTCAGATGCTGCCTCACACCACCTACAAGGTGAGATAACAAATCAGCTACAACACATGCCAGCTGCCACAGTGTTTCCCTGCATCAAACTTTAAAGCATATAAATATGGCTACAGCTTTACTTCTGCCTTCCAAATCTCATGTAAAATGTCTTTTGTGGCCAATGTAAACCCTATGACATACAGGGAATGAATTCTGGGAAATGAAGTTCCAGCTTAAATTCATAACAGTATAAATAAACCACAGGCAGGTACGGAAGCCTACTCAAGTGTTTCCAAGTCCTATTAAAATTGAAATTATTCTTTGGAAATATCATCTCAATGACAGTACAACTGAGGGGTTTGAAAGAGATGTTCTAATGAAAACTCCTGTAGAGCAGAAACAGTTTTTACACTGAGAAATGAACACTTACAGAGTTGGTGTTGGTATATCTCTCCCATCCTCTGCTGCTTCTTTTTTCTTAATCCAAAACTATGGACACAGACACAAAATCATTTAACTGCAGAGATCCTGGAGACTATAAAGAATCACCTACAAAGCCCAGGCAGGATTTGATGAGTGCTAACTGCACTTGAAGTCAAAGTTCTAATGCAATTTTTAAAATAAAAATATCACAGGCTTTCAGACTAGAAGTAATTTTTCAAAATATCAGATTGAATTTCCAGATAAGGAACTGAGACCCAGAAACATGAAGTGAGTAACCTCCAATATGATTATGCAGAAATTCAGCAAAAACTAGGACTCTGTTTTCCAGAGATCTAATATAGTATAACAGAAATAAAATGAGAAAAGCAAATAAAGTTATTCAGTCAAACGAGGATTACTTTCCTGGTTAAGTCTAACTCACCACACATACATAATACCTATTTGTAAATATTATCCACGACACTATTAAAGACTTACCTATATAAAGAGTGCAGTACATTGTGACTAGTAACCTTAAGGCACATCCCCCCAGGGAAAAGATAAATGTTCAAGAGGTATACTTTTAATCACAACAAATATACTTAATAAAAATGATTAAGGTTAGATAACCATCTCCCACTTTCCATCATTCTCATTTTCTTTTCTTTTTACCTTCTTTTTTCTCTCAGCTTTCCCACTGAGAGAGGTCATTTTAGAAAGGTCTTCACTTACCCAACTTTGGGTTGAATCTCAATGGAAGAGGTGAAACTATTCAGAGCACTTGAGATGGAAGCAGGGAGCAGGAGAAGGTGTGCAACTTGATTCTAGTTTGTTTTCTGTGCTCCTATGAGTTGGCTGCATAGAGAGGATGTGCTCTTGTGACATGTTTCAGCAAAGATAGAGTCTGAGGAACATGCCTGCCATTCTCCTTCAGCTCCCAGGAAGTAGAGAGAGGGTCTTCCTGTTTGAGTAAGCTTGCCTGTGAGGTCACCACTGTGAGGGAAAAGTGGTCTTGTAAGGAACATTGCAGGCAAACTAAAAGTCAAATGGAAATCAAAGCCAAGCCTAAGACGATCTGCACTATTAGAAATGGAGGTGAGTAAGAATATCAACATCAGTGATGACATAGACCAGCCATTCCAAAACAATTGTCTCAACAACCAGTGCTGAGAGGACTGAATATGAGTTACTATAGCCTCTGGTTTCTAGTCAATGGTGGCAAAAAGGGCAGAGGCCAACGCCACCAAAAGTCAGTGGTGATAACAATCTTTCCAACACATTCACATACCCTCTTGGACCAAGGAAGAGGTAGTAAACTGTGGGATGGAAGGAGTAACTCAAGTAAGGAATTTGAATTTTGAAATAGTTACATATTTACCCCAGTGAGATCATGATAACTATAAAGAGACTGTTATAAGCTGGAAGTGTCTCTTGCCTTCAACTGGGTGGGTTACTTCTTAGTGCTTCAGTATTCTATGGGTAAAATGGGGATCACTGTACTCATTTTGAAGGGATTTTGAAGGTAATATTAAGTTTAGTTAGGTTACTTAGGTTAGTAAACTTACATTTTTTTTTCATCCCAACATGTAGGAATCAAAGTGGGTAAATTCTCAACACTGTGCCATGAGTATGATGAGGAAGTATGATGAATATGATCAAGTTTGCATGGTGAGTATGAACTTGATCATTTTGTTTGTTTGTTCCTCCTATATCCTATGGATTTGGAGAACTTGATGGAGAAAATGAGTAGAGAGAAGTGTATGAAGGCAAATAACATGGAGAAGGCCAAATTTGGAAGAAACAAAAATAACTAGACAAAAGTCAAGGTATAGGCAAACTGTAAGCACAAGTATGCTTAGAATGCAGGACTATGTGAGTATATTTATTCTACTTATAAATTAAATATTAATTTATTATAAAAAGAATACCTTCCAACTGAAACATTTCAAATTTGTAGAACACAAACAAGGCAATCCCATCCTATAATATGAAGCATTTTCTGCCCTTTTTCCATGTAAGAATTTTTACATAGTTAATAAACTCTGTTTATATGGTTGACTATCTTTTTTCTCAATAGCATTACTGAACAAACATTTATGCCATCTAATAAAACTTTTTATAAACATTACTTTTAATGACTATATAATATCCAAAAAGATAGTTATACTATGATTGACTTTTCTTTCTTCCAAAGAACTTCATTATATAGGGACCAGGATGGTTCTGTGATTTGTCAACTGGCTAGGCTACTATCTCCAGTTATTCACTATAGGTTAACCTAGATGCTGCTGTGAAGATATTTTGTAGATGTGATTAAAGTCCATAATCAGTTGACAGTCAAGGAGAATATCCTGGATAAACAGGATGGAACTGATTTAATCAGTTAGAAGGTCTTAATAATAGAGCTGAGGCATCACCCTGTGGAGAGTAGATTTGCCTCTACCCAGAACTCCACTCTGCCCTTACTGACAGTCTGCCCTACAATACAAATTTCAGACTTGCCTAATCAGCCCCTGTTATTGCAATTGTGTAAACCAATTCCTTGCAATATCTCTTAATATATATCTCCTACTAGTTCTACTTTTCTTTTTGGATTGCACTGGAAGAGGGAGGAAATTTTGCTTTTCATAAATAATATCACCATGGAATATAATTTGAAGCAGGAAATGAATGACCAAGAAAAGCTCATCAGCCTAGTGAATGCATGAAGTGCATAAGGAAAAAGAAAAAAAAATACCTGGAAATTTGAAATCTCTCAAGACTAAATACTAGATCTGAAATGTCAAAGAAAAGGAAATGCCAAAGTGATTGCTAACGTGCTAACCGAGCCTTGTTTTGTGGATGAGGAGGGAACAGTGAGAAAGAAGAGGAAAAGGAAACAACTCCTAATTGATGAACATAAATTAGTTTTCCAAACTTAGAGTTTCAGGATAACCAGGATTTTCCTTCTGGCACCATGAAGCCTGTAAGTATTGTAGTCATGCTGATGTGCTAACTCAAATGGAAAGGTTTCCACATTATTTGCAACTGGACCACATGGATTGCCTCTCCTCTCATGCTACGTTCCTATTTCTGATGAAAGAACATAAAATATCTTGCCCCTGAAAATGCAAATAAACTTTCCCTTACAGAGGTGTCCACAAATGATAAATGGAGGCCTTGAAACATATTAGAATTACACTTTCTATTTCTGGGAATTTCACATTCTCACCTATTGCCTTGTTCAACATTTGCTGCCTCTGGCTGCAGAAACAGATTAGGAAGTAAGGCCATTTGGAGATTTGAAATGATACTGTATTGAGTTTTTTTTGTTTTTTTGTTTTTTTTTTTAATGCGGAAAACATAGCCAGCAGAGAAATGCGTAGTAGCATTCTTTATTTAATTGTAGTTAGGGTCATATCTTGTTTCCTCTATTTCATAGTAGCAAATCATGAATACCCCATACTTCCTTCTCAATTACACTCAGCTAAAAATATTGGGTGTTATTTATTTTAAAGGCATAAGGGAAGAGAACAACACTAGGCAGTAGGAACTTTGTCCTTTGTTAGATATCCCTTAAATTACATCAAAAAGAATTCTCCAAGACAGGTGTCATAGATGAGGGCACTGGGGCTGCAGAAATTAAATGTCATATCCAAGGCAGAAACAGGATTTTAACTAAGGCCTGCTCTCTTTTTGCTTTGCCATGCTGCCATTGAAAGTTACACATGTACTCTATAAAAGTCACATTTGAAATAAATCCCATTTTAGTAAACATACTTGTGAACTATCTACTAAAAATAATCATTTGCTATAAACTCCTTTTGTAGAACAAATGCCATCCTTATTGGCCTTACACCCTTTCCCATTTATTTTCTCTTTTAATTTTGAGAAAGATATAAAAAAATCTTTTTTTCCTAACATACCTACTCCATTAACTGTACATTCTAGGATTTGATAAATACAGGTAAATCGATCATTTACTGAAGCTAAATGAAAGTAGTGCTCAGAGCTCTCATGTGCTTTTGTAGCATCTACAGAGAAGCAATTTCCTATGAGTAAGGATGTTTGATTAGACCTATGATATGGTCCTGGACTACTTATACCAAATACATTATCTATGTAAATAAGCCCGCTCTTCCTGCCCCTCTTCCCATGACCCAGATTAATCATCGAAATATCTGAAAAGAAAAATAAATTGTGGGTATAAAAGAAAATTTAGGGTATGATTGTGTGAAATCTTGTAATCTCATTAATTTGACTTTTTATAGGTTTACAGAATAGGAGAATCCCATCCACTTGTATTTAGCAAGTTAGATAATAATCAAAAGACTATATAGTAAGAAATATCTTTATTTAAAATAGGAAGTGTTGGCTCAACAGATATGAACAAATAATCATAATGAAATGTTGATATGTAAATATGTTTTGTATATAATTAATGTAAGTCTAAATATCTGGCTCATCTGCATGTATGTTAAATCAATATGTACTTGACTTGTTTATAGATGTGATATACAGATTGTTTAGTGTAATAAACAATTGAAAGAACTATTTTGCATTTTGATGTTTTCGAAATCTAGTTTCCACTTAAAACATTTCATTTCTGTTATGTGATGAAAAATAGCTCCCCTAATGAAAAATGGTTTTGTTTTCTTTGTTCAAAAATGCATTTCACTTAGCCATAGAGTTCTGAGTTCTCAATTGTTTTTGTTTTTTGTTTTTGCTCCTTTTCTGATTGTGAGCAGATGAAAAAAGAACAGGAGGGGTGTAAAGCCCTCTTTGATACCTGAAGGATTCCTAAGGGTTCTTTTCTTTGTTGATGGCTGGAATTTTCTCATTTACATCCTTTCTGAGAACAAATAATGTAACTGGCATATCGTATCTGTGTCTGGTTAACCTTTTGCGCTAGACTGCTGTGTATGGATTAACTCAGGATGATTATTGATTCAGATATCCTACAGCATTTTTTCTGAGCAGAAGGCAGAAACCAGCATCTTCCATTCCTTATGATAACAAGAGCACCCAGACCAATTTCTAGAATCATTAGATTTTGATTATAATAAGAAATACATACATTTTTCTTTCTTGAAGGTAAATTCTGAATTGCTACTAGTTCAGAAGTTAGGCTGAAGTTTTACATTAACTCAGAAAGCTTTTTAACCAAATAGGAAAAAAAAAATTAAGACAAAGCTTAAAGCCTTTTAAAAGGTTTAAGTCTTCTGATGCAGCGTGAAAAGTATAATTTGCATATAAACAATTGGTATGTTAATTATAATTATTTTTCCTTCCAAAAAAAGCAAATTAAGGATTTCTAAGGGGTAGCAATATTTCAGTCTAATTTTAACACTGGCTTTTGTTTGAATGTGGTAAAACATGCTTTCTTTAAATATTTTTTATTCTGAAATTTAATTCTCTTTCATGTACTGCTCTGCTCTTCCCCACCCCCAATCTCAGTCTCTAAAGTAAAAAGAAGGAATACCTTGTCACAGAAATGTAGTGAATTTGCAGCTCCAATCTTGAATCTCACGCCTTGGAAGGTCCCAATCTGCTGTTCATTTCAGAGTGCTATGTGAAAAACTTCTTGAATGAAATATGGGAACTCAATTTTTAGACTTGTTACAGAGAGTCAGAATATAACGCCACTAACAAATAATGGTATTGAGTTTTACTAAATAAGATTTATTCAAGAACATGCAACTGGATGCTAAGCTTGTTCCTGTTTTGCAAATAAAGACAACATAGTGCATTGACCCTGATTATTGATATCCCTTGTCATTATTAAGGCCCCAAAGACCTTAATGTAAAATATGTAACATTATGGGCAATATTATTTAGTGTTTAAGGGTATCATTTCTGCAGTCAGAATATTAAGGTTTAAATCCAAAATTTATTACTTTCTATGTGACCTTGAGAAGGTTACAAACCTTTTCTAAGCCTCAGTTACCCATATCAGTGAAATGTTACTATGAATCTCATTTGAAGGAACTGTTGTGAAGATATAAGGAGAAAATGAATTTAAATCCTTTGCACAATGATTTGCAGACAGTAACTGCTTAAAAGGCTTAGCATTTATTTGTATTCATACTGCCAACTCAGTGATAAAAATTAAATCATTTGCAGATAAAGCCAATTCTTATTTATAAAACATGCAAACCAATTTTAAGAGAGACAAACTTGCTTACATTTATAGATTATTACTTTAATGGTACTCATTATGCAGTAATAGATAACTGACCAGAAAATTTTTTAAAAAAGCTCAACAGAAAGAGAAATTTTCAGTTCACAAGTGATGTTAATAGTAAATATAGAGGGCACAAGACTTGCTTAGTTTGAAAATTGTATTTTCTCCAGTCCTTCCCATTAGTAAAATACTCTCAAAATAAGAAATGTCCTCGCAGTAAGGGTTAAGTCTAATATAATTTTAAGATCCTCTGTTAATAATTTAGAAACATGGAGTTACCAGATAGACCCCATCAGTTTCATAAAATGTTTTATAAGAATCTTAAATGCTCTGCCCCAACAGTCTATGCGAAATAGAGAGGTCTGTTTCAGAAAAAAAAATGTAGACATGGCTTGTGAAACATGATATGAACAGTTACATGCATATGAAGCTCACATTTTTAAGGGAGTAGTATCAGATTGAACTAAAAGAGTTAGAAGTAGTTCAAAATGGAAAGGTATCTCTATGTCCACATAGATATTTCTGTGATCAAAAAACAACCTGAGAAGACACTCAGCCTCAAACACTGGTCATTTCTTACAGAAGAGTATCTCACAGGGTGGAGCCAAGAGTCACCAAGGACAAAGAATTTGAGAATCAAACTCCCAATGATCAGAAACAGACTCTAATCAAGGAGCATTCCCTGTATTTGAAGTGGGGAGTCCTGAGAACAGACATATCCAGCTATTTTCAGAATTGTTGTGGACTAGTGACTGCTTCTCATTTCTTAACTTTTTGAACAGGAGTGTTTATCGCAGTTATCCTGTACTTGTCTCATCACTGTATATTGGCAGTATAAAGTTGTGTAATTTATCTTTTTAGTTTATGGATTCCTGGAATAACAGGAACACATAAAGGTACTGAAAATAAAAAGTATTTTCAAAATCCAGAACTGATACAGTTCTGGACTTTAAGACTAATACTTTAATTGAATAAGACATTGGAGTTTTGGCAAAGTGCGAATATATTTTTACAGATGGACTGGGGCATTAATCATTGGACTCAGAGAGCAGAACAGAATAAATTGTTTTATATTACTCAGGGCTTCTCCTTCTGAAATATCATGGCCAAAGGAATATCAACACACATGACACAAGAAAAGACATGATAAATGAGTACACTGCTGAGCTTGCCAGCTGTCACAGTCCTAGCCTGTGGGACTCTGGTTTACTTGTGTCTGGTGTCTGCCTACTGGTGGTGGATCTGGTCCACGTTCTCTGGCTGGAAGGCTCATGGGGTCTCAGGTCTAGTCCCTGAGTACTGGTGTGTGGGGCTGGGTCCTGGGCCTTCTAGTGAGCAGAGCCATGTCCAGAGGTGGTCTTGGGTTCAGTCTGCCTACTAGTGGGTGGAGCTGTGTTCACGCCCAGTTAGCTGCTTGGCTGAGTTGTCCCAGAACTGGTTTCTGCAGATGGTTGGGCCAGGGCAGAGCTGGGTTCTGGGGCTTATAAGCTAGAGGGAAGCCTCCAGAATGGTGCTTACCATCACCAGTGCTCATTTGGTAGAAGGAGCTCCCGAAAATTGCTGCTGCCAGTGTCTATGTCTACAGGGTAAGCTGCAGTTGCCTCCTGCTCTTCAGATCAGCAGGTATGTCTGACCCAGACTCTTTCAAATAAATGCTTCTGTCCTGGGTCCCACAGTGTGTGAAATTTTGTGCATGCCCTTTAAGAGCAGAGTCTCTATTTCCCCCAACCCTCTGGAACTCCCTCAACTAAGCCTGGTTGGCCTTTAAAACCACAGGCTTTGGGGGCTTATCTTCCTGGTGCAGGACCCCTATGTTGGGGAGCCTGATGTGGGTCTCCAACTTCTCTCTCCTTTGGGAGAGCTTCTGCAGTTGTAATTATTCTCTGGTTGTGAATCACCTACCTGGGAGTATGGGAGTTGACTATATCAAGACTAGAGCTCTCCTACCTCTCTAGTTGTGGTTTCTTCTTTATATTTTTAATAATAGGAGATATTTTCTGGTAAGTTCTGGTCTTTTTTATTAATAGATGCTCTGCAACTAGTTGTGAGTTTGCTGTATCTTTGAGAGGAGGTGAACTCAGGGTCTTTCTACTCTGACATCTTGCACAGTCTCCAAAATTTCATTCTTTTTTTTATGGCTGAGTAATATTTCATTGTATTTATATACCACATCTTCTTTACCCATTCATCTATTGATGAACATTTAGGTGGCTCCCATATCTTGGTTATTATAAATAATGTTGCTATGAACATTGAGATATATGTAACTTTTTGAATAACTGACTTTTAAAAATTATAGTAATTATTATATTTTTATAAAGCATAGCTATAGATTAATATGAATTGAGGTCTAGATGTATTTATTTTACTCAAGCTGTTTTTTTTTTCATTATTAGTGTCAGTTCCTTCAGTGTCAATAATAGACATATTTCCTTATATTCTGTTGTCATTAATACTTTCATTCAATTTGAGATGATGCATTTAGGAATAGCACTCTGAGACAATTTGAGGCTAAAATATGTTTGGATTTCTATAAAACAACTCCCCTTCCCCTACCCCTCCACAGTCAAATCTGGTTTTCTTTGGAAATTATACTATTTTAAAATAATAAAAAGTCTGCTTTTTATACCATATCAAATAATATTAAATAAATGTCATCTTGTGTTTACATACACATACAGTTTGCATCCTTTTATTAGAATATTTCCTCTTTTTCATGTAGTTAATTTCTGAGAAACATTATTTTATTGCTTGTATATTTATCTTAGTCTTTATATAAAGTCAAAAATTATTGTACCAGAGACCTTCAAGATGGCAGAGGTGTAAGATATGGAGACCACCTTCCTCCCCACAAATACATCTACGTGTGGAACAATTCCTACATAACACATAGTGAACGCTGGCAGAAGACCTCAGACTTCCCAAAAGGCAAGAAACTCCCCACATACCTGGATAGGGTAAACTAAAAAAGAAAAATCAGAGACAAAAGAATTGGGACCAGACCTGCACCACCAGGAGGGAGCTGTAAAGGAGGAAAAGTTTCCACACACTAGGAAGATACTTCACTGACAGAGATGGGGGGGTGGGCGGAGGGGAAGCTTCAGAGCCATGGAGGAGAGCGCAGCAACAAGGGTTCAGAGGGCAAAGCAAAGAGAATGTCACACAGAGGACAGGTGCTGACCAGCACTAACAAGCCTGAGAGGCTTATCTGCTCACCCTCCAGGGCAGGTGGGGGCTGGGAGCTGAGGCTCCAGCTTCAGAGGCCAGATCTCAGGGAGAGGACTGGGGTTCGCTGCATGAACACAGGCTGAAGGGGGATAGTGAACCACAGCTAGCCAGGAGGGAGTCTGGGAAAAAGTCTGGACCTGCCTAAGAGGCAAGAGACCATTGTTTCGGGATGCACGAGGAGAGGAGATACATAGCACTGCCTAAATGAGCTCCGGAGATGGACACGGGCCGTGGTTATCAGAGCTGACAACAGAGACAGGCATAAAATGCTAAGGCTTCTGCTACAGCCACCAAGAATCCTGTGTGCAAACACAGAACACTATCCACACCACCCCTCCGGGGAGCCTGTGCAGCCCGGCACTGCCAGGGTTCCATGATCCAGGGACAATGTCTCCAGGAGAACACATGGTGCAATTCATGCTGTTGCAAGGTCACACTGGTCTCTGCTGCCACAGGCTCACCCTGCATTCTGTACCCCTCCCTCTCCCCAACCTCAGTGAGCCAGAGACCCCTAATCAGCTGCTACTTTAACCTCATCCTTTCTGGATGGGGAACAGACACCTTATGCGACCTATACACAGAACAAGGCCAAATCCAAGGCTGAACTCAAGGAGCTGTGTGAACAAAGAAGAGAAAGGGAAATTTCTCCCAGCAGCCTCAGGAACAGTGGAATGGATTAAACCTACACAATCAACTTGACATACCCTGCATCTGTAGAATAACTGAATAGACAACAAATCATCCCAAAATTGAGGTGGTGGATTTTAGAAACAACTGTAGACTTGGGGTTTGCTTTCAGCATGTAATTTGTTTCTGGTTTTATGTTTATCTTAGTTTAGTATTTAGAGCTTATTACCACTGGTAGATTGTTTATTGATTTGGTTGCTCTCTTCGTTTTTTTTTTTTTTCTTAAATATATATGTATATTTTTCTTTCCTTTTCCTCTTTTAGTGGGTGTGTATGTATCTTTGTGTGATTTTGTCTGTATAGCTTTCCTTTTACCATTTTTTCTAGGGTTCTGTCTGTCTGTTTTTTTGTTTGTTTGTTTGTTTTCGTTATTAGGATAGTTTTTAGCACTTGTTATCATTGGTGGATTTCTTTTTGTTTGGTTGTTCTCTTCTTTCTTTCTTTTTTTAAATACATTTATTTTTTAATTTTTAATAATAGTTTTTTTATTTTAATAACTTTATTTTAGTTTTTTTTTTCTTTTTTTGGTTTTCTTTTTTTCTCCTTTTTCTTCTGAGCCTTGTGGCTGACAGGATCTTGGTGTTCCAGCCAGATGTTAGGTCTGAGTCTCTGAGGTGGGAGAGCCGAGTTCAGGACATTGGTTCAACAGAAACCTCTGGGCTCAACAAAATATCAAAGAACAAAAGCTCTCAGAGATCTCAATCTCAAAGCTAAGACTCCACTCCACTCAATGACCAGTAAGATACAGTGCTGAACACCCTTTTCCAAACTACTAGCAAGACAGGAACACAATTCAACTAATTAGTAGAGAGGCTGCCTAAAATCAAAATAAGGTCACAGACACCCCAAAACACACCACAGAACCTGGTCCTGCCCACCAGAAAGACAAGATCCAACCTCATCCACTAGAACACAAGCACCAGTCCCTCCACCAGGAAGCCAACACAACCCACTGAACCAAACTTAGCCACAGGAGCCAGACACCAAAAACAACAGGAGCTATGAACCTGCAGCCTGCAAAAAGGAGACCCCAAACACAGTAAGTTAAGCAAAATGAGAAGAAAGAGAAACACACAGCAGACGAAGGAGCAAGGTAAAAACCCACCAGACAAAACAAATTAAGAGGAAATAGGCCATATACCTGAAAAAGAATTCAGAGTAATGATAGTAAAGATGATCCAAAATCTTGGAAATAGAATGGAGAAAATACAAGCAACATTTAAAAAGAACCTAAAATAACTAAAGAGCAAACAAACAATGATGAACAACACAATGAATGAAATAAAAAATTCTCTAGAAGGAATAAATAGCAGAATAACTGAAGCAGAAGAACGAATAAGTGACATGGAAGATAAAATAGTGGAAATAATTATCACAGAGTAGAAAAAAGAAAAAAGGATGAAAAGAATTGAGGACAGTCTCAGAGACATCTGGGACAGCATTAAATGCAACAACATTCGAATTACAGGGGCCCCGGAAGAAGAAGAGAAAAACAAACGGACTGAGAAAATATTTGAAGAGATTATAGTTGAAAACTTCCCTAATATGGGAAAGGAAATACTCAATCAAGTCCAGGAAGTGCAGAGTCCCATACAGGATAACTCCAAGGAGAAACATGTCAAATCACATATTAATCAAACTATCAGAGATTAAATACAATGAAGAAATATTAAAAGCAACACAGAAAAAGCAACAAATAACATACAAGGGAATACCCATAAGCTTAACTGCTGATGTTTCAGCAGAAACTCTGCAAGCCAGAAGGGAGTGGCAGGACACATTTAAAGTGATGAAATGGGAAAACCTACAACCAATATTACTCTACCCAACAAGGATCACATTCAGATTCAATGGAAAAATTAAAAAACTTTACAGACAAGCAAAAGCTAAGATAATTCAGCACCACCAAACCATATTTACAAGAAATGTTAAAGGAACTTCTCTAGGCAGGAAATACAAGGGAAGGAAAAGACCTACAATAACAAACCCAGAACAATTAAGAAAATGGTAATGGAAACATACAAATCACTAACTACCTTAAAAGTAAATGAATTAAATGCTCAAACCAAAAGACACAGACTGGCTGAATGGATACAAAAAGAAGACCACTATATATGCTGTCTATAAGAGACCCCCTTCAGACCTAGGGACACATACAGACTGAAAGTGAGTGGATGGAAAAAGATATTCCATGCAAATGGAAATCAACAGAAAGCCAGAGAAGCAATTCTCATATCAGACAAAATAGACTTTAATATAATGACTATTACAAGAGAAAAAGAAAGAAACTACATGGTGATCAAGGCATCAATCCAAAAACAAGATATAACAATTGTAAATATTTATGCACCCAACATAGAAGCAACTCAATACATAAGGAAAATCCTAACAACCGTAAAAGCGGTAATCAACAGTAACACGAATATAGTAGGGGACTTTAACACCCTACCTTCACCAATAGACATCATCCAAAATGAAAATTAAGAAGGAAACAGAAGCCTTAAATGATACATTAAACAAGATGGACTTAATTGATATTTATAGGACACTCCATCTAAAAACAAAGGTACACTTTCTTCTCAAGTTCTCATGGACCATGCTCTAGGATAGATTATTTCTTGGGTCACAAATCATGCCTTGGTAAATTTAAGAAAATTGAAATTGTATCATGTATCTTTTCTGACCAAAATGCTAAGGACTAGAATATCAATTACAGGAAAAAATCTCTAAAAAAATACAAACACATGGAAGCTAAACAATGCATTACTAAATAACCAAAAGATCACTGAAGAAATCAAAGTGGAAATCAAAAAGGACCTAGAAAGAAATGACAATGAAAGCACAACGACCCAAAACCTATGGGATGCAGCAAAATAAGTTCTAACAGGGAAGTTTATAGCAATAAAAACCTACCTCAAGAAAGAAGAAATATCTCAAATAAACAACTTTACATCTAACTTTACACCTGAAGCAGTTAGAGAAAGAAGAACAAAAAAACCCAAAGTTAGCAGAAGGAAAGAAAACATATAGATCAGATCAGAAATAAATGAAAAAGAAATGAAGGAAATGATAGCAAAGATCAATACAACTAAAAGCTAGCTCTTTGAGAAGATAAACAAAATAGATAAACCATTAGCCAGACTCATCAAGAAAAAAGGGAGAAGACTCAAATCAATAGAATTAGAAATGAAAAAGGAGAAGTAACAACTGACACTGCAGAAATGCAAAGAATCATGAGAGATTATCACAAGCAACTACATGCCAGTAATACGGACAATGTGGCAGAAATGGACAAATTCTTAGAAAAGCCTAAACTTCCTAGGCTGAACCAGGAAGAAATTGAATATATAAACAGACCAATCACAAGCACTGAAATGGTAACTGTGATTAAAAATCTTCCAGCAAACAAAGACCAGGGCCAGATAACTTCACAGGAGAATTCTATCAAACTTTTATAGAAGAGCTAAAATCTATCCTTCTCAAACTCTTTCAAAATATAGCAGAAGGAGGAACACTGTGAAACCCATTCTATGAGGCCAACATCACTCTGAAACCAAAACCAGATAAAGATGTCACAAAAAAGAAAACTACAGACCAATATCACTGATGAACATAGATGCAAAACTCCCCTATAAAATACTAGCAGACAGAATCCAACAGCACATGAAAAGGATCATACACCATGATTGAGTGGGGTTTATCCCAGGAATGCAAGTATGCTTCAAAATATGGAAATCAATCAATGTGATAAACCATATTCAAAAATTGAAGGAGAAAATCCATATGATCATCTCAAAAGATGCAGAAGAACCTTCTGACATAAATCAACACCCATTTATGATAAAAGCCCTACAGAAAGTTAGCATAGAGAGAACTTACTTCAACATAATAAAGGACATATATGACAAACCGACAGCCAACATTGTTCTCAATGGTGAAAAAATGAAACAATTTCCACTAAGATCAGGAACAACACAAGGTTGCCCAATCTCACGACTATTGTTCAACATAGTTTTGGAAGTTTTAGCCACAGCAATCAGAGAAGAAAAATAAATAAAAGGAATCCTAATTGGAAAAGAAGAAGTAAAACTGTTACTGTTTGCAGATGGCATGATACTATACACAGAGAATCCTAAAGATGCTACCAGAAAACTACTAGAGTTAATCAATGAATGTGGTAAAGTAGCAGAATACAAAATTAATGCACAGAAATCTCTTGCATTCCTATGAACTAATGATGAAAAATCTGAAAGAGAGATTAAGGAAACACTCCCATTTACCATTGCAACAAAAAGAATAAATACCTAGTAATAAACCTACCTAAGGAGATAAAAAAACTGTATGCAGAAAACGATAAGAAACTGATGAAATAAATTAAAGATGATGCAAACAGATGGAGAGATATACAATGTTCTTGGATTGGACAAATCAATATTGTGAAAATGACTCTACTACCCAAAGCAATCTACAGATTCAATTCAATCCTTATCAAACGACCACTGGCATTTTCACACAACTAGAACAAAAAAAAAAATCACAATTTGTGTGGAAACACAAAAGACCCCGAATAGCCGAAGCAATCTTGAGAAAGAAAAACGGATCTGGAGGAATCATTATCCCTGATTTCAGACTATACTACAAAGCTACAGTAATCAAGACAGTATGATACTGGTATAAAACCAGAAATATAGATCAATGGAACAGGATAGAAAGCCCAGAGATACACCCACACACATATGGTCACCTTATCTTTGATAATGGAGGCAAGAATATACAATGGAGGAAAGAGAGTCTCTTCAATAATTGGTGCTGTGAAAACTGGAGAGCTACATATAAAAGAATGAAATTAGAACACTCCCTAACACCATACAAAAAAATAAACTCAAAATGGGTTAAAGACCTAAGTCTAAGGCCTGAAACTTTCAAACTCTTAGAGGAAAACATAGGCAGAACAGTCTATGACATAAATCACAGTAAGATCCTGTTTGAACCATCTCCTAGAGAAATGGAAATAAAACAAAAATAAACAAACGGGACCCAGTGAAACTTAGAAACTTCTTGCAGCAAAGGAAGTCATGAAAAAGACAAAAAGACAATGCTCAGAATGGGAGAAAATATTTGCAAATGAAGCAACTGACAAAGGATTAATCCCCAAAATATACAAGCAGCGCATGCAGTTCAATATCATAAAAACAAACAGACCAATCCAAACATGGGCAGAAGACCTAAATAGACATTTCTCCAAAGAAGAGATACAGATTGACACAAAACACATGAAATGATGCTCCACATCACTAATCATTAGAGAAATGCAAATCAAAACTACAATGGGGCTTCCCTGGTGGCGCAGTGGTTGAGAGTCCGCTTGCCGATGCAGGGGACACGGATTCGTGCCCCCATCCAGGAAGATCCCACATGCCGCAGAGTGGCTAGGCCCATGAGCCATGGCCGCTGAGCCTGTGCATCCAGAGCCTGTGCTCCGCAACGGGCGAGGCCACAACAATGAGACGCCTGCGTACCGCAAAAAAAAAAAAAAAACTACAATGAAGTATCACCTCACATCAGTCAGAATGGCCATCATCAAAAAATCTACAAACAATAAATGCCAGAGAGGGTGTGGAGAAAAGGATACCCTATTGCACTCTTGGTGGGAATGTAAATTGATACAGCCACTATGGAGAACAGTATGGAGGTTACTTAAAAGCTAAAATTAGTACTACCATATAACCCAGCAACCCCATTTCTGGGCATATATCCTGAGAAAACCATAATTAAAAATGAGTCATGTACCAAAATGTCCATTGCAGCTCTATTTACAATAGCCAGGACATGGAAGCAACCTAAGTGTCCATTGACAGATGAATGGATAAAGAAAATGTGACACATATATACAATGGAATATTACTCAGCCATAGTAAGAAACGAAATTGAGTTATTTGCAGTGAAGTTGATGGACATAGAGACTGTCATACAGAGTGAAGTAAGTCAGAAAGAGAAAAACAAATAATGTATGCTAACACATATATATGGAATCTAAGAAAAAAAAAAGGTTCTGAACAACCTAGGGGCAGGACAGGAATAAAGACACAGATATATAGAGTGGACTTGAGGACACGAGGAGTGGGAATGTTACTTGAGGACACGGGGAGTGGGAATAGTAAGCTGGGACAAAGTGAGAGAGTGGCATGGACATATATACACTACCAAATGTAAAATAGATAACTAGTGGGAAGCAGCCACATAGCACAGGGAGATCAGCTTGGTGCTTTGTGACCACCTAGAAGGGTGGGATAGGGAGGGTGGAAGGGAGGCACAAGAGGGATGGGATATGGGATATAGGTATACATATAACTGATTCACTTTGTGATACAACTGCAACTAACACACATTGTAAAGCAATAATACTCCAATAAAGATGTTAAAAATATAAAGTTAAAGGAAAGGAAAAAAAAAAAAAACTATTGTACCATTCATTTGAATAGCATTGAGCTCACTAAAGGGAAGGTTGTTTTTAATTTATTTTAATAGAATTATTTTGCAGAGGGAACCAAACTCAACCTAGTAATTTTGTCATTGGACAATATTAATGAATGTTTTTTAATAATTATTTTCTTACCTCTTAAATAGTTGAAATTAAAATAAACTCTTTTTATAAGCAAGAGTATGTGGATTTTTGTTGTATCTTGTTGGCTAAATCAAGTTACCTTTATGCTTATCTTGGCATTAGTAGATTGGTTGGCAGGACAGCAGAAAACATAAAAGCAGAGTGGTCTAATTGATACCATCATAGACTTCATTGTGCTCCAAATCCATAAAATTTTTAAAACTATGGGTATTTTTCTGTGGTTTTTTTTTTCTTTTGTATAATACTAATTAAAATTTTGTTCTTCCATTAAACAAGACATATATCTTGAATCTTCTTTCTGTTCTCTACATTATATCTATCTATATATATATATAGAGAGAGAGAGATATAGATATATATAATCATTGTGTATCCAAATTATAGCTCTTCATTTGCTAAATGCTTGCAGATATTTTGACAAATGCTACACATGTAATAACTAAAAGTAAACAAGTCTTGTTTAATCTACCAAAATTCTAAATGAAGCTTGAATAAGGTCATATCATGTGAAGCTGAAAGAGACTGTTAAATTGATAAATTTTAACCACACTTCAGTAAGTTCAGTGAAACATAAAAAAAAAAGAAAAGAAAAGAAACGAAAGTCATCAATCTTTTGTTTTGTTAGCCCTACTTAGAAGCACTAATAAATAAGCTTCTCAGTAGTTGAAATGCTCTGGAATCTTGGCATATGACAATTGTAGAGGTTAAACACTCAAATACAAACTACATACATTTCCCAGTATACAAAGCAGGAGAGCTGGTGTGATATACTGGACTTAGGAATGAGATTGAGTAATCAAAGGAATAAGTATTTGGACACCATATCAGTCATTCATTACTTTTGCAGCTCTAGAGAAGACAAATTGTGTGAGTTCACTTTCTGTATATGTATAAGGAGAGAGGAAATATTACAAATTAAAAAGAGGCCAAAGAGATAGAACAATGAATGCAATGTGTGACCCAAGTTTATTTGTTGTTTTTTCTGTCTATAAGGACATTATTGGAACAAATGGAAAATTCTGAATAAGGCCTGTAGTTCAGATAATAATATTATATCACTCTTAACTTCCTGATTTTGATAGTCATACAATGCATATATAATAGAATATCCTTGTGTTGTAGGAAATACATGCTGAAGTGTTTAGGGGTAAGTATTCAAAAAAGTAGAAAGAAGGAAAATGATAAAGCAATTTGACAAAATGTTAACATTTGGGAAGTAAGGTTAAAGGATATGTGGGAATTCTTAGTACATTGTACTTTATATAAATCTCAAATTACATCAAAATAAGTTAAAATTTATTTAAAAATGTATGAATAAGAATATCTCTGCCTGTTATAAATTTTAATTTGATGTATGAAACATGGTAGTTACTTAACATCTGTTATTGTGGGTATTCAGCCAAATCAGAATTATAACAAGACTGTAATCTATGTGTATAATAGTGTAGAATAAAATAGGGGGTCTTTTTATTATAAAGAAAAAATTTTTTTAATAAAATGTACTTTTATATAATCCTTATGAACTTGGGTAAATGCTTTATGTGAACATCATATAATGTAATGTTACCAATGGATTGTTTATAAATTTACATTGATCAAGAGCTTTTCCCTTGATGGAAGTTAACTATAAAGGCGCCTGTAGTCAGAACATTAGACTCCTTCCCTTTCTCCTCCTTCTCTTCCTTAGACCCCTTCCATTGTCCTTGGGCAAAGTCTGGAATGGACCATAGGGCTGAAAGATAGGGCTTTCTCTGTTCCAAACAAAGGGATAAAAGCTAGATCTGGTGTTGTGTGTTACAGTGGGGGGCGGTCTTCTTTGGGCTCTATCTTTCTTCTATCAAGATGCCCTGGTTCTCTTGGGAGCTACTCAGGCCTGGAAAGCTTGTGCATGGTTTTGTGAGGCCAGCTCTGTCCTTGGGTTTAGGAAGTAAACCTTGTTTTTCCATTCTTTGCTGCTTTGCTTCTTGTACTGACCTTTCACTGATGTGTGAGTGGGTGTGGTTCTGGGAAGATAAGAAGCTAATTTGGCTCTAGGTCAGTGGCTGCCTCTAGTGTAGGCATTCAGATTTGAAGTTAATGTTCCAGCTGACAACTGACTTTGTTTTATATGTTTGGATTTTCTCACTACCTATCAGAAGTGTTGTCTATAGGAGAATAGAAAATGAGGATCCAAGGATCCTGGCTTCTCAGCAAGTGTTATCTTCCAATTCTAGCACAACATACAACATTGCAACACGAAGCATTTCTGAGAAATTTCTTATTCTCTGAAGGATCTTCCTGTAATGCTTGCAGAAGTGTTTTAAAGATGCTTAGATGAATGTTGCTGTGTTTAATTTATGCAGCCTACTGAAATCAAATTCAAGCCATAGTCAACACTGACAATGTGTGAGAGAAGAGAGAGAAATAATTAAGCAAGTGCTATCTGATTTAAAAGGTACAATATAGGAACATTTAACTATAACTGGACTATTATCTTATAAATGTGTAGATTACCGCCAAGCTTTATGAAGGATGATGAACCAGGACCAGTCTAATGATCTTATAATCTGACAGAATTCCTCTTGCAAACATTCTTACATTAAAGTGATGAAGCATTTCTGCCAGAATAATAACTAATGGATGTTAAGGTCTATATGTCAGGTTAAAAAAAAGAAATCGTTTATAATTTATTTGCAATTAAAGTAGCAAAATGGTCAATTCTGCAGCCCACAAATAGGCAAAAACAATTTTTAGCCCACATCCTGGATAGATTAGTGAGCATCCCAACTAAGGAGACGCCTGCACACTTATTCCAGGATGTGCGGTATCTCAATTGTGAGAACTTCCTCATTTTCTCCTTCACTTCTGTTTGTTTTCTTCCACATCTTCTTACCAGATAATAATAAAAAATGAAGACAGAAATCATGAATGCATTAAACATTCTAGGGAAGTTCCTGTATGTATTTTATTGACTGCTGTAGGGACTACAATATCCTTGCTTAGCCCTCCCAGTATGGGAATACAGACCGAATGGACATGTTGTCCTTTACACTTGAGTACCTTGAACTCATTTGAATAAGAAGTGCATTAAATTTGTAAAAGCAATACTATTTTAATGGAATTAAAGGTGCACTACTTAAATAAAATTGTTCAACTAAAGATTATCTGTAAAATACGGTGCTTAGAATATTTATTTGAAACTCTGCCAGTTACATCAATCTGTCCAAATATCACTTTGTATAAAAGGCTCAAAAGTTCTAGTTTTGATCCTGTTCTCTTTGTAAACAGAAATATTTTAAAAGAGTAAATTCATACAGATCTTACAGTTGACCTTAAAAATATTTCTTATGATAATATATTTTTTAAACAAATGCAGGTATTAGTTAAGACTGTGTGTTTGTGTGTGTGTGTGTGTGTGTGAGAGAGAGAGAGAGAGAGAATGAGAGAGGGAGAGAGAAAGAGAAGGAGAGAAGAAACAAGGAGGGATGGGTATGGAGGTGGAAATGGTTTATTTGATGTATTTTCCATGACTAATACATTTTTTACATTATACACACACAGATATTATGGACAGTTTGGCATAGATGAGGCATATATCTGCAAGAATATTTTGGTAGTGAAAATAGTGTGTATATGATAATCAGTTACCAAGCATTAAATGTTAAGTACCTACATTTTAAATATGTTAACATAAATTGTCTTTACATGAAAAGGTTATGTCATTTTTTTAAGCAGAATATAAGAATGAGATTAGAAAGTTAATGTTAACCCAGAATGAAGTTAGTAAATTTGGAGAGAAAGGTAAAATTTGAACCCAGAAGTGTGGGAATCTGAGCTTGGTACCCTTACTTTTTGTATGTTTGCTACAAAAAATTTCATACTTCATAAAAAAGTAGAGAAGGTCTTGCAAATGAGCTCCCATATGCCCATCACTCAGTTTCAAGAAGTGTCAAGATTTTTGCCCCATTTGTTTTATCTGTCATTTATTTTTATTATTGTTTTTCTTTTTTTGCTGAAGTATTATAAAGCTAAATCCTGGTATCATGTCACTTCACCTCCAAATTACATCTGTATTCATCTTTTTCAAAAATACAGGACATGTTTTAACCTAAGAATAAGTCCATTTTTATACCTAAATCAAAATTGACATTTTTTCTATCATTATATATTCAGTCCTTAATTAAATTTCCATGATAGCTTCAGAATTTTTTTTTTTTTTAGTTAGTTGGAATCAAGATCCAGTCCACACGTTGCATTTGTTTTCTATGTCTCTTGTTTCTTTAATGCAGAACAGACCCTCCCTTTTTCTTTCACACCATTGACTTGTTAGAGACATCAGATTAGTTGTTCTACAATGTGCCCAACATTCTGAATTTGTATGTTTGATTCCTCTTAGTGTCATTTAAGTTGTTCCTCTATTCTCTCATATTACCTGTAAATCTACCTAAATCTTGATATGATGGCAGTTGAACTATTTAGGAAAAAATACTTCCTAGGTGGTCCCATGTGCTGTATATTGCATTAGAACCAGCCCCACAAGCCTGGAAGAAAATGCATCTGATTCTAAAATGCTGCTCTTTGCAACACCTTCCTTTACACTAGTCTATAAACTTTATATCTGGGGACAATTGTTAGCACAAAAGACCAACCAAAGTCCAAGATGTGCAATGGACAGATTTGTTTTCTCAGGGAAAATAGTTATAAATCTGTAGTAAGTGGAAGCTTAGTGCCAGCCTATATATTCTATCACTCCTCCAAATAGTACCCTAGAATATAATCTGATATTTAATTGCCACAGAGCCCTGGCAGACAGTGTCAATGATGAAGTCCATGGAGGAGCCTTTGGCAGAATGACTAGAGTAGATACTGCTCAGAAGGAAAACAAGCTGTGTCTGACACATGTACCCTGGAGGTTGCAGTGTGGAATTAGCCATTTTTTTCCCAGGAAACAGTTGCTTCTTTCACACTACAAAAAAATCGTAGAAGATATAATTTATTTTTTTAATGAAGTATAAGGAATAGGCAGAAGGATATCTGCTCCACAGTATAGACACATATATATGTGTATCTATGCACACACATGGGCACACACAGTTTTTGTCATACAGAAAAAGATAGTTCGACTTTGGACAGAGTTTGAAGTGTTTATATTGGGCTTATCAAACCAAATGAGGTGACTCTGGTGGGATGAATAAAATGGAAGCAGAAGTGTGATATTTAGAAAAGCATTCATAAGACTGACAGAAATATGTAGAAAGAAGAAAGAGCTTGAAGTCCATCCTTTAGTTCTATATTTTGATTGCTAACTTATTCCACATGAAGGTGTTCTGCTCTTAACTCAGAACAAGTGTCCAAGAATCAACGCACATTTTGTCACAATTCAGGAGTTAAAATGTGTTTAGTGGTTCAGAAATATGTCACACTGAAGCTCGGGAGAAACCTTGATGGGAAGAAATCCTTGTTCTTGGGACTTCCCCAGTGGCCCAGTGGTAAAGAATCTGCCTTCCAGTGCAGGAGACAGGGGTTTGATCCCTGGTCAGGTAACTAAGATCCCACAAGCTGCGGGGCAACTAAGCCTGTGCACCTCAACTACTGAGCTCGTGCACCTCAATAGAGGGAGGCTGCGTGACACAACTACAGAGCCCATGTGCCCTGGAGCCTGCACACCACAACCAGAGAGAGAAAACCCACGCACCACATCTAGAGAGAAACCTGAGCAGACCACGCACCGTATGTAACGGAAAAGATCCCTTATGCCTCAACAAAGATCCCGTGTGCCATAACTAAGACATGAGGCAGCCAAAATAATAATAATAATAATAAGGAAAATAAGTAACTAAAATAAATAAATATTTAAAAAAAGAAATCCTTATTCTTGGCACCTCTACGGCATTTTGGCATACCTTTGTCAAAATATTTATGATCTTTCTTTTAGTTTCATATATGACATTAATTTAAGCCAGGTAAGTGCATTGCTAAATGAACTGAGCTTCAGCCAGTCACTGCAGGCAGAATGTTGTTGTTATTTACAATACTTTTCAGAGTTGTTCCTGAGCAGAAACTTTAAGTAAACGGAGTAGTAACAGAGAAGTTAAAAGCACTATGTATTGGTTTGCTTGAGCTGCCATAACAAAGTACCACAAACTGAATGGCTTCAAGAACAAATGCTTATAGAGGCTAGATGTCTGAGGTCAAAGTGTTAGCAGGGTTGGTTCCTTCTGAGGGCTGTGGGGAAGAATCTGTTGTATGATTGTCCACTAGCTTATAGTTTTTTACTGGCTATCTTTGTAGTCCTTGGGCTGTTGAAGCATCACCCTAATATCTGCCTTCATCTTCACATGATATTATTCTGTGTGTGTATGTGTCCAAATCCCCCTTTTCTTAAGGACCTGAGTCAAATTAGATTAGGGGCCCACCCTATGCCAGTGTCATTACATCTTAACTAAGTACATCAGCTACTAATTACAACTAATTGCAACAATGACCCTATTTCCAAATAAGGTCATGTTCTGAGGTACTGGGGATTAGGACTTCAACTTATAAATTTTGGTGGGACACATTTTCAACCCATAACATCCAATATATCATTTAGACTTAGATGATGAAATATTTGAGATTCTCAACCTCAACTTTATTGATATTTTGTACTTGCTGACTCTTTGTGGGGTGCGGATATTGGCTGTCCTGTGCACTACAGAATGTCTTTAGCAGCATCACAGACCTCTACCTACTAGATGCCAGTAACACCTCAACCGCCAGTTATGGCAATCAAAAATGTCTTCAGATAGTACCAAGAGTCCCCCGAGATAGGGTGATAACCCCAGTTGAGAAATCACTGAACAATTAGCTAACCTTTCAGTTATTTCTGTATGTCTACAGAAACCTGAAAATTATCATAACTCAGAGACTAGTTAATCCTTGTTATTCCCCTCAGAAATAGTAATGAAAGAAGAGTTAACTTATTTTTTCAAAGTGGTAAATTTGTATTTTTAATAAAGTATTTTTATAACTAGATACAAAAATATTTTGCTGTAAAATGCATTTCTCTAATTCTCATCTGTATCTCTCTGTATTTTTATTTTGATCTCATAAAAATGAATTGAAAATGAAGTGAGGTATGAGCAATGGAAGGATCTGTGTTAACAGGGGAAAATAAAGCAGCATATACTTCTGATATGCATAAAACAATCATGATTTTAAATAGATAAATTGCGTGTGTGTGTGTATACTTTTATGTGGGGTGTGTGTGTGTGTGTGTGTGTGTGTGTGTGTGTGTGTATACTTAGGTGGGCCAGACAAAGCATTGGCATAAAAATTTGGTTTTATCATCAAATGAGTCAAGAGAGGTGGAATCATACATGTATTTGGGTATTGCAACCCCGTTTTGGCATGGATTATTTTATTAAAAAAATATGGATAGGGCTTCCCTGGTGGCACAGTGGTTGAGAGTCTGCCTGCCGATGCAGGGAACACGGGTTCGTGCCCCGGTCCAGGAGGATCCCACATGCTGCGGACCGGCTAGGCCCGTGAGCCATGGCCACTTAGCCTGCGCCTCCGGAGCCTGTGCTCCGCAATGGGAGAGGCCACAACAGTGAGGGGCCTGTGTATCGCAAAAAAAAAAAAATATATATGGATAGCCATTATAGATCAATTTTCAGAAATAGGCAGTACAGTTGTTTTGTGTTAAAGCTTCTTAATATAACCCTCTAAAACCTGGAAATTCAAATAGAGAATTTCTCTATGCATATAATTAAAATGATGCTTCAAAGACAGGTCTAAATAAATTCTGTTGATTTGAAAGAAAAAAAATTCCTTATTCTTTGTACATTTGCTATTGAAGATTTTTTAGTGTATCTTTCAGTAAACTTTGATTAAATGAGTATAATATTCCTTCCTTGCCTTGAAAAGGTCCAAAGAAAGAAGGAATGTACACATTATTTTGCCAAATAGTCTCAATATCTCTTACCCAAATGACTCATTGACAAGGAATATAAAAATATTTAGATGAGTTGAGCAAATTTTTTGACTCTTTAGGTTTCTGTTCTGTAAAATTAAAACAGTGGAATGACCAAAAGTTTAATAACAGGTGATAGAGCAATATTATTATTATTATTATTTTAAAGAATGTACCCCATGACTTATTTGGAGCAGAGGTTAAAAAGAGTGTCCGATGGACTGTACCTGTCTGCAATAAAATCATTTTTCAATTGGTTTTATTTCTTATAATGAATTTAAACTAAAGAAAAGAAAAAGAAAAGTATTTGATCCAACAAAAAATAGGTGGGCAGAAGTCCTAAATAGATTTTTCTCCAAAAAACACATAAAGGTGGCCAATAGGCACATGAAAAGTTTCTCAATATCACTAATTATTAGAGAAATGCAAATCAAAGCTATAATGAGGTATCACATCACATGGGTCAGAATGGTCATCATTAAAAAATCTACAAGTAACAAATGCTGGAGGGTGTGGGGAAAAGGGAACACACCTACACTGTTGGTGGGGATGAAAGTTGGTGCAGCCACTATGGAAGACGGTGCAGAGGTTCCTCAAAAAACTAAAAATAGAGTTGCCATATGATCCAGCAATCCCACTCTTGGGCATATATACAGACAAAACTCTAATTCAAAAAGATACATGCACCCCAAATGTTCACTGCAGCACAGTAGTCAAGACATGGAAAAAACCTGTGTCTCTTGATAGATTAATGGATAAAGATGTGATATATATATATATATATATATATATATATATATATATATCAATCACAATGGAATAGTACTCAGTCATAAAAAAATAATGAAATAATGTCATTTGCAGCAACATGGATGGATCTAGAGATTATCAGACTAAGTGAAGTCACTTGGAAAGAGAAAGACAAATACCATATGATATCACTTATATGTGGAATATAAAATATGAAACAAATGAACTTATCTTTGAAACAGAAACAGACTAACAGACAGAGAACAAACTTATGGTTGCTAAGGGGGAGAGGGGATGGGGGTGGGAAGCATTGGGAGTTTGGGATTAGCAGATGCAAACTATTATATATAGGATGGATAAACAACAAGGTCCTACTGTATAGTACAGGCAACGATATTCAGTATCCTGTGATAAACCATAATGGAAAAGAATATAAAGAATATGAAAAAGAATGTGTGTGTGTGTGTGTTTGTGTGTGTGTGTGTGTGTGTGTGTGTATATATATATACATATTTATATATATGTAAAAAAAAGAAAAAATACCACAACATTTTCTTTAAAAATCTGAGATTTCTGCTTTTCTTGAGACATCAGCAGCTCTGGAGTTCCTGACTCTGCATTCTTACATGGCAACAATCAGACAGAGTTCAGAAACTGTAGCCCCTTTGTCTGGGTATATTCTTCAGAAAGCCACTGGCCCCACCATGGTCACTTTTCCCCAATGATGCCTAGTACTAGATGTTATTTATGTTTGTGTTTGTTCTAATCTAGGTCAATCCCATCAATTTTATAACCCTATAGATAGCATAACGGTTTGCCATTTCAACTTAAAACTTGAATTTATGAAAATCAATTATGTTTCAAGGACCAGGTATCAGAACACTTCTGTACAAAAATAGGTCAAAAATATAAGGCATCATTATGAAGACCAAGAACCTGAAGCCACAAGGGTTTGTGTATTCATACATAAAACAAAAGTTTTTGTCACTAACTGCTTGGCACTCTTAGAAATGCACTGTCTTGGATCTAAACTGATGTCTTGAGTACTGCAAAATGGATCTCTTACCTACTTATTTTGCAAGCTATGTAATCATGGCATTATTTAACCTGCCCAAAACTCACTTTCCACTTCTATAAAATAGGAAAAGTAATTGTATTTATTACATAAGCTTAAGTAAGTATTTTTAAAAGGTAATATACTTTGCTTAAAATTATGTTTGGCAGAGTAAGCATTCATTAAATGTTACCTATTATTATTCTTGCTACAATTACTCTGACAACTCACTAACTCATTCTGTAAATAATCATAGTCTTATATTCTCAACTGACTCAAATGAATAATTAACTTTACTTGTATCTATCTAGATCAACCAGACTCCAAAAAAATACTATAGACAACATTAAATATTGGAGCCGCTGTTCTCAACCCTGGGTGACTTTGACCCCATAAGACAGTTAGTAATTTCTGTAGATATTTTTGATTGTCAAGACTGTTGTTATCTACTATTGTTATCTACTGGGGAGAAGCCAAAGATGTTCCTAAATAAACCTCAGTGTACAGGACAGAACCCATAACAAAGAAATATATGATCTAAAATATTAATAGTGTGAGATTTGAGAAACCTGCACTAGAGATATTTACTGACATGAATTAAACAATGACTGTTATGAAAGAGGGTAAAAAATAATCAGAAAAGGGAGATCTATCCAGAAAAAGGCCAAGTGACAGTCACAAACTGTTTTTATTTGCACCATATATTCCTCAAAGAAGTTTTCATTGTCAAATGAATTAAGAGCTTTTCTTTGGACTACAGAAGTTTGAGTTTCAAAAGAAAGCTTTTAGAATCAGGATAAATCTATTATCTTAATGCCTGACTAAACTGTTGAAACCAAAATAAATGGAATCCCCCAGTGAATCACTAACCATTTGTTCCAGTCTGCATCTCAAATTAATACATGTAATGTCATGGCTTGAAACTACTTTCCATACTTTTTTCTTGGATAGATAATACACCAGATTTTAAAGGTCCCTAGACATCTACAAAACAAGATTTTGTGTAAGGCTCTCATCTGTTAACATTAACTATTTACATAAAGACTAATTTGATTATCAAATTTGAAATCTGAGCATCTGGATAAAGACTTCATTTTTTTTTTTCACTCTTTATCTCACCTTGTCAAGTAGGAAATGAAAGTAATGGCTGGTTTTCATGACAGTGACATAATCTGTGAAAACCAACCATTTCCCTCTAGTATACTAATGTTTTTAGGAGATGTAATTGCTTCTTGGGTCTGAAGTACTTTCATTTCTATTTTTCCTCAAGGACCCGCAGTAATCTATATGTAATTTAAAAAACAAATGTATTTTATTTGTAGATGGAAGTTAGGTTATGTTTGGACACATTCTTAACCTTTGACAAGAGCAATCAATGAAAGAAATGCAACAGCACACACAACCTGGGAAAAAGAATACAAAAGGAAATAAAGTTACGTCTGCTTTCTCACAAAAGAGAATCATGAGGCTCTTAAACTGATCATTTTGGGTCATATTCCTAATTTAATAAGTTACAAACTTTCCTCTTGTCTTTTACTTCATGTATTTTTTACTGAACTGGAAGAAGAAGCCATATGCTACTATGTTTTATATTGATATTATGTTCAGAATATAAACAATAGGCTTTATTCTAATTTTTATAATCACTGCATTTACTTCTTTATAATACTGAAGTGTGTGTGTGTATATATGCTTGTGTGTGTATATAAAATCCTTGTGAAAGTTTCTATTAATTTTCTATTTTAATTATTTTATTACAATACCAAGGATGCTGACACAGAATTCAAAACAAAAGTGAAAAATGTGCTTGATGTAAAGCTTGGCCCCGCTGATTTTCTTCAGGGCATATACAATAGAATAGCTTCCCATCTGAGTTCATGAAAATAATTAGGTTATAGGTCCCACTTAGTAATTTTTGAAAAGGAGCTAGGAATCCCAGGATAGAAGGTAAAAAAGAAGTGACAAAGTCAAATGTTGAAAAAAGGATATTTTACTAACATAATTTAGGAGAAACAGAAAGCTGTGTGCAATTTTAGAGAGATAACAAGAGTACTTGATGATAACTACAACCTCACTGGTTCAAAGAAACTATAAGATGAAATGCAAGGTTTATCATTAACACAGAATTCAGACACTGCACAAATGTTTGTAAGACATTTTACTTCTATTTGTAGATACATGACAACTATTTCTCCTGTAGTTCCATGACTGATCACTGTAAATGCAGTGTCCAAATAAGTCCAAATAAAATATTCATATTTAAAAATATAAAGGAAATGAACAAAATTTATTAATTAAATAAGACCACAAAACTGGGATAGTGAATGAGGAAAAAAACAGACAGAGGAATTAAGGTCTAATATGAAGCTAAGTGGACCAAAGTATTTAAAATTCAATATATATCATCAGGAACCAATGATAATGGATCTTTGGAAATGAATAACAGAAAGACAACTGTAAGCATATGACTCTCAATTTTAAAATGATACAGTTATGTTTGCTTTGTGTTTTCTGCAGATTTATCCCAAGCCTAAAATGATTGCTTACAGCTGACAGCTTGCTGGTCTCCTAGTGATTTCAATAATTATCTCTATTGAGTTAGTGTATTGATCTGTAGCTGCAAGCCATTGCAAAATTCCTCTTTTATCCTGATAGAGGTAATAGAATAAATTAGTCTCTTTACTAAACATAACAGGAACATTGGGTACAAAATTAGGTCAGAATACAAAACTGAAAAAAAAACATAAAGAAAATTTAAACAGAAATTTTGAGCTAAAATAAATTTATATAAGACAATTTTTTCTGTTTAATTTGTTAAATATAAGTGTAATACTAAAACAATAACCAAGGAAAATCAGATTGATTGACTAGCACAACTTCAAACTATCTTTTGTTAATATGAGTAGTAAAGCAGTTCAAATACAAGTGGGTTTGAGTTATAAATGTACTTAGTAACTTAAAAAGTATTCTTCCATTGCAGCTATTTACGATAAGGTTCTGAGTTCATATTCTGCATCAGCATGCCTGAAATAGAATTTGGTTTTGCTTACTTTCTAGCTGTGAGACTTTGCCTCAGTGTCCTTGTCTGTTGAATGGGGTTGGGACAGTACCTTCTTCAGGGGATTCTTCTGAGGAGTCAATAAGAAAGCAAGTCATGGGGAAGTTGGACCTTGGGAGAAGATGCCTACATAGATTCTACAAGTTTCCATCCCAGTGGACAAGTGGATAGAAGCCTCAAGGAATGGTTTAAAGTGAACTCTTAAAAAAATAATTTTGGTTGAAAAAATATATTGCACATTGTTCAAAATCACAAATGAATAGAATGTGAATTTGTCCAATCACTGATTTTAAAACATTTTTCTAGAGGCATCCACTTTTACTTTGCAAATAATTAGGCAAACCTGGGGATACAGACTACCTGATATGATGATGAACGACAGGAATGTTAAACAAATATTTTTCAGTCACATACAAAAAAAATGTATTTATTTTGTTTCTCTGGGCACTTCAGATTGTTTACAAAAGGAAGTTCAAAGCTATTTAATAATAAAATAACTAAAACTATGTAGGATAAATGGAGTAAACATGGCTAAACATTTAAAGTAGATACTATTCAGGAAAAAAATCCCAAATTAAATATTTCTCATTAATTTGGCATTATTAATAAGCATAGATATTCTTAAAACCTTTGCCTTAAGTGTACCCATTTACAGTAAGAGAGTGCTATATCCTTAGTTTGAAGAATCATGGTTTTTAAAAGTAGAGAGACTAACACTGTTTTGAAAAGTAGAAAAAATCAGATTGCTATTTCTTTAGTTTGAGTAATTACTGTTTTTAAAAGTAAAGCAGGCATCTGTGACTGGAAAAATTGCAGAATCAGTGACTATAAAATATTCACTTTTGATCAATTTATCATTTCAACAACTTTTTTTTCTTTACTTATTCATTTTTGACCTTGCCACCAAAAAAAAAAAAAAACAAACTCAATTTATTTGCAGTCAGATTGTCTGCCTTCTACATAGTAGGAACTGAGCAGCTGCATTTATTCTTGTTCCAATGGCAAGGTTGGCCCAGAGCAGGGGTCCTCTGATGGCTGGTTACCAGCAGTAAAACAGTGCTGGCAGAGAAGAAGGACACTGCCTCCCACAGTTGAGAGTATCCAAAGCAAACACAGGAAAGGAACTGTCCAGCACAGAGATGATTTCCCTGCTCTATTGCTGCCAACTGACTCTATCAACTGCTACATGAAGAAGCAAAACAATATGACAGAGCATCTAAATTGCTCCTTTTCTATGGGACAGGGCCTGAGATACTCAAGGAAGAATATGCCCAACTGCTGACACAAATCAGTTGTGCTTTTTTTTTCTGGGTACACATCTTATTTATAAAACCAACTGAGAATAATAATGTGGTGTAAGATATAGCAGTTCAAGAGCAGGAAAACCAGCCAAACCAGCCAAAGTGTCTAATATATCCTGCTCGAAAGTCAGCTTGCTTTAAGAAGGAAGTTTTTTTTTAAGTCTTAAATATATATTTAAGATATATACTAGATTAAAAACTATAAGACCTTTAACATGAAATTAAAATATGAACAAGGAAATACAGATAATATTGGCCATTAACAGAAAACAGAATACATGACTTAAACAAAGGTTCAAGATCAATGGAAATAAATAAAGACTGAAGAACAGATAAAAATATGAAAAGACTGTCATTGGTAACTACATAAAAATAAGAATACAATAAAAGACTTAAAAAGTCATTAACTCAGCAGAAACTCTGCAGGCCAGAAGGGAGTGGCAGAATATATTCAAAGTGATGAAAGGGAAAACCTACAATTAAGATTACTCTACCCAGCAAGGACCTCATTCAAATTCAACAGAGAAATCAAAAGCTTTACAGACAAGCAAAAGTTATGAGAATTCAGCACCACCAAACCAGCTTTACAACAAATGCTAAAGGAACTTCTCTAGGTAGGAAACACAAGAGAAGGAAAAGACCTACAAAAATAAATGCAAAACAATTAAGAAAATGATAATAGGAACATACATATCAATAATTACCTTAAGTGTAAATGGATAAAATGCTGCAACCGAAAGACACAGACTGGTGACTGGTTGAATGCATACAAAAACAAGACCAGTATATATGCTGTCTACAAGAGAAACACTTCAGACCTAGAGACACATACAGACTGCAAGTGAGGGGATGGAAAAAGATATTCCATGCAAATGGATATCAAAAGAAAGCTGGAGTAGCAATACTCATATCTCACAAAATAGACTTTAAAATAAAGACTATTACAAGAGACAAGGAAGGACATTACATAATGATCAAGGGATCAACCCAAGAAGAATATATAACAATTGTAAATATATATACACTCAAAATATCAGCACCTCAATACATAAGGCCAATGCTAACAGCCATAAAAGGGGAAGTCAAAGTAAGACAATAATAGTGAGGACTTTAACACCACAATACACCAATGAACAGACCAAACAAACAGAAAATAAATAAGGAAACACAAGATTTAAATGAGACATTAGACCACAGGAACTTAATTGATATTTATAGGACAATCCATCGAAAACCAACAGAATAAACTTTCACCTCAGTTGCACATGGAACATTCTCCAGGATAGATCACATCTTGGGTCACAAATCAAGCCTCAGTAAATTTAAGAAAATTGAAATTTTATCAATCTTTTCTGACCACAACGCTCTGAGACTAGATATCAATTACAGGGAAAAAACTGTAAAAAATACACACATATAGGAGCTAAACAATACACTACTAAACAACCAAGAGATCACTGAAGAAATCACAGAGGAAATAAAAAAAATACCTATAAACAAATAACAATGAGAACATAACAACCCAAAACCTATGGGATGCAACAAAAGCTATTTTAAGAGGGAAGTTTAGAGCAATACACTCCTACCTCAGGAAATAAGAAATATCTCAAATAAACAACCTAACCTTACACCTAAAGCAATTAGAGAAAGAATAAAAAAAAAGTTAGCAGAAAGAAAGAAATCATAGAGATCAGATCAGAAGTAAATGACAAAGAAATGAAGAAAACAATAGCAAAGATCAATTAAACCAAAAGCTGGTTCTTTGAGAAGATAAACACAATTGATATACCATTAACCAGAATCATCAGGAAAAAAAGTGAGAAGACTCAAATCAATAGAATTAGAAATGAAAAAGGAGAAGTAACAACTGACTCCAAAGAACTACAGAGGATCAAGAGAGACTAGTACATGCAACTATATGCCAATAAAATGGACAACCTTGAAGAAATGGACAAATTCTTAGAAAGGTACAAAGACTTCCAAGACTGAACCAGGAAGAAGTAGAAAATATGAACAGACCAATCACAAGCACTGAAATTGAAACTGTGATTAAAACTCTTCCAACAAACAAAAGTCCAGGGCCAGATGGCTTCACAGGCGAACTCTATCAAACATTTAGAGAAGAGCTAACACCTATTCTTCTCAAAGTCTTCCAAAATATAACAGAGGGAGGAACACTCCCAACCTCATTCCATTAGGCTACAATCACCCTGATACCAAAACCTGACCAAGATGTCACAAAAAAAGAAAATTACAGGCCAATATCACTGATTAACATAGATGCAAACATACTCAAAAAAATACAAGCAAACAGAATCCAACAGCACATTAAAAGGATCATACACCATGATCAAGTGGGTTTTATCCCAGGAATGCAAGGATTCTTCAATATACACAAATCAATCAATGTGATATACCATATTAAAAAAATTGAAGAATAAAAACCATGTGATCATCTCAATAGATGCAGAAAAAGCATCTGAAAAAATTCAACACCCATTTATGATAAAAACTCTCCAGAATGTGTGTATAGAGGGAACCTACTTCAACATAATAAAAGCCATATATGAGTAACCCACAGCCCACATTATATCAGTGCTGAAAAGCTGAAAACATTTCCTCTAAGATCAGGAATAAGAAAGGGTGCCCACTGCCACCACTATTATTCTACATAGTTTTGGAAGTTTTATCCACGACAATCAGAGAAAAAGAATTAAAAGGAATGCAAATTGGAAAAGAAGTAAAACTGTCACTGTTTACAGATGTCATGATACTATACATAGAAAATCCTAAAGATGCCACCAGAAAACTACTACAGCTAATCAATGAATTTGGTTAAGTCACAGGATACAAAATTCATGCACATAAATCACTTACATTCCTCTACACTAACAATGAAAAATCAGAAAGAGAAATTATGGAAACATTCCCATTTACTATTGCAACAAAATGAATAAAATAACTAGGAATAAACCTACCTAAGAAGGCAAAAGACCTGTATGCAGAAAAGTATAAGACACTGAAGAAAGAAATAAAAAATGATACAAACAGATGGAGAGATATACCATGCTCTTAGATTGGAAGAATCAACATTGTGAAAATGACTATAATACCCAAAGCAATCTACAGATTCAATGCAATCCCTATCAAATTACCAATGGCATTTTCCACAGAACTAGAAAAGAAATTTTACATTTTATATGGAAATGCAAAAGACATGGAATAGCCAAAGCACTATTGAGAAAGAAAAATGGAGCTGGAGGAATCAGGCTCCCTGACTTCAGACTATACTACAATGCTACAGTAATCAAGGCAGTATGGTACTGCCACAAAAAGAGCAATATAGATCAATGAAACAGGATAGAAAGCCCAGCGATTAACGCATGCACATATGGTCACCTTATCTTTGACAAAGGAGGCAAGAATATACAATGAAGAAAAGACAACCTCTTCAATAAATGGTGCTGGGAAAACTGGAGAACTACATGTAGAAGAATGAAATTAGAACACTTCCTAACACCATACACAAAAATAAACTCAAAATGGATTAAAGAACTAAATGTAAGGCCAGACACTATAAAACTCTTAGAGGAAAACATAGACAGAACACTCTATGACATAAATCACAGCAAGATCCTTTTTGACCCACCTCCTAGAGTAATGGAAATAAAAACGAAAATAAACAAATAGGATCTAATGAAACTTAAAAGCTTTTGCACAGGAAAGGGAACCATAAACAAGATTAAAAAAAAAAACGACCCTCAGAATGGGAGAAAATATTTGCAAATGAAGCAACTGACAAAGGATTAACTCAAAAGTATACAAGCAGCTCATGCAGCTCATTATCGAAAAAAACAAACAACCCAATGCAAACATGGGCAGAAGACCTAAGTAGACATTTCTCCAAAGGAAATATACAGATTGCCAACAAACACGTGAAAAAAGGCTCAACATCACTAATCATTAGAGAAATGCAAATCAAAACCACAATGAGGTATCATCTCACACAGGTCAGAATGGTCATCATCAAAAAATCTAGAAACAGTAAATGTTGGAGTGGGTGTGGAGAAAAGGGAACCCTCTTGCACTGTTGTTGGGAATGTAACTTGATACAGCCACTATGGAGAACAGTATGGATGTTCCTTAAAAATCTAAAAACAGAACTGCCGTATTACCCAGGAATCCCACTACTGGGCATATACCCTGAGAAAACCATAATTCAAAAAAGACATGTACCACAATGTTTATTGCAGCACTATTTACAATAGCCAGGACAGGCAAGCAACCTAAACACCCATCAAGAGATGAATGGATAAAGAAGATGTGGCACATATATACAATGGAATATTACTCAGCCATAGAAAGAAATGAAATTGAGCTATTTGTAGTGAGGTGGATGGACCTAGAGTCTGTCATACAGAGTCAAGTAAATCAGAAAGAGTAAAACAAATACTGTATGCTAACGTATATATATGGAATCCAAAAAAAAAATGTTACTGGTGAACCTAGAGGTAGGGCAGGAATAAAGACACAGAGGTAGAGAGCAGACTTGAGAACACCGTGAGTGATGGGGAACCTCGGACTAAGTGAGAGAGTAGCTCTGACATACATCCACTACCAAATGTAAAAGGGATGGCTAATCGGAAGCTGATGCATATCACAGGGAGATCAACTCGATGCTTTCTGATGACCTAGAGGGGTGGGATAAGGAGAGTGGGAGGGAGTCTCAAAAGGGAGGGGATATGGAGATATATGTATACATATAGCTGATTCACTTTGTTGTACAGAAGAAACTAACACAACATTGTAAGGCATTTATACTCCAATAAAGATGTTTAAAAATGTCATTCAATGTAGAAATAGATTTTACAGTAATGTGAACTAGGCAAAAGTTTATATACTTAGGTATATTAGTGGCTAAGTTTTAAAAGCATAATGATATAAGAAAAAATCAGTTCCCACACCCACCCCCTATGGTTGACTATTTCCAAGAAAAAAATCTGTTATCTAATTTCCCTTCATACTCTAAATATCTAAAGACAGATCCAACATGTACAAACTTTTGAAAGATAATAATTGTAGAGCAAGAACTATAGCCAAACTTTAGTTCGTACCATATGAGATTTGGCAGACTACAGCTTATGTGAAAAACCTGGCCCACCACCTGTGTAAATAAAGTTTTACTGTAACATAGCCACGTCCATTCATTCACATGTTGCATATGGATGTTTTCAGACTATGACAGAATAATTACAATAGAGACTGTATAGCCTGCAAAGTCTTTAATATTTACCATCTGGCTTTTTACACAAAAACTATGCTAATCCCTGATACAAAATTTGTAAAACCCCTGATCAAAAGGGTATATAATGATTCAGAAAGATGGCCACACATTTATTTTTCCTATGAAGATATTATATAAAATAAGTTTGGGGAAAATCCTGTAAAACATGGGATAAAGTGTAAATAAATGTGACATCATTATGAAACCTATGTATATATAAAAGTTTTCTGGAACAGAATAGGCTAACAGTATAATATACACTTACTGTTGAAAGCAACTGTGATAATGTGTGTGAAAATGCTTTGAACCCTGGAACAAGGTAAACAAATTAGTTGGATTATCATTAAGCACAAGAAGACCATTAATTAGAGGAATAACTAGTTCACAGTATACTAACATACAATTTAGTTTTTAAATCATAGAGCAGGCATGGTTAATTTTACTTTTCTTTACTATTAATAACATGAATTTTAGTCTGGCTGTTTTGATTTCAAGGAACTGAGAACCAACCAAGTTTGTCCAGTGTTTCTTATCCTGGCTGCACATTATAGTCACCTGGAGAGCCTCCAAACAAAATACCAAGTGCCCTTTCCATATCCCAGATCCATTAAATTAGACCTCTTGTTAATTTTCAAAAACTCACCACATGCTTCTAATGTGTAGCCAGGTTCAAGAAACATGAGCTATTGAAATAAACATATAAATAAAAGGAACCTGGGGTGGATATGGACTGGAGAGTTAAATTTCATGGGAAGCTAAGACTAAGGTTCATACTAGCCCAGGGATTCATGGTTTTCTGAACTGAGAAAGTTCACACAAGTATATAAACACACATAAACCTGACTCACTCCCACTTCTCGCATCAGCTTTTCCATAGTCTGTTACCAATTGCCTTCTTCAGTTTCTATGTCCCCATAAATTTTTGGTCAATAGTTTGGAGTTTTCATGGACCTCTGGCATCAATTCCAAATTATGGCAAATTTTACAGTAATCTTTTTATTTTCCTATACCTAATTACTCCAGTATTTATTTTTAACTCAATCTAACCAACTAAAAATCTCAAGGTAGTGTAGTCTTTTTCACTGTTTATATTTCATAGCTGATTGTTTCATAGAACAGAGGTTGTTAGTTACTGGGCATTCTTTTTAATTGTCTGTCTTTGGTCGTGTAACAAGTGTTTCTGGATGACGGGGAATAAATTAAAAAGTGCTAGGGCCGGCCAACAGGTATATGAAAGGTGTGCAACATCATTAATCTCAGGGAAATGCAAATCAAAAGCACATTGAGATATCACATTACTTCTGTTAGAATGGCTATTGTCAAACAGACAAAAAAAGACAAGTGCTGGTGAGGATGTGGAGAAAAGGAAACTCTTGTGCACTCAAAAAATTAAAATAAAGCTACCATATGGAAGCAATTCTACTTCTGGGTCTTTATTTAAAGGAAATGAAAAATGCACCCCTCAGAAAGAAATATGCACCCCTATGTTCACTGCAGCATTATTTAAGCAACCTAAGTGTCCATCAGTCGATGAATAAAGAAATAGAAATTGAGGTATATGTATGCAATGGGATATTATTCAGACATAAAAAGAAGAAAATTTGCTATTTGCAAAAACATGGATGTACCTTGAGGACATTAAGCTAAGTGAAATAATTCAGAGAAAGACAAATATTGTATGATCTCACATATATGTAGAATCTAAAGAAACAACAAAAAAAAATCAAACTCCTAGAAAAGAAAAACACATTGGTTGTTTCAGAGACAGCTGTTGAAGGTGAGCAAAGTAGGCAAAGATGGTCAAAAGGTACAAACTTCTATATACAAATAAGTTCTGTGGGTATAACATACTACTTGGTAACTATAGGTAATAACACTGTATTATACGTATGAAAGTTGCTGAGAAAGTAGATCTTAAAAGTTCTCATCACGAGAAAAAAATATATAACTGTGTGGTGATGGACTTACTGTGGTGATCATTTCGAAAAATGTATAAATTTCAAGTCATTATGTTCCACACTTGAAATTAATAAAATATTATATGTCAATTATATCTTAATTTAAAAAAAAACTGCTAGGGCCAGAGTGAAACCAGTTAATGTTAGCTATACCTAGTGCCCAAAAAGGCCTTCCTCACTCAGTGTTGTCTTTTCCCTACCTTTTACTTTTTCTTTGATTTATTTTTCTGTTCTCTCTAAACAAAGTAAAATACCCTGTAACCAACTTTATATTTCTAATATATTACAAGTGGCATTAGAATATTAAGTTTTCTTTTTTTTAAATTAATTTTTATTGGAGTATAGTTGCTTTATGATGTTGTGAGAATATTAATTTTCTTGATTAAAATATGTACTATTATAAGAAATTTTAAAGTTATAATATACTAGCCACTAATGAAAATTAGAGTAAACTATCTAACAAAGCAAGAATTTCTTTTTTTTTTTTTGTTCTCCACATTAGACATATGATCCAAAAAATCGGATTTAGATAATTATTTTAAAGAGGATTGTTGTCTTTTTATCAATTCAATATAGGTAATACTGAACAGTTAGTTCCTTTGAATCTCAAGTCCTGGATTTTATAACTTAATATTTTTCATTCAATGCTTATAAATATATTTAGGAATGAGAATTTTCTGATTTAGTAAGCCTTGAAATAATGGTTTTCTAAGCAACTATTATAAATTTCTTCATTACTTAGGTCAGTCAAAAGTTGTCAGTTTTGAAAACAAAGTCTTTTTCTTCTCCTACTAAACTTGTCAGTCTTCTTTTTATTTGCTAAGCTTGGCAATGGCTTTCTGAATCTGCAGCTAAATTTACTATTTTAAACAGGGTTATTTAGCCTACTTGAATCAAGAGAACTAGATGATCACCATAAAACAATGTACTTCAAAACAAATATATTTGTTTGTTTCAATTTTTTAATTTCCTGACAAATGTCTTGGGATTTGGAAGGCCATTTTTCTTTCAGTAATAAACCATTATCATGTCACAGTGGATAATAATTCCTTTAGGAGAGTTGTCTAAATATTCCCAAGTCTTTTTCTTTTTCTTTTTTCTTTTTTTTTTTTTCACTTGGGTAGCTTCAGCACTTAGATATTATAATAAAAGAGAAAGAAACTAAATATAATGGCTTATGTTTTGGAATAGAATCAACACAAGCTCTGTAAGTGAGGTGCCGGTTCCTCCTCAGTCATAATTTGAAACACATTTCATATGCCTGAGAAGCATGATTTGTTTAGAATCAAGTCAGTGGTAAGAGACTCAATAATTTTGTTTCCTTTTCAAATGAGTTATATGGAATCTCTTAAATCTGAATAACACTTCTTTTATAGGCATATTCTATAACAAGTGATTGATTCTTACACAGTGGCAGGCAATCATAAAAGGCAATACATTTTTCGTTAATGATCTGTACCTGTCCTCTTTCGGGAGGAGTTGAAAAGTAAAGCAAAAAAACATTTTGCTCACATCTTAAAGTCACTTTTTATATTAAATGTATCTTTTTTCTGCCTCATGAAGTTCTATTATACCCCAAATCATTTTGCCAGTTCTTCTCAAGAACCCCAGATTTGATATCTCCAATTGGTTGTGGAACAGGCATCTGGAGGAATAACACAGTCAAAGTAAAGGTCTTTGCTCTGTTTCTTCTGTTTTCTTTGTGAGAGGCAAGGTAGAGTAAAGGTGAAGAGCAGAGGCTTGCAAACTATGGCCCATGGGCCCAATATGGCTCTCTGTGTATGGCCCTTGAACTAAGAGTGTTTTCTACAGGTAGACATTTGCAATCTATGATATGATAGGGAACACTGGAGTCACTTTGTCTGGAAGGCATCTTGGTTTGGCTAAATTACCTTGGGCCAGTTATGCAACCTCCCTATGCCTTAACTACTTCACAGAATATATGCTTAGAAAAAAAGCCTACAAAAACATATGCCTAGATGTTAATTGTTGTTTTCAGTAGAAAAATTACTAATGACTTTTTCTTTTTCCCATGTGATTTTTTTGAGACTGGACATTGCAAAATTTCTGTGGTAAATATGTAATTATTTTATAATATAAATATGCTATGGAAAATATTAAGCAGTAAATGGGAAGAGTTCAGATCAAATGTCCTTGGAGAAAATGGATTAGCATCTTTGGGAAAAAAGATTTAGGTAAATATGTATTTAGAATTTTAAAAGTATTAAAGCAACTTAGCTGTATATATTCTTATCTGTATCATAAACCATACATAAAAATGTAGAATTATGCTGGATAATTTAACGATTATTTTAAGTTCATGGTAAAGTATGTAAAGTCCAACATTAAGGAAAGGGAATATCTATGTATGTTATACACACTATTATAAATGCTATACAGCTCTAGATCTAGAGATTGTTTATGATTCAAATTTGGCGTAAGCCATTTAACAGTCATTTCCTTGGGTAACTGTAATTTATCTAAAATTCAGTTTATTTCTTTTTATCAAAAATCAGGGAAATACAGTATTTTCTTAACAAGGATGTTTTGAGTGCTAAGTCGGATAAATCATGGAAAGATTTTAGCACAATGACTGCCTGGAACATAAATGCTTAATTATCATTCAACATAATTTATATAAATTTATTATTTCTATGTGTGTGTCTTTGTTTTTCAAGTGTGAAATAGAAACAATAGCAAATCAGAAAGTTAAATCGTTAAGAAATAAACAATAGTTTACTAGAAAATTATAAGAAGCATGTCACATAGAATCAAAAATATCAACTCAAGTCCTAGTCTTGTCACTTCCTTGATTTATAACTTTAGAGATGACATATTTCTTTTAAGTTTAGTTTCTTTAAATGTATAAAATCAGTACATATCAGTTGTCCTTCTTATATCACAATGTCAGTGAAAAGCAAATTAGATAAGGCAATATCCTTTAGATTACAGACAGTAGTAGCGATTTTAATTATCAATTATACTTGGCAAATCTTAAAAGTAAGTTCATATTGCTAATAGCAGTAATTCACATGTTAAGTCCAGGGTTTTAAGTCTGTTCTCACCTGCTCCCTAATTTACTCTAGTCTACCAGTATCTGAAAAAAAAGTTTTCTTCAAAATCAAAAGAATAAACCTGCTGAGATTCTGAGAGCCAGAATGTCAATTACTTCTTCACTTAATGTTATGCAGAAGCTTAAAAAGTGAAATCACTTCTGCTTTAGGCTGGTTTACTGCATTAGTCTGAAAGTTTATGACAAAAAATTCTAGTCTCCCTCTAGGAAGAGAGTTCAGCATGGAAGCAAGATGAACATGATTAACCCGGCTTTGTTTGCAGCATTGCCACTTCCCAGATTAGTATAAAATATCATGTTCTTATATATATCAAACCAACTCCCAAATGTGACTTTCCATTATCCTCTATTCTGAATGATCTACCTCACAACTTTGAACCATTAAATTCTATGAATTTATCATTCATTTGTGTGAACAATCATGAGTTAATTGTTAATTGAACTAGACTTCTCTCTCTCTTTCTCTGTTTAATTGAACCCTAGTTGAATACTTTCAAAGTCATCTACACAATACTTAATAGTTGATAGCCGTTAAAGAGCCAATTAAACAAAATATTTTATGCAGGCTCCTTGAGAATGTGTAAAGCACAAGTGACCTTATAAAGCATGGTATAGTTAAAATAGCTAATGTTCTGGGACATGCTTGTGAAAGATGTGTGAGGGGAATAGAAAGGTGAGAGGTGAGGCATTTGTCTCATTGGTCAACTCTGGCTTGATTTAACCCTTGAAAAGCCCTCATTTTCTTTTCCTGCATACATTCTGCATATTTACATTGTTGGACAAACCTCCAATCTGGTAAATTTCTTCTTGCAATAGGCAGTAACTCCAAGATCTAAAAAAAAAAAGTGGAAACATCAGTGTTTGCAATTTATTTTAGCTTCTAAACCAGATTAATCAAGGAGCACCTGGTAGGAGGAAAAGCAGATAAGAATTTCTCCATTTAAAATGCTAGAACCCTACATAACAGTAGAATTTCAGTCCCTGCAGAAAAATGATAAAACTCAAGATTTGAAAAGAACTTATATTTGCAACTTAGTGTAATCAATTTAAAGTTAATAATAACTTTAATCAGTGTTTAAATGATGAGTAACCTGATCTGGTGATTATTTCAAGTTTTCGAACTTGACAAAACTCTCTCGGGGAAATGACCAAGTTCTTCAGTCTACTCAATATGCATAGATTATGCTGATACTTTAAAAACCAGGGGTTAAAAAGCATGAGAGCACTTGAGCTGAAGAGGCAGAACCAGAGAGGTAGAGCCCCAAGTGTAACTTACCCTATAGCACTCCTTGGTGAGATGCAAAGGACGGGATGAGGCAGGCTCTTCCAGAAATTTTGGAGAACTATTTTGGGAGTGAGGGGAGGTTTCTTTGTGTTCTAGCAGTCAAGTAGCATTTTACCCAAGGTACTCAGGTGCAACACAGGTTGGAGGATGACTCAACTTTTAAAGGTTACTGACATTTCAATTTTTTAATTAATTAAGTTTGAAGTTTTAATTATTTTTCAAAATTAGCTTAGAGATTTTAATATTTTAAATTTTGAAAATGTAATTTAACTTCGCAAATACAAGTTTTGGAAATTTAGTTGAGAGTTAATTTTTGAAATTTTCACCTGTGACCTTTCATTTAGTTAAAAAAAATTGTTTAAAATATTAATTTAAAATTTGATTTTGTGACTAAGATGTCTAAAAATTTTTAATGTTTGACAATTCTTTCTTTCTTTCTTTTTTCTTTTTTTTGCGGTATGAGGGCCTCTCACTGTTGTGGCCTCTCCCGTTGCAGAGCACAGGCTCAGCGGCCATGGCTCACGGACCTAGCCACTCCACGGCATATGGGATCTTCCTGGACCAGGGCACGAACCCCTGTCCCCTGCATCGGCAGGAAGACTCTCAACCACTGTGCCACCAGGGAAGCCCCAACAATTATTTCTGTTAAAAGCTATTTGGCAGCTGTTTCACATTTCTGTTGATGCATGATTCGTATTTATACTTATGTTACAAATACCTATTGTCAAATGTTTGCGTGGCCATGATTTAGGCGACCGTCTGTACCTCAAGCTTTATTCTCTCCAGGACTTGTTTTCACAGTTTTGGCATCCGGGGTAGGCCACCCAAAAATCTGCCTCAATGGCATACTGAGTATTTTGAATTAAAGGTACAGAAGAAATGGTCACCAAAAGAGGGACACTCTAACTCACTTTTCTGTCTCCTTGAAAGCAGGAAATAAATCTCTCTTGTGGAAGGTGCACTCCCTGCATTTGGTGGTAGAAGAACATCATTATCAAAGACAGGGAATTCCGGGCTGTGAAGGTTTTATAAACAAACCTTACTTCTTTAATTTACTACCCCAGCCCAAACTCTATTTAGATTCTTCACTAATTGGGCACCCAAAACCTAAGTTGCTTTGTTTAAAAAGCATAAAAGCCGCCTGCTTTGGCCACTTCTTAGGTCTCATTTCTATGGAACCTCCATGCTCATGAATTATTTTTTTTCCTTTTTCTCCTTTTAAAAAAAAATTAAAATAAATAAATAAAAACCAGGGGTTAAGGTAAGGCTCAGATGGTAATCCAGGTATTCATTCTCTCTTTCTCTCTCTCTCTCTCTCCCTTTCTCAGCAACACAGCATAGTCTTGGATCTTTCATGATGTCTTATTCTTGCCTCCAATAAAGTGCAGCTGGGGCAGGTGGCTTATAGTTCTCCAAAGCTTAAACGTTCGTCAGAATTCTGTAATGTTGGCACAAGATACAATGTTCTGCAGCACAGATACGGGAAGGTAGAGGTGGACCTTAATTGTTGTCAGTGCAAATTTTAGGTCTTGAACATTCTTTTGGTAACGTTTTCTTCAGTGTTTTGTTCCCCTTGTCCTTTTTACAGTAGCATAACTTTCTGGTCATTGCTGTATTCACATTTTAAATCACAGTAAGTTCTCCAAAAACTTGTTTTACATCTGTTAAATTCATTCTGTTTAGAATAATATAATGCTGCCTCCTTAGCCTGTGTATTTGCTAACCATGGGGCCATTATATAATCTGCCTCTATATTTCCACAAAATTATATGTACACCTACTATCCAGAAAGAAAAAAATATAGAACAGGAAAATAGTGGGTTTTTTTTTTTTTTTTGGTGATAATTGTGCTGTCAACAGAAGATCTATGTGTAGTCTTTTCCAAATTATGCTTTTTTCCAAAAGCCTTTATAAAATGCAATTGGACATAAAGGGCAAATGCCATTCAAGTTCAAAATCAAAGAAACCCACTTTATAACATCTGCAATTTCAATAACATTAAAAGTCGTCCATTATTTTTTGGTCAAAATTAAATTGAGCAGATTTTGGAAACATTCCATTTCAAATACTGTCCATAATGTCAAAGGCTTATTATAATAAACTACAAATTCTGAATTTATAACAAGTTTAATCCTTCAGCATTGTGTTCTCCCCAATTAAATCAACTCTATTCTATAGTTACTGGAAGTCTACCGCATGTTACTAAAATAAAGATTATTGATGGTCTGGATTATTATTTTTCTGAAGGACATAAAACCTATTGAGAAGTAGATTCAAAAGTAAAAGTAGGAGTAGGAGGAAAGATTAAGTTGTGCGTGCATGTATGTGTATGTATACTTACAGCATGACTTTCAAGGAAGATTATAATTTGTTTCTTACTTTCCTTAATGTACTCATGAAATGTGGAAACAGTTCAAAAGAATACATTGGGAAAAAAGTTAATATTTTCTTCTCAAAACCAATTTAGCTTTGGCTTAAAAACAAGGTTTGGGGAACTCTAATTTTATTCAGTAGGTACTCCCACCCGAGGTAATATTGCATAAGCTTAAGGAAGTGATAATTGTAAAATGAGATCTTGCAACAGTATGACTATGTATTATTTAAAATAGGCCTTCAGTGGGCAACCTGATAATTTCCCCCATTTACTGTAATATATATAGTATAGATAAAGCATTGAGGGCTACAGAGGAAGCTAAGGAAGTGTGTCTTAAGAACTTAATTTAAAAGTAGATTCAAAAGTTGATATTTTTTCCCTCACTGAGAGTTTCAGGCAAATTGTGATGGAAGACACAGCTATAGATCCTTTACAGACACCTGCCAAAAATAATTTCAAAGAACAACTATCAGCTACGTTCTTCAGGCCAGGGAAGTATGTGCATACCTTAGCGGAGATGGTCTTATCTCCAAGCAAGTTTACCCTTGGTCACTCAGGCCAGAAATTAATCATTCTGCACATTTCTCTCACAAGATGGAACGACATCTTAGATTTGCTTGATACAGTTTCTTCATATTCTCTAAGGACTATATGCCCATAAAATTATTCAGCATTTTGGAAAAAAAACTTTTAACATAGAGAGAACTTTTGAATATTCTATCTGAGCAATGATGTTTTTTGGTACCCCCTCCCCCCAGTCACCTTTTCTGATTGACAGATTTAACCTATTCTTGTGGAACCTAAATAAGATATCACTTACATTCTGAAGCCTACCCATACAAGCACAACTAGTCCCTAGATATTCTATGATCTGATAAATCTTTATAATTAATGTTGATTAATGTTATTTAACACCTATTGCATTCAACTGTGGTTCGTTCACATATTGATTTAATACCTATAATAATAACTAATAATATTAATATTTTATTGAAAAAGTATTATGAGTCAAGTATTACAGTGAACGATTTGTAAGTATTATTTCTTTTAATTTTCATCAAAGTCATTTCAGGTATTACTATTCCCATTCAACAAGGAAATTAGCTATTATTTTCCTACTGCTAATTGAGTGGCAGAACTGCTTTTCTACACAGATCTGCTGGACTTAGAGCCGTAATTTTTTCCATCTTTTTATTAATTTTCAGTAATGGACCCAGAAGTTACAGAGATAATAGTCACAGACCTTGCCCTCAGAGAACTCACACATCATTACTGAAATTAATTTTGAAAAATATATTTAAATACACTGTAAAATTGTCATGCCCCACTGTTTTTTGACCATTTTTGGGGGTCTTAATATCTTCAGCGTCTCAACTTTCCCATAAAGGATGCTAAATACATGTTTGTTGAATGGGTGAGTAAATGCTACTAAATCACATTCTGTAACAACTGAGTTTGACAGAATAACATTCTGGATTACATAGCCTGAAGCTGCACAGAATGTTGGAAAAGCCTGGGGCTGTGATTCAGGTGAAGCATACTCAATATCAAGAAGGGAGGTGTAACGTAGGAACAAAGCATGTGGCAGAGTAAATTCCTGGTCCAAAGCTAGGAGTCTCTGTTAATCTTGTCGTTTGATTCTTCTCCCATATAATAACAGAATGAAGTGTATTTCCAATTTACCCATTTCAACCATTTGCATGGTTGTCATTAGCTCTGAGCCTCCATTTTTACATCTGTAAAAATGAAAAATGATGCTAGCCTTATTCATTTCATATAAATCAAATCATATGTGTGAGATACCAACTACAGCTCCAGGTACATAGTTTGTGCTTACTAAATGTTTGTTTATGTGAAAAGGGATCTAATAGATCCTCCTTATATACTCTGGCAATGTCTCAAATAAACCCAGGATGGTGTAAAAAAGCTGCACATTTTTACAGTGAAGAAAAATGATATACTCTACTTTTCTCTCTTGGATTCCTCAAATGCTAATAGTAACAACTTTCATTAGTGAAAGACACAGAACAGCATACTGGTTAAGAGCTCTGATGCTGAGCTAGATTGCCTTTTCCCAATCCTGCCTTTATTAATTACTATTTTGTGACTTTCAATATGTTCTTTATGTTTTTATATGCCTCAGTTCCACCATCTATAAAAGGAGGTCACTAGTAGTACTGAACCTGCCCAGTCTGTTGTATTAAATGAATAGAACAAGGATGGGACTTAGAACAGTACAGTAAACACCTTAAAAAAAGGAGACTAAAGGGCATCATCTCTGTGGGGACAGCCAATTGTAGTCATAGATTCATGCTCAGAAGTTCAAATTCTTTTACTCAAGTCATTTTAAAGCTCAAGCTTTAAAGCAAAAGACTGAAAGCATAAGGGTCACTACGGCTTAAAAGAAGTAAAGTAATAGCTAGAAATCAAGAGCTTAATAAGAAAGCTCAGCAGTTTCCCTTTATTGGAGCATCTTCTGTGATTAATGCAACACACACAAAAAAATGGAAGACTCTTCTTGTCATAGAGGAGCTTGATATGTAGACAGCTACACAAGTAAATATATACAAAAGGAACATATAAAATATTTAAACATTATGATCCCACTGAAGATTAGCATTTTATGAAAAATGAATTAAAGAAGATGTGACATTTAGGTTGAATCTTGAAGAATTACTAGGAGTTCCCTAAAACAAGGATGACTAGTAATGAAGCCTGTGTGTAGTATGTCCAGCACAAATGCATGGCTGACACATGAGTTGGCTGCTGAATTCCAGCCCATGATCTAATCTAATTACAAACCTATGAACATTGCCCAGTTCTTCTGGGGAGACTGCCAAATTCCAAGTTTACTCAAAGACAATATATTGGGAGATAGGGGACAATTGCTCGAACTGCTGTGTAATCTGTTAACTTTGTTTAATTTTTTAAGGACATGTCATACTTTCCTGCAGTGGCTGCACCATTTTGCATTCCTACCAGCAACACATGGGAGTTTCAGTTTCTTCATATCCTAGTCAACACTTATTTGTTTACATTTTTTTATTATAGCCATCACAGTGGGTGTGAAGTGGTGTTTGTGGTTTTGATTTGGATTTCTCTTATAACTAATGATGTTATCATCTTTTCATGTGTTTCTTGGCCATGTATTTATCTTCTTTTTTGTTTGTTTGTTTGTTTTTATTGGGATGTAGTTGTTTTACAATGTTGTGTTAGTTTCTACTGTACAGTGAACTGAAGTAGATTTCCCTGTGCTGTACAGCAGGTTCTCATTAGTTATCTAATTTATATATATGAGTGTATATATGTCAGTCCCAATCTCCTAATTCATCCACCCCCCCTTCCCCTCTTGGTGTCCATACATTTGTTTTCTACATCTGTGTCTCTGTTTCTGCCTTGCCAACCGGTTCATCTGTACCATTTTTCCAGATTCCACATATATGTGTTAATATACGAATTTGTTTTTCTCTTTCTTACTTGCTTCACTCTGTATGATAGACTCTAGGTTCTTTTGATACATGTTGATTCAAATCCTTTGCCTGTTTTTCAATTGAGCTGTTTGTCTTTTTTATTATTGTATTAATAGGAGTTCTTATGTTCCCATATTCATTGCAACATTTTTTTATAAAAGCCAAGATACAGAGACAACGTAAATGTCCATTGATGGATGAATGGATAAAGAAATTGTGGTATATATATTCAAAATAGTACATTGTTTAGCCATAAAAAAGAATGAAATCTTGCCATTTACAACAACATGGATGGATCTTGAGGACATTGTGCTAAATGAAATAAGTTGAATGGAGAAAGACAATAATGCAGAGAACAGATTGATTGTTGCTAGAGTTGGATTGGGTGGGACTAGGGCAAAATAGGTAAGGGGATCTAAGATACAAATTTCCAGTAATAAAATGAGTAAGTCATGGGTGTAATGTACAGCATGGTCAGTAAAGTTAATAATACTGTATTGCATATTTGCAAGTTTCTAAGAGAGTAGATCTTAAAAATTCCCATCACAAGAAAAAGAAATGGTAATTATGTGTGGTGACAGTTGTTAACTAGGCTTATAGTAGTGATCATTTCACAGTATATACATATAGTGAATCATTATTTTGTGCACCTAAAACTAATACAATGTTATATATCAGTTATACCACAACATTAATTAATTATTAAAAGACCTTTCTGGTCAAAAATAAGAGTTCTTGATTCTGGATATTAGACACATCAGATGTGTGATTCCATTATAATTGTAATTTGGCATTAATAGAATTGAACATATGTCCTAATGATGCTTTTCACTGCCTTTTGCAACATAATAATGGGAAGTAAGCAAAGTGAATATCTGTCAGGAGACAGTCCGAATTTGACACCATATTTTCTTAATTCCTATTAAAACAATGGAAGAAAGAAAACAAAAAAGTACATTTAAATCATTTACAAAACTTAAGAAAAAATCCTGATAGCTAGAGGAATATCTAAAAGGTAAAAGACAGGTGAGACAGGACAGTGGGAATGGCGGATGATCTCATCATATATTGCGAATTAGAGAAAAGTACCCTTAGGTATTAAAACCTGGCACTAAAATAAGTCAATGACAATTTCTGATTAGGATCATTGGCCTAACAATAAGAAGGACCTCAAAGTAGGCAATGGAGAAGTGGGGGTAATGGGTTATATTTTGATACAACTAACTAAAGTTTTAAAGCATCTTTTAAAGATAAGATGGAATACTGTAGAAAAAAGATCAAAGAATTCGAAGGTAAGAATACAAATTTCGCCAGAACTCGGGGAGAGATTAGGAGATAAATATTATGAGAAAGCCATAAAGAGAAGAACTAGGATGGTCGACTTTCAAAGGCACGTATTTATGAAATCAGAATTTCAGAAAGAATGAGGAAAACAGAAATTGAGGGAGCCATAAACCAGTACATCATAAGATATATTATATCTGAGCCCAAAGTTAGCCTCACTTTAGAGAGAAATCTCTTACTGAGTACAGTCAAAATTAATGAAAAGAAATATGTAAGTAGACATATAAATATATACTAATCTTGATGCGTGTCAAAAAGAAAAAGAAATATACTGATAGATTTTTATTGTATTTGTTTAAAGTATCATAAAATAAATTGAAATAAAATGACAAATTTGGATACAGAGTGTCAACATAGAGGGAAGATAAATGAATATGTATATGAAGTGTTCTTACAAATTAATATACTTCTATTAATAAAAAATATATTCACACTAGAGATGAAATGCAGACAAGAAATATATGGAGGTTTTTGTTTCTTTTTTTTCTTGGGTTGTTTTTTTGTTTAGGAATATAGACACTAGCTTGTGTATAATCTGTTGTGGGAATAAGAGCATAAATTTCATATTTTTTCATATATAACTTCTTATTTCTTAAATAAGTCTGTCTCTAAAATGAAAAAAAGGAACATCTGCCAGCCAGAAACTGGGTGATTATTTCACTTTGATTCTCAATTCTTCTCAAGTTTTTTGCCTCTTTGTTTTTTAAAATTGAGATATAATTCACATACCATAAAAGTCAGCCTTTTAAAGTGTACAATTCAGTGGGTTTTAGTATAATCACAGTCATGCAATCATCACTATCTAATTTCTGAACATTTTCATCACGCCAAAGAGAAATCTCAAACCTATTAGCATTCATTCCTCATTCCCCTCCTCTCCCAGGCCTTGGAAACTACTAATCTACTTTCTATCTCTGAAATTACTAATCTACTTTCTGTCTCCATAAATCTGCCTATTCTGGATGTTTATATAGGTGAAATCAAACAGTATGTGAAATTTTGTATCTGGCATCTTTTACTAGTAGAAAGTTTTCATGGGTCATGCATTTTATAGCATGCACCTGTACTTCATTTCTTTTTATGCTGAATAATAACTCAATGTAAGGCTGTACTACATTTTGTTTTCCATTATTCAAATGATGTACTTTTGAGCTGTTTCCACTTTTGGCTATTATGAATAATACTGCTATTAACATACACATGTATATTTTGTGTGGATATATTTTTAAATGTTCTGAAGTATATAGCTAGGAGTGGAATTGCTGAGTCATATGGTAACTATGTTTAACTTTTTGAGGACCGGGCAACTGTTTTCCACAATGGCCGCACCATTTTGCGTTCCCACCAGCAATGTATCAGGGGTCCAGTTTCTCCACATTCTAGCTAACAATTGTTATTTTCAATTTTTAAAATTATAGCCATCATAGTGGGTATGAAGTGGTATTACTCTGTGTTTTTGATTTGCTTTTCTCTAATAAGTAATGTTATTGAGCATCTTTTAATGTGTTTATTGACCATATTTATATCTTCTTTGGATAAATGCCAATTTAAAATCATTGCCCATTTTTCAATTAAGTTGTTTGTCTTTTTTTTATTGTATTATAAGTGTACTTGATATACTCTGGGTATTAGACACATCAGATATATAACTTGCAAATATTTCCCTTTCTTGATTATTGTAGCTTTGGAGTAGCATGAGCCCTCCAAATTTGAAATTGTTCTTAGTTTTTTCAAGATTGTTTTGATTATTCTATGTCCCTTGCATTTCCATGTGACATAAGATCAGCTTGTCCAGTTATGCAAAACAGAGTTGAAATTTTGACATTTCATTGAATGTGTATATAAATTTAGGGAATATTGAATCTTAACAATATCAAGTCTTCTTCTCTATGATCATGGGATGTTTTTACATTTATTTAAATTTTCCTTAATTTATTTCAGCATAGTTTATACTTTTCAATGAATAAGACTTTCACTTGTTTGATTAAATTTATCCCCAAGTATCTTATATATTTTAATGTTATTATAAATGTAATTGATTCCCTTAATTCATTTCCAGATTGTTCATTGCTGATGTATAGAATAACAATTGATTTTTGTATGTCTATCTTGTATTCTTCAATCTTGCTAAATTCATTTTTTTTGATCAAATAAATTTTTTGTGGATTCTTTAAAGGATTTCTATATATAAGATCATGTCATCTGCAAATAGAGGTGGTTTTACCTCTTCCATTCCAAACTAGATCCCTTTTATTTTGTTATCTTGCCTAATTTCCTTGGTTAAAACCTCTAGTACAAATTAGAAAATAGGCACCTTGTTTTGTTCCTGATTTTAGGGGAAAAAGTGTCCAGTTTTTCATCATTAAGTATGATATTAACTGTGTGTTTTTCGTAGATGAGTTTTACCAGGTTGTTGAGTGTTATGAAAAAATGTGAATGGACATGGTGTTGGATTACATCAAATAATTCTTCTGCATCTATTGTGATGATCATGTGGCTTTGTCCTGTATTCTATTAAAATGGTACATTACATTAATTAAATTATTATTTATTTGACAAACCTTGAATTCTTGGGATAAATCACACCTGATCATGCTATATAATCCTTTTTACACACTGATGGATTTGGTTTGCTAGTATTGGGTTGGTGACTTTTGCATCTAAGGCATATTGGTGTGTATTATTATTGTACTATTTTTGAAGGGCTTATTTTTGAAGAGTTTGAGAAGGATTGATGTTAGTTCTTTAAACATTTGGTAGAATTCCCCAGTGAAACCATCTGGATCTGGGTTTTTTACTGTGGAAAGTCTTCTGATTACAAACTCAATCTCTTTACTTGTTATAGGTATATTTAGATTGTCTATTACATCATGGGGTAGTTTTGGTAGTTTGCATCTTTCAAGAGATTTGTCCATATCACTAGATTGCCTAATTTGTTCTTATGCAAGTGTTCATAGTATTCTTTATAATCTTTTAAAAAAATTCTCTAAAGTTGGTGGTTATGTCTTCTATTTCATGTCTGATTTTTGTAATTTGATTCTAGTCTCTCATTTCTTTTTTCTTGCTCAGTCTAACTAAAGTTTTATCAATTTTGTGGATCTCTTCACAGAACCAGCTTATGGTTTTATTTATTTCACTATTGTTTTCATATTATCATTTTTTGCTCTAATTTTTATTGTTTCTTTCCTACTATTTACTCTGAATGCTGTTTGCTACACTTTTTTTTTTCTTTCTTAAGGTAGAAGATTAGGTTATTGACTGAAGATCTTTTTTATTTTTATTAAAATTATTATTTATTTTATTTTATTTTATTTGTTCATTGAAGTATAGCTGATTTACAATGTTGTGTTAGCTTCAGTTTTACAGCAAAGTGATTCAGTTATACAAGTTTTATATATATGTATATATATTCTTTGTCATTATAGGTTATTATAAGATAGTGAATATAGTCTCCTGTGCTATATAGTAGGTCTTTGTTATTTATCAATTTTATATATAGTTGGGTGTATCTATTAATCCCAAGCTCCTAATTTACCTGTCCCCCTCCTTTCCCCTTTGGTAACCATAAGGTTGTTTTTTATGGCTGTGAGTGTATTTCTGCTTTGTAAATAAGTTCATTTATATAATGTTTTTAGATTCCACATATAAATTATATTATATGATACCTGTCTTTCTCTGTCTGACTTACTTCACTTAGTATGATAATTTCTAGGTCCATCCAGGTTGCTGAAAATGGCATTATCTCATTTTTTATGACTGAGTAATATTATATATAGCATAATATTACACACACACACACACACACACACCCCACATCTTCTTTATCCCCTCCTCTGTCAATGGACGCTTAAGTTAATTCCATGTCTTGGCCTTTGCAAATAGTGCTGCTATGAACATTGGGGTGCATATAACTTTTTCTATTAGAGTCTTTGTCTTTTCTGGATATATGCCCAGGAGTTGGATTGCTGGATCATATTGTAACTCTATTTTCAATTCTTTAAGGAACCTCCATATTGTTCTCCAAAGTAGCTGTACCAATTTGCATTTCCACCAACAGTGTAGGAGGGTTTCCTTTTCTCCACATTTCTCCAGCATTTATTTGTAGATATTTTGATGATGACCATTCTGACCAGTGTGAGGTGATACCTCATTGTAGTTTTGATTTGCATTTCTCTGATAATTACTGATGTTGAGCATCTTTTCATGTGCTCGTTGGCCATCTGTAGGTTTCCTTTGGAGCAATGTCTGTCTAGGTCTTCTGCCCATTTTTTTGATTGTTGTTTGTTTGTTTGTTTGATATTGGGCTGTTTGCATATTTTGAAAATTAATCCCTTGTCAGTTGCCTCATTTGCAAATATTTTCTCCCATTCCATAAGTTATCTTTTTGTTTTGATTAAGTTTAGTTAGGTCCATTAATTTATTTTTGCTTTTATTTCCATTACTCTAAGAGACAAATCTATATATATATATATATATATATATATATATATATATATATATATATATATATAGCTGCAATTTATGTCAAAGAGTGTTCTGCCTACGTTTTCCTGTAGGAGTTTGATAGTATCCAGAGTCACGTTTAGGTATTTAATCCATGTTCAGTTTATTTTCATATTTGGTGTTAGAGGATGTTCTAATTTTATTATTTTACATGAAGCTGTTCAGTTTTCCCAGCACAGCTTATTGAAGATACTGTCTTTTCCTCATTGTATATACTTGCTCCTTTTTGTCATAGATTAATTGACCATATGTGTGTGGTTTGTTTTTGAGTTTTCTATCCTGTTCCATTGATCTGTCTGTTTTTGTTTCAGTACCATACTGTTTTGATTATGATAGCTTTGTAGTATATTCTGAAGTCTGGGAGGGTTATATTTCCAGCTTTGTTCTTTTTTCTCAGGACTGCTTTGGCAATTTGGACTTTTTGCAGTTTCATATACATTTTAGGATGATTTCTTCTATTTCTTTGAAAAATGTCCTTGGTACTTTAATAGGAATAGCATTCAATCTGTAGAGTGCTCTGGGTAGTATGGCCATTTTAAGACTATTGATTCTTCCAATCCAAGAAAATGGCTATCTTTTAATTCTTTTGAGCCATCTTCAGTTTTCTTTATCAATGTTTGATAAATTTTAGTGTATACGTTTTTCCACATCCTTGGATAAGTTTATTCCCAGGTGTTTTTTGGTACAATTTTAAATGGGATTTTTTAAAATCTCTTTCTGATATTTCATTACTAGTGTATACAAATGCAACAATTTTATGTATTAATTATGTATCCTGCTACATTTCTGAACGTATTTATTCATTCTAATAGTTTTTGGGTGGAGACTTTAGGGTTCTCTACACAGAATATCATGTCATTTACAAATAATAAAAGTTTTACCTCTTTATTTTTCATTTGTATACATTTTATTTCTTTTTCTTGTCTGATTGCTATGGTTAGGACTTCCAATACTATGTTAAAGAGAAATGATGTGAGTGGGCATCTTTGTCTCATCACTGAATTTAACAGAAAGGCTTTTAGCATTTCCCTGTTGAGTATCATGTTGGCTGTGGGTCTGTCATAAATGTTTTTTGTTATGTTGAGATATGTTCTCTCCATATCTACTTTGATAAGAGTTTTTTATCTTGAATAAATATTGATTTTTCTCAAATGCTTTTTCTGTGATTATTAAGATGATCATGTGGTTTTTATCTTTCCTTTTGTTAATGTGGTATATCACATTGATTGATTTGCATATGGTGAACCATCCTTATGACCCTGGAATAAATCCAAGTTAATCATGGTGTATGATTTTTTTTATGTGTTGTTGAATTCAGTTTAGTAATTTTTTTTTTCCTGGTACATGGGCCTCTCACTGTTGTGGCCTCTCCTGTTGCGGAGCACAGGCTCCAGACATGCAGGCTCAGTGGCCATGGCTCACGGGCCCAGCCGCTCCGTGGCATGTGGGATCCTCCTGGACCGGGGCACGAACCCGTGTCCCCTGCATCGGCAGGCGGACTCTCAACCACTGCACCACCAGGGAAGCCCCAGTTTAGTAATATTTTGTTGAGGATTTTTGTGTCTATATTTATCAAATATATTGGCCTACATATATATATATATATATATATATTTTTTTTTTATTGGAGTGTCTTGTCTGGTTTTTGTATCTGGGTAATGATGACTTATAGAATGAATTTGGGAGTGTTCCCTCCTCTCCAGTTTTTTGGAATAGCTTGAGAAGAATAATTGGAGTTTATATATATATATATATATATATATGTTTTGTGAAATTCCCCAGTGAAACCATTCAGTCCTGGACTTTTTTTGCAGGGAGTTTTTTATTAGAGTTTTCTATTTCACTTCCAGTGATCAGTCTGTTCAAATTGTCTGTTTCTTCTTGACTCAGTCTTGGCAGGCTGTATGTTTCTAGTTATAAATCAGTTATAAATATGGGTCATAGTGGAAGAAAAGAGAAGCAGAGTTTTATTCCTACAACATGAGTTAAACCTAAAAAACATTTTGTTAAAAATCTCAAGTTGTAACCATTATAATAATTATGAATAGGTAAAGCAAATCCAAAATTATTATTTTTTATTTTGTTTAAAAACTATTTACCAAAGAATGCATGCCCGTTCATGGCTAAGTGTGCTATAGACTCTTACAAATAGTAAAATTTAAGAAAACAGTATTTGTTGTTAGTAAAGAAAAATCTTCAAACAGGCTCCACAATCTAGCATTTGGAGAGGAAAGTTGAGGGGACTAGTGTTTAAACTTTATGTATGTACTCCTATACTACAGCCCAGGCAGCATTATGTTGGTTGGTGGTACAGACATGAAAGCTGACAGATGTTCAAAATTCTGACTTGGCAGAATTTTCTCATTTTAGTTCATGTCACTGAAATCTCCAACAGTTTTTCTACTGTCTCTAATCTGTCAAAAATTTTCACTTGATATTGTCTAATAGAAAATATACATTATTTTTATTTATATTATACACATATATAATAACATTTATTATTACTATATATTGATATATATACATATATGATTTTCTATCTCAAAAACTCAGAATTGTAAGAATGTTATTAAAGATTCAAATCTTTACATTCCATACTATCAATTTAAAAACATAAACTTGAGAACTAATGGCTCCTGTCAACAGCATAACAATAGAAGAAAGTTAAATCAGCTGTTTACAATGCTGATTGTATTTAAAATTTATAGGTTAGTCTCTCCTAAATGGGTGGTCTTTAGCTGAGCACCCAGCTGATTCATTTTGCCATAGTTATAAACTATTCAACAAGTTTTTCATTATATTTGAGGCATTATTTCACTGAATAAAATTAATAGCCCAAACACATAAATATATTTGATTTCAAAATACAGTGGACCCTTGAACAAACATGGGTTTAAACTATGCAGGTTCATTTATATGCACATTTTTTTTCACTAAATGTGTACTACAGTACTACCTGATCTGTGATTGTTGAATCCACACATGCAGACTGATGGATTAGGAAGGCCAACTGTAAAATTGTGAGTGGATTTTCTACTGCATAGAGAAATACCAGCACCCCTAACCCCCACATTGTTCAAGAATTAATTGTAGATGAATCCAAAGATTTGGGACATACGATTTTTAAGATTCAAATATCCCACATGGCTCACCCAAGAATGCCTTATCAAACCTTTCCACAATCCCCAAAATATGTATGATTTTTACAGTTCTCCAACTACTTTTTCCAAAGCCTTCTACTGTATGTGTCAGATCACAATAGAAGGCTTTGGAAGATCATGGTTTATCAGGACAGAAAGAGATTTTCTAGTTTGCACTGAAGATTTTAGAGGAGGGACAAGAAAATGGATTGCAAATATTCTGGTTTAAATTTTATCATGTAAGCATTTTTGATAACATAATAAATTCATCATAAATATAGAACTTATATATAAATTTAATATATAAAATACAAGTATAAATTATTTGTTACTGACATTTTTGATAATGCAGAAAAGCATAAAGAAACAGAAATATTATCCTCTAGCAAACTCTATAGACCCTTGTTTCCCAGAGTGTGGGGCTCGGATCAGTTGCATCCCCATTACCTGAGAGATTTTTAGATATGCAGAAAACCAGTCTACATCCCAGATAGCAAAATCAGAATTTGTTTTTAAACAAAATCCCCAGGTGATTCATGTACATGGTTTGAGAAACACTAATATAGAGGCAACCACTATTGAAATTTTGGTGGGTACACAAGTGGTTTTTCTCCTCCAATATGTTATAGATTATATATTCATACAATTTTGTAATACTATATTATAAATATTTATTATATCATTAGAAGTTATCAATATTATTTTCTAATTTTATTATTAAATATGACATGTCTTTTGTAAAAATGTAGCAAAATAGAGCAGAAATTGAAAACAACCTATTCTTATCATTAGTATAAAATTTTGATGCACATTGCTTCAACCATTATTAATATATTCCTGCATATTATATGTAGCATATGGAATTATATGGTATTAAAGTCTTGCAACAGGCTTATTTCAGTGACAATTTTCTTGTCATAATGTTTCATCTCTATGTTATAGGACCTCCTGTAAACATGTTCTCAATATTATGTTCCATAAATCATTAGCATTGTAAAATGGTCTTCTTAAGATTGAATCTTAGGAAATGGGTTTTTTTAACCACAAAATTAACCATTTTTAATTATTTAATTTACATTTATTTTGTTGTTGATCTTCAAATACACCATAAATGAAGTGTATAAAGGAGTGAACATGTATTATTATGAAAAATAGAATACTAATTCTAATTTCATGTTACAAGGGAAAATCTGATTTTTCCTTCTTTATAGATAATTTGTCTTTTTCTGCCTGGATATTTGTATATATGTTTGATTTTTATAATAATTTAAAGATAGCTATGGTTAAATATGTAAATTTCAGCAAGGATTTTTTTTCTAGGAATGTAGTAAACTCTTCATTTACATATTCCTGTATTTTTTTCAGCTGAGGGAATTTTATAAAATCTATATGATTTTACCATTTTTATTCATGAAAAATATATTCTTAATTAGCTCTCTATATTTTTATTTTTAGTATTTCATCCTTTTGTACATTTGTACTTTTCTTCTGCATTCTGAAAACCTTTGCAAGTTTGACCTTCATATCAATGACTCGATATTGCAGTGTCTAGTTTATGTTTCATTATCTTCAATGCAATTTAAAATTCTAATGAATATTTTAATTACCCCAAATTCACCTTTATCTATTTCTCCTTTAATTTTATCCTATTATCTCAACCTTTATATCTTTATATTATTCTCAAACATAAGTGATCTATTTCTAACCAGTCTTTGTTAATAGTGTGGGTGTGTGGATTGTCTTTTTTCATACAACTTGTGTCCTTGGACCTAGTTGATCAGCATCTTCAAATTTGTAACATAAAGTACATTTTTGTCCACAGTCTCATAAATACTTTTCACTGTTGAAGTTGACTTTATCATGTGGGAAATATCAGTAATAAAATGACATGTTCTGTTCTCTTTTCACTCCTGCTTGGAATTATAGAAACTCAAGGTTAAACATTCAGCATTCCTGGATTCTTTATTTCTGTTATTAAGCCTACAACACTCTATTTTTAGTGACTGAATTACCAAGATTGCACTCTCCTGAATTTTTCCTATTCGATTGATAACTATCATCTATTTAATCAACCTATATCTATCTCTATCATCTATCTAGCCTTCTATATCTGGATGGATGGATTTTATGGCTGAGAATTACACACACCAATGGGAAGTTGAAAGAAAAGTCCTGATTTGAAACAGAGGAAAGAAGGACTATTTTAGAAATTAGCCCTAAACATTAGAATGACATCAGGTCAATGGTAACAGATCTGGACTTACTAAACTAAGAGGTGGCAAAACTGAGAATAGGTTTTCCTAAGATCTTAGTTGGAATTGCAGAGGTGTGCCAGCATTTGAGTTAATCAAATAAGTTACCTCAAGTTATGGTTAAAGGAAAACCAGGTACACCAGCAGAAGTTTGACTTAAGACTGACTTTTTTCAGAACATAATGATATTTTGCTGTTTGCTATATTTTAGTAAATATTTCAGCGGGAATGTGGGTGACAGCCTAAACAGACTGTTAACTAGCTATCAATTCAAGCCAGAAACTGTCTCTGGGTCATGTAAACCACACCAACATTCTTGTGTCAACATTAAGATTTATTTTATTTTATGGTATGATCTTCAGTGAGGTTTTCCCACAGAGTAAATAGTAGGTGAGATGCTCCCTCTAATATATGCTAAATCTGAAGTTGAAAAAGACTAACAAAAAATATAGATAGTGTATCCTCCCAAAACTTATCCAGAGATTGAGTTTTGAAGGAATAGTGTCTTAATAAATGAATTATTTATTATTTTTTCTACTTGTAAAAGTTAGATTTAATCAAAAATAACCTGGACTCTCTGTTAGTTTATTAATCTTAGTAAAGAAATCAGCAGTTAAATTGCTTTAAATTTCTTCAGACTAAGTTGAGTTTGGGATTATATATTTATTTCACAAAATTTGTGACATGCTTCACAGCGATTAAGATGATATAGCTATGGTGGCAATAACACTAAACACTACTTAAGATCTCTTTATAAACTTGTCATAAAATAAGTTGTATATTGTTCTCTTATACATGCAAGTAGGATTCAAATGTGATAATAAGAATCCAAATTTAAAACTAATTTTTAACTTTGTTTTAAATGGAGTGGGATGGGCAGTTAAGCTGGTTTCTTATAGGGTCATTCTAAAGTCTGATGTAGATTGCTTTCCAAGAACTGTTTCCATTTATTTCAGATTTTTTTTTCCTAGCACTATGTTGATCAGTGAGGCTTCTGACAGTTACATAAAGTAAAAGGCATTTTCATTCTCTCAGAGCCATTCTTCAAAGAGAAAGATGCTGCAGCTAGGGAAAACATTAATTAGAATTACATCTAATGTAAATGGCTTGTCACTGAGTTACAATACTTAGCAGAACTCACACTGTCCTTGGAAGTTAGAAAAATTCCTTCAGTGCTTGGGTTTAACTTGAGAAGTTAACTACTTTAATTTGTAGCAATACATATTATACACAGGCTACAATGTATTTGCATATTTTAAATACTTTAAAGACTATTCCACCAAATGATTCCTTAATGGAATGTAATTTAATTCACAAGTTGAAAAGTGGGATAATGGTTTCAGCCCCCATCACTCTCCTAATGTTTGAAGTACAGCTGGAAAATAAAACAAGCAGTGCATAAAAAATAGATATTGTAGTAACAACTGCCATGATAAAGAGAAGGATACACTGTAGTGTTTTCGTTTATTTATAATAAATGAGCATGGATATCTTCCTGTGTTTTTTGGGGGAATAGTATTAATTCCTTTTGCTATATTTACATGAAGTATGGGTAATGTCATTGAACGTGTGTCTAAATTACCCTAAAATGTTATATTATAGAAAAAACAGGATAAACGTCATACAAATTAACATAATGTTTATGTCATCCATTTTTGCTAGTTTTAAGTTGTGTGATTTTGAGATAACTCTTTCATTGTTAAAATTATTCATGAATGTCTACTTTATTTGCAAAAGTAGCCTTTGAGAAAACAGACTGTGAGTGCTTTCTTACTACCAGATCTATGCCAGACTTTTGAGTACCAAAATTTGCATCAATTTATCCCTTTGTCAAGAAACATTTTTTCTTTCCTCTCTATTTACCCTAATAGCAATTAGGTTTAACAACAAGAAAAACAAAATGTAACAACTCTAAGATGGGTACTGCAACTGTTGCAATCAATTCTCTTCTAGTACCTAGAAGGTCTGAAAAGCAAAATGCATTTCCTATGCATTAGTATGTACACAGTATGAAAAATTACATAGAAATAGAAAAAAGGATAGCTCCATATTGATTTACGTGCATAATCAAGACTTCTCTTCAAACACGTAGTAAGTCACATTCTCACTTATAATAGAAGCATCAATAAATTATGCCACAGATTTCACTAAGTGTCTTAAATCCATACACTTCTTGAATATCTATGATCAAATAAAAATGTGAGATTAGGAAAATTGACCAATACTAACTTATTTCCAGTCTATAAACGTAATGTGTTACTACATCCTAAAAGATACAACAGATGAGACATATCAGAGATATTTTCCAGTTCTTTCAGGAACCATTTGGAATTAGGTCAGAAACTGAAAAATTCTGATATGACATTAGACATTTTTAACTCCTCAGAACAGCCTGTGGACCAGAGTGGAAACCCAACTGGCTGGAGCTATAGATGACGTCTCTCACCTCTATTTCCTAATCACAGCCCATGCTCTTGGAACTTGCTGAGACCACTCCAGTGTGCAAGATCCAGAAGGACTACCAGTAGCATAAACATGGTTCCTGTGAGTTTACAAGGACTGGTAGTGACTAGCCTAATAAAAATCCAGAGTATGTTTTATGGGAATAAGAAATAATCTTTTGGTCTGTTTTTATATGTGTAGAATATACTCTGGAGCATCTGAAAACAGCATGTTGACCAAGATTGAAGGATCTTGCATTTTGGTTAATGAGTTATATGGATAAAATTCACAATAATTAGGATATGTCAAATAATTAATCTTCATAACTCTCTGTAATAAAAGTAGCCTTGCATTTTTAAATGAAGACAGAGAGAAGTAAAATTGTGCGCTTCCTTCCATTTTCCTCTGAAGGCTTTCTAATCCCATTTCCCCAATATTTTTAGTGAACCAGATTTCACTCCCTTTCTGAAGTAGTTGAGCTACTCTTTCAACTGTCTGAAAGCAAGATTTTCCTTGTGATTTTATGGGTTTACCTTTTGCTATAAAGCGATAAGCAACATGGAGATTAACTTTTTGTTGTTGTTATGTATCCCCAAGAGCCATCTGAGATTTTTTTAATAATTCTGTCATCTTATATCTCTATCTGCCACAAACTAATCCAATAGAGATTGGCAGTGTTGAATTGGATCTAAGTGTAAACTTATTTTATTAGTATTTTCTTTTCATATCCAGTTTCTTCTAAAACAAAAAGAACAAGGAAGGAAAGTTTTCTTATCGAAGTATATATGTATAGCAACAAAGCAGAATAGTATAACAACCTTGTCTGAGATGGCCTTCTTCTTTATTATGTTTATAATATTTTTTCTAATCAGTATTTTGTCAACTTAAGTCAGAAACTGTTTTGTATAGAAGAGCTGCCATGATATATGACAGAATAATTGCCATTATTTTGAAGAGCTACTTATCTTTAGGATCTTTGGCAAAAATTTGATTATATGATACCTGTATACTACAGTGGCAAACCTTGTACAACAAGCAAAAGGCTATGGAAAACAACTACAGACTTCTGTTAACATTGCCAGTAGTTAGAGAAATAAAATTTAACTGCTTTATTTAGATCTGATTGACATACAAAAAGCTGTAGATATTTAATGTATACAATATGATGTATTTGGACATAAGTATATGTTGTGAAACCATTATCTCTATCAATGCCATAAACTTACCTATTACCTTCAAAAGTCTCCTTCAAACTACAGCCTGCCTTTTTTTTTTTTTTTTTGGTTGTTTTTTTCTTTTGTGGTATGGTAAGATCACTTAATATAAAATGTATACTCAGGAAAATTTTAAGTATGCAATAAAGTATTATTAACCATAGGCCTTATGTTGTATAGGAGATATCCAGAACTTATTTAGTTTGCATAATGAAATTTTATACCCATTGACTACCATCTCCCCATTTCCACTTCACCCAAGACCCTGGCCATCACCATTCTCTGCTTCTATGTGTTTGACTATTTTAGATTTCACATGTAAGTGAGATAACACAGTATCTTTCTGCATCTGGCCTTTTTCACTTAGCATAATGTCCTCTGGACTCATGTATGTTTTGCCACAGATGGCAGAATTTCCTTCTTTTTTTAAAGCTGAATGATATTCTAATGTATAGATATAATACATTTTCTTTATTCATTCATCTTTCAATGTATAGTTAGGTTATTTCTATAACTTGGCTACTGTCAATAATGCTGCAGGTGCACATATCTTTCAAGATCCAGATTTTAATTCCTTTGGATATATACCCAGATGTGGGATAGCTGGATCATATAGTAGTTCTATTTTTAATTTTTTGAAGAACCTCCATATTGTTCTCCATAGTGGCTGCAACAATTTACATTTCCACCATCAGTGCATAAGAATTCCCTTTTCTCTACATTGTCATCAACACTTGTCCAGGGAAATGTTTTAAAATACATTATAAATAAAGAGAAACACATTGACAAAAGGAAAACTGTCTTTTCTGTGAATAATGAATTTGGACTTTACAAATCAAACATTTCACCTCTTTTTATTTATGGAGTTAAAGCTAGGGTCTGGAATCTTAAAAGCCATGATAGTTTTGCATAGTGACTGGCAAACTATGGCCTGCAGGCCAAAGAGGGATCAATGTTTGTTTTTATAAATATGATTTTATGGGAACACAGCTCTGCTTATTGATTTACATATTGTCTGTGGCTGCTTTCACCATGCAACTGCGGAATTGAGTAATCAAAGCCAAGACTGTATGACCTACAAACTTAAACTACTGTGGTCTCTGTTAAAGACAAAATTGTCTGACTCCTTGTCTTACTGTGCCATGAATTTTAATAATTATTAAGTAAAAGATAGGTAAGTACTATTTATTGACTGATTGATAGAATAATGGTGGTTTTTATTTCCATTCTTTTACTTTCTTCTTTCTAGTTATCGCTATGTTCCAAATTTCTTGGAATGTTACATCTAATTCTTAAAATGAAAACACATTTTACACTTAATTTTATTTTAAATATGCATTTTAGATAGGAATATATTTTCAATACACTTTTAACAGCTATCATATTTCTTTGCTCTCTTTTCAGCAAAATTCCTCAAAAGAGTTATTTATATTTGTCTCCCATTTTTTAAATTCCCAGTCTTTCTAAACTCATTCCCATCATGATCTCACCCCCATGATTACCTTAAAATTGCCCTCAGTTTCTTCAATGGCCCTACATTACTAAATTCAATATTCACTTCTTGTTTTACTTGACCTATTAGCAGTATTTAAAAGGGTAAATCACTCTTTTCCCCCGAAATGCTTTCTGCAGGTGACTTTCAGAATTCCATCTTCTCCTGTTTCCCACTACATAACTGGTTGCTTGTTTTCAATCGCTTTTGCCAAACATTCTCTTTTTTCCAATCTCCTCTTAACTGTGGGTTGTTGCCTTAGGCTTCAGTACTTGATCACCTTTCCCAGTCTACACTCACTCCCTTGTGCATATCCCATCTCTGACTGCTAGCCCCATCTATATGTAAACAATTCTAAAATGTATATTCTTGGATCGTTCTGGGACACCAGAAGCATGTATCTTGTCTTCTTGACATCTCTGCTTGGAAGTCTAACAGACATCTCAAGTTTGACCTGCGCAAAATTGAACTCACAATCAATGTTCTATCCAAAATTGACTTGACCAGCATCCATTCATCTCAGTTAATGGAAATGCCATGTTTCCAGTGGTTCAAGCCTAAAACTTTGAAGTCATCCTTGACTTCTCTCACAGACCATTTTAACAAATCATGGTAATTCCACCTTCAATTTATGTCCAGAAATTAAGCCTTACAGATTTTACCACCAACACAGTTAACACCCTGGTCTGAGTCATCATCTCTTTTCTGCAAGGTACTTACAATGCTTATATAGGCCTCCTTTACGATTACTTTGCCCCCATTTCACTCCTCTCTACCAAACTGTCTCCTTCAAGTTCTACAATTAAATGGAGCACTCCCCAGCTTCAAGGTTTTTGTGTTTGCCCTTCTCTCTGTCCACATCCCCAGCTATAAGGTAGGTAACTTCCTTAATTCCTTCAAGCCTTGCTTTAGTAGAAATGTCTCAAGGACTCCCACCCTGCTCATATAACAGATCCTTCCCATCTTACTCTACTTTTTCTTTTATTCATTGCATTTGCTATCTTCTGTCATAATCTATAATTTACTTCATGATTATTTTTTTTTAATTATCTCTCCCTTGAATGGAAAATAAGCCACATGAGAAGAGTGATCTTGTTTGTGCCCTGATGCATTTCTACTGCCTAACATAGTAGCTGACAATCTGACAACTATCTATCTATCTCTCTCTCTCTCTCTATATATATATGAAATTAACACACATGTGTGTGCACATATAGACAAAATTTGTACCTGCTACTCACACAAGAAGCATTCAGGCTTTCATCACTTTCAAACAGTTTACTGTAGGAGTGACTTTTTTCCTAATAAATTCCAGGTACATTTTGAAATTAGGGATTCTATATATTTTTCTCAAATCTTACATTTCAATAACAGTTTATCAGTTTGGAAATGTACTCTGGATAGGTTTTAAACAAATGTTTTATACTTAATTTTCTGACAATGCTGCACCCTGAAAAACTGTTCAACTTTCTTGCCATGGGCAATTGCTGAGTCAACTAAATATCTTCCTAGACCAGTTAGATATACTCAACCTCTGGAAGCAATACTCCAATAGTGACAGCTACAAATCAATTAGAAAATTTACAAAGACACATTTAGTCAGCTTTTTGGTTTTTATTTTCAAATAAATAAATGAAAACTGTTATCTAAATCCCATCCTAATGCTGTCACTGTTTTGCAATCCACACATATTCTTAGAAAGATTTGAAGTTGTTAACTTTAGTTACACTTATGTATACCTCTCTTTGTATTTTTATTTTGTTGTTTATTTATTCCTTGCTATATTTCAGGAAGATAAGTAGATCCCAGAAGAATACCTCTTCTCTTGCATGCCTTTTCTCGTTGACTTTTTTGTCCTAATTTCTACTTATTTTTATGCTTCATGTTAAATTCCAGGAATATTAATGTATCATTTTGGAGTTTGAGCCTGAGGTACAGCTCATTCTTGTTTTTCCCAGTTGCTTGGTTGATTCAATTTTTTACTATAATTTTATTCATCAAACAACTGTGATGTGACTAATATTGGCCCACTTGCTTAGAGGGACCCAGATCCCCAAACTCAAAGACTTTACTATCTTGCTTGATTTCCTTCTTTTCATGAGTCTTGTCATAGAAATAGTTATTAAATTCAAATACATTAAAGAAAATAATGTTTATAGTGAGTTTTCTCAGCTTCCTCAGTTGAAGACAATGTTACAACTTTATTTAAAGACAGCTTAATTTTAAAAGGGCCTATTCAAAAGGGCATGATTCATACATAGTACATAGGTCAGTGCAGAAAATTTATCTTGGCTTAATAAATTGAGAACTGGTAAAGATAAACCAGATGTGAACACATATATATGCACTATTTGTATTTCTCCTCTGATTAAAAAAAAATCAATATGAGGTAGAGAAAAATAAAATGAAAAACCTCCCTCTTTAGTTCGGACATTAATACCAGAGAAAAAAATCTTTCTATTTTGAACGTTTATCTTTTTCTTATAAGAACTACACTTTCTTACAATATATTGCACATTTGCTCTTAAAGAAGAAACACAAATGCTCTGTCACAAATACTATATACACAATACAAGCAATATTTTGTCATTTTAATTATTTTTTTTTCTATTCTATTGTTAGGAGATCAGCTTGTTATGACTCGTATATTTGGAATAACTTCAAGCCTTTATACATCCTCAAGAAGGAAAAAAGCATCAGCAGATATACTGAAGATTATTGTTTATTAATTTATAACTTTTTAAACTATACCAATATATCTATCTGATTGATATAAAAATGCTATATTTGTACATCTGTGATTTTGGTAAATATGTCCAGATTTGTTCCTTATTTTATTTAGCTGATTGGAAAATCCTGAGCCCTTTAATTAATGAAAGGCAGCATGGTGGGAGTTGCATGGTTCATGAAAAAACACATGTTAAGGTAAGAATGTGGCCCAGCTCCCCAGGTACCCAGTTAGCCACCCTGTGGGGCAAAGAATGTCAGGCTAGGGGTTTGGAGGAGTGCTTACACTTCCTTAAAATACCAAATCCTAAGAGACTCTGAAGAGTTTGCCCACATAGACAAAAGTTGTAGCAAGTAGAAAATCTACCACACATTTCACCAACCACTTATTTCAACAGTGAAAGCCAGAAAGACAGTCAAAACTAAGATGAAACAGCCACATAACATAGGAAGTGAATCCTGGCAAATATTAGATAGTCTATAAGTTCCTATTCTTTTTTCTACTTCTTAATGAATATTTAGTAAAGAACAATAATTATAATATTCCTCTTACTCACTCTGTTATTGAGTGTTGACTGAATCCCAGTAGCAATACTCCCTTATTTCTTTCATAGTACTAGAACTTCCCAAGTTTTAACTGGAAACAATGTTTTTTATAAAAATGTGATTAATTTCCCATGAATGATATAAAAACAAAAGAATATGTGAGAGAAGTTCCAATGAACATTAGTTAAAAGAAAATTAACTTTGTCTTTTGCCCATCTTCAACTAGTTTTACATTCCAGTGTCTGTGATATGAGATGTAATGACTGAACTACTAGCAACCATCTTAACCCTGAAGATAAAGACCACCAAGCTTGATGGGTGGCAAGCTGAAATATGCCCACATACCAAGGACTTTGTGAAAATAATTTCCATAGCAGAATTCAGAATTCTATATGAGAAACACTTGCCTCTCATTTAATTATGTTTAATTTTGTTCTTTCAGTAGACTTAATTCTAATTATTACACTTAGTATTTCCAAATTTACCTTGATATTGTTTTTGGTGAACTACTTCATTTATTTTTCTGCTTTGTGGGTGTTTTACCAATTACTTAGATCATTTATTGTATATCTAGAAGTAATGGTTGTGAGCATGGGCTCCGGAGCTTGAGCAACTTTGATTTTGCCATTTACAAGATATATTTTCAAGTTATATAAATAAGCCTCAGCTAGTTTAATCATAGATAGTAATAATAATAGTACTTACTACTTCTTATTGTCATGAGAAATAATGTTGATACTATATATAGGAGCTTATCTTAGTTGAGAACACATATTAAGTATTATAGATATATGTATGTATAAATTTGCAGTTGTATGTTTTTTAATTATGAGCTGTAGAACAAGTACTGGAACATTAATATAGGTTAGAGTTTAATACTTAATAGTGGTGATGATAATTCTATACAAGCACATATGCCCACACATACACAATAAAAATTTAATTCCAAAATATCTATTGTAAAAGTCAAAGCTATCTTTTCTATAAGTAAAATTTTAGAATGCCTGTAGTATAACAATGAATGCCTGTATATCAACTAAAGCTAATCTGATTTAACAGTATAATTTTAAAAGCTAACCATTCTATTGCTGGAAAAAAATTATATGTTAAAAGAGCTAATTTTAAGAATTTTAGATGTACTTAAGCTTATGAAGAAATAGTTTATAGGACTATCTTTTCTTTAATATCACATTTATTATTTTTAATATACATATATACATATAGTTAATAAATCACATAAAATTTTTCAGTGATACTTGAGAATACTTTCATAGTCAGCTTTATATTTTTGGACATTTCTTTACCTAAAAGTATTATATCCTAAAAATAGCTCAAGGACCATTGAAGAGTTGAAAGAAAAAGCACCCCTCTCCTCACACACACTCATATATATATATATGTATATATATATATATACATACATACATACAAACATATTTTCTCTTTTAAGGATATTACCTGTAAATTTGGGGGGAGATTTCAGTCTTACCTAATTCTCTCCATAAAAGATAGATTAACTTTAACTAGAAATTACTAAAGATTTATATGATTTCCTATTCTCTTTTTAACACAGAATTATTTATTAAGAAAGAATTGTAGTCTGCCTTTGCATTCTATGGAAAACTAATTGCCAATGTGTTATTTATTCATTTTCAGCAAACAGTATATGAGTCACAGTTTTCTGCCTGACAAAATTCCTTTAGTTTTTACCAAGAAAAAATGTGTTCAACTAAAGAGAACAATCAAATGATTTTTATTTCAAATTGATACCATATTTTCTTTATCTATTTTCAGTACTTTGTATATCACATAATGATATTTTGCTTGTTTAAAGATAGCTTCTTACCACAAATTGATTAACCAATGTAAAATATATGAGATTAAAATGGTTTCTAAATGTTCTCAGTTCCTAATTTTTTTTTTTTTTTTCGGTACGCAGGCCTCTCACTGTTGTGCCCTCTCCCGTTGTGGAGCACAGGCTCTGGATGCACAGGCTCAGTGGCCATGGCTCACGGGTCTAGCCGCTCCATGGCATGTGGGATCCTCCTGGACTGGGGCACGAACCTGTGTCCCCTGCATCGGCAGGCGGACTCTCAACCATTGCACCACCAGGGAAGCCCCAGTTCCTAAATCTTTTAAGTATTTCTTGTTTGCATGTATGTTCTTATCCTAACAAAATGTATGAAGATAATGAAGAGCCGAAAGGAACAAGTTCTTTTATGTTATTGTCATTTTATAATGTAAGCCAATTTTTGAAAAGTGGGGAAAACATGTGAGTTAAATTCAGGTCAAAAAAATCCTGTGACAGATCATATATGTTAAGTAATTTGGAATTACACTGAAGGTGGACAGGAAAAAGCAGTAATAATGATAGAAACTATTCATAGAACATTTTAATATTCCAGTAGCTGTTCTTCACACTTTTTCTATATAAATGCATTTAATCATCACAGCCATCCAAAGAAACAGATACTGTTATTTGTGTGCCCATTTTTTAGATGAGAAAAGTGACTCAAGGAGAATGGTAGCTGGACTAAGTTCTAACATTATAGAGGTGTGGGAGCCGGAAGTCAAGCTCAAGTGGTCTGTCTCTAATGATTATGTTTTCCATTAACATATTTTGTTGCCTCATAAATGTTTCATTTTTTCTAATTTTTAAATCATTTATTGATCTTTTTAAGAAGTTGATATTAGAGGCTATACATCATAATAATATTAAAAAAAAAACCTGTGGTGCAAGCCTGCTAAGCCCTAGTACAGTGAATTTACTCTACAATTAAATGTCAGAGAACTAACTTCTGTCTCTGGCAGCAATGTTATCTAAATAACCTGCAGAAAAAACTGACAAAGCACACCTAGACATTCTAGGTAAAATGTAAAACTACAATCTTTTATTAACATTGTAGCTGAACTCACAATATAGTATTATAGATTACCAGAGGCTAAAAAGAAAAGGGAGTTAGAAATAAGAATGGCAAGTTAATACTAAAACTAAAGCAACCAGTGCATTGCTGCTGAGCTTATTAAGCAAAAGGCTTGTTTGCTGGCAACTTGGGTTTTAATAGTGGCTCTGGAGACCAGAAACAAGACGTTAGGCTAAATGGCATCAAGGAGGTGGGCGCACACATACACACACACACACTTAAACACACACACACAGAGGAAGTCGAACTCTCAGAAGTTTTCATCCTAAGTGAACTGGTGGACTAGAAAAACTGTTCCTGCTGGCAATGGCAAAACCCACAAGCTAATTAGCTTATCTTGGCCTAAGGTCTGGTAGGAAAAAATCTCTCCCATAAAAATTCACAGTCACAGCCATCTCTCAGCAGTTAGGAATATGATTTTACAATTGGTCCAGAAAAATGACAGTCAACAAGTTCATTTAAAATTTCCCAGGTTGACAGTAATCTAGAATGCCTGGCTGAATTAAGCCTCAATACTCTTCTGATGTGCAGATCCCCAACCAATCTTCATAGAAGTCTCACAAACTAAATCTTGGGAAACCTGAGCTCACCTTTTAAAATTACTAAATACATGAAGACACAAGCCACACTGAGTAAGAACTATCAGGAACATTTAGAAAAAAACTCAAATACCAACAGCATAGGGTAAAGATAATAAAATAATTGGATGAAGAATGTAAAAATGACTATGTTTAAAGATAGAACTGAGAACAACAAAAAGGCATATAGTATTATCAAAAGAGAATGAGTAGCTGTGAAAAAAATATATACAAAAGAAAAATATAGTCATTTAATTTAAACATCAATAGCTGTGTTAAGTTAAATAACAAAGGAGAGAGAATTAATGAACTGTTAGAACATATGTGCAGAAAATAAAGTAATAAAAATATGACAGCATGTCAATATATTTCTTTGCCCAGTTCTTTCTTCCTGGGGCAAAATATCATATTCAAACACTTCATTGGGAAGTGTAATACCAGGGAAGCATAAGAGAGTGAAAATGGGAAGTGAAGCAGGGAAGCAGAGATAAGAGATAGAGTGGGTTGCTGAGCAAGCTACAACTTCATGACAAAGAGAATGATTAATCTTGCCTGAAACAGGAAAAGAAAGAGATGAGAATAGATCTTGCCCACTGGATGTCTTCTATTTGTCAAAGTTTATGACCTAAGGAGTTAAGTCCATATACTTTCCAGTTGCAGATGTACAGATATCAAATAGGTCCTACAGAGTCTCATGCCTCAGAAGCCACTGGAAGCCCTGAGGTGAAGACAAGTGACAGACATGAAGTTAGTACCACTTGATATTATGGGTTGAATCATTTAGTGGCAGAAGGGCTTAGGAGCAGAAACCTCAAGATCCCTCAGGCTGTAAGGATGTTGGTCATAGTGACCTGGCTCCAGGACAGAGAAAGAAGCAGCACAAATCATCTACAGAGCTTTTGGACCAGATACTGAGGGAAAGCATATACTGAATCTAGCTGCCTATGAGCTGTCTCTTGCAAATTAATATCCAGAAATACACCCTATGTTAGAGGAAAAATGAAGTCTAACGTTAATCTAATTGATGTCACAGGTGACTATAACATAGAGAATGGAAGAGAGGTAATAGTAAAAAAGATAATGACTAAATAATTTTAAAATTAAGGAATTATGTAAAATTAGAGAATCAGAAGATTTCTCAATGGCAATAGCAGAATGGGGAAGTTATGGAATATTGCCTTCAAAATGTTGAATGAGAACTTCTCAACTTAAAGTCAAAATACATTCATATATCATAAAGTTATGAGAAAAAAATGACATATTCAAACAAAGAAAGTTTACCAATAAGAGATGTTCAGGAACTATAAAAGGGTGTTCTCCACGAATAAGAAAAAAATAATTATAAGAAAATATTGTGATGTAAGAATAGTGAGCAAAAATATGGATTAACACATGAGTAAATATAAACAAAAATAAAGTGTACAGAACAATAATAAAAATAGCTGTAATAAGAATATGGGGCAAAAGACAAAATTGAAGTTAAATGCCTAATTACAACATCTAATACAATGGAAGGGATGGATAAAAGCTAAAATACTGTATATTTTCTGAATTAGAATGGGGTAGAGGTAATAGATATAGGTATTGTCAAATCAAATACAAATGTTTGCATGTTTGAGAGTAAGTAAAAAACTAAAAAAATAGACTATAGAATTTCTATTACTGGGAAAAATTAGATAAATTATTATCCAAAAAGAGGAAGAATTTTTAAATGTAAAATAAAGCTCAGAAAATCAGAGTAAAAAGAAAGCTTATATTAAATGACAGAAATAATTCCAAAAATATATTATCAATTTAAGATAATTGGACTAAACTCTTCAGTTAATAGTAGTGATTTTAAGGCCTCATTCAAAATATAAAATTTATATGCCAACATATTTCCATATATATTATTATAGAATTTATAAAGAACACAGTTAAAATATAGGATTATATAATATTTGAAAGCAGAGGTGAAAATATATGGCAGGGGAACACTAATCAATAACAAGCTAGTAGAGCTACAGTAATATTAAGAAAAAATAAGGAGCTTCCCTTGTGGTGTGGTGGTTGAGAGTCCGCCTGCCAATGCAGGGGACACAGGTTCATGGCCCGGTCTGGGAAGATACCACATGCCGTGGAGCAGCTGGGCCCATGAGCCATGGCTGCTGAGCCTGTGCGTCTGGAGCCTGTGCTCCACAACGGGAGAGGCCACAACAGTGAGAGACCCACGTACCGCAAAAAAAAAAAAAAAAAAAGAAAAAATAAGGTTAAAAACGTACTACACATAAGGATAATTATTGCATAAAATGTATGTGACAACTTAGCTAAAAGATATTAAAATTCTCATATTTTATGTACTTATTGACATTGACAAATAATTCATAAGGCAAAACTATCTGAATTATAATGAGGTATTGACCAATTCACCATTATTTGAGAATTTTAATGTTAAAAATAGTTTTAAGTAATTGTAAGCATAAAAAATTTGAAAAATCTGATTATCATAACTTATTTGTAGTTATTTATAGAACTTTGCATCCCTTAATTAAAAAATACTCATTCTTCTTCAGTTGGAATAAAGCTTATGGAAAACCATAAAGGAGAGTTGAACACATTTTAAAGTGTCTTGTCATACAGATAATATTCAATGACCATGACATAATGAATAGACATAAATAAGAAAAATATAACTAAACATATTAAGAAAGTTAAAAATATGTTTTTTAAATTAATATTAAAACCATGATGACAATAGACCCACAGATATAGAAAACAAACATGGCTACCAAAGAGAAAGTGGGCACAGGAATAAATTAGGAGTTTGGGATTTATATATATGTGAATCTAAATACATATCTATACATAAAATAGACAACCAACAAGGACCTACTGTATAGCATGGAGATGATATTCAATACTTTGTAATAACCTCTAAGGGAAAATAATCTTAAAAAGAATATATTTATATCTATATAAGTATAACTGAATCATTTTGCTGTACACCTAAAAGTAACACAACATTATAAATCAACTATTCTTCAATAAAAAGCAAAACCATAATGACATATCATTTCACACCTACTAGGCTGACAATAATATGAAAATCTGATAATGTCAAATGATGGCTATTAGGTAGAACAATGGAAGCTCATACATTCTGGTGGTAATTTAATTGATTAAGACCATTTTAGGGAAAAATCTAATAAATATGTAAACTCCTAGGTATAATCCAGGAAAACTTTTGCACAGGGGACATAGACAAGAATATTCACAGTAGAAGTATTATTTCTCATAGCAGAATAATTAGGTAAAATACTGTCCCTCTATACATAAGAAAAAATAAATTGTGATGCTTTCATGATTATCTATTGTATAGCAGTGAAAATGAATGAATTAGAACTATATATATCAAAATGAATGAATCATACAAATATATTGTTATACATAAAAATTGGAGAATAAGGCATATATTCTGATTTTATTTACATTATATATTAAAGTGTGTGTATTAATATTGCACATGGTTTAGGGAGATACATATATATTCTATGGATACATATACTTACATATACTTTAAATGAATACCCTCAGAGGAAAGAGAACTGGATGCAATTGGGAGTGTTAGCCAGGAGACTCCAATAGAACTTAAAATGTTTTATAGGTGTATATTGGTCACATGAATATTGTTCTTTATGTTTTTTATAAATCAGAAATAATTTATAATGAATGTTAACCGATAGGGAGAACAATCAGATCAACATGTATAAATAGCTGCTTAAGTCAAGAAATTGAAGAAACAGTTGTTTGGATTGAATATTATGATTAAGTGAAAGCTAAGGAACCTGGATAACATTCAAAGTATTTTAATATAATAAAATTGATTTAAATTTAACATTTATCTGAACATAATTTTTAAAATAAATATTAATATATTATTCACTGTCACTTATGTTTTCATGAATGTACAGTACACAAGTGCAACTGTACAACTTCCTGAAGACCACAACTTATGAGTATTTTATAAGTAACATAATTGTTCTGTAAACAGTTGAATTATCTTTTACCAAAAATTATTCTTCTCTTTTCTTTAGCTACTCATTGTTTCTGTTTTGTTTTGTATCCTTTGGTGTCCTCTTGTTCCTTTGACTAACATGCAATGAATTTTCTGTCATTTATGTAACATTTACACATTAACCCCCTTCTCAGCCTCATTGCACTCTTTTGACACATTACATTAATAATATTGACTGTGATAAAAGAGGGAGTATCCATCACTTTTTCAGGAATTTATGCTAACTTGGGTTAAGAATTTATTTTATATCATTAAGCACTTCATCAGATGATACTCACAATACCCCGACAATCTTTTCTAAAAACTAAACTTCACACTGGACATCTCAAATGACCAGTCACTAATATTGTAAAATTTAATGTAATGCAGCAAAAAATGCACAGCATCACACATGAAGTGTTCTTGCTGAAAAGCATTGTTGCTGAGTTGAATTATACCTTTAGCTTTAACACTATTTTATAAGAAAAAGCAGGGATAGAAGGTCAAGTCAAACCTCACCACAGGGAAGCAATCAACCAAATCCAGCATGCACAACATTCTACAGGACACATAGCCTGGCTTCTCCAGGGATGTGTCATAAAAAATAAAGGCAGAGTTTCTTCAAACCTCTTAAAAGATGTAATCTTCAAATGCAATGGGCAGCCGTGTTTGGTTTAGTTTAAAATAAATAAAATGTTGGGAAAAAATTGAGGTAATAAAGAAAAGGAGACTATGGAGAGGGTATTAAATACTATGGAGATATTTTTGTTTGTTTTATTAAATGAATAAACAAAAATAAGCTCAAAATGGATTAAAGACCTAAGTGTAAGGCCATACACTATAAAACTCTTACAGGAAAACATAGGCAGACCAGTCTATGACATAAATCGCAGCAAGATCCTTTTTGACCCACCTCCTAGAGTAATGGAAATAAAAACAAAAATAAACAAATGAGACTTAATGAAACAGCTTTTGCATAGCAAAGGAAACCATAAACAAGATGAAAAGACAACCCTTAGAATAGGAGAAAATATTTGCAAATGAAGCAACTGACAAAGGATTTATCTCCAAAATATACAAGCAGCACATGCAGTTCAGTATCAAAAAAACAAACAACTCAATCCAAAAATGGGTGGAAGACCTAAATAGACATTTCTCCAAAGAAGATATACAGATTGCCAACAAACATATGAAAGAATGCTAATCACCACTAATCATCAGAGAAATGCAAACCAAAACCACAGTGAGGTATCACCTCTCACACCAGTCAGAATGGCCATCATCAAAAAATCTAGAAACAATAAATGCTGGAGAGCGTGTGGAGAAAAGGGAACACTCTTGCACTGCTGGTGGGAATGTAAATTGATACAGCCACTATGGAAAACAGTATGGAGGTTCCTTAAAAACAAAAAATGGAATTACCATACGACCCAGCAATCTCACTACTGGGCATATACCCTGAGTAAACCATAATTCAAAAAGAGACATGTACCATAGTGTTCATTGCAGCACTATTTACAATAGCAAGGACGTGGAAGCAACCTAAGTGTCCACTGACAGATGAATGGATAAAGAAGATGTGGCACATATATAGAGTGGAATATTACTCAGCCATAAAAAGAAACAAAATTGCGTTATTTGTAGTGAGGTGAATGTACCTAGAGTCTGTCATACAGAGTGAAGTAAGTCAGAAAGAGAAAAACAAATACCGTATACTAACACATATATATGGAATCTAAAAAAAAAAAAAAAAAAAAGAAAGGTTCTGATGAACCTAGGGGCAGGACAGGAATAAACATGAAGATGTAGAGAATGGACTTGAGGACACGGGGAAGGGGAAAGGTAAGCTGGGACGAAGTCAGAGAATAGCACTGACATATATACACTACCAAACGTAAAAAAGATAGCTAGTGGGAGGCAGCTACATAGTACAGGGAGATCAGTTAGGTGCTTTGTGACCACCTAGAGTGGTGGGTTAAGGAGGGTGGGAGGGAGGCTCAAGAGGGAGGGGATATATGTATATATATGGTGGTATATATATATATAGTTGATTCACTTTGTTATACAGTGGAAACTAATAAAATATTGTAAAACTATTATATTCCAATAAGGGTGTTAAAAAAAAAATGAAGCAAAGTTGTTAGACTAATAGTAAAGGTTTTGATTTTTGTATAAATTCTTATAAGCAATATTTGTAAATGTGACATGTGTACTATGCCCCTACCCTACACCCAAGCATCATAGTTAGCCTACTAAAACCTTGAGTAAAAGATATCTAAAACTAGTTTGTGCTAGATTGTCTTATAACCAAAAACCTCCTTTAGAACCTCCTTTTTATGTGATTCTGCAAACTACATTTCCCACATTTCCTTAGTCTGTTGGCATTCTATTAGATGATGCTAATGGCAGGAACGAAGGAGAGATTTTAGCACACGAAAAGGGACTTCCTTCCTGCTTTCTAGTAATTACTATCTATATTGTTTCAGCAGCAGACGACAGCTGACTTCAGCTTGCAGCTTCTTTCAACCCTTAAACCCCAGGTTTGCCATGTCCTCTTGTCAATTAGTACACCAGGCACACTGCAGGCTCCCGTGCACTGGCCTTGTGGTCCAATTACCAGTCAGGCGTTACTCTTTCCTCAGAAGTCCAAGGACTTCTTAAGTGTTGCTCCCCATGCCCTCTCGTCTTCCAGCATGAAAGCAATGCACTAGTGGATATGTATCTTGCTGCTCCTAGGTTTAGTTAATTCCATATATTTCCACTTTTTTCACCTGTTCTAGAAGTTACTGATGCTTTGGGAAGTTATAAATTTCTAGGTTAATTCAAAGTTCTTTTCTGATCTTTCAAACTTCTAACATCAAGGTAAACAGACCTCCTTGGTTTGAAGTATGTAAGATGTTTTTCAGGCTAGACCCAAGTGAAACACATTTTAAGATGGGGATCTTAGCACATAGTTAAATGTTCTATAATACAAAATTATTTTTCAATTGATCAAAGGAACGTAATACTTGGAAAGGGTGGTTGGCAAATACTGTTAGCTCTAAATCAAGATTTTGGGGGGTAATATTTTGAGTTCAGGAAAAGGCGTGGAAGAAGGCTAAAAATAATATGAAATTCTGGAGTTCTTGGGCTTACTCAGGAAACTCTGAATGCAGAGGGAATGTTTTCAAGTGAGATTTCTGTAATATTACATAATAGAGGTCAGCAAACTATGTCTGGTGTGACAAAGCAATCTGTTGTCTGTTTTTGTAAATAAAGTTGTATAGTCACATGTATTCATTCAAGTATTGTCTATAAAGATAGAGGTGACTAATTGTGAGAGATCATATGACCTAAAAAGCCTAAAATATTTACCATTTAGCCCTTTATTGAAAAAGTTTGCCAATAGGGTAGACAGTAGATCCGAGAGTAAAATACAGTGCTATTTGTATTGAACAAAGTTTAACACCAACATTAATTACAAATATTAGACTTGGTGCAGGAATTCACACAGATAAGACATTGAATCATTTCATTCACTACAGGTTTCATTTGAGGCCAGGGGAAGTAGGCTGACCATCAGAGGTGAAGGCCACTGTCATAAGTAGCTGCTAATGAAGGAAGTCATGACATCTGGAAAGGGAAGATATAACAAAAATAATAATAAAAATAAATTGTATTAAACCACAGAAAATAAAAGGAGCATTTTGTTCTTCAGGGTTATCACAGATACAAGAAAGTTTGCACAGACAATTGAAGACTTAAATTAGCAAATGGAATCTAAACTTTTTCTACCTCTCATGTCATTAAAGATTCAAACAACTCAATGCAATCTGCAAGAGAATTCTCAAGTGTAAAAAATAGCCATCCATCTGTAAGAATAAGAAACCATTTGTTCACTAGGCATATGAATTAGATTTATCAGTTGAAAAAGAAGGGGACCAATATTTGAACTCTGTATTAATATACATTTAGAAATAGATCTACAATGTGAGACACTAAAATGTTGTGGTATCTGTAATTGACACACAAAATAATTCAGGAGGGCATCATATTTATTACAACAGAATAGGCAGTCATGTCAAGACAATATTCTGAGTGAGGGAAAACTGATCCAGAGGGAAATGTTGCCCTATTTTAAAAATACAGTGGAGGCAGTCAAAGCAAATCACAAATTGCAGTAAATGCAACTATTTATTAATTAAAGGAATTCCCCTAGAATTTAGATAAAAATAAGATTCAAATAAGAGAAAGAGTGAAGATAATTAGATAGCTCTTTGTCCTTTAACTGTCCTTGGAATACCAGACTCGAAGATTCACTGCTCATTTGACAATTTCACTTGAATATCTAATAGGGATCTCAAATTTAACAAGATCAAAACAAAATTATTTATTTCTATCACTCAAACCTTCTCTTACAGTAGCTCTCATCTTAGTTAACATCACCTTCCTACAGTTGCTCAAGGCCAAAATCTACAAGTCGTTGATTCCTTTCTTTCTTTCACCCCTTGAGAAATCCACCAGCCCATTCTGCCACACTTATCTCTAAATTAATATCATCTTCTGAGTGTTCCCTCCACCTCTACCTCCCTGGTCCAGGTCAACATTTTCACTCACCTGTACTCATATGAAAGCCTCCTTGCAGGCTTCCCTGCTTCCACTTCTGTCCCTCATGAATCCATTCTCCACATGGTAATCAGAGTGATCTTTTAAAAATGTAAATCAGTTCATACCACTTTCCTACCAGAATCCTTAAATTACTTCCCTCTATAAAAATAAACTGTAGGAATTTGAAGTCAGTCGTGGGGTAGTTTCTTTTTATGAGTACTGCCTTAAAAACATATGGGACACGGATAGCAAAACCACAAACCCACACACAATATCTACAACTAAACTAAATGTTAACATATTCCCACAAACCTCAAAATATAATCAGGTGGTGAAAAACTGCTAAAAGCTAAAGATACAGATTTATCAGCATTTGTGCAGAAGAAAGCACAGTATCAAACAAAACTGTAAAGAAAATAATCCCCAAATAGTCAAGGAGTCCTCACTGGAAAGCTTGGTGAGGCCAATTTGATGCTGGCAGCTGAGAAAGAGTTGAGTTTAACCCAGTCCAACTCAGAGCTGAGTGAAGGACTCAACTAGCCTTTGTTCCCTTCAGATAAGCAGAATAGTAGATAAAGGATATAAACAGACATGCATAAAACTGTTAAAGACAGCAAAGAAGGTTCAAAACAGGAGAACAGAAAAGAAACCAGGGAAATCTGAGAAATAAAATAACAGAATATAGAATATAGAATAATAGAATATTTCAATATATTGAGTTGAAAAAATAACTAAAATAAAAAGCAAAATATATGTTCTAAAGAACTGAAGACAGAATCAGTAAATGGCAAGATAGATGTGAAGAAATTACTCACAGCACAGAACAAGCCACTAAGATTCTAATAAATCACAATATGATTTATTAGACAGGTTAGAAGATGTCACTTAATTTTTTTTAAAGTAGAATAACCTGATCAGTCTAGAACACTGACTTTATCCTCTAATATTTCTAAAAGCAGAAGTATAAGAATCAACTCCAATTTAACACTAAAGTAGTCCATGTAGAGAAACATTAAAAAAAAATAACCTAAATATTTATTGAATGTGTGATTATTGCATATATATATTTTTTTACAGTTCAGTTAGAGCTAATCATAAAAGCTTGAATGTTATTTTTACTAAATTAATACTTCAAACTGAGCATTATTTTCCACTTACCTTCTAACCATAAGGAAAACAGTCAACCATCCTTCATCTCATTTAACCTATATGTAGCACAGCATAATGTACTAAATTTTGTTCAGAGTACCAGGAGAATTGTAATGGCTGATAATACAGTCCTCCAAATCCTAATGAGATTCCATACTCTATTTCTTATACAGTGAACACTTTTCCTTTTAAAAACAATTTTATACAAAAATATAAATGCTGTTTTCTGCTCCCCTATGTACTCAACATCTTTTTTCTGTTTTCAAAAGAAATGAAGGTTTTTATATATCATATAATTGACTAATTTAAAGTGAAAAATTCAATATTTTAGTAAATTTATCAAGTTGCACAACCATCACTATAAATCACTTTTAGCATATTTTCACCACCCCAGTAAAATCCCTCATGCATTTATACTTTTAACACACACACACAACTGTCCCAGATAACCACTTTCTTCATAGATTTGCCCTTTCTGGACATATCATATAAATATAATCAATAATATATGGTCTGTTATTTATGGATTTTTTTCACAGAGTATGATGTTTTGAAGTCCATCCATGCTGTAGTACATATCCATAGTTTATTCTTTTCAACTGTTGTATGGATATAGCTCATTTTATCTATCCATCAGTTGATGGACATTGAAGATTTTTTCCTCTCTTATGAATAATGCTGCTGTGAACATCCATGTACAAGTCTCTGTCATGACATATTTTCAAATATCTGTGTAATTTTAAGGAATTGAAATTAAGATTAAAAAACTTGGAAAATGTACAATTTTAGAGTGATTCAATAGAGTCCAAAAATTTTACTTTTTTTTCATTGTAAAACTTGGAAAAGCTTTTTAAATATTTTCTCCTACATATTTTAATAATACATGCATCCATTTGTCTTCATGAGAATTGAGGAAATACATTATACACTATATCTAATACTCAATTATAAATTCATATGTGAAATTTTCCTGCAGTGACATCTTTCCCTTTTTTACCATAAGTCATCTGCTCCTATGGGAATGGCAAATATATGAGAAGTAACTTTTTCTCTATATCAGCAATGACCAAATAAATAAATAGTACTGCCAAGCCAAAATTTATGCAGTGAAGTTGATACAAAAAATAAAATCAGCTAATCCAATTAAAAAACATTTTATTTATATGGGAAATCCACAAATGGTATGCACACATGTATAAATAAACATTTTTGTTATGTATTATAAAAAGCAACTTTTAAGTGGTTTAATTTATTCAAACATTCTAAAAATAATTATGGAGCCTAGACCCGTTCTAGGTTCTGGAGCTTACTTCTGCTTTAAGAATTCAAGAGTTAATTGTGTCTAACTTCATGTTGTTTGAAGAGATGTGACTCTAGCACTATAGAAGGTAATTTTCATCTGCAAAACTCCAGCATTGTGAAGTTCAAAATTTCTGCGTTGTACCCAGAACATTTTTTATTGTTAAAATGTAGTTTCACAACTAAATTACTACTTCCCATGTTCTAAATTCAATAATTTATAAATTACAACAAAAATAAAATTGTTGTCTTCAGAAAATGTTCCTCCTCATCGCACTGACCTCACTTATTTACATAAGGCCAGACCTTCTAACAAAGACTGTCACTGCTAGAAATTGGGCACGTTTTGTAGAGACGCTGTCACTGGGAGAGAAGCCCATTTCATGTCATCTTGGTTAGAAAAAAAAACTGATAAAGTATCCTTAAAAAATAAAGTGTTAGTCTTATTTGCAAACATTATTAAGTTATAGCTTGGTTTAGGAACACTGAGTACTAATATTGATCTAATGTCTAGAAAAAAATATGTCAAACTAGGAAGAGTATCTACTTTCTTCATGAAGGAAAGTTGTATACTCATTAATAACGTCAGTGCAGTGGTAAGTCACTAACTCCATTTTCATGATTTGCTGTGGTTTATGAGTTGGCAGAGACACATAGTTTCCTTCAATCCTGCTTGCTCATTATTAATGCTCAAAATCTTTCAGTGATGGATAGAGTATGCAACATTGCTGAGACATCATTACACACATTTATTTCTGAGACTCTTCAGCTTTTAACAAAATATAACTTTGGAATCTAGAAAAACTGAATCAATCAAGGTGAATGTTCATCACTAAATGCAATAGACATATTCCTGGAAAGTGGAGGGTGGTAAGGTTAACTGGTTAAAAACATGCGTTATGGAGCCACGCTACCTGACTTATTATTAATTATATGAGAGCTAGGAACAAGTTACTCAACTTTTAGACTTTGGTTTTCTCACCTCTCAAACGGAGATAATAATGGCATAGAGATTCTTTGAAGATCAAATGAGAAAATACGTAAGGCTAGGTAAACCGTGGAAGTTTTAGTTCTCATCAGGACACTTTGAAGAGGGGACCTATTAATAACTACAGTGGGATAACACACATAAAGCAAGATTTCCTGAGTAAGATGCATACATGATTATTTTATAGAAAGCACCCTTAACTCAGTGCTTGACACCTGGCAAAGTTTCAATTAGTGCAAGTGAAGATTAGTACAATTTTAAATTTTATCTATTTGCCTGATATTTGACAATCAAATCCCCTTTTAAAATATTTTGATCTAAGAGCAACTAACATGAAAATTCAACCGAAGCATTGTCCTAGGAAGTTTGCTCATAGACATAGCTATGAAGTAACCATTAATTCATGTAAGCCATGTTTACTTTGCCTACTCTACTCCAAGTACTGGAGCAGATGCTGTACATAGAGCAAAGAGGAGATAGTCCTTGCCCCTTGGAGATTCCTTTCTAAACATACACTCAAGGGACATTGTTTAGGTAACTTTATTTTTTTACTTTTGTTTTATTTTTTATTGAAGTATAGTTGATTTACAAAGTTGTGTTAGTTTCAGGTGTACAGCAAAATGCTTCAGATATATATATATATATATATATATATATATATATATATATATATATATATATATATATATATATATATATATATACATATATATATATATATATATTCTTTTCAGATTCTTTTCCCTTATAGGTTACTTCAAAATATCAAGTATAGTTTTCTGTGCTATACAATAGGTCCTTGTTGGTTATATATTTTATATATAGTAGTGTGTAAAAGGAGGTAACCAATGGTGTAAATCTGCTTCTATAGCAGAATTTCCAAATGAAGCTTGGCTTAGATCACTAGAATTATAAATATCACTGCTCTGGGTAACTTATTCCTCTCTTCTATGTTTCTTTTCTACTCTACAGATCAAGACTGGAGCTGAAATATGAAGATATTTGGGGTTTATCTAGGATCAACTGTGTCTGAAGAGCTGGGACTCACATAAGTAAGGGTAACCTACATTTATGTATAACCCCCCAATCTCAATGACTTAACAAGTAAATACCTACTCTTCACTCATGGAAAGTTTGCTACTAGTTGGGCATACCTCTAGAACAACTTCCAGATGGTCACTCAGTGATGCAAGATATTTCTATCTTATGAGCATACCATTTCTACACTGGCTTCCACAGTCATTGCCAAAAAGGAAGAGAGGTGTTAGATGTTGAAAAAGAGCTTTAGTCCAAATTGGTTTGACATTACTTCTGCTCATAAACCACTGGCCTTGGGTAATTGCAAGAGGGCTGGAATATGTGTGGGGGCATATAGATATTCAACCAGCAGCAAATGTATCGTCTACATAGATGTATTATCACATGGAGAGTGGGTTAACAGGAGTGGCACTGTAGTTAAATTCAGTTTAGGATTGAGCAGAAATTGAGATGAAGGATACTGGTGAGAATTTCAAAATATGTGCTTTATTTTTCTTAAAAAAACCTTTTTTTTTAATGTGGACCTTTTTTTAAGGTCTTTATTGAATTTGTTACACTATTACTTCTGTTTTATTTATTTATTTATTTATTTATTTATTTATTTATTTATTTATTTGTGTCTGCAAGGCATGTGGGACTTAGCTCCCTGACCAGGGATTGAATTCACATTCCCTGAACTAGAAGGTGAAGTCTTAACAATTGGACCACCAGGGAAGTTCCCAAGATGTGCTTTATTAAAGTATGAAGAAATGTTTCAGAAAGAAACTTATCTAAACTACTTAAAGCAGAGCTCTTCCCCAATATTAATTCAAAAATATGAAACGGAATATTAAAATTGATCATTTTTAAAGCATTCAGAAAATTGAGGTACACAAGGTTTTCAAATACTTCATTAATTTTCTAGGCCAATAATGTAATTTCAGGCTTCTGATGCTTCATTTTCAAAACCATATTGAAGCATCTCTCTTTCATAAGCTCACTTTCTTAGACACAAGTCCATTCATAATTGACTTGACAGTGCTGGAAAATTTATTTTTTTTGTATAAAGGACAATATTTATCTTGGTAGAACAACAAAATCTGCACATTGAAAGAATGTCTTTGGCATCTGTGATAGAGCCAAACATTGATTTCACTTCACTGATGCATGATATTTGTGTCAATGAAGGAAACCTTTTTTTTTTTTCTATCAACACATCTTATTCTCTGACAGTCTGAGAAAATATAATTTAATTTGGCTTTCAACTGCAGTCTACATTTCTATTACAACTACAGTCTACAGTTCAACAGTGCAGAACCTCAAGTGTTCAGAATGATTTTGAAACGGATCTTGAAAAAGAAACACAGGAGCTGTATGTGTCTATGTGTGGGTTGTGTGTGTGTAGGTGCACTGTTTGGAAGATAACGACAAGAGAGATAAACAAGACGAGAGACAGAGTTTTAGTGTCAAACCTCATGTCTAGGTGAAAAAAATTATTTTTTTTGGAAATGGGGGCAGAGAGAATGTGAAAAGGCAAATTACCAACTCACCATTTCATTTCATGTTTCCAACAGCTGTAGCACTCTAAATTTTGTTTGACATGAGAATAAATGTCTGAATTTTAAAGATTAAACTGTATATAATGATTTTATCATCAGATCCTCATCTTAATATCAATATGAACATTTTTAAAATGAAACTGAACTGCACCTAATTAAGAATATAGCACAATAAATTACCTCTCTCAGGGGATAAATGGTGTTGTGCCTCCTCAATTTAAGGCAATAACAAAGTATTAAGAAAATATATATTTCTTTTGATGTTTAACATTTAGAAAAACACACACCACAAAAATTTGAAAGCCAAGATGCTTGCTTTGGAAAATTCTGTAAAGTTTGATTTTACAAAGTGAACAAGAATTATTTAAAAATAAATAAGATTTTTATGACACAGAAATTAAAAAATAAAATAGTTTAGAAGATAATAGAATATTCTTATGGAAACAAATGTCCACAGAAAAAACAGCAGAAGTTTTATTGTACAATTAGGGATTCATAATGACTATGTAGATTTCTTCTTTAATTTGATGGATAATTTCAGTCTATTTTCCCTGGGTAGTTGATATTAGCTAAGCACTTTTCTACCATTTGCTATAACTAAGTGAGATGATGTTTCAGGTTACTGTCTTTCTGGTGAAGACAAGGAAGAAATGATTTAGGCTACCTTGTGGTGGGCTCCCACTACAACATGAAATCCTCAGATATAAGAATTTAGCATAAATCTATTTAAAATTTACATTTTGGAATAATCCAGAAGATTGATTTATTAATAATTGATAAATTATGCAATTTTGCAAAAAATTGCAATACAGTTATCAGTAATTGTTTAATATGTTGACAGTGAAGTTTTTGTTTTGGAATGTACAGACATGCACAATATTTATATGTTTATGTATAAATATGTGTCCTATATAGTATATATTATTTTATAAACAACTAAACATAAAAATATATTTGTTTAACTAAGTTCACATTAAAAGCTAGAGATTTAACTGTTTCATAAAAAGAACTTGCACAATTTATCCCTCCCCTCCCCACTCCCCCGGTAACCATAAGTTTAGTTTCTATATCTGTTACTCAAATTTTTTTTTTTGGCCACTCTGTGTGGCTTGTGGGATCTTTTTTCCCCCTACCAGGGATTGAACCTGGCCTACAGCAATGAAAGCAGCAAGTCCTAACCACTGGACTTCCAGGGAATTCCCTGTGACTCTATTTCTGTTTCATAAATAAGCTTATTTGTACCTTTTTTTTTTTTTTTTTTTTAGATTCCACATATAAGATTGGGATTGACCGTACAGACTACAGTATATAAAATAGATAACTAATAAGGACCTACTGTATAGCACAGGGAACTCTACTCAATACTCTATGGGAGTAATAACCTATATGGGAAAATATCTAAAAATGAGTGCATATATGTATATGTATAACTGATTCACTTTACTGTACACTTGAAACTAACACAACATTGTAAATCAGCTATACTCCAGTAAAAATTAAAAAAAAAATACTTGCACAAACATTCCCTGAGAGAAATGATTGAGTTAAATGGGAATTATTTACATCAGATACTATAAAAGAATCATGTTAACAAACCTTAGTGCCATGCCAAGTACATTAAAAATATTTTTTGTACTATAGCAATGTGTGATAAGTTCTCATGATACGTTTTTGTGTTGTTTCCTTTTTAAGTATCTTACATCACAGGAAATTTTCATGATACAGGATTCATTCTCTCTATATATCTGAAAGAACATATTTCAGACAGGCAAACAACATTCTTGCAATTTGCGTATGGGTAACTCAGAAAGTCTGATATTGAGCTATCATATGTTAATATTCCATTCTAAAGCTCTGCCATCCATCATCCATGAATGTACTTTTCCCCATAGGAGTCTGCTCACAGACTTAACTGAATAAATGATAGAAAATCATCCAAGTAAAAATCTTCTCTCAAGTAATAAAGGACAATAATATCAAGGAGAGACAAAACTCAGAAACTCCAGCAATCTGTAATGAGTGAAAAGGAATTAATTTTGAAAATAGTATCTGTGTGATTTTATCACTCCAAGTAATTCAGCAGTCCCTCAGTTTGCCTCAAGGCTTTTATTTATGTAAGACATGTCAAATTTATATGTATCCACTCTAAGAGTCAGAAAAATGATGAGACCCTGTAATAAAAATTAATGGCATGGCTCAATGTGTTAAGAATAACAGACAATGAATTAGAATCAATTCAAATACGTGAAAAATGTTTTCTTTTTTCTAACACTGAATATCCAAATTAATTTACATAGTGGGAACCAGTCATGAGAGCAAATGCATAAGCTGAGGAGAAAAACAACATAAGCAAACAAAGAAAAAAATTTCCTCCTTATATACAATACCAATTCCACCTGGAGAGTGAGAGATAGTGAGAGAGAGAGAGAGAGAGAGAGAGAGAGAGAGAGAGAGAGAGAGAGAGAGAGAGAGAGATAGGCGGGAAGGAGGAAAGGACAGAGGAGAAATGTAATTCATAATTCACTCTTTTTACTTCATGGTTTGGCATACTTTTCATATTCATACAGTAAAGTAAATTAACTTTCCTGATGAACTCCATTTATTTATATTTACTTTTTCTGTTTTCTGGCTTGCAGCCGAAGGTAAATAAAAAGAAAAGGAAACCCCAACTGAATAATGTATAAACCTTGAATGGCAATGCTGCAGTATTTCTTCCATGTTCATTTGTTTCTGCACATTTTGTGTGGGACTAAGACTTCGGAAGTAACAGTGATATTAAGAAACATATATAGGGAGAAAGTATCCATAATGGTATAAGTTCATGAATCCAATATCTAATCCTTGATGTTAAATATCATATTCAATACAGTGATGCAGTAATACACGTTTTTAGAGTGAAATTTGGATGAAAAAGAGATTTAAATTTATTATTTTTTTATAAACTCCTAATTCCATCTCATTTTCTTTCACCTTCTAAAGGAACAATGAAATAAACTATTCTTGCTAACACAAAATATAATTTTTAATATTGTTTTCACATCAGGAATTATTTGCTATGCTAATGCATATTGAGTGACACCACAAGTGATTTCCATGGCAGGCCACACCAGTATTCCAATTAAAACAGTAGCACGAGACTTCACCTGTTACCCTCTCTGCCTTAACAATAAGTAATAGTAATCTAAGTATGCCTCCCTAGAATTTTGGGGAGGGAATGAGAAAATATCACACCTATTTGGCACTGCAGGCTGTAAGCCTGGAAACAAGGGAGATCTAGAAATTGGTGCAGTGAGGAAAGATTTCCACTATGGGCTAAAGTAGAGAGTATGAGAGGCCAAGGATAAGGAATGCCATTGGCAAGTAAAGTAGGGATTTACCTGCTTGTCTAGACTCAGCCTCAGGGATGCCTGACATCAAGGAAAATGAAGCCACAGCATTAGAGCTCAGAGGCAGAACTTTAACCATAAGAAAAATGGGCAAGTTAGAATCAGAGTCCTTTATGTGAAGGAACTGGGGGTGGAAGATAAAGAGAACCAAAACATGAAGACAAGGAAGAATAAAGGGGCAAAGTGACAGAATGTGGAAAGGGCCTAGGGCTTGTACAGAGCAGCAAGACTAACAGCCAAGTTAAAGATGTTCAGGACAGTGTCAAAGTAGAATCAGAACGACATGATTCTCTCTGTGCTGTGACATTAAAGACATAGAAAGTAATGTTCTAAATTCCCCTACTTTGAGACAAAATTGGTCATAAATTTGTGCACAGAGTAGGACTAGCTCAGAACTTTAAAACAAAAATTGAGTGTTAATTCACCAATTTTTGTTCTAGAAGAAAGCTTTCAATAAAGTAGGATGGAGATCTCTTTCCTGTCCAAGTCACACACCTCACCAGATTATCCATGCTACCTCTGTAACTCCTTGTCAACCTTTGATTAAATTGGCGACATTGGAGTCACTCTCTATTTCCGGCTTCCTGAAGGGAATGTTAATATTTTTGGTTCAGTTTTGTACTCCTCTGGCCATCAGCACAAAGGTATATGTCATGTTTTCCAGACAATGGAACATGGCAGCAAGATATTCTGCTGACTGTACCGTCTTTTGACCATGATGTAGCTCATGACATCTATCTTCTTCAAGTCAATACATAACATTGTGCTGACTCTTTAAAAACATTTCTATTGTATAGCATGTCTTACAGATGTGTCTGAAGGGAATAGGAATCAGCAAGCAGAAACATGTAGCTTGCATATAATTCTGGACCTGGTTGAGCAGGACATGTTTTGAATAAGCAACAAGGGTGTGTCAGCTGCTCCTTTCTTATCTTCTAATTTAAAACTCCTCAAAATCTATAAAAATGAATTACTCTTCAGATTGAGATGGAAATCTGATTGAAAAGGATCCAAAATTATTGTTGATGCCATCATGGAAAGACGTTAGTAGGATTTCCTTGTAAATTTTTTGGCCACAGGTACACAAAATTTGCTGGAGTTCTGACTGAGTGTATTATAAGTTTTGACCCTCAGAATAGAAAGCCATATTTTGGATATCATCTGTGAAACAGTATCCGTTGGTCTTAAGATGACATTTAAAGTTTCTATAAACACTATTTCTATAATTTTATGTGATATGATATGATATGATATGATATGGAGATGAAAATGATAGTCCACAAAGGTTTCCATCAGAGAAAGAGGAGCATGTGAATACAGTCCCCCTCAGAGCTGACTTTCAATCCCCTCTCACAGGGGACTGGCACACATTTTGTAGACCAGACTTTGCTTTTCATCTTGTACTATTTTCGATCCTAAAAGTCCCACTCACATCAAACCTTCTTTATCATTTGGGTTGAGGTTATTGATAATTACGTGTAAACCAGGACTGTCCTGCACTAATGAGTCTACTATAGTTAGGATAATTCCCTGAATCCTCCTTCTTTGACATTTAATGGTTTTTTATTGTCTACATAACCAATAAAATGAAACTATATGTATTCCTGTGTGTCCTTAATGTGCATGTGCATGATTTAAGAAAGATATGAAGATATGGACATTTTAAACCTTTACACCGAAAACTATGAGATCATCATTTTTAGTTTATATGCTTTAAAAAATAATTATGTGGGCTTCCCTGGGGGCACAGTGGTTGGGAGTCTGCCTGCTGATGCAGGGGACACGGGGTCGTGCCCCGGTCCAGGAGGATCCCACAGGCTATGGAGTGGCTGGGCCCGTGAGCCATGGCCCTGAAACTGTGCGTCTGGAACCTGTGCTCTGCAACAGGAGAGGCCACAAAAGTGAGAGGTCCGTGTACCGCAAAAAAAATAAATAAATAAAAAATAAAAATAAATGCATAATAGAAATTTCACTTGAAACTAGTAACAGAGCTTTGAATCCAGTGACTTAAACAAGTAGTGATTGCACACACATACACACATGTATGTGTATACATACATATACATGTGTGTATATAAATGTGTATTTGTATATATGTACACACTGGATTATATATAAACATATGTTCTGGGTTATATATTTACATATATACATATATGTGTACATGCTGAGTAAAAATAAACTACTCGTCTGCAATAGGGAAGTAAAATAACTGTTATAGTCTCTATATAAGCAAATAAACCATATTTATGGAATTCTTAAAGTTTACATCATTCAATTGATTTTATTTTGAACACCTTTATGTTGTAAAGCTAACTTACCTGGATTGTCGTTTATTTCAAAGTGTCATAATCCAATAAATGAATACATTAATAAATAGTACTCTGGGAGATAAACTAAAAATTGGAGAGACAAAAGATTACATTTAAGAATCATTAACAATGACAAGTTAATGAGGGAATAATTATAGATATTTCATACTGGGACTCTAGGTATATGATGAAGAGAAGCTGGGGGGCTTCCCTGGTGGTGCAGTGGTTGAGAGTCCGCCTGCTGATGCAGGGCACGTGGGTTTGTTACCTGGTCTGGGAAGATCCCACATGCTGCGGAGCGGCTGGGCCCGTAAGCCATGGCTGCTGAGCCTGCGTGTCTGGAGCCTGTGCTCCGCAATGGGAGACACCACAACAGTGAGAGGCCTGCGTACCAGAAAAAAAAAAATGCAGGGAAAAGGTTTGGGATATGGAAGTGGGCAGATTATAGTATTGTTTATTATATCTTCTTGCTTCTAGTATGGCATATTTCTCCTTGTGCAATGAAAGGAAAAGGTTCTGCATCTGATACCCCAAAGGTAAGTAAAATGGTGATTCCATTATAAAAGAGGCTATTTAAGTAAGAAATATAGATTCCCTTTATGGGAAATCAATTATCTAATATCACTTTATAAGGATTTCTCTCATCTTACAAGTAAAATGTAGGATGTAGACAGAAATTGTGAAGTGACTTAGGGGACTTGTCAGGTCATTCCTAGAAAGATTTGGAGCTATTAAGGGGGTCCTCCTGGAGTTGATTTAGTTATGTCTAAAATGCAAGAACAAAGTAGATGAAGGATACCAAGATGAAAAAGAAAAATCAGGCATTTAATCCTTGGAAAGTGTTTGCATCACTGGCTTTTTCCAGAAGAGAGTTGCATTCCTTTGAGTTCAAGGATATTTACCCGCCATTTTTTTTCCTATTTCTCAAGAGTGCACCTGGCAATTATAACATGCAAAGCCAAGGATTAGTGAGAGGTCCTGGAATTTATTTTTGATTCTGCTACTGGTGTTCTGAAGGTTTCTATACTTCCTTTATGTACAAATCCATCTTTTCCCCATTTTCCCCCTTAATCTTTTATTATTCTCTAAATATACTGAAAACTTACATGATATGCCATGATTTCTTTCCTCTCCAATATTTTTATTTGACTTCTCTCCTCCACAGTTTTGATGTCAATTTCTCAGATGTCTCTCTTCCCTGGCCACCCAAGCTCTAGTACTCTCAAAGAATCCTGAGCCCAACCCAGCTTTTTTCACTTCTTTTTTAATCTTCTGCTACATGTTGTCCTTATGAGTTCTTTATGGCTCATCATATGCACTTAACAAATATTCAACGAATAAGCTAATCAAAATTACTTAATTTACATTTAAATTGCATTAATCATATGAATCAATAAACTAATACATTATATTGCAGCTAATCTCCAGGATAGTCCGAAGTGTACTCAGCTTTTGATACTCACCTAGTGTGTAGCTCCTTCCACTTGATACAAGAATTGGTTTGTGAGACCAATAGAACATAAAAATGGTGGTAGGTCATATTTGAGATAAGGTTATAAATGACTGAAGCTTCCTTTTTGATCATTCTTTTTCTCTCTAATTATTTGTTCTGTGGGAAGTAATGTTATAGGCAACTGTATAGAAAAGCCCAGGTAGCAAGAACAGAAGTCTCCTATGAAAAAGCACATGAATGATCTTGGAGCCAATCTTCCAATCCCAGTTTAGTCGTAAGAGATGATAGTAGCCTTGTTGGAAAGTTTGACTACAATCTCAGAAGAGACCCTGAGCCAGAACCACACAGCTAAGTTATCTCCAGATTTCTAAGCCTCAGAAACTATGTGAGAAAATAGTGTTTGTTGTTTTAAACTGCCAACATTTGGGCTAATACAAATGAATTATTTTGGGAGGAAAATCCCCAAAACCAAAAACACACGTACATAAAAAATGCCAATTGTAAGCAATTAATAAGTTTTGGATGTTTTCTTCCCCAAAAGTTTGACATCTGGGTTTAGAGGTATAAGATAACCATGAAAGCACACCAAATATGAAATGCTGCAAGTTACAAACACATGCTTAGCAGGGTGTCCTCAAATTTAAGACTAAATCTCACAACAAACATGGTACCTTAGTAGATTAATCACTCCATGAAGTCTGATTTTGTAGCACTATATAAAACCTATCCAACCTTTTGCTTCTCTCTTATAGTCAAAAGAACAATTCCGTCGTGTATTATAAGGAGAAAGGCGAATCATGCCTAAATTTTTATACTTGAAAATTGTACTGAAAAAGACATTTTTCCTATTTTTTGTGCCATGTTTGATTTTCCACTTTGTCCTTGCAGACAGATGCTCCCAATCAAAGAAAGCTTATTTCTGTCTCTCTATGTCCTTTGTTTTCCTGGGCTTCTTACTCCCAAGGCGTGTTTTCAGGGATCTAGCCACATAGCCATGGCCTGAGAACATTGATTTAACCTAGGGGATAAAGCAAGTTGTGAAAAAAACAGCAGTTCACTCCCCTCCATAACCTATAAGACTGACTGATCTCTTGATCATCCAGTGGTCTCACATAATAAGTAAAGAAGATTTTCACTAAATGCTGATACTAAGCACTCTTACGGGTAAGGTTGAGGAAAGCAAAACCCTTTTATATCATCTGTACAAACAAATGTTAATAATGCAGAGGTTGGTGTCTTAAATGACTAGGCAACTCCTGCAAGGAAGAAGAAATTGATTAGGTCTGGGACAGTACAGAACTATGTGAATTATACACACAAAGAGCCCCTTTGAATGAATGGACATGAGCCCTCTTGCTTTATTTAACCTAAATTTTCTTCATATTTCAAGCTGGTTCTCTCAAACTTTTACAATTTTTGATAGAAGTTGTCTGACCCAAAATCTGCTTGGCCTAACTTGGGTTTCTGGCTTCACTGACATGCCTCAATAAAGTGCTGCAGTTATTCCTTTGTGGCAAGAATCAAACCTTGCCAAACATTGTCTTAAATAAAATGAAGGATAAAGTGTTCTCCACAGATATCATAATCCTAGTTACACAAATCTTCCGGGAAATCTCTGTATAAACCTGATTGGCAGCATCATGGAGCCTTGTATATTTCAAGTAAACGACTGCCTGGGGTTTCCCTGGTGCAGTGGTTGAGAGTCCGCCTGCCGATGCAGGGAACACGGGTTTGTGCCCAGGCCCGGGAAGATCCCACATGCTGCGGAGCGGCTGGGCCCGTGAGCCATGGCCGCTGAGCCTGCGCGTCTGGAGCCTGTGCTCCACAACAGGAGAGGCCACAACAGGGAGACGCCCGCGTACCGCAAAAAAAAAAAAATAAAATAAAATAAAAAATAAATAAAGACTGCCTACATGGTATGACCATAAGTCCTTTCACAGTATTGTCACTCTCTACTGCTAAGTGAAATGCAATTGTTTCTCCTTTGGGATAAAGCCTTGGTTAAGGAAAGCAGCTATTAGCAACTCAGAATGGTGGGTCATCAATGATTTCAAACGCCCTGAAGTGTTAAGGTTACACTTCAAATAGCAATAACATAAGTAGTAGCAGAGATGTACCTATCACATAGTCTTCCTCCAAAAAAATTCTAATATCATATATTGGAGGTTCTTATTAGGATATATCTTTCTTTGTATTCTTTCTTTATAAGTTATTTAAATCTACTAATCACCTTACTTCAGAAAAGGTAGTTACCAGAATCTCTATAATATGCCTTATTCTATCCCTATCAGTTTTTTTTTGTGTGTCACATATTGGATATGTGAGAAAATGCACACTATTTTCTAATTTAATTAAGATAATTGTCTCTACTTAACAAATGAGAATGAAAAAAAAATGAGAAACAAGGCTCAGATGCTTTGATCCATACGTCTTCAATTTGCATTTGTTCTGGAAATAAGTGGAGAAGGCTTTCCACTCACCTTATGTTTCATACCCACATGGTGTGTTCACAATTAAATTCTCCTTAATTCACTCTCTGGCTTCCTCATATATGCCTACTCTTTAATCTGAATCTCTACCATGAAATGTATAAATTTAGGAACATCACAAATAACTGGATTGTTACAAAGGTAAGAAAAAGGGACCTTTGTTTCTTCATATTCAGGAGTGTGTATGTGTGTGTGTGTGTGTGTGTGTGAGTGATGGATAAGAGAGAGAAAGAGATGAATAAAATTACCAATGAAAATATTTTTTTTTCTCTTGAGTAACTTGTATTCTATGCCCAAAAATATTACTTAATGCAACTTTCAGTTCATGATATCAGTTTAGATATTTTAGAGTTAATCCATGTTTACTATCCAAAGACTGTGGAAAAGAACACAGAAGTGTGGCTTAGGGCCAAGAACGTGAGTTATTTGTGAGAGCTGTTTTTAATGAGTATCAGTGCTTTGTTATGGATTTATTACTAGGGAGATTAGTTAGAGGGAAAGACTTATTGAATTTCATAAAAACATGAATATAATTGAACGTATTATTCACTTGGTATAAATCCAACTTTATTAGCAAGTGGGCATCATTCAATTTTTCAGGTTTTCCAGAGGTCAATATCCTTTCCTCAAGGCTGGTGAAAAGTTATTAGTCTTCCAGTCATTATTTGGATTACTTAAGTTTGTGACAGAAGGAGAGATATTTATTTATTTATTTATTTATTTACTTATTTATTTATTTTTTGATCATCATCTGTAAAATGTGGAAAGTGTTGAGGAGATTTCCAGAGTAAAATAATAACAGTTATTATTTTGAGTGCCAGGCACTATACTATAACATATAATGTTTATATTTAATTTATCTTTTATTATTTTATTTCCCTATGTATCACACAATGGGGCAAAGTGTAATACATAAATGTGTGCTAAATGAAGCTGCAAGTAAATATTTTATAGGTATTTAATCATCACAGCAACCTATGGGGTAGTTATTAGTGTTATTCCCATTTTACTGACAAAGTCATTAAGATTCAGAGAGGTTAAACTAAACAAGATCACTTTCCTTGTGGTGTCAAAACTGGAATGAAACATCAACTCTTTGGAAATCCCAACTCTTTTAACACCAGTATTTCCATTGCAAATTGGCTGTGACAATCTGGTATGTTAAATACATAAATCTAAACTGATGGAGTTAGCTTGTCTTTTGCTCAGTAATATAAATACCTAGGTTTGGGATCTTAACTGAACCAAAATCGTGGTTCATATATGTTATGAACTGTCAGAATATAATTTATTTTAAAAGAGTGGTATATTGCATGGGAAGTTAGAGAAAGGCCAAATGTAAATTTCTCAGCCTAATCTGGACTGTACACTCTCAAGAGGATGTCAGTGGTGAGAGCATGGGGGAGGAATTTATAGAGTCATGTTTCCAAACGTAGGATCTAAAAGCTTCGCACTTCTCAATAAATTTTCTGTGAATATAACTGACTAGTAAATACTTAGGAGGAAACATCCCTGAAGGACCCAGAAGAAGAATTTTAAGAAAAAGAGAGGGAAAGGGAAAGAGAAATTAGAAGAAGAAAGAGGATGTGGAGGAAGTGGAGTAGGAGGTGGAGGAGGAGGAAGAGGGATAAAATGCAAATGAGTATAAACATTAAGCCACTATTACCTGATGTTCCTTTGCCTGGAGTGAATCCTGCAGCTTCACAGAGAATGTACTCAAGTTATTGAGCACAGCTAATGGTAAAATAAGCATTTTGCATATAAATTATGTCTGTGTTGGGTTTTATTTGTTTAGAAATGGAGCTAAGCTAGTGTTGGCAGCTTTGCAAATATCTAAGACAGAGACCAGCCAGCTCAGTAGTAACCGAGATAAACATCAAGTACACTTAGTGTGAAATTAACTTTTACTAAGGGAAAATTGGGGATGATGATATTACACTTCATCAATGAGTAGGCTAATGAACCAATGATTTTTTGGTTTTAGTGTCACAAACCTCAGTTCTAATTTAGATTTAGTACTAATTTAGATTTAGTACTAATTTAGATTTAGATGTCAAGTGAAACAAATGATTTCTCTGCACGGATATACATGCATCCTGGTACTGGGTAGATACCATGAAAAAAACTAGCACAGTGATAATTACCTCCTCACAATATTACCACTCTGTCATTAAATGTCATCCTGTTACTTGAGGCTTGGGTTACCACAGTTAGATGGGATTAAAAGTATGTGGTTACGCTTTGTTTTGTTTTGCTTTTCTTATGTATATTTGAGGAATTATAAACCACTTATTATTTGAAACAATAAGAAGAGATTTAAAAAATGAGCTATATCTGCCAAGTCCAAAAATCAATGTTATATACTCTGTCTTGGTAGCTAACATTGCAAACAGCGAAGATTTAATAGCACTAGAAAAAATTCTATTAAATATAAATATAAAATATACCATACCTATCTATTTTGAGTAAAAATCCATAAATGTCTAGGATCAAGAGAGAGTAAAGATAAAAATTAACACCTTTTTTTAAAGTTAGCGCTTCAAATTGACCAACTTAAATTTATAAGGAATTTAGACCTTATATTGTCATGGTTTGTTTATGATAAAGACATGCAATAGGTGTGCTAGCAGGTGGCTTACAGCTTGAAGTGCTCAGTTTAAAACAATTGTTTTTAGACTGAGGACTTTTTCCAATATTTTCATGCATGCTTTTTCCATTAGAAACATACTTTTCATTAGCTTTACTTTGTTTTTTGTTTTTTTTTTTTTTTTTTTTTTGTGGTATGCGGGCCTCTCACTGTTGTGGCCTCTCCCGTTGCGGAGCACAGGCTCCGGATGCGCAGGCTCAGCAGCCATGGCTCACGGGCCCAGCCGCTCCGCGGCATATGGGATCCTCCCAGACCGGGGCACGAACCCGTATCCCCTGCATCGGCAGGCGGACTCTCAACCACTGCGCCACCAGGGAGGCCCCATTAGCTTTACTTTGACCACAAGAAGTTCAAGGTTCAGGAGACATTTGTTATTTTAAAATATGTTAAATATGGAATTTGTTCTCCTACTAAGGGACACCAAAAATTTGGACTTAATTCTTCAATTTACACATGACTAAATATGTCAAATTCCTTGTAACTCACAAGTATAGTGATTTTTTCCTTTTATTTTCAATTATTTTCTTTTTAGAATTTTAGTTCTTACATTTCTATTTGTACACTTGTCTTTGTACACTTGAAAATATCATTTCTAAAGGAAAAGTGTATTGAAGTCTTACTACAACAGAGCCCTAATAACATGTCAAACACTAAATGTCTTTTAGGTGAAGAAAACTCATTAGAATATCTTTCTCATCATGTAAATAATCAATCACAAAGTGAATTAAATAAGCATATGTTCTTTATTTACTGCATCTATGCTCAGGTTACAATGTAAACCTGAGTATAGATGCACTAAATGTATTGTAATGTATTCCCATTTAAAGACAAAATCAATGACAGTAAAAGTTTAGTTCTACAGAAACGGAGTGAGACCCTTAGGAACATTCAAAACTTTCAGAGGCTTCAATAACATTTATTTGAAAGGCATTACAGATAGAAATCCTGAAATTATGGTGACTGAAAATTATAAGTGAAACAAAACTCTGAATAAAAATGGACTGGTAAAAACATTCCATCCAAATTTTGAAAACACTGGATCTGTAACAGTCCCACATCTCCTACAGAACCAGTGTCCTGGCAAACACTGGCCCATGTGCAGGGCTTACATCACTAGTCAAAGTCTTAATTAGTGTTAAAGGACGACAGAGCTTTCTCTGCATGAGGCCGACCCATGTGTCCCTTTTCAGACAGATAGAGCATTCTTCCTATGAGGGGCATTCATTATGTCCAATGGCACATGCTTACTTCTGTCTTCATCATAGTCAGGGTACACAGTCATCAGTGAGGAGTTCTCCATCCTAGTCAGAAGGGTCTTCTGGGATTACAAAATCCCTGCAATGTATGGATTAGACATCAATGTGGTCAGTGACAGTACCACATATATACAATAAAATGGGTTATGGCAGAACTTGATCTAGAAAATAAATGCTATATTTCCTCATTACAACAACCCATTCTGATTAATCTTCACTTTTGAAAATTCTCAGTAAACAGTTGATTATGGTGAAGTCTACTGTTGTGAATATTCTTTGATTTTTTTTCAGTATTACTTTGGAAAGCTTTTACATATATATGTATAAAATTTAGAAGTTAGTGCCTTGAAAGTAACCACAAAAAATAAGAGAACTACAAGGATACAAGTAGCAATTCAATGTAAAAAAAATAATTAATATAGCAAAATGAATGAATAAATACAATTTTATTTTCTGAAGTGGGTTGTCAAACTCATTTGACATTTGTTAGTGGCTCCTAATGTTATCATCATTATACATTTTTGACTATTATATACCTCATCTAATGGGTAATATTATGTTTATATGAGGACACAATGGCTCTGAGGATATATGTATTGACAATCAACAGCTGAATAAACAGAAACGTAGAGAAGTTGCATTTCATGTAGGTAACGGAGAGGATACAAACCCAGGTTTTCAACTCCAAAGTCTCTCATCTAAATCACAGTTCTACTCTTTGCTAATTACATTCAGCTCTAGAGTTCATGTTTACTATCTATGCTAGAGTCAGAGCTGAAATAGACTGAAAAATCTCCAGTTGACAACACATTGAAGTATATACAAAAGCACAAGTAAGAAATGTACTCCACACTAAAGACAACAGGTTTTATACTTTAGCCACAGGCTTGATAGTTCTAGAAAATTATTTCTAGAAGTCTTCCTCAGTAATCTGAACTTTTAGAATTAATACCCCTGAAATGTATGAGAACATTTACAGCATCAAATTGTTTTGCACTTTTCACCACAAATTTTTGACAAGGCTTTTTAGCTGAAAATCCTTTATGTTTTACCCTGTGTCTGAGTTCTTGTTCCTGTTTCCATGGTTTCCTGGGATGTTTAGTCCAAGGACTAGACTAGATCGAAAACCCTAATGAGCCAGTTTGCTTTTTGTTGCTTCTTGTCACCATCTTCACACACACACAGACAGTCTCTGTGTGCCTCTCAAAGCTTCACTAATTAAAGAAAAAGTTGATAGTTCTATTGGTAAGCATAAAAGGTAATATCCAGTTTTTATTTTAATGTCCTAAGTAAATTAATAATTAATTTTTGAATTCATAGGTTAATTATATCACATTCTAGATGTTTGTTCTTAATAAATAAGTCAAGCAAGTCAGTTTTAGTATAATAACAAAGATGGTCCTTGACCCCTGAACCCCATGGTGAGAAGCTTTCATAAACTTTGGAAAAGGATATTGAAAAGATGGATTGAAGAAGGGAATGGCAGTGATGATATCTTACATGTTTACAATATTAACACGTTTGTAAGACAGTTTTATATATATATATACTCTAATCTGATTCTTATAACACATAGTCTCTAACCATTGTAATATACCATTTTTTTCATTTGTACTTATAAATAAGAAAACTGAGTGAAAGGGATATTAAAAATATTTCCCAAGGTCCCACTCCTCTTGTGGCAAAGCCATAGTATGAATCTAAGCATTTAGTTCAGGAAATCATATTGCATCAAATAATTACATTTTCCTTATATTTGCATTCTCTGTACCCACACTCAAACAATATTAGCACCGACACCAATGCCACTAATAATGAGGAAAATATAGGAATGATGGAGATTCAAATCCAGACTGGATGGTTTTCAAATCTATGCTTCTTCTAATTCCAATTGTAACTATTCTGAATAAAGCAACCTTAATTAGAACATTTTTGTCAGTTCTCTTATTTGAACCAGTATATCTTTACAATCAAAATGATTTTAATATAATAATTATATCTTAATTTAACCTTCAAATAGCATTAGCGTGCATAGGAAAAAACACTGTGATATTTATTCATTTTTGTTTCAGGGAATTCCAGTGCTCTCTGTGGTGGTAAAAGACATATAAATTTTTATACCAAGAATAGGTCAGTGGCATTTGCTTAGAGATGGGTGACCTGAGCCCATGCTTATAGCTTTCCCCTTCTCTCAAAAACTTCAATGAAAATAATCAGTGGTATAGAAAAACAGAGAAAGCAAACTATAAAACCATAAGAGTCTAGGATAATTTTATCATCCACAAGCCAGAAGCTTTTCAGAATTTCTGCAAGACATAAAGAAGGAGAAGCTGGATTTAGGGAAGGGCCAAAAAAATTCATTGTTCACAATGTGTAAAATAAGAGCCCAGAGGGAAAACAAAGGAACAAAACTGTTAAAGGATTTTCAATGCCAACTGCTAGCTTTAGAAGCAAAGCGTGAAATTGAAAGGAAGATTTTGGACAATCAGCTGGGGCTAGATCTAGATACTGAATGTATTTCCTATAAATTCACTAGGTTTGTGCATTCATACATAGTCAAAATACCTGTGGTCATTTCACGTAACTAACTGTTGCAGGGTGGGTTCCTCTGGAAGCAGATTCAGGAACAGAGCTTAATATTTAGGATCTTTATTATGAAATGTCCTTGGAAAGGAGGAAAAGAACAACAGTAAGCATTGGGAGAAGTTAAGTTGTTATGAAGGTCCAGTTATAGGTTTGGCCAACTCAATGGGAAGGCCTAGATATAAATTGTCCTTCTGAGTTATCCTGAAGTAAGCCAAAATGTCCAGGCCTTTATGACATTACATCAATTGGTCACTGCATGTGGATCATCCTGGAAAAGATTGTGACATTGGATAAAGTGGTTTTCTACAATTAAGTCACTTCCTGAATGAGCTGATACATGAAGTCTGCTTGTTGACAATACTCCCAACAACCAGGCTACAGGTCCTTCCTTGAAGGGAGACTTGGGAGCACATGAAAGTGTTCATCACACTTACCCAAGAACAAAAATAACACCAGTTTCTGATGAGAATAGTTATGCTGGGTAGAGAAGAAAACATAGAGCCAGGCATGAACTACAAAGAAGAGAAACTGGTCCACAGATAAGACTGTCTGCCGCAGTTGCCTTCATCTCCAGTTCTACTGAACTCTGCTGATAGAAGCAATAGGACTTCAGTGCTAGAAAAATAACACTTCAGAAGAGCTAAGGTTTTCCCTTCTTTTTTACATGACTTTGAAATTAGAGTAGAGAGTTACACATATGTAGAATTCCCCTTAGCTTCCAAACTATGATAGTCTATAGACTATGGAGAGACAATCAAAGAGAAAAAATAGCACAAGTCATATAAAGAGATTTAGTAATTCTAAAGAGAAAATATCTGGGGAACAAAGGCAAATATATTTCAAAGCAATAGATTTGCTGGAAGGACCACTAGAAAACCATCATTCTCAGGGAGATTTGAGAAGACTTTGAATTTATTAACTTCAGAAAGTGTAAGATTGGAAATATGTGCTCTGATATGAAAATACGATTGGAAGAATTTTAAACATGAAATAATGCAAATAATGTGCAGCAAATAAAATGTGTAGAAAACCAATATATGGCCTTGAAAAGAATGTCTAAACATATTAATTCCATCAAGAAAGACTGGCAACATTAATAAGAAATGATAAAGATAACAGGCAGAGAGTAAAAAGCTAGGAAAGATGCCATATTCATGGAATAGAAAGTCCAAAAGTAAAGAGCAGAGCAATTGACAAAGAGTAGTAAAAACAAACAAAAACAGACTTTGAACATGAGAAAGCCTTGTCGTTTTTATTATTCCCCTCATCTATATTTTATAATGTGATATAGTACATTTGTATTAATTTCATGACAAAAGCAGTGAATGATATATAGAAGAATATTTCAAATAATTGAAACCTTAGTTGTCATCAGAGTTTTTCTCATAATATGTGCATGTATCCTTGGGTAAGAGAAGATAATATCCTGAAAGCATTGCTTATACATTCTTGCAGTCTTATTACTGTGCTTCAAAGACTATCCTTCTGCCAAGAAAATTTAAGACAAAAGATTCTCAAATCCCATCATCTTCAATCTACAGTCCTCCATCTGCTTGACGTGTGTAAACAATGTTAAAAAGTAGCCTTTTAAAATCTCTATTCAGACCTTCTTAGTTGATGGTATATATTTAACCTCCTGTTTCGGTGCATATTTATTTATTTATTTTTAGACCCTACTTTTAGAATTAACTGTCAAGCACTACATAATTGGGCACCTTTATCCCTACAAATATAAAATCCTGTTCTCCATATTATTCTGCAACAATTAACAATCTAAGGACTGGCAACAGAATTAAAATAGTAAAGGGTTTCATGTTTAATTTTAATGAGGATATAAACACAAACTCTTAAAATTCTTTATATTTTCAACAATCCATTTCAACTCCAGCTTAAAAAGTGTTTCAGGATCAAGAGTGCTCTGCTTACATTTGCTTGTGGGAGGAGCACAGCATAGATACTAGAGACATTCTGCCATGTTCATCCTCTTTTAACCTTAGAAGTGAAAAGTCAAACTAAGCTGACATGCTGAACTATAAGGACTTCTATGAAACAAAGGGCCCTGTTCCAACTCAGGGTCTTTGAGAATTAGGAATGGAAAGCCCTCAAGTTTTAACTAGGTTAACAGCAATCAAAACTTTCTTTTATCATTGCTGTCATGTTTTCCTTTAGTTCCTTTAAAAGCCAGATATTTCTATGAGGTAGAACACAGGGACTCCAGAAAATAAAATATGTTTCACTAATATTTTGTAATTTTACCTTAAAGGACACTTTCTATTTTAGAGTGGAACCAATTCAAATTTCCAAGCATTAAATCAGTCCTAAATGACTTCCTTTAACTAGTTAAGCCACTTATTCAGACAGTATAAAATATTAAGAATCTTTCCTCTTTCTCTCATTCTTCTCCTTTCTTGACAAAGATTACTTGAGCAATACCTTATTCCATACAGAAAATATAGAAGGAGGCAGTTTATCTGACAAACTGAAATTACTTTAATAATAAAAGTAGTCATTAGATGACAGTATCTGATTTCATAATAATTAATAAAATTTTCAATTTCAAAAACTGTACAACCTTTCCAGAGAATAAAAATACTACTGCATTAATGTAAGATGGGTGAATTTAAAGGTATTATTTTCTACACATATATTTCTTTTCCACCATATCTTTAAGCATACAAAGTTCAAAGGAATGGTTTCAATGTTGTTGGTTCTTATATTTACACCTGCTATTTACTGCCAATAAAATATGATACTTTACTATCCTCTACTTGGGGAAGACTCCTGCAAGAAGGATTTCCCATCCCAGATGACAAGAGTCACAAGTACTGTATATCAAATCTAATGGCCCAGCTCAGACAATAAAACATATGTTCTGGGAGCACACTTAATTAGGTCAGGAACTGTTAGTGTGCAAGAGAGCAGAGCAGACTTAATGGCACAGTGTTTCTCTGTGGGCTCTGAGTTTGTTTTCATGTGATTAGAAAAATCTGTCACGTACATTATATCCTCACCTTTTTATCCTGTTACCAGGACTCTCTTAATTTGGGTTTGCATTCTCACTCAGACAACATTTTCTTCCCTGGCTTCAGTACTTTCCCACCTACCATTAAAGTTATTTTTATTTTTCCCAAATTGCATCTAGTCATTCTGTTGTATTGTTACAAACTTTACTTAAAAGTATTTGCAAGCACTGATATCTTCAGTTAAAGCTCACCCTTAGACTCAACTGAGAATATTCAAAAAAATAAATAGAAATTTTTAAAAAGAGCATTGATATGAATTGGATAATTAGTAAGGAGGCATACTCAAGAATGTACCAAATGTGTAAATAAAATGGAACTATTAATTTACTTATGGATAGAATAGTTCTTTTTACCTTTAAAATCGTGTTTAAACATTGAGGATTTCTAAATGGAAAATTTCCCCTAATTTATATAATACTTTGTACTTAATATAAATGATTTTTATTAGCCATTTTTAGAAAATGTTTAACATGATTTGGCACCAAATCTATGGCTCCACCTTTTGGCATGCAACCTCTTACTTTATAGAATCTACCTTACTTTCTAACTTGTACCTCATGAACATGTGCAATTAGCTGTTCCTTGGGTTGCTATTGATTTCAGCCTGGCAAATGCATCCTGAGAATGGCTTGGCCTTGGCGGTCTTGTGAAATGAAAATTACTTGGCATACCTTGAAATGATGGTGGAAAATGAATAGGGAAATAAATATGTGTGACTTTTATTTAAATTGCTACACTAAGAATGTAAGGAATTTATCCTCTCCACATCTTATTTTTCTTCTTTTTTTTTAAATAAAAAACTCCATATACATCTAGTTGTCAATGCCCCAAACACACAACCCGACATTAGTCAACTTACTTTTGTAAATGGTAATTCTGCTGCATTTGAATAATGGAAATGAAGTGAAAGGTCAACTAGTTGCAGTGCTGTAACATAGGAATCAGGCACCTAGAAAGACAAACAGGTAACAGGAGAGGAGAGAAGGGTTGGTTTGGAATTAGAAAAAAAGATAAAGAAAAAGCACCTGAAATTGATGGTTCAAAACTCAAACAGTTTTGTTTGAGTATACAGTTGTAGCAATTCACAAGTTGTTGGTGAACTCCCATCAAGGATTTTCTACCGTCGAAATCCAATGAGGAAACAAAGGGTAGGAAATAAAGTGTAGCAGTCTTACAGCAGATATTCCTAATACAATCATCCCTCGGTATCCCCAGGGAACTGGCTCCAGGACAAACACCCCCTTACTAAAATACGGAGGATGTTCAAATCCCTCCCTTCGGTCCTCGGGTTCCCTGGGTTTCAGCTTCTGGGGATTCAACCAACTGCAGATCATGAACATAGTATAGGATCCACAACTGGCCAAATCCGCAGATGTGGAATCTGCCAACACAAAGGGCTGACTGTATTACCTATATACATTACACATATATTAGGATATATATATATATATATATATGAATATATATATATATATATATATATGAATATATATACACATAGAGTGTGTGTGTGTATGTGATTGCATAAAGACAAAGTGTAATGCCACTTGAAGATAAGCATATTTCACTAGAAGAACAAGAACTTAAAATGAGTGTCAGCTTCTGGGTCATTCTTATAAATGCAGTCAGTCAATCGGTTGGTCTCTTGGCAATTGAAATCCCACTATGTAGCAGGTTTACAGGTTTGTGAATGCAGTGTTTTATTAGGAAGATGTTAAAATCTTCATCTTGTTATGAAACAAATCTTATTCAAAAGAAAGAAAGAAAAGAAACAAAAAGGGAGAAGATAAATAAATAATAACAGGGACATTTTATTCAAGTTTTCCTGGTGACATATTGGTAGACTGGGCCTTTTGTTCTGTATTTTGAAGAATAGAGAGAAATTCAAAAAGGAAGGAGAATTCAGGTGTCCTATTATCCCTATTGCCTAGTCTGATAATCTATCAGGAGAATTATCTTTCCTGTTTTGCTCAGGCTTACCTAAAAACTGATCTCAGCCACACTAGTTAAGGTTCAAATTCTGTGGCAAAGTAGTTTCTCTTTTTCTGTATCCTAAATAGAAGACATCCATGAAGCAGCTAGGAGAAGTATTAATGTACAAATTAACTAGTAATAAATACAAATTTTCAACCTCGCTTAGAGAAGAAAAATAGTCTCAAAGGACCACATTGATTGTCTTCATCACATCAATAATGTATGTAAGTGAGGCTATATGGCCTCCCTGGCAAATCCAAGGAGAGAGAGCTCCATCAAGCAGGAGGGGGAGTGAGGCAGAAAATGATTGTTGTGACTGCCTGGGAGTCCAAGTTCAGTGAGGTGTGAGACTCTGGCAGGTAGTTGCTCAGGGCTCACCAATGAGGCAGGCAGCCCCTAATGAGTGCCTGTCCACAGAGTCACATTCAGAAGTTCTCACATTCTTTCTCCTTTAAAGTCTCCTAGAAACATGGTACATTAGAAACCAATCTCCTTAATGAAAATTCAAACAGGTTTTTATGCCTCCAGACAACATGGCTTTCACAGATCAGATACATTATCTAAGTATGTATCTGCAAGAATCCACAATAGAACACACACTCTTTCTTTACATGAAGAGAACCTGTGAGCCTCTGGCTCTTCTTTAATAGACCAAGGAATCTGAAATTAATGAAAGATCTAGATGAATGCTATTCAATAAAAATACAATGGGACAGATACATGTGAGCCACATAAGGAATTTAAAATTTTCCAGTAGCCACATTGAACAAATTTTAAAAAAAATTACAACTATATTTTACTTAACCTAATATATCTAAAATACTATATTTCAGTATATAATCAGTAAAAATAATTGAGATATTTTACATTTTTTTCATATTAAGTTTTTGAACTCCAGTGTCTATTTTTTCCCTTACAGCACATCTCAATTCAGACTGGCTGTATTTCAAATGTTCACTACCTTTGTGTCTAGGGGCTACAGTACTTACTAATATAACTCTTGATTCTAGACTCAGAAAAACATGGTGTGAAAAACATGTCAGTTTACCCTTGACAACGTCAGGGAGGGGGGCCATTAGGGGCACTGACACCCTGCACAGTCAAAAATCATGTATAGGGGCTTCCCTGGTGGCCCAGTGGTTGAGAGTTCGCCTGCTGATGCAGGGGACACAGGTTCGTGCCCTGGTCCGGGAGGATCCCACATGCCGCCAAGCAGCTGGGCACGTGAGCCATGGCCGCTGAGCTTGCGTATCTGGAGCCTGTGTTCTGCAACGGGAGAGGCCACAAAAAAAAAAAATCATGTATAATTTATAGCTGGTCCTCTGTTTAGGAGGTTCCTCAGTATCCACAGATTAAAGCAACCATGGATCATGTAGTATTGCAGTACGTATTTAGTGAAAAAAATCTACCTGCAAGTGGACCCATACAGTGCAATTCAAACTAGTATTACTCTAGGTTCAACTAGACACCTATATACATACATCTTTTTATATATGATGTTTTCCTATGTGACTGAAGAAGAATATGTAAGAAAATAATATAATAGCTGCCTGTTAAAAGAACATCTTGACTAGCTCAGGGACAGAGGTGGCTGGATGCCATTTTCATCTTTTAAATTGTACACTATATCTTTATATTATTAAAAAATAAATTAAAATCATATTTTTAAGTCAAATCAGTGTGTCATATTTTTCCTCCCACCACCACCCCTCAACTGCTACATCCTCTTCTATTGCTCTTATCTTTCTTTTTGGAGTTTTTCTCCATCATTTTCTTAAAGTTAGTTTTCTCTGTCTCACCTCCCATTTATTCAACAAGTTAAACACACTTACACACTTAAAAAAATCATATAATGGAAAGCAGATTATAATATCCTTAGGCATTGTAAGTTCATTTACAAACAGAAAGGTTTTGTTTTCTTATTTGACTATAACCCAGATCAAATCATTTTGTATAAATGCTTTGTATCCTACTCGGTATTTTCTTATATTCAGGTTGATTAGTTTAATTTTTTGAAACAGGAAGACATTTATCTCAGTAATGCTTTTCATGGAATCTTACCCAACTGGGTATCTTAAAGGGATAAGCATGTAGACAAAATGGATGTAAAATTTAACCAACATCTGGAAAACACAAAGAAAAAATAAGAAATTAGATGTAACTCAGGTTTCTTTGCTTAAATTTCTTAATTGATGCCCTGGCTTTATTCCACCTTGTTCACCTCTATTCCTTTTGTGAACTGACAAAATTCCTAAAGGGTGTCTAATTTGGGCCTACAGAGATGCTTAACTGGTATCCTTAAGGACGTCATGTGGGGCTGCAATTTGATTCCAGCAGAGGACAGAGAGCACGGTGTTAAGAGCACTTCCTTGCTTACTCCAGAGTCTCATTGCCCAGGCACACCATACACGTGACTTGGAACCTTGGACACACCTCCTCACTTTTTATATCTTAGTATATTCATTTACAGAATAGAGATAACTATTACACATCAAGGGCTTGCTATGTGATTTAAATGAGCCAATTCATGAGAGGCACATATAATAATGAGAATAATGAGTAACTACTCAATAGGTGCCAATTATTCATTATTTTTCTCCTATTCAAACTCCATCCTTCTTTTTTGATATTTACTCTAAGATTTCCCCTGTCTTCAAATTTGCACAGAGGCTGCTTCTTAATACCGTTAATGCTCACAAAGGACCTCCTCTCCATTAGAAGCAATACTGAGCCTTCTGGGGAAAGAGGTACTGAAGATTAGTGCTGTACTCTGCAGTCGTCAATATGCTATGACTGTGTTGTCTGAAGATGAGGGGAGAATGCCTCCCTGCTCACATTTTCTGTAACAGTTTGTCACATACTTAAAAGGACGGCTGCCTTGCTTCATAAATATATAGTCTTGAGTGAAGTTAATTCTCTGAGTATTTCGTACAGCTCCTAAGTTTAAAAATCTGAGAAATACTAACTCATGTAAATTTAATACAAAAAATAAATAAATAAATAGAGCCATTTTCTCTCTCTTTAAGGGCCAAGAAAAATGTAGTTTTTAACCATGAATAGGGATGTAGAAATCACTATTTTACTATGTCTCAAATTAAAGACCCATGTGCCTTATTTAAAAGCTGAATTTTCATTTCATGATGAGATATTTTATATTGGTTTTCCAGGTGAAATATTTCTTTGAGCAAAAAGAACATTTTTAGGGTTAATGGGCCCTGTTCTCATTAAAACTAAAACTTACAAACACTTTTAGCTATCACCTAGGGGAAAACATAGCAAATGCAAACTGTCAACTCATACATATGCATTCTGAAATCTCAATCAAGCACAGTGAAGTCTTGTCAGGAAAAATAATTATTCTATTGACTTAAAGAGTGCATTTTTTTCTGTCCCTAGTGACAAAGGAAACAGTTAATTATTAAAAGCTTATGGTTCACAGTTGACATCCAGTTTAATTCATCATTCCAAATATACTGTGAGATACTCTGCTTAAGAAAAAAATATTAGAACTTTCAGAATTATTTCACAGAAGGTTAAAATAAATTGCTATATTTCTCAATATTTTTCAATTATAAACTTTCTAATTACTAAAATCTGATCAACAACAACTCACATGAAATTCAAAGGAGTTGTAAGATAGTGGAAAGTGTTCTGAATTGGCTTTATGAAGACTTGTTTCCATACCTGGCACTCTTGTGAAAGTTGTGATATTAGCAGAGCTATGTAACATTCTTCTCTTTTTAGTTTCCATGCTAAACAACTGCAGACTTAACCTAAATATGCTTTATGATCCATCCTAGAGAAAAACTATTTAGAGTGTAATTTCTTTTCTTAATCAACCTTCTGTGTACTTGATCCTTCATAACAAGAAGAATTTTACAAATTGCAATTGAACAATTAATAAATGGCCAACCTAAACCATAATGAAATATTTTTAAGTGAATTTCATGAACTCTGGGTTTTGACAAAGTAATTGATGATTGGCAAAGAAAAAAGGCTGATTATAATTCACATTGGCATGAACATAGGAAAACAGGCACTTTCTTAAACTGCTGAAGCAAGTGTGTATATTAGAAAAAACTTTATGGATAGTAACTTGCCAAGATGCATTAAAAGCAATAAAATTAGCCATTTAATTCAACACTCTACCTTCTAAGAATTTATACTAAGACAATAGGCACATTTACAAAGGTGGTTTACATTTTTACTTAAGAATGTTTAGCATAGCTGTTCATAAGATAAAAAATATGAAGTATGTAAACAAATATTAAAGAATAGAAGGTTAGTTATATGAATGTTGATGGGACTCTGCACAGCATAATAAGAGTTAAGGACATAGGATTTGAAAGCAGAGAACTGTTTCAGTTCAGGACTCTGAAATTTCATAGCAAAATTTTCTTATGAAAAAATTTTAATGACTATAAAACTCAGTTTCTGACTCTCTAAAATGGGTATAATCATGGTATCAGATGGTTATCAGAAAACTTTTGTGAGAACTAAATTTTTTCAAGGAACCTCCATACTTTTCTCAATAGGGGCTATACCAATTGGAAGCAACCTAAATGTCCATCGACAGATGAATGGTTAAAGAAAATATAGTACATATATGCAAAAGAATATTACTCAGCCATAACAAAGAATGAAATAATGCCATTTGCAGCAACATGGATGGACATAGAGATTATCATACCAAGTGAAGTAAGTCAGACAGAGAAAGACAAACATCATCTGAAATCACTTATATGTGGAATCCACAAAAAAAAAAAGATACAAATGAACTTATATACAAAATAGAAATAGATCCACAGACATAGAAACTTCTGGTTACCAAAGGGGAAGGGAGGGGATTAAGAGTTTAGGATTAACATATACACAGTAAATATATACTATCTATATAAAATAGATAACCATCAAGAACCTACTGTATAACACAGGGAACTATATCAATATTTTGTAATAAGGGAAAATAAACTGAAATAAATAGATATATATGTATGTATAACTGACTCACTTTGTGTTCACCTGAAACTAATACAACATTGTAAATCAAATAATACTCAAATTAAAAAAAAGTGGTTAAAAAGGTAAATTTAATTTCATGTATATTTTATAATATAGCAATAAACATTTTTTAAAGGTAAAATCATAAAAAATAAAATAAAGAATTGCTTGAACCAAGATGGCAGAGTAGAAGGACATGCTCTCTCTCCCTCTTGTAAGAACACCAGAATCACAAATAGCTGCTGGACTATTATCAATGGGAAAACACTGGAACTCACCAAAAGATACCCCACATCCAAACACAAAGGAGAAGCCACAACAAGATGGTAGGAGGGGCGCAATCACAGTAAAATCAAATCCCATAACTGCTGAGTGTGTGACTCACAGACTGGAAAGCACTTATACCAAAGAAGTCCACCCACTGGAGTGAAGGTTCTTAGCCCCACGTCAGGCTTCCCAACCTGGGGGTCCAAAAACGGGAGTAAGAACTCCTAGAGAATGAGACTTTGAAGGCTAGGGGGAATTGACTGCAGGACTGGGGAAAAGAGGGACTCCACACTTGGAGGGCACACACAAAGTAGTGTGTGCATCGGGACCCATAGGAAGGAGCAGTGACACCAGAGGAGACTGAACCAGACCTACCTGCTAGTGTTGGAGAGTCTCCTACCGTGAGGACAAGGACACTGGCAGCAGGAGTTCTGGGAAGTACACCTTGGTGTGAGCCCTCCTACAGTCTGCCATTACTCCCACCAAGGAGCCCAGGTAGGCTCCAGTGTTGGGTTACCTCAGGCCAAACAACAAACAGGGAGGGTACTCAGCCCCATCCATCAATCAAACAGATTAAAGTTTTACTGAGCTCTGCCCACCAGAGCAACAGTCAGCTTTACCCACCACCAGTGCCTCCGAGCATCAGGAAACTTGAACAAGCTTCTTAGGTAGTCTCATCCACCATTCACCAGAGGGCAGACAGAAGAAGCCAGAAGAACTACAAACCTGCAGCCTGTGGGGAAAAAACCACATCCACAGAAAGATAGACAAGATGAAAAGGCAGAGGGCTATGTACCAGATGAAAGAACTAGATAAAACTCCAGAAAAACAACTAAATGAAGTGTAGATAGGCGAAAAATAATTCCGAATAATGATAGTGAAGATGATACAGGACCTTGGAAAAAGAATGGAAGCAAAGATTGAGAAGATGAAAGAAATGTTTAACAAAGACCTAGAAGAATTAAAGAACAAACAAACAGAGATGAACAATACAACAACTGAAATGAAAATTGCACTAGAAAGAATCAATAGCAGAATAAATAAGGCAGAAGAACGGATAAGTGTCCTGGAAGACAGAATGGTGGAATTCACTGCTGTGGAAAGGAATAAAGAAAAAAGAATGAAAAGAAATGAAGACAGCCTAAGAGACTCTGGGACAATATTAAATGCAACAACATTCGCATTATAGGGGTGCCAGAGGAAGAAGAGAGAGAGAAAGGACCCAAGAAAATATTTGAAGATATTATAGTCAAAAACTTCCCTAACATGGGAAAGGAATAGCCACCCAAGTCCATGAAGTGCAGAGATCTGATACAGGATAAACCTAAGGAGAAACACACCAAGACACAAAGTAATCAAATTGGAAAAAATCAAAGACAAAGAAAAATTATTGAAAGCAGCAAGGGAAAAATGATAAATAATATAAAAGGGAACTCCCTTAAGGTTAACAGCTAATTTATCAGCAGAAACTCTACAAGACAGATGGGAGTAGCATGATATACTTAAAGTGATATAAGGGAAGAACATACAACCAAGATTACTCTACCTGGCAAGGATCATATTCAGATTTGATGGAGAAATCAAAAGCTTTACAGACAAGCAAAAGCTAAGAGAATTCAGCACCACAAAACCATCTCTACAACAAATGCTAAAGGGACGTCTATAAGTGGGAAACACAAGAGAAGAAAAAGACCTACAAAAACAAACCCAAAACAATTCACAAAATGGTCATAGGAATATATATATTTATAATTACCTTAAACGTGAAAGGATTAAATACTCCAACCAAAAGACACAGGCTGGCTGAATGGATACAAAAACAAGATCCATATATATGCTGTCTACAAGAGACCCACTTCAGACCTAGGGACACATACAAACTGAAAGTGAGGGTATGGATAAGATATTCGATGCAAATGGAAATCAAAAGAAAGTTGGAGTAGCAATACTTATATCAGGTAAAATAGACTTTAAAATAAAGAATGCTAAAAGAGACAAGAAAGGACACTACATAATGATCAAGGGATCAATCCAAGAAGATATAACAATTATAAATATATATGCACGCAACATAGGATCACCTCAATACATAAGGTGATGGCTAACAGCTCTAAAAGAGGAAATCAACAGTAACATAATGATAGTGGGGGACTTTAACACGTCACTTATACCAATGGACAGATCATCCAAAATGAAAATAAATATAGAAACAGAAGCTTTAAATGACACAGTAGACCAGATGGACGTTATTGATATTTATAGGACATTCCGTCCAAAAACAGCAGATAACACTATCTTCTCAAGTGCACACGGAACATTCTCCAGGATAGATCACATCTTGGGTCACAAATCAAGCATCAGTAAATTTAAGAAAATTGAAATCATATCAAGCATCTTTTCTGACCACAACACTATGAGATTAGAAATGAATTACAGGGGAAAAAAACGTGAAAAAACACAAACACATGGAGGCTAAACAATACGTTACTAAATAACCAAGAGGTCACTGAACAAATCAAAGAGGAAATCAAAAAATACCTAGAGACAAATGACAATGAAAACACGATGATCCAAAACCTATGGGATGCAGCAAATACAGTTCTAAGAGGGAAGTTTAGAGCTATACAATCCTATCTCAAGAAACAAGAAAAAACTCAAGTAAACAATCTAACCTTACACCTAAAGGAACTAGAGAAAGAAGGACAAACAAACCAAAGTTAGCAGAAGGAAAGAAATCATAAAGATCAGAGCAGAAATAAATGAAATAGAAACAAAGAAAACAATAGCAAAGGCCAATAAAACTAAAAGCTAGTTCTTTGAGAAGATAAACAAAATTGATAAACCATTAGCCACTTTCATCAAGAAAAAGAGGGAGAGGACTGAACTCAAAAAAATTAGAACTGAAAAAGGATAAGTTACAACAGACACCACAGTAATACAAAGCATCCTAAGAGACTACTATAAGCAACTCTATGCCAATAAATTAGACAACCTGGAAGAAATGGACAAATGCTTAGAAAGGTATAACCTTCCAAGACTGAACCAGGAAGAAACAGGAAATATAGACAGACCAATCACAAGTAGTGAAATTGAAACTGTGATTAAAAATCTTCTAACAAACAAAAGTCCAGGACCAGGTGGCTTCACAGGTGAATTCTATCAAACATTTAGAGAAAAGCTAACACCCATCCTTCTCAAACTCTTCCAAAAATTTTCAGAGGAAGGAACACTCCCAAACTCATTCTGTGGGGCCACCATCACCCTGATACCAAAACCAAACAAAGATACAGCAAAAAAAGAAAATTACAGGCCAATATCACTGATGAATATAGATGCAAAAATCCTCAAGAAGATACTAGCAAACAGAATCCACCAACAAATAATAAGGATCATACACCATGATCAAGTGGAATTTATCCCAGAAATGCAAGGAATCTTCAATATACACAAATCAATCAATGTGTTACACCATATTAACAAATTGAAGAATAAAAACCATATGATCATCTCAATAGATGCAGAAAAAGCTTTTGACAAAATTCAACACCCATTTATGATAAAAACTCTCCAGAAAGTGGGCATAGAGGGAACCTACCTCAACATAATTAAGGCCATATACAAATAACCCACAGCAAACATCATTCTCAATAGGGAAAAACTGAAAGCATCTCCTCTAAGATTAAGAACGAGACAGGCTGTCCACTCTCACCACTATTATTCAACATAGTTTTGCAAGTCCTAGCCACGTCAATCAGAGAAGAAAAAGAAATAAAAAGAATACAAGTTGGAAAAGAAGAAATAAAGAAGAAGAAATAAAACTGTCACTGTTTGCAGATGACATGATACTATACATAGAGAATCCTAAATATGCCACCAGAAAACCACTAGAGCTAATCAATGAATTTGGTAAAGTTGCAGGATACAAAATTAATGCACAGAAATCTCTTGCATTCCTATACACTAATGAAGAAAAATCTGAAAGAGAAATTATAGAAACACTCCCATTTACCATTGTAACAAAAAAGAATAAAATACCTGTGAATAAACCTACCTAGGGAGACCAAAGACCTGTATGCAGAAAACTATAAGACATTGATGAAAGAAATTAAAGATGATACCAACCGATGGAGAGATGTACCATGGATAGAAGATCAATTCGATTAGAAGAATCAATATTCTGGAAGTGACTATACTACTCAAAGCAATCTACAGATTCAATGCAACCCCTATCAAATTACCAATGGCATTTTTTACAGAACTAGAACAAATCATCTTAAAATTTGTATAGAGAAGAAAAAGACCCCGAGTATCAAAAGCAGTCATCAGGGAAAGAAACAGAGCTGGAGGAATCAGACTCCCTTACTTCTGACTATACCACAAAGTTATAGTAATCAAGACAATATGGTAGTGGCAGAAAAACAGAAACATAGATCAATGGAAAAAGATAGATAGCCCAGAGATAAACCCACGCTCCTATGGTCAACTAATCTATGACAAATGAAGCAAAGATATACAATGGAGAAAAGACAGTCTCTTCAATAAGTGGTACTGGGAAAACTGGACAAATACATGTAAAAGAATGAAATTAGAACACTCCCTAACACCATACACAAAAATAAACTCAAAATCGATTCAAGACCTAAATGTAAGACTGTACACTATAAAACTCTTAGAGGAAAACATAGGAAGATCACTCTTTGACATAAATCCCAGCAAGATCTTTTTTGATCCACCTCCTAGAGTGTTGGAAATAAAAACAAAAATAAAAAAATGGGACCTAATGAAACTCAAAGGTTTTGCTCAGCAGTGGAAATGATAAACAAGACAAAAGACAACCCTTAGAATGGGAGAAAATATTTGCAAATGAATCAACGGACAAAGGATTAATCTGCAAAATATATAAACAACTCATGCAGCTCAATATTAAAGAAACATACCATCCAAACGAAAAATGGTCAGAAGACCTAAATAGACATTTCTCCAAAGAAGACATACAGATGGACAAGAAGTACATGAAAAGATGCTCAACATCACTAATTATTAGAAAAATGCAAATCAAAACTACAATGAGGTATCACCTCACACCAGTTGGAATGGGCGTCATCCAAATATCTACAAACAACAAATGCTGGAGAGGGTGTGGAGAAAAGGGAACACTCTTGCACTCTTGGTGGGAATGTAAATTGATAAAGCCACTATGGAGAACAGTATGGAGGTTCCTTAAAATACTAAAAATAGAATTACCATATGATCCAGCGATCCAACTACTGGGCTTATACTCAGAGCAAATGATAATTCAAAAAGACACATGCACCCCAATGTTCATTGCAACACTATTTACAATAGCCAAGTCATGGATGCAGCCTAAATTCCCATTGAAAGATGAATGGATAAAGAAGATGTGGTACATTTATAGAATGGAATATTACTCAGCCATATAAAGAGACGAAATTGAGTCATTTGTTGAGACGTGGATGGATCTCAGTACTGTCATACAGAGTGAAGTAAGTCAGAAAGAGATAAACAAATATCATATATAAATGCATGTATGTGGAACATAGAAAAATGGTACAGATGAACTGGTTTGCAGGGCAGAAGTTGAGACACAGATGTAGAGAACAAACATATGGACGCCAAAGTGGGATAACCACGGTGGGGTGGGGATAGTGGTGTGCTGAATTGGGCAATTGTGATTGACATGTATACACTTATGTGTATAAAATTGATGACTAATAAGAACATGCAGTATAAAACAAACAAAAAAACAACTAATACTTAACTTTCTTTGGGTGATTTGTATGGAAATATGTTAATATAAATATTTCAGACATTACATGAAATATCTAAAAATCTTATATGTTCTGGTATAATTTTATAAGTCATAATTCTAGTTATTACTTTAAAATATGTACCTCAGAAATAACTAAATTTCCTTGTCAATTGCATTATTATGAACTTTCATCAGAACTTTAACTGTAGTCATTTTTAAGTCTTCTGTCATTTACAGACAGTTCTGGGTGTACTCTGATGCTTTTGTAAAAATATTCCTATAAAAGGGTTTTATCTTCAAGGAATTCATGGAAAAGACTCTGACAAGTACAGGTTTCTGGTAACTGAGTATACTGCCAAACTGAATGAATAAGCATTTTCAGAACTCTAATGGAACACTGATGAATTTATAAAAGTGCTAACAAGTATCAAGATAAAAAATTAATTACATGGGACTGAGTGAACAGATGAGGATGATTATATTTTTTGTGACTTTCTGTTTGAATTAAAAAAAAAAAATCCCACAAGGACTCAGAGGCAAAAAATATGGAAATCAATTTTCACTACAAAGTAAAGGAGCTGTTACAGTGTAGGATAACTGGACTGAATGTCAATATTATGCCATAGTATGAGTGCGTTTTGTGTTTGGTAATTGTTCCTTTCTTTGTGGTCATCCATTTACAATGCTTGGTGTCAGTTTATTTATCTCTTGTAAAAATAAAATACTGTGTGTGTATGTGTGAAAAAAAACAAAACAAAACAAAACAACCCAATCCACAAATGGGCAGAAGACCTAAATAGACATTTCTCCAAAGAAGACATACAGATGGACAAGAAGTACATGAAAAGATGCTCAACATCACTAATTATTAGAGAAATGCAAATCAAAGCTACAGTGAGGTAACACCGCACACCAGTTGGAATGGGTGTCATCCAAATATCTACAAACAACAGAAGCTGGAGAGTGTCTGGAGCAAAGGGAACCCTCTTGCACTGTTGGTGGGAATGTAAGTTGATAAAGCCACCATGGAGAACAGTATGGAGGTTCCTTAAAAAAACTAAAAATAGAATTACCATATGATCCAGCAAGCCCACTACTGGGCATATACCCAGTTAAAACCATAATTCCAAAAAACACATGCACCCCAATGTTCATTGCAGCACTATTTACAATACGCAGCTCATGGAAGCAACCTAAATGCCCATCAACAGATGAATAGATAAAGAAGATGTGGTACATATATACAATGGAATATTACTCAGCCATAAAAAAGGAACGTAATTGGGTCATTTGTTGAGATGTGGATGGATCTAGAGACTGTCATACAGAATGAAGTAAGTCAGACAGAGAAAAACAAATATCGTATATTAATGCATGTATGTGGAACCTAGAAAAATGGTACAGATGAACCAGTTTGCAGGGCAGAAGTTGAGACACAGATGTAGAGAACAAATGTATGGACACCAAGGGGGAAAGCCACAGGGGTTGGGGATGGTGGTGTGATGAATTGGGGGATTGGGATTGACATGTATACACTGATGTGTATAAAATTGATGACTAATAAGAACCTGCTTTTTAAAAAATATATATAAAATTACACTAAAAAATTTTAAAAAAAGAAAGTTTACATAGGTTGGCAATGTAGTAGCGGTGAATAGGGGTCCTCATGTTCGATGAAAATATTTTAGTCTATTTGGGGACTTTCTTAAACTGGGTTGGAGAACCCTTCTCTGTAACGTAAATACTTTAATCCTGATTGAAAATTACTTCCCTTAAGACTGTGGGGAATGCTTAGGAATCTCCTGTGACTCACAACAGAGCTCCTATGTGACAAAATTGTGATTCAGGCAGAAACTGACTGAGTCCTTGGAAGTAAATGTCATGCATCTCTCATAAAAATAAAATTTCTTTATCTGGTAAATAAATAAATAAATAAAGGAGGAAAGCTGTATTAAAAATGAGCAGTCAAATAAAAATAATTATAATTTATAAACAACATGAATAAACTGAAGTTCCAGGAGAGAGCAGGTTTAGCAAATAGGAAACACAATTAGGACATAATAGAACAAAAGACTATAAGATTAGAATTTTAAAATAATTTAGGAAATACAGGTTGGGAAAGCAATTAGGAAGAAAGTAAAGGACACCAAAAAATGAAAAAGGAAGTATTTGAAATTAATGTCTAGTCATAGGAAAATGGTTAACTAAATTAGAGTATATTCAAACAATGGAAATTTGGACAGAAGTAAAAATGAATCAATCCACACTTTATGAGTTAAAAGGGACATTGGATAAAAATGATAGATATTTCAGTATAGTTTCATTAATAGAAAATTAAAAACATTGAAAACAATGCCATATATTACTTAGAAATACATGTGTAGAATCAGTGTCAACAAATGCATTTAAACATGAAATTCAGGATGACATAGGAAGATGAGAACTGAAAAGGGACACATTAGGACCTTTTACTGCTTACTAATGCTTTTTTTCTCTCCAGGTTATTTAGTAGGCATATTACTCTTAATAAATTTTGTGTTTTTGAAATATTTTACAAGAATCAAATAATAATAATTGAACACTTTTAAAAGATAATGTATGAACTAAGAGTTATATCCAAGAAGAGGGTTACTTAACATTAGAAAACCTAAATTGTATTTTTCACAGCGCATAATAAAGTCTAAGCTATAGTATGGAGTTTATACATATATAACAAAGGGAGAAAAAAAAGGAAGAAGGTAATGAAGTTGAGTGGGGTCTATCAATAAGATGTTAAGGACGTATGAAGGATCATATTACTTAATATAGATTTCAGTAGAATATGAATATCACCAAAAGGCCAAGAAGAGAAATTTTTAGAACTAAAAACATGAACACATGTAAATATGACATGAAGAAATCATAATAATGGTCTTGTTTTATTCTTGACTTCAAAATTAATGTTTCTATTTGATCATTGTATGTGATATTTGATGCATTTTATAAAAATAACCTTTTCCCAAATGTATAGGTACTCTTATCTTGTTGATACTGATGTTTAACTTGGTATCTTTGTGATCAGAGTGTAACAGCATTCTACATCTGATTAGGGATAAGCCTGTGATGTAAAATTCCTGTCACCTTACTGAATTTTTATCTACCTCTTCTATCTATTATTAAGATATTGATGTTTGAATATCCCATTAAGACAATGGATTTTAAAATTTCTCTTTGAAGATACATCACATTTTATATCATGTATTTTAAAACTGTTATAAGGTGCATAGGAGTTTGAAAAATTCTAGGAAGGCACAGACACAAATGTGTGATTCATAGGTGCTTATGCAGTAGACAAAGTGAAACTTGAGAATCACAGGCAGTGCCACTGCTACCAACCTCAGCTGGCAATTTTCAGAAACTTGCTGTCTTCCTGCATATTTGTCAGGGAGTGTTACGAGAAAATAACTTCTTTTCCTTCCCTCACACTTTCAAAATTTTACAGGGATGGGCTTCACCAATAATATCTCATCTGGACCCATAAATATAAGGGGATACTAGAAAATGTAGTTCCAGGCTTCCAGAAAATATTTCATGTTAGAGTTGAGTTGATGTAATATTTACAGTTGATAATTCAGCACAGTGTACTACCTTGTTTACTCAACATCCATAGACATACTTCTACCCTCATTTAAATATCTAAATGCTATATACAAACAACAGTATTCTTTCACCAAACTTAATATAACTACCCATCACGGAACAAAAATTTGCATATCCTTTCCCCAAAATATGTGATCTCTATGTTATAAATATCTGTTTGATATTTATTCCTATTCCAGCTTGGTCATGATCTCCCTATGGTGTATCAGTGAGGATAGAGAGGGTTATGGTTTGGTTACAAATAAACCCCAAATATCAGCAGCTTAAGAAAACAAAAAAGTTTACTTCTAAGGCATGGTACATTTCCATGTATATTAATGAGGTTTTCTGCCCCATGTCTTCCTCACTTTGTGTTTCAGACTAACAGAGGCTACCTCAACCAGAATGTTGATAGTCAAGAGAGCAAGGGGAAGAGAAAGTGGAGAATTGAGCACCAGTTAAATGATTAATTCAACATGTCACCTCTATCTATATTTCATTGATCAGTTCTCATGTCTTTGCCTAACTCTAAGAGAGGGGGAGTCTGGTCTTCCTGTATTCCTGAATGTAGAAGGAAACTACATATCAATAAAAAGCAATAATATTTAGCACAGTAATCTGTGATAGAAAATAAGAGTTTTCAGGTGATAATAACCAATGAAGTAAAACAAACATCTTAGATACTCCCCCCCCAAACACTTCATTACCACAGGTTGTTTCATAAATTTTAGCATCATAAAGTATATTTTATTTTCAACAATTATTTTATTTCTTATTCAGTCAGGATGTGACATTTCACTGTGAAAGAATGTTACAAAATGGTTGGCACTTCCTCCTCTCCTTACTCTTACTTACACTGATTTTCTTTTCTTTTTTTTCATTTCTGTCTCCCCAACTTTATGGAGTAGAACTAGAAGCATTACAAGTCCAGCTATGTCATCAAGTTATGGTGGAAGGAAAGTTATGTCTTAAGATATTTTCTACTTTTCAAAGAAAATACCCAAGAAATAAGACCAATTGAGTACTGATTTAATTTCATATTGGTTTCTTCTAACATTTTTAGCTGAGATCAGTGATTTAATAAATGTTCAATTTTATGAAAGAACTTTGTAAGGACATTACAAAACTTGAAGGATACATTTGAACATTTAAATAAATCTTAACTATTTAATCCAAAAAACAACTTAAAAAGTAGAAAAAAATAAAAGAGGTTTAGACATTTGTCTAGAGGCAAGAAGAGTTATAGTTATATTCAGTGCATGGCCAGAAATGTATTCAATAAACATTTTTTTTTGTCACTTAACATATAAGGATTTGAGGAGACATGAGAATATTCTTGAAGAAAAACAAGGCTATCATAGTGCTTATTTTTAAGCAACACAGCAATATTATTTGGAAAATGAAGGTGTCTTCTAAAGCCTTGCCTTCAGTCATGGTTCATGTTCTCTAGACCTCCTCCCCCCTTCATCTTCCTCTGTTTCCATCATACAACACATATCTCCAACTATCTAAGGAAAGAAAGGAGAATACCTTTCAGATATTTGGACAGTAACCTTGAATACAATTTATCTATGAATGTATCAGGTATCCTGCTTACAAAGAGAACTCTAGGGACAGAGATTGAAGGCCTTTGAGAGGAAAGAGGAAACAGAAGATACAGTAATCTTATCTTTTTTGACTTTTTATTTCTTAAAGAGTAAACTGTTCATTCATACACTTTTTAGTAAAAAGAATAGAAAGAAATATCATAGGAAGACAGGGCAGTGAGGTCAAATAGAACGATTTTTATTCTAGATGAAGAGAGCTGAACACATTGAAGGCAAAGAGAAATGTTCTAAAGGCAGAGATACTTCAAATAGAAGAAAATTAGTACAAATTTTGTTCAGTTTTCTTAAGTACTGGAAAGGGGTTATAAAGAGAGGCTATAAAGGTTGAAAGAAGGTAATCACTTTCTCATCTAAAATGGGAAGAGGGATTTTCCCAGCAGCACAGAGGTTAAGAATCTGCCTGCCAATGCAGGGGACACGGGTTCAATCCCTGCTCTGGAAAGATCACACATGCTGTGGAGCAAGTAAGCCCGTGCACCACAACTACTGAGCCTGTGCTCTAGAGCCCACGAGCCACAACTACTAAGTCCACATGCTGCAACTACTGAAGCCCACATGCCTAGAACCCGTACTCCACAACAGAGACACCACCACAATGAGAAGCCTGTGCACCACAAAGAAGAGTAGCCCCCTGCTTGCACAACTAAAGAAAGCCTGCATGCAGCAACAAAGACCCAACACAGTCAAAAATAAAATAAAATAAAAATAAAATGGGAAGAAAGGCTGAGAAGATAAGTTAAAGAGATAAGTATGTTAGATAAGAAGTACAACAAATATGGGATTTCTTATTAGAAATCCTAAAAGTCTCTGTAAAGCAAGGAATGATATCTTCTGGGAATGATGGGCAACTTGCTCAATAAAGACAATACTGCAAAAAGGAAGATACAATCTTAATAAGCTAGAGTGAAGACTTTTCCATAGAAATAATCATAAATAAACTCAGGGATCAATAGGTAACAGCAGTGTCTCAATTGAGCTTACAGGATCTAAAATTCAATTTGATCATGATTTCGTCTCTTTTGCTAGATCATAGAGAAACTGAATTAATATCATTGAATGAATGAAAAATGAGTAAAATGCCATCCCAAGAAAGTAGTCAGTTTAAATTCAAAGGAAGAAAATGCTTCCATTTTACTTTCCGTTTCCTGATCTCCTCATAGACTGTCAGAGTTAGGCAGGATCTTAGGATCTGACTCTTAATTCTAATATCTTCTATACAATTCTCCTGAATGATAATAGAAAGTTACCTACCTGAGCACTGAAGCTTGGAGACAGTGGGTGGTAGGCAAACTGGGGGGTCTGAATGGTCTTTATTATTTGAGCTCATTGTGCCTCCACTGAGTTCTCTGCTGTCAGCCATTAGGTTACTGTTTTCTAGATACGTGAGACTACCTTCCAGTTTATCTAGGCCTCTTCACATTTGTCACATATCACTCTGGTTATAATTCTGTACCTGTGTTGAGGTATTTATACAGATCATACAACTAGGAAGACCAAAAATCCCAGTTTGCCTGAAACCAAGAGGGCCCCCACGATACCTGACTTTCACTGCTAAAACTAGGCAAGACCTATGCAAACTGAGACGGTTTGATTACCCCTCATCATATAACTAGCTTTGTTCATTATCAACCATCACAGGAAAACATTTACTTCTAGATCTGGTTTCAATCTCTTTCTCTTTTTTCTGGTAATTCTTCTGGAAAAGGTACTAATGACTGAACCAATAGGGAACAAGAGGGTGATGAAATGGGAATCAATCAATTTAAATCACTTACACTTGGACTGTCAGCACCAAGGTCATAAAAAAAAAATAATAGATTCCTCTTAAACTACACTATGAATTGAGATGATTGGGAAATTTATTTAATATGGTGATTTTATGTTATTTCAGGCATCCCACTGTTTCAACTCTCACAAACCAAGTTAACTGAATTAGATTCTTGATGCACAAATAGACAATAGCAAATTATTTAACATTTTTCTTAGAACTGTGTCTTAGAACCTTATTTGGAAAGCAAAATACCCTTTTCATTCAAATAGTGCAGAAGGAATCCATGGGAGTGCTTCACAGATTGCTTTCCTATTTCCCACCATGTCCCTAAGTGTTTTCTACTTTCTAAGTACTTCAGAGATTTCTCCATTCTCTTAAAATTATCAAGGTGAAGAAATCTATCCCTTTTAACAAAAGCATTCTTATTCGGAAGTCTATCCAACCCCGTCAGGTGGGGCTTCTTAAAGATAAACCTGCCAAACCAGAATGGTTTCTTATGACTTCCATTGTCTAAAGAACTTTCACATTGAAGTCTCAGTTTTCAAATAAGCATAAAAAGCCCCAGGCCCCAGGGAACACTGGAACTGGATATTTTTTAAGTACTTGATTCTTTCCAGTTAAAACACTAGGCATGAATTTATCCTCTCTCCATACGTGAAGTCAGTTGACCCCACTGACACTCCTGACCCCCTCTCAGTCCTTTCCCTGGCACTTTCCTATTGTTCCCTTCCAGTCAGATGTCTTCAAAACTCCGGAGAAGAATTAGAGTCAGTTATCACTAACAAAATTCCTTTGGGAGACTTTTACTACAGTGAGAGACCCAAAGGAGAAAGATTATTCCATATGCATACAATATCAACAAGCTTATTCATACTGACTAAGTTAATACATGTAAAGCACTGAGGAGAGCGCCTGGCACATAGCGAGTGTTCAAAAAATGTCAGCTATTAACCTGCTATATCTTAATACTATATTACAATGAATTAATGTTTTCTTAATATATAAATAGTTCAAGAACATTAAAACTTTAGAAATTGCATGTAGAAAAATGTAAAAGTTATCTGGAATCATTCTGCTCAGGGAATTATTATTCTCAGATAATATTTGTACATTTGAAATTATTCTTTGTCGAGAGTTTAAAGCTCTTTGTTTTTACTGTTTCACTATCTTATATATTCACTTAATGACTGTGTAGTCTTCCATCAGGTAGCTGTAAAATGGTATAATTAATGAATTCCTTAAAAAGAACATCAGCTTTTTCTAAAGTTTTATTATTTTGAACAAATTTGGGTGTTGATATCTTTTACCAAAACTTTTCAGCAAAGTATTATTTCCTTAAGATCAAATTCTGAAGGTGCATTTTTGTGCCAAAGGATACAATGTTTAAAATGTGATTCATATTGTAAAACTAGTCTAAAAAAATCTGGTCAAAGTAATCTTTGTCAATAATTGTATTTTAGCGTTTTAACTGTTTTGTTTAACATTCTTTTTAAGGATTTTTTGCATAATTCAAAATATGTTTTATAATTCTGTGGTGAAGATAGGATATGGATAATTAAGGGACAGAAGTCCTATGGCAATCTTAGCATAGATGACCCACTCAGCAAGAGGTAACAAAGCAAAACCTAGGTCTTTGAATGTCATGCCTGGAATTCTTTCCATTTTAGCAAGCAAAATTAACATGTTAATAAGAAAATTTCCTGAAATATAGGGGCAGTTGCTAGGATCATTCACTTTATTTTAAGAAATCTAATTTGGCTTTGAATGTAAAGTCAAATAAGTCAATGAACAAAGTCAGAATAAAGGTACTTACAGATGTACAGCCTCAGTAGTCCTTGAAATATTTAACTTTTTCCCCTGTGGGTTGCTTGGGACTTTTGCTGAATAATATGATGTGAGATTTAGTAATTGTTTGTGCAGTTGATTGACAAGCATTACAGTGAGTAATTACTTGTTATTCATCAGTATTTCAAGAAGACTGAGGTTAAATCTAGAGTAAGTCACATAATGTTTAGGGGTTTAATGTTCGATTTTCCATCGACATGTCAGGTTTTATTCTATTAAAAATTAAACCATAAATCTTTTCTAATAAGGATGATTCAGGTTTCAGCTGGAGGATAGAAAAAATGAGACTAAGAGGCAACTCATTTTATTACTAAGACAAGACTGATTTCTTATCAGCATAATCACCTTACTTCCAGGTTGCAGATCTCAACTTAGTCGAAATTGATGTGTCGTGGCCATAGACATAGAAAACCAATTCTTTTAAATAACAAAATTTCTCCAATCGTTAGGAAACAAAAATAAAAATTGACAAACAAAGGTGTTGATCAGAAATATCTAAACATATTACATAAAGTTATAACAAAATTAAATGTTTTGTTCAAGAACTGAATAGTTCTTATATTGAACTATTGAACTTCTTATATTGAAGAGCTGAATAGAAATTATTATAAGAAAGTGGTTAGCTAAAAAAAAAAAGACAAATTATTATAATTGCTTATCAGATTAGCTCTTATCTTAGATCCCAAAGTATAAGAAATTAGTATCTGAAACCCTGTCAGAAATGCTGTAAGAATATAGGAGAGTTTTCTAAGAATCTTGTAGAACTGTTATAGTCTCTTGCATAGAACAGAACTTACAACTTTAACAGCACCAGACAGAAATGTCAGTACACTGATACCCTGATTCTGCCTGATTCTGAGCCCCTGTACATTCATCTACTAAGATATTCTATCTCTTAAAAATGGAGAATATTAGTTCATGGCCAAATGAGACACTAGTTGGCCTGCCTAATTATCGCATTATTAGAGAAATTCATGTAAAACACTCATTCTGATGCAGGGGATTGATGGGCCCCCAACGCAAAATGTTTGCATTCGTTTCTTGTGGACAGATACTCCAAGACAGGAATAACAGGACAATTGAGAGAGGATGCTGGGCCCTGCCCAGATAGAAGATGAAAGACCACATACTCATTCTCTAAGCCAGGAGACCTCCCCAACTACACACGCGCAGAATGTCTCCTTGGAAGTCAAAAGGGGAGTGATGCCAAGTGGCCAAACCAACCTATAGGCCTCTGCGGTAGCATCCATCTTGGCTAAGAAATGCATGCACACACATGGGAAAATCCTGAGATACACCAAATATGGACTCTGAACAAGGCAAATCAAAATGTCCCGTATTTAAACTGTCACAAGGGCGCAACTCTCTCTGAGCCCGCCCGTGTGTCTATCCACATGTACTGTACTCTTTTTTTCTCTTAATAAATATTTTACTTGTTTCACTACTTTCCATCTTTGTGGGAATTCTTTTTCTGCAAAGCCGTAGGGCCAGGGCCTTGTCACTGACCACTGGTCTAGTGGCTAAGATTTGGTGCTCTCACCGTCACAACCCAGCCTCAATCACTGGTCAGGAACTGAAAGTTTGCTTCAAGCCCCTGCAGCCTGAGGCCCCATGGGATCAATTCCAATAAAACATAATTTTAATTATTTTTTTCTCCAGAAAGTTTGTGAAAATCATGAAAATATTGTTTTAGTGTCATGATATTGAATGTCAGTTTCACTTCAACTTGTATGTGGAAGAAAATTCTGATTGTCTCATTATGCCACTGTACTGTAAATTGATGATATCCATTTGTCATAAAAGCTATGCCAAAAGGATATCACACAAACCATTTAAAAAAAATAGTGAATCTGAGGATTATGGAACACTCTGTTTCAATCTCTGAAGATGTAATGTACATATTCTCAGAATCAGGCATGGATAATAAACACTGAATTAATGTGAAGTTTCAGTGCCCTTTCATTTCCTATATAAATTCTACCCTCTATAGTTCATGTTTAACCCTTTTATGGTAAAGCTGTCTAATCTTTTATCTTTAAAAAAATTAAAAAATAAACAGGCATGAGAAGTGGAAACTATGGTTTGAACCCATGGATTAATCTGTTCATTCCTTATCCCAAATGATTTTACAAAAGAAATATAATAATAAGTAGAAATTGTTTCTAGCAGGATGGACTAAGGCAGACAGATGTTTTAAAGAATATCTGTAAATTATACTGCAGGTTAGACTGAGTTGAGGGCAGGACCTGTGATTTACTGCTTGAAAGAAAAATCTCACATGGGTATACGGGGAAGGGTGTCCAAAAGACCCACGGACAAACTTAACTTAGACTAGCAATTTTACTGCTTGAAAGAAAAATCTCACATGGGTATACGGGGAAGGGTGTCCAAAAGACCCAGGGACAAACTTAACTTAGACTAGCAATTTGTGGCTGGTGATGAAACAGATGTAGAAAGGGAAATGGAGTAGTTAAATTTCAAAAGACTTAAAGAAGTGGCCAGACACCCAAGGTAACACAGATCATTATCATCCCAGTGTCAAAGATTTGCATTTGACTGAACGGCTTGTGGTAAAAAAAAATAACAATGGATTAAAATAGATTCAAGAGAAGGGCAATGGTGCCAGTCAGGACAGAATTAACTACCATTCTGCTGACACCCAAAGAAGGAATACAAAATTTTAGATACAAAAGTAAAACTTCTCATAAAAATAGCAAACAACAACAACAAATTACCCAGGCATACATTTTTCAAAAAATGAGCCATAGTAGGAATGCTATTTAAATTTTCCCAAATAAAACAGAATAAGAACAGGTGAACAGCCAGCTAATACTGTTAAATAAGATGTTAATTCTTTCTATGCTAACTAATAAATGTAATGTGATACAAACAAACAAACAAAAAAGCAACAGGGATTTTTTTGTGTGTATGTGGGGAGGGAGTGGCAATTTAATAAGATTATTTTAAAGTACATGTGGAAAAATTAATCAAAGAATATCTAGCAAAGATTAGAAAAATAATAATATGGGGCACCAGCCTTCCTACAAAATACAATGAACACTCTCAACAATTAAATTGTAGTACCAGTACAGAAATAGACAGAAACACCTATTAATAAACATCAACAAACAAGAAAAAATCACAGTTTATAAAAGAAAATTTGATATCAAATTATAACAAAATGTGATATAAATAAATGATTTTGCATAATAAAACCAGACATATTCATATTTAATATTTAAATAATTACTGGTAACAAGGCTATAAAACACAATCAATGGAAACACACTGAAGTGAAAGAAATGTTTTGTTTCAAGAGCCATTATCATCTAGAGCTAAAATCTATGGTTTCTCACCATCACTATGTGATATTTAAATGGTTGGAGAAGTGTAAAAATATGCCAGAAGTTTTCATTTTACATCAGAAGAGTAAACAATTCAATTACTTGTGATTTCAGCAGAAATAATTAGATTCAGCATTTTGTTTTTATTATAACATAACAAATATTCTAATGATCTTAGGATATATATCTTCCAAATCACCAGAGGGGACAAAAAAAGAGAGAAAACAAAAACCTTTAACTCCACTAATACTGATAGTGGTCCAGTATTAGAAATGTGATAATAAAAATACATCACTTTAAGAGATTTATAGTGAAAGAATATATAATCTGGAATGATGCCCCTAAAAAGCATCTGATAAATTTCAACGTATGTTGATGGTTTTAAACTAAATACAACACTTTTACTAAATAGAAATTGAAGGATAAGTTAATACCATGATAAAGATTGATTATCTATCACAAAGAAAAGCTAAAATGCTACATAATGGAGGCCTTCTCATTAAAATCAATGAAAGAGGGCTTCCCTGGTGGTGCAGTGGTTGAGAGTCCACCTGCCAATGCAGGGGACACGGGTTCGTGCCCCAGTCCGGGAAGATCCCACATGCTATGGAGCAGCTGTGCCTGTGAGCCATGGCCGCTGAGCCTGCGCGTCCGGAGCCTGTGCTCTGCAACAGGAGAGGCCACAACAGTGAGAGGCCCGTGTACCACACACACAAAAAAATCAATGAAAGAAAAATATATCTGACTTATCCCCTGTTATGAAAGTACTAGCCAAGGTAAATGAATAAAAAATGCTTTTAAAAAAAATGTAATAAAATTGGAATAAAAAGTTAAAGCAATGACAAGCTATCTTGAAACCACAAAAGAAACAATTGCAAGAAGATTTGAATTGTCCCAAGTGTAGTATGAACAACCAAAATTACATATGGCTACCTAAAGACTGTAGAATTAATGTTAGTTTCCTTTTCTCCATTTGTGCATTAAATTTTTCTTCCATCAAAAAGTATTTTGTTAAAAATTTTAATGAAAGTTATGAAAATATATTAAAATAAACTACATATCTAAATAAAAAATTAGAGTCACTTTCATAGCATGCAGACAAATAAAGCACTACAATTTGATTAATGTCTAAAGCTTTTAGTATTCTCCTTGAATGTTTACAAGTATTAGTAATACATTGTACCTCATTCCCCTTAATTCACTCATGAAAAACGTAGTCTACTTTTCCTTGGAGCTAGAAAATCATGATCCATAATTCTTCAATGTGAGTGAGTTTATTAGAAATTTACCTTATTCACATTCATCTTATTCATATCTTCTTTCACACACACACACAACTAAGCAAACTTTACATGCATTACTTTAAAAATATTCATGACTTTTCAAAATATGAATTATTATCTCCTTTTTTAAAATGGGAAAACACAGCCATGAAAAGAATAATGTTGACCTGCCCTAGGGTTCATAGGGAAGGAAGTGGCAGCACTGAGACTCATGCCCATTATTTACCTTTCACAAAGTCTCCACAGAGAGAATTGAAAACCGATGAGGGATTTCACATAAAAATTATATTTTGGTGAAAATATCTTTGAACAATTGATTTATAATCAGCTGATGTCTAGCTATATTTAAAACAATAAACACTACAAGGAAAGCTGAATTATTGTTCCTGTCCTGCCTCCCAAATATTACTGGTATAGCTAGGCAATACCAACAGTAATACTCAGACTATTAGAATAACATATAAAACTTTTCTCAATTAAGTTTCCTTTAAAAGTCTGTCCTTGGAATGGTTCCAGGTGGAGTTCCACTTCTTTCCAGTTCCCTCTTATTCCAGCCATAAATAAAACAAGCAGAAGTGGGAGATATTGATTTCTGTGTAAATTTTAAATTTGTATCTCCCTATGTAAAAGTGGTAATCATTATTTCCATCAAGAGATGTATTCTAATATTTGCTTCCTTGCTAATAAAATTGAAAACAAGAAAGGTATTATGTGACTTTACATCTTACATCAATGTATTTGGGAAATAAGATAACATTGATATGGGGAGATATTCACTCCATGTGTCCTTTATTTTTCATATGGAGGAATTACTAGGGACTGAGCCTCACATCAGATTGATTTAAAAAAAAAAAAAACCTCTTTGATGGTGGTTTCTATATACTGCACACTGTACAGCCAGGGATGAAATCCATGAACCTAAACTAACACTTCTGGCCTTTACCTTCCCACTCCCCACTCTTCAATCATTCTCACCCATGGGAAGAAGAATAAACTTTATATTTAGTAATCTTTGGAGAAGGAATTGAGCATGCCTGACTTAGTGACAGCTTTCTTAGAAGCCAGCATATCCTCAGATCCCCATGTTCTAGTCTGTTCTCTGTCTTGTGATAAGGGGGCCACTCCTGATGGGAATCTACCCTTTTCCAGGAATTATTAGCGTGCTCATTTGTCCACAGATCTAAAGTAATTTTCACAACAGCTGTATCAGTGATAAAGGTCATATCTTGATCCATCAGGTTCATGCCTTTATTACTCTATTGGATCTGGAAATGGATGAGCAGAGGGGCTGTTATTTATATACTACACCCTTCCCGCACAACTTTGAGAGTATAATTTCCATTTTACTTTACTTTCACAACTGAGAGCTAAGTGACCAATGTCCCACAAGTGTGTGAATACATGTTTGGGGTAATCATGGGTGTTGGGGTTGCTGGTAGAGGTGGAGAAATCAAGCTAAAGTACAAACAAGAAACAGACTTTAAATTACACACTGAGATTGTTTCTCATTCAAGATTAGGTAGGTGCCCCAAAATCACATACATCTTTTAAAACTAACCTTCACCCGAAGAGTTAGGTAGAGCAGGTGTTTGTCAGTTAGGACCATGGAAATTGAAGTCAAACACGCCTAGTTTTAATTCCTGCTCAGCCATTTACAAGTGATGTGAGTTTAAGCATGTTACTGAACCTCTCCAAACTTTAGCTGGTTAAAATGAGAACTCACCTTATGAGCTTTGCATGAGGATTATGTGAGACAATGCTTGTAAAACCTTCAACACAATGTTTGGTATATAGTAATCAATAGATATTAGCTATTATTATCATTACTTTGTAATGAAGACCTGACACCTAGAGAAAAAGTAGGTAATGTGCTTACTATCACAAGGCTGCAAAGTGACAGAAGGAAGAAATATCATTTGGTTTTTAATATTCTTCAACATCACACCCACCTTCATTCCCATGAACTTCAGTCTGATTCGTTCCCAGGAATTCAGATTGAGATTTGGTGCCTTGCATCCTTCACATATTCTTTTCTGATGTTTATCAGTTCTAATGTTATAAGATGTTATCTCTTACATGAAGCTCTCCAAGGTCATCAGAAGGTGTGTACTCTTTCATTAACAAATATAACTTGCACTTCTCATTTGGTACTACTCAGATATTTCCTTGGGTTGAAATAAATTGTGAATATCTTTTAGTTACCTTGCTGGATTTTATGTCCCTGGGTAGCAGTCTTATTTCTTTATTTAGTGTATTACTTTATATAGAATGAGCACTTAGTAAGTGTGGCCAAGTAAAAAATAAATCAGGGAACCTTCCAATATTCACTTAGAAAGCACCGTATTTCTCAAAAACTTGAAATAATGAGATTGTAGAAACAACAACAAAGTTAAATTCAATTAAAATGCTATAGTCTCATATAAAAAGGAAATAATTCTCTAGGATGAAAATTAATCAGCATGAAATAACTTTAAACCCAAGAGGTGTTTCTGTTATAACCAGGTATCAATTATACAATCCCTCCAACTGTTTTATAGAGAGATTTATATGGGGCAATTAATGTTCAGTATCCAGCTATGAGTCAAGGAGAACTTTTCCCCACGCTGTTGCTAACTCCCACGACAAAACCCCAAGGGCTACTGATAAGTTTTGGAGCCATAATAAGAGCTATTTTAAAAACGTATTACATTGTGAAGATTGAAAATAGAATAATATATAGAGCTATTGGCAAGGGCTGATAGATTTGTCTTTAAAAAGCTATTATATTCCTTCCTCCCTATGCAGCTTCCTAAATAATATCAAACCAGTACCAACACACGTTTAATATAACCTTTAGTCTAGCCTTTTTTGATCCAAACTTATGGTTAGATTGATAATATATAAATTTAATTAACATTGAGAATGACATAATGATTATAAATAATAAGATAGTTTCATGAATTAAATGCATAAAATAATGCATTGTATAATTGATACAATTGTATAATTGATACCTGGTTATAACAGAAACACCTCTTGGGTTTAAAGTTATTTCATGCTGATTAATTTTCATCCTAGTGAATTATTTCCTTTTTATATGAGACTATAGCATTTTAATTGAATTTAACTTTGTTGTTGTTTCTACAATCTCATTATTTCAAGTTTTTGAGAAATACGGTGCTTTCTAAGTGAATATTGGAAGGTTCCCTGATTTATTTTTTACTTGGCCACATTTACTAATGCATAAAAATGCATTTAATGCTAGAGTTAGCATTACATTAAATTTTAGACTTAAAGAAGATACTTAATTCATACTTCTTGCAAGGAAGACATTAATCTCAGGTTTTAGATGATATTTTTATCTTTATCTTTTTTCTATTTTCTAAAATAAGATCTACATTTGATACTATCACTCTGCATAGAGGATGGCTAATTATTAGCAGTTTATTTTCATAGGCTACATCCTGTTCTCCTGAATAGAGATAGGACAAGTGTAAGGTAAGTGAAGCCCTCATCCCCCATACAAAATTTCAGGAAAAGCAAAAAGCACAGTGATCAAGATAAATACTATGTTTATACAATATTAAAAAAAATCAGATCAGCAAACCATGGCCCATAAAATGGCTGCCTATTTTGCTAGTGAAGTTTTATTACAAGTATCAACAATAGGTAAGTATGTATTCAGTGTCACAGAGATTTAGGCAAAGAATCTTGTTGATACTGATTAAATTACATCATAATAGAAGTCAACACTTAATACAATAGGTTGATCTGCTGAGTGGTATTTGAGGAATATAGAGTGAAGCAGGGTTTTATTTTCTGAAAATACTAGAAAAAGAATAGTGAGTATTACAGAGATTATAGTTTTTGAATACCTCTCTCCTCATCCAATGAACAAAATGTGGCAATTACTGCACTCCCACTTGGACAAATTCTTTTAATTTCTTTTAGACTATTTTAACCATACTTAATTCTGTGGATTTCTTTAGATCCATATTCAAGGACTGAGCCCAAGAAGAAGCAAGGGATGTATAAACCCTTCTAATTTGTTGAAAAACTAAAAATGGTCTTAGAAACACATGTATACTCAAAGCATACCAGTAGCTTTAAATGGTGGGATTTTTATCTGAACCACAGAACCAAAGTCATATAAGGAGGTAACATATAAATTATTTTAACATGTAAATTATTTATCTCAATAAATAATGATTTATTAATGATGACTACACCAAAGGGTTTATTAGATAAATCGAGATAAGTTGGTTTAGGAATTACCATTCATATTTTATATTATTAAAAAATTGAAACCAGAAGTAAGCTAATTACTGGTGGACAACAATTTGAACAGACTTTTCACTAAAAAGTACATGGTCTTTCTACCAAAACACATTGCTGAAAATAACTTTAGAAGTTATTTAACCCAACTGTTTTTTTTCTTACTATGAAGAAAGGGATTCTTGTCCTGATTAAAAGCAGAATGAGAACTCTGACTCCCCAAAACAGGTCTTTTTTCATTGTCCATTGCAGTAGAAATGCAGTTGCCTCATCCAGCTCCAATTTACTGCAGATGTGCCTCTCCATGGCTTTCAAAATGCTCAGAGATGTACCTTTTCTATATTAAGGGCCATCATACTGAGAAATACCCAGGGTAGGAATTGAGACCTGTAGCCAATGACTGACCGAGGTTAGTATGTTAAGAACCTAGCCCCCTTGCCTAGACATGGGACAGTTGAGGTGCCATTTAAGAGCCAGATTTCCCTGTGAGATCATTGAACATAGATATTTATTTTTATTTTATTTTATTTTTAATTCCCCACCCCTTAACAAGCAAAAGCTGTGACTATTTTTAGCATCACCACTGAAATTAGTAAAAACAAATATGAAAAATATGTTCTACATACAGGCATGCAAATTAAAAGCTTTTGGAGAAAAGTCACAGGGAGAAGAGTAAGTCAGTTTAAAATATTTTCTTTTAATTCAGTAGTATTCCATACACCTCATGAAAATAGATAAATACACAAGATTTTTTTTTGTGTGTGTGGTATGCGGGCCTCTCACTGTTGTGGCCTCTCTTGTTGCAGAGCATAGGCTATGGACGTGCAGGCTCAGTGGCCATGGCTCATGTGCCCAGCCACTCTGCGGCACGTGGGATCTTCCCAGACAAGGGCATGAACCTGTGTCCCCTGCATCAGCAGGCGGACTCTCAACCACTGCTCCACCAGGGAAGCCCACAAGATCATTTTTTAAAATATGAGTTGCAAATACTGTCTTTTTCTAAATATTGTATTTTCTTTGTATTTTTAATAATTTTTATTAGATTTATATTGTACTACATATTTCTGGCTGTTCCTGGAAGTCCCCTCTTGATCTCCCTGGTTTCAGGGGTGCCTATCCTGTCTGGCCTCCATGTCTCCTCCCCTCTCAGTCCCCCCATGTCCTACTGGTTCACTTGGGGGTTCCTCTGATTTCCTTGGACATCAGGGACACCCACCAGTGGCTGACAGGTGTCCTAGTTGTGGGGAGATGCTAACTCAGCATCTTCCCACACCAGGTTATAGGACGGAAGCAGGGGAGGTCAGGAGAGGCAGGTGGGAGGGGCACTCTGGGAGGAACGGGAGAGGAGTGGAGGGTGTTTGCCCCACGTACTCAGACCCAGAGAGCTTGCTGAGCTCCCAAGCTTATCCCCTGCCCTCCAAGGCCGCCCTCACCCCTGGCCACATTGGTCCTGGGGGGCATAAAAAGGAGGTCAAGGGGAGAACAAGAGAGGCAAGCATGAGGGGCTCTCTGGGACTGGAGGAGCAGGAGAGGAGAGATTTGTCCCACCCACTTGAGCACAGGAAGCCTGCTGGAATCCCAGATGAGGTTCCCCACACTCTGTGACCATGGGTGGGGGAACGCCTGAGCCCCTTCTGTTCCATTGAGATTAAGCCCCATCCCCCCAGCCCCCAGGGCCTTTTCCAGCCCTGTAGATCCTAAGCATAGGCCCCACCCACCACACAAACCTTGTCCTTGCTTAGGTCCTGCCCTCCACAGCCAAGGCCTTTCCCTCTCCTTTTATTCCCCTCCTCCTCGTTTTTATTATTGTGGTACTGTAGTACCTTCCGATTGTTGATTCATCTATATTTTTATTTTTATATTCTTTCTAACATATCTGTTAGTTTCCTAGTCTAATTTTACTTTTTACTTTGTTATTGTTCTTTTTTTTTTTGCCAGCCAACACAGCTTGCTGGATCTTGGTTCATGAGCCAGGGGTCAGGCTGAAGCTCCTGTGGTGGGAGCACCTAGTTTGAACCACTGGACTAACACAGAACCTTAGACCCCAAGGAATAGTCATCAGAGAGAGGTCTCATTGAGGTCCTCACCTCAGCAACAAGACCCAGCTCTACCAAACAGCCTACAAACTCCAGTGTTGGGAGCCTCAGGCCAAACAAACAGTAAGAAAAGAACACAATCCCACTCATAAAAAAATAATAATAAAAAAATAAAAGAGACAGCAAAAAAATATGTCACAGATGAAGGAGCAATGTAAAAACCTACAAGACCAAATAAATGAAGAAGAAATAGGCAATCTTCCTAAAAAATAATTCAGAGTAATGATAATAAAGATGATCTAAAATTTCAGAAAAAAAAATGGAGGCATGGATTGAGAAAATACAAGAAAAGATTAACAAAGACCTAGAAGAGCTAAAGAACAAACAGAGATGCACAATAAAATAAAGGAAAAATACACTAGAAGGAATCAATTACAGAATAATTAAAGCAGAAGACAAATAAATGATTTGGAAGACAAAATGGTAGAAATACCTGCCAAGGAACAGAATAAAGGAAAAAGAATGAAAATAATTGAAGACAATTTCAGAGACCTCTGGGAAAACATTAAATGCATCAACATTCAAATTACAAGGATCCCAGAAGAAGAAGAGAAGAAAAAAGGTCTGAGAAAATATTTGAAGAGATTATAGTTGAAAATTTCCCTAACAATGGAAAGGAAATAGTCATCCAAGTCCAGGAAGCACCTAGAGTCCCATACAGGATAAAGCCTAGGAAAAACACACCAAGGCACATATTAATCAAACTAACAAAAATCAAATTCAAAGAAAAAATATAAAAACAGCAAGGGAAAACCAAAAAAATAACATACAAAGAATCCCCATAACATTATCAGATGATTTTTCAGCAGAAATTCTGCAAGCCAGAATGGAGTGTCAGGATATACTTAAAGTGATGAAACAGAAAAACCTGCAACCATGATTACTCTATCTAGCAAGGATCTCATTAGATTCAACAGAGAAATTAAAAGCTTCTCAGACAACCAAAAGCTAAGAGAATTCAGCACCACCAAACCAACTTTACAACAAATGCTAAAGAAACTTCTCTAAGCAGGAAACACAAGAGAAGAAAAAGACCCACAAAAACAAACCCAAAACAATTAAGAAAATGGTGATACGAACATACATATCAATAATAACCTTGAATGTAAATGGATTAAATGCCCCAACCAAAAGACACGAACTGGCTGAATGGATACAAAAACAAAACCCATATATATGCTGTGTACAAGAGACTCATTTTAGACCTAGGGACACATACAGACTGAAAGTGAAGGGATGGAAAAACATATTCCATGTAAATGGAAATCAAAAGAAAGCTGGAGTAGCAATACTCATACTAGATAAAATAGACTTAAAAAAAAGACTGTTAAAAGAGATAAGGACATACACAACATAATGATCAAAGGATCAATCCAAGGAGAAGATGTAACAATTATAAATGTTTATGCACCCAATGTAGGAGCACCTCAATACATAAGGTGAATGCTAACAACCATGAAAGGAGAAATTGACAGTAACACAATAATAGTAGGGGACTTTAACACCCTGCTTACACCAATGGACAGATCATCCAAACAGAATATAAATAAGAAAACACAAGCTTTAAATAACATGATAGACCAAGTAGATTTAATTGATATTTATAGAACATTCAACCCAAAAGTGGCAGAATACACTTTCCTCACAAGTGCACACAGAACATTCTCCAGACTAGATCATATCTTGGGTCACAAATCAAGGTTCAGAAAATTTAAGAAAATTGAAATTGTATCAAGCATCTTTTCTGATGACAATGCTATGAGATTGGGAATCAATTACAGGGAAAAAAAACTGTAGAAAACACAAATACATAGAGGCTAAACAGTACACTACTAAATAACCAAGAGATCACTAAAGAAATCAAAGAAGAAATTTTAAAATACATAAAAACAAATGACAATGAAAACATGATGACCCAAAACCTATAAGACACAAAAAGCAGTTCTAAGAGGGAAGTTTATAGCAATTAATTTTCACCTCAAGAAACAAGAAAAATCTCAGATGAACAATCTACCTTATACTTAAAGAAACTAGAGAAAGAAGAACAAAGAAAATCCAGTCAGCATAATGAAAGAAATCATAAAGATCAGAGCAGAAATAAATGAAATAGAAATGAAGAAAACAATAGCAAAGATCTATAAAACTAAAAGTTAGTTCATTGAGAAGATAAACAAAATTCACAAACCTTTAGTCAGACTCATCAAGAAAAAAAGAGAGTGGACACAAATCAATAAAATTAGAAGTGAAGGAGAAATCACAACTGACACTGCAGAAATACAAAGGTTTATAAGACACTACTACAAACAACTATATGCCAATAAAATGGACAACCATGAAGATATGGACAAATTCTTGGAAAGGTACAATTTTCTAAGACTAGACCAGGAAGAATTAGAAAATATAAAAAAAATCACAATTAATGAAATTGAAACCATAATTAAAAATCTTCCAGCAAATAAAAGTCCAGGAAGAGATGGCTTCACAGGCATAGAGTAATCTTGGTTGTACGTTGATCTCTTTTATCACTCTTTGTATGTCCCAGCACTCCCTTCTGGCCTGCAGAGTTTCTGCTTAAAAATCAGCTGATAAGCTTATAAGGATTCCTTTGTAAGCTATTTTTTTGTTTTCCCTTGCTGTTTTTAATATTTTTTCTTTGAATTTCATTGTTATTATATGATTAATATGTGTCTTGGTGTGTTTTTCCTAGGGTTTATCCTGAATGGGACTCTCTGTGCTTCCTGGACCAGGGTGAAGATTTCCTTTCACATGTTAGGGAAGTTTTCAACTATAATCTCTTCAAGTTTTTGTTTTTTGTTTTTTTTTAGAGAGAAGAGCTAACACTCATCTTTCTCAAACTCTTCCAAAAAATTGCAGAGGTAGAAACACTCCCAAATTCATTCTATGAAGCCGCCATCACCCTGATACCAAAACCAGAAAAAGATACTACAAATAAAGGTAATTATACACCAATATCACTGATGAACATAGATGCAAAAATCTCCTACAAAATACTAGCAAACAGAATCCAACAGCACATTAAAAGAAACATACACCATGATCAAGTAGGATTTATCCCAGGGATACAAGGATTCTTCAGTATATGCAGGTCAATCAATGTGATACACCACATTAACAAATTAAGGAATAAAAAACATATGATCATCTCAATAGATGCAGAAAAACTTTTGACAGAATTCAGCACCAGTTTATGATAAAAGCTCTCCAGAAAATGGGCATAGAGGGAACCTACCTCAACATAATAAGGGCCATATATGATAAACCCACAGCAAGCATCATACTCAATCATGAAAAATTGAAAGTATTTTCACTAATATCAGGAACAAGGTAAGGATGTCCACTCTCACCACTCTTATTCAACATAGTATTGGAAGTCCTAGACAAGGCTTTCAGAGAAGAAAAAGAAATAAAAGGAACACAAATTGGTAAAGAAGTAAAAACTGTCCCTGTTTGCAGATGGCATGATACTATACATAGAAAATCCTAAAGATGACAGAAGAAAACTACTAAAACTAATAAAAGAATCTGGTAATGTTGAAGGATACAAAATTAATTCACAGATATCTCTGGCATTCCTATACACTGACAATGAAAAATCAGAAAGAGAAATTAAGGAACACTCACTTTATCATTACAAAAAAACAAAAAAGAATAAAATACCTAGGAATAAACGTACCTAAGGAAATAAAAGATCTGTAAGCAGAAAAGTATAAGACACTTATGAAAGAAATCAAAGATGACATAAACAGATGGAGAAGTGTACCATGTTCCTGGATTGGAAAAATCAATATTGTGAAAATGACTGTATAACCCAAAGCAATCTACAGATTCAATGCAATCCTTATCAAACTACCAATGGCATTCTTCACAGAATTTGAATTAAAAATTTTACAATTAGTATGGAAACACAGGAGACCTCAAATAGCGGACACATGGTCACCTAATTTATGACAAAGGAGTCAAGAACATACAATGGAGAAAAGACAGCCTCTTCAATAAGTGCGTCTGGTAAAACTGGACAGCTACATGTAAAAGAATGAAATCGGAACACTACCTAACACCATACACAAAAGTAAACTCCAAGGGGGATTGGTTCAAGATGGTGGAGTAGAAGGACATGTTCTCATTCCCTCTTGCTAGAGCACAAGAATCACAACTGACAGCTGAACAGTCATCAACAGGAAGACACTGGAATTAATGAGAAAATATAACCCACATGCAAAGACAAAGGAGAAGCCAAAATGAGATGGTAGGAGGGGTACAATCACAATAAAATAAAATCCCATAACTGCTGGGTGGGTGACTCACAAACTGGAGAACACTGATACAAGAGAAGTCCACTCACTGGAGTGAAGGTTCTGAGCCTCACATCAGGCTTCGTAACCAGGGAGTCTGGCAATGGGAGGAGGAATTCCTAGAGAATCAGACTTTGAAAGCTAGCAGTATTTGATTGCAAGACTTTGACAGGAATGGGGGAAACAGAGACTCCACTCTTGGAGGGCACACATAAAGTAGTATGTGCATCAGGACACAGGGGAAGGAGCAGTGACCCTATAGGAGACGGAACCAGACATCCCTGCTAGTGGTGGAGGGTCTCCTGCAGAGGCAGGGGGTGGCTGTGTCTCACCGTGAGAACAAGGACACTGGCAGAAGAAGTTCTGGGAAGTATTCCTTGGTGTGAGGCCACCTAGAGTCCACCATTAGCCCCAACAAAGAGCCTGGGTAGGCTCCAGGTTTAGGTAGCCACAAGCCAAACAACCAACAGGAAGGAAACACAGCCCCACCTATTAGCAGACATGCGGATTAAAGTTTTACTGAGATCTGCCCACCAGAGCAACAGCCAGCTCTACCCACCACAAGTCCCTCCCATCAGGAAACTTGCACAAGCCTCTTAGGTAGTCTCATCCACCAGAGGGTAGACAGCAGAAGCCAGAAGAACTACAATCCTGCAGCCTGTGGAACAAAAACCACATTCACAGAAAGATAGACAAGATGAAAAGGCAGAGGGCTATGTACCAGTTGAAGGAACAAGATAAAACCCCAGAAAAACAACTAAATGAAGTGGAGATAGACAACCTTCCAGAAAAAGAATTCTGAATAATGATAGTGAAGATGATCCAGGAACTCGGAAAAAGAAGGGAAGCAAAGATCAAGAAGATGCAAGAAATGTTTAACAAAGACTTAGAAGAATTAAAGAACAGACAAACATAGGTGAACAATACAATAACTGAAATGAAAAATACACGAGAAGGAATCAATAGCAGAATACCTGAGGCAGAAGAAGGGATGAGTGACCTGGAACACAGAATGGTGGAATTCACTGCTGCAGAACAGAATAAAGAAAAAAGAATGAAAAGAAATGAAGACAGCCTAAGAGACCTCTGGTACAACATTAAACGCAACAACATTCGCATTTTAGGGGTATAAAAAAAAGCAGAGAGAGAAAAGACCCGAGAAAATATTTGAAGAGATTATAGTCAAAAACTTCCCTAACATAGTAAAGGAAATATCTACCCAAGTCCAGGAAGCGCAGAGAGACCCATACAGGGTAAACCCAAGGAGAAACATGCTGAGATACATAGTAATCAAATTGGCAAACATTAAAGACAAAGAAAAAAATTATTGAAAGCAGCAAGGGAAAAATGACAAATAACATACAAGGGAACTCCCATAAGGTTAACAGCTGATTTCTCAGTAGAAACTCTACAAGCCAGAAGGGAGTGGCATGGCATATTTAAGTGATGAAAGGGAAGAACCTACAACAAAGATTACTGTACCCAGCAAGGATCTCATTCAGATTTGATGGAGAAATCAAAAGCTTTATAGAGAAGCAAAAGCAAAGAGAAGTCAGTACCACAAAACCAGCTCTACAACAAATGCTAAAGGAAATTCTCTAAGTGGGAAACAAAAGAGAAGAAAAGAAACTACAGAAACAAACCCAAAACAATTAAGAAAATGTGTATAGGAACATACATATTGATAATTACCTTAAAAGTGCAAAGATTAAATGCTGCAACCAAAAGACACAGGCTCACTGGATGACATAAAACCAAGACCCATTTATATGCTGTCTACAAGAGACCCACTTCAGACCTAGGCACACATACAGACTGAAAGTGAGGACATGGAAAAATATATTCCATGCAAATGGAAATCAAAAGAAAGCTGGAGTAGAAATACTCATATCAGATAAAATAGACTTTAAAATGAAGAATGCTACAAGAGACAAGAAAGGACACTACATAATGATCAAGGGATCAATCCAAGAAGAAGATATAACAATTATAAATGCATATGTGCCCAACATAGGAGCACCTCAATATATAAGGCAACTGCTAACAGCTTTAAAGGGGGAAATTGACAGTAACACAATAATAGTGGGGCACCTTAACACCTCACTTACAACAATGGACAGACCAGCCAAACAGAAAATTAATAAGGAAATACAAGCTTTAAATACACAATAGACCAGATAGATTTAATTGATATTTATAGGACATTCCATTAAAAAACAACATATTACACTTTCTTCTCAAGTGTCAATGGAACATTCTCCAGGAGAGATAACATGTTGGGTCACAAATCAAGCATCAGTAAATTTAAGAAAATTGAAATCATATCAAGCATCTTTTCTGACCACAATGCTATGAGATTAGAAATGAATTACAGGGAAAAAAATGTAAAAAACACAAACACATGAAGACTAAACAATACATTACTAAATAACCAAGAGATCACTGAAGAAATCAAAGAGGAAATAAAAAAAAAAAACCTAGAGACAAATGACAATGAAAACACGACGATTGGATACCTATGGGATGCAGCAAAAGCAGTTATAAGAGGGAAGTTTATAGCAATAAAATCTTACCTCAAGAAACAACAAACATCTCAAATAAACATCCTAAACTTACACCTAAAGGAAGTAGAGAAAGAAGAACAAACAAAACCCAAAGTTAGTGGAAGGAAAGACATCCTAAAGATCACAGCAGAAATAAATGAAATCGAAACCGAGAAGACAATAGCCAAGATCAATAAAACTAAAAGCTACTTCTTTGAGAAGATAAACAAAATTGATAAACCATTAGCCACACTCATCAATAAAAAGAGGAAGAGGACTGAACTCAATAAAATTAGAAAACAAAAAGAAGTTACAACAGACACCACAGAAATACAAAACATCCTAAGAGACTACTACAAGCAACTCTATGCCAATAAAATGGACAACCTGGAAGAAATGGACAAATTGTTAGAAAGGTATAACCTTCCAAGACTGAACCAGGAAGAAACAGAAAATATGAACAGACCAATCACAAGTAATGAAATTGAAACTGTGATTAAAAATCTTCCAATAAAAGTCCAGGACCAGATGGCACCACAGGTGAATTCTATCAAATATTTAGAGAAGATTTAACACCCATCCTTCCCAAACTCTTCCAAAAAATTGCAGAGGAAGGAATACTCCCAAACGCAATCTATGAAGTCACCATCTCCCTGATACCAAAACCAGAGAAAGATACTACAAAAAAAGAACATTATGGACCAATATCACTGATGAACATAGACGCAAAAATCCTAAACAAGATACTAGAAAGCAGAATCCAATAATACATTAAAAGGCTCATACAACATGATCAAGTAGGATTTATCCCAGGGATACAAGGATTCTTCAATATACACAAATCAATCAATGGGATATACCATATTAACAAACTGAAGAAGAAAAACCATATGATCATCTTAATATATGCAGAAAAAGCTTTTGACAAAATTCAATACCCATTTATGATAAAATCTCTCCAGAAAGTGGGCATAGAGGGAACCTACCTCAACATAATTAAGGCTATATATGACAAACCCACAACAAACATAATTCTCAATGGGAAAAACTGAAAGCATTTCCTCTAAGATCAGGAATAAAACAAGGATATCCACTCTCACCACTATTATTCAACATAGTTTGGAAGTCCTAGCCACAGCAATCAGAGAAGAAAAAGAAATAAAAGAAATACAAATTGGAAAAGAAGAAGTAAAACTGTCAGTGTTTGCAGATGACATGATACTATACATAGAAAATCCTAACGATGCCACCAGAAAACTACTAGAGATAATCAATGAATTTGGTAAAATTGCCAGATACAAAATTAATGCATGGAAATCTCTTGCATTCCTATACACAAATGATGAAAAATCTGAAAGAGAAATTAAGGAAACACTCCCATTTACCACTGAAACAAAAAGAATAAAACACCAGGAATAAACCTACCTAGGGAGACAAAAGACCTGTATGCAGACAAGTATAAGAAATTGCTGAATGAAATTAAAGGTGATACAAACAGATGGAGAGATATACCATTTTCTTTGATTGGCAGAATCAATATTGTGAAAATGACTATACTACCCAAAGGAATCTACAGATTCAATGCAATTCCTATCAAATTACCAATGCCATTTTTTACAGAACTAGAACAATAAATCTTAAAATTTTTATGGAGACACAAAAGACCTCAAATAGCCAAAGTGGTCTTGAGGGAATAAATGGAGCTGGAGGAATCAAGCTCCCTGACTTCAAGCTATACTACAAAGCTACAGTAATCAAAACAATATGGTACTGGCATAAAAACAGAAATATAGATCAAAGAAACCGGATAGAAAGCCCAGAGATAAACCCACATACCTATGGTCAACTAATCTATGACAAAGGGGACAAGGATATAAAATGGAGAAAAGACAGCCTCTTCAATAAGTGGTGCTGAGAAAACTGGACAGCCCCATGTAAAAGAATGAAATTAGAACACTCCCTAACACCATACACAAAAATAAGCTCAAAATCGATTCGAGACCTAAATGTAAGCCCAGACACTATAAAACTCTTAGAGGAAAACATAGGAAGAACACTCATTTACATAAATCACAGCAAGATCTTTTTTGATCCACCTCCTAGAGTAATGGAAATAAAAACAAAAGGGACCTAATGAAACTTAAAAGCTTTTGCAAAGCAAAGGAAACTACAAACAAGATGAAAAAACAGCCCTCAGAATGGGAGAATATATTTTAAAATGAATCAATGGACAAACGATTAATCTCCAAAATATATAAACAGCTCATGCAGCTCAATATTAAAAACAAACAAACAAACAAAACAAAACAATCCAAAAATGGGCACAAAGCCTAAATCGACATTTTTACAAAGAAGACATACAGGTGGCCAAGAAGCACAGGAAAAACTGCTCAACATCACTAATTATTAGAGAAATGCAAATCAAAACTACAATGAGGTATCACCTCACACCAGTTAGAATGGGCATCATCAGAAAATCTACAAACAACAAATGCTGGATAGGGTGTGGAGGAAAGAGAAACTTCTTGCTCTCTTGGTGGGAATGTAAATTGACACAGCCACTATGGAGAACAGTATGGAGGTTCCTTAAAAAGCTAAAAATAGGGCTTCCCTGGTGGCGCAGTGTTTGAGAGTCTGCCTGCTGATGCAGGGGACACGGGTTTTCCCCCCAGTCCAGGAAGATCCCACATGCCGCGGAGTGGCTGGGTCAGTGAGCCATGGCTGTTGAGCCTGCACGTCTAGAGCCTGTGCTCCACAATGGGAGAGGCCACAACAGTGCGAGGTCCACACACACCAAAAAAAAAGAAAAACTAAAAATAGAATTACCCTATGAACCAGCAATCCCACTACTGGCCATATACCCAGAGAAAACCATAATTCAAAAAGACACATGAGGGTTTCCCTGGTGGTGCAGTGATTGAGAGTCTGCTTGCCAATGCAGGGGATGTGGGTTCGTGCCCCGGTCCAGGAGGATCCCACATGCCGTGGAGCGGCTGGGCCCATGAGCCATTTCCACTGAGCCTGCTCATCCAGAGCCTGTGCTCCACAACGGGAGAGGCCACAACAGTGAGAGGCCCGTGTACCACAAAAAAAAAAAAAAAAAAAGACACATGCACCCCCATGTGCCTTGCAGCACTATTTACATTAGCCAGGACACAGAAGCAACCTAAATGCCCATCAACAGACAAATGGATAAAGAAGATGTGGTACATATATACAATGGAATAGTATTCAGCCATTAAGAAGAACAAAATTGAATCATTTGTAGAGATGTGGATGGATCTAGAGACTGTCATAGAGAATGAAGTAAGTCAGAATGAGAAAAACAAATATCATATATTGATGCATATATGTGGAACCTGAAAAATGTTACAGATGAAATGTTCTGCAGGGCAGAAATTGAGACACCGATATACAGAACAAACTTTTGGACACTAAGTGGTGAAAGTGGAGTGGGGGTTGGTAGAGTGGTGAATTGGAGATTGGGACTGACATGTATACACTAATATGTATAAAATGGATAACTAATACAGACTTGCTGTATAACAAAAAATAAAATTCAAAAAACAAGGTAAAAAAAAAATTCCAATTGATTAAAGACCTAAATATAAGACCAGACACTACAAAATCCTTAGAGGGAAACATAGGAAAAACACTTTTTGTCATAAACCACATTAAGATCTTTTATGACCCATCTCCTAGAGTAACAGAAATAAAAACAAAAATAAAGAAATGGGACTTAAACGTAAAAGTTTTCGCACATCAAAGGAAACCATAAACAAGACAAGAAGACAACACTCAGAATGAAAGAAAATATTTGCAAATGAAACAACAGACAAAGTATTAATCTCCAAAATATACAAACAGTTCATGGAGCTCAATATCAAAAAAACAAACAATCCAATTAAAAAATGGGTGCAAGATCTAAATAGACATTTCACCCAAGGAGACATACAGTTGGCCTACAGACACATGAAAAGTTGCTCAACATCACTAATTATTAGAGAAATGCAAATCAAAACTGCAATGAGGTATCACCTCACGCTTGTCAGAATGGCCATTATCTAAAAATCTAGAAACTGTAAATGTTGTAAAGGGTGTGGTGAAAAGGGAAACCTCTGGCACTGTTGGTGGGAATGTAAACTGATACAGCCACTATGGAAAACAGTATGGAGATTCCTTAAAAAACTAAAAATAGAACTACAATATGATCCAGCATTCCCACTACTGGGCATATGCCCTGAGAAAACTATAATTCAAAAGGAGGTGTGTACCACAATGTTCATTGCAGCACTGTTTACGATAGCCAGGATATGGAAGCAACCTAAGTGTCCACTGACAGATGAATGGATAAAGGAACTGTGGCACATATATACAATGGAATATTACTCAGCTATAAAAAGAAACATAAAAATTGAGTTATTTGTAGTGAGGTGGATGGATCTAGAGTCTGTCATATAGAGTAAAGTAAGTCAGAAAGAGATAAACAAATACCATATGCTAACACATACATATGGAATCTAAAAAAAAAAAAATGGTACTGTAGAACCTAGCTGCATAGAAGGAATAAAGATGTAGATGTAAAGAATGCACTTGAGGACACTGGGAGGTGGAAGAGTAAGCTGGGGTGAAGTGAGAGTAGCATCAACATATACACACTACTGAATGTAAAACAATTAGCTACTGGGAAGCAGCAGAATAGCACAGGGAGATCAGCTCTGTGCTTTGCGAGCTAGAGGTGTGGGATAGGGAGGTGCGAGGGAGGCTCAAGAGGGAGGGGATATGGGGACATATGGCTGATTCGCTTTGGTGTACAACAGAAACTTGCACAGCATTGTGAAACAATTATACTCCAATGAAGACCTATTAAAATAATAATAATAATGAAATAATATATACTGGAATATGATCAATTATTCATGTTAAATGACTCAAGTGATTGCCTATGAATGCTCAGAGGATCATAATAGTTTGCTTATGTTTGAATAATTGCTCTCTGTATGTACTTAGTTTTCTCATATATAAAATGGGGATAATAATGGTACCTACCTTATAAAGTTGTGATGAAAATTAAGAGTTAAAATATGTAAAATTCTTGATACACTGCCTAGCCCATGAGGTTAAAAACCATCAAAATGTTAGCCATTGTTGTTACTACAGGTATGTGGTAATAGAAGAGAGACAGTGCTTTAGGAAATTTATTAAATAATTGGATATGATATAAAAAAATGTACTGGAAAAATAATTTTAAAAATTGTACTACATATCACATTTTATATTCAGCTTTTATTTCTTAAACATGTTGGCCTGATGGATTTGAATATATTGATAGTTTACTCCCTGAAATGCTCAACCTGCTTGTATCAGCACTTTCTACACTTCCTCTCTGTGACCAAGGAAGAAGTGTGCATCTCCTACCAAATGCCAGTGTCTCTACACGTACTCTGAGGTTCATTCTTTCTTACCTTTTCAGGGACTACACTCCTTTATTTTTTCTGCTGCATCTTCAATCTCAAATGATTATTTCCATGATTTTTCCCATTTATGAAAAATATGATACCAGAAGAACCTCACTGGTCCAAAGTTTCATCCAGTTACTTCTCTGTCTCTCTGCACATCTCATTAGACCCAGTCAGTTCCTCCTTCAAATACTTGCTCTCTGCTCTTAGCCTCTTGGACATAACGTGTTCCTGATTTTTCCATACATACTTCTTCGCTTTTTCAAAGAATAATTATGGTTTTTCCTCCTGTTTCCACTTTTTAAATGTAAATTTCTAGCACAATCTGCTTTTCTTATCATTAGACCCAAATATTCAGTTCCTATTGGCATCTTCCTTTAGATGCTTCACTCTCATTTCAAATATGATCTATCTACACTGAAATCTACTCTGCCTAACACCACACCTCACAGACATATGCTAGACACCAAGTAGTACATACACATGCCATACATGTAGACACAATACATAATCAACATCCAAAACTTATGTATACTTGGAAGATAAATAGGGTCTCTGGCCTCATTGAGATTTAGAGTTTAATATGGAAAAAACAGTATTATATATAGTCACCATTAGTTTAAAAAGTGCTAAGTAGAGGAATTAAAGAATACTTGAGAAAGAGAAACAGAGCTAGAGGAATCTGGCTCCCTGACTTCAGACTCTACTAGAAATTTGCAGTAATCAAAACAGTATGACACTGGCACAGAAACAGAAATATAGATCAATGGAACAGGATAGAAAGTTCAGAAATAAACCCACACACCTATGGTCAATTAATCTAAGACAAAGGGGGCAGGACTATACAATGAAGAAAAGACATTCTCTTCAATAAATGGGAAAACTGGACATCTACATGTAAAAGAATAAAAGTAGAAAATTCCCTAACTCCATACCAAAAAATAAACTCAAAGTGGATTAAAGACCGAAATGTAAGATTGGATACTATAAAACTCATAGAGGAACATAGGCAGAACACTCTTTGACATAAATTGCAGCAATGTCTTTTTCAAACCATCTCCTAGAGTAATAGAAATAAAAACAAAAATATATAAATGAGACCTAATTAAACTGAAAATATTTTGCACAGCAAAGGAAATCATAAACAAAACAAAAAGACAACCCACAAAATGTAAACAATGCTACTGACAAGGGATTCATCACCAAAACATACAAACAGCTCATGCAGCTCAATATCAAAAAATAAACAACCCAATTAAAAAATGGGCAGAAGACCTAAATAGACATTTCTCCAAAGAAGATATACACAGCCAAGAGGCACTTGAAAAGATGTTCAGTGTCACCAATTATTAGAGAAATGTAAATCAAAACTACAATAAGATATCACCTCACACCAGTCAGAATGGCCATCATCAAAATATCTACAATTAATGCTGAAGAGGGTGTGGAGAAAAGGGAACCCTCCTACACTGTTGGTGGGAATATAAATTGGTACAGCCACTATGGAGAACAGTATGGAGATTCCTTAAAAAACTAAAAATCTATCATAAGATTCATCAGTCCCACTCCTGGGCATATATCTGGCAGAAAACATGGTTCTAAAGTGCCCAATGTTCATTGCAGTGCTGCTTGCAATAGCCAAGACATGGAAGCAACCTAAATGTCCATTGACAGATGAATGGATAAAGAAGATGTGGTACATATATACAATGAAATATTACTCAGCCATTAAAAAAAGTGAATTAACACCATTTGCAGTAACATGGCTGGACCTGGAGATTATCATACTAAGTGAAGTCGGACAGAGAAAGACAAATATACGATGACCCTTATATGAGGAATCTATATTTAAAATAGATAACCAACATGGACCTACTGTATAGCACTCTGCTCAATATTCTGTAATAACCTAAATGGGAAAATAATTTGAAAAATAATAGGTATATGTATATGTATAACTGATTCACTTTGCTATACACCTGAAACTAACACAACATTGTAAATCAACTATAGTCCAATATAAAATAAAAATTAAAAAGTACATAATTAAATTAAAGAGACTATGGCATAATTATCTAGTATGGGGTCAGGCACTGTTCGTGGAATGCTTTCCAGGGGAAGTTCTATTTAAACTTATTTGTGCTATATTGAAATTAATTAATAAGGTTAAGTTAATAAAAGTATATCAAACTTTGTACTTAAAAAGTAGAAACTACAGCATTTATAGCCTTGTGAATTTTTAAAGTTGATTATTTTTTTAAGAAGCAACAAATAAAATCTCGGTAGGTTTCCAAATATACACATAGGATATAGTCTTACCAGAAAAGCAAAAATATGATAAAAATAATCTCAGTAGACCACTGAAATGTAGACATTTTTACAAATTTGACTAGGTTAAAAATCACTAATACCGATGGAAATTTAAAATTAAAACTCTTATGATAGTACTAAGAAGATTAAAATAATAGGAAACATTACATATATGCTAGAAGTTTTTAAAGAAATGTTTATAAAATAGGCAATGATTCTTGATAAAAAGCAATTTGACTTATTTATCTCAAGGAGAAGTAGAAAATTTGGATAAATAAATTGCCGTGTGAAATATTTGTTGAAAAAATTCTGAGAAAGATTAATTTTTTTTACAGTAGTTAAAAGTACTTTTTCTACATCTCTATCACCTGGAACTGTAATCATGATTTGGAGAATATGAGGGACAGGCCCATTCCTAAATTTTAAAGGACAGTAACAATAGTACAAATCAAGTCCTCTCTGCTAACTATATGTTTAAATATGTAAAAGATAAAAATAAAGATATCCAACTAGAGAATAAGATATTGTAGGCCTCCACCCACAACATATAAACTTTCTAATATAGGTACATGAAACTAGAATGTTCTATAACTGAAAATTGGCAAAATCTCCAAGACAATTGAAATTGATACTGTACATGCTGGGTGTTGATGGGTGCAGTGTTTATAAGAAAAATAAAATAATAAAGGCAAAATTTTACATTTTTTATAAAAACTATATGATTTTTACTCCATGTATTTATGACTGTTCCTTCCATTTCAGCAAAATCACTAGTTAGGTTGTTTAAGTCAAGATTTTCACATAAATGTACTGACCTTGATATTAAACAAGATGACATTTCTTGAGGCATTGTAGTTCTTGGTTAGTTTAAAATTTTTTTATTATAAATTGCTATTATATTCCTCAAATTTTTACTTTTTAATGAAATTATAACAATGGTACTTAATTTTCTTTTTTTTTCAAGTTTTTCAGTGTGACATAATACCCCACAAAAAGGAAACAAAACCTAAAAATAGTAACATGTTTTTCAATTGACTAATATCACTCTTCTTTTGAAATTTAGAAAAATTATTTTTTCTAAAAAAATTTATCTTCTCCAAAGTGAAATAGCCAGACTTAAATTAGTTTGCTTTCATTTTCTGTAAGCCATGCCAGAAAATTGTAGATAGCACAAGTTCAAAATTAATTTGATTTTCTGCCAAAGATCACAATTGACTTCTAGTATATCTTGCAACGTATACGTTATATTAAATCAAATTGTTTCTACAGAATTTACATACCATTACCATTTTGTGTCCAAGAGCAATTTAAAGGTAAAATTTTGTATGTGCTTCACAAGATATTTTATCTTTGGGCAGATTTCAAAAGCATCATGTATAATATTTGAATTTTTCACAGAATACCATTGCTATTAGCTCAATAGCACAAACAATAGATTGTACATGGAAAAATAAAGCATTTGATTTTCAGTCAAAATCCTAGCTTGCACATTTTTCTTTGTTCTTGACAACTGTTCAAATAAAGCTAAAGTTTTAATTTTTTGAAAAATTTTTGGAAAAATCTTAAATGTTAAATATTTTTTTTATAAAATAAAATAATTCACAGTTCTTGTTTTTAAGAATCTATCTAGTTGTAATATAAAAACTAGATTATGCCTTACTCCTGTTACTTGTAGAATACATATATACAAATCTGAGAAAAAATATGTTTTTAATATCACAGAATATCTTTCAGTCACCATGTCCACTGTTGAACACTATTAGGACACACTGACCTCTATATGAGGAACACACAGAGAAGCAAGAAGATGGAAACTTGCCCCTTCTGGGAAGTGATTATGCCAGAATCTATGGTACTCATGCTCTCTAAGAGAAAGGATATAGCAAGTTAATTCATCTAAGTCCTCTGTTGCTTAAAATTGTATTGTTCTGTAGTGGACAGTGGTGAAATTCACACACCTTAGGGGCATTCCTCTACAGTCACCTTTTGTTTTTAGCATTAGAGTGAGAGGTGTAGAGAACTGTCTCATTGATACTGAGTGATGTTTGTGTCATGGGGGCCCTCTTGTCCAGGTCTTGGAGTGGTAATGAGGAATCTAAGAGAAAATGCCATTATCTTGAAGATGAAACATTAAAAGAAATAGAGAGAATTGGGTCTTTGATGATGTCATCGAACACCTGAAATAATCACCTCTAGAACATACCTACCTCCAAAATTCTTATGTGAGAAACTAAAAGTCAATTGATTTAGGCCACGTTTAGTTAGCATATCAGTCAGGATTTGAAGAGCAAGTCAGAAACTGCTTTCTGTATTTCAGAAATAAATAATTTAATGGAGAAATTACAAAAGCATTTAAATACGTGGGAAATGGAAGTCTAGGAAGTCACAGTTTAACATATCAATCTGAAAAGTTGAAATGTGAGGTTCTTAGCATTCACAGGGCAGTTGCCACAATTCTTAAGAATCTGTAGAAATTTCTGCCAAGTGCCTCGATAACATCAACAAATCAGATGTCTTAAACAGCTTAGTGGTAAATGACTGGAAATGTCCTGCCTATCCATTCATCTGGCTATACTGCCTTCAGAGAACAAAAGGCTTTGTTCCTTTTCAGCTTCTAAACCTCGCACAGCAGCCTCTCATTAGAAAAATCTGACCTGTAACCTGTGCGGAAGGCGACCCTGGGTAACAGGATATCAAAATAGGACAGGGGAAGAGATAAAAGACAAACTACTACTTAACAGCTTTAAGTAAAGTTGAACCTAAGATTTATGAAAATGAATTTAAGAGTAAGAAAATAAGTATGAATATTTAATACAAGACCAACAAAAATATGAGAGAGAAACCATTTTAAAAGAATTGGCTGAAATTTTAGAATACTTTAATCAAGAACTCTAGCATCACAGATTTCTTTATTCCGATTTTGAGTGCATACCAGGTTTTTTTTTTCTTTTTCTTCATCCAAAATTTTCTTCATCTCCTCCCATTGACTTCATGAATCCCAATTACTAAATCTATTGGTAAAATTTGGCAGTTTTTTTCTCTCTTGACATTAATAGGCCTACCTTAATTAAACTAAGTCATCCTAAATTTGTACCTCGACTACTATGTTCAATAGAAGTGGAAACGGTGGCCATCCTTTCTTGTTCCTAATCTTAGTGGAAATCTCTCTATAGTTTTCCCATTATGTAATGGAAATAAATTAAAACATCTTAAAGTAAGTGTGTTCCAAGGAAATTACTTTTGAGAATATTGAGGTCATGTAAGAAAACAGGAAAGTGGACCTGACATACTGTTTACTCTTTATAGTTTACACACACCACAAAATAAAAGAGAATAGTAAAATTGGCATTAGGTTTTCCATATATCTGTATTATGCAAAATGAGGAACAGCATCAATGCCATTATTTGAGATTATTGATTTTGGAGATTATTAGACTTAAAGAAGATATACTCTTCCTGCAACTTATTATTCAAACACTTTAATATAATGTTATTAGTTGAAATAACAGATGACAATCTATTATACCTATAAAATTCTGTTCTGTTAATATTTAAACAATAAATTACATGAAAAATGTAAATGCATTGGGAAGCAGCACACTGGGATGAGGCCTCAGTGAGGCATACTTTGTGATTTTGCAACTATTTTTTAATGAGAACTCACTTAGGCAATTAATTCATTACAGCTGAACTCCAGTTATTCCATCTTTACAGTAAGTATCTCTTGTGCCATGTTCATTTTCCCCATCCATTTGCCCAGTATATCATTATGATAGGGAATGATAATAAGTTAACTATTTTTCTTTCATTTATTGAAAACTTGATGTCTTCCAGAAGCATAGACAAGGTTCTAGTTCTATTGCTTTGCATGCATTATATCAAACAGGAGAGATATTATGTTAAATTCTATTTTCATTTAACTTTTATTTTTCAATCATAAGAGAGAAAGAAATATACACACATAAACATGATTTTATGTTGACAGCTATGAGTTTTAGTTAGGTTAGACTAGATTATATTGTAGTACACAAAACTCTCAAAACCTTAACAGTTGACACAACAAACATTTGTTTCTTCCTCATGTAACTTGCACACTGAAGGTTGCTTTGTTCATTGCACATTCTCTAGGACCAAGGGCAACTGAGACTTTATCTCAACAGCCTACCAGTTCACTGCCTTAGTGGGAAAGGGCCTCTCAGGGGTCTTGCACAAACTGATGCTCTGGCCAAGTAGTGACACATGCCATTCCCTACACCACTCACTGACTAGAATAGCAACCCATCTTACCACACAGGGCCCAGAAGTTTCAGCTTTCCTATGTCAGGTTATAGTCAGAAGAAAAAGACCTGGATATCAGAAAGCACCTCTAAATGTTCACATTAGGCAATCTGTTTACTCAGAAATTATAAATATGTTTGCTTCCATTAGTTTCAGATGCAACATTGTCACGCTTGTTGAGTGATTCTAGCCGTTTGGTTATCATTAGAAAGATTGTTAAAATTAAAACTAGTTGTAATTCAATCAAAGTAAACTGAAAATATATTATTTGGAAGTAAACAAAGGTGAGAGTTCAGAGAGAATTAAAAAAAAGAACTAGATATATCTGACACAGAAATTATAAATCAATTTTTTCGAAATAATCATCTAGCTATAAAGCCAGTGAACTTAGTCATTTGTTTCCAATCATTGACATTTCCTAAGCTACTGAATAATCTTCGTTTTTACACTACAGCACAAATCTGCCATCTTTGTAGAGCCTTCTCTACTAGAACTAATCTAATTGTCTTTGGTTATTCAGTCAAACATACACACAGCATGATCTCTCTAAGCATCCTGTTTACTATCTTCTGAGTGTTCATTATGTGTCTTACATACAATTTTTTTTCTTCTTACTTTTTTTTTTTTTTTTTTTTTGCGATATGTGGGCCTCTCACTGCTGCGGCCCCTCCCGCCACGGAGCACAGGCTCTGGTCGTGCAGGTCCAGCGGCCATGGCCCATGGGCCCCGAGGTTCTGTGGCACGTGGGACCATCCCGGACCGGGGCACGAACCCACGCCCCCCGCATCGGCAGATGGACTCCCAACGACTGCATCACCAGGGAAGCCCTCTTCTTACTTTTGATTGCTACTCTCCCCAGACTGTAAATACTACATGGTCAGGGGCACCATCTGCCATATTAGTCTTTGGAGCCTACCACACAATGATTGCCTTTTCCAATTCCTCTGTGTCTTTGGTGTCTGTAGCTGTGCTTTGGAACTTTGGACCCTTGATCACAAACCTTCCAGTATTCTTTTGATAGTACTTATTGTATGCTAAATCATTAAATATTATTAAATATTCCATATAAGAGCATTAAATAAATTGTATTCTGAAGACACAGCTACAAATCAGAGGCTTGAATCCTAATGGTAATAATAATAGCAAATACTTATCTAGCACTTGCTACACACCAGATAATGAAGTTTTATGTATTTTATGTCATTTGACCCCAAACAATAACCTTTTGAGGCAGATACTATTGTTATACTCATCTTACACATGAAGGAATTAAAAACACAAAGAGTGAGCAATTGGCCCAAGATCAAATGGCTAATAAGTGGTAGAGCCAAATTCAACCTCACATAGTCTGACTCGAAAGCCTGTGATTTTACTCATTAAGCTACATTGGAGTAATCATTTTCCCAGTTTTGATTTTTTTTTCCCTTTTGTAAAAAATTAAAAGAAACATTGAGACCAAATGATCCTCAGATCCCACTTTCCATTTCATGTATCTATGAGTAAGCTAATGGAAATGGTTTTAAATTGCAAACTTTTGGACACAAGAATCTTCACAATTTCTACTCAGATATGACTGACAGAGGTGACAGAAGTTTCACTCGTAATGCCCTGTGCTGTCTTATCCTGTCATGTTATTATACCTCAAAGACAAGGAAAAATTATAGGTGTTTAATAAAGGAGGTTTACTCATTGTAATTAATGAATAGCAAACATAAGTTAGCTTCAAGAATGCCATGCCCAAATAAGTGGAAGTGTCACATGTTACAGCCAAGAGAAAGTTGGAGTCAAAGGCATTTGAGGCAACCACTTATAAATATATCACAAATTTCTCTAAAAGTTTAAAACTTCTAAGTGCTTCTTTTTTAAGCACTTCAATGTCTCCAAGAAGCTGTTAGATACAGAATCAATTTCATAGTGAAATACATGTAAGAAATTTAGATTAGGCAAATTTCTTACAATCTTTACTATGATGATAGAATCATATACTTCTCTTAGAAGGAAAAGACTTTCCAACTTACTATGGAAACCCTACTTCTCTCTTGAAGTATCTTGTGTGAAAAAAGCTTTAGGAAACACTGATTTTGGAGTTAAGGGAATATGACCTAAAAAACAGTGGGTTCAATTTAAATGCCCCAAGAACTTTAAAGAAACAATAATATTTTAGCTCTCTTAATAATGTAACTTTCTGATCAAAAGTTTAGTTTCTCTTGTCCTGATATATGCTGCCAAAATTTATTAAACCTGTATGTGTACATACATCTTTCTCATATATATATATACATATGTATAATTATTTTTATGTTTTATATATATAACAAAATACAAACTCAATTGACAAAGTAATTACCTTTCTAAAATGTTTATGAACTACATGAATATCCATACTGGAAAACTCTCTTTAATGAATATATCCATGTTCTCAGAAGGATCTTTGTTAAAGGTAAGGGTTGGAAAGACTCATGCTAGGTAGGGTAAAAATGTTCAGTGAAATGTTATCTTCACTTATTTTTCTCCCCAGGCTACAACTCTCTGCTATAAATGCCAACAGTTATAGTCCTCAGTGGATTCTTAGAATGTAGAATGAGGAAGTTTGAAACAATTTGTTCTGTCACCTGTTCCCAGAAAAACTGACATAATTTAATATGATGACTGTTCTCCTTTAACTCATTAAACTGGTAAAGGAGAGCTGGATAGAATCCTGCTATTTATGACCAACTACTTATAAAATATGAGTTTGGGATTTTAAACTCTACTTGCCACAACTGCCTTCCTATTCCCACCCACTAGCCAAAATCACCTATACACACATATAAAAAACCTGGAGCAAAATCCCTTCTAAATCAGCCAAGGCAAATGTAAATAAGCACATCACAGTTTAATATGTAATACCACCTTTAACTTTTAGCCAAACAATGATTTGAGTAGAGTTATTCTTTATATTGTCAAGGCTCAGAATCAATGGGTTACAAAAGAAGAAAAGAAAAAGTAAACATTCAAAGTATGAACAACAAATAGAAAAAGAAAAAAAAAGAGATAAAACTTCTTCAAATAGGACTCCAAGGTAGTGGCTGAGAACTTGGATTCTTAGAGGTTAACTACACAGATAGTAAGAGGGGTATGCAAAGTATATTTTCGTGATTCAGAAACCAAAATGGGAGTCATCTCTAAGAGTGCCCAAGAAAACTAAACTGCTACATTTTCTTGGTTTTGCCTAGAATTAGTTTAAGCCCATGCTATGTAACGCTGATCCCTGGACACTGGAAGTTGTATATGTGTTTAATTGACTGAATTTTTGGAAAAAGAAATAATTTCCACTTAAAAGAACAGTTTATCTGACAAATATTTTTCAGAAGCTGTGTGTGTATGTTGTATATATATATATATATATATATATATATATATATATATATATACATTATATATATATATACATTATATATATATATAATATATATATATATATATATATATATATATATATATATATATATATATATATATATATATATATGTCAGTATAATTCAAACCCAGAAACAGAATGCAAAGGAAGAAGAGACAATTTTTTAAGCAGATAGGACTATACTGAAAAGAAAAGGCTTATGTTTTGCCAAGCTCCCTAGTGGAATAAATAAAATGGGCATAATAACAAAAATCTAATATATGACAAGAAATAGCAACATTCCCTAGAATTTCTGATAAATCACCTTGTAATATTAAAAATCACAGCTTTCTAGGGTTTTATTACAGATAAGTGGAGTGGATTATAAATAGTTAGCCATAAACGTAATCTCCTTCATTTTGTAAAGTACTTACCGAATTTCTAAATACGATTTTTCATTATACTTCTTTTCAGATGTACTACTAAGGAAGGATGTCATGGGTGCTTATTTCAGATCTATCATATATAATCTTCTAATCTGCCAAATTTTTGAGACTAAAAGATGAGCTCATGTACAAGCTGACAAGAGGTGGTGATGAGTCTAGGCATTCTTGAAGGTTGTTAAAAGTTTAAGTCCCCCCATTGTGCAGGTTCTCTCTGAATTGGCTTAGCAATTTTTATAATGACAGCCACTGTCAGGTGAGAGGGTAAATTATTCAGTTCAACTGGGAATGTTGTCAGTAACAGTAAAAGGGTGCTAGAAATAGAAGTAGCCCCAGATAGTGTAGAAAGTGACTTGTGTAAACTTATCAAATCTCTTTGGAAATCCTGAGTTGTTTCATTTTCCCCCAGGTATGCTTTAAAATCATCACTTCTACTGCTGATTACACTTTCATTACATAGAAAGTGAAGTGAAAAACTTATTCAGATTAGCTGAAATAGGAAAAAAATCAAAAAACAAACATGACAATCTGGAGATTTTGGCCCTGTCATCTCCATATCTGACAACTCCTTATAAATGATATTACTACCAATTACTATTATTAGTAGCAGTAGTACCAGTACTACTATAAGTGTACTACATAGCTTAATGTGTATATCCATAAATGTCTACAACTTTCAACTTTCTCTGAAAGTGGTCAAGCAAAATATGTTGCCAATTTATATTGGAATTTAGAAAATTATTTTCTCTAGGCAAGGAAAGGTCTAAGATGTAAGACAAGTTGCTCAAAATTTTATAGCTGACTGCAGTATTCCAAATGAATAGAAATGGAATTATGTTAGCCTTTGGTGTAAGCTGAGAGGCTTAGGGCAGTTTCAGAGAGTTGTTACAGTCATTGTTTTATTTTATTTTTCTTTTTAATTTTTTTTGTCTTCTCAGTGTTTCCTTTTAAAATTTCTAATTTTAGAAAATTTGTCTCAAGACAAATATTTAGACAAAATTTTGTCTAAAGACAAAAGCAGATTTCCATTGTCAGGAGAGAAATAGACAGATTACTCAACAGCAACAAGGACAAGGGCCCAGGTAAATGCTAAGTTATGCAACTTGAAGCTCCTGGAGATGGACAAGGAATGATAAACAATGAAAGAAAAGGATTTCAAGAACCATATCACACTGTCATTCTTGAAAAACAGCACATATAATTTAAAATCAAATTCCAGTAGACTTCTTTGCTATTCACTGCCTTAGGTCAAGATTCATGTTGGAATCTGGCAGTGGGGTTTAGCTTACAGGCCGAGTTTCAGGGACACATTCCTGCTGTGACAATGAGAATGGATGCAGAGACTTTGAGTCTGGTCTCCAATAATTGTGTATTCTGGGATGGAGCTCCATAGTGTTGACTTAGAAAACACCACTAATGGCTTAGTTCTGATGATAAAGCTTTTTAAGCTGTGGGAATACAGAACAGAGTCAAGTACAGAACGTTCATTCAAATTCAGTGGGTAGTCTTAATAAGAGATGTATATTTCTGGTACAGCCAGTGCATGGTAACTCCCTCTGTTCAGAGATGTTATGCTCAAAATGTTCTATTGTAAGGTTACATTAAAGAAACATGCTGTTCCACCAAGATATGTTGAAAAGACATAAAACTCCAGGTAGCACTGACTTTTAGTCTACAATCTGAGGTAGAAGACATTTTGCTTCTTTCTAGGTCACAGAGAAAGTCACTATAGCAACCAGAGACCTGAACTACAGCTACTTGATGTGTCAGGTGCCATTATCTGAAATATCCTGGAGTTTACAAGGTCACTGTCAGATATGGAGACCTGGGCATTAAACCATGCCCTTTGTCTATACTGATATGTGAACAAAGAGGGCATCAAGCAAAGAGGGCATCTGCCTAGCAAACTGAGTCCAAGGCAGACATCACAGGGAGAAGCACTTTTTGTGCTTCATTGTGTGGAACTGTTTAGTTGCCTGCTCTGTATCTCAGTAAACTGTAAACTCCATGAAAGTTGGGGCCATTCCAATTTATTCCCTATACAAAGCACAGCACTGAGCAGATTAAGAAGTGCCCAATAAATACTTCCTAAATAAATAAATTAATCTATCAATTGCCATAGTATACGTACCCACACATCCCCCAACTTGGGTAAGAGTGCCATAAACAACAACAACAAAAAATCAGATATAAAACCAGGAGCATTAGAGACCTTCAAGATGGTGCAGGAGTAAGATGTGGAGATCACCTTTCTCCCCACAAATATATCAGAAATACAACTACATGTGGAACAACTCCTATAGAACACCTACTTAATCCTGGCAGAAGACCTCAGACTTCTGAAAAGGCAAGAAACTCTCCACATACCTGGGTAGGGTAAAAGAAAAAAGAAAAAAACAAAGACAAAAGAATAGGGACAGGACCTGCCTCTCTGGGAGTGAACTGTGAAAGAGGAAAAGTTGCCACACACTAGGAAGCCCCTTCACTGGTGGAGACAGGGGTTGGCAGGGGTCAAGCTTCGGAGCCACAGAGGAGAGTGCAGCAATAGGGGTGCAGAGGACAAAGCAGAGAGATTCCCCACAGAGGACCAGTGTCGACCAGCAATCACCAGCCTGAGAGGCTTGTCTGCTCACCCACGGGGTCAGGTGCGGGCTGGGAGTTGAGGCTCTGGTTTCGGAGGTCAGATCCCAGGGAGAGGACTGGGGTTAGCAGCGTGAACACAGACTGAAGGAGGCCAGCAGGCCACAGTTAGCAGGGAGGGAGTCCAAGAAAAAGTTTGGAACTCCCTAAGAGGCAAGAGACCATTGTTTCGGTGTGCATGAGGAGTGGGGATTCAGAGCACTGCCTAAACGAGCTCCAGAGACAGGCAGGAGCCATGGTTATCAGCACAAACACCAGTGACTGGCATGAAACGCTAAGGCTGCTGCTGCAGCCACCAAGAAACCTGTGTGAAAGCACATGTGACTATCCACACCACACCTCTTGGGAGCCTGGGCAGCTCGCCACTGCCAAGGTCCCATGATCCAGGGACAACTTCCCTGGGAGGACACACGGCACACCTCAGGCTGTTGCAATGTCACACCAGTCTCTGTTGCCCTAGGGTCGCTCTGCATTCTGTACCACTCCCTACCCCCGGCCTGAGTGAGACAGAATTCCCTAATCAGCTGCTATTTTAACCCCATCCTGTCTGAGCAAAGAACAGATGCCTTCAGGCGACCTACACACAGAGGCAGAGCCTAATCCAAAACTGAAACCCAGGAGCTGTGTGAACAAAGAAGAGAAAGGGAATTTTCTCCCAACAGCCTCAGGAGCAGCAGATTAAATCTCCACAATCAACTTGATGTACCCTGCATCTGTGGAATACCTGAATAGACAACAACTCATCCCGAATTTGAGGTGGCGGATATTGGGAACAACTGTAGACTTGGGGTTTGCTTTCTACATCTAATTTGTTTCTGCTTTTATGCTTATCTTTCTTTAAAATTTAGAGTTTATTATCATTGGTAGATTTGTTTATTAATTTGGTTGCCCTCTTCCATATATATATATATATATATATATATATATATATATATATATATATATATATATTCTTTTTTCTATTTCTGTTAGTATGCTTGTGCATGCTTCTTTGTGTGATTTTTGTCTGTATAACTTTGCCTCTACCGTTTGTCTTAGGGTTCTGTCTGTCAGTTTTATTTTTTGTTTGATGATGATTATTATTATTTTTTTTTATAGTTTTTAGTGCTTGTTAACATTGGTGGATTTGTTTTTTGGTTTGGTTGTTCTCTTCTTTCTTTCTTTCTTTCTTTTTTTTCTCCCTTTTCTACTGAGCTGTGTGGCTGACAGTGCCTTGGTGATCCAGCAGGGTGTTCTGCCTGTGCCTCTGAGGTGGGAGAGCCAAGTTCAGGACAACAATCCACCAGAGACCTCACAGCTCCATGTAATATCAAATGGCAAAAGCTCCCCCAGAGATCTCCATATCAATGCTAAGACCCAGCTCCACTCAACAATGAGCAAACTACAGTGCTGGACACCCTATGCCAAACCACTAGCAAGACGGGACCACAACACCACCAATTAGCAGAGAGGATGCCTAAAATCATAATAAGATCATAGACACCCGAAAAACACAACACCAGACCTGGTCCTGCCCACGAGAAAGACAAGATCCAGCATCATCCACCAGAACACAGGCACCTGGCCCTCTACCAGGAAGATTACACAAACCACTGAAGCAAACTTAGCCACTGGAGGCAACATGCAAAACAACAGGAACTACGAATTTGCAACCTGCAAAAAGGAGACCCCAAACACAGTGAGTTAGCCAAATGAAAACACAGAGAAACACACAGCAGATGAAGGAGCAAGGTAAGAACACAACAGAGCAAACAAATGAAGAGGAAATAGGCACTCTACATGAAAAAGTATTCAGAGTAATCATAGTAAACATGATCTAAAATCTTGGAAATAGAATGGACAAAATACAAGAAACATTAACAAGGATGTAGAAGAGCTAAAGTGCAAACAAACAATGATGAACAACACAATAAATGAAATGAAAACTTCCCTAGAAGGAATCAATAGTAGAATAACTGAGGCAGAAGAACGGATAAGTGACCTGGAAGATAAAATAGTGGAAATAGCTACTGCAAAGCAGAATAAAGAAAATAGAATAAAAAGAATTGAGGACAGTCTCAGACACCTCTGTGACAACATTAAAAACACGAACATTAGATTATAGGGGTCCCAGAAGAGGAAGAGAAAAAGAAAGGGACTGAGAAAACATTTGACGAGATTACAGTTGAAAATTTCCCTAATATGGGAAAGGAAATAGTCAATAGAGTCCATGAAGCACAGAGAGTCCCATACAGGATAAATCCAAGGAGAAAGACACCAAGACACATATTATTCAAACTATCAAAAATTAAACACAAATAAAATAATATTAAAAGCAGCAAGGGCAAAGCAACAAATAACATACAAGGGTATCTCCATACGTTTAAGAGCTGATACTTCAGCAGAAACTCTGCAAGCCAGAAGGGACTGGCAGGACATATTTAAAGGGATGGAAGGGAAAAACCTACCACCAAGATTACTCTACGCAGCAAGGATGTCATTCACATTCAATGTAGAAATTAAAAACATTACAGAGAAGCAAAATCTGAGAGAGTTCAACACCACCAAACCAGCTTTACAAAAAATGCTAAAGGAACATTTCTAGGCAGGAAACACAGAAAGGAAAAGACCTACAATAACAAACACAAAACAATTAAGAAAATGGTAATAGGAACATACCTATCAATAACTACCTTAAATGTAAATGGATTCAGTGCTCCAACCAAAAGACATAGACTGGCTGAATGGATACAAAAACAAAACCCGTATAATTGCTGCCAAAAAGAGACCCCCTTCCTTCCTAGGGACACATACAGACTGAAAGTGAGGGGATGGAAAAAGATATTCCATGAAAATGGAAATCAAAAGAAAGCTGTAATAGCAATTCACATATCAGTAAAAATAGACTTTAAGATAAAGACTATTACAAGAGGCAAAGATGAACACTGCAAATGATCAAGGGATCAATCCAAGAAGAAGATATAACAATTGTACATATTTATGCACCTGACATAGAAGCACCTCAATACATAAGGCACATAATAACAGCCATAAAGAGGAAATCAACAGCAACACAGAATTAGTAGGGGACTTTAAAGCCCCACGTTTACCAATAGACAAATTATCCAACATGAAAATAAATAAGGAAACACAAGCTTTAAATGATACATTAAACAAGATGGACTTCATTGATATTTACAGGACATTCCATCCAAAAACAACAGAATATACGTTCTTCTCTACTGCTCATGGAACATTCTCCAGGATAGATCGTATCTTGTGTCACAAATCAAGCTTTGTTAAATTTAAGAAAAATTAAATTGTATCAAGTATCTTTTCTAACCACAATGATATGAGACTAGATATCAATTAGAGGAAAAAAATCTGTAAAACAAACAAGCAAACACATGGAGACCAAACAATACACTACTAAATAAGTAAGAGATCACTGAAGAAATCAAAGAGGAAATCAAAAAATACCTAGAAAAAAATGACAATGGAAAAACAATGACCAAAAACTTATGGGCTGCAGCAAAAGTAGTTCTAAGAGGGAAGTGTATAGCAATACAATCCTACCTCAAGAAACAATAAACATCTCGAATAAACAACCTAACTTTACACCAAAAGCAATTAGAGAAATAAGAACAAAAAACCCCAAAGTTAGCTGAAGGAAAGAAATCATAAATATCAGATCAGAAATAAAGGAAAAAGAAATGAAGGAAACATAGCAAAGATCAATAAAACTAAAAGCTGGTTCTTTGTGAGATTAACCATTAGCCAGATTCATCATGAAAAAAAAGGGAAAATACTCAAATCAATAGAATTAGAAATGTAAAAGGAGAAGTAAAAATGACACTGCAGAAATACAAAGGATCATGAGAGATTACTACAAGCAACTATGTGCCCCAAAAAATGGACAACCTGGAAGAATTGGACAAATTCTTAGAAAAGCACAACCTTCTGAGACTGAACCAGGAAGAAAGAGAAAATATAAACAGACAAATCACAAGCACTGAAATTGAGACTGTGATTAAAAATCTTCCAACAAACAAAAGCCTAAGAACAGATGACTTCACAGGTGAATTGTATCAAACTTTCAGAGAAGAGCTATCATCTATCCTTCTCAAACTCTTCCAAAATATAGCACAGGGAGGAACACTCCCAAAGTCATTCTATGAGGCCACCATCACCCTGATACCTCAACCAGGCAAAGATGTCACAAAGAAAGAAAACTACAGGCCAATATCACTGATGAACATACATGCAAAAATCCTCAAAAAAATACTAGCAAGCAGAATCCAAAGCACGTTAAAAGGATAATACACCATGATCAAGTGGGGTTTATCCCAAGAATGTAAGCGTTCTTCAATATATGCAATCAATGTGATAGACTATATTTACAAATTGAAGGAGAAAAACCATATGATCATCTCAATAGATGCAGAAAACGCTTTTGACAAAATTCAACACACATTTATGAAAAAAAAAAAACCCTCCAGGAAGTAAACATAGAGGGAATTTACCTCAACATAATAAAGGCCATATATTACAAAGCCACAGCCAACATCATTCTCAATGGTGAAAAAGTGAAAGCATTTCCTCTAAGATCAGGAACAAGATGAGGTTGCCCACTCTCAACACTTTTATTCAACATAGTTTTGGAAGTTTTAGCCACAGCAATCAGAGAAGAAAAAGAAATAAAAGGAACCCAAATCAGGAGAGAAGTAAAGCTGTCACTGTTTGCAGATGACATGATACTATGCATAGAGAATTCTAAATATGCTACCAGAAAACTACTAGAGCTAATCAATGAATTTGGTAAAGTAGCAGGATACAAAATTAATGCACAGAAATCTCTTGAATTCCTATACACAAAACATGAAAAACGTGAAAGAGAAATCAAGGAAACACTCCCATTCCCATTGCAACAAAATAATAAAATATCTATGAATAAACCTACCTAAGGAGGCAAAAGACTTCTATGCAGAAAACTATAAGACACTGATGAAAGAAATTAAAGATGATACAAACAGATGTTGAGATATAGCCTGTTCTTGTATTGGAAGAATCAACATTGTGAAAATGACTCTACTACCCAAAGCAATCTACAGATTCAATGCAATCCCTATCAAATGACCAATGATATTTTTCACAGAACTAGAACAAAAAAATTCACAATTTATGTGGAAATAAAAAACACCCCAAATAGCTAAAGCAATGTTGAGAAATAAAAACGGTGCTGGAGAAATCAGGCTCCCAGACTTCAGACTATACTACAAAGCTACAGTAATCAAGACAGTATGGTACTGGCACAAAAACAGACATATAGATCAATGGAACAGGATTGAAACCCCAGAGATAAACCCATGCACATATGGTCACCTTATTTTTGATAAAAGAAGAAAGAATATACAGTGGAGAAAAGACAGCCTCTTCAATAAGTGGTGCTGGGAAAACTGGACAGCTATATGTAAAAGAATGAAATTAGAACACTACCTAACACCATACAAAAAATAATAATAATAAACTCAAAATTGATTAGAAACCTAAATGTAAGACCAGACAGCATAAAACTCTTAGAGGAAAACATAGATAGAACACTCTGTGACATAAATCACAGCAAGATCCTTTTTGATCCACGTCCTTGAGAGATGGAAACAAAAACAAAAATAAACAAATGGGACCTAATGAAATTTAAAAGCTTTTGCCCAGCAAAGCAGACCATAAACAAGATGAAAAAACAGCCCTCAGAATGGGAGAAAATATTTGTAAATGAAGCAAATGACAAAGGATTAATTTCCAAAATTTACAAGCAACTCATGCAGCTCAATATAAACAAACAAACAAACAAAAAAACAACCCAGTCCAAGAATGGGCAGAAGACTTAAATAGACATGTCTCCAAAGAAGATATACAGATTGCCAACAAACATATGAAAGCATGCTCACCATAACTAATCATTAGAGAAATGCAAATCAAAACTACAATGAGCTATCACCTCACACCAGTCAGAATGGCCATCATCAAAAAATCTACAAGCTATAAATGCTGGAGAGCATGTGGAGAAAAGGGAACACTCTTGCACTGTTGGTGGGAATGTAAATTGGGACAGCCACTATGGAGAACAGTATGGAGGTTCCTTAAAAAGCTGAAAATAGAACTACCATACGACCCAGTGATCCCACCAGTGGGCATATACCCTGAGAAAACCATAATTCAAAAAGAGTTATGTACCACAATATTCATTGCAGCTCTATTTACAATAGCAAGGACATGGAAGCAACCTAATTGCCCATCAACAGATTAATTGATAAGGAAGATGTGGCACATATATACAAGGGAATATTACTCAGTCATAAACAGAAATGAAATTGAGTTATTTGTAGTAAGCTGGATGGACCTTGGGACTGTCATACAGAGTGAAGTAAGTCAGAAAGGGAAAAACAAATACCATATTCTAACACATATATATGGAATCTAAAAAAAGAAAAAAAAATGTTCTGAAGAACCTAGGAAGAGGACATGAAAAAGATGCAGATGTAGAGAATGGACTTGAGGAAATGGGATGGGGGAAGGGTAAGCTGGGGCAAAATGAGAGAGTGGCATGGACATATATACACTACCAAATGTAAAATAGGTAGGTAGAGGGAAGCAGCCGCCTACTATAGGGACATTAGCTCAGTGCTTTGTGACCACCTAGAAGGGTGGGATAGGGAGGATGGGACGGAGATGTCAGAGGGAGGAGATATGGTGATATATGTTTATGTATAGTTGATTCACTTTGTTATAAAGCAGAAACTAACACACTGTTGTAAAGCAATTATACTCATAATAAATATGTTAAAAAATAAAAAGAAAAGAAAACCAGGAGCATCTAGAACTGTGATAATTTCCAACTTATGTCTAATGTGAAATTATTATGACATAAAAATATAAGGCGGTCTGCATTATAAAGTCCAGAGCAAACTTGAGAGATTTATAATTTCCCATGTTTGGAAAGCAGAAGTGTGACTATTTAAGCCATTGGAAGGCTATGAATAATTTCCAGTTCTGGAATAAGGCAATGTATAAATGTAATACATTACAACACTCAAATATTCATTTAATCAGCAAATATTTGAATAGCTGTTATCCTAGATTTGGTGGATGCAATAGTGAATGTGATAAAGATGACCCTTTGTTTTCATGGAGATTATATTCAAGAGAGGAATACAGAAAACAAAGAAACAAGAAACCAAGCAAATGAGATAATATCAGATATTGAAAGGTGCCATGGGAAAAAAGTATATTGGGTAATGAATTCAGAGGAAGGGGAAGTACTAAATGGTCTATTTTAGATTAGATAGTGGTGGACGGCTTCTTGAAGGAAGTGCCTTCCTCAGATATGAACAAGAATTTACTAGCGCTTAAAAGATCTGGGGGACACCATTACAGGCAAAAGAAACAACATTGGTAAAGGCTCTCAGAAGGGAGTGTGTGTGATGTGAGCAAAGGGCCAGGAGAGAAAAGGAGTCTAGAGCATAAAGAGCAAGAAGGAGAGTGGAGTGAGACAAGGTCAGAGAAGGAGGAGGCCTTGGATCCTAAAGGATTTTCACACCATGACAATTTGGATGTTATTCTGACTCCAGGGGAAATCCATGAGGTGTTTTCAGCATCAGTAAGGTTATAATAAACCATCATGGATATTATAAGAAGAAGGTACCTATTCTGTCATGAATGCTGAATGAACACATTGTGTATAAACTTCACACATCATTAAAAATGATGTTGCTAGAGCTTTTGCCTCTTTTCAGTGCTACATATAGATTTCAAAATCCTTCTGGCTGAACTCTACAGTCTAACTGTTCTCTATTCTCCAACATCCCCAAAATGATTTTGTTGATATATCAATATAAACAGCCTTAATTTATGCAGTGTAGGTCACATTTAACATCAAAGACAGCTAATTTAAATTGGAACCAAAAATTACCAAACTTTGGAAAACTCTCCTATGCTAACTCCAGTTTACTGTAGCTCCATTGCTCAAATCATCCCACAGAGGTGGCAAGGAAAATTTCCCATTTCATTTCATGAAAAATGTGACTTGCCAGTTTTTCTTTTGTTTGAGATCAGATTGAAAAACCTTAAAAATTATGTTTTTCCTGATTTTTTTTTTTTTTTTTTTTTTTTTTTTTTTTGCAGTTCACGGGCCTCTCACTGTTGCGTGGTCTCTCCCATTGCAGAGCACAGGCTCCGGATGTGCAGGCTCAGCAGCCATGGCTCACGGGCCCAGTGCTCCGTGGCATGTGGGATCTTCCCGGACCGGGGCATGAACCCATGTCCCCTGCATCAGCTGGCGGACTCTCAACCACTGCGCCACCAGAGAAGCCCCTGATTTCATTTTGTTTTCTCATCAGAAAACTTTTAGGATGCACTTAGATGTTCCCTTCTGTTCTTGTAGCATGTCATCGGGGTGAGATTATAATTGATGCTGACACTCAAGCAGACTGTGACTTATTGTCCACTGCAGAGTTGAGCTCACAGCACTTGGTCACTTGTTATAAATTCATACAAAGTTTTGAAAGTTGGTCTCCTTGATATCTCATCATGCTATTACCTTTAAATGCCTATAATAATCATTGACAATTCTGTGTGATGTGGAGATTTTAGCAGGCCTCTAGGTTCTCCTTAATATTTTCAGCTTGTATATAAACTATGTATTATATGTTCCATAAATTATTTAAAAATAAATCATGTTCAATTTTTTCTTCTCCATATGGAAGTGTTTCTGTATTCTCTGTTCCATGCTAGATACTCGTTAGTGAATATTGACTAAGACATGGTTGCTTCTTTTAAGGGGTATAGAGCATAGTGGGGAAGGCTCCAATTTAATCAACAATTACATGTTACATGTAAGAATTAGATTCTGTAAGGGATGGAGACTCCCTCCATGAGGTGAAACTTCAACAAGACTTTGAAAGATAAACAGAATAATTATGTGAAGAAGGAATTTCTTCCATACATGGGTAGACAAGTAGGACTGGGGATCTAGAGAAAATGTGAGACTGTAGGAGGAAGACTACTTCCACTCACTGAATCAGAAGGTGGAAGGAAACTTATAGTTAGAGATATTGGTCAACTGTTGGAGAAGTTGGAAGTTATCTCAGGAAGTATGAGAGTAGGTTATTTTACTGCAGGGGAGGGGTCTGGGTAGAAGGATGACTGTTTGTATGGTCAATGTGGAAAGTAGGAGACCAGAGGTTTAGCCTGGAAAATTAAGTCATATGCATGTTAATAGTTTATTAGAAAATTCGAAGGTCAAGGGCCTGAAAGTTTTGGTGGAAAAGTGGTTATATTATATACTAAAACAATTATACCTGGGGATGATTTAACATAGTTGGCTATTTGTATCACACAAGTAAAATAGTATTTTTAGAAAGTCTCTTGTGTTTTAGAGGTGTCAGTGATTCTATTGTTCAGTGCTAAAAATTCACAAAAATGAAATTTCTCCACCTGAAATTTCACTCCATATCTAACTTCCACCCTAATTCTTCCTTCTACTCAGCCTTCCTATAGAGGCTTTTCCTCCCATGTCTAAAATACTCAGTCTGCCTGGTCACCAGCTCTTTGTTCTCACAGGGCTCCCTCCATCTCAATTTCCTATAGGACTTAAAGTCTTTGAATGGTTATCAACTTATTAAGATTATAAACTCATTATAGAAGAGAAATCTTGCTGTACATTTTTTTTTCCTTTTTCTTTCCTCTACAGAAGAATTCTCAACCAAGCTGTAGCTTAAAGCATACTTTTGCCTTGTCTCCACAATGAAACACTAAGTCAGAATTCCCTGGAAGTGGGAACAGGTCATTGGTGTTTTGGGAAATTCTTCAGGTGATTTTTAATGTACAGCTGTAACAACCAAATGTTAGTACCTAGATGATACTCAGAGAAGAGTGTGCTTGCAAAGTTTTTGTACTTAAGAAGAAAATTGGACAATTTGATACCAAACTGCAAAAGCACAAACATCACAATAGTTCTTCCTCTTGCAATGGCAGTGTCAATTTCCTTAAAGCACAGATGATGTTTTAGAACCAAGCATTATCAACAATGGTGCAATTTAAATAAAGTTCATTTGTTGAAACACAAACATGTTTTCAATCTGATCATTTAAATGCATTTATTTAGAAAAAAAACAATATTTCTACTGAACTCTAATCTTCTTATACCATTTTCTAAAAGGAATAAAAGGCAACAAAAAGCAATTACATTGAAACAATGCTCTGACCTCAATAATCACATATTGAGAATAATTTTATTTGGAAAAAGCTATTAAGAGAAACTAAACAAGGTGAAAACAGTTTTTGTGTGTTTTGGATAATAGTAACTCAGCAGGACTACAAAAGTAAGCCCTATTAAATCTACCTCACATTCTACAATTCTTGCTCTTCACAGAGTAACTCTTTGACTCCTGGTTTCAAAACTTTCTGTTCTCAACCCAGAATACAATAATATAGCCATCTACCTGGCTTCGGTGGGCATTACACTTGTCGTTAGGATATGTTAGACACTATATGAATCCACCACAAATGTACCAAGTTATATTTTATTTACAGAAATAGTAACTAATTTTGTTGCTGATGATTTCTAACCTGCCAAGGGATTGACTAGGCATTTGACGGAAAGATCAGGAGCAAAATAGGTTTAGCTTCTCCCTGTCACCTCTGGGCTTCAGGCTGTCTTTTTTATTCTCAACCCCATTAGTAATAGCATCTTTGCTTCTTATTTTATAATAACACAAAACTCAGCCAGCCACACTTTTTCTGGAAATCTGTAATTCTGGAAATTCTCTCTTTCCCTGAATTTTCTTCCTGCTCCCCTCATAAAGCATTCTCTTAGCTAGCTAACATCTGGAAAGAATAGAATACTTTAAACTAAATTAAAATTCTTAAAAAAACTAAATAAATTTAAAAATTTAGGAAACAAAGAGGAAAATGTACCGCACTGATAAAGCATGTATCATTTTGCTTTGCTTTTGTCTTTGTGTCATATTAATAAATAATTTTATATATCTTGTCAATTGAATCTCCTTTCTCCAAAATTTTTACCTCTCTCCCAATAACCTTAGGTCACACCACAGGTTAATGGTGGAAATAAAACTCTAATCAAGTTCAGTTTGACTCCTAGTTTGCCATTCCTCATACCTTGCCCCACTCCCTGCATTTTCAGTGTCTGGTGATGTCTTTGAAGTTGCAACAGAAATTGAGAGCTTGTTTAGAGGTTTGACCTGAAGACACTCAGCTAATCATTTCCCTGTACTGAAAAATTATATCTTCTATCAGGCAAGTTTATCCTATACCCCAAATATGTAGGTTCATGAAGGACACACAGCACATGGAGAGAGACTGACAGCACTGTCTCTACTGCCCAATAAGTACAGGAAACTGTGCTGAGCTACAGAGTAACAGATGTGTTAGCCCACCCATTGCCTGAAAGGTGTAGTGGATGTAAAAGAATAGTCACCCTGCCCTAAGGAATCTATCAGATAAAAAGTCTCTCTGAAACCCTCTTGTACTCAAGGTAACTGAGGTAAGAGAGCCCAGGTAATTCTATAGAATAATTCAATCTGGGGACCTAGACATAGATGTATTGCAAAACCTGAACACTAATGAAGGTGTGACAACCCAAAGTGAAATACATATAGAAAGTACCCTCAGCTCTAGAGCTAGAAGGACAATAATAGAAACCAGAAACTAAATGCTAGGGCCAATATGCAAGAGTGGAATGATAGAGAGGGGATACCCAATAAGTACTAGAATCATGAAAGAGAAGGCAGATACTGCCTGAATCAGCACAAAAGCAGGGGGGAGAGAATGACAAATACTCAGGCTTCTCCCATTCTTTTATCCTCAGTCTCCTGCCGCTGCCTACTCTGAAAGTAATAGGAAACTGTGGAGCAAGGGAACGGAAAGGGAAATGGGTTTGAGAGAAAATGGGCAAGTTATTGACCTAACTGCAAACTATTCACAATTTGATTCTGAAGATAAAGTATTTAAAGGAAATCAAAAACTTATTATCATTGTTCAATAATATCCAAAGATATATTTCCACCTGGTTCTAATAACTATTATCACCATGATCATTCTAACTCTACCACAAGTCTTTTTAGCAAAATTAAGTGGGTAAATGAATTCACTTTAACTAACCATGGGATCAATTTAATGCCAGTGGGGCTGTCAGAAAGACTCCATTCACATAGCTATGTCTCTCAACACTTTAAAACCTTCTGAAGAACATATTTATGTTAAATTTCGTTTAGGTGTTCTCTAGATAATTCAGATCTTTCACCAATCTTTGTCTTATATTAAGTGTAATATGAATAAAATTTAATTCTTACATTATTACATGAACTTGTATTCCCCAATTTTCCTATGCAATAAAAGTTTATTATGTAGTATCATGTTCATTAATTCTTCATGAAACTTTTCTTTCCAACCTAGTAATAAACTCTTTGTGGATAGAAACAATGAGTAATATATCAGTGCCAATGGCACCTGATCCAATACTGTGCATATAGTGATGAATTTCAGGGTTAATGAAATATACCTCTTTTTTTTGCTTACCATACATATACATCAAAATGCACAGTGTGTGGGATGACCTAAATGTATAGGTACAAAGACACCATAAAGCATTACTGAAATGACAAAGTGATATCACTAGGTTCAGAATGTTCAGAAAAAAAAGACTCATTATTCTAGGTTGATTACATAACAAAATACTAATAGTTACTATAATGTTAATAATGATATATTACACAGAAGAGTTTCTATGAAAATGTACATTTACTTTGGAATTTGTGGAGCTATTATTAAATGAATATTAATTGGTTTATATTATCTTAATGTAATCCTGATAACTAACTCATGTGATAACTATGTGTATTCCTATTTTAGAGCTGAGAAAAATGGAGGTACAAAAATTTAAGCAAACTTCCTCATATAAAATAACTTCTAAATTATAGCATTAGTTTGAGGACTCTAATTTTTTACTTTATTTGAATGTATCTGCTACTCACTGCTGTGTCTTATACAAAAACTCTAAGGTGGTTAGTGTATATACTATACCAGGTATAATTTATTTTTAGTAAATCTGTTTATACAATCTTTTTCTTGGTTAAAAAATAATGTGCAGTATTTATTTCATGTACTTAGTCTTTGAAAATAGAGATGAAACATTTTAGGAATGAGCTATAGAGTCCACACAAGCAATATTATTTTTTTTGTACCCACTGTTCACATAATGAACGTCACTAAAAATACAAAATATATACTATTTGAAGACTTTTTCTGTCAAAACTTTATTTCGAGTTTGCAAATCAATCTACCAATCAAAGTTAATTGTTCTGAATTAGAGGCATAGCAACTCTCATTAACACCAGTTAACACTTGCAAATGAGACAGAAAAAAAAGACACTGGCAGGTCATTCTGTCAAGAATGCTATTCTTAAATATAATTTTCAATTTGTTTTAAATACTGTTAACATCAACTTTAGCTAGTAAAGTAGGGACATGCTGTCTTGCCAAACACCTGAGGCCACTCTTCTGTCTAGGAACTGGGGAATGCAGACTAATGGTCAAAATCAGAAATTCCTGAGCTAGATGGACTGGATTTAAATCTCAACCAGCTTCTCAACTCATTGTGTTCCCTGGTCATGTCCCTTGACTGTTCTTGGTCTCAGTTTCCTCATCTACAAAATGGTCATCATGATAATAGCACCTATCTCAACGGGTTGTCATTAAGAACAAATGAATTAATATATGTTACGCACATAGAGCAGTACCTTGCACACAGTACACTTTCAACAAATCTATCTGCTATCATTATACGGTACAAGAATTTGAAAACAGGCCTTACATTATCTTCCAACATCAAAAGACAAGATAGACTTCTTCACAAGCTTTCGTTTCCTGGTGGATGCTGAGGTCTATAAAACCCAACCTCAGACTCTCACAACCCATGTGGGACTAAAAGAATAGGTTAAACTGGCCTCTTCTCTTATCTGCCAGCTAGCTTCAGTTCAGATGTGCTAGAGAGTCTTACAGGTTGCTGGGAGGGTATAATTGATATTTTGTTTGATGAAACTCCAGAGGAGAGAAAAGCGTTTTACTTCACCTATCCTAGTAGTAGGGCATATAAGGAAAAGATATGAAATGAATGTGAAACCAAAATGTCATCAGCCATTCAGCTCCTGTAATAAAAGGCTATATACTGCCTATTCCTTACTGTCTTTGACTGTCATTTAGACTCTATTTTTACAGCAGTAATGATAATATTTCTTTGCATAACTAATAATAATTATTAAATTATATATTGTAGAGATTGCTCAGTTTTATTCCAGATGCACAGCAGGTTCACAAGTGAGGCTACTGTTACTTTATTAGTTTGTCTTCAGTGCAATGACAATTATTCTGTAAAATGGCAGAACTTAATTGATGCTTACATAATTTGACTCCAAAATGGTACTTTGCCATTTTAAATAGAAAAGATAGCTATGTGAAGATTTAACTTATTGAATTCATCATTATTCATGGTACATGCCATGCTTGTATTAGTAAACCTTCCCTTAAGGTTTACTAATATGAAAAAGAAGTAAATGGTAAAACTACTAACTTTTTATAGAACTTTTTTGTTTTACCATTGATAATTCACTGATATGGACCATCATCTCCAGCCATCAGCTAACTCTTTTCTATGCAAAAATATTTATTTATAATTCTATCAGAATACAGTCCCTCTTTGAATTGAACAGATATGGTGGTGTTTAGCATCCTAAAGAAGCATTCTCTCATCTTTATTCCAGGGTGACTTAGTTTTCTGTGAGATCGCTTCTAATCTTTTCTTTCACTAAATAGTCTAGAGTCTGCTTTCTTCAGATTAAATAAAATCAAAGTCCCTATATATTTATTTGGCTTATATTATACTTAGTAACTTTCCAAATGTCTGTTTTTAGTAAACTGATAAGGACTATGTATATATTCCAGATGTGGCTTAATGTAGTCAATTTTTGATGGCTACTCTTTTATCAGTTAACATATGCAAACTTTTGTTTTAACAATAAGATTCCTTCATTTAACAATAAGAGCCTTAGAATTTCAATAACAATTAGTTATGTACCAGAAGACATATTTTAACGGAGGAAAAATGCTAGGGAAGAGGAAAAAAGAACAAAAAAGATTGTGGAAGATGGTTTTAAAGGGAAAAAGTTCAGGGAGAAAAGGAACCACTCTTAAAACCTGTGGTCTTCATGAATTGAAAGGTGTTTTAGATGCTTCATTAATGAGAAGAGTAACTTAGCCAAAATATGCTTCAAAGTTACATGGTACAATTGGACACTTCTATGCCCAGATGCATCACTTGCCTATAAGAAAATGTCACAGGCTAATTAAGAGGTAGTCTAACATTGTATATTTAACAGGGTAGAATTATGCCCAATTTTTTTTCTTCAACTATTCTTGGTGTCTCCTCATTAAACACAAATTGGCTTATTCTATCATACTGAGAGCACAGATGAATTGAAGCCTTACTTTTGGAGTGAGAGGTCGACGCTTAGCTGCTATCACTTTCATTTGAAATGGCTATGAGACACTTTTTTTATTCAGAGAACTGTTTCAGACTTTCCTTTCTTTTACAGTTTAGTTGAACTTTGGTCAGTCTAGTTTCTTCGGAATGACTGATTTTAATTGCCACAACTGAACAATGTCAGTTATCCTAGAGCCTTTTAAATTTTCGATGCTCATGCAGTTTTTATTAGTGAAAAGTTTGAAATTATATATATATATATATATATATATATATATATATATATATAATTTTTCTTTAGAATTATTATTGCTAACGACAACATCAGAAAATTATTTGTCAACTATAGGATCCCCTCCCCCCATACATCCTTTGATCCCTGTTCCTATTCCTTGCTATGTCACAGGTAGGTTGCTAGAGCTGGTATAGGAATAAAGAGGGGAAGCTTCTATCCCTTGTTGAAAAGCTGAGGACTATGATGCTTTGAAAAGCCCTCCCACAGTAATACAACTAGGATTTGAATAAACTCGAAAGCATGGTGTATAAAGCATTTCTGAGATTTCAGAAAGATAATTGAAAATTTCCAAGTTTAGTGCATATAGTAACTCGAATGCAATGCTCATAAAGCATTTTTTAGAAGAAATAAAAATGGGCTTACTTTAGGAAATATATGATGTATTTGTAAATAGCAGTATTTACTTAAAATTTCTCCCTTGAAGATAGCTTGTTCACCTAAGCAGGTATAACAGAGTCCCCTAAATCTGTGGTTTCTATTTGAAAGGGTAACATGTGACATAAGCATAGAAATAAACCTCGTTAAGGCAGACATGTTTCAGAGTTTTGCAAACTTATGTGTGCATCAGGATCACATGAGGAGACTTTTGATCACATGGGTGGGCGCATCCTAGGTCAATGAATCAGGATTTCCAGGGATAGTTCTGGACTGGTATCCAGGCATTGATTGCTTTTGTGAAAGCAGAAAAAATTAAGATGGCTAAGCCAAAGAGCATTGTTCACCACCAAGTTCTACAAGGGTTAAGTTGTAACCCATGCAGTCACTGACCAACAGTGCACTCTGAAAGTAATTCATGATGAAAAACAGAATGAGACATTATGTGCTTTGCACTAACAGGTATTTAGATAGTTAGATGTATACCTCAGAAAGAATTTCAGTGACCCCAGACTCCCATCTTCCATACATAGAAAAGCACTAAAATCTTTCAGATATATCTTCTTTGTGACTAACAATAAACTTTTACCAAGATATATGCTTCACTGCATCATATATTAATTGGCTTCTCCTCTACCTCTTCGGAGCAGTTTCCTCAGGGCTTACTGGGTGGCTGTCTCCTGCACTATAGTCCTCAGCAAGACCCTGAGTAAAAATTAAACTCACAGTTCTTCTGCTGTATTTTTTTTAAGTTGACACTCTCTTTTTTTAAAAAAATCTTCATACAATTTTGATGTATAACTATTGTTGTCACATATTTTATCCTTCTATTGAGAGGTTTGTTTATTTAGTCTGCTTACTCTAGGTACCAGAGTTTTGAGGTCAGCCTATTAGAGATACTAATATTTAATAATACCTAACTGATTTACATATAGTCACTAAGTTTATGTTAATTGAGAATGACTTGGGCTGCATAACAGAATGAACTACCTATGATTTTTAAGCCTTTAATTTGAAGATAATATACAAATAATAGAAATTGTGTTTCTAGAATTGAGTTAAAATTACTCCTCACCTAAGCTAGAGCTAGAAGTATCAAGGCAAACATAACTGTTTTTTGGGTCATGTTGGTTTTGCTCTATTTATTGTTCTGATGTAGTATTCCATGTCCCACATCTATTTTGAGATGTTTTCTTTCCTTTCTAAATGTTTTTATACCAATTACAGATAAATTATAAGGCTTAATTAGTACTTGTAACATAGTCTTCACCAGTCCCACTTTCATATGGTAATCTTCTTTAGCCTTGATTGCTAATGACAGCATGGAACATTAATATGTTAATGACCCTGATTCCCAAATAAATACAGTAGAAGTGCCATTATATTAGAAGCTGTGTCTCCTTTGTTGGGTACTATACCCACTATCAGCACCTAATGCATGATAGAGGTTCAATAAATGTTAATTAAACAAAGTTGAGCTTTACTTTTCCTAAAACTAATGCTCAGATTTGAGTTATTTTTGATATGTATTCAAATATTTTTCTTCAGTGTGATCTTTCTGCAAGGAAAAAAAAAAAAAAAAAAAAGACTAGGGAAAAAAATGTCTGACTCTTACCCCAGAAATTACATCTCTTTTAATTCTCTGAAGTTCTGCTCTGTATTCTTCTGTTTTTTTATTTTATTTTATTTTATTTTTATTACTGCTATGATATTAGAAATGTTTTTAAGAACCGTCAGATATTTAATGAAGAGTAAACAGTTTCCAAATTGAAAAAGACTTTGGGGATATTTCAGATATATCTCGAATATCTGAAATGCTTGGGTACATGAGCCTTCCCTGGTGGCATTGTCAAACATGTCTCTTAGCTTTAGCCACTGAAGCATTTAATGCTACATATCCAACTTCACATGAGAAACAATTTCAGTAAGCTTGGATAATGTGGCTTTTTGCAACACTATTTGTGTAAAATTTGTGATGCCTTTATTGAATAAAAAGTACCAGATATGAGGCAAAGCATTAACTAAAAAAAAATATTATTGAAGTATAGTTGAACTACAATGTTACGTTAACTTCTGCTGTATAGCAAAGTGATTCAGTTTTACATATATAGACATTCTTTTTTCTTTTTCTTTTTCTTTCTTTTTTATTTATTTATTTTTGTGGTACGTGGGCCTCTCACTGTTGTGGCCTCTCACTGTTGTGGCCTCTCCTGTTGTGGAGCACAGTTTCTGGATGCACAGGCTCAGTGGCCATGGCTCATGGGCCCAGCAGCTCTGCGGCATGTGGGATCCTCCTGGACCGGGGCATGAACCTGCGTCCCCTGCATCAGCAGGCAGACTCTCAACCACTGCGCCACCAGGGAAGCCTGACATTCTTTTTTCATATTCTTTTCCATTATGGTTTATCACAGGATACTGAATATAATTTCCTGTGCTATACAGTAGGACCTTATTGTTAATCCATTCTGTATATAATCGTTTGCATCTGCTAATTGCAAGCTCCTAATCCACCCCTCCCCCACCCCCTTGGCAACCACATGTCTGTTCTTTATTTCTGTGAGTCTATTTCTGTTTCATAGATAGGTTCATTTGTATCATATTTTAGATTCCACATGTAAGTTATGTCATATGTTATTTGTCTTTTTCATCTGGCTTACTTTACTTACTATGATAATCTCTAGGTCCATCTATGTTGCTAGAAAAGGCAACATTTCATTCTTTTTTATGGTTGAGCAGTATTCCATTGTATGTATGTATCACATCTTCTTTATCCACTCTTCTGTCAATGGACATTTACGTTGCTTCCATGTCTTGACTATTGTGAATAGTGCTACTATGAACATAGCAGTGCATGTATCCAGATATATGTCCAGGAACGGGACTGCTGGATCATATGGAAACTCTATTTTTAGTTTGTTGAGGACCCTCCATACTGTTTTCCATAGTGGCTACACCAATCTGCATTCCCACCAATAGTGTAGGAAGATTCCCTTTTCTCCACACCCTCTCCATCATTTGTCATTTGTAGACTTTTTAGTGATGGCCATCTGACCAGTGTGAGGTAGTACCTAGTTGTATTGATAGTTTTGATGTGCATTTTTTTAATAAGTAATGATGTTGAACATCTTTTCATATGCCTATTGGTTCTCTGTATGCCTTCTTTGGAGAAATGTCTATGTAGGTCTTCTGCTAGGCAAAACATTATTGATACTGAGATTAAAAAAAAAAAAAAAAAACTAAACCCCTGCCACAAAGGGCTCAAAATAAAGTGGAGAAGAAAATGTAAACAAATAAAACAATGCTTCTGATAACTGCTGGGCATTGTTAGAGTACCACAGAATGTTAGAGTGTTGAAATTCCTCTGAATAATGTTAAAATCAGATATTTTTACCACAGATTCTTTCTTAATAAATAACTAAGCATGGTGAAAATTGCTGCCTCCTTCCTGAAAATATTATAAAAGAGGCAGGAGGAATCCTATTACTTTCAGCCTGACACTTCCTTGAATTCTTTAGATGGGGAGGAGCTTCAGCTGTATTTCTCTCAATGTATATGGGTTTGGGAGAGCTGAATCTGTGATATGAACAATAGGAGAACCATAAAAATAAAAGCAGGGTTTACATCATCAGATCCTCTTTGTATTTACATTGCATACATAATGAGTTTGTTCTGGTCACTATCTGAAATTATTGGTCAAATAACATTACCAGTCAAGTCACTGGAATGAAAGATATCAGAAGGCCTCAATATCCCCCCTCCCAGGATCCTAAATTCATAGTGCAATCCCTCATAGTCAGGGAGTCCTAGGATTAAAAAACAGGACCATGATTTAACACGTGCATATATATGGTAAACAAATACCCAGGACCCTTGTTCCCAATACTGAAAATTACTGAAAAGAACTTGAGAATTTGAGATACATATTCGCCACTCAGCAGCTGTGTGACTTCAAGGAAGTCACTTTAATGACGATAACAATAGCTAATGTTTCTAAATTGCCTATGGTGTCTTCTGCACTCCTCTAAGTACTTTCACTTTTCTCCCACGACAAATATTTATTGAGTACTTGCTAGGTAAATAGAGAACTTACTATCTATGGGGCTTGTTAGTCTCACAATTCTCCATAAATGTTTACTGGGTTAATTAATTAATAATAGTTATACACACTTTAATTATACACTGTACATAAATAAATGGGTACTATTTGGCCTAGACCAATATATGCTATGGTGAAAACAGATTAAATAGATTACATGGCCATGCCCTTGAACAGCTTTATCTAAGGAGAAAAATTAAAATGTACCTGAAAACTGATTTGATTTGCCTACATAATTGTGTCTTTGCTTTTAGTAGAAATTAGTTCATTGCAATATTTTACAGAGAAAACAGATACAGACATTTTTATCTACAGAGATGACATCTAAAAGTTTATCTTTGGAAATGAACAGTAAATAGCTATTATGTCTGATAAACAATTCATTCTTACTGCATGACAGTACAAATAAACAATGTAAAACATATGTACATGTTTAATATTTTAAAATTTTATTTTTTAAAATGTGTGAAATTATGAATTTTAATTTTTTTAATTTTATTTTAAAATATATTTGTTTTTTAAAGAGAAACATTTATTTTCAGATAATTTAGATGACTCTCAAATTATAAAGACCAAAATTTAAAGATCAACTGAAATTTTCCTATCCAATATTTTATTTAAAATGATTTGAACAAGACAATGCCTTAACCTATATCTGTCAGAGAATTTTCTCTCACTCCCTTTCCTACTCTGGATAAAATAAGCTCAGGTAGGATTAGAGATCACAGAGCAAAAGTAAAAATTACAAACGATAAGACATGACTTCTATCCCTTTTTAATTTTTATAGTAATAGTTCAAAGTCTTTGTAATTAGAGAATATAAATATATAAAAGTTCACTTACACTTCATTTCCCCAATTAAAATGAATATACTCCCAGTTCTTGCTGTTGTTAGCATTTGTTTTCTATCCTTTAATATTTCTACTGATAGTTTATTACTGATAGGATGACATATATCTTGCAAATGCTCAAAACAATTTCTGATACTTAATAGTTCTTTAAGAAAAGCTTGTTAAATGCTGTAAAATTTTATCAAAAATTAACTTAAGAAACTCATTTGTTGAGCTTAAAAAATAAAACATTTGTTCTCAGGTATAGGTTTTCCTCTCAAGGCAAATATACATTCTATAAATCTTTCTTTTCACATGTTTTGAATCCTTAAGTAGGAACAAAATTGGGGTAGACTATTATTCTGAAAGTATAATTATTTGCACAAGCACAAGGGAGAATGTACTAATAATGAGTAATTTTAGGAAGGTGATGGATTTTAGACAGAGTGCATATGCTATGACTCTAAGATCTGAACTAAATCCTCCCATTCAACATCCAATACCTCTTTCCCTTTGCTCCACATTATATTTTCAGCGTTCTGCCTTATACTCTACTGGATGGAAATTTAATGAATGTATTTTCCATTGACAGTTATTCCCAGCCATATCTAGGGACAAGCTGAAATTGGGTCAATAGCACTGCAACCTGGTCTTCTAGTTCTCAGTGCTAGTTGTTCCTAATATCTGCCTTACTAGAGTAATGTCTACGTCACTTTTTCTGCCCCTCAACCCAGTTTTTTGAGTGTTAGCAGCAATCTGTTTTAAGAATTTAGTGTGTAGCCTCTGAGAAACAAAAGGAGACGAAATTGTACTTTTATGAATTTCCAAATTGCCATAGCTCACCTTCAACGTTTATTTTATTTTAATATTACTGCCAATGGGTTTGCAGAGTGCAATAAATTTAGCACTAATGAGCATATTTTGAAAGTTTAAAAACATAATTTAATAAATGATTCAATATAATCTCTACAAAAGTGACTCTAAGTGGCTGAGGAGTCATTGAGCAGGAGGGAAACCATGAGGAAACAATGAGACAAAAAATAAATAGGTGGAAGCAATTATGATTTTTATATTAGCAATTAATCAAGGAGTTGTTTCTTTTCAACATCACAAAGACAGTGTTGTACAATGACAAAACTAAGTCAATTTACTTATAAACATGCCCAGAATAGCTATTTGATTAAATTAATTTAACTAACATGGGCTGGGACATAGTAGGGTTTAAATATGTTTGTGCCTTTCTAATCTATATTTCTCTCCTGTTTTACCTTACAATGTTTAAATAAAGATCACATAGTGTGGTCTGGCAACTAATTTTTACAGTTAAATTAATGAATTAGTTAACCATAGTTGTTGTATTTTAAATTAAAATTATTAGTTTACAATAAGAAATGTTAAAAGGAGCATATTTTCTAGACTTTAAAATATGCCTGTACTTTCCAGTTTTTATCTTATGCATATGCTTACGTTATTATTGCTTCTTTCAAATTGAGCTATCATAGGACTATTTTATTTGTTCTTATTACCACTATTAAAATAGTAATTAATTTATCAGTATTATGTAGATCTTAAGAGGCAAAATAAAATATTGGGGTCACAGAGATATTATTATTAAGTCTAATATTACCTTGGTTTTGAAATAGCACACAATTATATAGTCTTATAGCACAATGTAAGCCTGGGCAGAGAAATCTGAGGAAACTGAGAATCAAAGAGATTCAATTTTTGCTCATGATCCATAACAGTTCTAAGATTTTAATAATAGTGGATGCTGTCCAAATCCATGATCTTTCCACCAAAGTTTAGTTTTTTTTCCACACAATAATTTAATATTCACATTTTTAATTTCTATCTGTACTTTTTAACTCTACTTCCTGTCTTCTCCTCTCTTGAACCCATTACAATGTTTTGTCCCATCTTATCCTAGATTGATCTTCTGCAGACTGGTCACTCAGAAAAAAAAGATAGACTTTCTGGAAAGCTCTACAGAAACTGTAGAGTTCAGTGAATAAGGCTGAGACTCAGCTCACCTGTTCATGCCAGAAGAGGGTCTGATGAGTTTCCAAACAAACATTCTTATGTGGGAAATGTTGCTGCCAGCGTTTTGCCTTACACAGCTACAAACTAAAAGCTTGGTCACTAGCCCACTGATCACCCCAGGGAAAGAGCTGGTACTGCTCGCAGCTATTCAATCTGAGTTAGTAAGTTTGGGCTGCAGCAAAGGTTCTGCCAAAATGTATTCTGTTGTGTCCTGATCATTTTCATACCAGGAGAAGAGCTAGTGATTACTTAAATCAGCTTAGGATTCCCAAAGCCAGACTTCCTCACTTGTAATCTCATGTTCATTCTTGCTGGATACCTGGGGGTTACCCTAGAATGAATGTGCATCAAAGAATCCATATAACTGCTACTTCTCTTATGTCAATGAGTTTTCTCCCAGTGAACGGGGAGATTAATGAATGTGCTCTTTGACTATTTAACTCCCCCAGTTTCTAATGAAAATCCCCAATTATCCAGCAAAACAGCTGGCCCACCTTCAAGTTTCCAATCAAGTAATCACATTTCTATCTTTACACTATTCATCCTAGCAGCAGAATTTGGCAGCATTGATCATGACCATTTGAAACACTTTTTTTTTTTTAATTGTTTGCATTACGTGGGCCTCTCACTGTTGTGGCCTCTCCTGCTTTGGAGCACAGGCTCCGGATGCGCAGGCTCAGTGGCCATAGCTCATGGGCCCAGCTGCTCCACGGCATGTGGGATCTTCCCGGACCGGGGCACGAACCCGTGTCCCCTGCATCGGCAGGCGGACTCTCAACCACTGCGCCACCAGGGAAGCCCTGAAACACTTTCTTAACTAGTTTCTGGAATACCATATTCTTGGTTCTTTCCCTGTCTTACTAGTGACTCCATCTTATTTTCCTTTGTTGGATTATATTTGAATTCATAAATTGTAAAATTAGAGTGTCCTAGTGTTTGGTCCTTCTCTATATCTATCTACACTCATTGCTCAGATGACCTCATACTTTTCCTTGACTTTGAACATCACCTATAATCAATGAGTGACAGCTTCATTTTCTAGTTTCAAACTCTTCTCTAAGACACAAATTTCTTTATCAACATACCTCTCAACTTTGTAAGAAAGTCATAAGCAAGTGAGTTCTACATTTCTTTGGTCTTTAAGGAAATCTTTACCTAGACTACTAATTAGTACTTCAAGTTTAATCAGTCTAAATTTGCCAACCCCTAAACTTGCTTCTTCCTCAGTCTTCCCATTATCACTGAATGGTAAGCACATTTTTCCAGATAGTAAGACTCATTCAATTGCATCCCTTATGATATCCCTCCTTCTCTAGTACTCCACATCTAAGCCATCAGCAAATTATGTGGACAGCTATTCTGAAATATATCCAGAACACAACTTCTGCTCCCCACATCTGCTCTGTATCCACAGTCCAGGGCACCATCATCTCATACCTGAATTTAACAATAGCTTCCTAGCAATTGTCTGTGCTTTTGCTCTGGCCCTTCTAGTGAATATTCTCCAGACAGCAGCAGCAGAATGAGAGTTTTGAGTACAGTATGGATGTCACTTTGCTGCATATGTCATTGGTCTCATGAGCCTTACTTGAGTATCTCAAATACACATCTGCTCAAGGTTTTTGCAATAGATGTTCCTGCTGCCTAGAATGTTATTGCCTTAAATAGCTGAATGGTTGCTTTCTTATTGTCTTCAAATCTCTGCTCACATATCACCTTATCAGTGTTGTCTTTTTTTAAAAAAATCCTATAAAACATCACATCCCTCACAATAACTTTTTATCCACTCAACCTGATTTATAATTCTTCACTTAGTTTACTACCACAGGAAATATTCTGTCTGTCTGTTTTCCCCAGAAAAATATACACTACAAGAGAGCAGGACTATTTCACTATTTCTAGTTTTTCAGGGCTTAGGTCTGTTTGGCTGCTCATAAAAGTGATTTCCTTTAGAGTTTTTAGTATCATGCTGTAAGTTTAGTTTCAAAATGAAATATTTTAATATAAAAGAGTCAAACTTTTTGCATTCATTCAATCACATAAATATTAATTTATACTATTAATTATTCAATGCTGATAAATTATTCACCAAGCATACTTTTAAACCCATATAAACATAAAACACTGTGCTAAATAGTATTGGGAATACATATATAAATAAGATCCATTGTTTCCCTTAAAAACTATAGAAAATCTATAAGCATCAACAGAGAGAAAAAGATATAAAGATTGCAATCTAGGAATGTTCCAAAGAGAAATTATTTCTAGAAAGACAAAGAACAGTAGTAGAAAGCTTTGTTTCATAGCTGGCCATTGAACTGGGTCTTTATGTAATTTAAATATAAAAAGAGTGAGAAGAAATAGCAATTACATTACTTACTAATTATAGTAAATTATCTTTGAAAATGTTTCCTTAAATTTTTATTGATATTTTGTTTTTAATTTTCTGATATTTAGTTTCTTCATCTATATAACAGGGAATTTTATGCATATTAAATGAAAAAATGTTCATAAAACATATAACCTAGTGCCTGCACATAATAAGTTTTCAATTATTATTGTAATAGTAAGGACAATACAGACTAAATAAACAGCATGAATGATGTAGCCGTACAATGGTAAGCTTAACTTTTATATGTATTTTTAAAAGAAATAGCTGTTACTTTAAGAATAAGAAAAAAGACCCCAAAACTATTATGAAAAATACACAAAATATTTCCTATTATGTAATGGTCATTTTTGTATATGACCAACATACTTAGTAGTTTTCCACTGTTTGTCACAAAATTTCCAGTTAATGCAGGTAGAGTTGCCAGATTTAGCAAATAAAAACACAAGGTTCCCTGTTAAGTTTGAATTTCAGATAATTAAAACTAAATGTCTATATAAGTATGCCCCAAATATTACATAGGACATGTTTATACTTAAAAAAAGAAAAATTATGCTGAATTTCAACTTTAACTGGCATGCCTGAATTTAATCTGTCAACTCTAAATACAATATCTTCTTTTATTTTTTAACTTAAAAAGCAGCATGCTGATAAACAGGCTTATCAAACACACACATACATACACACACACATACATGCACACACACATACATATGCAAGCAGTCTTATTGCCATGTTTGCCAATTTTATCTATTGAGCTGGTAAGGGCAATACCACTGAAAGGGAAGTCAGAAAACTAGGAGGAATCTTAGAAATCAAATTAACATCCATTTAATGTATAGAGAAATGATCTGCAATCTAAGGTCTGTGAGCAAAATCTCACCTATGGCCTCTTTGGCATAGCCCTCAAGCTAATAAATTTTTTACATTTCTGTATTTTATATTTTAATTTCTAAAATTAAATTTAATTTCTAATTCATATCCATAGAGTAAACAGTTAGATAAAACCAAATATATAAGATACTATTGTGGCTGCACAATTTGGCATAGGTACCTGGGGAAGGAGACTTAGACTTTGTTCTAAAGATGCAAGAGGAAACAATGAGGCTCATAAGAAGCCAGTTCTGCCAAATAGGGCAATATTTGTAATCAATCTTTGAAGAGTCTCTGAAGTTGCTCTGTGTGATAATCACAAATAAATGTGTGGTTATAATAGATTTAAGAATATTATGGATCATATGCAAACAATAATGTGCAAAGAGAATTTATATGGTCCACAAATCTTAAATTATTTATTATCTGGACATTTACAGAGAAAGTATGTCAACTCATTATAGAGGAAGGAACGCATTTATCATTCATTCATTCAGTAAATAATTTTTGAGAGAAATGCATTAAATTAAATAAGCACTGAAATAAATCAATGAGTATTGAAATAAATCTATGTGAAAGTATAGAGCATTATGCACACAAATGATTCTAAGTTAGGTATTCTGACTTTTTATAACAAAAGTGAGTAATTTATAACACTAGTAATTCAGCCCTGCCAAGAATGGAAACCTATTTTCTGATTTATTTTTTATGTTTAGTACCTGGTATTTTAAATACTCAATTCAAACTTTACTTTTCATATAACTTTTGTTTTCTTCAGATTATTCCTTCGTTCAGAGTTTTCAAAGAAATTCTAGCAAGGCAATATGTTACATGTATATTAAGCATAGAAGACTCTCATTATCTTCCAAATCAACTTGCTTTAGCTAAAATGCAAGTTCCAGCAGGGCATATGTTGAGTGGTGAAAGATGAATGGGGAAAAACACTCAAGTGGCCAGACCCGCCAAATCTACTCTGCTTGTGAGTGTGATGGTAGCTATTATACTCTTATATTTCTTTAACAGTTAATATTAAAGTGGAAGAATTTATTACTTATACAACATTTACATTTCTGCCTAGGAACAGAATTTGAGTCCTTGAATTCTACTTAATACACACCTTTTCATGTCATTCATGAAAGACATGTTCTCCACAGAGCAACTCTTTTATTGTTGTTTTGGCTGCACCCTGTGACTTACGAGATCTTAGTTCCCCAACCAGGAATCAAACCCAGGCCCCTGCAGTGGAAGTGCTGAGTCTTAACCACTGGACCACCTGGGAATTCTCCACAGAACAACTTCTGAGAGACTCTTCAAAGACTGATTCCAAATACTGCTATGTTTGGCAGAACTGGCTTCTTATGAGCCTCATGGTTTCCTCTTGCATCTTTAGAACAAAGTCTAAGTCTAAATCTCCTTCCCCAGACACCCATGCCAAATTGTATAGCTGCAAATTGTATATCTAACCTTGTATATCTAACCAAATTGTATATCTAACCTTTTACCCTATAGATACGGATTGAACATAGAGAGGAAATCTCTGAACTCTCCCTATTACATTGCCAATGGCAGAAATGTGAAATAATCTTAACGCTTTGTAAAAGCAACATGAGTGTATGGTCCCAAACAATCATTAATTACATGATAGGGTCTTTCCCACTGCTAAGTCAAACATTTAATAGAAAAAAATTAAAATATGCCTAAGGTAAATGGTTCTTCAAGGTGTAGAATACGTTGTTGTTGTTGTTATTGTTTTTTTGTGGTACGCGAGCCTCTCACTGCTGTGGCCTCTCCCGTTGTGGAGCACAGGCTCCGGACGTGCAGGCTCAGCAGCCATGGCTCATGGGCCCAGCCGCTCCGCGGCATGTGGGATCCTCCTGGACCGGGGCACGAATCCACGTCCCCTGCATCAGCAGGCGTACTCTCAACCACTGGGCCACAAGGGAAGCCCACGTTTATATTTTAGAATCATATTTTTTCTCATAGTATGTTTGCAGTTGAGTGAAAATGTTTAAGTTCAGAGGTTAACTGTCAGATGAATTGATGAACTCAATTATTTGTCTTTAGAAAGTATGAAAAAAGTATAATAAGAAAAAAAATCTTCAAAATAAAATTAAACATACACAATATAGATTTATAGATAGGTGATACATAAAGAGATTGCATTACTTGAGACTTTTTAGTTTTCTAGGATGAATCATGGTTAGGAAATCTACCTTTTGGGGGGTCACAAATCTTATGACAAATTAATATCTTAAAAAGTTTAGGTTTTTTTTTTAGAAATGAAGTAGTGTTTATGAAGTATTTGGAGGCTTGGACATTGCTAAAAAGGTTTAGAAAGGTTAAAACCTATCAATTTCTTCTCCTTTCTAACCATTCTTTAATATTCCTTGGCAAATTCCTAACTGGGAGATTGGTTTTACAGTTGCTTTATGAAACAACTTATTTTTTTTTTGGCGGTACGCGGGCCTCTCACTGTTGTGGCCTCTCCCATTGCGGAGCACAGGCTCTGGACGCGCAGGCTCAGCGGCCATGGCTCATGGGCCCAGCCACTCCGCGGCATGTGGGATCTTCCCAGACCGGGGCACGAACCCGTGTCCCCTGCATCAGCAGGCGGACTCTCAACCACTGCGCCACCAGGGAAGCCCATATGAAACAACTTATATCTGGGCTTCTGAGAGACTCCTCACCCCCAGTTCAGTTAAAACAGAAATGTTAAAATATTAAAGTTATCTCTATAAAATTCAGAGTTGACTTTCTTAATTTTTTTCTTTAATATTATAAATTCTGGAATATCTTTGAATCTTGTTTATACCTATACTTACTTATTTTTGATGTTTTTGTTTGTATTTATGATGTAATATTTTGGTCTTTTATTTTTCTATATCACAAATTTTATATTTCTATTTCTCTATATCTCAATTTCTCTCTGTTGACAAAATTTCAATGTTTTTGCTCACTAATAAATTCATATATAATTTGATGCCTTAACAATTAAAAACATTTATTTAAAACTTCTTTTGTAAATCAAAAACTCAGCGGATAGCTTCTGTCCATGAAAATTTTCTTCTAACTATCTGACTTATTTGTCTAAGTAACATGTTTTCTGAGTAGCATGTATGTGCCAGTTATACAGTACATGATATATCTGATAATATAACGGTCACATCTCTTGAACTGGATCATGAAAAACAGATCGTACAAAAGACATGTACGTTCTTGTTGTTTCTATACCCCCTCCATATTTTCTAATATTCTTTTCAGACTCAAAAGAAACTCAGCTAATAGCCTACCCAACCATGATAACAGAAGAGCCCAATGGGATTGATTTAACCCCTTGGAAAAGACACCGCTCTCCTTAGCTCACAAAAACAAATCACTGTAATGATTTCAAATAATCTGTGACTACAGCTTGGATGTGGCCTCAGGTAGAATATGCATCTACAAGTGTAAAAAAAAATGACCTTGGTTGGTTTCATTGAAGAAGGTAAGATTAAAAAAATGAATACCTTCAAATAAATGTGTAATTATAATAGATTTAAGAATATTATGGGTCATATGCAAAGATTTGTTATTTCACACACTTATAGGTCCATTTAGAATGATCAGAGCAGTGATCTTAACCTTGGCTACACATTAGAATCACCTAAGTAGATTTTAATAAATACCCATGCCTGGGGCTCTGCTCATACTAATTAATTGCGAATCTCTGAAGCTTGGGACTTGGGCACCAACATTTATTAAAAATGTCCCCATTGATTCTTATCAGGACCCAGGGTTGAAAGCCATGGCACTAGAAGTTATACATGGTGATCAAGTTTCTGTGGTTCTCAACTGTAGTTGTGTATTAGATATAACTAGGAATCTTTTATTGTCATTATTGTTATATGTTTAGTACTGATGCAGGAGTTCTCTTTTCCCCAAAGATACAAAAATCTGTTAAAAGCCTAACCCCCAACAAGAAAAATCAGACAGACTACAAAATTTATAAATTTCTTAAACCCAGATTGCTGAACTCACATGGCTACAACATAGCTTAAAATTTAAGAACTTTTTGCAAGTGCTGTTAACTTACTGCAGAGCATGAGGTGAAGAGACAGAAAGTGTCCTACTGGCAAGTAAGAAGACTTCACTCTAAAATTTTAATGAACTTCTGAAGTTTGAGAGTGGATCACAATGATAGCACAGAATCACTGGGAGCTACAGACACAGGGGAATTTACACCTACTCTGTGGCTCTTCTTCATGAACCTCCATCAAATTCTCATTTATTAGGTTGGGAACAGAATGGGAGACTGCAGAGAGCCTCATTTGGTGAGGTAAATCTGGAGGAGGAGACTGCCACTACGAGAGGAAATGCACAGAGCTCCATCCAGACCCTTCTTGTCTATTATTCAAAAGTTCAAGGCTGCATGGAAGGAGTAGCAAACACTGTTGCCCCAGGGCACAGGTGAGAACAATTGTGACTGAGTGAAGACAAAAGAAAAATAGTAACAAAAACCCTAGCACTATGGGTGGAGAAAGTTTTGGGTGCAAAAACTAAAGCAACACATTTGGAAGTCTCTTAACTTTGGAGGAGAGCAGGACATTCTCTCTCAAGAGTACCAAAGAAAGAAGACATAGTCTGTCTGCAACACATAAGAGATACTGCAAAGAAAAGTACCACTGCAAAGACACAGGCATACAGTGCTTGCCTAATGCTGAAAGTCCATCATGAAAACAGAGATCTGCCCATCTTCCCCTATGTTCCCTCATCTCAAAACCATGCTAGCAAGAACCAAGTAACAAGTAATAGCAATCTATTGCTGGGAGAGGGAAAATCATATGCAGAATGAATATTAAAATCAAAACAAAAATAAAACACTATTAGACACATTATATTTAAACTGCTGAAAATCAAAGATACAGAGTCAATTTTGTAGGCAGACATTAAAAAAAGAAATATAATATGCTGATAGAGGATCAAAGGCAAGAATTAGAGCAGATTTCCTTTCAGAAACTATGCAACTAGAATACAAAAAACCTGACATCATTAAACTACTGAAACAAACAAAAACAAAAAGTCAAACCAGGATATTATATACAGCAAAAATAAGTTTTTTTAATTAAAATAAATATTTTTCAGAGGAACCAGTCCTAAGAAAATTCATTACCAGCATACTTGCACTATAAAAATGTTAAAGAAAATTCTTCAGAGAGAAGGAATATAGCAGAAATAAATGTGAAATAAGAAAGAGTTTCAGAAATGGTCTCAATGGTCTAAATAAAGATAGAGAAAATATGTTTATTCCTATTTTTAATCACTCTAAATATAATTGACTGTCCAAGCAAAAATAGTAACAATGCATTGTAGATGTATTGCATATGTAAAGATAAAATATATGACAATAATAATGCAAAACAGGAGAGGGAGGAAATGTAAGTATACTGCTGTGTATACTTGTGTATACTGCATGAAATTGTATAGCATTATCCAGATGTAGATTGTGATAAGAAAATAAATAAGAAGTCAGTATTGTAGCTAAAATGGAACAATAAAAAATATACCCAATTTTTCTAAAAGCAGGTAGTAAAAGAGGAAAACTAGAACAAAGAAGAGATGGGACAAATAGAAAACTACTAGCAATCTGCTAGATTTTAAACCAACCATATCAATAGTATAAAATGCAAATGGTCTAAACACAGCAATTAAGAAAGAGATTATCAGATTGGATATAAAACCTAGACCCGACTATATGCTGTCAACAGAAAAGTCACTTTACATATAAAGTTATCAGTGGATTGAAAGTAAGAGGATGGGGAAAAATATACCTCACAAACATTAATCTAAAAGAGAGCTTGATTAGCTATATTAAAGATTTAGGAAAATTTTCAGGGATAATGGAGGTCATTCCAGAATGATAAAAAGTTAAATCCATCCAGAAGATATAATAATTGTAAACATGTTTGTACCTACTAACAAGGCTTCAGAATTCATAGAGCAAAAGCTAGTAGAACTGAAAGCAGATTAAAAAATTAAGAAATTTGGTTGAAGATTTTAATGCTTCTCAGTAATGTTAGAATAAGTAGGTAGATAGTACAAACAGAAAAGACCTAGAGTATACTATTTGTTCTTCAGTCTATTAAGTTAAACTATTTCACCTAATTGTCATTTAAGGCAGGGGTCCCCAATCTTTTTAGCACCAGGGACAGGTTTCATGGAAGACAATTTTTCCACAGACGGGGTGGTGAGGTGGGAGTTTGGGATGGTTCAAGTTGTAATATGAGCACTGGGGAGTGATGGAGAGCAGCAAATATAGCTTTACTCATTCGCCCACTGCTCACCTCCTGCTGTGAGGCCCAGTACCTAACAGGGACAGGCCCCAGACCAGTACTGGTCCACAGCCCAGGGATTGCGGACCCCTGATTTAAGGAAAAATCCACTGAATAACAGCAGAATACATGTTCTTTACCAATGCACATGGACTGTTACTATATAGAGGTGAGGCGTAAGGTATAAGTTGTAGAGGATGCCATTTCTTTTTTCAATATGCATGACTAAAACACACAGATGGAAGAACTAGTGATATAAATATATATTATATATTTATACATATTTATATGTATGTTAATTTTATGTGTCAGCTTGACTGGGCTAAGGGAAGCCAAGATAGATGTTATTTTAAGGCAATTGGCTTATATGTATACCTTTACACCAGTACCACACTGTTTTGATTATGGTAACTTTATAAATTTGGAGATTTGAAGTGTGTGGTTTTCAAATTTGTTCTTTCTCAAAATTATTTTGGCTAGTCCAGTTCACTTAAGAGTCCATATTAATTTTAGGATGAATTATTCTGTTTCTGCCAAAAAAACCCACGAATTTTGATAGAGAGTGCACTGAAACTTAGACTGCTTTGGATAGTACTGACATATTAACAATATTAAGTGGCAATGAGTTTTTAGATATGACACCACAAGCAATAAAGGAAAATATAGGTAAACTAGGCTACATGAAAATTAAATACTTCTCTGTGTCGAAGGACACAATTAACAGAGTGAAAAGGCAACCTATGGAATGGAAGAGCACATTTGCAAATCATATATCTGATAAAGCGTTAAAATGTAGAATATACAGAGAACTACAAGTCAACAACAAAAAAGCAAACAACCTAATTAAAAATGGGAAAATTACTTGAATAGACATTTCTTCAAAGAAAAATGCAAATGGGCAATAAGCACATGAAAAGATGCTCAATATCACTAAGCATTAGGGAAATGTAAATCAAAACCACAATGAGACACCACCTCACATCCATTATGGTGGCTACTATCCAAAACAAAAATAAACACATAAAATAATGTGTTGGTGAGGATATGCAGAAATTGGAACCCCTATGCACTGTTCATTGGAAAGTAAAATAATTTCACTGTTATGGAAAACATTATGGTGGTTCTACAAAAAAATTAAAAATTGAATTACCACTTCTGACTATAAACCCAAAATATTTTTAGGAAGGGTCTTAAAGATATATTTGTACACCCATGTTTATAGCAGCATTATTCATAATAGCCAAAAGGTTGACTCAATCCAAGTGTCTATGAATGAAATGATTTAAAAATGTGGTCTACACTTTGGAACAATACTCAGCCTTAAAAAAGAATGAAATTCTGATACATTCTACAACAAGGATGAATCTTGAGAACATTTTGCTAAGTGAAATAAGCCAGTCACAAAAAGATAAATACTGTACTATACCACTTATGTGAATTAGCTAGAGTACTAAAATTCATAAGATAGAATGGAGAACTGTGGTTGCCAGGGTTTGTTAGGAAGTGGGGAATAGAAGTTGTTGATTACTTGGTATAAAGTTAGTTTTGCAAGATGAATAGAGTTCTAGAAATTGGTTGCACAACAAAGCAAATGTACTTAACTTTACTGAACTATATACTTAAAAATGGATAAATGGTAAATTTTATGTTATGTGTTTTTTACTACAATTAAAATTTTATTTTAAAAATGACAATTCATATATTATCCCTTAAAGTAAAGTACATCTGTTTTCAGTTTTTTTAACAGTATTTTAATATCATCATGAATAACAGACATTTATATCTAGATGTTTTAAAGGAAATTTGCAGCACACGAATGGGAGCAAATATATGGGAGATTGGTAGATACCTAAAAATAGAGGTTATGACAGGAAGTTTCTGAAATGACTTTAATTATGCCCTCTATCTTGATGTTCATGCCTTCATATCATCTCCTCTTCTTGAGTGTAGGCTGGACTTAGAGGCTTATAATTAATGGAATATAGCAAAAGTGATATTATGGAATTTTTAAGATTAAGTTATACTGTAACTCCCCTCTTGTTCTCATTCTCTCTCAAGGTCTCTCTCTCTCTCTCCCCCACCTCTCTCTGCCTCTTCACACTTGCTCACTCTGATGAAATATGTCACTATGTTCTCAGTTGCTCCATGAAGAGGGCCACAGGCAAAATCTGAAGGAAGTCAGCAAAGAATGAAGACCCTCAACCCAAAGCCCACAAAGAATCACATCCTGCCAATGCCCACATGAGTAACCTTGGAAGGGGATCTTTTTTCAGTAGAGCCTTGATATGACCCATGCCTTGGTCAACACTCTGAACTCTTATGACAGATCCTGAGACCCAGAAGACCCAATCAGGCCAAGCCCAGATTCCTGACCCACTTAAATTCTGAGATTATGGTTTTTCATGCCACTAAATTTGGGGATGTTTTGTTAGACCAACATAGGTAATGACTATGACAAATGACATTGAGTGAGACAGAAAAAAAAATGTAAAAGAATTAGAAGAAAGTTCAAAAAAGACAGTAATCTCCAAGAAGACTGGTAGAATTAATACCCTAAAGGTTGGAACTCAGCATGTTCCTAAGGTTTCCTACACATATAACACATGTGTTGGGGGTTTTGAAACAATGGAATGAGAGGAATGGAAAGGAATGAAGCAGCTTTCTCAATCATTAGTAGAGATATCCACTTCCAGTTTCTGAATGAACACTGGGAGTGTGAAGTAACATTTGAACTACATGAATTTTATACCTGGAATCTCACAAGAGAAAATTTGGTCCTTGCTAATCACCAGAAATCTACATTGATCAACCATATAACATAATCAGTCAGTTCCATTAATCTTAAATGCCATTAAATTCTCTGCAAATCCTTAGCTGAATTACTTATCTTCTCTGGTTTTTCCAATGCCTGTTTGACTAGCCAACTCTAGTGATTAGTAGGCAAAGCTACTTTTCATTTGAAATGTGTGTGATACTAGATATAAATATTTGCAAGTGACAATATAAGTTATTTCACTAGATTTAGTGACTGATCAACAGTTTATATTCTACAACCTAATTTCTTAGCAAGTAAAAGACACCTACATCTGAATGTGTCTTCTAATCTGTGCTTCCTCACAAGTTGTGAATTAAGCAAGGTATTTCACTGACTCTACAATGTGGTCAGCATGATGGGAGGCACAAGTCCAAATCTGTGTACTCACTGCAAAGGTAAATAAGTGAATCAGTATATAGATAAATGACACTGTACACCCATGCTATTAAATATTGTCATGAGTGACTATTGAAACTAAAATTAAATTAAATTAAATTAAATTAAATAGTTCATTCCTCAGTCACACTAAACATATTTTAATTTCTCAGTAGCAGTATGAGTTTAGTGGCTACTGAACTGTACAGCACAGGTATAGAACATTTTCACTATCACATACATTTCTATTATACAAACTTCTTTCAACATCATCCTCTTTGATTTTCCCATCTTTAAAATGAAGATGAAAATCCCTGTCCACTTCACAATATATGTAGGATGATCAAATGTGAAAATGAGTGTAAAAGCTCTTTGTATTTATAATAGCATATTATCATTGTTGTTGTTTCTATTGTTTTAATTCATTTTTATCAATGAAAATATGAAACCTCTGGATGAATTTATAGGACTCTTCTCAGAGGTAAACATTCCAGCTTACCTAAACATATTTGCAAAATGAGATGTTTTATACTTACATTCATATATAACTATTTTTAATTTTTTATTTTTTTTGTGGTACGCGGGCCTCTCACTGTTGTGGCCTCTCCCATTGCGGAGCACAGGCTCCGGATGCGCAGGCTCAGCAGCCATGGCTCACGGGCCCAGCCGCTCTGCGGCATGTGGGATCTTCCCGGACTGGGGTACGCACCCGTGTCCCCTGCATCGGCAGGCGGACTCTCAACCACTGCGCCACCAGGGAAGCCCCTATTTTTAATATTTTTAAAATTATATTTTTACCATTGTAATCCATGCAATTTTACTTCATTTTCTAAATAAATATCCTTCTTCTAATAGGATAAAATTTTTAAATTATATTGATTGGTATTTACAAAACATTTTGATTAATAAAAGTGCACAAGTGTGTCATACATTGTTTTTAATAATATGATAATCACTTGAAAATGCATTTTAAATTAATAAATAATTTTAAATTAATGAATATTAATGGTAACTACAATAAAAACAAAATATAACTTCACAAGGGGTGGAAAATATGTCATGTACAAAACTGAGGACCTGCAATTTCTATTCACTTAAAACTTGATGTAGGTGAATTGAATGATTATAAAATCACACCAGTATATGATTTATTGAAATATTCATTTTTCTTTTTATTTAGAGACCTGAAAAATCGTCCATCAGTTTTCTAGTTTCTAGCAATGGTATCTTTCAGATAGGTATTTAGGAATAATAGGTCTATTTGTTCTTCTTATATAGCACTCAGAACAGAAAGTACTTTGCAGAATCCATAGCTGTTTTGAAGATACTGTTCCTGAAAATTACAAGTCCCTTAATAACTCTATGTGGGCTCTGATTTTTTATAACTTAAGTGCTCACCACATCTCTCAATGCTCTTATTACTCTGTCAACATTTTGTGATCCCTAAGAAGTTAGAGAGAAAATTTAAGCAACACAAAAATGTCAGGATGAGATATTCCTCCAATAATATGTGCATGGGTAACACTAAAATAAAACAATGATGTTTACATCTGTAATTAAGAATGTTGCCCACAAAAGGTGAGATTAATTAATATTTTGAAATTGTGCTGTTATGTTCAGTACTTCCTGTAAGGGCAATTGGTTACTTTTATATGAGTATTTATATTATTATCTTACCATAATTTTTAATAAGTATAAACCAATGTACTAATAAAATTTATATATTAGTATAATGCAAATTATACTAATATGATTTAACCCATTGATTAATATAAGTTAATTTAATGTTATGATATAAGATTAATTGTATTATTCAATATGTTATTGGCATATGATTTTAATGTTGAAAACATTGAATTTTGGTTACTCTGGGGCACAAGAAACAATTATCATTAGGCATCTAAATGTAATTTTTAAAAATTGCTGACACTTTTTATATACACATTATGTAAATATAATATATATACATGAATTTCTATATACATAAATCTTAAGTGTTTTATAAATATATACATGTATGCATTGATTTACAAAATAAAACATAGGCACCAAATAAGTATGTTTAAGTGTATATATGTATTTATATATATTCATTTGCAAAGTAAAAATATGGGCACAAAATCAATATGTATTTATATTGTTTCAAAGTAAAGCATAGACATAAAATATTGATACCAAATAAATATAATTATTATAGAACCCTATCAAATTTGAATAAAAATGATTAATTTTTATGTCACCAAAATCATAATTCATAGAAAATCAATTCTAAGTGTGATTTGAGCCTGAAAGCCATGAGGTAAGCTGAAATGCAAACTTTATATAACTCTAACTGTACACGTACTATTAACAGAAAATCACAAGTAATATGCAATTAAAGATACATTTAACAGTGAAAGGGTAAATCCAAGGTGAAAGCTTAATTTTTTGTTGTTGTTGTTTTATGTGAGTAGGTTGTATACTCTGTTTCCACATACATGGCTACCAAGGGAGTATGCCCTTTTTCAATCTGTATTGCTATAATTTTATTAATATTATCTTAATGTATGCATAGCAAAAACAATTTCTGTATAATTTTGAATAGATCATAAATTCTATAGGATTTCAGTTAGGAAAAAATAGGTAAAAAATATTGTGAAAGCTTTTCAGAAAAATAAATGCTTCAGCAAATGCATTTAAATTCTAGTTCTCTCCAACATTCCCACTGAAGTGATTAAAGGCCATAGAACATGGGTGCCTGAATATTTGTATGTTGTCCTTGTGTGTAACTTCTCCTTTTTCTAGAAAGTAGCTAGGCTCTGTTATTTGTTTTTGTTTTTAATTTGCCACAGATTTTGAATGACAAGAAAAATATTAAAAACACTTGCTCTCTTTTTGTTCAATTTTAAGCTCAGCAAAGAGGATTCCTAGGATTTCCAAGGAAATGGAGGAAGAAGAGAATTAAGAAGCAGCTAGATGGGAAGGAGTGAGACTGAGAAGTGGGCTCACTAATCTGTGTCCTTGGGAATGCACAACACCCCAGGGAGAAGGCAGGAGCTCAGAGAAGCATAATTCAAACATATGTGTAGAGCTTGCTGTGTGCAAAGCACTGTTTTGAGAACTTCACCTGCATTTATTCATTTAATCCTCACAAAAATCTTTGAGACCAAGTATTATTATTTACATTTTACAGCTGAAAAGGTTGAGGCAAAAGGAAGTTATTTAGTATGTAATGCCACACAACAAAAGTAGAGACAGTACTCTACTCAGAATTTCTTTGCTCCACTATCTTTGCACTCACCCACTGTACGCTTTCACTGCTTATGGTTATAAACTTCACTTACATGATATCTGGTTGACAAAGTTCTCATTGTTATGGCACTAAATAAAGCCCCATGAGAATCTGTCTCTTTAAAGGTGATGATATTTGAGTACGTGGTGGTTGTTAGAGTATGTGAATTTCTGAGACTGAATTTTCTACCAGCTTGGTGGCATGTATGCTCAGAAGCATAATTAAGTTAATTTAAAACAAAATTTAAAAATATATATATCAATATTCTCACATATTTTCAGGCAGAAAATAGTGTGCAAGAAACTTTGAGGATTAAGTAAGATAGAATACAGAAAGGACTAGATCTGATGAAAGGACAAGAAACCCACCATTCACCAAATTCAAGGAACCATAGACCTCAAATATGTGAAGTATATTCCCCCAAATCAGCATTATTGTTTCAGAATGTCTGGCTTCAGAGATAGGGAAGCTGCTGGAGCAGAGGGAGGTATAAGTCTTGACCCAACTATGGTCCTGAAGAAGGACACAGATGTTTGAGATGACACAGAGTAGGGATCCAGTGCTGGCATATAGTGTTCCCTGCTTATACCTGGGGGAGCTGGACTTGCTAGACAAAGAGATTTAGTATTTTGTTTGTTTGTCTTTCTGGTAAATAAGGTAAAGTGAGCTGAGAATGAGAGCAGTTCCCTAATCAACTTCTAGTGACACAACTAAAATGGAGACAGACCACATTTTGCTTCCTACTTCATTTGAATTTAAATGATTCAAACCAAAACAAATCCAATCTCTGAGATGACTGTGATGAAATTTCAATGAAGCACAGGCACACCAGTTTAGCAAGGAAAAAGCCATCACAGAAACTAAAAGTAGACAGTCAACCATAAGGAGGGGAAAGAATTGAGAACAAGAAAAAAAAAATGTTACCTGCATCTTAGCTAGGAACATCTCTGAATTGGTTTGTTTGTTTGGAGGGGTGGGTGTAGGGAAGTGGCTTAAAGAGAAATTTGTTTTCCACCAATTTCATAGCTCTTGGAAGTCCAAGGGTTTCTCAAGTATCTATGCTAATGCTAAGGAGATTACATTCTCTTTGCTTTCTGTGTCTTACATTATTTACTGACCCTAACACATTGCCCCTAACATAAAACATGACACTTAGTCTGTCCCTTTAAGACAAAAAAATTTAATCAAGTTCATTAACCAAACATTTGTATGTTGAAAATATGTTGGAGCCCCACCACAGGGGTCATGGTGAGCATATCAGAACTTTCATAACCTCTCTGACTCTCTCTACCTCTTTCCTCACACGTGATTCAGCAATCATTCTTGGTTCTTGAGCATTCCCTTAGCTTCTTATCCACAAGCAAAATATGTTTCCAATATAATTTCCTCTCTAACAGGAATTCTTGTACCAGCTGTTCAGAGAAATAAATGTTTCACCTCAGATGAAAAACATGATATAACTGATATAAACACTGTAATCCAGGGAGCGTACAGAATGTACAATATTGTAGAAACCCACATGAGTACTAGATGTCAATTTTAAGAAATATTTCACACAATACCTAAGAAAAAGGAAAAGAGAACAAAAATTATGACAGTAAAGAAGGTACAGGAAATTGTACCCTGAAATATGATCAGTTGTCCAGATTGCAGTCAAGAACAAGATGAAAGGGCTTCCCTGGTGGCGCAGTGGTTGAGAGTCTGCCTGCTGATGCAGGGGACATGGATTTGTGCCCTGGTCTGGGAAGATCCCACATGCCATGGAGCGGCTGGGCCCATGAGCCATGGCCACTGAGCCTGCATGTCCGGAGCCTGTGCTCCACAGCGGGAGAGGCCACAACAGTGAGAGGCCCACATACCAAAATAAATAAATAAATAAATAAGAACAAGATGAAAATCAATGATCAACAATTAATAAAATGAATCTTTCTGGGATGAAGGAACATTTGAGATCAAGATGGCTTAAAAACTACCATGCAAATAAATATATAGAGGGCCTCATCTTGGTACTTAGCCCTGTAGGGAATCTTAATAGTCAAAGTTAAAGAAAATAAATACAACTGTCTAATCATTATCAGAGAACAAGCACAAATCCAATCCATGCTAAAAAATGATTTATGTTGGTGGCACACTTTTCTTCTGCATCAGTAATGCCAGAGAGCTATAAGATAATGTAGAGGGACATGTACATATATATATTTATATAGTGATGCATATATATGTATGCATGTATATGCTTATTTATTTATTTATTTAAAATCCTTCAATCTATAATACATAAATCATGGCACCAAATGGATATTGCCAGAAATATAAAATTTTCAAAATGCAATATAAAATTTTTAAAACCTCTTAAAGATATACTCCAGATGACTAAGAAATTAATCACATTAAAGCATCAGTAATAAAGTTAAAATAAACAAACAAAATCCTCTGTTTCCAAAAAGATGGAGTAGAAGACATTATCTATTCTTCCTGATAACTACATTGAAAAACACCAGAAAGAAGAAAGCAGACTAGCAAGGGACCTTGGCATCCAGTGGTGAATTCTATAGGTTTTCTCTTTTCTTCATATATTGTAGACTTGGTGCTGCAAAAGGCAATAACTTGTAAACACCAAATGGACACAGACTAAAAAGAAACCCAAGAAAGCTTGCTCTTCTCTAGTAAAAGGACCAAAGAAAAAGACAGTCTAGTAAGATAAAATACTTTCAGAAAACAGCCACTTTGCTTCATCCAAATCACACTCAAAATTGTGACCCCATCTCCACCCACATCAGCAAACACCTAGAGTAGAGCTCTGACTTCCACCATCTACTGGTTATAAAAAGTTGCCCAAACCTGCTCTCAATGAGAGTGGATCAAAGAAATCTAAGTGGTGAGCCAGAAGTTTCAGCCTTGCAGAACAGGTGGGAATCCATTCCCACCTACGAGTAACAAGGTAACTCTTCTTACTCTTGACTGAGGTGATATCAAAGTGGGCCTAGTAGAGAGTCAGGACTTCATCACTACTCAACGGTAAAAAGAACTTCCTCCTCTCCAGTGTCAAACGAGGCTGAGCAGGGGAAAATGAACTTCCACTCTATCCTAACATTCCCCCTTCCTCTGCCAGAGTAGAGTCAAAGAAGGCCAACTAAAACAAGATTTAAATGAGATGCAGAGTCCCATGCATAGTCTCCAAAATATCCAGGGTTAAAAAAAAAAAAAAAAAAAAAAAAAAAAAAAAAAAACTTCTTAAAAAAAACCAAACCAAAACAAAAAAAACCTCTTCATATTAAAAGAAACAGAAATATATCAACTTGAATGAGAAAAAGTAACCAACACGTGCCAACAGCTAGATCATACAGATGTTAAAAATATCTGACAACACTTTTAAATCATCCATTATAAAAATAAACAATTATAAAGACACTTGATACAATTTTTTTTAAAAGAAAATATCTGCAAAGAAACAGAAGATATAAAGAAGAACTGTGAAGAGAGAACAATAGAAATCATGCAATTTGGACAGGAAAAAAAAATCTGCAAAAGTAACACAATAACAGAGTGTCAGGGATCATTGAAACTGTTACAAAAGATCTAACATTCATGTTATCAGAGTCTCATGAGAAAACAGAAAAGGGCAGAGAGGAAAAAAAGTATTCAAATAAGTCAATGTTGAAAAATTCCCCAAATTGGCAAAATACATTAACTTATGTATTCAAGAAACTGAGCAAATCCCAAACAAGATAGGCTCAATGAAATTCATGCCAAGACATATACGTCATTTTAAAAAACTAAAGAAAAACAATTTTTGAACCCTGACAGAGAGAAACAACACCTTGCCTATAGGAGAAAAAAAAAATTGAGTGGCAATAAATTTTTCATCAGAATCCATGGAAGCTAAAATTAAGTGGCACATTTTTTAAGTGTTAAAATAAAAGATCTGTCATTTCAGAATCTACATCCCACAAAAATATCCTTCAGAAATAAAGAGGAAATCAAGACAGTTTCAGATGATGGAAAATAAAACAAAAGAAACAAAAGAGAAACAACAACAACCAAAGAGAATTGTTACTAGACAACTTACCATGAAAGAATGGCTTAAGGAAGTTATGTAAACAGAAAAGAAATGATAAAAGAACACATTTTGGAACATCAGGAAGAAAGGAAAAGAACAAAAAGCAAAACTATTGATAAGTACAATAGTCTTTCCTTTGTCTATTGAGTTTCTAAATTATATGATGATTAAAGCAAAAATTATAACACCATCTATTATAGCTCTCAATGAATACAGATAAAATATTTAAGACAAACATATTATAATTGAGGGAAGATAGAGCTATGTAAAGGGAGAGAATTTTTCTACAATTTACTCAACTGGTAAAATGTTGACACCAGTAGAATGTTATAAGTAATGTATATATAATTCAATATCTAGAGCAAATATGTTTAAATTCTATACAAATAGATACATTTAAAGACATCATAGATAAATTAAAATGAAATTCTAGATTATGTTCAAGTAACCCATAGGAAGAGAAAAAAAGAAAACAGAAAAGTGAAAAACATAGGAAACAATAGGAAACAAAATGACAATCATAAGCCCTAACATACCAATAATTACATTATAGGTAAATTATCTGAATTCAACAATTAAAATACAGACTAAAAGAGTGGATTGAAAAAGAGTGGATTGCACATAGTAGGAAATTCCCTTAAAATATAATGATATATGTAGGTGAAATTAAAATATTTATAAAGAATATTCAAATAACCAAAAGAAGGCAGAAGAGGCTCTATTAATATACCAGGCAAAGTAGATTTCACAGCAAAGAAAATTACCAGTAACAGAGTGGTTCATTGTACAATGATAAAAGGATCAGTCTGCCAATAAGACAGTAATACTAAATGTGTATGCATCCAACAAGAGAACTGCAAAATATGTGAAGTAAAACTGACACACTGAAAGAAGAAATAGATCAATCCACAATTATAGTTAACTTTTTCACACTCACCTCTCAAAAAGTGATAGAAAACTGGACAGAAAATTGGCAAGACTGTAAAAGAAGTCTGCATCATTATAAACCAAGAGGATCTATAGACCTTTATAGGATACTTCACCTAACAACAGCAGATTACACATTATTTCTATAAAACATATATCAAGGGCTTCCTTGGTGGCATAGTGGTTAAGAATCCACCTGCCAATGCAGGGGACACAGGTTCAATCTCTGGTCCAGAATTATCCCACATGCCACAGAGCAACTAAGCCCAGGAGCTACAACTACTGAGCCTGTGCCCTAGAGCCCACAAGTCACAACTACTGAGCCCACGCACCACAACTACTGAAGCCCTCATACCTAGAGCCTCTGCTCCACAACAAGAGAATCCACCACAATAAGGAGTACGCTCACAGTAACAAAGAGCATCCCCCACTTACTACAACTACAGAAAGCCCACACACAGAAATGAAGACCAAACACAGCCAAAAACAAACAAATAAAAAAATTAAAAATATATCAAAATAGACCATATTTAAAACATGAAACAAACTCAGACTCTTCAAAAGAATTTAAATCATACAGACTGTAGTCTCTGACCACAGTGACATCAGAGTAGAAATCAATAATAGAATAATAACAGGAGAATCTTCAAACACTTGAAAACTAAACACTAGCTTCTAAATAATTCATGGGTCAGAGAGAAAGTCTGAAGGGAAAGAGAAAACTACATTTCTCTGAATGAAAATAAAATTACCATCTCTCAATATATGTGGGTAGAGCTAAAGTAGTGAAAAAGGGTAATGTATCTCACTTAAATGCCTACATTAACAAAAAAAGAAAAGACTTAAAGTAATAATCTAACCTCCCATATTAAGGAACTAGAAAAAAGTGAGTAAAAATAAACACAATATTTACAGAAGCAAAGAAATAACAAAAACACAAACAGAAATTAATGAAGTGAGAAACAGAGAAACAATGGAGAAAATCCATGTAACAAAATCTAGTTCTCTGATAAGATCAATTAATGACAAGCCTCTAGCATAACAGACAAGAAAATAAAAGAAAACATCAATGTCATGATGAAATAGGGGATACCTCTAAGCCTCCACAGACCTCAAAGGGATAATAAAGGAATAATGCAATAATTCTGCAAAAATTAATTTGACAACATATATAAAATGGACCAGTTCTTAAAAGAACAAATTATCATTATTTAATCATCATTAAACAGATAATGTAAATAACACTATAACTCTTCAATTAAACTTAGTTTAAAAATCCTGAAAAGTAAATCTTCAGGCTCAGAGTTTCATTGGAGAATTACATCAAATATTTGAAGAAGAATTAACAATTTTAAACAAGCTTATCTAAAAAATAGAAGAGTGAAGATTTCCCAAGATAGCTAAAAGAAAAAAAGAAGGAGAAAAAGAAAAAAAAGAAACTAAAGAAAACTAGAGATCAAAATCTCTCAAAAAAAAAATTAAGACAAAAAAATCTCTCAAATAGACACAAAATTACTTAACAAAATATTAGCAAATAGAATTCAGGGATATAAAAAGATACACTATGACTAACTAGGATTTACTCTAGGGATGCAAGGCTGGATCAATATTCTAGAATCAAGAAATATAATGAGCTCAGATAAGCTGGGAGTATGGGATTAAGAGATGCACATTACCATATATAGAACAGATAAACAAAAAGTTTTACTGTATAGGAGACATTCAAGATGGTGGAGGAGTAAGACGTGGAGATCACCTTCTTCCCCACAAATACATCAGAAATATATCTACATGTGGAACAACTCCTACAGAACATCTACTGAACGCTGGCAGAATACCTCAGACTTCCTCAAAGGCAAGAAACTCCCCATGTACCTGGGTAAGGCAAAAGAAAAAAGAAAAAACAGAGACAAAAGAATAGGGATGACACCTGCACCTCTGGAAGGGAGCTGTGAAGGAGCAAAAGTTTCCACACACTAGTAATCCCCTTCACTGGCAGAGACAGAGGGTGGTGGGAGTAAAGCTTTGGAGCCATGGAGAAGAGTGCAGGAACAGGGGTGCAGCGGGCAAACCAGAGAGATTCTGGCACAGAGGATTGGTGCCAATGAGTCCTCACCAGCCCAAGAGGCTTGTCTGCTCACCCAGCTGAATGGGTTGGGGTTGGGAGCTGAGGCTCTGTCTTTGGAGGTCAGATCTCAGGGAGAGGACTGGGGTTAGCTGGGTGAACACAACCCGAATGGGGCTAGTGAGTCACAGTTAGCCGGGAAGGAATCAGGGAAAAGTCTGGACCTGCCTAAGAGGCAAAAGAGCATTGTTTCAGATGTGCGAGGAGAGGGGGTTCAGAGCACTGCCTAAACAAGCTTGAGAAACAGGTGCAAACAGCGGCTGTCAGCACAGACACCAGAGACAGTCATGAAACACTAAAGCTGCTGTTGCAGCCACCAAGAAGCCTGTGTGCAAGCACAGGTCACTATCCACACCTCCCCTCCCAGAAGCCTGTGCAACCCACCACTGCCAGGGTCCCAAGATCCAGGGACAACTTCCCCGGGAGAACACACAGCATGCCTCAGGATGTTGCAATGTTGTGCCCACCTCTGCTTCTGTAGGGTCGCCCCCTATTGTCTACCCCTCCCTCCCCAAGGCCTGAGTGAGCCCAAATCCCCTAATCAGCTGCTATTTTAACCCTATCCTCTCTGAGCGAAAAACAGACACCCTCAGGTGACCTACATGCAGAAGTGGGACCAAAACCAAACTTGAGACCCAGTAGCTGTGCAAACAAAGAAGAGAAAGGGAAATTTCTCCCAGCAGCCTCAGGAGCAGTGAATTATGTCTCCACAATCAATTTGATGTACCCTGCATCCGTGGAATACCTGAATAGATAATGAATCACCCCAAAATTGAGGCAGTAGACTTTGGGAGCAAATTGTACAATTGGGGTTTGCTTTCTGCATCTAATTTGTTCCTGGTTTTATGTTTATCTTAGTTTAGTATTTAGAGTTTATTATCTTTGGTAGATTTGTTTATTGATTTGGTTGCTGTCTTCCTCCTTTTTTTTATATGGATATATTTTTTTTTTCCTTTTTCTCGTTTTGTGAGTGTGTATGTGTATGCTTCTTTGTGTGCTTGTCTCTATAGCTTTGCCTTTACTATTTCTCCTAAGGTTCTGTCTGTCCAATTTTTATGCTTTTTGTTTGTTTCAGTAGAGTTTTTAGTGTTTGTTATCACTGGTATATTTGTTTTTTTTGTTTGTTTGTTTTGGTTGCTCTTTTCTTTCTTTTTTTAAATTACTTTTTAATTTTTTTAAACTTTTAATAATTATTTTTTATTTTAATAAGTCCTTTTCTTTCTTTCTTTCTTTCTTTCTTTTTATTCTTCCTTTTCTGCTGAGCTGTGTGACTGACTGGGTCTTGGTGCTCCAGCCAGGTGTCAGGCCTGTGTCTCTGAGGTGGGAGAGCTGAGTTCAGGATATTGATCCACCAGAAACCTCCCACCTACACATAATATCAAGTGGCAAAAGCTCTCCCAGAGATCTGCATCTCAATGCTAACACCCAGCTCCACTCAGCAACCAACAAGTTACAGTGCTGGACATCCTGTGCCAAACAACTAGCACGAAAGGAACACAACCCCACGCATTGGCAGAGAAGATGGCCAAAATCATACTAAGTTAACAGACACACCAAAACACACCAGCAGACGTGGTCCAGCTCACCAGAAAGAGAAGATTCAGCCTCATCTAAATATTCCTGGTGTCCCCTCCACCAGGAAGCCTACACTACCCACTGAACCAAACTTACCCACTGGCGGCTGACACCAAAAACAACCAGAATTACAAACCTGCAGCCTCTGAAAAGGAGACCCCAAATACAGTAAGTTAACCAAAAGGAGAAGACAGAGAAACACACAGCAGATGAAGGGGCAAGGTAAACACACACCAGACCAACAAATGAAGAGGAAATAGGCAGTCTACCTGAAAAAGAATTCAGACTAATGATAGGAAATGTGATCCAATATTTTGGAAATAGAATAGAGAAAACACAAGAAACATTAAAAAAAAATAGAAGAACTAAAGTGAAAACAAACAATGATGAACAACACAGTAAATGAAATTAAAAATTCTCTAGAAGGAATTAATAGCAGAATAACTGAGGCAGAAGAATGGATAAGTGACATGGAAGATAAAATAATGGAAATAACTACTGTAGAGCAGAATAAAGTACAAAGAATGAAAGAACTGAGGACAGTCTCAGAGACTTCTGGGACAACATTAAAAGCACCAACATTCGAATTATAGGTGTCACAGAAGAAGAAGAGAAAAAGAAAGGGACTGAGAAACTATTTGAAGAGATTATAGTTGAAAACATCCCTAATATGGGAAAGGAAATAGTCAATCGAGTCCAGGAAGTGCAGAGAGTCCCACAGAGGATAAATCCAAGGAGAAACATGCCAAAACATATATTAATCAAACTATCAAATATTAAATACAAAGACAAAATATTAAAAGTAGCAAGGAAATAAAAAACATACAAGGGAATCCCCATAAGGTTAAGAGCTGATCTTTTGCAGAAACGTTGCAGGCCAGAAGGGAGTGGCAGGACATATTTAAAGTGATGAAAGGGAAAAAACTATAACCAAGATTACTTTATCCAGCAAGTATCTAATTCAGTTTGATGGAGAAATTAAAACCTTTACAGACAAGGAAAAGCTAAGAGAATTCAGCAACACCAAACAAACTTTACAAGAAATGCTAAAGGAACTTCTCTAAGCATGAAACACAAGAGAAGGAAAAGACCAAAAATAACAACCCCAAAACAATTAAGAAAATTGTAATAGGAGTGTACATATTGATAATTACCTTAAATGTAAATGGATTAAATGCTCCAATGAAAAGACATAGACTGGCTGAATGGATACAAACCAAGACCTGTATATATGCTGTCTACAAGAAATTCACTTCAGACCTAGGGACATATTCAGACTGAGAGTGAGGGGATGGAAAAATTTATTCTTTGCAAAGGGAAATCAAAAGAAAGCTGGAGTAGCATTTATCATATCAGACAAAATAGATTTTAAAATAAAGACTATGACAAAAGACAAAGAAGGACACTACATAATGACCAAGTGATCAATCCAAGAAGAAGATATAACAATTGTAACTATTTATGCACTCAATGTAAGAGCACCTCAATACATAAGGCAAATGCTAACAGCCATAAAAGGGGAAATCAGCAGTAACACAATCATAGCAGGGTACTTGAACACCCCACTTTCACCAATGGACAGATCATCCAAAATGAAAATAAATAAGGAAACACAAGCTTTAAGTGATACATTAAACAAGATGGACTTAATTGATATTTCTAGGACATTCCATCCCAAAACAACAGAATACACCTTCTACTCAAGGGCTAATGGAACATTCTCCAGGATAGATCATTTCCTGGAAAAGAAATCAAGCCTTGGTAAATTTAAGAAAATTGAAATAGTATCAAGTATCTTATCCAACCACAATGCTATGAGACTACATATCAGTTAGAGAAAAAACATCTGTAAAAAATACAAAAAAATGGAGGATAAACAATACACTCCCAAAAAACCAAGAAATTACTGAAGAAATCAAAGACGAAATCAAAAAATACCTAGAATCAAATGACAATGGAAACATGACAACCCAAAACCTATGGAATGCAGCAAAAGCAGTTCTAAGAGGGATTTTTTGGAAATACACTCCTATCTGAAGAAACAAGAAACATCTCGAATAAACAACCAAATGTTACACCTAAACAATTAGAGAAAGAAGAAGAACAACAACAACAACAGCAAAAAAAAAAAAAAAAAAAACAAGTTAGCAGAAGGAAGGAAATCATAAAGATAAGATCAGACATAAATGAAAAAGAAATGGAGGAAACAATAGTAAAGATCAATAAAACTAAAAGCTTGTTCCTTGGGAAAATAAACAAAATTGATAAACCATTAACCAGTCTCATTAAGAAAAAAGGGGAGAAGACTCAAATCAATATAAAAATGAAAAAAGGGAAGTAACAACTGACACTGCAGAAATACAAATGATCATGAGAGATTACTACAAGCAACTATATGCCAATAAAATGGACAACCTGGAAGAATTGGACAATTTCGTAGAAAAGCACAACCTTCCAAGACTGAACTGGGAAGAAATAGAAAATATAAACAGACAAATCACAAGCACTGAAATTGAGACTGTGATTAAAATTCTTCCAACAAACAAAAGCCCAGGACCAGATGGCTTCACAGGTGAATTGTATCAAACATTTAAAGAAGAGCTATCACCTATCCTTCTCAAACTCTTCCAAAATATAACAGAGGGAGGAACACTTCCAAACTCATTCTACAAGGCTCCCATCACCCTGGCACCAAAACCAGACAAAGATGTCACAAAGAAAGAAACCTACAGGCCAATATCACTGATGAATATACATGCAAAATACTCAACAAAATTCTAGCAAACAGAATGCAACAGCACATTAAAAGCATCATACACATGATGAAGTAAGGTTTATCCCTGGAATGCAAGGATTCTTCAATACATGCAAGTCAATCAATGTGATAAACCATATTAACAAATGAAGGAGAAAAACTACATGATCATCTCAATAGATGCAGAAAAAAGTTTTTGACAAAATTCAGTAACCATTTATGATAAAAAACACTCCAGAAAATAGACATAGAGGGAAATTACCTCAATAAAATAAAGTCCATATATGAAAAACCCACAGCCAACATTGTCCTTAATGGGGAAAAAATGAAACCATTTCCACTAAGATCAGGAACAAGACAAGATTGTCCAATCTCAGCACTATTATTCAACATAGTTTTGGAAGTTTTAGCCACAGTAATCAGAGAAGACATAGAAATAAAAAGAATCCAAATCAGAAAAGAAGAAAAAAAGCTGTCACAGTTTGCAGATGACATGATACTATACATAGAAAATCCCTAAGATGTTACCAGAAAACTACTAGACCTAATCAATTAATTTGGAAAAGTAGCAGGATATGAAATTAATGCAAAGAAATCTCTTGCATCCCGATACACTAATGTTGAAAAATCTGAAAGAGAAATCAAAGAAACATTCCCATTTACCACTACAACAAAAAGAATAAAATACCTAGGAATAAACCTACCTAAGGAGACAATAGACCTCTAGGCAGAAAACTATAAACCACTGATGAAAGAAATTAAAGATGATACAAACAGATGGAGAGATATACCATGTTCTTGGATTGGAAGAATCAACATTGTGAAAATGACTCTACTACCCAAAGCAATCTACAGATTCAGTGCAATCCCTATCAAAAGACCAATGGCATTTTTCACAAAACTAGAATAAAAAATTCACAATTTGTATGGAAACACAAAAGACCCAGAATAGTCAATGGATTCCTGAGAAAGAAAAACAGAGCTGGAGGAATCAGGCTCCTGGACTTCAGACTATATTACAAAGCTACAGTAATCAAGACAGTATGGTACTGGCAAAAACCAGAAATATAGATCAATGAAACAGGATAGAAAGCTCAGAGATAAACCCATGCACATATGATCACCTTTCTTTGATAAAGGAGGCAAGAATATACAATGGAGAAAAGGTAGCCTCTTCAATAAGTGGTGCTGGGAAAACTGGACAGCTACATGTAAAAGAATGAAATTAGAACACTCCCTAACATCATACACAAAAATAAACTCAAAATGGATTAAAGACCTAAATGTAAGGCCAGACACTATAAAACTCTTAGAGGAAAACATAGGCAGAACACTCTATGACATAAATCACAGCAAGATCCTTTTTGACCCACCTCCTAGAGAAATGGAAATAAAAACAAAAATAAACAAATAGGACCTAATGAAATTTAAAAGATTTTGCACAAAAAAAGCAAACCATAAACAAGACAAAAAGACAACCTTCAGAATGGGAGAAAATATTTGCAGATGTAGCAAATGACAAAGGATTAATCTCCAAAATTTAGAAGCAATTCATGCAGCTCAGTATCAAAAACACAAACAACCCAATCCAAAAATGGACAAAAGATCTAAGTAGATATTTCTACAAAGAAGATATACAGATTGCCAACAAACACATGAAAAAATGCTCACCATCACTAATCATTAGAGAAATGCAAATCAAAACTACAATGAGGTACCACCTCACACCAGTCTGAATGGCCATCATCAAAAAATCTACAAACAATAAATCCTGGAGAGGGTGTGGAGAAAAGGGAACCCTCTTGCACTGTTGGTGGGAATGTAAATTGATACAGCCACTACGGAAAGTAGTATGTAAGTTCCTTAAAAAACTAAAAATAGAAGTACTATATGACCCAGCAATCCCACCACTGGGCATATACTCTGAGAAAACCATAATTCAAAAAGAGTCATGTACCACAACGTTTATTGCAGCACTGTTTACAATAGCCGGGATATGGAAGCAACCTAAGTGTCCATCAACAGATTAATTGATAAAGAAGATGTAGCACATATATACAATGGAATGTTACTCAGCAATGAAAAGAAAGGAAATGAGTTATTTATAGTGAAGTGGGTGGCCTAGAGTCTGTCATACAGAGTGAAGTAAGTCCGAAAGATAAATACAAATACCGTGTGCTAATACATACATATGAAATCCAAAAAAAAAAAAAAAAAAAAAAAAAAAGGTTCTGAAGAGCCTAGCAGCAGGACAGGAATAAAGATGCAGACATAGAGAATAGACTTGAGGACACAGGGAGGGGGAAGGGTAAGCTGGGACGAAGTGAGAGAGTGGCATGGACTTATATATGCTACCAAATGTAAAATAGCTAGTGAGAAGCAGCCACATAGCACAGGGAGACCAGCTCAGTGTTTTGTTATCCCCTAGAGTGGTGGGATAGGGAGTATGGCAGGGAGATACAAGAAGGAGGAGATATGGGGATATATGTATATGTATAGCTGATTCACTTTGTTATAAAGCAGAAACTAACACACCATTGTAAAGCTATTATGCTCCAATAAAGTTGTTAAAAAAATAAAAAAAAAACCTAAAAGTCTACTGCACAAATAATAAAAGACTTTAGCCATCTGAAAAACAAAATTACTGAATAACACAGGGAACCATATTCAATAACTTGTAATAAACTATAAAGGAAGAGAGTGAGAAAAAACTAATATAGGGTATACATAATATATACAATATGTTTGTGTGTGTGTGTGTGTGTGTATATATATATATATATATATATATATATATATATATATATATATATATATATATATCTGAATCACTTTGCTGTACACCTGAAAGTAACACAATATTATGTCAACTACACTCCATCTAAAAAAAAGAAAGAAATATAACCAGCTATATTAATAGGCTAAGAAAAAATATGTATAATCTTAACAATCAATGCAGAAAAATCATTGACAAATTTCAACACTAATTCATTATAAAAATTCTCATAGAACTGGGAGTAAAGGACTTCTCCATTTTGATTTAAAAATCTACAAAATAATCTATAGCTAACATCATACTTAATGATGAAAGACAGAATATTTTTTCCTGTAAGATTAGGAATATGGCAAAGAAATGCAGTTTCTCCACTGCAGTTTAACATAGAAATGGAAGTTATAGCAAACAAGATATGGTAAGAAAAGGAAAAAAAAAAAAAAAAAGCATATATACTGGGAAGGAATAAATAATTTCTACATGCAGAAGATTTGATTGTCTACTTAGAAAACCTCCTCAAAATTATGCAAAATCCTCTTTAGAATATATAGGTGAGTTCAGAAATGTCTCAGAGTGTATGATAAACATAAAAAAATCAGTTACATTCCTACATGTTAGCAATGAATACATGAACGTTTAAAATGAAAATACTATACCAGTTACGAACCCTCAAAAAAGAGAAATACTTACATTACATCTAAAAAATATGTACAACCTTTATATGTTGTAAATTATAAAATTCTGTTAAAATAGAAGATCATCTAAGTAAATGGAAAACATAACATGGTCATGAATTGGAAGACAACATAGGAAAGACAAATTTTCTGTAAATTGAAATAGACATTTAACAGACCTTCTATCAAAATCCTAGCAAGCTATTTTGTAGACATATACAAGATTATTCTAAAATTTATATGGAATGGCAAAATAAATAAAATAGCTAACATTTCTAAAATATTAAAAAATGTAAAAATTATCAGTCTATCTGATTTTAAGACTAATTTTAAAAGTACAGTAATAAGGACTATTTGATATTAGTGAAGGGTTAGACACAAAGATCAATAGAACAAGATAATCCAGAAACAGACCTACAGAAATACAGCCAACACATTTTTGACAAAGGGACAAAAACTATTCAAAGGAGGGAGTATAGTTTTTTTCAAAAAATTGTACTGGAGTAGTATGATACCTATAGATTAAAAAAATAAATAAATAACCTAAACCTAAAAACTAATACAATTTATATCAAAATGGACTGTCGACTTAAATAAAAAACAAAAAAAAATACAAAACTTTTTGTAAACGTAGGAGAAAATCTTTGAGACTTCAGCCATGGTGAAGAATTCTTAAACATGACAACAGAAAGATATCCATATAAGAAAAGAAAAAAGATAAAGTGTATTTTGTCAAAATTAAAAACTTCTGTTTTGTGTAGGACCCTGTAAAGAGAATAAAAAAAATAAGCTATAGGTTGGGAGAAAATATTTGCAAACCATATATCTGATAATGGACTTCAATCAAGAATTCATAATGAACTCACACAACTCAACAAGAAAAAAATCTAATTAGAAAATAGGCAAAATAGTGGGAGAGTTCATGAATGGTATGTGAGAAGATGTTTCATATCAATAGCCAGTAGGAAAATACAATTTAAGACCACAATGAGATGTCATTACACATCTATTAGAAAATTAAACATAGTGACCATACCAAATGCTGTAGAGAATGTGAAGAAATTCAATCTCTCACACATTGCTGATGGGAAGGTACAATGGTAGAGTCACTATAATGAAACAGCTGGGCAATTTCTTTGAAAACTAAACTATACATTACCATACAACAGATCAATTGTACTTCTGGGAATATACACCAGAGAAATAAAAACTTCCATCCACATAAAAACCTATACCTAATTTTTCACAGCAATTTTATTTATAATAGCCAGAAACTGAAAGCAACAAAAGTGTTACTTTTAAACAGGAAATGTTAAACAAAGTGTAGTGTCTCCATATCAAGGAGTACTATTAATCAATAAAAAGGAGCAAAAAATATTTTTATGCAGCAGCATGGATAGTTCTCAACAGCATGGTGCTGAGTGAAAAAAGCTAATCTCTAAGGGTTACATGATGTCTGTTTCCACTTTGTAATATTTTTAAAATGACAAACTTATAGAGATGGAAAACTGATTAATGCTTGCCAGAGTTTAGGTATAGTAAGGGATTTGGGCATGCCCATAAAGAGGTAGCACAATGGAGATCTTTACGGTAATGAAGTAGTTCTGTATCTTGATTGTGTATTGCAGTGGTGGTTTCATGAATATACATATGTGATAAAATGACAGAACTATATCCACATTTTACGGTGCTATCATTTTCCTGATTTTGCTATTGTGCTGTAGCTGTATAATATATAATCTGTGTGGGAAATTGGATGAATGGTATCTGAAAAATATCTGTGCTATCTTTGCAACTTTCTCTTACTCGATAATTATTTGAAAATAAGAGATTAGCAACAACAACAATAAAGTTGACCAAAAATAATTAAATAAAATAAATACAGGGCATTGAGTTAGCAAACTAGTAAACTTTTGTGTTGCTATTAAATCATTGTTTATACAGTATTAAGGAAAATGATTAAAACACTTGAATATAGAGCAAATTGATGGTTGCATATCCCCACTACCCTCATTTTTAATATATAAGTTCCACAACTCAAATAAAAATCTCAGTGGGTTTTTGTTGGAATAAGACCAAATTCTCTTAAGGTTTGCCTAGAAGAATAATATAAGCAACATTCTCAAGAAGATTTGGGGTAGAAAAAAAAAAAACTAACGTGTGGCAGCAGGGATTTGGAGGAGGCCTGGAGGAGCAGGGAAGATGAGCTTGTACTAGAAAGACATCAAAATATATAATAAAATTACTATAACTAAATTTGTACGTTATTGACCAGAAATTAACACAGAGATATTTGGCACTAATTAGAAAGTCCAAAAACAAACAAAATTTTTAAAAAGAAGGTAAAGAAGGTAATGTCCTCTAAAGTGTTAGTCCTCAAAATGTTAGTGACAGAATATGCCAGGAGCCAAGAATATGAGTTTAGGAATCAAGTAAGCTTAGATGTAAATCTTGGCTCTCACATTATCTAGCTGTGTGACACTGAGTGAATTATTTAACCTCTCAAAGACGTATCTCAGATACTTGTAAAGTAGTCAGGATTAATATTGCTCTTAAAAAGAGATATGAGTATTGAAACAATGCATATGATATGTTGAGTCCCCAATATGTAGCAAGTTTTAATACATGTTTCACATCATTTGCAAGACTGAGAGGAAATAATCTATTTGAAGTTATTGTGATCAGTTGACTTTTCCTCCCTTCCATGTATAACACCTATGGGTTTGATGAACAAAGAAATTCAATAGAACAGCCCACGTCAAGAGCCTTTGTAGGTCAAAACAGAGTCATAACTCTTCAGTTAATTATTGTGAATTGAAGGAGAAACACAGAAAGGAAAGGAGAGGGCATTCTATTTGGAGAGTGGTGAAGCAAGCAAAAGCTGAGTGTCAGGAGGTTTAAGATGTGAATTAAAAGAAGATCAGCCTAATAGATCATAGGGTTTCTTTTGGTACTAGCAGGAGAAAATTCTGTATGAAGAAAATTGGGAAACAGTCTGATTTTTAACAGAGAAGTAAATTTCTATTCAGCTTTACAAAGTTATGGGTCACAGCACAGGTTATGCAGGTAAAGAATATGTTCATCTGAAATTGCACAGAAGAGGCTGAAGAGATCAAAAACATGAACAGAGCACAAGTGAATATGAAAGTTCCCTCCAGGTTTCCTACATTAGATTTTCTCTAACTCTTGACCTATCATTAAAAGAGATTAGAACTGCCAAGAAATTGTGTGTGTGTGTGTGTGTGTGTGTGTGTGTGTGTGTGTGTTTGGTTAGTTGAAGTGTTGTTTTCAGTGTAGAGAGCAGTGTTATCTGTATATTAGGGGTCAGAATAATATTCTACCGAAGTGAATTTCTACAGGATAGCTGTGATTCATAACACAACACTACACAAATAGATAGCAGCATTTAGATATCAAACCATTTCTTGCCAAAATCTGCCAAAATGTTTTTCTATTAGTCATTAACTACCACATTATAAAATAGATTCTAATTTGTTATCATTCAGTTCTTGATTCTATTAAGAAAGGAAAATACAAACTGAGTTTGTACCAAGATGCAAAATTAATTCAACTAAATTTGTAAGCACAGATGCAATAAATGCGAGTCAAAACATAACATTTTCATAGGCGATTGGACATTTACATTTCTGAGTGGATCTTTAGAATTATAATTATTCACTTTAGAAGGCAAGAAGACAATTTCCTTATGAAAATAAAGCCTCACCAAACTTGATCAAAATGCACTTGGGGACCTTATACTAATTTTCGATACTGGAATTGGAGACAATCTTAGAGTAAGGATTTCAGGAGATGAACCATAGTGTAATTTGTAATTTTCTCTATCACTAGGCAATAACTTTAAAATAATCATCTCGTATATTCACACATGTACTCATTCCATGTTTCTTCTTATTTCCATTGGTAAGAATTAAACAAGCACAAACTGGAGGAAGCATGAGTTTTGTGTTTAGTCTATAGGAGATGGTGGAAAACTGGCAGCTAATTGGGGTTCCTAGTTCCTCTAGAGAATGAACTGAGAGTACTGTGAGTATTGAAGATTAAGCAATTTCATAAAAAGAGCCCCCAAATATTTTGGAAGTACTAATTAATAAAAGAAAAGAAATTGGATAAAAGTAAGCAAAGAGTGGTAAAGAATGAGGAAATAAGAATGAGTGGTAAATTTACTGCTGATCAAATATTCCATTTGTTCCATGACTTTCCCAATCTCCTTGCAGCTGGCAACTGCCATATGAAAAAATTCTAATCAATGGACTGTGAGAAAAAGTAACAGGCATCATTTCTGGACTAAGGCAGTAAAAGGTAGATATACAGGATACCCTTCCTTGTTCTGCTGAACCTGTAAATTTTGTTTAAGTTGGTGCTGTTATACAAAGTTCCCTTTAGCCTTGGTCCATGAGTAAGCAGATCCCCTTAGTATCCCAAACTGGAATTGAAACACGAGAAAGAAATAAAGCTGGATTACTTTAATCCACTTTTTAAAAATATCCAAGCCCAGCCTCTCCTGATTAATACACATGGTGCCTGGTACAGGATCCTATGATGCAAAGTGGATAAATGAGTCTGTGAAGGATTCCAAACAGTATTAGGATTACTGATCCTTGGAGAGAGAAAGCTCTTTATCCTGGTTTTTGGGTCTTACTGACTTTGGGTAAAAACAAGTAAAAAAAAACAGCATCCCTTTCATATACTTACAGTTTTAAAATAAACATTTGTTTTTCAAGGGCATTCAGATTTACTGAAAAGCTTCAGTATTGTTCAGAGTTCCCATATACCCCTTACCCAATTTCCCTGATTGTTAACATCTTACATTAGTATGGTACATTTGTCATAACTAATAGACAATCATTAAATAAACATTAATATTAATTAAAGATCATACTTTATTGGCATTTCTTTAAGTTTTACCTAATATCCTTTTTTCCTGTTCCATAATCCCAACTATAATACAATGTCATTTATTTTTCATGTCTCCTTAGACTCTGCTAGACAGTGACAGTTTTCAGACTTTCCTTGCTTTGATGACTTTTGCAGTTTTGAGGAGTACTCATCAGGTATTCTGTAGACTATCTTTCAATTTGAATTTGTCTGATATTTTTCTCACAGACTGTAGTTATGGATTTTGGGCAGGTTTATCACATCACACCAAGACTACCTACTATTAAAATGACTTATCACTGATGACTTCATCCTTAATTACCTGACTGAAGTAGTGTTTGTTAGGTTTTCCTCACTATAAATTTATTCCTTACCCTACCACTTTATACCCTAAAGAAGGAAGTCCCTTGCATACACATTTTCAGACTTAGATAATTCTTCCTGGAATCTCATGCTTCACTTATAGAATGTTCCATTATTTCTTGGTACCTTGTCTTAATGGTATCTATACAAAGGAAGACCTTCAGGTAATGAAGGTTCTAACTTGTAGAAAGATATGTTAAGCTCATGCTTCTTTAACATTTTTCTATGAAATTTCATCATAATACTTAATACCTACTCTGATAGCAACTCAGAATATTAACATTTTAGAATTACATAAAGGGAGGTATATTAATCTGCTCAGGCTGCCATAAAAATGCCAGACTAGGTAGCTTACACAACAAAAATTAATTTTCTCATAGTTCTGAAGGTTGGAAGTCTGAGATCAGGATGCCTATATGGTTGATGAGGACTCTCTTTCTGGCTTGTAGATCACAGCCTTTCCCTCCCACAGCCTTACCTCAGTCCATTCATGTGGAGAAAGAGAGAACGAGCAAGCTCTCTGGTGTCTTTTCTAATAAGGACCCTAACTATATAAGATCAGTCCACCCTTATGACTTCATTTAACCTTAATTATATCCTTATAGGCCCATTGCAAAATTCAGCCACACTGGGGATTCAGGTTTCAACATATGAATTTTTAGGAGACACATTTTGAAGACACATAACTGAAGGTAAAGAAATAAAATGAAAGCCAAGTGTTTAATAAAAGACAATATATAAAATCTAATTTCTCTATTACCCAATACAAATAAAATAACAGCAAATTACTGGGAAAAATGTTTTGTTTTTATTGAGACTATTTGACTACTGTCATTGGGAAAACAATAATATTTATCTTTCAAATGTGCACTAGGCATCCAGACATGAGTAGATATAAATCTTTTCAAACCAATCCTAAAATAAGCCCCCTTATATAAACACAGAGCACAATTAGAATGAAACGGTCATCTTAGTACTGCTCTACTAATGAGAACTGCCTCTATGAAATGACTATATTCATTTAATTAAAAAACCCTTATGGATCTCATTCAAAATGCTGTTCATTGAACTCTTCAGAATAAATCTAATTTGTTTTAGTGGAGTGTTTAGAAGTGTCATTTTTATTTGTTTTCAAAGATGGTAAAACAACAGGAAAATATAATAAGCCATTCACCAAGAAAAGTCACAGTGAATGGCTTTTATAAGTTGAGAAAGCCTTAAAATCAAAAGGGAAGTCATGTCATCATAATATGTTAAGAAAAGGACAAAAGAGAGGTTCTGCTTAATGCAACAGAGAACAAATGAAACAATGATATAAGATGTAAAGCTTTCCTCTACTGTCTACTCACTCAGCATATTTATAAAGTTGTATTTTAACTACTCTAATTACCATATTTGAGAAGGAAACAGTACAGTAATATCTTCTGCATTAGTAACATGTTCAAATCAATGTTCTGCATAGTTTTATATATAATTAGATTTTATTTAATGCATGTGGAACCTTAAGAAAAGGCTTTTCAAACCCAATGAAGTGAAGATAAATCTTTAGTCTATAAAAACTTAGAATCACAGTGATAAGAAAATAATGAATAATTAAATATATTATATTAGAACAAATGATTATTTTAGCAGAAAGAAAATGAGGAATCTTACCTAATGTTGTATTCCAAAACTAATTTAAAATGGAATAAGATTTAAATGTCAAAATGTAAGCAGACATTAGGACCAAAATAATAAACAGAATTTTGGACAATAAAGATGATAAAGGAGTTGTAAATGATATAGTAGAGTGGAGGAAATGTCACTCCAAGGGTCTACAGAGGGCATTCTGATAAGAAGGGTTGCTTTGTCCCACCCATCACTGGAGAGGGTCCAGCGGAAATTTAGTGGATAGTGGGAGACTAAAATTATGTTTGAAAGGTCTAGTTCTTCTGAAAGCAGGAAACAAAGGGACAATTTTACAGATCAATAGAACTACAGAGGCTCTGAATCTGAAGGACACCAGACCCAGTCAAGTACAGGGAGAAGGCATCAGGCTGAAACATGGGGTAAGTTGACATGCTGAACTCAGAGACTTCTCCCTCTTCTCTCAACCTACTCCCTGAAAATAGGTTGGAGACTTGAAGATTGTTCAGTAAAGCACTATCCAGAGAAAACAAACAAGCAAAACCATTGAAGGAATGGTATTTGGTGAAAGGAGAGTTCCCCACACCAAATGTCACACCCTGTTTTCCTTGATATCTCTGTACAGTAAAGTCACCAGGAAACAATTGTCCCCATATAAATCTTCCAATAAGCTCTTTAGTGCTTTAATTACTCTCAAAGAAATTCCCCAGAAATTATTGAAAATAAAAGGGCAGAAAACTTAAAACATTAATCCAGAAGATCTAACATATCACTAATGTAGAGAGACAATATATTCCAGTTTGCCCTGGTCAGTCTGGTAAAGTCCATATGAAAATGATTAGGCATCTGAAGCAGCAATTTTATATTTTTTCCTCCTACAACCTCTCAACTTTCTTTATCAGCTCTTTTTTTCTTTTTTTCTGTCAAGTTTTATTTACTTAAACTCAGTTCTAGGCCTTTTCATGTTCTCACTGTATTCTTTAATCTTAGGTGATTTGATCCATACACAAAACTTCAAATCCATCAATAGGTCAATGACTTTCAAATTTGTATTTTGTGCACATACTTTTCATCTGAGCTCCAGGTCAAAATATATACAAATGCCCATTTGACATTTCCACTGAAGCAAACAAACAAACAAACAAAACCTCAATATCCTAATTCTACCATTCCTTTCATCACCTCCACCTCCAATCTGGCCCTCTTCCAGGAATCTTTTTCCCTGGATGGTATCATAGAGGCAGAATTCTTGGACTCATCTTGACTCATCCCTCTCCAATACTCTTATATTGGTTTTCTTATTTCTTATTTTCTTATTTCTTATTTTCATGTCTTATTGATTTTCCCTCCTATATATCTCTTGTATATCTCTCAGTCTCTTCATTGTCACTCCTGTCACCCTGCCATTGTTCCCTCTGAACTCCCAGAATAAGCTCCTAACTTCTCTTCTACCATGTATTCTTCTCACTTCCCTTCCAATTCTTTCTGCACAGTATAAACCCAGTGATCTTTTTAACAGACAAATGTGATCAAATCTGTTACTTGCTTAAAATCCACTAAGGTATAACAATTACTCTTACAACTATGAAAAAAACATCTTATAAAGCCTTAAATCATCTGTCTTCTCCCTACATTTCTGTCTCCTCAATCTCTTGTTCCATAGTCACAGGGGACTAGCCATAATGATCTTCCTTCAATTTCTCTAAGCCAGTGGTTCTCAAAGAACGTGCTCCAGACCAGCAACAGCAGCAGCATCCGAGAACTTGTTAGAAATGTGCTTGGTGTAAATTATTGGACACTACCCCAAGCCTACTGAATCATAAGCTCTAGGATGGGGCTCAGAACTGTGTGTTTTAACAAGCCCTCCAGGTAATTCTGATGCACTCTAAAGCTTGAGATCCACTAAATTTTTCCACATGCTGATTTCTTCATTTGCAATTATTTCCCTCCTCCCTTTTCCTTACTTTTTACTTGTTTTCCATATTTCAGCTCAAGTTTTATTTCTTCTGGGGCATTTTTCCTGTTGCTTCATCTTTCCCTATGTCTAGATTAGATTTTCTTGTAATAAGCTCTCACATCTTCCTGCATTTATCATTCAAACCAACAATTACAATGTGTTATTATATATTTGTGTGATTAGTTGATTAAATGTCTATCTAGACTTTGCAAAACAGGAGGTCCTGGATCTGATTAGATTGACTCATAATTTATGAAATGGTGGTGAAATAATAAGGTAAATGAAGCCAATTAGCCCACTGCATTGTTAATGACAAGTATTCACTGATCTAAGTAAGACAATAGATTATATGTCATTATATAAAACTTACTGAATCAAAGTGTCTGTTAGACATTCTGTCAGTACCATTTACAAATATAAATGAAATTCAAATATACCAATTGCTGATAATCACTTAAAGAGATAAAATATGCTTGGTTATACAGGGTATGATTATACAGAGCTCACTTGTAAGCAAGGACCTTTGTTAAGCTTTTTTTTTTCCCCTTAATTTCTTTTTCTTTCAAAGCACAAGACATTTTATTCAATCTGCACTTGTTCTGCACCTCTTTTATATAAAATTTTTTATAACGTTCAACAAAAATCAAACAATAAAAGACTGAAAAATCAAACAATAAAGGATGGTTTTATCTTTGGGAACAGCGATATATTGGGAAAAGCTTGAACTAAATTCCTGAAGCCTGGCTCCTTAAATTCTGAATTTTTTGCTTGTTCACTAAGTAACATGGGGCTTCAAGAAAGACCGTGTTTTCAACACCCATTTAGCTGTGTCTTTCCTACCTGTGATTGTTGAGAGACATAGAAGTTATGGTCATCTGGCCACATGCATGCACTAAAGTGGAAGATGATTTAAGATCTGAACTGGGGCAAATGTCTGGATTGACTGATCAGGCAGCAGTTGTTCATCTGCATACCTCTGCAGAGGCTTGGGCAAAAGTGAAATCCTCTATCTTAATAAGTTATGTATTTGGGTCACTGATTTTAAGAAAGAAAGGGACACTTTAGAAAAATGACCTAGAAAATTGAAAAGTTAGGGCTTAATTGGAAGAAAAAGATAGAAAAGGTAATAGGTATTGCTCTCAGGTTGCCAAGGAAGGTTGTGAAATTGGATCCTTTTGCATTTTCTTCAAGCCCCAAAAGGATATTATTTAGACTGAGGTCTACCCATGATGACTGGCATGAAAATAAGGTCACCCTTGTTTTCTTGTCCTCCAAATGTCTTTTTCAATGAAAAAGATAATTCTAGTTTGGTGTAGTATTAAACATACGATAAAAGACTCTGTGGAATTAAAATTTACTAAGACATTTTTTGGAAGAAATGCCTGCTTCTTTTCAGGAACCTATCAAGGATCCACATTTCATAACCCATGTTATTCTTCGTCCTCATTGGTAGTTGATCATTTACATTTCTGTCACCATTCCCAACCTCCTTTTCTAAGTTCCTACCCTGCGTGGGGAAGACCCTCAGTAAGTATATTGTAAATAAATAATTTAAAATTCATTACAATATAATAATTTACATTTATAGTCCTTTACACATTAGACTGAACTGGGACTCTCTTATATTTATACTTGTAGTGCCTACACAAGGCCAGTGTGATTATAAGTATACAATAAATCAGTTTGAACAGATGAATCAGTGCATGAAAAAAGGTTATCAGTTACATTTCTAAACTAGACATAACATAGTAAAGAAGGAATAGTTTGTTCCCACTCACCTTCCTTTTCACCCTATTAAACCCCTTTCTCCACCCCACGTCCTATATTGTGCCTGTTCTCATTGGTGTTTGAGTTTTCTTCCCCCCACCCCATTCCTTGCCCCCCCCTCCACCCAGTTGCATAATCCTTACTGCCTGGGACTTTTATTGACCTGTTTGTTCCATGATGACTCAGGTATATTGACACATTAATAGGATCGAAAAACTGAAAAATTTTAAGGTCCAAAAGAATTAATCATTAAAAGGGAATTCAAGCAATCTAATGAACATAATAATAGCTATTTGTGAATTGTGGGATGCAGAAAGAGGAGAAAGGGGGGAGCGAAAGAAGCAGCAATTCACCCTGACTGCCCTGAGAAGGCACAGAGTTTCTTTGAAAAGAGGTCATTAAACAAGCATGTTGATCACTACTTCCAACTCTTTGACAATCAAAACAAAGTGAGCCTTGTAAATACCAAATATTTTTTGCAAGATATATATTTATTTAGAACAGTAGAAAGCCATATTTTTACATAAGATTCTATGATTTGACAGCTTTCCATGGCACTATTTTTTTAGTGAATTCTGTCTTAATATTTTCATTCTATGTGGCATAACAAATTATAATGGGACCACTTTTAATCAACTTGTTTTTCCATCCTGTTAATTTCCATGTCTATTTGGGACATCCATTAAAGTCAATATCTTTAATTTAATGGAAGATTTCCTTTTGAAGCTGTTAAATTTTTTCTGTCTAAATTAATGCTGAGAATGTGTAATGGATGTGTTAAATAGAAAATGTTATTAATGGGAAAACTGCATAAATTAAATACAAGCCCAATAATTTTCAGAGCATCTGTTTTATTTTAAACAGCTTAGATTCTCTTATGCAGTGAACAAGCAGTCTGAAGAAAATAGACCTCTACCCTCTGTTGTCTATTACGCTAGAATTATAATCATTATGGTAAAAATGTTAGTCACTAAACCCTATTTTTATTTTGATAAGGTTTTAGCAGAAGGAAGCATATAGGTCTCATGTGGACAACACCTTCACTCACACACCTAGCCAGGGATTTGTGTAGACTTTAGGTGGGAGTCATTATTTAAGAAAACTGTGAAATGAATAATGAATTAAGACATTCCAGGGAATTAGATGTAAGGTTTTTAAAATGTTTAAAAGGGATAAAAAGCAAAATGTTCTGTTCTAATTTTATGCATTCTCTTTAGAAACAAAATAACAAGACCAATATATAAAATAAGCAGTAGGAATCTTTAAGGTTTTTTTTTTATAGTTTTCTGCTTTGCTTTCGATATCTGATGGCATTTAGAAATAGACAAAACTTTTGAGATTCTTAAACTGCTGATTATATATATATATACATATATATATATATATATATATATATATCATGCATTGATTTTACAAAATATATGGACATATGTCTGAATATATGTCCATCTATATTCAGAATATATATGGATATATATATATATATATATATATATATATATATATATATATATATAAATGCTCTGAAGCCAGCACTTTTTTTTTCCTTTTTTTTTTTTTTTGGTAAGGTAAATGCAAGATGCCTACTTCTTATTTATTTCAGTTATAAGAAAATTCTTAGGAAGTGAACCTCACAAAATATGTATTTTGAGTCTCTCCTAAAAATAAAGGCTAACAATGCTTGAGACTCCTTAATTTGTTTACTCTGGCAGCATGTATGTTCACTCTGGTGAAATAATGTTAATTTTTTAAATTTCCAAAGCCCTCATACTCTTGTTCTCTTTTGCTTTTTCTCTTTCTTTCATATGTGAATGCACACACACAGACACACACACACACGTAATACAACATTGAAGCTTGCTGGCAATCAAGCAGGTGACTTTTCTGTTGCTCATTCTATATATTAGAAAACCAAATAATCTATCACAAAAAGATTAATGAGCATCTAGATGAGATGCAACCCTAGGGTTTTAATGTTCATTTAGTGATTTTAAATGAGGTCTTGGCTTCCTTCTGTATATGTTCTTGTGGAAAAAATATCTCAGACTTCAGAGGAGCATGGAGAAACTACAGGTACAATAAAGGTCATGGTGTCTGGATGATAAATGTGCTCACTTTGCTATCCATATTGTTTTTTATGAATAGAAGTTTTTTTTAACAATCAACATAAACACTTCCAAGTTGGTGTTGCGAAATACCTTATGGCTCTGTGACTTTTTTTTCTAGTGTATTTAAAAACAAAATTTAGATAATCAGTAATTTCCAAGTGACATTAGTGAACCCAAATAACAATGTGTCAGAAGATTTTGGCAAAAAGATACCTAATATAGCTATTATATTAAATGCATGATCTTAGGGTATTTTATCTATATTACTTTCATAAAATTAGCTCTTGGAGTTTTAATGGAGTAATAATGACCCATTTATAATATCCATCAAAGCCCTAGGTATTTAATTGTTAAAACATATGTAAAGGGGGCCATAGATGAGTTAAGAAAAGCAACTGTCATTTGGTCCTTCTTTCTTCCCTAAAATTCCAAAATCCAGGTAGTTTGACAGTGTGTGTGGTTGGAAAGGAAAAAAAGAGTAACAAGCTTTTGGTGGCTTTCACTGTGTATGGCTTCCATTCACCTAAACATGGGTATCACTGTATGTGCCAGGCTCTGTGAGGGCCACTGAGGAAACAGAGATTATCAAGAATGTGCAAAAACAATAAAATCCTTACCATGATGGAAATCACAACCTATCCAAAGGACAAAGTTTAAGTCTTAAAATTAAAAGAGGGGAGAGGAAAGGAAGGGAAGGGGAAAGAAAATGGTTGCTATGGACCATTTAAACCTATCCTGACATATGCAAAAGCAGCTCTGGCTGCCTATAAATAATCTCTTCCCTTAAAACTTCCATAACACTTCTCTGTGCCACACATTTAGTACCCACCTACACTGATTTGCATTGTTCCTGCAGAAATTTCTTTACAACTTTTAAATTAGATTATAAAATCCTGCAAAATGGAGTAGTACTTTATAATGTTTTGATTCTCCTTTCCCTCCAAGGCATTGATCAGTCTCCTCCATAATTGCCACTAAGGTAATATTTGTTGAATTTGTTATGGAAGCAAATATAGCCTGATGCAATCAATAGAAGCTCAGTAAATGTTCTTGAATATACTTTAAATATATAATTGATAAACAGGCAAAATTATTCTGTAGGCTATGTTACCGTGCAAAAAATGCTCCAGAAAGTAAAATCAGGAGCATATAAATTGATTTAAGGGGCTTACTACTATATAAATAGTAGTGGACATTTAAAAACTATTGTATCTCTTGCGGGGCTTCAGCAGTTCTATAAAAAGGCATAGGCCTCTAGGCATCTACAAATGCATTTCTCTCTATGCTGGGCCACAACGGTGCTCACCTTTACTCGACCTGAGTGATAGTGCATAGCTTGAAGATTGCTATTAAATTCAGGCATTAGAAATTTCCAGGACTCTCAAAGTTAACATGACACCAGATCAAAGGACAGATAATATATATATATAAAGATAGAGACAGATAAAGAGATAAACCAGATAATGAGAGATTTTCTTGGAGGTTTTGCCTTGGAAAAAAATGATTATATGTATTCAACTTTGGGGATGAGCTTTCATTGGAGTCTCCACACTTAAGATGACAATCCTCCTCCTTTTAAGGCTTCAGGAAAGAACTGATTTTCAAAAATTGGGTGTTACATGGGAAGTACCTACGTCATTAGGTAGAGAAGAGTTAACCAACTTAAATATATGGGGTACAGGCAAAACAACCAAAGTTGAAAAAAAGTATTAAATGTATTTTCAACTACTGCTCCATATTATCCTCTAGCCTTATCATTAAATTATAATTCTAATAATTAAAAACAAGCCAGCGGTTTTTAAAATTCTTTTTATTTGCTGAAAGTCTCCCAAATTGACTACTTCAGAGTCTCAAAGAAGCTTTATACCATAAAAATATATAACATGCTAAAACCTAGAAGAAAGATAGATAGAAAGGAAGGAAGGAGGGGAGGGAGTGAGGGAGCGAGGGAAGAAAGGAAGGGGGCATCTTTTCATAGGCAGTATATGTAGACATATAACTATAGGCTGCCCTCCATATCTGCAGGCTCCACATCTTCGGATTCAACCAACCACGGATCAGAAATATTTGAAAAAAAAAATTGCAGAAAGTTGCAAAAAGCAAAACTTGAATTTGCCACATAGCAACTATTTATGTAGCATTTACATTGTATTCTCTATTATAAGTAATCTAGAGATGATTTAAAGTATGAAGGAGGATGTGCGTAGGTTATATGCAAATACTATTTCATTTTATATAAGGGACATGAGCATTGGTGGAGTTTGATAGCTACAGGGGATTCTGGAACCAATCTTCCAGGACTGTACTGTAAAATTAAAAAAAAAAAAAAATATATATATATATATATATATATATATATATATATATAATATATATATATACACACACATTCATATAGATTTGTATGTGTGTTTGTTTGTGTGTGTGTGTGTATATATATATATTTTTTGGGGGGGGGTCCTAAACATGGCTGCTGGAGTAACTCATGAAAGGAAAAAAGAAACAAGAAGGAACATGGGGGATTGAAATAACCCTTGTCTTCCAGCATTGAGGAGATAGGAGAGCTCTCTCTGAAAAGGATGAAGGGGATCAACAAGACCAAACAAAGACCATGAGGAGAAGAGGCCAAATTTAGAGTTTAGGGGTAGAGGGTGAGGTGTGGGTAGTCACCTCAGTCACCTTATTGAACTTTGTTCTTGAGGTAATGGCTTCACACTCTCTATCAGTATTCTGTGCTCTAGGATGTTTATTCTTTAAAATGTAGTAGACAGGGCTTCCCTGGGGCGCTGTGGTTGAGAGTCTGCCTGCCGATTCAGGGGACGCGGGTTCGTGCTCCGGTCCAAGAGGATCCCACGTGCCGTGGAGTGGCTGGGCCCGTGAACCATGGCCGTTGAGTCTGCGCGTCCAGGGCCTGTGTTCCGTGGCAGGAGAGGCCACAACAGTGAGAGGCCCACATACCGCAGAAAAGGGAAAAAAAAGAAATGTAGTAGACAAGGCCAGCAACTTATTAACTGCAAAGCACGTGGCAGGGCAGAAGGAACAATTCAAAATGTACATTTTGAAATAATTTTCTAAAAGGTGGAATGTACCTCATTGTTCTATAGTTTCACTTTTTGGAAAAATTATACTCAAAACCAATTACAGACAACAACAGTAGCACAGAGAGCATATTTTCTTAGAAAATAAATTTTACTATTTTCAGCTTTTAGTACATCTGTATAGCAATGAAAATTACTTTTTTTTTTTAGTTCATTATAAGTTTAACCTATCTTTCTCTGATCTGGCCAATTATATCATAAAGAAAATCATTGTTTTGGTAATTGGATATTATCCCACAAAAAAATTAGAACTTGTATATTATGAAAATGTACAGTATAGAGACACAAAATAATGAAGAGGTTAAACATAAGAGACATCCATCTGTCTTTTATTCAGGTCCCCTTTCAAACACACAAAAAATTAAAAGTTATATAAATATTCTTCAGATTTTCCATTCTTTTTCTCTACCAACCTTTGTCAGGAAAGGAGTTAATGGGGAATATCCTCATGGTTAGATTATTTGAACCCAAACCGTTGGAGAATGTTAATTTGGATATTTTCTGTCTTAGACTGGGTTTAAAGCACTGTTAAATTTCTTCCTTCATATGTAAAAGCAGATGATCTCATTTTCTTAAGTGACAAATGGATTCTGTGCAGTATAGCTCATTCCTAGTGAACTTTACAAATGACTCACACCATATATGACTTGTGTAATTACATTTACATTTGCTTGACATATTTACTCTAAAATGTCACTGAGTACTTTTTAAAGTAGCTCTATATGGCAAACTAAAGATGAGAAAACTATAGCTATTCATTTCAGATTAATTCCAACTCTGATTAGACCCATAAGAAAAATAAATCAAATTCATTTACTAGGGTTAATGAAAGTTTTTCACTTGGGATTTCTCTCTCTCTCTCTCTCTCTCTCTCTCTCTCTCTCTCTCTCTCTCTCTCTCTCTCCCCTAGAAGTCGCACTGAAAGCCTCAGAGTCACACTGAAAGCTAATTACCATGTTGGAAAGCTGAGGTATTTTATTTGGAAAGGTCATATGGCATAGTGAAAAGAGCACTGAACTTATAATTAGAAGTCTAAGGTTCAAAGCCTGGTTTTCCTCCTGTCTAGAGGGATGAGTATGTTACAATAATTGCACCTCTAAAGCCCTTCTGACCTTTAACCAGCAAAGTGACCTTGAACAAAGACACTTATGTCTCAGTTTCCTCCCGACACCTTTCTTTTTTAACAGTACTTATAGGGATCAAAAGAGATTATACCTGACAAACATTTAGAAAACGATTAAGTTTATATACAAGTGAGGAATTTAAACATTAAATGAAAAATATCTTCTTTGCATGTAATACTGTCCTATGACAGCTGGAAGGAACTTAAAAATTCACCATATGTATGTTTGTGCATGCTTGACTGGCATTCCTGAAATATGTTTTTCATTCATTAAGCATCTCCTAGCAATAGACTGACATTGCTTTGAAAAATCACAGTGGTAGAGCACTAAATGTCACTTAAAAAAAGATTTTCCCTAAATGGCATAAAGGTATATGAGAAGAGTTGGCAAGAAAAGTAAAAAGCCAAAACTATGAGTCTCGGGGTATATCTAGCGGGAGCCAAGGGGACAGTTATACCAATATAGCTGAGGAGGAAAGACTCAGGTACATGGGGAGGATATAGATTCCCCACACACAGTATCTTACTTCACCAGTTTGTAGAGGTCAGGTTAGGAGGTAGTGTATTCCATATGGACTCCACCAATTTCTGGACTAATATCATTTGGCAAGTATAGGATTTTTCCTCCCATAAGCACCCTGATGGGCTTGGTATTTTAGTCCTTACCCTCTGCCCTCAATCAAGTAAGATGCATACTGTGCCCTTTGTAAATTTGGCTCAAAGCAATGAGATTTCACTTGTCTTGTCCAAACACTTCAGTGTGATTATAATAGACAAACGTTACTCTGTAAAACTGAGAAATCAAGTAGAATGTGTTGTACGGTTTTAGAGATTATTACAAACTAAAAGTGTGAAAGTTTCATCCATTACCGAATTTTAAGTCTAGGTTAGAAGAAACTACAAACCTTTTGAAGTCCAACAAACAAACTACTGCTTGGATCCTCTTCATGAGGTCAGCTAACTCACTGTCATTCAAAACAGCTCTTTCATCTTTGGATAACTCAAATTATATAGATAACCAAAATACATTCCATAATTCTTCCCATGGATCTACTAAATATTGTTTTTTTGTTTGTTTGTTTTATTGGGGTTTTTTGCCCGTGCTGCCTGGAATGTGGGATCTTAGTTCCCCGACCAGGGATCAAACCCACACACCCTGCTGTGGAAACACAGAGTCTTAACCACTGGACTGCCAGGGAAGTCGCTAAATATTCGTCTTATCAAGGGCCAGGGAAAATAAACCTACTTATGTTTTACTGTAATGATCTTTAAATACTTGATAATATTATGCCAGATTTTTTTTTGACCAAGGTCAGTATTTCTTCAACCAAATTTATGTAGATTGCTACCCATGTATCATTTTAGCCACTCTCCTATGAATATGTTCCAGTTTGTCTACATTTCTTTCTATTGTAGTAACCAAAAGTGGATATCATAAATCAATTGTTGTTTATCCATTATATACTGTGGAATACTTGCTCTCTTGGTCTATATATTAAAATTCTACTATTTTAGTACGTATTACATCAGCTTTTAGATTGTTCTCATTATATGACTGACTATTATAGAGTCTAATAAAATCCCTGAGTTTATTTTTAATTTTTATTATTAAAAATTTAAATATATACAAAAGTAGACTAATGTAGTAAATACCCCATATATTCATCACCCAGCTTCAATAATTCTCAACTTCCAGAATATTGTCGATTTTATAAGCCATGAATTTGGTTGAAGGTTATCTATAAAGTAATGAAGAGAGAATAGCAGGTTTTAAGCAGGATATTTTAAACTAGAAATTGCACTAAGAAGCTCATGAGAGTGGTTGTGGGAAGAAAAAACAATGCTCACCAAATGACAAAACCATGTATATGCCTTAGAGATTTCACTCTTTCTATAGAGAAAGAATTAGAAGAACTGTTAGACAGAACAATGGTCAACCCAAACTTGTCTACATCCTCCTAATACACAGAATGTATGACTCTGCTAGGTTACATGGTAAAGGGAATTAAGTCTGCAGATGGAATTAAGGTTGTTAATCAGCTGACCTTAAAATAAGGAGAATATTCAAGATTATCTGGGTGAATCCAATGTAATAATCACAAATGTGGATTAAGGGGACAGAGGGAGAAAGTCAAGAATATGTAACTATGGAAGATAGACACAGAGGAATGCAATACTGCTAGCTTTGGAGATGTAATGGGGCCATGAGCCAAAGAATGCAGGCAGTCTATAGAAGCTGGAAAAGGTAAGAAAACAGATTTTCCCCTAGAGCCTTCAGAAAGAAAGTAGCTTTGCTGACACCTTAATTTTAGCCCAGTGAGACCCACGTTGGACTTCAAGCCTACAGAACTATAAGATAATAAATCAGAGTTGTTTTAAGCCATTAAGTTTATGGGAATTTGTTACTATGGCCATAGAAAGCTCTAATTCAAAGAGGCAAACTCTAATGTTAATTATTATATCATCCAAAATATTTCAGATACAGGTTATGCCAAAACTGCTGAATATGTCATCTATAGTTTCATTGCTGTAGTTAATTAAAGTGTGTAAAAGTACAGAACAAGTCAAGTGGTTATCACATAGTGGTTAAGGATATGATTTTGAAATCACACTTACTGGGTTTATATTATGGCTTTACCAGTTATAAACCACATGACCTAAGTATAATACAAAGTACTAAACTTCCCTTTGCTTCACTTTTCTAACTTGAAGGATGCGTATATTTAATAAATTATGAAGGTTAAGAATATTAGAGCATGTATGTAAAGCACATAGTAGTGGCTTCTACATAAAGAGTTATAAATAAATAATTGTCATTAGTTTAATGTTTTAAAATTATTTACAAATTACCATAACTTTTCTTCAAGCAGAAATCACTCTTAAATCCAGTTCATTTTATCTTGTCAGCAAGGAAGATGTCAGAAAACTTGTCAAATACCTGGCTGAAATCCAGACCCTGTCTACAGTGTCTCTAATATCACCTGATCAATTAAGCTACTAACCCTATTAAAATAAGAAATTGAATTAGTCTGAGATGACTATCTGTGTGAACCCATACTGCAGCTGAGTGGTATGTGTTCTTTCTTTCAGGTATTCACTAATAATTTCTTTTTAAAATTAAGTAAAGAATTTCATCTGAAATCACTGTCAACCTCATTTGGCTAATGTTTGTCCAATACCCTACTCTTTTCTAGGTTGTTTCATTCCAGAAGCCTATGCTTAGTATTTCTTGTGATATAAAATATTGTGAAAGTTTATAAACAGCTTACAGTCTGGGAAAGGTCATTCTCAGGGTTCCAGAACCTCATATTATCTATAATTTCTGGAGATTATATGTGTTTCCAGAGTGTGCAATTTCTAGATTTTTTAAATGTTTTAATATATTAATAGGAAAGATTTTGAATGAGAAAGTTAGCAACCAGCTGAGATTCTGCATCTAGGGTCTCCCATTTTTTAAGCCCTCTCTTCACCTTCCCAAAGTTACAAAGCTCTGAATCAGAAATGGGACCAGCTTCTGAAACACATAAGTCACTTCCATTTATTTCTCAAGGCTTTAAAAAAATGTTATTAACATGTAACATGAAAAATAAAATCAACCCCTTTAAATTCTTATCAGAGTACAGTATGGTTAACCATGTGCACACGTTGCAAGCAGATCCCTAGAACTGTTTCATCTTTTGTGGCTGAACCTCTAAGTCCATTGAACTGCAATTCTCCAACCTTCCTTCCCCTGTCCCTGGCAACCACGCACAGTTCTACTCTCTGCTTCCAGAGTCTGACTACTTTAGATACTCCAAATAAGTGGAATCATGCAGTATTTGTCCTTCTGTGACTGGCTTATGTACTCAAGGTTCATTCATGTAGCATATGAGCAAACTTTTCTTTTTTAAGATGATTAATATTCTATGATATTCATATACCATATTTCCTTATTTGTAATTTAGTTTTACTTTCTTTTCTCCAGCTTTATTGAGATACAACTGAAATATAACTGTGTAAATTTTAAGATGTACAATGTGATGATATGATACATGTACAAAGTTGACCCTTGAACAACATGTGTTTGAACTGCACAGGTCCACTAATATACAAATCTTTTTTCAAAACTATGCAGTACTTCAAGATCTGCAGTTGGTTGAATTCGTGGATGTGGAACCATGGATTCAGAGGTCCAACTATGGGACTTGAGCTTCTGTGCATCATGGAGGGTCCTGGAAACAATTCCCTGTGGTTACCAAGAGAAGAACCTACCTGGATTTTTGAATGCTCAGGCGTGTGTGCCCCTAACCCCCAGTTGTTTAAAGGTCAATTGTATATTGCTAAATGGTTACCACAGAAAGGTTAGTAAATACATCCTTCATCTCACATAATTACTATTTTAATTTTTTACTGTTGTTATGGTGAGAATATTTTAAATCTACTCTCTTAGCAACTTTCAGATACATAAACAGTATTGTTGACTATAGCTACCATGTTGTACATTACATTCCCAGAACTTATCCCTCTTATATCTGGAAGCTTGTACCCTTTGACCAAAATCTCCTCATTTCCCTAAACTCCCAGCTCTGTTAATTGCTAATCTACCCTCTGTTTGTATGAGTTTATTCTTTTTAGATTCCACATATAAGTGAACATTATGTAGTACTTGTTTTCTTCTGTCTGACTTATTTCACTTTGCATAATACCCACTTTGCATAAGTTTCACATATGTTGTTGCAAATGGCAGGATTTTTTTCCTTTTCATGGCTGAATAACATTCTGTGGCATACATATATCACATTTCCTTTATCATTCATTCATCAAGGGACACTTAAGCTGTTTTCACATCTTGGCTATTGTGAATAAGGCTTCAACAAACATGGGAGTACAGATATCTATTCAAGATTCTACTTTAAATTCTTTTAGATAAATATTCAAGTGTGGAATTGCTGGATCACATGGTACATGTATTTTTAATTTTATGAGGGATCTCCATACTGTTTTCCATTACACCTGCACCATCTTACATTCTAGATTTGTTTCTTAACTGGAGCTTCAATATATCATCATTTGAGTGACACTAGTGCCATTCTTATGCTATCTCCAAACATCTACTGAAGAACTGTGAGTCACAATGATTGAAATATCAATTTATTCCTTAAACAAATGATAAAAGTAAATTTAAAATTAGTAGAGGTGAAATAGGACATTTTTCACATATCAAGTTCTTGAAGTTCAGCTTTGATAATAAAAGAAAGGACTGATCTGATTTGTGATTTGTGTAGCAGGGTTATCAGTTTGCAACTGTTCTTAATGTGCCTCATTCTTAGGAGGAAAAAAAAATAGCATGACAGAAATGATATGTATTATACATAACCAAACAGTTTCAGCCTTTCAGTGGTGGACAGGTATATGCTGATGGATTACATAGAAGCCTTGACTTAAGTAAGTGTGTTAAGGAAAACATGCAGACTAATCACAAAAACAGCCAAGTATAGAAAGAGTTCACAAAGAGGAAGCTTGACCTCTTAGACTGTGTCAGTTCTCTGACTTCCATCATGCATCATAAAATAGTTTAAAATAAAATGCAGGTGACATATCCAACAGCTTCTGGTTAAACAACTTTTCTTTCCTTTTTTGTTTCTCTGTTTTTAATAAAGCACTTATTCCCTGTATTGTTTCCTGAATATCTAAAAATACTGCCTTGAAATTACTTAGGTGGATTTTAAAATTGTTCTGCTGTATTCCTTTCCTTGGGCAACAAGTGAAGCTCATTCCTCATTTGGGAGTTAAAAAATAAGGGCTACTTATTGCCCAAGTCTTTCTTTTGGCTGAGTTACACAGAGGAAGTATCTACCCTTACAGTAGTGGATGTATCAAATATGCACACATGGTCTGTTAGTGATAATTCTCATAGTGTACTCATTGTCTCAGAAAATAATATTCTATTAATATTAAAGTCAGATGACAACACATACTAAAAAAATCAAATTTAAGCAGCTTGGAATTACATTTTATTTTCTCTTTCTATCTAATGCATTTTTCTTAAATATAGAAAGTAATTTAAAAAGAAAAAAAACTGTACTTAAAATTCTCAAATATGGGAAGTAGTTTAAAAAGAAAAGAAAAACAAACAGACAAACAAACAAAAATATCTATATCTAAAACTCCACATAGACAGGTAACATATTTACTCTTAAGTGTCAGTAAATCACTGAAAAGATAATTAGATACATAAGAGGCATTAAACACATTGTAGAATAATCCCACTATTCCAACTTAGATGGTCTCTGGGGCTATCCCCCCATTCTGCAGGTGATTAAGTAATTTTTCTCAAGATCTTACTCAAAGTTAATGATGGAGTTAAAAATGGAATTTGTTTCCTAAGTCATTCTGTCTTCCACCTTATACTAGTATTTGCTTGTATGATTTCACAGTAGTGAGGAAGAGATGAATTTTAAATAAATTAGGAAATGAAGGAATCGGAGGAAACTGAATGTTGATAATCTCAATAGTTCTTGAAGTCTGCTTATCTACTATTAAACAGGCAATTCACTCAGAAGCTGGGGAAACCTTAATACTCTCATCAAAGTCCTCTTTACAATTACAGAGGTATTAAAGCAAGTGTCCAAGAGTGAGAGGTGAATCTTAAGTAGTTTAAAGATTGCATTTAGATGATGAAGGTAAGAGCAATAATACTTAATGCTACTGTACAGCTTTTATTCCTGGAGGCTCAGAGTATTTAACTAAAGGTCAAATGATATAAACCTCTGATAGGTGCAAAACTGGGCTAAAAAACTTTAGTCTAATAATATTTTCTGTTGTTTTTTCCTGCTCTTTAATTTCCTGCAGTAGAAAATAAATAAATAAATAAACACACACCAAAAGCAGAAACCCCCCAGGACCTCATTTTAGCACAAATTCTCTTCAAAAAACAGTGAGGGTACTTTCAACTTGCAGTAAGAGGAACTAATTCAGTACTCCAACACAAAATTTTTATAAATTTTATTTGACCAATAGAAATACAAAAATTCAATAGCATGAGTAACTGCAAGAAAGTACTACAGAAATTCCTTAAGAAAGAAATATTAATAATAGATCCTGATAGTCTAAAACAGAAGAGGACGAGTAACAGACATTTTTAGATATTCCATGCCTTCCAAATTTTGCCAGTTAGAGAAATTTCTGACTTCAAGATATAGGATAAGATAAGCCATATTAAGTGGTAGCACTGTAAAATGAATGTAAATCTAAGCTTAAATAAATAATGTAAAACACTGCACTACCAGACAAAAATGATAAAACAAAATACTTCTATTAAATATTAAGAACTTTTTCTTATACGTAATTATAGATGTCTAACCTTATATTTCATGGCTTGTTAAACTGCATGGGTGTGGCTGATGGAAAGATGATGTGAATGTGAGATAAAATATAAAGTCACTTTTGTTAAGGGGTTTTAACATGAAGCTGAGAGGCCATTATGGAGTGGACCTTGTACACATCCTCACCAGGTGGAACCATGAACTTTGGAACTTCTCAAAAGACAAATATTCCAAGGACTCTGAAATAACAGCTGTAACTTGTCACAGCAACAGATTCTTTCCTTCCCCTCTATTGATAGCCTTAGCACTCAATTTCATTTAGCCAAGACTAGCTTCTGCCTCCAACTCCAATTAAAATTCTTTACAATGCAAATCTCCCTTCTTTGCCTTTAAAAGCCCCTGACTTTTACTCCCTAGCAGGACTATATTTGGGCTTCTACCCTAATCTGTGTGCCAGGGATTGCAATTCTTTGATTCCAAATAAATGCTTTCTGCTTTATTATTGCTTCCTAGGTTTATTTCAATTGACAAGCACAATCTAATAAACTTTGGGAACCTTATAATCTTATATATGGTAAACTTGTATGTTTCCTGCTATTTACAGAGCTGAAAGAATGCTCTGGATGGATTGTTTTGAGGAATTGCTTAAATCTTATAAATTCACCTTTGGTATGCAGATTGAAATCTAGAATATGAAGATGTTAAGATTATTCTTCATACTTATCTTGGTGAATAATTCAGTAAAGTGAAAGTGTGTTTTTAAATACATAAAATACAAGGTAGTCAAAGTTTACATTAATAAGTCATTCTAAGCCATTTAAATGATATTGATTTTGTAAATAGGTGTTAGAAAATAATTTTAATTATTATACTTTTAATCTAATTCCAAAAATTATTTAAAATCATAATTGATTAAAAACATACTAAATGTTAACTAACATTCTGGTCTTTAAGCATCTGCTATTTTAACATTATAAAATGCAAATGACTTTTTCCCTCAATTGGCAGTTTTCCTTCACTATAAATCACCACCAACAAAAATATATATATAGGAAAAAAAACTCTAGTAAGAAAGAAAATCACATTGTAGAAACCACACAGTGATATTTAAGACAAACTGAAGAAGTTAAGAAGAGAGCTTCTATTTTAAACTGGTATCTCAGTAGGAGTTCCTAATTTAGCCTAGACCAGATTTTATAAAAATGCTCATTAAGTAAATAGGAAAAATTATAACCAAAGAAATATTAAGAATTGTCATATTTAAAGGGGAAAATGATAGTAATTGATGCTTATATGCTACCTGAAGGAAAAACTTATTCAAAATTAATCTTATTAATTTTTCTTGCCCAATCCTATCTCAGACTCTCCATGTTTGAACAAGTGGGGAAATTTGATAGGGAAAATCAAGGATAATGTTGTGTTCATGGCTGCCATCCCAAAACAAGGTGCCACTAGACCACTGAGTGAATTGGTGCTGGTTATATAATGTTGCATCCCTGCATGGGTTAGGCTGTGTAGGTTAACCAGGAGACTAGAAGAAAGGGGAAGGTATTATAGAAATTCAGGAAGGGAACTGTAGTTTGTTTTTGACTTGTTTGCTTTACACCCTGAGAAATGCCCAGAAAAACAGAAGAATTAGAGTGAATATCTAGTACAGACAGGGAACTCTTCATACCTACTCATCCTTTACCTTATCCAAAACACAAGTGTACAGAAAAGGGCAATCCATTCATATTAAAGCATTGGACAAATCTGTTGTCTGGACATTCTTTAAGGATGGGGAAAAACAAACAAGAGAGCAGCTACAACATTGACTCTCTGGTTACAAAAAGAGGAAAATAAAAACTTCTTCATGATTTGGGGGGTGATCTTATCTCTGAATATGACCCAATAGAAACTTCAGAAGAAAAACACAGAAAACTGATATACCAAATAGATGATAATACAGCCTTGTCCCCCTGAATCAGAAGCAGAACATAAAATAGAGAAAATAGACTAATTAAGACAATTAGATTAAGTAATAAATTTAAAAGGGAAACTAAAAAGGAAGAATAGTGAAGAAAGTAAACAACAGTAACAAAAGTGGAATTACAATACAATTTGGAGACAAATAACAAATATAATATTGCAGAGAAATGATATGGATAAGCAAACTTGTTTTTTAAAAAGTAAAAATAAATTAGGTTAATGAGAAGGAGTAAGTTAGACATGCTAAAGAGAACTGTATACCAAAAGCTAATGTTTCCAAAGGAAAAGATAAAAAATATAAGGAACAGAAGTAAAAAAAATCAATGGTGTATTAGAAAATATTATTTATAATTTATGAAAAAGATTATACATATACTAGGTCTAAAAACCCATTATTCTCCAGGATAGTTTTTCTAATATGTCAACATACCATTGAAACTGAGCAGAACACTGCAGGGGACACCCCAAGTGCAAAGGCCCTTCCACATCTGCCTTTTATTTGTAGAAAAGCAGAAGTTTCCCAAGTCTCTCTGAATCACAAAAGAGCAGGCTTAGGCAGTTAATAATTAGGACAATAGAGTCACAGAATCTTTCAGTGTCTGATGCACATTTTTGAGTTGTTTTACAGATACTATAACTGCCACCAGAGGGAAAAAGCTAACTACATCATGACCAGGCTGCAGCCATGACATAAGCTGCTCCACCTTGAGCAGTACTGAGTCTATGGCTAACACAGTTCCTAGAACTGGACTCAAGAGAATGGGATTAACAGTATTGCTCCTAATAATCTGTATATTTGTGGGCATCAAAATAATTGTAGCTTTCTCTGTCCATGCACGTAAGTGGGCAACTAAAATTGTCAGCAAAGATATGCTACTGACACATGTTGGCATCTTCCACTCTGAAAATATAGAACTCTATGTCAGCATGAAGTTACAGAAGATGGACATTTGCCCCAATCTCATAGAAACAGAATGATGTTGGACAAGTGGGGATTTGCAGTCAGCTCTTTTGTCCCATTACTGTTTGCTTATTTCTGTCCCCCTTAAACCTTAATTATACAAATGAAATCACTAGGTAAACTTTAACCTAACTCCTGATTTATGCTGTACTGAATGCACACAATGCCTTGCCCTACCTTTTTATTCTCTTCCTAGATTACAAGAAGTAGGAATGAAGAATTAAGTAGCTAAAAAGTAACTAGCTGTCTAACCCCAGAAGCCCCCTTAGCAATCTTGCAGGCAGACCATGAAACAAGATAATATCTGAAGAAAGATAACGAGGTGTCAGCCAACCTGCATGCAATGGAAAATGACACAGATCTTGACCTCTTGCCTTGATGATTCACTAAGATTCTTTCCCATTTTTTTCCTATAAAAACTGTCAAGGCTCAGCAGAATCTTTGGGGTTGGTTTTGGACATGAGTCCACCTTCTCCCCATATTGACAGCTTTTGATTAAAGCAACTTTCTACCAACACTTGCCTCTTGAGTACTGGCTTTTGAGTTGCAAGCATCTGAACCTGAGTTCGGTAACACCATTGCAATGTCTTTGAATTATAAGGCACATAGGCAGGGGAAAAATAAATACAAAGGAATAAAATTTTTTCTATCTCAAAATTGTACACTGCAAACATTAATGTTTAGAAAAAACATGAAATAGTATCTATATAGATTTTAGATTTTTGTACTATAATTGTTTCAAATTCATCTTGACTATCGTGTTTCCCATTTTCTTACACATTCTTCCAGCTAGGTGTACTTGTGTCATATTTCTGCCCAATGATAGCTCAGAGGAAGCCAGATGGGATAGAGCCACAAAAATAATGTTACAAGGCATTACTAGCACATTACTTATCACTAAACATTCAGAAATAAAAACAGTAAGGAGACAATTGATTAGTTTAGTGTTCACCCATATAATGGAAAATTGTTTGCCATTTAAAATATTTTGAAAATGAATAGTTGTTTTCTGATAGTCAAATACTTTTTATAATATAGTGTTAGAGGGTTTTTATTTGTTTGTTTGTTTTTTAAGTTGTAATTTTGTATGTATAGTTGTACCCTTTCATTAAAACCAATACTCTATGCATGAACTAGACATTGCCTGGAATCACCAACATGTTGTGGAAGGGGTGCACAGACAGTGATAGCATTATGTGTATTTTTTTTTTTTTTACTTTCTTTCTTAATTCAGTTCTATTCTTTCCCTTGTCACAATAACATGTCTTAATTTAGGCTCCAATATAAAATGGGTGTTTTTATTTTCAAAAGGAAAATTTGAAAGGTAATGGTTTTATAGCCCTGACATTTTGAAACTGTGAGTATGAAAATGGTTTGCTAAGTGATTGTATCCTTCATTAACTACATATTTACACATTAATTGAGACATCATGCTTGCATCATATGTTACACAATTACCATCATCCCTGGAGTTACTATTATAACACTGATTAATATTTATATTAACCATGGGCTTTCTAATGCACAGTTGACAAAGAAATTATTATTTTTTCTCATGCCAATAATAAAACTTCCAAAATCATGAAGGCATGTTTGTATTTTTAGGAATTGCTCTTTGGAGGCCAACCTGGGTTAATACTGACAACTTAGACTCTGGGGCTTGTACTCAGACTTATTTCTGTCTCTAAAGTAGGCATGTTGATTGAATTTCATAATCAATGGGTATGTGCTAAGATTTTTGTCTATTCATTTCTGTTTGAAATAGTAAGATCTCAATGTTTAAAATCTCTCAGGTGAATCTTTCTTTAATATGAAAAACCACACATTATTCATCTCTTTTGCCATTTTTCATATTTCTCAAAATAGTGTTCCTTCATTCTTTCTCTTGGCCACTTGCTCCCAGTTAATTTAGCTCTTAATCCATCAGGGAAAACTCATGATAGATATCCAGGAGAAACTATTATCTCATTGTAATATTAAGAAGAGTTTTGTTTCTTCATCGGTTGACTTTGCTCTGTTAATTTTTTAATGCCTTGTAAGCATCATTAAATGTTTTGTGAACTAAAACAGGGTGAAAATTAATGAAAACATATAAAAGACTGGAAGGAGAGTCTCTGTGACTCATTAGACATGGTGGAACATAAAAATCCTAGTCTACACAAGTGTGGACGCTAATATCATCAGTTGCAGTAACTATTAGGTGATATCTTTTCCAGTTGTCATATAGTATTTATTCAAGAGAGGTTAACATGTACTTGACAATTTTCCTCACATGTTTCAATTCATCCCCAATGCTGTCCCATAGCTTTCAAAGTCCAAACTCTAGTATTACCATCTAAGTCCCTTCACAATATGGCCCTACCTATAATTCTAGCTTCCTTTTCTTCTTGCCCTCCCTACAGTTTCAGGATTTTTAAACTGCTCCAGCCATACTCAGTTACTTAAAGTTCTTGGAATTTGTGTTCTTCCATGCTGCATCTGCTTCCTGAAACATCTATGAGCCCTGAGTTCCTAGTGAACAGTTAGCTCAGGAATCTTTTTATCTCAGTTTAAGACACACTTCATGTGGGAGTGCATTATTGCTGGGCCACATGCCTCTTTTCTGTTCTCATAGCCCATAGGTAGTTTCACATTCTATTCTAGTGAATACGGTAGGGACAGTGCCATACTCAATAGTGTGGAATCTAAAAATAACAAATGAACAAGCATAACAAAATGAAACAAGATTCATAGATAAGAACAAACATGTGGTTGCTGGGGCAGGGGATGGGGAGTATAGTCAATTATATTATAATACATTTGTATGGTTAAAAAAAGGTTAAGAATTTTCTACTTGTAATCAGTGTATTAAAATTTTACTATGTATTTAGGTTAAGTTTTTCCTTCTCTCACCTAGCAGGGACTCTATGAACCATTTAGTCTAAGGTCTATCAAATTTATTTGAATCTGAGAAATTTTTACTCCATTATTACTGCACTAGTTCCTCCTTTCTACTTTTTCTCTTTAAGATATCCATATAAAAGGGATATTTATGCTTTTACCTCTATATTTCTTTTTTTAGACTGTTCTTTTTTTATTATTTTTGGCTGTGTTGGGTCTTTGTTTCTGTGTGAGGGCTTTCTCTAGTTGTGATGAGCGCGGGCCACTCTTCATTGCAGTGCGCGGGCCTCTCACTGTTGTGGCCTCTCTTGTTGTGGAGCACAGGCTCCAGACACGCAGGCTCAGTAGCTGTGGCTCACGGGCCCAGTTGCTCTGGGGCATGTGGGATCTTCCCAGACCAGGGCACGAACCTGTGTCCTATGCATTGGCAGGCAGATTCTCAACCACTGATTTTCCCACCAGGGAAGCCCCTTCTCTATATTTCTTAACTTTGTTTTGTTTTCTAGATCACTTTACTCTCAACATCTGTGCAATTTACCCCAATTCAACTCACAAATTCATTTTTCACAGTTTCCATCCTACATTTTATCTCTCCCATTGTGTTCTTCATTTCATTCACATCTAGCATGGTAATACTTTCCTTCTTATAGTTAAATATACTTATTATGCTTATTTTAAATTATTCATTCACTGCTTCAGTAATTATTCTTAGTTGATATGTATTGTTAAGTTTTTGTTTTTCTTTTGAAGTACTTCTCTTCTTCCATTATCTTGTATTTTGGCCTGTGAGCTACTATTCTCCTGGAGATAGCAGCTTTTCTCTTTCTGTGAAATATACCTGGAAATGACTGATGACTCACTTTTTTCATTATGTGCAAAAATATTTAATGTAATTATGTGTTATTAAGGAAAACTAAATTTTAATATACTCTGGGTGTTTATATCTTGTTTGGTAGCTTTAATTTTCTGAACTGGTAGATGTCTTCATAATAGTATCTAATAAAAATATCAGAATACCTGTAACAGGCATTATGCTCAAGATTTAATCTAGAATGTCAACTAGGATTTTAGTTAATGGCAACAGTCACATAATTGACTAGTACTGACATAAATAAGAATATTATTTTTTAACACAAAAATTCTGGAGTTAGGCTGTTTGGGGCTTGTACAAGCTGCAAACATTTCAAAAAGGATCATTTTTCCTTCTGTCTTCTTATCTCAATTTAGCTTTGGACTTTCATCCACAAGATAATAAGATAGCTTCTGTCCTTCTATTAATCAAAATGAGTTTTGATATTCCACATAAAAGTCAAGGGGTTAGGGCAAGTGACAAAGGGCAAAGTGAGGTGCCAAGAGGGTTTGTGTATTATATAAACTTTCCTGGAAGCCTTACCCAATATTTTTCTCTTACATTGCTTTGGCTAAACTTGAGTCACCAAAGGAACTTGGAGTACCAAAACAGCAAGGGAGCATGCCTGCTACTATCAATCAATCAATAAACAAACAAACATATAAATAAATAAATAATTGGGGCTTCTGCAGACCCCATACACATTACCTCACTGGATTGTTATATAAACTTGGTAAAATATGTATGTAGCACCTACATTAGTGCTCTAGATTTTTGAGTGTTACAATATTATTCTTATAATTTTCTGATCTTACAAAGAACAGCATCAAGAAGTATGATTTAAAAATTAAACTTTCTGTTGTACATGGGTCCAGGAAGCAAAGATTGGAAGCAGAAGAAACTAATTTACCAGGAGCCATGGAGGAGCTTTGATTTTGTTTTGTAAAGCAAATATGAGAGGAGCTGAATAAGACATGATGACTAAATGTAATGTGCTATCTTGGATGGCATCCTGTAACAGAAAAAGGACATTAAGTGAAAACTAAAGACATCTAAATAAAGTAAGAATTTAGTTAATACTAATGTATCAATATTGATCTATTAATTGTAAATAATGTACCATACTAATATAAGTAGTTAACAATAGAGGAAACTGGGTGCAGGGTATATGGGAACTCTCAGTACTATCTTCTTAACTTTTCTGTAAATCTAAAACTGCTTTAAAAATAAAGCTTATTTAAAAGAAAAACAATAAACTTCAAAATGTAAGAAGTGATAAAATTAAAATTTCCTTTGTATTTACATACTGTGTCTTATTTACTTCCGATGATATCAACTTAAGTGATTGCCAGTAAAGATCAAAAACTTAAAAGCTGTATAAAACTATTCACATATAAATATTTAGCAGAGTTTCTGTGTGCTTCAGAATTTCAGATAAGAGAAAGTTTTGGGCAAAGAAGAAAATAAACAAACAAACCTGTATTGAGGGGCCATTATATTTTAGCATGTGGTCTATATTTTTCTATTTAATGTCTTAGCCATTTTTGTTACACACTCATTTATTTTAATGGTTAAATAAAAACTCAACTCTAATAGATTATTTCTTTAAAACATATCCCTAGTTATTAGCAAAATTGGAAACTAAATCCAGATCACATGCCTTTAAGTCCAGTATGCTTTTAAAATATACCACATCTTGTCAAGAGGAAAATTTTTATTTTTGTATCAAGGCACTATGAACTTGTGTACTTAATTCCTTTCCTTTTCTAATTATCGTGGAAATCTGTAGGAAAGTATAACACTTTGGGGAAGTAAAACTAAAATGTAAAACCAGGAGGAAAGATGTCAAATAAGAAATTGAGGAATTTTCACAATATATACTAAAAATGGAATTCAAATGAGAAAAAGTGGTGATTATCACCAAAAGTAATAAGAGTTAACATTTGTTAAGAACTTAGGGTGTGCCATATGAAAAATATACAAGACCAGAAGGAGAATTTTAAACCACATGATTCATTAGACACATTATGTGCCAAGCACTGTGACCCATAGTTCACCTATTAAAAGAAAAAAACAAGGAAGAGGGTGAGTGGATAAAATGGAACATTTTTTCATAAAGCCATATAATGGAAAATCAGGGAACCACTAAAATGATGATATAGGTATCTATTTATTAACATAAAAATAGTAACATTATTATTGACACTCTCTATGGACTAGGATATAAATAAGACATAAAAAAGAAAGAATAAGAAAGAAGAAGAGAATGAATAGTTGTGCAGAACATTGTGGTTAATCTTTTCAATGTTTATCGATAGACATTTCCCTCTATTTGGACATATGGGAGGAAAATACTTCTCCATCTTCTTCAATTAGTCAAGGTCATGTGACTAACTGTGGGTAATATACTATTGCCAAAGCTTTTAATTGCTGGTGTGGAAGGCGGCAGCACTAGCTCTCTCCTCCCTTGCCATGATAAACCCTGAAACCTCATGATGACATTGAGATGTCATAAGGTGGTGGAACTTCTACCATCTTAGGGAACCTGAGTGACTAAGGAAAGCAAACCCTTCAATTGAACAGTGATGAGCATAAGTGTGAGAAAGAAACAAACCTTTGTTTTTTCAACCCATGGAAATTTGTTTTTTTTTTTACTGCATCATAATCTAGACTAGCCAAGTAATATATGTGTATATACTGTCGAAATGTATATTAGACCTGTGTATTTATGTGTGTGTGTATCAGAAATATTCAATTTTTCCTTATTCCTGAATGGTAGATATTTATGTTATTTTATCCTCATTCTCTGTTTTCTGTTTTGTTTTTTTGGTACAATTTTTTATTTCAGGTAGCATGCATAAGTTATATGTGGAATAACTTAAACAATTATCCAATTAGTAAATAGTGGGTGATCTGAAGAGGAGGAAATGACTTTTGAATATTGATTTTCATCTCATATCAAGAGCCATAATTAAAATCAGTTTATCAAATATAGATAACTTTGATTCCTTGTCACAGTAAAAATTAGAATTTACCTAATTTTCAGAGATATTAAGAATGCACTTGGCATTTGGATGCATATAAGATGCATTTGGCAAAATATGTTCATATAAACTAAATATTTTAATTTAGTATTTAGAAGAATGATGAGAGTAAGCAATGTTATAAAAGAGAGAGGTTAATAAATATAACCTTTTTCTGTTCGACAAGATATTAGAGTAACATAAGCAAATATAAAGCTTAAAGACAGTCTTGAACATGTCTTCTGAACCTAACTATATGGAATTTATCTTTTGAGTGGGCAGGAGAGTAAACATTAATGGATACCGGTGAGACACTTTTCTTGCCCTACTCGTAACAAGACTCAAGTGTGACCTGAATGGCTCCCTGGTGCTTAAATTTATATTCTTCTCAGAGGCATTGGATATGGTATTTCACTACAAAGAGCTAAAAAACATTGCAATCATTATTTATAAATCTTTTAGAAAAATGCATTTTCTTAGCAGCAACTATGACAACAGGGAACTCAAAATGACACTAGAAAATAATTGAGCTCAGTTGCAATGGATTATAAATGGATTATATAAATGCACACAGGATTTATATTTTAACATTTTCTATATTTTAAAACTAGAAAAATCAAAACAAACATTCACTATATACAATTATTTTGTATATTTAATCCATGTATTCCATTTAAGTAACATTTCAATGTAATTAAAGTACACTTATTTAATCATTATGAAAAATTTATAAACATAAAATGATTCCAGGTGATCAAAATCATCTTATTTCTAGGGTACTGTCACTTTATATATCTGTAATAATACTAGAATTTCTAGCCATAGTGCTGTACTTATACTGCTGTCACTTGTTACAAATTTAATCAAGTATTTCTAGCATTGAAGATATCATCATTCTTTTTTAAGTGTTTAATTTAAAGCAAGTGTGATTTATTTTACATATTATTTTAAGAACATGGCTGCAGTATCCTCTTATATTACATTAGATACAGAAGTAGCTTATTTCTTAGCAATTGTTTTTCCCTAAAAAAAAAAACCCTAAAAAAAAGAGCATATCTTTTTTAATCAGAAAACTTTCTGCTACTTATAATTTTTCTTACTAAGCTATATATTTTACTTAAACTTTAAAGTCTACATTTTTAAAAAGGAGTCAGTTCGGAGACTGTATTTTGATCAGTACTTTCCAGTCCAGGTTAGCAGGTTCAGGCAAATTACACTCCCAATAATATTGATAAATTAATATATTCAATTATTTGACTTGACCATATTGGATTAATTTGCTAGGGCTGCCATAGCTAGTACGACAGATTAGGTGATTTAAACCACAGAAATTTATTTTCTAAGAGTTCTGGATGCTGGAAGTCCAAGATCAAGGTGTTGGCAGAGCTAGATCCTTCTGAGTGCTGTGAGGGAAGAGTCTGTTCCAGGTCTCTTCCTGTTTCGTAAGGTGAGACCTGGAATGAGCACAGAAGAGAGAATTCTCTGCCCTCAAGTCCTCATCACAGCTCCATCAGGTAATGAATATAGATTTTGCTAGTATTTTGGCATTCTGTAATTAGCAAATCTTGCTTTTTGTTTTTGTTTTTTTTTCCACATATTTCTTTTGCATCTATCTGGAGATTTTCTTCAAACATTTTAGCTGCCTTAAGGGTGCTGCAGAAACTCTTTTCTATCTTTTTCTATTTAAAAAATGTCTCTCTTATATGAGTTTTACATCATAGTAAATAAAAAAGAATAGATTGTCTGACCTATTTAGGTCTATTAAAAGTTTGATAAGATGTAATGATTATTTGACTTACTGAGAGCGTTCTGGTTATTCTATAGTCACTCTATTTTACTGTATACCTGATGAGGTTAGTGCCTTATCTCTAGGGGCACTATCTATACAGTGAGAGATGGGGAAAGGGAAAACTACAAACAGACTTCAGTAGGTTGAACTTAGGGACTCTCCACATGCATGAACTAATTAGTGTTTACTTCTCTTTTCTTACACTTTGGGACCCAGGGGTAAAGTAAGCCTGGTTTGTTCTTTGGTCTAGTTATACCTAGGGGTTCTTCTCCTACCAAGCTTTGTTGTAGTCTCTTTCAGAAACCCCTAGGTGCTGTCCCTGAAGGCAGTCATACCAAAATTCTCAGATTTTTTTGCCTTAATAACAGAGTCAAGAAAATAGAACTTAAAAAAAAAATAATGTAATAAGAGAAGTTTTCCTCCGTGGTGATGCCCCTGCTCTTAGTTCATCAATTTTAAGTTCTCTAAATTAGCAATACCTTCTGATTACAATGCTACTTTAGGACTGACACAAGATCTTGTGGTCAAAGGCTTACCCACTTAGAAAGAAAATGAGCTGCTTCCTCCTCTTCTTCTTCTTCTTTGAAAAAAATCTTTCATCATTCTCCAAAGCAGGTGATACGATTTAAATTTCTAATTCTACACAGAACACTTGGGCATTAAGTATGATGAATGAGCATGTGATCTGTAAGAAACTCATAAGAAGAGAGTAAATGCTGCCTTTCAATAATCCAAGATCAATAAACAAGTGGATTAATCAGTTACCAGGAGTAGTATCATTTTGTGTCCTCTGTGGATCTATTCTCAAATAAAGACAATCTAATTAACATAGACAAGTGATTATAAAAATTATTTCATATGAGAACCACTAGAGGAAATTTTAAAATCAATTCCCAGATCTCACTCTAAACTTAATATCTCAAATGTTATAATCCAAGAACAGGTATTTTCTGAAAATTCTAGAGGTGATTTTTATGCAAAGCCAGAGTTGAAAACCACTATGATAGTTGATGAACCAAAATAATGCACTAAGTATGTGTTAACCAATCCTCTCTACAATTTAATGTCATGAAATTTACAATTGATTAATTAATCTTGCATTCATCAGAAAGTGTCCTGCTGCTATCATTCCAGAGGAAAAATACCTTGAATAAAAACAATGCCATTATTGTATTCATTTTCCAACCAAAAAATGGAATTTTGTTGGCACATTAAATTATCTTGCCTTACTACTAATCATAACTCTAACTTAATAGTGATAAATACTTGTTAATGATTAAAGTCTATGGGAAGTACCTAAAATGGTTTCTAAAATGTATAGAAATGATGAATAAAAAGGTTTATATAAAACATTATACATAAATGTTAATACAATGTATTAAAATATTCTTTTAATGAAATAGAAATTTACAATCTGGCTGAAGTGCAAATTAAGAAAACAAAGATAGTCATAACCATTAAATTTTTAATGTGACACTCTACATGTTTGTTTGCAATAATGCAGATAGGCTTTCTTGAGAAGGAAGAGAAATGCACAATAGTTCTTCTGACTTGTCACAATATACATATCTCACAGGATATATAACTGATACATATATATCTCACAATTACGTTTTCTTCATTACCACATTATGAGTGGTGAAATATAATTAATTTCAACTTTAGAACAATTCAAGAAGTTTTCTTAAAATAAACTCTTCAAAATTCCATCTCATGGCTAGAGGAACTGGAACATTGTTTCCTTTTCATGTGGTAGCAGAATATTTGCTACTTTTAACCATTTATTTCTAAAGTCAAGTGCAAGAAAAATAAAAGCCTAAGCAAAACTGCCACATCATCCATTGTGAGATACACTGAGTCTCTAAAAGGTAGTTAAGAAATGTAGAGAAGGTAATCCATTATACCTTATTGAAAAGAAACACTTTAATCTTTCAAAGAAAACATGTTGACAGATATATGGAGACATAACAACACATTGTCACCAAGTGTGAGGACGTGAAGTGATAATGAGGTTTTTTTTTAAGTTTGTTTGAGGCCCGTGAATTCTAATAGAGTACATAAAAGTGATGTCTTCTAGAAAATGTGGGTTTATTTTATATCTAATTTCTAGAAATGATTATTCACAAGTCATCTTATTTAATCAGAACTGTCATCATAGCTGGAAGACTTGTGCTAATCTTTTGGTGATACCGTTTAAGTGAAAAACAGAAATATTTTCAACTTTCATGAGATTCTTAAAGTGTTTTTATATAAAAGTCAGAGGACAAAATAGTTAAGTGTTAAGACAATTCAGCATTACAACCTATGATTATGGATGAGTTCTAACAAAGATTAGATAGGCAACTGTGGGTTAATTTACCTAATATGTGGCTCAATTCTTCAACTGTAATATGTATTTTATAATAAACAGCACATAAATTTGGAGTGAAGAATAAACAATAACAACTATGCATACAATTTAATACAGTGTCTAGCACAAAGGAAGTGTGAAACAGAGGAGGACACTGTGAGCCTACTGGGCATGGAAGCATTTTATGTCCCCCTTTTCTGTAAGTAAGACTCCAGCCTCCATGACCTTCCCTGAGCTCCAAAGGGCAGATTCAAACAGTTGCTAATCATGGGAGAAGCAGCCAAGAAATCATCTGAGGCAAGATTAAAGGGACCAGAGAAGCTCACCAAGATTAGGAGACCAACCACCTGAGACCCTCCACATACCCTAATCTTGTCAGCAACTTCCACCCTTGAACTGTTGCTATAAAACTCCTTATCAAATCCTCCCTTGTTGGGACATGTAGCTTTTCAATGCAGGAACCCATTCTGTCCCCCTTTGCCTGGAAAAACAATAAAGCTATCCTTTTCTACGTCACCTAAAACTCTGTCTCCAAGATTCAGTTTGACACTGGTGATAGAGAGAGGCCGAGTTTTTGACATCAAGTGCTTAATAATAGGTAGCTACTGTTGCTAGCTGTAAATCAAATACAATATGCATGTGTGTCATTTATCGATTAACTAGTACTTCTGATATGAGTATTTGAGAGATATATTTAATGTGCACATTTATATGCTCATTTTGTGTTTATCAATTATCCTTATCTATCTGATTAGGATAACAACTGGCATTCTGTGATATCCTGGGTTTTCTATGCTTTCACATTTAAAAATAGTAATACATACTAAATTAAAAGAAAGGTGTAAATCATACTAAAAATCCAGTTGCAGTAGATTGAAAAACACTTTAAATGTCTCTAAATAGATAGGCTTTTCTTTCTTTCTTTTTTTTCTTAAACAGGATACAGGGCCATATATAAAAGGCCATGTCTCTTTTAAAGTAAATTGAACTCTGTGGTTTGTCTAGGATTAACAGAAAAGATATAAATCTTTATAAAAAAACACACTACACATTTTTAATATACTCTGATATAGACACTTCATGAAATTTTTAACATTGCTTTTCTGTTTAACTTTATGTATTTAAACAGGTTTGTAAGAAAATTGATAATTTTTATGCTCTGAAATCATATAACCATTGAATGTTGATCATTTCTAATATTAAGTTTATACAGTAAAGTAATTAAATTTGAAAAATATATTGCCATAGCTCAAGAAATAAATTATTGCTAAAACTTTAAGTAGATACTACCAGATAAAATATTATCAGAAAATATTCAATAAATAAGCATGATATTTCATGAGGTTTTACCCTGAAATAATATATGTCTCAGGAAGTTTTTTTTATGTCATTATGTCACATAGATTATATTAAGTAGTAATTACTGCTAACAAAATGTAATATTGCACTAATTACCACAGTTACTAACACAACTTTATAAAAAATAAGAAAGCTATTGCTAAAACTATTACATTAATGTCCCTCTGAGATTTGAACTATAATTGCTGTTATTTTTATTTTTCCCCATGAGACACATAGGAATGCAGGAGTCAGCTGACAATATACTCATGTAATTATATTTCTCCCTATGTTTGAACTGTTAGGCAGAATTTTTGCGAATAAAACTTAAAATAAATAGTATTCTATTCCCTTCATATTAAGCTTGGCTATTCTTGGGCCAAGAGAGATTCAAACACAGGGTAGAAATGTCATATTATGTGTTATGACCTCTACTCAAAACTTATTCTGTAACATGGAGAAGCTAAAGAATCACAAGAAATAAAGGATAGTTTAGACATTGCCTAGCAACACCTCAAAAAATAAAAGCTATGGAAGACTCACCAGAAAAGAGAACAGGTGAAATCATTTAAAAACTATTTTAGACATAGTTTCTAAGTCATCTAGGTGGAAAAAGAGAGCTAAGCAGAAATGGGCTCATTTTCCATGCATCAGAGGAGCAATAGAGGAGTAGAGAGAAACAAAGACATACTCTTCTAATCATCACTGCAAACTCACATCAAGGCAGTAAAATTTTCATCAGAAATAATAAAAAATGAGTTCCAAATTTAAAGTAGTAAAATATAAATCTAATATAAAAATAAAGAATTGTATCAAAATACTAGTAGTAGTAGTAGAGGGGACTTATGTTGGCAACAGTAGGTAGAGGTGATATAAACTACTACAACACCTTCAGTGAGATTTCTGCAGCAGTTTTGAGTGAAATGTTTATACACATACCCTTTCCTGGGTCTAAGGAATGAATTTGAGGAAATTACTACCAGACAGTATTAGGGGAAGGAGGGGACAGAGCCATTTTGTGTGGAGGTAATGTTAGATAATGTAAGACAATCTGTCTTAATATAATCTAGCTTTTGATTGAAACCACTGTTCATGGAAAGGGTGGGATGATAAAATGGGGAAACGGGGTTTCCCTGGTAGTGCATTGGTTGAGAGTCTGCTTGCCAATACAGGGGACACGGGTTCGTGTCCCGGTCTGGAAAGATCCCACATGCCGCAGAGCGGCTGGGCCCGTGAGCTATGGCTGCTGAGCCTGCGCGTCCGGCGCCTGTGATCCACAACGGGTGAGGCCACAACAGTGAGAGGCCCGTGTACCGCAAAAACAAACAAACAAACAAACAAACAAAAACAAAAAACAACCAAAAAAAAAAACATGAGGGAGCAACTCAGATCAGCAGACTGAAGTGTCTAGGTTCTGAGTAAGTTAGGGTATATATGCTAGGCTCTGTCACTGTTCAGGCTGTGGCCAAAAAAAAAAAAAAAAAAAAAAATTGTGCTGCTATTTTGGTAAACAAAGAATGTTGCCTGCCTTTTTGGTAAAAAAAAAAATACTGTCTACTTTCAAGCCTTCAGGCACTGCAGCCATCCTGATGTGTGCCCTGAGGGGAATTCAGGATGGAGAAAAACAGGATATCACCTTAGATAGTTAAAATGCATATCAAAAGAATAATTTCAATGAGTCCATATTCTTGCATCTTCCCATACAAAGAAAAGCACTAAAATCATTAACTTGAGATGTGTTTTTTTTTATTCAAACATAAAGTCACAAAAATTATAATCATCCTCATAAGTTCACTCAGTCCCAAGTAATTAATTTTTTTTATCTTGATCCTTTGTTAGCACTTTTATGAATTCATCAGTTTTCCATTAGAGTTCTGATAATGCTTATTCATTCAGTTTAACAGTATAGTCAGTTATCAGAAACCTATACTTGTCAGTCTTTTCCATGAATTCCTTGAAGATGAGAGATGTGTTGTTTGTTGTTATTTTATGTGTGTGTGATAAGCAGTAATCTTTTGATGTTCAACCACCTTTTTACTTGTTTTTTCAGCATAACTCCTATATATCATGGCTCCTTCCTTACCTTTTCAGAACAGTTCCTCAGAGCTATCTGAGAGGCTGTCACCTGGGCTGTAGTCTTCAGTAAGTTCCCCAAACAATACATAACTCACACCTTTTAGGTTGTAATTTTTTTTTTCCAGTTGGCAAAGCCCTAAGAGTTTTTTTGTTTTCCTGGGTGATTGCAATTCTATATATTTATCCTGCCCCTTCTTTAACTTACCTGCACCAGGTAAATTGTTCTAAAATATAAAGCTGAAAGTTTTAATCACCTGCTCAAAATGAACATGTCTTTCATTCTTCACCAGGAAAAAGTGTAATTGTCACAAGTTTATTGGTAGGTATTTGAAAGTAGATTTAACTGCAACCAGCAAATTTTAGTAGAGAGGAAAATTGTAGTTAATATTTCCAAGAAGACAAAGGCTTCTATATACTTATTTTGATAGGGAAGAAGGGAAAGTGATTAATTAGAACAAGCATGTCCACTGTCACGGTGGGACCCTAGCAGGGTCTGACTGTGACACAGATTTTATCACACATGATAGTGTCCTGAACCCCACACCACTCTAACTTCAACACCTTTTCCACAGTGCTGATCACATGGTAAACACTCAACAAAAATTTGTTGAATGAGTGAAAGGAGTTCTCTTGAGGAGAAGTGAATGTCAAGTTCCTGAATTCAGAGGAAGTAGTGTAGAATTAGCTGGCAAGTGGTCATCATCTAAACTACTTTTGTGGAATTAATTTTATCCAAGAAATGATCTGAAATGAATGAAAAAAAAATAGTCAAATGATGTACCTGAAAAAAATACTTGAGGGTTAGTGTGAATTAGAAGTCATACAGAAAAACTAGAAGGGAATAGCTCTTGCTTCTCGGTTTATTACAATGGTTAGCAGACTAAGTGTACTAGTACCACAACAACCAATAATTGTGTTAATGTAGTAACAACCATGTACTGGGCAACTAGTACGTGATCAGACATTATATTCAGTGCTTACCTGACATTATCTCGTTTACTCTTTAAAATAACCTTCAAAGAAATGGTATTGTAACAGGGAAGAACAAAATCTGACTCCATGTTGAGTCTGTTTCTTTTACCTTGACCTTTGCTTTCTGTTGCTTTTGTTCTGTCTATAGTTATAACCATTTATGGCCTGCCTCGGGGAACCATGCCTCTCTGCCTGAATGTTAAACTAAAGTGACTTTGTTCAGCTCACAGGGAAACACCCTGACCCTGAACTCCTGTGAGTGGCTACAGAAAAGAAGAAATTAACACACCCCTCTCCAAAGCTGTCCAAAACGAGGAGTTATTTTGCAAGACTTATGGCCTTTTTACTTTACTTCCTCATCTCCTCCCAGTCTCTGTTCTATAAAAGAAACTAGTGTTCAAACCCCGATAAGATGATACTCTAGGACATTAGTCCACTATCTTCTCTGATGCCCGGCTTTCTGAATAAAGTCACTGTTCCTTGCCTCAACATCTCATCTCCTGATTTATTGGCCTGTTGTGTGGTGAGCAGACTGAGCTTGGATTGGTAACTGTAGTATTGTGTCCATTTCACATATATGTAAACTAGGCTCAGAGTGATTAATTACTATCTTAGATCACATAGTACATAGTGTGACCGGAATGCAAATGAACACCTTTCTGACTCCAAGTCTTCTTAGGATGGCATACAAATTTTGTTAAAACAATATCATTTAAGATCCCTATGTAATATACCAATAATTATGCTGTGTAAATTAACCAATCATTTTATTCATTCATTTTGGATTAATTCTTCATATTAAGAACATCATGTCTTGCATATATATGAAAAGAAGGAACATTGTTAATGCACATCAGTCTCTGAGAACATTGGACCAATATAAACTAAGGTTGAAAAGATACACATAAAACTCAGTTATTTGAGATTATTATTTAATTATTGCTTGTAAACTCAGAACTAGTTAATTCAACACCAATACAACATAGATTTTCTAGTTTTCTTCATTGACTTACATACGAATTAGATTATTTTGTTTATCTCTTGTCAAATTTCTTATTTTTTTAATTTTATAAATGCCAATCCTGTATACATACTACAAAAAAATTTAATTGTAAACAATATTGTTATTCTTGGGAACATGTTTAAAAGCATGTTTGAACTTAATTTAAATTCTCAAAATGTTCAAATATTAACCTCATTTTAAACATTTTTTCTCTAACTTCACATGTCTTACAAAGATTCAATGTGAGTAATACCTAAAATAAATGATTGTAAAACAAAATTATTTTTTTAAACATCTTTATTGGAGTATACTTGCTATACATTGTTGTGTTAGTGTTTGCTGTATAACAAAGTGAATCAGCTATATGTATACATATATCCCCATATCCCCTCCCTCTTGCATCTCTCTCCCATCCTCCCTATCCCACCCCTCTAGGTGGTCACAAAGCACTGAGCTGATCCCCCTGTGCTATGTGGCTGCTTCCCAATAGCTATCTATTTTATATTTGGTAGTGTATATATGTCCATGCTACTCTCTCACTTCATCCCAGCTTACCCTTCCCCCTCTCCATGTCCTCAAGTCCATTCTCTATGTCTGCATCTTTATTCATGTCCTGCCCCTAGGTTCTTCAGAACCTTTCTTTTTTTTTTTTCTTAGATTCCATATATATGTGTTAGCATATGGTATTTGATTTCCTCTTTCTGACTTACTTCACTCTGTATGACAGACTCTATCTAGCTCCACCCACCTCACTACAAATAACTTCCTTTTATGGCTGAGTAATATTCCATTGTAAACAAAATGTTTTGTAGTAAACTTTCTTCTCAACCTTGCTCTTCATTTATTAAAAGCTGGTGCCTGAAAATACTTCCAAAGTTGATATACATTATGCTAAATGAAGTGTTTTAAGCACTAGCAATTTCAGCTGTTTAATATTCAACAGACATAGTTTTAACAGTCAGTGCATGTTTTAAAATTTTCATTTCATAGCCATGCATTATTGCTGAGCTCTTAAAATCATCGCTTTGTTATGCTACTAAGAGTTGGCAAGATGGTGTTTTCACATGATACCCTAAAATTATAAAGTAAAAAAAGGTTGATGTTGTGTTTTCTGAAAGTTGTGCAAAGTGATCTGCTTAAATAGTATAACCAGAATTATCTTTTATGTTCTCATAATAAAATAACAACTCTGAACATTTCAAACTTCTAAAGAAATCTATAAAATCATTACTACTGATTCAATATATTTTTTTCTGAAAATTTAGATGACAAAATAAAAGTATGTGCTTGTTTGTGTGTACAAAATGGATCACATTATTCGAGATCTGTATTTTCCTTACACTTAAGTGTTATGACCATGTGTCTACATTTATTACTTCTTCTTAAAGGCTGCATATTATACATTGTCTGGATGCATAATAATTTGTTTATTCAATCTCATATATTTGGATATATATGCAATTAGTTTCAGTTTTTTTTCCATTTTGTCAACAATTCTGTAATTTTCTAATTATATACATAAGATAAATTATTTTAAGTGAAATTGCCACATTAAAGTTATAATTTTTAAAAAAGAATTTTAATACGTATTGCCTTTGTAGTTTAATAACAAAAATCAAATTCTGTGCCCTTTTGCATCCTGCAGCATCTTACATGTCACTCAACAATGACAAGTTGCTGGGACAATAGCTCACATCAGGATGGTGTGTAACCTCCTTGCAATTGCTCTACTGCAATTTACCATAGCTTTCAGATACTTCTGATGGGCCTCCTTTTGCAAAATCTTAAACCTGATAGTTTCCATTAAGTCACACCTGAGGCATTGGGAGCAGACATATTCCAAAATGGTATGAAAATGTGACAATAGTAGTATTCAAATAACTCTTCAGGTTTTGCAGCTGATAAATCCTTAAAATCTCTTTTCTCCTCTCCTCCCCAAATCAGTTAACCTAGGTCAATTAGGGATCATTTTAATGCAGTTTTCTGTGGTGCAGTTACCTATCTCAGGTTGAGGGTATGAGAAACAACTATATTTGGAGAATAGTTCAATACATGTGACCCATTTTTCAAAGACTTTTTTTTTTTTTTTGGTTCCTCAATCAGGTTATAAAATAATGAAATAGAAAAAAAAGTCAGATGTCAAAAAGTGAACTGCAACTGATGAGATGAAACCTCTAATGTTCTTAATAATTTAAATAGTACAATTAAAAACTGTCATTACATATAGTTTCTAAAATAGTAGATATATTCATATTCTGCTTTTATATATTTTTGAGGTCTATTTTGAGTACTAAAATCCTACAGAATAAAATATAAAAGGGTTAGAGATCAACCTGAAATTTTCTCTGATACATGAATTACTAGTTACTTTTTGTTTCTTAGTTATGTTTCTTTTTATTATATCTATCCACCCAGTATCTTAATTTCAGATTTCATTTATTAAAAAATGAGAGATAGACTTTTTTGTATAAGATATAATGTTTATAATTTATATTTATCTTAAAATTTAATAATTCACTTATATATGTACACACATATGCCACTTCTATTACACATACACAAATGTATACAATTTTGTCATGTTATTTGCTTCTGTATTGGGAAAAGGTTAAAAAGCATGAAAGCATATAATGAAATATTTGACATTAAAGGGGATGTTTCTTTTATTATTAATAATATGCAGTATAAATACGAAATGGAACAGGACCCTGTGGGCCCTTCCAGGTACGAATCCTTTCTGTGTCGTCCCCACCACTCCTCCCCTGTTTCTTGTTTTTAGAAAATATGCTTCATTCAGCCTCCTTGATCCTCCCTGAATTACAAAGGGCAGATTCAAACATTTGCTTCTCAGTAAAGGGAGGGAATGCAGTAAAGGGAGGGAAACTAAGGAGGAGCAGTCAAGAGCAATAGTTCAGTGATAAAGCACCCCTCCTCAAGGAATATTCATTACACTACCTTTGAGTTCTGTAGGAAAGGTGGAGGATGGTGCATATCAAAGGAATGATTTCAATGAGCTCATACTTTTGCATCTTCTCTTGCATAAAAAGTGTTAAATCCATTAACTTGAGATGTCTGGTTTTCTTTAATTAACAGTAGCCTTTTGATATTCTGACTACCTGGTTTTTGTTTCAAAAACTTGTATATATCCTGGCTCCTCCCTTACATCTTCAGAGCAGTCCATCAGAGTTATCTGAGAGGCTATCTTCTGGGCTTCAGTCCTCAGAAAGTCCACCAAAAAAATATAACTCTCAACTTTTAGGTTGTGCAATTTTTTCAGCTGACAAGTCCAAACTATTATCTTCTGCAGCAGTGTCTATCAAATTATGCTGTATTCTGGCATTTGAGATATGGGTTAAGCTCTTCCTAAAGCTCAGTAGAATGAACAAATTTTGACTCAAAAGAAAATTAAAACAAAACCTAACAATAAGTGTAAAATCACAAAAATAACCTAATTTTAAATTCTAAGTCTTCTGGCATTGATAATACAAATCGCAAAAACAAACAAAAATATACATAAAAAGAAAGAAAACAAAGCCCTAAATTTCTGTAAGAATGAAAGAGAAGTTTTTATCTCAAGTTCATGTGCCCAAAGCACGGTGAGGCCAAACAAAATGAAATGTTGGGAGTTTGGAGTAGAGAAAAGTTTACTGCAAGGTCATGAAAGGAGACGAGATGGCTCATGCCCTAAAAAGCCCCAGCTCCCTGAAGGGTTTTGAAAAGCACTTTTAAAAGTCAGATGAGGAGGAGGTTCACAGCTATGTGATCTGCTTGTGCACAGTTCTCTGATTGGCTGATGGTGAGGTAACAAGGTAGTGTCACAGATATTAACATTATTAGTCCTCATGCTCCAGGTGGCTTGGTGCTATGTGCTTATGGTTGTGAAGTAGTCAACATCTTCCATTTGTTGGGGGTAGAGTCACATCTGCAAACCAACTCAGGAAATGTGTATCAAATACCATTATCTAGGTACTTCAGAGAGGAGATTAGCAAAAGATATGGGAGAAGATCTGTCCTGGGAAGGCCCCAAAGGGTCCTTCTTGCTTACAAAGTCAAATTGGAAAGAGGAAGAACTGGTACTAAAGCACCCCAGTGCTTTCTAATGGTCCCCCCAAGCCAGAACCTATTTGTGCTCAAACTCTAACTTGCTACACAATGGAAGAAGGATCCACACTGAAGAAACAGATATCAGATGAATGTGAATGTAGTGTGTTGGGTTTGTAGCTGGAGAACATTTCCATAACAATTGAATTGGATGGCTAGGCTTTAAAATCTTGGGTGAGTTATTCTATTGTGTCTCACCAGGATACATTTCTTATGCCAGGTAGATAAAAAACCATGGGCCACTAATTGCCTATGCAATAACTCCACACCTATACAGTGTATGTTGGGAACCTTGATTATCCCTTTCTCAATCCACTCTTTAAATGAATCCAAGCACTGGGCTAGTTCAATAAAACTAGTCACTTGATTAACTCGATATTTACATGGTGGCATCTCAGATGGAGATGCCTATTTCTTTCGGTACACCTTGTTACCATCGTGGGGAGTAGCTACTCACTAACATGTCCATCGAAAGTTGTCTCATACTCTTACTGCCATAACTAACAGCACCACTAACTCTCTCACTACTTTACAGAAGTCTCTAGATTCGCTGGCCAAGGTGTTCCTTGACAACCGACTGGCCCTAGATTATCTGTTGACAGTACAAGGAAAGGTATGCATGTTGCACATACATTAACAATTCTTCCCAGGTAGAGACCAACATTGAGAAAATTAGATAACAAGCCACCTGGCTTCAGCAGACAATTAACCACCAATCCTTGCTATTCAATATGGGTGGAGGAATTGAAAACTGGTTCTCCAGCTTGTTCTCCTGGATCCCATAAAATATTAAAAACTTTCTGATGGGAGGTTTCCATTTTTTCATAACCTTCCTCTTTTCAGCCATAAAGATTTATATTTTATTTTGCCTAGTGTTCTTTACACTTGTGCTTCTGCAACTAAGATATTTTGGTCCAAGAAGGAGGCCTGGGGCTAACGGGTTCAGTCCTTCCATTTTAGAAATAGAGCAATATACTAAATTTTAAGCCTGAGATTAACAAAATTATGCTGACCTTGTATAACCAGATTCTTACTCTTGCTTGAGTGTCTGATTATAATAGTATTTTTCTAGTCTTTAGCTCCAGCTTCTCTAATCTAATTACTTAGTTTACTTTCTCTACAGCATCACAGGACAATGGTGATGTGGGGAATCCAGCTACTACCCACAGCAAATCCTACCAAAATAACAATGGAAGTCACCCTGGGGCCCCATAATGAGACAGGGCAAGAGCTCTGTGATGCCAACTAGGTAGGGTCTACAAGCCCCTTGCCAACCTGGAGAAGCTACAGAAGACAGACCTTCACCCATCATCTTCCCAATAAATATTTCTTGGGGTCTATATCTCTCAGGGGAGATTTATGGCAGTAGACAGATGGGCCCCAGGATGAGCAGCTGGAGTTTATACTCAAAGATGAAGATAGGTGAGGCTGAGCCCTACCCAGGTAAAAGGTAGAGAACACATATTTCTCATCCTGGAAGTCAAGGAGATCTTCCTGACTATAAACCTCCTTGAAGGTCAAAAAGGTAGGGGGTGCTACCCCATCGTAGGTGATGTCAACCTACCCATAGGCCTCTTGGCTGGAATCCATCTTGGCTAAAAGATGTGCACGCACATAGGAGGATCCTGAGATGTACCAAATATGGACTCAGAACCAGGCAAAGAAAAATGATTGGCTAAAGGAAACCCAGAAGAAATGCTCCATAAAAGTGATTCAAACTACCACAATTCTGACTCTCTCTTTCTGAGTCCACCCATGTGCCTATCCACACATCCTCTTTTTCCTCCTAGTAAACACTTTACTTGTTTCTCTACTTTCTGCCTTTGTGGGAATTCTTTTCCACAAAGCCAAAGGGCCAGGGCCTTGTCACTCACCACTGGTTCCTCGTGGTCTAGTGGCTAGGATTCAGTGCCCTCACTACTGCAGCCCAACCTCAATCTCTGGCCAGGAACTAAAATTCTGCTTCAAGCTGCTGGAGGCCAAGGCCAGCCACGATCAAAAGGGCAGAAATAAACCCACTTAATGTTGATTCTTTTTTTGGCATTTCCAATTCAGAGAGGCAGAAACTGGAGTACAGTTCAAATAACACACTTTTAAATGACATTAAAATAACAACATGTCCTGAAAAATCAAATGGACAGGTCATTCTGGAAGGTCATAATGACAAAAGTCTGACTCTCTCCTTCCTTGTTTTTGGACTTAGGAAATGTGAAAACTTCACTGATCTTCCAAGTTATGTTAAAAAAACATCCAAATGCTGAAAATGTTGTGGGATATATTGACGTGCAGGCATGACCATAGTAAAACAGCATGTTCATCAAATGTTGTCTTGTAATTAACCTTGCTGGTAAAATAGGATACACCTGAGACAACATAGTGGAGGAATTCCAAAGTCCACAGAGGCCATCTGGCTGGGAAGGAGAAAGCCTGGAAGTACCATCAGGCTGGGGGAGTTATTAACTGATAGGAAAGCTAGCTCCCAGGGATGCTAGTCACAACACTGAGAGACATGCCTGCAGTGGAATCCTTGGCAGTGCAAGACCTTTTATAATAACAGAAGGCACATACCCCATGGGAGCAAAAGGCTTAAATAAACCATACCATACCCATATTATGGAAGCTTCTGCCAATATTAAAATAATATTTTAATATGTAATGTAGGCCACAGATGGGCAATTATGATCCACAAGTCAATTCTGGCACATTTTGTTCTTTTGTAAATAAAGTTTTATTGTAACAAAGACACACATTTATGTAGCTATTGTTTATGGCTGCTTTTAAGCTACAATGGCAGAGTTGAATAGTTGCAACAGAGATCATTTGGCCAGCAAAGTTTAAATTATTTGTTATCTTGCTGTTTACAGAAAGTTTTCTTACTCTTGGTAAGAAAGAGGTATATTTATGAATATGGAAACATTTTTGTGAGATAATATTAACTGTAAAAGGAAATTATAAAACTATGTATGCTAAGCTTATATTTTTGTGTACCTAAAAATGTGTATGTGTATTTGTGTTCATTTGTGAGTGTATAGGAAGGATAAACATCATGTTAGTGATGGTTATGGTTATGAGAAAAGATTATTAGGGACTTCCATTTTGTCATTATTATGCATTTAAAAAATTTTCCATAAAGAAATTACATTCATAACCCACAAAAAGATATTTTTTTAAAGAAAATGAGCAAAATCTTTGGGGCAGTCTTTATCATTGGCGGTGCAATCATTGTTTCTAACAGGTGAATTTTCAGAAAAGGAAAACGGACCCTTCTTGTGTTTCAATAGTGTGGGTCCTGCCAGCCTCATGTACTATGTAGGCCTCATTCAAGAATGGGGTAGCTGCAAATTATGTCAAGGTTCTATGAGTTTGATAGCAGTTGTCTGGAAGAGGGACAACTGCTCATTTTCAACTGTGGTCTCACAAGCATGGAGAGACTGTAATTTTCCTCTGTGCTCCCTCAGTTGAACATGGAACATCTGTCACAAGACTGTTGTCTGATGTGGCAGCAAAGGCTTCTCTTGATCTAAGAGCCCAGCAGCTGCTACAGGAAAGGAGATCAGAGAAGTACAACCAATATGTCGATACTGTACCAGACTTACATGATTAATCAATTTTTTTAATGACAATAAACATTGCAGCATTGGGAGTAATAATCATGGCAGTGTGTATTATATATATATATATATATATATATATATATATATATATATATATATATATATAAATGTACATATTTATTTATTTAAATCTTGTTGAGCCTGCCATTTGACAAAAATAGACTCATTCTTAAAGGAAGAATGTAATAATATATTTGAAATATCTCTAATAATTCATGGTTTTAATTTTCAGTATGAATTTAAGCCTTGGATGGCAAAGTTGGCTTTTCATTGTCCAGTACAAGTTTGCAAATATTGTCACAGAATAACCCAAAATTATTTGATGGTACTAAGGTTTTTTTGCAAAAATTGAGTTGAATTCAAATGCAACTGTAAAACAAGATGAACAAATCTTGCCCAAGATTTGTGCCCAAGATTAACATATTAAGATGCAATGTAGAAATTTGATGAACTTTAAAAGCCTTGGCCTTTTAAAAGCTGTTCTCTGTATATCATATTTGATTTATTAAAACTCTCCCATTTTCTGCTGGTTACAAAGAAGAATGTAGATGAAATCTGGGGGTCAGAAAGAATTACTTAATTTACAGAACCTAAGAGGTGAGTGTTTATGTGGGAGAAAACAAAGTACCCAGGTTAACAGCATAATCTCTGTAGACAGGATAATTGGGATTGAATTCTGCTTACTGGCTGTGTAAAACTGGGCAAGTTTAAAGCCCTCAGTTAGCTTATCCTTAGAGTGTAGGCAATTATACTACTGCCTGTCTCCCTCATAAAGTTATTTTCACAAGCAAATGGTCTAATAGTTGTAATGTGTTTAGCACAGTAGATGGCATATATCAAGGACTATGTGTATTATGTGCTGGTAAAGTAAATGATGACCAGTGTGAAGTTTATTTGGTATGTAATAATGAGCTGCCAATGTAAAGTCACTAGAAAGAGTGAACATGAATGAAGAAACACTTAGGAAGGGAAGATGAGTTTGGTTGCAAGCTCAGGGCTTAGTCAGACACAGATTTTTAAAAATTCCAGAAGGGACAAGACTATGGAGAATTCTGGCTTTGGTAGAAAATATGATGACTAAAAATTAAGAGAGTCTAACAAAATATTGAGTTGTCAGGAGAAATGTAAGCAAATTTTGTTTTACTCTTACCTTGGCCATTCCAAATGAATATGATGCAATCCAAGCAGGGGACATTGGACTCTGATATTTTTGTTTTTGTTTTTTTCTCTGTATACTCCACAAATGATCAGCAAGCACAGTACATTTTGCTTTTTTATCATTCCTCACTCTTAGAGTGTTGGTGAGTTCCTATAACTCCACCCATAACCCAAACCCCCACCTTGGACACCAAGCTATTGAAACATGTGATCCATGTTTTAAAGGTTGTTTGACTTTAATCTATTTCACTGCCCACATATTTCTGTCATTAATATGAATTTCTCCCACTATTTCTCAGTAGTGTATTCCATTCTACAAAAGTATATAATTCCTCAGAGTTAATTAGATATCACTTAAATCTTCTTAATGATGTGAAACTGACCTGTTTACTCATGTTGTATTTCAACCTCTTCTGGACTGTGATTGTTTCAGTTAGTGAAAAATGCTGTTATTAAATCCCATCAACAAGTTATCAACACAATTATGTAGATGTGATTTTATTTTGTGGGCGCTACCAGATGATTTTAGATAATTGAGGTTCAGTTATCCACTTTGAACATCAAATTAAAAATCTAAAGTTTGAAGACAGAAATATTTCTCACTTTAAATACTTTTTTAGATAATATATAAGTATTCTTGTTTATTTCACTATGATTTACAAAACCCATACTTCAATTCTTTCAGCTCTGCATAATTACTTATATGGTTCTTAAAGCACACACATGGACATACACGCATAAACACAGGCATATACACACATACACACTTTCATAATGTGGCTTAAACCTTAAGTTCTTCTTAAAATCTTATCTAAGTTAATGGAAATCCATCATCTAATAAGCCTAACCTACTCTGAAAAAGGAAAAACAAAATTAAACACACACTAGCTCAAATAACTCAAAAACTGGAATAGAGGTTTGATGTGGCCCTTTTTGAATCATCAAATGTTAAGGGAGAATTTTGAGTAGATGTTGAAGTCACATGAATAAGGTCAAATGAGTCAGTACCAAAGACTCTGCATTGATTAGAGCTCTGGAAATGAAGTGAAAAGCTCTTGAGAAAGACAAAGGTACCTGCATAAAATTAGAATAAGTAAATTTATAGAAAAAGTAGGCATCATCTCTGTAGGTTGTTTCATTTCCCTCCATTGTTAGGAAGATCTAATCCATATCACAGAGGTGGATTTTCAGGCTTTTCAAGTCAAAATCCACCTTCAGTGACTAAACAGCCTCCTGGAAACTGTTGCTGTGATATCCTTCTCTAACTTTTCTCTTCATCCTGACATCCATGAGCATCCTTCCTGATGTTCTTTTGTTCCATATTCTTTTTCATCTTCTTAAAAGGCTTAGCACAGGATATCCCTCTTGTTTATTTATTACTATCCTTATCATCTGTGTGGTATTCTTATCTCCATTCTCTCTTTCATTTTGGTTTATCCCAAACACTGTTGACAGTGTTCTTCCTAAAACAAGTAATGCCAACAGATATCTCTTTGAATACAAAAAAATACACTTAAACTTCAATAATTCCCCAAAGGCTACCTAGTAACATCCAAATTCCTTAGGAAGCTATGCTCTACTCAAAATCAAAGTATTTTAATGACTTATTGCATTCCTCTTAGAACAAAAGTTTGTTATTCATTTTTTATTACAAAAGTCTACAGTAAAATAAAAAAATATATATATTGCAGTGGAAATTGCTATTTTCAGTTTTGAACCAAAGTTCCTCTGTTATCTCTAAATGTTGATAATGTAACTTATCCTCTGTGACCAAATAGGTAATTTTTGGAAGATGTGGACATTTCAGATGATCGTAGGAAATACATTTTCACATGTTTCAGTTCAAACTTATTTATAGTCAGACATAATTTTTATTCACTTGGTTTTCTTGGATGAACATATTTTAATAGAGTTTCTACAATTATAGTTCTCATATTCTAGGTATATTTTGTTTGTTTTATATTTTGCTGTGCTTTAATGTTCAATGAACAAAGATTCATCAATCATATCTTTTGAAAATATTTATTATGTAATATTATCAATGCAACCCATGCTTAAATATTAACTAACAAAAATAAGAAAATAAAATTAATCCTATCAAATAGAGGTAAACACTGTTCAGATCTTGGTTTATAGACTTTTGTAAATTTTATACATATATCTATACCAGTTTTCTAAGAATAGTATCATAACATGTTTACTTCTTTTCAATCAACTTTTTTTCACTCAGTGTTATATGCATATGCTCTATGTTTGGGAGGTTTACTAATTAAAAGTTATTCTGCAAGATTATTACTAGCTGTGTGACCCTAGGGGAGTAACTTAGCATCTCTTCGATTAAATTTTCTTGTCTGAAATACAGAGATGAAAACTGTACCTTCCTCTTAGGGCTCATGAAAAGATTAAATGCAAAGTACTTAGAAAATATAGTATGTACTATAAAATAATAATGACAACATGTTATTACATATCTTCCTCAACTTGCTCATTGGGTTATGTCTCAATAACCCCATCCTAAGTTGAAAATAGCATAAGCTGAAAATGCACTTAATACATAAAGATATGGAACAGCATACCTTAGTCTAGCCCACCTTGAACGTTCTCAGAACACTTACATTATCCACTGATAATTGTTAGTTCGGTAAGTGCAAAGGCCTCCCCCACAGGAGACATTACATCTGAATTGAAGTGCTTTAACTTGCCCAGCCTGTAGACTGATTCTAGCCCACAGTAGGTTCTAAATAAGTATTGGATGAATGAAGAAAGGAAAAACACATTCTTACTCTGGCAAGAATGTGAGATAAGACTAAAGGGGGGAACCCTCATATTTTATATTCATTAGACAGTTAATTTTAACCATGAAAAAATTTGATGTGTGAATTTAATGAGGGAAGACAGAAACATTTTATTTTTAAAGCAAGATCATCATGAAAAGAATAAATTTAGAATTTTTTGATATTTCAAAAATGTAGCAACTTTTAGTATGAGCATTTGACCTAATGGATTATAAACACAGAACAAAAAATTATTCTGTTGCTACATAACTTTGTTGTAAATTCAATAGAACTCATTTTCTACATTTTCTTGAGAGGATTAAATGGATTATTTCAAATTGAAATTTAAGATATGAAATTTTGAATTGCAGGAGGGAAAAGTTTGTTTTATTTTAAAATTAAATTCTCCCCATTACAGATGGAGAAATTGAGTTTCAATGGTAATCAAGGTAAAGTCACATCACAAATGTAGAGTTGATAGAGTTGACATTTTAATTCAGGCCTTTTGTTTACAAAATATTTTCTTTCAAATTTGTGAAGAAGGAGCTTAATTATACCAGTACAGTTTCCTGGGAGGTGGGAGGGGCTGGGTGGCTGAGGGTAAATATGCTTACCATATAAATGGGTAATCTCCTCTAAGCTTCACTAGGATGATACTTTACCAGCCTCTTATGTGATCCAAATATACCTCTTTAAGTAAAACAAATTGACATTAAGAACATTTCCTATGCATCTGGCTTATCTAAACACTTTGAGAATAAACTCTCAGTGTTTCAAGATGTGATCCCATCTTAGTACAGTTAAACTGAAAATGATTCTGCTTTCACTAAATGATAGGGCAAATTTAACAATTCATTCAACAGATACTCTCCCAAATGTTGAAACATTTCTGAATTCAATGAGGAGAAAAAATACATTCATACAAATTCTGTAGGTTGACTATTAAAAAAAAAAAAAAAAGTGCCTGGCATGGCTTTAGGGAGGAAAAAAAAACTGCTTCTGTCAGGAACACTTACCTAGATCTAGGGTAAAAATAGCCTTCACAGATCCAAATATAAATAAGAGATCTTCATCAAACAAGTGTCAAAATTAGTTTAAAAAAGTGAAACAACCAGAATCCACACAAATTTTACAAAATCCATCTGATTTTGCTATACATATGCCAGAGAAGGTCCAAGACAGAGTTCAGACTTTGAAACTACATGAGCTCTCTCTCTCTCTCTCTCTCTCTCTATCTATCTATCTATCTCTCTCTAATGGTTTGTTCCATATAAACAGTTGTATAAAACAGAAACAGCAAGAATAAATATCTGTTACATAGATATTTATGTTAAAAACAAAAACACTATAAGGTAATAATTTTTAGTGAAAATTCATTGCTTGTCTATTCAACATCATTGTCTCCCAATAGCATCCAGAAGTTCCTTGGGAGAACGACCCTTTTTCCATTGTTCAAAGACAAAAGGTTTGGGTGGCATTGGCTTCTGGGGAGAGCTCTGATTATCAAACACCAGCATCTGCTCTACTTATCTTTCCCCAATGAACAGTCGCCCAGATATTTGCAATTGTCTCATGTCAATCTCCTGTTCACTTTGCTTCCTAACCAAAGTTATTCTGAACAGAGTAAATCCCAGAACTTCCTTCCCCAGAATTTATTTGGCAGTTGGAGGAAAAATGCTCTTACTCTAAACCAGAAAGAAGCCAGTACTTACATTGTCTGCCACCCTCCTGAGAACATGAAGGAATCTAGCCTTTAAATAAAGCTGCTACACCAGAAGAACAGAGAGTTGGAAAAAGCCTGAGTCCTGGGTCACATTACTCTAACCTTGCTTGGAGTCAACCTTACACTGGACTTTTCAGCTGTATGAGCCAACCACTTTCCTTTATTGTTTATGCCAGTTTAATGCAGACATTCTGCTACTTGCAAACAAACACATAATCACAATATAGTGGCAGTGGCGGTAGTTATTATTATTTGAGTGTTTCCTAATTGAAAGACTTTGTGTTAAATGCTGCCTAGGAGGTAAAGGCTTTTATTGCCTCCATTTCATAAATAAGGAAACACATTTGAAGAAGTTACATGACTAGCTTAAGATCACACATCTGCTAAATTGTCAGAGCTACAATTCAAATGGCTTTCCCAAAGTCTACATTATGGGAGCCCTGGATGAGAGCATGGCTGTAAAGAAAAGTAATCGTGGACTTAATTATTGGCCTCACCATTGCTAGTTGTGTGACCTTGGGCAAGTTATTTAACCTTATTGGATCTCAATTTCTTCAAACATAATTTTGGGAAGATAATAGTTCCTAACTTATATGAATATTAAAGGAGTTAAAACATATGAAGTGCTTAGAAATGTACCTATGTAATAGTAATCACTCAAAAAATACTAGCTCTTATTATTAATTACTAGTGATAAAGTTAATTTGTGTATTAGGACCCACAAAATGGAGGTTGCCCCTGTGCCCTGGCTGACATCACAAATCTAAACCTAAGTCAGCCTACACTTAAATCTAAACCTAAATCTAAACACCTGTCAAGGAAACCTAATATGGACCAAGCATAATCCTCCAACTAATCTTTCTCAAGCTCTCCGTACCCTAGAAAGCAGGACCTGCTCACCTTCCAAGGAAATCCCCGACCTCCTAGTCCATCATGCTCTGCTTCCATGTTGCCTCTTCTAACCTCTGGAAAGCTGGCTCTTGCCCCAGATCCCTCAGGAATAGTGCTCCATTGCTTGTGAGGCACTGTATTTCCCCAACCCATTGTACTCAAGGGAGACATCAAACTCGTTACTAAATTGTTTTAGCCACTTGGCACTTGGCTTGCATTTATTAGTTTTCATGGAAACGTTTTCAGATTAGGTTTCCTAAACAACAGAATACAAATTCTTTAGGCACATCATCCCTGCCTAAAAACAGACCTAAATACATCTCAGCTGGAAACGTAGGGTTATCATAGAGTTCAGATAAGAATGGCTGTAATATTTCTGGTTTTGTCTTCCTATTCCACATGTATTTGACCTTATTGATTTTTTCCCCCAACATATATTTATTAGCATTTAGCTTGTGTTTCAGAGTTTTGGAGAAGGGGAACAGAATAGCAAACATAAAGCAGATAAGATTTTTACTTTCATGTAGCTTAACAGTCTTGTGGACTGTGTAGGAGATAGACACTTAAATAGGTAAACACCCTACAAAAATACATTTCTGACAAAAGTGCTACAAAAGTAAAGTGTAGTGTACTGTGAGAACAGGTAAATGGAGACTCAAAGCTAGTCCAGGAAGGAAGAGGATGGTCCTCTGTGAATAAGATTTTTATCTAAAACTAGCTTCATATGGAGAGAAGTGTTTAGAAGAGAGGACAGCATGAACAACAGCCATGAAGTAGAAAGCAACTTCATGCTTTTAGGAAATTTAACATCCTCTAGTAGCTAAATTAGAGTCAGGGGACATACAGTTAGTGAAGTGGCTGGAGAGGTTGACACAAAACAGATTATACTGCATTTTGTAGACCATTTTATAGACTTGTGAATTCATCCTATGAGTCTTAAGTAAGGTAGTGGGGTGGTTCCATTTTGTTTTTTAAAGAAGTCATTTACTATTTTGTGGAGGATAGATGAGAGAGGCATGCAAATGGATTTGTGAAGAATAATTAGGAGAATATATTAGTGATTTTGAGAAACAAAACTATTACCTTGAACAGGGTAATGGTAGAATGATAGAGGAAAATAGCTGAATCAATAATTATTTAAAAATTAATGAGACTTGGTGATACACTAGATATAGTCACTGAAGTAGATGCTGTGGTGACCTACTAAAATCCCCTCTACTGAACCAGCTGCTGTTTAAGTAGGTTGCTAGGCTTACACCTAATCCCTTTAACAGACAAATTCAAAACCTGCTTGGAAGTTAGATACCAATCTTCATCCCTCATACTCACACCCCAAGCCAATGACTGTCAATCTCTAAAGGACTGTCTCTCTTGATACAGAATACCTTGTGTATCCAAATTCCTGTTTCAGTCTCTTCTAGGGAACTGGAAATAAGATAGCCAGACAGTTGGCAATGGATAAAATATTCCTACGATGATTCTCATCCTTCTGGCCAAAGTAACTTTGAAATGCACTGAGATAGAGCTGGGTATGGAGGTTATATGCAAATTCATTTGGAGACATTAAGGGTTTGAGACTCATATGAGCCAACCGTGTAGGGATATCAAGTTGCTTTTTAGCTAAAGGAGGGAACTGGTGCTTTCTGGACCTCAGAAAGGAAGGGAAATAAAATTCGATTGTATAGATGTCATAAAAAATAAATGCAGCTTGGGAATGAGAGAGAGAATAACATGAGAAAAAGGTCAAGCCTCCCCTCAAAGATTTGGAATTACAGTGAGCCATTTGCTAACAGAATTTTCTCCACTTCTTCTCTGAGGGCCCCTTTCATGTTGAGGTTTGGGAAATTTATCCTTTTGGTTTGTTTTGGAGAGGGCACTATTTCTGAAGTGATACCAACTATTTTTGCAGCTTTCAGCTCTTTGTACTTTGTATTGGTAAAAATTGTTGTGAAAGCTTTTTTCCTTAGGCAGTGCATCAGCTTTATCTGGAGTTGATTCTGGCAGTATAAATATTACGTGTCATGTTCAAACTTCTCATAGTTTAACTTTTTATTTTCCAAATAGTTCACCACTCTGTCCATCTCTACTTTAAATAGAATCTATAGAATCTAACCTTATTTCCAGCCAATGGAATGAAAGATAGTGCATTTCATCCTACTGGACTAGTTTCCCTTTCTATGTTACCATCTTGTCACAAGAGTGTCATGCTTACTTCATATAAGTTTGAAACTATCATTTGACAAATTTTTTCCCTGATTTTGCATATGAGCTTCCATTTCCCTCTCCTGCCTGTATTAATTCCAGAATGTAAAATATTCCCTAAATCTGGGCCTTAGCTGTCTCTGCTGCAAGACATGTCTTAGGCAAAAGGAAGATTTGTTTCATTTTTTTTTTTTTTATCTGTGGTTCTCTTTTCTAAAGTGGATACAGCAAAGGAGTAGGGGAAATAATTTCTTCCCAAGTTAAATGTAGAGAACATCTCATCACCTGGATGCAAGGATGGAGATCAGCTAATTCATTATATTGAACTATTTATATACACTCTGGAACTAAAGGGTAACACTATGTGAATCAAGTAATGTGTTGGTCTAAGCACACTGTATAAAATATTAAAAAGTTATAACAGATAGAAAACTGGGGTAACCTGAGAATGTGATACAAATAGTTTTTTAAATAATTTCAAGACTCTCCCCTCCTAAAGCTCCCTAATATTATACACTATTTCAGTGGATGTAGAGTTCTTTTTTCCATGGTAATTAGTAAAATAGCAATAACAATAAAGAGCTATTTGGCTATATATAATAAAGACTATTATGTAAAACTTCTCCTAAATCATGGTACACTTTGTATTTGAAAAAGTAATTTAACTTCTCTATAATTAACATAAAGAATAAAGAACACTAGATTATAAGTTGGGCAGGTAGGGACAAAGGAGAGAGGAGTTGAGGGATCCCTTTTTTTAAAAAATATCTTTACTGGAGTATAATTGCTTTATAATGGTGTGTTAGTTTCTGCTGTATCACACAGTGAATCAGCTATACATATACATATATCCCCATATCTCTTCCCTCTTGCGTCTCTCTCCTATCCTCCCTATCCCACTGATCCTTTATTCTTCTACGTAATTGCAGCATTTTGGACTGATGTCATCTGTCACTTGCTTTATATTTTTCCTTAGTTTAATTTTAAGCAAGCCTATCTTCTCTAGGTAGTATGTTTTGGAGGGAATATGGAGCCCAGTAATATTCACATAGTTATCTCCTTCAAAAATAATCTCAATAACTAGAATGTAGAAGGAGAAATATAAAGAGAAATAAAATGGAATGTTAATAAAATGGGAAAAACAACAAGAAGGAAAATAAGAATTCAACAAGAATGGAAAGAGTAAAGGAAAGGAAGAAGTAAGGAGGAGGAAAAAGAAGAGAGAAATTTAAAAGGGAGTGGGGATAGGACAGTCAGAGGAAAGAGACAGAGAAGGAGAACAAAGAAGAGAGGTGAAAACATATAGGAGTGGAAAGGTTACTTGATGGATTTTTTATTTCACAGATTTATATCCAGAATCTGCCTTTTATCAAAATACATGTGTTAAGAGACATGGCACTGCATTTCTTACTACATACTGTGCTAAGCCCTTGGTGACGTCTTAATTTTAGTAATAAAAGTTATAATTTCAACAAATAGGTTTTATCCATTAACTCCATAACCCGCTTGATATAACCTGAGACTTAGTTAAATTTAAAGTCCAAGTGAGCTCAAAGGTGTAGATGAAGGTTGCTGCTATTAGGTCTAACTGATTAATAGCTCTCTGCAAAACCCCAGCCTCGTAAAACCCCTGCTCTGGCAGTCATAGCAGCCACATCCCTTCAGATGTGATTGCTCTCAGAGAGTTGGCTGATTTTTCCATGGAGGATCCTGAAGCTTGCTGTGTGGGTTGACATTTTTACAACTATGTGGTTGAAGAGGGAAATTTCCAGTAATGGGAATTGGTGTCATTTTTCTTTACCCTCACTCCCTTTCTTCTTTCCTTCCTTCTCCCTCATTCTCTCATCCTCTTTTTTTCCTTGATCACAACTATTCCATTAGAACATATTCTGGCCACAGTTTGAGGCTATAAGGATTGGAACTGTACAATGACAGTTTCTAAAACTATAACTTTCTAGAAATATTATACATTCATAGCAAAATGTGAAGCCCTGGTGGACAGTGCAGTGAGCTATGATATATTGTTTACAAGTGCTGTCGTTGGGAGAAGTTACACAGGAGTCTTCATGTAACTCGGCAAGTGATTTATCTCTATTTAGGGATTTCAGGCTGCGCCATAGGCACATAAATTGAAATAAGCTGATGAACGGCTTCTATACTTCAGCATTGATGCTCACAAAAGACATTGTGAATGCTCTAGGTATAGAATCCCTTCAGCGGAGATCTCTTGAGAGCTAAGTGAGACAGCAACAGGTCAAATGGTCCATCAGCTACCTGGGAACCTTGACCAGGTATCTTTGATGTTTCTAAATTGAGTTTTCTCACTTGTAATGTTTAGAGAATAGCCAGGATTTTGTGAATCCCAGATGAGATGGCCATTAAATGTTAACATCAACAGAGTGTCTTCTTTTGATGTTAGAGCATTTAGGTATCTTGTCCTAAGTGAGAGGTTGCATGATCAAATTGACTTGTAGTCTGTAAGTTATGTGATTGCACAGAATGAGTAAGAACATCTTATGTTAATCTGGGCATGAATGTGGCAAGAAAAGATCTGGGAAATGGTCTTTGAGGTTTCAGAGTTTTCCCTGCTGTGATTCTACCCTGTGGTTACTTGTACTCCTAGAAATTTTAATACAGTTGATACTGAGAAAGATCTTTAAGTTTTGCACATACAATTGACAACCAGTCCTTTGTGTTAAGCCCTGCCAAAACCATGTAGAAGGGAACTGGGATAGTTCCCTAAAGAAATAAATGGGCATACACAAATAAATTATTTTTTATGAAAACTCTCTGAAACCAGATATGTATTGAAAAACTTATGTAGAAGGACAGAAAGTGTATTTTCACTAAATAAGACCAATTTTATTACCAGGGCAAAGCAACAGATATTGTCATAAATAATAAAAATGCCAATTTATTTCCTAGGAAAACTTTGCATTCCTAGTTTTCTAGGAAAAACTATTATATATTGTAAACGATTACATATTATACATAGTTTTTCTAGAAAAAACTATTACATATTGTCAAATTCTAGAACTGAAGTTCTTCAAAATGCAAGGGCTATCATAAATATTGCAATCTGATAAAAACAAAACAAAACAAAACAAAAATACACAAACAAATCTTTTTAGACTTACGTGAACTTATCCCTCCAATAAGACTTGGGCAACTGGAATTTTGACTTATAAATAAGCCAAACAATAAATATGGCAGACCACAAAGGACAATAGTTGGATGTTTGGGAACTTCTGGTGAGAGTCAAAAAAATAGAAGAATCAGGAGCTGCATAATAAGTAAATAATAACCCCAAATTTAGTAAACATTTTAGAATAGTCCTCCACAATTATCAACTTGGTTTTTCTCTAATACCAAAAAAATATATATATATATATATTAATGGTCTAACAAAGGGGTGCATGTGTGTATAGTGATGTTATAATAATTGATTGTAAGGATTTCTTCCCTTGACCAAACCATATATCAAATCCTACCTGGGGCTTCACTGATGGCACAGTGGTTGAGAGTCTGCCTGCCAATGCAGGGGACATGGGTTCGTGCCCCAGGTCTGGGAAGATCCCCCATACCACGAAGCAGCTGGGCCCATGAGCCATAGTCCCTGAGCCTGCACGGCCGGAGCCTGTGCTCCACAACGGGAGAGGACACAACAGTGAGAGGCCCGCGTACCACAAATATACAAAACAAAACAAAACAAAACAAAAAAATTCTACCAGACTTCTGTCTTTAAATAGGCTTTAAGAAAACGTTGTTAATCATATTCATTTTTAGAAAGCAATGACAGAAGGGTCAGATTATAGTTCCAAGTATTTTCCTCAGTAATAATATAAAAATGCCCCAACATCCCTAAATTTATTACAACTGTTTTTTTTGCATTTTCTTGGATTTATAATAATTTACATATTAATATATTTAATTATATATTTTTTCAGTACAATGTATAAAAATATATTTCATTGTAGACAATATTGTTTAATACTAGTAGTAAAAAGAGCATGGACTTTGAGGTCTGGCAAACTTGGGTATTTACACAAATTCTGACATTCACTAGTTATTTGGTCTTAAATGCTCTAACTCCAGTTTTCTCATCTTTAAACAGGAATAGCATAGTTCTTTGCTCATGTGATTTGTGAGGTTGAGTGAGGTACTGCAATAAAACACTTAATGTGATGTCCCCTACACAGTAATCCTCAGTACATATCCTTGGCATAAAGAGGCATTTGCTGACCTAGCACTGCAGAATGTAGTGAATGGGTCCATATTTCCTTAGCACACCCTTCAGAGCTGAGTCATCTCTACTTCAGTCAGGAGTTTTCAAATAGAAGTACTTTTGGAGCTTCTTGCAAAGTATCCTTTGTTAATTTGTCATGTCTAACAGTCTTTGCACTCAACAAGTTAGGGTTTAGTGCAGGGGTGAGCAAACTTGTTCCGTAAAGGAGCAGACAACAAATATGTTAGGCTTCCTGAACTATACAGTATCTGTCAGAGTAACTCAGTGCTGCTGGTGTAGCACAATAGTAGCTGTAGACAGTACATAAATGAATGGGTGTGTCTTACTTCCAATAAAATTTCACATATAAAAAACAGGCTGTGGGCTGGATTTTGTCTGTAGGCCATAATTTGCTGTTCCATACTCAGGAGATTGTACAGTTCTTTTGTGAAATTATTTCTAAAAAATAAACAAAAAAGAGAGAGAGAAAAAAGAAAAAGAAAAAGAAACACTACCTCACAATGCCTTATGAAAGTCTTGGATTTTCAACAATTAGCTCATAAATGAGTTTTTGACCAAAACTATAAACTGTTTCCTACAACTCCTTTTAAGATATACCAAACTAATCTCGAGTTTTTTCAAATTACTTTTCACAATAAATTTTAAATATTTTTATCTAATTACTTTTTCTAAAATTAATAGTGTTAGGATAAACAATTTTTTTCTCTCTCTGACATCAGTGTATTGGAGGTCATCGAAGGTCACTGATCTTTGTACAGTGGTTCAGACAAGGATCTCTCATAATCAGTCCCTGCTTGTAGCTGTAGCCAAGTCTAGTACATCTGTTTCTTTGCTTTAAAACCTAAAATTGTTTTTAAGTTTTAAATAGTTTAAAATAGTTTTAAAGTTTTTTGACTAAACTAAATAAATCCTCTCTTACAAAAACTACTTTTACAACTAGGTCAAAAAAGAATGTCCTATCAATGTAGTCATAATCGAAGTTCATATTGTTTAAACATGGTCTAAATTTGAAGTCACCTAGCTTTTTAAGGGAAAGACTTAGAATGCTGCTGTGACTGCAAGGACATTTTACCAATCCATTTCACATTCCTTTTAACTAGTAGCCCATTTAAGAAATAGTTGACATATAACTAATAAGACACTGCCTTGAAATGGCTCTGTGAAATGATTTGGTATTCCAAAATTTAATTGTGCCATCAACTTACAAGTCCCCAATGATTCACATAACTAAATAGATATTATAAAAGCACCACAGGTATTTATAGGCATCAGAGGACCTTGTGCCTATGGCTGGATGAACTGGAGGTCTCTGATAGCCATTGCTCACCCTAATGTTTTCTGCCTTACCTATCTCATTATTCCAGGAAATTGGCCTGTTTCCTTCCTCTGAGACCCACACTCTGAATAAATTTGATAAGACTTAACAAAATAAAATATTAACATAACACTTCACATTCAGAAAGCTATGCCTTGCTCTATCACTTCATTTATGACTCATTCAAAGCCCAACTTCTCAGGAAAATCTTCCCTGTCAGTCCTACCTAAAGTATCCTCTCCTGTTTCCCCATCACTCTCCATTCCATTTTTTTTCTTGCTTTATTTTATCAAAAACAATTATCACTATTTGATAGCATGTTTACATATTTATTTACTTGTTTACTATTTGTCTTCTTCATTTAATTCCATTAAGGCAGCATGGCCATGTAGCAGGTGTTTAATAAATATATGTTAAATGAATAATTAGATAATCCCTGTCTATTGGAGATGTGTGTATTAGTGCCCTAAATTAGAAATGAGAAAAATGAGACTCTTTATGAATAAATGAGTGTTTGAGACCATACAGCTCATTTTTAAGGTTTCAGACTCTTATTCCTTAAAAACTCTCACTTTACTATGCCGCCTTATCCTCCCCAACCTGAGATGGGTCAGAGGCAGATATATGGAGACTGGATAGAAGGCAAGAAAAGGTTACAGCTGTATCTCCTCTCTCAGAGTCTGGGAATAGTGTGACAAGTGGAGGAGAAGAATAGACTCATCTCTTAAGCAGAGGAAATATTTCTGCCAGGGAAACTTATGCACTCTTAACCCTCACACTTGTTTTTATTCTCTCCAATGAATGTTGCTTTATTTCCTAACTAGAATGATAATTGTGACCAAAGAAATGAGAAAACACTTAGAGGCTATAAATCTACAGTCTGAATATGAGTTTACATGGATTTAAAGGAATGTTAGTTTAAAACAAATTTCATAAGAAATGTGATGCACCATATTCTGATAGATTTTTAAGAAATTGATTAATATTATTAGTGCATCCTGAAGAGGATAGGTGTCATAGAGTAAACTTTATTCTTGCCATATAACTTAGTATGCATCTGTTTGGTTTCACTAAAATATAAATGTTAAAGATATACCCTCAGCTATGCATTATTAGAGGTGGTAGCATAGAGCAGTGGTGAAGAATGTGGCTTTGGAATCAGAAGGGTATAAATCCATAATTTATGAAGTCACAGATATTGGGCAAAACAACCATTTTAAATTGGTATCTTCAATTAGATTACAAAACTCAATACATGTAATGAGTTTAGTACACTATGTGACACATTGTAAATCCTTACTAAAGGTTAGGTATTCCTGTTCAAATAATCAAATGCATACATAAGTGCTGAAATAACACTAAATTAACCACAGTAAAGCTCTACACAGGTTGTTGACTTTTTAAACACTTTCACTGTCACATGCAGTAAATGAGGAGTGCTTATATTTGGATAAGAATTGGTAGGGGTGGAATTATTAGTCAAGAATTCTAATTAATATAAAAATAAAAGAATTTATGATGTCACTGTGTGTGTAGTGCCTTGATATATTATTTACTGAGACCAGAAATTATTTTAATTTGGTCTTCATGATTCATGATTTCAATATTCTTTTCAGGCATTTGACTCTATAAGTTGCTTAATAGAATAAATATATGCAACATGTTCAGGGAGCAAGATCTACATTTCAAAGTAAAATAAATCTAAAAAAAGTTACTTGGTTAGAGTATAGAGAGGAAATTTAACAGTGCATATCACCCAACCTCATAAAATACCTCTGAGTAAGAGAACATTCAGGCAGCATAAAATCCTGACATAAAGCATTTTGAAATTCCAATTTCAGGTGTTCTGCCAGATAAATGAAATCCTTCATACGCACAATGACATACATACATATCTCTTACCATCTCATGGGTTATCAAGACTATAATGGTCCATTTACTCAAAAATATTTTGTGAATAACTAACACTCTGCTAGCCACATGGGCAGATGTGAAGACTAGGACACAGTCCTTAATATCTGGCTGAACATAACCAGGTGGAGAAGTACATGCACATCTGTACTAAATTACCTTTCCCATGCTCAAAATCTAAGATAAATTCCTCCTAGGATTTTTGTTGTTGTTCCATTTCTATGAATGAAACATGTTCTCTTTTGCCTCTGAGCCTTTGTTCATGTTTTCCTTCTGCCTGTGACGCTCCTCTCCACTGTTACTCTTTTTGTTTTCCTGGTAGACCCTGCTTAGCTTTGAGGTTTCAGACGAGATATCACTCCTCCATGGAAACCTGGAGGTTATTTCAGCTGCTATGGTTATATAGAACAATCTATACTTCCTAGAACATCAGTCCCCAAACTTTTTGGCACCAGGGACCGGCTGCATTGAAGACAGTTTTTCTACGGATTGGTGGTGGTGGTGGTGGTGGGGATGGTTCAGGCTGTAATGTGAGCCATGGGGAGCAGCAGATGAAGATTTGCTCACTTGCTGCTCTCCTCCTGCTGTCCACGGCCCAGCAGACCCTGTCCTAGAATAATGTTTATCACAGTTTTATTGATAATAGCATGTTAACTTTCTCTCCCCTTCTAGCTGCTATGCTCTATGAGGAGAAGAACTACATAGGCTTTCATTCAGCACAAGAGACTCTACTCAGTAAATATCTGTTGAATGAATGAAAAAACAAATGTGTCCTGACAATTTGGGTTAAATGCTGAGAGGCTACTAAGATAAAATAATTTATTTTCTGGGAAGACTAGGGAGTTTATATTGAATAGTGACTCTTTCATGAGGCTCTTAAGGCTCTAATAGGAGTTTATTCAGACAGGATAAAGGAGAAGGGCATTTATAGACAGAAAGAAAGCATTTTTAAAACCTAAAGGATCTTTTCCAAGTTTGAATTGGAAAACTTCCTTGTAGAGAATAATAGTTTGTGAAAGACAGATTGTAAAGGGCTTAGTATAATATGCAAAGGCATTGGGATCAAGATAGATGAAGCATCAAAGTATCACAGAAGTTCTGTGTCAACTATTGGGTGATTCAGAAAGAAAAGAACATTTAAGTTAAGTAAAATTTGTACAGGTTTCATTATTGTAGGATTTCTCAGAGCTATTTGTTATACCAGTGTACTACATAATGGACTTTACCATGAAGTTTATAGTTTATATAGAGTGTCCTTAACATATTTATCTAAGGAGAACTTCTCTTTTCCATGGAGCATCATGAAGAATTGTACATACACAAAACACATTCTGGGAATCAGTAGTGTAGTTCAAGGTTCTCAAGTGGGGTGGGTTTAATATTTTTACCCCAGAGGACATTTGGCACTGTCTGGAGATATTTTGTTTGTCACAACTGTGCAGGTTAGGAGCTGCTACTGATTCCTACTGAGTCAAAGCCAAAGATATTTCTAAATATCCTGCAATGCTCAAGACAGCCACCATAACAAAGAATTATTCAGCCCATAATGTCAAAGTTGAGAAAATCTAGTGGAGTAGAAAAAACAACCATCGTGGATTCAGAGAGGACTTGAAGTCTCCATTTTTCTGCTTAACTGTTGAATTTTAAATGATTTAATCTGACTAGACCTCAGACTCTTCACTGGAGAAATAGAAATGAAATTAATTTTGAGGGTAAATATTTGAAGAAAAGTAATGTATATGAAATTGTACAGTGTGATAATCTGCCTTTAGAACAGTCGTTTAATAGATGAAAACTGTGATAGCTAGATGGTGTTGTTTACTTGTTTGGGTGTTCAATGCACACCCAGGAATCCTTCTTTTTCTGCAAACTCTACTCCAGGGGCATACCAGTATGTTGTTCCTCAAGCTGGTTCTAACTTAGGATGCTGTGCCAGTAGCCACAATTTGAATCCTGAGTATGAGCAGATGATCCAAACCAGGACATTAATGACTTTCTCAAGGATTCCAAACTTGATAGAAAATAACAATCTTGCTCCCTTGTCAAGAGATTGAGCTACAGTTATATTGGATATGATTAAAACTCTTTTACAGTAAAAGAGTTTAAAGCTTGTATTGAGCAGACAGCAAATATAAGAGGTGTAGATGGAAAGACTGAATTTAAGCTCTGTATCCAATCATCTCTGAAGCCTCCACCATCATCTGAGGTAAGAAAAGCTTCTATTTTTCTTTAGTTAGCTCATTGGGTGTCTGTCACTTGCAATCAAAAGACTCCTGAAATACATAGATACAGTTGTTATTCATTCTGTAGGAAATGGAGAGTTCTCATGTTTTCTAACATACATTATAATAGGGTTATCCTATGTAACTGTCTTGACTTCATCATAAAATAGATTGCCTTAGGAGAAAAATATTAAAATGTCTCATAGAAATTAATGCAAATCATATTATTGAATTAAAATATTAAGAATTCCTTAACCTTAAGTTAGTTATGGGATTTCGTCCAAGGTATATTAACTTTCCAAGACAAGTAGATCTCAAACCTGTGGTAATAATAATCTTTCATTCTATTTTAAAAATTTAGTTTCTAATTTTAGTCATATAAGGCTAGTAGTACTTGCATAACTTGTGTGCTGAATTTCCCCAAAAAAGTCTGGTAAAGCAAAAAAAAAAAAAAAAAAAAAAAAAAAAGTTGAAAATATTATGACTATAACTATTATATACTCTAAATGTAGAATAATAAAACAATTTTTAGCTATATATAGCAGATTTTTTTATTAGGTATGTGACTACTATGTTCCAGTTACTATGTTGAAAAACTGATGTTTATCTTAATGATGAAGACAAATAATGAGGTAAAACCCTTGTAGTTTTGTACCATGAGGTAATAAGAAATTGTGATATAAATATAAGTACAGGCATACCTTGGGGAGATTGTGGGTTCAGTTCCAGACCACCACAATAAAGCAAACATTGCAATAAAGTGAGTCACTTGAATGTTTTTGTTTCCCAGTGCATATAAACATTATGTTTACACTATATTTGTAATCTGTTAAGTGTGGAATAGCATTATGTCTAAAAAAAGTACATCCCTTAATTAAAAAAATAATTGCTAAAAAATGCTAACATCATGTGAGTCTTCAGTGAGTTATAATCTTTTTGCAATAATAACATAAAAGATTACTGCTCCCAGATCACTATAAAATATGATAATAAGGCTTCCCTGGTGTCACAGTGGTAAGAATCTGCCTGCCAATGCAGGGGACACGAGTTCGAACCCTGATCTGGGAAGATCCCACATGTTGCGGAGCAACTGGGTCTGTGAGTTGCAACTACTGAGCCTGCGTGTCTGGAGCTTGTGCTCCGCAACAAGAGAGGCCACAATAGTGAGAGGCATGCACACCGTGATGAAGAGTGGGCCCCGCTCGTCACAACTAGAGAAAGCCCTTGCACAGAAATGAAGACCCAACACAGCCAAATATAAATTAAATATATATATATATATATATATATATATATATATATGAGAATAATGAAAACGTTAGAAATATTGGGAGAGTTACCAAAATGTTACACAGAGTCACAAAATGAGCAAATGCTTTTAGAAAAATGTATCTGATAGACTTGCTTGATGCAGGGTTGCCACAAACCTTCAATTGTAAAAAACGTGATATCTGTGAAGCACAATAAAATGAGGTACAACTTTATGCAGGTAGTCAGGGAAGGCTTTTCTGAAAAAAAGATTAAAGCTGCTATCTGAAAGTAGGGAAGTTAGGCAGGTAGAATTGCAGGAAGAGTACATCAAGAAATTCAAATACTTCATACAAATGTCCTTAGGGAATTAGATTGTTGCCCTGGTGAAATAGAAGAAAGGATGGGGTGGCTAGAAAAAAGCATGGGAAAACTGGGTACAAAATAAATAATAAACTTTAAAATTTGTGTCAGTCTGGCCATTAAGTGGTATTCACACAAGCCTTCTAAAACAAACAAATGAGCAAGTGAGGAAGAAAACAAAAAATCAGCATTCTCTATATGACATAAGCAGGACTTAGTTTCCCATAACATAATAAACTATTCAGAATACAAACCAAAATTAAATACAAAAGACATATATCATAATGTCATATTAAATATACATCATAAGTTATCATATTGACATGTCATAATAAAAAAGATGATTAACAGACACTAATTAATTCTGAGCTACATAGATGTTGAAATTATCTGACAAAGACTATAAAGAACCAATATAAATAAGAGCAAACATGTCATATGAATTAAGACACACCAAGTCCTGGCAGAGAAATATAAGAGAAGTAAAGGTAAGTTTTAGAATGAAAAATAATGGATTAGCCTTCATAGAAGAATGGGACTTTTACATCCAAAAAATGTGAGTGAACTTGAAGATATAACAATAGAAATGATCTAATCTGAATAACAGGGAGGAAAAAAATTGAGGTAAAAAATGAACAGAAATCATTAGGGACTTATGGGTAATACCGAAGTTTAATATTTGTATTATTATACTACCAGAAGAAAAGAAGAGTGTGGTGAAGAAAACTTCCAAACTTTGTGAAAGTAATGAATTCAGAAATTTAAAAAGCTCAGAGAACCTCAAACAGTATTAAATCAAAGAAATCTGTGTTAGGGTATATTGCAATCAAACTGCTGAAAACTAAAGGCAGAACACTTTAGAGCAACTACTAAACACATCATACAAATAATAAAACACTCAATACAAAGTTAAATGAAATAATCAAAATATGCAGGCAATTCAAAGAAAGAAAGAAACATAAAACAATTATAAAATAAAGAGAAAAATAGAAAACAAAAAGTAAAATAAAAAAGTAAAATCCAAACATTCTAATAGCCATATTAAATATAAATTGTGTAATCATATTAATTAAAAAGAAAAACAGACTGTGAGAATATATTTTTAAAATGGTAAGTTAGACTTTATTGAAGTTAATTGTTTTTTTCTCTGAGAAATGCAATGATAAGAGTAGGAAGAGACAATCTACAGGGTAATGCAAATTAAAATATCAAAATATCATGAGATATCACCAAATACCAACTCTAATGAAACAATAATGACAACAATGCTCTGACAATACCATTTGCTGGTGAGGATGAGAAGCAATTGGAAAGACAAACATTATAAGTGAGAATGCCATGTGATAAGAGTTACCATGGAAAACAGTTTGGCATTTTCTTTTAAAGTTAGATATACATTTACCATAAGAATTTGTGATATCATTCCTAGATATTTACCATAGAGATGAAAGCTTACATTCACACAATATTTGTACATTATGTTTATAGAAGTTACATTGATAACAATAAAATCCAAATGTATTTTACTGAATGAATGGATAAACACACTGGTACTTTTGTACAATGAGCTACTCCTCACCAATAAAAATGAATGAACCATAGTTACACACAACAACATGTGTGAATCTCAAGGATATTTTGCTGAGTAAAAGAAGCCATTCTCAAAAGGTTATTTAATGTATGACTCCTATACATAACATTCTGAAAATGGCAAACTGTAGGAACAGAAAACAGATCAGTGGTTGCTAGGGGTTAGGCACAGAGGAGACTGAGTACAAAGGTGTAGTACTTGGTAAGGTGATAGAACTGTTTTATATCCCAATTATGATAGTAGTTACATGGATCTAACCATGTGTTAAAATTCATAGAGTGGTAAACCAAAAAAAAAAAAAAAATTCGTTTTACTGAAAATAAAAAAAATGAAGAATATGAGAAAGTTTGGTTGTACTTTTTCAAGTTTATATACAGGCATAAATTGTGCTAGAAAAATATAGATTTGAAAGAAAATTAAAGTGTTTAGTGAGAGATAAATGCAAAAAAGTGCAAGCAGGTTATACCTGATGGGAAATTTTGCAAAGAATGTGAATATAACAGTTTTAATTAACCCTAAGTTATGAAGAGCTCTTGCCAATTCATTAAAAAAAATTGATACCCAAATTAAAAAATGATTAAAACCATATTAAGGCCATTCAAAGGAAATGGAAATACAAATGGTTAATATGATATGAAATATGTTTTAATTTGTGATCAAATAAGCATAAATTTAAGAAGTGTGAGAAGGATGCCTAACAAAATGAAAGATAGATATAGATGTGTATAAGTGCATATATGCATGTGTCTGTGTGGAGGAATCTATGTACTTATCTGTGGACGTGAGCAATGAAAATGTGGAAAAATAGACAGATATATGTTGTCAGTAGGAATTTTAAATTGGTACAATAGTCCTTGGAATATTTATGATAAGCCTTAAATATTTTCAAAAAAGTAAAGGAACTCTACTTCTTGAAATCAAATTTTGTCTAATCAATGTAGACAAAAATGTAGCTTTGGGATTTTCAACTGTAGACTTACTTATAATATTGAATAATTCAATGAGATTTAAATAATGATTAATACAAGTTTGATTAAATAATAATAATAATACAAGCAGACATTGAAATGGTGCTGAGAAATATATTTACTTAAAAGGAAATAATCACCGTAACAGATTTTTTTTAAATTAGTTACAGAATATAAAGACATTTTCATAATATTTTCTAAATTCTATTTATATATTTCTTAATTTGTACACTACCCCAAATAGTACAAATCATGTGCATTAGGTGTTACATCTTTCACTCTTCTCTACAGATCCACTCTCTACCCTCTCCTCCCTGCCGTGGGACTACATCAATGGGCTCCCTTGCTACCTGGCTTCCAGCTGGTTGGGCCAATCTAAGACACTGACTAAATTGGAAAGGAGGGAGAAGATTGAAAGTGTTTATTCCTCAGCTCTCTCCTTGAAGACTATGATTTGATAGTAATTACATGACTTAACCAAAGGCTATAACTCCTGTCAAGTATTTAAACCCAACGTTTACACAGACTTCCAATAACCACTTCTTATTCAGACTCAGGAGATATGATGGTTTCATACTGGTCTCAACCCTGGAGTTTTTCAGCTTCCCTTGTCATTAACCTGAAGCCTTTTAAGTAGTTTATTTGTTAAATTGTATCAATAATCAGCTCACTTTAATACTAGGTATTTCCTGTCAGGATCCTGAACATTACCTTCACTAAAACATTAGCAGAAGTTATCCCTTGCTATGGAAAAGTATTTATTTATTTATATTACTTTTATGTGGATTTATTTCTATGCATGTGTTTTCTGTGTTATTTACTGTTATGTGTGTTATGTGGAGTTTTGTATCTACAAAAGGAAAAAAAATGTAATTTACTACAATAATGTTTGTCAAACTACTTATTGTGAGAGATTACTTGTTTTCTAATCTGTCATGAATATAGAGTTTTATTAAATATAATGAAGGTAATTATAGAAAGTTAAATTAAAAATGCATATACAAGCCCACATCTTTTATATTTAAATCCAGGAGACATAAAATTGTTCTGTTAAATTGCTATAAATATTTCTAAATATTTTAATTTATGTTTCTGTACCTACATCTCTTTGCAGACCACAATTTTGGTAGCATTGGTCTAAAATATGATCAAGATGATACCTGTATCTCTATCTGTATCTATAGCCATATATTTTATCTATTTACATCTATTTCTATCTATCTATACATAGGTATAGTTAATGATGCCAAAACAGTACCTTGTCACCTATTAGGTACTTAATAAATATTTGATAAATATATGAATGAACATTAAAAAAATCAGTAACAAAATCCAGAATATACACAAACATATATACAGTCTGTTTTACTGCTAAAGTTTTGGAAAATATAGCTCTCTCATATACTGCCTGGGGCAGTATCTATACTGCACAGTACAGATAGGCAGAAATTATATAAATGTTTAAATGAGCATACTTTTTGACCTGACAATTAAGCTTAACAGTATTATTCACAAGACAAGAAAAACTGGAAAAATCAAATAAAGATTCAATCAAAAGGAAGAGTTTAAAATGCTTTCATAAAATCATAATAGAACACAAAGCCGACCATAAAATAAAATTGTAGAAGCATATATAATGTCATGGAAAGATAGAAATATTTAGCTAAGTGAAATATAATTTACAAATATGCAAAACAGAATGTCAAAATTTAAAGAATACTATTCTGGAAAAATATAAAAACATTATGTTAAAGTTACTGAGATTATCATTATATTTTATCCTTTTGATAATAAATAATCTTCAAATATTGTCAATGAACCCGTAATTTGAAATTTAAAAGGCAAACACATACAGATAAAACTTTATGAACATATTTACAAAAAGTATACAAAAATAATAGCAAATAGAAGACATTAATATAAAAGGATTATGTTTAAGTAGAATGTAGTACATGAATGCAGATGTGGTTAGATGAAAAAAATCTATCAACATAATCTCACATCCACAAATTAATAAGGAAAAGAAAAGGCATTTGATAAAGTACAGCAGCTGCTTAAAATAAAAACACCAAAGGAAACAAAAATAGAAGACCATTAAAACTGATAGCAAACATGATTATAAATGTCAAACCACTAAAAGCATTTCCAGTAATATGAGGAGGTGGACAGGGCTACTGGCTAGCTCCATTTTTAAAATCAATAATCCTTTGAATGATCTAGTGAATGCAATAAGAAAATGAAATAACATCAGAAAAATAGAGATAATACCCTATTTATGCTTAGAATATTAAAGACTAGTGAAAAGCCATTAAAGTTAATGATTGACTTTTGTATGTTGGCTGCATAAAAGGTAAAAGATTAAAAAATAAATCCCTAGCTCTTTTCTATTCCAGCAGTAGTTACCTGGAAAAGCTGATAGAAATTTAATTTTTTTTCCCATTCATAACCACAAAATCAGCTAGAGGGCTTCCCTGGTGGTGAAGTGGTAGAGAGTCCACCTGCCGATGCAGGGGACACGGGTTCGTGCCCCGGTCCGGTAGGATCCCACATGACACGGAGCAGCTGGGCCCGTGGGCCATGGCCACTGAGCCTGCGCGTCTGGAGCCTGTGCTCAGCAACGGGAGAGGCCACAGCGGTGAGAGGCCCACATACCACAAAAAAAAAATCACCTAGAAATTGCTCATGAATGAATTTTGTAAGAATGGTCCAGAAGATTTGATGAAGAAAACTCTAATCATCTTTTTGAAGGACATAAATCAGATTTCAACAAATGGAAAGTGATACTATGCTCTTAACCAGAGGCTTATTTTCTCAAAATTTACTGTACATTTAAAATAATTATGAAAGCAGATGACTTGTGACATTTTTGCTGTTGATGTGTTTTTTGTTGTTGTTCGGGTGGATGGTAGGGTGGAGATAAGATGACCTTAAAGATTATAGGAAAGAATAAATGAATAAAAACCAAATATACTTTTTGCTAAAGAACAATGGAAAAAAAAGACATTCTTTGCCAGATATTAGAAAATCTATAAATTTATGCAATAAAACTTATATGGAAACTGTAAAAAAATATAAATGGAGCCAAATAGGAAATTCATAAAAATAAAATTGCAAAGTTTATGATAACGTAAGTTAAGAAAGTTGTGTTATTTCAACTCAGTAGGTAAAAATGGGCTATAAATTATTGTCACCAGGAATGCTACATGGCTAACTAGAAGAATATAAAATTATTCTCCTGTTTTACACCACATACAAAAATAAATTCCCAATTATTCCCCTAGAACTAGGTTCAGACTCTTCAAGAATGGAACCTTAACTTCAGAGACTTCAATTTTCCCCTCATAAGTTTTTTCTCACAGAGAAGTTGATAATGCTGAGATTTCAAAGAATGAATTTAGAATAATTTGAGAAATATAATAATTTGGAGTAAATGAATATTTAAGTGTTAAAAACTTCTTTAAGATTTCTCTGAAATTATATGCATAATGCATCATTAAAGGATAACCAAGGGCTTCCCTGGTGTTGCATTGGTTGAGAGTCTGCCTGCCGATGCAGGGGACATAGGTTCGTGCCCCAGTCTGAGAAGATACCACATGCCACAGAGTGGATGGGTCCGTGAGCCATGGCTACTGAGCCTGCACAACCAGAGCCTCTGCTCTGCAACAGGAGAGGCCACAACAGTGAGAGGCCTGTGTAGCAAAAAAATAAAATAAACAAAAAAACAAAAACAAAAAAAAACTATGAAACAAATGGAGATATATTTAATTATAAGAATAATTTAAAATAGTTTGTAGAAATACCATAGACAAATTAAAGGTACAAACAATAGAGTTGGAGAGACTTATTTCCACCAGCAGAGTATTAATAACTACAAAATAATCCAAAAAATATGAAGCTGTACTCAAGAATATGCAGTGTATAATATTACTTCATTTCAGTAAAATTTCATTTTGAGCTTATTGCTAAAAAAATGTAAAGCTTAACAACCAAACAAAACGTTTACTGGTGAAAATATAAATTGTTACAGTGCATTTTGATATCAAGTGGTCAAAATCTATAAAATACTGAAATGCATATTTTCTTTGACAAGATGTCCCCAATTCAAGTATTCTTTTTCTTGTAAATAACAAGTATATTGAATGATGCAAGTGGAATGATGTTTATTGAAGTATTTATTACAGTATAATTGTAAAAGACTTGAAACAAATTGAATTCTCATCAGTAATTGGATGGCTAATGATCTTGAGGTACTTCTGTACCATAGAATATTAAAGGATAAGCAGAACTAAGCCAAATGATTTGTAAGCATTTCTATGCAACATATTTGAATGATAAAAGCAAGATGCAAAAAATAATATACTTTCATGAATGAATGACAAACCCTTATGTATGTGAATTTATGTTATAAGTTTGCACACATACACACACACATGAATATAGAGAAAATTATGGAAGGATTCATACTGAGTCATTAACTCAGACTACTTGGTGTTTAATGTGTGCAATGAAGAGGCAGAAACCAAACAAATTAGGAACAAAAGGAGGATCATACTACTGCAAAATAGCAACAAGAAGAAAAAATGTGAAAAAAAGAGTATATAAGACAATAGAATTCCTTCATGAGTGTGTGTGTGTGTATGTGTGTCTGTACTTTGTGTTTGTAAAAACAAATTTAAAACAAAATAAGGATTACTATAAAATACATTTAGGAACAGCTGCTATTTCTTGTCTACATTTCTCTGAGTATCTTCTTTGTTTCTTTTGTATAATTTTATTAACAAAGTTACCTTTATTACATGTTTGAAATATGAGACAGTGTAAATTAAAATGGGAAATGAAGGATCAAGTTTCATGTCATAATTCCTAGTCAATCAATTGGGAATGAGGGAAGATTCAAGACAACTTTTCTTTTCCTCTGCTTAACATTAACGCGAAGCAATTCACTCTCTTCCTGATGCTGAGCCTGACCTTCCTTTATGGAATAGAAGTTTAAAGCTATTTGTTTAGTTCTCTTTACCAATGCTTGAATGATAATTAGATTTTAGGAGTGAAGTCCTATTACTGATTTGATGTACAATTCACCAGATGGCCAGCAGAAAATGTGTTAGTTTCCTTCATTTGACTGCAATGAAGAGTAAATTCAACCTCTCCCTCAGTGACCAAACACAGTGAAGACAGATTATTCTGGCAATTATTAAGTGATCTGCAACACCCTTGGATCTTTATGGAAACTCCAGGAATTGCAATTAATGTTATGCATGACCCATCTTATTTAAATTGCTTCAAACTAGATGTAATCAAAAGTTCTCATTGCTCTAAGTGTTTACATTTGAGGAGAGACCAGATTTGTCCCTGCTTAATAGAGTTAAATTTTAACATGAGTTATTGATCTAAATGTGACAGTACAGAGATCCCTTAAGCATTACAACAATTCCGTCTTCCAAACCAGGCTAAGATTTTATTACAACCTGGCGTGGAAAGTTCGAGGAGTTAAGGAGAATAAAAATAAACAAACAAGAAAACAGTTTGCTGTTGCTGTTGTTGTTGTTCCTTGGTGTAAGCTATTACAAGTGCCTTTTCAGTGTAAGCTGACTGATGGAGAAACAAGAACATACAGAGTAGGAAGTCAATTACACAATTTTTAGCAAAGAGCCTAATTGGTAATATTAAACACATCAAAACAAGTAGCTATAACTAATTTTTATATTCTTATTAATAGGATTAAGTAATTAAAATTTATAACTAATTTTATTCTGTGAATTTGAATTCTACAACATTTAAGATAAGTAGCATAAAATACTTTAAAATTTTTAAGTACTGGTTTTACACATGTTAAAAAATGAATTAAAATATTTTCTTTAAAAATGCTTTTATTTATATTACAATATATATGTTAGATATAGTAACATTAAAAAATGCAAAAATTAAAATTAAAGGACTTAAAGATGCAAGTAAGAATCACTATAATTTTATCATCTTCAGTTAATAGATATTAACTTTTAATGTATATTTCAAGGATTTATTTTTTCTCTGAAAAATAAAAATGAATATATTCTTTGTTGCTTACTATATATATATATATTTTTTTTTTTTGCTGTATGCAGGCCTCTCACTGTTGTGGCCTCTCCCGTTGCGGAGCACAGGCTCCGGACACGCAGGCTCAGCAGCCATGGCTCACGGGCCCAGCCGCTCCGCGGCATGTGGGATCTTCCCAGATGGGGGCATGAACCCATGTCCTCTGCATCGGCAGGCGGACTCTCAACCACTGCACCACCAGGGAAGCCCACTTACTGTATTTTTAAAACAGTTTTTAATGTTTATAATTTCTAGAGTGCTATGTTTGAAGACACAGTAGTTTTCTTCTATATGGCTAAATCATAGTATATAAAGTGCATTTCCTGTTTTTAAAATATTCAGGTTGTTTCAACTTTTTCCTTCATATAAACTGTAATAAACATCAATATACATGTATCTTTTCTGAATTGTATATGTAGAGATAATGACACCATGTTGAAGTAATAAAAATATTTATATTTTCATCTAATTATTTTATAATTCTATTAATTATTTTTAGCTTTTAAAGTTTACTTTGGTATAAAAATGTATCTTAATTTTTAAACCTAATAGATTTTTAAATATACCAATATTACTTATTGAACAATTATCACACACTGATATTAAGTATCCTTCAGAGGTAGGATTGAGATAGTAGAATAGGAAAACCCTCAGCTCATCTCCTCTGACAGAAACACCAAAACTACAACCACATATAAAACCACTCTGTCTGAAAATATTCTGAAGGCTAGCAGAATGGCTCTTCCACAGCCAAGGATACAAAGAACAAAACCACACTGAGAATAGTAGGAGAGGAAGAGAGGCTATCAAGTCAAGACCACAACCCAGTGAGTGACCCAAAAGCGGAAGGGGATATAACGAACTCAGAAGTTCTCCCTGAGGAGTAAGGGGTTCAAGCCCCACATTGGGTACACCAGTTTTGGGGACTAGGAACAAGAAGACAAACCACCTTAAATGGTTTTGGAAACCAGTGGGGCTTACAAGCAAGAGAGTTAGAGGGCTGTAGGAACCCAAGACTATACGTTTAAAGGGTGCATACACAAACTCACTCACTCCAAGTCCCAGCACAGAGACAGCAAATTGAAAAGCACATGGTGCTTTAGCCAGCCTGCAAAGGTAGTCCCAATATGCACTCAAGCATGTACCTGATTCAGCTCCAAACCCCCATGCCAAGGCCACAACCCCAAGTGCATCCTTGTAGAAGCCATAGCCTGTGCTCTAGTCCCTTTGACTCTAGATGTCCCTGCCAAGGTGGTGACCCCAGCATGCCCCCAGCATGCCCCCAAAAAAGTATTGGCTTGTGCTCTCTTCAACCCTAGACCTCCTGCCAAAGCCATCGGGTACCTGTAGTCTGCTTAGGGATGCCTTACACAAGGATGCATTTTCAAGCCTGGGAAATGTAACTGTTTTGCCTAATTCATAGAGCCAAACACAGAAAGTGAAACAAAATGAGAAGGGAATATGTTCCAAATGAAAGAACAAGATAAAACCCCGGGAATAAATCCTAATGAAATGGAGATAAGTAATTTAACTGATTAAGAGTTTAAAGCAACAGTCATAAAATGCTCACCAAACTCAAGAGAAGACTAGAGGAACACAGGGAGAACTTCAACAAAGATTAGAAAATATAAAAAAGAACAGAAAAAAAAAAAAGCTGAAGAATAAAATAAATAAAAAAAATTTATAACATGGAATTAATAGTAGATTAGGTGAAACCAAAGGACACATGAGTTACCTGGAAGACAAAATAGTGGAAATCACCCAAACAGAACAAGGAAAAAAAATAGAAAAAAAATAGGATAGTTTAAGTTACCTCTGGAATAACATCAGGCATGCTAACATTTATATTTTAAGGGTCCCAAAATAAGAAGAGAGATAAATAGTGGTAGAAATGTATTTGATGAAATAATGGCTTAAAACTTCCCCAACTTGGGGAAGGTAACAGATATTCAGGTCAGGAATTCACAGAGAGTCCGAAACAAGATGAACTCAGAGAGATCCAGGCCAGGACATATAATAATAAAATAGCAAAAGTTAAAGATAATAAGATAATTTTAAAGGCAGTAAGTGAAAAACAAAAAGTCCCTTACAAGGAAATACCCATAAGATTATCAACTGATTTTTCAGCAGCATCTTTGCAAGCCAGAAAGGATTAGTATGATATATTTAAAGTTCTGAAAGGAGAAAACAACCAAGGATATCTATTCCAGGATGTATCATTCAGAATTGAAGGAGTGATAGAGGTTCCTAGATAAGCAAAACCTAAAAGAGTTCATCACCACTTAACCAGCCTTACAAGACATTTTAAAGGGTCTTTTTTAAGCAAAAAAAAAAAAAAAAAAAAAAAAAAAAAATCCACAATAAGAAATTTAAAAAGTAAATGAAGGAAACAATCTCACTGGTAAAAGCAAATATATAGTGAAGACAGTGCATCAACCACTTAAAAAGATATCCACAGAACATTCCAACCCAAAGTAGCAGAATACACATTGTTTTCAAGTGAACATGGAACTTTCTTCAGGATAGGTAACATACTAAGGCATAAAATAAGTCTCAGTGAACTTAAGACTGTAATCATATTAAGCATTTTTTTTTGTGATCACAAGGATATGAAGCTATAAATTAATTAAACAAATAAAATGAAAAAAAACACACAAATAAGTGGAGACTAAACAACATACTTCTAAAAAAACAATGGGTCAATGAAGAAACCAAAGAGAAAATAAAAAAATAGCTTGAGATGAATGAAAATGGAAACACACTTTCCACATCTATGGGATGCAGCAAAAGCAGTTCTAAGAGAGTTTATAACAATGCAGGCCTACTTTAAGGGACAAGAAAAAATCTAACTTTACACATAAAGGAACTAGAAAAAAAGAATAAGCAAAACCCAAGTTAGTAGAAGAAAGGAAATAATTAATATCAGGGCTAAAAAAAATAAAGACCAAAAGCAGATAAACAGTATTGATCAATTGTTAAAATTTTACCTTAGATGCAAAAATTCTCTACAAAATATTAGCAAACCAAATTCAACAGTACATTACAAGGATCATACATTATGATCAAGTGAGGTTTATTTCAAGGATGCAAGAATGGTTCAATAGCCACAAATCAATCAACATGTTACAACACATTAACAATATGAAGGATAAAAATCACATTATGACTTCAATAAATGTAGAAAAAACGTTTAAGAATATTCAACATCCATCCACATAAACTCTCAGCAAAGTTCTTATAAATGACATAAAGTAAAGATCACTTATGACAAACACACAGGTAACATCATACTCAAAGGTGAAAAGCTGAAAACCTTTCCTTTAATATCAGGAACAAGACCAAGATGCCCACTATTGCCACTTTTACTCAACATAGTATTAGAAGTCCTATCCACAGTAATCAGACCAAAAAAAAAAAAAAAAAAAAGTAAAAGGCATCCACATTGGAACAGAATATGTAAAACTGTCAATGTTCACTATATGATACAATATATAGAAAGACCTAAAGACTCCACCAAAAACCAGTAGAAATAACAAATGATTTCAGCAAAGTTGTAGGATATACAATTAATATACAGAAAGCCTGTTGCATTTTTATACACTAATAACAAATTATCAAGAAGAGAAATTAAGAAAATAATCACATTTACAATTGCATTAAAAGGAATAAAATGCCAGGAATAAATTTAACCAAGGAGTTGAAAGACCTGTCCTGCAAAAACTGTAAGATATTAAAGAAAGAAATTTAATGTATTGGAAGAATTAATATTGTTGAATTGTCCATACTCCCCACAGCTCTCCACAGATTCAATGCAATCTTTATTAATATACAAATTGCATTTTTACAGAACAGAACAAAAAATAAATTCCAGAATTTGTGTGGACCCACAAAAGATACCAAATAGCCAAAGCGATCTAGAGACAAAAGAACAAAGATGGAGTTATCTTGCTCCCTGATTTCAAACTGTACTACAAAGCTCTAGTAATAAAAACTGTACAGTCCTGGCACAGAAAAAAACAGACACACATTTCAATGGAAGTGAATAGAGAGCTCAGAAAAAAACCCACACATATATGTACAATTAATTTATGACAAAGGAGCAAAGATATAGAATGGAGAAAGAATAGTCTCTTCAATAAATAGTGTTAAAAAATTGGACAGCCACAAGCAAAAGTAACTGGACTGCTTTCTTACACAATATACAAAAAAAAAAAAAAAAAAAAAAAGAAACCTGAAAATGGATTAAAGCCTTAAATGTAAGACCTGAAACCATAAAACCCTTAGAAGAAAACATAGGCAGTATGTTCGTTGAGGCATATCTTAGCATATTTTTTAGATTTTTTGACTAGGGCACGAAAAGCAAAATTCAGCAAATGGGACCACATCAAACTAAAAATATTTTGCACAGCAAAAGAAACCGTCAACAAAAGGAAAAGTCAGTGTTGAATGGGAGAAGATGTTTACAAATGATTGTTTGTTAAAGAATATCTAAAATATATAAAGAACTCATCCAACTCAATATCAATAAAACAAACTTTGATTTAAGAATTGGGCAGAGGACCTGACTAGCTATTTTCCCATAGAAGAAATACAGATGACCAATAGGCACATGAAAAGATGGTCAACATCACTAATCATCAGGGAAATGCAAATCAAAATCACAGTGAGGTATTACCTCACACCTGTCAGAATGGTTATCATCAAAAAGACAAGACATAACAAGTGTTGGTGAATATGTGCAGAAAGGGAATCCTTGTGCACTATTCATGGGAATGTATATTGGTGAAGCCACTATGGAACACATTACAGAGGTTCCTCAAAAAACTAAAAATATAAGTACTGTATAATCCAGGAATTCTACTCCTGAGTGGTGGAATTATTTACAATAGCCAAGATAGGGAAGCAATTTAGGTGATGTTCATTGACAGATGAATGGATAAAGAAGTGAGATATATATACTGAAATATTACTCAGCCATAAAAAAGACTGAAATCTTGCCATTTGTGACAACATGTATGGACCTGGACAATATTATGCAAAGTGAAATAAGTCAGACAGAGAAAGACAAATATCAAATGGTTTCAATTATATGTGGAATATAAGAAACAAAACAAACAAATGCATATAACAAAACAGAAACAAAGAATAAACTAGTGGTTGCCAAATGGAGGGAGGTGAGAGAAAGGGTGAAATAGATGAAAGTGATTAAGAGGTACAAACTCCCAGTTATAAAATAAATAAGTCACAGGGACATAATGTACAGCACAGGTCATATAGTTAATAATATTAGAATAACTTTTTATGTAGTATAATCTATAAAATTATTGAATCACTATGTTGTACACTTAACACTAATATAATATTGTAAGCAATGATACTTCAAAGTAAAAAAGTATTGCATGCATTTCTGTGTGTATACTTTTGTATCTATATTGGTGCACATAAATTTGTAACACATATATATAAATGTGTATTGTGTCTATATGCATAGATTTATGCACATGTATGTGGATATACATGCCATTGACCAATCCATCCACTGTTGTTTTCTGGTTCCATTTGGATTTTTAAACTTATTACAGACTTAGAATATATCAGGTATCTGACAGAGCAAGTCACTCCTCATATTTATTTTTAAAAAACACCTATGATATTCTTGCCTATTTATCCTGCCAACTGTTATTTAAACTCACTTTTCCCAGTTTTTAAAATCTCTTTGGGGTTTTAACTGTAAGTTCTTTAAATTTATAAACAATTTTTTAAAGAATTCACAAGTCGGTCATGTCTGAAATCTTAGAGTCTGCAAGCCAGAAGAAATTTGCATAAAAGTAAACAATCTGAGAAACTTTCTTAATCCCTCTCAACTTGAGTATCCTCTTTCGTAAATGAGTATGATAATAATGCATATGCATAAGGTTGCTGCAAGGATTAAGTGAGATAATTCGTGTGATATAAAACAGTACCTAGCACACAGCAAGTTCTCAAGATATTACATTTATCAAAAATGTATGCCAGGGCTTCCCTGGTGGCGCAGTGGTTGAGAGTCCGCCTGCCGATGCAGGGGACACAGGTTCATGCCCCGGTCTGGGAAGATCCCACATGCCACGGAGCGGCTGTGTCCATGAGCCATGGCCGCTGAGCCTGTGCGTCCGGAGCCTGTGCTCCACAACGGGAGAGGCCACAACAGTTAGAACCCCATGAAGCACACACACACACACACACACACACACACACACAAAACAAAAACAGAATACCAAATAAGTAAATATGAACAATCTAATACTAATTAGTGTCAGCTAAATCATTCAACACTTGGTGAAATAATATTTTTCACAAAAATTGTTATATCAAAATAAATTTAGAAGATTCCATTTCTTACTATATCTAATTTGAATTTTTTTTATTCTTAAAGAAAAAAAAACAAAAGTCAAATAACTAGTAAGCAACAGTTACTTATGATTTAAAATGCTCATCATTTGTTAAGGAGTACAGGGGTGAAAATTCTGATCATTTTTTCCCTGCAGGAGGATAAGGAAACTCTTTGAGGTTATTGGCAAGCCTATAATATGGGTAGAGGAAAAAGCAAATAAATAAAAATAGCTTTATTTATTTATTTGTCTTGTTAACAAGATGATGATAAATGATAAATGACAGGCAGATAAATAGATAACAGGAAGGAAAGAAGGGACAGACAGAGATGGAAGGAAGGAAGGATGGGAGGAAAGAAGGAAGGGAGGAAGGGAGGGAGGACAGGAAGAAGGAGGAAAGATAGGTAAAAAAAAAATGAGAGGAGAATGACAGAGGAACAGACGGGGGTAGAGGAGAGAAACAAAGATGTTAAAAAACTGTGGACCATGAATTAGGAGATACATTTCCAGACAAGTGGTTCTTAAACTTTAGCAAGCATAAAAAAAACATCTGGAGAACTTCCTAAAACACAAATTTTTCTGACATACCTACTAGAAATTTTATTCACTGCATCTGGGGTGAGGCCACAGAATTTACATTTCTAATTACTTCCCAGATGCTGCTACTGTTGTTGGTTTGAGGACTACACTTTGGGTAGCATGTTCTGTACTTGGTTTTCACTAATCAACCATATAACTCAGTGAGTTTCCCAGAAACAAATTTGAAACCAGGAATCTTGGGTAAGTATTTTGTTAAAGGAAGTTCTTCCAAGAGACACTGGAAAGAGAATGAGGGAAACAAGACAGGAAAGCAGAGAAAGACCAGCAGTGTTGTGATTTCAGGCAGAGTCTAAAATTTAGCCAGATACCACAAGGGGTCTCCAAGGTACAAGTGATTTCTGAGAGAGCTCTGAGCTTCTTCTCAGCTCTAGGCAAGGGAATTGCTCTTTCATGCTTCCACTAGTCAGCCACCGGCTAAGGGCCTCTTAGAAATGGGCTCAATATACTCCCAGCCTTTCCACCTCTCTTCACCTACAGGCAAAGTGAACCGTGCTCAGAACAAAATCACAGATCCACAGGGCACTGGGTAGTACAGAGACAAAGCCCGTTTCTCTGTCTCTCTTGTTATCCAAGGGCTGCTAACTATTTCCTCAGTTGGCTTTAAATATACTTGACAATAAAAATGGAATGAATAGAAACCATGTAAACAATTGTATAGTCTCTCTTAAGTCTGTATAATGCCTTATTTTATTGAAATGTATTATTGAATATGAGAAACAATGTGATCATCTAATACACGGATTCTGTATTACAAATACTTAAACACCTAATGACTTTCTTCTAATGTTTACTATGCTCTGGTCTAATGAATGTAAGTGCCATTTATTATACCATAAGTATTTATAGGTAAAAAGTGTTGGATAACATCTTTGGGAATTTTAACTAATTCCATTTTGTATTAAAATAACAATTGCGATGGTGTTTTTAAAATTAAGGATGGATGTTATAGTATCAACACCTCCCTCCTAAGTAATTTACACTGGACAACAAAGAGTAAATTTGAATATCTTGCTTTCTGTTTATAAATCCTTTGGAGGGTCTCTCTAAGAATTTCTTACCACTCAGAGTAAAGTATCAATGTTGAAAAAGTCACCTGCTATGCCAGAATGATGCATCTGTACTAATCACTAGTTTTCCTGATCACTTGCATGGTCATAAATTGCTGTAACAATAAGGTTATCATTGGAGAACATGCATATTCAGACAAAGGACAAAGAAAACACAGATTCTGTTTGTTTTTCTCAGTATCAAAGCGCTCAAAGATAAGACATAAACAAATACATCAAACCCCTGTGAAGAGGAAAGATAGTCTGAAAGAGCAGAGATAAAGGGCCTATAAAATGATGCCTGCTGAGGAATGGCAATTTGTTTGAGTGCTTCTGGTTCAATGCATGGCACTAGTGTAACCCCTGTTGAAGTTTATGTTGGAATTAAATTATAGGTGTGCTTTGAATGCCAGGATATTTTTTTTTAATGCAGATCATAGAGTAATTGAAAAATTAAAGATTTCCCTCAGAGGAGTAATGTAACATGACCATGGCAACATTTTAAGAGTATTTAATGGATGCTGGCTTCCCTGGTGGTCTGAAAAATCTTCTAAAAGACATTAGACCAGTTTTGGAGGTTCCTGAATTATTTGAGTTTTGAGGTTGCAAAAATCTCTACTAGTGTGATGGCAGTGGAATTTCTTCAAAAACATTGATAACTCAAAGGAAAATAATAACAGAAAACATACAAAGATGGAAGAACTTAAGAGGAGGTAGCTTCAAAGATCACTCTAATGTGCTGAATATCAAAAACTGGAAGAAATGCATTTCTGTAACATAGAGCAGCAAAAAAAGAAATCACATCAAAAGTAAAAAGTGTCTTCAGCTTAGTTGGTTAGAATGAGAATAAGGAACAATTTGTTTTGAGAAATGCCTATTAAAAGGAATCAATAAGACAAGGCATCTGTTTTCTGTGCCTTGGCACTATGCTATCATTTCAGAATAGTCACATAAACATGTATAATGACTACAGGGGTTAGTAGGCAAGGCTAAGTGCAGATGTCCACTTGAAATAAGTATAAAACCAAAAACTTGAAATCCAGTCTTAACACTAGACCTATTCATTGTGGGATTTTAGATTTTCATTCCACCTTTTGTTGTGTCAGTTTTTTCTATCTGTAAAATGAGGGTGGGTATGTGCTATATTCTAAGCATTATAATTGTTATTAAGGGTGAAATATAACACAGTTAACACATTTGAATGTATTTGAAAGAGTATTATGTGCCATTTGACTATCATGATTATGAAACACCTACACCTAGTAATTCACCATGTCTTCTTCCTCTCATTTTGAGGAAGTTTACAATTTTTAGTTTTAAGTATGACTTAAAGTATTATTTGGATACTGTACATTATAATCTCTTGAGTTTCATGGTTATGAACTAATATCAGATTAAATTGTGTTTTGCCTGACATATTTTATTATATTGGCATTATATTCAGATTCCTTTTCTTACCTTCAAAATGTTTAAGTTGATTTTATTATTTGTTTAAATAGTGGAAGGGAAAACTAATTTCAAAAGTCTTTGAAGAACAAAAACAAAGAAATGAAAACTAAAATAAGAACAACATTTTACAACAAAAATGTGTTATTATAGTGTTGCAAAATGAGCAAAGATGATACTGACATTTTCCTATTTCCCATAACACATTATAAATTAACACAGCTGGAATATTCTATAGAAAATCAAGAACCGTGACCACATATTGCATTCCACATTGGTATTTTAATCATTGCTTGGAAAATTCTCCCCCAATATTCCTTATCCTCCTAAATACTAATTAAATGGAAAATATCTAGTTAGCTTAAACGTCTGCTTCAAATCTTCCCAAGAGTTATGCATATAAATACAAACTTCATTCATCTGCCAAACCAACATTGATAGATCTCTCTATTCTTGGAAATGCTTTGGGTGTTAAGACGACAAAGACAATTAAAAGACAGTGTGTTACCACAGCAAATTTGGAAACGACTAAAATTTACCTAAATTTAAGATAAGATAATGTACAATTTATTGCATTAAACAGCATTATATCTATTAAAAACACTTCTAATTTTTAATGAGTATAAGATTAGTTCACATACACATAACATTTTTAAAACAAATGCTTATTTTAGGGACTTAAAAAACACAGTAAGGGGTGAAAATGAAAAGAAAAACAATAACTCACCAGCCAGAGGGAATGTTATTATTTTAGTGTATTTCCTTCATATATTTTTTGATGTTTATGAGTAGTATGATGAAATAGATAATATTTTAGAGAAAGTTAGGGTCATACTATATATAGTGCTTTGAATTCAGCTTTTTTCTCCCACTTAATATACGTTGAAATCATGTCCTTAAACTTTCTTCTAAAAGATAATGTTTCTGTTTGTTTTTATTTATTTATTTTTGACTTCATTGGGTCTTCACTGCTGTGCGTGAGCTTTCTCTAGTTGCAGCGAGAGGGGGCTGCTCTTTTGTTGCAATACATGGGCTTCTCATTGTGGTGGCTTCTCTTGTTGTGGAGCACAGGCTCTAGGCTTCAGTAATTGAAGCATGCAGACTCAGTAGTTGTGGCTCGCAGGCTCTAGAGCACAGGCTCAGTAGTTGTGGTGCAAGGGCTTAGTTGCTCCACGGTATGTGGGATCTTCCTGGACCAGGGATTTAACCCATGTCCCCTGCATTGGCAGGTAGATCCTTCACCAATGTGCCATCAGGGGAGCCCAAACATAATGTTTTATGTCAGGAAACAATTATATTTAGTGTTTATTTTCAGTTTTTAACAGAATTCATTTTCTTACATAAATTTTTCCACATTTTGGAATTTTTAATGAGATAATTACTAGATGTTGAATTACTCCATCAAAGAATATGAGGTTTTAATGTACATTGACAAATTTTATTCTTGAGAGATTTTTCTAATATGTATACCCAATATCAGTAAGTGAGATTGCCCACTACCTTATGACTTTGGGAATATTTGTTAACAATTTTACAATTTTTCCAAATATAAAAATGGAAAATTTAATTTTAAAATGTTGTTCATTATTAATAGAGTTGGGTACAAATATTTAATATTAAATATTTAATATGTACTTTGGCTAATGAATTATCTTTTATTTGTGTGTGAATTTCCTCTTTTGATATTTTGTCTCTTTCCTCATTAGGTGATTCAGCTTTTTCTTATTGATCAATGAAAGCATATCATCAATTCTATTAATTATCATTTATTTTTCATTTAATTACAATATTTTACTAGTTTCTTACTTTTATTAATGCTTTTGATTTCAAAATTTTTTAAATCTTATGAAATAAATGTATCACATTTTAAATTTTTTTGCATTTGGACTTGGTCATAAACCTTTCTCAGCCTAAAATCAGATGACTGCTTACTCTAGTTTGTAATTATATTGTATTGTTGGTTTTCAACTTTAATCTTTTAATCTAAATTAAATTGATTTTTCTTATTGTTAGGCACAGATCTTCTAATTTATTTTCCCCAATTCCAATCAAATTATTTAAATGAGATTTTTGATATAATCAATCATCTAGCATATAAAATTCTTGCAAGTTTTGAGGTCTCTTTGAGTTTTCCATTCTATTTTTCACTAATAATAAATTATGTTAACTCCTGTAGTTTAAAAAAGTTTCCCATCTCATATTTCCTTAATTCCATTCTTTCATTTCCTTATTATTTGGAGATTTTTTCTAATTAGAGAAAAATATGAAGGTATTTATGACATAGTATATGTAGGTCTTATGAAATATATTTCTATAAACTGTATTATCATTAGGAAGGATTTTCAATCTCTCCATAAACTAAGAGCAATATAAAAGCCTGGAAGGCTAAGATTTTGTCAGGTATCTTTTATAAACCTAGATTGGAATCCTGGATCTGCCACTATATATGATTGCATTAAGTCTAATTATTTTCAAGTATAAAATGTGAGCAGTGATACTTCCCTCAAATGATGGTTGTGCAAATTAAGAGAGAGAAATGAGATATGAAAGTTATCTGGTAAATAATATTTGCTTTGTATCTTCCCCTACACTTCTACTCAACAGGGTAAATTAATTTGAAATAAATTATGGCCAATTTAAGTTAGTTAAAGGAGACATTGCAGATAGGGACTTTTTAATAAGCTCTGACATAGTCAATAAAATAGAACCTGAATTTTCCTGCTCTATAGTCTTTAAAAAAAATAGGATATATATTTACATATCTGAGAAATGGAAATGTAGTGTTGTATAAACATTTTATAATAACTTACAAAAACTTTATCTTTAAATCCCAACTATTCTATTTACTAATTTATTCACCTGATATGAATCGAATGTCTACCAAAAATACATACTGCTATAATTTATAGATAAATAAATTAGCCCAGTGAATTTAAGTGACTTCTCTAATATCCCCTTGCTAGAGAAGAACAGAGCAGAACTGGGATTTGGGGTTCTAGAATCTTTTGAATAGTCCAAAGTACTGTGATATAACTGAATAGACTTAACTGAAATTCAACAAATATATTAGGAATGTTAACTTTTATTAAGTAGTAGCCATTGATCCCTCCAGGATACTCTTATTGCATTAGGAATTTTCTAAAGGTATATTGCAGCTTCCTACATTAATCTTCTCCCAAGTTCATTAATTATTTTCCCTCAGTAGTTCACTCAGTGTCTGTCACATCTGCCACCATTTCTATTGGTATCTTACCATTGGACTTAACTTTCTTAGTTAGTTACCCACATTTTGTCCCAGGCTGTGATGAATCCAACAATTTAGCTTTCTGTTTCTGGTCTTGGACAGCTGAATGAATGCATAAGAAAATCTCACAATCTTGTTACAGCTTCATAAAACATCCAGATTCTAAACTCTGACAGGTCCTCCTCAATATGTTCCTAGTAAGTGTAACTCCTTCAGGAATTCTTCTACATATTGATTTATTTCCTGTAATCCCATATGCCTCACTCCCTTCTTCCTCTCAGCAAATGATCCTTCCTCCTTCACTGAAAAAAAAAAAAGGCAATCAGGCAAGAACTTTCTAAACTTCCTCCTTTTGCCACTCGCAGATGAATCAAACTCTGCATTCTTCCATCCATTCGTCCCATTTTAGTTGAGGAGTTTTCTTCTCTAAATGAAAATTTAAGTCTTTTTCTCTAACATTTGAGATATCCTGTTATTTCAAACACCTTCATTCTCTCCATCCTCACTCTTACTTTTTTTGACTCATTACTTTAGCTAAATTATAATGCTCAATTTTATCTCACCTTAAAAGAAAATGTTCCCTGAAATCTTCTGCTAACTGTGGTTCTATATATTATTTTCAGAGCTAAACTGCTTGAAAATATAGTCTAGAAGACATACCATTTATCTTTTCAGTGAAATAATTATGCCTGATATAACTTTAAACAGTCCATTAAACAAACTATAAAAGACAAACACAAACAAACAAAACTGGCAAAAATTTTGTAATCTTAAGATCAGTGACATAAGGTGAAATCTGGTGTCATCTTAGTATCATTCCACATCAACATCAAATATTTTACATCTTGTTTTTCTTAAACCCATCCCTCTTTCTCCATTTCTATCACTAACACTATAGCCATGATATTTCATGATTAAGAAAACTGAGGCCCAGAAAGTTTGGTTAAATTGCTGAAAGTGGCATATTCCTGGATTTCATTCCAGGCAGTCTGTCTTCAGAGTTCATAGACTTAACCATCAAACATATCTGTCTCATAACTATGCTCAGCATTTCCTGGTCAGAAGAAGATTCTAGTATATAAGACTGGTCTCCCTAAGTAAGATAAGCATAAATAGAACTTCGATTCACACCTCTATGATTGGAAAAACCTAAAGCAATCAGAGATCAAACCAACACTTCTAATGTAGAACAACTTTGGGGGAGAAACTAGGTGCTTTGAAAGATGAGAACCAGGGACAGATGCTACCCTAAAACTGACCCTATTCCTCCTCTTCCCCATGAGAGGTAATACGGGGACTGGCTTAATATAGCTGTAATTCTAGAGTAGCGCATTTTACAGCAAGTATTGAATAAAGTCTGACCTGTGATGAGATGAAAACCTGACTGATTCTGCCTTGGCATCAGGGCCATAAGATAGAAGATATCATAACTATTCCTTCCATTAAAAAAAAGAATTTTCTCCATAACAACCATATAAGTGATTCCTACTTTTAAATGCCTAATTTATAAATTTCTTGAGACTAAACAATTCAGTAGGAAAACTAGAATAGTTAGTGTGTAAACAAAAGCTAGTCCAACATTAGCACATTTCTTAATTTATAAAGCAAGGAAATTTAATTTAATTTTAATGTACAATATTATGTGTTTAATAAAGGATATTCATAAGAATCCATATAGGTACTATTACTGCCCACAGATGAGAAGACTGAGGCAACAAGAGATTAAGTAACTTGCCCAAGATTAATAAGTAATAAGTGTGAAGAGGGCACTTGAAACTAGGCAATATGTCCCCCAAATCCATGTTCTTAACAACAATGCTATTTTGTCCCTTTATAATTTATACTATATCCATAATTAAAATCCACAATAAACATTATCAGGGTTGATAATAAAAACATTATGCTATGCTTTCAGATTTCATGTTATGTAGTTCTCATGGGCTATCCACATATCTTTAGTACTTGGCACTGAATATTGAAAAGAAAAAAAAGTAGGAGGCAAAGAAGAAAAATAATGAACCTGAAAAGTGTAGGAAATCAGAAGAAAAAGAAAAATGTGCTCCTAAGAATATAGCATATAGTCCTGAACAGACATGGACTCCAGCGTTGCCCCTAATGACAGTAGTGAGATGGAAAATAACAAAACCAGTTATTATTACCAGTCATCTCACTGAATAGAAGTAGTGGTGGTAATTTCCCTTATGTCCTTTAAGGAATCAGGGCCATGTACCATTTCATGAATTCTGTGTCCTGTCATCCTGCAATGGTTTACTGAGCTTTACATTCAACCCAAAATTCCATTCTGACTCAGAATCGTGACATAAATAGTAAATGACTAATAAAAGTGCTCTTCAAACTTCTGTCTCATTAACATTAGGTCCTCAATAAAAGGGGGAGAATTTACCACAAATAACTGCATTCTCTATACATAGACTACAGCTCTAACTGAACACAGAGTATATATATAAGATTTATCTCCTCTTTTTCAAGAAGGCATTAAGAGGAATGCTTTGCAATTTTAACTAAACCTATTATATAACTCTTTGAATTCTCAAATGAAAAGAAACCGTTTAAAATAGTTGAACTAGAGTACTTCTTAGTATAATGGAAAGTTTCAATTACAAGTGATATATAATTCCACATATGATTGACACATTTACCACAGTTACAAAATTACTAAAGATAATGGGCTACATGTATTCCCTCTAAACATATCTAAATTTGAATCTCAAAGGCAAATTTAGTTGGTAAAGTCCTTCTCATAAATCGTGCATTTAGAAGCAGAGAACGCCATGGACAACAAGCAAAAACAAACAAACAAACAAAAAACTCTTGTTTACTTCCCTCTGTGTGCATGAACTTTTATTTGCATTCAATATCAGTATACCTGCCACAGTGTAGCAGAATGAGTGGTTTCCGAGTACAAGAATGTTTACCTTCTGCTCCTCAACACCCGCTTGTTTAAAATTCCACTAAAAGTTGAATCTTCAAACTAACTGCTATACATAGGGGGTGCATTTGGAGAACGCTACAAAATTGATTCCATTTTAAAGGACTTAGAGAATTAAAGGGAATTGTGGATTCAAGTCCAAACAAGAAAGAAAGAGTTAACCAGGAGAGGGCCAAATGTTAACTTACAGACAAAACCTCTACCAGGATATATTTTAAAGGGACAGCCCTAAGAGTCTAGTAGCCATAATGAAAATTGGAGACACTGCTCTTTGAATTTATAGAGCCATCTGAATTCCTATTTTCCCCTCTGCAATCCCCATAATGTCCTTTCACTCCCTCCTTTTGCTACCTCCTCAATTTCCTGGAAGTTTGCCTCACCCTCAGTGAGTCAACAGTCTTTAATGCAGCCTCTACCCCGTGAAGAAAGAAGACAGCAGTCTAACTAAATCCACTCCAATAAGTAGCTTAACAGTAAGGCAGGCGTGTAAAATGAGTTTAGAGATCTTAGATTCATCATAAGAGAGATCTTCTGATTCATAATAACCAGAATCACCTATATTATTTTTGCTATTTTCATTGTTGTAGTAATTTCTGTGTGGGAAAATCATTGTTTTTAGATTCACCAGAGTAGAACAAATCCAATAATCATATAATCCTACCTCTTAGCAGATAAACAAACAACATTTATTTAAATCAAACTTTTAAACCAACGTTGATCCTTCCAGTGAGAAGGATTTCACTTTTATGGATTCTATCAAGTCTTTCAGGGCCCAAACCTCTACCTCTATTTTCAGGGTAGAAGTTCAACACTAATGAGATGTAAGAACTAATAAACTTTAAAAGAAAAAAAGAAAGAGTAGAATGTTTTTTCTTTATGCAGGTAGAGTCTAGATCTACATTTTGAGTCTTACACATAAAAAATAGCCTTAAGTAGAATAAAATTTACCAAGAACATTTTTACTGAATGTTGATTTTCTCAAGAAATATTACAGAGTCAATGATAAAAGTCTTGTTATCACCTAGTTAATTGCCAAATACCACAAAGTTCAGGTCAGTCCCCAGAACATAATACTTAATTGTATCCTATCAGCCTGTGTTCCAGCTCTGTGAAAACACTCAGCTTTTTTTTTTTTTTAATTATGTGAAAAAATTATGAATAAACTAAGCAGTCATTCAGTGATCAAGCAACCAGAAAAGCTCTCATGATTTTTCTCTTGACACAGTATTTTTTCATAGAGGTTAATAAGTTTAGATTTGGCATGTCTCTAAGATAAACTGTAAGACCTCCGCCTAAAAACAGGGAAGGTAAATAATAAGATTTGTTTGTTACTTATTAGTTTGCTTGAGTGACTTTATTAATACTTATTAGCATAAATATTACCTATTAATATATGCAAATAAACCATGTAAAAGTGTTGAGATTGTAGATGTTTTCATTTGCATCTTTATCTACATAATATTTATATTAATTAATTAATTAATTTATTATTTATTTATTTATTTTTCACAATGGTGTGTTAGTTTCTGCTTTATAACAAAGTGAATCAGTTATACATGTACATCTGTTCCCATATCCCTTCCCTTTTGCATCTCCGTATCCTACCCCTCCAGGGGGTCACAAAGCACCTATCTGATCTCCCTGTGCTATGCAGCTGCTTCTCATTAGCTATCTACCTTACATTTGGTTTAGTAGTGTATATATGTCCATGCCTCTCTATTGCTTTGTCACAGCTTACCCTTCCCCCTCCCCATATCCTCAAGTCCATTCTCAAGTAGGTCTGTGTCTTTATTCCTGTTTTACCCCAAGGTTCTTCATGACATTTTTTTTCTTAAATTCCATATATATGTGTTAGCATACGGCATTTGTCTTTCTCTTTCTGACTTACTTCACTCTGTATGACAGACTCTAGGTCTATCCCCCTCATTACAACTAGCTCAATTTCGTTTCTTTTTATGACTGAGTAATATTCCATTGTATATATGTGCCACATATTTTTAAAAAATCTAAGCAATAAATCCCTTCTTGTTGATGGAACAGTTTGATTATACAACCCCCACACACACAGAGACATATATATATATATATATATATATATATATATATATGAAATGAAATGTGCCAGATTGGTTGATGTAGCACTTTGAAAGTTAAAAGTCAAAAATAAATATAATGAACTTTCTCTTCACAGACAATTTTTTTAAAAGCATTGTTCATTATTTCTACATCCATTGATTTACCTCCTTCTCACACATTCAGTCCAATCTGGCTCCTTATAGCTCTCCTCCACAGCATCTCTCACCAAGGTCTCCATATCTAATAGTCATTTACTCAATGACACTCAACTTACTTAATTTCCTAGTTGATCCACTTCAGTTGACTATTCTCTTTTCCTTGAAACATGCTTTTCCTTGGCTTCCAAGATATATCCTTGCCTATTTGTCTAGTTACTTCTTCTCCACATTTTAAGCTTTATTACTTTCCCCTCAGTCTTTAACTATTCAAAATCTTCTAGGCTTATTCCTAGATGGCTTCCTTTATATTCTCACCTGAATTGTTTCATTTCCACCCCAAGCCAAATTTATGTCTCTAGCCCTGACCACTCCTAAAAGTTCCAAGCAATTTATTAACTTTTAATCTGACATCTCCACTGGGTATCTCAAAGGCCAATATCATAAAAATTTAATCTATAATTCCTCTTACCTATCTCAAACGCTTCCAACTTCTAATCTCTTATCTCAGTGAAATGTACCACCATCCATGCAGCAGTATAAATGAAACACAGAAAGTCATCAATATTGTTTATTTCACACTCATATACACTATCCAATACCTTCTTCAGTCTCAAGAACTGTACTTACTATTATCATTTTTATGTCTATCTTGAGCAACATCCTTGGTCAAGTTATTATCATCTCTGCCCCAGACACTGCATTATCCACTTAACTTCTCCCTCTCCTGTCTGTCTTTCCAAGCTAAAATCAAAGCAACATTTAAAAAATTACAAGTCTTGTCACATCACTATCTCTCCCTCTTCCTCCTCCCCATTATTAATAAATTCCAACTGCTCTTATATGAAGACAAAATCATTTTGCAGCTCTCAGTTAAAGGGGTACTTCCACAGAGAAGCCTTCCTTTCCTCCCAACCTGGGTCAATGCCCCTCCACACTCCCACACAGATTTCCATGGCACTTGCACTTGGTGTCATTCTTTCAGTTTTTAGTGTCACTTACTAGATAATAAGCTACACAAAAGCGGGAGCCTGTCTATATTATTTTTTATTGCAACTCCAGCTACTGCCATGAAAATATGTACATGAGACAATGATTATTTGTGAGCACATATTTCATTTTCTACTTGAGGTAGTAAACTGTTTAGAATTGAATAACTTGTCTAAAGGACTTTTGAATAGAACATATCTCATGTGAAATTGTGGAGTAGGCAAAGACTATTAATACCTCTGCTCTCTTGTTCCATTTTTACTACCCGCTTCTGATTTCTGGCGATTCCTCATCTTTAGAAACTCAGTGACCCCGACAGCAGGCTGCAGCTAACTCTACTCTTACTAAACAATTGTAACACACCTCTACCAGGTTACTTCTGTTTCCAGGTACCTAAAGAATAGAGGAAATTACAGAAAGTATAAAAACAGCTGCAGGATTGAGTAATAAGAGATGGCCAGTAACTGTTCTCTGTCTAGGGAAGACGTTCACTTACACATTCATTAAACAAGGATAGATTACCTCATAGGAACAGCTTCCATTTGTTGACAGCGAAATTTTGTAGCTGCATTGTCCAATATACTAGTCAATAACCACATATTGTTATTTAAATTTAAATTAATTAAAATCAAATATTATTTCCTGGTTTGCAAGGAAATAATTTAGCTGCTTATGTCCAGCATCATATAAAGCTCAATTAGACAATATTATTCGATAATCTGTGTTTTAAATAAAAAACCCTGTAGTAGGAAAATATTTCTTCCTCTGTCATAACCTAGACTTCTCTTCTAATCCAAGCCACCAGGAGTGTTACCTGAACTACCCAGAGGTCGCTTAGGAGATCCAGCTTTCTACTGTATGACCTTGCCAATACTCACTATCCTCTTCACCCAGGAACAGGTATAGTCAGGTTCTCAAGGTAGGGCAACCTCTCTTTTCTCACGTAATTTGGAATTTGGGCTGAAGAAGAGAAAGATAAATTTATCTGCAGGTAACTCACCTGTTTCTACCATGTGCTTTGGAGAGGAAGAGAAATTGGATTCAAGAAATAAGAAGGTAGCAGATTACCATCAACCAGGTATGAGAAGGAAAATGGAAGTCATGGTTGTATTCACAAACAGTCTTGTTCTGAGTCCTTTCTTTATCTTTGCCCTTGGGGTACTATGAGATACCCTTGAATCCTTAAACATAAGCTACTTTAAAAAAATAAATAAGCTAGCTTGAATAACTTTTATTTAATCCTCATAATAAATCATGAGGTATATTTTAATATTTCTATTTACAGATGAGGGTACTGTGGCTTAATGGGCTCAATATAAAGCAATAGAGCCCAAATTCAAATCTATATGGTTTATGTGAATTGAAAATGTGTCACATTTCTATTATGCTACAATATATGTAAGGTACAAGTCTCTGTTTTAGAAGCTGGGAATAAAGGCATAAATAAGGCATTGCCCTTGGTTTATATATATATTTTTATATATTTTTAATCCATTGTGGATCAAGGTATAGGAAAGAAACAGAAACTAATGATACTGATGTAGGGTTTTGTGTATAATATAGGAAAATCCCAAGAAAAGACTGAGACTGAGGTCATCCTCAAACTTTCTGATCAACATAAAACAGTTACCAGAAACACTTGAATAGATTGGAGTTGAAGTATCCACAAAGACTATGGTCGGAGCAATGTACATGGCATTTCTAGAGAGATACACTCTTCACTAAAGCTAATCTATACTCTCAGGCTGGAAAGAAGCAAGGGAAGATGTTGAGATTGGTTTGAGAAAGCAAGGGGGCGGTGGTCAGAAAATGGGGACAAATCTGATGTAGGACTGTAGATATATAGCCCATCAAGATTCTAAGTATAATAACTACTGCCACTAGCAATGATACTTTATGAAACATTAACATAAGGTTGATTTGACACCAATCTTTACTTTTCTAATTTTGGAGAAACAGCATCATTTCATTTCACAGGAAATTCATTCATTTTCAAACTGTAAACGAGAGAATGCTTCTATGGCTGCTAAACGAAAATGAAAAATAAAAAGAGATTTTCTTTGTTTTTGAAGTTTATAAATATGTCTTTGGATGACTAACCAAAGATGACAAAATTTAGATAAGATGAGATGGATTGATGTAGCTATCTGCCAAACAGCACGATTAAAACCATTCAGACTCAGAAAATGGAGTAGAGAACATAGGCTTTATTTCTGTAAACTAAACTGTCACCGTCAGACTTAAGTGCTCTTGTCTTGTCCGAGGATTTATTATTATTAAGAATTTATCTGAAATGCGTTTGCCAACTGCTTCACTGAAGTTCCCCATCACTCACAGCTCCTTGGTGACATGGTCTGGCTGGACTTCACTAATAAAAATAATGGAGGCATTCAGGCAAATTAACTCTAGTTTCATGCCCAAGCCCCCTCATTAATACACGATTTCAAGACAAGGTGGATTTAATCTGTAATATGATTAGTTAGATGGGAGAGGACTGTATCATATAGTAAAAAAGTGTTAGAACATGTATGTAAGTTTCAACTTTTACTGGAGAATCAAACAGTAAGTTTTATGTTAAAAGTATGTTACTCAAATAGGTAGCTAGTGGGAAGCAGCTGCATAGCAAAGGGAGATCAGCTCGGGGCTTTGTGACCACCTAGAGGGGTGGGATAGGGAGGGTGGGAGGGAGATGCAAGAGGGAGGGGATATGGGGATATATGTATACATATAGCTGATTCATTTTGTTATATAACAGCAACTAACCCAACACTGTAAAGCAATTATATTCCAATAAAGATGTTAAAAAAAAAAAAAGGATGCTACTAGTCTATCATCTCAATGGTCATCTACCTCTGTGGATGTACAATTAACTAGGACCTGGGATGGGCATGAAACTTTAAGGTTCATCCCAAAATAACAGGCAATGGGTATTATTCTTTGTCTTTACCATGAAAATTAAACTTCTAAAATGGGCCTTCTCTACTATTTCACAGCAACTTGCTTCTGCTAGAGACCATTATGCGAGAGTACTTTAAGAACTCTACAGATGAGTATTTTCTGAACTCAGCCGGGCCCTCAAAACCACCTACCAATCCTATTACCTGCCTTTAGTCAGCTACTTCTCCCATCCTCTTACCGACAATATTCATTTTCCTCAGACTTTCTCTGTACTCAATTCTCACCCCTTCCCTCAGCAGATTGCCTGACAAACTAGAAAATTATGGTCAACAGGCTTGATTTTCTTCAATTTTCCACCTCTTTCCTATTAATCTTTCCACTGCCACAACGTTCTTTCTTTCTTTTCTCCATTCACACAGGATGAAGTGGACTTCCTCTTTCTCAAAGCCATGCTTTACTCTTGTGCCTTGAGATTCTCCTGTCAATTCTGTTCTAGGAGCTGACTACATCAGTCATATCTCCTTTACATATGTTCAATCTCTCCTTTGTGCTCCTCTCTCTGAACTTAATCCTCCAAATCTGATATACCTCCCTTTGGCTTCACGTTCCCCCTAGCTACTCACAAAGTCGTAATGTGCTCCAAGCTAAATCGTTATTTCAAGAAACTTGAAGGGATTGTGATTTTACTCCACTTGAAGGCTAGCAACTCAGTCTGCCACAGTTTTATGCATAGTGGCAGGAGACACAAAACTCATATGTAAGAGATAAAGGTCTTTATTACTCATGGTACAGCAAGAAGCATGAGCTTTCTATTTACTTTGGTTGCCTGGGCCCCTAGGGCCCACAGAAGTGATGTTTATGGCCAAGGAGGTATACTGTGTACACAGTGGGCTTATCTTACAGCTAAGGAACCAACAACATTTAGATAAACCCCAGTATTATAGCAGGCTGCTGGCAGATTCATCCAACTTTGTGCAGGAAGAAGACATTATCTTTGTTATACTGGTCAGCTGCAAACCTGCCCTCTGCCGAGGAAGAAAGTATCTCTATCTTCCAAAGCCTTCTGTTATACAGACATCTTTGGAAATATAATCTGGGACAAAAGCTATCCTAACCTGTTTAGAAATGCCATGGAGAATTGATCTTCAAAAAGTTGCCTTTATTTGTATTTATATTAATTTGAAAAAAATCTACTGAGCGTCTATATTATAGTTATTTTGCTAGATGGGGAGTTGCAGAACACAGTACAGTACCAGAGTTGGAGAATTTAATTCTTTTTTTTTTTTTTTTTTTTTTGTGGTACGTGGGCCTCTCACTGTTGTGGCCTCTACCGTTGCAGAGCACAGGCTCTGGACACGCAGGCTCAGCGGCCATGGCTCACGGGCCCAGCCGCTCCGTGGCATGTGGAATCTTCCCCGACCGGGGCATGAACCTGTGTCCCCTGCATTGGCAGGCGGACTTTCAACCACTGCACTACCAGGGAAGCCCTGAAGAATTGAATTCTTAATAAACACAATGAACCTCACAACACATTTCAGGAATAATGGTGATTTTTAAAAACCCTTAATTATAAATCATAAGTCACAGTTAGTCATTTCATTATAAACTGCAGAAATGTTACTAGGCATTGATATCTGGTAAAAAAAAATCTTGACATATATTAGTACTGATACAATAAAAATGAATAAATTGCAAATAATATTTCAGCATTAACAGTGCTTTCTTCACTCTGGAAGGCACACATGTCACTTCATGGAAAAATACACTGTTGTAGTTGCTGTAAGCCTCCATGTTGTTTTAAGCCCACATTCAAAATTGCATGATATTAAATAACTGCATGTGCTTGGTCTTTTGGGGTAGGGATGAGAAAACACATTGTGCCAAGTTTAGCCATTGTGAGTTCAGAGTTCAGAAGCAAATTCAATTCCTTCTGGAAATGAGTGCAGTAGAACAGCTGGTCAAACACAATTTACTTGCTCACAGAAATGAACCTAATGATTTCTGGTGAAAAAAAAAAGTTTATTAAAAATGGTCATAAGAAATATCAACCTGATTGGGGATACTTTTGGCTTAAAATGGCATTTGACCTTTATGCAACTTTTCCCAGTCCTCAAAAACAAAACAAAAAATAATAAAGGAAAATAAACTAAAATTTAAAAATAAAAACCAACAAAAACTAGTATGGTATGAGAATAAAAAATAGTCACTTAAAATTTCTAAAACTTACACTTATGGATAACTTATAATGAGGGTATTTGAATATATTTCACTAACTGTAAGAGTAGAAAAGAGATTATGGAAGAAGTAAACAATTATTATATTGAATGTTTGCATTATAGTCAACCAGGAAATAAAACTCACTTGTGAAAAAAAAATGTTAGAAAAGGATTTATCTTCAATTTCTTTCTGTCTCCACACTCAGAAATCCAAGGTTTATACAAAATATAAAATGGAAGCACTGTGCTTCAACAACATTGGTACTGTGTTTTGAGGTATATGAAACACTCACTGCTTCATATCTCCCACCTTCTTCCTTTTTTCAACTTTTTAATTTGAAATATATTAGGTTCATAAGAAGTTGTAACAACAGTACAGAGTTCCAAGGTATCCTGCACCTAGGCTCCTTCAATGAAAACATCTTATATAAGCATATAACATCAAACCAGGAATTAGGATTGTTACCATACTATTAACTAAGTTATCCACCTTATTTGGATTTCATCATTTTTCTTTCCCTCCCCTTCATTTTTAAAGCTATATTCAGATATATGCCTCATAGAAAACAATTGGTCAGGAAGTATATGGTAGGAATGAAGTGGGAGTGGAAGTGGATGTGCCCCCTGAAGGAGACATTGCTGTTAACATAGAGTCAGAACAGTCTAGGCAGGAATGGAAACAGCCTGGATCACTGTACAATGAAAAGTCCACTCCGTAGTAGAAAATAGAGATGAAACTGCACAGGTACAGAGTCAAATAGGCAAAGTCTCACTGGAAGTGAGAAACTGGACAGGGACCTTTCCACATGCCCTATTTTATTCACTCACTTCTGAAGCTAGAGGGCAAGCTCATGTCCTTATCCTGCCTAGCCACAGTTTCCATTGCTGAATAAAAATATATAACGTTAGAAAGTTTGGCACACTCAAAAGATTACATGAAGATGTGAGGCTCCAGGAAATAGCTGCAAGAAAAAAGAAAGACTGAAATTTAAAGTAAATGAGCTGTGATGAAAATGTGAGATCTAGGAGCTAAGAAGAAATTTCAAAGCAAATGGGAATAAATATATTGAAGACAGAAGAAGGACCTGACTTGCAGGGAATTAATCAGTGAACTTCCTCTTTCCATAATTTACAAAGGTGTTTACAAAGAGTAATCCAGGAACTAAAACTTAATACCCATTTCCCTATGGTTTCTATATTAGACGGACATGATTTTCTCAAACATATAAACAAACAAACAAAAAAAACACGATTTCTCTTCTTAAAATTATTTGTTTAAATGTGAGTGAAGCTAATAACTTTGCACAGATTTTGCCAAATTTTCTAATATGGAAGTGAAAGTCACTAGATGGTAACTCTAGGGTTTATAGTGGGACTTTTCTTTTGGATGTCAGTAAATTTTGATTCTAACAGAGTGGCTACTCTCAATGACTATTTATTTTTACTATGAAACTTTAGTGCCAGTCTTAATTGCTTGCAAAAATCTTGACTAGAGACCATCTGGCCTCAAAGATTTATCTATATCTAGTTTATAAATGCAGTATCAAACATTCTGTGGTTGTAGCATTTCTTGATCTAGTTGCTATAAATTTTAAGTTCCAAAGTCATTTTGTAGAGAAGGACTTTCCAGTTTTCCTTAGTAAAAGGAAAGAAAAGTATTAATTGTTTTTCTAGTATAAACTTTAATTTCTGGAACTTCATCCAGATATTATTGGATGATCCTACTAATATCTCAGTTTCCTCAGTTTCTTCTAATTTTATCAGCTTCCCAGGTTCCATTTTTCCTAAATTTCTTCTGAATATTAGTTCAAACCATTTTTTTCTTTTAAACGAAGTTTACACGTCGTACATCTATTCACTCTTTTCTTGTTTCCATCTGCCTTTTCTCTCTCTCTCTGTGAACCTTACCACTCAATGAGAACTCAAATTTTACAAATTTCAAATCACAACTTTTTCACACTCAAGAGAACTCTTTAATTTGATTAAAAAATAAATGTAGATGTAAATAGGAAACAGGATTTGTTTGTAATTTGCTACAGTTACCTTAAGCTTTCTCTGGAAGAAAGGACACAGCAAAATTAGGGGAAAAAAAGCTAAACAAGAAAAGAAACAAAACTCACATTGTATTTATTGCTAGACCTCTAGCCTCCAAGGCTTTTTTTTCTTTCTCTAACCTCAGTAAGTTGGCATTATCATTCCAATCAATGCTTAGGGAAACAGCTTGAGTTTGAATATGTGATCCACTGTTTCCTAGCTCTGTGATGTTGGGCAAGTAACTATCTGACTGTGTGTCTTGATTTCTTTCTCTGTAAAATGGGAAAACATGACGATTGCTTCATGGAGTGTTTGTGAGAGGAAAAAAAAATTGAAACAAATAAAGACCTTAGAAAATTGCCTGACAATTAGTACTGCAACAACAACAAACTACTAAACTCTTAGCTCATGGGGCAGTACAAAAACAGACCATGAGCTGGATTTGGCCAACAAGTCATAGTTTTCTGACACTTCATATAGATTACTTGGGGTTAGTTGACATTTTACAATATTGATTCATATTTATTTTTGGTCTTACTGTTTTGGATACATCTCCAGAACAATATAAAATTGTATGTTCTACTACTTTTTGTAAAGTGCAATGTTTTCTGCAAGATTTTGATAATACTACTTATCAGGTTAAAGATGCAATCTTCTCTCTACAAACTGCTAAAAAAAATAAATACATCTTATGGGGTGCTCAATATTATCACATGCTTTTATGAATCACTGGAGAATATCACATTCTTTTTTTATCTTTTAAATCGGTTTATGTGATGAATTACACGAATAGATTTTCTAAAAAGACTTCCTTCCCTGTCTGAAATTAAACTCTTTTTAGTCAAGATATATTATATTTATCTTTTCATTGCTTTATAAAACATGCTAAGACTTTATTTTATAATTTTGCATCTATTTTCTTAAAGTAAAATCAGTCTATTAACCTTTTAAAACTTAATTTGATCTCTTTAATGTCTGTATTCCTATCAAAATTTTACATCTTTAAAAATAGTTTATTAATTTAGGCTGTTCTATAAAAGTCCATTTTGCCAAGTTTTCATATTTACTGTTTTACAATTATTCATGATATCCATTTATAATTTAAAAACTACATCTGTAATTTAAATGTTATTTTATTTAACTTTTAATCTTTTTTTCTTCTTTTTGTAATCTTGTCATATGTCTATTTTGTTTTATTTTTCAAATGACAGTATTTAAAGGTATTAGTTATTCTCTATACAGTATTTCAATTTATTTTCCAATTTATTAAATCTGATTTTATCATTTTCTCCTACTTTTGGGGAGTATTTGTCCTTCTCTCCTTGTGATAAATAAATTTAATTGATTTTATATCTTTATTCTAATACATTTAAGGTTATAATTTTTATTTCAAAGGCTGCCTTAAATTCATTCCCCATGTTTAGATATCTGGTATTTTTGTTGTTTAAATATATATTATTTTTATTATGATTTCTTCATAGAGCAGTTCTTTATCTCATGTGTGCATGTGTTTTTTTTTTTTTTAATTCTCTCTATATTACTTTTTTGGAGCTATCATATCCTTTCCTGGATAATTAACTGAGTGCTTTGAGAACATGCTCTCTATTTTCAACTATTAGGCATTTTTGAGACTTTCTTTGTAACTTGATCAGGTGTTGTTAAAAGTCCCGCACGTGTCTGGATTCAGTCTGCATTATTTCAGAAGTGAGGTAAATGTCTCTTTCTGCAATTGTGGTAGCTTCTTATGTCCTGCACCATCCTAGGCTTTGCAGCCAGGCTTACTGCGTACACCTGACTTTATCCACAGCTAGATGTGTAGGTTCAGAATGGGTACTTAAACTTTCAACTGATGTGACCTCATGTGTGCAATGGACCCTCCTATTTGGTTGTGATACGTTGTGAGCAAATTAATGTGTGTGAAGCACCTAGAGGCTGGGTTGAAATGTATTAGGTGACATAGTGTTTGCCATATCACATTTCAAAAGCTCAGAAATTTATCTTCCTGGTAAACGCTTCCTTTTGTCATTATGCATAGTGGTGCTCTTTGTGACTAAAAAACTCATTTTTTTTCATGATTTTGTCGAATGTTTTTGTTTGTAAGTGACTCTAGTATACTTTCTCATTGTTTGCTTTTAATCTTATATTTTAATCTTATAGTTTTCAGAGGTGTCTGTTTTAAAGATGTATATATTTCCATTGAATATGTATTTCTGTCCTTTAAGAGTTGATTTTATTTTCACCCTTTTGATTATTAATATTTTGGATTTATTTTTTTGCTATATTTTGTGCTTTTATTTTCAGTGTTTATTCTTTCTCCCTTATCTCCTTTCTGGACATCTATTCATTGATAGAATTTTCTGTATTAACTTTTATTTCCTTTGTTTATCTTCACTGGTTTGGAAGTAATATCTTATATTTTTGTAGTTTTAATGTTTGTGTGCGTATCTGTAATACGAATATTTGGCATGGCAAAATCTAAAGAATTATACACTCCATTCTCTTTCCAATAACATCTGACACTTAGATTAGTTAACTCCAGTGGCTAGTCTTATACACAGTATATTATTTTTGTTCTTTATTTTACTTCTATCTTAAATTTAATTTTCTTCACTAGTTCCTGCTATTAATATTGATACTTACAGTAAATTATATATAGATTTCACTATGTGACTATCAGTTGATTTGCTCATAATTGTTATTTCCCTGTGTTTTCTACTGTGTTAACGTGAATTAAACCTTTGTGGTAGTTCTTTAGAAAAGGCTTATAAATAAACTCTATATAGTTTTACCTTTTATTTTTCTGCCTTTCATCCATGGTAGTTAATCTGGCTATCTGAATGGCAGTTATTTTTTTCAACAAGTTAAACATATGATGTCACTATTTTCTGACCTTTATGTTGAAGCTTGGAAGTCTGCTCTCAATCTCATTATTGATTTGTAGTTAATCTATTTTTATTTCTGGTTGTTTTTAAAATTTTTATTTAGTGTTTGATAATCTACAGTTTTATATACTGTGTTTATATGCAGATAGCAAGCAACAAAAAGGTATATGTGGGTCTCATTTCCTTAGGTATTTTTTTTTTTTTAGACTATGAAGTTGTAATTCTTAGCAATCATCTCAAATAGTATAGACATTTATATTTATAGCTCATTAGGTAATATGCTTAAGACACAACAAGGGCAACTATTCCATTGAAACATATAATTAGTTTAAAAATCCTTTGTATATTAAATTTTCAAAGATTTTTATTGTTATAGATTGACTTTAAGGAACATTATCAAATATTGGCGAGGTTTCAGTTAAAGGAAAAACGTCACACACAACTCAGGGGGTAACAGTCAGTAAAACATCCCTTTGGGGTAATATGTCAACATATGAAAAAAGCCAAAAATATATTCGTATAGATTTACCCAGGAACTTAACTTCTAAGAATTGTTCATAATGATAATTTTATTCAGAAGACTATGAAAAAGATACTTAACACAATTTTAAATAAAATAGCAAAGAAGCTGGAATTAGCCTGCTTAAAACTTATGGCATGTCTATGTAAAGAAACAATTACCATGCTATTAAGGTAAGGTTTACAAGGAACTTCAGGGGAAAAGACATGTCATGTTAAATATTACTTTATAAAAAATATATATACAAGATAAAAATATGGTCAAATTAATTGATTAACACATTTATAGATAAAACATAAGAAAATAAGTGAACAATATATATCAACTAGTGGCAGTTGCAGTATTTGTGCAGTATCATGATGAATACTTTTAATTTTCTTTTAGTTTTCTAAACTTTCTAAGCTATTTATGTGAATCACCCTTGTGATCAGGTGAATCAATTATTTTGAATGGAGGAACACAAGAAACCTAGTAAAAATAGATATAAATAAGATGTTTATAACATAGTGTATAATTAGCTATTATTAATTTATGAGACCACTGAAAAATGGAGATTAATAAGTTAGAGATTTCAGACTTAGAAAAGTATAGAAACATTTTCTTAGTGTAATACATGAAAGAAAGGCAGAAAAGGAAATATTAATGAATTTTATTACATAAAATTTTAAAGTTCTTGTATAGATGATATAATAAGCCAAACTGAAGGACAAATAACCAGAAAAAACCTGGCAACTATATGACAGCAAGAGGTGAAGTGCTTTACATAAAACATCTCTTAGAAATCAATAAAAAAAAGACCAGTAGCAGAATTGATCAATAAATAGATAAATAACCAAGAAGCATACAAATGTACAATCTCAGTTGATTTAAATAACTGCAAATCATAATAAAAACCTACCATTTTCTATTCATATGTCAGATAAAAATTAAAAAGTTTATTAATAGCCAAAGTGAATAGGAATTTGGGAAAGGAGTTGGTCGTTTTAGTGTTTTGATGAGCATGCAAATTGTCACAACCTTTTTAATTAGGTGTTTAGTGGTATTTTGAAAAAGAATATCCAGTGAACACACTTCTAGATATTAACTATATAGTCACACATACACATTTTTGCACAGAAAAAGAATGTTTGAGACTACTCATTTTCTTGTGACAGGGTGATGGACTTTAACAAAAGAAGAAAAATTTATATAATTTATGATATAATATGTAAATATAATAAATATATAAGGTATTTCAGTTTCTCACTGGAATACTAATAAACAAGTTATAGAATAGTTTTTGTATTGTTATCATGCAATATGAATACCTATTTAGGTATTTTCAGGTTAAGAATATTTGTATAAAGAGAATAAGTTTGTAGAACTTTTCTACTGTCTTTCAAGTCATGGTTAGGACTGAAGTATTCAGATTTATTATATACTCCTTGAAGATTTTTGTGTAATCTGGCATACATGAGAATGACAGCATTTTTCAAATCAAATATAAAATAAAATATTTATTAATACATGCTTTGTTCTCTACAGGTATTTTACCACTGATTGGCATGCTTAATTTATTTGCACACTTCCTAACCTACAGGAAAAAAAATGTAATTTATTTTTAACCACCTAATTTCTCCCAGGAGGCCTGCACTTGTCAACATCAGATAGTTACAAGTTCAGGAGAAAGTGCCTGTGGTATATCTAAAATAATTGATTCATGAGTAAACTCCCAGAGGTTATAAGTCAGTGGTCCTGGGAGATGCCCAGAGACCTAAATTTTTCACCAACATCCCCTGTGATTCTGGGGCAGGCACCCACAGACCACACTCTGAAAAACACTAACAAAAGTATTTGCCCTTTATGTAAATCCTAGCAATGTTAATCTGATATTATTACCCTGCCGTCTGCCTCATAAGGTATGCAAAAATATTCAGGAGCATATTCTCACAACAGTGGCCACAGAATGACTTTTTATGTAAAACTGTTAACACTGGATATCATGCCCCTGCTATATTTTTCCTCACATCATCTTAGATTATAAGAAAGTAGCCCTGGTAAAAGCAGAAAGGAATATATTTTTTTAAATTGAAATCTAAATATACAGGGGATCTAAGCTGAAAAATGGGGCAATCGATAGAGTACTAGCCATACCTAAATCACTTACTTTATATCTTTAGATATTATCCTGTTATGTGGTTACTTTTGCTGTTTAAAAACCTCATTTGAATGGAACCCTGGTACAGCACATTCCGTTGCTAAAAAAATATACATATTCTCCATTTAGAGACATAAATTGCAAAATTCCCTCAGTTTCAATTTTATTGCTAGCATGTTCACAAGGAACAAGGAAAATATTTGATATGTTTTTGTGCCTCAAATTAAATTTTGGAAATTATATCAATTTCCTGTTTCATAAACTAAAGTAAAATGATTGAGAAAACTATGAATCATGTTAACTACTTATAAAGTAGTGATGATAATTTTATTCTTAAAAACATTCATCTTGAATTTTGTACATTTCAGATAATTAAAAATTACCTGAATTTCTTTTTTTAAATTAATTAATTTATTTATTTTATTGGAGTATAGTTGCTTCACACTTCTGTGTCAGTTTGTGCTGTACAGCAAAGTGACTCAGCCATATGTACACATATATCCCTTCTTTTTTGGATTTCCTTCCCATTTATGTCACCACAGAGCACAGAGTAGATTTCCCCTATGCTATACAGTAGGTTCTCTTTAGTTATCTATTTTATACATAGTAGTATATATGTGTCAATCCCAGTCTCACAATTCATCCATCCCCCCACCTTTTCCCCTTGGTATCCATACGTTTGTTCTCTACATCTACATATCTATTTCTGTTTTTCAAATAAGATCTCCCTCTCTTACTTGACTTTCTGACCTCTACTTTGCTTCTTTTTAAATCATCCTGCTTTCTTCCACTTGTCATATACCTTTTTTTTTTTTTCCCTACGAGGCTCTCTGTGTTCATTGTACAATTGTTTGGATCTTCTACTAAGGCTTTTCTCATGCTTTTCTTATACCTCAAACTCTTCTTTGTTATTCTGAGAATCACAGCTGAGTCTATTTCTCAATGCTTTGCTTTGTTCACCACAACACACACACACACAAAACAGTTTAGGAATCAGTTTGCTATATCAATGCTTGCAACTTAATAATTATAGCTAATATAAAAATTAATATGGTTAATAATTACTGAGAAATTATGTATGTGCTAGGCACTATTGTAAGGAATTTACACATGCTATCTCATTTAATCCACACAAAAAATCTAAAGTGTCCTTTCAATAGATGAAGAAACTGAAGCCCAGAGATATTAATTATTTGCTCAAGTTCACACAGCTTAAAAGTGACAGAGTTGGGGTTCTAGCTCCACACTTCTAGAATCACTAACCAGTGGTTCTCAAAGATTCGTTCCTGGAATAGCAACATTAACATCACCTGGGAACTTGTTAGAAATGCAAAGTATTGCAACTACATCAGATCTACTGAATCAGAACCTCTGAGGGTCCAACAATCTGTGCTGTGATAATCCCTCCAGGTAATTCTAATGCAAGTTTAAATATGAGAACCACTACACTAAGCTGCACTTTTGCAGTGCTTAATTTTACAAGAGCTGTGTTTGCAGATAGAAATGTGCTGGAATAAATGAGGCTATTGTTGGTTACTTTATTATTACTCTTAATATTTATATTTTGTTAAACTGCATATTTTATAATTCACTGCATCAGTTGTTCAATTAGTGACTTAATATTCATTAAGAACTTTCAGTGTACATGAAATTAGGTTCTACAAGGGAGCAAGAAATGTGTAAGACGTTGTCATTTCCCTCAAAGAGCTTTTAATATAATTAGGAATATAAGAATATTAAAAAAATAGATCATTAAAAATGCTCTATAGAGCATATATTGTTATATATAGTTTGTGTGACTTTATCCATTATTTGTTCAAATACTTGATTTCTAATTTTTTCTTAAAATAACTCAACATATTAGGTTTTTATGAGAATTAAATGAGAAAATGTGTATTTTGGACAATGTCTAAAATATATTAAGCTTCCAATAAATGTGAATTACTTATCACTACGTCTCTTCCTACTATTACTATTACTAGTAGTTGTAATACTAGCAGTATACAATCTATGTAAAAATACAAATGAACAGCAAAAATAAAAGAGGTTAATTATAATTTGATGAAATTGAAAGATCACTGAGGACTTTGGTGTTCAAGGAAAAGTTTAAAGAAAAGATGAGGCCTAAATTGAGCACGGTCTGTCTTTATCTTTCCCTAGTGAAAAGGAAAAGGAGCTGGTAAAACGAGAAATTTGAAAAAAATATTTCTGGGAAAGTAATACACCAGTTTTGATACAATAACAGGTTTGTGAAGGACAGTAGATGAAGATGGATCAAGTTTAGATTTAAAGTTAATATATGTGGGTACTATCTTTCTATAAACTAAAATTCATCTCTATTAAAGAAATTTCACTTTATATAAATAATATATACTACAGCAAAGCTATGAAAATTACAGTACTCAAGTAGTAGCATTTACAATAATCTAATAATCTCCCAGCTATACTGTCTTCTTTTAATCCTCTAAATGCAATTCCCAGTGAAAAATGCATAGGAAGGCAACTTGAAGTAAAAAATAATAACACTTTTAGAAAGCAGAAAAATAACATTGTTGGGTAATGCCTTTTAAGAGGTAACAATCACAGTAGGATATCTGCAGGCTGAGAAACAGATCAAGAGATAATGGAAAATGGAATTCTTCAAAAGGGATCAGAGTAGATTGCACTCTCATGACCCATTTGATTTTATAAATTCCATCCATAATTCTAACTGTACATTTCTAAACCTTTTATCCTTAAGGCTTAGCCAAAATTAAGTCAACTAACACTAGTATTAACAATAGACAAGAGAACAGATTTGTATTTACCGTGGTTGCAAAGAGATTTCTGAAGTAGATTCACTGGTAAAGAACAAATCCTCTTTAGTTATTGTTGGCTTTGAAAATATTTGTGTAGCATAATTCTTTGCTCCTCAGTTAACCCACTCACTGACTACTTAGGCTGTTGTCTCAAGGCAATCATAAGCTTTAAAATGGGAGTAGTTTTCTAGCAAAAACTCATATTGAATAAGCATGACTTACGATAGTCTTAAGATGATCAAATTTACTTTAAAACATACTTTTGAAATTTATGAACCTCAGAATTTCTCCCTCAATAGTACCATCAATAATACCAGATGTCTGAAGTTAATAAGTAGACTTTCTTCTTTTTCTCTTGTTTGTTTTTTTTTTCTTCTTTTTGAATAAAAATCTAGATTCCACTTAAAACACATTACATGGTACAGATTTAGAAGTTCTGATGTAGAAGATAGATTATTTCTAAGAGAAAATATTTTTAAGATATGTTATTGAGGCTAACTCCTCATCAAATTGTTCTAAAATAACTGCACTTGAAAGCTTAAAGACCAAAAGGAGAGGAAAGAGTAGTGTGGGCTATATTTGATCAATAAGCTTTATAACATGAGTAAAAGGGACAGATTTCATAAAACTATGAATCTACTTAATCCTCTATTAGCACATTTATATAAGGATGCTATTACCTCCTAACAAGGTTAAATAAATTCAGTGCATCTACTAAGTCAATAAAACAAAGAGAAAATTTTTAATCAAAAGTTGATTATTACCTTCATTTTACATAAGGCCCTCATACATATTATTTCTCAATGTGTTATACCAGTTTTAGATCCCACTGCTTCTATGGGATGGTTTTATGACCAAGAGACAGGTAATATTCCTTGTGAGACAATAAATTTCCTTGTAATTGAGAAGGAAATAATATTCCTTCTCAATTGAGAATTATATAATATTCTTATATAATTAAGAATGTAACTGAGAATTATATAATATTTTTCATAGAGAATATGTAATTGAGAATTATATAATATGCTTCATAGAGATGATTTAGAAATTAGAGTAAAAATATATATGAAAATGCCTGGAATATGATAGGCATTTAATAGATGTTAGATATGACTAGATTTGGTTGATTAGAATGTCTTCCTTCCTAATGTCCTTAGGAACATTCTAAATTTTATAAGCATGCAGATTTATATATAAAGGTCAATTTTCTACATTTTTTGCTTTTGATTTTTCTTTGATTATGAGCACTGTTGAGAGACAATTTTTCATGGATCCTGCATGTTTCTGCATGTCTTCTAAGCAAGGGGCATGTTTCTTTGCTGTCCAGGATATCTCCATTTGGAACAAAGTTGAGCAGGTTTGGTCCTCTAAAAGACTGGGGTTTCCTGAACTCAAAGTTGCTCACCATCATCACCCTGTAGAGCTGGGGAAGCAAGAGAAGCCATGTGAACAGGAAGCTCATGCTGTCTGCTGTGTCTTGAGTTTTCATGCATCTTCTCCCAGCTTCTGTGAAAGTGTGGCAGGCTAACTTGTGAGCTTGCAAGCAGGGTAACATCTTGGGCCCTTCATAGTTCTTGACAAGGACTAGCTTACCTAAAGGTAAGGTCAAAGACACATGAAAGCACACCACTGGATGTGGTCCTGCTCACCAGAAAGACAAGATCCAGCCTCTTCCACCAGAACACAGGCACAAGTCGCCTCCAACAGGAAGCCTGCACAACCCACTGAACCAACCTTAACCACTGGGGGCAGACACGAAAAATAATGGGAACAGTGAACACGCAGCCTGTGAAAATGTGACCCCAAACACAGCAAGTTAAGCAAAATGAGAAGACAGAGAAACATGTAGCAGATGAAGGAGCAAGGTAAAAATGGACCAGGCCAAAACAAACGAAGAATAAATAGGCAGTCTATCTGAAAAAGAATTCAGAGTAATGATACAGTAAAGATGATCCAAAGTCTTGGAAATAGAATGGAGTAAATACAAGAAATGTTAACAAGGAACTAGAAGAACTAAGGAGCACACAAACAATGATGAAAAACACAATAAATGAAATTAACAATTCACTAGAAGGAATCAACAGCAGAATACCTGAGGCAGAAGAACGGTTAAGTGACCTGGAAGATAAAATACAGGAAATAACTACTTCAGAGCAGAATAAAGAAAAAAGAATGAAAAGAATTGAGGACAGTCTCCGAGACCTTTGGGAAAACATTAAATGAACCAACATTCAAATTATAGGGGACCCAGAAGAAGAAGAGAAAAAGAAAGGAACTGAGAAAATATTTGAAGAGATTGGTGTTGAAAACTTCCCTAATATGGGAAAGGAAATAGTCAAACATGTTCAGGAAGTTCAGAGAGTCCAATTCAGGATAAATCCGAGCAGAAACACACCAAGACACATATTAATCAAACTATCAAAAATTAAATACAAAGAAATAATATTAAAAGCAGAAAGGGAAAAACAACAAATAATATGAGGGAATCCCTATAAGGTTAACAGCTGATCTTTCAGCAGAAACTCTGCAAGCCAGAAGGGAGTGGCAGGACATATTTAAAGTGATGAAAGGGAAAAACCTACCACCAAGATTACCCAGCAAGGATCACATTCAGATTCAAAGGAGAAATTAAAACTTTTACTAACAAACAAAAGTTAAGAAATTCAGCACCACAAAACCACCTTTACAACAAATGCTAAAGGAATTTCTCTAGGCAGGAAATATAAGAGAAGGCAAAGGCATAAAATAACAAACACAAAACAATCAAGAAAATTGTAATAGGAACATACATATCAATAACTACCTTAAATGTAAATGGATTAAATGCTCCCACCAAAAGACACAAACTGGATGAATGGATACAAAAACAAGACCTGTATATATGCTGTCTACAAGAAATTCACTTCAGACCCAGGGACACATACAGACTGAGAGTGAGGGGTTGGAAAAATATATTCTTTGCAAAGGGAAATCAAAAAGAAAGCTGGAGTAGCAATTATCATACAGAGAAAGTAGACTTTAAAATAAAGACTATTACAAGAGGCAAAGGAGGACACTACATAATGATCAAGGGATGAACCCAAGAAGAAGATATAACAATTGTAAACATTTATGCACACTACATAGGAGCACCTCAATACATAAGGCAAATGCTAACAGCCATAAAAGGGGAAATCGACAGTAACACAATCATAGTAGTGGACTTTAACATCCTACTTTAAACAAAGGACAGATCATCCAAAATGAAAATAAATAAGGAAACACAAGCCTTAAATGATACATTAAACAAGATGGACTTAATTGATATTTATAGGTCATTCCACCCAAAAACAACAGAATACACTTTCTTCTCAAGTGCTCATGGAGCATTCTCCAGGATAGATTATATCGTGGGTTACAAATCAAGCCTTGGTAAATTTAAGAAAATTGAAATTATATCAAGTATATTTCCTACCACAATGCTATGAGACAAGATATCAATTACAGGAAAAATTCTGTAAAAAGTACAAGCACATGAAGGCTAAATAATACACTACTAAATAACCAAGAGATCACTGAAGAAATCGAAGGGGAAATCAAAGAATACCTAGAAACAAAGGACAATGGAAACACAGTGATGAAAAACCTATGGGATGCAGCAAAAGCAGTTCTAAGAGGGAAGCTTAGAGCAATACAGTCTTACCTCAAGAAACAAGAAACATCTCAAACAAACAATCTAAACTTACACCTAAAGCAATTAGAGAAAGAAGATCAACAACAAAAAAAAAACCCCAAAGTTAGCAGAAGGAAAGAAATCATAAAGTTCAGAACAGAAATAAATGAAAAAAGAAATGGAGGAAACGATAACAAAGATCAACAAAACTAAAAGATGGTTCTTTGAGAAGATAAACAAAATTGGTAAACCGTTAGCCAGAACCATCAAGAAAAAAAGGGAGAAGACTCAAATCAATAGAATTAGAAATGAAAAAGGGGAAGTAACAACTGACACTGCAGAAATACAAAGGATCATGAGAGATTACTACAAGCAGCTATATGTCAATAAAATGGACAACTGGGAAGAAATAGACAAATTCTTAGAAAAGCACAACCTTCCGACACTGAACCAGGAACGAATAGAAAATATAAACAGAGCAGTCAGAAACACTGAAATTGAGACTGTGATTAAAAATCTTCCAACAAGGGCCTCCCTGGTGGCGCAGTGGTTGAGAGTCCGCCTGCCGAAGCAGGGGATACGGGTTCGTGCCCCGGTCCAGGAGGATCCCATATGCCGCGGAGTGGCTGGGCCCGTGAGCCATGGCCGCTGAGCCTGCGTGTCCGGAGCCTGTGCTCTGCAACGGGAGAGGCCACAACAGTGAGAGGCCCGCGTACCGCAAAAAAAAAAAAAAAAAAAAAAAAAAAAATCTTCCAACAAACAAAAGCCCAGGACCAGATGGCTTCACCGGTGAATTCTATCAAACATTAAGGGAAGAGCTAAAACCTATCCTTCTCAAATTCTTCCAAAATATAGCAGAGGGAGGAACATTTCCAAACTCATTCTAAGAGGCCACCATCACCCTGATACCAAAACCAAACAAAGATGTCACTCAGAAAGAAAAGTAAAAGCCAAAATCCCTGAAGAATATAGATGAAAATTTCCTCAACAAAATACTAGCAAAACGAATCCAACATCACATTAAAAGGATCATATACCATGATCAAGTGGGGTTTATCCCAGGAATGTAAGGTTTTTTTTTTTCTTTGTGGTACGCAGACCTCTCACTGCTGTGACCTCTCCCGTTGTGGAGCACAGTCTCCAGACGCGCAGGCTCAGCGGCCATGGCTCATGGGCCCAGCCACTCTGCAGCATGTGGGATCTTCCTAGACCGGGGAATGAACCTGTGTCACCTGCATCAGCAGGCGGACTCTCAACCACTGTGCCACCAGAGAAGCCCACAAGGATTCTTTAATATATGCAAATCAATCAATGTGATACACCATATTAACAAATTGAAGGAGAAAAAACATCTGATTATCTCAATAGATGTAGAAAAAGATTTTGACAAAATTCAACAACAATTTTTTGATAAAAACACTCCAGAAAGTAGCCATAGAGGGAATTTACCTCAACATAAAAAGTCCATATATGATCAAACCACAGCCAACGTCATTCTCTATGGTGAAAAACTGAAACCATTTCCTCTAAGATCAGGAAAAAGACAAGGCTGTCCACTCTCAAAACTATTATTCAACATAGTTTTGGAAGTCTTAGCCTCAGCAATCAGAGAAGAAAAAGAAATAAAAGGAATCCAAAATGGAAAGAAGTAAAACTGTCAGTGTTTGCAGATGACATGATACTATACATAGAGGATCCTAAAGATGCTACCAGAAAACTATTAGAGCTAATCAATGAATTTGGTAAAGTAGCAGGATACAAAATTAATGCACAGAAATCTCTTACATTCCTATGCACTAGTGATGAAAAATCTGAAAGAGAAATTGAGGAAACACTCCCATTTATCATTGCAACCAAAAGAATAAAATACCTAGGAATAAACCTATGTAAGGAGACAAAAGACCTGTATGCAGAAAACTATATGACACTGATGAAAGAAATTAGAAATGATAAAAACAGATGATGAGACATATCATGTTCTTGGACTGAAAGAATAAACATTGTGATAATGACTGTACTACCCAAAGCAATCTAAAAATTCAGTGCAATCCCTCTCAGATGACCAATAGCATTTTTCACAGAACTAGAACAAAAATTTTCAAAATTTGTATGGAAACATAAAAGAACTTGAATAGCCAGAGCAATCATGGGAAGGAAAAATGGAGCTGCAAGAATCAGGCTTCCTGACTTCAGAGTATACTACAAAGCTACAGTAATCAAGACAGTATTGTACTGGCACAAAAACAGAAATATAGATCAATGGAACAGGATAGAAAGGCCAGAGATAAATCCATACACATATGGTCACTTTATCTTTGATAAAGGAGGAAAGAATATACAATGGAGAAATGATTGCCTCTTCAATAAGTGGTGCTGGGAATACTAGACAGCTACATGTAAAAGAATGAAATTAGAACACTCCCTAACACCATACACAAAAATAACCTCAAAATGAATTAAAGACCTATATGTAATGCCAGACACTATAAAACTCTTAGAGGAAATCATAGGAAGGACACTGTATGACATAAGTCACAGTCAGATCCTTTTTGACCCACCTCCTAGAGACAGGGAAATTAAACTACAATAAACAAATGGGACCTAGTAAAACTTAAAAGCTTTTACACAGCAAAGGAAAACATAAACAAGACGAAAAGACCACCCTCAGAATTAGCGAAAATATTTGAAAATGAAGCAACTGACAAAGGTTTAATCTCTAATATATATAAGCAGCTCATGCAGCTCAATATAAAAAAAAAAACAACCCAATCCAAAAATCGGCAGAAGACCCAAATAGACATTTCTCCAAAGAAATCATACAGATGGCCATGAAGCACATGAAAAGCTGCTGAACATCACTAATTATTAGAGAAATGCAAATCAAAACTACAATGAGGTATCACCTCACACCAGTTAGAATGGGCATCATCAGAAAATCTACAAACAACAAATGCTGGAGAGGGTGTGGAGAAAAGGGAACCCTCTTGCACTGTTGGTGGGAATGTAAATTGATACAGTCACTATGGAGAACAGTATGGACGTTCCTTAAAAAACTAAAAATGGAATTACCATATGATCCAGCAAACCCACTACTGGGCTTATACTCAGAGGAAACCATAATTCAAAAAGACACATGCACCCCAATGTTCATTGCAACACTATTTACAGTAGCCAGGTCATGGAAGCAACCTAAATGCCCATCAACAGATGAATGGATAAAGAAGATGTGGTACAACGGAATATAACTCAACCATAAAAAGGAACAGAATTGGGTCATCTGTTGAGACATGGATGGATCTAGAGTCTGTCATACAGAGTGAAGTAAGTCAGACAGAGAAAAACAAATAGTGTATATTAACACATGTATGTGGAACCTAGAAAAATGGTTCAGATGAACTGGTTTGCAGTGCAGAAATTGAGACACAGATATAGAGAACAAACATATGGACCCCGGTGGGGGGAAAGCCTCGGTGGGGTGGGGATGGTGGTGTGATGATTTGGGGGATTGGGACTGACATGTATACACTGATGTGTATAAAATTGATGATTAATAAGAACCTACTGTATAAAAAAATAAATAAAATAAAATTCAAAAAGTAAAAAAAAAAAAAAAAAGCTAAGTAAAACGATTTTCATATAAACATAATTTAAAATTTTAGTTTAGGGCTTCCCTGGTGGCAAAGTGGTTGAGAGTCTGCCTGCCAATTCAGGGGATATGGGTTTGTGTCCCAGTCCGGGAGGATCCCACATGCCACAGAGAGGCTTGGCCCATGAGCCATGGCCGCTGAGCCTGCACGTCTGGAGCCTGTGCTCTGCAACGGGAGAGGCCACAACAGTGAGAGGCCCATGCACTGAAAAAAAAAAAAAAATTTGGTTTACATTTAAATGGAGTCAAAACAAATTATACTACATAATTTTAAATAATTTAGAGGAAAATTTTTTTGTATCAAGCATTTAATATCTTGATTTATTCAGTTTAGTTTATATTTTTATTAAATATATTCAATTCTATATATGTTGAATAAATCATGATTTAATTTTTAATCCTTTGGAGTATTGAGAATGAGTATAATGACTGTTAGGGAAATGGGAAATTTAAAAATATAACAGAAGAAAAAATGAAAACAAAAGGAAATATATAATCTTTAGAGAGGCTGTCTGCTTAAATTTTTAAAAGCTTGAGACTATGACATGGAGCATATATTTGTAGGGCATGACCCACTTAAAATTTGCAATCAGGACATTATAAATTCTTTATTAATGAATATTTAATTACTTATTTGCTGACAGAAGCAGTGAAACTGAGAAAAAAATATTTTCATGAAATCCACAGCTTGAATATGTCAGATGAAATTTTTATAACTTTATATTATTTGTTTTCTCTACTTATTGAACATTGTGTATGTTACCTATTAAAAACAGCTTTTAATTCAATCATTTTAAAAGAGAGTTTTGTTAAGGGTAGGGAAATTCTCACACAGCTCACATTAGTCAGTTCCATTCTGTCTTCAATACATACGAAAAGAAGATATTACAGCCTATACTTCTATACAGTATTTAAACAAATAATTGGATGTCTCTTACCTAACATGGGACAACATAAAGGAAAAGTCATGAAACAGACTGGCAAGTTGGGGTTAGCTAAGGGAGGAAGAGGGAATGTATGAGAAGTTCTTTTAAGGCAGAGGAATCAAGACAAAATGAGGCTCACTGTAGGTGAAGTATAATTTACAGTGGATAAACTGAAGAGGAACACAAGTCTTAGATCACCTAAGGCTTTACCTTACCTTATTTAGTAAGGAGTTTAAATTTTATCCAGAGAGCTCTGGGGAACCATTGACAAATGTGTAGAAGGCAAGTCACTGTAATCTGATATGTGTTTAGAACAACCATTTTGCTACAGTGTGGAGAATAGATTGGAAGAGTGAGAGAATAAAGCCAGAGACAGTTAGGAGGCTTTTGGAATGATTAGAATCAGAATGATTATGTTCTAAAGGAAGGAGGTGGCAGCAGGTCCTGAGATGAATGTACAGAATTACTTGTTGATTAATTTGTTTTGAAGTTGAGACATTGAGAGTTAATGAGCTTCCTACCATACAGGATTGCCAGAAATCAAATAAAAATACAGAATGATCAGCTAAATGTGAATTTTAGGTAAACATACAATAATTTATTAATAAAATATGCTCCATGTAAATTCAGGACATTTCTCTAAAAAAAATCATTCATGGTTTATTTGAAATTCAAGTTTAAACAAGTGTCATGTATTTAATCTGACAATCATACTGTGGCACAGTATTAGATATAGTACCTGAATTTTTGCAATATTCAAGAATTTATCTAATTTCTAACACAAGTACAGGTCTATGTCTCATGTAATACAACTCATAACTTTAAATCAAGGACACCAGAAAAAGCAAATCTAAGACTAGAATAGACTGGAGCAAGGGAAAGCTCATAGTGTAAAAATAGAATAAATTTAAATAAAAAATTCAAGGAACTTATTTTTATTCTGTTATAATGCCCCTGACTTCCTTCCATATTTTCATTCAGGAAACTAAAGAATCATCATGATATTAGTGACAAACATTTTCCCTATATCAGTGTTTTCTCCCTCTCTTCCTTGCTGATTTTTGTTTTTGCTTTCTGGGGAAGAGTTTATTACTCAGTTATTTAATATCTGAGAAAATACTAGTCTAAAACTTCACATGTGCAAACTCATTTAACAATTAATAAGGTAGATATTAATGTTACCTGGCTTTATCTACTTTATAAAGAAGTCTCAAAACAGTTAAACATTTACCTGAAATCACATAACTAGACCCAAAAGTATCAGTGCTTGAATTTAGTTTCGACTATGCCACAATACTAATTCCCTCGAAGAGACCCTCAACTATAGCTTCCCTCATGTCACTTTGTGTAACATATAGGATTTTATAAGCTGACAAGTCTTAATAAGTTTTTCTGATGCTTCTATCATGCTTAGGTTGCTGTTTCTGAAAATTTTAAAAATCTAACAGAAACTTTGTCTTTGGAAAACTAAAATGTAGGGACTTCCCTGGTGGTGCAGTGGTTAAGAATCCACCTGCCAATTCAGGGGACATGGGTTCGATCCCTGGTCCGGGAAGATTCCACATTCCGCAGAGCAGCTGAGCCCATGTGCCACAACCACTGAAGCCTGCACGCCTAGAACCTGTGCTCTACAACGAGGGGAGCCACCACAATGAGAAGCTCGTGCACTACAACGAAGAGTAGCCCCCTCTTGCAGCAACTAGAGGAAGCCCACGCATAGCAATGAAAACCCAATACAGCCAAAAATAAATAAATAAGAAATGGTAATTAAAAAAAAAAAAACTAATATGTATTTATTCTTTGTCTCTGCACAGACACAAATGAGACTAGCTGACCAGGGATATTTTCAAAACTTCATTTATATTCTTTAAGCCCATTGGGCAAGGATTTATTTCAAATTATTTAAACACTCAAAAAGTGTTTTGATGCTTTAGTATTCACTTAATATCCATTTCAGCACTACCTCAGTTGTTCTCCTTAGACATTTTTTCTTAAATGACCCAGTTTTCTTCCTAATTTTTGCTACATTTAAAATAATTAGATACAAATGGATGTGTTTCTATGGCATTAGCCAAAGAGACAAGGAGTTAATTTTGTTCATTATTAATTATCTCATATCTTTCATGTCTTGCAATTGATATTTTTACTGAAATTTCTTAGAACTTTATTAAAATCAGGATTATGTTTGGAATCATTTAGATTCTATTACCAAGGCATGCTTAATTTTGTTGATTTATTTATTAAAACCACCAAAATGATTTATCCACTTTAAAGACTGGTTAACATTTTAAAGGCTAATTAACACATAAAAAGCCTCTAAAGCTTGTATACATATGTGTGTACCTGTGCAAATATGTACACGCATCTATGCATATGCATTTCACATTTACCTTCCGCAGAAACATAATCTCTGCAGCTGCTGGAGTCAGTAGACTTTGTTTATGCTCCTCTTATGGATTTCATCATTTTTGGAGCTTGTATTCAAGCTATTTATGCATATTTCTTGTCTCCCCTAAGATTTTCACAGGTAGGAACTGTGTTTAATTCATCTTTATAGCTCCCACAGTGCCTACATACAGCTTTGCATACTGTGAGTACTTGTTAATTGTTTGTTAAATGAATGACAGAAAACAGTAAATTTAGTTTATTTGACCCCTCAGTCTAGAAATGTTTTATTAAAATGAAGCAAATCTAGTCCCTATAAGCTTTTCCTCAGACCTTTCTTTTATTTCTTACTGATATATTTTATTTCTCAAACCTTAAATTGTTTTTTATCACTAAGTACCATCTTCTATTGCAGATGTGAGGTTAAAACGGATTTAAGGTGAAAATAGAAAGTACTTGAGATTTATTATCCTGCCTTCTATTATACAATCCTTCTATATTGTGCAGTGAAGCAAAACAATACAGTTTCTGATATAGCAACTTACCTGAATAGTCTACAAATGCCAAAGGCCAAAAGCTTATTCCATAGAGGGTCTTCAGAGAGTAGTGATGGGTTCAGAATTGGCAGCCAAAATCCCCCCCTTGATATTAGAAGTTGACTGAACAAAGGTATATAAAAGTAGAGAAAATTTGCATTAGCGCTGTTAATAGGGAAGGAAGACATCCACGTTTTGAAATCCTCAAGGAGTCTCTGCTTAATTCAATTAAAATAGAACCTTATTGAAGGAGCAACCATTTACTTCCTGAAATAGCAATACAAGATGCTGCTAAGTAAGTGGGAAAAAAAGAAAAAAAAAAACTGAATCTCACAAACAAGTCTTAATTTAGAAAGGTGAGGACTGGAGGGAAAGAATGGAACTATTCTGCTAGGAATCCTTTGGCCACTGTGGATAAAAAAAATTTTCAGGGCAGCTGATTTGGAACAAAGTTCAGTAGCAAGAGTATGGACACACTAAACTAAAATCAGTTAATTTTCTAATTGGTAAGGGTTTCCCCGATGCTGTAGATCCCTTTCTTATGACGAGCAATGACAAAGAGGTCAGGGCATACCCCTCTGTTTGCAGAGTACAGATAAGTAGAACAGAAAAGCTGGTCTCTATAGGGATAGATACAACACAGAGAAGGAAGTCACGTTTCAATGTACCCTTATTGGGATTGTCCATGGCAATCCTTGCTCTAGATCACTAATCCAAAAATTACACTTGTATCAGTCACATTTCCACACCTGAATCACCAAAAGGAACATTCTAGCAATAGAGGCTACAGGTAAAGAAATCTAAAATAGTTGATTTACATTATTTTGAGGTGAAAATAAAATCATAAAGACCACTTTCCTTAAAGAATAAATGAAAACAAATGAAACCATGCATTTCCTTCAACAAAAAAGAAAATCAAGACAACACTCATACAATATAAAGATATGCTACATAAACATAATTGTTTGTAAAAGCCTGACTTTCCTTAAAAGTATTGAAATGTGTGGTCTGTTTGCTTAGAAGGAATGAAGAGTTTTACAAAGACTGTGGCATACAAAAGTGCAAACATAGTTACTTCTCCTTGAACTGAAGCTAGAAGAAAAAAAATAGTATTTTAAAATTGATTTTCTTATCTTTTATTCACAATCTTGGTTAGGTTGTACTTGTGTTAGGATTGTCATTAAAACAAGGAAACCTCACAATTGCACTTTCACCTTACCAGATAGAATGTAGCACGTTTCCTGTCAAAAGTCATAGGAATGACGGCCATCGGACTAGAAGTTTGGGAACCAACTTTGACCAAAATGACCTTTTAATACCTGGGTGTTCAAAATTCTTGACAGTTTGTCCTGACTGTAAGTGAGAGAGCCACTTTGGTGTCCTGAGCAAAAATGTCATTGGACAGCAATTTAAAACGTTGTACCTTAAAGGGAAAGCATGACACTGAGAAAAGTCCATTTCTTGCCAGTGAGAATGTAAAAGTCTTATCTTTTGATGCCCTTTGAATATCACTAAATTATCAACAGACAAGGAATTATCCCTACTGGATAATCTGTGTGGTAAGCTCAAACTTTTGAAACATTCAATAGTAACTGAATTATTTATTTAAATTAATATTTGTTATTTTTCCTATTTCTCAAAAAGATTTGATCAGTAGCAAAAGACTACCAAAACAGTGTTGTTTTCACAAATAATGACTGTAATATCCAGAAACCAAGGCATTTCAAGCCAAATTTTAGCACTTAGATACATGAGAAAATTTAAAAGTTTGGAAGCTTCTAAATTCAGAGGAACTTCCCATCCATAGAGCTACCCTGGTATATAGTTTCTGTATTCTTTACAGCCACTTAATCAGATTAAAATATGATAATATGAACTCAATCCTTTATAAGTAATTTAACTTCTTACTTTTCTTAAAACACAACTGTTCCTTTGCAAGGATGGGATGATGTTGGAGAGCACAGATAAAATTGATCACTACTGTTAAAAAAATCTGAATGTACTAATGACAGTTTATCCACAGTACATTTTTTTCAAAAGCAAGAAAATTACTTTGGAGTTGCACATGTATAAGTTTCTGGGCTCCTTAACAGCTGGACATTTCTTCTGGGATCTCAGTCAGCTGACAAAAGTTTGTGTCCTGTCTCCTTCACTGACTGGCTGTGAGATCTTGAGCAAGTTACTTAAAATGTGTCTCAGTTTTCTCTTCTGTAAAGTGGGCTTATTTATATAATGGACACATTGAGGAAAATATCCACAATCATTTTTTTCCTTAAATAAAATTTACCTATTGATGGAAATGTTATAATAGAAATATTTTGTAAGTCAACATAAATAAGAAATAACATAGCATTTATTGAGTAACTGTTATATGCTGAGGTCTTTACATGTATCATCTGATTTTAATTGGAAGTTTTATATTTGATCTTTTAAAAGATCTCTTTCCATTAACACTTTATTTTCTCAGTGTTAATTTGCATAACAGAAACCTAATGCTTCAGAGATCCTCACTTATTCAATATTCATTCAACTGAATAGATCCAGGGATTTTTATAAAGTATCTACTGTGAGTGATCTCTTGGAATATTCTAGATGAGGAGGCATTCACTCCTGTTTCTTCACTTCAGTTGACAGATCTCTAGGGTCATTCATAGTATGCAGATAGCTGCAGTTGTTGCCATTGTCAATGAAATAATGTTGCCTGCCACATCAGTAACCAAAGAATATTGCGGCCATCAAGCCATCACATTACAGCCACCCCTACAGTGAGCCCTGAAGGAACACAGGATGGAACGGGATGCTTGCTATCTAACAGTCATTAGACTGCAAACAGTCCCAATGGTGCACCCTGAGGAGACTCAGGATGAGAAAGCACAGGATACTGGCCCCAGATAGCTGAGGTGCAGGTCAAAAGAATGATTTCAGTGAGCTCAGACTCTTTCATCTTCCCATACATAAAAAAGTGCTAAGTTTTTTAACTTGAGTTTTCTGGTTTTCTTTAATTAATAGTAATCTTTTGATGTTCCAACTACCTGGTCTTTGTTGCAAAAACTCCTCTATATCCTGGCTTCTCCCTTTCCTCTTCAGAGCCATCCCTCAGAGTTATCTGAGAGGCTACCTCCTGGACGTAAGTCATCAGTTTTGTCCACCATATAAAACATAATTCTCAAATTTTAAGTTGTGCATTTCTTCAGTCGACAGCATCTACCCTTATTTTCAGTTGATAGTGGAAGAAATATTCAGTAGATAACAAAAATGCAATATTCTATATTTAGAAAGTGATTATCAGTATTTCTCAAAAATCCACACTCTTTCTCCCCTTTGCCTAATGAAGCATGTTTGAATTTCTGAGTCTTAATTTTCCAGGCCCTACAAAACACAATGTATTGAAAATAAAATGATACAAAGAAAAATAAATGGAGAAGGGAGGAAAGATAAAAAGAAATGGAGAAGGATTGGAATAGAGGGAGGAAAGGAAGAAGAGAACGAGAGACACTGAGAGAGAGAGAGAGAGATGGAAAAAGAGAACAACAAAACTGAATTTTTGGTTATCTCTAGGGTCTACATTTTGTGAAAGTGCTTCTGAATAAATCACACATGCACATGATATGGTCTTTGCCTGCGTAATAAACAACAACCTCAAATCCTCTTAAAATCCAAGAAAATTTACTACAAATTTATTTTTTATGATAGGCCAAAACAATGCACACTAGATTATGAGAGTTTAAGAAAAACAATGTCAGAGGTTTATGTTTCAGCACCATAGTTAACAACAAGTTACTTACTGGTGAGACCAAACGACCTGTACACTTTCCTGAACAACACATAGAACAGAAAAGTGATTAAGTGGCATTGTTGCTGCTGGAAGGTTGAACAGCAAGGTCAATAGAGATCAATGTCTGAATATACATTCCATAAGAGAAGGCTATTTATGCACAGAAGACAATACATCACTACTGTCTTCTCTTATTGCTCTTCTTTATTTTACCCATGGGAAAGTTGTACATAACAGGAAGCTCTGACTGGTGGCTTCCAGTACAGTAAGACACAAAGATCGACTGAGTCTTTGATTTGCTTATACATTCAACAAACGTTTACTGAGTGTAGAGAGTGTGTAATATATGCTGAACACTAGTTGATTAACAAAATATGTATGTGAGGTTATACTAAAATATTTCCATTCACATAGTTAATCTGTAACAGGTGTAAAAAGAATGTCCATCTTAGAATAAGTTATCAAATCAAGACTGGAACTCAGGTCCTCTGATCCCATATTTCATGGCCATTGCTTGTAATTTTAGTCATTCCTTATTGTGATGTGCTAACTCTCAGTGTCTTCCCTTATGGTGGGAAGACCTCTAAGACTGATTTCTGCTAATTAAACACAAACATCAGCAGACAATGAATCAGAGAGAAGATAAGAAAAGGCATTTTAAAAAGACTTGATGGTTCACAGGCCATTAGGATGTGAATATAACCTGATCAAATTATTTATCATCTCTACGAAATAATTTATCTCTCTAAAGAGGTGTAGCTTTTCAGGGCATAGAATACAAAGGAGAGTCATAAAGAAAAACCTCTGCAATGCTCATTCCATAGCTATGGTGAGCCTTGAGGTACCCTGGTCCAAGAATTTGATTTGCCTTCTCTGTCTCTACTATTCTTTATATGAAACTATCCTTAGTTTATCTCATGCATATGCCACTAACCATTTAAACTCATACTATTATCCTCTTTTAAAAATCATGTTTCTATGCTAAGTAAGAATGATGCATGTCATTGTCTTTCCATGTGCTGGACCTTATGTTCTATCCTCTTTTCAGTAAACTGTTAAACTGATACCTTGAGTATAATTTGGCTTTCTACATTACACCCCTTACCTATAGGGTCAGTTTGCATTAAGTAGGTGGTTCCTTACTGTCTACAGATAAATAAGGAGTCATCAAACACTTGAAAACATTTCAGTGATTTGCTCAAAGTCACACGGTAAGTTGCTGAAGACATAATAAAAATCAGTGTCCTTGCCCTTAAATATGACAATAAACTTACTCCAAAAAGGGAATTTGGAAAACATGTGCAAGTTAAATCTTATAATTCCCTCCCCATTTTGTCTTCTTAAAAATTGCCAAAAGTATAGACCATAAAGTCAGGCAACTTGGATTGAAACCTATCTCAGAAAACTTGGGTAAAGGCACTTCAAATTCTCTTATGCTAATTTATGAAATGGCCAACTAATGGTCCCTATAGCATGGGGTTGTTAAGATAGCTGAATGAGATAACATCATGTTACCTGGCACAGTGTGTTCACAAGCGACCATCAGCTGCTCAGCACTGCCCTTGCAGTATTGAAGCAGAAGCCCACAAGGATCAACCTGCTCCTCATCCTCACTCCAGGCCTCACCACTGACCCCAAAAGGCTATGTAGAGCCATGAAAGTCTTTTTTCTCCTGGTCAGACCACCACTCTTCCTCAATATGCCCATATGATCAACTATGACACTACCCAGTCTCAAGAAAATGCAATAATTTGAAGTTGAACACATACCCCCATTATGTTTTATACACAGCCTAATTTGAGTCTCACTCCTTCCTCTGGCCTTTAAAGTATGTCCTCATCAACAGACACCCTCAATTTCTTCTCTGCATATCTCCTTCATGAAATCAGGCTGCAGTTGTATAAAATAGATTTCTCGGAAATCTTTTCAAGAAGCAGATGTTTTTCTTTTGTCTATTTTCTCTCATGCCAATTCACAGAAGTCCTGGAGACAAGCAGAGTTTTCCTTGTTATTCCCAGACTACAAAAAATAGAAGTAATCAGAGAAGAGCAGGTATATCCTCTCCCCACATGTTCTATATCTGCACTTTTATATATTACTCTTACCTCTCTCTTGTTTCTATAATGACAATCCTCCAACCATGAACAAGATACCATATTTTCTAATAAATTTAAATTCTAAACCAGAAAGTTTTTCTCAATCTCTTCCCCTTCATCAAGATTTTCCTCTTAGCTAGGTAATTCATATGTGTATGCTGTAATATTTCCAGTCTTTACTGGAAAAGGGGAAGGGTGCTGTTTATTTCTACACCTTTCCAGCCACTTCCTCATTCTCTGTTCCCTGAATCAGCAAAGTTTCCTAGAACAATCTGTAAATGCCATCTCTACTACTTTTCTCCCAATTCTTTGACCAATTCTTCATCTTCATCTTTACTTTATCTCCCAGTATCTGATCATGCTGAGCCCATTCTTCTTAAAATACTTTCTTTACTTTGTGGTATAATCCTCTCTATATTCTTTGCTTTATCCTCCATCATGTCTAATGTATATTCTGCCTTTTTACATTTTTTTATTATTTATTTTGTTCTATTGCCTACAGTTGAATAATTGACCCTTCAATTTGATCTAAAGCCTACAGCTCAGGAGTTGGCCCTACAGTTCACCTGGCTTCCAAGACTGAAATGCTTTAAACTGTCATTGACTTCTTTCATTTTCATCTCACAGCTCATCCATCAGTACATGTAGCTGGTTTATATCTCCAAGCCTCACTTTCCTCCACTTGTATACCATTGCCTGAGTTCAAGGCCAAGTTTTAACCTGGATAATTGAGAGAAGTTTCTGACAAGTCTCCTTGTTCTTTTCTTGCTTCACATTCCCCCAGTTTTGTCTCATGTTTATATAGAGCAGACAGAGAAGGACTTTGAAAATGTATCAGATCATACCATTTCTCGGCTGAAAATCCTCACAAATGATTTATTCATTAGAATACACTCTGGGAAGGGCCTATATGACATTTCATGGATCCCTACACATATTTGTTGAATATCTACCAGCTTCAGGGCTCTGCATTATGGTGGTAGATGAGAGAAAACATTAGTCCTTTTGCTCATAAAAAACGTACACACTTTTCTACTTTCTGGTGGTCACTATCCTAATATAGGTCAACATTATTATTTCTTAGATTCCTATGTGAACATTTTCATTTTTCACTCTTTTTAAGCCACTCCCCACACTAAGCCATAAAAATCCTTCTCAAGTACAAATCTGGTCATACAGTTTTTGTGCTGAAAACCTAACAGTGACTCCTTGCTAACCTAAGGTAAGTTTTAAAGTCCCTCAACTGATCAGGACAAACTTAATCATCAGTTTGCCTTTCTATCCTGCCCTTTTAATAGTATTCCTCCACAGCCACCATGCAAATGAACAACAACAAAAAAACAAACAAAAAACCTTCCACTGACATCTTGGTTTCAGGGTTCTAATTCTCCTGAACTAATTTCAGTCTTTTGGTTATAATCTCTTTCTCTATATGTATATATTGATAATTGTGGTCCTGTCTATCCAAAATCCTTCCTACCCAATTTTCTGCTTTTTTTAATCCTGATAGCTCCTGTTTTAAGATCTCTTCTCAGAATTCCATAGCAACAGAAAGGCTGTTGCAGTCCCCACAAGTTGATTGGTTTACTCTCCTGTGTGTATTCACAGTGCACTGATCTTTCTCCCAGAAATCACTTACTGCTAGTATTGTTTTGTGGTTGCCATAGGATTGCAAATTCCTTGAGGTTAGAAGGTATGTGTTGCTTCAGGTGGATTTCTAGTATTTAGTATAGTACTTGGAGTACAGTGAGTATTTAATATTTGTACAAAGAGGGAGTGAATAAATGAATGAGTGATGAATCAGAAATAATGGAAATTGGGAAGATTTTATGTACATAATAGAAATATATTTATCTATCTATATATAATTTAAAAAAACAAATTCACCATCAACTATATTGAACTTTTATTTCTTCTTTATCTTTTTGCTCTACTTAATAAGTATTTAATTAATGACTTCTAATTCTTCAGTAATGGGGTTGGGACTTGATAGGTCCTAGATAATTCTAAGACAGTTGGCAGGACTTAGATAATTGAGGTGAGTCTTAGATAATTTCTCCCTTTAAATCTCTGTCCACTCTGAGATTTAAGTGTCACACTTTGCCATTATCATCTTGAAACTTAATCCTACACTGACTCTGATTATATCATGCAATAGCCAACATTAAATATAACTAACTTTTGTTTCTGCTGTTGTTTTAATAGGTAACATCTTTTTGCCCATTTATATGAGAAACAGACTTATATTTTAGGAAAGGAAATTTGGTTGAGGGGTTTTCTTTTTTACTCACTAAGAGGAAGAAAAATGTTTATTACACTTTTAAAATCATTTTATAACATACCTTATAGATAAATATAATGCAGTGTAATTTATTGTTATAGTTTTAAAGGATCCATCTTAGCATTCAACATGAGTAAGTTAGAATCATAAGTTGTCTTGCCTGGATAAATAACAGAATACTACTTCTATTCTAATTTATTGTTTCATATAGGAGGATGGTCCTTAGATCAGTTCTCCTTACGGGAATGTTGCATGACGATGTTCTGGTTTCTGATTTAGCTATTCACTCTACTTTAAAATACTGTCACATAACTAATTTATAGAAATGAAAAGCAAATACAAAATTGGTGTAATTGTGTGCTGGTGAAAAAGCATGCTCTTCAGTTGTCACTATTTTTAATTTCCCCATCATCTTTTTCCAAATGACTGGTACTAAATACTGGCAAAGAGTTTTATTCAATTTGATGGGTCAGCTTTTTACAATACAGGCACACCTCCTTTTATTTGTGCTTCTGTTTATTGCATTTTGCAGATATTGCATTTTTTATTAATTAAAGGTTTGTGGTAGCCTTGCCTCAAGCAAGTCAATTGGTGTCATTTTTCCAACAGCATTCGCTCACTTCCTGTCTCTGTGTTACATTTTGGTAATTCTCACAATATTTCAAACTTTCTCATTGGTATGGTGATCTGTTATCAATGATTTTTGATGTTACAATTGCAAAAAGATTACTCGCTGAGGCTCAGATGTTGGCTAGCATTGTTTTAGCAATAAAACCTTTTTTAAGGTAAGGTATATACATTATTTTTTAGACATAATGTTAATGCACCCTTAATAGACTACACTATAGTGTAAACACAACTTTTATATGCATTGGAAAAACAAAAAAAAATTGTGTGACTCACTATATTGTAATATTTACTTTATTTCAGTGGTCTGGAAATGAATCTACTATATCTCTGAGGCACACCTGTAATGATACTGTAATTAACAAAAATGTTTGCGGATATTAGGACTTTCTCTATTGGGCACTACATTTCAGAAAACAACAGAGTTATCTAATAAGAGTAAGAAAAACATTTCCCTTAAGCAAATTTAAAGGGGCAAAAGAGGCCCTTAGAAGGAGAGGAAATGCTGGGAATACATATATAGTAGCTAAACATACTGCTTAACATATATATCCCAATAATAGTTTGACCTCTGATTGTTTAATCCTAGTGAATTTTCAAATGGACTAAAGAGATTTGGGGTTTTCTTTCATCACCATCAAAACCTCCAAATTTCTATAAAACATAGTTAAGCCATACAGCCAGATTCATCCAACTCAACCCATTATGCTATCTGTCTATCTCACAGGAGTGGTGGGAAAGCTAATTAAAATGGCCATAGGGAACGTCTAAATAGGTAGCTGCATGAAATAAAAGTAAAACATAGCATTTTTAGTTAAGCAACAAGAATTATTGGGTACCTTGAATTTAATGTTTCTAATATTTTCCATAAACCTCTCTCCTTTCTCCTTTTAAAATCATTGAACTTTCATATTATTGATAAAGGTGATGCACTTTTTAAGATAAATTTATAAACTTATTAAACACTCTGCAATCAACATTACTAAGTAGCAGGTGTAAGTCATGGTTTGAATTACTCTTATAATGTAATTTAAAAAGTCTAACATAAAAACTCAGCTTCCAGGGCTTCCCTAGTGGTGCAATGGTTGAGAGTCCGCCTGCCGATGTAGGGGACACGGGTTCGTGCCCCGGTCCGGGAAGATCCCACATGTTACGGAGCGGCTAGGCCCGTGAGCCATGGCCACTGAGCCTGTGCTTCCGGAGCCTGTGCTCCGCAACAGGAGAGGCCACAACAGTGAGAGACCCACGTACTGCAAAAAACAAACAAACAAACAAAAAAACAACTCATCTTCCACAGATGTTTGAATTGAAAGCTTCCGCTTACCAGTCTCACTCTAATTGCAACCAAATTAATACAATTAAATTTTATTTATGAGAACCATGCTCATTTGACTTGGCTCCCCATTCTGGAAATTATACAAAGTCTACTTTTTATAAAATACTAGTAGTAAAAATACTACTTCACCTCAAAACTGGAGTGTGGGGGGAGGAAGCTCCTGATCATGGTAGAGAGGTGATATCCGTGAAGTGGGCCTCTGTTCACCACCCTAACCCTTTAAAACTTTGTTTCTATTCTACAGAACAACATGTATGTACCTGAATGTGATTTATCTCTTGGTCTTGGAATATAGTTTCATGTCAGCACTGAACCTTACATCATTGCATCATTATAATATTCTTCTTAGCCAGTGTCTCTTCCTCCACTCCTTTTTCAAACTTCACCTATATAATACTGATTTTTGTTCAATATTTCATTCAAAGATATACCCTTCGAGGAATTCTCTTTTAATCCTCTGAAATTAATTTAGCAACAGTGTTACTCATGAAACAAAGGTGGTGTTGACAATTATAATTGGTAAGTGACCTTGAAAGTGAAGTGGGAATTTGAAAGCCTAGAATCAGGACTCCAAGTCCAACCATCCCACATCTACCCAGAGTCTTCTTGCATCGAATCTCTTGGATTATCTCTGTTTTACCGTACTGAGGAAGGAGGCTGTTTCCTCATACTCTCTTCAGTCTAGTATGTCTCCTCCACTGGTTTCCATACCTTTTATTTCTCTCTACCCTTTTTTGTGTGTACACATGTCTGACTCTCACACTAGACAAATGGGCTTCTTAAGAGCAGGACTGGCATCCGTTTCCTTTATTCCTGTAACAAAGCCTAACACTCTGTACAAAACCAGTAGATATTGGATAAATAAATGAAAAAAATAAATGAATAAAAATATTGACAAACTAATATTAAATCACTCACATTTTAATAGAATGATATTTGCCATACTAACCTTTCTTTCTTCAATGGTTGGGAAGTGAAAACAAAAGCAGGGAAGTAAGAAAGAAAAGCTTATACCTGGAATCTGCTCACTAGAATTTGGACCAAAAACTCAAATTGAGACTATTTATTAATCAACTGCTAAAGTAAGCAACCAATTAATATATACTAGGTTTTATAATAGAGACTTTTACATACATCATCTATTTTGCTAATATTAGTTTAGTAGTAAGAAAATTATTTTTATTTTAAAAAGATAATATAGTCATTACTATGAAAATTGATGGTCAACAGACCACTTTACATGGATTGAGCTTAAATTTCTTCCTTCAGTGTGATGAGATTATTTCCATCTCATCCAAAAAATACAGTAGAAAAGAAAACTTTGCTTGCTCTAAATCCAAAAATAACAAGGAAAGATTGGGACACAGTAATCTTGTATCTTAAAAAAAATATATATGACCACCAAAAAAATAGGTCTTTCCATTCTAATGGGAAATAACTGAGGAAATATATTGCCCAATGTCCTGGGAGAAATAAATTGTCCTTCAGCAGGCTGCTGATGTATATCCTACAAAATTAACTACTGTAAGGTTGATCAATAAAGCCAATCTTTTTAATAGATAATTTCTAATTTTAGAGGAAGTATTTATTCCTTAGACCTGGATTATTGAGCACACTTGTAATTAAAAGTAAATCTTACCAAGAAAATCTCACAAAGAATTGACATGCTTGTTTGTTTTGTGGTATTTATCAGGGCAGAGGAATTTATACATATACACCAATCTTCCATGTCCCCATTTGAGAACAATTTGAGACAGGGACAGGAAAATATTTGGTTAGAAGAAAACAGAATTTATATAAAGCAAAAAAAAAAAAAAACTTCATATTATGTTCAGAACGTGCCTTGAAGTATTTTTTTAATATGTATGGGATGTAATCACTGCATGAAATTTTTGAGAGCTGTAATCTTGATGTGTCGATTTCAGATTAACAAATACTCTGGAGAGTGAAGCTGTAGCTTTGGACAAAAACTACGTTTGTACTACTTTTAAGTATATGATTTTGTTTTAAGTTTGAGTTTATTGTTAGTTTATGTTTTGTTTATTTGTTTTGACAGTTAAAGTTCATTAATTTGACAACAGGAGCTTTGGGAGAAATCATATGTATACATTTAAAAGACTGCAAGTAGGGACTTCCCTGGTGGTCCAGTGATTAAGAATCTGCCTTCCAATGAAGGGGAGGGGGGTTCGATCCCTGGTCAGGAACTAAGATTCCACATGCCGAGGGACAACTAAGCCCACGCACCGCAGCTAAAGATGCTACATGTGCAGCTAAGAACTGACACAGCCAAAAATAAATAAATATTAAAAAAAAAAAAAGACTGCAAGTAGCTTTACTTATTACTCTCAGGCGTCTTTCAATTCCTCCAAAATTGTCTTTAAATACTAACTCTTTGAACGTCTTTGATCTGGGCATAGATTTTGAAGACACAGTGATCGTGTCAAATAACCTGGCCAAAGGAAAAAAAAAACCCACAAATACTTGGCTAATTTTTATTTTGGTCAAACTTATAGCTTATCCTTTCACCCTTGGTAAGTTTCAGAAGTGAATTTGTAAATCTGACTCTGATTTACAAATAGGCTTACATATACAAGAGTGTCTATTTCTCCAACATTCAAAAAATTATCAACCCCTCTTTTCACATAAATATTTCCATTTTGAAAATTAGTTTTCTGTATTGATGTTTTCTATTCTTATCCTTTAATCTCACCTCCTAGTGGAAATGATTTTTTCCTGTCTGTATTTGTTTATTAAGATCATGGCCTCTGCCATGCACATGATATGCCTTCATGATGGGTTCTAAGCCCATAGAAGTAGAATATTTTCTCTTGTATCTGCTACTGAAATTTACCTTCCAATTTAGTGTTTCTTTGTTAACAGCTCAATATCTATCATGGTTTGTGATATTTTCCAGACATAATTTTCCATAGACCAAGTTATATCAGGTCATAAATCCCAATTTGAAATATGTTATTAAAACATGCTGCTACTAATTAGGACTTTCATCTGTTAAGTTTAGAATTTAAATCCCTAAGAGATATAATATAAAATCAATATTTAATTTGCTGAAATTATGTTCACAAATAAGTCTCATTGTGTGTTTTCTCATAAAAATAAGTAATTGCAGCAACTGGGCCATTGACTGCTTTGTTCATCAAATTACCTGTGAGGCTGCATGTCTCCAGAAGCCTCCAATCCTCTTGTCAGGGTTAGATGCTCCTCTGCTGTCAAACTCTTATTCCCCATTGTTGCCTTTGTCACTCTGAATTATAATTGTATTTTTTTTACTTCTCTATATCCCCCATTAGTCTGAAGCTCTTCAAAAAAAGAAATTATGCCTGTTAAATCCCTAGTGTCTGATACAGGTGTTACAGTTTCTGTTTAATAAATGTTTGCATGAAAAAAAATTAATATCAAACAGTCAATTTGGAAAATATGCAATGAATCACATGTGCATGTTCTGCTGTCTTTTGGTACTAATGATTTGAACTTTTTGAGAAAATATTATAATTGAGCCAACTCTTACTGGGAAAAATATAGCTGTTTGCATCTAATAATACAAATAACATTCTTCCACTGAAACTGGATTTTTTTTTTTAATGAACATTGAATCCTGCATTGTGGAATTTTCAAGATAGGTAATGGCAGAAAATAAATAAAGAAAATAATATCTTATCCTCATAGGATTAATTTGCAAATTAAAAAATGCTAAGTATGTAAGAGTATCTGATACGTAGTATCATTTAACCAATTGGAAGGCTTTTTGTTTGTCTTTTAGGTTGGATATTTGTACATTTGTGTATGTAAGTGTGAGCATGTGTATGTGTGTTTTTAATTATTTTAGAAGTTTATAAAAAAGACAAATAACTGACAAAGTTTCTTTAATAAAAAATGTCATTTATCAGCCTTTGTTCTTTTAAAAAATAAAAACAAAACTGTTTTTTTTAAAGTAGAAGAACCCTGTCTTTAGTTTTAATTTATCTGCCCTAAATTGATATTAAAGTTGACTGAAAAAGTTTAAGGAACAATGCCAGTCAAACCCAGAGTAGAAAAAGAGAGGCATTTGCAACCTTCTGGTGTAGCACTTCTCTGGTGGCAATCTTGCCTCACTTTTTCCACTTAACCTCACAACAAGGAAAGTAGAAAATGCCCATCAACAAAGAAATCTTGAGTAAGCTTTGAAAGAAAATAGCTTGGATTGATCCACCTGTCACTGCTAATCTCATTCCACAAATCATTATATATATATATATATATATATATATATATAATCAGAAATAAAAGCAAACACGTCTCATAGGTTTTAAAAGATACTATAGAAAAGAACAATCTACAAATAAATGTTTTCTAACATTCAGGACTTTACATTCAACAGAAAGAAATCACCAAATCATTTTCATGGCAGTTTATAACTGGGGTCTGATATTTGAAGAAATGGGGTCAGCCACATAAGTGGGGAGCCAGTTTTGTTGTGATTTTAAAGGTCTGTTTTAAAGAACTCCCTGTCCTAAAATAGTTCCCACACTGGTACTTGAAACCCCTATTAGATATCTTAAACCCTTAAGATTTTGTTCCTCCCATTTTCCTATTAAATTGAAATTGCTTTACAGGATGTAGCACCATAGGAAGCGTCAGCTAACACCTAATCAGGGATTGCTTTCTAATCTGGCAGACAGCTAATTAAGTGAGATAGTTCCTATGGGAAAGTACATTGAGGATAGTGTGCCCACTAGGAGGAGAGGAATACTGAAAGAGAATAAGGGTGTTAAAGAAAATTTGGACAAATTGAAATTTATCCTAAGGATACATGTATTGGAAATCAACAGCATTTTCTTTTCCACTCACGAAAGTACAGATATTTAATCAGGGATATATATCAGAATCATCTGGGAGTATTAAACAATGTCCTAAAACCCCAGTTGATTGAATGCATCAGAATGTCTGGTGGATAGGTCACATCTGCATGTTTAAAATCTCTCCAGATCATTCTTTTACATACACCATTGCCACAAAAAGCTAGCAAGGTAACTATTTTGGGCTCATTTTCTTTCAAAAAATATTCATTGGAAGCTTACTACCTAGAAGAAACATGTTGAGGTAATATGACTGTAATGAGATATGAATCTTATTTTCAAAGAGATTATAATCTACCAGGAATAATAAATCATGAGCATTAGAAATACAAGGCGTAATCTGTTAAATATTATAGACATGCTGCAAATAAAATGTAGAGGAATACATTACTTTTGAAGGGAACATTCAGGAAAAGCTTCCTGGAGCACATGTTCAGGCCCCTTCCCTATTTCCCTTACCTCTCCCTGGTCTCTCACAAAGGACTCTAGCTGCAATCTAAACCACAGCCTTAGTCTCCTTTGTGTCCCTAAGCTATGTTAGGCTTAAGACCACAAGTATCCCCAGCAAAATATGGGGGATGAGACCCTAGATTCCAGTCACTTTACCTTATACCTTGTCCCAGGTTAGGGTACCCAAGCATTAGACCCCAGGGTCTTGTCTTTCTACTGCAGCACTTAACCCACCACCACACCAATGTATTTATTTAGCCAATTTACAGAAGCTATCATGTAAAACAGTATGCTTGGCTCTGAAAAACAGGAATATATAAAACCCCATCCTTATCCTTGAGGAACACATGACCTACTGATAATATGATGTAGGTTTTAGGCTCTGAGATCATACTATCCTCTTGCTTGTCTCACTTTATTTTAAGAATGAACGTCTGCGGTATCATCCCAGTCATCTGCCTCAATCTTAGTCTTCCCACAGGCATGATTGTGGTCCTTAGAATGGATTCTCTAAGGACTAATCACTTGTTCCTAAATTACACTGGCTACAGTTCTGTCTCACTTTGGCATTATTCATAGATACCTCCAAGTACTCCTCACATAAATATCTCCTCAGTGTGAAGAATGACAGGTAGATCAGTGGAGTATACAAGGACCACAGACACAAGTAGAATATCTGAAAGAAACGTTTTAGTTTGCAGTACAGCCAAGATTCTAGCAGGATGTCATTTGGAAGAAATAAATTTATCTGTGAACAAAGACCAGCAGACAGTGGAAGAAAATTATCACACTTAATATGTTCCATTCCTAAATTTTCCCCAAATCTTTACAGCATACTACAATTGCATCTATTCAGCCACCTGCAAATACGGAGTATTGGCAAGCATTTTGCAAGTAACTATGAGTGTTTAATTTTAGGATAATGTCTTCTCGATGTGCTAACCCCAAGAGTATTTTGAACAGCCTAAATGTGAATTACTAGTTGTAAAAAGGAAATATGGCTGCTTCAAATCATGTCTGTCTGTAACTGAAGACATGACAACATTGAAACACAAGGTCATGTCTGTGCAATCAGAGCCCATAAGGGTATTTTTGGCAGCAGGGCTATCAAGGGAGACATGTGTAATAATTAATCAGAAACTGCCAACATTAATGAGATACAATTTTGCAAATTATTCTACATTTTATTAGCAGCACAGAAGAGCAGAGATATAGTTGGATAAAAAGTTGAAATATCTTGATTTAACTTTCTACCATCTAGTTTCTATACCTCAGTTTCATTGTCAGTAAGAAGAAAAAAAGTAATGTTCATTTTTGAGGCATTCATGATAGTCTCATATTTATTTGTTTATTAATGTACTACTTAAAAAGTATTTTAACAAACATTGTCTCTACTGAGACTCACAATGATATTTTGAAGTAGGCGGGAAATATTTTTCTTTTTTCTTTCTTTCTTTTTTTTTTTTTTTTTTGGTAGTCAGTTTCTCAACCGCTGAGGTGACTAACCAACCAAGTGAAGTTGGTTGGTGGCAAGATTATTGACTCAAATACTTGTTTTATAATTCTTAGTTCATGACTTGCATCATTAAGAATTGTTTTGCTTGTAATTAGAGGAGATCTTGACCCAAACTGTAATAAAATAAAAAGAAATTGATTGGTTCATAGATCTGAAAAAAGTATGGTTAAGCCTGGTTTTACCTGCAGTTAAAGCTCACACCAGGTCATGGAGTTCCCTATCTTAAGACCCTTTCTTCTGTTTCATCACCAAGCTGCATCCCTTCAGGATAACCAACTGACTTCAGCAGTCCCAGCCTCCCAAACTGGCGCTACTCTTTCCAAAAACAGTGAAAGGTTTTCCTTTTCAGAAGTCCCAGAAAATGCTTTCTTTGATCAACTCTGTTCTGTGCTACTGAACCAATTATTGTGGAGTGTGAGATGGATTGTCCAATTGGTTTAAGCCAATACACCTGGTGTTGGAGAAAATTCTACTCACAGATGAGAATTAGAGGCATGATTTTTCACAGGAAGTTTATGAAACACTTTCCAGTGGGAGAGAGAATTGATATTGAGAAGAAAATTGCTTCTAAAAGCTCTCCTTCATCAAAACCTGCACCCACAAACAGTGCCCACTATTACCTCCTGGAATTAAATAATTCATTTATATATGTATCCATGCTTTAAACACCAGGCAAACATCAATAATATCTCTTATCTAGTTATGCAGTTAGTTCCCTCTGAGACATCCCCAGCTATGTGGATGCCTGGGGTCTTTACCCTAACTCAGCAGGCAACTCGTTCACCAAAAGTCAAGGAAACTTTCCTCCAAACAGAGTTTACCACAAATCTATTTAACTATAAAAGAAAAATGAGGAAATATTTGCAGTACTTCTGACTGACAAGGTGCTTGAAGATTGGAAGAAGACTTGGAAGAAGACTGTTATCTGAAATAAATAAATAAATAAAAAGTTTCTAATTCCACCTGATTATGTCAGGTTCTTTCTTTCACTTTCTTTCCTTTCTTCTTACATCCCTCTCCCTTTTTTAGTCTTTTCCTATCTTCTTTCCATGAAACAAACAGATATCAAAGGTTTTCAAGTGCTAAGCACTGCACCATAGCACGGCTGAGAAAACAAAGGTAAAGCCAGATCCTCACTTTTAAGGGCAGACAGACAGTAGGCAGATAATTATAATTTAGTCAAGTACTATGAAAAGAGAGATGTTGAGTATTATATGGACAGCCTCTCTGCTACCTTCAATTGTCCTGCCCAAGGAATCCTTCCCTTTCTCATTTTCCAAATATTGTCTGATCTCATTCTGTGTTCCCCAAGAGACCTGTTCATACTTCAGTTTATCTCAGTGTGTTTTAATTGTCTCCATTTCTTGGCCAACCATAGTCCTATCAGCACTAAAACCAGTTAGAGGCCATGAACTCCATGAGGACAGGTTCCCAAGTATAATTTGGCATTAGTAAAGTATGTACATTTTTCTAAAATTTCTCACAGTAATTAATATGAGAAATCGAACCATGTTTTCTCAGGAAGACAGATTATTAGGGGAGGAGCAAGACTGAAGTCAGCAGTCTAGTGTTCATGCCAAGAAATTTATGCTTATTGATCTATGATTTGTGAGCAAAACTCTAGCCCTCCCTGCAACACTTTATACACGTTTCCACCTTCCACATACACAGCACCAGTAATTCATTTCCAATACATGAGCTACCTGGCTAGAAAATAAAACACCAAAACATCAAACCTAAAATCAAAATGAGCAAATTGCTAAGATTTCAAGTGTTATCACCACAAAACAAAACAAGAGGTAACTGTGTGAAATGATAGATACATTAATTACATGATTGTGGTAATCATTTCACAATGTATACATATATTAAAACATCAAATTATGCACTTTAATATATATTCAATTTTTGTCAGTTTGACCTCAAGAAAGCTGAGGGAAACCAAAAAGATGGAGTTTGACTATTTCCAATGGCTTTTCTTTTTTAACATACAATATGAAGTTAGACAAGATAATCTCTAAAGTCCTATTGAAATCCAATCATTCTATAACAGGTTTAGAAAGATTTAATGGTAATGATTTAGGAAAGAGTGAATATTGATCATGGTTCTAAATTGTACTGACATGTTTGCATTCCAGTGTACTGCAAATCAAATTCACTGTAAAATCACTAAAGAAGACATAAATAAGTTTGTCCACTTTACTCAATGCTTGATACATGTTTCTTTCTGAGGGAATACTTTTTTTCCTAAAAAAAAGTATTTCCTAATCATACTCCTGTACACAATACTTATAATGGAATAATTGCTATACCTTAACTATCGTTAACAGGGTTTACTTAGAGAAATATATTTCTTCATGTGAATAAGTATTCACTTTTCCTGTATTAGAGATTACCCTCTTTAATGTATCTGCCAGTTGTTTTCCTTTCTATGAGGTGCAAGAGCATATTAATTCCTCACATTCACTCTTTCTCAGTTGTGCAGCCATCAAGATTTCTTGGTGAATTTGAGATTTACCCATATGGTCTTCTTAGGCTCCAGGTGTCAGCCATTTTTCCCACGTTTACTTCTTGCAAAACACCGCGTCCCCTTGACGACCTAGGAGAACTTTTGTGGATACTCCTCTGTCTGCATAAAACACCCTATCTCCCGACCCACTTGCTTGTTTAATTCCTTTTCTACATTTAGAGTCATCTTAAGTACTACTACTAAAAGTACTACTTCTTCTAGGATTCTCCTATAGAATCCCTTATACAGATATGTCTTAGGAAATTTATATAGCACGTTGCTTTTATCTCAGCGTTTTGTATTGTGATTGCCTATTTATTTACGTGCACCTTCCTGGCCTAATTCCATGGGATCAAACACGGTTTCTGTCTCATGGACTTTAGCACAGTGCTTGGTACATCATAAGTACTCCTTGGATATTTGTCACATGTATAAATAAATAAATGAATGTCATTGATTAAATGCTAGTTAACTCAGCATATCCAAATATGATTGATTTATTCTTGATTACTAGGATATGACTGAAATCCTCTATAGGAAACCTATATAACTGGCTAACATTTCTCTAATTTATACTTTAGAATCAAGATATATTATGAGAATATGCAAATATTTTCTCTCCATAGTGCAAATCACATCTCTTTTTCTTTAAAATAAAATATGATTTGTACTTTTCCCTTTGTTCATTGATTCCATTTTTCCAACATGCTTTATTATAGAAGAGAACAACATTTCCTTCATTTTGTCCTCTAAATCCTGTGGACTTTCAAATCATGACTGTAAAACTAATGATGAATAGTTAACAACTGATAAATACTCACCTCCATTAGGTAAATTTGTATGCTCATGATGGACCTACAAATGAGCAAGTCTGAGGTTATCACACTTTTTGGATTTTTAGCAACAAATATTTTTCTGTAGTCACTTACAGGTTCTTCAGTCCAACTATTAGAAATTTTTCCTGAAATAAATATATAACTCACAGTATGCACACAAACATTTATTTGTACAGGTTGCTACTGAATGCCTTCAGTGTGTTCATAAATATACCCCACCTTTTACAAAAGCTTATAACTGTAAAACATTAAAATGGCTACAAGTTCATTCTTAAAAAGAAATCAGACTTCTCTGGCCCTCCCTTAAAATTAATATCGAAAATTACTATTGTCAAAGATTTTTCTTACTATGGACATTTATTAATGGAATCTTAGTAAAAGCATACCACTTCAGAAAAAACTACAGCTTAGAACTAGACTTCCCAGGTTTAGTAAAAAGAGCTCCTTTCTGACAGAAAAACTAAAGAAACTGAGTCAAAGAAAAAGTGAGGAATAAAGAAGTTAGTATGGTAACTGAATAAATGAATGTCTAAAATAAAGACTATAATATTTCATCTTTCATTAGATCTACTTATTTAAAAACATCAAAAGCATTAAAAACATGAGTTTATTAGCTATTAGACCTCCTTGTTTAATAATTTAATAATGAACACAGATGATCACAGTATTCTCAATCACATGTTCATTCAACAAATAATTTTTGAGTACCTTCTCTGACACTTTAGATGTTAGAGGTAGATCAGTGAACAAAAATTACAAGCCTGCCATATCTAATTCTTCCCTTAAGTAGTGGCTTGATCAATCAGATGTTTATTTTGTGTATAGATTTTATTACAATTTTTACATTAAAAATAACTTTTCAAAAGTGAGAAAACTCTAATATTTATTTTACACATAGTCAATACAATATAAATGCAGTGAAAGTTTATTCTTGATTACATTAATGCTATGATAATGTTTTCTGAAGGCAAGTGGGGCACCACAGTCTAAATTATTATATTTTTATTATTTTCACAGTAGGACTCAAAGATTTCAAGGCAATATGATAGCAACTAACCTCATATATGTCTTCTCTTGCCCTGATAAATTATATTAAATATGTGGGGAAAAAAAAGACCTTCCTTCTCATCCTAAATGCTTTACATTTCTTGAAAGGCAGAATCAAAAATATTTCTGAAATCAATGCAAATTAATTTTTAAATCTTCAGTATTTCATAAAATTTTGCTTTTCCTGCAACAAATATATTAAATTTCCATTTGCAAATAACATGCTAATATGTTTTCACTCTCTAAAATGTCTTTATAAACAGATGTCTCTAAAGCAGTGGACAAAGAAATTGAAAACATGGTACGAAGTTAACCATTTTGCAAAACAACATAGCACTAACTTCATCTTGCAATACATTTTTTTGAATTTACTTTACATTTTTAAATTGAAGTATATTTGATTTACAATATTATATTAATTTCAGGTGTACAATGTACTGATTCAATATTTTTATGGATTATACTTCATTTAAAGTTGTTATAAAATATTGGCTATATTCCCTGTGCTGTACAATATATTCTTGTAGCTTATTTATTTCATACATAGTAATTTGTCCTTTTAATGCCCTACCTCTACCTTGCCCTTTCCCCTTCCTTCTCCCCATTGGTAACTACATTTGTTCTCTAAATCTATGAGTCTGTTTCTGTTTTGTTATATACATTTTTTTTTGATTCCACATATAAGTGATAATATACAGTATTTGTCTTTTTCTGACATACTTTAATTTAATAAAATTTTTCACTTTAAACATTTGAGTGCTGAAATTACTATCCTGTTGTTTGTCTAACCAAAAAATAAGCATTTAAAATATTTTCTTAAGTTGTCATTTTAGAATGAAACACTCAAATAATCTGACTCTTTGAAATAATATGATTGAAGGTTTGGATGTTCCTATTCAGAGTCCTTTATGTGCATTTCACAGACAAACTGTATGGCTCATATCTTATCAAAGGTGAGTGAGATCATCAAGTAAGTAGTCTATCCCTTAAATAGAGCTACTTTCAAACCTCGGTGTTAGAAACTGCATTTCTATGACTTACCCATTTTTTAATGATTTCACCATTTGGTGGGGACTAGAAATGCTAAGAACACACAGAGTTTCTGAGTCAGTAACAAAGAGGATCATGAAAAACCATCATTCTTATCATTTGGTTCTTCCCTGGTCATGATTCACTAGAGAAAGGCATCAGCAGCCCACATATATTAGACCAAACTAATTTCCTTCAGACATCCACTAAAACTCTTGACTGCCACTCTTTCAAATTAGTCTTTTGCATAAGTTCTGTGTTTTAGAATATTTCCTGTGATGATTCTATGGTATATTGCTAGGAAATCCTTCCTCCCCAAGACTCATTCATATTTCATCTGAGGTCAGGTCAGAGGAAGAGGTATGACTTTCTTATTCTTGTAACATTACTCTTCTGACAACTTGTGAAATCAGAGAAAAAGACACATGAATACACTATTTTCCTATAATAGTAATCATATTATAGAAACCTGATGATTATCACTGAAGCTAGATTATTTAGCACTTATGAAGTAAGCTTGAAATGTATTGAGTTAAATGAAAATTGTATTTACTAAGTGAAAAAAAATTATATGCTAAAGCAAATTTAACATTTTTTTGCAAGCATCCAAACCAAGCTATATGGGAACTTAGCTCTTGAACATCTTCTAATCATCCTTGCCCTTTCATTTATTCCCACATTTGCTTATTCTTGACCTAGACTACGTAGAAATTTCCACCCACTCACACTCCTGACTTCCTTTAAAACTGCTTCAAGACATCTTCTCCAATAAATCTCCCGGTGAGCTCTAAATTCATTCTGACCACCGCTATTTTGTATTTCTACAGGACTTTATATCAAAGTCAGCAAGAGGTTATCCCAGGCTTATTTTAATTATCTCTGTTTATTCAATCATGTCTGAACTTCTAACTATATAATAGACTCATGAAGGTCAGGACGTCTTTTTCAATTCCATTATTTGCCCAATTATACTTTGAATAGAATTGTATAAACACCAACAAGACAGTAAATGACTGCTAAATTAACATATGTTAATTATTAAACTCTCTCTTTTTAAGAGAATAAAACAAGAACACAAGGTATATGAAACACATTTTTTTTTTTTTTTTTTTTTTTTTTTTTGCGGTACGCGGGCTTCTCACTGCTGTGGCCTCTCCCATTGCGGAGCACAGGCTCCAGATGCGCAGGCTCAGCGGCCATGGCTCACGGGCCCAGCCGCTCCGCGGCATATGGGATCCTCCCGGACCGGGGCACGAACCCGCGTCCCCTGCATCGGCAGGCGGACTCGCAACCACTGCACCACCAGGGAAGCCCATGAAACACATTTTTAAAAATTGAGATTAACTCTGACCCCCAGAACAGAATCAGAGAAATAAAGATAAAGTCAAAGGTGGTGGCGGCCCTGAGTTCTGCAGAGAAAAGCAGGCCTAGGAGGATATTGTCTCTACTCTGCTATATCTTGCTAGACTGACTTTACTAATACAAATAGCAGACAGTGATAGGAAGGATCAGAGAGGTGGGGGAATGGGGTCTGATGGATTACTATATCCATACATACTGTAAACACAAAGCTCTGAGGTATCCTTATGTGTGTGAGCCAGTGTATTGTATCTGCTAGACACCAACTGGCCCAGGGTGTCCCTCAACATTAGGGGATGAATTGCCTCTGTCTACATGTTATGCTAACATATGGGAACTATTGCTGATCTTGCTGCCCTGGCTGCCCTCTATGGGCTCTACACAAAAAGTAGAATTATTTCTCTATCATGCAACTGAAAAAGGACTACTCCTTGTCAAAGACTGAGAACCGGGAGCCTTCCCTTAATTCTTAGGAAAATACTTAGTTCTGAAGCCCATTTACTTCCAGCCCACAGTAAAAGAATTGTTTCTGTGTACTCCCTCATGAATGACAACTTCTTAGTTCCTGAACTAAAATGTTAATAATAAAGTCATGGGGAGAGATGGTCTAATATGAATGGAATAGTATAAATAGACAAAGGACATTTATTCTTTGTTTACAGGACTCAGTGATTTGAAGAATAGAGATCAATCTGACAAATTGCCTTAAGTTATTTTCCCTGAAGAAGGTTTAATAAGAGAAAATTTTAGGGCCAAAGGAAAAAAAAGTCTATATTTAAAATTTTTAGAGAATGCAAGAAGCTATTACAAAAGAATGATCTGGGAAATATCTATATCTATATCTATATCTATATCTATATCTATATATAGTACACAATGCATATATGTGTATTGTAGAAATGTATATGTATATATATTGTACATACATGTATATATGTGTATATATTTTATATGTGTGTATATGTATGTGTATACATATAGACATATATACTGCTAATACACACATGTATATATAGGCAATATGTACTTTGTAAAACCAAAAGAGAATGATAACAGAATAACTTTGACATAAAGTTAACAGTCTAGAATACCAATAAGGCTAATTATTTAAAGAAACTGCTATGGACTGAATTGTTTTCACCCCCAAATTTGTATTTTTATGCTTTAAACCTCAATATGACTGAATTTGGGGACAGAGCTTTTTAAGGAGGTCGTGAGGGTTAAATGAGGTCATAAGAGTGGGTTCCTAATCTGATAGAATTGGCGGCCTTACAAGAAGAATAAAAGAGTTGTCTCTTCACCATGATTGCCATCTGCAAGACAAGAAGAGAGCCCTCACCAGAAATTGAATCCTGATGGAATTGAATCATGCTGGTAACCTGATCTTGGATGTCTATCCTCCAGAACTGTAAGGATATTAATTTCTGTTTTTTTAAGCCACCTAGTATATGGTATTTTGTTATGGGGGCCTAAGCTAAGACAAACACTGAGCAGTTTTTTTTTTAAATAAAGTAAAATAAAGTAAAAATGAAAGCTTAAGAAACAAAGAAAATATATCACTCTACCCACTTTTTGGATTATAAAACTCCAAGAAGGAGAGAAAAGACCAAATGAAGAACACAGTCTCATTAATTAGATAGCTAGTCCCTACAAATCAGTTTAATGGCATAGGATGATATCTGAAGGAAGCAAATATGGACTTGCAGCAAGAGAGCCCTTAGGCACTAAGAAGAGGTACATAGCACCCCATTCCAGCTATTCCTGTGTCAGAGGGCTCTTAGTTTAGGCTATAACTAAATTTTTGATGTTTATTAAAATGTAAACAATGTGGACTGTGGAGTTCTCCAAACTGATTTTGTGAGGTAAGGACAATAGCTTGTTGGACATAGTATTCCTAATGATTTTTGTTTTCAACAATATGTGACTTGATCTGGTTGACTGATATATTTTTGTTTAATCTTTTGATGATTTTGTACATTAAACTGAGAAAAATAAGTTTAAATATTAAAAGACACAGAAATTTGTGATCAGAATAGAAAATTATTAGATGGTGCTTTATCTCCTGAGAACTTTCTATTTGATCACTGTAGCATATGCTTTTGGTTTATCTTGGAAAACAGAAGTTGAAGTAAGACATTTGTCATCCTAACATTACTAAGAATTCTCTGCTCAAAAATTTCTACTGATTCTCAATTGTGTGCAGAGAAAGATACAAATTCCTCCTATGTTTATTTGGCCCTGCACAAGCCAGTGCCCCCCACAATGTCTCTTTATGTTTTCCTTTCCTCTGTCTCAACCACGTGACTCCTACAACATGGCAGGTTTGTGCCTAACTCAGGCCTTTAAACTGGCTGTTCCACAGTGCAGATGTTCTTCTCTAAGTCATAGACTTTGCACACAATCAGATTGTTAGATAGGTCTTCACTATCCATCCTATTTCAGTTTAAACACATCCCCATACATGTACTCTTTATCTCCTGCCCTGCTTTATTTATACCAGTTTCCATTATAGCATGTCATTTATTTACTGTGGCCAATAGACTCTTAAGTTGGCCCCTAGTACACCTGGCATTCTGACGTTCACTTATTTTTACTGTTTATTGTTTCTCTCTTCCTGTTACATTGTAAGTCCCATGAGGGCATGACATAGTTTCTGTTTTTAGTCTGCTTTGTTTACTGATGTATACCGAGTGCTTAGCATACTTAGTATATATGATACAAAATATTTGTTGCATGAGTGAATATATTCTTTTTGACTGCCCTGTTTGTGAACCTGTCTACTTGTTTTTGTTCCATATTACTGTCTATGCTGTGACTACAAACATCTGAGCCCAAAATTAATAATGCCCAGTCAACAGAAAGTCCCATATTTTGACATGTGTTATATTTTGTTTGGAGTCTATTACTAACTTATGAATATCCAATTTTCCCCAATGTCCATTATGAATTTTACAGAACAAATTTTGGCAGGCTTAAAAATAAAAAATCATGTAAGATTAAAAAATGAAATTTCAAAAAAAAAAAAAAAAAAAGGAAAACAAGGATGAATCACAACTATCCAGGCTTCTTTCTCCCATACATTTCCAGGAAAATAAAAGAAAGGTATGATCAATCACAGAAAGAATATGGTTAGCAAATGCATTATGCAGTAGTTTGTACTGTTGTCCCGCCTCCTCTAAGAGAGCATTTGGTAATATCTGGAAAAATTTTGAGTTGTCACAAATGAAGGGAATGTGTTACTGGCATCTAGTGGATAGATACTAGAGATGCTGCTAAACATCATTCAATGCACAAAACACACAACAAAGAATTATGTGGACCAAAATATCTATAGTACTTGGATTGAGAAGCCTTGGTATAATGGAATGAAGGTAGTGCCATAGTTATAAGACTGCAGAACACAGGAATTTTACAATAGAGCCCAAATCAGCAACTTTTGAGCCAGCATCAATCATTTACAAAGACACCTTCGAATGAACTGGGCCATTGAGGGAGGATGCATGGTGACATCAGAGGCTTTCTGTGCTCCATGTGCACTGTCACCCTCACCTGTGGTTTCTCCTTTCTCAAGTTTGGGTTTCTGGCATTTGTTATTCCACTTCTCTTGGTTTCCAAAATGTTAGCTCACAGTGGGTTTTCTTCAAATGTTGATTAATCTTTAAAATAAATATTTCAAATTGTTACTTCCCACATTTATGTGCCTGAGTGTAAAGATATGAGGGGAGGGGAGCAGGGCACAACCTTTAAAAGAATGACAGAGCCACAGGACATGACAAAAACTGGTGAGAACCAAATAGGTCAAAGATGGAGGAAGATTCAACTTCCAGTGGACCTTGAGCCTCATTATACACTCATTGTAATAAATTAGCATGCTGAATGACACACCCACCAGCGCCATGACAGTTCTGAGGCTAACCATAAAAAGCAAAAATATTGGGTGGTGGCCAATCACTGGAAATCTCCACCCTTTCCACAAAATAATTGGAATAATCCTCCCACTCATTAGCCTAAGAAATTACCCAGCCCATAAAAACTAACCACTTCATATTTCAAGGCCCCCTCACCTTCTGAGATGGCCCACATTCTGTCTGTGGAGTAGGTTTCTCTCTAAATAAATCTACTTCTTACCTATAACTTTTGTCTCTTACTGAATTCTTTCTGCAATGAGACATCAAGAACCTCAAATTCACTGGCAACAGAATAAGAGCTTATTAACTTCATTTGTAAGAAACACATGTGACAAAGGCTTATCCTGTTTCCTATCAAAAATTTGCTCTTAATACAGCCAAAATTTGAAGCTCCCTTGACTTACATCCCAGGTCCAATGATTCTACTGGTCTCCTCTCTTATAGAATCATTATGAATATAATTCTTCAGTATTTTACATGCTCAGTGAACCTGTAAATATACTGTAGTGGCAAAATAAAATATAATAAGACAGTAAAACTAATAAATAAAACTGTTTTGTGAAAATAATAAAAATAGACAAGCCACTAATGGGGCTAACAAAGAAAGAAAGGTGTGCTATGCTTTGGGTGAAGAAGGCTCAAACAGATAATTTTGTTTTTTATTGACAATGGTAAAATAACCATTAAACTAGAAAAAAAATAATTACTTTGGAAACCTAGATGAAATGCGTAATTATTTAGAAAAATAAGAGCAACTAGACAAAAGTATCCTAATAAAGACAGAAGTCTAAAAGACCAGTTACCAAAGAAAGCTGTTAAAGAATGCAACACCAAACCCAACAAAAACCTAAGTTCAATTGGCTCTATAGAAAATTATTCTTCATAACATAAGAACTGATGAATACCTCATCTCCAAGACTACCTCTTCCTCAATGGAGAATTATAGAGATTTTCTTGATAACACCACACACACACACACACACACACACACACACACACAAATACAAGGGTACTCACTATCTACACTATTACCTAGATTTTATTGAAGGTATACAATTAGAAAAGAAAAAGCAATTAGCACCATAACAGCTGGAAAGACAGATATAAATAAGCCTTTTTTTTAGGTGATACTATTATAGATCAAGAAAACTCGAGTCAATGGAAAATGTACTATCAACAAGATAATTGAGCAAAGTAAAATTTTATAAAATCAACACAAAAATCAATATCTTTCATAATAAAACAACTTGTTACAAGATGTAATGGAAGAGAAAACTAGATTTTGAATAATTCCCAAAACAGAAGAAATTCAGGCAAATATTTTTTAAAAAGTCTAAAGCCTATACTTCTGAGAAACAAGAAGCTAGGCTTGGGACAAGTCTAGTTCCAAGACTTGGTGCAAATGGAAAAGTGTACCTTTTGAATATAAAACATTAACGTAACAATGAATAACCTTCCCACTTCATAAATATTTTTCTCTTTTTTTTTTTTTTGGCTGAGTTGGGTCTTCGTTCCTGCATGAGGGCTTTTCTCTAGTTGTGGCGAGCGGGGGCTACTCTTTGTTGTGGTGCACGGGCTTCTCATTTCAGTGTCTTCCCCTATTGTGGAGCACGGGCTCTAGGTGCACGGGCTTCAGTAGCTGTGGCTTGCGGGCTTCATTTATCTGCAGCATGTGGGATCTTCTAGGACTAGGGCTTGAACCCATGTCCCCTGCATTGGCACGTGGATTCTTAACCACTGTGCCACCAGGGAAGCCCCCCACTTCATAAATTTAATGTAATCTTAATTAAATTACCATTTTCAAAACTGAAATTAAGTAAAACAAATGAAGTTAGAATAGTAGGAAATACCTTATTGAAGGGAAGGGGTCTAGGCTTTCAGATATTAAAAGATATATTTTCTAAATTAAATTAGTGTGGCTTGGACACATAGGCCAAAGTTAAAGAATAGGAAATATGGGAAAACTGTTTGGCAGTATCTTAAAAAGTTAAATACATATTTATCATATGATTCAGCAATTCTACTACTAAATATACACTCAAGAGAAATAAAATATATATTGTCCCCATCAATACACATGTGTGAATGTTCATAGCGGCATTATTTGCAGTAGACAAAAAGTGAATATAATTCAAATGTCCATAATCTAATAATAAGATTAAAAAATGTAGTGTATCCATACAATGGAATATCATTTGACAATACAAAGGAATGAAGTAGTGATACATGCTACAAAATGGATAAACCTGAAAAACATTATGCTTAGTGAAAGAAGCCAGACACAGAGTACCAAATACTGTATACGTTTATTTATATAAAATTTCCTGAAGTGGCAAATTTTAAAGATAGAAAGTGGTTTCCTGGGGCTGGAGATGGGAATGGAGAGTGATGGCAAAGAGGAATAAGAGATCTTTTGGGAATGATAGAAATGTTTTAAACTTAGATTTTGGTGACAGTTGTGCAACTCTATAAATTAACTAAAACTCATTAAATTTTACACTTAAAATTTCAAAGCATTTAATTACACCTCAATAAAGGTGTTAAAAAACAAATAAAAATCCAGATAGACACAGTACATTTGGAATTGGACTGTAATGTAAAAGTATCTTCTAAAATCAATTTTGTAAAGATGAACTTTTAAAATTAGCAGTGTTAGGATAACTGGGTAGCCATATTTAAAAAGATAAAGTTGATATTGTTCTTCTTACTATATACATTAGAATGAATAAAAATTGATTCAGAATTTTCCTACAATTGCTAGGGAGAAGCATGGATGAGTTCCCGTCTATTTTGGGCATTGGAAAAATTTCTAACCATTACTCAAAATCCAGATGTAGAAAATAAAAATACTGATTTAATAAAAAAAGTCTAGTCTTTTGTTTGTTTGTTTGTTTTCATGGTAAACAAGTTAAAAGGCAAAAGCATAACTGAGAAAATATTTTCTACTAACATTATAAACAGTTGATACACCTAATATGTAAAGACCTCTGAAAAGAAGAAGAAAAAAAAAAGATAAAAGAAAGAACTGATAGTAAATGGGCAAAAAATTTAAAATGAATATAAGTATATGACAAGTTGCTGAGTCTTGTTCTTAATAAGAGAAATGCAAATGAAAATGGTTGAGATAGTTTTCCTACCTATCAGATTGACAATAATTCTAAACTTTGAAAACAAACTGTGGGTGTGGCCATAGGGAAACATTCTCATATATTGCTGGAAGGAAAGTAAAATAGTTCAAACCCGGTGGGGTAAGAAGAGAATTAGCTAATATCTTACAAATATACAGATGCATTTATGATTTGATGTAGCAATCCTACAATTAGGAATCTATTCCAATGATACACTGGAATAGATTCCTAATTGGCGAAAATATAAGAAGGTAAAAGCGCAAGACTATTCACACCACTGCTGTATTTAACAGCAAAAATCTGGGGAAGACCAAAATGTCTACCAAGAAGGCATTGGTGAAAAAAGCTATGGCCTATGCACACAAATATAAGTCATGCATCTGTGAAAAAGGAAAGTAATATATTTTGTATCTAAGGTAATTATGCTCAAAATAGATTGATATTGTTCTCCAGGGGAACTTTGGTAATGTTTGGAAACATGTTTCATTGTCAAAACTGGGTGGGGAGGTGCTACTGACATCTCTTGAGTAGAGAGGAGGGAGAGTGCTAAACATCCACCCAGAATGTCCTCTCTAAATTATATTTTCTTCAAAAAGAAATAGGATTCTTTGGAGAAATATTTGATTCCAGGTCTGAGTAGGAAATGTACAAAATTAACTTGGATTAACTTGTTAGAGTAGAAAGCAAGTCCTCTAGATATATCAAATGAATTTAAGAAACAACTGTGAAGAGTCTCAAACAGACCAAAAATAGGAAGTCATGAGCATAAGTTGGAAAAGTACATTATATCAAAGATATAAAATGCATTTTAAATCATGAGTTCATAATCATATTAGAAAAAAAAAATCTCCTCTATCTCCTCAAGGAAAGCTTGAGAACTAACTCATCATTTTGAAAACTGAGAAGTAAAGGAAAAGTATACATTCTGTTTTTCATGTCTAAACTTTAGAATAGCCCAGTGGTTCTCAACCGGGGACAATTTTGCCCCTAGGGATAATTTGGCAATGAGGGGGAAATTTTTTGTTCTCATGACTTGAGGAAGCGTGTTACTAGCATCTAGTAGGAAAAGGCCAGGAATGTTACTAAACATGCTTCAATGCACAGAACAACCTTTTAAACAGAGAATTATCCACTCTAAACATGGCACCTGGATTGAGAAAACTTCATTTAAACCAAATAGTTGAAGAGCTGAAAATTTTCTTTATAGAAGTATTTCTGTTAACAAAGTAATAAAGTTTACAGTAAAATACCAACTTTCTGCAAACTCTAATAAAAGGTGGATTTGAGAATTGATCATCAATAACACTTAATATAACATAAACATGAAAGAACACAACCATTATCATAGTTTTATTGACAATAAACTGAATCCATGTCTGACAGAGGAACATTATAAATGGCACCGCCTAGATGTAGTTTGCTAAATCCATACTTTGAGAAATTCTACTGGACTGATGTCTCAATTTCTTCAAAAAGTAAATTACAAAGAAACAACAACAGGCAGAGTTGACACATCAACCAATTCCAGGAAATGGAAGATATTTGGATTCCAATCAATACAAATAAGCAGAAAAAATTTATAAGAGCATCACGGAGATTTGAAAATAAATTGGATAGTTGATTATAATGTTAAGAAATTATTTAAATCTTTATAGGTGTGACAATGATATGGTGATCGTAGTTTTAAAAAGCATTCTTTTCAAGATACTGGTTGAAATTTTTACAGAAAAATTATATGATATTTGTTGGTAGTTACCTCAAAATAATCTAGGATGGAAAAAGAGAATATGTATAGGAATACAAATGAAACAATTTGAAGTTATGAGTTCATGATACCATTTTCCCTACTTTTACATTTTTCTGAAATTTTGCATATAAGTTTTAAAAGTTGCATGAAAGTTTTGTATTACTGTAATCATAATTAAGGGGGAAAATCAGATGATAATATTGAAATAAAATATTCCATAATGCATATCAACTTGAAACAAAACTTAGCATTATATATGCTTTAATATAGTCCTTTAATCATGCCGTATACAATTTGAATATTAATTTTCACTTTCTATTTATATTAAAACACGTTTTCTCTTAACGTTATTCACTTTCAAGGGTCATTTTGTTGTCAGATAACAGTCCATTAAATAAACATCACTTGTTTAATTTACCTTTCAACCCCTACTTACCATTTAATTTTTTCTACTTTTCAGTATTATAAATAGTGCTGAAATAAGCAGTTTTGCATATAATATAATTTCTTATTCAAACTCATTCATTTTAGGGCATACAGGTCTTGTATATGTTGATCTATTTGGAATAATTCCCAGAATTTAAATAACTTAATATAAGTTTTCATCATTCTGAAGATTATTGAGACATAGAGACAAATCACTCTCTGCAGAGATTGAAAGCATTTGGCTGCCAATAACTGAACATCCTATAATAATTACTTAAATAAGAAGTGTTTTGTTTGTCTCACATAATATAAAGTTCAGGGCTAGTACAGTAGCACAATGATGTCATCAGTAACACAAGTTCTTTCTGTTCTTTTGTTGTGCCATCTTTAGTGCTACCTCATGGTCATGATTCCTTTGCTGTTGCAAAGTCTCTAGGCACCAGACTGGATTGAGTTGAAAGTGCAAAGCCTCCTGTGAAGCCTTTGTCTTTGTATGTAGATAGGTAAGTAATTCCTTGTAGACTTCTTCTGACTTCTCATTGGTGAGAAATATGTTGAAAGTTCATGCCTGACTAGAAGTTGTGTAAGAATATAGTGTTTAGTTTTCTAGTTTCTATAAGTTTTCTTTTTTTTTCTCCTTTTTTACTTACATTAAATACATTGGTAAATCAGCAGTAGCATTCTGTTACTATGATTGTTACGTTGGGAGAGGAAGAAAGGGGAAAAAAGGCAAATGCTTTCTTAGAAGGAAATAAAAAGATCACAAGAAAAAAATGAAGAACTGGGAAATAAAAACTAAGATTCCCTAAGACCAACAGAGCTCAGAGGAAAGCAGCTTTCCTTGTCCCTTCTTTATAAAAGAGACAAGGTAGCTAGGAATGTCTGCTGAGTGAGTCAGTTCATCGTACATGAGCCCCACATGGTTCAAGAATACCAAAGTGCTAAATGATATCCAATTTGTGGTACAATCATTGGCATTTCATTTCTTAATGAATTTACATATAAGATGTTATTTTTGTTTTTAAGTTGCACTTATTGGGCTGTTAATGAGATCAAATTTGTTTTGTATCTTTATTAATTTTATTATAGTTTTCCTAAGCTACCTATTCATGTGTTTTGCCACTATCTAAATAAGTATCTGTATGTTTATTAAACAATTTGCATCAACAATTTTGGGATAGGCAGATGTTATAGTGATTGAAGGGATTGAAAACTCAGAATCCGAAGTTAAATAGCCTAGTTAGTGTAATGCTCCAGCCCTTAGTAATTACACAAACTTGGCATACTACTGGGCACATAGCAAGCATTCTATATGCTTTGGTTTGTTGTTGTTGTTGTTAATAAAATAAGAGATCAGTGGAAAGTTGAATTCAAGGAAAACATATTTTAAATAATGTTGTTTTCATTCACCCTCTATGGATAGTGCTTTAGCTCTGGAAATTTTGTTCTGCTCTGCTGCTTTCAAAAGTTCTTCATAATATGTCTCATTATATAATAAGCTGATATCACCTCACTGTCACTTTGGATAAGATCAGATAAACTCTTTAGTAGTAAAGTGTTAATAATAGACATGAGGTAACTCATCTTTCTTCTATGGAATATTTTCATTTCAAACAAGACCAGTCTTTATCCCAATAGAATGTGTATTTCACAATGTGTGATGTCTCTGTTAGCAACTTTCTGATGAGCAAAATTTTATAGCAAAAGGAAATTTTCTAGAACCCATCAAATAATACCTTCAAGATGATTGTATAAGTTACCATCACTGTTGAAATGGATTTCTTGAGACTATTCAACAAAAAATGCAGCAGAACAAAAGATTTGGGGAGCATTTGATATAAACTTGAGGAATTCTAGCTTTAATCACTTACACCCTCTTGGTGGAAGTTATACTGTATTTGGCTATAGACCCAGGAATGCCTATAGATGACAGAGGCAAGTATTAATGAGTCAATTATTAGTGTTGTTTTTATTAAAATATCACAAACTCCAGGAGGTGGACTAATATATTCATTTTTTATTTTAGATGCTTGATATTTTAAATGGAATATGAAACATCTTTGATTCACAGTGGCAGATTCTTGAGGATGATTAAGTATGGTGTCTATTAAAACAACATGTAAATTACAAAAAGATCTGTGCTAAATAAAACTGCACTCATACAGTCAGAAATTTAGCATTTAATAATCTTCAAACATTTTTATTTCTTAAATTTTTCTTCCTGTTTTTAGTTGTTCAAAGTAACAGTGTCTGAAAATTAGGGACTAAGTTAAAGATCTTCCAGTTTCATAGACAAACTTATAAGAGCTGTCCATATTGACTCTTTTCATTTCCTGCCCTTTTAAACAGTTCTCAAATTAGTCATTAATTTAGTCCATCACTCTAAATTGTTCATGATGGTCACCAATGAAACTCATGTTTCTAAATCCATTGGCTATTTACCAACCATCATATTACTTGTCTTCTAAGCAGCATTCATTCTTGTTGACATATTTTCCTTTGGCTTCCTGGTCGTTTCTCATTCGCTTTTCTTCTCTCATGTTAGGCTACCCATTCTGTGCCTCGTTTTGGAGACTTACCTCTCTACTAATTGGAATTATTCAAGACTCTGTCTAAAGTCTCTCTTCTTTGAACTCTATACTATTTCCCTAAGTAATCACAGTAATCACATACATATCAATTGACACCTATGAACAGAGACACAGATTTATATGTTTAGGCCAGATCTCACTATAAACTCCAGACATCTATGTCCATTGTCTCCTTGACAACTTCTCCTTGGTTTCAAAAGCATTGTGATCTCTAGGTGGTCGATATCTACATGTCCTTCCAAAACCTGTCTTCTCATATACTAGAACCCCTTTGCATCTAGTTACTCAAGTCAGTAATTGAGTCGACCATGACACCCATTTCCTGATTTTCTCTATCTAATTCATCAAAAATCTTCTCAAATATACCTGTTAAATATTATCAAAGCTCATGTAGTTCTGAACATATCTCTTGCTAATACCATTTTTTTAGTCCAAGCTACTATTATGTCTATTTCATATCTACAGTAGAGATCTAAATCTTCTACCCACATGCACCCCACTGGCTGCCTTAAAATTCATTCTCTGCATTCTACCAGATAAATACTTTCATCACAGTAACCTGATCATGGTTTTCAAGTAAAACAATGATCAGCTTCCCTTTTCTCCTAGAAAGGTTGTTTGAGTTACCCTTACTAACCTTTTACTGAGGTTATCTAATAGACATTCATAGTAATCTGTTTCCCTGCAGTCTCAGGGCCTGAACTTTGAATTATCTTTTTTAATAATTTCTATTTATGCTTCAGATCTGATGAATATATCTTCTCTGTTTTCAAAGTTATAATTCTGTATTCCCTTATAAGACTATTGAATGCCTGGGTTCCCATTATTCTTTAAGCTCCATAAAAGCAGGAACCGTGTCTAGTTTAATTTACTCCTAGCACCTGATGAAGTGCTTGGAACCTTCTTAATATGTAATTGGGATTTGTTGAAAAAATAATACATAAATACTTTCAAATCATATACCCCTATCGAATTCTACCTTCATGTATATTTTCCTTTTTCTTAAACTAAGACATTTAACAAGTTAAATATTTTCCCTTGGAAATACTCTTGCTAAACTGAAAAGAACCTGTACATATTTTCATGCATACATTAATTCATGCAACAATGCTCTATCACTGTAGAATACAGAGAAATTTCTCCTTTATTGGTAGTTTGAAGTTAAAATTCTTACAGCATTACAAAATAAATCCAGTTTTGAAGATGAATGATCCATATAAAACAGTTATGTAGTTGACCTGTTGACTTAACATATATTTCACCTTAAATTATATGATATGGCTGTCAGTCTGCTATGGAGAGAGAACAGAGGGGAGAATACTCTGTATTTTTGGATATGTAATTTTTAGATTCCAAAACCAAAGCTCAGCTGAATGGATTAAATTCTTTGCCTATTGGCATATGAATCAATGTTACTAATATTTAACATCTTACATACCATATAATACTCAAAAAATGTGTTGAGGACTGGCATCAATTTACCAACTTTTTCACTTGCCAACTATGGACATTAAAAATTCCCACATTACTTGTTCAATCACCATGTCATCAGCAAAAGAAGGATATATGTTAACACCAAAGGAAAAAAAAATCAAAGGACAGACTTTTCAGTTAAATAAAAATAATGTTTTATTAAACTGTGGTGTGTTCTTATTTTTATCATTTCATCTTGGCCTGTTAAAATTGCCATCAGGAGACTGGCCTCAGTTCATAATTTGACATATGGGAATCACTCACATAATGTAAGTGAGTAAAATATTTCTTTTTCCAATTCTTATGAATAATTCTAAGAAATTTTCCTCATTTTTGACAAATAGCTTCAAAATAATTTCAGTTATCTATTGGAGAAGTGATAAAGCTGAGAAAAAATGTTGAAGTTGGCTTGTGTATCAACAAAAGGAAACACAGGTAAGGCTTTTTATTATTAATGGAAGAATGAGAACAGTAAACAGTGGACAAAACTAATGTGTTGTCTTAAGCAAAATTTCATCATTGAGACTGTTAAAAAAACAAAGTTTAATTGTCTTGTGATTAATAAAATCCCTTGGATATCTTCAAACTCATCAGTGTGCCCCAAGACTCTGGTGTACTTTTAAGCACATAGTGTGATGCTTAACATATAAATATTGATTGCTATGGATAAGGAGTAGACACAATTAGGAGAAAAAGAACAGAACTAAATTAATGCTCTGCTGAGTGGGAAAAGTTAACAATATCATTCCCCGGGTTTGACAGTAATTTTATTTAAACATTTTTATAAGTAACCTAAAAGTGGGAGTACACAGTAATTTATCCAAGCACTCCTCAGCAAAGGAATGCTAAGCCAGTGGGAGTAAAATGCTCACGAATCTGTGTGGGGTAAGGCAAATAGCAATTGAGCTCCAATGTGGGCAAGTGTGAAGTAAAGCATTTAAAGAACAGTTCTAGATATGGAATAATAGGTTATGAGATACAGTTTATGGTCCAGGAAATAGATCTAAGCATTACAATATGCTTTTTCGTTCAAAAAAGTTTTGCAAAAAGTCACTCACCATAGACTCCTTAAATGTTGGCAATTCCTTAGAAGACCATAAGACTACATCTTTTCCTTCCTATACACTATCCAAGGTAATCTGCTTCCAAAACTGTGGTTTTAATTGCCATACCTAATAGATATTTCTCAATCTTTTTGTTTTTTTCTTTAATGTTCTTTTTTTTTTTTTTTTTTTTTTTTTTTTGCCTTGCCAGCACTATTCCCCTTCTTGGTAACATGTTCCAACTTTCCTTAGGGGGAATCTTTTCTGTTCTTCACTCAGGTGTTTCCAGATGATGTGAAGGTGCACATATGGCTTCAAAGAGGCAAGATCAGCTTATGACAATCAGCACATCCTGTACCTTGCCCATGGTTATCGGTTCAGGAAAGAGTAAGTAACCCCGTCAGAGTAGAGGAGATATGAGATGTTTGGTGGAGCTTTGAGGGAAGAAAAACAACCTATATTTTCTTGGGTTTTGGTGACATGAAAATATGGATTCTAGACAGTAATAGTTGAGAGAAGCCTGAGACTGATGACAGCATTCAAATGTACCCTCAAAATGCGGTCAACCCAAAGGAAATACATAAACTTGACATATCTTTGGACCCCAAATAAATTTATACCTGAAAATAACTCTATGTATCGTAGAAGTGAAAAATTTTTTTTCTACTTTTGAATTGGTTTTCTGTCACTTTCAGTGGAAATAAATGCTGATCAATATAGTACATATACTTACAGTACATATACTGGTGTACACTTGTGACTTACTTGAAGTGCAAACCTCACCTTTTGAAATCCAGCCATATTTCCAATTGAATGTCTATGTTTATTTGGGTATTTCTTAACAATGTTATAAATTGCATATTCAAAACTGACCTCCCTACTTTGTCCCACAAAGTGTGTCATTTTTCTTACATTCTTTACTTTAGGAGGTAACATTAAGGTAATCATATACCTAATTGCCAAAACTTTTGGAGTCATTTTAGCTTTCTACTTAATCTGACATCTACTGAATTATTAAATTGGAAGACTTTATTTTAATAATTACAACTTGTATACTTTTCATCTCTTCCTATTGTCACTACTTCCATTCAGCTATTAGTATTCCTTACCTCTCCCAATTGACCTTCCTTTCCATAATGCAGACCCATCCCTCTCAATATTAATTATTATTGTGATTTTGACAATAAAATACTCTATTACCACTTCCTTATATGAAATATTTCAATGGCTTTCCAGGATTCTTAAAATTAATTTAATCATCTTGCCAAACACCTCAGGAACTTTATCTTGAAGCCTTCCCTATTCTGTTCAAGTCTTGTGCTACATTCCTATGCACCACACTCCTTGGGCACACTGAACTGCTTGGAGTTTCTCAAACAAACCAAGCTTTCCTTTACAGTGTACTTTTGCATTTAAAACTTTTGTTTTATCTCCCAACATTTCCACTTCTGGTGAGCACTTCTTCATGAAGCAGAACTCAGTTTTACTGAAGTTTTATATGGACTCCTTCTCTGGATTTCTGATGCTGTTAGATAGATTCTTCACTTCAGGAGATCCATAAGATTTTGTAAAACCACTCTAGTTTTAGGATACTGTAGTGCAATGATTGAGTTTTTGTATAATTTCAGCAATACATGAACTGCATCTCACTCAGTTTTACAGTACACTACCACAGAGTGTTTACACATTGGCACAAGATTAATACATAGATGAATAAATGAATGGGCCTTGCCTTTTTCCAGCTAATCTTATCACTGTTATACTAAATATTTCAACTAAAATTTTTATTTTAACTCAAAGTATAGGACCTCATGATTAAACAAATTTTGGGCCCAGAATACTTGCTTTTTTGGCTATACAGTACCTGTCTGCCTCTGAAAATAGTGACAATGAAGACAAATGAAGCCGTGTACAAAATACTAAGTATCTTAGAATCCAAAAGGAAATATTATTAAATATTCATTAAATTTATATTTGGTGCAGATAAGGAAACATTCATTTTGCTTTGAAAAGTGTACTTAGCAATGTATATTTAGAATTCAAAGCAGTTCTGATGTTTTGAAATATTTGGTTAATGTTCTGCTTTTTCCTAGTTCATATTCTCCATTTATCTATCTATCTAACCATCCATTTATCTATTTATTTATTTATGTTTGCAATTTCAAACCAAACATTATGTTGGGAGTTATATTAAATAAAAAGTTTAGTAATAAGTAATACAACATACTCATTTCTATCAAAAAAAAAAAAACTATCAAAAAAAAAAAAATTCTGCCACATTTTGTATGCATTTCTCCAAACCACCACTGCAAGATTCCAGTGGCAGATGAACTTTGCAATTTGCCTGTGAAATTTCAAGTACATTCAATGATGATAAATTAATTCAAGGGAAGACTTTTTGTTTAATTGTTGTTATAAGGTAGGGTGAACTTGAAATTTGTCACTTACAGAAAGAATGGCTTGCAAAAACATACTGTAATACTTTAATAATTCCAGTTTATTCCAGTGATATTTTAGAGCTCTGCAAAGCATTGGACTTCAAAAATTGTAGCCATATGCTCCATATAAGGCTTTGAAAACCAGGTATCTTCTTGTACATTTTAAGTTTACATCTAAGATTTTTTTTCTTAAAATCATTGTGAAAGATATATATTTTTTGGCAAATTGTCAATGGTATATCCTTTAAAATTTATTTTTGGTTAAACTTTCAAGGGACAGATTTATCTCATTCAACTTATGGAAAATGTCTGCATTAGTAAAATCCAGTCTTTTTTGTCAAATCATTCATCCAAATTAGACAAATTTCTCTCAGAAAGTAAGACATTTTTAAAAAATAAAAATCAAAATATGGCTTATGTCCTTGTGGTAACCTTCTCACTATGAATTCTAATTCTTACATAGGTAGAGAGATAGAGCTAGAGAGATTAAGAGATAAATACATATTTGGCATATCTTTGGGTTTATGAGTATTTCCACACATACACATGACAAAACAATATTGAAATTATTGGTAAGAAGTATTGAAAGAAGCAGATACTAATTTCATTCTAGAGATAAGAAAGAAGTATGCAACTAGGATGAAATCAGACTCTGTTCCTTTCAATACTTATTAACACTTTCTTTGCTTTTCTCCTGGGATTACCCTTCAGAAACAAAGCATTTTCCAATTGTTTCTGTGCTTCATGCCCAGGAGATTTTTTTAATTTTATTTATTTTTTTATTTTTATGGCTGTGTTGGCTCTTCGTTTCTGTGTGAGGGCTTTCTCTAGTTGCGGCAAGTGGGGGCCACTCCTCATCATGGTGTGCGGGCCTCTTACTATGGTGGGCTCTCTTGTTGCGGAGCACAGGCTCCAGACGCGCAGGCTCAGTAGTTGTGGCTCACGGGCCTAGTTGCTCCGCGGCATGTGGGATCTTCCCAGACCAGGGCTCAAACCCGTGTCCCCTGCATTGGCAGGCAGACTCGCAACCACTGTGCCACCAGGGAAGCCCCCCAGGAGATTTTTAATAGCTATTTTCAGTGGAGAGATGGTAGCTGAGTGAAAGTTGCAAATTTCTTCTGTAAAATGGGTAAGCAGTAACTGAGAAAGTGGAGGTGGGAAAAGAAAATCTGCAGTCAATAGACAATTCTCAGGTGGTTCAGTTTTAGGAAATATTATATGTGGATCAGGAAATTAAATCCCTTAAATCTATTCATTCCTTTGGAACCCTTGAACCTTCTTCCTGCACTTTGAGAAAAGGCATTCAATCATTTGAAGACTGCTGCCCTGTGGAAGGACTCAGGCAGCCCTACCCTATTATTTCCTTAAGAAAGTTATGAGTGCAGTATGAGAAAAATAGAATGTGTTGAAATCTATGATGTTATATTCTGAGATAATAAGAACTGGGAGAGATCAAACAGACTCAGGAATGACATCATAAAATCAAAACAGCTTGGGGATACAAGAGGAAAATTACCTTCATTTCAACCTTGCACCAGTGTTAACAAATCTAAGAATGTCTAAATTTCTAAAAGACAAACACTATACCTATAAAGTATTCTCACTATGAAGTAGAGTGTCTATGTAGTAATTGGAGATTAAGTAATGATTATGTATGATTTTGATAACTTTATCCATTTAAAAAATTATTTAAATATAGTTGATTTACAACGTAATGTTAGCTTCAGGAGTATGACATTGTGATTTATACATATATATGTATTCTTTTTCAGATTCTTTCCTCTTATAGGGTATTAAAAATATTGAGTATAGGTCCCTGTGTTATACAGTAGGTTCTTTTTGGTTGTCTATTTTATTTTATTATATTTTGTTTATTTATTTTCAACACATTTATTGGAGTATAATTGCTCTACAATGGTGCATTAGCTCCTGCTGTATAACAAAGTGAATCAGCCATACGTATACAGGAATCCCCATATCCCCTCCCTCCCACCCTCTCTATCTCACCCCTCTAGGTGGTCACAAAGTACTGAGCTGTTCTCACTGTGTTATGCTGCTGCTTCCCACCAGCCAACCATTCTACATTTGGTAGTGTTTATATGTCCATGCCACTCTCTCACTGTGTCCCAGGTTACCCTTCTCCCTCCCCGTGTCCCCAAGTCCATTCTCTACAGTGGCATTTTATTCTACGTCTGCATCTTTATTCCTGCCCTGCCCATACATTCTTCTGAACCTTTTCTTTTTCTTTTCTTTCTTTTTTTTTTTTTTAGATTCCATATATATGTGTTAGCATACAGCATTTGTTTTTCTCTTCCTGACTTACTTCATTCTGCATGACAGAATGGTCCATCCACCTCACTACAAATAAGTCAACTTTGTTTCTTTTTAGGGCTGAGTAATATTCCATTTTATATATGTGCCACATCTTCTTTATCCATTCATCTGATGATGGACACTTAGGTTGCTTCCATCTCCTAGCTATTGTAAATAGTGCTGCAACGAACATCCATGACTCTTTTTGAATTATGGTTTTCTCAGGGTATATGCCCAGTGGGGGGATTGTTAGGGCATTTGGTAGTTCTATTTTTAGGTTTTAAGGAACCTCCATACTGTTCTCCATAGTGGCTGTATCAAATTACATTCCCACCAACAGTGCAAGAGGGTTCCGTTTTCTCCACACCCTCTCCAGCACTTATTGTTTGTAGATTTTCTGATGATGTCCATTCTGACTGATGTGAGATGATACCTCATAGTAGTTTTAATTTGCAATTCTCTAATGATTAGTGACATTGAGCATCCTTTCATGTGTTTGTTGGCAATCTGTATATCTTCTTTGGAGAAATGTCTATTTAGGTCTTCTGCCCAATTTAGGATTGGGTTGTTTGTTTTTTTGATATTAAGCTGCATGTGCTGCTTATATATTTTGGAGATTAATCCTTTGTCAGTTGCTTTGTTTGCAAATGTTTTCTCCTATTCTGAGGGTTGTCTTTCCATCTTGTTTATGGTTTGCTCTGCTGTGCAAAAGATTTAAGTTTCATTAGGTCCCATTTGTTTATTTTTGTTTTTATTTCTGTTTCTCTAGGAAGTGGGTCAAAAAGGATCTTGCCATGATTGACGTCATAGAGTGTTCTGCCTAAGTTTTCCTCCAAGAGTTTTATAGTGTCTGGTCTTACATTTAGGTCTTTAATCCATTTTGAGTTTATTTTTGTGTATGGTGTTAGGAAGTGTTCTAACTTCACTCTTTTACATGTAGCTATCCAGTTTTCCCAGCACCACTTATTGAAGAGGCAGTCATTTCTGCATTGTACATTCTTGCCACCTTTATCAAAAATAAAGTGACTATATGTGCATAGGTTTATCTCTAGGCTTTCTATCCTATTCCATTGATCTATATTTCTGTTTTTGTGCCAGTACCATATTTTCTTGATTACTATAGCCTTGTAGTATAGTCTGAAGTCAGGGAGCCTGATTCCTGCAGCTCCATTTTTCTTTCTCAAGATTGTTTTGGCTATTCAGGTTCTTTTTTTTTTTCCATACAAATTGTGAAATTTTTTTGTTCTAGTTCTGTGAAAAATGACATTGGTCATTTGATAGCAATTGCATTGAATCTGTAGATTGCTTTAGGTATTATAGTCATTTTCACAATGTTGATTCTTCTAATCCAAGAACATGGTATATTTCTCCATCTGTTTGTATCATCTTCAAATTCTTTCATCAGTGTCTTATAGTTTTCTGCACCCAGGGCTTTTGAATCCTTAGGTAGGTTTATTCTAGGTATTTTATTCTTTTTGTTGCAATGATAAATGGTAGTGTTTCCTTAATTACTCTTTCAGATTTTTCATCATTAGTGTATAGGATTGCAAGAGATTTCTGTGCATTTATTTGGTATCCTGCTACTTTACCAAATTTATTTATCTCTAGTAGTTTTCTGGTAGCATCATTAAGATTCTCTATGTATAGTACCATGTCATCTCAAACAGTGGCATTTTTACTTCTTCTTTTCCAATTTGGATTCCTTTTATTTCTTTTTCTTCTCTGATTGCTGTGGCTAAAACTTCCAAAACTATGTTGAATAATAGTATGAGGGTGGAAAACCTTGTCTTTTTCCTGATTCTAGTGGAAATGGTTTCAATTTTTGACCACTGGGAGTGATCTTGGCTGTGGGTTTGTCATATATGGCTTTAATTATTTTGAAGTAAGTTCCCTCTATTCCAACTTTCTGGAGGGTTTTTATCATCAATGGGTGTTGAATTTTGTCAAAAGCTTTTTCTGCATCTATTGAGATGATTGTATGTTTTTTCTCCTTCAATTTGTTAATATGGTTTATCACATTGATTGATTTGCATATATTGAATGATCCTTGCATTCCTAAGGTAAACTCCACTTGATCATGGTGTATGATTCTTTTAATGTGCTGTTGCATTCTCTTTGTTCGTATTTTGTTGAGGATTTTTGCATGTATATTCATCAGTGATATTGGCCTGTTGTTTTCTTTCTTTTTGACATCTTTGTTTGGTTTTGGTTTCAGGGTGATGGTGGCCTCGTAGAATGAATTTGGGAGTATTCCTCACTCTGCTATATTTTGGAAGAGTTTGAGAAGGATAAGTGTTAGCTCTAATGTAAATGATTGACAGAATTAGCTTGTGAAGCCATATGGTCCTGGGCTTTTGTTTGCTGGAAGATTTTTAATCACAGTTTCCGTGTCAGTGCTTGTGATTCGTCTGTTTATATTTTCTATTTCTTCCTGGTTCAGTCTAGGAAGGTTGCACTTTTCTAAGAATTTGTCCATTTCTTCCTGGTTGTCCAATTTATTGGCATATAGTTGCTTGTAGTAATCTCTCATGATCCTTTGTATTTCTGCAGTGTCAGTTGTTACTTCTCCTTTTTCATTTCTAATTCTATTGATTTGTCTTCTCCCGTTTTTTCTTTATGAGTCTGGCTAATGGTTTATCAATTTTGTTTTTGTTTACCTTCTCAAAGAACTAGCTTTTAGTTTTATTGATCTTTGCTAGTTTTTCTTTCAATTCTTTTTCACTTATTTCCGATTTGATCTTTTTGATTACTTTCCTTCTGCTAACTTTGGAATAATTTTTTGTTGTTGTTGTTCTTCTTCTTTCTCTAATAGCTTTAGCTGTAAGGCTATGTTGTTTGCTTGAGATTTTTCTTGTTTCTTGATGTAGTGTTGTATTGCTATAAACTTCCCTCTTAGAACTGCTTTTGCTGAGTCTCATAGGTTTTGGATCACGATGTTTTCATTGTCATTTGTTTCTAGGTTTTCTTTGATTCCCGCTTTGATATCTTCAGTGATATCTTGGTTATTTAGTAGTGTATTGTTTAGCCTCCATGTGTTTGTGTTTTTTACAGTTTGTTTCCTATAATTGATATCTAGTCTTATAGTGTTGTGGTCGGAAAATACTTGATATAGTTTCAATTTTCTTAAATTTGCCAAGGCTTGATTTGTGACCCAAGATATGATTTACCCTGGAGAATATTCCATGAGCACTTGAGAAGAAAGTAAATTCTGTTATGTTGGATGGAATGTCCTATAAATATCAATAAGTCCATCTTGTTTAATGTGTCATTTAAACTTGTGTTTCCTTATTTATTTTCATTTTGGATGATCTGTCCATTGGTGAAATTAGGCTGTTAAAGTCCCCTACTATAATGGTGTTACTGTCGATTTCCCCTTTTATGGCTGTTAGCATTTGTCTTATGTATTGAGGTGCTCCTATGTTGGGTGCATAAAAATTTACTTTTTTTTTTTTTTTTTTTTTTTTGCGGTACGCAGGCCTCTCACTGTTGTGGCCTCCCCCACTGCGGAGCACAGGCTCCAGACGCGCAGGCCCAGCGGCCATGGCTCACGGGCCCAGCCGCTCCGCGGCATGTGGGATCATCCCGGACCGGGGCACGAACCCGCGTCCCCTGCATCGGCAGGCGGACTCTCAACCACTGCGCCACCAGGGAAGCCCCCAAAATTTACAATTTTTATACATCTTTTTATACATCTTCTTTGATTGATCCCTTGATCATTAAGTAGTGACCTTCTTTGTCTCCTGTAATAGTCTTTATTTTAAAGTCTATCTTGCCTGATATGATAATTGATACTCCAGCTTTCTTTTGATTTCCGTTTGCATGGAATATCTTTTTCCATTCCCTCACACTCAGTCTGTATGTGTCCCTAGGTCTGAAGTGGGTCTCTTCTAGACAGCATTTATATGGATCTTGTTTTTGTATCCATTCAGCCAGTCTATGTCTTTTGGTTGCAGCATTTAATCCATTTACATTTAAGGTAATTATCAATATGTATGTTCCTATTACCATTTTCTTAATTGTTTTGGGTTTGTTATTGTAGGTGTTTTCCTTCTTTTGTGTTTTCTGCCTAGAGAAGTTCCTTTAGCATTTTTTGTAAAGCTGGTTTGGTGGTGCTGAATTCTCTTAGATTTTGCTTGTCTGTAAAGCTTTTAATTTCTCCATCAAATCTGAATGAGATCCTTGCTGGATAGAGTAACCTTGGTTGTAGGTTTTTCCATTTCATCACCTTAAAGATGTCCTGCCACTCCTTTCTGGCTTGCAGAGTTTCTGCTGAAAGATCAGTTGTTAACCTTATGGGGATTCCCTTGTAAGTTATTTGTTGCTTTTCCCTTGCTGTTTCTACTATTTCTTTTATTCCTTGTATTTAATTTTGATAGTTTGCTTAATATGTGGCTTGGAGTGTTCCTCTTTGGATTTGTCCTGTATGAAACTTCATGTGTTTCCTGGACTTAACTGACTATTTCCTTTCCCATATTAGAGAAGTTTTCAACTATAATCTCTTCAAAAATTTTCTCAATCCCTTTCTGTCTCTCTTCTTCTTCTGGGACCCCTATAATTCGAATGTTGGTGTGCTTAATGTTGTCCCAGAAGTCTCTGAGACTGTGCTCAATTAATTTCCTTCTTTTTTTTTTTTTTTTTTTTTTTTGGTTCTGTGCTAGTTATTTCCACTATTTTATCTTCCAGGTCACTTATCCCTTCTTTTGCCTCAGTTATTCTGCTATTGATTCCTTCTATAGTAGTTTCAATTTCATTTATTTTGTTGTTCATCATTGTTTGTTTGTTCTTTAGTTCTTCTAGGTACCTGTGAAACGTTTCTTGTATTTTCTACATTCTATTTTGAAAATTTTGTATCATCTTTATTATCATTACTCTGAATTCTTTTCAGATAGACCACTTATTTCCTCTTTATTTGTTTAGTCTATTGGGTTTTTACCTTGCTCCTTCATCTGCTGTGTATTTCTCTGTCTTCTCATTTTGCTTAACTTACTGTGTTTGGGGTCTCCTTTATGCAGGCTGCAAGTTCATAGTTCCCATTGTCTTTGGTGTCTGCCCCCATCAGGTAAGGTTGGTTCAGTGGGTTGTTTAGTTTTCCTGGTGGAGGGGACTGGTGCCTGTATTCTGGTGTATGAGGCAGAATCTTGTCTTTCAGGTGGGCCGGATGTGTTTGGTGGTGTGTTTTGGGGTATCTTCTCCAGCCATGTGGGTGACAGGATCTTGGTGCTCAGCCAGCTGTCAGGAGTAAGTCTCTGAGGTGGGAGAGACGGATTCAGGACATTTGTCCAACAGAGACATCGCAGCACCATGTAATATCAATTAACTCTTAATGGATTAAGAAACTAATGAATTATTTGAGTTTATCAACAACTGACTGAGTTTTGTTTCACCATCAGGCTAAAAATTTCTGGTGGCAGAAATTAATTACAGTCATGGAAAAAATAAATTTTTTGCACACCACAATTGATATAACTTCACAAATATCCTTACACAAAATTAACATAAATATTGCCATTTATTGAGTGCTTATTTTTTGCCTGCATTATTTTACCTTCACAACAACCCCACAACTTAGAAATCATTACTACCGCATTACTATTTTAAAGGTAAATAAGGTTTAATGAGTTGCCCATGGTTAGTAAGCAAAGAGGTGGTAGAACCAGGAATTAAACCCAAGTATACTCATAATAATTCTACTTCTAAAAACCATACCATATATTTATAAGCAGAATTAAGTAGAGAGATACTGGTGAGTGAGTATATACACTGAAACTGAATTGAATGTTTTGTGTACCTCTTACCTCAAGGGAACTGGTTCTCTAGTTTTAAGGATTCTCAGCCTTGGTGCTAATTGAAATTTTGAGCCAAATAACTATTTATTGTGATAGGCTCTCCTGTGCCTGGTTGGGTGCTCAGCAGTAGCCTTGAACTAGATGCTAGTAGAGCTTTCACCAATGGTTGGGACAATCAAAAATGTCTCCAGACATTGTTAAATGTCCCCTAGGAGGCAAAATGGCTCCTAGTTGAGAACAACTGCTTTATATTTAAAGTGACTGAGGGTCCACTCAAATGATCTTTCCTTTACTAGCTGTCCTGATTCTAGTTTTTAAATTTATTGTGACCTCACAATTTGAATACTAGTAATTAGAATAGTTGGGGAAATGTCTACAATTCATGGAAAGAAATTGCATCATAAGATGTGTTTTCAAGTTTTATTATTCAACCATTCTTTAATTAAATTGCTTTATTGCTCAGCTGAAAATCCTTAGGCAGGTCAATTACTTTATCTATGTATAGACTCTCATTTCTAAAATAAAGATCATAATATCAACTTTGTATAATAGTTTACGAGGATAAAATGAAACAATAAACACAAAATTCGTTTAACTATAATGCCAGGAGATTAAAACCATATTTACCTTGACCATAAGCACAAGGGGAAAATAAATCAAGGACCAATGGAACTCTCAGAGAGATGTTGGACTCATGCCTTCACTCAGTTTTAATTCCTTTATTTCCACCACATGAAATTTTTCCTTAGATAGTTTTGACTCTCCATGAGTGAGGAAATATATGTGATTAGGAGAGACACTGATCATTTCAAACAAGATAAAGTGTTGTAGGAAAGTTGTTAAAAGGAATACTAAAATTATTGAATTGTTCTTCACAGTGAATAAACTATGATGTGTATTTTTTATGGGCTACCAGAAGAAAGAATGACCAGAGCAGGAATAAAATCTTTAATTGGTTATACAACATTTAATAAAGTCAAATAAGTTGCAAAGTGCTAAAGTTACAATACTGATCATGATACATACCCTGGCTTCCAGGTGATGTCACTGATTCTAGTGTAATGATAACTAGACTACTAAAAATAGGAAAATTATCTGTCTTTGAAGATCGATGCAAAGGTTGTTAGATAATTATATAAAATCAATTATATTAATTATATATGTGTATAACATCACATATGTATAAATATAACTGATTTTACATAATTATATAATGCCCTAAAAAGTAAAGTTAAAATTAGGAGTCACATCTTGACATTAGGAAGAATTAAGTTTAGGACGAGTGGAAGAGAGATTTGTTTACTGTAGAAATCATTACCTCCAGAAATGATATGCACATAACAAACAAAAGATTCTAGAAAGCTTTAGATGAATTAAATGGGTAAGTCACAATATATAACCTTTAGATGATGAAATACAGTAGAAGAGGAAAGAAATAAAAATGTTATGCCTTTAATCTTACAAAGACTTTATTTTCTGCTGGTAGTCCTATAATGATAATAATCAACTATTTTCTGTATGTAACATACTTGTTATTAAAGTAATATTTTATTTGTATAGACAAATAATTCTGTCAATTCTTTCTCTAAACTCTTAAAATAGCAAACAAACTTAGCTTAAGGAATTGGACTTAATGTCATTTGCAATCAGTTCTTGGTACAACTACAACAAAGAGTATATTTTTATCAGCTGAGAATCCACACAAAGTATAGCAACTTAAATATTAATATAAATAATTGATCTATAACAATAACTTTTATGTGTCTGGGTGTATGATTGGAAAAACAATTCTAATTAACTCTTTCAACAGTGATCTGATTAGAAACAACCCAGAGAATAATAACTTTGCTAAGAATATAACTTTTTTTTTTTTTTTTTTTTTTGCTGTACATGGGCTTCTCACTGTTGTGGGCTCTCCCATTGTGGAGCACAGGCTCCAGATGCGCAGGCTCAGTGGCCATGGCTTACGGGCCTAGCCGCTCCACAGCATGTGGGATCTTTCTGGACCGGGGCATGAACCTGTGTCCCCTGCATCAGCAGGCGGACTCTCAACCGCTGCGCCACCAGGGAAGCCTGAGTATAACTTTTATTAAGATGACCTTTCAACATTACTGGCCTGTTACATATCCAGTTGGCTAAATATGATGATTTTTATTAATTTTTGATCAAGCAAGATGTTTAGGGTAAAGAAGCCAGATATATCAATGATATTTTTAAACATGAAAAGTCAAGCTTATTAAATATACCCTTCTGAGCAAGCAAGCATGAGAAATTTAAAATATGCTTTGCCTTTCGCAACAACTTCATATTATTCAGAAATTCAACCCTCTAATGAACTCAGTTTGTTGACTCATGCAAGAAAACAAAGCAATTGTATTATCTCAACCCCACTGACATTTTAAGCCATGGTGTTAGAGCTATTACACTCAATAATTGCAAATAAATATATTAAAAAATAACCAAGTTGTTTTGAGTAAATTGGGGCACAACCTTTTCATATAAAAAGTGAAAACTCATTGAATTGGAAAAAGGATATTTCTATTAGGGACATTTAATTCACTAGATACATGTAAAACATCATCATTGCTCTTGTAAAGTTATCGAAGTGATTAAAAATAACATAAAAAGTACATTCCAAAAATTGACTGAGTCATGTTTGATAGAAAACATAAGGCCTGAATATTTAATGAATCTCTACTTTAGACTATTTTTTGTTTTTCTATAGACCATTTAATATTATCTCATTCCCTTTTTGAATATTGTTCTCTTTTGAATATAATAATGAAATGAATAAGCACATATTTACTGAGCATTTAAAATATACCAATTTCCTTTAAATTTCCTCCAAATAAGAACAGAATAGAAACTATGTTGGGATTATTAATCAGTTATAAAGAATTAACAGTGTACTGTAATTATAGCTACACTACATGCATAGCAACATTATTATCAAGTTGTTATGGAGACAAACTCTCATGACTGATGTCACATTTATTGTATAAATGGCATCTTTCACTAAATTTCTTAAAATTCAGGAAAGCTAGCTAGATCACAAAAATGTAATGAATATATTTTCATTTCAGAGCCTGTTGTTTACAAAGTGTATCTAAAATATATAGAAACTATACTGCCAAACTATGAAATGAACAAAACTTATGTATTTCAGTAGAGTGGTAAATATTTTTATAGCATTGAATAAAATATTGAAAATAAAGTTGACATAGTTGATATAATAAAGAAGAGTAGTAGTATGAGTTTGAAACCACATTACAGGGACTTCCCTGGTGGTCCAATGGTAAAGGATACGCCTTCCAATGCAGGGGATGAAGGTTTGATCCCTGGTCAGGGAGATAAGATCCCACATGCTGCGAGACAACTAAGCCCAGATGCCACAACTACTGAGTTTGTGCACCTCAACTAGAGAGCCCACATGTGCCACAAACTACAGAGCCCATGTGCTCTGGAGCCCATGCCCCACGACTACAGAGCCCACACCCCCGGAGACTGTGCACCACAACTAGAGAAGAGAAAACCCGCACGCCACAACTAGAGAGAAGCCCACGTACCACAACGAAAGATCCCGCATGTCTCAGTGAAGATCCCGAGTGCCACAACTAAGACCAGACACAGCCAAAAATATATAAATAAATAATAAATAAATATATTTTTTAAAAAAGAAACCACATTACAAAAATGCTTATTTTGTGGGAAAGGTAGAATAAAGTATTTGTTAGAATCTAAAAGCAACTTTTTCTAAGTGATAATGATAATTAGAAAAATATAAATTAATCTCTTCAAAAAATAAGGGTTGTTATTAACATAGGTATAAGCAAAGACATCAAACTGTGGACCCTTTAAATAGAAAACATTTCTTCATTCCAGGAAGCATGGAACATTTTACAAAAATGGGTATCATTTATAAATGATACAATCTCATAATTTTCTGGAAAAAAAATTTAGACCCTGTTATGTGAGTATAATGCAATAGAAATAGAAATTCATTAAACACACACACATACACACAAACAAGTTACTCTGCCAATTAGAAGTTAACAAATAGTCCTGAATGTCACTTGCAGTAAAATAACTCAAACTGCACTTACAGGCTATTTAGAAAGTAAAGAGATAAGACAGAGCAGTGTTAAGTTCATGATCTTCAGACTCAGGCTGAAGTGATATGAAGCTGAAGAAGTTACTTGACCTTTTTAAGACTAAAATTATTTTCCTATAAAAGGGCAAGAAAACCAGGGCTAAACTCAGGATGTTGAAAAAATTAGAGATAGTTCATCAATTAGAGCTCCTAATAGTCTTATGTCAAAGGATTTACAATGCTAAAATCGTATTTTTCTCTTTCTTCTCTTTCCTCTTCCTTTCCCTGTCTTCTTACTCCTTTTTTTTTTTTAAACTATAATTGCCTGTTATGGAATAAAGCCAGATATGGTCAAATAAGGCCAAATATGGACTTAATTATAGATTTATTTATTTATTTTTGTTATCAAACAATAAAAACTGAAAGTCCACATTCAATTTAGGAATTTAGGGAAATATTAACCATCACTGAGGAAGAAATTTGTAAGAAAATCTATTCAAGGAGAAGATATATTTTTCTAATGATTATTATTTTCCCAAAATTAATCTCTAAATTCAATGCAATAATAATCAGAATAGTAATTCCAAACAGAATTATATTTAGAAATTAACAGTATATGTTGTTAAGAAGTATATGGACTTTCTTAAAATAACACAAGTAATAATGATAACAACATAGTGATACTATGTGCTATACCATGCACTCTCAAAAGGCCAGTGCAGTGCTATTTTACATGCATTATCTAATTTTATACTTCAAAAACAAAACTACATGGAAAGCGGTATCATTATTTGCAATTTACAGATGAAGCAGCTGAAATAGGAAAAATTTGAGTATTATTTTGAATTTTACACTTAACACAAAATGAACCAAGCTGGAGGATTTCCGAAATAGTGTTTTTAAAAAGTATACTGTACATCTAAATACAAAATATGATATCTACACTATCAAATAATGTTATTCTGCAATATAGTAATTAAATAAATGTGGCACTGGCAAAGGAGAGAGGGGTGAAAATGAATATTCTACAAACAAGCCTAAGAACGTATTAAAAATCTTGTGGGAGAGATATAACACCGCTTGGGAGTACAGTATCTACTGGGGACAAATATCAGGATTCTATTCTAGTGTTTACTAAGGAATTAAATATTTGCTGTAAAAATAATTTTATTTTGGACATTCATTGCTTAGACTGTTAATGCCAAATAAAGTAAAACTCAGCAGCTCCTGTCTTTAAGTTTGCAAATCAGTATCAATTCAACAATTATTAATTAATTAACTGATACTAAATTAATTCTTACAAAAGCAGTGCAAATACAATATATTTCTAATGCATGTGGTGTCTTGTACTACATATTATTTTTAAGACACTAAACTATGCTCAGGAAAAATCTTTCCTTTTGTTAAGTATAGGTTGAATGCCCTAGGAAAATTTAGATACCTTTTCCTTCCTTATTCACATAGATTTAGTTTTGTAGATATGAAAGTAATATTTAAACGGAACAGTCCTGATTAGCCATTCCATATGTAAATTAAGAGGCACTCTCTCCAATTCAGTGAAGAAGTCACATTATTGTGTATTTGTGCATGCTGGAAATCCCTACATTATTTACTCTTAAAAAAAATTCTCACAGTGAACTAAATATGTTAACATAGTCTGCCCTAAGAACTTGATTTTGTTAATAAATCTGTATATTTTAATGTTTGTGGAAAGTCTGTTTAATGTCTAAACAGCTCTATCTCAACTTGAAATGAAGGTGATCTGGTATAATTTATTTAAACCAAGTCCCTAGACTTGAAAAAGTACATATTTATTAACAATCCACTAGAATAACTGTTCAGGAGAGCAAGGACTGAGATTTTTAAATAATATTTTAAAAAATTATACCCCATGCCTAGATCAGTAACTTGCCCTTTGTAGATGGTCAAAAAATACTTGTTTAACAAATGAATGAAATAAATAGTTAGTATGTTTGGTTACTTATTATTTTCCAGATACTGTGCTAAGAACTTTAATTGGATTACCTTGATTAGTGTTCACAATCACCTAATTAGTTAGTATTTTTCTATTCCACATTTATAAATGAGGGTTTACATGTCAGCTTTTTTATTAGTTTTTTTTTTTTTTTTTTTTTTTGCAGGGTGAGGGTAAGTCAATGAATCTGTTTCTCTCTCTGAGTCTCTCCTCATCTGTAAAATTGAGATAATATGCTTATCTGGCCTAGGTCCTTAGAAATAATGACTAAAATAATAAATGATTATCACAATGCTAGACACATAGTTGATAGAATAAAACCACTAAAAGTATTTTAATGGGCCTTCAAATCACACTTTTTTCACATCCTATAATGACAGTTAACTAAATAGAAGTTGGACACAGTTTCTCTTGCTTGAATCTATATACACTTGTTATTTCTGGACGCTTACCTAGATACTGTGACTGCTCATTGTTTTTAGTCAATAAAACATTTAAGGACCATTTGAGGTAACGATAGGAGTTCTGAGTATTGTCTAGATATTTTCTTTCAGTTAAAATCAACATAAAATAAATTTAAAAAAATAAAAAAGAAAATAACAAGAAAACTTCAGAATAGAAGTCATCATCTTGGAAAAACAAAACAAAATAAGAAAAAAAAGTGAATGATGCAGAGACAGTAGTGGATATTATTTTCAGAAATTCTGCCCTGCCAATGTTCTCAATGTTCCAGAGAGGAATGTAATATGGAAAAACATGGGCACAGAGGACTCTGGGTTTAAATCTGATACAGAAAAACAGGGTGTTAAACGCAAAGAGGTTTTAGAAATACCATAACCAGTTTATTTCACATATATTTTCCTTTTATCCATGTACATATAATTGTCTAAATAGTCTAAAAGCATTATTTCAGTAAGTAAAATATACAATATTCTGACAGAAAAGCATCGTCATGTTCTTATTTTCTTTCTAAGAAGTCTATAAATTCATGATGAGTCTTACAATTGATGGCGTTTCAGATTTCCTAAAATTCAGTAGTTCATGCATTCAGACGGAAGCAAGAAGAAGTTTTATATACAGCAACTCAAAACTGTTCTTCCTTCCAGAAACAAAAATTTCACTGATACTACCCACAAAGTAGTATGGTGATTACATTAGTGCCTTCAGCATAACTTCCCTCAAAGCTGTATGTGTGTCAAGCTCTTTTGTTATCAATAATGCCTGAAGACATAAAGAAAATTTGAGCATGCAATAAAGTTCTTTAAACCTCACATATCAAATATATATTATTGATAGAACAAATGTTTGTTGATATTATAAATGATCTAGGCCCTGTGAGAAACTATGAGAACTCATTGGTGCACAACAAAAGACATTTTGCTACCTCGTTGCACTTGGTACTCAATGTTACATGGCGAACAGAGTATGTTGATATGTATGTTAGGTGGATTTAACTAAGTCAAGGATGTAAAAGAAGATGTTCCTGAAGAAGTGACCCTTGGGTAAAGGTCTGATTGAGCCAAAACATTTTAACTTCATGGAGATGGTATGGGGGATTATTCTAGGTATTCACATTGATATAGTCTTACTTTTATGGCCATTGTGAGGATTGAGTTGTATATATATATTGCTTTGATCAGCTCCTGGAACAGAGTAAGAGCTCACTTAGTATGTTAGCTACTTGCATTCTCCTTATTTCTCTCTTTCTGTTCCTTCACCCCTCCTCCTCCTTCTAATTATCATTATTAACATAAATAATGACATGTTCAAAAGCCCTATGTCATGAGATAGTGTGGCTAATAAAACGTGTCTCAAAAAAGACAGGGTGGCTCCAATGGAAAGAGAGAAAAGAAAGTTGTGTAAGATGGGCTGGAGAGGGAGGTGAGAGTCAATCCAGCCAGAACTTTGTATGCTGAGCTGTTTTTCTTAAATTCTAAGAAAGATTTCAAAAGGAAAAGGGGAAGAGTGAATATGAACTAATTATATTTGAGCTTATACAAGATGATTCTTCCTCTGTTGAGTCACAGAGATTGGAAAGGGGTCATAGTGGATGTAGAACCATCAATTAGATATCCTGGTAGTTGTCCAGAATAAAAAGTGGTGCCATGGACGATATAACTTTTATTTTGTGTTCAATAAGTATTTTACTATTTGCATACTTTGAAAATACAGATGAGTAGGTAGGCAGTGCATATAACTATTTTATTAAAGTGGGTACTGTAACTGAATTTCTTGTAATTCCAGAAGTAACATATACTTGAGCTAAATATTTAATATTTTACTGCCTTTATCCATGTTTGACATTCACTAAATGCTAACTATTTATTATTATTGTAATAACTACTATCATTATTGAAATTAGATCCTCAGATAATAAAATATATAACATGTGAAGCATTCTGAGTTCCATGGAAGAAAAATAAGTAATAAAAATATAAGCATTTTTCATAACCACAGCAGTGTCTCATGATACTTTACATAAAATATAATTGGATTCCTAACATAGACATTCAATATGAAATGGTTAACTGATTCATTTCTAAGTTAAATATCTTCACTAATAACAACAGCAGTATCAGACAACCAACATCAACAACAATAAGACCCTTACTGGAGCCGAATCCTATGAAAAATATTTTTAAAAAGTAATAAGTAGGTAGAAAGAAGAAGACTTGAACAAAGACACGTGGACAAGAACAGGATGTTCAGATCTCAGTCATAAGTGTTTAGTTTAAACAAATTAAATTAATTTGGGGGATATTATTTAAAGAGGTAAATAAGAGCTAATTAGATATCTAAAAAATAACTGGCATAACAAAATTCAGGGACACTTTGTAAGATGGTAATTAAGAAATTAAAGTTATTTATATTCAGGAAAAAGAAAAGAATGCTCACTTACACCACTTTTAGTCAACATAGTTTTGAATTCATGGGTACCACTTTGTGGTCTCATGTCAGGCTTGAGAATAGAGACATCCCTTCAAATAATGACAACTAACCTGGGAAAAATATTTTGAATGATTCATGATCCAGTACAATATAAGCCACCAAAAAGTGGTAGGCCACCTAAGTGGGTTAGAGATAAAAAATTATAATGAAAATATCTGATATATTAACATTGGGTTGTAAAAACAACTCAAGCTAACTGCTCAAGATATCACCTGCTTCTGATTGAAGTGCTTGGTTACCCAGTAGCCAAAAAACCCTGACTTAGTATTTCAAATACTACCTACTGCCTGCTTATGAATAACACTACTTATTTCTTAACATATGTGTGTCTAGGCAACTTTCAATTACACTCAAACCAGTCAAATAAATGCAGCCCAGTTGTACTTCATTATGCTACAAAGCTACAGTCATTGAAAGAGTATAGTATTGTTACAAAAAGACACATAGATTAACGGAACAGAATAGAGAGCCCAGAAATAAACCCACACATATACGGTCAATTAATTTATATCAACAGAACCAAGAATGTACAGTGAGAAAAGAACAGTCTCTTTGATAAATGGTGCTGGGAAAACTGGACAGCTACATGTAAAAGAATAAACCTGGACCACATTCTTACATCATATGCAAAAATAAACTCAAAATGGATTGAAAACTTAAATTAAAACTTAAGACCTGAAACCATAAAATTCCTAGAAGAAAACATAGGCAGTGCATTCTGACTTAGCAATATTTTTTTGTATCTGTCTTCTCAGGCAAGGGCAACAAAAGCAAAAATAAACAAAAGGGACAACAATCAAACTAAAGAGCTTTTGTACAGTGAAGGAAACTATTGACAAAACAAAAATGCAACCTACTGAATGGAGAAGACATATGCAAATGATACATTGATAAGTGTTTAATGTCTAAATATATGAAGACCACGTACAATTCAATATCAGTTAAAACAATCTGATTAAAAAATGGGCAGAGGATCTGAACAGACATTTTTTCCAATGAAAATTTCCAAGAGGAACATGAAAAGTACAAATCAAAACCACAATGAGACATCACCTCACACCTGTCAGAATGGCTATTATCAAAAGAAAACACATAACAAGTGTTTGTGAGGATGTGGAGAAAAGGGATCCTTCTTGCATTATTAGTGGGAAGGTAAATTTGTACAGCCACCATGGAGAAGAGTATGGAATTTCCTCAAAAAAAGTGAGAACAACCATACCATCCAGCAATTCCACTTCTGGGTATTTATCAGAAGAAAACAAAAATATTAATTTGAAAAGGTATATGCACCTCTATGTTCATTGCAACATTATTTACAATAGCCAAGATATGGAAACATCTTAAGTGTCTATTGGTAGATGAATGGATAAAGAAAATGTGATTTATATCAAGGGAATATTTCTCAGCGATAAAAAAAAATGAACTCCTGACAATTGCTATAATATGGATGGATCTAGAGGGTATTATGTTAAGTGAAATAAGTCAGACAGAAAAAGACAAATACCATATGATTTCACGTATATGTAGAATCTAAAAAAAATAAAGAAAAAACAAAACAAACAGAAACAATAATATATACAGAGAACAAATTGTGGCAGCCAAAGGGGTGGGGTAGGAGAGCGCAAAATAAGTAAAGGGGATTAAGAGGTGCAAACTTCCAGTTATAAAATAAATAGGTCATAGGGATGTAATGTACAGCATAGGAAATATAGTCAGTAATATTGTAATAACATTGTAGGGTGACAGATGGTTTCTAGACTTATTGCAATGATCAATTTGTAATATATAAAAATGTTGAACCATTATGTTATACAGTACACCTGAAACTAATATAATATTGTATGTCAAATATACATCAATAAAAATAAAAAGAAAAAAAATACCAACATTGAAAGAAATAACTTTTTTGTTATTATAACACTCAATATTTATATTGAATAACATTTATGCCCTGGCTAGGTACCGATGAATAGACACTTAATATGTTGTTCATATATAAGAGATACGGATTCTGTGGATACACAAGGAGCAAACACATAGTCACAAAGTTTCCAGGATAATATTTACTCATCAAAAGTAACCTTTATATTTCCAGAAAAAAATCATATTTTCTGAAGTTAAATCTTTCATTGCAATCTGTAATTGCTTACTAGTAAGACTGTAGGTGTTTTATTATGCTATCTTTAATAAAGAACTATGTGGAAGGACAGATTCAAGGCTGATAAAATTTATTATTTTAGGGATGCCAGCAGGTATGAGGAGACATAATGAAGGCATATGATATTCTTTGCATGGTTATCTCTTTATATTCACTATTTCACTTACTAAAATGATCATATATTGCTGATTTAACTTGCAAAACTTCAAGTTAAAAAGTAAAGTTTAAAAATGTGAAAATCTTTTAACACTGATTTCAGCCAACATGATAATCACTAGATTCAAAATAGGAGTTTCTATTAAGTTCACAGATTATTGAACAACTTTCTTCAATAAGTTACTTCAGCCTCCAGCATTCTATCTGTTGAAAAGTATCAGGAAACAAATCAGTCTCACACACTTTCCTGTCATTTTCCTTTAAAACCTATTTTATGTGGGTTTTAAATACATTAAAATGAAGAGTTGTATGCATCTGCCTTCTCTCTCTCTCCTTCTGTGTATGTGTGTTTGTGTGTGTGTGTGTGCCTTCATCTCTCTCTCTTTTTGTCACACAAACACACACACAAAACACTGATGATCAGCAAAAAGAGATCAATTCCTAACTGATTTATGCTTAGAAATATTGTCAAGCTATTTCAGGGACTGATTTTCCTTGTTTTAGGTCTCAAGTATCTTTTTTTTTTTTTTCGGTACACGGGCCTCTCACTGTTGTGGCCTCTCCCGTTGCGGAGCACAGGTTCCGGACACGCAGGCTCAGCAGCCTTGGCTTACGGGCCCAGCCACTCCGTGGCATGTGGGATCTTCCTGGACCGGGGCACGAACCCATGTCCCTTGCATCGTCAGGCAGACTCTCAACCACTGCTCCACCAGGGAAGCCCTCAAGTATCTTTTTTAAGGCAATTGAGTATTGTTAAGACCATGTGTGTTAGAGCCTTAGAGTTCATATTCAAATGCAGATCCTTATTTGTTTGCCATTCATCTGGCATGGACAAACTATTCAATCCTATATGCCTCAGTTTTCTCATCTGTAAAGTGAATGTAGTAGGCATGCAGTAAGTCCCCTACATACAAATGAGTTCCATTCTGAGAGCATATTTATAAGCCTAATTTGTTTGTAAGTCCAACAAAGTTAGCCTTGGTAACCAACTAACACAATGTGCTATATAATACTGTACTGTAATAGGTTCATAATGATTTTCACACAAATAATACATAACAAGCAAACAGAAAACATTTTTAATCTTACAGTACAGTACCTTGAAAAGTACAGTAGTACAGTACAACAGCTGGCATTCAGGGGCTGGCATCACGTGAAGAGTCAAGAAGTTACTGACAGGAGAAAGGGGAGGAGGTGGGAGATGGTAGAACTGAAGGATGGTCAGCAATAGGAGATGGAGGGCAAGCTGAAATTTCACTCATGCCTGACGTTGGATGGCCTAGGTTCTAGTTCCTTACTGGATTCAATCCTATCTACTCTCTTGAAAAAATGATCCAGTGATGTCTGGGTAGTAGCTTTTTTTTTTTTTTCCTCATCCTAGATGACATGGTAGCACTGGATTGCATCCCGAATGGCTGCTGCAACCTTCATGTATCATTCTACATTTGGGTCCCATGCCTCAAAAAACTAGCAGTGCTGATTTTACACTTGCTTCCGACATCCTGGGATTGAAATAAAGATACTGTACTATTGTACTCTGTACAGTCCTGTAAAGTAAAGTACACCAAAACACAACCGTTTGTAGAGGATGCACGCACATGACAATGTACACCAGACACGTGAACTAACATGATCGGACATGTGGATGCACGTTCACATCTTTGAAAGATCACAACTTGAAAGTTCATACGTAGGGGACTCACAGAGTTATTATTAGAATTACATGAGTCAGTACACATAATACTCTTAGAAGGGTGTTAGATGTCTAGAAGGCATCAACTTTTATCATTTCCTGTGTCTGTCTATGGAAAATTTCCTTCTCATATCCTTGAAGCTGACATGACTCTACTACTTATACAACACATTTCTAGCATTCATTATGTCCCTCTTTCTTTTGTCTCTTTTTTTTCCTTTCCCCCTTTTTTCATTTTTTAAACTATGTCTTCTGTTTGTCTTCAAATGATTTCTGAGTCTCTATGTATCACAGGGATGAAAATATAGTAGAGCAGAGTTTACTGCTTTTCTAAACTTCAATAAAGCACATTTAGAAGTAACCTTAAAATGCTCGGCATATCAATATACAATTGAACACCACCGAACAACATACTATTTGGCACAGCTACAATAAATTTGGGGTCCCTTAATATCAAGATTTATAAAAATGTTTTCATGAGTAATCCATTTTCATTCCCCACTTCCTGGTTCCACTACTGCAAGCTGTGTGACTTGGTATTTATCCTCTCAGTTTCCTCATCTGTAAACCAGTGGAAAAAAAAATAACTTATGCTATGGACTGTGGTGAGAATTGAATGAAATAGAATATGCAAGGTATTCAAAATAATGTCTGGCACATGGTAAGCATTCAGCAAAGGTAAATTATTCATATTACTGGTATTATTATTAATTTTATTTGGCCCAATGACATGAGATTTGTTATCATCAAGCAAAAAATATGTACCATGTTCTAAGTTCCTTTGGGACAGGGTTGGGGACTGATATAAAACAATGTAAGTACTTTCAAACAGCAGCATCATCACACAATTTTTATAGACAGAATAGATCAGTGCTTTACTAAATGTAATACTCAGCATGTAATAATTCATCTATTCATTTATTTAAATTAATAAAATGTTATAATTCCTCTACAAGATGTTTTATCAATCTTGGTATTACTGATATATATATATATATATATATATATATATATATACATATACATATATATTCAAATGTTGTCTTGGTTGGGTCATATAATTATTTTTTGTGGGAAGTTGTCCTGTGTATTATAGGCTGTTAGCAGCATTCTTAGTATCTTCCCCCTAGAAACCAGTTACATATCCCATGCCCTAGTTGTAACAATATCTCCAGACATTGCCAAATAGCTCCTGACAAACAAAATTATCACTGTTTGAGAATTACCACACTACACTGATCTCCAGAGATGACAGTATTAGCTGCTCATCCTCAATAACAAAATATGACTTATGTTGGAAAGTAAGAGAATAAAACTATATTTAAGTTATTCTTACAACTAAATTCCATTAGCAATCTGCAATAATTAGCTCCTTGTGGGGCTTAATTTGGTCTAGTTCCAATGTAAACTCACAACTTTTTGACTTCATTAAGTTTTAACATCAATCACACTGTTATCTTCTTTCATTTTATTGATTAAATAAGAAACAGCATTTGGACTTTAGCTACAACACTATAGCACTTTAAATATGGACAATGTAAACCAGATGCACTTGTTTTGTGAACTTCCCTGAACAATTGCAGTTTTTCTCTGTAAAGAATACTCTAGCAATCTCTGTAACCCGAATTTGGTGAAATGCACCACTCCTCTTTACCAGTACAGAAAACAATGGAAATAATAACTCAGGCTTTGGGTACAAATGTACACAAAATTATGAAAACATACTTGGAAATGAACTCAAAACTTCCTTATTGAATCAAATAAGTATTTGTAATTTGAGAGTTTAGAGTTTTCAGTGTAAGAAGCGAAACTAGTCCAAAATCAAGAAGAAGAGGGTACATAATCTTGTGATGCAAAAGAAATTTTTAAACATGGCACCAGCAATATAAATCATAAGGAATAGGGGTCCTTTTGTATATGCATTGTTCATGAATGTATGCCTGTATATGTGGATATTTATGAGAGAAGATTAACAGTTTTTATCAGATTCTCCAATACCTTATTCCAAATACTACTATACTATATTGCGTCATTTATTTTTGATATAGGTAGTTCTAGTAAAACACTTGCTTTGAGAATACAGATTTATTTCAAGGCATTTGATATATGCATAGAAGTAATATGTCATATATAGTTATGTGATATTATATATAGTTATATATACGCTGTAAGCAAATATATCTATAAAGCATAGGTATATTTGCCTCTATATAGATATAAATATGTTTTCTTATTTGAAATTGCATCTGCAAGAATGCTAGGTGGATGCAGAAAACTGCACCCAGCTGAATGCAGCCTGGTAACAAACGTACTTCAAAGTCTACCAGTGACCTCAATTCACTGTGTTATTAACTCTGACCACCTACATCTGATGTCCAATTTCTAGAACTCTCCTATCACTGTGTAATAATGCAGGAGCTCCAATTACTCTAAAGTCCTCTTCCACTATCAAAGTTTAGGTATTTTTCAAGGTTATGTGCCATATTTATTGTGCTATTTCTATAAGTCTTAATGATTCAGTGTGTATAAAACTGTGCTACAATTTTTACTAGGGTCTTATAATTTTTAAAAACTATGTCATATTTAAATATGAAGTTTTTGAGTGTTACACCCCTAACTCCATTTTCCCACAAGCACTGTAGCTTTCATTGCACAGTTTTGTGTATCACAGTGGTTTTCAGGAACACGTATGTCAGGTTACAGCAGACCCAGCTGTAGTTTAATGATATTGGTGAATACTCCTAGAGTTGTTGGAATTAGCTGTTTCACAAGTTGTTTCACTAAGGATTTTGTAACTAATGTTGAACGTGGGAATGTTAGTATTGAATTAGTACAATTTATTTCTTAAACATTTTCCTTTTTACATAAGAAGCAGAGAAGGCATGTTTTTTTTAAAGAGCAGATTAGATGAATGAACCATTGGGAAAAAGGAGAAAGGTGTAAAAGAGAAAACAAATTATGAGAATGTTCCATAATCATCCTATAATTAATTTCTTATTCCCTCTCAAGGTGATAGAAAGCTGGACATGTGCCATAGCACACAGAAGGTGGCATTAGCTCCTTTGCTACTGTCAATAGATTTTGTGTAAGAATCAGCTGTTGTGGTGTGGATGGCTCAGCATGTTCTGACCTCCTGTCCTGCACTATGGTTTAACTACAGACACCCTCAGATGACTGGCAAGGCCTGAGAATACCTGGCTTCTGGTAGAGATCAGCCCTTTACCTTAATGAGGAAATTATTACTGATACTCCACATAGTACCTTCTGTAGCCTCATCTTTAAATTGTTCTTTAGCCTACAACAATAATAACTAGACCCCTAGGGGAAAACAGTTTACAAATTGCATCTGTATCATTCTAATTGTGTTATCAAAAAAATATAAAAAAACAAACAAACATTTTTTCCAAGTAACTTTGTTCTCTTCTGCAGCTTGGATTTTAAAGTTACCATTATCTGATGTGCTCTAATAGGAAAATAACTGGAGAAGGAGTTTATAAATATGACTCTTACTCTTCTAAAAATGGGAATAAAATATTTTCTTACACACACACATACACACTCACATATTACAAATTAAATGTGATCAATCGGATGTTATTACTAATTGCACTGCCTCTGTATTAACAATAGAAAATCATAAAGTTCAAAATCAATGATATCACAGGTGTGGAGAGAGAGCTTCCACTCTCTTCCAAAGCTGGGCTCATGTCCTTCTTTGTCCTCCTTTTGTACCTCAAAGAGAAGAAAATGTGCAGTATGTGTTAACCTGATTGTTTATAGCTAAGAGTTACACTAGCAAACACTTAGAATATTCTAAGCACTGTTCTAAGCACCTCACATGTATTAGGACATTATATCTTCACTGCAGTGTTAGTCTTGTCTTACAGGTGGGAGAACATTAGCACAGAGTGGTTGAGAGACTTGCTAAAGAGAACCTTACAATTTGTTATGCTGCCATTCTGAGTCATATAAAAATGGAGTAATGCTGAGTTTGTTATAAGCACAATTGGACACTTTCATTTTGGCCCCTCACTATGTAAGAGAGAGGAAAAGGAAAGTTCTTGTCTGAATTGAGGGTCACTGAATTGTGCAGGACTCCATAGTGCTCAACTGTAATGCATACTCCATTTTAATTTGAATACTGTGCCCATGTAGGGCTCATTGTATAATTTTTAGAGAGCCAGATTAGACAGTTGTGACTGTACATGAGTTGGGATGGGAAATGTAATCAAGGTGAATTTTTTGACCTGGAGGATTTGGGGGTAGATATCTGGCTTTCTCAGAAGACTGTAAAGAAACTGTATTAGGTATTTGAATAGTAGTTCCATATAAAAGAAAGCCAGATCACCCTTATAACTTTTATTCTCTTCCTTAGTAGAGGAGAGCACCATTTCTCTTGCCTGTAGCCTTGAGCACTGAATCCAAAGAGTAAAGAGATAAAAATAATTGGAGAAGGAAGAAGAAACAGGGTATGCAGGTTTAGGGTAAGTTATGAGTGCCTTTTTCTATTCTATGGGTACCTCAACCTTTCTATATTCTTCCTCAAGGTAGGAGAACATGTTATAATATAGTTAAAAGTATTAGGCATGGGTTGAGCTATTATTACTACTGAGCTCCCTGAAATACTAGAAGCCATGCCTGCCCTCTATTTCCACTCATCCTGCCTCCTCCCAATCCCATCCTCCAACATGGGACTCGCTAACATTTCTCTCTGTCTATCCTTGTGGATTTACATGATTGAGTACATATAGATGATAACTTGAATCAGCCTCCCCAACACCACCAACCCACACCCTCAAGAAACAGTCATTTCCCTCTATTTCTAGTTCCCTTTTGCTAAAAGAGTAAGTTGGGACATGGCCATCTGTAAATCATCACAGATACAACTGACTACATATATTCTAAAATTAGAAAAGAATGACTAAGGATACCTACAGAAGACTTGAGGTTTCAAATCTAAATGTCTTGCTCCAACTCATCCTTTTCTAGAGCTCGGCAACTTAGCCAAGGCTTGATAAGGGCGTCTCTGACTTAACAAGCATGAAAATAAAGCATGGGGTGCTTTAGGAGCCCCATGGGAAAGAGGCATGAGGACAACAGATTATTGATTTCTACAAACCTGGTCACCATCTACTGTAACAGGATTAAAACCACATCTTTAAGGATTAGCAAAAGTTTTAATCTTGATTATGTCGAACTTTCTATTTTTAACCATTATGAAATATCTTGAGTTTCTGTCATAAAATTATGAAAATTATTTGATATACTTTTTGGAGGATGAGAGTATAGGGAGGAATGAGTAGAAGAAGCTGAAATGTGTAGTTCGCTTTTCAATTGACACTCACAAATATTTTCCTTTCATTTTCTATTTTTCTTAAGGATTCTGAGAAAATAAATATAATGTAATGGCACTTAGAAGGAACTGACACAGGTCTCATGCCACAAAACTAAAGTACTTACAATTAATTCAAAGCTTATTTAAATAAGGTCCTGCACAAAACTAACCACATATGTGATACTTTCTTGGCATTAAATAACTTAAAATAAATTCAAGAAGCCTTAGTCAAGGAAGCCCTTTAAGTGGTTAGATTTTATTTTTCAGTTCTCTCCATGAAACCTGTTCTCTAAGAAGCTGCCATGTTTATTTTTGCAATTATAACCTTCCTACCCAGGTGGAGCTCCTTTTAACTTCCACTTTGAATTCTGAGCCTATTGATATATATCTACCTTTTAGGTTGACAGAAATGTTATTTTCAAGAAAATAGATGTGGAGTCAAGCAGATGGAAAATCTATGATTAGACTAAGTTGAACTAGAATTAAATAAATTGAAGTGTACATCTAAATATGCTGGAATAAGCACATTCATTCAACAAATATTCATGTATGACAATGGTTTTTTTCAATCTCAATGGGTATAATAATTACCTGAGATATTTTTTAAAATATGAAAAATTCAGGGCCTCACCTCTGGAGATTTTTGTTAAGTAGGTTTGGTATGGGGTCAAATCCCTAGGGTTTTTGATGCAGTGAACCCACTGACTCCTTTGGAAAGAAATTAAAATGATTTAAGAGAAAGTTGTCTCTAAATTTACTAAAGACTGAAAAGATAGCAAGAAAATAGTCTTTACAATTGAGTATTTCATGAGTGGAAAAAAGATCTTGAGGTAATTAGACTAATAAAAAAATTACCACAACCATCCATGTGATTAAAGAAACATGCACACAGGACTGAAGGACCAGAGAGGAAGGGATCTGACTGCAGCACAAGTTTCAAGCTGGAGACACAGGAACTGAGTACTGGAACTCTATAGGAATTAACTGGGAAAAGACAGAAGTAAGGGTGGTACAGATAGAGGAAATAAGCAGCACATCCAAGGACACCCAAAGCAAGATATTCTCTCAAGATAAGGAATTACAAATTGCTGAGCCCAAGAATGAGGTTGCAGGAGGGAAAATGAAGTGGCAGAAGAAGTTCTGGAATCAGGTAGTGCTCACAATGAGTGTCACTGCCCCTCTGTTCCATGATCTAAAATTTGTTCTAAATCTAATAAAGAACATTTTCTAAAGTGTTGTGTGAAGGAATACAATCATTTTATTTGAATGATGAGTGACTGAGGGCAATAATAATAATAATAATAGGGATCTATTTCTATAGTATAGGCAAGTGATAATGAAGGCAAGGGCAGTGAGAATGCTTTGCGGTTGGCAGGGTATTGACTAGAAAGATACTCAGAAGATAAAGTTGACAGTATTTGATGAATGGCTGGATTTGGAGGTTTTGTGAAAGGAGGGGTCTGTGACTTCAGGTTTGGGAAGGAATATACACATTGAGTTGAAAGGATCCACAGAGATTCATAGGACATTGTATAACCTGATATGTGAATGAAGAACTCCAATTTTTAAATGTTGACAACTAATTCAAAGCATTTAAAAACAGTATAACTGGCCAAATGAAAGATATCTGTTGGACATATATGGTCCATACACTGCTTCACCTTCTGATTTAGTTGGAGGGAAAACAGGCCCCAGGTGATAAACTGTTCAAAATTATGCAGATTATTAGTGGCAGAGTAGGACAAGAATGCCAATTTTTTTCTACTTATGATAGTAACACTTTGAAAAAATTTAATCTGAAAATATCGCATATGTACAAATTGTGTGTTGCTATATGTTCACTCGGGTTGGTGATTAAGGAAGAAGAAAAGAATAGTTTTGGTGGAGAGGCAAACGGCACCATCTCTGTGAGTATGACCATTGATGATTCAATGGTATAAAGTGAGAAGTTTTACAGGGTAAGGGGACTACAACTAATTTATTGTGTATTTGGAAGTTTAATATTTTTGTTTGTTCATTTTGTTTTGTTTTTGTCAGCCACTATCATGCTTTGGAATACTAGTTAACATATTAATGTAAAAGTAGAGTTAATTATCTTATGTCCAAATTCCTTTGGTTGGTTGTGTTGTTTCACGTTTTTTTTTTTTTCCAGTGATCGTTTAAAGAGTCAATATTAAATCAGCTGTAACTATCACTAAGTCTTTTCTGAATGAAGTCAGCTGAATCATGCCTAAGTGGAACTATATGATAAATATGAAGAATATTATCAGGATTGGTAGTTATGGGGATGTTAATGAAACATTCCTGAGGCCAAATTAAAATCATTTAATCCTAATTTGTCAAAAACTGTCTAATGTATTTTGTTCCCAGAAATAATTCTGTCACTAGCATAAACTGATTTCCTCATTGTAAAAAAATGCCTATAAATAACAACACAATTACTAATGTAATAATTATGATTTTAATTAATTATAATGTTGTTAATATGTACAAATGTGTGTTCTACCTTACTTAACCTACTTATATCCTAAAAGATAGCAAGACGTAAATGAAAGATTTTATGGGAGATGGAAAAAGAAAGAAAGATAAAAAATAAGCAATGGTTTGATACCAGCATACTGGAAACAAATGTATACCTCTGTAGACTGGAAGTGAGGTAAAACCCTTTGGATACTGCAGTTCCTTTAGGGACAGAAAAAGATGGTGGAAAGGTTGGATGTGGAAAGGGGAGAATTGTGCAGAGTTAAAGGTCCTTCTCAACTGATCAGCATGGAATTAGCCCTATTTGCATTTGTGTCCTGAAAGGACTTCAACAAATGTAGTCACTTCAAATCACGGGTTTTAAGATTGTAGATTTTGGCACAAAGTAAGGACTCACATATATGTTACATTTCTCTGTCTTTATTTCTTAAAATGTGATTATATTATGTAATCAATAGTCTATAAAACTTACACATACTGTAAAAAATAATAATAAAACAAAAAAACCTGCTCAGATTTAAAAAATGTACATTTTTCAAGTACCTTAGAGACCCCTCCGGTACCAATTTCTGATCGCATCTTTTTACTTCCAAAGGCAGTGATGTACTCAATCTTGTGTATATATTCCCCTTGTTTTACTTTAAATGCCACCATTATAACTAATTACAGAATAAGATTATTTTATTACATTATTTTATTTTAATATTAATTTATTATTTATAACCAGGTTTTTCCTGGTTTTCAACTTTATACAAGTCAAATAATATGGTATATATAACTTTGTGACTTACTCCTTTCATTTAATATTACGCTCGAGATTCTTTCATTTTGATGTGTATAGCTATAGTTAATCTATTTTCACTTCTGTAGAGCCTTCTCTTATATAAAGCACATTTTTATTTTCAATTCTCCTGTTAATGCGATGTTTGTGTCATTTCTAGTTTGGTCTGTTATGAATAATGCTACCATAAATATTTGTGTGAGCATGAACGCGAGTCTCTGGGAGTAGTTCTAGGAGCAGAAACACCAGGTTGTATAGTGATCCCTTTTGTAAGATCTTTTATTATAAGTGGCTGTTATTTGTCAAGACTCAAAACAGTGTATTATATCTGAATGTACCTCGCAAAGTTAAGAATGTACTTTTTATATTTTAGTAATTTTTTAAAAATATGACCATATCAATAGATGATGATCCTCACATATTTCTGGAAAGTAGCAGGTTTAAGTCATTTTAATATATTTGCAACTGACATTGGAATATTTGAAATTCCATGATCATAAACATAGATAAATTAGTGGTATTTTGACAATGTCTTCCATATCTCTGTGAGCCTTAATATAAGAAAGAACAGTAAAGTGAGTCTAAAATCAAACATTATTCTTTAAGTGTATGTATTCCTTTTCTGTCATTGGTTATAAATTTTAGATTATTAAGGGATATAAAATCCAATGGAAACTATTTCAAGCACATGAATATATGTTTAAGACAATTATATTTAATTTGTATATTAAGATATTCCAAAAAGTTTTGGAGCACGGAGTCATTGGCTTGGGTTTTAGAATCTGACAGGACTTGGTTAAGATGTTGGCTGTTCAATGGATTAATTAGAATCTCTGCATGTCAGTTATTTCATGTTCTAAATAATTATAATAATATTAGAGTTGTAGCAAGTCTTTTTTTTTTAAAGCAAGTCTTAAATTAGATAATGTACAGGGAGTGAATATTTGCCATTTTTGTTTCTTCTTTGTTTGCCTTTTCAGAATTTTGAACCAGCTTCCTCTCTTTAGGGAATATTACATTTCATTAGGCAAAACATTCTTGTGTCTATAGAAGATAAAATTGCCAGGGTCATTCCCTAGCCTCCCTTATTACTAGGGCGCAATCAGGTGACCTGGACTGTGCCAATTAAACATACCCTCCACAGACTTTTAATCAGAAACTAGTGATAGAAGGCAGTAGGTTCTACACAGAACCCAGTGTGGAAAGAGATAGCCACTGGCAGAGCTACATCTATTTTCCAGAATCAGTAGTTCTGTGGTCCAGTGTGCTGTGGTGGTGGGGTCAGTGTTGCCAACTGCAGCTTCTGGTGCCTGGTGTAACCAGAGTCTAACTTCACTGGATCATTTCCTTTGGCATATTTTGGACTCTGTTAAGGGCTATGTCACCTCAAATCCTGTTCTCCAGCTCCACTGTTAATGAATTCTGCTCATGCTTGAATCAGCCAGTTTCTCTTGCTTTTGGTGATAAACCGTGACTGATGCAGTATGTTAAACACTTAACCAGTACCAGATTTATAGTAATAATGAATATAAGCTCCAATAGTAATTATGTTTGAGTTGTTAAGTGTTATATTTCCAGCACCCAGCTCAGATTAGCAGATAGTGGACACTAAATAAATATTTATTGGATGAATGCTTGCTATTATTATCTCAGAAATAAATGTCAGATAAAAATGTAGTCATGAAAAACTGTCATTGAAGTATTGAAATGATTATTTAAAACAATATATTTTAATAACACAACACTATTTTATATTTTGTTTAGAGAGACATTATTCAACAGTTTAGGAGTTACATAATATTAACTCCCCCCTCCCCCACTCAGGTTTCACACACACACACACACACACGCACACACACACACACATCTCATCAGGTACAGAGTTACAGGGCACATAATAAAAATTATCTTGTACCACCTCATTAACCAAAAAATACACGTCCCAGTGGAAATCTATCAGACTAGGACTTAAATCTCAATTTTAACTTAAATGAATACGATAGAAAGAAAAGACTTTATAATGCCTTTTCTTTTTCTGTTTTAACTAAATAATTTTTAATGATAAAGCTAAATAAAGAAGATAGGCAAGTATATTTATTCTTCACTTCAGGGCCAATAATCATCACTGTGACTGTACTGGACTTTTAGAAACTGGAAAAAAGGAACATATCTATCTATAAACAGTAATCATGTTTTCATAGGAGCTTCCAACTACTATCCTTGCCTCTCTTTATCTCTGTATTGTAGAGAATTGAAACAATAACCAAGAATTTGTTTCATTTCTTCCCAAAGCAACTACAAATGGTCACTTGTTAAAGACTTGCTATTTTTATCTCCCCTGTTTAATTTTCACTATAGACATTCTAGCTTAAGCACTTACCCCCTTATATCTAGACAATTCCATATTGGATATTATTCTAAGAGGTATAAGAACATTTTGAGGGTTTTAAGATAAATGTGTCATTAACTCATTTTAATGACTTTTCTAACAAATGCAGAGTATAAGATACCATGGGCTAAGTTGCAGCAGTGTACATAGAGTAAAAACATTTTAATGGATTATTTTAGGAGGCAGAGGAATGTATTATTGAGGTACATCAGATGTGCAACCTGGGCAGTGACATGGGTCCCCAAGCTCAGAGGGTCCTGCCCTTGGCTTATTAAGGTTCTGGTGTCCTTGTCTTGAAATTCTTAATAATTTTTTAACAAGAGGCCCTGCATTTTCATTTTGTACTGAGTCCTGAAAATTATGGGTGTAGTTGGTCCAGCTAAAACATAGAAAGTGACATTGGGGATGAGTTAACAGTAGCTAAAATGATGACTTTTTCAGCCAACACTTTTGATTAGATTCAGTATACCATGGGCCACTGGAAGAACTAAGATTTATTTTTCCACTGTCCAAGTCTTTATTCAATGCACTTTTGCACAAAACTAACTGCTTCCTACAGCCTCAACCATACTTGTTGAATTACTGATAATGTAAATGATATTTTACACAAATATTATATGCATATTTAGAAATCATTTCTGATAATATGGTAGAAAGTTTGATATAGAACTACTTTCTTCTCTATCTGTAATTTCATCCTCCATTTTCTCTCATCCTCCCCTAACCCCACTATTATTTGCAGACTATTTATTCTTTATAAACTCTAATATTTTCCCATGGAATATTTTGTCAAGACTTCTTTGTTTCTCTTCCCTTGATGATTTATTTTTAGTTAGTGGTTTTTATATGTTATCTATATGCTAGTTAACTTCAAACTCTATCTCCTACTCTGAAGATTCCCCAGAGTTGGATAGTTCAATATTTACCTGTCTAGTGATATCTCACACTTAACAAAGCCATATAATATTTCCCCCTCTCTCACCACAAAATATTTTTCTCCCTCAGATTTTCATATGACAGTGAGTAGGATATGGTTAGGTAAAACTAATTCTTGATTTCTTCCTTTCCCTCATCACCCCAATCCTCTTTACACACAAATCTAAAAACTCTTCAAGTTCTGTTATATCTCAGCACATAACTCATCTCTTTATCGACACCTCTAATCCAATCAACTTCATTTCTCAGCTTGACTATAGCAAGAGCTTCCACACTAACCTCCCTGCCTTGGTTTATTTTCTATAAAGAAGCCAAAATGATATTTTAAAATAGAAATCATACACATGTCTATCCTACTTAAAGTCACTTAAACAGCTCTCAATTTCCCTTTAAAAATTTCCTAAAGCGCATCATTTGCTACAAGACCTGTGGTCTTTCTACCATTCATTGCCTTATGCTCTAATGATGTCTCTTTCATCTTTCTTGTCTTCCATCAGTGCATGGAAGCCAGTGCACTGGACCTGTTTTTGTCCCTCCATAAAACCCATTTTATTCCTGAATTAATTCCTTGATATTTTTTATTCAATGGTCTAAAAAGTCTCCCTAGATATCATCATATGGCACCTTTTCTTCGTTATGCCTCAGCCCAAAGGTCAATTTCTAAGAGACGCCTTCCTGGATCACCCCGCACTCCTGACACAGTTTTATTTTAGATTTCACTCTGACTGCAGTACAGACATGGATTTAGAGAAAGGAAGTCAGGCTAGAAGAAGCGAGCCCAACTTGATGAAAGTTAAAATTACCCAGGTATGAGAAATGCCCGACCTGTCTCATAGGTAGCATTGGTTTAAATCCTTAGATTAACTCTCTGTTTAAAACCTAGTCCTTGTGTATGCCCAATATATTTTTTCCACCTCTACAGAGTTCATACAGTCAATAATTATTTTGCAGATTTGGGCTTTAAGATGGGATCTATCAGAGATTATGTTGACTTCTGTTCAAATATTTCCAGACCAGATAAAGGAATAAAAGGGAGGGTTTAGACTTGCTCTATTTTCAGCTGCCAGGATGGAGTAGCAAGGGAGCTATAGCCAGAAAGAGCAGAGACATAGTGCTTCACCTTTCTGCCAAATAGTTTCTTCTTGTATTTATCAGAGCAGCAGGAATTAGCTGGGTCAGTGGCACTCTTTAGAGCTGGCACCACTCCTTTCATTTGGAACGAGCTATAGTACTGCCTTGCTTTACTGAAAAAGCCATGCATGCCAAATGTAACCTGGGAGAGAACACCACTGCAGGCTTGTCCCATGGACTTGAATCCAGCATTTGATAGAAATCTGGGGGAATAATGTGATCAATTTGTACATCCCATCAAAGGCCCAGAAGCTGCCTTTAGCTCCATCTTCTGCTGGTGCAAATGAAAGAATGTTAGTGGGATTCCGCAGTGCAGTTACTACCCCTCATATCCAGATGGGCTTTCCCAGCTTTGCAGGGACTCACTGGATGGTTGACTGTCCTATTAAGATGTTCATTCCTACAATTTATTTTACAGAAATTCTTCAATATTTTTCACATTTGAGTGGCTTCCTGGATTTAAATATTGATAGGAATTTTTACTTTAAGTACATTTTTTTTATTTCAGTGGAAATTCAAAAATTAGGCAGGAAGTTTAAATGTGTGAGCTCTGATTGATATCTTAAATATGCATTGAAATGACAAGTGAAATAGCAGTACTATATCCATGAGTTCATGATACCATGGTCTTTGGTTCTTTCCCTGTTCTGATATTACATGATCCATGTGAATTTTTAAAAGTTCATAAAGTAAACTACATGGAAATTCTTATTTTTTCTTAAATCTGAGATGTATCACAACTTGATTTGTTCAAAAAGTTCAGATATTTGCTTCTTATCCAAAATAAAAATAAATAACTAGAATAATGAACTCTCCATTCTGTAAAATGCTGGAAGGAACTATTATTTATCTCCTCAAAATATCAACTTCATTTTCACCCCATTCTTGGGAAAGTTATGCCATGTTTTTATTTAACCTCTGTTACAGTACTGTTAAGTCATGGATTATTTCAACACAGTAAAAGTGAAACATATTTTGATAATTTTGGATGACACAAATTAGGTGATTATTTCAGATGTACCTAAAACTCATCATATTAAAATTAAGATTTTTTTTCATGTTTAAATAAACAGATACACATATAGCAATTAAGATTGGGGAACTTCTCCTGAGACACATTTTAAAATCCTCTCTCAAAAAAAGACAGATTCTTTTTTTTTTAACTAACATATTCCAATGATTCATTGTCTTTTTTAAAAACCAAGAAATTCTTGAGTGACTCATTTTATTGTGATATTTGAATTATTGCATGGTCTGGAACAAAACCAGCAATATCTTCCAGGCATGCCTGTATATTTTGCAAATATCTTGCCTCATTCAATAGGTTGCCTGCTTGTTTTGATGGTTTTCTTTGCGGTGCAGAAGCTTTCTAATTTAATGTAGCCCTATTTATTTATTTTTGCTTTTGATTCCCTTGCCTTTGGAGTCATATCCCACAAAAACATCTCTAAAACCAATAACAATAAAGTTACCATCTATGTTTCTTATAGGAATTTTATAGCTTCAGATCTTACATTCAAGTCTTTAATCCATTTTGAGTTAATTTTTGTGTTTGGTGTAAGATAGTTTCACTATCTTACTTGCTTCATTATTTTGCATGTGGCTGTCCAATTATCCCAACACCATTTATTGAAGACAATATCCTTTCTCCATTGTATGTTCTTTGCTCCTTTGTTGTAAATTAACTGTCCACATATGTTTGGGGTTTTTTCTGGCCTTCAATTCTATTCCATTGATCTGTGTGTCGGTTTTTCTGCCAGTACCATACTGTTTTGATTACTACAGCTTTATAGCACAGTTTCAAGTCTGGGAGCATACCTCCAGCTTTGTTCTTCTTTCTCAAGATTGCTTTGGCTATTTGGGGTCTCTTATTGTTCCATACAAATATTAGAATTGTTTTTTCTACGTCTGTGAAATGCCATTGGAATGTTTTTTTTTTTTCTTTGCTTTGCTTTACAGATATATATATTTTTTAATTTTAATTTTATTTTGGAGCAGAGTTTATTAACAATTTTGTGTTAGTTTCACACATGCAGCAAAGTGATTCAGTTATACATATGCATGTATCTGTTCTTTTTCAAATTCTTTTACCATTTAGGTTATTACAGAATATTGAGCAGAGTACCCTGTGCTATACAGTAAGTCCATGTTGATTATCTATTTTAAATACAGCAGTGTGTATATGTCAATCCCAGACTCCCAATCTATCCCTCCCCCCACCCCCAAGAAACCATAAATTTGCTCTCTGTGTGTCTGTTTCTGTTTTATAAGTTCATTTGTATAATTTTTTTAGATTCTGCATATAAGTGATATCATATGATATTTGTCTTTATCTGACTTCACTTAGTATAATCTCCACATCCATCCATATTGCTTCAAATGGCATTTCATTCTTTTCAATGGTTGAGTAATATTCCATTTTATATATGTACCACATCTTTTCTTTTTTAAAATTTTTCACATGAGAACATGGTTTCTTTTATTTATTTATTTATTTTTGGCTATGTTGGGTCTTTGTTTCTGTGTGACGGCTTTCTCTAGTTGCAGCAAGTGGTAGCCACTCTTCATTGCGGTGCACGGGCCTCTCACTATCGCAGCCTCTCTTGTTACAGAGCACAGGCTCCAGACATGCAGGCTTAGTAGTTGTGGCTCACAGGGCTAGTTACTCCGTGGCATCATCCCAGACCAGGTATTGAACCCGTGTCCCCTGCATTGGCAGGCAGATTCTCAACCACTGTGCCACTAGGGAAGTCCCTGTATTTTTCTAATAATTAGCAATGTTGAACATCTTTTTATGTGCCTCTTGGCCACCTGTATGTCTTCTTTGGAGAAATGTCTATTTAGGTCTTCTGCCCATTTTTTGATTGGGTTGTTTGTTTTTATGGCATGAGCTGTTTGTAAGTTTTGGAGATTAACCCATTGTTGGTTGCTTCATTTGCAAATATATTCTCTCAATCTGTGGGCTGTGTTTTCATTTTGTTTATGGTTTCCTTTGTTGTGCAAAATTTTTGAGTTTAATTAGGTTCCATTTGTTATTTATTTATTTATTTCCATTACCCTGGGGGATGGATCAAAAAAGATATTGCTGCAATTTATTCAGAGAGTGTTCTGCCTATATTTTCTTCTAAGAGTTTTATAGTATCTGGTCTTACATTTAGGTCTTTAATAAAAACAACAAGAGGAAAGCAACAAATAACACAAAATGGAAATTCCATAAGGTTATCAGCTGAGATTTCTCTTCAGAAACTCTATAAGCCAGAAAGGAGTGGCATGATATATTTAAAGTAATGAAAGGGAACAACCTACAGCCAAGGATACTCCACCCAGCAAGCTTCTCATTCAGGTTCAACAGAGAAATCAAATGCTTTACAGACAAGCAAAAGCTAAAAGAATTCAGCACCAACAGACCAGGTTTGTAACAAATGCTAAAGGAAATTCTCTAAGCAGAAAAGAAAAGGCCACAACTAAAAACAAGAAAATTACAAATGAAAAAGCTCACCAGCAAGGCAAACACACAGGAAAGGTAGGAAATCATCCATTCACAAATATGATATCAAAGTTAACAATTGTGAGAAGGGGAGAACACAAAAGCAGGATATTGGAAATACATTTGAAATTAAAAGACCAGCGACTTAAAACAATCTTGTTTATATATAGACTGCTGTATCAAAACCTCATGGTAACTGCAAACTAAAAACCTACTATAGGTACACACACAAAAACGAAAAAGGAATCAAAACACAGCACTAAAATTAGTCATCAAATCACAAGAGAAGAGAACAAAAGAGGAAGTGAAAAAAAAGACCTACAAAAACAAATTTAAAACAATTAGCAAAATGGCAATAATACATACATATCAATAATTAACTTAAATATAAATGGACTAAATGTTCCAACCAAAGACATAGACTGTCTAAATGGATAAAAAACAAGACCTGTATATATGCTGTCTACAAGAGACCCACTTCAGACCCAGGGACACATACAGACTGAAAGTGAGGGGATGAAAAATGTATTCTATGCAAATGGAAATCAAAAGAAAGTTAGAGTAGCAATATCGTGTCAGGCAAAATAGACTTTAGAATAGAGACTGTTACAAGAGACAAAGAAGGACACTACATAATGATCAAGGGATCAATCCAAGAAGAAGATATAACACCTGTAAATATATATGCACCCAACATAGGAGCACCTCAATACATAAGGCAAATGCTAACAGCCATAAAATGAGAAATTAACAGTAACACAATAATAGTGGGGGACTTTAAAACCCCACTTTCAACAATGGCCATTGGAATTTTGATAGAGATTGCACTGAATCTGTAGATTGCTTTGAGTATTATGGACATTTCAACAACATTAATTGTTTCAGTCAATATGGAATAGCTTTCCATTTATTTGTATCCTCTTCAATTTCTTTCATCAGTGTCATAATTTTCAGTGTTCGGGTTTTTCATCTCCTTGGTTAAGTTTGTTCCTAGTTCTTTCTTTCTTTTTTTTTTTTCTTTTTGATGTAATTGTGAATGGGATTGTTTTCTTAATTTCCCTTTCTGATAATGTATTGTCACTATATAGAAAGAAACACCACAGATTTCTGTATACTGATTTTTTATTCTGTGAAATTACTAAATTCGTTTATTAGTTCTAACAGCTTTTTAGTGGCACTTTAGGGTTTTCTGCAAATGGTATCATGTCATCTGTAAACAGTGACAGTTTTACTTCTTCCTTTTCCATTTTGGATGATTTTATTTCTTCTTCTTGCCTAGTTGCCATGGCTAGGGCATCCAGTACTATGTTCAATAAGAATGGCAAGAGTGGGAATCCTTGTCTTGTTTTTGATAACAGAGAAAAAACTTTTCAGCTTTTCACCATTGAGTATGATGTTAGCCATGAGCTTGTCATATATGACCTTTAATATATTAAGGTACGTTCCCTGTATACCTACTTTATTGAGAGTTATTATCATAAATAGATGTTGATTTTTGTCAAGTGCTTTCTCCACATCTATATGAGATGATCATATACTCTTTATCCTTCCTGTGCTAATGTGACATATTACACTGATTGATTACCAGACATTGAACCATCCTTGTATCCATGGAATAAATGCTACTTGCTTGTGACGTATGATCCTTTTAATGTACTGTTAGATTTTGTTTGCTAATATTTTGTTTCATAATTTTAGCATCTATGTTCACCAAAATATTGGCCTGTGGGTTTCTTTTTTTGTGGTGTCCTTTCCTGGTTTTTGTATCAGGGTAATGCTGGCTTTGTAAAATGTGTTTGAAAGGTTTATTTCCTCTTCAATTGTTTTGGAAGAGTTTGAGAAGAATATGTATAAAATCTTCTTTGAATGTTTTGTAGAGTTCTCCAGTGAAGCAATGTGGTCCTAAGGTTTTCTTTGTTGGGAGATTTTTTATTACTCTTTTAATCTCCTTATTAGTGATTGATATATTCAGATGTTCTATTTCTTCATGATTTGTTCTTGGAAAATTCTGTTTCTAGGAATTTATACATTTTTTCTAGGTTATCCAACATGTTGGTCTATTTTTGTTTGCAGTATTCTCTTATGATCCTTTTTATTTCTGTGATATCAGTTATAGTTTCTCATCTTTCATCTCTGATTTTATTGAGTCCTTTCTCTCTTTTTCTTGTTTAAAATAGTGAAAGGTTTGTTGATTTTATCTTTTCAAAGAAACAGCTCTTAGTTTCATTGATCTTTTCTATTTTTTTAAATCTCTACTTTATTTCTGCTCTGAAATTTATTATTCCCTTCCTTCTACTAATTTTGGACTTTGTTTGTTCTTCAGATTTTTAAAAAATTAAAATTATCCCCACTATAATAGTCCCCACTCCAGAATCATTGTATAAAATATTGGTCCCTTGCAAAACATCAAATTCTGGCATCTGTGACATTAATACAAATAGCTCATATTAAACATATTTAATGTCAAGCCTAGCTGACGCTCCAGTGAAATAACTTTCAATGAAATATAATTTAGAAAAACAAGGGACATAGAAGTAAATTCTTTCCCCATGACACACTTAAAGCTTTATACGCTTTGTATAAATTGGTTTTGGTTTAAAAAAAAGTTTGCCATTAAACTGTGTGGCTCTTGAATAATCATTTATGCTAATGGAATCTCAAATGCTTGTGAGTTAATCTTGCCTTTTCGCAATGGGCTTATGCCTTGCGTTAAGTTTAGTTCATAATTCTTCTTATTACAATGAGCAGCTCATCAAGTCCCAATCTATCCTATGATCATGAAGAAAAATGATGATCTCTAAATTGCTACATTTATCTTTCCACTTGAGCAAACTAATTGAAATAATTCCACATCTGCATCCTCCATGGATACAGAGAGGAGTGCAAGGAAACATAAGGAGAACTGACTGAATACCTAAATATCTGTATAGCTGCTGAACTACATACATTTTTTATACATTAAATATACTGATTCCCTGAATACTGCCCCCCCCCCATAATCAAGCTAACCTAGGCTTCTGCACATAATCAGAGACAAGTTTTCTTTTCCTTCTTTCTTTTTAAACATATATTATTTTCCATATTTAATTCTGTTTATTGGAAGCAGCATGAGTGCTGGACTAAGACAAAGCTGAATGTGCACTTTTGTTAACCATACAAATTTTGGTTAAGTTACTTAATAACTTTGATCTTTCTTTTACCTGTAAGAGAGAAACCATTATAGTCACTAGTCTGAAGATGACGATGACAAATCTCTTTTGCATGTCTATTTATCTTAGGCAAGAAAAAAATTCCCAGGTAGTTTATTTCTTGAGGTCATTTTAGTAAGTATTGACAACATAAAAATCAATTAAAAATGATGATTTATATAGTTCATTAACCAAAAACATTGTTTATATGCAATAGAATAATTGATAATGAAAGAAATTTCTTTTTGAAATAATGTATGATCATCAGAAAGATAAAAATAGTTAAAGTATTTGAGTTGGTTGTTAGATAATGCATTTTGTATTTCGTAGAGTGACTGGCTCTCTGTACCTAAATTCTGAGCACAAGGAAAGGAGCAGTATAAAAGCCCCCAGGAAAGTAATTCCTTTGACCTCACCCTAGTTGGGGTAGTAACTTCCAATAAAGTAGCTGTATTCTGATAATCTGTTGTGACACTGGGAATTCCAACACATTTCCCCTACCCTCTACCAAGGCTGATATTTTTTAAAGTAATGGTTTCCCCATTTAATATTGAAAGTGGAATACAGACTAAATTTTAACAAATTTGAAAATTACAAAGAAGTAATTGGAAGAAAAAAAATTCTCCAACCCAGAGTCAATTATTTTTAATTCACTAATTAGTGTACTTTAATTTTCTTATTTTTAAAAAGTCAATGTATTTTCACATACATACATACACAAACATATAATTTATTTATATATATGTATATGTATACATATATACACACACAAACCAGAGTTGTATATGCTGATTTTGAACTCTTTTTTTCTCTGGCTTAAAATGTATACTTATTTTACAAAACATGGAAACACATGAGAATACATTATAAATAATCCAGAGATATCCACTTTTACCATGGATCTTATTATTTTGGTTATTGTATGCATCCTCAAATGCAAAGCAGTTTATTCAGGTTCAGTACTTGCCAGCAGCCATGGTATTTGGACTTCCTTGGCTCTGCTCATTTGAGTGCTGGTCAAATATCTTTGTAGATTTGTAACTGAATGCACATATCTCACTGCCATGGCAGAGATTAAGAATTTCAGAGGCCATATGAGCTGAAAATGTCAAAATATTCAATTCCCTACTTCTAATTACCTCTATGCATGAAAATTAAGGATAGAACAAAATTTTAAAGCAAATATAAAGGATACTGTCTTACTAATGAAGAATGCTTTTATGATTATTTTGAAATAACAAATATAAAATTATTTTTCCAAAAAAATACATACTTATTACTTTTTGTTGGAGAGCTAAGCAACTTCTTCACAGTCAATCCAATTCATTCTGAATTTTACGAACATTACTGCCTTTTCACTCACCATACCCAGCTCTGTGGCTGATTTTCGTCTCTCATCCTGGAATTATTGAATTGTGCTGAGCAAGCAATAACATGACTTTTTAGTCAATTGCCTCAAATGGCTGGCTGAACTGCTATTCCTTTCTCTGATTATTTGTTTTGTTTATCTGCTTGACTTTAGCAAAACCTTACTGCTTTTGTCTTTCTGTACATATTAATTAACATCATTCAGGCCATAATCACTGAAAAATAAACTATATCTTGAATTGACTTTTCTCTCAGAACAAACTGAGAACATTCTGTCTCTTTTTCCCCTTGTTATCTACTCACTTAACCCAGCAGCTCAATTGACACTTTATTTGGGACGTCTGACTTGAATGCCCCACATGCTCTGCCCTCACAACCTCCCATATATAACTCTACTAAGTTACTTATGCCCATTGTAAAGGTCAGTTTGCTTACTTTCTTTCTCATAGTATTGTGAAAGTCATGATGTGAGCTCTGGAGTATTCACTATTGCATCCCCAGTACATAGTAAAATATTTGATAGAGAGAGGTCATTATCAAAATAAAACCAAATCTCTCAAGGGAATGATTACTGTTGCAAAGAGGAAGCAATCAGGAAGTGATCAGTCCAGACATTTGGAAAGTCTCCCTTCACATAGGAGTCACTGTGGTGTAGCATTCTTCCCTGGCAGAGATTTGAGTGAGAACAGGAGCAAGGGTTATTAGAGCCCAGCCTCCTTCACTCTTCCTGACCCAGCCGTACCCTCACTTCTGACCACTACCAATCAGTAAATGAACTGCCTGTCTTGACATAAGGAACCTTACAAGGAAATGGTCTAGCATATGGAAATGCACGACTGGCTCACCAGGAGAAAAATTAAAAAATTAAAAACAGGTGGCAGGAAGATCTAACCAACAGCTCTCTCTTTGATATTCATGCTATTGCTGGATTAACAGATGATAAAATACTCAGAAGCAAAGACTTTTAAATGGAAAGAAAGCAGGTCTTGCATCTGCCCTAATTAACAATCAGAATAAGAAAAAATAAAACCACAAATTACCTACCTGTGTAGAAATCAATGTACATACTATTTTTAAAATTTTAGTCTAGGGTAATTCTTCTTATTTTAGTAACCTTCTAGAAGGGTCCATTTGTGTGTGTTTGTGAATTGAGCAGTGAATTAACAGAGAAGGATCTAGGAAAAGATTATGAAAGTCTCAAAGAAGAAATGACTAGGAAGACATAGGGGAGAATTATTTTGATTTTTATGCTGAATATAATTATTATTTGATTATATCATCTTGTTAAATAAATAAGAAACCCACTTTCTTTTATGTTAAGGTATGTTCATGAATATTGCAAATCTCAAATATTATGCATGAATACAAATACTCTAACCAATAAACCAAAATCTTTCACATGTTCATAATTATGAAATTCACAATAGCTTATAACTACCTATATTGCAACACAACACTGGAAAATGTTTATGGGTTTTAAGTGCATTTTGTGATAGTAATTGTCCTCCAGGAAAATCTACCAGAGAATCATGATTATATTTTGTATGAATGGAAGGCCATTATATGTTTTACAGCTCTGACAATGGCTCTAAGATATTCTCATTCACAGATCTTGTCACCTTCCTCCTACTTCAATCCCTTTTAACAACCGGAATAATGAATAATGAAGTAAATATACATATTTTATCATAGTTGCTCTTCAGTACCATCTCTAGCAACGTATTTTATAATATTAATGTAGTCAGTGATTGCACGTTCTCCCTTTACACCATATCACTGGTTGCTCTAAAGTACACAATAATAAGAAACATTAGTATTGCAACATTTTAATAACTTTTGGGGTGAATCAATGAATTGATGAATACAGAGTTACAGAATAAATGTTATAGATACATTTTTCTTAAAGATGGGGTTTGAACTGCTTTTGATGGAATAATAGGAATGTATAATGTAGCACTGTATAGTCTTGTTTGGAAGGACAGACAAGGCAAATGACCTGGATGCAGGCTGGTTCAGAACATAGCAAGCAAAGAGAAAACATGGGTCCAGTGTGGCTCATGCATGGGGTAAGACTAGGGAAATATCAGAAAGACCCATATATACCACAATAACATGACCCTGGAAGCAAGTTCAGGATAACAGTGCAATTATTTTTCATAGATTTTTGAATAAGCAAAGGCCCATAATTGGTCTAAGACAGTACTCCAATAGAACTATAATGTGAGCTTCATATATAATTTAAATTTTCCTAGTTACCAGATTAAAAAATATTTAAGACTGAACTGCCCTGGAGCCCGAGGGAAGGGTTGCCTCACTGAGGCTGCCAGTTCTGGAGGGACCCCAACAGCCGAAGCTGCAACAGTCCTTGGGACCTCGGGCCAGAGTGAGTACAACTTGGAGGAGCCTCAAGATGGTGGAAGAGTAAGATGTGGAGCTCACCTTCCTCCCCACAAATACATCAGAAATACATCTACATGTAGAACAACTTCTACAGGACACCCACTGAACACTGGCAGAAGACCTTATACCTCCCAAAAGGCAAGAAACCTCCCATGTACCAGGGTAGGGCAAAAGAAAGAAGAAAAATACAGAGACAAAAGAATAGGGACAGGACCTTCACCAGTGGGAGGACGCTGTGAAGGAGGAAAGGTGTCCACACACTAGAAGTCCCTTTGCGGGTGGAGACTGCAGGTGGCTGAGGGGGGAAGCTTCAGAGCCACAGAGGAGAGCGCATCCACCGGGGTACGGAAGGCAAAGTGGAGAGATTCCTGCACAGAGGATCAGTGCCGACCAGCACTCACTAGCCCGAGAGGCTTGTCTGCTCAACCGCCGGCATGGGTGGGGGCTGGGAGCTGAGGCTCGGGCTTCAGAGCTTAGATCCCAGGGAGAGGACTGGGGTTGGCGGTGAGAACATACCCTGAAGGGGTTAGTGTCCCACGACTAGCCGGTATGAATCTGGGAAAAGTCTGGAGGTGCCCAAGAGACTTTTTCTTGCCTCTTTGTTTCCTGGTGCACAAGGAGAGGGGATTAAGAGCACTGCTTAAAAGAGCTCCAGAGATGGGTGTGAGCCACGGCTATCACTGCAGACCACAGAGACGGGCATAAGATGCTACGGCTGCTGCTGCTGCCACCAAGAAGCCTGTGTGTGATCACAGGTCACTATCCCCACCTCCCCTCGTGGGAGCCTGTGCAGCCTGCCACTTCCAGGGTCCCATGACCCAGGGACAACTTACCCGGGAGAACGCATGGTGCACCTCAGGCTGGTGCAACGTCACACCGGTCTCTGCTGCTGCAGGCTCACCCCGCATCCAGAACCCTTCCCTCCACCCCACCTGAGTGAGCTGGAGCCACCGAAGCAGCTGCTCCTTTAACCCCGTCCTGTCTGGGTGAAGAACAGACAACCTTAGGTGACCTACAAGCACAGGAGGGTCCAAATCCAAAGCTGAACCCGAGGAGCTGTGCGAACAAAGAAGAGAAAGGGAAATTTCTCCCAGAAGCCTCAGGAGCACCGGAATAAATCTCCACAATCAACTTGATATACCCTGCATCTGTGGAATACCTGAATAGACAACGAATCATCCCAAACTATATATATATATATATATATATATATATATATATATATGTATATAGTTTCCCCTTTTTATATTTTTGTGAGTGTGTATGTGTATGCTTCTGTGTGATTTTGTCTGTATTGTTTTACTTTTACCATTTGTCCTAGGGATCTGTCTGTTTTTTCCAGTTACTTAATATTTTTTTAATAACTACACATTATTTTTTATTTTAATAACTTTATTTTATTTTATTTTATTTTATCTTCTTCCATTCTTTCTTTTTTTTTTCTCACTTTTACTCTGAGCCATGTGGAGAACAGGCTCTTGGTGCTACAGGCAGGCATCAGGGCTAGGCCACTGAGGTGGGAGAGCCAAGCTCAGGACACTGGTCAACAAGAGCCCTCCCAGCTCCACGTAATATCAAATGGCAAAAATCACCCAGAGATCTCCATCTCAATGCCAAGACTCAGCTCCACTCAACAACAACCAAGCTACAGTGCAAGACACCCTACACCAAACAACTAGCAAGAAAGGAACACAACCACGTCCATTAGCACAGAGGCTGCCTAAAATCATAATAAGGCCACAGACACCCCAAAACACACCACCAAGGTGGACCTGCCTACCAGAAAGCAAAGATACACCCTCATCCACCAGAACACAGGCACTAGTCCCCTCCACCAGGAAGCCTACACAAACGACTGAACCAACCTTAGCCACCACAGAGGGACACCAAAAACAACGGAAACTACAAACCTGCAGCCTGCAAAAAGGAGACACCAAACACAGTAAGTTAGCCAAATGAGAAGAGACAGAAACACAGAGCAGATGAATGAGCAAGGCAAAAACCCACCAGACCTAACAAATAAAGAGGAAATAGGCAGTCTACCTGAAAAAGAATTGAGAATAATTACAGTAAAGATGATCCAAAATCTTGGAAATAGAACGAAGAATATACAAGAAATATTGCACAAGGACCTAGAAGAACTAAAGATCAAACAAACAATGATGAACAACACAATAAATGAAATTAAAAATTCTCCAGAAGGGATCAATAACACAATAATGGAGGCAGAGGAATGGATAAGTGACCTGGAAGATAAAATAGTAGAAATAACTACTGCAGAGCAGAATAAAAATAAAAGAATTAAAAGAGTTGAGGACAGTCTCAGAGACCTCTGGGACAACACTAAATGCACCAACATTCAAATTATAGGGGTCCCAGAAGAAAAAGAGAAAAAGAAAGGGACTGAGAAAATATGTGAAGAGATTATAGTTGAAAACTTCCCTAATATGGGCAAGGAAATAGTTAATCAAGACCAGAAAGTGCAGAGAGTCCCATACAAAAAATAAATCCAAGGAGAAACACACCAAGACAAATATTATTCATACTATCAAAAATTAAATACAAAGAACAAATATTAAAAGCAGCAAGGGAAAAGCAACAAGTAACACAAAGGGAATCCCCATAAGGTTAACAGCTGATCTTTCAGCAGAAACTCTGAAAACCAGAAGGGAGTGGCAGGACATATTTAAAGTGATGAAAGAGAAAAACCTACAACCAAGATTACTCTACCCAGCAAGGATCTCATTCAGATTTCATAGAGAAATTAAAAGCTTTACAGACAAGCTAAAGCTAAGAGAATTCAGCACCACCAAACCAGCTTTACAACAAATGCTAAAAGAACTTCTCTAGGCAGGAAACACAAGATAAGGAAAAGACCTATAATAATAAACCAGAAACAATTAAGAAAATGGTAAGAGGAACATGCATATCGATAATTACGTTAAATGTAAATGGGTTAAATGCTCCAAACAAAAAAAAAAAAAAAAAAAAAAAGACACAAATGGACACAAAAACAAGACCTGTATATATGCTGTCTACAAGAGACCCACTTCAGACCTAGGGACACATACAGACTGAAGGGAGGGGATTGAAAAAGATATTCCATGCAAATGGAAATCAAAAGAAAGTTGGCGTAGCAATTCTCATATCAGAAAAAAAATAGACATTAAAACAAAGACTATGACAAGAGACAAAGGAGGATACTACATAATGATCAAGGGATCAATCCAAAAGGAATATATAAAATTGTACATATTTATGCACTCAACATAGGAGCACCTCAATACATAAGGTAAATACTAACAGCCATAAAAGGGGAAATTGACAGTAATACAATCATAGTTAGGGACTTTAACACCTCACTTTCACCAATGGACAGATCATCCAAAATAAAAATAAATAAGGAAACACAAGCTTTAAAAGATACATTAAACAAGATGGATTTAATTGATATTTATAGGACATTCGATCCAAAACCAACAGAATACACATTCTTGTCAAGTGCACATGGAACATTCTCCAGGACAGATCATATCTTGGGTCACAAATCAAGCCCTGGTAAATTTAAGAAAATTGAAATTGTATCAAGTATCTTTTCCAACAACAATGCTATGAGACTAGATATAAATTACAGGAAAATGTCTGTAAGAAATACAAACACATGGAGGCTAAACAACACACTACTTAATAACCAAGAGATCATTGAAGAAATCAAAGAGGAAATCAAAAAATACCTAGAAATAAATGATAATGAAAACTCAACGACCCAAAACCTATGGGATGCAGCAAAAGCAGTTCTAAGAGGGAAGTTTATAGCTATACAAGCCTACCTTAAGAAACAAGAAACATCTCAAATAAACAACTTAAACTTACACCTAAAGCAATTAGAGTAAGAAGAGGAACAACAACAACAAAAGAAACCAAAGTTAGCAGAAGGAAAGAAATCATAAGAATCAGATCAGAAATAAAGGGAAAAGAAATGAAATGATAAAAAACATCAATAAAACTAAAAGTTGGTTCTTTGAGAAGATAAACAAAACTGATAAAGCATTAGCCAGACTTATAAAGAAAAAACGGGAGAAGACTCAAATCAATAGAAGTAGAAATGAAAAAGGAGAAGTAACAACTGACACTGCAGAAATACAAAGGATCATGAGAGATTACTACAAGCAAATATAAAGCAATAAAATGGACAACCTGGAAGAAATGGACAAATTCTTAGAAAGGTATAACCTTCCAAGACTGAACCAGGAAGAAATAGAAAATATGAACAGTCCAATCACAAGCACTGAAATTGAAACTGTGATTAAAAATCTTCCAACAAACAAAAACCCAGAAACAGATGGCTTCACAGGTGAATTCTATAAAACACTCAGAGAAGAGCTAACACCTATCCTTCTCAAAGTCTTGCACAATAGAGCAGAGAGAGGAGCACTCCCAAACTCATTCTACGAGGCCACCATCACTCTGATATGAAAAACAGACAAATATGTCACAAAGAAAGAAAACTGCATGCCAATATCACTGGTGAGCAAACATGCAAAAATTCTCAACAAAATACTAGCAAACAGAATCCAACAGCACATTAAAAGGATCATACACCATGATCAAGTGGGGTTTATCCCAGGAATGCAAGGATTCTTTAATATATTCAAATCAATCAATGTAACACACCATATTAACAAATTGAAGGAGAAAAACTCCATGATCATCTCAATAGATGCAGAGAAACCTTTTGACAAAGTTCAACAGACATTTATGATTAAAAAACCTCCAGAAAATAGGCATAGCGGGAACTTTCCTCAGTATAAGAAAGGCCATATATGAAAAACCCACAGCCAACATCATCCTCAATGGTGAAAAACTGAAACCATTTCCACTAAGACCAGGAAAAAGACAAGGTTGCCCACTCTCACCACTATTATTCAACATAGTTTTGGAAGTTTTAGCCACAGCAATCAGAGAAGAAAAATAAATAAAAGAATACAAATTGGAAAAGAAGTAAAACTGTCACTGTTTGCAGATGACATGATACTCTGTATAGAGAATCCTAAATATGCTAAAAGAAAACTCCTAGAACTAATCAATGAATTTGGTAAAGTAGTAGGATACAAAATTAATGCACAGAAATCTCTTGCATTCCTATACATTAATGATGAAAAATCTGAAAGTGAAATTAAGAAAACACTCCTATTTACCATTGCAACAAAAGGAATAAAATACCTAGAAATAAACCAGCCTAAGGAGACAAAAGACCTGTATGCAGGAAATTATAAGACACTGATGAAAGAAATTAAAGATGATACAAATAGATGGAGAGATATACCATGTTCTTGGATTGGAAGAAACAACACTGTGAAAATGACTCTACTACCCGAAGCAATCTACAGATTCAGGGCAATCCTTATCAAACTACCACTGGCATTTTTCACAAACTAGAACAAAAATTTTCCAATTTGTTTGGAAATACAAAAGACCCCGAATAGCCAAAGCAATCTAGAGAAAGAAAAATGGAGCTGGAGGAATCAGGCTCCCTGACTTCAGACTATATTACAAAGCTACAGTAATCAAGACAGTATGGTAATGGCACAGAAATGGAAATATATATCATTGGAACAGGATATAAAATGCAGAGATAAACCCACGAACATATGGTCACCTTATCTTTGATAAAGGAGGCAAGATATACAGTGGAGAAATGACTGCCCCTTCAATAAGTGGTGCTGGGAAAACTGGACAGCTACAAATAAAAGAATGAAATTAGAACACTCCCTAACACCATACACAAAAATAAACTCAAAATGGATTAAAGACCTAAATTTAAGGCCAGACACCATCCAATTCTTAGAGGAAAACATAAGCAGAACACTCTATGACATAAATCACAGCAAGATCCCTTTTGACCCACAGCAAGATCCCTTTTGACCCACCTCCTAGAGAAATGGAAATTAAAACAAAAATAAACAAATGGGACCCAATGAAAGTTAAAAGCTTTTGCACAACAAAGGAAACCATAAACAAGAGGAAAAGACAACCCTCAGAATGGGAGAACATATTTGCAAATGAAGCAACTGACAAAAGATTAATCTCTAAAATGTACAAGAAACTCATGCAGCTCAATATGAAAAAACAAACAACCCAATCCAAAAATGGGCAGAAACCTAAGTGTACATTTCTGCAAAGAAGATATACAGATTGCCAACAAACACATGAAATAATGCTCAGCAACGTTAATCACTAGAGAAATACAAATCAAACTACAATGAGATATCATCTCACACCGGTCAGAATTGCCATCATCAAAATATCTACAAACAATAAATGCTGGAAAGGGTGTGGAGAAAAGAGAACCCTCTTGCACTGTTGGTGGGAATGTAAGTTGATACAGCCACTATGCAGAACAGTTTGGATCTTCCTTAAAAAACTAAAAATAGAACTACCATATGACCCAGCAATCCCACTACTGGGCATATACCCTGAGAAAACCATAATTCAAAAAGAGTCATGTACAAAATTCTCACTGTACCTCTATTTACAATAGCCAGGACATGGAAGCAACCTAAGTGTCCATCAACAGATGAATGGATGAATAAGATGTGACACATATATAAAATGGAATATTACTCAGACATAAAAAGGAATGAAACTGATTTATTTGTAGTGAGGTGGATGGACTTAGAGACTGTCACACAGAGTGAAGTAAGTCAGGAAGAGAAAAAAAACAAATATTGTATGCTAACACATATATATGGAATGTAAAAAAAAACAAAAAAAAAGAAAGAAAGGAAGAAAGAAAGAAAGAAAGAAAGAAAGAAAGAAAGAAAGAAAGAAAGAAAGAAAGAAAGAAAGGAGGAAGGAAGGAAGGAAGAAAGAAAGAAAGAAAGAAAAAAGAAAGAAAGTAAGAAAGAAACTGGTCAGAAGAACCTAGGGGCAAGATGGGAATAAAGATGCAGACCTACTAGAGAATGGACTTGAGGATACACTACCAAACCTAAAATAGATAGGGAGTGGGAAGCAGCTGCATAGCACAGGGAGATCAGTTCGGTGGTTTGTGACCACCTAGAGGTGTGGGATAGGGAGGGTGGGAGGGAGGGAGAGCAAGAGGGAGGAGATATGGGGACATATGTATATGTATAACTGATTCACTTTGTTATAAAGCAGAAACTGGCACAGCATTGTAAAGCAATTATACTCTAGTAAAGATGTTAATAAATAAATAAATAGGTGAGTACAACTTAATAAAAAAAATTTACAATGGTAACATTAATATAACAATATATATATTATTTATCTCAGTAGATTCAACATAATATCATTTCAGCATGTAACCAATATAAAAATTGTTAATGAACTACATTATATTCTTTTTTAAACTGTCTTCAAAATCCAGTGTGTATTTTGTATTTTCATCACATCTCAATTTGGGCCATGCATATTTCAAGGGCTTAAGAGTCACATGTATTGAATGTGGCAGCTCTCAGACAGTAATTTGCACGTCTGTTCTTCTGAAGCCCCACTTCAGGCCCTGATCTTACAGTGGATAACCAAAGTTAACTATCCATTCTTTCGGGTAATTTTGTCTCAAAAGGTGACCAATTAAGCACCTGCATTAGAATCACCTCAGATGCTTATTAAAATAATCCTGTCCCAAGTTTATTAAATTAGAACCTCTGGGTTGGGCAATAAAAATTAGCATTTTTAACACACCTAACCAAGTATTTCTTGTGTAGATATATGCCTGAAAATACAGCTTTTAAAAAATACTTTCCCAATAAGTGACACAAGGAGCGATGCTACATGAAACCATTAACATTTTAGAGCCAAATCAATCCTAATCACATTTTACCTTGAGAGGCAGCATGGTAGAGAATAAAAATTTATGAAATACATAATCACCATATTATCAGAAGCTCAAACATTTAATTTTTCATCATAGCATTTATCACTCTCCCACACTACAATATAGCTTGTTGACTGTCTTTCTGTCAACATCAGCATATAATCTTCATGAGGTTTGGGACCAATGTATGGTATCCACATAATATATAGTATATATCTATTAAAACAGTTCCTGGCAAAATAGTAGGTGTTCAAAAAATAGTTGATTAATGAAAGAATGAAATATTTACTTCCTTTAGCCAGTTATTTAACCATGTGAAATAAAAATGTGTCCACCCACAAACTGAAGATAGTATGTATCTTTAAGTATTGTATGAAATGAAAATTGATTATATGTACAGGGTCTTCATTTAACACAACTTTTCCCCAACAGATGGTCTATTTTTTCTGTGCGGGAGAAGAGTGAATTCATAAACTCGCAGTTGTTAATAACTTGTTGTATTCCATCTCCCAATATCTTCTGCATTTTAAAAGCACATATCTGAAGAGATTCACTTCAATCCATAAGGAGTTGCTTTAATAGTTGTTATTCTGTCCTGTGATCATAGTAGGGGGACAAAGAAAATCCCTTGTAATTTTATTATATAGAGAGACACCTAAGATTCACCCACCGTTTAAATCCTGGTTCAACTCAACGACTATAGGAGGGAAAAATATCTGTTTCTGCCAAAGATTTTACGTACCCGTTGTCCTGGAAAGCATTTTCTTTCAGAATACAACCATTACAATATTATGATTTCTGTTTGGATTTATCATTTTAGCCATATTTCTCTAGTTTTCACGGGTATCATGCTCCCGACCTCTGCACTGATTAGACTGGCATTACAGAACAATGCATACAGGCAGCTGGCACCAAAGGCAATGATAAAAACAGCAGGCTTATCAAATGCAATATGGACTATTTTCTCTTGCACCATTAATTTGCTTAGTGATTATAATCCACACACAGGACATAAAACGTGTCTGATGCAGGCCCTAAACAACCATGACTCTTTTTTATGTAAGGAGGAGATCTTTGTTTTAGGGAAAAAAAAACAGGACTTAACTATGGGATACATTTCTTAGAAACAATATAATTAAATTCAGATCAATTCTCCACAGAGTTTCAATTCTGAACAAAGCTTATCAGAAGGGGGCATATGGGTAGAGGAAAGTCTTGTGAATTTAATTGTATGGAAGTGAAAAGAACCCTGCTTCGGCAGAATTCTGATTTTTAAAACACCCCAAATTAATGACTTCAGAGAAGTCTGAATTAAATTGGTCTTGGTTACCACTGAGCAAGAAAAGAAAAATAATGAGAATATCTGGTAGCTAAGTGTAAGTACTTTGAGTTTTACAACCACAAAGGTGAGGTTAACGGTCTGGGAGAGATGCCTTAATGCAAGGAACTGAGGTTGCTGATGTGATGCTCTAGAGTCACTAACTAAACAATCCAATTAATCAACTATTTCATGGTTTAAAACATCTCTTCCTTTTATATTAACAGTTAAATGATAATATCATGTTTCTTAGTCACTGCTTTTCTTTGTGAATAATTAATCAATTTGGATCTGTAAGACACCAACACAAGAAAGTTCCTTTCCAATCCTTTGTTTCTGGAATAATCTGTCACCTATAAAATAGTTGGTGCTGTGATAAAAGCTTCCAAACTATGTAGAGCAACTTTCACTTTCTGTTCACTACTGAAACTAAATATCACATTTTACATGCTAACATTTTTATTAAAACAAGTTTATGGGTTTTTTTTGCTGTTGGTCTGTTTTTGGGGGTGGGAAGGGAGAATGGAGTTTGTGGGGTTGAAAGATGTGTCTAACGGAAGCTCTGATTTCTGTGTTTTTCACCAGGTCTAGTGGTCAAAACATTGTTTGTCTTCTTACTTATTTATATATTCCCAGTTTGGAATACACATCCTGACACGTAGCAGAAAGGCTCAGCCCCCTCCATAGACAGTTACAGCATGACATTTCCATCTCGTGGGCTGCTCTGGATTCTTATCTGCCAGGGATTACACAACAGCCATCAGTCGTTTTACACCTCCCTTGAAGGAGTCTGGGTGCTTGGATAAAATTCCACTTCAGATAGCCCAAGAATGTACACACATTCATACACACATTTATGACTGAACATGTGTACATGTAGGCTTCCACATTTGAATTCTTAACCACCAGGTGAGTGAAGGGAATCTTACGAACGTATTCTAAGAATAATTCATGTCAAAGAAATTAGGCCAAAGCACGGTAATTTGGTTTTGAGTTAGGCTGATATGGAGTATATAAATAATGTAACAGTGGTTTTAAACACAATGTAAATTGACATTTTAAAACCATATAGTTTTTAGGGAAAAAAAAAGTAGCAAAGTGTTCTTAAGTTCGGATAGTAGAGAAAATGACAAGACCTTTAGAAAAGAAACACATTCTGTGTGCTATAAAATCAATGGCTGTCAACCCTGAAAAAATATTTTGAATAAATGTCAGAGGTCATTTGTTGATTTGTCTTTTTTTCCCTGCTATTGTTCACAATTGAGTAGCAATCAGAGGCACTTACATGCTTCTCTATGTCAGCCAAGGGGTGAAAAAATTCATGTCATATGGGTGTCTGTTTATTTATTTTTGTGTTTTGCTTTTATTTCATTGGCTTTCCCCTTTTCTTTCCAAAATGTCTATGATATTATAGATATCCATCATTGTTTTTCCTGCCAGTGCCTGTGGTATTTTTTTTATAACCCTCCTCTGCTTCTTCTCCAGAGAATAAAGACCAAAGAGTCATAGAGTAGCAAGGAAAAAAGAATTAAAACCACATTAATTAACTATACATTTGGCTATCACTGTTTTTTTTGCATTCTTCTATTTGTTACATCATTTGACAAATATTTAACTCTTACTATGAGTATGGCACAATGTTAGCTTCTTGGGAAGCATATGAACAAAGAATCATTATTTATTGAGAATGTAAAATGCTTATTACACACTCTGTGTCTGCAGGAAGCCACAGTCAGACAAATTGTTCATTCTGTTAGAATGTGCTATAAAATTGAGTTATGCTTAAAATATTTTTGGAGCAGTCTGTATTTATTCTTCAAATATGGAAAAGCTGTTTTATTCTGGAGCACTACGTCCTTACTGGGCTTAGATTCTATAAAGAAGGCTGACACACCAATGGGCAATTGCCATGCAGACGTGAGAGCAGCACAGTGCTCTAAGGCCATCGTTACCCAGAATCGGGAACACTGATTCTCACTGGGGCAGTCTGGAAGTCTTCACACAGTCTCCTATCTCTCTTCCTGCTCTCATGGTTCTGTGTCCTGTGTTCTCAGGGATCTCTGCATGCCTAGCCTCCCATGATGTGATGTCTACCACACAAAGGGATACCTCTAAAGGTCCAAACTGATCCTCTTTCCTTCTCTCACTGGAGCAGCACAAGAGATCTCTCAGTCACTG